>NC_091434.1:62691503-65151503 GCF_964237555.1 Oryctolagus cuniculus | reverse complement strand
GACATGCGTGAGAAATATGCCAAGAACCATTTTACCCGAGGAAAGGGAAGGCCGAGAGGGAAGGGATCAAGGGCAACGGAGAGTTCCAACTTAGAAAAGTGTCGAAGGAAATGCTTCGCTCGGGGTAATATCACATATCTGGAGATTCAAGTATTTCCCGGATCGCAGGGAACCCGGCCGTTGGGGAACGGTGCCGACAGAGTCCCTCTCCACTCGGCGGCGATCCGTCAATCTTGCCCGCGCCTTCCCTTCCTTCTCCTTTTTTTCTTTTTCCTTCTCCTTGCCGGCCTCTCCTTCCCTGACCTAGCTGAGGCAACCTCATTAGCTCTCACTTTTTGCATAAAATATGCAAGACGCTTCCTCTCCATTAACACGGACACCGAAGACCAAAAAGACCCCCGCGGTGGCGCGAGGAGGCGGCGGCACGATCGCCACCCCGTCCACCTCGGCTCTGTCCCTCCCCGGGAAGGCAGCCACAGCCCGCCGGCCTCGCTCGCGCCCGCGGTGAACCACCTCACGCACACGCCGAGGCCGCTCGCGCTCTCCGCCCGCCCTGCCGGCCCTCTCCTCAGACCTCTGTCCCGCTCCCCTGCGACAGGGCCCCCAACAAGCCGAGGCTGAGAGACACCGTGCCGCCTCCTTGCACCCCATTTAAAGGAAAGAAAGGGCGGGTGGGAGAAAGGGGGCCGCAGCGGAAACCCCGGGGCAGACTCCCCGGCCCAGCAGCGCGCACGCCCTTTTTCGTTTCTCCTTTGTCGCGGTTCTCCACTGCTGTGGCGGCGCGCTTCAGCCGAGTACCCTGGGCCCCACGGCGCACAGCCAAGGCTCCAAACCTGGGAGGACTGCTTTGGGGGGTTCGGGAGGATTGTCTTCGGGGAGACCAAGAGCTCAGGACAGAGTTGGGGTTGGGGGGAGTGGGGTCTGGGCGGCGGGAAACAAACTTTAGAGGACGGAGAGGAGGGGAGATAGCTGGGCGGCAAATACAAAAATAGAAATAATTCGGGGGGACGCCCGCCAGGCTTCCGTGCCGGCTCCTTCCCCCCAGTTCGGGGCAAGTTCCTTTCGGCCTCCCGCGCCCCGGGGCGCCCCCTGGCGGCAGCGGTAGCAGCGGGCAGCGCACGGAGGGCACAGGGGGCGCCCCGGGGGACGCCCGGGCACACGCAGAGCGCCAGGCGCGGCCCCCTGGCGGTTGCGACGTAGTTATCTGGTGAGCGGCGCCTCATCCCTCTGGTCCGGCGGGCTCACAGCCGTCTTGCTAAGCACGGCGGCCGAGTAGGGCAGGAAGCCGCTCTCGGAGCGCGGCGCCGCGGCGCTGCAACCGAAGTCCGAGGCCCCCGCAGCCCCTGTGCCGCCGCCGCCACCTCCTCCGCCGCCGCCGCCGCCACCTCGGGAGCCCAGGGCCGCGGCGGCGGCCGCGGCGGCGGCGGCAGCCGACTGACTGCTGTGGCAACTGAGGCACGAGCAGGGCGCGGAGCCGCCGCTGGGGGGCGCCCCGGCGGCTGCCGCTGAAGAGGCCGCGGCCGCTGCCGCTGCCGCCGCGGCCGCGGCCGAGGCCGCGCTGTTGAGCCCGGCGGCAGCTGCGGGTGTCTGGTAGAGACCCGGGTGGCGGAAACTGCACAGCAGCTCCGGCCGGGAGTAGGGGTGCGAGAGGGCGCGGAAGGTGTCCAGCGGACGGATGGAGGTGGCAAAGGGTGATGAAGCTGCGGCCGCGGCTCCGGAGGCTGCGGCGGCCGCGGCCGCGGCCGTGACGCCCACGTGCGGGTAGTAGTGCAGCGGCACGTGAGAGTGGAAGGGGTAGGGCAGGCTTCCGGTGGCGGCCGCGTGCGTCATCATGTAGGTGTAGAAGCTGGGGTCGGCTGGGTGCGGCCACGACATGGCCAGGCGCTGCCGCTTGTCCTTCATGCGCCGATTCTGGAACCACACCTGCGGGGAGAGTCGCGCCGCGACCCGGGTTAGGAGCGCCGCGTCTCGCCGGCCTCCACCCCGGCCCTTGCCTCCCTTTTCCCCGGCCCCTGCGCGGCCTAGCCTGGCCCGGCCTGCTGCGCTCTGACCGGGCCGGACCCCGAGTGCCCTGGCCAGCGGCTTGTGGGCCTCCCTGCACGCCCTGTGGCAGCTCCCCGGCACCTGCTGTTTCTCGTCCCAGTACAACCGCCGCTCTCCCTCCCGCCGCACGCCGGTGCCCAGCCTCGCCGAGCTTCCGTCTCTGAATCCCGGGATTTGCGCGGGGATTCTGGGCGGCCTCTGAAGGGAGGCTGCGGCGCAGCTTCCCCGCGAGGTCGCCGCGCGCAGTCTTGAGCCCTCCTGGCTGTAAGGCCCTGCCCCTAGGGGCACGAGTCTGATTTTGCAGGGATGATTTTGTAGAAATTGTGTGCCTTCCGTGAGCGGCGAAAGCAGTGTTCCCATAAACTGGAGAGGGGGCTTTTCTACCCCTCCCAACGCAGTATCTAATAAAGACATCATTCTTCAGAACCCTAAATTAAAGTGAGCCCGACCAAACCGGAGGGAGACCCGCACAGCCCTCCCCTACCCCTCGGGGGCGTCCCCTCTTCTTTCCTAGAGTGTCGAACGTTCCCTGACGGGTCCCCCACGTCGCCCAGCCTCCTGGCTCTCTCTGCCAGACGTAAAATAAAAGTCATATCCTAAAGATACCTATGAATACGCACAACTTCGTTGTGTTCCTCCCTCCTCCACCCCCAAAGTTGCCCTTGTCCCTCTGCCCGCGACAAAAATGTGTAGGAAACTACTTTCTCAATCGATTTTTTAAAAATACAACATCCTTTTCTCCATGTTGTAACGATTTATGTGGCAAATAAATCTCCAAAATGAAGATCAAATGAAGCTTTCCCTCTGATTCGTGCTGGAGGAACAAAGACCAGCCGGCTTTGCCGCCTGCGGGAAAGCGCTGCGGTGGGCGCTCGGGCAAAAGCTAGCGGAGGCCAGGGCGTGTTTCCAGCACCCACTCCTCTTTTCAGGGGTCTTACCGGCTAAGGGCAGGCCAGCCAGCCGTTCGGGCTCGGCAGCAAAGAAACAAATAATCCAACTCCTTTGGCGACTACCGCCCGCGAATTTTCAGGCCCTCAGCTAAATCTAGCTAGCCAGAAAGAAGAAATGGGAAATAAAGAAATCAACCCAGACGCCCCCAGGGAGGCCAGAGTAGGCGCGCGGGAACTCGATACCTTGATGGTGGTTTCGGGCAGGTTGAGCGCAGCGGCCAACTCGCACCGGCGCGGCCGCGACACGTAGTTCTCCCGGTAGAACTCTTTCTCCAGGCGCGCGATCTGTTCGCGAGTGAACGCCGTTCGGTAGCGCCGCACCTGATCCGCGCCAGAGCCGGAGCCCCCGAGCGCCGTGCCCGCGCCACTGCCTCCGCCGCCGCCGCCGCCTCCGCCTCCATGCAGGCTGCCCAGGCCCGAGCCCGACGCCGACGTCGTGGTGCCGGCAGCCGAGCCGCTCTCGGAGAACCCTAGCAAACAAACGGTGGAAAGTGCATGAGTCTCTGTAGCGCCCAAAGCCCTGCGCGTGGAAGGGGAGAACGGCGTCGCTCACGAGAGTCGCTGCTGGAATGGCTGGAGTCTGTCGCGCTTATAAATTGCTGCCGTTAATGAAATCAATAAAGTTTGGGGAGCCCTTCATAACCGATAATAGGAACTGAATCGTGGAGGGTTTGGCGGTTTTGAACAATCGGAAATTTTCAAGCGGCCTGAAAATCGGCCGAGGGAAAATGCCTACTTTCGGGGCGCAGTTTGTTTCTGGCCTCTAACCTTTCTTTTGGGTTTGGCTACTATTTTAAGGTTCGAAACACAGCAGCGGCTCAAACTAGAGCCTTTAGTGGGTGGAATCTACGTTTCATCTCTGTGTACGTGTGTCGCTGGACCAAGGGTCCAGCAGAGGCGCGCCTGGCGAGGCTCCCTCCGACTTACCCACAAGAATGCCCCCTCCATCTGACCCCGGGGGCTCAGAGGCGGCGGAGTTCAGAGTAGTCGCCCACGGACCCTTCCCAGGAGCAACTCAGCCGCCGGCTGGAAGTCTGTCGGCTCGCCAGGGCATTTAAACCCGAGCACACAAACATCTCTCGGACTCATTGCCAGAGCCGGCAGGCCTGGCGCCCTCGGCTCCTCGGGCCTGGGCGGCCCTGGGAGGTGGCACAGCTCAGGACCTGAGGGCAAGGTCCCTGGCGCGAGTCCCGCCCCTGCCTGAGCCAGCGCTGTCCGGCTCGCTTGCGAAGGGTCGGAGGGGCGCAAAGGCACCGGGAAGGGCTGGCGGAGGGGGGTTGGGGGGCGCGGTGATGCCAGGAGGATGGGACTGGAGGGCGCGAAGCGGGCGGCACCGTTACCTTTGCCATTGTTTTCCTTAAGCGGTGTGGCGCCCAGGCCGCCGGGGGAGCGCAGCGCGGAGCAGCCCACCTCCACGTCGCTGCTCATGTCGGCCTCGGCGGCCGTCTCTGAATAATGACCCGGCTTCTTGCGGCTCTCTGTGGCGGAGGCGATTTCGGCGGAGACGGTGCTTTCGCTGCCCGGGTGCTGCAGGTTGAACAAAGTATCTATTTCGAATTTGCCCTTGGTGGGGAGGTCTCCCAGAGCGCCATGCAGGGGGGCGGACGGCAGGCGCGGGCTGAGCCGAGCCGGGTGCTGCGAATTTTCCAGGGCCTCGAGCACAGCATTGCCAGGAGTGTCGGACAAATTGGAGAACCTCTTGCCGGCCGTGGGGCTGTGCAGCCCTCTCTCCATCAGAATCATCTCCTTTCTTATTCTCTCCATCATCTCAGCTTTCTAAAAAATGTCACAGTGGCCCGGCTGTCCCGTCCTAACGATGGGCTGCGCCTGGGGCTAATTCTCATTCAGTCCCAGCGAGCGCCTCTAAATATTATTATCTCTTTTGGAGGGAGGCGGAAAAATTGTGGGATGCCAGAGCGAGGGAATGACTGGTCAAAATGACCCATACATCCTTCCGAGCCCGAGATGTCATTCATCAAAAAGTAGCGCCCGCTCGTCATTAAGGTACGAATGACGCCGTTCGAATAATCATTTATTGTAACAGGTTTATAAGCAAATAAATACAAGCTCCTGTCAGTGGGTAATGAAGACGGCTTCAGAGCAGACAAATAGATCCAGGTAGGAGGCGAGAAGAGACAAGAAGTGAGGAAGAAGGCTCCGGTCCTTCGCCCGCTCCGAGCCGGTTCTGCTCGCCCGGGGGTTTGGCCTCGGGGGTGAAATTGACAGTCTGATTAATAGAGCGCGCCGCGGCACATTTCCCCCTTCATTTAGGGGCATCATTACGCTCGCAGTTTGCTGGGTTGCCCCTTAGGTCCTAATCATGCAGCTCCTTCCTCATTTTTCCTCGGACACAGATACGTGTTAAATAATAGATAATGCTTTGATTTTTCCAGAGTAGATCCTCGAGATGGATTAAAAAAAAATTTACAAGCTGGGGGCGTGGGGGGGGGGCAGGGGGAGGATGCAGGAAGAGTTGCGTAAGGAGACCTTGCGCCGCTTCTGTCTGGATCAGTTATCTCTCGGTTTTCAGAACCAAATATGTATTTTAGTTAACAAATAGGACGCTGAGTTTTCTCCCTCCCTACTTCTTCGCCTCAATACTCAGAGAGAGAGAGGAGAGGAGAGAGAGAGAAAGAGACAGGAGAAACTGGGAAACAGAGGGAGGGAGAGAGAGAGAGAGAGAGAGAGAGAGAGAGAGAGAGAGAAACTCCTATCTCAGAGTTTTGAAAGCGCTTTCTTGCTACGTGGCCGGGGAGGTGCGTTGGACCCGCGCCTCCAAACGGAAATCATTAGATCTTCTCTGATTTTCTAACAGTTTACAGAATGAGCTCTGAACTCGAAGTCCCCGGTTTTTCACTTTTATAATCCTGCTGATGGATAGGCTTCTCTCCTACGCATTTTCCCTGGGGGAAAGGAACTAGGCTGGAGGAGAGCAGAATTCGACAGCTAACTTTAAACACAGCCGCGATTCACAGCGCCACACGGGCCGCTCCAAATCCACTTTGTACGTGGCTAGCACCCCCCCTTCCATTATTTGCGGCAAAGTAGCCGATTTCGAGGTCAAAGGGGGATAAGAGGCTCGGCCTTGTTCCCCGGCCACCCGCTGCCTCCCTTGCCCTCCTCACTCTCCGTGCTACTCTGGCCTCGCATCCTTACCTGTGGCCCTGGGTAGTCCCAACGCTGAGTCCGGGCGCAGAGAGTCGCCGACCGGCCTGACTGCGGCTCCTTGCGGCCTGAGCTCGGCGGCTGAGCCTCTTAGCGATAACTTTGATAGTCATAATGACGCCGGTGGCAACCATTTTAACGAAGATCAATCTTCACTCAAGGCCGCTCCTCATCTCCTCGCGCGCTTGCGCCCCACCCTGCCCAGAGCCCCGAAGCGCCGAGCCAGCCCGCCCACCAGCAGCCCAAGAGGCAAAGATCCGCAGACGCGGGCGGGGACCCGGGAGCACCGGCGCGGAACGCGGAGGTCGGCCCGCGCGCTTCCGAAGCGGCCGTGAGACCCTGGCGGTCTGGGCTCCGGGCGCGGGTCCCGCATGCCGCCACGGCGCCAACCCAGACCCCACAAGGGGCCCCCTCTTTCCCTCCCTCCCTCCCTCCCGACACACCCAGCGCATCGGGGTGTATTAGGGGCAAACCTAGGATCCCTTTGCCCATCTGTCTGTTGGCGCTTTCCTTTTAACCTTGAGCCCGTTGGGGGCGCGTCAGGAATGTAAGGGGAGGCGAGGTGTGAAGTATATGTATATACATATATACACATCTATAGTCAATGCCAAGAGTTTCTCTCCTGTTCCCCTCGGCGCTAACTTATTTCAACAACGCGAGCTGTGCTCAGAAAATCAATTCCACCTCTTTACTGCAATAAATGGAAAGCTCTATAGGCACGCACTGGCTGGGGGGAGGGGGGCGTTGTGGCACCGGGACTGGCCCTCCTCTGTTCCTGCCGGGGTGGCTGTCTGGCCCCAGCAACTCTGCGCGCTCCTTATGCCACTGTCGGACCGTTCCTATCACCGGAGGCCGGCCCTGCAGATGCCCCCACCTGCTCCCTCTCAGCTCCGCCCAGTTTCACCTTTCCTGGCGGTCGCTGCCGCCCCGACACGGAAAGGTATCCCTCCCCTAGCCATTCCTCTTTCTCTCCGAATACTGGATCGGGGACCCTGGTGCAGGCGCCGGTCCTTGGGGACCAAGGCGCTTGGCAGGGGTGGGAGGCAAGCTGAGGCGCTGCCGGGCGGAAATCCGCGGATGCCTTTATCGCTGTCGTTTGGCGCCCCCGTCTGTTTTCCTCGCGGTTTAGGCGACTGTGAGCTGTTTTTCAATCGCGGAGGACTGGGGTACAGACGACCCCCTTGCTCTATCACCCAGCCCGCGGGTCTCCCACTTCCTCTCTTCCTTTGGGATCTGGCGCTGCAGGTCCCAAAGACTGCGCCAAGCCGGACCTCAGTATGTTAAAGAGAGAAAACACCATTTCTCGGCGACGCTTTGATTCATGAGTCGTTTTGAAAACTTTCGCACTTTTTAAATAACGCCAATCCCGCATTTCCAGCAGGTTTATTACAAAAAGTGCACCGGGGGCCATGTCAGGGAGATTTCTCACAGTAAAACACCTCTGATTGTTCCTTCAACTGTGTTTAGCTGACAATAACCTTTCCTGAGGCACAGTGAACACTGTGAACATTCCATTTCAATATTCGATGTCCCTTAAAGTGTTTGGATTCCACACTTCGCTAACCTATGCAACGCTCTTACTATGCAACTGCTTGAGCTTTCAAACGTTGCTGTCTGGTTCAGAGATCACAGCAACCCTGGGAGAGGGCCTCAGCTATCCCTTTGACACAGGGCCTCCGGGACTTGCTCCCGCTTTTAAACCTGTCTCTGACAACAAACATCCCAGTCCCAAGGCCGCAGGTTTTGGGCGGCTCTTCTTGTTGTTTTTCTCACTTTGCGTGTCTTGTTTAAAAGCAGGCCTACCTGGAGAGCAGGAAGCCTTTGTTGAGAAGACGTGAGCAGGTGGCAGCTCCGTCCACGTTTACCGATGAAAACACCCAGCCTTTGCAGCCTCTCCCAGCATGTGGGGGCTGAACTGCAGACTGGCCGGCCCAATGTCCCCAGTGTTTATACGCGCCCTCTGGAGCTCTCAGGGCCTCCTACTGTCAACCGGGCAGGGCCCACGCAATAAAGCAAGACAAGAATCCAACCGACGCCTCGTGGGCCACGGTAAAGATTTCCTGCACATGACGCGAAAAGAGCACGTTTTGCTCCAAGGGTGACACAAAGGAGGCCTAATTTTTCTCGCTTAGGCCTGCACATTCCGTATTTGCTTCCTGAGTGGCGGCGGGTGCTCTGAGGTGACGTGGTAAACCCTATGGCCTGAGACTGCAGGGAACAAAACGGTCCCGTACGCAGGCGACAGGCACTGGCGGCGCTGCTACAGAGGCCCCGGGGCCGCCACGACCCGGACCTTCGCTTTCGCGAAAGGGCTCAGGGCGACTGGGCCACCACCCCGCGGGCCCGCGGCGGGACGCATGCTCACTCAGTAGTAGGGCCTATGGGGGGCGGCGGGACCGCAGGGCTGCCAAACTGAGCGCGGTACCCACCGCTGGAGCTTTCGGTTTATAAGGGAAGACGCAGGTTTGTCGACGCCAGGCCTGGCTGCGCACTGGCGGTTCACGCGCCCACCCTCGGGCGAGTCGTTCTCTCCCAGCCTCCTCTGGGTCTCTGCTTGCTTCTCTCTCCTTGGCCAGCGACCCTGCGCCCCCCGGGGACGTTCTGGGTGAGGGATTGGGTAGGCACTTCCTCGCTGAACTCTTGTGGCTACGCAGACCCGCCTTCTCTATGGAGCTCGGGAGTCCTGAGCGCGACCGGAAAACTTGCAGGGACATCTAGCGCCAGGCGCGGGGAACTGCGCGCCTCCGGGCGGGGAAGCCGCGCACAACCGCACGCCGCCTCCGCCTGGCTCTCAACGCCCACTCAGTGCCTAAGCACTTCCTACCCCTCACCCCTTTGCCTGGCCTGTGAGCACGGCGTGGATTCCCCCTGGAGACAGAGGGCTTTGCGGAATGGATACAGGTAGACACACTGGTTTCTTTCATCTCAAACAGTCGGCAGAGTGAGCATTTTCCTGGACCTTAAGCTGGCGACAGTTTTGTTAAAGAAGTGTATTTGGAGGATAACCCGACACCTTGAGATGTCGAACAAAACAGCAAATTGCAGTCGCAGCTTTTATTTTCCTAAAAAGGAAACAAATTACCCGGGTTCTCTGGCTGGGGGCCCTCCCTTCCCCATACCCCCTGCGCGGTGAGACTGGCGCTTCTCTTACCGGGAACACGCTGCTTAACTCCCCCCTCAGCCCTGCGGAGTTCTCTCCATCGTAGGCAAGGGCCTGCTGCTCCGCGGGAGGCTAGCCTGATTTCACCGAATTCCACTTCGGATTTGAAGAGGGTTTTGTTGTTGCTGTGGTTGCAAAGGACTGCCATTTGATAAAGGCTAATTTGGGCTGTTAAACTCAAAGGCGATGCATCTTAGTCGTAGGAAATACCCAAATGCAGGTTTCCAGTGTCAGGCTGTTGTCACACCAAGCTTCTCGGTTTTTTTTTGTGCAGCACAGCACTAGGAGAGGGAAAATTAACCAGACACGGGCCGGGTTAAGAATACTGTTCAGCCAATTCCTCTGGACTCAAGACTTCACTTTGGAGCTACAACTGTTTCTACACTGAATATCTTGCTTCTTACAAGCTAATTAGGAGGGTGTCCTGCACTTCCTGGTTGTGACCTTCAAGGCAAATGCTTTCAAAGGAGTCCCCACGACCCCACTTGGATAGGATCCTCTCGCCCTGGCCTTAATGGCCACTGATTATGTGGTTAATTGAGCTCATTGCTGTCTTGGCAAGCACAGCAACTTCCATAAATCTAAATCACAGCCTGCATCCACCCAGTCCCCAACCCAAGTTGAACACAAGTTAAAGTTCATCTACAAGGAGAAGAGAGGATGCGACCTGCAGAACAGCACTAATTCCCAGCCAGGGTGCTTTTGGAGGAAAAAGAGGAAGAGGAACAAGTTGATGAGGGAGTAAAGTGGGACTTTGACCACTAAAGGGTCATCCTGAGGAGTTGTTTTGTTTTTACCAAAAATCAGGAAAGGTGGCGAAACTGGCTTCATAAAACCTATGAGTGTGTAGAGACATTTGTGGTAGCAAAAGATTTTCATGTAACAAAACCTATTTCTGCCATTAAAGACCCAATATGATAAACCCGTGTGCTCCTGGTCAGCTAAAGAAATGACTCCCATCAAGATTAAATCTGAAATCAGTTCAGATGCGGGGAAGACAAGCTAAATAAAATGTTGCTGTACATCCCCTTCAACAGTCCACCTCCACCTACCTGCTGGCCCTCAGCTTATTAACTGTGTGTCTCATTAGTTCAACAAGCAGCTCTGTGAGCTGATAACAGTGGCTGCCCCAGAGTGCTGGGTTTAGGGGTCCACTCAGGGGCAGAGGCCCTCTCCTCAGGATAGCCATCTCCCACTAGCATGTGCTAGAAGCAGGTTTAGCATCAGGATAACAAGAGGCAAAGCTGCCTATTATTCATAACCTCCCTAGTCCCTGAACACCCACCGAGGTGGGCAGAGAAACCCAAGTCCTGAGAAGAGCACACAGGGCAGAAGCAAAGTCTGAAAAATGAAAGTCTCGGTCAAGTGGAGAATTAATTTAGCTCTTCCTCTCAGCCCTGCACAGCACAAGCAGGGAGCTCCCTGGAATTAGCAAAACTTGAGAAATTCTTCTTTTGCGTCTTAATTTCACTTTGCTTATGCTTTAGTGTATAATTGGTCATAAAATGTATTTATCAGAAAGTAATGGAACAAAAGTTCAAGGGCATAAAACCATGGGAATACTTAGTTTTAAGAGACAGAAAGTTCGTTGGATCCAATTGTCTTAAAAATATTTCAACAAAGATTTTTTGGCTCACAGATAAAAACTTTAATGTATCTCCCTTCTCCACCCCCCCAAAGAGAGAGAGAGAAGAAAAAGGAAAAATTAAAGCATTTCAGGGTGGCCTATGGTAGATGGTTTGGCACAAAATTTTTGGGTACAGGGTACCCAGCCAAACCAAAGCTCTCACCTGGCCTAATTTGGCCTTTTGAAAACACCAGCCCAGCTTCCATTGCTAACTCTTGCCACCTTCCATCAAGTGGTCAAAAGGACTCTCACCAGCAAACCCGTTCCCTGAGATTTCCTGCACAGCCCAGACCCTTCCCGGCTCAGATTTGATCATGAACATGTCTAGGACTTCAAAAAGGTCAAATTCTCTTGCTTTTCCTCTCCAGCACTCCTCTCATAACTTTCCCCTTTATTTGAGCCTTTTATGGTTACTGCCTTTTGCACGTCAACACTCCCAACACCAGCGGCAGCCCACCTTGCCATGCCAGGACAGGCCCAGGAAGGGCTCCTGGCTTTCCTCCTCCACCTACGCGGGACCTGCCTTGGGTTTGGGAACCGCGGGGCTGGGTGACAAGCTGGCTTCACCAATCCATCACAGGCTTAGGGGACTGGTTTTCTTGGAGATAGGCTGGCCTGAGAAGTAGATGCCACAGAAGCAAATGGGCTCACTCTGAGGGCTCTCACACCCACCCCAGTGCCCCTTTCGCTCGCTCATCGGATCTCGGCTCTAAGATTGCTGCTGCTAAGGCAGAGCCTTGAAGTCACAACAGGGCTCACACAGTGCCCCGGTAATTGCTAAGATGGGAGCGGGATCGATCGTGGGCTGAGGCTCTGAGATGGAGGAGTGGCAGGAAGGCGTGAGGAGAGCAACGGGCTCCAGAGCTGGGCCTAGCCTCAGCAGCGCGGCCGCAGCCCACCCTACCCCGTCAAAGTCAGATGTTAGGCTTTGCCTAACACAAGCCCCGACTTTTTCTCGGAGAAGGCGCCCTTAATTTGCCCCCTTTCGATTCCCTGCAGTTGGCAGCTCAGAAGAGGCAGCGAAACAAAATCACTGGGAAAGTGAAGTTTTCAATTAATTGGTGTGAGTAACGGCTGGGGGTGGGTGGTGGCAGCAAAACCAAGAGACCAGGCGGCCGCGCGCGAGGCGCAGAAGCTCCGCGGCAGAAGGCAGAGCGGTTTTCTCCTCCTGCCCTCTTCTCAGAACCTTTCTACCGGAGCTGGGAGCCCAGTTCGGGGGGTGACTCCCGGCTGGCCCAGGCGAAGAGGCGGAGAATGCGGAACAGGCATCCACGGATTTCTCCCTGCGGGGCAAACTGTCAGGCTCACCGCGCCGAGGTCGGATCGTCTCTCTGCTCGACTTACTCGGAAGTCTCTGCCGCTTCGTGGGTATTTTCGGGCGGACGGCGTGTGTGCACGGGAGGGGTCTGCTGCAACTGGTCTTATACGTGGGAAATGCCTTCGCCCGTTAGCAATGCGCAAGAGAGGGAAAGCCAGCTCCCTCGGGCTTGGGGTCTACTGTCGGCTGACCGCGAGCTGCAACAGCATCAGACACGGGTGTGTTTTCACATAACTCAAACAGCTCTGTCCTTCATCTGCATTTTGTTGTGCAGCTCGGGGAGCCGAGGAGAGGTGGCAAAACAGCCGTTGCCGAGATGAGGCGCAGGCCTCGGCTCCCGCCTCGGTCACAGACAGGGCCTGGGATGGGCCGTCGCGAAATCGACTCGTGGGGGTGGCTGCGGCGAAAGCGCCTGGGTCTGGGGGAGGGCGGGAATGGGAGGTGGGCCGTGCACAGGGCTGGGGAGGGGTGGGGGCCCGGTGGGTGGGTCCAGCCAGGCCCAGGCCAGGAGCCAGGGTCCCCCGCGCCCCCACCCCCACGTGGCTCTGCGCAGCCAATGGCATGGCCCCCGGCCGGCGCCCTCGGGGCGGGAGGCGGCCCCCCGACCGGCCCAGGCCCCCTCCCAACCTGAACTTCGTTTTTATAAACGTCCCGCGATGAGCTAACCTGTTGGAGGGCGGGCGGGCGGGCGGGAGGCGGGAGGCTCGCAGAGGGAGAGAGGGCGAGAGGAAGAGGGCGGGAGCGAGCAAACCAGAGAGAAAGGAGAGGAGGGAGGAGGCGCGCTGCGCCATGGTGTCCTGCGCGGGGCCAGGGCCGGGGCCGGGGCCGGGCCGGGCCGGGCCATGAGCCGCTCCGGGAGCTGGGACATGGACGGGCTACGCGCGGACGGTGGGGCTGCGGGGGCCGCCCCGGCCTCCTCTTCCTCCTCCTCCGTGGCGGCGGCGGCGGCGCCGGGCCAGTGCCGGGGCTTTCTCTCCGCGCCAGTGTTCGCCGGGACACATTCGGGGCGGGCGGCGGCGGCGGCAGCGGCGGCTGCGGCTGCGGCCGCGGCCTCGGGCTTCGCATACCCGGGGACCTCTGAGCGCACCGGCTCCGCCTCGTCGTCGTCTTCGGCTGTGGTCACGGCGCGCCCGGAGCCTCCCCCCGCCAAAGAGTGCCCGGCGCCCGCGCCCGGCGCCGCCGCTGCAGCAGCGCCCCCCGGCGCTCCAGCGCTGGGCTACGGCTACCACTTCGGCAACGGCTACTACAGCTGCCGGATGTCGCACGGCGTGGGCTTACAGCAGAACGCGCTCAAGTCGTCGCCGCACGCCTCCCTGGGGGGCTTCCCGGTGGAGAAGTACATGGACGTGTCGGGCCTGGCTAGCAGCAGCGTACCGGCCAACGAGGTGCCCGCGCGAGCCAAGGAGGTGTCCTTCTACCAGGGCTACACGAGTCCCTACCAGCACGTGCCCGGCTATATCGACATGGTGTCCACTTTCGGCTCCGGGGAGCCTCGGCACGAGGCGTACATCTCCATGGAGGGCTACCAGTCCTGGACGCTGGCCAACGGGTGGAACAGCCAGGTGTACTGCGCAAAGGACCAGCCACAGGGGTCCCACTTTTGGAAATCGTCCTTTCCAGGTAGGGGTGATGGAGAAAAGGGAAGGACAGGGGGAAGGGGTGGGGAGAGAGAGGGAGAGAGAGAGAACAGACTAGAAGCATACACCCCTACTTGGAAATGGGTGCCTGTGCTCCACGCCTGAGCAAGGTTCACCCAGTGGAACAGTTTGTCCAGTTCGTGTGAAATCTGTAAACTCCTCCTTCCACTTAAACTGCTGCGCTCACAACCTTTCCTTGCGGTCTTCTACAGCCGGGAGTCTTTGTGTCTGTCCCCTTTGCTCAGGTCTCTCCTTCCCTTCCTAACGGGGCCTTTTTCTTGGGAGGGGTCATGGGGTTGAGCCCCCATTTTGTGAGGAATTCATGGCTCCTGGGTGGCCGCTAAAGCTTCTTAGAGCCCATAAGCTTCAAATACAGATAATCAAAGCTCAGCAAAAGATGTGAATTTGTGTGTGTGTGTGTGTTTATATGTATGCAAGTGGCATTTGCAGACATTGTCCTTATGAGTGTCCCCAATAACCATGCCATAAAATCACAGGCTTGTTAGATGCTAGTTTGAGAAACCATGATGATCCATCAAATTAGCCTTGCATTTGAAGTAAAAATAATCTTTCTTTAATAACATGTAAACACAATGTTTTGTAAATAATTAAAAATGTAAACAGATTTTCTTTATTCCCTACACTCCCTACACACACACACACACACACACACACACACACAGAATCCTCAGCTAAGTGCTCCTACTATCCCAGTCTAACTTCTCCCATGCTGTTGTTTGTACCAGGGGATGTGGCTCTAAATCAGCCGGACATGTGTGTCTATCGACGGGGAAGAAAGAAGAGGGTGCCCTACACCAAACTGCAGCTCAAAGAACTGGAGAACGAGTATGCCATTAACAAGTTCATTAACAAGGACAAGCGGCGGCGGATTTCGGCTGCCACAAACCTATCCGAGAGACAAGTGACCATTTGGTTTCAGAATCGAAGAGTGAAGGACAAGAAAATTGTCTCCAAGCTCAAAGATACTGTCTCCTGATGTGGGCCAGACTGGCTGTAGATAGTTTAAATGCCTTTACTCGTCTCCAAAAGACCTTGGGAAAGACTTGAATATGTATTTAATGCCCCACATCCCCTGCCAGTGATGGCAAATTTTGTGAATTGTTTTTCTCTCTTTTCCTTATCTGGCTCTGAAACCTTTTGCTGCCCAACCTGATTTTGTAGCTCTGTTCCTTACATGTTTATTATTGATTTTGTTTTTGTCCAGGTTTTTTGTTTGTTTTAATGATTTTTTTAGTGTTCTGTTTCTCCCTCCAGGCCAGTATAAAGGACTTGAAGTATTTTTTTTTTAATAATCCTCCTTCCCCCAAAGAATTTCAGAAGTGCCATTCTGATTTAAGGATTTTTTTTTTAAATCACTTTACATGTCTGTTTCCAGCACTGATTATCTTCATAATCCATTAGGGCAGAACGATTTGCAGTCATTCATATCCTGTGATTGGGTAATTGAATCATTAGCTCTCAGCAGTTGCCCTGAGGCAAGTGGAAACAGCTCTGGGCTGGCAGTGCTCTGGGGTCACCAGGAAAGTCTGAAAGCAGGAGGCTGCCGGTACAGCAATGGCTTTAAAAGCAGCAACCTTATTAAAGTAGAGTTTGTATCAGTATTGGAATGAAGACAATCTTTCCAAGTCCAACTTTCACTTGTGTTTGTTATATATTGTTAAGACAACTGTAGATTTGTGCTTCTATCTTTAATTTGAAAATATGTTCACATAGATGCCTTCATTTTTTGAGCTCTAGAGGCAGACATTTAAATGGTGCAACTGGCAGAGTGACCCGTGGGTGGTGTAAATGCACCCTATTTCCTTGGTCTTGGATCTGTAGGAATGGGATGGAGGCCACCTCAATCCCCCAAACAGACTGAATCACATGGCCATGGATACAAACTTTTGTCTAAAACCCAATGAAGAGCTTTGCTGTCTGAACAAATGCATCAGGCCTCATATGGAGCTTTAAAACACCTAACAAATGCAAAAAACGTGGCGCTCACTATAGGGTCCAAGGAGAAAAAAAGAAAGATGTTTCTGAAAGTGATGATAAGTAACTACTTTTTAAAGTGCTGCATATTTATACAACTGAGAGATTATTTTTGTAGTTGCAATGTCTGTGAGCTGGGATATGTGGGCAGTGCTTCAGGCATTAAAAAAATCACTTTTTACTCCTAGGGAGATGCAAATAAACAGAACTGTCTCACTCTCTCATTTCCTGTGAGTCTTCATAGATTTGTTTTCTTTTTACAAGCTTATGTGCCTCCAGAAACTCTTCTTATTTATTATAAAATCTTGCTATCCTGAACACTATGATGAAGGATACTCAACACCGGTTCTGCTTTCTGAAACCTGCACGCTCTCCACTTCTGCCCCTTCTTCCTTCCCTGTGGATTTAACATAGTGATGTTTTTAATGAGGATATGATTTGTGGCGTCTAAAATTATATTTTTATCAGACCAGATCAAAAACATCTCCAATAAAATTTTACTTCTCTTTCAACATTATCAACTCTAGTTATAGTTTTATTTGTTGTTCTAAAAGTCGGTACGGATATCTGTGTGCCTAGGTGTAGGAAAAATTATTTATTTGCAAGTTTTCAACCTAGGAAGCCATTATAAATGTCTTTACTTGGAAGGTCTTAAAATTATAAAGACATATCCTTATTTGGCAATCAAAAAAGAAATATTTCAGGCGTCCCCCATGTCTCCTTCTCTAAGCAGCCGGCACATAGCAATTGACAGCTGAAAACCCGATTACGAACGCTAAAGCGCTGGACACTTTCTAGACACTAGGAACTTTCTTCGAGGCCTTTTTACCACCCGAGGAAACCGCCGCAGAACTAGGACGTTCGTCGTCGCTGGCTCCTGGTACTGTCAGGGTCGTGGTTGGTAACTTTTTGATAGGTAACTTAGGTACACGAGGATTTTGTGGGAAAACAAAAAACAAACAAACAAACAAAAAAACTCCTCCTCGAAAACCTTGCTGTCGGAAGGCTCGGGTCCGGCTCGGCGAGAGACGGCGCGGAGAGCGGAGGCGAGGGCTGCTTTCGGTTTCTCGGGCCGGGTTTGGCTCCCTCACGTCTCGCGGCAGCCCGCGTGGGGCCAGCCCGGTTGGCAGAGACTCCGGCGCCTGTTGCTGCAGAAATGACGCCTGAGCATGCCGCCGCGCGGTCCCGACCTTCCACTTCGAGAGGGCCGCCGGTCCTTCGGCTGCGCGTCTCACAAGACGTGTTTTCACCAGAAACGGGCCTGCGCTCGGCTCTCTCCCCTCCCCCTCCCCCAGTCAGTTTTCGTCGACTCCAGACCCTGGGTCCATTTCTCAGGTTTCCCAGCGCGGGCACCGAGGGTCGCCTCGAGGTTTCCCTTTCATCTGTGGCTTCTCGTCAGTTTCCCTCCGCCTAAGAGAAAGGGGAGGTGGGCTGGAGATTAAAATTGCGCTCCAACACTCTCTGGTGGAATTCGGATTGACGGCTAAATCAATAACAGATGAAGGCTTTGTTATTTATACGCGCCCCTTTTATATTCCGAATTGCGCAGGGAGGCCAGGGGCTCCGCAGTGGCCCAGGCTCGCCGAGGGAGGCAAAGGCGGTTTGGGGGATCAGCCTCTGCGGCTGGAGACAGGAAGGCCGGAGGGAGAGCGCCTCAGAAACCTGGCAGGTTTCTAACGCCGCTGGCGGGGGACCTAGGCGCGCGTGGTCGGTGCCTGATTCGAGAGGCGCTGGAAGCCTCGAAGCCGGGAAGGAAAGCCAGACAAAGGAGTGATCACAATGCTTTTCCATGTCTGGCAGCCCACGGGCTCCCTAGGCTCCGCCGTGCGGGTCAGCCTGGCCGCCACAATCTGCAAGCTTCCCGGAGCGCTTAGCAGCGCCAGGCTGTGGGCCGTGACCGCGCGGGCTGGCGACCCCGGGCCGCCCTTCACTGTTGATCTTGACCGTGCGGCGGCGCCTCGCCAGGCGTGGAGCGCGCTCGCCATCTCCTGGGCGGTCGGCGGCATTGGCAGAGCTCAGCATTTAACTCCTCGGCCAAATCCTGCTTTCCCACTCTGGCTCGCGGGCCAAGCCTCCTTCCCGCCCTTCCCCCTCCTTCCAGGTCCCCAGCTCCCAGTTCCCCGCAGGAATCTTTGCCTGCCAGACCTCGAAGAAAGTCATAAACCCGGGGGATGAAGCAGGGCGGCTGGGCAAGGAGCTACGGAGGGAGTCTAGCCGTTCTTGTCTTTTTTGTTGTCTCATGTAGTTCCTTCGTGCCTTTAAGCCCTGAGGGGCAAACAGCCGCTGTGAGTCCGCCAAGGGGTCCGAGGGAGTTGCCCCTGGGCTTAGAAACACGGGGGTTCTCTGTGCACCGAGAAGCGTGGAGCGTAGGGACCCCGTGACTGGATTTCCGGCCTGAAGAGGCTGCGGCTCCTTGGAAGCAGGGCGAATTCCCCCAAAATGAAAGCTATTGGGGACCTAAGGCCCGGTTTCCCCGTTTCTAGAAAGTGGGGTTGTAGTTTGTGCCTGCATCATGAAATGCCAGAGAATGGAGTTAAGTCTCCTAAGGAAACTGGCAGAGCCCTGAGGAGCCCTGGGCTTCCCCACCCCCACCCGCTACCCCCTCCTCAGAGCGGGAGGAAGAAGCTGATTGCATTCCCCAGAGCCGCCCAATTGGTCGCCATAACTCACACAATAAAGTCACAGCGCGGTGGTCAGCCTTGCCCTCCGGCGGCGCCTGTGTGGTCTCGGTGCCGGAGCTGGCGGTCTAACCAATTCCATCTTGGCTTGGGGACCGCGAGGCCTGCCGCGGGTTGGGGCAGACGCCCTTCGTCCGGTCTCTGGGGGCCTCGGGACCTGAGAAGGGGGGGAGGACCCCTACTCCTTTGGTAAGACTAGATAGGAGGATCTCCGGGCTGCTGCGCACACTGCTCCCCGCCAGCGACCACTACCCGTCCAGCTCCTCTGTTCGCCAGACCCGTGAACCCGCCACCAGCCCGCGCGCCGGGAGGCGCCGGGGCAAGGAACGCTGCTTGCCAGCTGCCTCGGTGCGCCTGCTTTTTTTGCGCGGCCAGGTGGCCTCTGGCTTTTCCGCTTTTCCACACGCGGTCTGGGGATCGAGCACTGTTCTGCCAGCCTCGGGGTGGATGAATACGTTGGAGTTCTGGTTTGCAGGATCAGCCGCCAAGGTGATCCTGGCGATAAAAGGAATGTAGCCTTTGGCCACGACTGGCGCATGGAGCTGCCAAGTTGCCTGGCCTGCATGCTCCATGGACCTGGATGGCAGCTTTCCTAAGGAGCAGAGTTCCTGGCCTGGGGGTGGTGGTGATGGTGAGATGCACACCAAGAGTGGTGTGAGGCCTCCTTCCTGGCTGCCAAACTTTGGATACCTTGTGATACCTCTCTGCTTTTAGCAGGTCTCTCAGGCTGTGTCTGCAGCTTGAGGACCCAAGCAGCAAGTGGATCTCTGTGGCCGGATTCCCGGGGCAGAGGCCTCAAGAGGGCCTCCATGGGAGGGATTGGGGTAGGAGTGGTGTTGCTCAGGCCCGGGAACACAGCTGGCGGCTCTGCCAGGCCGCACCTTCTCTGGACTAGGCGAGAGGCGCCCGTTACTGGAAAATGCCTCAGCAGCAACTTAAAGCTGGTAGAAACAGGCCAGGCCCAGGTAGCCTGCGGAAAACGGGATTGAAAAGCCAATGAAGATGGAGAAGAGTCCCAAGGGACACTGGGGCAAAGACCCCCTCCACCGGATGCTCCCAGCTCCCGAAGCCTGGCGGGGAAACCTGCAGGCTTCGCCTTTGCTCTACATGTCTCTGCTCAGCCGGCAGCCTCCTCCTTCGCCATCGAACATTGCGGGTGTTATCATAATACCCTGAAGGGGGGGAAAACGGGCCGGGGGATGTAGGCGGTGCTGAAATGACCGGCTTTGAAGAACCTGCAGGCAAAGTTTCGTCCAATCGCCTGAGCCTGTCCTCTTATTCCCGGTTGTAACTAAATACTGTTGCGAGCGCAGCCGAAGCCCTTTGTTGGAGATGTGTGAGCGCAGTCTTTACAGAGCGGGCTATGTGGGCTCGCTTCTCAATCTGCAGTCGCCTGACTCTTTCTACTTCTCCAACCTGCGGCCGAATGGCAGCCAGCTGGCCGCGCTTCCCCCCATCTCGTACCCTCGCGGCGCGCTGCCCTGGGCCGCCACGCCCGCCTCGTGCGCCCCCGCGCAGCCTGCGGGCGCCACTGCCTTCGGCGGCTTCTCGCAGTCCTACCTGGCCGGCTCCGGGCCTCTGGGCCTGCAGCCCCCGGGCGCCAAGGACGGACCCGAAGAGCAGGCCAAGTTCTATTCGCCGGAAGCAGCCGCCAGTCCGGAGGAGCGCGGCCGTACGAGGCCGCCCTTCGTCCCAGAGTCTAGCTTGGCCCCTGCAGCCGCTGCTCTCAAGGCCAAATACGACTACGTGGGTATGGGCCGTGCCGCGCCGGGCTCTGCGACCCTGCTCCAGGGGGCCCCCTGCGCCGCCGGCTTCAAGGAGGATACGAAGGGCACGCTCAACTTGAACATGACAGTGCAGGCGGCAGGCGTCTCCTCTTGCCTGAGACCTTCGCTGCCCGACGGTAAACGGTGCCCACGCTCCTCGGGCCGGGATGGGAGGTGGGGTGCAGGGGAGTGTGTAAAGGAAGGGGAGCTGCCGGAGGAGGTGGGGGGCGCACGGGCAGCCAACAGGGAGAGGGCTCGACTGACGGTGCGCTGGGGTTGTGTTGCAGGCCTGCCATGGGGGGCTGCCCCGGGGAGGGCCCGCAAGAAGCGAAAACCCTACACGAAGCAGCAGATCGCAGAGCTGGAGAACGAATTCCTCGTCAACGAATTCATCAACCGGCAGAAACGCAAGGAATTGTCCAACAGGCTGAACCTCAGCGATCAGCAGGTCAAAATTTGGTTCCAGAACAGGCGCATGAAGAAAAAGCGCGTGGTGCTGCGCGAGCAAGCATTAGCGCTCTACTGACCACATGCGTGGCTGTGGGCAGCCCGGGCCTGCCCTTTTGGATGGAGGCCTGGCATGGGGAGGAGGAGCTGGGGCTGGAGCTGGGGCTTTCCTCCCCCCTCCCCCATTGCCCTCTCCGCTGGTTTGTCCTCATCTCCCGCTCTGCCTGCAGCCCCAGAAGCTAGCAAGATCTAGAGATGAGACCAGTTGGGCCTCCTCGCTTTCCTCCTCTCAGAGAGGCAGATGAAGGGGCCTTCGGAAGTTGGAGTGCAACCTTGGCCTTTTGGTTTCCGCGTGTGGAACTTCGGGTCACCCAAACTTACTCTTTGCTGGGACACTGCACCCAGGACTCACTTTTGCTCCCTTGTACTTGGATTTCTCTGTTTGCGCCTGGTTAGTTCTCCCTCCCCCCCTTCCCAGCCCTGACTGCATTAAGAGGCACCTACTCAGAGCTCAGAGTGGAAATTAATATAGGAAGGCCTCAGGACCGTGGAAAGGGCTGTGGATACAGCTCGGCGTCTTTGCCACCAGCCCTTTGTGGCAAAGCCAGGATCTCCAGTCTGGAGGAAGGATGGGGTGCCATCCCTCCTCGTTCCCCCCACTCACCTTTCTACCCTGGCCAATTTGGGAGGACTACAGCTGTCCTAGACCTCAGACCTCTAGAGGAAAGGAGAGGGGAGGGGCTGGGTGGCCAGACACCTTGGAATGTGGACTGGGCTGGCCCCTGCAGTTGGACAGAATGGCTCAGAGGCTTCCTTCCCAGAGAAGGGATGAGGGAGGCTCGGCCCACAGAGCAAGCTACAGTCTCCAGACAAGATTGGCAAAAATCTCCTTACTTCCAGCTTTTCACATGGGCTAAGCCCATGCATCTTGTGACTGGGCCCCCAGAGCTGAGCTCTGCTATGGGGAGCTGCTGGTCTGCTTTGAGGCTGCATTGCTCAGGGAGGTGTGCTCAGTGTCCAGGGAGTGGTGAAGGGAGTCAGGAAGGGGAAGAGGGGTCCTCCTATGCACCAGCTCTAAATATGGCCAAAGTGGCCACATGTCTTTCCTGAGTCACCTTAACAGCTACTGCAAGGAGAGGCAAAAACTCCTCCTGGAGTATCACAGGGTGGGGAAAGAGACTACGCAGATTCTCAGCGCCTGGTCACTGCTCTTGACAGAGCACACAGAACTAGAAGTTTCTCTCTCACCCTCTCCACTCCCCACCAACTCCACCAGAAGTCCAAGCACAGTGCCCCTTCTGTAGCATGTATGGTGCTGCACCAGTGGAGCCTTCAAGGCCCTGGGCCCTGCCAGGCTTGCCTTGTGAAGGCCGGGGCTCCGGAATGCCAGGGGGAGCTGCTCTGGGCATGCTAGGGTATCCAGCCTTCATTTCACCTACTCCATTGCCCTCTCCCAACTCTGACTTCTTCTACTACCCCAGCCTCTTCTCCCACTCCTTGTGAAATATAGCAAGATACACAACAACCAAAGAGTTCAGATTCCTTCCCAGAGACCAGTGGTTTCTTTTCAGTGGGAAACCAGAGCCTAGAGCTGGAATGAACACCTCACAGGGAGACTTGAGCTCAAGAGTTCAAAGGATCTCAGTTGACATTTAGACTGATTTCATTTTCTGTGCTTTCTAATAGTCGTCGTGCATGTTTTGTTTTGATTTTGTCAAAAACAATGGCTTGTATATATCAGACACATAGAAATGTTTTGAGTGGAAATAAATATCCAGGTCCCAGCCAAGCTCTCAAGGGCCTGATGTCAGTTTTTCAAAATGCTTAGAGTTCCTTCCTGATGTTTTTCAGGCCACCAAATTCGTTTTTCTTTCCTGGTTGTGGTTTCACCTTGGCTGTTGACTGTTCATTAAATGAGAAAATGGCTTCCAAGGCAGTCAGGAAATGGTGTATAAAAACCCATGAGCAAAATGTGTGTGACAAATCCAAAGGGGGAAGGTGGTGGGCAGATCTGAGTGTGTCTCACATAGGAAGGGGACCCCCGGCTTATGGCAGGCTGCAGCTTCTGCACTTTGCCTAAATTCTCAAACTTTAAAGGTTGTTATTATGGGGCAGGGGCTGCCAAGATTTGAGTTTCCTCAGATTTCAAAGCAAAACATGTCTCTGCTGAGTTTTGGTCAAACTTCTGTGGAACAGGCTATGCCCTGTGAAAATCTGTAATATTCGAACCCCTCGCCGGAGCCCGGCAGACTCTCTATTGGGAAACATGGCCTCCAAACCCCTTACAGCTTCAGAGGCACTAGCTCAGGCCAGGGAATCCAAGGCCTGTTCTGTGTTTGTCCTTTTACAAATCCTAGCTCCCTAGCTAATGGAAGCAGAAACTAGTTTTTAGTTAAAGGGTAAATTAGCAAAATTGCTAAATCTCTAATACTTAGTACTGCATATTCAACATTCCAACTCTTTCCTTGATTAAATTTAAGGTATACTTAAATATAATTGCTCTTTTAAAAATACATATAAAGTAAATAACATACAAGGAAAAGGCAAGATGAAAGACTGGATAGGGCCTGTGGCTAGAAATGTTCCCTGACGTTGCTGGGGGCAGAGACACAGTGATACCCAGAGCCAGAATCTGAGCCTGTATTCAGAGGATTGCCTCCTGGAAAACAGCGAACAAAGGCAAAGCCTCACTGAGACTTTGGACCCGAGAGCTGGGGAAAGGAGGAGAAAACCAAACTTCAGCCTAGGCCCTGGGACAACACACAGAAGGCTGGGCCCTCTTCCCCCAAATATACCATTACATCCAGGTGCTCTCTCCCCGTAGCCTGGGATGGGGTGTGGGAAGAGACTTAAATTACTCCAAGCGTAAAATCTTGTCTTTTGGTTCAGCCATGTTTTACAAATCCATCACCTTTACTCATCCACACAAATCCAAAGACAGCAGTGCCTCCTTTCCTAGCCGGCAGTGCCTCCTTTCCTAGCCGAGGTCGTGGCAGGGATGTGGAGCCAGAGGAAATTTGTAAGAAACAAACGGCCGAGAGAAAGGATGCTGAAATCCTAGTGCTCCAGGTTCCCTCGCGGAGAAACAAATGCGTCTTCGGAAACGCTGCAGTCCAGGAGAGGCTTTTGGCTAAGAAAATGGTTTTTAAACGAGAAGGAAACGTTTTCGTCTGGCATTCAATCGGTGACGAGCTCAGAAGGTCGACTAGTGGAAGCTTTTTAAGGCCTGGGGGTTCTCCCCCAGGGAGGCAGGCTGGGGAGGCTTCCGGGATGCTGGCGGGCGGAGGAGAAATCCAGAATCCTTGTAAATATTCATGTCCGTTGTGGGGGGGGGAGGGGTTGTGCCCCATCACCCGCCTCTCCCTGCTGCATCCACCCCCTCAGTGTTGGGGGGAGGGGGCGCGGCGCCTGTCCGACTGTCCTTGGACAAAGGTGATCTCCCCACATTTTTGTTCTCCAGGCGTTTGACTCAAGGAGCCCATTCCGAAGGCTCTGCAGGGAAGGGACTGGCTCCGGGTGTTTTCCCCACGTTTCTCTTCTTTCGTTTCCTAAAAGAGCATAAATAATTAAAGTTTGGCAGGGAGGAAAAGCTTTCTTGCAGAACTGTAGTGGCAATAAATGAAATGAGTCAGAATCCCTTCCCAGTCAGCTTTTACGAGAGCTGCCAGACAGTGTCTGTTCACGTTCTCCAGATACCAGGGGCGCCCTGACAAAGTTAAGGTCAAGTTAGTGTCTTATCTTGGGTGGCTCAAAATTACCGCATCCCGTTCCGGCGCGGCGCGGATAGCCATCGCTCCTGGAGCTGCCGGCTGCGCCCCGAAGGCCTGGTGCGATCCCCGCGCTTCGGGTGGGGCTGCACAGGCGAGGACAAGGCCACAGCGCCGGGGTCTTTACGGTAGGTTCTCGAGCGGGACGTGCGGGGCGGGAGGCTGCGGTTTTCCCCGGATTTCGGGGTGAGGACGGGGGAGGGGGCTGAGGTCAAAAAAGCGAAGCGGGCTGGGCCCCCGAATGAAAGTCCTGGGTCGTGTTAGGGAGCAAGGGTCCGTGCTGAGGCACGGAGAGGGTCCCACCGCCCCCTTCCCCTCTGCACCCGCGCGCCGCTGCAGATGGCGCACCCTCCCCCGCCAAAGCTCAGCTCCCGCCGGAGCCGCCGTCGCCATGTCGTTGAACTTGAATGATTCGTCCTCCCCAGTTCCCTTTTCGGCGGTCAGCAGGCTTCACTTTGGGGGCGGCGGACTGCCTGCGCCCCACCCCGCACAGTGAACAGAGAGAAGGTGCGAGATTTTTGTGCACCCTGCAACCACAATAAAGACTTGGCTGGGGGCCCCGCCGCTGCCCTGGGTCCTGAGCGACTGAAGGGCCAGTGTGCAGTGTCCGGGGAGCCATTTTAGGAGAGAGATCCGGGGCGTCGACCACGAGTCCGAAGACAGAGGCTTGGGCCTGGGATGGAGATGGGGAGGCAGATAAGTGTGCCTGGGGTGTGGGCCGAGGGGAAGGGTACCAGCTGGAATCTGAGCGGGAGTGCCAGCTGTGGAGAGGGGGCACATAGGGGCGAGCAGCTCTGGGTGGGGGAGAGACTCGGTGCCCTCCCAGTCGCCACCGACCTGTTTGCGCAGTGTAGGGGGAGGGAAGCAGACGTGGGAGGGGGCGGAGGAAAGAGAGGAAGGGAGAAAGGGAGGGAGCAGAAAAAGAGGAAGGGGGGGAGACACCAGCCAGAAAATAGATATTAGCCCAGACCACCCGCCTTTTCTCTGTTTGTCCGCACGGCACGGTGGGCAGAGCACACAGCATCGGCACTGCGGCGGGCGCCGGGGCTGGGAGGCATCTAGCGTCACAGCTAGCGGCGCCTGCTCTGGGCATCGGGCTGAGGTCCGATGCCCTAGGGCTCGCATTGCCTGGGCAGAGGAATCCTGGGGAAAGGGGCAGCCTTTTGCCCTCCTTTCTGGGACTCGGGTTTGGGGAGAGACCGTTTTACCTTTGGAAAGCGCCTGCTCTCCGGGAGATGGGAGCCCAGGCCTCGCCTGGATCTCTGGGCTAGGAGAGGGTCGCGGCAGCCGAGGAAGAAAGTGAGGCCTTGGGTCGAGTGGATGGGGGGCCTGAAGAGACCGCCTCAGAGCCAACTGGTGTGGAGAGGCTGTAGCGGTGAGGCAGGCCCTGCTGAATGCCCCCGGAGAGCCAGCCCATCTCCCCGGGGGCAGCAATGACCATGCCGACCCAAGGGCGCCGGAGCAGCTTCGGGGAGAGGCGGCCGGGATGCGCAGGCCTTGGTGGGGTTGCCGCGCAGGGAAGGGTCTGAGTGTACAGCGGACGGGTCCCAGGCCAGGCCCGAACGCTGAGGCGGTGAGGAGGGTGGAGGCGTCAGGGGTTTGTCCCCTGAGGGACTAGCAGGAGGCTGGGACCGACCCTAGGGCTCCGGATCCTTTTGTTCGCCAACCCCCCCCCCCCATCTTCTTGGGAGGCCAGGGCCACGGGGTGTCTCCAGCGGCCAAGCTCCCTTCTGCTTCAGTACTGAGAAAAGCAGAGGGTGACCGGGAAAGAGACAGAGACGGTGACACAGCTTGCAGGAAAGGAGACGGGGGTGGGGGCACTCAGAGCCAGGGGCAGGAGAGGAGGAAGAGAGAGGGAAGAGGGGGCTGGAGAAAGAAGACAGGAGACAGAAGAGGCCGAAGGAATGAGAGAGACATGAGCAGAGCGAGAGAGCCCGTGTGAGAGAAGGGCGGATAGGGCCGAGTGGGTACCGAGGCCCTGGCTGGGGTGAGGGCGTGGCAAGGGCTTGGCGTGGGCTTTTTGGGGCCAGAACCCGGGCTCAGCGTTCGGGATAGGGGTGTCAGAACCCGAGAGAGCCAAGATACTCCTAGGTGAACGCGCCGCTGGGCAGAGAAATATGTAAATCAGGGCTCCCTGTGCCCTGAAGAGTGGCGCAATTACGCCCCCTGAACAAGAAGCAACAAGCTCCCGGCGGGTGAGCTGCAGAGGGTGGCGGCGTCGCGGGGGAGGGAGCGGCTGCAGGAAGGGGGTGGGGGTGGGAACCTCACACCCTCACACCTAGTCCCCTGTGCCCCGGGCCGGGGCTCCCCCCTCCGCTCGCCGCTTCTCTCCCTTCCCCCTTCCTCCCCCTTCCTCCCCCTCCCTCCTCCTCCCTGCCGGCCTCGGTCCGCGTACTTAAAGCGGCGCGGGCGGGCGGACGCGGGCGGGCGGCCCGGTCGGGCGGTGGCAGATGCGCCCAGCGGTGGCAGCCGCCGGCGGCGCGCAGGTGACCGGCCTGCGGCGCAGCCTAGTCAGGGGGCGCCTGGGGAGAGCTGGCGGGAGAGGGAGGCAGATCCGCCCCCAGCGCGCGCGCGTCTCGGCGCCAGGAGCCGTCCCGGGGCGTGTTGGCGAGTGCTGATATAGATATAAGGACATTTCTCTCCATGGCGTCACGTGACATAATTACCACCAGAATCAATCAAGATGAATTGCACGTCAGCGCCCGGTGGGGATTTTTGCTTAGTTGATCCTGGCCCAAGCCTCTTGTGCAATCGATGGCTCAGGTTGGCGGCGCGGGGAGCGGCCCGGGGCTTGCCGGCGTGCACGCCGCGGAGCCATGAACGACTTTGACGAGTGCGGCCCGAGCGCAGCCAGCATGTACCTGCCCGGCTGCGCCTACTATGTGGCCCCGTCGGACTTCGCTAGCAAGCCGTCATTCCTTTCGCAACCGTCGTCCTGCCAAATGACTTTCCCCTACTCTTCCAACCTGGCGCCACACGTCCAGCCGGTGCGCGAAGTGGCCTTCCGCGACTACGGCCTGGAGCGCGCCAAGTGGCCATACCGTGGCGGCGGCGGCGGTGGCGGAGCAGGGGGCGGTGGCGGCGGGGGCGGCCCTGGCGGGGGCGGCGGCGGCGCCGGGGGCTACGCTCCCTACTACGCGGCGGCGGCGGCGGCAGCGGCGGCGGCGGCGGCGGCCGAGGAAGCGGCCATGCAGCGGGAGCTGCTCCCGCCCGCGGGTCGCCGGCCAGACGTGCTCTTCAAGGCGCCCGAGCCGGTGTGCGCCGCGCCCGGGCCGCCGCACGGCCCACCAGGCGCCGCCTCCAACTTCTACAGCGCGGTGGGTCGCAATGGCATCCTGCCGCAGGGCTTCGACCAGTTCTACGAGGCAGCTCCCGGGCCCCCATTCGCCGGGCCGCAACCTCCGCCGCCGCCTGCGCCGCCGCAGCCCGAGGGCGCTGCCGACAAGGGCGACCCCAAGGCCGGGGCCGGTGGCGGCGGGGGCAGCCCCTGCGCCAAGGCGACCCCCGGCTCGGAGCCAAAAGGGGCAGCGGAAGGCGGCGGCGGCGAGGGCGAGGGCCCCCCGGGGGAGGCGGGATCCGAGAAGAGCAGCGGCGCAGGTAGGCACCGGGCACGGGTCGCGCGGCTGGGCCCGGGGGCCGCGGACGCGGGGGGGTGGCGGGGGCCTCCCTCTGCTTGCGCCGTTTTATGTGCTACTTTATAAGCATTCGAAGGGGTTTATACATCCTATAAGATTTCCCGGGTCGTTGTAAAGCGTGTTTATGATAGGAAACCAATTTAGGTGGGCTTAAGGTAGACTTCGAGGAGGACGTGAATGGTTGCAGAGAGCTTTTCCCGTCCTGGGAGGGGTTGGGGGGTGCTAGGGACCATGGATGGAGGGAGAGAGATTTCGAGACAGTTTGTGAGTGCAGACACCGGAGCCTCCCGCTTTTAAGGGAGGGTGGGGGGTGGTGTTGATCCTTGCACTGGACTTTATCCAAGCCGCTGGCTGACGCGCGCCGCTGGAGTGGAGCAGATGCCCCTGCGGGCGCGCTCCTGTCTCCCTGCCCTCAGGTTCCAGTTCAGAGCCTGCCTCGCCCTCTGCTTTCCCACCTTGGTGCCAGGGTGTGTGTGTGTGTGTGTGTGTGTGTGTGTGTGTGTGGTGTGGCTCCGGGCGTGAACACACGTCCACGCCCGCACTCTCTCCTGTGCCCGCCCATATATCATCCCCCACGACGCAGGCAGGGCCTTTCAGCGGCAGCAGGGGACGTCCCCAACGGGGCTGGGGCCTGGCCCTCGCTCAGTGGCCCGAGAAGGCGGGTGGGGGCTGGCAGGCAGCGACCCCTCTCACCCTTGATCTCTTTGCCTTGCAGTGGCCCCCCAACGGTCCCGGAAAAAGCGCTGTCCTTACACCAAGTATCAGATCCGCGAACTGGAGCGCGAGTTTTTCTTTAACGTGTACATAAACAAAGAGAAAAGACTCCAACTCTCTCGGATGCTCAACCTCACTGACCGGCAAGTCAAAATATGGTTCCAGAATCGCAGGATGAAAGAAAAGAAACTGAACAGAGACCGTCTGCAGTATTTCACTGGAAATCCCTTATTTTGAGAGCTCCAGGAAGCGTCCCCTACCCCGAGCCCCACTCACCCACCCTCCTCCCCACCAGCCTGCCCACCGCAGGCCCAGTGTCCTTGGGTTTCATGCCGCCTCTTCTTGTGGAACTTCACCAGTCCTTCCCACGGTCAACTCGGGACCAAACAGCGACCACTGCATCCTGCGGACGAGGCCGGGGACTTGGCCGAGCGGATCCTAATAAGGGGAAAATGGTAAATGAAAACGTCCCTTTACAATTTTACCGCCAATGTGCTGTCCTTACCCCTCCCCCTCTCCAAGTCCTCGTGGGGCCGCGGTGGGCTCTGCAGGGAGTTAGGCCGCGGGGCTAGAAGGCGCTGGTGTTTTGTTCTGAGCTTGAACGGTCCCTTCCTTTCTCGTCGGTCAACGCAGATTATTTAAACTCCGGGAAATGTACCTTTGGTCTGTCAAGTCGAGGCATGAGTCCCTGTCTTTTTTGTGTGAATAAATGGTTTCTAGTAAAATGGAGGTTAAAGCTTCAATACACTGTATGGGTTTTCCTCTGTGAAGTTTAGAGTTTGGTTAGGATATTTTAGCGGCAATAACCCTCTCCCCCATGCACCTGGAAATCTGTTGAACTGCTTTTTGATTCTGATAAAATAGAAGTTGTTCCCTTCCACCTCCTGCAGGCTACACTGGTCTTTAAAATTGTGTTAGTGATGAGGAACCAAAGAAGCAGATTAACATCCCCGCCTCAATCCAGTGAACTTGGAATTTCTGAAGATAACAAAAAAATTTTTTTAAAAACCGGTTAGAAAATCCAAATTCTCTCTTCATAAAATGACAAGGATTCAGGGTCCCTTAAAAGAAGACACCTTCCATGGAGGGTTGGGGTGGGGGTGAATTTGTGGAAAGATTATCTCTCAGTGGGTGGAGAGGGCTTGAGAAGTCCAGGAGCAGGGAGAGGGAGCCCCCTGGCTGGCAGAGGGCGGGGGCCCACACCCACTTCTCCCCGCGTCTTGCTTCCAGGTAAAGAATGTGGTCCAGGCTACAGCGCACTTCGGGCTGCAGGGCCAGGCCAGGCTGTTTACAAAACCTTGAACTGTCTAGACAACACCATAAAAGCCAGAGTTCTAAACAGCTTAATTGGGTTATATTATACACCTTCTGGTGGGCCCAAAAGAGATTTCCGCAATGTGCAATAAACTGGAGAAGTGAGAAAATCTTCTTTCTCTGAAAAGAGTGAAGTGAATCTTATGACTCTTAACCTCTCCTAAGTCTAAAGTAAAAATATAAATCCATGAGATTCACAGCACTCCATGCATCTTTTGAATAGGTGTGCACTTCGAAATGTAATTTTTAAAAATTAAGGCTTCTTTGGGGAAGGAAAAACATAAGTGCATAAGTGTATGCCTTTGAACTTCCAAAATGTCAAGGTCATCACCTTTAACCTTTCTGAATAATTAGGCGCCTTAAGGTTCCTCTGTGATTTTCAGCCGCCACCCACCCTCACACATGCATGCTCACACACTTCCAGACTCTCCCCCACATTTATGACCACACAAAATCATATCAGGGACTCACCATAAATCTAAGAAAATTCCTAATTTCAGGATCAATAACCTTAATTTCCCTCCAAACATTTGTGCAATTCAATAGCAATTGACTTCTTTGGAAAAATACTGGTTAGGCTGAAATGCCTATGAGTGTGCTTTCACAATGGCTAAGAAGTGTTGGGGGTCTTTGGGGAGATCTTAGATTGTGGTCTTTTTTTTTTTTTTTCCTTTTTTTTTTTTTTTTTTTCTCTATTGAAGAACCAGCTTTTAAAGCAGGCACTTGAAAGAGGAAGCTCTCTTCAGGCTTACACCTTCATTACATTTGAAAGCAATTTGCCACCCTGTCAAATAAATTAGAGAACCTCCTATGACACGGGACACAAGAAAATATATTTATATTGTTTTAGAAAGCATCTCTCAACCTTTGGTAAAAGATGGCAATAGAAACAAAGCCTACGTTGGAATAATTTCGTTCGGAAGGGGATTCCTTTGTTTGGAATTCTGGACATCGGTTGAAATAGTTGCTGTAATAGTAGATCGTTCTAGAAAGTTAAAACTGGTTTATTTCTTTCTCTCCTTTTTTTTTTTTTTTAATTGCGTCTCAATGTAGCAAGGTTGTGTGCCCACCACGATAGTCAGACTGAACTCGAGATACCATTCCCCGTTTGCAGGGGCCTAGAGAGCCACACGAGGGCGCGCTCACGTTCCAGAAGCCGCGCTCGGCCCAGAGGCCGCGCGGTACCTCTGTTTCCAGGACTGGGTTGCAATGGGCGATCTCAGCCCGTTAGAAACAGGCGGCAGCTAAGGTGTTCGCTGTTTGTTTGTTCTAAGCAGCCGCGAGGTGTGGCAAGTTGTTTGGAGACAGAGAAAAGGGAGCAAAAATATATTTTTCAGACAGGAGATGGATCACCTAACCGTTGTTTCCTTAAAAATAAAGCTGTTCCAAGAATACTTGGCTACAACCTGATGGTGAAGAGGAGAGATTTTTCATAGACAAATCTGGGTTTTGAAATAGGTCGTGGCCACCGAGAGTTAATTTAATTAGGGAAATCAATTTTCTTGTTGGCTTGAGCGTGTAGAGCGATGTCGAAGGCAGGAGTCCTCCCCCCAGCCCCCCTTCTCCACCTCCCGAAAACCGCGTCCGTCCTGCGAGCTCTCAGACCGCCTGCGATGATTAAAAGGCTTTTGTTTAAGACGGATCAGGGCGCCGGCAACTTAGCTGAGTGTGGTCTCGGAGAAAATGAGTCTCCTCAGGCACGGAGGTGGCCGTTTGGGGCTAGGAAGCCCGGGACACGTCTGGCGCGCTCAGGGCTACGCGGGGCGACGGGGAGGCGCGGGCAGCACCGCGATTTGGGGTGCCGGGGCCGCGCCGGCCGGATGCCGCCGCGGGAGGCAGCCGGCTGTCCTGGGAAACATTGATATTTCGAGGCGTTGTGGAACGGGAATGCATTTGAAGCAAACGGGGTTCGCGTTCGACAGAACCCTGGCCACCCTTCCAGGTCGCCCGCCGGCTTTGAGGTGCGGAGCTTGGTTTTGGCACTGACTCTCAGAAGCAGTTTATTCGCAGCACGCCCTCCCTGCCCCGGCAAAACCTTTGACATTGGGGAGCGTCTCTTTCTGCGTCCGCTAGCCTAGAGGTTGTGAGCAGGTTTCCAGGACGTGGGCCTCTCCGAGAGAGGATGGCTGCTCCTCTGGCCCCGCGAAGTTCAGTGTGAAGAGCCCGCAGCTCCCAGAATGAGCGCCCGCCACATCGGCTCGGCGGTCTCTGTCTCCCGCGCTCCAAGCCCCAGACCTTGCAAGGCGCTGGCGCTCTCCCGTCTCTGGGAGCTGGCGTCGGCAGGGAGGCTGGGCGCTCTGAGCCCCCAGTGAGGCGCCAGCGAGAAGCGAGGCGTGGGTGCCCCCACCCCCAGCCCAGGGTGTCCCTGGCTCCACCAGTATAGCCGTGCATCCGGTTAATCTGTTGTGAAGGGACCTTTGCGCCGACCTAACCGGGGCTTCCGTCTCCGTGGGCCAGGAACCCCCTCCCCAAACGTCGTTGTGTAACTTGTTAGGCGGCCCCGGCAGCAGCGGCGTTTCTGGCTGTGCGGGGCCCCTTGGCCTTGGCTGGTAGCCGCCGGTGGACCACGGTTGCTCAGCGGTCAACGGTTCCTTTCGTCCCTGCAGCACCCAAGGCGTGCCTGACTAGGGCCCGGGGATCGGATCGGGACCGTTCAGGGCTAAAAGGCTGTCACCTCCCCCCACGGCTCAGAGCTCGTGGGACTCGTGCACGGTGGCCTTGGAGTCTGCAGCGCCGAGGTCTCTGACGCCGAAGTGGAGGGAAAATGCGGGAAGTAGGAGTCTTTTGTGTGTGTGTGTGTGTGTGTGTGTGCGCGCGCGCGCGCGTGCAGAGGAGGTCTTGGGCTGCTGGCTGGTTTACACATCTCCATCGATTCCTTACCGCCTTTCTGGTAGCCTTCCCATTTGTCCCCTCCATTTCTGTTAATCTTTGCAAAAGGGTCACCCAAGGAAGGCAGCTTCCAATTAGCCCCCCAAAGAGGGAAGAAGCCCAGAGGCAGCTCAAGGCCCACCCCTCGGGGGCCCAGGGCCTCCACTCCTCTTCCCCCAAACAGCGGAATGCAATGGCCAGTCACTTTTTGATTATAAATACTAATTTCTTGCTAAAGCAACCCCTTTAATTTTTCTCTGGAAAGAACTGTGCCAAGGAGAAGGGTGTCTGGATACAAATATGGGTATTCATCTCCTTTATGGTGCAATATTGATTTATTATTAATGGTAACGGCTCCATCTGATCTAAAGATGATCGAAAACAGCAGCTACATTAAATACTTATAAGTAAAATAAAGGCTGGCCTTTAAAGCTGTTGCTTTTTCATCCCATTTGCTTCATCTCAGCCTTAGGGTCTTGGACACACTCTCCATCCTCCTTGGCCCATATCATTCTCTTGTATTATTTCCAGTTTGCTTGATATTTTATTGTAAAATTGCTGTAAAATATTGAAATTCTCTAGCCTCAAGGAGCCACTCTGAAGGCAGAAATTTGAAAACAAAATAGAATTTTATGAGAAATAGGCTCAAAATTATATTGATATTACACCCCCCCAGAGTGAAAACTTATTTAAAACCTAATCCAATGTAGGGTGACTTTGAACTCAAATACACTGGGAGCAGACCCAGGCAGGGTCCCCAGATTCGGAAGACGGATCTCGCCTGTGCAGGCACTCTGTATATCTACCAGCTCCAGAAGGAATTGCTTGTTTTTCGCCTGGATGTTTTCTTCAAGTGTAAATAAAGATTATGAAAGGGCATTTGATGGGCATAAAATTCCTGATTAGATTGAACAGTCTTGTCTGGCTTGGGATAGGGAAAATGGGGTAACCGAGTTTCTGGCGGCTTCCTGGCCAAAACGCAGAGGGACGACAATGCTGGGGCGCCAGGCTGGCGTCAGGGCGCCTGCCGGCAGAGCGCAAACCGGGCAGTTTGTCCAGCCCTGGGCACTGTTAGCCATAGCTCAGAACAAGATCTCTGTGATTCCAGAAAGCAAATTTGGGGGTCCTGATTAGTGACTGTTAGTGTTAAATAGAACCTTAACTGTCAACAGTCAAAAGTTGTTTTCGTTTTTCTTTCTTTCTTTTTTTTTTTTCCTGCCTTCTTCAATCCCCACCCACAAGCTTAAAAACTACTATCTTGGTGCAGAGGTAATGTTTAAACCCCTGGCTTTGCCGAGATGTGGCAGCCAGAACAGTTAGAGGCGCCAGGCTTTTAACCTGACAATGATGTTGCATTTGAACAGCTGCGTAAAGGTTTAAAAGGTCTGTCTCATTGCCACCGCGGAGTTTTTTTTAAAAGGGGTTATTGTTTGGGTGAGGGCACAGAGAGGGGATGGTGGGAGCAGTCCCAAGGCCGAAAATAATGTTCACTGCCTCCTCGACAAGGCCAGTGGAATTTCCTTTTGGGGAGGGGGCACAAAGTGTTTGCGGGGGGGGGGGACTTTTTTCTCTTTCTTTCTTTCTTTCTTTCTTTCTTTCTTTCTTTCTTTCTTTCTTTCTTTCTTTTTTTTTTTTAGCAGCCGATCGGCTACTGGTTTCCCAACAACTGAGGCAGAAATCGGCTTTGCTCACAAGTTCAGTCTCTGAGCCTGAAATCCAAGGCCAGTGCAGGCTCAGGCGAGTGTGGGGAAGAGAACGAGAGTGCTTTTCTGACCAGAGAACTGGTTCACGGTCAGAGTTTCCCCGGGCCGTTTGCGTTTCTTGTCTTCGAGGAGAGTGGACCTGGGGAGGCCGAAGGACGGCTCCTGCATCCCGGCTGGCCGGGGCCCCTCACCCCGGGAGCCTCTGGAAATCAAGGTTAAAGCTCCCTGCTGCTGCCCTGGGGCTGAGGCTTCCGCAGGGCGGTTCACCCGCCTGCAACCAGAGGAGGAGGGAGGAAGTTGTTGAAGTTTCTCATAAAACTCTGAGTTTCCATGGTGGTGATGGTGGTGGTGGTTCTTTAATGAGCTGGACTCCAACCCCAGACCATATCCTTGTTATAGAACTTTCCCTCATCAAAGGAAACAGAGGACTCAGATTCACCTCCCTCCCCACCCCCCTAGCCGAGCAAACCCTTGTCAAATAATTTTAGGCATTGTCCAAAACTATAAAATTCAAGTTCTGACAAAAGTATAGCTTTTTATATTTGACAATTTGTGTTAAAACAAAAATTGACCTTCTTGGTTGGTAGTGAAGGGGAAAAATCAATAGTATAATTTTCAATAATTCATAAAGCGAACGCCATTATGCTAAATCTTAACTATTAATCTTATCCTTTACAAAGTCTCGATTGATTTGTTAATAAAATATCTTCCCGTGTGTGGCAACAGCGGGTATAACTCTTTAAAAACCTTCAGAAGCAAGAAAATTACCAAGTAGCCCAAGAATGTAGATGAGAATTTTATTGATCGCCCTGATTCTTCTTAATATGTATTAATAAATTCCACAACCTTTTGTACCTTGCACTTGTCAGAAACCAATGCTTTTACAAAATCCATAAAAGGAAAACATATTTTTCTTCGCAGACGAACCAAATGACACCTTTGCATTTCTTTTGCTCCTTCTCGGCCCAGTTTTCCAAAACTTCTGGGGTCTGAGGGTCAGTTTCACCCTTACATTTTTCTCCTCTCACTCTTCCTTCCTCGCTGCCCCCCATTATCAGGGCGTGTAGGGAAGGAAACTTCGGTTTCGTTCTCCCGCTGAGAGCCCAAGAGACGCCTTAGTGGACAGGGAGCTGCCGGCGAAGGCTTTGCTGCCGGCTGAAATCTACCCGGCCCGCCGAGGTCAGGGTGTGGCTCCTGTGAGAACCCAGGGCTCCCGGAGGCTGGCGGGGCGCGGAGCGGGTCGGAGCCACGGCGGAAAGCCGAAGGAGAGGACGGCGCCGGGACTGGACCCCTCCTCGGGGCTCCAGGGCCGGCCAACTGCGTAGCCTCTCGGCACTCGCGGCCCTCTTCGCCTCCGCTCTCCAGGACACCTTGGCCGCGTCTTTGCGCCAGAGACTCTGTCTGTGAATCCTTGGGGTGGGGGAGCCTCAGGGACTCGAGAATCCTACTCACCTTCCCTGGCTTTCCTGGGACTAAAATGACCAGCCTGCGCCCCCACCCTCTCCCCGGGACCTGGTCCTCTCGGGCGCGTTCTGCCTGAGTGTGGGAAGGGGAATGCTTCTTGTGCCGGCGCCACAGCGCTCCGGCTTCCCTCCCCGCACGTGTCCTCCCGGAGGCCCCTCTGGCCAAGCCTTTCCTTCCGCCGGCGGGCCCGGCAGCCGGGACGTGGGACGCCAAGTCGGGCAGGCGGGCCGAGGGATCCCCGGGGAGGCGGGCGGGCCGGCGGCGGAGAGCTCTGGGCCGGCTGTCTCCTGCGCGCACTATCGCAGCCGCGTAGTAGATGTCGCTGTTGTCCGTGCTTACGCGGCTGGCCGGCCGAGCTCGGGAGCACGTGACCTGCAAGGAGGCTGCGGCTCAAGGCCATTTTCAAATCTCATTGGCTTGGTTGTCATGTGGTCGGCAGAGGCATCCACAATTACACGGGGAATGTTTTCCTAGAGATGTCAGCCTACAAAGGACACAATCTCTCTTCTTCAAATTCCTCCCCAAAATGTCCTTTCCCAACAGCTCTCCTGCTGCTAATACTTTTTTAGTAGATTCCTTGATCAGTGCCTGCAGGAGTGACAGTTTTTATTCGAGCAGCGCCAGCATGTACATGCCACCACCTAGCGCAGACATGGGGACCTATGGAATGCAAACCTGTGGACTGCTCCCGTCTCTGGCCAAAAGAGAAGTGAACCACCAAAATATGGGTATGAATGTGCATCCTTATATACCTCAAGTAGACAGTTGGACAGACCCGAACAGATCTTGTCGAATAGAGCAACCTGTTACACAGCAAGTCCCCACTTGCTCCTTCACCACCAACATTAAAGAAGAATCCAATTGCTGCATGTATTCTGATAAGCGCAACAAACTCATTTCTGCCGAGGTCCCTTCGTACCAGAGGCTGGTCCCCGAGTCCTGTCCCGTTGAGAACCCTGAGGTTCCTGTCCCTGGATATTTTAGACTGAGTCAGACCTACGCCACCGGGAAAACCCAAGAGTACAATAACAGCCCCGAAGGCAGCTCCACTGTCATGCTCCAGCTCAACCCTCGTGGCGCGGCCAAGCCGCAGCTCTCCGCCGCCCAGCTGCAGATGGAAAAGAAGATGAACGAGCCCGCGAGCGGCCAGGAGCCCACCAAAGTCTCCCAGGTGGAGAGCCCGGAGGCCAAAGGCGGCCTTCCCGAAGAGAGGAGCTGCCTGGCTGAGGTCTCCGTGTCCAGTCCCGAAGTGCAGGAGAAGGAAAGCAAAGGTCGGTATGAGCAGAGTTGCCACCCCAGCGGGGCGCGCAGCCCGGGAACCAGCGGAGAGGGCGCGCCCGCCCGCGGTGCCCAGAGCCGAGCACAGGCTGCCGCGGCGGCGGGCGCCAGACCTGGCAGGTACTGCTCCTGCCGGAACTTAGAGGGGGGCAATCTCAGCCCTGAGATGGTCCCCACTTCTCTCCCCTCTGCCTTGGCCCTCCCCGCCAGTCCTGGCCCCACGCTGATGGCGCACGGACAGAGGAAAGGCTTGCTGGGTTTATTTTTCCTGAGCTAGACTGAAACACAACAAAAGAGAGCAAAGGGGACCTGCGGCTCGTAAACACGGCCCCAGAGCCTCATTTCTCCTGCTCAGATTTGCATTCCCAGTTTTGCCTTGCGTCCAGTGATCATTTTAAGGCGGTCCAAGGCACGGTGTTCGTGTTCTAGTGTGTGCACCCCGCATCCTGCGAGCTTAGGGGCGGCGAGGGGAACGGGATGGCTGGGCTGGTTGGTGCTTGGATCGGGGAACACGGCTTCCTGCCTTTGCCGGGCTGGGTAACCTTGGCTTTGTCTGGGGAAATTGCCGCAGGCTTTGCAATCCGTCTGTGAAGAGGGCAGAGGCGGAGGGAGAAGAATGGGACCGCATTGCCCACTCTGCAGGGCCAGCCGTAAGGCTGGGCTAGGACAAGGAGCCAGAGCTCTAGCTCTGGAGAAGGAACCCTGAACCTTTCCCCCAGCGCCCAGAGGTGGGCCATGGTATGGGCTACGTGTCTGAGGGGATGCTTTTGTGTGGGCACAGGAAGGCGTGAGAAGTCAGGAGATTCTGGGGAAGAGTGTACAACAATGTCAGACAGGGTGGAGAAGGTGTTCTTGCTTCCTCGCTTACCTTGTGAAATAGAACGGCCTCATATAAGCCTGGCTGCGGGGTTCCCTGCTGCCCAGGCAAGTGGGGCGGGGGAGGGGGAGCAGCAGAGGTGGGGATGAAGGCAGTAGTGGGGTTGCTAGGCTTGTTCAGGCTGTGGCTTCTTCCACCGTGGCCCTGTCAGGAGCTGACCACTTGGAATGTTACTGAGGAGATCCTGGGAAGTTTGCTATTGTACTGTTGTTTTCCGAAAGTCAGAAAGTTGAGAGAGAGAAAGGGATGCGATGTTCTCCCATCATGTCCTTTTGGGCATTTAGATCTCATCTGGCATCAGTTTCAAACCCCTTCCAGGGTCCACCTCGTGCAGGTAACATTAAAATACCAGCATTTACCAAAGCGGCCTGGCTGCCAGCAGGGTCATGGCCAAGGGTACATTTGAACAGACTTAGAGAAAAAAAAATTCTTGATTTTTTTTCTTCTTCTCCTTTTGATTTTGTTAGAGGAAATCAAGTCTGATACTCCAACCAGCAATTGGCTCACTGCAAAGAGTGGCAGAAAGAAGAGGTGCCCTTACACTAAGCACCAAACGCTGGAATTAGAAAAAGAGTTCTTGTTCAATATGTACCTCACCCGCGAGCGCCGCCTAGAGATCAGTAAGAGCGTTAACCTCACCGACAGGCAGGTCAAGATTTGGTTTCAAAACCGCCGAATGAAACTCAAGAAGATGAGCCGAGAGAACCGGATCCGAGAACTGACCGCCAACCTCACCTTTTCTTAGGTCCGAGGCCGGTGGGAGGCCAGGATCGGAGAGGGGGCACCGCGTTCCAGGGCCGAGTACTGGAGGACTGGGAAGGCGGAAACAAAACCTTCATTGCTCTTTGTTTTTTGTTTTGTTTTGTTTTGTTTTCCTGCTAGAATGTGACTTTGGGGTCATTCTGTTCGTGCTGCAAGTGATCTGTAATCCCTATGAGTATATATATATATATTAAAAAACTTAGCACGTGTAATTTATTATTTTTTTCATCGTAATGCAGGGTAACTATTACTGCGCATTTTCATTTGGGTCTTAACTTATTGGAACTGTAGAGCAGCCATCTGTCCATCCATCCACCCATCCACCCATTTATCCATCTATCCATCTATCCAGCAATGTGACTTATTCATGTTCTTCCTAACACAAAAGGTCTCTGTGTGTGGTTAGCCCATGAACTCATGGCATTTTGAATACATCCAGTACTTTTAAAATTACATATATATTTAAAAATTTTAAGAAAACCCACAAGCTTTGGGGGGAGGGGGACTAAAAAAGCACATTACAATGTATCTTTTCACAAATAAACTTAGCAATTGTCCTTGGTGAGATGAAATACTGACAATTTATGCCTTGTAGCCTTTCCCTTGTGGTGCATCTGTGGTCTGGTAGAAGTACAACAGCAACCTGTCCTTTCTGTGCATGATCTGGTCGCATGTATAATGCAATAAACTCTGGAAATGAGTTTGCTCCCTCTGCTTTCTGAAAGGGAAATGTTATGGTGGAAATGAACGCCTTTGGTGAGATTCTCTTCACACTCAACTGCCTGTTTGGAGCAGGCGGGTGGGGGTGTGATAAGGAGCAGAGGAAGGGAGAGGGGAGGAAAAAGCTAGAAAGGCCTAGGGTGCTGGAATTTGGCAGAGGTGGGGAGAGTGGAGTGGTAATCAGCCTGGGTGTGTAGTTTTCATAATTGGGACAAAGAGGAATCCTCTCTCCTCTCCCAACCCTAAATGATAGTAGTGTAACTGCACACGCACTGGGTCTGAGCCTCCCTCCTCTAGCCGGAGCCTGGTGAGTAAGTGCGTGCCTCACACCGCTTTTCCCTCTCAGCTTCCCCATCTGTGTTTTCTTGTCGTTGGCTTTGGTTATGTTATTTTTTAATGCTTTCAGTGGGATCTTGGTGATTTCTGGCTGGCGAGCCATCATCAGGGGCTAGGTTGAAATTAGTCTTGCCCACCTGGAAACTGCGGGGCCTTGGTTACGGAGCCAAGACAAAGCAGCGGCTTAGCATTGCAGCACATCCAATTCTGGCCCCCTTTTCCTCATCCCCAGCCCTACCCCAAGCGCAAGACAGCCAGGCCCCAGCGAAGCCAAGGATGGGTGAGTTTTTCCATCCCACTTTGCCTTGGTTTCCTTGTGGAAGGGTTTTATGCTCAGCCATTACCTTTTAGAGGCCCACATGAAATTTTTTTAAAGGAAGAAACGGAAAGATTCTCCCCTGTCAGTCCTCCCTCTATTTGAGTACAAAATGCTGCCTGAGCCACTGAGGCAAGAAAATGCCTGAGAGGTGACTGAGAGAGAATTTGCAAGTGAACCTGACTTCCCGTGGAGGCCATGGCTTTCACCCGCTTCTGAAAGATCCCCCGAGGACCCAGGCTTTTCTAGTCCTGCCAGAGAAAAGGGAGGAAGAGCTGACAGCGAATTCGTTGTCCCAGGTCCTGCCTGCAGATTCGAGAATCTCCAACAGCTTTCAGGAGTTTTACAAAACAGATTCTTTCCCTTAAACTCCCGTCGCCTTCTTCCCCCTAAGTACAATCCCTGTAGGTGCTCTGGCAGCCTTTAGGACTCAGTATTTATTCAGAATTTCCAACTTCCTTCCGAAAAGCCAAGAACCTTCCCACGTTCAAAGACAGAACCCTTTAGGGGTGTCATTTTCTGGAAGGGGGGGCGATGAGGAGGGAGAGGGCGAGATCTGCATCAGTGCCAGACTGAGAACTCTGAAGAGGATTCGCCCAGCCTTCACGTTGGTTGGGTACTTTCAACTTGGCTATTTCTCCCAGCGTTGTGAGGAGCGCCATTAGTTGTGGATAAGGGGCCGTGCCTCAGCGGAAAACCTGTGCTACAAGCAAACGCAGCCCCTCTGGAACAAAATCAGAAAGCCAATGGCAAAGGCAATCAATCAGGCCATAAGTAGCCATTTACCCCCTTCCTTTCCTGGGCTGGAGGTGGGCTGAGAGCCCTCCACGGGTGCGATGGGCAACTTGTAGAGCAAGGAATATGCCCTCCGCCGGCGGCGCCGCCGCAGCTGCTTTTGTCTCGGCTTCCAGCCGGGCTCCCAAGGCTTTGTACCATGGATTTGGGAGTGACAATGGGCATTTCGCTCAGATTCAAGGCTGCCCAGCTTTACCTCAGGAGGCAAGGGGGGAAAAATTGGGAAGGGAGTGGCTCTAGGACCTGGCCCGTGCAGCAGGGTTTTGCAGCTCCCCAGAATCCCCTCGGAGGCCTCCACGGGCTCACCGCGCCAAAGCAGCGGCGCCCTGGGAGCGGCGGTTCCGGGCGGCCTGCCTGAGGCAGGGCCGGAGCGGCGGGTGGGAGCGGGCCCGCGCTGGTATTTGGGTTCTGCCCTGTGGCGTGTTCTCTTCCAGGGCCTTCCCGGCAGCCCCAGAGAAGGAGAGGCACCCTGGCCGCCGCCGTCTTCACCGTGCCGACTCGACCGCCCGCCGGCCCACCCGAGGGCACACAGAAGCCCCCGCCGCGGCGGCCGCCGGCGCGCCTGGTTGGGCCCGGCCCGGCCCGCGAGCCCTGCTGCCCCAGCTCGTCCCGCAGGCCGCGGCGTGTGCCTCGCCTCACGTCGGGGTGTTGTGGCTGCGCGGGCGTGTGTGAGTGTGGCAGGGGGAGGGGGCCCTCGGAGCTGCTCCATCCGTCCGTTTTATTAGGGACACATTAATCTATAATCAAATACACCTCATAAAATTTTTATTGAAAGGCATAATATCATTACAGAGGTCTTCCACCTGTTTTAAACAACACGACAAGCTGTGAGCGAGCGTGTGTGTGGGTCTGGGTGAGGAGGGGGGTGGGTTTGGGTCGGGAGAGAGGCGAGGGGAGAACAACTCCCCGCGGGCGCCAGGGGGCCGCCCCCGAAGGCCCGCCTGCCTCCGGCGGCTCCCAGCTCTGCGCGCCCCCGGCTGCTCCGGGCTCTGGCCAAGCACTGGGTGCGCCCTGGACGCACGGTTCGGGGCCCTGGAGCCGGGGAGCCAACGCCGAGGTCGAAACTGCTGGACCCAGAGCCTCAAGAGGAGGCGAACAAATAGTCCCCAGCGCCGCCTCCGGCCGCCGTGGAGCCTGTGGTCCCAGCCGCCACCACCGGGCGGGCCGGGCTGGGCCGGGTCCGGGCGCCGAGCCGGGTGCACGGACCTGGGCCTGCGTGCTCTAATTGCGGCGCTTATGTTGATGATGATTTTTTTCTTTCTTTCTTTTTTTTTTTTTTTAAATCACAGCAACCCCCAGTTTAGCGGACTGATTTACTCCTGGTATTGGTAAATATGATCACGTGGGCCGCGCGACCAATGGTGGAGGCTGCAGCCTGCGAACTAGTCGGCGGCTCCGGCGCCGGCGGGGAGCGGCTCGGCGGCGGGCAGTGTAACCTTGGGTGGGAGCGCGCGGCGCCTCAAAATGTCCTCCAGTGGCACCCTCAGCAACTACTACGTGGACTCGCTCATAGGCCATGAGGGCGACGAGGTGTTCGCGGCGCGCTTCGGGCCGCCGGGGCCAGGCGCGCAGGGCCGGCCTGCAGGTGTGGCCGAGAGCCCTGCCGCCGCCGCCGCCGCTGAGTTCGCCTCGTGTAGTTTTGCCCCCAAATCGGCCGTGTTCTCCGCCTCGTGGTCCGCGGTGCCCGCCCAGCCCCCGGCGGCGGCGGCGATGAGCGGCCTCTACCACCCGTATGTGCCCCCGCCGCCCCTGGCCGCCGCCGCCTCTGAGCCCGGCCGCTACGTGCGCTCCTGGATGGAGCCGCTGCCGGGCTTCCCGGGCGGCGCGGGCGGCGGTGGCGGCGGCGGCGGCGGCGGTGGTGGCGGAGGCGGCGGCCCGGGCCCTGGTCCCAGCCCCGGCCCCGGCCCCGGCCCCGGCGGCCCAGCCAACGGGCGCCACTACGGGATTAAGCCTGAAACCGGAGCGGCCCCGGCCCCCGCGGCCGCCGCCGCCGCCTCCACCTCCTCCTCCACTTCCTCGTCCTCCTCCTCCAAACGGACTGAGTGTTCCGCGGCCCGGGAGTCCCAGGGGAGCGGCGGCCCCGAGTTCTCGTGCAACTCGTTCCTGCGGGACAAGGCGGCAGCGGCGGCGGCGGGGGGACCCGGGCCCGGGGCGGGCGGCTCGTCGGAGCCCTCGGCTTGCAGCGACCACCCGAGCCCGGGCTGCCCGCTGAAGGAGGAGGAGAAGCAGCCGCAGCCGCCGCAGCAGCAACTTGACCCAAGTAAGTGCAAAAGAAATTGCCCCCTGATTTATTGCTGGAACCTGTAAGGCTCGAATGTGCAAAACTGATAGTTTTACTAACCTATAAAAACGTCTAGACGCCTACCCAAGCCTAGGCGAGCAACACGCATCCATAAAAAAGCTTCCCATAACCACCTACCCCGGGCGCGCGGCTTGTACGGTAAACAGAGCGCGGGCATTAGGCTTTTTATGATAATTCCCCCAAGTTGTGAAAAGCGGCCATCCTCGGTGAAATTAATTTAACGACCTCTCTTCCCCACCCTGTCGTCTCTCCTTGCCTCCCCTCCGCCCCTCACTCCCAAACCCCCCTCTGCGTAGACAACCCCGCCGCGAACTGGATCCACGCTCGCTCCACCCGGAAAAAGCGCTGTCCCTACACCAAATACCAGACCCTAGAGCTGGAGAAGGAATTCCTCTTCAACATGTACCTCACCCGGGACCGGCGCTACGAGGTGGCCAGGATTCTGAACCTCACCGAGAGACAGGTCAAAATCTGGTTCCAGAACCGTAGGATGAAAATGAAAAAGATGAGCAAGGAGAAGTGTCCCAAAGGAGACTGACCCGGCGTGGCGCCGGCGGCGGGAGCGCTCTGAGGCCGCGGGGGCTTCTCCCTTTGTGGGTGCTTGGTTTCCAGAAACTCTCCGGCGACGCGGACTTTCCGTTTTGTTTTGCTTTAGGTAGAAGTGACTGTGTGGTTGGTCTCTGTGAGGTATTTGGGGGACTCTGTATTTGCTCGCTTCTGTCGTGGAGAACCCAAGTGGCTGTGGGGGGTCTTTCCCCGCTCCCACTCCCTCCCTTTCCTGCTCCGTTGGTTCCTTCGGAAATGCTATATTTTGTGAGTGCACGCTAGTTTGAGGAGCCTTCTCCTGTCCTGTGTACATTTCCCCCCATGTTGAAAAGTGCTGTAGTTTAGCCCTCAACCCCTCCACGCCGCCCAGACAGGGGCCTGAACGCGCCCCACTTCGGAGAACCAAGGCCGAGTGGGACGGCACCGACACCCCCGCGCCGAAGCCCAGCCGGGCTGCCCCGGTTGCAGAAGCCCCTTCCCTCAGGGAGCCCTCGGGCCCTCGGCGGCGGAGACCTCATGTGAGGCCTAGCGTGGCGACGGGGGCCTCGGGTGGGTCGGGGGTTTGCCCTGGGTGCAGTGGAGGAGCTGCTGTCTCCCCGGGAGGGCCGAGCTCGCGTGGGCGGCGGCGGCGGGTGACTCTCCCGGTTCCTGCCCAAGGACCAGTTGTAAATGTTACCGCTTCCTACCAATAAATGCTGACCTGATCCAATGGAGCCCAGACGCTGGCCCTGAACCTTGTGTGCCTGCTTTCTGTGTCTGCAAAATATCACCCTTACAGGACTCGCGCCCCATCCCTGGGAGGGAGACGTTGCTAAAAACCCGGGGTGCGACCACCTCCAGGGCTCTCCCATGGCGCAGCCCAGGGGTGGCGGCAGGGGCTCAGGGGCTACCCCAGCCTGCTTCCAGCGCCTTCTGAACTCTGTGCCCCGAGCCCAGTGTCACCCTGGCAGCAGCACCCAGCCAAGTCCGCAGGAACCGGGGCGGGGGGAGGGGCAGAGGGCAGGGGTGCGGGTGGGCAGGCACCCCAGGCCCTCCTGGACTCAAGGAGGCTCCAGCCCTGTCTCCAAACAAGGGAACGACCAGCTCTGCATTCTGGAGCAACTCCCCCAGGTCGGAGGGGCTGGCTGGCTCCGGGAGGTCCAGGCCGCTCAGCCTGCGCGCTTCCGCCCCTCCCCATCAGAGCCCCAAAGTGACCCTAAGGGATCAAAACGGGTCAAGTCACTCCTCCCCGGCCACCCCCAGCCCACTGCCCGCCTTTCCCCACCCAACGCTGGGCCCTCAGAGGGCTGCATTCAGGGGCTAATATGAAGGTCATTGTAAGTGCGGGTTCGGAGCAGCGCGCAGCACGGCGATAGCAGGCCCCAGAGGCGGCGGCGGCGCCGGGCGGCCCAGGGTGGGCGGAAGGCGGGGGCGGTGACGGAGATCTTGGGGATCCTGATGAAGGAGGAGACCCGAAGGGAAAGCAGAGGGGGGCTGGGAGGGAAAGCCAAGGCCCAGATCCGGCAGAAGGTGCTGCGGACCCCCGCCCCTGCGGCCAGCCCGGTACCTAGAGCTCTTTGAAAACAGGAAGAGCCAAGGTGCCATAAAGCCATCGAGCCGGCGAGACGTCTGGAGGTAATGAGTTTACTGCAGGCCAGGCGCTTCGCTTTGAAACCATCTCATTTTGATGTTTGTGTTTGTGAGGGAGAAGGAAAAACGCAGACAAAACTGGGTCTTAAAATCTGGACAATAAAATATCAACGAGAGACTGCGTAGGACCAAGGAGGCGCAGGGGCTTAGGCGCCCCTGGGTGAGGTGTAGGCGCCTCAGAAATAAAAATGAGAGGTAGGAAGGAGGAGACGATGTCTTTCTCCTTTTTAAAATACGCCAGGTATTGGGAAGTAGCCCAGGGAGGGAGCCTCTTGATAATTTTTTGCGTAAGGCACGGGGTCTCGCTTGTTCTCTAAAAAATCGGCCTGTAAACCCAGGAGTAGGAAGATCTTAAGTCGCTTACTTGGAGGAGAGCTTCCCATATTCGATGGGGTAGGGTGTGGGGGGGAGGAAGCATCTGCCTTGTCCCAGAAATATCCAGCCTTCCATTCCAAACTTCGCAGCAAAAAATATGGTTGAAAATTATATTTATTCTCTTATAAAAATACAATCGTTACACCTGAACTGGCAGAAAGTATTTTCTAAAATAAGAGAAAAGATTAACCACACAGGAAGCATCTAAACCGCTATTTTTAAAAGAAAAATTCAAGCGGAATGCTTAGTCAATTCAGTTCAGTCGGTGACTTTTGATATAAAATTTTAAAATCCCATTTATTGTTCATAGATTCAAACTAACTCAAGCTAAACAGGGACTTTCCAATAGCCATTCAGAGATGCAGCGGAAAGCTTCGTCTTTGGCTTCGATCCCTCTCAAATTGCCCAGCTAAATGGTCCAAGCTATTAAAATTACAAAATTAATAAAGCACATATTCATGATTTAGTGTGAAGAGCAACAGCTTTAAAGGAAAACATAAAATGCAATGTTTGACTTCTATCACTTTTTTTTGGGGGGGGGGAGTTGTCAAAGTGCCTGGCTTCTCTGAAAAAAAAAAAAAGTCTCTCTAAAGTTGATATTTAGAAACTTGTGATTTTTGTTAAATCTAGCTTGTCCTATAATTGTGCTTAAAAGGCACAGCTGGCTGATTATAGAATGGAGCTCTACTGGTGTCTGGCAAAAGAAGGGCTGAAAGCTTTTGGAAAAGTCGCTACTGGAAGCTCTAGGGAGCACAAATGAGAATATCCTCGGCATTCAGGAGTCTGTTTGCTGCACTTGACTTGTTGACAATCAAATAGATGAAGCATTATTAGTGTCAGCGGTCCAAGCCCCAGTCAAACTAGAGAACAAGACTGGAATTGGTTTGAGCCAAATAAAAGGGGAAGTTACTCAGTGGGCTCGAGTTGGCATTTGGCCACTAGAGAGCGCTATTGCTCCACTGTCTGATCTCGTAAAGCTGGACTTGCGGCGGAGTAAGGTTTTGATTAAAAATACTTACAATCTTATTTTTAATCCCAAATTAGGATAAATTTAACCAAAAAATAAACAAGTGTGCACTATTAAATTCTCCAGTCGTGTTTGTTAGGCATAAAATTTTGGCTCAGTTGGGATTTCAGAAAATTTGGATTATAGCACATCTGAAACTATAAAACGTTATAGTAAATCAATGCATTCTATCAAAACAGAAATGTGTAAAAGCGTACGTCTTTATTTACGAAGTAAGTCGTGCTCTTTTTCGATAAATACTGTAGACAGGACGCTTAAATAATTTAAAGAAACTGTTTTTGCTGGAAGAGGAATTGTTGTGTGGTAATGTTTTCTGAATTAGGCCTGAATGTGTAGATAGGAATTTTAAGGTGTTTGGGTGTCTTACCCCAGCCCCAGGAACCTCGCAGTTCTAGAAGGTGCGCTGTAGCTTTGAGATCTGAGCTCAGTTCCGTTTGTTTCCCATTTCATTCCCAAACCCTCTCGCACACCGGGAGACAAACAGCGAAAGAAAAAGTCACAACTACAAAGTGAGCTCCAAAGGCTTTATTGAAAATAGTAATCTATTAATTGGGTATTTGCAAAGTCCAAGTACAAATCCTTAACTGTCAGAATCAGTTCGTTCCGTCAGGACTTAAAAGACAGTTTACCTGGCGACAACCTGCAGGAAAACCCAAACAAAAAGCAAACAGAACACCAACCTTGCCCTCCACCACCCCCATCACAGTCTTTCGCACACCCTCTGTAGTAACTTAGGAATTCAGTGAGGCATGTTTTTATCTTCTCAGATGTCTTAGCTTTACCTTCGCCACTTCCAGCCATTCCCTGTGCAGATTACTGATTCAGACACGTTATGTCCTCGCTATGCCTTTGCTTCTCGACCTTATTTTCTCCACGTGTAAAAATAATCAGTCCGCCCGCTCCGACCTCAGCCGCGCGTGCACGGGCAGGGCCGGCCCCCAGGGCACGAGGGCTGGGTGGAGGCGCTCGCCCGCCGCGTCCTGGGGACCGGCCGCGGTGCCAGACGCCCGCGTTTGGCGTGGAGAGCCGTCGTGGCGCGCTAAGCTGAAGCCCGAGCGCCCCCGTAGGGCTCGGGCGTGGCTGCCAGATCCGTGCCCAAGGACAGGCCAGAAGCCTGGCACCCTCACGTCGCTGGGTGATCTCCGTGGAAGAGGGGCTCAGAGCTTCCACACTTCACCCCGCGCGCTCAAGAACCCACGAAATAGCCCGAGTAGGCGAGGAAACACACACACACACGCACAACCAAGACTCACTGCATTTATTGGACATGAAAACAGGAGGAGAGAGAAGAGTGTGTTGGGGAGCCCGTGCGCGGCGGAAGGCCAGGCAGCTTGGGGAGAGCGGCGAAAACTGGGAGCACCTGGCCGAGTCACGCTCGACTGGCCCGCCAGCCCCGGGCCGCTTCTCTGCCCTAGGGCGCATCTTTTTATTTCGGAAGAAGGGGTAACTTCAGGCTGAGGCCCGCGCCCGCTCTCTCGGCAGCTGTTTCCCAGGCGAGGCTGTTCGCGGGAGATGGGGCCGCCCGCCGCTGCCTGGAACCGGCGTGATCCGCACGCCGGCCCCAGGGCTCCGCGGGTGCACGGGCGGGCCTCGGGCCCCCCCAGCCTGCGCAGGTCCGCGGAGCCCCGGGAGCCACACGTCGCGCCCAAGGCAATGCCACCCACACCGGCGTGGGTCCCCCTTCCCGCCTGGCAACATTTCTGTCCCCTCTTGTGTTTACTCCTTCGGCAATGCTAATGTTTCCACCCTCCACCCCCGCCCGCATTCTCCAGCCTCCCGCCCTGCGCCTGGTACTGACGTCCACCAAGGGTGAAATGATGGAAACTATATTCATGGACATGATTTCCATTAAATATCAATTAACCTGGGAGCCTCAGCCAGGCATGCAGTGCGTCAAGGGTAAAATGTACATCTCATTTCCACAGGGCCCACTCGGCTGGAAAAGCAGGGCTTTGATAACGCCAGGATTTGGGGTCACGCTTGCGGCCTTTCATCAAACCACTTAGATAGGCCCGAACAAACGCACGGTCCGGTCCATCAACACCGCCTGTCCCTCTTCCCTGCGCTGCGCGCGCGTGGCCACAGATGCGAAAGCCACGGCCAATCTGTTAGGCCGTTCCAGCGGCTCTGGGAGGGAGCCCTGGACTCCGCAGCCTCCTGGGTGTGGCCTCCCTGGCTCCCCCAAGTCTAAGGTTCCGCCGCGCCCCCTCCCCGCCGCCTGCGGCCCGCGTCCTCTCGGGCCCGGGGCAAAGCCAGCCCTTGGCAGTGCAGCTTTATGGGCCCCCTTTAAGGCCGGCGGAGGCATCTTCGGGCTGGCGTGAGCCGTCCCGTCGGGCGTCGCCGCTCGCCGCCGCGGATCCCTCCGCGCGCCTATCTCGCCCCCATCTCGCCGCCTCTGCTCGAGCGGCGTGGTGCGAAAATGCCTCGTCGGCGCGCACCGGGGCTGCAGCCGCCGCGGCGGCGGCGGCGGCGGTGGCGGTGGCGGCGCGAGTGTTGGGAGGGGGCCGCGGGGGGGGCGAGGTGAGGGGCGGCGGCGGGCAGAGCGCGTTGTGCTTTTTTTTTTTTTTTTGCTTTTCCCTCCAGAGTGGGGGTTTGTAAGCCGAAGCCAGAGTGTGTCCCCGTGGGCCGGGCGCACTTTTTTTTTTTTTTTTTCTTGTCCCGGTGCGCTAGGGCCGCCTGGTGCCTGAGAGGAAACAGTGAAGGCAGCGGGGCAGGTCACCCGGGGCGTCGGCGATTATATTGCGGCCGAGCCGGCGCGCGCCGGGAGAGGCCGGGCGGGCGGTGGCGCGCGGGGGCTGGGCGAGGCCCCGCGACCCGCGAGGGAGGCGGCGCAAGGCCGGGGCGGCGGGCGCGAGCGCTGGGCATGAACGCCCAGTAGTCGAGCGCCCGCGGCTGCCGGGCCTCAGAGGCGACGCGGGCGGGCGGGCGGCAGCAGCGGCGGCGGCGGCGGCAGCGACGTAGCCTCGCGGCCCCAGCGGCCCCCGCGGCAGTGCGGCCGAGCCCAGACGCGCTCGCTGCCCGCTCGGCCCCGGCCGCCGCCCTCGCCGTCGCCCGGATGAATTCGTACTTCGTGAACCCGCTGTACTCCAAGTACAAGGCGGCGGCCGCAGCGGCGGCGGCGGCGGCGGGCGAGGCCATCAATCCCTCTTACTACGACTGTCACTTCGCGCCCGAGGTCGGCGGCCGCCACGCCGCCCTGCAGCTCTATGGCAACAGCGCGGCCGGCTTCCCGCACGCGCCCCCGCAGGCGCACGCGCACCCGCACCCGTCCCCGCCGCCCGCTGGGCCCGGGGGCGGCCCGGGCCCGGGCCCCGGCCAGGACTACTTCCACCCCGGCGGGGGCAGCGCGGCCGCTGCCTACCAGGCCGCCCCCCCGCAGCCTCCGCCTCCGCCGCCGCCTCCCCCCTGCGGCGGGATTGCCTGTCACGGGGAGCCCGCGAAGTTTTACGGATACGATAACTTACAGAGACAGCCGATTTTTACGACCCAGCAAGAGGCCGAGCTGGTACAATATCCTGACTGTAAATCGTCCAGTGGTAATATTGGCGAGGACCCAGACCACTTAAATCAGAGCTCGTCTCCTTCTCAAATGTTTCCCTGGATGAGACCACAAGGTTGGGATGCATTTTTTTTTTTTTTAAGCGGGGAGAGGGAGAGAAATCTGCTTTCATCTCACGTTCTAGCTTTAAAACTCCCCTTTCCTCTCCCTCTCCCCCTCCTTTTCCTTCTTGTGTAGCCACAGTGGCTCTTATTCATAAAGTAATACAGGCATTTTTTTTTTAAAGTAGAAACCATGTAAAGCTGATGGGGACAGAATAATTGTCAAGACCTTCTCTCTGCCTCTCTTGCCTGCACACCTATATATATCAGCGCTAAAGAGCTTGAGTGTTTCACCCCTTAGACCTGTTCAGAAACCTCCAAGCAACTTACAGAGGCACCATTACACTTTAAAAACCTTTATTCCCCCCTCTTTTTTTTTGTTTTTGTTTTAATCAGCAGCTCCTGGTAGACGGAGAGGAAGACAAACCTACAGTCGGTTCCAAACCCTAGAGCTGGAAAAGGAATTCCTTTTTAACCCTTATCTGACCAGGAAAAGAAGAATCGAGGTTTCCCACGCCCTAGCCCTCACGGAGAGACAGGTAAAAATCTGGTTCCAGAACAGGAGGATGAAGTGGAAAAAGGAGAACAACAAGGACAGATTTCCCATTTCCCGACAGGAGGCGAAGCTCGGGGAGACCAAAGAGGAAGCTGGAGAGCTAGAGGAAGACGGGGCTGGAGGCCCAGCAGATTAACTTCCACCTCCAAGTGTTATCGCAGACGGTTAAAACTAACGGCCAGCCTTGCTGGCGGGCCCCACCTGTGGTCCTCGTTGGAAAAGAGCTTACCTGTGTTGCAAGCTACCTTCATGCCACTGCTCTTGAGATTTCTGCGCTTTGAAAGGAATGTGGGTGTTTTTAAAGTTTCTAGTATCACAGAGAAGCAGTCCTTGAGCTGTCCTATGAAAGGGTAATTTGATACTGACTTTGTAGCCATAGTTTTTGTAATGATAGTTTTTAATGTCTGAACTGGCGATTTTCCTCAACAACGTAAACTTCCTAATGATTAGCACTAATAATTGAGTATAAAATGCTTTATTAATCAATCAAGTGCACTTGAACATTTTAAATCTTTTCTTTATGGTGAGTAAATTAAAGTAAATCTATTAATTTTAAAAAGAATTATGCCTGCAGAATATGTACTTTATATTATTTGATTAAAACATTATTTATGGTTTTCTCTTTCTGCTTTTATAATGCTTCGGGTGCCTTTTGTTTACTTGTAAAAGGGTGTTTTGTTTTGTTTTTAGTACTTTGTAGATGTAATATCTCGGGGAAATGTCTGGGCCAAATATTTGAAAAGCACATGGCAGCTGGCGAGTGAGGGCAGCTCTGCAGCTCCTTTAAACTTCAGGAAAATTGTTGGGCCAGTGACGAAAGTGTGAGGACAACGTCAAAGTCACTCTTCTCTCATCCATGCAAATTATGGCAAATAACTAACTGAAAGTGAACAAATACTTGAAAAACCAATTGTGACATTTTCGCTCGTTAACTTCTCACTTGGGTGAGCTGCCGCGTGGAGTGCCTCTCCTTTCTCAACTTGCTTTCGTTTTGAACCGCGCCTGTGTTCGCCTGAAATCGGTCTCTCTCCACGGCGGGGCTGCGCTGCGATTCCGGTTTTTGAGTAGGTGCCATATTTATTTGTATGCCTTCGCTGCGTTTGCACACTCCTTTTAACCCTCCTCGCTGTGCCTGTCTCCAGATGTCGGTTGGTACGTCCTCTGCTGTTCCTCAGGAAAATGATGGCCTCACCTATTTGAAACCAACGCAGAAAAATCCTAGTGTAAACAACCGCTTGGTTACAAAGCTAGCTCCTGAATAAAGAAGTGAACGTCTTCCTAGAGGCAGTGTCTTTGAGCGCCACCGCAGATGCCCCCTTTCTTGAGTCACAAACAATGCGCTGGGCGCTGGGGAAGGACTTGCTCCAGGCTCAGGGCTTCTCTTTGATGAGAAAAGGACGAGGGTTACACACGTCCCTCAGCTGGGAGGGAGCTGTCATTCCTGAGAGGGCTGGGTAGGCTATCCTTACTCCATCTTGCTCTAAATAATCCTGCTAAGATACTGTGAAAGCTTTGAACTTTGAAAAGGACTAGAGTTGTGGGCCCAGGGGGGACAACCCAGAGTCCAGGTTACACCAGAGCTTACTCCACTGCACCCGTCCGGGTTGATGCTGGGGCTTGGCATCTGTTGTTAACAAGATATCCATTTCCCATTGGAGGCTGCTCCTGCAGCTGCCACTTTAGGACTGGGGGGGGGGGGGTGAAGGGAGGGAGAGAAGAGAAATACAAGTAAAGAAATATTTCTCTCTGAAAATGAGAAAGCGCCTTTATTAGGTAGACAGGGAGGAGCTCTCTGCTTATCTAGCTTCATTTATTTCTAAAGAAGCACTTTTTAAATCTCTAGGATAGTTTTTATTGAACAGGTAAGAAAATGGAATCCTTTAGTTTGGGGCCAGCGTCAGCCCCTCAGGTGTTAGCGGGCTGTTTGCCTGATGCTTCACAGACTGAGAAACGTCTGGCATCGGCCAGGTCAGAGGCAATGCAGCACCTTGGCTTCCACCCCCCAGCCCCCAGCCCCCACCTCGGGAAGACTCTATGGCTGTGACATTTGCCGACCTAAGCCAGGAAAGACAGTTTTAAGTCACGGGTAGCTAGGGGCTTAAGCATTTGCACAGGAGGAGACAGCTGCAAATGCACAAGCTGGATTTGGGACCGCTTTTGCTCTGGGTGCTGTTGGCTGTGCAGAGCAAGGATGCCAAGGGCTGGCCAAGACCATGGCCGGGGAACAGCCTTGGGCATACACTGTCCAAAGACTGGTGCTGGCTAAACTCCAGCTGCCCTTGATGGAAGCGATTTCTGTTTATATCAGCAAAACTTGCTGTCTCTCACACAGAACGCTCCCCGTATGTCACCTTATTATCAGGTGAGGGTTCCTAGTGCATGGGTGGGTGTGGAAATCAAGAGGAGATAAAAATGTCACTTCCTTAGCGTTCTGTGCTGCCGTGGAAGTGTACTTCTGGCCCCATCGGCTCCATTAACCATGCAGCTAATGTACAAAAAATGCTTCAGTGGCAGTATTTCCTAGATTTGAGAATGTGAATTTGTACATATCCACAGATGACACAAGTGCAGAAAATGTTGTCTACAAACATAGGTGTGTGTGTTTTGTAGTTGGGAAAGGACGTGGATTTGTCTCCAAATAAAGACCTTGAGGAATGACACAACACACACACACTCGCCACCTTCTATCTTAGAATAGCCTGTCTTGTTTCATGGACACAGACTGGCAGTGGGGAGTGCACAAGAAGCCCTTCGGACGGACTCAAATTTGCAACATTTGCACTGAGGCAACATGCAGACATTTTTGCTGCAGAAATTTGCATAAACCTTCAGAGAACACTTTGCAAACCCGGGCGGTGGTGGTGCTTTTCTGCTCTGGACTACTGCAGCCTGCTTAGAGAAAAATAGGACCCTCCAATGTGAGCAGTGAATGAAAGAATCACGCCTTGAGTGATTTAGGTTCTCTGTTTGCAAGCACCAGAAACACACAATAGAAGGATGTGGGTCTCAGTGGTTTCTAGAGAAAAGTCAGTTTAGAGACGCCATTGTGTGAGGTTCCACAAAGCCCGGTATGTTGTCTACCTCCGCACAGGGGGACAAGTGTGCAAATATGGCTGCTCTTTCAGTGCTGAGTCTGCCCAGTCCTCATTCCCAAGCTGAAAAGGAGAGCCATAAAGCTTTTGTGTGGGTAAAAGGGGAGAAGATAATGAGCCAAAATGATGATTGAAATTATTTCTCAAAAAGACCTAGAATTGAGCAATCGCTTTACTCAGTTCCTTATGTATAGAGCAGTGTAAAGTGTTCTGGACTTGGGAGGGCCCAACAACTTGCCTCATTCGCTTATGTAATTTAAAAAATGCCGTTTTATTCATCAATGCAGGTATTGCTATTTCACACCCCAGCTGTGTCCTCTGCTTCCTGGCGCCTGCTGACGCCTTGGGCATCTAGAGGGGTACAAAGGAGGAGTGAGGACATTTTAATAGACCCCGGCTGCTGTGTGGCTCCCTGCAGCAAGGTTAGGGCCCACTGGCTTTTCTGGAAAGAGGATGACTTTTGCTGACAGATGACAACAGAAGTCTAATCAAAAATCATCTCAGGTCATAGGATACAAATGGCCTGCCCCAGAGGGTGCTGAAGTCTACCACCACCCAGGTATTTACTGACTGGGAAGATGTCCATAGCAGAGAACTTAGGCACAGGCACTCACTGCGAAGCTTTATAAACATATAGACCAGCAATCTAAAAAGGCTACCTCGGAAAGGACTGGGTGGGGCGGGGGCGGGGTTTATCTCTGACACAGGTGCAGAAGCCTGCACAGCCCTGTTCCACAAAGGCACTGCTGGGGGCCAGCCAATTTCATTTCAGGGACAGGGGAGCTCACCGGAGCAGTTCCTATGAAAAACACAAAGGGGATGTGATGCCTGCCTTTGAGGAAAAAGAATCAGACATTTTTTTCTGGGCTGATTTTGGAGAGCCACACCTTTCCTGGACAAATGCAGCCCTTCTTCAGTGCTGCAGTGCGCAGGCTTCTCCACGGACAGTCATTTGGGGGAGGGGAGGAAAAGGGGGTAACTAGAATTAAATTCCATAAGAATAAGAACTGTTCTCAGAGGGAACCTAAAGTGAGGGGTTTCAGAAAGGTTGCTTCCCCCCTAAGCTGAGCCTGTACGGGAGGGAGGATGCCTCCGTGGGGACAAGCACCCGGCAGCCTGCGCTCTGAGGGTATTGTGGACAGATAGGTTGACAAGCACCTGAAGCCATTTCCGGCCTTGGAGCGGGTCGTCGACCCTCCTACCACCCCAGGAAATGGGAGGGACCCCAGTTTATGTCGGAACAGAGGGAGGGGGCGCTTTCTTGGCCTGCAGAGCCCAGGTTTTCTGCGCAAGACCACTGGTGTTGGCTTGATGGGAGAAGCAAGGGGGCAAAAACCGAAAGTGCTTGGCGGCCCTTCCGCGGGGGGGGGGGGGGGGGGGCGGGGAGCAGGAGAGGCCACGCGCCCCAGAAAGGCTAGAGGTGGGGGGCGGGGGTGTCCTCGGGGATCGCGGGCGCAGCGCCGGAGCCGCATGGAGCTCATGCTTCCCTCCCACGCAGTGGCTCGCTGCGCAGAGACGTGGAGCCCAGCAAATCCCCCCCACCAAAAAAAAAAAAAACACCAAATAATTCCTGGAAAAGAGGAGAGGAAGAGACAGGAAAACGAACACTAGGGAGCTAACTGAGGGAAAGGAGAGGGACAGAGAAAGAGAGAAAAGGAAAGAAGGGAGGGAGCGAGAGAGGAAGGAGAAGAGAGAAGAGAGGGAGAGATAGAGAGGAAAAACATGGCGCTTGCGAGCTGTATGTGCAAAATCCGCAAGGAATTGCAGTAAATTCCTTTTTGTTTGAAGAAAATTTACAACTTGGTAATAGACCTTTTTATGACCTATTTGCGGTCGTCATTGGCTGCGGCTGGTCATGTGCAGGCGCCGCTCTCCTTCACGGCCTTTTTCCTGATTTCCCAGGCGAATTTTCCCCCGCATTCTGCTTTCCCAGAGCCTCACCCCCTCTTTTTCTAACCTTTGTCTCTGCAGAGGTGGGCTCCAGTCGCCGGCTGCGGGATTGCGGGGTCCGCAGCGGCCTCGGCTCCCGCCCGGCGCCCAGCCTGACCTCCCCGCGGCTGCCTCCGGAGCCGGCGGAGAGCCCGGCGGGGGAGCCCGGAAGAAGCCCCAGGCGCCGAGCCCCCCGCCGGCGCTGACACCGCCTGCCGGGAGCAGCCGGCCGGCTACGGGTGACTGCGGCCCCGCGCCTCCGACGCGGTTCCCTCTCCAGCATGAGCTGCTCGCTGCCGCCGGGAGTGCGCCAAGGCCGGCAGCGCCTAATGGATTACAGCAGCCGCCCGGGCCGACCGCCGCCTGCAGCTCGGCAGCCTCCGGGTAAGAGTCGCCCACTCTCCGCGCCCCAGCACTGCCAGCGGGAAGCCCAGGGCGCCGACCGCCGGGTGCAGCTCGGGAGCCGGGCGGGCCCTCTCTGCCGTCCCCCGGAACCTGGGGGTCGCTGGTCCCCTGTCCCCTGGTCCCTCCAGCCCCAGGACGTCCCCTGGGGCTCCGGGTGGGGTCGGGCAGCGCTCAGAAGTCGAGGGGAGAAGCCCCATTTTCTCCAGAGAAGCGTGTCGCGGGCTGGGTGGAGAGCACTCGCGGCCCCCCGGGAAGAAGGGCGTGACGACGGTTTCTGTCCACCTCAGCCTCGCTGGCGGGTCGCAAAAGGCACCCTCTAGTACACAACAGTGGCTTTGCGGTTTGTCTGTGGTCAGAGGTACCAGAGAGGCTAACAGGTGTTTTTGTGTGTGATTTTTTTTTTAAAGGATTGGGGCTTGGGTGGGGGTGGGGTGGGTTCTGGTATTCCGGGTGTGCCTGATTTTTAAATGTAGGTTTTGGTGAATGATGCCGGCTAATTTCTAGGGTTTATGGTTGATTGGGCCTTGCGTAAGATGCAATCTGAAATATTCTTAAAGGTTTCTCTAGTTCTCACAGAATTTCTGTAACCAGTCTGGATTGATTCCTTCCACATACGTTAATCCGTCAGGTGAATTTGAATGATTTTATGTCACAAAATGAATGCGGGGGTGGGGGGAGGGTGATAATAGTATCAGAGAATCTGGTGTAGGTTTGGGGGGAAAACCCAATAGACATTTCAGAAATGCAAAGCATTTCTGAGTTCAAACATCGCGTGTGTTTTTCATTTACCAGAGCAGGAAAAGAAAAAGTCTTTTCTCTTTGTAAATGTATTGTTTTCTTTGCCTATCAATAAATATTATACAGCAACATTTTTACCCTTTACTTCAAAGCTACTGAACCAAAACATGCGTAAAGGAAAAAAAAAAAAAACCCTTCGTAGAAAATAAAAAAGCCACAAATTGCAGTTTCGTCACGCCGGTTTTGAGTGGCACCTGACGGTGCAGGTCGAAAATCCTGTGGCCCATTCCCTCGTGATCGCGCGGTGAAGTCGTGAAACCCTTGCACAATCTGCCGCATTGCGCACAGGGCAGGCCTGCGCCGTGGCGGGTGTCGGCCCAAAGCACCCAGCGGCGAATCCGAACGTATTGGGCCCCGAATAGTCCGCTGTGACAGTGTTTCTGAACAATAAATGACATCTTGATCATTTTTAGTTATTAGAGATGCAATCACGCCCTTTTCAAAATGGAGGACCACAATTTGTGGCCAGTTGATGTGCGCGAGGTTCTCCTGGATCAGGAACTGATCATTCATAAGAAACTCATAGATGACTTTTTTTTTTTTTTAATTGGAACGTCTGTATTTTGTCACTATTTCCCCACCTCGGGTACCACGGTTGCTAAAACCAGTCTTCGTTGTCGTTAAAACGCATTGCGTACTGAGCAGCAGGCTCCCGGATCAGGGTTCCTAGGCCCCGCCAGAGCAGCCCCTGCATCGGCAGGGGTGGGGTGGGGTGGGGACGGGGTGGAGTTGGGGCGCCGATGGACAAACCCTGTGTTCAGAGCCTAGGTCGCTTGTCCCTAGGTCTGGTGGCCCAGCGCCCCCGGGCGACTAAAGACGTGGGCGAGCCGCAGGTCCGATGACGCAGCAGAGGGTGGTGTCCTGGGCAGACACGGAGGACTGAGGGGCTCTTTGTAAGCCCCCTTGGTCGCATGAAGAGCTTGTTGTAAAGAAACGGCCGGTTGCATCTCAGGGAATAAATAATCTGCAGACTGCATTTGAACCCGGGCCATGCAGTCCAAGAGGGGACTGGGAACGCTGTGGCTGAGGCCGGAAAAGCCTCCATTGTCTCTTAACACAACAAAATGAAACAAAATGGAAAGCACTGCAGCTCCGCGAGCTCAGCAGCCCGGAAGCGCAACTCCCAGCGCCGTGGGCCCGAACCTCGGTCTGTTTCTGCACGAGGGAGCCGGTGGCACGTCCAGGCCTCGGGGACGCCGGGCCAGGCTGGCTGCTGGGCTTGCGACCCGGGCTTGCGGCGCCGCCACACACACGGCCACGCACCGGGGCAGGCCGCCGAGCACGCTGCCCCTCGCGTGTTCCTCCAAGTCAACGTATTTCGGCAGAGTTCCGTTCTCAGAGCTCGAGACACAGGGAAATCGGAACAAAGACAGTATTTCACCCTGGGCTGGCAGGCAGCTGTTAGAGGTATTTACGGCCTCGCCGCAGTGCGGCGGCGGCCGCCGGGCAGGGTGTGCAGGGGCGCCGGAAGCTGCGGAGAGGCCGCTGGGAATTCTCATTCAAACCCAATTTAGGGCCACGCTATGAATAGATGCCCACTTTCTGGGGACTAGTTCGTTGGTCGTGAAGGCTTTGCAGGGTGAGGGAGAAGCTGGGCTCCCTGGACGTGGTAGGGTGGCTGGCCCCGACTGGATAGACGAAATCAGGGAAGCGGTGCCCCGAGTGGGCAGGGTGTGATCCAGACGACAACCTCGAGAAGCGACCACTGGCACCACTGAACAGGGCTTTGCAAATCGGAAAGGACGGGCCAAGTTTTTAATTCAGGTTTTCCTGGGACAGAAAAGCGCATTTCCTGTCTCTTTGACGTGGGGCTTCCAGGCTCCTCTGCAGCTAGGCGCGGGAGCAGTGCGCGCCGCCGCGCCCCGCACGGCGCTGCGCACGCCGCGGGCACGGCTCGGTGCCCCCGCGCGCCGGCCACGCACGCTCGCCGGGTGCCTGGCGCATGTGCAGTAAAGTGGCCCGACCCCGGGATTCCTCCCGCAGCACGGGCAGGGGGCGGGGGCGCGTGGCCTCGGAGCTGGAAGCTGGAACCCGACGTGTCCGGCAGGATTCGCGCCTGGGCTTGCTTTCAGTTCAGCCTTCCCTCTGAATATAGCCCGGCAGCTCTGCCCTTGACCACCTGATTTCCAAATCCTCACGATTTACCGCCTCCCCCGATTTAAATCCGTGCGTTAGCAGTATGCTGCAAATACCAGCCAGTGGCTAGAGGAAAGAGAATTCCCTGCAGGTGTTACTGTGTGTGTCACCCGGGGGGGGGGGGGTGTGAATGGGATTTTTCACCCTGGCGTGTCTGTTTTGGGAAAAGGCCCTCCCTTCTGGCGCCTGTTCAAACCGCCAAACTTCAGGCCGATCTTTCTGCCCCGCCATTCCCGGATCTTGTTACGCCGGCGCAGCACGTTCTAGGGCTATGTGGGGGCCGGCGGCTCAGCGGAGAGCAGGCAAATAAATAAATAAACGACAAACTGGAGGGATTTTCCGCCTGGGCTCGCCTGCTTAATGAGGGATGCGCGTTTAAGGGCCACGAACTTGCTTCTGCGCTGGGGGTTGGAGTGGGGTGGCGGTGAGAGGCGGCCTCGGGGCCCCCTCGACTCCTTCCAGCCACCCCCGGGGACACTGCGCGGCTTGCTTCTGGGGCCTGGACAGCTGCGCCCGCCGGAGGAAGCCCCCTGCCTCGGTTTCCGGGGCTGGCGGAGTCTTCCTGCTCTGCTGTCCGGCGCCTCGTCCAGGAGGAGGCGCTGTAGGACAAGCGTCTCGCCGGCTGCGCTGCGGCCGCAGATGTCGCCTGCAGGAGCGGGCGGGGGAGGGGAGGACACGTGAGCCGCCCCTCGTGCTCGGGGGCTCCACCCCGCGCGCAGAATACGTGGGGCCTCCCCGGAGGGGGTCCGCAGTCCCGGAAGGGCAGTGGAGGCAGCGCTGAGGCCCGGGCGCCTGGAGGGAGGTGCTAGGGTGGCGGCCACCTCGTTTTCTCCGCCCTCCCGGAGAGGGCGCGATTTCTGTGCTCTGCAATCCTGGGCGCACAACTTCCATGTTGTGGGGGAGGGGGCAGCTGCACCCCAATCCGCGGCCCGTGTTCCTCCTGCAGCGAGCCGCTGTGCCTCCCCGCTGCTGCCTTAGAACAGGGCCTGGGTCCTGGGACTCTCTGGAGACTGAGCGCCTGGGGCAAATCCCACGTGCTGAGACCTACCCTGAAGAGCGTGCCTACTGTCACACCACCCACACACCTCTTTGCCTGTCGGCGGCCTTCAGTGGGCTCCGGGCGGGTGTTTCCGGCACCAGCGGAGACGCTGAACTGCAGCCGCTGACCCTGACCCGACCCCGCGGATCTCCCATTGTCTCCTGGCAAGGCATCCCTGGCGGCTTCCTCTCCCTGCTTTAGGGCAGTGGTTCGCAGTGCAGAGCTGCATCCAAATCTCTTTTTTTGTGATGCAGGTTTGTGGGGCGCACCCCACGCCTGCCGCACCGGAATCAGAAAGGCTATAGGTACAGAGACAGGGCTACTCGGGACCGCATTTTGGAAACATCTCCCTCAGGGCAATTAGGATGCACACTTTTGTCTGAGATTAGCTTGGTCAAGGGACTCGCTCTCTCCTGCTCCAGCTCTGGTTCTTTGTTCCCCAAAGACCAAATCTCCTCTCTTCTTCCTCTACAGTTAGGCATCCCCCAGAGCTCCATCCACCTTTTTTTTTCTTTTCTTTTTCTTAAAAGGTCACTACCTATAGGCTGAATGATTGCTTCCATTTTAGGGACAGAGCATGGATCCTTTACTTTTGGCTCAAAGATTACAAAGAAGGCAAGCCCTGAGTTCAGATTGTCTTTAGTTCAAATTCATACTGTACCACTTACCTGCTGGGGGACCTTAGGCAAGTAGGACAAACTCTGGGCCCGTTTCCTTGTTTCAAAAGCAGGGATAGTAACTACCATCAAAGGTTGTGCAGTACAAAGCGCCAGGCACGACACTAGCTCTTAGATACATTAGCTCATGGGGTAAGTACTTTGAACTCCCTGGCACGTTAGAATTCCATGCATATTCCTTATTATCGTTGTGCTGATTTTCTGCTCAACAATCAGGCCTAGGTTTTCAGAACTGAGAGAAATTGGGTTCACCCAGTGCTTGAATTCTGTGGCAGACAAGGCAGAGGATTGGTCAGACAAGTTGTAGCACGCCCAAGGGATCTAGGCCATCACTGTCCTGGCTTCAGAGGCACCTTCATGTGTAAAGGCCAAACCCAGGAGCAAAGTGTCCCCCCCCCCCCGCTCCTCAGTGGGCAGTGCCCCCAGGGGAGGCCTGACACCCACACACGGGCAGGTCTTGCACTCCTGCAGAAGGCTGCAGGTCCCAGTGGCTGCAGGTCCCCCAGCCCAGCCACCTTCGCCAACACCACCCTGACCTCCTACTCAGCTGCTCCTTCCCATTCTTCTGTAGGCACAGGGCAAGAACCCTCTTCAGCCTCTTGACATCTGGGTCCAGAGAGCAGTGGAGGGGGTCAGAGAGCCCCGCCCTGCCCCATACCACCCCTTCTTCTGCTTGTGCCCTCTGATTTGGGCTCCAGGACTGTGGCTGAGCCTAGGCCCCAACTAGGCCCCAGGCGAGCCAAGGTGGCCTTAGAAGGACAGCCTTCAAAATCTCTCTTGACCCAATTCTTTGATAGTCTCTCGTGAAGAACGAGTGTGTCCTACTTCAAGCTGGAAGCTGCACCCGGGAGCACACCCCTGCTCTGACTTCCGTGACTTCTCCCTGGCCTCGCCAAGAGGGCCTCTGCAGCCCTGGGGCAAGCTGCCACTTGTGACTTAACTGGGGGTCTTCGTGGGCCAGCTTTTCTCTCAACTCACACATGCTATCTTTGGCCACTGCCAACAGTGTCAGGCAAAGTTCTGCCCATGGCTTGGGCAGTGGCACCTCAGCTCTCAAGCTACCCCGAGCTGCTGCTATGGGATCTCACTTGGGTTCTCCCTGGAGTCCGGTGGCCTTTTCCAGCCCTGGACCCTGAGTCAGTCACCCTGCCTCAAAGCCCCTACTATTGGCCTTCCCCTCATGGGTCACCTCTTCTTCCCAGAGGTGCCAAGCCAGTGCTCCACAGTAAGGCAGGAGGGAGAGGAGTGTTCCTCCTCCAGTGGTGGCGTACAGGGCCGGGAATAGGGACTCCCATTTCTCTCCTGCTTGGGACTCCTTGCTCAGCCCTTCCCTGGCTCTGCCCTCCGCCTGGGTCCTCGAGAACCAGCCTCTCCGTCTCCCATCTTCCCCTCTTTGCCTGGAGTTTGTCCAGAGCCCCATCCCCATCCCTCCCTTGTGGCTGTAGAAACCTCTAGTTTGAGAGGAGAGAGAGCCCGACCTCCAGGCAATGGCCTGTTGGGAGCCACGAGGAGACACTTTCCTGGTGACACACGACAGAGGCCTGGCCCCATCACATTCGGACCAGGGCCGCTGCCTTGGCTGTCTGTCCTGGGAGCTGCCTTAGGTGCAGGGCTGAAGGAGTCCTTCAAGGCACCCTGTCTGGTGGGAGCATGCTAGGCAGGAAGTCCCAGAACTGACCCTTTCCAGCCAAATGGGGGAGAGGCGGGACCGGAAGTTCCGCTTTACCCAGAAACCACTTCCTCACAAGTTTTAAGGAAGGCTCAGTTTCTCCTGCCCCATGTCCACTTCCATTACCACCAGCAGCAGCAGTGTTGAGGCCCCTGAGAAATGGGCCCGTTCTAGCTCGGCTCTGCCCACTGCTGCTCAGCCTCGCTCGCTTCCCTATCACCACTCTCTTCCATCGCAGAAGCTCAGGACCTTGGGGGTGGGACAAGAGGGGACTGGAGGAAGGTGGACCCTTACGCTCTCCTTAATCACTTTGCCTGGCTAACCTAATATCACAAAACAGTTGAGGATATCTGCTTCCATGTATTCCTTCTTTCCTCATTTTCTTTACCCCAGCCACTTTGCTGTTGCCTGGGTGTACAGGGAGAAGCAGCTTCATCGTATCCTGCAAGCCACAGTAAAGGCTGCCAGCAAATCCGAGTCACCATCTTTCATCACTGCTCACTCAAAAGCACATCTCCTTAGCCCCAACTACGCTCCAAGTGCTTCCACCTCAGCCTTGCCTTCTTCCCCTACCTCCGGAAAAACCTCATCAGAATTGCAGAGCTATCTTACAGCCTTGGATTAATTTTTGGGAAAAATAAAGTTTAGTTCCTCAAACTTTATTTTTGCAGGTTTTGCTTTTTAAACAAGAAATTAACAGGGATTAACTTCAAAACTGGTCACCTAATTCTGGCAGAATCAGAAGCCATTTTTGGAAGAGTTGGTCTTCACTTATTTTTTAAAATAGGTGCTATGTGCTGTAAGAGAAAAAGATATTCCTAAATAGCTAATAGAATGCGGGGGTGGGGTGGGGTGGGGGACAGACAGAGAGAGAGAGATTCAGAGAAAGAGAAATTCAGAGATTCAAAGAGAGAGAAATGCCTTATTGTGCAGGCTAACAGCCCTCTGCTTTCTAGCCAATGAGAGTCAAATGAGAAAATGGGCTTGCAAATGTGGTAGAGCGTGTGGAAATTCGGATGCTGAGATCTTTGTGAGGAGGGCTGGCTGGGACTTCTGAGGGGATCTGTTGCAACTGAATCGGGTTTAGAAGTTGTGTGCATGTGTGCACCCTGCAGATCACACAGATCGGCAGAATCTGCTGGGGAAATCACTTTCACCAGAATAGGCAAAGTCACACATTTTCTCACTGTTGGGTTGCCACAGTGGCAGGCCATGGGAGGGGTCAGTTCTCCCTTTACTTCTACCCCTCGGTGGGAGCTGGGGGCCTCCTTCCCACTCCCATCCCCCCACCTGTCTCCCTCACCTCTGCCAAGCAGACAGTGCCTCGCTCCCCTGTGGAGCAGCTCAGAGCCCAGCCCCTCAGCTTGGCCGGGCCGGCTGGCCGTCACTGCAGGACGGCGCACTCCGGGGCTCTCCCTCCAGTGGGGCAGCAGTGCCTGGGGAGCCCCTCTGAAGACCCTCGCCCACCTTTGGGCCCTTGGGGCCCTGGGAGCTTGGGGGCAGTGTGGGAATGACTTCCGGGACTTTCGGTCCCTCGAGAGCCTCATTTGCTTCCTCACACCCCGTCCTCTTCACACCAGGGCTCTTTTATTGTTTTATAACCTCCTTCAGAGCTTTGGTTGCCAAAGATTCCGATGGAGCTGTTCTCCCTGTCTCACTTTAGCAAACCCCAAGTCTTGCTATTTTAAGCAGTTTGGTCACTTGCAAAGGCTTCCCTTTCAGATCTAAGCAAATTATAGAAACCTCTAGGCATATGGCTACCCTCAGCTCCCGGCTTTCACCAAGCCCGTCCACGACAATACGGAGGAAGCCAAGTGTTAATTCCAGATGCCACCCCCACCCCCACCCCCAAGCCCACCCAGCCGCTCCCTAACCACTACTTCTCTACTGAAACTTGAACAAAATCGCAAATAACCTCCAACTTCTGATCTAAGTCAGTGAGAGGCAGCCTTTGGCCTCTTTACCACATCTAAAGCTAGCAAAGGATTGAAATAAAGAGCCATGGTACTCACAGCGCATGAAGCCAAAGAATCATAAGCCATGCCCACCAACCAGCCTTTTCCAAATAGTACTATCTCCCAGTGTAAATAGCCTTCGCTGGAAAGATGCTATTTGAAAAGCCTGGGGTGTTGATATGAATCTGACCGCCCTTGCATCCTGGATATTTGGGACTATTTAAATCTGAGTGAACAGTTGCAGTGAGCCTTTATTTAGTGAATAAAAGTTTAAAGCCAAAGGTTATTTATGGTTCTGTAGAGATGGGACCTGAGTGGCTATTTACGAGCACGTGATTCCAATAAACTTTGTTTTATGGCTTGAGAGTTGACAAGCCAAAATATAATTCCCACCATAAATTAGGTTAAGAGCATACAAGTGCAGATGCTTGCTTCCTGGAGCAGCGATAGGAAAGTGAGAGGCTCCAGCCAGCGCAGGGCTCAGAAGGAGACAGTTCTACTCGCAGCTCCCCTGCCCACTGGCAAAGAGAGACAGTAAGTCACTTACTACTTCTCCACGATGGCTCCAGAGGTGGGCGGGTTTGCTGCCCTGACTTTTCTGCCCAGGAGAGTCCTGTGGAAGTTCGTCTAATTTTAGCCTGAATCTAAATTAACAAGTAGCAGGGGCATCCCACTTTTCTTCTCCTCCCTCCTGGACAGGAAAGTTCGGAGCTGAGGGCTCCCGCCTCCCACGCGGAACTTACTGGCCCTTTCTTCCCCACACTGGAGCATTTGCTGCAGAAGTGGGACAAAACTTTGGTGGTGGGCTCTGTGGGGGGGAGAGGGGCTTTGCCCTCTGAGCTTCCTCCAAGAGGACTGCTGCCCTAGCACAAAACTGAGACAAATGGAAAACTTACAGCTGGACACCAGCCCCTGGCAGGACCACTGCTTTGTACGCGTTTTGCCGGCTCTCTCAGCAGCGATGCTGAAAAATTGATGCCACGTCTGTAGAGCTGGATAACAATCTAAAGCATTGCCATTACCTCTGCACCCATTGATTTTCCTCCTGCCTGGTTATCATTTGGGTCCTCATTGCCCCCTGGAAATTGCCCTTTGTTTTGAGTTGGAACAGAACTGGGGAGGTAAGTCCCAGTCTTGGCTGATCTTTCTTTGGGGACAAAAAGGCAGGTGTGGGGGTTCACCGTTTGAGGCTGGAGAATATGAAAACAAACTGGAACTGGAAAGGAGGTGGGGGTTGAATTGCTCCCAGGGCGGCAGAGTAGGGGACCTAGGGTGGAGGACAGATGGGGAGGCCACCTCTTCCCAGCAGAGTTGCACCCACCCGGCCGATGGCGATGGCGCAGGAGGAAACAAAGGCCCATTTTCTCCCCGCTGCCCGTTTTTCCACTGGGGAAACTCTGCCACAGGCAGCAGGAGTCAGGCCAAACAAGCAGTAAGGTTTTGCCCTCCGGAGCGTGGAGTGGGAGCCACCTCTTTCCTACCCTGTGTCTCTGCTCGCGAATAATGCGGGCTCGGGCTCCGGGGGGCACTTCCGCGAAGTTCCCAGGGGCGGGCACCCGAAGCAGGGAAGGCTGAGTGTCAGACGAGTGGCTGGGCCTTGCCATTTCCCTGTTATCTGTTTCTGCTGTATTATCCCGTGGAATTTAAGTGACCCCTGTTTTCATTGCAACAGGTTCGGGACGGTGAGAGAGCGCCTCGGTGAGTACCTTCCCGCGTCTTCCGAATCGCGAAGAGGCGGTACTGACCCTGGGGAGGGAGTGGGCAACGCGCCAGGCCTGGCCAGCGAAGACAGCTCTCTTTGGGAGGCGGCTGCGGTGGGGCTGGGGGGAGTTCTAAATTGAGCTCCTGGAAAGCGTTCCTGGGGCCTAGTCACAGTCACCTGTCTCAGGGACAGCACCGCGGGCCCCACCCCCTCCGCAGCCCTTTGCGGACCCTCCAGGGCCTCTGGAGCTCGCACAGGTGCACCTCCGCGCGAGTGCTCGCCTCCGTTAAGAGCTTGCAGCTAATTAGCAACCGCTCTATTAACGAGTTCCGACTGGCATCGCCTCCCGCAGTAAATACCAAAGCAGCGCGATCCCCCTCTGCACCCCAACGCAGATCAACCAGGTCCAGCCTGGCCCAACCTTCTAATGCTTAAAAAAAAAAAGGTTTCTAATATTTAAAACAAACAAACAAAACAAACAACCCTCTTTGGCCACGAATGTGCAGAGTTGGCCGCTTCTAGAAAAGGCTGCAAATTCTGAGATTAAGCCAACTCCCATCCCTCTCCTACCCCTCCTCCACCCCAGCTCCAGCGGTGTGGGTCCCGAGTCTGGGACACGGGCTGAGCCAGTAGGGACGTGGCCCTTCTCCTTCACCTCTGCTGCTCTCTAACTACAGCTCAACAATTTCCCGCCAGAGAGGCTGGTGCTGCCAGGAAACAGCCGGATTGGGTGGGGTGCGGTGGGGTGGAGCCAGAAACTGGGAGTCCTTGGCTGAGAAAGACTGGTACAGCTCTTAGGGGGTCTGTGTGGTGGTGGTGGTCCAAGATTCGTGTGTGTGTGTGCAGGGGGAACAGCCCCTCCCTTACTACAAAACAGAGGTGATTTTATTTTAATGGGCAATAGCATATTCCAGGACTGCAGGAAGCCCGCGTCCTCTCTGAGACACCCTGTCTTCATGGTTGGAGAAGCTGGGCTGGGTAGCCTAGTCAATGCCCTAGGAGCTGTGCTCACCCAGAAGTGAGATCCCACAAGCACACAGTTCCCAGGAAGCACCGGCTGGTTCAAGTGAAAGGCGTTCTGGGCTCCTGACTGAAAATTCTGATGTCCCCAAGATTCCTGGTCTTGCCCTCTCCTCCAGTGCCCTGGCTCTAGGTGCTTCTGTCTGCCGAGGCTGCTCTCTTCCAAACCCACGTTTGGCTCCCTGCAGCTGAACGCAGCACAAAAAGCCCGAGAGATCAAAAGCATTAGTATGGGCGGTTGAGAGGGAGGTGAATATTTAACGCTTTTGTTCATCAATAACTCGTTGGCTTTGACCTGTCTGAACAAGTGGAGCAATAAGGTGAAATGCAGGTCACAGCGTCTAACAAATATGAAAATGTGTACAATCGTCCTGCTCCCCACCCACCCCAGCAGGTTCCCCCAATTTGTCTGGATAAAGCCTAGGCCCAGTGTCCCCAGGAAGGCGGCTCCGTGAAAGTGCTTGGCATTGGGGGGGACTGGGGAGACTCCTGAGACACAAACAGATTCCACAGGCTTGGAGCCCTGGAAAGACTTGGCACCCTGGTAAACGCCTAGGAAATAGTTAAAATGGTGGAACTGAAGCCCTGGGTGGATGGGTGGAGGGGGCAAACAGAGTGCAGAGTAGAAGCCAGCAACTGGTTTTGGCTGGGGTGGGGGTGGGATTCCCCCTACCCAACCCCACCAGGTCCAGGCCAAGGCTTAAAACTTTTTTTTTTTTTTTTTTTACTGGGCGGGGGAATCAAAACAATGAAAAAGAATTTAAGACACCTTTGGACTGGTGCCAGGCATCCCCTCTGCCCCTGAAATCTGCCCGGCCCCTGAGTTCGGCTCAGCTCCCAGTGCCCTGAACTGAGAGGCGATCCCTGGGCAGCATGGAGGCGCTGGGGCGGGCGCAATTGGTGAACTTTTGTACTCTTGTGTGCTGCTGTCCACAAAGCGAAAATAATGAAACTTTGTGATATGTTTGTAAATGATTTCGAATGACCCTTCGCCCTGCCCTTCACCGTCAGCCCGCCTGGCCTCAGCCCTGGGCAGCTCAGTGCCTGCGAGCAGCGCCTGCCTCGGGGTCTGAAGCCGCAGCATGGACAGAGAGGCCAGCCGGCTCGGGGCCCAGGAAGGTAAATGTGCGACTACTGAAGAACGAGCTTTGGTCGCCAACCTGGCTTGGCCAGGCAGTGGGAGAAAGGATTGGGCAGAGCAGAGTCGCCTTTTCGCCTGTTTTTCTTCTGCTGGCTGAGGGCATTTGCTCCTTTCTGGAAAATACCACTTGATGGGGGGGGGGGTGTATTTGGATCCCGAGAAGGGGGTAATAAAGCCTCCATCTCTGGGATGGCTTATTTTCTTCTTCTTTTCTTTCTTAAGAAGAATGTCCTGGTTGCTCTGCTGCTTGGTAACCCCAGCCCTGGCAAAAGAATGAGGGAACTCGTTGCAGCAAATCGTCACCAAGCCCGCCAGTCTACCTGAACTGTCTCTGGATCCGCGGGTGGCTGCGGCGGCTCGGTGATGGCTCAGAGGAAAAGGCTGGGGCTGGCAGCCGTCTGGGTATCTGTTCTGGGTGGGACCCAGAGTTTGTGACGTTGTCTATATATACCCTGTAGAACCGAATTTGTGTGGTATCTACATAGTCACAGATTCGATTCTAGGGGAATATATGGTCGATGCAAAAACTTCACGTTTCTCCGAAATAGCCAAAGACGGAGGTGGGGACCAGAGGCAGCGGGTGCGGCTCAGCTGCCCCTTTCTGTTTGATTACCTTGGACTCCAGCAGGATCCCCTGTGCCTGCTCACGGCAGAGCAGCCTTTTCCTCTAGGAGCGCCTCACCTTTAAACAATCTTCCATGGAGGCTGCAAAAAGAAACCCCAATTGGTTGAGCGAATGCGCAGGGCCAAAGGGCTGGGTGGTGGGGTGCCCGGGAGTAAGGGAAGCCAGCCAACTCCCGCTCCAGCTCTGCCCTCCGTGGGGCACAGAGTGCAAAGGTAACCCACGCGGAGCCCGGTGCCATTGAGAAGCCGCCTGTGGGAGGAAGGCCGGCAGGAACATTTGGGGTGCATCTGGGTGAAGGGAGGGTGCCCTCAGCGGCTTCCCGACCCACCCCTCAACTGCATGGGCCCCATGCCATTCCTGTCGGCGTGGCTCAGCTCTGATAGGAACACTGGTGCCTGGGCGCGGGCAGAAAGCGTGGTGGTTACTCATTGCCTAATCTGATTCAGGCTGGCCAGATTCTGGTAACTTTTGGGTGACCCTGATGAAGACAAAGCCGGGAGCTGGCCTTTGTATGACAGGATCCCGGCTCCCACGGGATGGGCGGGAGCCCTGCCTGCCTGGGGCACTCTGCCCAACTCCGGGGCCACCGTGCCCGTCCACCTTTCGTTGCCTGGCACCCCAAGAGGAGGACTGATTTCCCCTGTGAACTGTGCCCACTTTCTGGGGGTGCTGCTTTCCGGGCGGGGGTGAGTGGAGAGGGCACCGGGGTTAGCAAAGTCAGGGGCAGACAAAAGCTGGGATTTCTTGAGGGGAGTGCGGGTGCAGGATTGGAACTAGGCTAACATGTGATCGGGCCCTCGGATGTGCCAGGGCGAGTCAGTTGATTACACGTATGTTATTTAGTTAAATTTGTGAAAATTATGAGATGCTCACCAACCCGGTGATAAACTCGCTTCCTCCCCATTGGCTGACCTGGTCACATGGCCGCCCAACTTTATTCAGTTGACAGCAAGTAGGAGGGCCCTATGGAAGGAGAAAAAAAGACAACACGAGAAAAATTAGTATTTTCTACCTTCTGAAATTAATGGCCATGAGTTCGTATATGGTGAACTCCAAGTATGTGGACCCCAAGTTCCCTCCGTGCGAGGAATATTTGCAGGGCGGCTACCTAGGCGAGCAGGGCGCAGATTACTACGGCGGCGCCGCGCCGGGCGCAGACTTCCAGCCCCCGGGGCTCTACTCGCGGCCCGACTTCGGTGAGCAGCCCTTCGGAAGCGGCGGCCCGGGGCCCGGCTCGGCGCTGCCCGTGCGGGGTCACGGGCAAGAGCCCGGGGGCCCCGGCGGTCACTACGGCGCCCCGGGAGAGCCGTGCCCTGCGCCCCCGCCCGCGCCCCTGCCTGGCGCCCGGGCCTGCAGCCAGCCGGGCGGCCCCAAGCAGCCGCCCCCCGGGACGGCACTCAAGCAGCCGGCCGTGGTGTACCCCTGGATGAAGAAGGTGCACGTGAATTCGGGTAAGGTGCGGGGCCGGCGCCTCCTCCCTGCCCACCCCAGCCTGCGGGCCCAGGCCCCTGGGAGGGGGGTGCGAGTGGGTGGGAGCTCGAGGAGCTTCTTTGGGCGCCGCAATTACTCTCCCCATAAATTTTTATAGCTGAGGGAGCAGGCCGGGACCATGTGGCTGGTTGCTTGGCTGTGGGCGCCGAGGGGGTGGGGAGGGGTGGGGTGGGGGAGGACTCCATTTTCAGAGCGCAGGGAGCGCGGCAGAGGAGAGGGAGGTCTTGGAAATGCTTCGGGGTTCCGGGGCCCTGGGGGGCGAGGGGCGGGGAGAAGGGAGCGCCTTTGGGGGCCCTGTGCGGAGAGCCGAGAGCAGGGGGTGGGTGCAAGGAGGTGGGTGGGGGTGAGTGTGTAGTGTGTGCACGGGGAGAGGGCGGGCGGGAGGAAGCGAGCGAGCGAGCTGGGGAGTGCTCGGGGAGGGCCGTGGGCCTCGGGGCGCGCCGGGGAGTGATGTGGGCCTCGGGGCGCGCCGGGGAGTGAGCGGAGGAGGCGAGGCGCAGGGCCTACCGAGGGGCCGGGCGCTGACCTGCCTCTCCTGTTTTGTCTCGCAGTGAACCCCAACTACACCGGCGGGGAGCCCAAGCGTTCCCGAACGGCCTACACCCGCCAGCAAGTCCTAGAACTGGAAAAGGAATTTCATTTTAACAGGTATCTGACCCGGCGCCGGCGGATTGAGATCGCGCACACCCTGTGTCTGTCCGAGCGCCAGATCAAGATCTGGTTCCAGAATCGGAGGATGAAGTGGAAAAAAGATCACAAGCTGCCCAACACCAAAGGCAGATCTTCGTCCTCCTCGTCCTCCTCCTCCTCCTCCTCCTGCTCCTCCTCAGCCACCCCCGGCCAGCATTTGCAGCCGATGGCCAAGGACCACCACACGGACCTGACGACCTTATAGAAGCGGGGACCCTGGGCCCGTCCCTCCCTGCACGCCCGGCTGAGCCGAGGCTGCAGGGGCAGGCTGGGCCTGCTGTCACCTCGCTGGGCTCTAAGGTACTGTGGGGGTGGGCCCGGGACCCAGGTTAGCACCCTGCCTGAGGGCAGCCCCCTCCCTAGAGCGGGGTGGGCTGGGAGGGGGGCGGGATTCTCTCTCGGAGGAAGGCGTCACGGAGGCAGGAGCTCCTGAGAAAGTAAAATCTCCTGAAAATCTCCGTGTTGGATTGTGAATTTACCAGGGAAGGTTGGATGCTTTATCCCAGTGTGAGGTGGGACGCTCTCCAGCACCCCACCCCTCCAGGGAACTCTGTGGCATAGAGGTGTGGGGTGGCTGAGGCCCAGGGTTGGCCACTCTGTGCTAGGTGCTTCTCAGTACAAGAGTGCCAGAGCTGGGCCAGGATTTCTGAACTTTCTGGGCTGTCTAGGTGATTTCCAGTGTGATTTCAAAAAACAAACACACAGAAAAGTGTTGCTCCCAGCGGTCCCATGCCCCATGAGATGTCTAAGAAGGGAATGGAAACGGGTGGTTTTGTGTTTAGATTATATTTGTCGAAGTATTTATTTGTTGGGGAATGGAGTACAGAAATAATTAACACCTTCATGCCAAAAATCTTAAACTAGTGACAGGGGTTGAGCTTCAGGGAGCAAAATCAGAGATAACGTGGACTTAGTTTTGGCAGGAAACGCATTTTGAACTCCACCCCGATCCGGTCCCTGGGAGTGTGTGTAGGGGGGCTCTTGACCCTTCCAGAGGGAGGCAGAGGATCCATTCAAAGCTGAGTTCTTGAAAATATATTTCCACATGTGCTTCCCACCATCCACCCCCCAGCACTGAGCTTACAACCAGCTCTGGGTGATTAAAGGAGAGGGGGAAAAGGAACCAAATGGTCCAACATTTTCCTTCTGGGGAAAGAAAACAAAACCTCTGTGCTCTGGGGGTGGCTAGATAATGACTGAGTTTCTGTTCCAACTGGATTCCAAATGTTCCAAATATACCCCCCACCCCAGAACAGTATTTTGTAGGGATTGGGATAGGGCCTGTAGTGGGGAGGGGCCATGCAATGGGGAGAATGTGGAAGGTGAGAATGCTTTGTTTTTTAAGAGGAAACAAAAAAGCAAAACTCACTGAATCTAGAAGTCCACAGTAATTGGTGTTAGGTTTGTTTTTTCCTCTGAAGATCTGATTAAAAAAAAAATCTAGGGTTTTTTTTCTTATTCCATGAACTAGAAGCAGAGATTATAAAGGTGGAAAGGTTTTTAGGCCCTCTTCTTTGCCTTGAAAATGCTGATTTCAAAACAATTACCCTCAAACAACTGGAGAGATGTTCTTTAGTCATTTTTCTTATGCCTTCCCTGGAAAGAGTTCAAAGCTCATTTTCTAAAGGATAAGGAGTAAGGTGTCAGAGGTAATGACCAGAGTTCATACTCTCAGATGAAACAAGTCTTCAAAAGTTTAGACTCTAAAGCCTCGGGCTCAAAGAAAAAAAAGAAAGAAACCCCTAGTTGTAGCTACCCAAAAGTGACAAAAGGGGGCAGGGAGAATGAGTCAGCTTAAGACTTAACTCTGAGATCCAGAATGGTGTTGTTTTTGGGGTTTTTTTCTGGCGCGTAAGAGTACTTTAGAAGTATTCAGTGATGATTTTGAAAATATATTTGAGTGGAAGGAGGAAAAGTCTTTCTCTGCAAGCGTGTTCTTTGGTTCTGTCTCCTGAGAGCCGAGGGCAGGTATTCACTGGCGTCCCTAGGCTGAAATTCCAATTCTCTAAAGTATCTTCCAAGCCTTGGTCTTTTGTAATAGACCCTGGGGACAGCTCTTTGTTCCTCCTTGGGGTGAGCCTGGCTCTCAGACTTGCACATGGCAATACTTGAATATCGCCACGTCGGGATATTAAAGATGGATATTCCTGCATTATTCGCATCATTGTTTGTATGACAAAAAGCACAGAGTTCATACATAGTCAAGATGTCTTTTTTCTGACGCTCTCACGTTGAGAAGCTGAAAAGGTATTTTACTGAAGTTCGGCTAAATTACAGAATCAGGTTCATCCAGAGGACAAATTTTCTATTCGATTAGCTGTATTTCAGCCGGGAGGACTGACCTCTAAACCCTTAACCTTTTGGACTCTAGCTACCCTTCTCTTCTTTCCCCCCCTCTAACATGGAGAGTGATCTTTGGATGTGGCATTTGAAAAGAGCTGCTATCCTTAGGCAAGTCAGAAAGTTGCTAAGATTCTTTCCTAAAATCTCAATCTGTGCATACACGGAACCTGCTCCATAGGAGGGGGACGTGTATGTTTTCACAGCAACCAACTCTGTGTGTGTGTGTGTGTGTGTATGTGTATGTGTGTGTGTGTATGAGAGGTTATTATGTAGGTTGCCCCCTCCCCAGAAGTTCAGGTTATTCACCCAGCTTCAGACCAAATACCACAATGCTTAACCGCCTTCAGCCCCACCCCGGAGGAGAGCCAAGAGGCACATTTCCATGAAGAAAACCCAAGCTCCTTCTCAAACAGGGCCCTACCAATGTAGAAAGTAACTTCATCAGAGAAAAAAGTCTTTGTTGTTTGTAAGTCTCAAATCTCCTGAGCTTCAAGGTATTGTGTTTTGAAATGTTACTGGAGGCTGTATGGTCCAGAGGGCAGCCCCAACCCTGAAGTCCCACTCAGACCTCAGCATCCATTTGGACTGGTGGGAGTGGGCCAGGGAGGGGGCAGGGGCCCCCAACCACCTAGAGCAGGAAAGGAGATGGGTTCCAGCTGGGAACGTACTCTGGAGAAACCTAGGCGTGGGGAGGCTCCAGAGTCCAGTTGCTATTATTTATTTCCAGTCTGTTCCCCCAAATATGAGCCAGAGTGTTTGTTTGGGTGTTTAAAAAAACAAATCCTGTGTTGGGGTGGTGGCTGGGGGGAGAGGGGGAGGAGTAAAGTGTTTGTTGAGGGCCCCCTCTCACTGTGTCCATTACAGCCTTTTGTTGTGAGACGACATTGTCAGTGAGCCCATGGAATCTGTTCACATGAGATGCTTTTTTAATAGAATTGACCAATGTTTTGCTGCCACTGATTAAAGTATTATTTATACTAATTGTTGCCTGTAGTTTTGATGTAATTCATTGATCTATATTTGAAATAATAAAAAGTGTAGCAAAGTCTCCCTCCTGTTTGGTGCCTTGACAGAAGCCTTCTTTGTGAAAGCTGACATTCAGTATAAATCAGTTATTTGATCATTTTCTGCAGGAAGTTAGGCACCAGTTTGTTTGGTGCCTGAACTCTGAAGGTTAAACAGTGAAAGACTTAGCAATTATATTTTTACCCCACCCCCACCCCCAGTAGACACAAGCTCCCAATTTGGCCACCATGTTTTCTGAGCTTTGGGAAAGCTGGGGTTGTGTTCAGGCTGTAGCGTGGTGGGCAGGATCTGTTGAAAGGAAAAAGAAGTCAAGGCCTGGGCTCATAGGGGCTTCCAGGATGGTGCTCTGCTTGACCAGGGCCAGCCCCAGACCCCTTCGGCCTCTCAGCCCTCGGAGGGGTCTTTCTGATGGCCTGGGTGAGTGAACTTTCCACCCCTGCTCCCAAAAGCTGGGAAGAGAGCTGGGTTCTGGGCAGAGTGGAGCAGAGGCTGGCTGGTGGCTGCTCTGACCTGACCCCACCCGCCTCCCATCTTGGGCTCCTTCTACTCTTCTGGTGCTGCCCAGCCCCACTGAGGCCTCTGTGTACCTGCCCCTCCTTCCCTCCAGCCCCTCCGCCCTCTGACAACAATAAACACTCCCCACTATAAAAAGTACCAGGCATGATTTTTAATCTAGAGAGCTTTTTCACATCTTGGCCTAGCCTGGAAGAGAGGGCCAAGACAGGAGTCCCAAAATAGATGGGGGGCGGGGGGCTTGCTGGAGACAGGAAATGAGCAGAATGCATAAAATCAGACATGTGTCCTTAATATATGGAAGGGCTCGCCCCAGACGCGTGGACATGTGTATTTATAAGTGCGCAGACAGAAGTTTAAATATTCAGACACATTTTATGATTGTCCTCTGCCCGTCTTCTGGTTAATGGCTCCTCCCGTGCCCACCAATAATACATCAATACCGTGGTGTGTACTGAGTCGCGGGCAGGGGCGAGGAGCAGGCGAGTGCACGGCCGCCGAGGCCGCCGAGTGCAGCGCAGCCAGCCGGGACCCTCGGCGGACGGCGCCTCCCGCCCGCCCGCGCGCCATGTTGGGGAGCCCTCCCAGCCCCCCGCGCCGGGCTGGGCGGCCAGGGCTCGCCGGCAGCCGGGGGAGGGCCTTTCATAACCCGGAGAATTTTCAAAGTGCGAGGAAGATGATAAGAATAGATTTCTACAAGTCCCGACCACGTGATTGGCGAAATAATTAATTCAGCACGTCCCTTAAGAAACACGGAGTCGTCATTAATCTGCCACGCAAAGGGCTCTCTCCGACTTGGAAAGTGCAGGGATCCCAAGAATATCGCCCGCCGAGGGGGGCCGCGCGGCGCCCCCGGCCCTCCACCCCCGGGCCCCGGCGGCGGGCAAGGGCGCGCGGCCGGCAGGTAAATATTTTGGCGACTTTTATTTCATCAGATTTAAATCCTTAATGAACTTAGCTGTCAGGACCGCTGACAAATAGTTCCCTTTGCTTCCTGATTTGGAACCGCGCGCCGGCGAGAAGTTGTTAGTGGCTTGGATGGTGACCTTTGGTTCAGCAAAGCTTTGCACTTATGAAAAATTACCGCGAGCGGCCGAGTGTGTGCGGGCGAGGGAGGGAGGGGGCGAGGGAGGGGTGTGCGGACGCCGGGGTGCGAGGGTGCGAGGGGTGAGGGGCGAGGGTGCGCGCAGGCGGCCCCGACACTGCGGGCGCTGTGGACACCCGCGCGGCCGGGGGACGCGCCTGGCGCGCGCGGGCCGGGGTTGCCCGGTCGCTTGTGTCTGCCGGGAACAATGGTCGCTGTCACGGCATCTGCCGCCTATTCTTAAACCGGCGAGAAAAGGCCCCGGCCCTCTTTTCAAGCGAGGGTCGTAAATTTTTCTTTGCGTCATAATAGAAGGCTATAAAATCGGGTTGAAATTTTACCCCAGGCAGGTTTTAACCAACAGATAATGATTTCCGAGTTCCTTCTCCCACTCTCCTCCCTCCCGACCCCAGCTCTGCGGCTCCTCTCACCCCAGGCAGTAGTTTAGCCTCCTCAGCCCTTGATAAGTTTGTAATGTATTGTATTTTTTATTTTTATTTTTTGCATGTCCTAAAATAAAACCAAGGTGGGGGGTGGGTGGGAGACGTCCCAGCCGCCGGAGCGGGAAACCTCCGGGCTAGGAGGCGCCTCACGTTGCGGGGAAGGGGTCTGGCGGAGAGGCCGGAGCGAGCTTCTTTCCCTTCCCGGCCTTTCTCTCACCCGCACTCCAAGAAAACCGGCGTCCACCGCCGCCGCAGCACAGCCCCGTTTCGCCCGGGGCAGCGGCGGGCGTCTACGTCCTCGGGGCCGCCCCGCACGCCCCCCGGAGAGGCTGTCTCCATCGGCTTCCTTCCCTGCGGTCCCTGCGAGATGCGCTCCTCGCCTTCGGATGATGTCGGCGAGCGGGGCTGGCTGCGTGCCCTGGTTGTTTTGGGCTTGTGTATGTGCTCATTTCTTTTCTTTTTTTCTTTTGGTGTATGTATGTTTCCCCGTCAGGACAGAAACAAAGTTTCCTCCGTTATGAATTATACATTCAAACAATAACACATTAATTCAATTATTCAAAGATGACAAATGTTTATGTGCTTAGCGAGTGACTCGGGCGCAGATTCCGGGCGCTTTCTCTTGCTGCTTGCATTTTTCTCAATGAGAATCATCTCCCCTCCCACCCCCACCCACTTCAACCCACCCAGACGTGCCCTGGTAGGCCCCGGAGAGGAACCCACAAAAAGCTCCCCCAGCCCCACTGGCAGCCCGGCAGCCACCAGCCTCCAAGGTCCCGGCTTGGCGGGCACCGGCCCGGGCTATTTTATCAGTGTGACAATTGCCCGAGTTGGTGTGATAAATCATCGTAAGTAATTCCTGAAAGGGTGCGAGGCTGTTGGGGGCCGGGCGAGGACTGTAAATCTTTGCGGTTTATTGCTCTATGAACATATGCTCCGATTGAAGAAGGCTTAGATCCTTTCCTGGAGACAAATTCTCGCAAAGCAGTACCCCCTCTTTGGCTGGGGATTAACACTTGCTGCGGGCCGCGGGCTCGGCCCCCCGGCGTGAGGCTAGGGGGCGGGGTCGTTCGGGTGTGGGGTGGGCCGGGGGTAGCACCCAAGGTCTGGTTGGGAGAGGCACCCCAGAGTGGGATCCTGGTGAGGGCCGAACAGGTGAACACAAGGAGGGGCTCGCCGACAGGTCTGGGGGCTCAGGCCTGCGACCTGTCCTCCGGGCCCTTCCCGCGCCTCTGGGGTGGGGGCGCTAAGACTTTGCCCCCTCTCTGGTGCTCCTCTGTGGCTACGGGGCGCTCTCGCCCTTCTAAGACCCTGCAAGCAGCGACAGGGCTTGAGCTCTTTGCCAGATGCCGCTGGGAAGCAGAGTCGGCAATAAAAGCCGACTTAAGGGATGGGGTGAAGAGCTCCCAGCTGTGCCGGATTCCGGGGTGCGGGCCGGGCTGGGGGTAGACTGCTGGAAGAGCCGTAGGAGCTCGCGACGAGCCAGGAGCAGAATAGCCCCTTGTCCCCGGGGCGCGCTTAACTCCTCCCGTGAAGAATTGGTGCCATAATTTCCTGATCTAATATTTCTAAAATAGAAGTTTCCTATCCCCAGGTAAGCCTAGCCAGCACTGATTCCGTAGCCCCCTTGGCCTTCCTGGAGGCGCCGCAAGAAGCGGGAAGCCTCAGCCCAGCAGTCTCTGGCCCGCGGATTCCGCGGCGATGTTCAGATTTGGAGCCGCACAGGTCACAGCGGGCCGCGCCTTGGCGCCTAGGCGGCCCTGGGCCTCCGAGGACCCGGGTAGGGGTGCCCAGGGTGTAGAGAAGCCAGGGCGCCCCGGGTCCTGGCCGGCTGCTGGGTGCCTCCTCGGGATCGGAAGCGGCGGCGTGGCTGCGGGAGTCTGTGGAAAGAGCCAAGGCGCCCAGGGAGTGGGCTGGTGGCGGTGGGGTGACCATCTAGGACAGAGAGCCCACAGCAGACAGCGGGGATCTGTGCAGTGCCGCTGCCTCACCCGGATGAGAGCGGCGCCTCCGGTGAGGCGGCGTGAAGCGCTTCTGGTATGGGGTTGGGGAGGATGCGGAGCAGCGGGCGCGGCCAGCAGCCGGGGGACCCTGGGCCTCTGCCGCTCCACAGCCCTCTTCAGAGACGTCTCTAAGAGAGCCAGCTTCCAAATTTTCCAGTCACCCCGACCAGTCTGGCAGAAGGCTGGGCCTGGGTCAGAGGTCTTCGTGGGGAGAGATTCTCAAACCCCCATCCCACTGGGGAAGACCAGGCTGGGTCTGGGTTTGTCCTAAGCTAGGAGTTGGGGGGCTTTCCTTCAGCCCCACACCCACCCGCGCCCGCCCCAGGGAAAGGGCCCGGATCCCGCGCCTCTTGCTCCCCTCCTCCCAGCCCCCAGGCCTGGCTGCGCTCCGGGGCTGGATGGCGTGAAAGTTTCAGCCTCAATCAGTACAATCTTCCCTCGGGGTCACGTGAACAAATATGCTCGCATTTGAAGGCAGCCTCTGAATTTCCCGACTACGAGGGGGTTTCCGGGGCTCTCTCCAAATCCAGAAAGGACCAAGTTCCGAAAGCAAAACAAATCCCGAGCTCTGGGGGGCCTGGGAGGGCTGGGCAGGAACCCAGGAGTAGGTGGGGGCGCGGGTGGCCGTCGCTCTGGGCCTGGGAGCGGACCGGCGGGCGGGCGGGCGGACCGACCCGCGCACAGAGCGGGAGAAGCCAGCTCGGGGACTACGAACTCGTTCCTCCTGCGTTTATTGGTAGTTGAACCTCAGCCTGGTTCCGTTCTACCGGGAATTCCGTGTGCTCCGGTATATGGCCGCGCCTGCGAGCGCGCAAGACCAGGGTTGGGACAGTGTTGTCTGCAGACAAAGGGGGAAAGCTAGCTCTGCCCCCCACTGGCGCCCACTCTGAGGCCGAGGACACCAGGTTTATGATAAATTGGGATCCAGGTAAGCAATTGCATGACAAAATGGAAATCTTTGGGCAAGGGGCTGCTTGCTGCCCTAAGCGGGATACTAAATATGATTTATTTTGTGTAATCTGTGATCTTGATTATTGCCAATTGGTGAGGCAGTCCGCATAGACCTAGATACACTTCTACATATACATGGAAGACTGTGATTAATCGTACAAGGAGCGCTTTGTGGGGACGTCCCCCGCCTACCAAAAGGTTAGGAGGACACTACCTTGCCAGGCTGGGAGGGTGGCCGGTGGCATTTGGGTTGATGGTGGCAGTTTGAGGAGGCAATACAATGTGGGTTTGGGGGCCGGGGGAAGTGTTTTGGGCATAAATGTGCAGTTAGGCGAATGGGCTGAAATTGAAATGAATAAAAACTTTTTTTTTGCACTGTCACTGCCAAAGTAAGATGGAGCGTCATATTAATTCTGTGTCTTGGGCTGCCGGGCTGGGTGCAGGCGTGTTGATTTATATGTATTTAAAATAAACTTGGTGGCCAGCCAGCTCCCTGCATTGTTCTGGGAGCAAGCTCTACACACGCAGCTTTGACTTCTCGATGTTGGCGTAGTATTTTTTCTTGGGAGGTTAACATGCTAACAAACTGCTTCCCTCCCCCCCAATTCAAAAGCACCCCAAACTCCCTTGAAGAATTTAGGACACTCCTCCGCACTGCCCCTCACCAATCTGGGGTTTGGACTGCAGTAGTGGCAGAGAAAAGGCTTAGGGTTTCTGAGTGCTTCTCCCCAAGGAAACCGGAGTGAAAACTCAATCATATATTGGTTCCTGCAACCCATCTATCCTTTTGTTTACTTGCTCCCCGTGGCTCTTGGCTGCACAAGGAGAGGACAATTCAGCTCAGGTCTTTTTGGGCCAAAATCGGAGTGAGCGACTCCATGAGCCCGAGTGAGTGGCTTCACACTCATGGGAACACTGGGCCAGATCAGATTGGACCTCCACGGGGATGGAACCTCAAAAGCAAAGAGCAATCCCTTAGTCTCCATTGGTCCAGGTCCCTGGCAGGAAAGGGACAGACTTCCAGGGGCATCACCATCAAAAGAGAGCAGTCAAGTTGTTTTGTCAATGGCCTGTGCCTGGCTCCATCAGAACTTAAAGTCGCTGGACATTTTTCTTCGCTGGCTGCCTTGGAGCTGCACGCCTGCCAGCTTAGTCAGCTGAATCCAATTACCGCGAGCAGCATTTCATTTGGCCCCATGGAGCACTCACTTATAACTTCCCCGAAAATTTCAATAATCCCCACCAAGGCTCCACACTGGCCCTATCCTAAAGAGTTTTCCCGGGGTGCTGCCTGGAACCAGCTCTTCATTGACAGCTCTCAGAGCTGCCTCCAGCTCTCCCTGCTTCTGGCTGCGGAAAGGATATGGGAACCCGCTGGCCAGAGCCAGCCCGGTTAAAGCTCCCCATTCTGGGCAAGCAGGAGGTCAGAGCTAGACCCGACGCCGGATGGTGCGTGGGGAGGGGCGAGAGGCTAGGAGGAGATGCCGGGGGCTCTTCAACTTTGACCAACTTGGCGTCCCCTTTCTTTTCTCCTTCCCAAGCCTGCGCGCAGAGAGCACCGCGCAACCCAGAACGCCCAGGCGCGCGCGAACTTACCCTGAGTCTCCGTGATAGGAAAGCAAAATCTAGCTAGAGACATCGGGGCATCGTGGCCCTGAATGACCTCCCAACTTAGCTCTTCTTCTGAGGGACGCTCCTACTTCTAAAGAACCTCTTTTCAAAAATAAAAAAATGATCAAACTGCGAAATTTGGCGTCCGCCACGTGAATGTATTCTATAAAGCGGCTTTGGGACCCGCCAGCTTGAGAACCCTGGTACCTGGCACCTCCGCCGCGCCGCCCTCAGGGCCCGGCCCAGCCGAGCGGGGTGGGGGCGGGAGGCGGGTGTCCCGCCCCGCTGGGTCCGGGCCCGCTGGGAAGCTGAAGCCAGGCCTCTAAGTTAGGAGCCCTACCGGGCTGGGATTTCTCCGAGACGCTTCCGTTTGGGTGTTCATTAAGGGGTGAGTTATTGCGGCGCGAGCCAAAGGTCACTTCAAAGGCTTATGGCTGTGCGCTCTGGTCTTTAGAAGCACCGGGACCGCTTTGTGTGGGGCTTTCCCGGGTGCGGTTTAGTGTTTGCAAACTACAGGGTGGACAAATTGCACAGGGCAGATGCAAGAGGGGGACTGGGTCTCTCCTTTCACCTGCCCAGGGTGGGCACCTGCTGAGCCCCAGCAGTGGTGGGTGGGCAGCTTGGTCTGTGTTTTCGGATGGAGGTGGAAAGGATGCTTGTTTCTTGGGTATTTTGCAGCCCAGGCCAAGGATGGGGTGGGTACTTACTGGCATCAACCCCAGGGCAGCCTCTGACTAGGGTCCACCCAGGCCCATCTACAAATCCGTGCTCCTTTCCCGGTGCCCCAGGCTGTAGCCAGCTCCCTCCCACCTCAATCCTGCAGCGGCCCTCTCTTCTTTTCCTTGGAGAATGGGCTTGCTCTCCAGCACTGGGCCCGGGAGCATTTAGAGCCTGGTGGAGGCCTGAGGACAGTGGACTGGTTCTCCTGGCCTTCTGACCCTCGGGGGCTCACCCTCTGGTTGGAGGGTCTGGGGCTTCCCTCCAGCTGGAGGCTCTCCCCTCCCCCATCCACAAGGATGGTTGGTGTTTAAAGCCTCTGCTCCTCTGGAGTCCCCAGTCTTCCTTCTTGGGGGCACCAGGCATCTGGAATGGCTGCGGGAGCCACGTATCAGTCACATTCAGTGACACCCTTAAAGGGGGTAGAGGCTGTGGACTTGGCAGCCTTTGTGAGGAAGAAGGGCTGCTACTGAGTTTCCCATTTTGTTCCAGATCCGCCTCCACAGAGTATCAAAAGAACCCGAAGAGCCTACAAAAAGAGTTAGAGACAAAATACAAGAGAAAACACACATACGTAATTGTGGTGAGTGGGTGTGATTAAAATTTTTTTTTTACACTGCATTTCCGTTTGTCCTGCAAAGCAAGGTAGCCATCTCAGGATTCATACATCAAGGCGTAAAACAAAGGGCGGCTTTGAAGTGGGTGCCTCAGTGTGAACTGCGGCCCCGTTACATGATAACCGATCATCGGCCTTCAAATTTATGGCACTTTAATGGGGTGAGCCCGGTGCCTTAAATGCACAGTGTATTACAGTATTGAGTTATCTGGGCTAAAGAAGAGTGATTTAAAAGGCGCGTCCAGGACTTCCCATAGGGCAGAAGAGGCTCAGGCTGAGCCAGGGGGCTGGGAGAAAATAAATCCCCTTCAGAGCAAACCCGAAAAGGAGTAGTTTCGAAATCCCCGAGTAGCGAAGCCAGCGGGGCGGCGGAGACTCGTGGCTCGGGTCCAGTGAATTCACGAGGATGCCTAGCAAGAATCTGACCGCCAGAAAGAGATCCGTGGGCTTCTGAGGCCCAAGTGTAGGCAAAGCCAACCAGAACCGTAGGGAATTTCGAGGAAAACCGACCCAACCAGCACTCCACCGCCTCCCCCGTTTTCGTCCGTGTGCTAGCACTGACCAGCGCTCGGTGGTTTACTCGGATCGCGGCGCAGGACACGCGGCCCGGCGACCGTCGCCCCCTCCCTTCCGACTCGCGCCCTCCCCGCCGCCCAGGCCCGGCTCTGGCGGGCGGGCGGGCAGGCGATCGCGGGGCCGGCCCCGCACGTCGGTCGAGCCTCTGCGCGTCCCAGGCCACGGCGGACAGCAGGTCCTTCGTCCCCGGCGAGGCTGCGCGCGTGCCGTCCCGCTTCTGGCCGCCGAGCAGAGCTGCTCGCAGCGCCGGCGCCCGCCACTTTATATAATCCCGCGGCTCGCAGGGTGCGCGAGCCGGGAAAAGTGCGGAGTAGGGAATTCTTTTGCTGCGCTTCCTCCTACGCCGAGTCTGCTTTCCACTTCTGAAAAGTGCCGGGCCTTGGGAAGTGTTTTTCTTTTCATTCCTTACTGAAGCGTTTACTGCCGCCGTGGTCGCAGTCATAAATTTTGTTACAAACCACAATGACAGGTGCATTGATATGCACCGTGAGAGCTCCAGCTGCTTAATAACCCCGTCCCCTGGCCGCTGTGAGCGCCTTTTATTTATTCGGTATCATATTAGGTATTGATCCCGGGCAGAATTAAGTGCAGTGAACAAGTATCAGGGCTCCGCTGCTTCGGCGGCGCGGGCGGGCACGGCGGGATAGCGCGGCCGGGAAACGGGCCGTGGCGGCTCCGGAGACGCCTTCCTTCTGGCTGGAGACCATTTGGCCCGGTATTCCGAACGGAGTTGGGCAACTTCCTGGGACCCGGAGAAAAGCCACATCCAGTTTGGCGCTCCTTCCCCAGGAGGGGCAGGGGGTGGCGCCGGCGGAGTTTGGGGGAAGAAGCAGGGCCCGGTGACTGGGGGTTGAGGGTAGGGAAGGAGAATGGGGGTGGAGTAGAGGGGGGTGAGAGAAGGACAGCCAAGGACTTCGGACAAAATGCCTAGCCTCTCTTCGCCTCCCCTCCCCCTCCCCAGGCTCTTCTCCACCCCAAGGCATTTGGGCCCTGGAGCCCAAATGAGCAAAGGTACCAAAGGGCGAGAAAAGAAAGCCTTAAAAAAAGGGGGGGGGGGTGATCGAAAAGATGAACCACTGAACAGTTGACCATTGTCCAAGTGATTTATGACCCGTTCCTGCTTTTTAGGTTCAAGCAGAGTTCACAAGGAGTAGGGATTTCTGGAAAGAAATAAGCCTTTTACCAGTGTTGCAACAAAATTCTCAGGTTTTGTTTGTAGAGGGGTGGCTTCTTTGGGGGCACTGTATTTTTGGGGGGGCTGTAAAGCCCTCCCCAGTTAGGACAGCACTAGGCTACCTTTGCTGGCGGGGATGGACATGACTGCAGTGGGCCGTCCCGGAGTGAGCCTGGAAATTCTGAAGATATGGAAACAGGAGGGAGAACAGACTCTGCCCAGTGCTTGCAGTTGGAAGTCAGAACACAAAGATTTTTCCAAGACCATGCCATAGGAACAACTATGCTTGTTGATGTAAAACCATCTGTTGTCCCAAAGACTTGGTGAGTTCCTAAAAACCTGCTTCACTGTGTCTGGTCCACCCATCAAGATCAACTTGGTCAATACTGGAGGCAGGAGGGGGATGTTTTGCTTCCACAGTTGTAAATGGAATGACAGCAGCAGCAGCAAGTTCTGCTGGTCTAAGAGTTTGAGGTGATCACTTAGACATCCATTGGGTGAAGACTGGAAGGAGGATTCCAGAAAAAGTGTACAAACTTACCCAAACTCAGAGGGCCCAGTCCTTTGGCCTGGGGGCAAACACACATAACAAGGATGAGGATTTAGCTGATCATTTGATATTCAGGAATTTTAACAGTCAGAGAATGCTATAGACAAGTAATGGAAAGAAAGATTAAGTCCAGCATACATTTAAGAACAGCAGTAACAAAATTCTTATAATTTATATCTTATTATAGTATCCCTTTGGGAAGGGCCTGTCTTATCAAGATAAATGTCAGATTCACTTGTGTTCTAGAATAAAACGGGCAGCAACACTACCAAAGGGTGATTTGAGGAATTTTTAAGAATGTGTTAAGCTCTATGGTGAAAGTGGAGGAGGAAAAATGAGTTGAAATAGTTTCAGTACTGTGGTCAAATCCATGAGGTCATATAAGCTGACTAGAAAATTGGGTCCATCACGATGACCACAATGGAAGCCAAGGAGAGTTTCTGGGAAGGAAAGTTGCCCGAAACAAACAAAATCAGGAGCTAAAACCAGGGAGCTGACCTGTGAGTTTTCTTTATCAAACAGACAAAAGTGATTGAATAGTATTAGTTATACTTTAACTTCTTAGGAGCCTTTCAGAAAAAGCAGGGAGGGAGGGTGAGAGGGGAAACCCCTATCAGGAGTCAGAGGACACAAAAGGGGTAGAATTTTTCTCGGGTTTTTCTTCTTCTTCTTCTATCTGGGTCCATTCATCATGTCATGAGAAGTTCTCTCATTGGGAGGTAGGGTGGAATAGATGATCCAGAGCAGAGGTCAATAATAATAATATCTATTTATACAACAGATCTGGAGTGAAAACGATAACGTCGTAAGGCATTCCTCAGTTCTCCCAAGCTGCATGCACTTCGAATGCTAAGTCTCTTCACGTATTTCCAGTGGTCACCATTTTGAGGTAGCAGGAGGACATAGTTAAGGGGCTACAAAAATGCAGATGAAAGAGAAGAAACAGTTTTTTGCACTCAAAGTAAATCGGAGTCATTAAGCCTTCCTCTTGATGTTTATCTCCTAGTTTTCTACATTGTAGATTTCACAGTCCTGACCCACAGCGCTCATTGGGCCGCTCCTCAGCCTGTCATCGCAAAGTGGATCATCTGGGTCCTCATGAAAGATGCTGTGATTTTGAAACCAGGTGGGGGAGATGTTATTTTTTGAGAGCACTGGCTGTTCTGGGGCTTTCTTTTGCACATCAAAACACTAGGATGATCCCATGATGGATGGATTCAACCGTTCACCCACTCATTCAACAAGCATTTTTTTTTTGCATTTATGACCTGTAGGCCACTGGGAGGGGTGTTATGAATATGCAGATGAATAAGACACAGTCCCTGCCTGCAAGGAGCTCACAGTTTCATGGGAAGCATCAGCCTGTAAAATGCTTGAGGACATAAGTGCTTTTATATTAAGGTTCAAAGGCAAAATTGACAATCTTAGAGAAAGAAAATTGGCAGTGGAGTAGAAGTCCCTTCTGTAGATTAGAATTGAGCTAAAAAGAAGGAGAAACTCCCTATGACTTTTCCAAGGGTTCAAATAAGTAGAACTTCACAAATCCCAGATCCAGTACTTTCCCAACCCCTCACCATGAAGTGGGTGGGAAGCAGAGAGCCTGGGTTAGCCCCTCTACACTGACTGGTCTTGCCAATGACAGTCCCCCTGAGGCCTCTCACTTTTCTTTTCAGCAGGTCTCCTGGAGGCAGGAGGCTGGGTCAGCTCTCAGGACTCTGAAGACCTTGGAGGTGGTGTGAAGGATACCGTGGTAGTCAATGTTATTTGAGCAGGGTCAGCAGGCCCTGGAGCTTCCTGAGTGCACGATGCAGAAGGCCGCTTACTATGAAAACCCAGGACTATTTGGAGGCTATGGCTACAGCAAAGCTACTGACACTTACGGCTACAACACTCCCCATCAGCCCTACCCTCCCTCTGCTGCTGCCAACTCCCTGGACACAGATTACCCAGGTTCTGCCTGCTCCATCCAGAGCTCTGCACCACTTCGAGCTCCAGCCCATAAGGGGGCTGAACTCAACGGCAGCTGCATGCGGCCTGGCACTGGGAACAGCCAGGGTGGGGGTGGTGGCAGCCAGCCTCCGGGTCTCAACTCAGAGCAGCAGCCACCACAGCCCCCTCCTCCACCACCGACACTGCCTCCATCCTCTCCCACCAACCCTGGAGGTGGAGTGCCTGCCAAGAAGGCCAAAGGTGGGCCCAATGCTTCTAGCTCTTCAGCCACCATCAGCAAGCAGATCTTTCCCTGGATGAAGGAGTCTCGACAGAACTCAAAGCAGAAGAACAGCTGTGCCACGGCAGGTGAGGGGGCTAATCGCTGGGCCAAGGCCCCTCCAGACTGACCCAGGGAGGCCCCAGCCATCTAGGGACCAAAAATTCAGAGCTGGAAGTGTAACCTTGGAGGCCAGATGCTTAAACTCCTATTCACACAGAAATATCCTTCCGAGTGTCCCTAAATGTCCCTTGTAGTGGCAGCATGCTCACTTCCATTCCAGACTGTTGGTCCCTTAGTTGGACAGGTCTGTTATTAATATAGAGTTCTTCCTTATACTGACACAATGTCTGCTCTCCTGGGCTACTGGTCAGCTCCCTCTTCACCCAACAGCTTTTCGAAGTTTGAAGAAGGTATGATAATCCCCACGCCCAGGTGTTAAGTATACCAGATCACACACACCCTATGCCCTTAAATTAATAAAACACGTGGTCTGAGGAGTACTATGTAAAGAGCCACGCTAAAGGTTTTATGAGCACTACCTAATTTAATTTTCCAAACACACTTTTGAGGTAGATATGCAACATTCCCATTTTACAGATAAGGAACCTGTTAATTAAAGATGATAAGCAACTTGCTCAAGATCCCAAACCATAGTGCAGTCGAGTGGTGGATTTGAACCCAACTAGTCTGACTCAGGGCCTGCAAAGCATCACCATGAGACTACTTGGAGCACCCCAGCCCAATTCTCACTCCAGTAACTCCATATGGGAAAGGGTAGTCTGGGAAACAGCAATGTCTTGGGTCTGCCTCCTCTAGGTCCCTCAGAGTGTGTGCAGGGGGAAGACGGGCGCAGCCAGGGCCTCTGCTCCTTCTCTTTACCGGGGCTGCTTGGGTCCTGAAATGTTCTGGCCTTGTGTTCTCTGACATGGTTTACCTTCAGGGAGACGAACTTGCTTCCAGGTCCAGTGCTAGTCTGAGGCCTGGGATGTGGCTTGTTGTCTAGCCTCTGGTTTGCCAGCTGCTCTCTGGGGCTGCTGCTCCTAGGGGGAAAGCATTTCCTGGCCTGCAAGCTCCTTCTCCTGCCCCTCCCTCCTCAGCTGCAGGCTCAGACCCTCCCTCCTAGGAGGAATCCATTTGTCTTCCCAGTGAGGGAGTGGACAAGCAGTGGAGAGGTGGCAGGGGTGGTGGAAGCCACGGTTGAGGTTGCTGTGCCTAGTACTGCAATACTCAAAATGCTTCCAGCCCGGCCCTAGCCCCCTACAACTCCATCCAGGGTGTTTTTTTTGTTTGTTTGTTTTTGTTTTTGTTTTTGTTTTTTCCCATTTTCCTGCCTCTGGGTACAGCTGGCTGGAGTGAGATGCCAAGATGCTTACCCTGATTCTTTGCTCCCTAGGGGGCTCTACCCAACAGCCAGCTCCTAAGTAAAGCGAGCTGGAGCTGCTCCCTCTTCACATCACCCTCACTTCCAACAGCAGAGGCCAGGAGGAGTGTTCAAAGAAGTCTGGCCTTTCTTTGGGGGGTGGGGTGGGGGACTAGGGAGGCCTTAGCAGCTGCTCCTACTCTTTCATTAAACTCCTTCATGGCCTTTGGGCTAGACTGGAGAGGAGGGGGAGGGTATCCGATCTCAGAAAGCAGACTGACGGAGGCTTCAGGTGCGCGTTATAGGTAGGCAAGGGTGGAGCTGTCACCCTTTGGAACTTCACTTATTACCTGTTCCTTCCCCGCCGCAGCCAGAATTGGAGATGGGGGAAAGGGTGGAGGAAGGGGGAGCCAGGGACGCACCTCTTCCCCCAGGGTGTCCCCACCTCGTCTCTCAGCAACCCCCTCTCTCCCTCCCCACACAGGAGAGAGCTGTGAGGACAAGAGCCCGCCCGGCCCGGCCTCCAAGCGAGTGCGCACAGCATACACCAGTGCGCAGCTGGTGGAGTTGGAAAAGGAGTTCCACTTCAACCGCTACCTGTGCCGACCTCGCCGAGTGGAGATGGCCAATCTGCTGAACCTCACCGAACGCCAGATCAAGATCTGGTTCCAGAACAGGCGCATGAAGTACAAGAAGGACCAGAAGGCCAAGGGCATCCTGCACTCGCCGGCCGGCCAGTCCCCCGAGCGCAGCCCGCCGCTCGGCGGCGCCGCGGGCCACGTGGCCTACTCAGGCCAGCTGCCGCCGGTGCCCGGCCTGGCCTACGACGCGCCCTCGCCGCCCGCTTTCGCCAAATCGCAGCCCAACATGTACGGCCTGGCTGCCTACACGGCGCCGCTCAGCAGCTGCCTGCCCCAGCAGAAGCGCTACGCGGCGCCCGAGTTCGAGCCCCACCCCATGGCGAGCAACGGCGGCGGCTTCGCCAGCGCCAACCTGCAGGGCAGCCCGGTGTACGTGGGCGGCAACTTTGTCGACTCCATGGCACCGGCGTCTGGGCCCGTCTTCAACCTAGGCCACCTCTCGCACCCGTCTTCGGCCAGCGTGGACTACAGTTGCGCCGCGCAGATTCCGGGCAACCACCACCACGGACCCTGCGACCCTCATCCCACCTACACAGATCTCTCGGCCCACCATTCGTCTCAGGGACGCCTGCCCGAGGCCCCCAAACTGACGCACCTGTAGCGGCCGCTGCGGGCCGGGACTCGCGGCGCGATTACCTCTCTTGCTTTGGCGGCTGGTGGCCAGCCGGGCAGCCCGGGGACCCACCCCTTTCCCCGCCCGGGCCTGGCCGCCGCCTCCCGGGTCTCGGGCCTCCAGCGGCAGAGGAGCTGGCGCCCGGGCCACCCCTCTCGGGCGCGTCTTCCTCTGGGTGACTCGCCGTAAATCAGCCGCAAGGATCCTCCCCTGTAAGCCTGCCAGTGCCATGTACCGCGGACCGAGGGACTCTGATCTGGTAATGATGTCCCCCGAAGGTAAGTCTGAGACCCGTCGGCGGCGCGCCCTGCGGAGCGACCCGAGTCTCGAGTCTCGGCCCGCGTCTAGCTCCGTTTCCGAGACCTTAATTTATATGCTCCTTCCCGCCCCGTAAGGATTGCATCGGACTCAACGACCTGTATTTATTATTTGAAGCGAGTCATTTCGTTTCCCTGATTATTTATCCTCGTCTTAATGTATTTATGTGTATATCTATCTGTAGGATTCTCCAGCCGAGCTTCGGAACGAGCTCCCGGGCCCTGGGGGCCACGTGTCACCCTCAGTCCCCCTCGGTCTGCACTAGTTGAGAGAGTAGTTTTTGAACAGTTGTAACCGTGGCTGGTGTTTGTATTTGATGTAAAGGATTAAGACCGCAAATTGTCCTTCCTGGGTAGAGTCAGGCCGCCCGGTGGCGTGGCACGACACACACGTTAGTCATTTCTCAGCGGCAGCCCTCGCCACTCGCCACAGTTTATTGATTTCAAATTGTCTGGTACTATTTGAACAAATATTTAGAATAAAAAAATGTCTCGGTCGGAAGTGTATCTGTGTTAATCATGCACACTTGCAAGCACATCAGAACCCTGATGGAAGGCTTGGAAATAGACTGACCCTTTGGGGGAAAAAAGTATTTTATTTATTAGGACTCTAGTGTACAAACTGATTCTGGGAATACTTGATTACATTCCAGCGACTGAAACTAGGGCGGGGAGATCCCAGAGAATGCAAACCTAGGCATGTTTTGGGGGTGGCATGGGGGCGATTTGGAGGAGGCTTTGCCAAAGCCACCACTATTAGCTTCTTCGCCCTCTTTGTAGACACAATCGACTTTTACACTGGGGAGGCCAGAGCTCATTTTTCTGCATTAAGTAATAAAAAATAAACTCTGAGAGAAAACTGACAATCAAAGAAAAAAAAAAAAAACACAAGAGAAGTGGACAGAAGACTAGAGCCATGAAAAAGCTAAGGTGCTGAGGAAGAAATGTTCCGTGGAGACGCGCACCTGAGCTTTTTCTCTAGGAAATGCTGTCATGGATTTTTCCTTTGTAGTGCTCAGAAGTTCATTTCTAAAGAAAACGCATTCTCCACCATGTCAAGTAATAAAAGTTTCATTAATGGAACACAACAAGAATGAACACCTTCTTTATTCCTGTTTCTTTGTACAAAACGGGCAAAACTGTCTTCAAGGGTTGATAAACATTTTGTAAATATTAGCGTGGCTGTAGCTAGGGGTGGACACTGCACACCTACTTCCAGGGGAGGGGGCATTTGGAAGACAACTTCAGATAGGGTTCAATTCTTTTGTATTTCGGCAAAGTCTGCCCACGCATCTCTATTTGGCTTGACAAATAACACAACTCCTACTACATCCCCGGTGACGCGAGGTGAATTTCCTATTGTGTGGAAATAATTTGACTTCTACTTTTCTAGTGGAACAATCACCACTTCTATCTGGATGTTTGTGTTTCGCTAAGTAATGATGGCTCAAAATAATATTTAGTTCCCTTGTTCCTTTGTGCTGTTTCTAAAATGGCATGTTGGATTGGGAGTGTGTGTGTGGGGGTGTCCTTTTGCTAAATTTCACTTCATGCCAGCAGGTTTAAAGTCTCTATGTTGTAGAAGTGTATCAACAGAATAAATGATTCGATCGAAGGCATATTCTACCCACCTTCAAGGCTCGACATTGTTTTCCAAGAAACCTGCACCCATGGGCAGGATTTCTAATTGTCTTGTAAGAAATTATTTTTTAAGCTATTAAGAAGAGCTAGCCGTCTTGCAGGGATTACAACCAGCTTTCTTAACTGGCTAAATATTGTCAGGCTGTTTCATTTCGGCCCAGTTTTTCCTCATCTCCTCTTCCTATCATAAATAATAATAAAAATACATAATGCATCATGGCTCCAGGCGTTTTCCAGTGCGGTGTTACCGCAGGAGTATCTGCTGAGTCTGCGGGTGTCTGCAAAACCCCAAGTGTCATCTGCGGCTTAGGGTTGCACGGATTAGACTTTAAACGGTGTCTAGCCCGGCTGACACCAGCTTCCTCTCACACTGGGGCTCCCTGGAAGCGCGGGCTTGTTGTGGGGCTCCCTCACCAGGCAGTCCCCGGGTGTGTGTGTGTGTGTGTGTGTGTGTGTGTCGGGGCGGGGGTCACCTGGACCACATCTGCGCTCTCCCTCACCTCTGCAGGTTCCTGAGACTTGCGAGAATGGCCCGATGGGCTCTAGAGGCTGGCACGAATCAGGTGCTGGGCACACACCCGGTGGCTCCCGGCGTCGGTGGGTTTGGGTGGGGGTGGCGGCGAGACCCGCGAGGGCGCGTTCCCACGCGGTGGCCTGCCCGGCCGAGAGCTGGGGCCCGCGGCACAGACATTTAAAACTTCATAAATTATAAACAAGCCGCCTTGGCCTTCGCCATAAATCCCGCTTCTCTTGAGCCTGCAATTAGTGTGGGGAAGCACCCGAGTCTAAACACAAGCAAAGGCGCTCCGAAGGGCCCAACTGCCCGAGGTTGCAAGCCTTTCTTTCCCAGCGCCGCCCCCCTGCGCTCGAGGCTCGCACGCAGCCGCCGCCTCCCCCGCCACCGCCGGCGGTGCACACTCGGCTGGGTTCCCGCGCGGCGGGCGACGGAAGGTCACAATAGCTGCTCTATCCGCGGAGGCGCCCGCCTCCTCCCTCCGGGTCTCAGAGCGGCAGAGAAAGGCGAGTGGGGGAGGGGAAGCCGGCCCCAGCAATGGCGCCCTGGGCCCAGGCCTCTCGTTCGCTTGCAGAGGAGGACCCGCAGCAGGAGGGGGGGCGGTCAGCGGCGAAGGGAGACCCCCACCCTCCCCCACGCCCCTCTCCAGGGTCCAGCGTTCCGGGGTCCGCCCAGAGCAGCCTGGCAAACGGTGCGTGCGGCGCGGGGCTGACGCCTGGAGATGGGGCAGGGCTGCTCCTTGCTCCGATGGGAGCAAATGGCTCTAGGTAAGGCCATGGCCAGCTCTGCTATTTCCCTCCAGAGACCCCTCTGAGAGGGAGCGGTGGGGCCCCCTGGATTCTGAGGGAAGGGGTCACACCGCCGTGGGCCCCAGCCTGTGGACGAGAGGTAGGCAGCCTGTGGACGAGAGGTAGGCGGCCTTTGGGCGTCCCTGCTGGTTTTGCTCAGGGATTCAAATATGAATGAAGGCAGGGGAGCAGTGGGGCAGCCACAGAACTGGGAGGTAGAGGTGGGGGAAAGCGAGCTTCCCTTGTGACCAGGAAGACCTCAGGATCCAGCCTGCAGAGGAACGCCCAGACCCAGCTGAGCCGGCCAGGGGCATAGCGGTTGCAGAAGGGCCTGGAGAGAAATCCTGGCCACCGGTAAGGAGGTTAAAAAAAAAAAAAAAAAAAAAAAAAAAACGGGGTGGGGGGAGGCGATTAAGTACACAATCTGCCTTCTGGCCTTCCTTCCTCAGCCTCATCCAGGGACCTGACAGAGAAAAATCCTCCTCTGATGGAATCATTAAGTTAACCATCCATTTGTACCATTTCTTTGTACAGACTTTCAAATGAGAGGGAGAGAATTGGAGCGACCGCTGTCCCCTTGGTGCGGCCCAAGCCTAGTCCCTATCAGAGATGCATCAGTGGCAGCGTCAGTGGCTGCTACCCTTGCTGAACAAGATTTTTGGAATTTCTATTTGTGAAGAGTATTAAAAGCCACTGATGACCTAAACCAGCGGCGTGGCCCTCCTCCCCCCACCCCCCACCCCCCGGGCCTGCACCAGCCTGCTGGTTCCATGGTGTAGGGCATCTTGGCGGCCAGCAAGCCTGGGAGCCCAGGCTCTCCATCTGTTGAGGTTTTTCACAAGGGAGGGGGCAGAGGATGTGTGTGGGTGTGTGTTTGAATAACACAGCATGAACCCTTCATTCTAACCAGGCTGCTCCCTGGCTTGACCTGGGGCAGTCAGCTTGCTCACACCTTCAGTATTCCAAGGCAGCCGTGGGCCTGTTTTGATTTTTATCAGAGGAATTAGCAGAAACTTCCTTTTGAAGTCAAGCAGTAGTTAATCCTCTTCCTCTGGGAGCTGTTAGCATGGCTTTGGTCCTTTGAGAAACTGAAAGAAAACACCAGGAAGAACAGAAGTGTGTGAGTAGCAAGAAGAGAGGTAGAAGGTCCCCTTCCCCACCAACTCTAAGCCTGCTCACTGGAGGGCATGGCCACTTCCTGGAGAGAGTATCTTTAGGGCCCCCGGCAAGTGGGCCCACCAAGAGCTGAGCTGTGTTGTCAGCAGCCAAGCTCTTACCACTTTAGAGGGCTAGCTTTCATAGGTCTCTCTTGCAAAAGGCCTGGTTGGAAGGGGTGGGGGGTGGGGGGAGGGGAGAGAGAGAGAGAGAGAGAGAGAAAGAGAGAGAGAGGGAGAAACCTGAGTAGATGAATCCTCCGCACTTACTGCATCAGTGGTGCTGGAGAGGATCAGCAGAGGATGAAATCATAGTCCTCACTGCCCCCCCTTTTAATAAAAGATTTATTATTTATTTGAAAGTTACAGAGAAAGATCTTTCACCCGCTGGTTCACTCCCTAGAGGGTCACAATGGCCAGTGCTGGGTCCAGGAGCTTCTTCCAGGTCTTCTGCATGGGTGGCAGGACTCCAGGCAGTTGGGCCTACTTCTGTTGCTTTCCCAGGCCATTAGCAGGGAGCTGGTCTAGAAGTGGAGCAGCCAGACCCAACCAGAAGCGGCATGATTGCAGGCAGTGGCTTTACCCGCTGTGCCACAAAATTGGCCGGTTCCGTTGTTTTCTACTCCTGCTACAAATGCCCTTTGCTTTGGGTTCTAAGGTTGGTGACAAGTGGATTTTTATATCCCACCTAAAGCCCATTCCTAAACACTTCCTTCAGGTCTCACACCTACCTTGGCAAGTTGGAAAGTACAGCAGGGACCCAAAGGCCCAATTTCAGGCCAGGTCCAGCCTAGATAGATGCACAGTGAACAAAAGAGGTCCCCACACGGAGGAAGAGCCAGAGTAGACGGCTGCCCGTCCCGTGCAGCAGCAGAGTCCTCCGAAGACAGAAGCCAGTGCACGTTTTTGTTCTAGATCCTGTGGCAAAATATCTTGACTAGTTCTGATAGTAGTCTGGACTGGTTTTCACAGCAGATTATCTGTAAAACCACAAAAGAAGTGGGGTATTAACAGTAGGAATGGCCAGGAGAGCCTGAAGTGAGTGGGATTCATGAAAAACCCAGTCACAGAAAAAGGGCTCTTACCCGGGGAAGCAGGCTTCCAAACCAGGCCAGGAGGGCCAGCCAGACCAGGACCTTGCCCAAGGGGGGGCGGGGGGCAGGCGGCCTTTAGACGGCTCTATTGTCCAGGGCGCTGCCCCACAAACACGCTGCTCCTCCCTGCCTCCCCTGCCGGCGCCGAGCAGGAAAGTGGGTCGGGTGCGCGGGGCTCTAAGGAGTGAGTCCCTCACTCTCCTCTGCCACCGTCCCCGCAAGACAACACACAAAGGAAGTCCCGCTCCGCCCTCGGGCCCGAGGACACGTTGGGGAGGAGGCTGGTGTGGACCCCGAGTCTGCGGCCCCAGCTCCCTGGCGGGGAACAATAGCCGCCGCCTCTCGGGGCGGTCTGGCGGGCGCGCCGCACAAAGGCCCGCTGGTGACCGCGCCGCCAAGCGTCGCGCGCGCTCCTCCGCGTTCTCCGCGCCCGCAGGAGCTGCCAGGAGGCGGGCGGCGCCGGCTGGGTGTCCCTGAGTCCACCTGGGACACTTTGAGAAAGCCCGACGGCGAGTTCCTCACCCTCCCGGCTGGTGGCCGCGGCGGCCTGGGGAGGGGGCCGGGAGAGGCTTGCTCTGTGTGTGTCTAGGGTGGGCGGCTGGAGAGGTTGGTCCTATTAAGAGTTCATCAATCACCCGGTGTGCTCTCCTCGCTCGACAGCGGTTCCTCCTACTTCAGAGCAAGTCTGGGCCAGCTGGGATCCGACCAGAAACCGCAAGCGCTGGAGACGCAGGCGCTCAAGCTGAGCGCGAACCTGAGGGCACGACCCGCCGTCCGCGCCCGCGGGGAGCGGCGCAGCCGGGGCGACGCGAGCCCCAAGGGAAAGGTCGGCGGTCACCTCCTTCCACTGCGGTTCCCGCCCTCGGGCAGCCCAGGGCGCTAAGGTCTTCCCCAGCCACCTGCACCCACGCCTGCCCCAGACTGACAGAGACCTTGTATGCCCCCCCCCCCCCCGCACCCCAGCCCTTGCTTGCTCAAGTGACTCCCTTAAATGTTGCTGCACCCCTCTCCTCCGCCCTGGGACAAATCCATACCTGAAGGCAGGGCAAGAAAAACCCCAAAGGCTCAGAAGAGTTTTTGCGGCCAGCTTTCAGTCTCTCTGTACCTGCAGAGGAATATTTGAGTGGGAGGATGTAGGGTAAGAACGGCGTTGAACTTGGGAACTAAACTTGAATGCTATTTAAAATAACAACAGAAACATAGCTAAAACAACCATAACAACTTGCATCTCCTTTGTACTTGTGCGAGTGGGGGGGGGGGTCGGGGGAGGACCTCAAGTATTTTTACCTCAGCTCCTTTGGATTCATTTTTAGAAACACCACCAAGGAGAGGAGGCTGGGGAGGGAGGTGTGTGGCTGAGCGGCTAAGCCAAGGGAGCATCCCATTCCTGAGTGCCTGGTGAAGTTCTGGCTGCCTGGCTTCTGACCCAGTGCCCTGCAATTGCATACTGAGACAAAGTAGAGGATGGCTAAGGTGCTTGGGCCCCTGCCACCTTGTGGGAGACTCAGAGGACGTTCCAAGATCTAGGCTTTGGCTTGACTGAGCCCTGGCTGTTGCAGGCATTTGGGGAGTGAACTAGCAGATGGAGATTCATTCTCTCTTTCTCTCTCTCTCTCTTGTAAACATTGTGTTTATAAAAAGGGTGGACTGAAACTTTCTGGGGACAGTCATTAGCCTTCTAGCCATTCACAGTAGGAAGGCTTGGGTGGCATGATTGGTGAAGGCTGCTTCTTTTTAAAAGATTGATTTATTTATTTGAAAGGCAGAGTTACAGACAGAGAGAGAGAGAGAGAGAGAGAGAGAGAGAGAGAGAATTGTCCATCCATTGGTTCACTCTTCAAATGGCCACAACAGCTAGGGTTAGAGTTGGGTCCATCCAAAGCCAGGAGCTTCTTTTGGTTCCCCAACGTGGGTACAGGGGCCAAACATTCAGGCCATCTTTCACTGCCTTCTCAAGTACATAAGTAGGGAGCTGGATCAGAAGTGGAGCAGCCGGGACTCCATCCTGTGCGCATATGGGGTGTTAGCATGCACCCACTTTGCTACAGAAGCCAGCCCATGAAGGGCTTCTTCTGCTTCCCTCTGGAGTGGTATATACTGACCTCGTAAATTCCAAGTTCTGGCCTCATCTCTTTTCTGCTTTTTGTGGGGCATTTCTGAAGTCAGTTAAGGTGTTGCCCCAAACCCATTGGAAAGAGACCCTGAAGGGTGAAAGTCCTAGCTTTGTTCCCGCCCCTCCTCAGCCTTCTCTCTCTCTGCATCCTCTCAGGTACAGATGAACTTGCTGTGGAGAAACCTCCTATCTTCTTGCTTCAGACAGATACAGGCAGAAGCATGACGCCTCACACAGTGTCCAGAACTCACTGAGTGATGGAAGTGTTGGTGCTGCTGTCCTTGGCTTCGTGCCCCTGGCCCCTGCATTTCCTTTCACTACCTACTGAACAGCTCCTGTGTGCACCCTGCTGGGCTCTAAGACACAAAGATGAGTCACTAATGGTTGGCGCCTTTCAATCTCCTGGGAGAAGGAAGAAATGGTGAAACAAGGTGATGGTATTAGAATGAAAAGTGTGGCTGGGGCCAGCACTGTGGCACAGTGGCTTAACGCCCTGGCCTGCAGTGCCGGCATCCCATATGGGCACTGGTTTGAGACCCGGCTGCTCCACTTCCCATCCAGCTCTTTGCTATGGCCTGGGAAAGCCGTAGAAGATAGCCCAGGTCCTTGGGCCCCTGCACCCATGTGGGAGACCCGGAAGAAGCTCCTGGCTCCTGGCTTCGGATCAGCACAGCTTCGGCTGTTGCAGCCATCTGGGGTGTGAACCATAGGATGGAAGACCACTCTCTCTCTCTCTCTCTGCCTCTCCTCTCTGTATAACTCTGACTTTCAAATAAAATAAATAAATAAATAAAAGAATGAAAAGTGTGGCCAACCTGTTCTTGGAATAAGGAGTGGTCAGAAAGGTATTCTCAGAGGATGTGAATTTAGGTTCCTGAAGTAGAGGTTTTTGAGACCAAGGAGGGAAGGGTTTACTATGCAGGGAACAACTCATACAAAAGCAAGGAGGGAAGAAAGACAAGGTCTGGGCCTGGAACAAGAAGAAGAGCATGGACCTGTGGCATCCTGGCTGGAAAGACAGGATGTACGGAGTTCAAGTAAGGGAGTTTGGACCTATTCTGTAGGCAATGAGCAGCCACTGAAGGTTTCAAGCTGGAATCTGAGGTCATCTATTTGGAAAGCGAACTCTGGGGTATTGATTGTCTAACTGGGGAAGATATTGGAGGCAAGAAGAACAAAATAAGGAGGCTGCTACAGGAATCCAGCACAGAGACAAACTAATGTAATAGAGACAGAGAGAAAAGACATTTAGGAGGTAAAGCTCACAAGCCCTGGTGATCAATTGGAAGGGTAAAAGAGGAGCTGCAGATATTAATTCCTAGATTTTTATTTTGAGGCCTCTGTGGGTAGTCAGGCCATTCACCAAAGTGAATTGAAGACGGGGAAGAGACTTTGCAGGGGAATCTAATGAGTTCAGTTTGGGGTCCACATTGTATTTTCTGCTTTGCTACTGATACATTGTGACCTTAAGCAATCCACTTAATCTTTCTGGACTTCAGTTTCATCAGTGAAACAGTCAATAAAGATATCTACCTGGAAGGTTTATCATTCAAAGTGTGTGTGTGGGGGGGGGTACCATCTTTACTAGCTCCCCATGGATGTCTTATATAAAGCTAAAACCCAGGGAAAACATGCCCACACCTCCATCATGCTGATCAATACTTAGATCCTGGGTGGCCCGAGAGAAATAAGTCTCCAGGAAACTTTAACACCACCACCACCAACACCCTCCTGTATCCCAGATACTGAATCCAAGCTAATGCCTCAGATTACGTTAGATCAGAGTGCTAAGCAGAGCTCCTCTGCTTCCCAGGAGGTACTCTGTGGACTGTGCAGAAATCCTGCCTCGCTGTCAGGTGGCGGACAGCGAGAGGAGGTCCCTTAGCAGATGCTGACAAGCTTCTGCTTTTTGCATTGGGCGCCTTGAATCCACTTACTCTGTGTGGGTCCTCCTTAGCCCATGTGTGCAACTGTGGTGTACACTGGACATCTGCCCTTGGCATTGCAGAGGCTGTCACTGTGGCAAGTGGCTCCTCTTTCCTGTGTCACTATTATCATTTGTAAAACACGGTTATGAAAGGATTAACAGCTGTTATTGTTCCCTTATCAGATACTAAAATGAAAAATTGTATCCCACTGACTTGGCAAGGGTATAAGAACAGGAACTCTCATAAATTGTTGGTAGAAAGGCAAGCTGATGCACTTCTACAGGGAGTCGTTTGGCAAAATGCAGTAAAACTGCCGATACCTACAATTTTTTACTAAATAGTTTCTTTTTTAAAAAATTATTTATTTTAAAGGTAGGGTGATGGAAAAAAAAAGAGATTTCCCTTCTGCTGGTTCACTCTCAAAATGGCTGCAATGGCCAGAGCTGGGCCAGGCTGAAGCCAGGAGCTTCATCTGGGTCTCCCATGTGGGTGCAGGGACCCAAGTGCTTGGGCCATTCTCCGCTGCTTTCCCAGGCACATTAGCAGGGAGCTGGATTGGAAGTAGAGCAGCCAGGACTCAACCAGTACCTATATGAGATGCCAGCATCATAGGCGGCAGCTTAACCTGCTGTACCACAATGCCAGTCCCCACAGTTTCACCTCTAGGAATCTTCCTAAGAGGTAAAAGCTTGAACACATGTTTGCAGTGGCAAAAGTTTGAAAACAAGCTAAATGCCCATCCATAGAGACTGGCTGAATAAACTGTGGGAGGCACACGCAGAGCAGTATGAAGTTGTAAAACTAATCCAGGAAGTTCTGTATGTATTTATGTGGAACATTCTTCAAGGCACAGAGAGGGGGGAAGCATGGTGCAAAAGAGTCTGTCTAGCAGGTACCATTTGTGTACAAAAAAATTGTGGAGATAGCCAGACAGATAGTTTGTGAAGATATCCTACAACATTAGATCGCCTATGTGAAGAAGGTGGCTGGGGACAAGGATGAGAGGAAGACTTTCTACCACATACCATTTTGAATCATGAACCATGTAAGTGTAAATTTATTACCTGTTTAGGAATGAAAGGGACAAATTTTAAATGGTTAGTACAAGTGTAACTGATCTAGGTGTGTTTATGTGTGTGTGTTCATACACACCCTTTTTTGTACTTGCTCAATCCAGTGATAGTAGTCTATGGACAACTCTTGTTCTGTCCCCCAGGGCCCTGATACCTATTAACCTCTGCAGGAATGGGTGGGGGCATCTTCTGCTGCTTTTCCCAGGCCGTTAGCAGGGAAGGGGATTGGAAGTGGAGCAGCCAGATTTCGAACCCACATTCATGTGAGATGCTGGCATTGCAAGTGGTGGCTTTACCCACTACGCCACAACACTGGCCCCAGCTTAATAAATCTTATCTCAAAGGTGCCTTCTAGCTTTCACGTGTTAGGCTGTGAAAGGTCAGCCTTTAAAGAGAGGAAGAATCATAGCCAAGGCCAACAGGTATTTTGCCCTCTCTGGATCCCTGGGGATCAAGTGCATGTTCCAGACAATTTGGCAGAGATGGAGGGAAAGGAAGAAGTGAGCCTGGTCTCTCCAAAGCACTATGTGGTCAGAAAACTTGGGAAACCCCCACTGACCACTTCTAGGGATATTTTCTGGAACTTCAGCCCTACTGGACTTAATGTTGACCTTAACATTGACTTATTCACCCTGCCACCCAACAGTTCTGGATATTTGTGAGGCACACTCATGTGCCAGCTAGCCACAGCCTGTGTGGTTCATGGTCCCTCCCACAGACCATCTCCTTTCTCCCCACACTGCTTCCTCTCCTCCCCCAAATCCAAAAGAAAAAATGTCTAAGTATGGCTGCAGAGAATCTTCTTTTAGCAGCACCCTAGAGGTTTGTTCCAAGTAAAGATTCCCGAGTCAGCCTTACTGGGTCAAAGTCTCTGGGAGTGGGGGCAGGCACTTGGTGCAGCAGTTAAAATGCCACCTGGGATGCCTGCATATCCGAGGAACTAGGTTCAAGTATGTGCTCCTCTCCTAATTCCAGCCTTCTGCCAGTGCAAACTCTGGGAGCAGTGGGAAGATGGCTCAGGTGATAGGGCCCCTGCCATCCATTTGGGAGACATGGATTGACCCCAGCTTCTAATTTTGGCCTGGTCCAACCATGGCTGTTGTGGGCACTTGGAGAGTGAACAGTCAGATGACAGATCTCTGTCTCTCTTCCAAATGGATAAAATATATTTAAAAAAAATTTTTTTTGACAGGCAAAGTGGATAGTGAGAGAGACAGAGAGAAAGGTCTTCCTTTGCCGTTGGTTCACCCTCCAATGGCCGCCGCAGCCGGCGCACCGCGCTGATCCAATGGCAGGAGCCAGGTGCTTCTCCTGGTCTCCCATGGGGTGCAGGGCCCAAGCACTTGGGCCATCCTCCACTGCACTCCCTGGTCACAGCAGAGAGCTGGCCTGGAAGAGGGGCAACTGGGACAGAATCTGGCGCCCTGACTGGGACTAGAACCTGGTGTGCTGGCACCGCAAGGCGGAGATTAGCCTAGTGAGCCACGGCAGCGGCCTAAAATTTTTTTCTTAATCTCCAGGGATGGGCCAAGGAATCTGCACTTAAAAAAAAGATTTATTTTCTTTATTTGAAAGGGAGAGTTATTGGGGGTGGGGGAAGACAGGAAGATCTTCCAACCATTGGTTCACTTCCCAAATGGCTGAGATGGTTGGGGCTGGGGCTGGGCCAGGCCAAAGCCAGAAGCAGGAGCTTCATCCTGGCCTCCATGTGGGTGCAGCGGCCCAAGCACTTGCGCTGTCCTCCATTGCTTTCACAGGCACCTAAGCAGGAAGCTGGATCAGAAGTGGCACAGCTGGAACTTGAATGCCGACATTGGAGGCAGTGGCTTAACCCACTAAGCCATAATGCCAGCCCCAGAACCTGTACTTTTAAGCAAGCTTCTATGGTGTTTCCCACATGAAGCAGTTTTGGGAGCCAATGATCTTAGGATATCCATTAGCCAGTATTAGTCATGGTAAAGACACCATTCTGTACATACTTTATTTCTGTCCAACATTTATTGAATGCTTAGCATCTGCCAAGCACTGCCCTGACTGTGAGCTTTTTTATCCACAAAGCTCTTAGGGAAAGGCATAAAACTCTCTAAACTGTTCTCTCCAAGGAGGGTCACAGTGACAGACTGCCAAAAGATTTAGAATTCCCGTCCTTAGGACCCCTTGCCTGATTGCACCTCAGATGACTGACAGCTGTACAGAGAATAGCATCATAACCTGATTTTCTACCTGGTTAAACAGAAGAGACACCCCCTTCCCCATTTATCCCAATCAGCAAGAGACTTTCTGTGCCTTGGGTTGTTGAACCAACAGTGTGAATGTGCTCCAGTGTTTCCAAGGGGTAACACAGTGGGGCTCACGGAGGGAGGATGCCAAAGGCTGTTTTGGGATAGCCTGAAACACAGACAGCAGGCTGCTAACCACCCTCCCCCCACCCCACATCACTTCTGTCTGCAGAAGGGAAACTTGTTATTAGTGTGGGAGAGAAAGGCGGCCATGGAGAGTTGAGAATGTGGGCCAGTTGTAGCCGTTGTGCTGAATGGGATGGTTGAGATTTCAAAGCATTCCTGCTTCAGACACAGTCTGGCAATCAGGCTCCTCTGTGGAGAAGTCAGAGCACCAGGGCCCAAGCAGGGCAAATGACCCTTGGGAATTTGTGGCCTGAATAAGTAATGAAATTAGGAAGCCATTTCTCCCATTGCCAGTGAGCGCTTGATTCAAACTTTAAAGTTATTCAAAATATCCTATATTCACATCTTTTCATACATATTCCTCCCCAATAATATCTTCAAATCTCTCCCTAGAGGCTTTTTTGAGTAGATTTATAAGATAGATAGACTTGGATCAGAAATGATTCTCTGGGGCTGGCATTGTGGTACAGCAGGTTAAGCCACTGCCTAAGGTGGCATCCCATACTGGAGCATGGATTAGAGTCTCAGCTGCTCTGTTTCCAACCCAGCTCCCTGCTAACACACCTGGGAAAGCAGCAGAAGATGGACCAAGCAGTTGGCTTCCTGCCACTTATGTGGGAAACCAGGTGGAGTTCCAGGCTCCTGGCTTCAGCCTGGCTAAGCCCTTGATGTTGTGGCCATTAGGGAGTGAACCAATGAATGAACAAACCTACCTACCCACCTACCTCTCCCTCCATCCCTACCTTCCTCCCTCTGTCACTGTGCATTTCAAATAAATCTGATAAAAATTGAATCTCTGGTTCCTTTGGTTCTACAGTATCTTTTTTCCTAGCCTAAGTTTCTTGGGCCCAGAACTGTGGTATAGTAGACAAAGCTGCTGCCTATGGCTCTGGCATCCCATATGGATATCAGTTCCAATCTGGCTGCTCTACTTCCAATCCAGCTCCTTGCTAATGAACCTGGCAAACCAGTGGAAGATGGTCCAAGTGTTTGGGCTCCTGCACCCACATGGGAGACCTGGAGGAGGTTCCTGGCTCCTGACTTTGGATCAGCTCAGTCCTGGCTGTTGCAGCCATTTGGAGAATAAAACAGCAGACGGAAGATTTATCTCTCTCTCTCTCCCCTTTTTTTCCTCTAACTCTTTCAAATACATAAATTAAAAATAAAAATAAGAAACTAGTCCAGCAGTGGAGATGGCAATAATTCTGAGTTCCAAGGTGTAGGATATGTCAAGGACTCAGATGAAAGCAGTAGAGAGAAAGGCAAGCATACTGCAGCTGGAAGTGTGTGGTGAGCAGAGAACGGCCTCTGGGAAGGAACAATACCGAGCACCCTGCTCCCTCCATACTGGCACCCATCTCTGGAAGACAACATATTAAAAAAAAAAATTCATTCTCCTTCTGAACACTGTCCCCTTTGCAAAAGCTAAATAGCCAAATTTTGCTACAGGGAAATAGTGTGGATAGCTCGTGGGTACATCAATCTCAAGGGTTTTTTTTGTTTGTTTGTTTGTTTGTTTTGTTTTGTTTTAATCAAGAAGGAAGCAACCTTAGTCCCAAATGCTTAGCAGCAACAACCTAGCCCTGGTTGCCATCCAGGATGCCAAGGTTTCTCCTGAAACATTAGAGAAAAGGCCCTTCATCTGGTCAGACTTGCCAGCACATCAGACTGGGTTTCCATCCTAAACCCTGGGTTTCAGGGGTCTGGGGGATCCTGAACTGCTGGAGTTTGTGCAGTTGACTGGGAAATGAAATTCTGCACTGAAAACAGATCTTCACCCTTGAATTTGCCACTTCAGTTTTGTCCTACAGTCGGATGATGAATTCCCTAAATAATGTTTAAGGGGAGAAAAGGAAAAGCCCCTCTCTAGCACCCCAGCCAGGAAATAATGGAGTTCTTCCAATTAGCTCAGCCTTGAAATGGGAATGTATTTCTTCTCTGCCCTCTTTCTGTGCCTTTGATGCAAAGGTGTCAGCAGAGGAGAGGCTGCTGGGCTCCCAGTGCCACTCCCACCACTCCTGCCCACACTTCAGTAGCTGGTGTCTACCTGCAGGATGTCCCAGTTCTCTCAGACTCTGTCGGATGCTACTAGTTCTGTCACAGCTCAGGTCCAGAGGGCCCAGGAGGGAAGGCTGTCTGGAAAAGACATCTGGCTGCGTGCAATTGGCTCACCTTCAGCCTCAGCAGCAGTCTACGCTCTCCTTGTGGCCGTGTTTACTCACAAGTGCACACTGCTCTAAGGAATTGGCTCCCTGGACTGACACAGGCTCCTATGTTCCAGGCTTCCTCCGAGTAGAATTCCAAGCAGGGGCTCCATTGCTTTTTCACACAGTGGATCAAACAATAATAAACCCTGGCCACTGGAACTCGGCGGTGGTAACAGATCATTTTCAAGTGCACCTGACTAAGCTAAGAGTAGACTCTAAATTAGTTTCTTCTCCCTCACGCGCTTTTACAAAACCATCTCCTTTTCATTATTCCTTTGTGTAAAAAAAAAAAAAAAAAAAAAAAAAAACCATTTATTTAATTTGTGAGTTTCCTGCAGTCCCAAAGAGGGACATATGAAAAGCAGCGCTTTAAGTTGCAAAGTTTGTCAATGCAAAGCTCGCCTTTGTAACCCTTCTCATTTCCTGTGCCAATTGCACTTTTATTTCCCGTCTCTCTACACTCAGTCAACAAAACCATATTATCAAGGGAAAGACGTGAGCCCATTAACATCGTGAGCCCTTAGATTTCACTCGCAGGAGACGACGCAGCACTTATCTGATGGAACACAAGCTTTAATTGCTTCGGGGCACAAGCCTGGCCAAACCTCTCAGATCCCAGCCGTTCCAGGGAAGGCGTTGCGCCCTCGAGCCAAGCGCTGGGTTTCAAGCATGCGCAGCCCCCCACAGGCGCGCACAGAGAGAGCTGGGTTCTTTATTCCCACCAGCCGGTCCGAGGGGAAAGACGCCCAACTTCCCCACCAGGCCCACTTTCTCTAGTCTAAATCAACACCTGGCACTTAAAACACTCGCCCGTACCACGCTGCGACAAATTGGGAGGATGGCAGAAGCTGCTGGGAATGCGTCGAGGGTTTCCATCCCGCCCTGGTGCACAGCATTGACAGCCACAAGTGTCGGCCCGTGAGTCACAGGGGAGGGGAAACGCGGGAAAACCAACCCCCCGTTGCACTTTTAGGAGAGGGAGAACCCCCGTGCCAAGACAGTCGAAAGCGCACACGTCTCAGAAAGGAAAAAGAAGCAACTTTACCTTTCCTGGCCCGAGGCTAACGGGTGGTCCCCACGGGCGGACCTCCGAGCTCCCGTTTAACCCCATCCGCACGGGGGGGGGGGGACTGATCACCCACGGTCCGCGCAGAACAACACGCAGTCCCCGGACGGGGACTCGCCGGGCGGCCGGTGCTGCCTTTCTCCGCCCACCTCGCCCAATACCTGTTCCCGGAGCCGGCGTCCTGCGCTCCGGCCCCGCCCTTCCGCCCGCAAGCCCCAGGCCCCACAGGTTCGTCCGGGGTTGGGGGGCGCCGGGAGAGAGCTGGTTTGGCGAAGTTGGCGGTGGGGCAGACTGGAGGAGCCGCGCGTCAGTGGGGGACCCGGGCAGTGCGGGGAAGGCGCCCATTGGCCGGCTGGCGCCACGTGGCCGCCCCCGCCAGTATATTAAGCCACTATTTATCTCCGGCTCGCTCGCCATGGCTCTGCGAGGGCAGCAGGGGTAGGGTGGAAGGGCGGAGCGGCGCAGACGGCCACGGTCCTGCCGGGTTCCGCACCTCGGCCCTGGCCTGCGACCCAGAGGGGATAGGGGCGGAACCATGAGCTCCTACCTGGAGTACGTGTCGCGCGGCGGTGGCGGCGACGTGCTCAGCTTCGTACCCAAGTTCTGCCGCGCCGACGCCCGACCCGTGACCCTGCAGCCCGCTTTCCCTCTGGGCAGCAGCGACGGCGCCTTCGTCAGCTGCCGGCCCCTGGCCACCTCCCTCCCCGCGCCTTCACCCCCTACCGACCCTGCGCAGCCACCCGCGCCGTCTCCGGCCGCGGCCCGGTACCCGCCGTGTACCCTGGAGCGTGCCTACGAGCCGGGCGCCGCACCTGCTGCTGCTGCGGCGGCGGGGGGCGCGGACTACGGCTTCCTGGGATCCGGGCCCGCGTACGACTTCCCAGCCGCGCTCGGGCGGCCCACCGACGACGGCGGGGCGCACGTCCACTACGCCACCTCGGCCGTGTTCTCGGGCGGCAACTCCTTCCTCCTTAGCGGGCAAGTGGATTACGCGGCCTTCGGCGAACCCGGTCCCTTCCCAGCGTGCCTCAAAGAACCAGGGGACGGTCACCCCGGGGCTTTCCAGACCGCGTCCCCGGCCCCTGGCGCCTACCCCAAGTCTGTCTCCCCAGCCTCCGGCCTCCCCGCAGCCTTCAGCACTTTCGAGTGGATGAAAGTGAAAAGAAACGCCCCAAAGAAAAGTAAGTAGTGAGCTTTGGATGCAGGCATCTGGGGCTGGGACGGCGCCTATTGCGCAGAACTGCGCCCGCAGTGCGTCGCCGCTGTCCCTGGAGGCGTTGAGTTTGGGCTTCAGGGAGGAGGCGCCTTGCTGGCCCTTATTACGAGAGTTCGGGGCCCTGAGACCGATGCGGGGAGCAACTCTCCCCGGAGCGTTTCTCCCGGCACAGCTGCGTTCATAGAAGGCCAGAAGGGCTGCGCTGGGACTCTGACTCGAACCCCAGGGCCGGCCCCGCGTCCTCTCGCCCCGCTGACGCCCTGTCTTCCCGTTGCAGGCAGACTCGCGGAGTATGGAGCCGCAAGCCCCTCCAGCACCATCCGCACGAATTTCAGCACCAAGCAACTGACAGAACTGGAGAAAGAGTTTCATTTCAATAAGTACTTGACTCGAGCCCGTCGCATTGAGATAGCCAACTGCTTGCAGCTGAATGATACCCAAGTGAAAATCTGGTTCCAGAACCGCAGGATGAAACAGAAGAAAAGGGAGCGGGAGGGGCTCCTGGCCGCAGCCACCCCGGTGGCCCCTCTCCAGCTTCCTGTCTCCGGGAAGAACCCCGGGAGCCCTTCTGGGGCCCAGGAGCCTTCCTGAGGGCCAGTCTCCAGGTCCAGGAACACTGGCCGGCCGACGGAAGTCGCAGGCCACTCCCACTTCTCTCAGACCTGAGCTGGAGGTGGCCACGGACAGGAACCAGAGGGGTTTCACTTGGGAAAAGGTGCATCTTAGTAGGCTTCTGAGTTCCAGGCTGTGTGTTTAGATATAAATTCGGTATCTCTTAAGCCACTAGTGTGTGTATTATTTGTGTCTTATCAGGGAATCGAATCGGGGCCCGGCTGCCTGCTGTGTTTCCTCCCTTAGTCACAGGCAGTTCCTGGGTGCCAAGTGGCAGGCCGTTGATTGCTGGGTTCTGCCAAGCCCCTGACACATTCACAGGAGCACCTGCCCGGAGTTTTTCCGCTTTTACTTTAAAGGGCAAGGCTGTGCCTAGTCAGCTTCCTGAGAAGACCAAAGCTAGGTAGGATCTCCTTGATGTAGCTCTGCTGCTTCAATGACGATCACATTTGCACTTCAGTTTTCTTTTCTTTTCTTTTTTTTTTCTTTAAAAAGCAGTTTCTACCTCTCCGTGTGCCTGAGTGAAGATACAATCGCTGTTTAGTTAATACGCTGACCAAGCCACAGGGTGGGTGAAGATTAGAATCTGAACTACACCTTGACATCAGTTACGCAGACTTGAATGTAAATTTATACAGTGTGTATATTTTTAAAAGGTTTGCTTGCAATGAACTTCTATATGACATTTAATGTCAGCATGTAAAGGGTCGGAATCTTTTTTGTAATAAAAACTACAGAATCCAACTACTGGCTGCTTTACCCTTTTACTCTTCGACTTGGGTCTCTTAGATGTTTCAGTTTCCTCTATTTGTAATATCTTGAGTCTGCCGTGGGAATTTGTTTACATTGATAACTTTAAAAATAACACTTTTTTACAGGTTGTGTATAGACACAGCGAGCTGGGGACAGTTATCTGAGCCGAGTGAGGGAGAAAATTATGTTGCCAAATATCCACATAACCAAGGAAAGCCTTTCTTCACCTTGAGCGTACTGTTTTATGGTGAGTCTGCCTGTGGACTGCACGTGGACTCCTGGGTTAGGTGCCCACTGGAAGACCCTTCGGGAGATCTTGTTCTTTTATCTCCTGTCCTCACAAAAGGAGGAGGAAAGGCGACTTGCCAGCTGCACATCAAAAAGTTCTCGGGCTGAATTCCCATTTCCAAAGTCAAGAATTACAAAGGAGGCTGGGAGAGGCCGGCACCAGAGCTTTCTACTTCCTGTACGTCAGAGTGCATTCTCTCTCTCTCTCTCTCTCTCATATACACACACGCAGAATGCACACAGAGGGTGTCTATTTTTTGGTTTGTTTTAAATGAAGTATTTTCAAATGAATTCTTGCGAAGAGGTACAAGCACAGAATCTGAAAGTTGTTGGCAAGAGGGTGTAGGATAAAAAGAGAAAAACAAAACCCTCTTCTCTCATCTTGTTTCCACCTGGCGCCCTCCCTAGTTCTCGTGCCTGGAGCCACTCATGGTTGACCAGACTTTTGTGTAACCCTACAGAAGCATGAAAAAAAAAAATGCGGTATGAATACACCAAATCAAGCGGCTGTTTAAGACAACGGTCAGGGCAGGTTGTCTCCCTTGCTTCGGAGCCCTGTCTTTAAATCCTCTGTCTAGTTAAACAGAGAGGCTTACAGGCCCACATAATCCCAGCAAGACCCTCAGTTCTCCTTTAGCTACAGTGTTCTGGGTTCCAGCGAGGTGCTTCGGATCTAATCGCTTAAGAGGGCCAGCGCTTTGGGACGATTACTTTTCCTATAAATTAGCAATGCTGTTAGTTGTTTCAGAAGTTCTAAATCACACTTAAATTCTTGTCCCTTGTACCCACCACTTAATGGACTTCAAGAAATAAAATGCTCGGCTCTGACAAACTCAGCTGATTAGAGGGCTAGGATATCACTTAGAAAGCACGTCTGTCAATATTATTCTTATGTTTCACCATCTGCCCTTCAATAACTTGATGCTAATTGGCTCTTGTTTGAAACAACAGCCCCCCCTCTGCGGCCGGCTGCAGTTGCAAAGGGCTTGTTAAAGGGTTTTCGGTCTGCTCCGGCCGCCACCTCCGGGCTTCCCCTGCAGCCTTCTTTGACATAACAATGTTTCCTTTTTGATAAGCATTCAAATGTACACCTAAACAAAAAAATACCAACACGCTTGGTCATTTCCTTAATCTACTACCCCTTTCTCTGAGAAAATAAAGCTTTTCCTTTTGAAGCCAGCGCCAGCACTTAACAGGCCTGATGGATGTCTTCCTTGATGCAGGTGGCTACTTTGACAGACGTATAATGCTGCTCTATGAATCAGGCCAATATTAGCTATTTTTTGACCAGCCCCAGGGATCTTTAAAAGCTTTCTTAATGCAGATCACTGTACAGCTATATTTGGTATTAGGAAGAGTCCTGGCTAGAGATTGGGACGAGCTGGGTGACCCCTGGAGGTCCCTCCCGGCAATGAAAATGCTTCAGAAACAATGCAATGACTTGTGCAGATTTTATTTTAGACCTATGGCTGGGAGAGAGTTTGGTTCTGAGGAAGCAGATGTAGCCTCTAGGGTTACAGTGATACTATGTTTATACAGGAAAAGTGCTGTTAGACTTCAACTACACCTCCCCAGTGGAGGAGTCCAACCCTTGAGGATGGTTTAGTGGTGCCAACCCTATTACTCAGAACTCCGTGTTACTTTGAGTCGGATCTCCATGAAGTACGAGGCTGCTGCACCAACCGTGACACTCCTGAAACCATCCCACTTCCTACCTTCCAAGATTTTAAACTATGCTAATTCACCATCCAGCATTCTGTTACAAGGCAGTTGTAGCTGTTGTGTAATTATTTAGTGTTTCTTGGGCCTCGCACGATGACCTTGTGTTTACTTCTCTGGATTCAGAATAATCGGGAGTGAGGAAAAAGAAAAACATTTAATAACATATAAAATACCCATAACTTGTGTGCTAGCAAAGGAAGGCTTTGTGTATATAAAAATCCAAAATAAAGTCACCTAGATTTGCAAAAGATTGTGTGCGACTTATTGTACCATAGTCTCAAATACGGTAAAGCGCAACACCAGAATAGGTTATGTTTGATTACCTTGTCATCAGAAAAAACAAACAGACTCAGGAGAATTGCATTAGCTCTGAAGTTCTTAATTATTTCTATGGCCGAAGAATGTTCTGTATTTGCTGAATATTGAATTTGAAAACCTCAGGATCTAATCAGGGTCAGAGGTTTGGTCTGACCGCAGACCTCTCAACAAGAAAAATGCCCATTGTTAAAACTTTATTTGTGGTTTTAGAGTAAAACCATAGTGGGCATATCTCACAAATAATGATCAATCTCCATGTAAGTAGAAATCGGAATTTTCCCATGGTTTTTACCTCTATGTCATGCTTCTGATGTGTGAAGGAGCAAGAAATATGCAAAATAGCTCTATTTCAGCATCCCATGTATGTAGTTCTTAAGTTATACTTGTCCTTCAGAAATATACTATCCATAGAAATGATTTAACAAAATTCAGTAACAAGAGCAGGCATTTGCCCTCGTTAAGATGTCTCCCACATCCAAGTGCCAGGGTTTAATATCGAGCTCCAGCCCAAACTCCAGCTTCCTGTTAACGCAGACCCTGGGAGACAGCCCTGATGGCTCAAGTGCTTGGTTCCTGCCACATACATTGGAGAGCTGGATTGAGTTCCTGGCTCTTGGCAATGGCCTTGCCCAGCCTTGGCAGCTGTGAGTATTTATAGAGTGAACCAGTGGATGAGAATTCCCTGTCTCTATTGCTATCCAGTAACAAACCAAGAGGAAAGAAATCCTAAATATTCGTATGGAAGGAATGCCCATGACTTAGCTTGTGAAGGTTTCAGCTTTTTCTCTTCTACTTGGGATGATCCTGTTGATGTAATTTGGAAGAGAGGACCACAGAGTGGTCATTTGGAATTGTAACAGCTAGGAAGGCAGGCCACTGACACTGGTGAGGCATTTCTAGAGGGCACTAGACTATGTAGTTTATCTCATTCTTGGAGGGTTTGTAGAGCTTAAGCTTGTACAATTTTGGGGAACCAAAATACAAAATTATGAATACAAACTTGCTAAGGCATTTCCAGGACCCAAGTTAAAGCTTAAAGGTTCATCAGGTTCTGGTTCATAGTATATCTATCACTGCTTCACCTCTACTGGCCAGTCAGTGGCTGTAAAATCATTAATGGTGGGACTGGTGCTGTGGTGTAGCAGGTAAAGCTGCCACCTGCAGTGCCAGCATCCCATATGAGTGCGGATTCGTGTCCCAGCTGCTCCACTTTCGATCCAGCTCTCTGCTATGGCCTGGGAAAGCAGTGGAGGATGGCCCAAGTCCTTGGGCCCCTGCTCTCATGTGGGAGACCCTGAAGAAGCTCCTGGCTCCTGGCTTCGGATCAACGTAGCTCCGGCTGTTGTGGCCAACTGGGAAGTGAATCATCAGATGGAAGACCTCTCTGTCTCTACCTCTCTCTCTCACTCTGTCTCTCTGCCTTTCCTTCTCTCTGTGTAATTCTGACGTTCAAATAAATAAATAAATCTTTAAAAAATCATTAATGTTGATTGCTTTTTTCCAACATTTGGGGCCCGGGATCCCTGTTTGCTTCTCCTCAAATGCATCAAGTAACAGGTGGCAGGGACCAGGGCGGGCTGGCTCTGCTCACTGAGCATCTCAGTCCCACTCTGCTCTGGCGGACTCCGGCTGGCTGACTTCAGCCAGTGGGCTTACGTCATGGCTCCAGGGCGAGAGCTCTGTCTCACCCTGCACGTCTTCTGCTGTTGTGCTTCCTTCTCCAAGACACAAACAGAAGAGGAAGATGCGGCTGGAAACAACACAGCTACAATTGTTAACTTCTGAACACTTCCCAAAAGGGCGGGGTCTCATTGAGGGGAAAACCACACCCTTCTCGAGTGTCCGGAGTGTGAACCAGTGGATGAGAGATCTCTGTCGAACAAATAAAATGAAAAACAAATTAACCACACTGCTTTTTAGGACCAGTTGTTCTTTCCTGATTAAAAGGAAACTGGTCTCCATTTCTCCCATAAAACAAAGGGAGTTCAGTTTCCTTATCATTTTAATATTCCTCCACAGTCTTTTATTCTGCTGGTTTTTACCCACGAGTTTGTGGGTATAACAGTTCTATCAGATTTTAATCAACTAAAAGCAACTATTGAAGTAGTATTTGAAGCCTTTAATTTATCTGTCTTTCGAACCTGTGTGTGTGTGTGTGTGTGTGTGTGTGTACAGGTCATGTTTGTCATTGGTCTTGTCTTGATAAACACAAATTAACAATGTCGGTAGCCCTCCAAAAGTTTCCTCTTCCCTTGGAACAGATACACTGGGGTCTAATCAGAGACTTTTCCAATGAGTGTAAGCGCTCCATGTTTGCATTCCTAAACTCCTTGTTTGTAATTCCACAATTCCAGAATAGAGAAATCAGTTTAAATCCTCCCCTCCCTATCCCCACCCACTTAAGACATATGAGATACCTAAGTGTATGCCCTGTTCTGTTGAAGAAGAGATAAGGGAAATCAAACCTCTCCTCCTCGGCGATTGTTACCAAGTTCTGGCTCGTTTTCCTTCAAAATGTCTCATGTCATTTTTCCTTTCCAGCTGGCTTAGGTGTCATCACCTCTCACTGCAAGGCAACTGCTGCCTATGGTCGCTCTGGCTCTGTCTTCTGAGTCAGCTTGTTTGAAAGCCCTGCCTACCCTGTGCTATTCCGCTTTAACCTCCCGGGGGCTCCTGCTTGCCGGGGTGGGGGGGGGTGTGTGGGAGGGGTGCGAGAAAGTCTAAAGTCTTTAGCTTGGGATTTCAGGCCCTCAATGTGAGATTCCAGTCCTCTCTCCTGGTTAATCTCACACCGTTGGCTGACACAAAACCTTCACCCTCGGTATTGTGATCCGTTTTTTTCTCGGCCCCAGGGCACTCCGACTTCTCTTTCTCTGAACATGTTCGCGTGTCATTCCTCCCAGCTCCTCTCGGCCTACCCAAGGTTATCCTGTGTGGCACAGCTCCAATGCCGGCCCCTCTGTGAAGCACTTCCGTACCATCCACGCTTCCAGCCAGTGCCTCTGAGCTCCGGCAGCACTGCTGGTCGCTAATGCTTCCTCGGCACTTAGACTCCTCTGCCACGTTATGAGAGGCTCTCCCTCTTTTCTTTCCCCCTCCTGTCTCATTAATTCTCTCTTCACGGGTGTAAATTTTTCCTCCCATGCAGTAAGATGTTGGTTCTATCCTGTTTGCTGATGTTGAATGTGGTTTTATCAGTCTACGTGTTACAGTGCTACTCATCAAACACCTCTTCTACTAGATGAAGAACTCCATAACAACACATTGCTAAATGGTCTTTATATTTTATTATTTACAGTGGAACATAAGTAATTCTTGACCACATAATAAAATACAAATAAGAGGATGGGAGGCTGAAGGAGGGAGAAGTGTAGACATCCCTGCTTATATTTTAGGCACAATCTTTTGATCAAGTATGTTGTAAACTCTCAAGAGTGTGAATGTTATCTCAAATGATCTCTTTTATCCTTGCATAATGTAATTTATGATGCACTTTGGTTACAATGTGAGGCTTGTGAATATGTCCTTGTTCCTTGCTACAGTTGCTGGTATACCTTCTGCGAACAGAGCTGTTGGATGAGGATAGTTGAAACTAATGAGGGCTAGTGTAGGGTTTCTTAAGAGAGGTCTGCAGATACTTAAATATAGCAGTTGTAAGAGGGAACCTGGCAGCCCATGGGTATGGGTATGACCCCTGGGACAAAAGGCTCAATGTCATTCAATTCTACAGTTTTGTCTTAACAATGGAAATTATAGCATCCCCGCTTCACCGACTCATGAGAACAGACATTGTTGCTATGTGGGGATAGCTTGGCACAATGTCAGTGCTTAAGAAACACTTGCTAACTATAAGACAGGATGGTTAACAGCATTGTAATAAGTAGCTGGAAGGCAGAAATGTGCTGAAGGAGAAAAATATGTGTATGTATTGTATTTATGGAGTTCTCGGTTGCTATGCATAGACTATTAACAAGTAGGGTTGAAAAGATATGAGAAGGGCCAGCACTGTGGTTCAGTAGGTATAGCTACTGTCTATGGTGCCAGCATCCCATATGGGTGCCAGTTCGAGTCCCAGCTGCTCCACTTCTGATCCAGCATTCCTGCTAATGTGCTTGGGAAAGCAGTGGAAGATGGCCCAAGTTCCTGGGCTCCTGCACCCATGTGGGAGATCTGGAAGAAGCACCTGGCTCCTGGCTTCAGCGTGGCTCAACACTGGCCTTTGTGGCCATTTAGGGGGTGAACCAGCTAATGGAGGATCTCTCTCTCTGCCTCTGAGTGAGAGGCACTCTGTAACTGACCTGCAGTCACTTAACTACACTTAACTACAGTTAACTTAACTACAGTTAACTTAACTACACTTAACTACAGTCACTCTGTAACTCTGCCTTTCAAATAAATAAATCTTTTTTTTTTTTTTGAAAAAAGAGATACTGAGAATAAGAATTGCAGGGAATGGAGCTGGAGAGAATAAATACAGTTATTGATAAATTTAGCAAATTACTGGTGGTGCATAGTAACAGAAGAACATAAAATAGCAGGAGATACTTGAGAAGTGCAATGGCTGAGCACTCACTGAATTAACTAAAGTCCAAGACCTTTATTAAAAGACTCCTAGGAGAAATAAAGGACAGAGTGGGCATCAGACCATTAAATACTACTTCTAGGGGTGCAGTACATTGGAGCTTGCTTCGTCTCTGCATCCCACATTGGAGTGCCAGTTTGAGTCCTGCCGCTTCTGCTTCTGATCCAGCTTCCTGCTAATGTGTTCTGGGAGGCAAAGATGATGGCCCAAGTGCTTGGGCCCTGCCACCCATGTGAGAGATCAGGATGTAGTTCCTGACTCCTGGCTTAAGCCTGGCCCAGTCCTTAATGTTATGGGCATTTGGGGGCAGAGGGTAGGCAGATGAACCAACATATGGAATATTTCTCTCTCTCTCTGCTGCTCTGCCTCTCCTATAGATGAAAATAAAAATTAAAAAAAATAGTTTTTTTTACTGAGTAATTCTGAGCAATGCAGAGAACTTAAATCTATCACACTTTGGTTCCATTTTCTCCTATCCAAAAGGACATGTGAATTTACATACATGGTATTTTGTAGGTCAGGTGTCATAAATTAGGATGCAGTGATGATTCACATGCATTTCCTACATTGTGGCACCTCCCCAGGGTTGAATTCATCATCCTTAAAAACAGAGGCTTGGGTTGCTGTGCTCTGCAGACATCAAAGTTAAAACAGGAACAATCAACCACATTCTCGACTCTGTTGCTGCAAAAAGAAGAAATCCTTCCCTCTACCTTTTCTGGCAGTGGGGAATCATAAATTTCTTCAACAGTGCATAACACTGAGCTATTTGCAATGTGCGTTTATGAAAGCCTTTCTTTAAACTATAGGTAAATAAATAAAAGCTTGCTTCAAAAAGAACACTTTCAGGTCTAATTAATGAAATAGAAAATATTTAGTTTTTCCTATTTGTTTATGACCTAATTGTGAAAATATGGTCAGTATTCAATTGCCAGTATCAGTGATTACTTGCTATACACACAAATGTTTACACCTCCTCTTACCTTTGAAACCTGAGCTATGATTCAAATTCATGAAGTGTGTCAGCTGTATATTGGATGCAAGAAAAAAACCTACTAGCTTATGAAAGGATTGTAGAAAAGATAGATTCAATGTAAATAAATAAGTGCTCTAAAGGACAAATTAAAACAGTAACACTGTTCATTCAGACAAGAATTGCACACTATTTGTTCCTAAAAAACTTACATTAACTTTAAAAGCAATTTAAGCTTGCTTGGGTTAACTTGCCAAGAAGCCCGATTTATTCTTCTGTTTTGACTGTAAATAAAAACACACATGCAACTAGAATAATCTATTTTTCTAGCAGCATATGGTTCTTTTGCAAACTTCAAAAACAGCTGTGTTTGTATCTCTTGAAGACGCTTTGGAACTTGTCATATGGGCAAGCTGTCCGAGAATTGTTACAGTCTGCTTTTATTGAAGGTTTCCAATATTGGGCTTCCCTCTTGATTTTGGAAAGCTTATATTTTTATAAGAAAATGTAATAGATGTCTTCACTGGTTCCGTAAAAACACAAATGGTTGTAACTTACATATTTTAGTATATTAAAGAACCGAATGAACACAGATGAGTAAAGATATTGCATTATCCCTGTGCCTAGCTCAACACGCATCACAACAATGAAGGTGGACTACCTCTAGGGTATACATAAATGAAGACAAAAGGTTTTAGAGTTTCCAATTCAACTCTCTTCCAATTTAATTATAAAACATAATTATTTGACATTCAGGACAAAAAGAGTTCAACTGAAATTTTTTCAATTAAGATTATGTAGGGACACTTGACTTCAATTGGTTGCTAGTTCGAATCCCAATGGCTCCATTTCCGATTCATCTCTCTGCTATGGCCTGGGAAAGAAGTAGAAGATGGCCCAAGTCCTTGGGCCCCTGCACCCATGTAGGAGACTCAGAAGAAGCTCCAGGCACCTGGAGGCACCTGGCTTTGTATTGGCACGGCTCCGACCATGTGTAGGCATGTGTGGAATGAGCCAGCAGATGGAAGACTTTCTCTCTCTCTCTTTGCCTGTCTCTCTGTAACTGCATTTCAAATAAATAAATACTTTTTAAAGATTTATTTATTTATTTGAAAGTCAGAGTTACACAGAGAGAAGGAGAGGCAGAGGCAGAGAGAGAGAGAGAGAGAGAGAGAGAGAGAGAGAGGTCTTCTATCCACTAGTTCATTCCCCAGATGACCGCAATGGCTGGAGCTGTGCCCATCTGAAGCCAGGAGCCAGGAGCCTCCTCTGGGTCTCCCACATGGGTGCAGGGGCCCAAGGCCTTGGGCCATCCTCTACCACTTTCCCAGGCCACAGCAGAGAGCTGGATAGGAAGTGGAGCAGCCATGTCCCGAATTGGCACCCATATGGGATGCCAGCACTGCAGGCAGCGGCTTTACCCGCTATGCCACAGCACCAGCCCATAAATAAATATTTTTAAAAATGGCTGGCATTGTGGCTCAGCAGATGACATCACCACTCTTGGTGCCAGCATCCCCTATTGATCAGAGCGTTGGCTGGAGGCCTGGCTACTCTGCTTTCCACCTAGCACCTTGTTAATGTGCCTGGGAAGGCAGCAGATGACAGCTCCATTCCGGTGTTTGGGCCTCTTCCAGCCATGTGATGACCTGGATAGAATCCTTGGCTCTTGGCTTCAGCCTGGCCCAACCTCAGCTGTTGTAACCATTTGGGGAGTGAACCGACTGATGGAAGACCTCTGTCTCTCCTGTTTCTCCCTGCCTCTCTCTCTCTCTCTCTCTGATACTCTGCCTTTCTTCTTTCTTTTTTTTTTTAATTAATTAATTAATTAATTTGAGAGGCACAGTTACAGAGAGAGGGAGAGATGAGAGAAAGGTCTTCCATCCACTGGTTCACTCCTCAAATGGCTGCAATGGACAGAGCTGAGCTGATTCAAAGCCAGGAAATTGACTCTTCAGGGTCTCCCATGCAGGTGCAGGGGCCCAAGGACTTGGGCCATCTTCCATTGCTTTCTTAGGCCATAGCAGAGAGCTGGATTGGAAGTGGAGCAGCCGGGTCTTAAACCAGCTCCCAAATGGGATGCTGGCACTGCGGGCATTGGCTTTACCTGCTACACCACAGCACCAGCCCTGATACTCTGCCTTTCAAATAAGAAAATTAGAAGTTGACCCCAAGATCTTTGCAGAAGGGAATTCCACAGGTTCTGCTGGTAACTCACTGTTGCTTCATAGACTGCGGCAATGGTGAGGTGGAGTAGGTTCCTCCTCTTCAGTTTAGTTCTGTTCCCAAGAACTTTCCTTGTCAGTTCAAACTGGAAATTTTAGATTCAGTGATGACAAAGGTCTCAGTATCAATTGCTCTGGCTTTCATGGTTTGATTCATTTTAATTCCTTCTCTTTCCAGACCCTTCTGTGCTGTGTGTTACAACTTGTACACATATTTATGATAGAATGATTACTATTGATTGCAAATATCTGTATCCATGTGTATCTCCTCTCAGGAGCTAAAACAGATTTACCTTTTTTTTTTTTTTTTTTTTTGACAGGCAGAGTGGACAGTGAGAGAGAGAGAGAGAGACGGAGAGACAGAGAGAAAGGTCTTCATTTACCGTTGGTTCACCCTCCAGTGGCCACTGCGGCCAGCGTGCTGCAGCCAGCACACCACGCTGATCTGAAGCCAGGAGCCAGGTGCTTCTCCTGGTCTCCCATGGGGTGCAGGGCCCAAGGACCTGGGCCACCCTCCGCTGCACTCCCTGGCCACAGCAGAGAGGTGGACTGGAAGAGGAGTGACCAGGACAGAATCTGGCGCCCTGACCGGGACTAGAACCCCGGGTGCTGGCACTGCAGGTGGAGGATTAGCCTATTGAGCCGCCACACCGGCCCAGATTCACCTTCTTAACTCTGAACTGCCTATAATGCGCATTTTTACTACATTTAGTATTGTGTCAACTCATGGGCCCTATTATGATGCAGCTAGAAGATACTACACCCCGGGGGTCCGTGTTGTGATGCAGTGGGTAGAGCTGCAGCCTGCAGTGCTGACATCCCATATGGGTGCTGGTTTGAGTCCCGGCTGCTCCACCTTCCATCCAGCTCTCCGCTAATATGCCTGGGAAAGCAGTAGAGGATGGCACGGGCCCTTGGGCACCTGTGCCCACATGGGAGACCTGGAAGAAGCTCTTGGCTCTTGGGTTTGGATTAGCCCAGCTCTAGCTGTTGCGGCCATTTGGGGAGTGAACCAGCAGATGGAAGTTCTTTCTCTCTGTAACTCTGTCTTTCAAATAAATAAATAAATAAATAGCAACAAAAGAATAAAATACTTAGTGGGTTTTTTTGCTTTGTTTTGTTTTAAGAAGGTACTGTATCCTACGCTTGAGCTAAAATGATAAAGTAAGAGTTTGTCTCTATCCTTTTTCTTGAGTGGTCGCTTATGATTATCTTTTTAAATGATACACAAAAATTTAATGTGCTTTTCTGCATGTGTGCTACATTCCGTAAGTGAAAGAAGTGAAACAATATCCACTTAAAGAATATGCCTCACATGAAAAATGCTCAGGAGCACTGGCCGTCAAGGAGATGCAAATCAAAACCACAGTGCGGTTTCACCTCACCCCAGTCAGAATGGCTCTCATACAGAAATAAACAAACAACAAGTGCTGGCAAAGATGTGGGGAAAATGGTACACTAGTCCACTGTTGGTGAGAATGTAAGCTGGCAAAGCCACTATGGAAGACAGTATGCAGATATCTCAGAAATCTGAATATAAACCTACCATACAACTCAGCTATCCCACTCCTGAGAACTCACCCAAGGGAAATTAAATCATTATATGAAAGAGTTGTCTTCACTCCCATGTTTATTGCAGCTCAATTCACAGTAGCTAAGACATGAACTCAACCCAAATGCCCATCGACTGAAGACTGGATAAAGAAATGATGGGATATGTACACCATGGAGTACTATAGAGATTTAAAAAAATGAAATCCAGTCATTTGCAACACAATGGATGAATCTGGAAAACATCATACTTAGTGAAATAAGCCAGTCCCAAAGGAACAAATACCACATGTTCTCCCTAATCTGTGATAACTAATAGAGCACCTAAAAGGCAATCTGTAGAAGTGAAATTGACATTTTGAGAAGCAATGACTTTTTTGTTTGTTTGTTTGTTTTTGTTTTTGACAGGCAGAGTGGACAGTGAGAGGGAGAGACAGAGAGAAAGGTCTTCCTTTTGCCGTTAGTTCACCCTCCAATGGCCGCCGCAGCCGGTGCACTGCAGGAGCCAGGAGCCAGGAGCCAGGTGCTTTTCCTGGTCTCCCATGGGGTGCAGGGCCCAAGCACCTGGGCCATCCTCCACTGCACTCCCTGGCCACAGCAGAGAGCTGGCCTGGAAGAGGGGCAACCGGGACAGAATCCGGTACCCCGACCGGGACTAGAACCCGGTGTGCTGGCGCCGCTAGGCGGAGGATTAGCCTAGTGAGCCACGGCGCCGGCCGAGAAGCAATGACTTTAACAGCCCTTGTCTTGACTGTTGAGGAACTTTTTTTTTCTTTTTAATACTATTTGTTTTTTTTTTTTAGGTTTTTTTTTTTTATTTTTTTTTTTTTTGACAGGTAGAGTTGGACAGTGAGAGAGAGACAGAGAGAAAGGTCTTCCTTCCATTGGTTCACTCCCCAAATGGCAGCTACGGCCAGTGCTGTGCCAATCCGAAGCCAGGAGCCAGGTGCTTCCTCCTGGTCTCCCATGCAGATGCAGGGGCCCAAGCACTTGGGCCATCCTCCACTGCCCTTCTGGGCCACAGCAGAGAGATGGACTGGAAGAGGAGCAACTGGCACCAGAACCCAGCCCCCCTATGGAATGCCAGCACTGCAGGCAGAGGTTTAACCAAGTGAGCCATGGTGCTTGCCCCTCTTTTTAATACTATTTGTTGAACTCTTTACTAACATAGAGTTAAACATATGTGTATAAAGTCAACTGAAAGTAGATTTCAGTAAAAATAAGAGTTGAAATAAGAGAGGGAGGAGGAAGAGGGGTGGGAGTATGGGTGGCAGTGCAGGCATAGTGGAAAGAATCACCATGTTCCTAAAGTAATTATGAAGTGTATGAAGTTTGTAACTGTAAAGCTGTATAGTTCTGCATATATTCCTATGGACTTACTTTTAAGGGTACAGTTTAAAAACTTGCAATGGGACTCCAAATCCCCTTAAGCTGAGTGGTAAAAATAGCATCTTAAGTGTTAAAGTGACCATATGGATAAAATTAAGTGTTTGGTAATAATAATAGAATTAAAGAGGAGTGAATGCTCCAACATGGGAAGCAGTCCACACAGCAGACACATAGAAACACAATCACTTTAAGCAGCATGCTGAACTCAGAAACAGCCCTTAAGGCATTCTGGTCTGGATGAAAAGCCCAGAAGAGCATTTAAGGCATAGAAAGCCAAGACATTGTGGCAAAAATGTCCTACATGAAGGACCTTGGTGGGTGAGACCCCAGTGGAAAGAAGTAATCATCAAAGAAGGAAGTACTCTTCTCTGAAGGGAGGAGAGAACTTCCACTCTGCTTATGGCCTTGATTAAATACTGACGGAGTTTGTGGATTCAAAAGGCTCCATAGCCTAGGCAGCTCATTTCAAGAGCTTTGAGTGATCCCTGATGTCATACGTATGAGTGTTAATTGTTAAGCTAACAACAGGAGTCACTGTGTGCTAACTTCCCATGCAAGACCTCTGTCCTCAAAGAGTTGTATTATAATTATGTCTAAGTGTTTGCAAAATATCTATCATTCTTTGGTACTTCTTTAAAGTTAATTAAGTTTCTAAAAAAAAAAAAGTGAAATTAACTTCAAGATGCAATGACTTTGAGCAGCCCTAGTCTTGACTGTTGAGGAACAGTTTTTTTTTATTATGCAAATTGCTGAACTCTTTACTTAGCATAGAGTTGGTCTTCTTTGTATAAAGTAATTCAAAATGGACTTTATTGGAGAATGGGAGTGGAAATGGGAGAGCAAGTAGAGGAGGAGATGGGAGTGTGGGTGGGAGGGCAGGTATGGTAGGAAGAATCACTATATTCCTTAAATTATACTCATGAAATGCATGAAGTTTGTATTCCTTAAATAAAAGATTTCTCTGGGAAAAAAAGAATATGCCTGCCCCTAAAAATATTGAGCACCCTTTGGGGGAGGGAGAAGACTGCTTTCATGTTGTAAGCTTTTTCTGGTAGCCAGAGCAGACACTGAGTGCTGAACACCAGGTGACACAGAAAGCAGTGGTGCAAGATGGATTAGATGGGAAGAGGCAGAAGCCAGCGAGGCCATTCAAGGATTCATTTCAAAAGCCTTGATGAGAGATGACAAAGGTTTGGGGTGATGAAGACAGCAACACAGAACAGGCACTTTGGAAGCAATTAGGAGCCGATGTAGAAGAGGAGGACAAGACTAGATACAGACTTCAGAGCTGCCCTAGGAACAGAAATGATTTTAAAAAACAATTTAGCTCAGCAAAACAATCAGAGAGTAAAGCTTAACAGTTTGACCACCCTTTTTAAAAAGATTTATTTATTTATTTGAGAGGTAGAGTTACAGATAGAGAGAAGGAGAAACAGAGAGAGGTCTTCCATTCACTGGTTCACTCCCAAATGGCTGCAACAGCTGAGCTGATCCAAAGCCAGGAAACAGGAGCTTCTTCTGGGTCTCCCACATGGGTGCAGGGGTGTAAGCGTTTAGGCCTTCTTCTATGCTTTCCCAGGCCGTAGCAGAGAGCTGGATCAGAAGAGGAGCAGCTGTGGCTCGAACCCATGTGGGATGCGGGTGCCACAGGCAGAAGCTTAGCCCACTATGCCACAGCACCAGCCCCACTTTGAACATTGTTAAGTGTGTAATGTGGGAGCATTAAGGGCATTCATGTTGTTTGCAACCATGGCCACTGTCCAATGCCTGGTTTTCATCCTTCCCAACTGGACTGTCCCCACTAGGCAAGAGCTCCCATTCCCTCCCCACCCACCCCCAGTAAGCACTGTTGCACTCGCTGGCCCTAGGAATCCCACCGCTCCTGTTACGTCCCAGACGTGGAATTTTTATACAATGTCTGTCCTCTTTTGTCCTGCCTAGCTTAATCCTTTCAAAACAGAAATGAATGTGTGTGACTCACCCCTACCACAAGTCATTTAAAATAAAATGTGAGTTTTCGAAATGACAAAGAGTTACATATATGCTTAAATGAAAATAGCATGTTTCTGGATTTTCTGGTTGCATAGTTATGAATTGTTGAAATTAGGCCTTTCCTTCTTTTCCATTTGGAATGTGGGTGGTACGTGTGTGTGTATAGGGGCCCTCTGCTCCCCTATAAGGCACCGCCTCACTGTTTCAGTAGCCTTCAACCCCCTAGAAATGCTGCCATTTCAGGGTGCACGCCAATTTGCCTCTGATTCAGATACATCTGCCGGTCTCCTCTTCCCTTCAGCCTCTGTGCTCTGTGACGGAGTCAAGGACGGTGACAAGGGTACAAGGGTTTCTTTCTTTCTTTCTTTCTTTCTTTCTTTCTTTCTTTCTTTCTTTCTTTCTTGACAGGCAGAGTGGACAGTGAGAGAGAGACAGAGACAGAGAGAAAGGTCTTCCTTTGCTGTTGGTTTACCCCCAATGGCCACCGCGCTGATCTGAAGCCAGGAGCCAGGTGCTTCTCCTGGTCTCCCATGAGGATACAGGGCCCAAGGACTTCGGCCATCCTCCACTGCACACCCGGGCCAGAGCGGAGAGCTGGCCTGGAAGAGGGGCAACCGGGACAGAATCCGGCGCCCCGACTGGGACTAGAACCCGGTGTGCTGGTGCCGCAGGCAGAGGATTAGCCTACTGAGCCGCAGCACTGGCCATTGACAAGGGTTTCATATGCATTTCATCTTAATGAATTAAATCTTTGAGAACTCCACCTTTGTTTACCTATTTTTCATTAGCTTAAATCTCTGAGGGCTACAGCATCATATGGATTCTGTGTCTTTCCTTCTGGGAGGAAAGTTGCGTGGGAATTTGGAGGGAACAAGGCCACCATTTGTTTCAGGGGAACGTGTTGCCTCTCCCCAGATTGTCCTGCTTTGTTTGGTTTGCACCAGGAGTCACTGCGTTGCTCCCTGCTTTGTACAGACGTGCACATGTCTTACCCAGTAGAATCCAGTTCCACCTCAGGCATAAACATTTGCAACTTTAGAAGAGTGTCGCTCCCTTTGGCTCTGTAGATCCCTTTCAGAGTGAGCACAAATAGCCTAGTCCCCCAAGCCTTTTAATTTGCCTTTATTATTTGAGAGAGAGAGATCTCCCATTTGCTGTTTCTCTCCCCAAATGCCTATAATAGTTGGGGCGGGGGTGGGAGGAAGGTCAAATCCAAAATCCCAGAATCAATCCAGTTCTTCCACGTGGGTGGCAGGGTCCCAAGAACTTGAACCTCTGCTGTTGCTTCCCGGGATGTGCTGTAGCAGGAAACTGAAATCAGAAGTGGAGGTGCCGGGACACACACCCAGCCACTCAGCTGTGGGACACAGGTGTCCCAAGCAGCATCCTGCTGAACCTTACCCTTGCCCCATGTTTGCCTTTTTTTCCCCCAAGATTTATTTTATTTTATTTGAAAGGCAAAGTTACAGAGAGAGAGGGAGAGACAGAAAGAAAGATCTTCCATCTGTTGGTTCACTCCCTAAATGACTACAACAGCCAGAGTTAGGTTGATCCAAAGCCGGAAGCGTCTTCTGGGTCTCCTACATGGGTGCAGGGGCCCAAGGACTTGGGCCATTTTCTACTGCTTTCCCAGGCCATGGCAGGGAGCTGGATCAGAAGTGGAGCAGCTGGGATTTGAACTAGCACCCATATGAGATGCCGGCACTGCAGGCGGTGGCTTTACCCGCCACACCACAGCACCAGGCCAGCATGTTTGCCTTTTATATCTCCTGCTCCTGACAGGCTCCACAGTGGTGCAGAGATTCATTTTTAAGCAATGAAATAAAAAAACTATAAAAGGAAAGAAAAAAATACAAGCTCTTTTGTGGGCTGCAGACAATGTGGAAATGGAAACTTTAGGACTGGCAGGGAGGTAGAGGAAGAGGTGAGATGCATGTGGCCAGGGCAGGCTTGGGACGCTCCCAAATCTGTGCAGAGAAGAGGCAGGGTGGCTGCAGGCTCCTGGTCCAGGGTGCGTGAGCGCGGCAGGAGTCGGAGAGCAGAGCAGGCCTTCTCTGTGCCCAGAGTCCTCCCTGTGCGGGCTGCAGAGAGCCTTGGTGAGTTCTGAGCATGACCCTGGGCAAGGCACTTGACCTCTGCCGTGCTTCAGTTTCCTTCTGGCAAAATGGGCAAAAGGGTTTCCACTTGCTAAGGTTCTTATGAGGATTATAATATAGACAAATTTTACTTTTTTTTTTTTTTTTTTTACATACAAAAGAACTAAATGTATGTAAGTCCTCTGAGGCCCAGAGATGCTGCACTGATGGCTCACTGCACCGGTGGGTGGCTCACTGTGGAGCCAGGATTAGAGCTGTAATAATCAGGACTTTTCTGGGCACACTGAAGCCAGCAGGAGAGAAAGTCACGTGGTGCCATTTAATTTCCCCGCAGATAGGAAGGGAATACTTGGGCAGAGGTGGGGAGGGGTTTCTTGGTGAGGGAGGGCAGGCCCCCTGCCCCCACACCCACACTCTACCTGTTATTTCATTTTTGTTTGTTTGTTTTAGTAAAAGATTCTGGTTAAAGTACAAATGCCCCTCTAGAAGGGTTGCATATTAATCTCCCCGTTGCTGTATCACAAATCACAAAAACCTAGCGTGTTGCTGTGGATTCATTCTGAGAGGAGGAACGCGGTGGGGGCAAGAGGCGCAGTCACCACACAGACCCCTGGGAGTCCCGTGAAAGCAGGCCTGAGGCGAGCAGTCGGAAGACTCGTTTATTTCAGTTGCTACAGCAGCTTAAATAGCCAAGGCAGCCAATCCAGTCAAGGGGCGGTTTATGCCCTAACCAATCACAGCCTGTTGTGCCAAGCAGTATCCGAAGCCATCTAATCACAGCCTCTTGCCAGGCAGGCTCCGTTGCCAGGTGGGTTTCAAAGCCATTCCTGAGTAACTGACGCTGGCTTGCCAGCGGCCATCTTGGCATGGCTTTCTCATTCCACCACACTAGTGCCTTAAACAATATCATTTGTTGCACCTCAGAGTGTCTGTGGGTCAGGAATTCTGGGTGGTTCTGGCACAGGGTCTCTTGAGAGGTTCCAGACAGCTTGCAGAGGCCTGGAGACCTCATTGCCTTCTCTCAGCCTCCGAGAGGGCTGGTTGCATCTCCTTGCGACAGGGCTACTTACTGGCTTCCTCCAAAAAGAGCAAACCCAGAAACCAAGACGGAAGCTGAAATCTCTTTATGGTCTAGCCTCTGGCTCATACACTTTCATTTCTGAATGTTCTGTCAGCCTCACAGAGCACCTCTGCTTCTACATGGGAAGGTACTAGATAACGGCCGCGCAGACCAAGGTCTACACAGGACAATGGTTTCAGCACAGGGCAGGAAGACCGGGAGTAGAGGATCATTGGGGTTAGCTTGGTGGTGGCTCACCACGCCCACATTCAGCTCCCACCTTTGTTATTCTTCCCTGGGAAGAGGAGGAACATGGGAGTTGCACGGAGCCCTGGGGGAGACCTCAACGTGGCCTTGATGGGGGAAGTGGGATGACCGGAAATGAGCTTCATCAACCTCTCCTCGTCCTGACAGAGGGCGGCAAGGGCAGCTTAAATCAGCAAGAAGCAGCCCCTGAGCCCTGCACTTCAGGCCTCAGAAGTACACTCTTGCCTTAAAGAAATATAGATCACAGGATTCATCTTTTTAAAAGTTGGGCTCAACTTTGTAACTCTTGCCAGCCATCACCGTCACCACATGGTCCAGCAGGTTTTGGGGCAGCCAGTGCTGCTCCCACCAACTTATTGTGTAGCAGTTACTTGCTTTTACCATGCCTCACTGTTCCATCTTTGGAATGGGTTGGCCAATATGAATTCCTTGGTGAATGTCTCAAGAATGGGTTTGTCATTACAAATACACAGTATACTTATTTTCATGTTATTATTGTGCTTTAAAATGTTTATTAATTTGGTTAACAGATAGGGTAAGATTCTCACAGATGCATTAATCAACCCATTTACTTGCTCATTTTTCTTTTAATTTTAGTTTCAAAAATACCCAAAGGCTACATCCATTACAGGGTAATGGACTGCAAAATCTTATTTAATTGCAATAAACATATTTACTGGAGTCGCAGCAAAGACAAACTGCATAATCCTGTGAACTTCTACCAATTTAAAAGAAGCAACACAACCTCTGGTAATGGGTTATCAGCCGTTATCTAGATCCTTGCTATACTGAACCTGAGCTGGTCTGTGTGAATGATAGAATATTCAGAGACAAAAGTCTATGAGTCAGGGGCCAGTGTTGTGGCTTAGCAGGTTAAAGTTGTGGCCTGCAGTGCCTCATCTTATATGGACACTGGTTTGGGCCCCAGCTTCTCCACTCCAATCCAGCTTCCTGCTAATGTGCCTGGGAAGGAAGCAAAGGATGGCCCAAGGGCTTGAGCCCCTGCACCCACGTGGGAGACCCAGAAGAAGCTCCCAGCTTCAGTCTGGTTCAGCTCCAGCCATTGTGGCCATTTGGGGAGCAAACCAATGGATGGAAGATCTCTCTCTTTTTTTCTCTCTCTCTGTAACTCTGACTCTCAAATAAATAAATAAATAAATCTTTTTTTTTTTTTAAAGGAAAAAAGGATATGAGTCAGAGGCTAGACCATAAAGACATTGCAGCTTCTGCCTTGGTTTCTTGGTTTGTTCTTTTTTTTTTTTTTTTTTAATAGATTTATTTATTTATTTGAATGTTAGAGTTATACAGAGAGAGGAGATACAGAGAGAGAGAGAGGTCTTCCATCCACTGGTTCACTCCCCAATTGGCCACAACTGCCAGAGCTGTGCCGATCCGAAGCCAGGAGCCAGGAGTTTTCTCCAGGTCTCCCACATGGGTGCAGGGGCCCAAGGACTTGGGCCATCTTCTACTGCTTTCCCAGGCAATAGCAGAGAGCTGGATCGGAAGTGGAGCAGCCAGGACTAGAACCAGCACCCACATGGGATGCCAGCACTGCAGGTAGTGGCTTTACCTGGCACACCACAACGCTGGCCCCTTGGTTTGTTCTTTTGGGAGGAAGCCAGCAGCCTTGTCATAAGAATACTTAGCCAGCCCCTATGAAGCTGAGAGAATGGACCCAGCAGCCTCTGCAAACTGATAGTGCTCATCAGCTACATCATGCCAGGGAACCCTTGGGCCTTGAGCAGTTCCACTGGCTTTGAGTTATTCCAGTGCAGTTTCTGCTCATCTCTAAAATGATGTAACTATTTCTTGAGGTGCCAAACTACAGTGTTACTCAAAACAATGGTCTCATTTATTATTCTTGATTTATAAAACATTTTAATTGAATTTATCCCCATAAACTAACAGTGATGATTAAGAATAGATGAAACATACAAGTTCAGAAACACTTAATACATCCCAATTTTTCTAGTAGATCTTGATATCGTTGTAGATACGACTGTATATTTAATTCAGTGTAAGAAGGTTACTTCAGACCCAGTTCTCCTGCTGTCTATTTCTGGTTCCTCGGGGATCCTAAACGAAATCCAAGGAAATTCCTTGCTGATTGGGGAGATATTAGACTGCAACATATGGCCCGCACATGTCATTAGTATTCCTCTAAGGAAAAATAGAAAGGATTATATTTAGAACACAGGGTATGTGTTCAGTGCTCGGGATGACCCAGGGGATTATTAGATGCTTCTTGTGGAATTTTCTCTATTTAAAAGCTGAATCCAGAATTGTGACTGTCTGGTGTGGACATTGGAGTCCATCTGTAAGTTTTTGCAGGTGTGAGGCCTGTCAGATCTTCACTATTGTGTAGTGTCTTGAAAGCTATTCATTTTGCTTTTCAGAGAAGATTTTGAGTGTCAGGATTTCAGATAATTTAGACTTTAGACAAGATACTGTCCGAAGGGAAACATTAATTATTCATGAGTGACACGCCATTTGTTCCCAAATAAAGTGAGTTGAGTGTGTAGTAGCATTGCCAGTTTTGCATCTACCTTACAGAATTTTAATTGTGTTCCTTCACATTTGAGGTATAACTGGAGAATACACGTCTTAGCTCGTTCAGGCTGCTGTAGTAAGAATCCTATAATCTGGATGGCTTATGGACGACAGCAATCTGTTGTTGATGGTTCTGAAGCTAGGAAGTCCAGGATCTAGGCATCAGCAGATTTGGTGCCTGGGAAGGGCTCCTTGCCTCAAACGTGGTGGCTTGTACTTGTGTCCTCACATGGTGCAAGGGGCAAACAAGCTCCCTTGGGCCTCTTCCAGAAAGTGCATGATCCCATTCACAAACGTTCTGTGTTCCTGACTTAGTCACTTCCCAAAGGCCCCACCCTGTATTACAGTTACATTAGGGATGAGGTTTCAACATGAATTGTGAGGGGACATGAGCATCCCATCATAGCAATGAGATACGATTGTTAAGGAAATGCTGATGCTTACGTGACGGTTGTAGGTGGCTGTAGGCTGATTTCTTGTCGCCTTGATCCAAGGCCTTGGCTGATCCGCCTATTTCAGAAGCTCCACAGTCCTTCTCCCGTCATCGAGAAAAATGTCCTGTTCTGGACATGAACTCCTTGTTTTGCATGGATCAGGCTTAAACCATTAAAGTTCTAAAGAACATAAGGGCTACCATCAGCCCATACTTGGTCTCTTCACCTGGATGTCCTACTCTCATCTTGAAATCAACATTCCCTGCTCATTTTACCCCCCACTCAGTTAGTTTCCCTTCCCAGTTACTCAGCTGCCAGTCACCTGAATGAGTAACGCCCACTTCTTGTGGCCGCTCAAGTGAGAAGCTTGGGGAAGCATGCTTTTCTTCATTCACTTACACTCACTTCCTTCTATGCTCCTTTTTAGTTTATTTTTCCCCCAAGTGTCGGGGTTCACTTTCCATTTTTTTTCTTTGACAGCAGATGTGCAGTTTTGATTATAGCTACTTTCCACAGCTCAATGTCCGCAATCCCATTATGAGTGGTTCTTCAGAAACCACCTCCCTCGGATTGTGCCGCTGCCCTGGGCTCTAGGTATACTGCAGGATGCTGAAGTTTTTTGTCTTTAAATAGTCTTGATTAATAGGTAATACTTGTACATATTTTTTTTTTTTTTGACAGGCAGAGTGGACAGTGAGAGAGAGAGAGACAAAGGTCTTCCTTTTGCCGTTGGTTCACCCTCCAATGGCCGCCGCGGCCGGCGCACTGCGCTGATCCAAAGCCAGGAGCTAGGTACTTATCCTGGTTTCCCATGGGGTGCAGGGCCCAAGTACTCGGGCCATCCTCCACTGCACTCCCTGGCCACAGCAGAGAGCTGGCCTGGAAGAGGGGCAACCGGGACAGAATCCGGCACCCCGACTGGGACTAGAATCTGGTGTGCCGGCGCCGCAAGGGGGAGGATTAGCCTAGTGAGGCGCGGCGCCGGCCACTTGTACATTTTTATGGGGCACAATGCACTATTTCAACACATTAACACAATGTAAACTGATCAAAGCAGGCAGTTAGCCATGCTTTTTCTTTATCTCTTCTTTATGTTTGGCACCTACCACTCTCTTCTTCTTTTTTAAAGATTTATTTATTTATTTGAAAAGCAGAGTGAGAGAGAGAGAGAGAGAGAGAGAGAGAGAGAGAGATGCTCTCTATCTGCTGACTCACTCTCCAAATGGCTGCTGCAGCTAGATCAACAAAACAGAACAAAACCATAAAAATGTGTTCATATTCTTTGATCTAACAGTTCCTTTTGTGGAACTCTATCTTAAAAAGGTAGCAACCACAAACTAGAAAAAACTCTGGTGCACAAAATTTCCCTTCTTATCGGATATCATTGAAGATAATATTGGAGAATTAGAAAAAAAATTACACATCTAATAATGAAAAAAAGAATTATCATACATCACTCTGGAAATATTGAATGCACAAAACAAATATGGTAAAGGCTATGTAATTATATGAATTTCTAAAAAATGAGCTAAAAAGCAGAAACAGAATATTCTAGTTATAGAAACATTTTAAAGTCTTTAATATAGTTTTAAAAGTTATTGTTTCCCTTTTTAGAATGTTAAGAGAATTATTTAACACTAGCAATATTTATGGCATAAGAAAAACACATTCATTGTTTTTTGTGTAAATAAATTTAAATTTTTGCTGAAAAAAATTCTAAGATGTCTTATGTGCCTATGACGTTCTTGTTACTTTCTATGTCATTTAATCCCTACAATATACTCAGTGACGCAGATATTATCTATGTTTTCCTCGGGGAAAAAATAGTCCCAGAGATGTTAAATAATTTCTGCAGGATCACACAGCCAGGAAATGCTAGGTTCAGGCTCACCTAATTCTGTTGCATGGGCATCTGAATCTGAAACAGATTTAAATGGGTCTGTATTCCTAGTTAAAGAACTTGATTCTTACATAATTTGACTATTATAAACCTTAAAAAAAGTATTGGACAAGAGAAAGAGATAGGGTTTGGGGATTACTTCCATGCGCTTCTTCCTAAAGATAGAAACAGCAGAGGAGTTGATGGCAGGGGCCATGCTGGTGAGCTGGGGGCCTTCTGGGAGCTCTGCTTCATCATCTTTCACTTGAAGTTTCTGGTTCAGGGGTGACAAAGACACCGCTCTTCAAACACTTGGATTTGATTAGGATACAGCCCATCCTCAAAACTGGACCGAAGATGGGATGACATCATATATTTTTTTTTTATTTGAAAGGGAGAAAGAGAGAGAGAGATTTCCCATGCACTGATTTACTTCCCAAATACCATTAACATCCAGTGTTCGCTCAGGCTGAAGCCAGGAGCCATGAACTCCATCCCTGTCTGCTGTGTAGGTGGCAGGGTTCAAATACTTGAGTTAGTATCTTCTGCCTCACAGGTACACTAGTAGGAAGCTGGATTGGAAGTGAAATCGGTAGGACTTAAACCAGGCAGTATGATATGGAATGTGGGTTTCCCAAGTGGCTTAATCCATTGCACCACAATGGCTGCCCCAAATGCTAACCTCTTTCTGTAGAACACCTTCTCAGCTTGATATTTCATGACACAAGTCATCTTTCAGTTCCAAAAGCTCTCAAGATTCAGTTAGGTTTCTGGAATGGCTGAAGATCTTATAATTCTCTCTATGTATGGATGGATCATAAGAAGCTATGAGATTTTTTTTGGCAATCTTTGGGTGCAAGTAACACTTGAATGTGTAGAGAATCTTCCAAAAATTATGTTAACAATAAGCTAATTTTACTAAATTCATAGCATTGGTAGTCACCTTGGAAAGAATATCCCAGACATCCACATATTTTCCTCTGGAATTTATTTTTATTTAGTTGAGAGATAAAGACACAGAGAGAGAGAGAGAGAGAGGGAGGGAGGGAGGGAAAGAACATTCCCATCAGCTGGTTCGCTTCCCAGATGACACAATGACTAGGGCTGAGTTGGGGCTAGAGCCAAGAGGAGCCAGGAGTTCAATCCAGGTCCCCCATATAGGTGACAAAGAACCAGTTACTTGAGCCATAATCCACTGCCTCCCAGAGTCTACATATTAGCAAAAAGCTAGTGTGAACTAGAGCTAAGAGTCAAAGCCAGCTCTCTGAGGGGGACACAGGAGTCTCAACAGCCAGGCTCAATGCCCACTCCCTCCTCTGGGACTTGCAAGTATGGGTTCCTGACTGCAAAACAAAGGTTTAATGTTCTTGAGCTTCTTCCAAGTCAGTGAGCTGAAGAGGTGGCCTAGGCGTCATGGATGAAATGCTAGTGAGAATTTGAGCCCCACAGTAATTCAATAATTAGGTCAACCTTTGTCTCCACCCAAACTGTACTCTATTTTTCAGAGCCTACTGATGAATAACACCATTAATCAAAAATGTAAGATTGTTCATGCCTAAGAGAACTCAAAATTTATTTTAAATTGTTGTAGGCAGAAAAGAACCCTTGGTAATCAATGTAGTTACTCAGCAAGCACAAGCAGGCAATTCTCAGAACAGTACACGGGGTAGAGTGAACTGGGGCAATGGTTCTTTGAGAGCCCTTTGCTGCTGGAGTGACCAAAATCAACAAGAACGGCCTGGATAGCTGGCAGTAGGATAGGAGGAAGTGAAGATGGCATTGATGCTCATCTATAGCCAACTCTCAGCAAGGTAAAAGAATAGAATTGCCTCCCTGGCTCCCTTGCACACAATTCAGGCTTCATGCTGCTTTTTTTTTTTTTTTTTTTAACTTCTTTTTGCTCTTGTCTGCCTGTACTGCATATGTTACCTTGAAATCCACTGGATAAAAATTCTAGGATTTGAAGGTGGTAGGCAAACCTTAACTTCCCTAGTCTTAACATTTTGTCATCCTTCAAGGGGCAATAGATTTTTTAAAATAGGTAGTTTAGTGAAATCTTTTCTTCATAAAGTCCAAGGTTTGGGTGTCTTTCATGTTCTCCAGCACATCTTACCACTGTTACCAACACCTCATTAAATAATGCAATTATGTGGTACTTACTATGTGGTGCTAAATTCCCAGACAATTTTAAAAATGAAAGTTCTTGATGTGAGCAGCTTCAGAGGATAGGAAAAGCTGAAATTAGCAAAGGTACATGGAATGACTAAGCATTTGTTTTTTTCTACCTGAAAACATGGGGAAGACGACAGTCCATTGGGGTCTCCTTCTTTGAAAAAACATTTGTTTGAGAGGCAGAGAGGTAGAAAGAGAAGGAGCAAGCTCCCATCTGCTGGTTTGTTCCTTAAATGCCTCCAATAGTAGAGACTGGGCAGGGCCGTAGCCTAAAGCGCAGAACCACATCCAGATCTCCCATGTGGGTGGCAGGAACCTAATTCCTTGAGCCACTACTGCAGCTTCCCAGGGTTTGAATCAGCAGCAAGTTGAAATCAGGAATCAGAGGCAGAAATTGAACCCAGGAGCACCAGAATGGGACGCAGACCCCTTAACTCTGTCCTAAAGTCTAGGCTAAACGTCTGGTCCTCTTTGTTTCTTTTAAAAAATACTTTAAAATTTGCCAAAAGTTTCTTTTCCTCATAGAACTAAAAACAAATGTGGATCCAAAAAGTTTATCTTGAGAACTGTACTCATTTGGATGATCTTCAAAATAGATAACTAGTGTTTCGACTTTGCTGTTTTCTTAGCTTGCTTTTTTTTTTTTTCAAAAACAATTCAGTATTTTACTTTTGATGTACATTAAGTGAACAAAAGATTGGTGATATAACTAAGTAAGCATTGTGAGATTTTTATTATGGAGACATTTTGGTTTGCCATATTTTTGGTAACATTGAATGGTGTTATTTTTAACAAAGGGATTACTTTTGGCCAATATTTTATTTTTCCCTTCCTGGGGATATGTAATCAACATCAGATGACTTTTGTAAGACGGAAGAAGAAAGCCTATTATTCTATCAGTGACCTTTGGCAAGCAGCTGCTCTCTTGAACTGCTCTTGTCTCTGGAGTGCTTGGCTAAGGCTTCTCCTGGTCAAGCCATCGACAATGCAAATGTCAAACAACACGGTGGCTATTTTTCATCTCAAGATAAGTGTTTCTCCAATAAGATGATCAATTAGTCTTATTCACATTACAACCACCTCCCCATGTATTTTTATGCCAAAGAAAGATCTCTATAGCCCTATTACCTTCTTATTAAAAAAACCTCTTCATTTAGATTTCAGGCTATTAGAACACATAATCAATCCAAATGCACCTCATGTATGACCTATGTGTATTGACATTTTCATTATACTAATACATCCTCCAAAGGTAGTCTTATGAAAAACACCCTCCATGCCCAAGAATATGAACTGGAGTTTTTCACAGAAGATGTCTTACACTTGATTAAAATAAAATTCTGAGAGTGGTCTTTCTACTTCAACAAATTTGTATTTCATTGTAATTCCTTGGCATTTGTTTCTTTCACTTGGAAACAACAGATTTCATGCAATACCATATAAGGAAAAAATTCTAAAATTTGCTTTTTTCTTAAACATCTGTATTTAAAAGATTTGTTTACATATTTCAAAGGCAGAGTTACAAAGACAAAGGGAGAAACACATAGACACACACACAGCGTGAGAGAGAAAGAGAGAGAACTTTCGTCTGTTGGTTCACTCCCCAGATGGCTGCAGTAGCTGGCCCTGGGCCACACCAAAGCCAGGAACCTAGAACTCCAACCAGGTTTCCCCTGTGGATAGCAGAGGCCCAAGCACTTAGGTCATCTCTGCTGTCTTCCCAAGCACATTAGTGGGAAGCTGGGTCGGAAGTGGAGCAGCCAGGACTTCAGCTGGCATTTGTATGGGTGCTGGCATCACAGGCAGTGGCTGAAACCACTGTGCACAACGCTGGCCCTTCAAAAGACTCTTAAGATGCTTGCTTACTTCTAAAGACAAGCCTAATGTGGGAAACATGAGGTTTACACTTCGAGAAGGATTCTCAAGCATCCCCACATATTGCTTGTGGGAAATTTTGACTTTCTCTGGGGTTGTGTAGCTACAGCTCTACCCACTGTTACAAATACAACATGAACTACTGCTTAAACAATTCTTGTTAATGGTAATTTCATCTATATCCACTCAAAGTTTTGCAATTATTTTACATTACAGTTGCATAATTTATAAATCCTGTGTAAGAGGTGCCTATATGACCTTTGGATATCAATATTTTTAAAGATCTATTTAATTTAATGGAACTTCAAAAGACTTTGAGACTGTTACTTGGGATCTCTGAGTGCTTATATCTATGAATAAACCATTGCAAACCATCTTTGGAAATACAAGCAATAAAAATGTGTAACTAAACGTATATGTATATGTGTGTCTCTGTGTGGAGAGATAAAAAAATAGTTTCACAAGTCTCTTGTACCCTAGGTCAGAAATTTGGGATATTTAATATGTTCAAAGCAGCTGACTTAAAATAATTAGAAAATACTTTCTTACATTAGAAAGTGAAACAGCAGTTCTAATAAGCATTATAAATAGAACAATCTTCATTGGTGCATTGGTTTCTTAACTCATTCTTTATTTCCCATCATAAGCCAGTGACAAGCACCTATTCAGGGCCAGGTGTTGTACCAGGCACTGGAGATACAGAGATTGATGACAATCCATGCCCTCCGGAGACTTTTTTCCTCCTGGAATTTTAATGTTTAATTTCCTCAGTGCTTTTCTTAGTAAGTAAGGGAAAGGCATGAGCGAACGAAAATGATTATCTAAGAAAGGGATGGGAACTCGGGTCAGAAGCTTTTCTTGGGAGGTTCTGGACCCAATCCATTGTTACATAGTCTCACTTCCTAGGTTTCCAACTGAAAAGGCCCATGCTTCTTTTTTGTCCTCCACTAAGATAGAATTCCTAGTAAAAAAAAAAAAAAAAAATAAGCACACAGGAGCTGTAGTCACATTGACATGGGCAGGAGTACTTACCCTGCTACCCATTTGATTGTACCTTTCTGTAATTCTTTTTTTTCTTGACAGGCAGAGTTAGACAGTGAGAGAGAGAGAGACAGAGAGAAAGGTCTTCCTTTTCCGTTGGTTCACCCCCAAAATGGCTGCCACAGCTGGCACACTGCACTCATCCAAAGCCAGGAGCCTCCTGGTTTCCCACGTGGGTGCAGGGCCCAAGCACCTGGGCCACCCTCCACTGCACTCCCTGGCCACAGCAGAGAGCTGGACTGGAAGAGGAGCAACCGGGACAGAATCTGGCACCCCAACCGGGACCAGAACCCGCGGTGCTGGCGCCACAGGCGGAGGATTAGCCAAGTGAGCCGCAGCGCAGGCCACCTTTCTGTAATTCTAACTAGCCACTCCGTGTATTGGTTTCTTCATTACAGAATAGGAATAAAAATTGCCATTTATACTTGCCAACAGCTGCTTCTTTTTCCTTCTAGTACCCTTTTCCCCTTCAAGCTCTGAATATTATTGATCCAAAAATGAGGCTCCAAACAAAAAAAAATTAAAATAATTTGAAGTCTTCGATTGTACCTTTCAAATTATGCAGCATAATTGCTAATCTTGATGTTTTATAACATGCTGGAGTAAAAATGATGTCAGGGCCCTGTAATCCTTTGCTCTGGCTATACAGTTTTGGCCCTGACCCCAGGCTAAATATAGCGAGTCTTACTCCTTGGGTCAATATAATTTCTAATCCCTGGGTTGAATGAGCAAACCTTCCCAGACAAGATTTAATTCACAAATGCATTTAGCTAGACACTGGATGTATCTAACAGTACATTATCAAGTGAAAACAGGTCATCAGCATTAGCTCAGCTAACTGAAAAGAAACTTGCATTACGAAGCCAGCAATCTCACCAACAAATCCTGCTGGGGATTGATGAAGCATAATTGTTAGTTGAAAAAGAAATAGAGTATCAGGGATAGATTCTCCATTGGTAGTTGCACATAATGCCTCTGAGTGCTAATGGACGCAAGAGCATCCTTGGAAGGATATGCCTCTTAGCATCCACGCTCATCTGTCAATCTCCCATCTCGCACACTCTTGAAGGAAAGAAAATCCCATGGAATTTTCCAAGCTTTTTAAATAAGATGCATTTGCACTTCCAGTTTGCTGTGCCACAGCCTTAGCTGTCTGGAATCACAGCTTCCTCTCCCTGGAGGACAGGTTATGTGCTCTTTAATATTTCTAGAACAGATCAATGAGATTTTATCTGACCAATCCTAGGAAGGACACGCTTTAAAAAGCAAGGCTCTTCTTGTTGACATGGACATTAAGAATGACTTTTTTTTTTTTTTTTTTTTTTGCCCAAATGTCTCTGAATTCTTGGACTTGTAGAGAGCTGTGAACAGGCTTTGTGCTCTCTCCTGGTAGAAATTAATTGTCTTTCTTTTTCCATTCATTTTGATTGAAGTAAGGCCATCTGTATTTTTCAACTTCTCAGGTAACTGGAATCAATTTCTGTGTGGATGGAAGTGACTATCACAACTCAGTGTGAGAAGTCAATGAGAACTTTAAGACTGCTGTTTCTACGGCTGCTTCTAATGATGGCAATGGTAGGCTCCAGCTGCATGCCCACGACTCCTATATGCCACGCTGCAACCAATCTGTATCCATCAGAGCCATTTCTCCCTCCTGGACAAACAATGGTTCAGTCGGAAACTCAATAAGCCATACTTGAGCAACTTGTTTGGCTGTGGCTTCTGTGTTTCCTAGGACTGTCTTAGCAAATTACTGCAAGTCTGGTAGTTGAAAACAACGCAGATTTATTATTCTGTAGTTTTGCGAGTCAGAAGTCCGATTTGGGCTAAAAAGAAGGTGCTGGTGGGCTCCGCTCCTTTCTGGAGGCTCCAGGAAGAACGTGTCTCCACGCCTGCCCAGCTTCTGTGGCTCCGCACTCATGGTGTTGTGCTCCCCTTTCATCTTCAAAGCCAGCGACAGCTGGGTGAGTGTTGCTGGCATTACATCACTTGGATCCTGTTCCTCCTCTGCCTCCACTTTTAAGGACCCATTCGGCTCCTGGATAATCTGGATTAATCTCTTTATTTTAAGGACATTTGATTGGTAGCCGTAATTCCATCTGTGATCTGAACTCCCCTCTGCCTTGTAACATAACACACTCACAGTTCTGGGGATTAGGATGTGGATGTTTTTGCCCTACCACAGGGCTAAATAAAATCTTGTGTTTCCATTAAAGAAAAAACAAACAAACAACAGCAAAATGGCAATACATTTCTCTTTTTCAGGAGGGGAAACTGAAAACGCTTCTCAGGTGGAAAGATGTGTTTGAGGATTGGGAGCAGCTGCTTTTGAATCCTGACGTCCAGGTGAGTCTTATCCAGATTTGTGACAGCCACGATGCAGCTGGCAGAAGGGCAGAGCCCTGTGGGCTCCCCTCACGTTTCAAGTGGAAGGCTGGGCACACCGTGATGTTCTGCAGGTGCTTGCAGGTAACAGTTTAAGGACGGGCTGAAGGGAGCTAGGCGAGCTCACGTTGCAACACCCTGTTGGAGATATGAAGACTCCATCCTCTGCACTGGCAAACTCAGGGTGTGACAGCTGGGCACAATCAGCTGCTATCGTCCCATAACCCATGCATCTTTCTCTCTCTCTCTCTTTTTAAGGGGAGGTCATTTTTATTTTTCCTTCTTCCTCCCTCCTCCCTATTTATGTCTTTGGCCTGCCAGGGACCCCCTACTACCTCTCAAGGGAAAGGGGTGAGAAGCCATTCTGTAAACAGTGTGCAGTCTTTATAGTAGAATCCAATGCAGCTGTGACAAACTACCAGCCTGGGCTTGGCTACGGCCATTTTTTCTCTATTGATTTTTCATTTTCCCTTGAAACCCTTTAAAAAATATATAATACAGGTGGTCTTTCCCAAGCCAAGGGATTCAAAGACTTGATGGTCAAGGACAAAACCTAAGGAAATCCTTTAGGATTTGGGGGGCAACGGGAGGAAATTGTCCTCTCCTTAGGTCCCCGCAGCAACCTGGTTCTTTGCTCCTCACGCCCAGCCTCCCCTCCACGCTAGCCCTTCCAGAAATGAGCCCAAGGGTCTCTATGTTCCTAGGTGCATAAGCTTGTCTTCTTCTTTCTAAAGTGTGTTTGCAGCAGTCTTGAGCATAATTTTTTTTAAAATTATATATTTATTTATTTTCATTTTAATTGCAAGGCAGAAATCCCAAAATGCCTACAATAGCTAGGGCTGGGCTGGGGGCAACGCCAGGAGCCTGGAACTCCAAGTTGGGTCTCCCACAGGGGTGGGTGGGACCCAGCTCCTTGAGCCCTCATCTGCTGCATGCAGGTCAGCAGGAAGCTGGCAGTGGAAGTGGAGAGTGGCTGGGACTCGACTGAGGCTCTCCAACGCAGGATGCAGGACTGGAACCAGGCACTCCGTGTGGGATGCAGGTGTCCCAGGCAACATCTTAGACGCTGGGCCAAAAGCCTGCTTCTGACCTTTTCAGTGCATTTCCGTGCGTCTGATTCGCTCCTGCTGACACTTGCACTGAAAGGAGCGTCTAAGTCCTCCTCCCGGAGAATAACGACTCATGGGGCAATTCTTCGGTCCTGATGACGAATGAAGGAAGAGCTCTGATTTCATACATCATGATTCTAACAACAGTTTGGTGGGCAGCTTTAGGATGGCCCCAGGAGTCCTCAATTGCTTGTGCAGGCTGGACCTGGAGACTTGCTTCTAGCCAGCAGAATAAGGCGGAAGTTAGAAGATTCTGGTCCAGAGATGAGGCTGCAGAAACACTCTGGCCCCATCAGGCTTGCCCTCACTCTTGCTCTCACGTGTTTGCTCTGAGGAGAATCAGCAGCCACATGACAAGGACCTGAGTATGCACTTAATGTGACAGCTGGAGGAACTGTCTCCTGTGAGAACCATTAGAAAGTGCTTGGACTTGGCTCTTCCTTCGGTCTAACCTTGGGCTGCCTGCAGTCTTTTTTTTTTTCCTCCAAGATTTATTTATTTGTTTGAAAGGCAGAGTTACAGAGAGAGAGGAATCTTCCATCTGTTGATTCACTCCCCAAATAGCCACAATAGCTGGGGCTGGGCCAGGCTGAATGAAGCCAGGAGCCTGGAACTCCATCCAAGTCTCCCATGTGGATATGGGGGCCCAACATTTGGGCCATCGTCATCTACTTTCTCAGGCACATTAGCAGGGAACTAGATGGCAAGTGGAACAGCCAGTACTTGAACAGACACCCATGCAGGATGCTAGTGTCGCAGGCAGTGGCTTAACCCACTGTGCCACAGTGCCTGCCCCTGCCTGTAGCCTTGAGGCAGAGGCATCTGGGAAAGCTGGCACTGGATTTTACCCACAAACACTGTGAGAAAATAAATGCTGAATTCTTAAGTATCTACATTTCGAGGTAGTTTTTTCCATAGTAACAGCTAACTAATACAACAATGACATGTCATTACGGGAAGTTTGGAAACAGAGGGGAAAAAGAAATCACCCTTAATTCTACCACTTAGTCACAACCACTGCCTTAGTTTTGCATTTTTAAGTCTACACACACATTTGCACTGATGTTTATATTGCTGATAGGCATAATGTAAATAAAATTTTGCATCCTATTTTTTAATATGTCATGAGTATCTTCCATGTTGCTATAAAATCTTCATAGTTATACTTCTTAATGACTGTATTACAGTGCAAGTGCTACAAAATAGCCAATTTCCTCCTTCTCTTTGGGCACTTCAGTTACTTCTCATTTTATTTGCAATTAAAAATAATGTGGCAACCAGCATCTCTGTTTATGTAGTATTGTTTTTCTTTTTTATTATTTCCCCCTACTTCAACTTTTTCCATGTCATTTTCTTCTTTGGGCAATTTCTCAATTGCTGTAATAACTCATAGTTAATTCTCAGTCATCAGTGGATGACAAAATTTGAGCCACTTCATGTTCAAAACTATCTTTATTATAATTTTCATAAATTACTGCTTTAGATGGCTATTCATTAGAACTTGTTCAATTTTTTAAACTCTTCCATCCTCATCTTCTGGTTCTGTCCCCAAATGCCCACTCTAGCCAAGTCTTGGCCAGGCTGATGCCTGAAGTCTAGAATTCAGTCTGGGTCTCCCACATGGATGGCAGAGATCCAGAGACCTGGGCTATCACCTGCTGCCTCCCTGGGAGCACATTAGCAGGAAGCTGGAATCGTAAGTGGGAAGAAGTCTCATCTCCAGGACTCAGGTAGGGGATGCAGGCACCCGAGTGATGTCTTCACTGCTGTGCCACTCACTCACTCTGCTGTTCATTTTTGACGGAAAATTGCATGCTCGAATATATAGGAATATCAAACCAAAGACAAATTCCATTTCCCCAATTAGTAGGTAATTTCTTAGAGCATTTTTCATCTGTTTGAAAGGCAGAATCACACTCACACACACAGACACAAAGACAGAGAGATTTTTCTGTCCACTGGTTTACATGAGGAAACAAAATAGGTAGTGAATACTAATAATTTTTTTTTCTTAAAGATTTATTTGTTTATCCAATAGTCAGAGTTACAGAGAGAGAGAGGGAGATACAGAGGTTTTTCCATCTGCTGGTCCACTCCTCAAATGGCCTCAACGGCTGGAGCTGAGGAGATCTGAAGACAGGAGCCTGGAGAGCTTCTTTCTGGTTCCCCATGTGGGTGCAAGGGTACAGGTATTCAGGTCATCTTCTACTGCTTTCCCAGGCCATAGCAGAGAGCGGGATCGGAAGTGGAGCAGCCAGGACTCGAACCAGCTCCCGGATGCTGGCACTGCCAGCAGTGGCTTTACCCTCTGTGCCACAACGGCAGCCCTATGAGAGGGTCTTGACACAGACAGACTTCATGGTGTGCTGGGGCGCTTCTGACTGTGCCCTGAGACTCGCTCCCAGCCTTCCCCGTCTTGCTCTCTGCAGGAGAGTCTCTCGCTGTGGAGCCTGCAGCTAAGGGCTCCTGTGCCGGCCAGCTTCCTTTTTGGTATTGGTGGAGGAGATTGGAGGGAGGAGGGTGTTTACTCTTCTGGGTTCCTCTCTCAGGGCTTTCATCAGCTTGGCTTTTCCTGGCTCCCCTCTGACCACCTCCATACACAGCCTCTCCAGCTTCAGGTTCCAGTAATGTCTTCAGACCCTTGCATGCATTACAGGGTGCTACCAGTCCTAGGGTGCTGCACCATCCTTTGTTAACTGCCTACACCCCGTCTGCACCTTTGCAGAGTCCTTTGACCCAGTCCCCTGAAATGCTCCCATTTCGAGTGTGCCATCTGTTTTCTGTGGAACTCTGATATGCGTGCTTCATTGCCACTGATCAGGACTTTGAGAGAAGAAAGAGGAGGTGCTGTTGCCAAAGAAAAGGTTCTGGTTTTTCTCTCTCTCTTTTAAGCAATCTTTATTCTTTATTTGAAAGGCAGAGCAAGAAACAGACAGAAGTCTCTCATCCCCAAATGCCCACAGCAGATGGGAGCCCAGCCAGGAGCTGGGAACTCAAACTCCTAGGTGGGTGGCAGGGTCCCTGCGGGCTCCCAGGATGCACACAAGCAGGAGGCTGGAGTCACAAGCAGAGGCAGGACGTCCCCCACCCCCCACCCCGGGGCACTGGGATACGGGACGGGACGCAGTTGTCTCAAGCAGCTTTTTACCCATCCCACCAAGCGCCCACCCTGATTTCCCCCTCTCCCTGCTCAGGAATGGGTGTGGCATAAGCTGATGGAAAAGGAAGATCAGAGGAGTTATTCCAACAGCTGAGTCTTCCAGAAGACTGAATACTTCCTCTCCCAGTCAAAAGGGAGATGGTGTTTCCACCAGCCTGACCAGGTCATGGCCTGGGTGGGGAGCTGTCATCCTGGGCTGTGCTGGGGATGGGGTGGTCAGCCCCCTCCTCTGGCTGTCACCTGGCCAGGCTATCCGGGGCTGGGCTCCCCAGAGAGTCACTGATTTCTAACAGTCAACCGAATCCTCACACTGCAAACCTCTCATTGGTACCTAAATTACAGTTTAATAATCCAACTTTGTATTAAAGTCTTTGAGGCTTTCCAGTCTTTAAGGAAATGGATTAGTGACCAAAGAAATTCCTCATGTACAGCGTCATGTTTGCAGGTCCCTGGGCTCCAGAAGAGAGATTGTCCCGGGAACCCCTACTGAGACACCACTGTTGTCTCAGAGGGAGAAGGGAGCCTTGGCTCAGGATTGGAGCATCTGCTGCTTTGTGTCCCCTCTTGAGGATGCTTTGTATAGTTGGTAGAGCAGTCAGGGCTCTGAAGTCAGGCTCCAAGCTCCCGGGAGAGCTGCACTGATTTTGCAGGCAGTGAGATGGTCCTGCAAACCCACTGGCTATCCCCTTAGCTACCCTCACTTCTCGAATGCTTCTGGCTTTAATTCCACACTCCACCACGTTGAAACACGGGTATGTGGAGACTTCTTTTTATCATTACTTCAACTGTCCGTGTTCGTGAATTCAAGTATTAATTGAGGGGGCAGGGACTAGGCTCCAAGGGGCAGCTGTGACTGTGATGACTAGTACATCTACTGTTGTGGAGCTTACTGTGTGGTGGAGCATACAGCACATGGAAGGATCATTGCATATGCTTGTCCCTTGTTTTGCCAGCTTCGTTGTAAGCAGAGGGCAGAAATTCTATGTATGGAGTCTATCCAAACAGCAAGCATCCAGACAACATTCAGTACATACCTTTTGTGTTTCTTGCTAATAGTTCAGTTTGATTCTGTGCCTTGGTGCCAGAGGCGTCAGGTGTGGTCTTGAGGCAAGGAAGGAAACCAGGTTGGAAACGGATGCCTGCTTCACACTCTCTGTATGCGCAGGTGCGGCTGTCAAATCGAACCAGATAGCTGCAGATGGCCAAGGGCAGGACCAACTCCCTCACCCTACTCCTTCTTCCTGCCGAGCCTCCCTGCCTTTCCGCCTATATATATATATATATATATATTTTTTTTTTTTTTCCAGTGAGGAAAAGACCAAAGGGAACAGAACAGGGAGCTGTGTGGCCTCAGCTCTCAGCGGGTAAGACACCATTCTCCAAAAGTCAAGAAATAACAAGTGCTGGTGAGGTCACAGAGAAAAGGGAACCCTCGTACCTGTTGGTGGGCATGAAAATTAGTGCAACCATTGCAGAAAATAGTAAAGAAAAGTGGCTCTACCACACGACCCAGCTATCGCGCTTCTGGGACTACATCCAAAGGAAATGAGATCAGCGTATGCATGAGATCCCTGCTGTCTGTCCCTGATTGCAGCCCAGCTCACAATAGCCAAGCTAGAGAATCAACTCAGATATCCATCAAGTGATTACTGGATGAAGAAATGTGGTATGTGCATGGCTATATGTATATGTATATGCATATATACATAATTGAATATTACCTACCCATAAGAGAGTGAATCCTGATATTTGTAACAAAATGGATGAACTAGAGATCATTAAGTGAAATCAGCCAGACCCAGAAAGACAACCCTACATGTTTTCCCTCACATGTGCACGTTAATTTATATAGAGAGGGTATAGAAATGTGAGGGTGCCATGTTATTACTATACATACAGTTGTAAGTGTTGTCATCAGTGAATCATGAGCTCCTATAATAATACACCCTTCTTTCCTCACTTTATGATCATCATGAATTCCATGTTATGTGATATTAATATTCCTGCTTTCAAGAAAAACAGTGTGTATGAAGTGAACATGACAAAATGCTAAAAATGGTTGCATCTGAAAAGAAAGGGAGAAATAAGGAAAGAATGAAAGGAAGGAAGGAAGGAAGGAAGGAAGGAAGGAAGGAAGGAAAGAAAGAAAGAAAGAAAGAAAGAAAGAAAGAAAGAAAGAAAGAAAGAAAGAAAGAAAGAAAGAAAAGAAAGAAACCTGCTCCTTTTAATGAGGTGGCTTGGAGAAAATAAAACACCCTCCAGACCACCTCATTGGAAGGAACAGGATCAGAAAGAACACCATAGGCTCACTGGAGGTCAGTCACAATCTAGTCATTACTTGAGTTTCCTTGCTAAATTCTCAATATTTATGGCCACTGGCTGATATAGTTTGCTATTGGTTTTTTAGGAACTTAAGTTCCCAGTTATTCAAACCAATATATTCTGAGATTGTTTAGGAAGAGTTCACTTCAATTATTCGTTTAATTTCCAGCAGTCTTGATTTTTTTTTCTTTACTTTTTGTAAGACTGAGTTTTATTTATGGCAAGCATTGGGATTTTCATGATGGAAATGGTTGTCTTTCCACTGGACCAGTAGCCTTTATGTTGGTCACCATTGCCTGGTAGTTATACCACCTCTTCCATCTAGGTCTCAAGCATTTCCAACCAATTGCGGCATTCTAATTACATTCAAACTTTCCTTTAAAATCTATGTATGTATGTATGTATGTATCTATCTATCTATCTATCTATCTATCTATCTTTCCTATCCTCTGGTTCATTCTCCAAATATGTTGGGTCAGATCAAATCCAGGAGCCTGAATCTCAATGCAGTTTTCCCACATGGGTGGTAGGGCGCCAGATACTTGAGCCATCATCTGCTGCCTCTTGGAATGTGCATTGGCAGGAAGTTGGAATCAGGAGTGGAGCTAGAACTCAAACTCAGGCACTCTAATATGGGATGTAGGCATCCCAAGAGGGATCATAACCACTGAGCCAAATCCCCACCCCCTTGACTTTCTTTGAAATGTTTATCTAAGCCGGCGCCTTGGCTCACTAGGCTAATCCTCCGCCTAGCGGCGCCGGCACAGCGGGTTCTAGTCCCGGTCGGGGCGCCGGATTCTGTCCCGGTTGCCCCTCTTCCAGGCCAGCCCTCTGCTGTGGCCAGGGAGTGCAGTGGAGGATGGCCCAGGTGCTTGGGCCCTGCACCCCATGGGAGACCAGGAAAAGCACCTGACTCCTGGCTCCTGCCATCGGATCAGCGCGGTGCGCCGGCCGCAGCGCGCTGGCCGCGGCGGCCATTGGAGGGTGAACCAATGGCAAAGGAAGACCTTTCTCTCTGTCTCTCTCTCTCACTGTCCACTCTGCCTGTAAAAAAAAAAAAAAAAAGAAAAGAAAAGAAAAGAAATGTTTATCTAATATTTATATATTATCTAATATTTGTATATTTATATGTATAGTTATTTAAATGTTTTCTATTCATTTATTTATATAGCTTTTATCTATTTATATAGTTACCTATTTATTTACTTCAGTTTCCACTCCTTCCAGCATGTCCATCGCATGTTCATAGGAATTTGCTCACAGTCTTAGGTCATCTTAATTTTTAGGCCACTGAACTGTTTGTCTTCACTAGTGACTGCTAGGTGCAAGAAAAAGAGACCCCTGATGCTTATGTAGCTGCTGGACAAAGCCCAAAACTGCTCTTCTAGACCCAAGCAGGTGTTCCCCCATCCCGCTGAGACTTTCTCCACTGGGGACTCGGTGGCCACTCGCCTTGTCGCTCTCCCCTTGTCCTTGGCTCTCCAGCTGTCTCCTGCATCTCCTCACAGCTAGGCATCTCCTAACTCCCCTAGTCCAGCAAGTCCTTCAGTGGCTACTGCAGGAAGTGCTCTCCCAAACTCAGTATAGGAGGGGAGAGGATGATCCCGTCAGACCTGTTCCAGGAGTAGGCTGCAACTTAGATGCTCGGTTCCTGAAATATATAGTTTGTATTTTGCTAACTAAATGTGAATTGTAGAAGCTGGTAGGATGGACAGGATCAGAAACCAACCTAGATAGAGGTGGGCTTAGTGATGAATGCCTTAGAGAAGTCAAAAGTAATAGCAGAATTAGAATATGAATTGGAAGAAAATCAGTACCTGGTATTTGCAGTTATTGCTTCAATATTTGCAGCTGTTATGCTTTTAAAATCATTTTTATAACTAAGATGATTTAACTGGGATTGTGAAAAATATAACTTTCATTAAGGACTCTCTAGTAGAAGGAGCAATAATTTTCAAGGTAGAGAAAAAAGGTTGCATTAAGATTTGGTTCACACAGGCAGAATGAATCAAGAATCTAGAATAGATATGGTCAGTTTGAGTTAGGTCTAGCTACAAGTAACAGAGACACAAAAGAATGATGGCTTTAAAAAGATGGAATTTTATTTTTATTTCATGTAATAGTCTAGAAGTAATAATTCTTTTTTTTTTTTTTTTTTGACAGGCAGAGTGGACAGTGAGAGAGAGAGACAGAGAGAAAGGTCTTCCTTTGCCGTTGGTTCACCCTCCAATGGCCGCTGCGGCCAGCGCGCTGCGGCCGGCGCACCGCGCTGATCCGATGGCAGGAGCCAGGAGCCAGGTGCTTTTCCTGGTCTCTCCATGGGGTGCAGGGCCCAAGCACCTGGGCCATCCTCCACTGCACTCCCTGGCCACAGCAGAGAGCTGGCCTGGAAGAAGGGCAACCGGGACAGAATCCGGTGCCCCAACCGGGACTAGAACCCGCTAGGCGGAGGATTAGCCTAGTGAGCCACGGCGCCGGCCAGTAATAATTCTTAAAGTAAAAATCTTCCTGTTTTTTCTGATTTACTGTCTTTCGTGATCTATCTCATGATCCAAAGTGGTTGCTGAGGTTCCGACTGTCACATTTGCATTTCAGCCTTATGTCACGTTAGCTAAAACTTAGCTCCACGGTGATACTTACATGGTAAGAAACTGGGAAATGTCTTTATATCTGACGGCTATCTGCCCACCTAAAATCAGAAGTACTATTGCAAGGAAGAAGGAAAGAATGAAGGTTAGGGAACAAACATGAGGTAACCTGGGACTTTCAGGAACAAAGTATTTGACAGTGCTTTATGAAAACAAGTACTTTCAAGTTCTCATCTTCCAACATTAAATAAATAACTTTCAATACATGTTAAATCATGTTCAGGAACGTTTTTATAATAGAACCAAAAGCACAGTTCCCAGGAGCCTGGCCGTAGAAGCGCATCCCAAGTTACTGCTCTTCATGTCGGTGTTGAGAAAGAAGAGTGAGTGAATGTTGACAAAGGAGGGCCTGCGAGAGCAAGGGATGCATGGGGTCCGGAAGTGGAACAGTAGCCTGTCACAGAGTGAGGGATGATCCTGGGCGGCTGCGGCGGGGCTGCGCCGAATCGCAGATCTGGGACGTGGGGAGTTGGGTTTGGAGTCTCCTAACAGCTTTTCTGGGCTTGGCTCCACAGATCAGGGACGCTGACATTTCAACTCCCAAGGACACAGGAGGGTTTTTTTGTTTTGTTTTGTTTTTCTGTGTTTCCCCCAAAGGAACAGTTTTTCCCTCCCAAACGAATCCGTTCCAACCCTTTCTTGCCATTTCTTGCAGCAATAATATATTTACCCAGTGGTGCTCTAAGTTAACTTAATGTGCTTAACTTGCTATTAGGGAATGATTTATGTACCACGAAAAACAGTCCACTACTTTGTGTGAAAAAAAAGGAAGAGAGCTTTCTCCCTTTGCTCCCGGGGCACCTGCCGCTCTGCCTTCAGGGGGTGGGCTCTGCGCCACCTGGCATCCCAGGCGCCTACCAAGTGCTTCTCACCAGACCCGCTCCGGGTAAATGCTTGTTGAGATAATCTGCAGATGGATCCCCAGAGGTCACGATAGACAAGCACAGCTAAGGAGGAACCACCAGCTTTTGGTCAGTCTTGGGGCCCCTCTAGGAGCTCGACGAAGAAGGAGCATTCCCAGGACGGCACCTGGGAAGGCTTGGGCTTTGGCTAAGGAGCCACGGAGCAAGCATTTACCGTGTTTGCCACCTGCCGCTCAGGGTGAGACACGCGCAGCTCTAAAGCACAGCGGAGCAAGGCAAACCTGATCCGGAAGAGCCTAAGCCTTTTACCACCCCAGATTCCAGGACGTGGGATGGTTCCTTTCGCTGCTTCTGCTTGCCAGCTCTGTCCATTTGCCAAAATAAAGATGTCCTTTCTCCAGCCAGACCTCAGCTGTGTCCCGGAGCTAATGACTTCAGAATGGGAGACAGATGCTTCCTGTGGGAGGATTCCTGGGCAGACAAAGAGCACACAGCCAGCACTGGTTACAGAACTTCAGAGATGCGGTGCGAAGTGAAAACGGGGGAGCCTCTTGTTGAAAAATCAGAAGAAAATGTAATTAAAGTTACTGAAATGTCTGGCTTCTTAAAAAATTCTTCCCACAGTCTCTTTAGACATCAAAGGTTTTGTTTTTGTTATTTAATACTGCTTTAAAAATAAAAATAAAAATTAACTTATTTGCATTTTTTACCATTTTTTTTGACAGGCAGAGTTAGACAGTGAGAGAGAGAGAGACAGAGAGAAAGGTCTTCCTTTGCCGTTGGTTCACCCCCAAAATGGCTGCCACAGCCGGCGCGCTGCGGCCGGCGCACTGCGCTGATCTGAAGCCAGGAGCCAGGTGCTTCTCCTGGTCTCCCTTGGGGTGCAGGGCCCAAGGACTTCGGCCATCCTCCACTGCACTCCCTGGCCACAGCAGAGAGCTGGCCTGGAAGAGGGGCAACTGGGACAGAATCCGGCGCCCCGACTGGGACTAGAACCTGCTGTGCCAGCACCGCAAGGCGGAGGACTAGCCTATTGAGCCACAGCGCCGGCCTACCATTCATGTTTATATGCTAGAATGCCAGTTTTAAATGCAAATAGGAGAAACTTTAACTTGTATGTAGAACCACTGACATTACATAATCTGTATTTTGTACTTTTGTGCATGCATCTGTATTTTGTTCTCACCAGAACAGTTTTTTTTTTTTTTTTAATTTTGCTTCTTAATAAATGCACAGTGTTTGAACACTCTTTGGAAGCCAAGTGCTCCTATAAAAGGCTTATCTTGTACCTGCTTTGAGTCCCGCTAACCTCCGACGCTGGATCCACTGGAATTCTGTACTAATGCAGCATCAGCAAGGCAATATGCAAACGGGGTGGCAAGAAATGATGGACACACACACTGTGCACATTTGCTGATGCTTGTGCACCACTGGCCCTTTGGATTTTACTTACAAGATTTAAGTACAAGATAAAATCATTAGCAATTTTAACACGGTGACCTCAGAGCACCAAGCCAAGCTTGGGGGGGGGGGGTTCCTTTTTGAACTGCACAGGTTGTAGTCATGAAGCCAGCCCTGCAGCTTACCGAATAAACCTCACCTTTCTCACTCTTGTCTTTAACAGTAATTTTAAAAATTGGTAATCATTGAAAGAGCACAGGCAAAACAAACACATGCCAGTAGGGGCAGTATTAAAAAACAGCACGATAATGGGTAACTCAAGCCTTAGGTGAATCCTGAAGTTAATAGGAGGGGCTGCCGCTGTGGCGTAGCAGGTAAAGCCAACTCTTGCAGTGCCAGCATCTCATTTGGGCAGCAGTTCGAGTCCCAGCTGCTCCATTTCTGATCCAGCTCTCTGCTATGGCCTGGGAAAGCAGCAGAAGATGGCCCAAGTCCTTGGGCCCCTGCATCTGCGTGGGAGACCTGGATGAAGCTCTTGGCTCCTGGCTTCGGATCGGCGCAGCTCTGGCTGTTGTGGCCATTTGGGGAGTGAACCAGAGAATGGAAGGTCTCTCTCTCTCTCTCTCTCTCTCTCTCTCTCTCTGCCTCTGTAACTCTGCCTTCAATTAAATAAATAAATATTAAAAAAAAGTAAGTAGAAAAACAAAAGGACTCACATGTCAGGGTGTAACTCAGAGGTATCCCGTGGGTGCAGTAATTACATAGTTGTGTGGAAAATTGGTAGATTAAGCTTTTTTAAGCATGAAAGATTTTTGCTTAGTGTTGCAAACCATTCAACTTTTAAAAAATAAAGGTTAAAATTTGTAGAGAGGTAATATTAAAAAACCTATCCTGATAACCGTAACGTAGTTTGAAATATTTGTTACACGTGTCTGTGACAGAACCATTTTTCTCCCACTTCAGGCGGATGATACGAGAAGAAGCAAAGATCCCACTAGTTCTCTGCTGTTCGCGTCCTAAAGTTCTGCGTTACTTTCTTGATGTGAGACAGCACCACACAGCCCCAGGGAAATCCATCCCAACAATCTGAATTTGAAGGTTTTGAAGACAATGATGAATAAGCCATTAGTTGTGTGTGCTCTCTTATCTAAGGTAGACTCAGCTTGAGTTCTCATCCCTTGCCTCTGACATGGCCCCGCCCTGGTCTCGAACCCAGGCACTCTGATGTGGGCTGTGGGCATCCCAAGCAGTGTCTCAACTGCTATAGTGAACATTGCCCCTACATTTTTTAATTAAATATTTTTATTGTTTGTTGACAAATTATAGTTGTATGTATTTATGGACTTCAATACAATGTTATAATTTATGAATATAATGTAGAATAATTAAATCAATGTAATTAACATATCTCTTACCTCAAATACCCATAAACTTTGTGGTGAGAACATTTGAAATTTACTTTCCAAGTGATTTTGAAACCTACAATATACTATATGTATATTCACCATGCTGCAATAGGTCTCCAAAACCCTACCGCTCACTCGTGTTGTCTGAGGCTTTGTCCCATTTGCTCACCATCTACCCCTTTCCTCCACGGCTGGCCCCTAGTACCCACCATTCTGCTCTCTGCTTCTTTCTTGAGATCCGTTGCTTTGAATGCCATGTGTAAGTGACAACAGGCAGTGCTTGTCTTTCTGTGCCTGGCTTATTTCACTTAGCTTGATGTTCTTCATGTCCATCCATGTTGTCTCAAGTGACAGAATCTCCTTCTTGTTAAAGGCTGAATGGTATTCCATTGTGGAAAATACCACATGTTCTTTATGCGTCCATCTGTTGATGGCCACTTAGGCTGACTCATGTCTCAGCTATTGTAGTGAGTGCTGCAATGAACTCGGCAGTATAGATGTTCTTCCATACTCTGGCTTCAAATCTCCTGGGTAAACACCCAAAAGTGGGATTCCTGGATCTCCTTTCATTCCTAAGTTGCTTAGAGCCATTCTCCAAGCCCAGGGAATTTTTGCTTTAATAACAACACCATTGGGGGTTCTCTGGAAGAGAAAGGCTATTTGCAACAGGAGGGCTCAATTGTCTATCACAAGGAAGAGCTGTAACCATGAATCTCTTCCTGTCATACATTGTATGTAAATGATAAATTTAATACTTTAAACAGATTTTTTAAAATATTTATTTATTTATTTGAAAGGCAGAGTTACAGGGAGGCAGGCAGAGAGAGAAAGAGAGGTCTTCTATCTATTGGTTAACTCCCCAAATGGCCACAAGGGCCAGAGCTAGGCTGATCCAAACCAGGAGGCAGAAGCTTTTTCCAGGTCTCCCACATGGGTGCAGGGACCCAAGCATGGGGGCCATCTTATACTGCTTTCCCAGGCCATAGCAGAGAACTGGATCAGAAGTGGAGCAGCCAGGTCTTGAACTGGCACCCATATGGGATGCCGGCACTGCAGGCAGTGGCTTTACCCGCTACACCACAGTGCCAGCCCCTAAACACATTTTTTAAATGGAGAAATTCAAACATACACAAAGGTAGAGCAAATAATATAATGGATCCCTACATATCCATCAGCCCACTTCAATAATTATCAATTCATGCCCCAATTTGTTTTGTTTTCACCCCTACCCTCTCCTTCTCCCACTCAAGTGAATTATTTTGGAGCAAATCCAAATATATCTTTAAATCCATAAATATTTCAGAATGTATTTCTATAAGGACTAAAAAAAGTAACTGCACTATCATCATCATATCATTAAATAAACTTCAATAATTCCTTAATATTTTAAAATATCCAGTGATGGTTCAAATTTCCATGATTGCCTCATAAATGTATTTCTTTTTTATTATTGTTCATGATTTTGGGAAGAACTGATATTTTAGGTTTTAAAACATTTTTATTTACTATTTATTTGAGAGACAGAGAAAGAGAGAGGGAGACAGAGCGAGAGAGAGAGCAATCTCTCATTTACTGGTTCACTCCATTTACCCACAACAGCTCCCAGGTGGGCGGAAGCTGGGAATCTGAAACTTAACCCAGTTCCTCCACACGGATAGTAGGAAGCGGATCACTGCAGCCGTCACTGCTCGCACTGGGAGTCAGCAGAGAAGGGACACGGAGCCCAGACATCCAACACGGGACATGGGCGTCCCAATCAGCGTCTTTGTTGCAAGGCCAAATGTCTGCTATCTGTACATAAATTCCTTACAGCTGCTTTCTCCCTAGATTATTTTTCGTTTATAGATTACCCTCCTTATTTTTTCCTTATTCTTTGTTGAAAGAACTAGATAATTTGTCTTGTAGTTTTCCCTATCTTGGATTTTTTTATTGCAACCTTCTACTTTTATTTTATTTTATTTTATTTTATTTTATTTGAGAGGTAGAGTTACAGATGGTGAGAGAGAGGGAGAGAGAGAGAGAGAGGTCTTCCATCCTCTGGTTCACTCCCCAAATGGCCACAATGGTCGGAGCTGCAACGATCTGAAGCCTGGAGCCAGGATCTTCTTCCAGGTCTCCCACAAGGGTACAGGGGCCCAAGGACTTGGGCCATCTTACATGGCTTTTCCAGGCCATACCAGAGAGCTGGATCTGAAGGGGAACAGCCAGGACTAGAACCGGTGCCCATATGTGATGCTGGCGCTGCAGGTGGAGGATTAACCTACTGCATCACAGTGCCGGCCCTGAAACCTTCTATTATTGTTAAACAGGTTTTCTGTCCCCTGCATTTCTTATAAATTAGAAATTAAATACGGACGTGGAATCAGAGCAAGCTTTATTTTTGGGTTATATCGTGTATCCCCTGAGCATCACATCAGAAGGCACGTAATGTCTACTGCTTCTGGAATGACATTGGTCAGTTGTTTAGGGACTGTCACTGGTCTCCCCACCTTACAAAGGAGATTCCTTGTGGGAAGACCGAACAGCGTGCTGACAGCAGCACTGCTGATCTTGGCTGGGCATGGCTGTGTGACTCTTCTGGTCTCAGCCAGCGTTCACTCACTGGTTGACCAGCTGCTGTCTGCTCCAGGATGACCCCCCACTGGGACAGCTCATCCACTTCCTGTGTGTCCTACAGTGGGCTTGCCCAGGCACCACTGTGTTGACAATCACAGGACTCCAAGGGTCTTCTGTATTTTAAATTACCCAACTCATTGAAAGATCGTTCTTTCTTAGCAAAGCAAATTCTTCATTAGCCTTCCAATTAGTTTTCAGTATGAGCATTCAATACAGATACAACATATGATAGATCTGACCTTTCTGAAATTTTGGCAGTTCATTTCATCTCTTATGTAATAGGATAAGGTTTATTATTAACATTTTCTAGTCTTTGTACTCACATGGTTTCATAGACTTTCGGACGTGATTAAAGGTCTTTATCATTTTGTTCTTGAGCTTGTCAGTTCAATCCACACCAGAATTCTTTATTTCCTTTAATTTGTCTCATTGACTCTTTTCCTTCCTGCACAATTCTTCTTCTCTTCTTCTTCCTTTTGACAGCCCAACCTGATTCACAGACAGTCCTGTTTTAGCCCGTCTTTGGGAGATTCAGGACAATCCTGTTGAAGCCAGTGTTCATAAGCTTTTTTTTTATTTTTTAAATTTAAAATTTTTATTTAATAAATGTGAATTTACAAAGTGCAACTTTTGTATTGTTATGGCTCCCCCCCACCTCCCTCCCTCCTGCGGCCCTCCCCTCCCCCACTCCCTCTCCCATCCTGCCCTTCATCGAGTTTCATTTTCAATTACCTTCATATACAGAAGATCAACTTAGTATACACTAAGCAAGGATTTCAACAGGCTGCCCGCACACAACTGCACAAGGTATAGGGTATTGTTTGACTAGTAGTGTTGTTTTTAAGTTTCATAGTAAAACACATTAAGGACAGAGATCCTACGTGGGGAGCATGTACCCAGTGACTCCCGTTGTTGATTTAACAATTGGCACTCTTATTTATGACGTCAGCAATCACCCGAGGCTCTTGCCATGAGCTGTCTAGGCTATGGAAGCCCCTTGAGTTCACCGACCCTGAACTTGTTTAGTCAAGGCCATATCACAGTGGAGGTTCCTTCCTCCCTTCAGAGAAAGGCACCTCTCTCCTTGATGGTCTGTTCTTTCTGCTGGGGTCTTGTTCACCAGGATCTTTCATTTAGATTGTTTTTTGCCACCGTGTCATGGCTTTCCATGCCTGTGAGACTCCCACGGGCCTTTTAGCCAGATCTGAAACTCCAAGGGTTGATTCTGAGGCAGGAGTGCTGTTTTGGGCGTTTGCCATTCTATGAATCTGCTGTGTGTCCTGCTTCCCCTGCAGGATCATTCTCTCCCTTTTAATTCTATCCTTCATTATTTGCTTACACTGGTCTTATTTGTGAAATCTCTTTGACACATACCCTATCTTTTTGATCGGTTGTGTATTTATACTTATCACTTTACCAAATGCGCTGGCATTGGTACCTGCCTCCTTGGTAAGACTGAGTTGAAATCCCCTGGCACATTTCTAGTTCCACCATTGGAGGTAGGTCTGAGTGAGTATGTGCCGTCCTATATATCTCCTCGCTCTCTTATTCCCACTCCTATGTTTAACAGAGATCACTTTTCTGTTAATTTTAAACACCTAAGAATGATTGTGCATTGATTACAGAGTTCAACCAGTGGTCTTATGTAGAACAAACAGAGCAACAACAACAACAACAAAAATACTAAAAGGAATAAAATAGTAAGTTGTTCCTCAACAGTCTAGACAAGGGCTGCTCATGTCATTGTCTCTCATAGTGTCCATTTCACTTCAATGGGTATCATTTTAGATGCTCGTTTAGTTGCCATCAATCAGGGAGAACATATGATATTTGTCTCTTTTGGACTGGCTTATTTCACTCAGCATGATGTTTTCCAGCTTCTTCCATTTTGTTGTAAATGCCCGGATTTCATTGTTTTTTTACTGCTGTATAGTGTTCCATAGAGTACATATCCCAGAGTTTCTTTATCCAGTCATCCGTTGATGGACATTTAGGTTGATTCCATGTCCTAGCTATTGTGAATTGAGCTGCAATAAATATTGAGGTGCAAACAGCTTTTTTCACCCCTTTAATTCCATTTGGGTATATTCCAAGGAGTGGGATGGCTGGGTCCTGTGGTAGTGCTATATTCAGGTTTCTGAGGATTCTCCAGACTGTCTTCCATAGCGACTTTACCAGTTTGCATTCCCACCAAGAGTGGATTAGTGTCCCTTTTTCTCCACATCCTTGCCAGCATCTGCTGTTGGTTGATTTCTGTATGTAAGCCAATCTAACTGGAGTGAGGTGAAACCTCATTGTGGTTTTAATCTGCATTTCCCTGATGGCTAGGGATCCTGAGCATTTTTTCATGTGTCTGTTGGCCATTTGGATCTCCTCTTTTGAAAAATGTCTGTTAAGGTCCTTGGCCCATTTTTCTATTGAGTTGTTTGTTTTGATTCTGTGGTGTTTTTTGATCATTTTATAGATTCTAGTTATTAATCCTTTAATGTGGCCTTTAGGAGGACAAGGTGAGCATGCACCAAGTTGTGAAATATGAAAATAGCGTGATGGCGAGCTCTGGCACAGACCAGAGAGGAGTCGCTCGGAAAGGGCTTAGAGGAGATAAGAATGGTGTCCCTAACGTTACAAGGGGCACTGCCAAATCAGTCATTTCTTCAACATTCACAGTATCTTTAGTCTCTTAGAGTACACAATAAGATTATATATTTTTCTTGACTTTACCAAGTATAATACCAAATATCTTACTATTTTATACTCTTTGTTCCAGTAACTTTTTTTTTTTTTTTTTGAGGCAGGACTCTCTCTGAGCCATAGATCACTTAAGGATCTTTTGAAAGCTATGGATCTTCTCCTTAGAAAATGTGCATTTGAGGCCGGTGTCGTGGCTACCTTGGCTAATCCTCTGCCTGCGGTGCTGGCACCCTGGGTTCTAGTCCTGGTTGCCCCTCTTCCGGATTCTGTCCCGGTTGCCCCTCTTCCAGGCCAGCTCTCTGCTGTGGCCCGGGAGTGCAGTGGAGGATGGCCCAAGTGCTTGGGCCCTGCACACCATGGGAGACCAGGAGAAGCACCTGGCTCCTGGCTTTGGATCAGCACAGCGCGCTGGCTGTAGTGGCCATTTGGGGGGTGAACCAACAGAAGGAAGACCTTTCTCTCTGTCTCTCTCTCTCTCACTGTCTAACTCTGCCTGTCCAAAAAAAAAGTACATTTGAATATACACTTCAGTTTTTGGAGTTTCATGGGCTTTCCAGAGGTCCTGCCCTCGAAGTGCTGCCCTGGGGAGTTGCTCATGGACTTCGGTTGCCCTAGAGCAAGGGGAAGGCAGTGAGGGTGGAGTCAAGTGTGTCCCTAACTCCCAGCTTGCCTTGAGGAAGTCAGGCAGTGTCTTCAGAACTTGGTTTCCTCAAGAGGTACAGACCAAACAACCCTCCGGATAGAACTGCCTCCGTCCCTCAGCAGCTAATAACATGGCTGGAGAGATAAAAGGAAAGAACACATACAAATTCAAGGCAGTATTTCTTCCAATATTTATCTCGAAAAATTTCAAACAGGAAAATAGAAAGAATTTTATAGTAACCACCACTTATTGCTTAAATTCTACCATTAAATTTTATCACATATATATGCATTTATCTACACATCCACCAATTCATTGTTTTAAAAATGTATTTCAAAGTAAATTACAGGCATCCTCATTTTCACCCTAAATGTCATACCAGGACTGGTACCTGCGCCCATATGGGATTCCGGCACTGCAGGTGGCTGTTTTACCCTCTATGCCCCAGCGCCAGCCCCCAAATGCTTATTCTTAATTCCTGTACTCAGCTCTGGCTGTCACAGCAATTTGGGGGTGTGGCCCACTATATGGAAGATCTCTCTGTCTCTGTCTCTCTAACTCTGCCTTTCAAATAAAAACTGGATGTATATATGTAGAATGAAATTAGATCCATACCTCTCACTATATAAAAACATCAGCTCAAGATGGATCAAAGACCTAAATTTAAGATCTGAGACTGTGAAGTTGCTGGAAGAAAACATAAGGCAAACACTCCAAGACATTGTTATCAGGGATGACTTCTGGGACAAGACTCCCAAAGCATGGCAACAAAAGCAAAACTAAACAAATGGGACTATACCAAACTTAGAACTTTTCGCACAGCAAAGGAAACAATCAAGAGTGAAGAGGGACCAGCGCTGTGGCATAGCGGGTAAAGCTGCCACCTGCAGTGCTGGCATCCTATATGGGTGCCGGTTCTAGTCCCGGCTGCTCCACTTCTGATCCAGCTCTCTGCTGTGGCCTGGGAAAGCAGTAGAAGATGGCTCAAGGGCTTGGGACCCTGCAACTGCATGGCAGACCCAGAAGGAGCTCCTGGATCCTGGCTTCGGATCAGTGCAGCTTCGGCAGTTACGGCCAACTGGGGAGTGAACAAGCAGATGGAAGACCTCTCTCTCTCTCTCTCTCTCTCTCTCTCTCTGCCTCTCCTCTCTCTCTGTGTAACTCTGACTCTCAAAATAAATAAATAAATATTTTTTGAAAAAAAAAAAGAGTGAAGAGATGTCCAACATAGTGGGAAAAAATATTTGCAAAGCACCTGACAAAAGATTAATATCCTGAATATATCAGCGACTTGAAAAACTCAACAACAAAAACCAACCAATACAGTTGAGATATAGACAAAGAACTTCAGTATACAGTTCTCAAAAGAAGAAATACAAAAGCCAACAAATATATGAAAAAATGCTCAACATCATTAGCCCTCAGGGAAATGCAAATCAAAACCACAATGAGATATCACCTTACCCCTGTCGGAATGGCTACAATCCAAAACACAGAGCGTAACAAATGCTGGTGAGGATGTGGGCAAAGGGGAACAATTATACACTGTTGGTGGGAATGGAAATTAGTGCAGCCACGGTGGAAAAAAGTGTGGCAATTTCCTAAAAATTTAAACATAGACTTGCCATATCCACTACTGGGTATATACCCAAAAGACTTGAACACAATGTATCAGAGACATCTGCACCACCATGTTTATTGCCATATGGTTCACATAGCCAAAATTTGGATCCAACCAAGATGTCCCTCATCAAGTGAATGGATTAATACACACACACACACACACACACTCAATGGAATATTATTGAGCTATAAAAAAGAATGAAATTCTACCATTTGCAGCAAAATGGACACAATTGGAGGATATAATTTTGAATGAAATAAGCTGGACCCAGAAAGACAAATACCACGTGCTCCCCCCTATATGTGGGAGATAGATTTAAAAAAAAAACAAAAAAGAAACACCTGTGTGCATCAGTATTGCTGCAAATAGAGTTTTGTAAAACTGTTTTATACCTTTGTCAAACCAATGGTTAAGAATGTCACACTATTACAGTTTTATGATCTGTGATTACTTTAAAAATGTACTGTATACGAGTGAAATGGTCATTTTTTCCAATCAATTATTATTTTAGCTGTTGTCTATATTCCCACCAAACTAGGGTCTTTTTGTCTTTTCCTTGTTAAACTTCTTATTCAGGGAAATAGTAAGCTTTTGTACTGTAATGTAAACTTAAAATATGTTATCTCAAAAACTAAAAAAAAAAAGGGAAAGTGGTGGGGGGGAGAGAGGAAGAGAATATCATTACGTTCTTAGAATTCCATCTACAATCACATTGAATCTGTTAAAAACTAATTAAAACCTAAAATATGAAAGAAAACAAGAGTTCAAATAAGGATGGTAGCATACATACACACATAGGTGCATTGGACTGGACTCCAGCATCCTGAAGGCAACATACGGATGGCCATGTTAACGTCCTAATTTAATGCCAAGACGAGATAATAAATAATTGAGTCCCTGAACTGTATCAGCTTATAAGAATTGAAGAAAAATGACTAATACTGTATGGTTTCTCTTATATGAGGTACCTGGAAGAGTCAAGTTCATGGAGACAGAAAGTAGAATGCTTGTTACTAGGGGTTGAGTTGAAAGGGCTATGGGGAGATAGATTTTAACGGATATAGAATGTCAGTTTGAGAAGATGAGAAAGTTCTGGGGGTGGGTGATGGGGATGGTAGTAGAACAATGTGAATGTACTCAATGCCAATGAAATCCACACTTCAGTGGTTAAAGTGGAAACTGTTATGTATATTTTGCATTTTAACACAAGTGAATTCAGAGAATGGCAATTGCATGTCCTAGTGGAGTCCAACACTGAAAAGTATTCCAAATACTTCCTCTTGTTTAATCCTCCCCACAGCCTGATCAGGATGGTATTGCTATCTCCATCAGAGAAGAAGGAGAACCAGCAGTCCGAGAGGTGTTCTTATCCAAGGCCATGTGGGTCGTGAGTAATGGCCGCACACAGGCATTTGTATCTTCAAAGTCTCTGCATCTTCTATGCTCTGGCTGTACTACAGTGAAGAGAGGAGATGTACACTCTGCTCTAAGACATTCTGTAGCCCATGTTTTCAGCATGTGGCACGGCAGTGGACCACTGAGAAACACTGGCAACAGATGGTGAAGGCAGTTCTTGAGCCAAACAGTGCTCGAGTGAGGAGCCAGAGGCAGGAGCAAGCTCCCTAAGAAGTGGCTGGGGCTTTGAATGAAGGAACTGTGTTCAGTGCGAACCACGTGGAAAGACTCCTCATTGCGCACGGGCCTCCGTGCACAGGCAGGCTGTTGCCTACTATCACTGGGTGTTACCCGCTGGAGAGAGCACAGCTGAAATACCGTGTGTGTGGAGGTAAAACCAAAATTTTATATCTGTACTTTGGAAATACGAGAGTTTCATAAATACAAGGCATTAAAATGACTTAGGTTCTACAAAGCGTTCAGGGCAGAGGAACAGTTTTATCGGACTGGCCTCATAAAGCTCTCTGATTGCCAACATGTAGTGCAAAAAAGAAATTTGGTACGAACAACTCAGGGAAGCTTTGTACACTGCCAACTTGAACTTTTCTTCTTTTCCCACTAAAAGCATGTTTTGGAAAATCTATGTATGTATCCTATTGTACAAAGAACTTCAAAAGACTGAAGTGGACCACTGCAAAAACCTCAGAACACTGTCTTGAGAATACTTCAAATATTTCCAAAACACATCAGCATAAAACATCTGCACTGTAAATTAAAGATGCCAACTGGGCTGCCAGGAAAGGCAAAGTTTAATATTCCCAGATGTTCTTGTACAGTATCTGCGATACGTTGGCTGAGTAGGGTATGCACATTTGTACATCATAGTATTTTTTCAAAATGTAAATTTAGTCCCTGGAGATATAACAACAGAAAGGCTGAATCAATTGTTTGAAAAGTAAAATTCTTATTTCTTTTTTTTTGTTGGTAGTTTAAAATATGGGGGGAAGGGAGAGTACAAGAAAGCTAATTTCTTTGTTGAGTGGCATGTAAAAAAATTTAGATAGTACCTCGAAAATCTTAAAAAAGCATATAAGCCTTGAAATGAATAGATTCTTATTTTGGCAGTGGTTATTCTCATTATCAGATCCTTGGAAGGATACAATGAAGTTAACCTTGAGACATTACTAAATAAACTCTCTTTCCGAGAGAATTTCTTTCTTTCTTTCTTTCTTTCTTTCTTTCTTTCTTTCTTTCTTTCTTTCTTTCTTTCTTTCTTTCTTTCTTTTTTATTTCTTTTTTTTTTTAAGGATTTACTCATTTATTTGATAAGGCAAAGTTACAGAAAGGCAGAGAGACAGAGAGAGAAGTTTTCTATCCACTGGTTCACTCACCAAATGCTGCAATGGCTGGGGCTGGCCCAGACTGGAGCCAGAGGCCAGGAGCCAGGAGCCAGGAGTTTCTTCCAGGTCTCCCACGTTGGTGCAGGGGCCCATCTTTAGGTAGTGCCTAAGCATTTGGGCCATCTTCCACTGCTTTTCCCAGGCACATTTCCAGGAGCTGGATTGGTTTGGATTCCAGCAGAAGTGGATCCAAACCAAACCAGTGCCATAGGGGATGCTGGCACTGCAGGTGGAAGCTTAACCATCTATGTCATAGCACTGGCCCTTCTTTTAAGAGAATTTCATAGCATACTGCATTTTGAAAGCATCCTATTTATTCATTGTATTTTTAAAATTAAAAAAATTATTTATTTATTTGAAAGTCTGAGTTACACAGAGAGAGGAGAGGCAGAGAGAGTGAGAGGGAGAGAGAGAGAGAAAGAAAAAGAGAGAGAGGTCTTCCATCTGCTGGTTCACTCCCCAATTAGCCGCAACTGCCAGAGCTGTGCTAATCCGAAGCCAGGAGCCAGGAGCTTCCTCCAGGTCTCCCACATGGGTGCAGGGGCCCAAGGACTTGGGCCATCTTCTACTGCTTTCCTAGGCCATAGCAGAGAGCTGGATTGGAAGTGGAGCAGCCAGGACTCGAATCAGCGCCTATATGGGATGCTGGCACTGCAGGCGGCGGCTTTACCCACTAAGCCACAGTGCCAGTCCCATATTTTTTTAATTTTTAAAAAATATTTATTGATTTATTTATTTCAAAGGCAGAGTTACAGAGAGAGACTAGGAGAGAGAGAGAGAATCTTCCATTTGTTGGTTCACTATCTAAAAATGGCCACAACAGTTTAGCCTGGAGCTGGGCCAGGCTAAAGCCAGGAGACTGGAACTCCATCCAGTCTCTCACATGGGTGGCAGGGGCCCAAACACTTGGATTATCTTCTACTGCTTTCCCAGGCATGTTAGCAGGGAGCTGGGTCAGAAGTGGAGCAGCTGAGACTCAACTGACATTCATGTGGGATGTTGGCAATTCAGGCAGTCATTTAACCTGCTGCACCACAATGCTGACCTCAGCATCCTGATTGAACTCTGTTTTGAGTGTTCAAAACAAAATGAAGCATGGCAATTTCACAACGCCATGGAAGCTGCACCTACATAAAAGAAATATTTTGGAGAATTCAGTAATTCATAGTATCCTTGCCTTTTTGGGAGTTGGTAGCTTTAGACACAAAAGTGTAAACAGTTTCATTTGGTTTCCTACTACTTCATTCTGCTTCCTTCTGTTCCATCTCCCCTGCTTTAATTATTAAAAACACAAAAAGGGGAAATTTACAAGTGTGTATGTCCTTTGTACAGGTAACAGAGCTGAGGTTCCAGTCTCCAAATCTTTGGTATTGGGCAACAACCTCCAAGGAAGAGTGAGCAAACTAGGTTTTGGACTGTTACTAACCAGGTTGTGTAGCCCCCAGAAAATAATGTTGGCTCTCTGTAACTCTGCTTCTTCATTTTCAAAACAAGAAGGTTGAGTAAGACTAGATTTCCTGAAGGACCACGTTTTGTCAGATATCTGGGGACTCTGATTAGCCTCCCTGTCAATTAGCTACAGACTGAGATCACTGAGGTCCCCGTGTCCTTCCAGCCCTAACAGTCTAGGAACACCAGGAGTTACAGAGTGCCTACTATTTTAGCCTATCCTGCTAGCCAAAGAGGACACTAGAAACTTCCAGAGTTGCTCTTCAGTCTGGCTGAGAGATGGGTTAGATAGATAAAATTAAGGAAACAGATAATGTGTACTGGGTGGAGTGCAGTGTGTGGTAGCCAAGGCCCAGGGTGTTAGAAGGCCTTCAAAGATGCGACTTGAGAGAGTTATCAAGGTAGAGGATGATGAGGTCTTAACCAATGGGCTTAATGGAGTCACCAGAAATGTAGAAGCTGGAGTATTCAATGCCTGTCTTGGCATAATGAATAGGGAAGTTTGGCTGGAATGAATTGTATTATTATTTAATGAGCCTTTAATCCCAAATTGTGTACAGCAGCTTAGCTGTTATTTTAGTGAATGTGGTAGCTATTACTGCTATATTTAGCCAGCCTGTGGTACATCAGACTATCCAACTGTTTACAATTACTTTTATTAACCCTAGGGAAATTATTGATGTGTCTCAGAATGTAACATTGACACAGTGGAACAATTGGCAAATATTTATTGAATGCATATAGTGTGCAAGTCTTTATGGAGCATAAAGCTGAATTGGAAAGGTTCTTGTCCTAAGGGAACAAACGAGTTGCTGTGATAAAATGGCCTCAAGAAAAAAATAAAATGAAATACAAGACCATATAGCATATTGAGCACTTTAAAAAGTAAAACTTACAGCAACCCATACTTTAAAAAAGATCTTAACCATACCTACATTGGTGCATTCATGACCCCTCTAACTCTAGTTCTGGTCCAGGTCAGATCTCCTCGCAGACTCTAAGACAATATTTCTTTATTTTTTCATCCTTCAGATATCTACCTGTTTTCCCAAAATATACCAAACTTTAAGTTCCAAAGAGAATACATATGTGTTCCTTCCTCAACACCACATCACCACCAGCAAATATAAGAAAAACAGAAACCACTTCAGTTGTCATCCTCATCACAAAAACCCTAAGAAACCCCAACTCAACCAAACCTCAATTCTCTGGCAAACCTACCTCAATGAATGACACTACTTCCAACAACCTACACACAACGTCAAAACCCTGGGCCTCAGGGGAAGGGCCCAGTACAATGGGCAGGGACTGTGTTCTGGAAAGGGGAGGGTTAAGGACTTCATGGGAACAAGGCATGTGTCTGTCCTGTTCAGGGTATTTCTACATCATTTAGTGTAGTATCTGAAACTTAGTAATTGATAAATATTTGTTAAAATACAGGTTTTCCTATGTGTAGAAACCATTGCTTTATCAAAAGGGAAGAAAACATTGACAGTTGTCCTTTTGCTCTTGCATGGACAGTGTAACATTTGAGCTGCAGATTCTTGAACTGGCACTGTTAGTACTTTATTTCAGTTTTATCAAGAACCAGATAGATTTGGGAGAGCTGGCTTTGTTTGTCATCTGGTTTCTTTTATTTATTTATTTATTTATTTGTTTATTTATTATTTTTTTTGACAGGCAGAGTGGACAGTGAGAGAGAGAGAGAGAGAGAGAAAGGTCTTCCTTTTGCCATTGGTTCACCCTCCAATGGCTGCTGCGGCCTGCGCGCTACAGCCAGCACACCGCGCCTATCCAAAGGCAGGAGCCAGGTACTTATCCTGGTCTCCCATGGGGTGCAGGGCCCAAGGACTGGGCCATCCTCCACTGCACTCCTGGGCCACAGCAGAGAGCTGGACAGGAAGAGGGGCAACCGGGACAGAATCCGGCGCCCCGACCGGGACTAGAACCCTGTGTGCCGGCGCCGCAAGGCGGAGGATTAGCCTAGTGAGCCGCGGCGCTGGCTACAAAATGCTTTTGGAACACAGCCTGTCTGAAAATTGGGAAATCTCTGTGTTTTTTTGTTTGTTTGTTTGTTTGTTTTTAGGATTTTATTTATTTGAGAGAGAAAGTTATAGACAGAGAGAGGGAGAGACATAGAGAAAGATCTTCCTCTGTTGGTTCACTCCCCAAATGGCCTCAACAGCAGGAGTTGGGCTGATTCAAAGCCAGGAGCCTTTTTTGGGTCCCCCACGTGGGTACAGTCCTTGAGCCAATGACAGGTTAGCCCCCCCACATAATACTGGAACCCTTGAAAGGTTGTGCCCTCTAAGAAAGAGCAGGCTAGCAAAAATCTGCCTACCAACACAGGGAGGAAACACGACAGCGTGCTTTTCATTGGTGCCCTGAGTGGAAAATAGTACTCATGCAAGTTCATAACCATGAGCCCTTATATAGACTTATCAGTCAGACTTACACCACCTGTAAGGATTCAGGAACTCCTTCATGCTGAAAAATCAACCTAAGAAACTGTAGGGAAGGCTGGGCTTGTAATGTAACTCCTCAGTGCTTGGTGGAGGCAAAATGAGTATTTCCAGAGTGATATACCCTTAACCTTAGCTGCATATCCATTCTATAATCAAAGTGTCAGTTTCTGGGTGAGGTCCAGCTGCATAAATCTCCATGAAGTGATGATAATTTAGATTAAATGGTGGAAGCATAGTGTTGGGGAGATTTTGTCCAATAGGAAACAAGATCCCAACCACCAAGTAGACTTGGGGTGGGCCCAGCAGTTGGCAAGGACGAAGGTGATTGGGAAGACCTTGTCAGGAGAGCTTGAGTCCAGGGCAGATGGCTCCCTACACAGGAGGGCAGTGGGTTACAAAATAATGAGGAAAGAAGTTGTGTAATGCACACTAGGCATGCATGGAAAAAATAGGGAGCAGAGAAGACGTAGTTCAAGGTTTGATACATTGTGATGCGTATGGGGTTTCTAACATATTGCCAGGCTTGGTCAGGACTTGCTCAGAACTTGAGCAAATTTAGGGTTGGAACCTAGGTGGAATTCCATGAGGCAGGCACAGATATGCTGTTTGTATGTCCACTTATCTCTAAACTGTGCAATGCCTTCAGTACTTAGAGAACAGAGACTCTTACACTAGCATTGGATAACACAGTAATTGCCATCCACTTTACTACAAAATATCATGCTATGCATTTCTTTCTGAACAAAATATGACTTCTATTTAAATGCATGTTGCATGTTGGTGAATTCATTTATGATAAATCCATCTGACTCTTTACTATCTGGTTTCCACTGTCACTATAATTTCTTTGGAGAAGTTTAAGAAAAGCAATTTTTTCCTTTGCTGATAGAGGAGAGTGATCTTTCATTTTAGAAAAAAAAAATTCATCGTGAAATTTCCAGAGGATTTTTTCCTAGTTTAGGATGTTTCCTGTTGTAGAGAGGGAATCCCAGTCAGCCCTGATCCCACGATGGCTGCCTCCCGTTTTCCATCTGCAGGTTCAGCCCGGGCTGGCTGCTCCCCTCTGGAAAGAGCCTGCAGCTGCCTCCCTCCCAGGGTTACGGGTCTGCTTCTGAGAACCACAGTGTCTTTCTGACCCTCTGGGGTCAGACTGCTTGGGAACTGATGCTGTCAGATTGCATCTGGGACTCCACATATTCCTGGTCTTTTTGACTCAAATGGCTCCTTGTTTTTCTCCCGTCCTGAACAGAGCCCCTCTCTTCTTCAGCCTATCCTCTCTCTGTGTCATCTCGCCTTCCAGCACTGGCACTTTTAGTATGTTACTCAGCTCGGGATGCACTGAGAAAACACGACCAGTGCTTTGCAACAACATTTCAGAGTTCCTGCTGTTTTCTATAAAATAAAAATAAAATTCTAGCTTCTACAAGAGGGAGGGAAATCAGTTTACAGTGTGCACTAAAAATTTCCCATGTGTGTTCCAGGACACGACTCATACTGAGAGATCCTTTTGGGAAAAGAGGGGTTAAAGAAAACTTTAGATGAGTTGGTACGAGGCATTTGGAGGAATCTGCATCTTACTCTCACTCATAGGAATCCACAAATTAGAAATGTGGGTTAATAGCTCTGAGAAGTCCAGCAGTAAATGTGTCTGCTTAACTTTGATTAATCCAGTGTTTTCTAAATGTTTTGACCTCTGTAACACTTAACAATTATATTTATTTATTTGAAAGGGAGGGAGGGAGGAGAGAAGGAGGGGGAGAGAGAGAGAACGAGAGTGAGCTCGCAGCTGTTGTTTCACTCTCCAGATGCCCACCATGGATGAGGCTGAGCCAGGGTGAAGACAGGAGCTGGGAACTCAACCAGGTGTCCCATGTGGGTGGCAGGAACCCATTTTCTTGAGCCATCACTGCTGTCTTACAGGATCTTCATTAACTGGAAGCTGGAATTGGGAGCAGAGCCAGGATTCAAACCCAGACACTCGGATATGAGATGCAGGCATCCTAACTAATGTTCAGACTGTTACGAAATACATATCGTTCTGGAGGAACTGACGTGCTGAGGCAGCATGCTGGAAAACACTAGAATCACCTGCATCTAATGACATCTACTGAGTCCTCATTTTCTCTGCAGCTTGAGAAGTCTTTGCCATCAAGGCCCATTTGTTTTCTCTGGACTTTCCTTCTTTCTTGGTCCCTCTAGCTTCCCTTATTCTGATGCTACTCTTGGCTCCTCTCTGTTCCTAAACCTGGGTATTTGCGCCTCAGCTCATGGTTCTTTCTCTGTACTCTACTCTTTTCTTTAGGGATCAAACTTCTCTTCTCTTTCTCTTTCTTTCTTTTAAGATTTATTTATTTATTTGAAAGTCAGAGTTACACAGAGAGAGGAGAGGCAGTGAGAGAGAGAGAGAGAGAGAGAGAGAGAGAGGTCTTCCATCCGCTGGTTCACTCCCCAATTGGCCGCAGTGTCGGAGCTGTGCCGATCCAAAGCCAGGAGCCAGGAGCCTCTTCCAGGTCTCCTTTGTGGGTGCAGGGGCCCAAGCACTTGGGCCATCCTCTACTGCTTTCCCAGGCCATAGCAGAGAGCTGGATCGGAAGCGGAGCAGCCGGGGCTTGAACAAGCACCCTTATAGGATGCCGGCACTGCTGGCAGCGGCTCTACCTGCTATGCCACAGCGCCGGCCCCACATTCCATTTCTTGTTTCAATTATCACTCATATATAAACTCTAAAAAGTAATCACTAATATCTCTGCTGGTTCTAATGCTGCATCTTAAAATGCCTCTGGAACATTTGCACGTACACAATCTGCTGCCACAGCAGGCTAACATATCTGTACTCCTCTGTCCAGGAAATGCACCCCATTCTTTCTTCCCCCAAGAACTGGTCATTTTGGCTAGGATTTTAGTTTTTGTTGAACAAAATGTATCTTTAGAAATAATAAGTAAGTGCTTCCTCTGATAGAATGTCCTTTGGCATTATTTTCATTGATGTTGGTATTAGGGGAAAGGCCCTTTAAAATTCAGTATTGTTAAGCCTGCTTGAGATACCATAGGTACTTGATTGGGAGAAACTACAGTGGTAGAAATGATACCATTCTTTTTTTTTTTAAAGTTTGTTCACTTATTTTGACTTATTTGAAAGGCAGAATGACAAAGTGGATGAGAGGGTGGGTAGAGAGCTTCCATCTGTTGGTTTACTCCCCAGATACCTGCGACAGATGGGGTCGAGTTGAGCTAAAGCCTGGAACTCCATCCAGGTCTCTCATGTGAGTGGCAGGGTACCAAGTATCTGAGCCATCATCTGCTGTCTTTCAGGGTCCACGTTAGTAGGAAGTCAAACGGTAAGCAAATGCGGGACTTGATCTTCAGCACTTCAATGTCCCAAGCAGTGGCTTAACCTGTTGTACCATAACACCTACCTCTGATACCACTCATTTTTTGTGTGTTTTTTTTTAAAGATTTATTTATTTATTTGAAAGGTATAGTTAGAGAGAGAGGGAGAGAGAGAGAGAGAGAGAGATATCTTCTATCCCCTGGTTCACTCCCCAAATGGCTGCAATGGCTGGAGCTGAGCTGATCTGAAGCCAGGAACCAGGAGCTTCATCCAGGTCTCCCACATGGGTGCATCTTCTACTACCTTCCCAGAAATATTAGCAGGGAGTAGATTGGAAGTGGAGCAGCCAGGACTTGAACTGGCGCCTATATGGAATGCCTGCACTGTAGATGGTGTCTTAACCTGCTGCACCACAGCATCAACCCCATCTGATACCACCCTTAATGCCCTTTTTATCACATCAGGTAACCACTACTTAGCCATCAAAGTTATTATCTAACATTTAAAATGTAAGGTAAAATAACAAAAATGAATAGCCTTCATATATACAAACAATAACCAGTTACAGTCCATAAAGTTAGGGAAAACTCCATTTTAATAGCAATAAAGGAGATTAAATACTCAGGAATAAACATCATAAAAATGTACAAAGCCTAGACATGAAAAATTTAAAACACTTCTGAAAGCCAGAAAAGCAAACTTGAGTAAGTGGAGACACATCCTCTGTTCTTGGATAGGGTGAGTCAACACCATAAAGATGTCAGTTCTCCTTAAATCAATTTATAGATTCAATGTAATTCCAATAAAAATACCAAGAAGGCTGTTTTAAAATGGAGCTATATAAGTTGATACAAAGTTCACATGGAACAGAAACAGGCAAGAACAGTCAGGATCACATTGGAAACAAAAATTATGAGAAAAGAATGATGTTGAAGAAGATAAAACATTTTGTGTAAAAAGGAAGGGGATTTTTTAAAAAATAAATATTTATTTGCTCACTTGTACAAAAGAAATGATACCAGTGGAAGGGCGAACCAGAAAAATGAGACAGGTTACTAAAGGGAATGGATAGGAATGGGATAGAAGGAATGTGTAGCAGGAATGGGGGTACAGTGGTACTTGCTGTGCAGATCTCTTTGTATTGATCTGATTTTTAGAAACTTGGCAATATTCCATACACCTCTGCCCCCACAAATAAATAATGAAAATTAGCCAGGAGGTGCAGGAACCCCAGATGGAATGTGAAGAGTGGTAAATGAAACTAAGTGTATTAAATGAATAGAACATTCACATCAAAATGGAAACTAACCTGAGTAATATTGGAAAACAGTATTTTGCCCATAACCTGAGAGAACAAAGACTAACAAATGTGAACAGAAATATTCTAGGTGGGTACTTAGAAACTTGTGGGTGGCCGGCATTGTGGCACAAGAGGTTAAGCCGCTGCCTGTGATGTGACATCCCATATGGGTACTTTTTGTGTCCTGGCTGCTCCACTTCCTATGGATGCAGGTTCTTGACTGGTCTGCTCCATTTCCTATCCAGCTCCCTGCTAATGGCCTGGGAAAGCAGTGGAAGGCGGCCCGGGAGCTTAGGCCTCTGCCACTCACATGAGCGATCCAGATGAAGCTACTGGCTTTGGCTTGGCCCAGACTCAGCCAACCATTGCGGTCATTTGGGGTGTCAGTCAGTGGATGAAAGATCTCTTTCTTACTCCACTCTCTTTCTATCACTCTGCTTTTCAAATACAATATAAATACAACTTTAAAACTTTTTTTGTTGGCACTGAAATAATCTTATCTTTTAGTTCAATATTCTATGAACTGGAGGGCCCTCATACTCTAGTTAGTAAATTTATTTCTGGGGCCGGCACTGTGGCGTAGCAGGTAAAGCCTTTGTCTGCAGTGCCAACATCCCATATGGGTGCCAGTTCGAGTCCCAGCTGCTCCATTTCAGATACAGTTCTCTGCTTTGGCCTGGGAAAGCAGTAGAAGATGGCCCAAGTCCTTGGGCCCCTGTACACGCATGGGAGACCTGGGGGAGGCTCTTGGCTCCTGGCTCCTGGCTTTGGATCTGCTCAGCTCTGGACATTGTGGCCATTTGAGGAATGGACTAGTAGATGGAAGACCTCTCTCTCTTTGCCTCTCCTCTCTCTGAGTAACTCTGACTTTCAAATAAATAAATAAATCTTAAAAAAAGTAAATTTATTTCTCATGGGAAGATTAATTTGCAATTCTGAAGCTATTTCATGTATACACTATGATTGGCCAAATAATAAAATATATAGTGAATAGTGAGAGACAGGTTTCTTACCATCAGAGAAAAAAATTACAAATAAATAAGAGAAGAAGATTAGAATGAACTTTGTGGTATTGGATTTTGTATTTCTTTATTTATTATATAAATTTTAAATTTATAAATTTTATTATGTATTTATTTGACAGGCAGAGTTAGAGAGAGGTTTAGAGAGAGAGAGAGAGAGAGAGAGAGAGAGAGATATCTTCCAACTATTGGCTCACTCCCCAAATGGCCACAACAGCTGAGGCTGGGCCCCATTGAAGCCAGGAGCCAGGAGCTTCTTCTGGGTCTCCCATGTGGGTGCAGGGGCCCAAAGACTTGGGTCATCTTCTACTGTTTTTCCCAGGCCATAGCAGAGAGCTGGATCAGAAGTGGAGCAGCCAGGACTTGAACTGGTGCCCATATGGGATGTTGGCACTGCAGGTGGGGGCTTGGCAGCTTTACCCAATAAGCCACAGCGCTGGCCCTCATGATTAGATATTAACATTAGAGAAAACTGAGTGAAAGGCATATGAGAACTCTACAATTTTTATCACTTTTCTAAAATCTAAGATAATTCAAAACAAAAGTTAAGAAATAGATAAATTAGAACACAATTTCAGCTCTTAGAAGTAAATAGTTTAAGATTTAAGAACTGAAATTTAGGGGTGGATGTTCGACACTGAGGTTAATAAATAGCTGAGACAGCCACATTCCTTGTTGCAGAGCCTGAGTTTGAGTCCTGGTCTGCTTTTGAGTCTACTTCCGATTTCAGCTTCCTGCTAACGTACACCCTGGGAGGAAGCAGGTGACGGATCAAGTGGTTGGGTCCCTGACACCCATGTGGGAGAACTGGATTGAGTTTCAGGCTCTTGGCTTCAGCCTCAACAGCCTTGGCTATTGAGGGCATTTAGTGAGTTAACCAGAAAATGGAATATTTTTCTCTTACTCCACCTCTCTGCTTTTCAAATATTGAATGAATGCATGAATGTGTAAACATATCAGTAAGTTCTTTAAAAAGAACTGAAAAAATAAAAAAAAAACAACCGGTACTAGGATGAGGCACATATTATGTCATAGAGAGTTAAGCTGCTACTGGGATACCCACTTCCCAAATTCACCTACTGGTTCAGGTTTCAGCTACTCTGCTTTCAATCCAGCTTCCTGCTAATGCATCCTGCAGGCAGCAGATGATGGCTCAAGTGCTTGGGCCTCTGCCACCCATGAGGGAGACCCGGATGGAGATCAGGACTCCTGGCTTCAGCCTGGCCCAGCCCTCGCTATTGCAGCCATTTGGGGAGTAAATCAGCAGATGAAAGACTCATATTTATCCTCTCTCTCTCACTTTGTCCTACTCTGTCTTTCAAGTAGATGAAAATAAATAAATAAACATTAAAACCTGAGAAGGCTATATTATTTACTTTTTAATTTTAGGCCTGTTTAGTGCATATTAAGTTGACTTACTATTTTCTTTAAATGTATGTTCTTACTACAACATAATCTGGCAGGGCTGGTAAACTTAAAGTGTTTTTCACAAAGCCAGCCTTTTTCCAAAAGCTTTATGTCTTGCTCTTAACCTGCAGTTCAACATGATAATGGGCATACAGGAAACACTGAAAGATACATTTTTCATTTATCAAAAGAAAAATATGTTAGCTGTTTATATGACCTTTAAATTGCAGTTGGAAACCAAAGATAACTTACTACTATTATTATTAATTCAGAATTTATGCTCTGAGGTATTGTCTTCGTTCACTCTGGCCTCATTTCATTTTGAGATGCTGGGATTGCTTTTCACAGTTGTGGTATGAACGTGTGCAACTGCACTAACATAGACACATAGCTGCGTCTCTTCTCTCTGCCATGTGGGAGTCTAGTTACAAATCCTCTGGTGAAAACTGGATGAGGGAGTCATGCAGAGAAACTGGATTCTCTTATCCCTTCCTAAGCTAGTGAAATGCCTTCTCACTGAGATTTTAATACTTCAGCCTTAGATTATGGATGAGATGCAACTAATGAGCTTTGAGTACTCTACAGGCAAAATCCTGTAGAGTTTTTCCTGGAATGGACTGGGTTCAATAGTGAAGAGAGGACTATTTAGTCACTTAGAGAAAACTTCCCAGAGAGAAAATGGAAACAGTTGTGATTGGCAGGGTTATCTCTATTCCTCCTGAGTTCCTTGTCTTATTTCTGGGATACTGTTAAATAAAAAAATAAAAGAGGGGTGGGCGTTTGGTGCAGTGGTTAAGATGCTGCTGGGGGAGGGGGAGGTGGCTGGCATTGTGGCATAGCAGATAAAGCCACCGCCTGCAGTGCCCATATACCATATGGGCACGGGTCCCAGCTGCTCCACTTCCAATCCAGCTCCCTGCTAACACACCTGGGAAAGCAATGGGATATGGTCCAAGTACTTGGGCCTCTGCACCAATGTGAGAGACCAGATGAAACTCCAAGTTTCAACCTGGCCCAGTGCTGGCCATTGCAGTCATCTGGAGTGTGAACCAGCAGATGAAAGGCCTCTCTCACCCTCTCCCTCCCTCTGGTTCTGTAACTCTTTCAAAATAAAGAAATTAATTAAAAAACCCAAAATGCTGCTTGGGATGCCTGAATCTCACATTGGAGTGCCTGGTTCAAGTCTCAGAATCCAATTCCAATCTCCTCAAAGTTGCTTCAAGTGTTTAGGGGCCCTTTCAAATTTCTGTTGGGTTAGACTCATCCAGCTGTCTGTGGCACATCCATTGTCAACACTCTTGCTTCATAGATTATTTTTCTTCTTGTCCATTTATTTATTTGTTTGAAAGGCAAAGTGACAGAGAGAGGGGGAGAGACAGAGATCTTCCATCTGCTAGTTCACTTTCCAAATGGCTGCAATGGCCCGGGCTGGGCCAGGCTGAAGCCAGGAGCTTGGAGCTCCATCTGTGTCTCCTATGTGGGTGCCCAAGTACTTGCACTACCTTCTGCTGATTTTCCAGGTGCATTAGTGGGGATCTGGGTCAGAAGCAGAGCATCTGGGACTTTGACGGTGCTCAGAGGGGAATAGGGTGTCACAGGTGGCAGCTTAACCTGCTGTGCCACAACACAGGCCCTACTTCAGGGTTCCTTAATCATCATTACCATCCCTTCAGCTTTGCTTAAGGTTTAAAAGGGAAAATATGATGATTCAGGTAAGATTTAAAACCAATGTCAGATCTTTCTGAAAAGCAAGAGTATTTACAAATGGTGTATAAATTTAACACTTCCTCTCTGTTTGACACAGTATTCAGTATTCAACATCGGAAATCACACATTGAGTTGTGTCTTGTCCACCTGCATATAGTATTAAAAAAGGGTATATGGGCTGGTGCCGTGGCTCACTAGGCTAATCCTCCGCCTTGCGGTGCTGGCACACCGGGTTCTAGTCCCGGTCGGGGCGCCGGATTCTGTCCCGGTTGCCCCTCTTCCTGTCCAGCTCTCTGCTGTGGCCCAGGAGTGCAGTGGAGGATGGCCCAAGTGCTTGGGCCTTGCACCCACATAGGAGACCAGGAGAAGCACCTGGCTCCTGGCTTCGGATCAGCGCAGTGTGCCAGCCGCAGCGTGCCGTCCGCAGCGGCCATTGTGGGGTGAACCAACGGAAAAGGAAGACCTTTCTCTCTCTCTCACTGTCCACTCTGCCTGTCAAAAAACAAAAGGGTATATACTCAAACAATAATGTATTTTGGACATTGCTCCATCGGTACAAGTCCTTCTCTCATTATTACACAGTAGTGAATCTTTGCCACGGAATGTACAGCTGGTTTCAGTTAGGTTCTCAGCACTGTACTTGTGGAGTCCAAGATGTGGATGGTCGGCCTGTGTGACATATTAATCACATTTAAACTTATACCTAGTGTGATAAAAACACTTCTTTCCCTAAATGGTATCAGTGGTATAAAAATATTACAAAATTAGGCTGGTGTTGTGGAGTAATGGGTTAAGCCACCACCTGTAGCACTGGCATCCCATACTGGTGCTGGTTTGAGTCCCAGCTGCTCCACTTTCTATCCTGCTCCCTGCTAATGTGCCTGGGAAAGCAATGGAGGATAACCCAAGTGCTTGGACCCCTGCCTCCCATGTGGGAGACCCAGAAATAGCTCCTCGCTCCTGGCTTCTGCTTGGCCCAGCCCTGGCTCTTGCAGTCATTTGGGGAGTGAACCAGCGGATGGAAGATCACTCTATCTCTCCCACTTTCTCTGTAACTGTCGCTCCCCCTCTTCGTGGAGGAACGACACAGGACCCTGCGCTGTTCTTTCGTCTGCTCGGCCCTCCCCGGGTTTGCTGCTGGTTCTTCCCGGGTTGGCTACTATCCCTTCCACCTCCGTGGAAGGGCAGTTCCCCCTGGCCGCATTCCCCACTTCCGCAGGGGAGCGGCACACCGCCGGCCAGCTTTCTCGGGGGCTGCACGGGTTCCCTTAGATGTTCCCCATAGATGTTCCTGGTGCATGCCGTCTCTCTCCTCCTTTATAGTCCTCCTCCGCCAATCCTAACTCGGCTGCCCACACGCCGAGTACGCTGCTCTCCTCCAATCAGGAGCAGGTCCTACAGTTTATTAGCTGAACTGGAGGCAGCTGTGTGGAAGCTGTTTACTTCTCTCCCAGCGCCATATTGTGGGAGAGCAGATGCATAGAATAAGTCTTAATTCCAGTAACTCAGTCCAGTCCGGGCTGCTCCCCACATGTAACTGTGCCTTTCAAATAAATAAAATAAATCTTTAAAAATATATTACAAAAAGCTTTACACATCAGAAAAAAGGAAATATCAAAATCACATCCCCTTTGACAATAGCTTTGCCACAGTCGAGAAATCCCATCTAGTTTTTCCATACACCGGTTTTTACAGCGTATTCATAACAAAATACATTTTACATTTTGCCATTTTTACTTGATGTTGCATCATTTATGATTTCCATGCCTTTATATGACTTCATGCATACTAACTGTATCTTCAGAAAGAGTATACCCTTGTTAGCCAGGTCTGGAAGGGTAATATACACAGCAAAGGAGGGGACAATGGATTTAGGCTTTTGTTTTGTTTTGAGAATCTGTTAAGTTTCCTGCTATAGTTTAGTGATGTTAGCCACTTTCTCTTACTTACAATAATTCTATTGAGCTTTGTTCCTTTTAGTAATACAATTATCTCATTTCCTTTCCCCTCCCCCAGTCCAGGAGCTGCACGTAAGGCATCATTACATTTTACTACTTGCTTTATGGAAATGAAAAATAATAAAGAACTCCAGCGAGTTAGGTTTTAAACCAAGTGGCGGCACACTATGACTCTTCTAATTATTAGGACAGTGGTGCTAACGTTTTGGCCGCCCAGCATGTTTCTGCTCATCCTCCTTCTTGTAACTAGCAGCCCCTTATACCCCTGCCTCATCCCCGGCTCCTTGGCCTGCTCAGTCATTCGGCCTATTCACTTGGACAAGGCATTTAATTTAGAGGTGGCGACATTCCAAGCAAAGAAGCAATGACAATTACAACTCCTCTCTAAGATTTATATGTGGAAGGTGAAAGAGAGTAACATCTTTGCTCTTGGGTTGCCAATCTAGGAAAAAATGTCACGTTGGTGCTGCTGGCAGCTAGTTCTGCCAGCTGGGAGAAGGTGTGTCTTCAGTTATAAAGACTAGAGCTGAACAGAGATGAGAGGTAGAGAGAACTAAAGCACTAAAATTCTGGCTTCGGTGAATGACCCCCAATCTCTTCTACAACTATGTGGCAATAAACTTAAACTTGCTTAAACTAGGTTTAATTGTGGGTTTCTAATTTGCAAGGTTCTAACGAGCATAGTTCCTGTAACTACAGATAAGACACCTACCACCACCAGTGCAATCTCCTGCCAGTAGACAACAGTAAAAAGACTTGGCTCCCAACAGTAAGTGAACATTCTAAAAGTGAGACAACATAAAAGTTAGAATAGTCTGGAAAGTTAAGTTTTTTGGTAAAATAGTTAATATTTGAAGAAACTAGGTCACTTCACTTGATAATGTAGATGTTTCTCACATTGTACTCAAATATACCAAAGTTTATGTGAGATTATACTAACTTAACACACAAAGGGGTAAGATCAGAAAGCGAGAAAAAAATGGACTGATTATTATTTCTTAGGAATTGAAAAAGGGAGGAAAAAAGTTGAGATAGAAGGATGAATGATCTTCATATTTCTGTATCTAAATATCTGTAAAACCTGTACATTATATCACTTGTAGGTGTCTGGAGTTCCATTTTTTGTTTTAAATCTAACTTTTAAAAAATTTATTTCACCTTTCAAATGCCTGCAAAAGCAGGCCAGGTGGAAGGCATGTTTCTGGAACTCCATCAGGGTCTCCCACATGGGTGGTAGGCATCCACACAGTGGGCCATCACCTGCCACCTCTCACGGTGAGCATTAGCAGAAAGCTGCAATTAGACGCAGAGGAGGCCGGCGCTGTGGCTCACTAGGCTAATCCTCTGCCTGCAGCGCCAGCACCCCGGGTTCTAGTCCTGATTGGGGCGCCGGATTCTGTCCTGGTTGTTCTTCTTCCAGTCCAGCTCTCTGCTGTGGCCCGGGAGAGCAGTGGAGGATGGCGCAGGTCCTTGGGCCCTGCACCGGATGGGAGACCAGGAGGAAGCACCTGGCTCCTGGCTTCAGATCGGCGCAGTGCACCGGCCACAATGTGCCGGCCGTAGCGGCCACTTTGGGGGTGAACCAACAGAAAAAAGAAGACCTTTCTCTGTCTCTCTCTCTCACTGTCTAACTTTGCTTGTCAAAAAAAAAAAAAAAGCAGAGGAGCTGGGACTCGAACCAGGCACTCTGACATGGGATTCAGGTAATACAAGCAGTGTCTTAACCCCTGCACCAAATGCCTGCCCCCTACTATTTGTAAAGAAGTAATTACTGTTAACAGGTGAACAGAAAGCTGTGGGGCATAACATGGTTAGCTTAGTGTTTTTATCTGTATTAACACTCTAGTCAGGTTGATTGAATGAGCTATAGCTAATTCTGATGATGGGGGAGGGGTGAGCAACTTGATCAAAAGGTCTGAACTGACCAAGTCATTGTCAAGTCCATGGTACAATTTTGAAGGAATATAGACAAAAATGTTCTGTTGCAGCAATCTTTTTTTTTTTTTGCAGCAATCTGTTTAAGAAGAAAATACTTCCATTAAAATATTAACATTCTGTCAGAGGAAAATAAAATGGAGATAAAACGCCTTAGTAACAATATCAATAAAGTATGTATTCATCATGATAGTTGTAGACCTTACTATTTAATACAGTAACATAATGTCGATTAAAGACATGAAAAGATTCTATGACAGAACAGTTTTGCCAGAAAAGTGGTTTTATTAGACAAACAATGGGATTGTTAATGTCATGCATTAATATTTTATTTTAAATAATTGTATGATCATCCTTTAAGTAACATATGGATTCCTCAGCACTTTTATTTTATAACCTCATTCTCAAAAATTCCAGTGGCTTGTTTTCTTGTATTTCCCTTAATTGTAGTGATCTTAAACAGATCTTTAGTTTCAAATCTGCCAGTCGTTCTCATACAGATGCATAAATATATTTTCTCCAGTTGGCTCCTTATTACAAAGACAGCTTGTTTGTGGGCATGATCAGGACATCTGCATTTTATTGGATTTAATTTTTAATAATAAAGACCTCCCACATTACAGATTCTTTCCAGCCTAAATTTGCCTGTGTGGGAAGCAAAAGAACCGTCAGTCAGAGGGAAAAAGTGAATCCATATGGTGCTGACGGTACAGCTTCTCTGGCTGCAAAGAAAGAGTTGAGTACAGACAGTGCCCCCAGCAGATCTGTTCTTCTTTTCTTAAAAGCTTGCTGCCATGGCCTGGATATCTGAGTTCCCCAGAATTATCTTGAAATGGAATTGCAAATGTTATAGCACGAAGAGGTGAAGCAGTGGAGTGATTAGGTCACTGGGGCTCTGCCCTGGTGTATGGGATTAGTGCCTTTTGTTTTCTGTCATGTGAGAACACATAGATGGCATTGTCTCTGAGGGACAGGACAGGTCCTCACCAGATACTGAATCTGCTGGCATCTTGAGACCCCCAGCCTCCTTAATAGAGAGCAATACATTTCTGTTGTCTATAAACCACCCTAGGGTATTTTGTTACAGTAGATGGAATGGACTAAGGTACTTGCTACAGCTGGAAAGACTAGGGGTGGGGCAGATGTTGTGGTGCTGCTTGGGATGCCCATGTCCTATATTGGAAGTACCTGGGATCAAGTTGCTTTCAATCCAACTTCTTGTCAATGTGCCTGGGAGGCAGTAGATGATGGCTCAAGTACTTGGGTTCCTGCCACCTACATGGGAGACTCAAACTTTCAAATAAACTTACAAATAAAATAGCAAAGATTGGCATCAGTCCCAACCCAATAGCTTTGAGCCAGATCAGTTCATCAAATCATGGATGCTTAACCGAAATTGTAAGGGCTCATTCTACATTGCCTTGGTCTCACTCTGTTTCTCTTGCATATGTCCAGTCCCTGACTCTTGTCCCTCTGTCTTGACTCATTGCTAATTTCTAGACTTGCTTGATTTTAGTCTTCCCAGTCCAATATTCAATACTCTCCAAGGACTTTGGCTCAGGTTCCCACATAGACTCTATAGTATGGAGAAACCATACAAATCTCAGATCTGTCAAATAAATACTTAAAACATTGCATCTTTAGTTTTTTAAAAGTGAACAATTAAAGTTGGTAATGGAATGTAAAGATGATACATCTTCATTTTTACAAAGTTATACATAATTCTCCACTGTGCAAGAACTGTAAGGTTTTCTTTTGATACCAAAATACCTAGAACAGCTTAATGTCTCTTGGTCAATATCTCCAATGGGATTAGGAAGAAATGGGTGTCACATACTTTTTACTATTGGTGTTACCTCCCTAAAGCATAAAGAAGAAAAATCTGTTATCACTTAATAATTATACAATATCTATGGGTAACAGTGTGATATTTCAACAAATATATACATGGTATACTGATCAAATCCAAATAATTAACATTTCCCTCTCCTTGTCACTGGAGCCTGCAAGCTTGTATTTCCTCTTGTATTTGTGAAAAACATGATAGTTTGTTGGGAATTATAGTCACCCCTACTGTGCTGCAGAATATTAGGACTTAATTCTTCTATGTTTTAGCACCTGTTACCCAAACTCCCTATAAACTCCCTTCTCCATCTTCCCAGACTCTAGTAACCATTGTTCTACCTTCAGTCACCTTTTTTGTGTTTCCATATATGAGAGAGATCTTTAAAAATCCATGACCTTCCTTGTATGTCTCTCATCTATAACTCTTGACAACTCTGCATCAGCCAGAGAGAAGATGTTGCCTCCTTAGACAATGTTATTTGTCCTAAAAAGTTGTTGGGAAAATTTAAATTTAGTTTCACGAGCTTCCTCAATGCTGAGGGTGATGCAAATGGTGATAACATCCTTAAATATCTCATTAGCTGGCACAGAGGGCAGATTTGTGACACTCCGATACATAAGTTCATATCCTTGCCTCTAGTATCTGTGAATTTGACTTTCTTGTGAAAAGGACCTTTGCAGATGAAATCAAGAGGGGCAGGTGTTTGGCTCAGCAGTTAAGTCATTACTTGGAGTGTCTGCATCTCATATCACAGTGCCTAGTTCCAGTCCTACCTCCCCTCCCTATCCGAGCTTCCTATTAATGTACATCCTGGAAAGTAGTAGAGAATGGCCCAAGTAGATGGATTCCTGTCACCTGCAGGGGAGACCTGGATGGGGTTCCAGGTTCCATGCTTTGGCCTGGCCCATCCCTGACTCTTGGGGGAATCTGGGGAGTGAACCTGTGAATGGAAGATCTCTCTCTGCTTTTCAAGTAAGATGGAAAAAAAAAAAAAAAAAAGCAAGTGAGATAGGGCCACACTGACTTAGGCTAGGTTCTAATACAAGGATGGTATGTGCTCTCATAAGAAATAAATTTGCACCTATGGACATACAGGGAGATGTGTACATATAAACACGTGGGCAGACATGTGACAATGGAGGCATGGGACATAGTGATGTGAATTCAAGCCATGTAACATCCAGGATTGCTGGCAACCTGCAGGAGCTATAAAGAAGGTGGCGAAAATGCTTCCTTGGAGCCTTGAGAGAGAAGCACAGCCCTGCCGACACCTTGATGTTGGACTTGTTTCCTCCAGAACTGTGAGAATAAAGTTCTGTTGTTTTAAGCCACCCAGTGTGTGGTAATCCCTATGGCAATCTCTTGAAACGAATATACAAGTTAAGGAGGCACAAACAGAACAATAAACTATAATAAAGGTCTAGAGATCCATGGATATAAAGCAAGGAGACATAGCTTCTCAATGTCATGGACAATATTTTTTCAAATACCAGGTTTCTTGTGCAACAACTTAGTACACACTTTTTGACTTAGTGTGTGATTTAAACCCTGTCACCTCACCTCTCTCAAGCTGTTTCTCATCAGTGGAAGTCAGCAGATGTTGAAATCTGTTCCACTTGTAATATTTTATGCTGCTAAACCCGTAACCTAGGCTTTTTTTTTAAGTTGTAAACTTATAATTTAAGATATGAGGTGAAGGAGGGGAAAAGTCACTTGGGGGATTTTGTGTCCCCTGTCCCCACCCCCCACCCCCCAAGGTGAGAAGCCTGTGAAAGGAAGTAGCTTATTCCCCAAGCTGAATTGCATTTCCAGTGTATGCAGGTGAAGGACAAACTCCTTTTGTCGTGACAAGCGTGTTTGAGTAATGAAATAACTGGACACCAATGTGTGTGCAGGCACTACTCAACCCAGCGGTACGGTGGGATCGAGGGAATTCGCGCGGGGCTGAATCTGGGGCTCCGCGGAGTCCCCGGGCAGCAAGTTTAAACTCTCCAAACCGGATTCCTTACCCGTAAAACGGCAATAACACAGCATCCTCCCGAGGGGGTGTGGAGGAGACGAGATAAATGAAATAAATCCCTGTTGTCTAGTGCGTGATATAAAACCACTATTGCTTGCTTAGAAAATGCCTGCTTACAGAAAGAGCACTAAACACTCCAGGGCCCCCGACCCAGATCAGGACCGCCATTCCCCGCGCTCTCGGCGGCCGGGCTCCCAGCCCGGGTCTCCCCAGGCGCGCGGGGGCGGGGCCGGCGGAAGCGCGCGCGCGCCGCTGTCAGCGGCACCGGAAGTTCCTGGCCCGGCCTGGCGGTAACCTTGGGGGCCTCGCTGCCACCACTGGCGCTGCTACCTGGGTGGGCTTGGCGAGTCTGAGCTTAGCCGGGTGGGAGCCGTTAGCTGCCAGGAGCCACCAGGTTTGCGGAGGAGGACGCTGAGAGCCGCGGGGAGCAGGTGCCCGGGCGCACGGCCGCCCAGCCGACATGTCTCTAGTGGCGGAAGCCTTCGTCTCCCAGATCGCAGGTAGCGCTCGTGGCCGCTGGTCGCCGACCCGGCCGGGGGCGGGGGATGGCACGGAGTAGTCGCGGCGGTGGGGGCCAGAGCTGAGTACTGGGCTGGAAAGTTCTTCAGCCTTGCGGCAGTGGGGGTGGGGGTGGCGGTGGGGACGAGCACCGGGCGCCAGCTTCATCTCACAGATGAGAAAACTGAGGCCAAGGTCACCTCACAGGGCCAGGCGCCCCGTCTGCTTCCTCGGGGCGGTGCTTTGTGTGCAGCTCCCAGTTTCATCCGGAGGGGTGGGAGTGTGTGGAAGACCCCGTGTGCTGGTATTGAGGTGGGGGCGTGACCACAAGGCCTGGAGTCGCAAGGCTTCTGTGGACGAGTGGGGGCGGCCTCTGGGTCGTGGGACCTCAAGTTGAAGGTGACTGTCGCTAACGAATCGTTGCCCTTGTTACCTGTTGTGGGGGGGTTGAGGGAGCTACCGACGTTCTTGATTCCTCTCGAAGCCTTTTGTCAAGTCCTGCAAGGTTCGTTGAAGTGTCTTTAAAACTCTATGTTGTGTCCTTTAAAGAAATAGCTTTAACTCGGTGGACTGAACAGGACTGATGTAAATAGATATGTAGCATGTTTTCTCTTTTATTTATTTATTTTATTCTTTTGACAGGCAGAGTGGACAGTGAGAGAGAGAGACAGAGAGAAAGGTCTTCCTTTGCCGTTGGTTCACCCTCCAATGGCCGCTGCGGCCGGCGCACTGCCGCGCTGATCCAATGGCAGGAACCAGGTGCTTCTCCTGGTCTCCCATGGGGTGCAGGGCCCAAGCACTTGGGCCATCCTCACTTCCTGGCCACAGCAGAGAGCTGGACAGGAAGAGGGGCAACCGGGACAGAATCCGGTGCCCCGACGGGGACTAGAACCCGGTGTGCCAGCGCCGCAAGGCGGAGGATTAGCCTAGTGAGCTGCGGCAGCGGACGCATGTTTTCTCTTACTGAGGTTCTTATTTAGTGAAAGAAGTTAAATATTGTTGACCAAGTAAACTAGGCACAGGTACTTCTGGAGGTAGGTAAACGGGGTTACCCTGAACTCCTTAGCGGTATTTTCAGCATGAGGCTAGTACTGAGAATTTCTGCATAAATAGGGTACATTCGAACCGAGCAGGTGTGTTTTGGAAATGGGAAGATCAGAGTGTGTCATAAAAGTTGCCCAAATCTTTTTTATTGCATTGCCTTTGTGTGAATGCACATTCCTTTCCCCTAAATACATTGCTATTCTAGGAGAGGGAGAAGCGCGGCTAGATTGTAAGCCTCCTGAAAGCAGGATCATGCGTGTCTTCTTTCCCCGTTGTATCCTGAGCGCCTGCTCAGCTGGCGCTCATTAAATATTTGTGAGCTGAGGCAGTGAATAATCTTATGATTACTTATATTTTTTCCGTGACATTGGAAAAAAATCAGGCTTACATAGTTAGACAGTGACTTAGTTTAGATTGCTACTATATTACAAAATCATTTCACAGTGTATGCTGATATTTGTATACAATGTGCATGTATCCCAATGCATACTTTTCTTTTAAAGAAAAAAAGATGAATATCTTAATAAGTTTCAAATTTTTTCTTAGTGGAGTTTAAGAATTTTTAAGAATTTTGTCTGCCATCTTAGCTATTTGTAGTAATCTGTTACCCTAGAAGGAGGCATTTAAAGGTAGATAATTCAACAAGTGGTGTTGGAACACTTCTGAGGTCATAATCCTGTATGAATGAATTCCAGATAAAGATATAAATGTACCAAAAAAACCCCAAATTATAATAAAATAAATAGAAAATTTAGGAGATTATTTTAATAATCTTGGCTAGCAGAAGAGGCCCAAGCAAGACAGACACAGATCCAGAATCTGAACGAAAAAGTTGACAAGTTTGATTGCAGAAAAATTTTGAAAATTCTGTGTGATAAAAGATCCAACTAATAAGTTTCTACACATAGGTAAGAAAAAGACAACCCAGGAGAATGAAAGGCAAAGGATCTGACCAAGCAGTTCACAAAAGGGAAAATGTGAAAAGGATGGTGAATAAATGCTCTCTATTGTTAACAATAGGTAGCACTTTTCACACCTTGTCAGCTGGGCAAAAATGAATATGATAATTTCTTTTCTTTTCTTTTCTTTTTTTTTTTTGACAGGCAGAGTGGACAGTGAGAGAGAGAGACAGAGAGAAAGGTCTTCCTTTGCCATTGGTTCACCCTCCAATGGCCACCGTGGCCAGCGCGCTGTGGCCGGCGCACCGCGCTGATCCGATGGCAGGAGCCAGGTGCTTCTGGTCTCCCATGGGGTGCAGGGCCCAAGCACTTGGGCCATTCTCCACTGCACTCCTTGGCCACAGCAGAGAGCTGGCCTGGAAGAGGGGCTACCGAGACAGAATCCGGCACCCCGACCGGGACTAGAACCCGGTGTGCCGGCGCCGCAAGGCGGAGGATTAGCCTAGTGAGCCGTGGCGCCGGCCCGAATATGATAATTTCTAATACTGCTGAGGTAGTCATGGGAAAAACAGTTACCCTCAAACTATGGGTGTGCCTGTAAATTATTATTACTTTCTTGGAACTTAATAGTGATATTAAGATGCCATCCTTTGACCCAGAAACTATGAGGATTTATCTGGAAGAAATTTAAGTAGTGATACTTAAATATACAGAGATATTAATTGTAGTGTTATTTGTTATAACAAAAAAAAAACTAGGAATGTATTAAATGTACAGGTTGAGTATCGCTTGTCAGAAATGCTCGAATTCAGAAATGTCTCCGATTTCAGATGTTTCTAGATTTTGGAATATTTTGGATGTTTGGATTAGCAATGCTCAGCCTGTATCACATTATCATTTGCTCACATCTTTACAGTTAGTAGAAATAAAGAGGTATGCCTATAAAATATATTGGCTTGGAAGCTATGATTTTATTAAATAAAAACAAGTTATAGAATACTATATGAAGAGCATAGTGGGTTAAGCCGCCACCTGTGGTGCTGGCATTCCATATGGGTGCCAGTTCCTGTCCCAGTTGCTCCACTTAGGATTCAGTACCCTGCTGGTGGCCTGGGAGGGACAGCAGAGGATGGCCCAAGTGCTGGGGCTCCTGCTGTCCACATGGGATACCAGGGTGAAGCTCTTGGCTTTGGCCTGACTCAGCCCTTGCCATCGCGGCCACTTGGAGAGTGAATCAACATATGGAAGACCACTTTCTCTGTCTCTCCTTCTTTCTCTGTAACTCTGACTTACAAATAAATAATAAAAAAATCATAAAACAACCTCATGAACCCACTATTGTTAAGTAAAGGCTGCATGAACAAGTTTATGTTTACATGGAAAAAAATTTATAGAATGCTCAACTAGTTTTAACTTTTTTTAATGTTTATTTTATTTTTTTTATTATTTAGTAAATATAAATTTCCAAAGTACAGTTTATGGATTACAATGGCTTTCCCCCTGCCCCATAATTTCCCTCCCACTCGTACCCCTCCCATCTCCCGCTCCCTCTCCCATTCCATTCACATCAAGATTCATTTTCAATTATCTTTATATACAGAAGATTGATTTAGTATATATTAAGTAAAAATTTCATCAGTTTGCACCCACACAGAAGCACAAAGTGTAAAATACTATTTCAGTACTAGTTGTAGCATTAGTTCACATTGGACAACACATTAAGGACAGATCCCACATGAGAAGTAAGTACACAGTGACTCCTGTTGTTGACTTAACAATTTGACACTCTTGTTTATGGTGTCAGTAATCTCCCTAGGCTCTAGTCATGAGTTGCCAAGGCTATGGAAGCCTTTTGGGTTCGCCGACTTCGATTTTATTCCGACAGGGTGATAGTCAAAGTGGAAGTTCTCTCCTCCCTTCAGAGAAAGGTACCTCCTTCTTTGATGGCCCTCTTCTTTCCACTGGGATCTCACTCACAGAGATCTTTCATTTAGGTGTTTTTTTTTTTTTTTCCAGAGTGTCTTGGCTTTCCATGCCTGAAATACTCTCATGGGCTCTTCAGCCAGATCCGAATGCCTTAAGGGGTGATTCTGAGGCCAGAGTGCTATTTAGGACATCTGCCATTCTATGAGTCTGCTGTGTATCCCGCTTCCCATGATGGATCGTTCTCTCCCTTTTTTATTCTCCCGCTTCCCATGATGGATCGTTCTCTCCCTTTTTTATTCTATCAGTTAGTATTAGCAGACACTAGTCTTGTTTGTGTGATCCCTTTGACTCTTAGACCTATCAGTGTGATCAACTGTGAACTGAAATTGATCACTTGGACTAGTGAGATGGCATTGGTACATGCCACCTTGATGGGATTGTATTGGAATCCCCTGGCACGATTCTGACTCCACCATTTGGGGCAAGTCCAATTGAGCATGTCCCAAGTTGTACATCTCCTCCCTCTCTTATTCCCACTGTTATATTTAACAGGGATCACTTTTCAGTTAAAATTTAAACACCTAAGAATAATTGTGTGTTAATTACAGAGTTCAACCAATAGTACTAGAACAAAAAAAAAAATACTAAAATGGATAAAGTATTACATTGTAAATCAACAGTCAGGACAAGAGCTGATCAAGTCACTGTTTCTCATAGTGTCCATTTCACTTCAACAGGTTTCCCCTTTGGTGCTCAGTTAGTTGTCACCGATCAGGGAGAACATATGATATTTGTCCCTTTGGGACTGGCTTAATTCACTCAGCATAATGTTTTCCAGATTCCTCCATCTTGTTGCAAATGACCGGATTTCATTGTTTTTGACTGCTGTATAGTATTCTATAGAGTACATGTCCCATAATTTCTTTATCCAGTCTACTGTTGATGGGCATTTGGGTTGGTTCCAGGTCTTAGCTATTGTGAATTGAGCTGCAGTAAACATGAAGGTGCAGACAGCATGTTTGTTTGCCAATTTAATTTCCTTTGGGTAAATTCCAAGGAGTGGGATGGCTGGGTTGTATGGTAGGGTTATATTCAGGTTTCTGAGGAATCTCCAGACTGACTTCCATAGTGGCTTGACCAGTTTGCATTCCCACCAACAGTGGGTTAGTGTCCCTTTTTCCCCACATCCACTCCAGCATCTATTGTTGGTGGATTTCTGAATGTGAGCCATTCTAACCGGGGTGAGGTGAAACTTCATTGTGGTTTTGATTTGCATTTCCCTGATTGCTAGTGATCTTGAACATTTTTTCATGTGTCTGTTGGCCATTTGGATTTCCTCTTTTGAAAAATGTCTATTGAGGTCCTTGGCCCATCTCTTAAGTGGGTTGTTTGTTTTGATGTTGTGGAGTTTCTTGATTTCTTTGTAGATTCTAGTTATCAACCCTTTATCTGTTGCGTAGTTTGCAAATATTTTTCCCATTCTGTCGGTTGCCTCTTCACTCTCCTGTTTCTTTTGCAGTACAGAAACTTCTCAATTTGATGCAATCCCAATAGTTAATTTGGCTTTGACTACCTGCACCTCCAGGGTCTTTTCTAGGAAGTCTTTGCCAGTACCTATATCTTGCAGGGTTTCTCCAATGCTCTCTAATAATTTGATGGTGTCGGGTTGTAGATTTAAGTCTTTAATCCATGTTGAGTGAATTTTTGTGTAAGGTGAAAGGTAGGGGTCTTGCTTCATGATTCTGCACGTGGAAATCCAATTTTCCTAGAACCATTTATTGAATAGACTGTCCTTACTCCAGGGGTTGCTTTTAGATCCTTGATCAAATATAAGTTGGCTGTAGATGTTTGGATTGATTTCTGGTGTTTCTGTTCTGTTCCATTGGTCTATCCATCTGTTTCTGTACCAGTACCATGCTGTTTTGATAACAACTGCCCTGTAGTATGTCCTGAAATCTGGTATTGTGATGCCTCCGGCTTTGTTTTTGTTGTACAAGGTTGCTTTAGCTATTTGAGGTCTCCTGTGTCTCCATATGAATTTCAGCATCATTTTTTCCAGATCTGAGAAGAATGTCTTTGGTATTTTGATTGGTATTGCATTGAATCTGTAAATTGCTTTTGGGAGAATGGACATTTTGATGATATTGATTTTTCCAATCCATGAGCATGGAAGATTTTTCCATTTTTTGGTATCCTCTTCTATTTTTTTCTTTAAGGTTAGTTTTAACTTTTTAACTAGTAATTTCAGGGTAACAAGGGTAGATCATTGGTGGAGGATGGAGAAACTATAGTCCTGAATTATTCAGATTATTATAGTGAATGTATTTTACCTTATAATTTATGCCTGTAATTTTAAAAAAAGATTTTCAAGATGTGATAAAAGATGAGGCTACAATAATAATTTACCTCAAACCCTGGTTTGACTCATGACTTACAGTGGTTCAGATCTGACAACTATTCACAACATTCTATTTCTGGCATTAATATAGTGCACTTGGAGGAAGTCAACTTCATGAATTTAAAGATATGTATGTAGATAGTCCTATTATTACTTAATAACTAATTATGAATCTGTAAGTGAGAGCTCTAATTTTTGGTATATTTAGCACTTTGCCTATTAATCTTGCTTCTAGTGGACATGAGCTAACTCTTCACTGTTTGATATTTCTTACGGAAACATTTATATATGTTATTTAAAGATTTACTCATTTATTTGAAAGGCAGAGGTACAGAGAGGCAGAGGCAGAGAGGGAGAGAGAGAGGTCTTCCGTCCACTGGTTCACTCCCCATATGGCTGCAACAGCCACAGTTGATCTGAAGCTAGGAGCCAGGAGCTCCTTCCGGGTCTCCCATGCAGGTACAGGGGCCCAAGGACTTGGGCCATCTTCTACTGCTTTTCCAGGAACTTTAGCAGGGAGCTGGATCAGAAGTGGAGCAGCTGGGACACAAACCTGTACTCATATAGGATCCTAACTCTACAGGTGGTGGCTTTATCTGCTATGCCACAGCACCAGCCCCTTTTGGAAACATTTAAAGACATCTGATGTATATCTATGATATTCTTTAAGTGACTTTCTTGAGAACTATATTCATAAGGGTGGCTTTTTGGAAACCTATAAATTCCTCAGGTTAAGTGAATCACATCTATCTCTTTGCTACCCATGAATCCTCTACCAGGTTTTAACTCCTTGATGAGAATTATTCTCGCCATCTTTACTGCTCTTAGTTCAAAGTCTTGTCATTACTCACTTTGGAATTGGTTTCCTTGCTTCCAGTAGAGTCCCTACACTATAAGCTTCAATGAGTTTTTGTTTTATTTTGTTTTACTTCTATTTTTCTAAAAGATTTTTAAAGAAGATTTATTACCTTGAAAGGCAAAATGACAGAGAGGGTTGGAGAGAGATCTTCATCATCTGGTTCGCTCCCCAAATGGCCACAATAACCAGGGCTGGTCCAGGATCTCCATTCAGGTCTTCCATGTGGATGATAGGAACCCTGCACTTGAGCCATCGTGTACTGTTTTCCAGGCAAATTAACAGGGAGCTGGGTCTGAGGCCAGAGTAGCTGGAACTCAAACAGTTATTCTGACAAGAGATGGGGTTATCTCAAGTGGCAGTGTAACTCATTGCTCCCTATATTCCTAAATTGTTGACATGACTTCTTTTTTTGTTGTTGTTTGTAAGATTTATTTATTTACTTGAAAGGCAGAGTGACAGAGAGAGAGAGAGAGAGAGAGAGAGAGAAGAGATCTTCCATCCACTGGTTCACTCTTCAGATGGCTGCAGTAGCTAGGGCTAAGCAAGGCTATAGCCAGGAGCCTGGAACTCCATCTGGGTCTCCCACATGGGTGTCAGGAACCCAAGTACAGAGGATGTCTTTTGCTACTTTCCCAGGTGCATTAGCAGAGAGCTGGATTGGAAGCAGAATAATTGGGACTTTAACTGACACTGCAGTATGGGTTGTGGACACTCCAAACAGCAGAACAGCTTAACCTGCTGTGCCATGACACCACTGCCTTCTTCTTCTTTTTTTTAAAGATTTATTTATTTATGTGAAAGAGTTACAGAGAGGCAGAGGCAGAGATAGAGAGAGGTCTTCCATCTGCTGGTTCACACCCCAGATGGCTGCAGTGGCTGGACCTGTGCTGATCCAAAGCTAAGGGCCAGGAGATTCTTCCAGGTCTCCCACAAGGGTGCAGAGGCCCAAGGACTTGGGCCATCTTCTACTGCTTTCCCAGACCATAGCAGAGAGCTAGATTGGAAGAGGAGCAGCCAGGACTAGAGCTGGTGCCCACATGGGATGCTGGCGCTTCGGGCCAGGGCTTTAACCCACTGTGCCACAACACTGGCCCCCAATTCCCTTTTTAAACTCTTTGGAGTGTCCATTCAAAGAGTTTGTTGACCCCTACCTGAAATACCTGCTTTGTTTAGATAACTCATATATGTCCTTTAAGACACTGGGCACTATTGGAGTCTAAGTCTACCTGACCATTTTTTTCCTGTCAAATGAGAAAGGTTTATTGTGATTCCTCCCCTCCCCCAATAATAATAGTCATCATCATAATAATATATGGCAGTTTTTGAAAATGAAAACAATCCAGAGAAATAAGAATAGAGTAAAAATTATCTGAAATCATACCATCCATATTAAGACTTCAAAATTCTTTGGGGCCAGTGCTGTGGCACAGCAGGTTAATCCTCCGCATGTGGTGCCAGAATCCCACATGGGTGCCAATTCTAGTCCCGGCTGCTCCTTTTCCAATCCAGCTCTCTGCTATGGCCTGGGAAAGCAGTAGAAGATGGCCCAAGTCCTTGGACCCCTACACACACGTGGGAGACCTGGAAGAAGCTCCTGGTGCCTGGCTTTGGATCAGCCCAGCTCCAGCCGTTGCGGCCATTTGGGGAGTGAACCATCACGTAGAAGACTTCTCTTTCTGCCTCTGCCAATCTGTAACTGCCTTTCAAATAAATAAATAAATCTTTTTTTTAAAAAAGAAAAGACTTCAAAATTCTACCTTCAGCAGGCACTGGGTGTGGTGGGTTAAATTGCCTCTTGGGATGCCCACTTCTCACATTGGAGTGCCTGATTGGAGTCCCACCTCCAGTTCCAGTTCAGCTTCCTGCTAATGCCCACTCTGGAGTACAGCAGATGATGGCTAAAGTGCTTAAAACCTTGTCATCCACATGGAGACCCAGATGAAGCTCCTGGCTCCTGGCTTCTGACTTTGGCCTGGCCTCAGCCCTAGCAGTTGCAGGCATTTGGGGAGTGAATCAGTGAATGAAAGATTTCTCTTTTTCTCTCTCTTGCTCTGCCTTTTAACAAATAAAACTAAATAAACTTAAATATGGTAGGTGAGTCTGTGAATTAATATCTCAATAAAATCCTTATTTCCTGTTAAAAGAATAAGATCCCATCCTTATCATTACAACTTTGGTTGGAGGGGGCCAATGTTGAGCCGTGGATTAAGCTACTATTTATAATGCAGACATCCCATACTGTACCTCCGATTTGTGCCCTGGCTTCTCTGCTTCTGAGCAAGCTCCCTATGAATGTTCCTGGGAAAGGAACAGAGATGGCCTAGGTGTTGGGGCACCTGCCATCCACAGGGGAGATCCGATGGAGTTCCAGGCTGCTGATTTTGGCCTGAACCAGCCTTGGCTGTTGTGGCAAATTGGAGAGTGAACCAGCGAGATTCATATTCTCTCTTTCTCTCTCTTTCTCTCTCTTTCTTTCTCCCTCTCCCTCTCCCTCTCTTTCCCTCTCTTTCTCTAACTCTGCCTTTCAATATGAGTAATGAATCTTTAAAAAGTAAATAAATAAAAAGAAAACTGTACTTGTTACCAAAAAAATTGGGGGCTGGCATTGTGGTGTAGCAGGTTAAACTGCTATCTACAACACTAGCATCCCATGTGAGCATTAGTTCAAGTCCCAACTGCTCTACTTCAAATCCAGCTCCCTGCTAATGCACCTGGGAAAGCAGTGGGGAATGGCCCAAGTGCTTGGGCCCCACCCACCCACATGGAAGGCGGGGTCGGATGAAGCTCCTGGCTTCAGCCTGGCCCAGCCCTAGCTGTTGTGGCTGTTTGGGGAGTGAATCAGCAGATGGAAGATCTCTCTGTCTCTTTCTCTCTGTCTGTAATTCTGCCTTTCAAATAAATAAATAAAATATTTTTTTAAAAAGGTTGGGAGATGGAAGATGGGGCTGGCGCTATGGTGTAGTGGGTTAAGCTTCCACCTGTGTCGCCTGCGTTCTGTATAGGCACCTGTTCCAATCTCAGCTTCTCTTCTTCTGATATAGCTCCCTGCTAATGTGCCTGGGAAAGCAGTGCAAGATGGCCCAAAAGCCTGTGCCCCTGCACCTATGTAGGAGACTTAGAAGAAGCTATTGAGTTCTGGTTCTGCTTGGCCCATCCCTGGCAGTTGCAGCCATCTGAGGAATGAACCAGAGGATGGAAGATCTCTTTCTGTGTCTCTCCTTCTCTCTCTCTCTGTAACTCTGCCTTTCAAATAAATAAATAAATCTTTAAAAAAAAATCTAAATCAGGCACGTATACTATCTAGAGATTCTGTTTATTCAAATAACTTACCATTTCTTCCATATTAAGCTAAAGGGACAACTCAAAATCCCCTTTCAATTTAAGAAACTTATCGCAAGGAATTATTGAATAGTTGCACAAATATTCAAGCACTGTTTACAACAGTGAAAAGAGAAAAACCATATATATACCATATATACCTCTGATGGCTTTGGGCCACATCACCTTGATGGAACTACATTTGCCAAAATCCCTTTCTTCTGTGTCTCTGTTTAAGGTGGTCTTCAGGGATATTCTCAAGCAGTAGATGGCAAAGCAGAAGATAGGTAATATTTTGTGGCACAAAAATACCCACTTCCCTCTTCCTTTAACCCTAATCTAGGTGCTACTGTGGAGGGACTTTGGCTGATTAATTAAAGTCCTTAATGAACTGGTTTAACATTAACCAAAAGGGAGATTATATGAGGTGGCTGAATTAACCAGCACAAAGCGGTTTCTTTGTTTATTTTAACAAAGAGAAAGGGAGAGATAGAGAAAGGAAGATCTGTCTTCATCTGCTTGTTCACTCCCAATGCTACAATAGATGAGGCTGGAACCTAGGAGCCATAACTCCATCCTGGTCTCCTATGTGGGTAGTAGGAACTCAGGTACGTAAACCATCATCTGTCTCATAGTGTGTGCTTTAGCAGGGAACTGGTACTCTGATATGGGATAGGATGTGGGCATACCAAGCAGCAGCTTAACCTGTTGCACTACAAAGCATGCCCCTAAATGCTTCTGGTGAAGCAGCAGAAAATGGCCTGAGTACTAGGGCCTCTTCCTCCCACATGGGGGACCCAAATGCAGCCTGGCTCCTGGCTTTGGCCTGGCCCAGTCATTTGGGGAGTGAACTAGTGGATGGAAGTTATCTCTCTCTCTCTGATTCTCTCTCTCTCTCTCTCTCTCTCTCTCTCTGTTACTCTGCTTGTCAAATAAATAAACCTTAGTTCTCTCTCCCTCCTGCTCTCCTCCTTTTCCCTCTCTCTGTTGCTCTGCCTTTCAAATACATCTTTTAAAAAAGGATAAAAATAGTTCTGAGTGTTGGTGGTTTGCAGAATCTCTTACAACAACCTGTACCTTTTAAATTTTCACTTGTTTCTTAGCACTCAAATTTTGAGTTCTGCTTTTAAATGTTTATTTAGTTCTTTTTACCATTAGTTGTATATGAATGTATCTTAGAAGAGGATTGAGTAACTCCATTTGAGTTACATGAGCACATCTGGACTAGTCACTGTAGCCAGGAGGGTGGAGCAATGTGATGGCAGCCCTGACTCACTTGTCTACCCCAGGGCTGGGAATGGCTCCAAGCACTGGAACTCTACAGTACACAAGAGAGTGGAGAGAGGTACTGAGCACCGAAGAGCAGCTGTCTGCTACCATATCGTTTACTTCCTCCACCTTGTGTTTACAGTCTCTGTGGATTTCAGAATGAGACTCAGACTTAGGTTCTTTAAAAATGTTTTTAAGAACATTCATTTGTTTGGGGGGGTGGGTGGAGAACACCCATCCACCGGTTGACTCCCCAGGTGCCTACAACATCTTTTGGCTAGGGCCAAAACTGGGAGCTGGGAATTGAATCCAGGTCTCTTATTTTCAGGAACCTAATCACTTATTCCTCTCCACTGCTCCCAGGATTTGCTTTAGCAGGAAGCTGACGTCAGGAGTGGGGCAGAATATTGAACCTAGGCACTTTGTTATGGGACATGGGTGTCTTAACCACTAGACCAAAATCCTGACCACAGACCTGGGTTCTGATTTTCCTCCAGTGTGACCTTGGGAAAATTATCTGTCTTTTTAAACCTTGGATTTCTCAATGTAAAATGGTGAAGATGCTAGTATGTGTTATTTTAAAGATAAAATGAGGAGATATGTGTTGAGGTGGATTCTTTCTGAGAGGAAGAGCGTGGTGGGGACAAGAGGCTTGGAGTCACCACACAGACGCCAGGAGCCGGGTAAAAGCAGGCCAGAGGTGAGCAGCCTGCAGACTCGTTTATTTCAGTTGGTACAGCAGCTTATATAGCCAAGGCGGCCAGTCCAGTCGAGGGGCGGTCTATGCCCTAACCAATCACAGCCTGTTGCCAGGCAGTTTCCGAAGCCATCCAATCACAGCCTTTTGCCAGGCAGGCTCCGTTGCCATGTGGTTTCTGAAGCCATCAATCACAGCCTGTTGCCAGGCAGTTTCTGTTGCCAGCGGCTGTCTTGGCCTTCTCATTCCATCACAGATATGTAAGATGTTTAGCATTGTGTCCAGCATATAATAAGCACTACATGTTCATGAATATTATTTTTGGCTGTGTACTAGGTTTTACCTCCAGTTTCCTGTGTGCAGATATAATTTTAGTAAAGCTTTTAAAAGTTATTTATAAATAGAACATGTAATTTATTTTAACATAAGACATCTATAAGAAGTTATTACAATTATTAAAATCACTCTTAGTAATTATTCTATGATATTTATGTTAATATTACATATTTGACATATTCTAGCCATGTTTATCTTCAATATAAAATTGAATCTTTATACAAAGTCATAATGATATTAATTAGACATTGACAAAAAGTTTTACCCTTAAAGACTTACATAAGGGCTGGCACTGTGGTGTAGTGGGCTAAACCTCCACCTGCGGCCCTGCATCCCATATGGGTACTGGTTCGTGTCCGGGCTGCTCCACTTCCAGTTCAGCTCTCTGCTGTGGCCTGGAAAAGATGGCCCAAGTCCTTGGGCCCCTGCACCTGTGTGGGAGACCTGGAAGAAACTCCTGGCTCCTGACTCCTGGCTTCGGATCAGCTCAGCTCCAGCAATTTGGGGAGTGAACCAGTGGATAGAAGACCTCTTTCTCTGTCTCTGTAACTCTACCTCTCAAATACATAAAAATCTTTAAAAAAAACACTTATATATACATAGCTGTTTACTGATATAGTAAGCTTCCATGTTAGAGCTACTGTGCTAAATAATTATTATATCTAATTTCTAGTGTTAACAATTTGATTTTGTTAAGTAGGTGTTATTACTGTTTTATGGATAAGGAAATTGCAACTCAGTTAAAGTAAGAAAGTTACGAACAAGATCATTATAAGAACTGAGTTCTAAGCTCAGCTCTGCTTTTTGTTCTGTGTTCATAGGCAGGCCTTTCTAGTTCTATTTCCTCATTTGTAAAAGGGAGATAATGTGTTTCTTAATGTACACTCATAGAAGATGCTCAATTCATGGTACTTTCTCTTGCTACTTTTGTTGCCAAGAGCCTTTCACCTTAGAGCAAGGGGTCTTATATCCCATTATCATTTCAAATATCAGAAAATACTCAAAGTACTCTTATTTATTTCTGTACCTTTTTTTTTCTGAATTATTCTCCAGTGCTTTGCTAGATTTTAAGCACATCGGCTAATTTCATCATATTGTCATTTATTAATTTTTTGAAATCAGGATAATCTCTATTCTGTTCTTAGAAGCTCAGTAAATTATATAGAAGATTAAAAAAGAATGTTTTGAATATTTCATTTATCTCATTGTGGGCATTTGGATACTTAATTATTTAAATTTATTAATAACTTCAGTTTAACAGTAGCATTACATAGTCTGAGCTAGGAAAATGGCTTTGCAGGGTCCGTGGATCTCATATAGAAACATCTTGAAAGAAGGGGTGATGAAAAAGGCATATTTTTAAAAATCTGTTTTTATTTTGATAATAAGGTGTTTTCCATTCTTTCTCTCCATAAATGAATAATGAGGAATCAGTACTTTAAAAGCATTTACAAGGATTCTTGAGGTTAAAAGATGTGGAAAATAGGCCGGCGCCGCGGCTCACTAGGCTAATCCTCCGCCTAGCGGCGCCGGCACACCGGGTTCTAGTCCCGGTCGGGGCGCCGGATTCTGTCCCGGTTGCCCCTCTTCCAGGCCAGCCCTCTGCTGTGGCCAGGGAGTGCAGTGGAGGATGGCCCAGGTGCTTGGGCCCTGCACCCCATGGGAGACCAGGAAAAGCACCTGGCTCCTGGCTCCTGCCATCGGATCAGCGCGGTGCGCCGGCCGCAGCGCGCCGGCCGCGGCGGCCATTGGAGGGTGAACCAACGGCAAAGGAAGACCTTTCTCTCTGTCTCTCTCTCTCACTGTCCACTCTGCCTGTCAAAAAAATAAATAAAAAAAAAAAAAAAAAAAAAAAAAAAAAAAAAAAAAAGATGTGGAAAATAGAGATTAAATGCCTTTTGTAAAATAAAGGTGATGCTGTTGCTCTCAGATTTTATTGAGTATGAAAATGATAGTAAAAGCTCTTAAACCTGCATTATAGAATATTTAATAATGAAAATTGCAACAGATAGCTCAAGAAATACATGTATTAAATTCTTTTGCTGCTGAAAATAAAGATATTATGTTAGTTGTTTTTACTAAGTATTCTGAGGATTCTCCAATACTGAGGACAGCACTGAAGGATTATTGAGAAGTTATTGAGGCCGGCACCATGGCTCACTTGGCTAATCCTCCGCCTACGGTGCCAGCACCCCTGGTTCTAGTCCCGGTTGGGGCGCCGGATTCTGTCCCGGTTGCTCCTCTTCCAATCCAGCTCTCTGCTGTGGCCCAGGAGTGCAGTGGAGGATGGACCAAGTGCTTGGGTCCCTGCACCAGCATGGGAGACCGGGAGGAAGTACCCGGCTCCTGGCTTCGGATCGGCGCAGCGCGCTGGCTGTAGTGGCCTTTGGGGGGTGAACCAATGGATGGAAAACCTTTCTCTCTGTCTCTCTTTCTCTCACTGTCTAAACTCTGCCTGTCAAAAAAAATTAATAAATAAAAAAAGTTATTGAACTGGCCATCACATTTCATAGTCATATGAATTGTCTCATACTGTTGTGCTTACCACCTTGGTAGATAATGACATTTAAAGGGCAGATGATGAAGCAAAATAAAGACATAATGGTTTGTCCTTCAAATTAGAGGCAAAGCACAGTCTATTGACAACAGTGTTATTTCATCACACTGAATTTATGAATGTTGGAAACCACGCTTTTTTTTTTTTTTTTTTAAGATTTATTTATTTATTTGAAGGGCAGAGTTACAGAGAGGCAGAGGCAGAGATAGAGAAACATCTTCCATCCACTGGTACACTGCCCAGATGGCTGCAGCTGCCGGAGCTGTGCCGATCTGAAGCCAGGTGCCAGGAGCTTCTTCTGGGTCTCCCACACGGATCCAGGGGCCCAAAAACTTGGGCCATCTTCTACTGCTTTCCCAGACCATAGCAGAGAGCTGGATTGGAAGAGGAGCAGCCGGGACTCGAACCGGCGCCATATGGGATGCTGGCACTGCAGGTGGTGGTTTTACCCTCTATGCCACAAGTGCTGGTCCTGGAAACCACATTCTTAAGGCAATGTTTTGTTACCTTTTGAAAACTTTGATACTAAGATCCCTTGAAAGTATACTTTTCTTCTAATCTTGAAATAGTACATTATTAGACTGTGTTGTGAGTTTTAGTTTTTATGTATGTTATTACATGATTTTTAGTTTTGAACTTAAAGATTTTGGTGATAGTATCACATAAAATTTTTCAGTCTTATTTCTGTGAAGACTTTTGAGTCATTAATGTTAGCTTAAGTGTTCCCTGAGTGAAAATTGAAAAAAAAATCATCAGACTTCTTAACATTTTTCAGATAGTTTTGAAATTTCTAAGTGTTAGTATCAGATGGATTGAAGATCCATCTCAATTAGAAATGAGATATTGAAAAATTCAGTTCTTCATTTTTTGTTCAAAAACAGAAGTTACAATGTTCTGTAAAATCCAGCTACAGACATTTATATGTAGACTTGCCAGTAAGAGAAATGCATGCTTTAATTTTTTATTGCTTTGTAAATGATCCTTTACTCTATTCTAGAACACTTTTCTTATTTTTGTATGCTCTATAAATGAATCATGGTTTTTAACTTTTTTACATCAGTAATAAAAATGAAATTTGGTTAGTAATAAAGAAGATTCTTTTCATAAAAACCATCATTTTGTCTTGACAATTCCCATTAACTATAACTGTGTTAGCAAAATAGAAACCATGAAATGCATTTCATTGTGCTTATACACTTAGCTGTGTTTTTGTGCTGATTATACATTTTTATCTCTAAGAAATCGTATAAGTCAAAGAAGTTTCTTCACAACTTAACCTTTAGATTTAAAAAAAAAATTTTTTTTTTTGACAGGCAGAGTGGACAGTGAGAGAGAGAGACAGAGAAAAAGGTCTTCCTTTTCCATTGGTTCACCCTCCAATGGCTGTGGCTAGTGCGCTTTGGCTGGCACACCGCGCTGATCCGATGGCAGGAGCCAGGTGCTTCTCCTGGTCTCCCATGGGGTGCAGGGCCCAAGCACCTGGGCCATCCTCCACTGTACTCCCGGGCCACAGCAGAGAGCTGGCCTGGAAGAGGGGCAACCGGGACAGAATCTGGCGCCCCGACCGGGACTAGAACCCAGTGTGCCGGCGCCGCAAGGTGGAGGATTAGCCTATTGAGCCGCGGCGCCAGCCAACCTTTAGATTTTCTAAAAAGGTTTTTGACACGTGTTTTTATCCTGCTGGCTGTAATATTCATAGGTAATATAGTGAAATTCGCTCCCACACTATATTTCCTAACTTGGTCAGCTCAGAGCACTGACTAGAACTTTATACAAATAAAATGTATTATTTATTTGCCAGTATTTGTAACATTGATAGCTAACTCTTGTTTTGATTATTAGCCTTTACGTTATAGGAAGCTGTTTTAGCATTATAAATTGTAATGTTTCTTATTTTATGAATTTAGAAAAGATTGTCAAATAGCATAAAGTTGCTGTTCTTTTTTCATTATATACTATTATTTTATTATTGCTGTTCATCAATTTAAGATTCTGAGTTGGCTAGTGGAGGAGAACTAGTTGTATAATGTTAACTAAGTGGTGATTGATATTTGTTCTTGAGATTGCACATTATTTGGCTTTTTTCTTTTTTAAGATTTAATTAATTTATTTGAGAGGTAGTTACAGTGAGAGGAAGAGACAGAGAGAGAGGTCTTCTGTCTGTTGGTTCACTCCCCAGATGGCTGCAATGCCCAGAGCTTTGCCAGTCTGAAGCCAGGAGCCAGGTACTTCTTTCTGGTCTCCCACGTGGGTGCAGGGGCCCTTGTACTTGGGCCATCTTCTACTGTTTTCCCAGGCTACAGCAGAGAGCTGGATTAGAAGAGGAGCAGCCGGGACTAGAACTGGCGTTCATATGGGATGCGGGCGCCACAGGTGGAGGATTAACCCACTGTGCCATGGCGTTGGCCCCTAGTTTCTTAAATTAATTTAAATTTATTTCAGAGACACAGAGAGAGACAGAGTGAGCTTCCATTCACTGTTCGCTTCTCAAATGCCTTCAGTGGCTGGGACTGGGTCAGGTTGAAGCCAAGAGCATGGGAAATTAACCTGGGACTCCCACATGGGTAGCAGGTACCCATCTATCTGCTGCCTCCCCGGGTGCACAGTAACAGGAAGGTGGAGTCAGGAGCAGAGCTATGATTTGTACCCAGGCACTTTGATATACATGTGCATCCAAAGTCATGGCTAAGCCACAAAGGCCAGATGCCAACCCCGTTAATTGTTTCTGATGTTTTTTTTTTTTTTCCTCAAACGGGTTTTTCTTTCCATTGTACTGATTTTCCCATATTATCTTTCGGTGACCGTTTGGAGGGTATGAAATAACTTCAATATCAAAATAAATACTTAGGAAGGGAGATAAATTTTAGAAATCATGAAGTCCAGATTAAAGACAAATATAGAATGTATTTTCTTTGCTGTTGTGGATTATCTTTTTTTTTTTTTTTTTTTTTTTGACAGGCAGAGTGGACAGTGAGAGAGAGAGACAGAGAGAAAGGTCTTCCTTTGCCGTTGGTTCACCCCACCAATGGCCACTCATATATTTCATAGGTACAGGTCTAAGAAGATAACCATACTTCCCTCTCTCCTTTTCTTCCTCCTTCAGTCCCCCTCCTTCCTTCCTTCCTTTCTTTCTTTTCTTTAATTTTTACAAAAACATAATTGCAGTTCACTCTATAATCACAGGCTTAATGCATCACGAAACATAATATTCAATAAGTAAACAGTAGAAAGGCCACAGCTCCACAGGTGTGTAAACAAGGACTAAAGACAATAATCAAATGACAAGATGTCCATTTTGTTCTTATACTTTTTTTAAAAATAAAACTTTTATTTAACGAGTACAAATTTCATAAGTATAACTTTAGGAATCTAGTAATTCTTCCCCCCATACCCGCCCTCCCACCCCCACTCCCACCCTGTTCCTATACTTTTTTTTTTTGTATTCTGTATAAACTGCCATGTATCAGAGAAAGCCTGATATTTGTCTTTTTGGGCCTGGCTTATTTCACTAGCATGATGGTTTGGATTATCTCTGTATCATAGTTAAATGACTTTACTGCTCTACCTTTTATGAAAAGATACGGTAAGATTTGAGTTAGCTAGAGTTATTAAGTCATTTTTCTCTTGAATTCTTTTTTTTTCCCCTCAGTTCTTGAATAATGTAGCACTGCTATTTAGGATAGTTTTTAATGATGGAAGTTAGACATTAAAGTCACTAGGCACCAAATTCTGGGGCCTAGAGTCCAGAGAGTCATCATAACGTGGTAGGAATTTGACATAGAATGAGATTTCTGGAAGTAAAGTTTCAAGATAATGGGCTAATAAAATAAAACTGGAGAAAAAGTGGAAATGCCAAAGTCTGTGTCTGAAGCATAAATACAGTACGGTCAGCAGCCAGTTTGCTAACTGATTTAGATGAACAGGGAATTCTGTGCCTTTAAATTTAATTCTATCTTTAATAATAAATGTGCGACAAATAGTAGCTATCAAAACTGTTAACCAGGGGCCGGTGCCAGTGGCTCACTTGGTTAATCCTCCGCCTGCGGCACCGGCATCCCATATGGGTGCCAGGTTCTAGTCCTGGTTGCTCCTTTTCTGGTCCAGCTCTCTGCTGTGGCCCGGGAGGGCAGTGGAGGATGGCCCAGGTACTTGAGCCCCTGCACCCGCATGGGAGACCGGGAAGAGGTGCCTGGCTCCTGGCTTCAGATTGGCGCAGCGCCGGCTGTGGCGGCCATTTGGGGAGTGAACCAGCAGAGGGAGAACCTTTCTCTCTCCCTCTCTCTCTCACTGTCTATAACTCTACCTGTTTAAAAAAACAAAAACAAAAACAAAAACAAAAAAACAAACAAAAAAAACCTCTTAACTGTTAAGTATTGTTGCATTATAGCAGAGCACCCCAAATTTAAGGATGTAAAACAGAAATTGTGTTATGCTCGTGAGTCCTGTGGGTCCGTAATTTAGACAGGAGAGATGGTTTGTTTCGTGATGTCTAGATTCTCAGCTGGAAAGACTCAAAGACTGGGAGTGATCCAGCAATTGAGATTTCGAAACATCTGGAAGCATCTTTACTTGCATTTCTGACAGTTGATTCTGGCTAGGACCTCAGCTTGTGTTGTCTTCTGGAATGATTATACGTGGCTTCTCCATGTGACCTGGACTTCCTCAGGGTTGCCTGGTAGCCTGAGGGTAGTCACACTTTATATGGTGATTGAATTCTCCACAGGCACCTGTCCCAGCCACCAAGGTAGAAACTGCATCATCTTTTCATGACCTGACCTTGGAATCATACTGTATCACTTCTGTCATATATTTTATTGGTCACAGAAGATTTACAAGCCTGCCCAAGAGGAGGGGAATTAGAGTTACCTGTTGAGGGTGAAGCAGTAAGGTTCTAAAAGAGCTTGTGAGGTACAAGATAACTGTTGTGGCCATCTTTGAGAAATATAATCTGCCATAGTTACCAAGGTATAATATTGTATAATATTGGTGATGCAGAGTATTCAGCTAAGCCACTTTTAATTATCTCTGGGAATTGATTAGTCACATTTGTTATTGAATAGAGGCTCTCAAACCTGATGGGGGTGGATAGGAGGTGAAATGGAGGTGGGTGAATTGGTGTGCAAATGGTATTGTACCATGGGTTATGTGGAGCTGTCTAAAACAGTGATGCCTGCCTTGCATTGTACTCCTGCCTAAACATGTATGTATGCACACCTATTTATCTTTTTTCTCTCTTGTTTTAAACATTTATTTATTTGAAATAGTTAGAGAGACAGACAGACAGATGTTCTGTTCACTCTCTAGATGGCTGCAACAGATATGGCTGGGCCAGGCTGAACCCAGAAGCCAGGAGCTTTATCTGGGTCTCCCATGTGAATGGCAGGGGCATAGACTCTTAGGCCATCTTCTGCTGCTTTTCCCATGCCATTAGCAGGGAGCTGGATTGCAAATGGAGTGGCTGGAACATGAACTGGTACCCATATGGGATGCTGGCATCATAGGTGGTAGCTTTACCTGCTGTACCACAGTACTGGCCCCTGTCTTTTTTTCAACAGAGGCTTGTTATATGGGAAGTTGAGGGTTGTGGTAAGATGTGGGTGTGTGTATGTATATGCTTGCATACATACATTCATAATATATATTTTTCTTTTTGAAAGGCAGAGACACAGAGATCTCTCATCAGCTGGTTCACTCCCCAAGTGCCTGTAGCAGCTGTAGCTAGGCCAAGTGCCAGGAACTCAATTCAGGTCCCCCATGTGGGTGGCAGGGCTACAACTACTTGAGTCATCACTGTTGCCTCCTAGGCTATTAGTGGGAAACTGAAATGGATAGGGCAGAACTTGAACCCAGGCATTTTGATATGGAATGTGGGTGTCCTAAGCATCATGTTAACTGCTAGACAAAATGTTCAACCCCAGTATGTTTGTCATACGTTCTATAGGTGAGTTGGCTGAGCACCACTGATTAGAGACCATTGAACCATTTGGAGAGAAAGTGGATTCTTGAGTTTACATTGTTGAATTTACTACCTATTGTTAAAGTGTTATTCCTTAATTTGGGTCAACTTTTTTTTTTTTTTTAAGATTTATTTGTTTATTCGAAAGTCAGTTACACAGAGAGAGGAGAGGCAGAGAGAGAGAGAGAGGTCCTCTATCCGCTGGTTCACTCCCCAACAGGCCGCAATGGCTGGAGCTGCGCCAATCTGAAGCCAGGAGCTAGAAGCTTGTTATGGGTCTCCGATGCAGGTGCAGGGGTCCAAGGACTTGGGCCATCTTCTACTACCTTCCCAGGCCATAGCAGAGAGCTGGATGGGAAGTGGAGCAGCCAGGACTAGAACTGGTGCCCTTATGGGATGCTGGCGCTTCAGGCCAGGGCATTAACCCACTGTGCCACAGTGCCGGCCTGGGGTTAACTTTTTAAAAGATAGATTTATTTATTTGAAAGGCAGAGTTAACAGAGAGAGAGTAATAGTTATTGATCTTCCATTTGCTGGTTCACTTCCCAAGTGGCCTCAATAGACAGGGATGGGCCAAACCAAAATCAGGAACCAGTAACTCCATCTAGGTCTTCCACATGAGTGACAGAGGCCCCAGGACTTGGGCCATCTTCCAGTGCTTTCCCAGGTGCATTAGCAGGGAGCTGGATGGGCAATGGAGTAGCCAGGACTTGAACTGGTACTCATAATGGGATGCTGGCATTGCAGGAGTGGGTTTACCCACTGTGCCACATGTTCCCAGTTCAATCATTTTGAGAGTTACAGTTTTTTTTTCTGTCACAATATTTTTCAGATTTTAGATAGCAGAATACTCCCCCCCACCACTTTTTTTTTTTTTTTTTTACCAAATATATATTTTTGTTGTATACTTGATTTATGCTAGGTATTGTGCTCAGTGCTGGGGATACAAAAATGAGGAAAACAGTTCTTTTCCTTGATATACCTATATTCTATTTTTTTAAAAAATTATTTATCGCCCCCTACCCACCCCTGCAAGAAACCTTTTATTTAAGGAATACAGACTTCATGCATTTTGTAAGTACAACTTTAGGATTCTTCTCATCATACCCACCCTCACACCCACTCTTCCACCCCTTTCCTCCCTCTCCCATTATCAGTACAATTCTTCACAAAGATCCATTTTCCATTAACTTTTTTTTTTTTTTTTTGACAGGCAGAGTGGACAGTGAGAGAGAGAGAGAGACAGAGAGAAAGGTCTTCCTTTGCCGTTGGTTCACCCTCCAATGGCCGCCGCGGCCGGCGCGCTGCGGCCGGCGCACCGCACTGATCCGATGGCAGGAGCCAGGAGCCAGGTGCTTTTCCTGGTCTCCCATGGGGTGCAGGGCCCAAGCACCTGGGCCATCCTCCACTGCACTCCCTGGCCACAGCAGAGGGCTGGCCTGGAAGAGGGGCAACCGGGACAGAATCCGGCGCCCCGACCGGGACTAGAACTCGGTGTGCCGGCGCCGCTAGGCGGAGGATTAGCCTAGTGAGCCGTGGCACCGGCCCATTTTCCATTAACTTTATACACAGAAGACCAACTCTGTACTAAGTAAAGAGTTCAACAATTTGCACGAAAGAACCCAAACCAAACCAAACCAAAAAAAACTGTTCTTCAACAGTCAAGACAAGGGCTGTTCAAAGTCATTACATATTGAAGTTAATTTCACTTCTTTTTTTTTTTTTTTAGAAACTTAATTAACTTTAAAGAAGCACTAAAGAATGATACATATTTTGCAAGCACTTAGACATAATTATAATACAACTCCAAGAACAGAGATCCTGCATGGGAAGTTAGTGTACAGTGACTCCTGTTGTTAGTTTAACAATTAACACTCTTATGTATGATGTCAGTGATCACCCAAGGCTCTTGGTATGAGCTGCCTAGAATATGGAAGCCTTTTGAATCCACAGACTTCATCAGTATTTAGACAAGGCCATAAGCAAAGTGGAAGTTCTCTCCTCACTTCAGAGAAAAGAACCTCCTTCTTTGATGACCATTTCTTTCCACTGGGGTCTTACCCACCAAGATCCTTCATGTGGAACATTTTTTGCCATAGTGTGTTGGCTTTCCATGCCTGAAGTGCTTTCCTGGACTTTTCAGCCAGTCCAGAATGCCTTTAGGGCTGATTCTGCAGTCAGAGTGCTATTTAAAGTGGTTGTCATTCTGTGTGTCTGCTTCCTATGTTGGAGCATTCACTCCTTTTTAGTTCTATCTATTGTTATTACCAGACAATGAATCCTATTCATATGATCACTTTGACACTTAAGATGGTATTTTTACCACCTAGCTTAAGCAGATTTGGGGTCCCATGGCAAGTTTTTAAACTGTACCCTTAGAAGTCCGTAGGATTGTATGCAGAACTATACAGCTTTACAGTTACAAACTTCATACACTTCATAATTGCAACTTTAGGAACATGGTGATTCTTCCCACTATGCCCACCCTCCTACCCATACTCCCAACCTCTATTCCTACTCCTTCTCTTATTTTTTTACTGAGATCTTATTTTTGACTTTTATTTTTTACTGAGATCTCTCTTCAATTGACTTTATACACGTATGTTCAACTATATGTTAAGTAAAGAGTTCAACAAATAGTATGTATAAAAAAACTTAACAGTCAAGACAAGGGCTGTTCAAGTCATTGCTTTTCGAAGTGTCAGTTGCACTTCTACAGATTGCCTTTTAGGTGCTCTGTTAGTTATCATAGGTCAGGGAGAATGTGTGGTATATGTCCCTTTGGGACTATCTTATTTCACTAAGTGTGATGCTTTCTGATTGATTCATTTTGTTTTAAATGACTGGATTTCATTTTTATTGCTGTGCAATATTCCATAGTGTACAAACCCCATTATTTCTTTATCCAGTCTTCAGTTGACAGGCATTTGGGTTGATTCTATGTCTTAGCTATTGTGAATTGAGCTTCAATAAACATGGGGATACTTATATTCTTGTGTGGGACAAACATCTGTTGAAATAGATAATTTCAATTTTTAAAAAAGATTTATTCTTATTTATTTGAAAGACAGAGTTACAGAGAGAGGTAGAGACAGAGAGAGAGGTCTTTCATCTGATGGTTCACTCCCTAGATGGCCGCAATGACCAGAGCTGCACCGATCTGAAGCCTGGAGCCAGGAACTTCTTTCGGGTCTCCCACGTGGGTGCAGGGGCCCAAGGACTTGGGCCATCTTCTACTGCTTTCCCAGGCCATAGCAGAGAGCTGAATCGGAAGAGGAGCAGCCGGGACTAGAACTGGTGCCCATATGGGATGCCGGCGCTTCAGGCCAGGGCATTAACCCACTGTGCCACAGCGTTGGCCCCGGTAATTTCAATTTGAAGTGGTCTATCCTGTAATAGAAATCTGTGTAAATAATGCTAGTCTAGGAAGCCTAGCCGAGCATTTTATCTCCCTTTCCTCAAGCTGAATCAGAGATGTTAGGTTTTGGTAAACATCTCAACTCCTCTCCCTGCTGCTCACTTTCCATCTGGCATGCTTCTGATTATTTTTTGGACTCAATTCAAATTTCATCTTCTCTTGTGAATTCTTTCTTGTCTTCCTCAAGCATATTTTTTTTTGAGCATTCCTGTAGTGCTTTGTGCACATTTCTGACCTAATAATAGTTACTGCTTAAATGTATTCTGTGAACTGGGGACTGTATAGGGCATTTATAGTTTGTTTATTCTTTGAGTATAGTTAGTATTTCTTCCTTTTACTGTGTGCTGATGCAAGAAGAAGTTAAGCAACTTGGCCATGTTAAATCAGACAATTAAGTTGTAGAATTGGGAAAGGAATCCAGCTATGTCTGATTCCAAGATCTCTGTTTATTCCTGGCACTACTTACATTCACTGATTGTTAATGGTTTTGTGTATCTCAGTCATCCCCTCTTCTCATGCAACAAAATTAGATCCTAGAAGGCAATACAATTTTATATTCATCTTTGTCTTTTTATTGTAGTCTGTGATAAATTCTGGATGTTTAATTAACCTGTTCAGTTAAATCTTTATTACTTTTTGGAGAAATCTGAGGATTTGTTACTTCTGTTTCCATTTTTGTTATGGAATTCTGTGATAGTCAGGCTATGTTATTTTATTACTTGTTAAAATTATTTTTTTCTTGGAATATCTTGAAGTTCTGCCAAGATTTCAGGAGGTATAAAGACAATATAGGTAACCCTAAAGGGTCATAGCTAGTTGGGTGGAATGAGAGATGAGGGATGGGGTGTTATTTGGTGAGACAGCAAGTGCATGTGACATGATTAGAACAGTGAGCACATGTTAAAATATTTAAAAATAGGTGCTGTTACTACCCATATTGTATTTGGTTTAAAATAGTGGGGAGAACTCCTTTCTTTGAAGATTACTGTTTTCCATTTTCTAGGATTAGATTTAGAGAACTATTGCACTTTGAAGGTTAACATTATTGAGGTCTGATAGTTATGTGGTGTCATTTTCTTATTTCTGTTCTTTTGGCTAGATATTATACTTTTAATCTTAACCATCTGTTCTTGTGTAGTCCTGTTATTGATCTCATATTCATTTCTGTTTCTGAGAAAACCTCAGACAGAATCAGCGCTTCCTTTTCTTTTTTGAATTTCAGATTACCATTTTAAAAAATTCAAATTTTGAGTCCTAGCTGCAAGGTCATATCTATTAGTTCATAATAATCATATGTAGTTGGCCTGCTTATTGGATATTAATGAAAAATCGTGGGTCATTTTTATAGTTTGACAAAGTCTAAACAATTCCATTTGAGAACATGACACATATGCACTTACTTGAAAGATTGCAAGGTTGTAAATTGAACTGTGTTTACCTTAGCCTGTTTTCTTGATCCTTGTTAACCTCTAGAAGCTTGTCAGTTTTATGAAATTGATCCTTGGATACCATTTTGAAACTAATCTTTAGTTTCATATAGATAGATTCGGATGGCCTGTGTTCAAGTATTACAATTAATTATTTTTATTTTTCTTACTGATTATATCTAATAGAAAAACTGTCATTTAACCACTTTTGTTCCGAAATAAGTATGGCCTTAGTTCATTAATCTTGAAGGCTTAACAACAAAACAAACATCCAGTTAAGAAATGGGCAAAGGACTTGAACAGGCACTTTCAAAAGATGAAATTCAAATGGCTAACAGACACATGAAAAAATGCTTAGGATCACTAGCCATCAGGGCAATGCAAATAAAAACCATGATGAGGTTTCATCTCATACAGAAATCAACAATAAATGCTGGTGAAGATGTGGGTCGAAAGGTACCTTAATACACTGTTGGTGGAAATATAAACTAGCACAGCTATTGTGAAAGACAGTATGGAGATTCCTCCAAAATCAAAATAGATCTATCATATGGCCCAGCCATCCCACTTTTGGAAATTTACCCAGTGAAACCAGCATATGAAAGTTACTGTACCCCATGTTTATTGCAGCTGAATTCACAATAACTAAGATATTGAATCAATCCAGATATCCATCAACTGATGACTGGATAAAGCACATATTGTATATATACACTATGGAATACTATTCAGCAGTAAAAAAAATGAAATCCTGTCTTTCATGACAAAATGGATGCAACTGAAAACCATTATGCTTAGTGAAATAAGCCAATACCAGAAAGACAAATATCATGTATTTTCCCTGAATTGTGGTAACTAATAGAGTACAAAAAGTGTAATGTATATGAGCAAAATTGACATTTTAAGATTTGATTGTTTATAGCCCTTGTCTCTAATGTTGAGGAACAGTATTTTTTTCTTCTTACTATTTGTTGAATTCTTTACTTAGTGGAGGTTTAAGCTTATGATTATAAAATAAACTGAAAGTAAGTCATTGTAAAAATTAAAGAATAAAAAAGGAAAGAGGAGGGAGGGAGGGAAGGATGGTAAGAATCACTATACTCCTAAATCTGTATATATGAGATAAATGAAATTTGTTCACTTTAAATAAATTTAAAAAAATGAAAAAAAAAAAACTGAATAAACCTTGGAATTAAGATATAAAAAAAGCTTATTCTTGAACATTATAATATTGCAACATTATTACTAAGGTGTGTTTTAAAAGTTGGCTTTAAGCTATATTCACATATAATAGCCATGTCTACTTGAGTAAGATGGTCAGAAATCTTCTTGAATAAAATTATTCTATACCAATGCTTACCACTACTTTCTGTGAGCTAAATGAATGAAAGAGACCAAAAGAACAAGAACAGTGTGTGTATGGTGTTCAAAGATTTAGCAGAGTTGCCCGCTTGTTGCAGTTGCAGATTTTTAGTCCTCATCACTGTGGTCTCAGAATTTTTCAGCCTCGGTTTGATGAAAATAAGTATCTTTACTCAGGAGATTCTTACACTGCAAGGATGGAGAACTATCCTTGGAGGATGCTAATAATGGCTTTAATTCTAATAATGATTACACAAGAATGCTTATTTATGAGCTCTGCAAGAGGGTAGCTAATTTAGTTGTGTGTTCACTGACTGGAGCCAGAGTACTTGAGTTCAAATCCTGGTTGTTGTCACTAACATCATGACTTTGGACAAGTTACTTATGTTTATGCCTCAGTTTTCTTATTGTAAAATGGGTAGTAATAACAGTGTCTACCTTGTGAAGTTGTTGAGAGATAGTTAATATGTATTAAGCACTTAATATGTATTGTGTGCAGTAAATACAGTAAGTCTTTCATAATTTTCTATTATCTCAGCTTTACTGAGGTATATTTTACACACCCTTTTTAAGTGTACAGTTTGATGATTTTTAAATTACATTTGCATACTTTTATGACTATCACCACAATCTAATTATAGATTTCCATCAGTTCCAATACAAACAGCTCATGTGCATTCATGTCCCACTCTCACCTGGATCATCTGTTAACCATTAATCATTGTTTTTCTATCTGTAGATTTGCTAGTTTTGGACATATCATATACATAGAATCATACAATGTGTTTTCTTTGTGACTTTTTCATTGGACAAAATGCTTTTGAAGTTCATCCATGTTGTAACATGTGTCAGTACTTCATTACTTCTTACTGCTGTGAGTAGTAATCTGTTGTATATATTAACTACAGTTTGCTTAACCATTCACCAGCTGATGGACATTTGAGTTGCTTCCACTTTTTGACTTGTGCATTATAAGTCTTGTTGTGGATATATGTTTTCATTTTTTTCTGGATGAATACCAGCAGTGGAATTACTGGGTCACATAAGATAATTCTCTATTTAACATTTAGCGAAATGGGCAAACTTTTTAGTTTCACCAGTAAAGTGTACAATTTCTTTACAGCCTCTAAATATTTTTTATTAACTGTCTTGTTGATTTTAGTCTTCCAAGTGGATGTGAAGTGTTATCTCACTGTGGTTTTGATTTGCATTTCTCTGATGACATTGAATGTCTTTTTATGTGCTTGTTGGCCATTCATATATATCTCTTTTGGAGAATTGTCTATTCATATCCTTTGCATAGTTTAAAAATTTGGGTTATATTTCCTTTTTATTATTGGGTTGTAAGAGTTCTTTATGTATTATGGATATAGTCTATATGGAGCTTGAGCAATTTTTAAAAAAGATTTATTTGTTTGTTTGAAAGAGTTACAGAGAGGCAGAGGCAGAGAAGGAGAGAGAGGTCTTCCATCGACTAGTTCACTTCCCAACTGGCCGCAATGGCTGCAACTGCGCTGATCCAAAGCCAGCAGCCAGGAGCTTCTTCCAGGTCTCCCACGTGGGTACAGGGGCCCAAGCATTTGTACTATCTTCTACTGCTTCACTAGGCTGTAGCAGAGAGCTGGATTGGAAATGGTGGCTGGGACTTGAACTGGCACCCATATGGAATGGCTGCACTGCAGGCGGAAGCTTTACCAGCTGTACCACAGTGTCAGCCCCATGTTGAGTAATATTAATTGCTAATCATCATCATAATCCTCTGCCTAAATAGAAGTCTAGGTAGTATTTGAACTGAAGGAGATAAATTCCCATTATTCTTTATTTTTTTTTTGACAGGCAGAGTGGATAGTGAGAGAGAGACAGAGAGAAAGGTCTTCCTTTTGCTGTTGGTTCACCCTCCAATGGCCGCCACGGCTGGTGCGCTGCGGCCGGCGCACCGCGCTGATCCGAAGGCAGGAGCCAGGTGCTTCTCCTGGTCTCCCATGGGGTGCAGGGCCCAAGCACCCGGGCCATCCTCCACTGCCTTCCCGGGCCACAGCAGAGAGCTGGCCTGGAAGAGGGGCAACCGGGAAAGAATCCGGCGCCCCAACCGGGGCTAAGTGGAGGATTAGCCTATTGAGCCGCGGCGCCAGCCCCCATTATTCTTTACTTTTATTTAGGCTCAAACTTTGGTTGTGAGGTAAAATTCTGCCCTCCATCAGTTTTCCTACATTTTCAATCTTTATTGGTTTCCACCTTCTTCCATAATGGTGAAGTATTATGACCCATCTGTCTTGAGTATTAATTATACTGCATTGTTCAGTGTCTGACTCACTTCGGGTCATTTTAATCTTTTGTTTACCACTTATTCCAAATAAATCATTGGTTGGAGATATTGAGTGATTTTGTGAAATATTGTTTGCCATAGGTCAGTAAATTGGCATTAGTTTGGCATTTTGGAGATCATGTACTGGTATGTATAATTTTTTCTTAGTCCTTATGTAACACATAGCCCAACAGAATCAATCCTTGTTATAGGTATGCCAGATAATATTTATTATAGTGAGATAGACTTCAGTATTTGTTGGAGATTTTAACTTGAGACAATATAGAGGTAACAAATACAGAGATAAGACCCGTGGTACTATTAAATAATAAGTGCTTTAAAGGTAGTTACTTGGTTTTCTTTATAATTGTATCTTTAGTGCTTAGAATGGTATGTGGCACATTATATGCAGTAAATATTTATTGAAGTTTGATAAAGCTGATTTGTACATTGTGTCTAAATTTACTTTCTGAAAGAATTGCCGTATATATCTGTAGGTAACAAGCAATAAAAGATACACAGTAGGTTCTCATATCTGCAACAAGTTTCTTTTTCCTAAAGAGTTAAGATAACTTGTAGCCAAGGGAATAGTTTTGGTCTGAATCTTCTTTCATAAAAATCTTCTTCCAGAGTTTGGGAATCCTTTTGTGTCTTATACTTGTCTAGTCTGTCCAAGAATATTGGGTTCTTGCTTCAAGGGTGCTTATTTTAATCTTTGTGCCTGCACTTGTTGCAATGTGTTGTGTAAGCGGCGTTGCCACTTGCTACACAGCTGGTGCCTGCCTATATTTCAGGTCTATGGAAAGGACCGTGTGACTGTACTTCCTCATTCTCTGACATGAACACTGATATTTGTTGAGGTGATGGGGAAATGGTTTTAAACTTCTTTTGTGGGAAGAGTCACTTCCTGCTTATTAATCCAGTATAATGTCATTAAACATTCTCTACGAAACAGTAGCTCAGGGGGCATAATTATTTCATGATCATTATTAGATATGTAGTATTCTTTGATTTGCACTGTAGTTTGCAGATTGAATTGCTGTTGAATCTTGTACACAGTCATTACAATTCCAGTTTTTATAAAGTCCCATTTGATCATATTTTCAGTCTAAATGTCTTAGAAATCTATTTTTAACAAAACCTTCATATCATCATTTCCCAAAACTTGTTGGGTTTACAGTTAGTGTCTATATTGACATCACTGCAGTCATCAGTGTCAAATTAGCAAATTTATTTCCCCCTTTTCTCTATGTGTCTTGCAGTAACTTGTCCATGTTTAAGAGCTGCCAAATGCTCTTTGAGCATTTTGTTATATTAGTAGTATTTGTATTTACACCTCTGGCAGAAAGCCATCCAAATTTGGAGATAGAGTTTACATGTTTGTTACTCCTTTTATTTAACACTGTCTAAATAGTCTTGCTGGGATGAAGAGGTGACATCTATGAATCTAGTTTGGAATCTAGTTGCCTAAGGATAAACTGAGTTTGACTTCATTAGTGCACAAATGATAGGTTTGTATAGAGTTATTATAGCATTAATCAATTTGATGGATTGGAAAAATGACAGAACTGAGGCAGCATGTAATATTAGTGCCTATTATCCTACAAATTATGTCTTCACCTACATTCATAAGCTGTAGGAGTCATGTTGTATGTTAAGAATGCAAAACTTAAGAAAAAAAAACACACATACACACAACCCAGCAGCATTGGGCGTCTCTTTTCATGGCCCTTCTCTTGTTCCTTTAGCTTAGATCTTTAAGAGGTAGACTTTGAAATTAGACTTGTTTATTAGGTCACAGTACTTTCACATTGTGAAATACCTTGAATTGAATGGGATAGATCAATTATTTGTCACTAATGACCTTATCACCTAGATATACTAAGAGAATACTGCAAGTAGCATATAAAGCCTTTAAGAGACCTATGTGTGTGTGTGTGTGTGTGTGAGAGAGAGAGAGAGAGAGAGAGAGAAAGAGAGAGAGAGAGAATTTATTGACCAGCAGTCATTTCACTAAAAATTATCATGGATTAGTAGTAAAAAAAAATTTTTTTTATTATATGGAATTGGTTAGTAAAGCTGGAAGATAGGTAGCATATAGTTAGTTAAAATGAATGAGAAGCAAATATATGTTCTTTTGGGTTGTGGGTGTTGCTTTATCTTGTCTGCATATCTAATATTTATTTTGTTATGATTTATTTATCTTATCTATGACTTTCAAAGACCCAAGAGTATGTTTGCTTTCTTTTTAACTTTACTTTTTTCGCCTTTAATATAAATACTTGTAAGAGTAGAAGTTTCTTTGAAATATTTAAGAAATATTCATTTGGGCCGGCGCCGCGGCTCACTAGGCTAATCCTCCGCCTAGCGGCGCCGGCACACCGGGTTCTAGTCCCGGTCGGGGCGCCGGATTCTGTCCCGGTTGCCCCTCTTCCAGGCCAGCCCTCTGCTGTGGCCAGGGAGTGCAGTGGAGGATGGCCCAGGTGCTTGGGCCCTGCACCCCATGGGAGACCAGGAAAAAGCACCTGGCTCCTGGCTCCTGCCATCGGATCAGCGCGGTGCGCCGGCCGCAGCGCGCCGGCCGCGGCGGCCATTGGAGGGTGAACCAACGGCAAAGGAAGACCTTTCTCCCTGTCTCTCTCTCTCACTGTCCACTCTGCCTGTCAAAAAAAAAAAAAAAAAAAAAATATTCATTTGGACTAAAAAAGAAAAACTCCTCACTTAAAGATTGCAACTTTTTAAAAAATTCATTTCTTTGAAAGAGTGACGAGAGAAAGAGAGAGAGAGAGAAAGATAGATTGGTCTTCATCTAGTGATTCACTTACCAAGTGACACAAGAGGTAGGGGCTGGGCTAGGCTGAAGCCAGGAGCCAGAAATTCCTTCTAAGCGCTTGGGCCTTCTTTCACTCCTGGATCAGAAACAGAGCAACTGGGACTCAAATTGGCACTCCAGTATGGGATGCTGGCATTGTGAACTGTGGCTATCCTGCTGTGCCACAACACTGGCCCCCAAATTGAAACTTTTATAGACATGTTTTTTTGTTCCTGTCTTTTAAAGAAGACAATAAATGTAAATTAATCAAGACATGGGTTTGAATAAAAAGGAAAAGATGGAAAAGGGCTAACTAGATTTTTAATAACATTAATTGGGTATGTGCTTAGTTATGAGGTACTAGGATATTTGCTTTATTTATATGTAATCTTTATAGCTGTAAAATAAGAAATATTCCTTCTTTACAAAATGACAAAAATTTAATGTATCTTTTGGTAGGGAGTACTATTAGAATAGTAATTCTAGTTTAAAGTGTGAGTTAACATAGGTTACCAAGAGTATCTTAAGGGTTAGTAGAAACCAACTTTAACTGCCTTGGTATGAAAATGATATAGCCATTTCTTTATTGTGAAAGAATTGACTTCTGAGATGTAGATAGTTTTTAATTTGGAACTGTTGTAATAAAAATATTAGTTTTAGATAATACTTGAAAAAAGTTTAAATCTTGATTAATTTGAATTTCATATTTTAGCATATATTAATGTAAATGTTATCTTCAGTTTGGAGCAACTAAGAAGCCAATATTTTAATATATAACCTAAGGACTACAGGAAATTTACACATTTTAGGACTTTACCTCCAAGAAATAGAGAGAAAATATTGATGCAACAATATGATAGAGTAGAAAATATCATTCATCATAAGACAAGTACAGACTACTATGTACAGAACAAGTAAGGGACAAATTGGATTAGAAACTTTCTTGATGGAGGTGGCATTTAAACATTGTCTTAGAAAAGGTATAGAGCTTGGGCATGTAGCAATGGAGTAGTGCATTCTGGATTAAGGGGAATAGTTTGAACAAAATCATGAAGATGAGAAAATATGAAGTACATTGGGGAATCTGAAGTACTCAGGTTGTATACAGTAGGTAGAGAGGGAGGGATCCCCATTCTCCTAACTAATTCGTATGTATTTTTCCCTAAGCTTTTCCCCTTCATTAAAAAAAGATGATTTCACAAGGAGAGAGGAGTACATGCCTGGCTATGTTCTCTGCTAAAACTTCAAATAAAGAGTTTTATTAGAATATATTCTCCAATATGTGGTGAAGTGTTTGCACCCTGTAGTATGCAGGACAATCCTTTGAAGTACAGGGAAAAAAATATCTAAATTAGCTATGCTTTTTTTTTTAAACCTATGCCCTAACCCTAAAACTGGAAATCTATTTGATGTTTCATATCAGATATATAGTGTTCATCAGATATTACTGCTGTACACTCCTAAGCTTAATCGTCAAGGTCCTTAACCATCTGACAACCCATCTCATGATTCCCCTTCCTACATCTTATGACACTAAAACAAGCACAATTTTAATTTTTTTATTTGAGTCAGAAAGAGAGGGAGATACAGGGAGAGCAAGCACATGCTTCCGTCTATGGGCTTACTCCCCAAATGGGCACACCAGCCAGGGCTGGGCCATGCTGAAGACAGGAGCCTGCAATTCCCTGCAGGTCTGGGAACCCTATTCAGATCTCCCATGTGGGTGGGTGGCAGGAACCCACTTGATTGTACCATCCTGTTGTCTTCTGCAGTCTGCATTGGCAGGAAGCTAGAGTCAGAAGCCAGAACTGGGAATCCAACCCAGGTACTCACATGCGGGGTGCAGGCAGCTTCCCCACTAGGTCAAATTCTTACCCTGGGATCACCATATTTTAAAACCTCATGTCTCCATTAATAGAATGTTTGAACATACAGACTCAAATAGATCTGGAAAGCATGTTTGTTAATTGCTGAGCTAATGTGTCCTGTATAAAATATAGACTAAAAAATAAAGCACAAAGAGCTAAAAATAAATTGAAATTCAAGTTCTAACTATTTCTAGGTAGTTCTTTTAATATTTTTAGAGTTATATCGTTAGTTGTAGTATTGAAGTTGTCTGGGTAAAGTTATTTTTATGTTTTTCCATGCAGTTTGCTTATAATCCCTGCTGCAATCTTAGCCTAAATGGTACTGAGTAATAACAATAATGTTGGTGGCAATATAAAAACAAACATTCAGGCAACATTTACTGATTGTTTGTTATGTGCTAGGTTTTAGGGATGAGATGGTAAGCAAAATCAAACAAATCCTAGATTCATGGTGCTTATTTTCTAACTTAGGAGATAAACAATCAAATAGTTTACTCAAAGATGTCAAAATATTGACTGCAATAAGTGGTGCAAAGGGGTGTGCATGCTATCTATATATGAGTTTGTGATAGAGTGTTTGAACTATTCAGGGAGTCAGTGAAGACTTCCTTGGGCACAGGACTGGCTACATAGTTAGTAGCATCTAGTACAAAATAGACATTTCAAGATCACTTGTTCAAAAGATAAGACTTTCAAGGCTGTGACAGCAGAAGACCAAACCAAGCATCAGGCCTTCTAAGTGCAGGCCCTGTGCAATTGTGCAGGTTACACACTCATGAACCTGGCTATACCTGAAGTCTTTCTCTGCATTCCCTATCATCTGTTGTCTACTGAGAATTCCTAGGTGCTAAAATAACATGGTTATATAGGTTTATATTGTTCTGTTGCCTTCTCTATTTGAATGATAGTTTCTATTTATGGAATAAACATCATATGCTTTGATGGAGTTGCTTTATGAGAACTGCTTTTCAATAATTTCTTTTTTTTTTTTTGAAAAAGATTTATTTATTTATTTGAAAGGCAGAGTTACAGGGAGAGGAAGAGAGAGGGAGAAGATGTCTTCCATCTGCTGGTTGACTTCCCAAATGGCTACAACTGCCAGAGCTAGGCTAGGCTGAAGCCACGAGCCAGGAGCTTCATCTGGGTCTCCCATGTTGGTACAGAAGCCCAAGTACTTGGACCATCTTCTACTGCTTTCCTAGGCACATTAGCAGGGAACTGGATTGGAAATGGAGCAGCTGGGCCACAAATGGCACCCATATGGGATGCTGACATCATAGGCAGTGGCTCAACCTGCTAAGCCACAATGCCCACGGTTAATAATTTCTGAGTTAAAACAGTTTCTATCTTGGATCAAGCAAAATATTTCCCCCTTTCATCCCAGCATCCAACTTCAGGTTCTTAATAACAGAGCTTTTGGTAACTGTAAGCAACTTCTTTAGTTTTATTTGCAGTCAGGTAATATGTTATAAAATTTCTATTGCTTTCATATATATTTATTGTATTCTACCTGGAGAATCCATGGGAGTGATGATGAATTAACTTTTTTTTTTTTTTTTAAAGAGTTACTTATTTATTTGAAAGGCAGAGTGACAGAGAGGAGGGGAAGAGTGATTGATTGATTGATTTTCTGTCAGTTGAGAGAGATTGATTGATTTTCTGTGTTGGTTCACTCCCCAATGCCCACAACAGCCGGGGCTGGGCCAGGCCATAGCCAGGGAGCCAGAAACTCCATCCGGGTCTTCTATATGAATGGCAGGTACCTAAGCACTTAGGCCATCATTCCTACCCACTAACCTGCATCAGCAGAAAGCTGGATTGGAATTGAAAGAGCTGGGACTTGAACTGGCACTCTGGTATGGGATGCCAGCTTGGAAACTGGCTTATCCCACTGTAACACAATGCCTGTCCCTGAAATAACTTAGTTATGTTACTCAGCACATAAATTTTTGTTCACATGAGAATTCTGTTATGTTACAAATTAATGAAGTAGCTCCTTATGTATCAAAGAATACTGAAATTATATTCAATACACTTAATCCTGATATTCCATTGTTTTGAACATTTGTAATCATGTCCAGGATATATACAAATTAACCAGAAGTTAAGATTACCAGAATATTTAACTAGTACACCCTGTTACCTTAACAAGATAATACTAAATTCAGTAAAAGTTTATTAGCCAAAATGTTTAAGAGAATATTTAATCAAGTATCCCTTTTCTTACTTTCTATACATAATTAATGAATAATAACTATATGCAAAACATGATGCAGTATGAAATATACAGATACAGATGACACATCTGTTGATTTAATATTTATTTGAAATTTTTGTAAATTTCTGTGTTTTTTTGCTTTAAGATTAGTACATAAAATTGAATCTTGATGATTTAGGATCTTATAATGAATGGACCTCATTGTATTGTTTCTAGTATAGATGTAAACAGAATAGGTGTGCTGACCATACAATTTATTCTAAAAGGTTATTTTTGAGTAATTTGCTGATGTCAGCGTGTTTTTGTTTCCATGACATATTTTTAAAAATTGTTATAAAAGGTAATTGGGTTCTTAGTGAAATTTTACTTTGTTAAAAAATTTACAGTAAAATATAATGAATATTTTATTTTAATTTTAATTGCCTTTTTAGTATGTGTATGGAAATCAGTAGCTTTTATACATATGTGTAATATTGTAGGTAGTAGCATACAAAGCTCTGAAAGGTATGTTATTTGCTTGATGATGTGTGGTATTGTCCATAACTGCGAATTTAATTGGAGCTGAAACAAGCCAAAACAAAAGTAACATTTATGATTTTTAATAACATTATTGTTTTTCTTTTCATTCTAAAGCATAAGGAAAAGCAAATTAAGGGGCTCCTCTTCCTTACCCGGGGAGTTTTAGTCTATCTTAAAATTATCATCTAAAATAATCTTCACAAGTATGAATTTCTTTTGAAAAATCACTAAAAATTATCTGTTGTTATATCACAGAGATTGGATTAGTATAGACACAGTAAGAAAAATACCAAATTATTGTCAAATGTCATATATTTACTTTCTTGCTTAGAGCAAATGTAGTTACTATATTAGAATTGGTGACTGATCCTTTATGGATTTTTAAAATAATTCAATAGATGACATCCTGTGTATTCTTTAAGCAGAGCTGATTAGACAACATTCAAATGTAGTGCTTACCTAACCACTGGTAGGTAACTTACTGATATTCTTTGTAGCTGTATTCTTCTCTAGATGAACGATTAAGGGTCAAAGTCCAGCTTCACTTTAGGCCTAGATGTAGCTGTACAGGCTTTATTTCATGTGGCATGAACTTAATGCTCCATCTCACTACGCTTTAGTTATTTTGTGCAGTTGTAGTAGTAGGGTCAAGGCAGTGACATGTTCTGGAATATAGCAATATTCCTCTGCATTTTTAAATACTATCAGAACAAAAGGAAAGATGGAAAGCCTGATACAGATATATTTGATATTTCATGCCATCTGTTTGAAATGTTGCTTTGTTAAACATTTATAGTAAAATATTATAAATATTGCTTTACTGTTTTTCTATAGTGAATCAAACATCAGTTTCTTTTTATATGTATGAGCAGCATTTTTGATGTCTGTTTAAAAGAGACTGAAGGAATTGTAACATATAGGCTGTTGTATTTTTTATATTCTAGCTTTTGATTGAGCATGGTGTCTTTCTTCTCTTTCTCAACAAAAACAATCACCAAATAATAAACCAAACATGCATTTAAAAAGTTATTTATCCTACTTATACAAGTTACTGTAGAATCTAAGATAGAGTGATTAGTTGCCACATTTAAGGGAATCTTAGTGATTGACTCTACAATGCCCAAGGCAAATGTACATGCTTATTAATTTGGTTAATTATTGATGTATTTGCCCTATGTGCCTAATTACTTCTGCCTTGTTTCTGCAGCTACAGAACCATGGCCTGAAAATGCTACATTGTATCAGCAACTGAAAGGTAGGTTCTTGTTCACAATTAAAAATGGCATTGTAGCAAAATACATTTATTACCAAAAATGCCCCTCAGTAATATAATTTACTGAAAAGAGAACATAAAACATAAGGAAGAGATTCTCTTGTATAATTTGTCTAGGAGGTTTTACCTAAACTTGTATCTGCCAGTGTAAACCAACTATTCACGGCCTATGAGGTCCTTAGTTTATTATTGACTCATTATATTGGCTGCTGTAGGCAGTGTAAAATGATGTGGTTGCAGGAACCCTTGGCAGATTTACTGCACTGATAGCTGAGACAGCAGATTTTTGAAGTCCTGTGGTAAAGTGGGCTCTCAGTAAAAAGGAACTGTGAAAATGTATAGGCTAGGATGGTTCAGGCTCCCTTTAGCAGCTCTTCATATATCATCAGATCACATTATGGACCCCATTTGGGGCTCAGCAGCCTGCTACAGTTGTCAGAAGACTGCAAAGTAATGAAGACTAATAGGCAAGCAGCCCTAGTCTTCTAAGCATGGAATTTTTATTGCAGCGAACTTGTCATCTTTCTTTTGTGTGACAGACCTAGACACACTGTGCAATATTAACTGCAAGCTGGTTTTATATGATTGTGAGTGCTTTTGCTTTTAACTAGTGGGGTTTGAGCACACACTATTTTACTTAATTTTAATGAAAAGAGCACTAGTTCTTGAAAACTTGAAAAATGAATGTTTTTAAATGAGTGATTTAAATTATGAGTATTGCTGATAAAATGCAATAAATGATCAGATAGTTTGAGAGGAAATAGTCCCATTTCATCATTATTTACATCCTATGATAATTTAGTCAAAATTATAATTATACAATGGCATTGATATAGAACTACATAATTACTGTAGTGATAGGCTATACCTTTTCTTTCTGAACATGGGAATCATTTTGTTTTTAAATAAAATATATTTTAATTGTTTAGCAGTTACACTTTTGACTCTTTCATTGTATTTCCACAGGAGAGCAAATTTTGCTTTCTGACAATGCAGCTTCTCTTGCTGTGCAGGTAAATATGTAAATAATGTAATTTTTTTTAACCCCTAGGTGATTTGCATTGTTTTGAGTTGCAATTATTTCCCCCCTGCAGAAAGTCTGAGAATATATATTTAGAATTTTTTCATGTGATTTACTATTATCAATATAATATCACTTCCCTGTGATACGTAGTTTTATTATGTAATGTTCAGTTAATTGTTGTCAGTATGTTAAATAAACAAAAATCTTCATTATTTTTAAAATGTCATTTTTGTGTGTGCTATGTACATTCTGAGTGTTGCTGTTTTGCTTTTGGCTAGATAAGATGTTATTGATTAATTGGAGTGATATGTTCATTTAGGACTCAGAATTATTGTCTAATTTATTTGTAAAGATTTATTTACTACATATTTCTAAGCTTTATTCTACTCATTGTGCTCTCTCTAGCCTTAATCCATTTGATAATCTTGAAGCAGACATGTTCTTCTCTAGCTGCTTCTATATTTATTGATTACATGAGTGTTTATTATCCCCAAACCACTTATTGAATGCAGGAGCTCTTCAAGTTATATATCACAGTTGTGTAATCCAAAGAAGATTAGTGGCCTTGTAAACTTGAAACTGTATATGGAAGAATAGGATGCTTGGGGATTGTTTGCTTTTAAAAAAAAAAAAGAAAGGAATGTTTATGCAGGTTTTAGAACTATAATGCAGTTATTCAAGCATTTTATATGCTTAGCTGCTATTTGTTTAGTTTATGGTTTGAAACACAAAGAGGATTTTACTATATAGCTTCTAGAAGATAACTCAAAGGAGAAATCTAAGACACATGACATTTGAGGGGAGTGTGAGCTTCTTGAGGACAGAATGAAAGAGAACTAAAGGAAGTGTTTATTGAGTTTTTGTTGTGTTTTAAGAACTTAATTTTAGATCATCTCATATTTTTATTTAACTTGATATCCCCTGGGCTTAATAACAGTGTCTGGTACTGTCATTCATTATGACAGTATGATAAATACCATTCAGTGTATCTTTGTTTAAGGGTGAGAAGGAGACAAAAGATGAAAAGAAATATGCTTGGGCAATAATTTGTTAGTATGAGTATCTATAAGTATCTTTGTTTTTTAATTTTATATCTTGGACCAAGAATCTAAATTGTTTATTCATTTACCTTTTTTTGGTCTTTAGATAACTGTATTGTAATTAGTAGTTTCTTTAGTTAATGTTAACTTTTGATAAGCAGAAATTCTGTTATATGTGATAAATATTGACATTTACTGTTATTTGTTAATCATTTTATTTATGTAGGTGAGGAAGCTAGACTTTAAGTTTAGCTTTCAAATCTTAATAGCATATATTTAGCATATAGAATATACTCAGTAAATGTTTGTTGTATGAATGGTTTATAAGTGCAATAAAAGTAATCCTGCCTGATAATATCATGTAAATTACTGGCTATGTATAATATCTTAGAACAGAGCTTCAGGGTATAGTGGGTATTTTTCTCAAAGCACTGATTCTTAACCTCTTTTTAATTATGTTTTGGGGCTAACTCAGGGTGTGACAAAAACTATAGACCATTTTTTTCCAGAGAAATTCCAGTGCACACACATAATTACAAATATCCCCAGCCTATTTTGCATATGATGTTAGTACATTCACCTATGTCTATACTGAAGCTGTTTGGAAGTCCCTATAAAGGGCCCCTGCAACTAAATAATAGTAGTTTAGGAAGTACTAGTAATGTTCACCAAAAAGAAGGCATTTTGGATAGGAATATATTAGTAGCTCCCAAGTGTGTGGATTTTTTTGCCCCTAGAAGACATTTGACCATGTTCACAGATTGTTGGTTGTCAAAACTATTGGGGAGAGAGTGCTTTTTGGCCAAGGAAGCTGCTAAATACCCTGCAATGCACAAGATAGGCCCTCCACAGCAAAGGATATATCTAGCCCCAAATGTATATAGTGTCAAGGCTGAGAATACCTAGAATAGATAGATGGTTTAACTAGTTCCAAGCCAAACCAGGATATCAGTATATTACCATTAAAAGGTTACATTTAAAATAATCCAAGGGAGGGAAGAAAAAAAGAAATCTTAGTGTATAATTTATTTATCAGTTCTGTTTTTATGGTTCTACTAATTTGCTTTCTCACTATGGTTCTAAAATCATAGCTTCTATTAAAAGTAAAAGCAGACAAAAGGGACCTTTTAAAATGCAGAATTATGCTTAACCATTTCAGTTATTTTTATCCTACATGTGTCACTTAGATGATAAATTAACCAGCATATATTAAAAATTCCTGGTTTTCTTCAATATTCTTTGGCATGACAACTGATAGTAGCCATGACTATAAATGTGAATTTTCCAGATATCTGATGTAAACTTTATGGAGTAATTTTCTTCTATATAGTGGGCCAGCATCCGTTTAGAAGAATCAGTTAAAGGCGTCAGATTTGATGTATAAAATTGGTCAAAATGGGGCCCACACTGTGGCTTATGGGTATAGCTGCTGTCTGTAGCACTGGCATCTCATATGGGTGCTGGTTCAAGTCCTAGCTGCTCCACTTCTGATCCAGCTCCCTGCTAATGTGCTTGGGGAAGCAGTGGAAGATGGCCCAAGTCCTTGGGCCCCTGCACCCACATGGGAGACCTGGTTGAAACTCTTGACTCCTGGCTTTGGCTTTCCCCAGCCCTGGCTGTTGTGGCTATTGAGGAATGAACCAACAGATGGAAGACCCTCCCTCCCTCCCTCCCCCCCTCCCTTCTTCCTTCCCTCTCTCACTTCCTTCTCTCTCTCACTCTCTCACCCTCTCTTTCCCTCTCTCTCTCTCTCTCTCTCACTCTTGCCTCTGCCTCGCCCTTTCTGCAACTCTTTCCCATAAATAAAGAAATCTTTTTTAAAAAATTGAAAATGTGACAGATATCCATAAATTGGATAGTTTTTGGTAGATATCCAGAAGATTTCTAGAAGATTTTCTAGAATATCAAACATCAGATATTTTAATCAGGAAATTTAAATCTTACTTATTATGTAGACTTAGTGTGTATTATACCTCTGGAACTAAGCGGTTAGACATTTTTTGATTAGAGAAACCATTTTGATTTCAGTTTAAAAGAACATAATTTTGGCCGGAGCTGCAGCTCACTAGGCTAATCCTCCGCCTTGCGGCGCTGGCACACCGGGTTCTAGTCCCGGTCGGGGCGCTGGATTCTGTCCCGGTTGCCCCTCTTCCAGGCCAGATCTCTGCTGTGGCCAGGGAGTGCAGTGGAGGATGGCCCAAGTGCTTGGGCCCTGCACCCCATGGGAGACCAGGAGAAGTACCTGGCTCCTGCCATCGGATCAGTGCAGTGTGACAGGCGCAGAGCGCCAGCCGCAGCGGCCATTGGAGGGTGAACCAACGGCAAAGGAAGACCTTTCTCTCTGTCTCTCTCTCTCACTGTCCACTCTGCCTGTCAAAAAATAAAAAATAAAAATTAAAAAAAAAGAAATTTTTTTTTCCCTGTGGCTGTTATTTTTCCTTATGTTTACTTTCCTTTGAACCTCATTCAACAAGTATTGGCATTACCGGAAATATTTGCCTGTTTCTAACATAATCTTGTATGTTGAATATCATGAAGTATTAGGATTATATGGTTCTCTCATTCCTGTGAAGTAGGTAGGTGTGCAGTATTCACATACACACAGAAAAAGAGAGAAGTCTTCCATTCCATAAAACTTCCACTTTGAAGAACTGAAGCTTATATTGATTGAGAAAAGAACTCTGATAATAATTCCTTACTGTTCTCTCTTACCTCCTTAACTGTCTAATAGATATAAAATGTTGGCCCCTTTTTAAAAAGTAAGGTAACAGGTGAAATTAATTATATGTTTTATTTAGTCTAGTTTATCCAAATATTGTCCTTTTAACATGTAATCAATACAAAATTGGTTACTGGGATATTTTACTTTTTTTCATTTAAAGTTCAAAATCTGATGTACATTTTATAGTTATAGCACATCTCAATTTGTGTTGCCACATTTCATGTGTTCAGTAGCCATGTGTAGTTTGCGGCTTTTGTGTGGGGCTGTGTGGGTTTAGATACTACAATATGAGTAAATACATATGAATTATAAAAATTTTCTTTTAAAATGTTTTATTTTCATTAAGAATTTTATGTCTTATTAGTTGATTATATTCTGTCTTTTGTCTTTTTGAACTGGACCATTGGCCTCAGTTCCAAATATAGCATACTTTATTTAATTTTTTTAAAGATTTTATTTATTTATTTGAAAGTCAGAGTTACACAGAGAGAGGGGAGGCAGAGAGAGAGAGGTCTTCCATCTGCTGGTTCTCTCCCCAAATAGCTGCAATGGCTGGAGCTGAGCCGATCCAAAGCCAGGAGCCAAGAGCTTCATCGGGGTCTCCCATGTGGGTGCAGGGGCTCAAGGACTTGGGCCATCCTCCGCTGCTTTCCCAGGCCATATTAGAGAGTTGGTTCAGAAGAGAAGCAGCCAGGACCAGAATTGGCTCCCATATGGGATACCAGTGCTGCAGGCAGAGGCTTAGCTCCTTTTGCCACAGTCCAGCCCCCAAATATAGTATGTTTTCAATAGAACACTCTGCTTCAGATTTCCGCATCTGTAAAACAGAGATATAATGGAAACTATCTGATTGGGTTTTTGTGAGGATTGGATATGCTAACATATTCGAAAAGTAATTGATGTATTGTAAATATGCAATGGATGTTACTTATTTCCTTCTTTCCTGATTCTTTGACAGAAATACACATAATCAATATCAGCTAGAGGAAAGGAAGCTTAAATGTTAAAAGAATCAAAGTTAAAGTAAATATTATTTATAAGAATTTTGTGAGATACTTTTATATCTATGTGAACATTAATTTTTATGATTGTTTCCTGCCATTTCAAAAATTAATATTGAATGCTTTAATTGAAATAAAATGTTATTTTAATAATACTGAAAATTTGCTTTAAAATGTAGTATTTATTGGATGCTTTTATTGTGGAAGGCATTGTATGAAGAGCTTTTGTGTGCAGTGTCTCATGCAGTCCTTACTATAACCTTAATGCAGGACACTATGGCTACCTTCATTTTAAAGATATGGAATTTGAAGCTCAAGAGATGCTCTGCTCATCCAAGTTCATAGTGGCCACAGTTTGGGGAGGGAAACAGAACATAGCAACAGTGGTTGGGTGCCACATGTGTTTGTCACTGTGCTGAGCCCTTAGTTCTTTTTTTTTTTTTTTATTTAAGATTTTTATTTATTTATTTGACAGGTAGAGTTACAGACAGTGAGAGGGAGAGACAGAGAGAAAGGTCTTCCTTCTGTTGGTTCACCCCCCAAATGGCTGCTACGGCCAGAGCTATGCTGATCCGAAGCCAGCAGCCAGGTTCTTCTTCCTGGTCTCCCACGCAGGTGCAGGCACCCAAGCACCTGGGCCATCTTCCACTGCCTTCCCAGGTCACAGCAGAGAGCTGGACTGGAAGAGGAGCAACTGGGACTAGAACCCAGGGCCCATATGGGATTCTGGCGCCACAGGTGGAGGATTAGCCAAGTGAGCCACGGCACCGGCCCCTAGCCCTTAGTTCTTATTAACTCATTTAATCTTATAATAGCTGTGTGAGGTGGGTACTGTATGAGTTAAGTATCAGGAAAATCCTCTCACACAACAGCCCTGTGAGGTGAGTATTGTTATTCCCATTTTCACACAGATTAGGAAACTAAGAGAGATTAAACAGTTGTTCCAAAGTTACATAAGTGGTAGTTGGCAGAATGGTATTGCAAACCTTAGGAGTCTGAGTTGTGGTCCCCACTCCTAGCACTTTGTTCCCTGACACAGACCTTTGAATTTTACCCAACAATAAGTGAACATTTGTTCACAAATTATTCTTGACATTCCAGAGCAAGTTATATCTTACATTTTGTAGTTTATATTATGGTGTAAAAGACAAATGTGTCTTAGTGTTTGGATCTTTATAATCAAATAAAAGCAGTCTTATGTATGTTATGTGTTATTATGAAGCTCAGCTTAGGTAATAAATGGAAATTCTTTTGAAAAAAATGTGAAAGCAGTTGAAACACAGATGATATTGTGATTGGCCGGCGCCACGGCTCAATAGGCTAATCCTCCACCTGTGGCGCCGGCACCCCGGGTTCTATTCCTGGTCAGGGTGCTGGATTCTGTCCCGGTTGCCCCTCTTCCAGGCCAGCTCTCTGCTGTAGCCTGGGAGTGCAGTGGAGGATGGCCCAAGTCCTAGGGCCCTGCACCCACATGGGAGACCAGGAGAAGCACCTGGCTCCTGGCTTGGTTTCAGCGTGGTGCGCCGGCCGCAGTGCACTGACCGCAGCAGCCATTAGGAGGGTGAACCAATGGCAAAGGAAGACCTTTCTCTCTGTCGCTCTCTCTCACTGTCCACTCTGCCTGTCAAAAAAAAAAAAAAAAAAAAGATGATATTGTGGGGCTAGTGCTGTGGTGTAGTGGGTAAAGCCACTGCCTGCAGTGCCAGCATCCCATATGGATGCCACTTCGAGTACAGGCTCTCCACTTCTATGCAGCTTTCTGCTATGGCCTGGGAAAGCAGTAAAATATGGCCCAAGTCCTTGGGCCCCTGCACTGGGAGAACCAGAAGAAGCTCCTTTGGTTCGGTCCAGCTCCAGCCATTGCAGCCGTTTGGGGAGTGAATCAATTGATGGAAGACACCCCCCCCCCCCCCGCTGCCTCTCTGTAACTCTACCTTTCAAATAAATTAATAAATCTTAAAAAAAGATGATATTGAATGCAGAATTAGTGCCTATTTTTACTTTTAAGATTTATATACGTACATGTTTTGTGAATATCTTTATATAATAACATGTTACTTTCTAGTGAGTTTTTTTTTTTTTTTTTTTTTAAAGATTTACCTATTTATTTGAAAGGCAGAATTACAGAGAGTGAGAGGGAGAGGCAAAGGCAGAGAGAGAGAAGGCTTCCATCATGTGTTTCACTCCCCAAAGGACAGGGCTGGACCAGACTGAAGCCAGGAGCCAGGAGCTTCATCTGGGTCTCCCATGTGGGTGCAGGGATCCAAGCACTTGGACCATCTTCAGCTGCTTTCCCAATCACATTAGCAGGGAGTTGGATTGGAAGTGGAGCAGCGTGGACTCAAACCAGCACCCATATGGGATGCTGGTGCTGCAGGCGACGACTTAACTTGCTACACCACAGCGCTGGTCTCTGTGGTAAGTTTTACACAGAATTTCATTTAACATATATGAAGTCATTTAAAAAAGAAACTGAATTTCCTTTTTTGTCTGGCTAAATCTAGATGATATAGAAATTTGAATTTATTTTTTGCTGTCTCAAACTATGATCATTATTACAATGCTGCATGAGAAAGTTAATCTCATTTTTACTTCAAATAAGAAGTAATATTTAAGCTTTTCCCTTACTCTATGTGAGTAAACACTTCATTTCTAAAAATGAATGGAAGAAAACAGAAAAAATACTTATTTTATTTCTGTTGAATATGTCATAACACTTTAAAAAAGTCAGCGTTTTTATAAATTCCATTAATGCTGGGTCATGAACACTAACATGTCAGATCTGCTGATAAAAACTTAGCTGACCTTTGCTTTTTCCTTTTTAGCAAATTATGCTTTTTAGGTAGACATATTTAATTAGTGGTTACATGTTAATCCTAATGTGGTGTTTGGGGAAGAGCAAGAGAGATCTCTGTTTTTTGGGACTGCAGGTTCGTGGTTACATTGGAGAATAGTTGTGAGTATGAAAATATAGGTGCAGTAAGAGTATCAGGCATTCACAGGGCTACAGTGGACAGCTTACCTGCAGAATTTTAGAGGAAATGATTTTGAGTTTTCGGTTTGATTGAGTACATTTTTGCTTTAAATAAGTTATTCAGGGTGTGTGAAATTTCAAAGTATCAGTTTACACCTGATATAAATAAAAAGCAGTCTGGCACCATTGGAAGTGTTATAATAGAGAAGTAATTTTTTATATGAAAGCAAATGTTGAAAATGTGTATAACTTTTTAAAAGTTTCATAAAGTGTAAAATTTTAGATTTTTGCTTATTCCTCTCATTTTGACTGCCCTCTACAAAATGAGGCTCTGTGTTCACTTTCAGGGTTAGAAGGAAAGGAACAGTAAGGGCAAGGAGGATTTAGTGAACATTGATTAGATAAAAGAATTTGTGAAAATATGTTTGGTATTCGAAAATGAGCGAAATAGATGCTGTAGCTGTTTCCTTGATGCCACAGAATTTAAATTCTGTAGATTAGTTATATTGCATTATTACTTATATACTAGAAGTATTAGAGTGATTGGTGATTTATACCTATAAAACCTGGAGTGCTAAGTATATAATTGTGAACTTAAACTGCAAACAGAGTTTAGCAGATTAAAAAAATTCAATATTAATACTAGTCTCTGAAAACAAATGGACTGATGTATATAAAACATAAAAAATAGTATTTTAGGATTTGTGGCTATGAAGTACTATGTATTTAATATAGAATTAGGTGACTATTAGAGTTACCATTTTTAGTAATCAGTGAAATAATGTAAAATGGCTGAACACGGTAATGATTTGCTAATGTATTTATTTAATTTAGCAAAAATTAATACTCCTGTAGTTGTGAGAGATTGCAAGTTAGAGTATCAGCTGTACTCTTTTTTTGTTTAAAAAGTAAATAGCAAGCAGGATTTTAAAATTTGCTGCTGTTAAACAGAGCAATAAAGACATAGTAGTAAGATGAAAAAAATGACAGTCAATTTTTTTCAACAGAAAAAGGCTAGAATTCTTCATTATTAGATATACAGTATCAACATAATCGATCTAGCAGCATTATATTTGAGCTGAAAACACACTTAAATTTGAGGCCATACACTACCCTGTGTGAGTGAAACATCTTTCATATAGTTCTAAGATGAAATTACCCTTGAATGAATAGCATCTTCATTTATCTTCAAACCTCTTCTGTGCTTTTAGTGAATCTACTCTTTCAACATTCTACAACAAGAATTACATTACACCATTATACCAGAGTACTTCTGCAGTGTGAAATAGATTGGTTTGGAAAATGAACCTGGCTTTGCTATAAATTACATTCACAGGTACAAAGGAATTTGTTATTTTGTTGAAAAAGTCACAAATATAATTAAGGTCTTAATTTATGTTAAACTACAAATATGGCTATTACAGTAACTGGATTAGGAACTTAATCTGTCACTTCAAGAATGATACCTAACACTTTTCATTTGTAACCTTAGATACATTATTCCAATTACAGGATCTGCAGCTGTTTGATATAAAAAATGAATTATTTTGTAGATAGATTTGTTCATGGTTTTTAATTTTAAAACATGCCTCTTCAGTAAGGTAGAAAATAATTCTTCAGTTGTCGTCACAGATTTTCCTTTTTGTCCTTGTGAAACAGGATCTGAATTAACATTCAGAACCATTTTCATTTTGTGCCCTGAAAATGGTATTGCATGCTTGAGAATAGTCCTTAGTGAATTCTTATATAGAATTTTTCTAATTTAATTATGAAATGAGTAGAAGCTTTGTCCTGAAGAAGAAAACCCAAGGTCTGCTGTCTAAGGATAGCTTTACCTGATTGGACTGAAAGTGGATTGTTCCCTATCTAGAATTTGAATGACTTTGTTAATATGGCTTGCATAATTTAGAAGCTATGTTTATAATCTCTTAAGTTCTATAGTTTTAATCACTGTAAAGTATTTAATCTTTTAAAAGCTATTTAATGAGGACAATTCTTAAAAATTTAGAATTCTATATTTTTGTTGCAAGCAGTGCTGACTTTATTTCTTCGGTGCAGTTAAAGAGATTATTGTTAGATATATATTTTTTAAAATATATATTTATTTATTTGAAAGTCAGAGTTACAGAGAGAGAGAGAGAGAGAGAGAGAGTCCTCCATTTGCTAGTTCACTCCCCAGTTGGCCGCAATGGCCAGAGCTGTGCTGATCCAAAGCCAGGAGCCAGGAGCTTCCTCCAGGTTTCCCACACGGGCATAGGGGCCCAAGGACTTGGGCCATCTTCTACTGCCCTCCCAGGCCATAGCAGAGAGCTGGATTGGAAGTGGAGCAGCTGGGACTTGAACTGGCTCGCATATGGGATGCTGGCACTGCAGACGGCAGCTTTATCTGCTATGCCACAGTGCCAGTCCCAGATATTTTTTTTTAAGATTTATTTATTGAAAGTCAGAGTTACACAAAGAGAGAAGGAGAGGCAGAGAGAGAGAGAGAGAGAGAGAGAGAGAGAGAGAGAGAGATCTTCCATGTGCTGATTTACTCCCAAGTCAGCCGCAACAGCCAGAGCTGTGCTGATCTGAAGCCAGGAGCCAGGAGCTTCTTTCCAGGTCTCCCACACGGGTGCAGGGGCCCAAGGAGTTGGGCCATCTTCTTCTGCTTTCCCAGGCCATAGCAGAGAGCTGGATTGGAAGTGGAGTAGCTGGGACTCTAACTGGTGCCCATATGGGATGCCAGCACTGCAGGCAGCTGCTTTACCCTCTACACCACAGCACTGGCCCCTTGTTAGGTATTTAACTTGTAGGAGAAATGTTCATTTTGTTTTTGGAATAAAAAAGATAGTTGGTGCTGCTCATTAGCAAATGATTCAATATTGTTACTATCAGTTAATGAAAATAAAGTTAATATATTTAATGTCTCTGCCATCTACTGTTCTGCTTATTCTAAGCACTTTAGTATTTTTTCTTACTTGATATTTTTTTGTCTGTAATTAACAAAACTTTAATAAAGACATTTATTACAGAAGGAACTCTAATTGTTCATTGAACTCCAGCTATGGAACTGGTGTGTTGTTAGCTTCTTGGGTAGTCTAAGAATTATTTTTTCAGTGCCTTTTGGTTATTTTATAGCTCTTTTCCATAAAAGTTTGACCCTACAACTTTATTCTATTTATATGTAATTCTAACAGGAAAAGGTTACATGCTTTCCTATTCTGATTGTCTCTTCTGTTGCTTACAGAAAAAGCCTGATTTTGTTTTTTCTACAACTGTCAGATGTTGATATATCTAAAATTGAGTCAAATATTCCAGAAATAGTTTTCAGGTGAGAGTTGTATTAAGGAAGGTTCTATTCTCTAATGTGATGTGCCATTATACATTCTCTCAAATAGCATTTCACATTTTCAATTACAAATTTGCTCTATTTAAAGCTTTTTGTGCTTATTGAATTGCAGTTTCTGATTCCAGCACTGGTAACTATTTTTCCTTAAGTTATTTTCTTTTCCAAAGCAGTATCATATTTATAGCTATTGAATTTTTAAAATATGTCAACTAAAGTTAAATCTCACTTTAAATCACTGAGTTTTGGATCCATAAAATTATAAAATGCTAATCTTTATTGTAGCTTCCTGGTTTTCTATGACCTTAAGTATGTTTGTATTTATTATTATGAATGTCTATGGCTTGTTCATTAAGCAAATGTTTATTGATAACTTGCATTAAATATTAATGGAAAGCTTTCTTTGGGAGTCACTAAGATTAGGTAGTCTCTTCTTTTGCAGATGGACAAGTGAGTATTTATTACTACTAGTACTGTTACTATGTGGAGACTTCAAAAAGTACATGGGTAAGGCCATAGCCTGCAGTGCCAGCATCCCATATGGGCACTGGTTCATGTCTAGGCTGCCCTACTTCTGATCCAGCTTTCTGCTGTGGCCTGGGGAAGCAGTAGAAGATGGCCCAAGTCCTTGGGCCCCTGCACCTGCGTGGGAGACTTGGAAGAAGCTCCTGGCTTCTACCTTCAGACCTGTCTCTGTCTCTCTCTCTCTCTTTCTCTCTGCCTCTTCTTCTCTATAACTCTGCCTTTCAAATAAATAAATAAAATCTTTTTTTAAAAAAGTACATGGAAATTCATGTTACCTTTTTTTTTTAATTTATGAAATGCATGAAGTTTGTAGACCTTAAATAAAAGGTCTCTGTGGAAAAAAAAAAAAAAAAAAACCAGAAAAATCTACAAAGAAAATTTGCTGTTATAGAGTGGAGGGTTCCTACTTTACGTGACCATGACTTCTTTGTATGTATTGTGGTAGGTTTTTGATACCAAAAGAAATTTTTCTTTTTTTACTTTTTGAAATGTTGGGAAGGACCCTAGGCAGAGCAATAGTGAGAATAGCTTTGGATCTTCTCAACTCAATTTTATATACTCAAGACATTTCAAATTCACAGGGAATAAATATTTCAGTTGAAAAACTTTTTAAGGTATATTGCTCAATGAGCACTTCTTGTTAAACTTGAGTCTGCTGGCCACATGTGTAGGGTGTACTCTGAATTATTCATTTATCAAATCTGTTTAGCAGGCATCTATCAACTCATTTTAAATAAATACTTCTTGTGAAAAATGTAATCATAGTTAATATTAACCTAAAAAATGTGATTAGGAAGATCAACGTGCCTCAGGAGAAGGACCCTTAATATGTTACAAAATACTGTCTGTGGTCTTTGGTCTTTTGTCACTATTGCTTAAATTTCAGCATAAAGTAAAACCTGTAGCTTAGTATTTGCTACAGTTTTGGCAGTAAAAAGAGTTACTGTCTTCACTGTGAAGCTCCAATATCACCATATAAATTGTTGATCAAGCCTATTTATTTGACAGCCAGTGAAGATGAGAGACTTAGTTCCCATTTCTTGGAAGAGGGGAAACGGGAACAATGAAGATAATGGGGTTTTTGATAAATTGTTATCCACAATAGAATGAAGATGTCCCCAAATATTTCTGATTGCATTTTTTGACATTTTATGTTTAATTTTTGAAATAAATGAATCTCCGTAAAAAATAAATAAAATAACATAGCTGCAAGAAAAAAAGGATTTTATTTCTTTATTTGAGTCGTAGAGTTACACACAGGGAGAAACAGAGAGCAAGGTCTTCCATCCACTGGGTCACTTTCCAGATGGCCCCAACAGCTGGAGCTGAGCTGATCTGAAGCCAGGAGCCCGGAGCTTCTTCTGGGTCTCCCACCTGGTTGCTGCTTTCTCAGGCCATAACATAGAGCTGGATTGGAAGAGGAGCAGCTGGGACACATACTGGTGCTGATATGGGATGCTGGCACTGTATGATTAGGCTTAGCCTAATACATCACAGCACAGCCCCGTGTGTTACCCGTTTTTCCACAAACCTTTTGAATCCCTTTGTACTGTGTGTTATCCATTTTCCCACAAACCTTTTGAATCCCTCTGTACTAAATATTAACAATACTTTATTGAACTCTGTGTCAGATGGTATGTAGTGTTTTGCATATAGTACCTTAAGTAATTTGCCAAATATATTGTCTTCTTTTGAGAAATGAAAAAGGTAAAGAACTTTATCAGGCTAACACAGTCACCAAGATTCTGCCCAGAGCTCTTTTCCTGAGAGGCTTTTGCTCTGTTAACTCCTTGTGTTACATACTGACTCTTAGGATTCGTATGAGAATTCTGCTTTTCAGATGTATTTATGCTGTAGTCTTCCACATAGACAGCTTGCTTCTTTAATCCATACTCTGTCAGGATTCATTAGATTCTGGTTAGGTTACCCAATCTGTGGGATTTAAGGAATAGGAATGTGCTGATGATTCTCAGGCTTGAGTGGTATGGCTTAGAATTCAGCAATAGGTAACAAGATTATTTTAGATTATGATAAGGACAACAGTCTCTATGAGCCAACATCAGGCTGATTGTGTTTCTGTATGATCAAGTTGGGCCTGTTTCACCACTTTCTGAACTGAGTTCAGAAATTTTAAAAATTTAATGCACTTATGACAAAGAACATTGATTGATATCTTAGGTTTTTAAGCACAATTTTAAACATTTATTCATTTATTTGATAGGCAGAGAGATAGGTTGAGATCCTGTTGATTGGTTTGTTGTTTAAAGACTAGTGATGGCTGCAGCTAGGCCAAGGCCAAAGTTGAGACCTGGAAACTCAATCCAGAACTCCCTTATGAATGGCAGGAACCCAATTACATGAACTGTCACTGCTGCTTCATAGGGTTTGCATTAAAAAGAAGCAAGAGTCAAGAAATGGAGCCGAGTTTTGAACCTAGGTACTCTGATATGGCATGTGGGCACCTTAACTGCCAGGCCTAATACCTGCCACTAGAGCTTCTTACTTAACCAAGAAGTTAGATTGACTTCAATTTGTAATGTTTGTAGGTTGTAGATGCAGGAAATAGAAAAGATCAAACATAAAAACTGTCCTTGATTGTGTTCTTATTCTGTATAGTATCTATAGCTCTACTCATTTCTTAACACTTTGATGGTACCATACCTTTGGGAGAGTGCTTACAAAAATTATATTGACTTGTGGGCAATTTTATCAATTGTGTCTACCAAAGAGGTGGGGTGGTCTTTGAGATTGAGAGTCTCAACTTTTTAATAGTCCCTGCTTCTGTGGTTTCCAGAGCACATAGTTGCACCCTCAATTAGCAACTCTTTTTTTTAAAGAGTTGCCTTTTTTTATCATTATTATTTATTTGAAAGTCAGTTACACAGAGAGAGGACAGGCAGAGAGAGAGAGAGAAAGAGAGAGAGAGGTCTTCCATCTGATGGTTCACTCCCCAACTGGCCGCAATGGCCAGAGCTGTGCCAATCAGAAACCAGGAGCTTCCTCCAGGTCTCCCACGAGGGTGCAGGGGCCCAAGGACTTGGGCCATCTTCTACTGCTTTCCCAGGCTAAAGCAGAGAGCTGGATCAAAAGTGGAGCAGCCGGGTCTTGAACCGGCGCCCATATGGGATGCGGGCACTTCAGGCCAGGATGTTGACCCACTGTGCCACAGCGCCGGCTCTAGCAACTCTAACTTTTTGAAAAGAGAAAAGCTGTTTGCTGTTCATTTTCTATCAGAAGTATACTTAGGGAAAACCATTTTTAGACTTTCAAGTTCCTTTCCTTCCAGCATTCCTGCTGATCTCAGTTTTTCCTACCTTGGAAATGACACTTCTGTCTTTTTAGTTGTTTATACCAGAAACTTTGAGTCATCTTTGGAGTTCTTTTTCCTATATTCACATTGAGTTGTCAGCAAATTCTCTTGGTCTTCCCTTAACAATATAGCCAGGAGGTGGGCATTGTGGTGCAGTGGGTTAAGCTACCACTTGGGATACCCCCTTACCATATCTGAGTGCCTGGGATTGAATCCTGGCTCCTCTATTTCCAATCCAGCTTCCTGCTAAATGTGCTTGGGAGGTACCAGATGCTGGCCTAAGTACTGAATTCTTGCTACCTGTATGGGTCAAGACCCAGATGGAGTTCCTGCTTCCTTGGCTTTGGCCTGGACCATAGCTGGCTGTTGTAGATTTTTGGAGCGTAATTAGTGGGTGGAAGATCTTTCTCCCTTTTTCCTTTTCTCCCTGTCACTCTGCCTTTTAAATACATAAATAAATAAACCTTTAAAAGTTATTTAAGCTGCCAGCACTGTGGCACAGTGGATTGATCCTCCACTTGCTGTGCTGGCATCCCACATGGGCACCAGTTCTAGTTCCAGCTACTCCTCTTCCAATCCAGCTCTCCGCTGTGGCCTGGGAAGGCAGTGGAAGATGGCCCAGGTGCTTGGGCCCCTGTACCCGCATGGGAGACCTGGAAGAAGCTCCTGGCTCCTGGCTCCTGGCTTTGGCCCTGCTCTGGCCATTGCGACCACTTGTGGAGTGAACCACTGGATGGAACACCTTTCTTTTCTTCCTCTCACTGTCTGTAACTCTTACTTCTCAAATAAATAAATAAAATCTCTATAAAAAAAAGTTCATGATACATTTCTAACAATAGTGTCTAGGATATATCAAAAAAATTTTTTTTAAAAAACACATAGCCAGAATCTGAGTTCCTGCCACCTCCATCACTAATTCTCCCCTCCAACCACATTCAGGCAACCATTATTTCTTGCCTAGGTCACTACAAAATGCTTCTAACTAGTTTTCCTGTTTTCATGGTCCTACCCTCTTGAATTTAATTTGTGTATAGCTGTTTATATTTCTTTAATGTGTCAGTCAGATTCCAGCAATCCTTAGCTCAGTACCTTCTGAGGATTCCTTATCTCACTCAAAGTAAAAAACAATGACCTACAAAGTTGGTTGCCTATCTGATCTCCTGTTTCACTACTCATTTCCTAACTCCTGCATAATCACACTGACTGTTCTTGACACAGACCAGCTGATGCATAAGCCTGCTTCATAACTTTGAGCTTGGACTACTCTTCGCGTAGGTACCTACATGGCTTGCTTCCAAACTTCCTCAGGTTTATGCTCACAAGTTGCCTTGTTGAGCCTTTATCTAAGCTGTCCGTATTTGGTAGCCATACCTTTATACTGCTTTCTTTATATTTGTAAGTAGCAGGAATTACCATGCTTATCTTTTGGCTTATTTGCTTGCTCACTGTTTCCATTAGCATGCAGACTCCTTGGGGGCTCAGACTTTATGTTCACTGCACTATATTCTTTTTTTTAGAACACTTTATTTAAATTTCGAAAGTACAACTTTTGGATTATAGTGGTTTTTCCCCCAATAACCACTCTCCCACCCACAAACCATCCCATCTCCTACTCCCTCTCCCATCCCATTCTTCATTAAGATTCATTTTTAATTATCTTTATGTACAGAAGATCAACTTAGTATATATAAGTAAAGATTTCAACAGTTTGCACCCACACAGACACACAAAGTGTAAAGTACTGTTTGAGTAGTAGTTATACTGTTAATTCACATAGTACAACACATTAAGGACAGAGATCCTACATGGGGAGTAAGTGCACAGTGACTCCTGTTGTTGATTTAATAATTGACACTCTTATGATGTCAGTGATCACCCAAGGCTCTTGTCATGAGCTGCCAAGGCTATGGAAGCCTCTTGAGTTCACAAACTCTGACCTTATTTAGACAAGGCCATAATCAAAGTGGAAGTTCTCTCCTCCCTTCAGAGAAAGGTACCTCCTTCTTTGATGGCCCGTTCTTTCTGCTGGGATCTCACTCACAGAGATCTTTCATTTACACTGCACTATATTCAGTGACTAGATAGTCCCTGATAAATAGTAGGTGCTCAATAAGTATGTGTTGATTTATTTTCCTAGCTATTCAAAGTTGTATCCTTCTGTCAAGTTAACCCACCATGAAGCTACACAGTGGAATAAATTAGCCTTGTGCAGGCCTTATTGAGCTAGGCTTTAATGTTTTGCCATAAGCCTTTAGAGGAAACAACACAAAAGGCAATTCTGCATTTATTATATGTTATTTTATTGTCATTCAGTAGCCCTTATAGAGGATTCTAGATGAGAAATGGGAAATGTCTTTTGGAATTTAGTATGAAGAGTCCAGGTGAAGATTTTTTTAAGAGTTACAGCGAGAAAAGGAGAGGCACAGAGAGAGGGAGAGAGAATTTCAGTCTGTAACCAACAGTCACTCCCCAAATGACTGCAATCGCCAGGGTGGGGCAGGCCAAAGCCAGGAGCCAGGAACTTCTTCCAGGTCTCCCACGTGGGTGCAGGTGCCCAAGAACTTGAGCCATCTTCCACTGTTTTCCCAGGCATTTTTTTTTTTTTTTTTTTTTTTGACAGGCAGAGTGGACAGTGAGAGAGAGAGACAAAGGTCTTCCTTTGCCGTTCAACCTCCAATGGCCGCTGCGGCTGGTGTGCTGCGGCCGGCGCACCACGCTGATCCGATGGCAGGAGCCAGGTACTTATCCTGGTCTCCCATGGGGTGCAGGGCCCAAGCGCTTGGGCCATCCTCCACTGCACTCCCGGGCCACAGCAGAGAGCTGGCCTGAAAGAGGGGCAACCGGGACAGAATCCGGCACCCCGACCAGGACTAGAACCCGGTGTGCCGGCACCGCAAGACGGAGGATTAGCCTAGTGAGCCGCGGCGCCGGCTCTCCCAGGCATGTTAACAGGGAGCTGAATCGGAAGTGGAGCAGCAGAGACTCGAACTTATGTCCATATAGGAAGCCGGTGTTGCAGGCAGTGGCTTCCTTGTTGTGCTGCAGTGACACTTCTGACTTCATTTGCTTTTGAAGGCTGCAAACATTACATTAATGGATTCACTGCAACTCATTTAACCTACTTCTTATTGATGGTGATTAAACTATATTGTTTTAATTGCTGCTATATATAGGGCTTAGATGTGAATATCCTTATATATATTTTGTATGATTTTATATAAATAGTTGCTATATTTATATAATAAAATTACTAGATGAAAATATGTGGACATTTAGGATTTTGGTAGACCTTACCAAAGTCTTAAAACATCATAATGATTCCAACTAATGGTGAGATATCTTGTATTTTGGATTTTGACTAAGCAGCCTTTTAAAAAAAATTTCTCATATTATTTTAGCAACAGAGAAAGCCAGAGCAGTATCCCCTATCTACCAGTTCATTCCCCAAATGCCTACAATAACCAGGCTGGAGCTTGGATCTGGTATTTCAATCCAGGTTTCCCTTTTGGGAGACAGGAATCCAATTGAGCCATTGCAGCTGTCCAGGTTAGCAGGAAGCTGGAGTCAGAAGCCAGAGCCAGGAATTGAACCAAGGGACTTTGTGAAATGCAGACGAACTTAACTGCGAGGCTAAATTTAGCCTGTTCCGTAGCAGCCTGTTTTTGTTCAACATTTTAATTATCAGAAGTTCTAGTTGATTCACTTAAAAAACTTTGTGTATGATGAACTAGTAAATTTGTTCACATTTTCAGGTGTTTGTTCTTCATTGAGCTAACAGTTATCATGTGCTAGAAATATACCAGGCCTTTTTTTTCCCCCTTCTTTCATCCTTCCTCCCCTCCTTTTCTTCCTAACTTAATCATCTCCACCTCTGTTTTCTCATCTTAAATTAGAGATACTTGTTATACCTACCTCATAGGGCAAACTTATGTAAGTACTTAGCGTATAGTAAGTACCCAATAAACATTAGCTATTGTTAAATTTTCATTGAAGCTGTTTCCTGCTTTCTGCATTTTCTGTTTCTTCTAATTCTTATGGTTTGCTTGTATATTTTATATTTGAGGCTTTCCTCAACTCTTGATCTCCACTAGCAATCTGTATTTAAAAATGAGGTACCAAAAAGTTGATGGGGAGATGCAGAGCTTTTTGCCATGTGGGTATCACAGTAGACTACTTACACATTGTGCTGACATTTTTGTTGACCACTGTTCCCAGTCCAACCCCTGCCAACTAAAACCAACCGAATTTGTATGCTTGTTTTCTTCAGAGAGAGATCTTGTGTTTGGAAGCTAATAGGGAGAGAGGTGCTGCGGATCTCTCCGGTGAATGTGTGCGCTTACCTCTCGCCTTCCACTTTCAGTGTGGTGCTTCACCCGGTGCCTTCTCCTGTGCTCAGGTGCCTAATTCGGAGCCTCTCTGGTTGGCTTTCTTCAAAGAATAAACCTCTGTCTCCTGCCAAATAGAGGGAGGGCTGGTTGTCTAGGGTTTGTAGAGGTTTTCGTCTAACCTTTCTCTCTGCAGTCCCATACCTCACCTCTGCCCTCTGTGCTACTTGGTGCTTCCAATTTTGGAATCTCCCTTGTTGCTGTGATGCAAATATATTGATTTTCTTTTCTGCAGCTCTTGGCTTTCAGTTTCCTCTGCTCTGCTAAATCTGCTTTCCGTCTTATATAAATCTCTGGTTGACATCCCTGGTCTGCTTTTGCCACCTCTTCCATTCTTTGTGTCTTTCTGCATTTATACCTTTCTTGTTTTTCCACTGTTATTTTAATAAATATTTTGAAACCTTGGAGAGAGAAAATGTTTTTAAGTTCAGTACTTAAAAACTAGTTATTAGCCAGTTATTGGTGATCTGGTGTTAATTTTTTCTTCCTTTGGATTTTATTTTGAAGTAAAAAATAGCCTGATACCTACCCCCTCAATGAATTTTTTGACATTATGAATTAGTTTATTCAGTATGTTAAAACTACATCAAGCTGTTCAGGCTTCAGGGTTTTGGAAGTCAGGTACTGGCTATAACGTACTGTATGCATGTGCATGTGTGTGTTTTTAAAAAATACCCTACTGTTTCATTTCGTTATTCAATAAATTTATATTCAAAGAATGGATGTATTTCTTGGCTGTAGTTTCAGTTTATTTGTTTACCAGTTCTTAGTTTTCTTGTCTTAATAAATATGCTTTATCACTTTAGCAATTGCTCAACAAATGAGTGACTCTGTATTAGTTCTCTCTGAAATTGGAAATACTGTGTTTAATGTGTTGTCATTTTCAAAGGTTGATTGGTTGCTTGTAGGGTGTTTGTACACTGTACTGTTATGCAATTGTTTTTTATAATCCTTAGTACGCAAACTTTCAGATGATGTCAACCTGTCTTGTTAAGATTTCTGTTATGTACCAGTTACCATTGTTGCAGACTCATGCTGTCTAGTAGACGCTGTTATGACACTGTGATGATGAAAATATTTGGTATGGGGCCATCATATAAATACAGAAATAGCCGGTAGCCATAGGAACTTATTGAATATGTTGCTTTGTCTTTCAAACGAATAAATAAAACTTAAAAAAAAAGTTTCTTCCTGTTACAAACACAAGTAATCCAGGTTTGGTAACTGATTATCAAGAACTAGACTCTTGTACTCCTGGTGTGCTGTCTCTGGCACTCAGATGCTTCATGACTGAGTCTGCTGTAGCTATAGTCATCCTTTGCACATGCTATTCAGCAGGGAGGGATTAAAAGGGGGTTCCCGTTTCTTTTAAGGATATTTTCAACAGTTGCCCAAAACTTTTATGTCTCATTGGCCAGAATTTGAATATTGGCTACACTTAGTTATAGGGGAGTCTGGGAAGTAAAAGTTTTATTTTAGGCAGCTGTGTGTGCAGATGTAATTCATAGGTCTAATTCTGGGGAACAGGGAGAGCGTATATGGGTGTCTAACAGTCTCCTTCACAGTCAAATCTTGGGAACTTTGGTTAGTCAAATTAGTAAGCAACATTGAAAGTTTATTACTAGTGCACCATCTTAAGTTAGTTGGGGATAAATGAGGGAGACTGGGAGGGGCATAGAAATAGGGAAACATTAAAACCCATTCCTTGACTTTCTTACAGATTCTTTTCACTTGGGGAGATCAAATAGGTATACTAAAGCTACAAAGTAATGTAGAAATCAGAGGATGTCAAGTTAGAGACTCATGTACATTTTATTTTTAGAGGTGAGCTGTCTTAGAGTACTGGGGTTTTGGGATGACAGGTTTGAAGAAGAAAATTGACATACTTTTGGGTAACTGGAGTTTTTTGTACAAATATTAGTGTTCAATACTCTTACTATTTAATGACAATCTTCTCTGCCAGTCGAGAAATGAGGAAGGAATTATGATAAACAGCTTTGAGAGAAATTTTTACTGGGTAGGAATAAGCTCTTCTAGTCATAATTTTGATATGTAACTCATTGATTGCAACTTATAATTGATTGCTATTTGTAATAGTGTTTCTAATTTCAAAGTAAATCAATTATTTGTTTCCTAATTTGTATGTGGTAACTGGAAGCATTCTCTCTTATAACCTCCCAACTGAAAAATTGAATGATTTCATAGAAAAGATATAGGTAAATTTTGTGAGTGGAGAAAAAGAAGTGAAGAAGTCATAGAAGAGAGAACATAGGGGTAAACTTTGAGTATTGTTATAATAGTGGGCTTGATAACTAGTGTTTAAAAATATTTAGAAATGAATTAGTATAGTATAGTAATACAATCATGTATTTTTTCATATGATATTATAATGTATATTTTTTTCTTCTGAAAAATTCCCCCATAGCATGAGTTTTTAAATTGTATGACATTCTATGATTTGGATTTACTATAATGATTTATCCTTATTAGTAGACATTTAAGTTACTTCATGATATTTTTATTTCTATAAACATAGTGAAAATAAACAATTCAAGTCTTTAAGAAAGTGAATTAGCATAGAAGCTGCACGTTAGAGTATTGAGTATTACTCGAGAGAACTTTCAAGTAGCAGATATAACATATTGCATTTTCCCACAAGATAAGAAAGATGATACTCCTGTCAAGAGTAGTGGAATTAAGCACTCAGTACCTTCTACAATTCGGACTTGTATTTTGTCTTGTATAAACTAATGCAATAAGTGTGAGTAATTTGTTTTTTTCTTAAGTGTATATAAGTGGCTTAATTTCATGTATTTATTGATATCTAAGTTATATTGACTTTTTAAAAAAATTTTTTTGAGAGGCAGAGTGGACAGTGAGAGAGAGAGAGAGAGAGAGAGAGAGAGAAAGGTCTTCCTTTGCCGTTGGTTTACCCTCCAATGGCCGCCGTGGCCTGCACGCTGCGGCCGGTGCACCGCGTTGATCCGAAGGCAGGAGCCAGGTGCTTCTCCTGCTCTCCCATGGGGTGCAGGGCCCAAGCACTTGGGCCATCCTCCACTGCACTCCCTGGCCACAGCAGAGAGCTGGCCTGGAAGAGGGGCAACCGGGACAGAATCCGGCGCCCCGACCGGGACTAGAACCCGGTGTGCCAGCACCGCAAGGCGGAGGATTAGCCTAGTGAGCCGCAGTGCCAGCTATATTGACTTTTTAGTAGTGAAATGACATTCTATTTTTGTTTGGGATAAAAATCTTTCACTTTACATTGGTTCATTTTTTTCCCACAGAGTATATTACTGGATGAACTGTTAAGTTTACAAAAGAGATGAGTAAAAAATTCTGTTCAAATATGTATGTGGTTTCCCCATGCTTACCATACTTTTGTTGATTTACAGGCATTTTTGCAAATGTGTAATCTGCCCATCAAAGTAGTTTGCAGGGCAAATGCAGAATATATGTCTCCATCTGGTAAGTATTTTTTTTTTGTTGTTATTAGGCTTGATTAATAAAGTTATAGTGGTAGTCTATTTATACCTATTAAAAAATGTTTACCTTGGGGCTGGTGCTGTTGCATAGCCCGTAAAGCCGCTGCCTGCGGAGCCAGCATCCTATATGGGTGCCAGTTGGAGTCCTGGCTACTCTTCTTCCAATCCAGCTCTCTGCTATAACCTGGGAAAGTAATAGAAGATGCCCCAAGTCCTTGGGCCCCTGTACCCATGTGGGAGACCTGGAAGAAAGGTCCTGGCTCCTGGCTTTGGATTGGCCCAGTTCTGGCCATTGTGGCCATTTGGGGAGTGAACAAGTAGATGGAATACTTCCTCACTCTCTCTGCCTCTTCCTCTGTAACTCTGCCTTTAAAATCAATAAATAAATCTTAAAAAAAAAATGTTTACCTTTTGAGGATTTCTCCATGGTTTTGTAAAGTATCAGTTGTAAATTTGACACAGGCTTGTGGTTGGTATGTCTGCTTATCTCAAATCTGGTCACAGATGGTTGCTGGTATGTATGGGAATTGTTTTTATATGCTAAATATTAAGGAAGTACATGATCTCAGGTTACCCAGTCTTGGATTGGACTTCCCTTTTCAGAAAACAAATTTTATTATTTATGAATCCATTCATTATTCAAAACACTTCTCTAAATTATATTCTCCTATAATACAGGTAAAAAAAAAGAGTGATTATGGAATAATTGTCATTGCATTTTAGAATCATCAAACAATGTTTTTGATTTCTTATTCTTAAGTTAATTTTGACAAGTTTTAGGATACTTATTAGAATTTCAGCATCTCTGCTCTTTTTTCTAGTTAATATTGTCTTTCTGTATGTTGTATTTTAGTGAAGTATTATCTTAAATATTGGAATAATTTTTAATATTAACAAAGTAGTACCACAAAACTGATAAATAATAAAATCCTGAATATAAATGACATAGATTATTATAGTTATATTTTTGCTTGAGCAATAATAACACATACAATCATTCTTTCATGAATAAATAGTTGAGTGAATTAAATTTATTTTTTTATTTTTTTATTTTTTATTTTTTTTGACAGGCAGAGTGGACAGTAAGAGAGAGACAGAGAGAAAGGTCTTCCTTTGCCTTTGGTTCACCCTCCAGTGGCCAACGCGGCTGGCGCGCTGCAGCTGGCGCACCACGCTGATCTGAAGCCAGGAGCCAGGTACTTCTCCTGGTCTCCCATGCGGGTGCAGGGCCCAAGCACTTGGGCCATCCTCCACTGCACTCCCGGGCCACAGCAGAGAGCTGGCCTGGAAGAGGGGCAACCGGGACAGAATCTGGCGCCCCGACCGGGACTAGAACCCGGTGTGCCGGTGCCGCAAGGCGGAGGATTAGCCTAGTGAGCCGCGGCGCCGGCCAACATTGGTTTTTTAGGATTATATTTTATCTTTTCATTGTGATACAGTGATAACTTAGGAATGACTTGTGTAAAACATTTTTTCACCTTGAATTTTTGGAGGTTAGGTAATAATTGTCAAATGTATGGAGATACCCACCCCATACAGACTGATACATATATTTTATTAGAGTTATGCTTTTATACTTAGAAGACAGTTCCATAAAGGAATTTTTTAAAATTTTGTACTTTTTAAAAAATTTTAACAGATGTATAAAAGAAACATATTTCTGTCTCTCCCCTCTATCATTCTGCCTTTCAAATAAATCAGTACATTTTTTAAGAAGCAGAGAAGGGGCCAGCAGTGTGGTGCAGGTATCTGTACTCTGCTTCCTTTTTTTTTTTTTTTTTTTTTTTGACAGGCAGAGTGGACAGTGAGAGAGGGAGACAGAGAGAAAGGTCTTCCTTTTCCATTGGTTCACCCCCCAATGGCCACTGCAGCTGGCGCGCTGCATCTGGCGCACCGTGCTGATCCGAAGCCAGGAGCCAGGTGCTTCTCCTGCTCTCCCATGCGGGTGCAGGGCCCAAGCACTTGGGCCATCCTCCACTGCCTTCCCTGGCCACAGCAGAGAGCTGGACTGGAAGAGGAGTGACCGGGACAGAAATAGGCGCCCCAACTGGGACTAGAACCCCGGGGTGCCAGCACCGAAGGCGTAGGATTAGCCTATTGAGCCGCTGCGCTCTGCTTCCAATCCAGCTCCCTGCTGAAGTGCCTCTTGAGAAAGTAGTGGAAGATGGCCCAAGCCTTTGGTCCCTGCCACTGACATGGGAGACCAAATGGAGCTCCAGGCTCTTGGCTTTTGCAGCCATATGAAGAGTGAACTGCTGATGGAGGATCAACTGATCAATCTGTGTATCTATCTTTCCCTCTTTATCTGTCACTCTGCTTTTCAAATAAATAAATAAATAACTTACTTTAAAAAAGTTGTACTTGAGACCAGCATTGTGGCACAGGCATCGCATCTCAGAATGCTTTGGAGTGCTGGCTGCACAACATCCCATGCAGAGCCCTGCTAATGTGCCTGGGAAAGCAGAGGAAGATGGCTGAAATCCTTGGGCCTCTACCCACGTGGGAGGCCTGATGGAGTTTTGGGCTCCTGATTTCAGCCTGGCCCAACCTTGGCCATTTCAGCCATTTGGAGAGTGAACCAGCGGATGAAAGATCTCTCTCTCTCTCTCTGTCCCTTTCTCTCTCCATCACTCTGCTGTCTAAATAAATAAATCTTTAAAAAATATTAAAAATATACTTATTTTTGGGGTTATTTGTGATGTTTCAGTACAGGTATATACTGTGTAATATCTAATTAGTGTAAATGTATTTATCTCATCAAATCTTTTAAGATTTTTTTAGTATTGAGAACACCCCAAATCCCATCTTCTAAATTTTTAATAGAAAAATTTATAGTGTATTAACTCTGTTGTGCAACAGAATCCCGGAACTTCTCTTTAGCTATAATCTAGTACCCACAAATCATTTCTCAGTCTCTCCTCTTATAATATCTATACCTATAAACATAAATATATTTTAGTTTCTTGGAGGCCATTCATGACTTATTTATGTTTTGATTTTATACATAGGTTTAAAAATCTTACTGAATTCTGGTGAAATAAATTATATTGTGTTATAACTATCTTTTTCCTTCTATGTATTCAAAAAGATTTTGTATGTATACATACAAAAAGGTTGGTAGTCTAATGCTAACATTAAAATCTTTGGCAAATGAGAAATCATGTAGTTTATCTTCCTGTTTTTTAATTACTAAGTGTCACCTGGTAGATACCTATCTTCTTTTTATAGTATGAAAAATAAACTTAAGTCTTACACACACATAAACAGCATTCATTCAAAGGAGTCTTTGATAGCTATATGAAAATATCTCTTTCTACTAAGATACTTAAATGTCATCATTTTTTGAATTAGTATGCCTTTTATTATTATTTGGGATGATCAGGGACATTTTTAAAATTTTATTTGCTTGTCTTATGTTTTGTGGTAGATTTTTAAAGTAGAAAGCTTGGAACAGTCAGAAGACCACTTGGCTAAGAGATAGAGCTTTAATCCTTCTCTTTGACACATACTATTTCCTTGGTAAATTCTTTTTCTTTTCCCTGCGTCTCAATGACTTCATCTGTTTGTAAATTGACGTTGTTGGATCAGATGACAACTAAGGTTCTTTCCATTTTGAACATTCTCTAAGATACAAACTTACTCTCATTTTCTTTGGAAAGAAAAGTTCTAAATGATAATTTTGACTAAAAGGAAAATACTTGTTTGTTTTTAATGACCTCTGATTGGTGCCAGAGAATAACTGCCTCTGCTTTGGCCTGATACCTGCAGTATTAAGGCCGTGATATTGGCTCCATTTTGAATCAGGCTAGTGACAGAAACCATTATTCACTTCTAATTTATAGCCTTGATTTTTTATATATCTCTTTATATATGAGTACTTAGTTGGTTACTTATAGTGCTTCTGTGCTTCAAAATCTTTTTAAAAATAATTGAATATTTTTCACAAGAACCTGAAACTGGTTACAGAAAAGGAGAAATACACTGTGTTCAAACATTGTCATACGTCCTAATACCCTTGAATTGCAGGCACTCATTTTTTTTAACTTCATGGGACCTGTACTAACTCTAGTAGTATAGTAGTTACAAAGACTTTAAATCAAACGGAAAACAATATGGCCCACTGCTTACTCAGTTAAATTATTTTCTTTCTTCTAAGATCTATAAAGCAGTAGTAGGAAGGAATGCAGAATTGCTAACAAGGAAAAGTCTTCTAAATACATCTGTTGAGTTGTTGTGTTCCAAAAGGGTGGTCTTTCCTGTGTAATGCATGTTATCCTATGGTTGCAGATGAAGCTTTTGTTGGTGCTGTGCACCTCATCCATTACCCGGAGGCTGACTGTGCCAGAGAGGAGAGAATCTATTGAAATGGAGCAGGAAGAAGCCTGCTGATAGTGTGAACTCTATTTGAACTAGGACTGACAGGAAGTTTTAACCTTTAGCATTTGGAGTAGACCTTGTGTTTTGGAGATTGTTTTTGTTTTCTTCTTCTCTGATAATTGCATCAAGCACTCGTATTTATTAAAATGAAATATTCCTTTTTAGTGTGGCATTACTTAAAGAAGCCAGTTTTTATAATCATACTGCTTGTTCCTTTTTCCCTCATGTATTGGAAGCGTACTTTGTGTTATAACTTATAACCTAGTATACCACCAAAGATTGTTAATTTTTTTATTCTTAATATTTTGAGTCAAGAGCATTTGTTTTGAAGCATTCTGTGCTTAAAATGTTGAGCTCAGGGACATCAGAGATAGAAAATTAGAAAATGTAGAAAGAAGGTTTCTTGGATACAATTTACAATATAGATGGATCCATTGTACTGTACTCTGATGAGAAAGACCAGTTAAATTTCTTTCAAACTTATCAATGATCATAAACCAGTGTCCTAGCTTGGTTCATGTAATTTGGATAATCTGTGTTTATTGCTATGACTTCTTAGTGTTAGCTCTGAAAAGGGAATTATTATATATTCTTGAATTCTATAAATGAATCGACTGTTCTTTTTTCTTTTGTTTTAAAATTAGTTAGTTATCAGTTTTTTAAATTTAGATTTTAACACACATCTGTCTCTAATTTCTAAAGGTTATAGTTTTATGAAATCTTTCTATTAATAAACATTTCTGAGTTTTGTGTTAGTTTCTTAACACAAACTTCAATTTATTGAAAATATTTTTGTACATTTTTTTCCCTTAACAGGTAAAGTACCTTTTATTCATGTGGGAAATCAAGTAGTGTCAGAACTTGGTCCAATAGTCCAGTTCGTTAAAGCCAAGGTAATAAAGATATTAAATGTGTTTGATCACATTTACTCTTGAATAAGTCATCCATCATTCTTTAGTATGTCTTAACATTTACATTGATTTTTAACATAGTTATATAAAATGCCAATACAAAACAGTGGAAAATATAAGTTGGTGTTTTTTCATAATGTAGGTCAATGGCAAAAAAGGTAGTTTGGTCTTTACAAAATGGTAGCTTTCTAACTTACGCTTATGAAAATTCTGGTCATAAATGAAACTGTTTAGATTGTTAAATTATCTGGTTGATCTTTGAGAAGGGAGATATAACATAGGTTTAGAAGTTGAATTTATTAATTTATTCATTTGATGATTCCATCATTAATTTACTTTATAGTTATGAAGGAGTATTAACATTTACATTAACATTTTGAGGAATAACCTTCTAGACTTTTTTTTCACATTCAGAAAAACATCATAATATTGTGTTATTTTGTAACCTGCCTTTTAAAATTGCTGATATGTTTAGAAATTCTTTCATGTTAATGGCTATTAATATATAGGAATATATCATCTTTTTGAATTGTGTAGTATTCTGTTGTGTTTGAAGCATTGTTATTTTATTTGTTGTAAGTTTTTACTGCTAGGTGTTTAGATTGTGGCCAATTTTTTTTGCTATAATAGCATGCTAAGATAAATTTCCTTGTGTATATATACCTTTGTACACTTGTCCATCTCCTTAGGATAACTTCCTAAAAGTGATCTTGGATGTCATGGCGTGTGCATTTTAACAATCTTACAAACAAATTGCCAGCTTCAACTAAAACTTTTACCATTTCATGTATCTACTTATTACTAAAGTGTATTAGAATTTTGAAATTAATAGCTATTTTCTTCTCTTTTACTAACATTTTTTCATCTTTGACCACTTTATAAGCAGCACATGTCAATCTTCCAACATTCTTTTTATTACTAAGATTAATCTCTTTAAAAAAAAAATCACAGTTTTACTGACCATTCTGTTTTCTTTTGTGAAATAGTTGATGTGATTTTGTTTGTTGGAAGATACATTGTACAAAGACAAATAAAAACTACTCACTAATATTTGATAGTGATAGAATATTAGGCCTACCTTTATATAAATTAATTTTCTTTTATGTGGCATTTTGGAAATTAACCCATTGGATATGTTCATGTTATGTTACTTGTTAGTAAGGTGACTGAAAGTTTTTGTATCTTTAATATAATATTCTCTTACATTTTTAAAAAATTCCCTTTAGGGTCATTCTCTTAGTGATGGGCTGGATGAAGTCCAAAAAGCAGAAATGAAAGCTTACATGGAATTAGTCAACAATATGCTGTTGACTGCAGAGGTACAATACATGATATAGAGGTTGAAAGAATCTATAACCTTTTATAATCTATACTATCTCATAAAATACAGTTTTTCTCATGGGTTATTTTAAAAGTTATAGAGAAATGGAAAACAATTAAATGGTTCTAGGACTGAGGTGGTTATCCAGATTATTTGATCATTATCTTTGAATATGTTATCTCATATATTTAGTTATAGTTTTTCTGTTTGAAAGAAAAGTGGTGATTTTTACCAACTTATTATTTTACTTTGGCCTTATGACATTTACCTGAATATTGTCTATAAAATACTTTAATGATATGTAGAGATGGATTGTGTGAATAAGAAATATTTTTATATAGTACCATCATTAAATTTAATAACTCTACAGAATATTAACTAAGGAAAAAACTTCTTTACTATGTGACTTACAAAGTTGACTTATAAAAATTTAGTGGGGTAAGAAATAACTTTATTTATTCTTGTTCTTTTTGGTATTCTAAAGTTTTAGTGACTGTTCTTTTGTTCCTAGTTGTATCTTCAGTGGTGTGATGAAGCTACAGTAGGGGAGGTGAGTGGTTCTGTAGCATTTATCTTAATTAAAATTTAATGAGAAAACACTTTTGCTCAGAATTGCAAGTCCCTGCTCATAAATGAAACATTGTGGTTTATACCATTAGTGATATAGTTTTTCACTTACCTTAATTTTGCTTGCACATACATTTTAAGGAAGCTATGTGTCATTGTTTGATATAACTGGTTGCAAAGTACATAAAAGTTTATATATTTTTAAAGGGAATGGTTTAAATTTTAATTGTTTGGGTTGTAAACTACATTTTTTTTGAGAGCACTCTGTTTTCTGAAAATGTTTATTTTAGAATTCAGTTTGTAAAAACTGCATTATTATTAGGAAGGATCATGTTATTAACAAAATCTTTTTGCTTTAGATCACCCATGCTAGGTATGGATCTCCTTACCCTTGGCCTCTGAATCATATCTTGGCCTATCAGAAACAGTGGGAAATCAAACGCAAGATGAAAGCTATTGGATGGGGTAACAAGACTCTGGACCAGGTCAGTTTAGGTTGAGTTAACAAACCCCTCAAGTTTTCTGCATTAAAATTTCCTGCTTTTTGTTGATACAGCTTTACAAAATCTTAACATAATATAAAATTGGTAAAAATATAATTTTCTCTTACTTGAAGTAGTTTTGTTTTATAAAAATTACATGTGCTTATTGTAAAACAAGTCATATAATGTAGAAAACTATAGAAAAAGAAATAAAGATTGAAATTCCACCGCCCAGAAATTGCTGCTCTTAAATTCTTTGGTGAATAGTCATCTCAGTGTCCCTGTAGAACATTTTCTTAAATGGACCATATTAGTTCTGCTGAGGTAACCTGGATTTTTTTCCATTGAATGATACGTTGTGATCTTTTATGTCAATAAATATAGATCTGTAGCATCAGGGTTTTAAAAGAAAACTATATTAAATACAATATAGTACTTAATATATCTATTTTTCTTTGGTGTTAAGTTTACTAAAGTAGTATATTTTTAAAATATACATCATGTCCAGATCATGAGTTTGAGCATCATTAAGCTAAATAAATGTTTCCTTTTCAAGGCTATCCCTAATCCTATCCAACCATTCCATTGATGTGTGCCATTGACCACAAGGGGGATTCAGGAAATGAATAGAGATGAAGTAAATAAAGTTCATGTCCACTAGTAGGAAAACAACTCAAATGGTTTTACTTGTGGTGGGTCAACAGTGTCATCTTCATGAAGCAGATTTTTTTTATATATGCAATGTCATTTGAATAAATGGATTCAGGAAAATGTTATTTTAGGGAGTAGAATTTTGAGAGAAAGACTTTCTGGACAGTAATCCTTGTAAGTAACTCAAATCTACTTGTATGTAGAAGAAATTTGCTCTCAAATTTTTGTCCTTTTTCTTATATATGTATGTCATTTACGTGGTAGTCTGATAAAAATGTAAAAAGTTAACTTAAATTTGCATTTTTGTTGTATACTGTGACATGAATTCAGTTTTATATAGTTTTTATTATTTTGCAACTTTAAGTGTGTTTTTCTTTTGGGTCCATTGCTTTCATCAGGTCTTAGAAGATGTAGACCAGTGCTGTCAAGCTCTTTCTCAAAGACTGGGAACACAACCGTATTTCTTCAATAAGCAGTAAGAAGGCTTATTTACTTATTTATTTTTTATTTTCATTTATTTATTAGGTTTCAAATTTCTCTTATCCTAAAGAAATTGCTTTTCTAAGAAATTTTTATGGAAAGATTTAGTTATTTTTAAATTCATTTTTGTACTCAATAGTTATTTAGCACCTCTTGGCTATAAGGCATGTGCTAGACTCCAAGAGACTTAAGATTTTTAAAATGTGGTCCTTGTCATTAAGAATTTCTCCAATTTGCAAGTGTCGTCTTGTAAGCCAGTCAATATGGTATATGATATGATAAAGATTCTAATGAAAGTAGTTCAAGGAACTATGTACGGAATAACAAAACCTTAACAGAATTCTAAACTGCTACTTTGTACAGACATGAAGATGCTGTTAGTGCAGCCACAGTTGTCTATGTTGGATGAGACCATGGGTGCTAGAAAAGTCAATAAAACTAAACAATAAGAAGATACTGTTGAATAGACAAGCACTGTTATGAACTTCTGTTTTAAAAGTCAATTTAAATATTTACAAAGCATTGAGTATAAAAGATATAGATTTAAATATATGTGTGTATGTAAATTGAGTAATTCATGTTTATTGACAGATTTATTTGCATTTTTAAGAAGAATCTCTAAAATAGACTCACAATGAATTTTCTTTTATTAAAAAAATTCTGGGCCGGCGCCGCGGCTCACTAGGCTAATCCTCCGCCTAGCGGCGCCGGCACACCGGGTTCTAGTCCCGGTCGGGGCGCCGGATTCTGTCCCGGTTGCCCCTCTTCCAGGCCAGCCCTCTGCTGTGGCCAGGGAGTGCAGTGGAGGATGGCCCAGGTGCTTGGGCCCTGCACCCCATGGGAGACCAGGAAAAGCACCTGGCTCCTGGCTCCTGCCATCGGATCAGCGCGGTGCGCTGGCCGCAGCGCGCCGGCCGCGGCGGCCATTGGAGGGTGAACCAACGGCAAAAGGAAGACCTTTCTCTCTGTCTCTCTCTCTCACTGTCCACTCTGCCTGTCAAAAAAATAAATAAATAAAAATAAAAAAAAAGAAAAAAAAATTCTTACATGTTAGAATTAGCTATCTATTCTGATTCTGTATAAGATGAGCTTAATCAAGCTACTTTAATATCTGTGGTTTACTTAGTAAGGCATGCTTTTTCTTGGCTTTTTAATGAAACTTACTTGGTTTTTAAATTGATAATTTTTGAAAGGCTTTATTTGCTATTATTTATTATCTTTATAGTCATTTATTTTCTATAGCCATATCTAACTTTTTTTGTTAAAGATATTAATATTTATAAGTAAAAATGTTTATTATGATAGCTTGAAAATATTTACATTACTCTGTTACAAATAATGTATATTATATATAACTTATTAAAATGAAATTTGAGATCTGTTGATCTCTGAAGCAGAAAGGTCACAGAGTTCGAACCCTAAAATCCTGGTAGGTAAAGATTCTACAACTACTTTCCTGTTTCCGTGAGGTTTGCAATGCAGATTCTGTTTGTTTAGTCCCTAACACAAAAGAAACTTACCCAAATGTTAGTATTCTGTAGTTCCTTTTCTCTTGGATATAGGGATTCTTCAGAGTTGAAAAGCTCAGAAGGGGTGTGTTTGTTGTTTGAAGTGCGTTATTCTGTCTTAGGAGTTAGTTTTGTTATGTATGTGTCTTTCTTTAGGAGAGGCTACTTAATTTTCTTCCCAGTTAAACTCATTGTCAGTGTGTTAGTAACCAGAGATCATTTGGCATGTGATTCAGAGAAAGTATCAAGATACAATTTTTTTGTTCATAAGAGTACAATTATATTTAAACTTGTAATTAAAAAATCAGATTTAGAGCAATGATGAAACAAGGCTTAGTTTTGAGGCGCTGTTTAATTGGTAATAAGATGTAGATTTTAAAGATAATTTTATCTTACATCTTCTTAAATGAACACATTTTGCTAACAAATAATTAAAATTGAGGATTGGTAAAGAGTTAAATTTTAATTTTACCCAGTCATTTAATTGATATTAAAACGCAAATAAACTACATTTAGGAAAGAGTAACTTGTATTCACTTTCTTATGGCAAAATTTTTTCCTTTTCTTTATCTGTAGCAGCTGTGATTACCTTAGCTGAAAGTGCTGTGTGAAGACAAACTTTATAGTATTAGACTCCAAGTTAGAACCTTGCATTCTATTCTTCTTCTTTTTTTTTTTTTTTTTTTTTTTTTTAAGATTTATTTATTTATTTGAAAGGCAGAGTTACAGAGCAGCAGAGGCAGAGAAAGAGAGGTCTTCCATCCACTGGTTCACTCCCCAAATGGCCACGACTGGAGCTGGCCTGATCCAAAGCCAGAAGCCAGGAGCTTCTTCTGGGTCTTCCATGCGAGTACAGGGGCCCAAACACTTAGGCTATCTTCTACTGCTTTTCAAAGACATAGCAGAGAGCTGTATCAGAAATGGAGCAGCTGGGCCTCAAACTGGCGCCCATATGGGATGCTGGCACTGCAGGTGGCAGCTTTACCCGCTAAACCATAGCACTGGCGCCCTGAAATCTTTTCTTGATTCTAACATATACCGAGCTCACCCAGTTACTGTAATTTCCCCATGTATGCTCCTTTTACCCTCTAAAATTAGAGCCAACTTTCCTATTAGCTTACCTGCTAGGAATGCTGAGGATTCATGAAACAAACCAAATGACTTCCTTCCCTTGATGAGAGAGAGTAATGGCTAGTTAAGGGAGGTTTTGCAGCAAAAATAGTAATTGAAAAAATTGTCATTGGGTGACAATCCTAAAGATCCGTGATGAGCATATAAAGAAAGAATATGTAGATTATTTCTAGTAGTGTAAAGAAATGACAGTAATGTATTGGGAAAGAAAAATTAGAAAACACCCAGACAATATTAATGTTTTTGAAACTAGATAATATTTTGAAAGGTGTCATAAAGAAGGAAAGAAATATGAAATAATAATAAGTAAAGAAAACAAAAAACATGAGTGCCATAAAAATTTTAAATGCAAAAGTTTAGGAAAATATTCACGTTTTACAGTACTGCCTTTGCTATTCAAGTAAGAGAATAGTAGATAACCAAGAGAAATGTGGAAAGAATAATAATGCAAGATAAGAAGGCAACAAATTTCTTAAAGCTTCGAGAATATATTTATCACTCTGGATTATTTTTCTAATAAAAAGTCTATAAAGATAAATGCAACAATATATTTGAAATATCTTAGAACTCTTAGGAGAATTGCTACTTATATCCAAATGATAATACACAAACCATTTGGTAAACAGGAGAGTAGAAAGTTGTGTTTTTTCTCCCTGTGGTATGGCAAGGTAATTAAAACTCTGGAGGTACATAAAGGTCTTGGCTTGATTAAACTGTTGCATAGAAATACTGGGTAAAGTGTATTTTTTTGTTGTTCTTATCCTTCAGATGAATTGCAAATATTTTTCTGAATTTGTTGCTTTTTTTCCAAGGCCAGGTTTATGAGGTATAATTTACCTATGGTAAAATTGTGCCCTTTTATCTGTGTAGTTCAGTTTTATCATAGGCATTCAGTTGTGTAACTACCACCACAAGCATACTTTTCTAAACGCAAGAATTCTGAGAATTGATCATTTACAGCAATGTCAATATAAGGAGTTGCTAAAATTTGTAAAAGATTATAAAATATGCTTTAAAAGTTGCATGTATGTGTGCTTTGTTTTAATCTATTGTGTTCTTCCTGATGTTCTAAAGCATCTTGCCACAAAGTTGCTATCTATATGTAACATCAGGTCTTTTTGGGTGCTCATACCCATATATGATTCAGCACCTTTGGCATTACATGGATGTATGTTTGTAGCAAATAACATTTTGGCCTCTTCAGGGGTACTTCGGAACCACTCTAAGTTGAGTATGCATTCATACTTGAACTCGGAACCTTTATTTTTTGATAAAGGATGCCCATCTGCACTACTAAACCTTGCATCGAGGGCATAGTCACCTTTTTCAGGCTCTAGTAGAAGAAGCAAAAGTTAGCTGGATTAGCAAAACTAATGCCATATTGGTGAAATAAAATGCACTTTTTAAGAAATATGTGTCAGGATTGTGTGGAAGTATTGGTGTTTGTGTTACTTATCACAGTGTGCTTCAGCTCTCTATTAATCTGCTCCATATTTTTATGTTTTTTCCAGGAATCCATTTGTTATTGATTCTTCATCTGTAAAGATGCGATTGTGATACTATTGAGACTAAGGACATGTCATTTTTTTTAAATATTTTTATTTCTTTATTTGAGAGGTAGAGTTAGAGAGAGGAAGAGACAGCGAGAAAGGTCTTCATCTGCTGGTTCATTCCCCAAGTGGCTGCAATGGACGGAGTTGGGCCAATCTGAAGCCAGGAGCCAGGACCTTCCTCTGAGTCTCCCATACAGGGGCAGGGGCCCAAACACTTGCGCCATCTACTGCTTTCCCAGGCCATAGCAGAGAGCTAGATGGGAAGAGGAGCAGCGGGGACACTAACTGGTGCCCATATGGGATGCTGGTGCCACTGGTGGAGGCTTATCCTACTGCGTCACAGCGCTGCCCTGACATTTATTTTTTAAAATAGCCCTGTTAGGGCCGGTACTGTGGAATAGCGGGTAAAGCTGCTGCGTGCAGTGCCAACATCCCATATGGGCACCAGTTTGAGTCTTGGCTGCTCCACTTCTGATCCAGCTCTCTGCTGTGGCACGGGAAAGCGGTAGAAGATGGCTCAAGTCCTTGGGCCCCTGCACCCATGTGGGAGACCCAGAAGAAGTTCCAGTTCCAGAATTTGGATCGGCACAGCTCTGGCCTTTATGGCCACCTGAAGAGTGAACCAGCAGATGGAAGACCTCTCTCTCTGCCTCTGCCTCTCTCTAACTCTCTCAAATAAATAAATAAATCTTAAACACACACACAAAAAAATCCTGTTGGCTACCCTCTTAAACAGTGGTAGACTACACTTCTGACTTTGATGACTACTTCATGGATTTGTCAAAAGAGGGAAGGCTTTGAAAGACTGTGCATCAATAGTATACAAATAAAATAGCCCTTAGACCTTAGTCAGGTGCTCTCCTCTCTATTTCATTCATTTATTTGGCGGATGCTGTTTCAGCTCCTTAGATACTGTGCTTTAAGAACTGAGCATATAAAGATACATGTCATGTAGCCTCTAAAGCTTGAGATGTTTCATTTTTCTAGTGATTCACTCAGCACATTGATACTCTACTTTGTGCCAGGCGTTGTTCTAGGTGTTCTAGGGAATATAGCAAGAAAAAAGCAGGTGTGGTTCTTTCTGTCATAAAACGTACATTCTGGTGGAAGAGACACATAGTAAACAGCAATTACAAGGTCTTAAGTGGCACACAGAATTTAAATAGATCACATGATAGTAAGTGACTGTATGTCCACTTTAGTTTACGTGCTTGAGTGGTCATAGGAGGAAAATATGACATTTAAAGCCTTATTCTAAAAAACAAACAAACAAACAAAAAACTAAGAAGGAGCTAACAGTATGAGTCAGGGAGAGAATATTCCAGGAAGCAAGGAGTAGCTGGTATCAAAGCCTCAAGATTGGCCTCCATTTGTCATGTTCAGAGGAAGGAAGCAAGGCCAGTTTTGGTTGTGTGTTGAGAATGATATAAGGAGCTAAAGATGGCCACCAGGTCATCTAGGTTGTGTATACTTAGGGTAAAGAATTTGGCATTTTAGTGTAAGTGGACTGGAAATCCATTGGAATATTTCATGCTTGCTGTTTTAAGATATGATAACATTAACAAAAAAGAGCCATTCTTGTCACGGTGTGCAGAACAAGTAGGAGGAAGCAATTAGGAGATTGTTGCTGTGGTCTAGGTGAGAGATGATGGTAGTTCAGACTAGGAAGTAAAAATGGAGAGACAGGTGGTGGCATTTGGGCATATTTAGAGATGTCTCAGCAGACTTACTAAGAGATATGGGGAGGGTGAGAGAAAAAGAAGACTCAAGGGTTGCCCTGGATTTTTGCCTACAGCAACTGGGTAAATAGTATTGTCTTTTATTTTCAGAAGATGGGGGACATATGGGTTTGAGATGCTTATTGAACATTGAAGTTGAGATGTTTGGAGACATTTTAATGCATGAATCTAGAGTTCAGGGTAGAGACTATGACACATGCACTTTAGAAAATTCCTGGAAAATAGAATCAAAAGTGAAGGTCATTTTGGTGCAAATTTTGAAATCCATGACTAGTTTATTCCTAACATGCATTTTCTACAAACTTTTTGAAGACCCCTCATATTTTGGAGGTAGTGGCATGGAGGTACTATTTAAAGCCACACAACTCTGTGAGCTCATTCATCTGTAGCCATCAAGCCAGCAATAACTAGAACTGGGATTCAAATTTAGATTTGACTGACCCCTCAAATCTACTCTGCCTGTTTCCTCAAAGGCTTTATGATTATGGGACTGGCAGTAATAATTCATAATTACAGTGGTGTTTTCTCCTTTTAGTAATATTATCTTAAAATTAATATAATATAGACTGGTGATACTCTACTTATAGGCCATTGTTGGCAGGATAGATTTCATTTTGTTGTTAGTAATACATAATTGAAAGGAAAAAAGAAAATCTTGAAGATTTTATGTTGAAACCGTCTTTATGATTATGTCTTCTTTGGAAATCTGAATTCCTTTAGAAGTGGTAAAATCAAAGTTCTATCATATTAGTGGTGTGACTGGATGATTGGGTGTCAGTTTTTCTGGACCAGCATCACAGCAGTATCTCCTCCGCTTTGACAGCATTCCGTGTATGCATGCATTAAAATACTTAGTAAATTGTGTTTTGTGTCCATGCCTTAGAGTAGCTTTCTTATTTTTATATATCTAGCATCTGGCACAGTTCTTGTCACACTGGAGACCTGTTGTTTTTATCTAGAGAATAAAGTCATAAAACAAATACAATCTTTTCCATCTATATCCTTTTAACACATTTAAAGAATACTACTACTTCAAAAAGCAAATTACACAACTAGTAAATCATTTTTTTCTATCTTATAACTAAATTAAAACACAAAATCTGTCAAATTATAGTATGATTTATTTCTTGTGTGACATTTGGCTTTTAAATTGATGAATAAAATATTTCTAAAAATAGTGTATTTTCTACCATATTAGTTAAATGACATTCATATTACTCTCGTTTCTGTTTTTTTTAGGCCTACTGAACTTGATGCATTGGTATTTGGCCATCTGTATACCATTCTTACCACACAATTGACCAATGATGAACTTTCTGAGAAGGTGAAAAACTATAGTAACCTCCTTGCTTTCTGCAGAAGAATTGAACAGCACTATTTTGAAGAGCGTGGTAAAGGCAGGTTGTCTTAGAGTTATATGTTTATTTAGTTATTATCAAAAAAATCATAGTTTTGAAATATGTGTTATTTGAATGTTATAATGTATATTGGTATCAGAATTTTAAAACCAAAAACACTGCTTTTCAAAACCTCAAATCAAATTATGTAATGTATCCTAAAAACACACTTTATATTGTATTTGTGTACACATTAAAATAATTCTGAATTGTTTCATTTGATATGTTATACTCTATACCTGGAAATTTTGTTTTCTTGAAATATATGCATATAAAAATAAACTTTAAATAACTATATGGATGTCACATTTACTTTCTTTGATTTTTCTGATAGTTACCTGCAGAGCTTTATAAATGTGAAATAAACATTCTTTTCTAAGGCAAATAATTTGTGTTACATACTCTGAGATGATTTTGCTAGATACATGGTATGCCTGGTGATGGGAAAATGTTCCTAACACATGTGTGCTTACAAATGTGAATAATTGGGGCCAGTGCTGTGTTGTAGTAGGCTCAGCCTCCACATAAGGCGCTGGCATTCCATATGGGCACCGGTTTGTGTCCAACTGCTCCTCTTCTTATCTAGCTTTCTGCTTATGTCCTGGGAAAGCAGTGGAGGATGGCCCAAGTACTTGGGCCTCTGTACCCATGTCAGAAACCTGGAAAAAGCTTCTAACTCCTGGCTTTGGATCAGCCTAGCTCTGGCCAGTTGTGGCCATTTGGGGATGGAAGACCTTTCTCTCTGTCTCTCATCAAGAATTTTTTTTAAAGATTTTTTATTTATTTATTTGAGAGGTAGAGTTACAGAAAGTGAGAGGGAGAGACAGAGAGATAGGTCTTCCATCCTCTGGTTCACTCCCCAAATGGCCACAATGACAAGAGCTGCACCTATCCGAAGCCAGAAGCCAGGATCTTCCTCTGGTCTCCCACGTGGGTGCAGGGGCCCAAGGACTTGGCCCATCTTCTGCTACCTTCCCAAGCCATAGCAGAGAGCTGGGTCGGAAGAGGAACAGCCAGGATATAAACCCGCGCCCTTATAGGATGCAGGCACTGCAGGCGGAGGATTAACCCACTGCGCCACAGCGCTGGCCCCAGGAATTTTTTTTTTTTAAGATTTACTTATTTTTTATTTGACAGGTAAAGTGTCAGACAGAGAGGGATGGAAGGAAAGATATCTTCCATCTGCTGGTTCATTCCCCAAATGGTTGCGATGGGTTAGTGCAGGCCTGGAACTCATCCAGCCACCATGTGGGTGGCAAGGACCCAAGCACTTGGGCCATCTTCTGCTGATTCCCAGGTACATTAGCAGGGAGCTAGATTGGAAATGGAGCAGCTGGGAAATGAACAGGTGCTCCAATAAGGGGTGCCGTGTTGCAAGTGGTGGCTTAACCTTCTGCACCACAATTCCAGTGCCAGACAACAATATCTTAATAATTCTCTTTTATTGCCTTTGTGGGGGAAGGAAGATAGTTTTTTTTAGTATTGACAAGAATTTATATGTAAACACTCAGGATTATATGTTGTCTTCTCAAATTTTCTAATATTTTATGTCTTTTTTTTGAGATTTATTTATTTATTTATTTGAAACTCACAGTTACACACAGAGAGAAGGAGAGGCAGAGAGAGAGAGAGAGAGAGAGAGAGAGAGAAATCTTCCATCCACTGGTTCCCTCCCCCAATTGGCCACAATGGCCTGAACTCTGTCCATTTGAAGCCAGAAGCCAAAAGCTTCTTCCAGGTCTCCCACACAGGTGCTGGGGCCCAAGGACTTGGGGCATCTTCTATTGCTTTCCCAGGCCACAGCAGAGAGCTGGATCGGAAATGGAGCAGCCAGAATTCGAACTGGCACCCATTTGGGATGTTGCCACTATAGGTGGCAGCTTTACCCTTTATGCCACAGTGCTGGCCCCAATATTATATGTCTTACAAAATCATGGATGCTATGGAGTCAGATGTAAATATAATTTCTTAAAAATATCTAGGATAGTAGGACTTTTTGTTTATGTTATGTACCAGGGAATTTTTTTAACATTTATTTTAATTCACTTTCATCTACTTTAGAGGCAGAGAGACAGATATGCACACACACACACACACACACACACAGCCAGATTCATCCCTCAGTGCCTTCAATGGCTACTACTGGGACAGGCTGAAGCCAGGAGCTGGGAAACCCTTCTGGGTCTCTCCCATGAGGGGCAGGTACCCAAACACTTTAGGCCATTATGCACTACCTCCCAGGAGGCAGGAAGCTGGATTGGAAGCAGAGTGCTGAGAGCTGAACCAGCACTCTGGTATGTGATGCATATCCCAGCCATTTAACGCACTTCATCACAGCACCTGTCACTGTACCAGGGATTTTTTAAAACTCGTGTAACTGTTCTAAAAACACTGTGAAAGTTATTATCCTGGATTTACAGACAAGAAATGGAGGCAGAGGAAATACCTTGCCGAAGGTCATAGAGTTAGAGATAGAGCTGAAATTCAAACCCAGGCAGTAGGACATCAGTTTGTGTTTTAATAGATTTATCTCATATAAAAGATCTGTTAGGTTCTCTTTATTATAAATCCAACATAAACTCTGGATAATTTTTAATATGACTGCCCCTTAGTTTTTTTTTTTTATTTTATTTACTTGTTTTTACAACTGGCTGTATTCTTAATATGAGGAACCTAGAAAACATTGGTTCTTTATTCTGATTTGACGTGTTTATTATTTTCTCAGATAAGTGCAAATGGATCAGTCTCAGGGCTTGTGTCTAGTGCTGAGGTGAAGCACCATCGAAACAGAATGCATTAGCAAGTGGACATTCCCTTTTGGTGGCTCAGTTTCCCACTTCAAATTTTGAGTCTATAAAGCCAAGTTATAATAGCTAAAAATTATCACTGAAAAGCCAATTAGCTAACAAGAATTAAATGCTGTTTTGTCACCAAAATAATTATATATACTGTGACAGTAAGTAGCGGGCTCTGTTATGTTTCTTTGTATTTTCCTAAGCACCCTATTTAAATGAGAATTTAAATCATAAGGAGCCGATGATGTGGCATAGCAGGTGAAGCCGCCGCCTGCAGTGCTGGCATCCCATGTGGGCACCAGTTCGAGTCCCAGATGCCCCACTTCCTATCCAGCTCCTTACTGTGGCCTGGGAAAGTAGTGGAGGATGGCTTAAGTCCTTGGGCCCCTGACCCACATGGGAGATCGGAGGAAGCTCCTGACTCCTGGCTTCGGATTGGCACAGCTCCGGCGGTTGTGGCCAGTTGAGGAGTAAACCAGTGGATGGAAGACCTCTCTCTCTCTCTCTCTGTAACTCTGACTTTCAAATAAATGAATAAATCTTTTTAAAAACATCATAAGTAGCTTTTCAGAGTCACGGTTTTCAGTTTACATGTGAAAAACTTTATATCAGTACAGATGCAATATCTAGTTATCACCTTTGATGACTCTTGAATGATGTATGTTACTGTGTTAAAGATAATTTTATCTGCAATGGAGCCCTTTAGAAGTTACCTTGTTGGGGCCAGCGAGACCTGGAAGAAGCTCCTGGCTTCAGCCAGGCCCAGCACCAGCCATGGTGACCATTTGGGAAGTGAACCAGTGGATGGAAGGGCTCTCTCTCCTTTCTCTCTCTCTTTCTCTCTCTCTCCTTCTATCTCTGACTTTCAAATAAATAAATGTTTTTTAAAAAGTCAACTTCTTAAATTTCAACACTTAAGAATAACTGTGTATTAATTACAGAATTAAACCAGTCATATTAAGTAGAACTGTGTAATTAATACACAGTTATTCTTAAGTGTTGAAATTTAACTGAAATGTGATCCCTGTTAAACATAAGAGTGGGAATAAGAGAGGGAAGAGATGTACAATTTGGGACATGCTCAATCTGACTTGCCCCAAATGGTAGAGTTAGAAACATACCAGGGGACTCCAATTTAATCCTATCAAGGTGGCATGTACCAATGCCATCTCACTAGTCCAAGTGATCAAATTCAGTTCACAATTGATCATAATGAAAGTTCTAAGAGTCAAAGGGAGCACATAAACAAGTCTAGTACCTGCTAATACTAACAGATAGAATAAATAAAGGGGAGAGTGATCCAACATGGGAAGCGAGATACTCAGCATACTCATAGAATGGCAGATGTCCTAAACAGCACTCTGGCCTCAGAATCAGCCCTAAAGGCATTCCAATCTGGCTGAAAAGCCCATGAGAGTATTTCAGGCATGGAAAGCCAAGACACTCTGGCAAAAAAAAAAAAAAAAAAAAAAAAAACCTAAATGAAAGATCTCTGTGAGTGAGATCCCAGTGGAAAGAACAGGTCTTCAGAGAAGGAGGTACCTTTCTCTGAAGGGAGGAGAGAACCTCCACTTTGACTATGACCTTGTCTGAACAAGATAAGAGTCAGAGAACTCAAGGGGCTTCCATAGCCTTGGAAACTCATGACTGGTGCATAGAGAGATTACTGATGCCATAAACAGGAGTGTCAATTTGTAAAGTCAACAACAGGAGTCACTGTGCACTTACTCCTCATGTAGGATCTCTGTCCTTAATGTGCTGTACATTGAGACTTAATGCTATAACGAGTACTCAAACAGTATATTTCACTTTGTGTTTCTATGGGGGTGCAAACTGTTGAAATCTTTACTTAATGTATACTAAACTGATCTTCTGTAAAAAAAAAAAAAAAAAAGCCGGCGCCGCGGCTCCCTAGGCTAATCCTCTGCCTTGCGGCGCCGGCACACGGGTTCTAGTCCCGGTTGGGGCGCCGGATTCTGTCCCGATTGCCCCTCTTCCAGGCCAGCTCTCTGCTGTGGCCAGGGAGTGCAGTGGAGGATGGTCCAAGTCCTTGGGCCCTGCACCCCATGGGAGACCAGGATAAGTACCTGGCTCCTGCCATCGGATCAGCGCGGTGCTCCGGCCGCAGCACGCCGGCCGTGGCGGCCATTGGAGGGTGAACCAACGGCAAAGGAAGACCTTTCTCTCTATCTCTCTCTCACTGTCCACTCTGCCTGTCAAAAAAAAAAAAAAAAAAAAAAAGAAGAAGAAGAAATTATCAATTCCCAACTTGACTCTCACTGGGATTAAACATGACAATAGGTCTTATCTGATTTCATCATCATTTAAAATATCATCTATTATTTTTCACTTTATGTTTCTGTGTGGTAGCAAACTGTTGAAATCTTTACTTAATGTATGCTAAACTGATCTGTATATAAAGAGAATCGAAAATGAATCCTCATGTGAATGGAAGGGGAGAGGGAATGGGAGAGGGGAGAGTTGCGGGTGGGAGGGACGTTATGGGGGGGAAGCCATTGTAATCCATAAATCGTACTTTGGAAATTTATATTCATTAAATAAAAGTTAAAAAAATAAAAAGTCAACTTGTTACTTTTTTAAAATAATAAATTTTTGAGAAAGAGAACTTCCATTCACCAGTTCACTCCCCAGATGCGTGCGGTAGGAAGAGTTGAAGGTCAGGTGGTAGCCAGGTGCCAGGAACTCAATTCAGGTCTCCCACATGAGTGGCAGAGACTCAACTACTTGAGCCATTATTGCTGCCTCCCAGAGTACACATTAGCCGGAAGCTGGAATCTCTAGCAGAGCTGGGACTCAATTCAGGCTCTCAAATATAGAGGGTTACTTGTCAGTTGATTTGTAATTAGATGTGTAGTTCTGCTATAAATTCATTAGGCACCTTAACTCCAGGAGAAATAGGAACCATAAAATGTCATTCTTAGTGATTCATTAATAATATGTCTTGACGCATTTCTCATAAATAATGAGTAATATTTTTCTTATTATATATGATTGTCATTTAATGATATGATGTATAGTGAGGTATTTCAAAGTGGTGCATTTAAGTGTAAAATTTAAGGTGATACAGTAATTTTTAAAAAACTTGTAACTTTTTGTTTTAAATATTACATACTTTGTCTCCCTGTATCTTTCTCTCTGAAATAATTATAAATTTTTAAAAAAAAATAAAGTATTAGAACCAGTTGCTTCTTGATGCGCTATTTTGTAATGTGTCTTATTCATGTCCACATACATGAAATGATTTGTAGATCATTTTGAACCTTAAATGAAAGGAAATATTTAAAAACTTGTTTTTCTTTTTTCTTTTCCTTCCTTCCTTCCTTCCTTCCTTCCTTCCTTCCTTCCTTCCTTCCTTCCTTCCTTCCTTCCTTCCTTCCTTCCTGTCTGTCTGTCTTTTTTGACAGGCAGAGTGGACAGTGAGAGAGAGAGAGAGAAAGGTCTTCCTTTTTCTGTTGTTCACCCCCAAAGTGGCCACTATGGCCAAAACGTTGCGGCCGGCGCGCTGCGCCAATCCGAAGCCAGGAGCCAAGTGCTTCCTCCTGGTCTCCCATGCAGGTGCAAGACTCAAGGACCTGGGCCATCCTCCACTGCCTTCCCGGGCCTCAGCAGAGAGCTGGACTGGAAGAGGAATAACTGGGGCAGAATCCGGCGCCCCAACCGGGACTAGAACCCTGGGGTGCTGGTGCCGCAGGTGGAGGAATTTATTGGAAAGAGAGAGGTACAGAGAGAGAGAGAGGTCTTCCATCCACTGGTTCACTCCCCAAATGGCTGCAATGGCTGGAGCTGATCCAATCCAAAGCCAGAAACAAGGAGCTTCCGGGTCTCCCACATGGGTGCAGGGGCCCAAGCACTTGGACCATCCTCCGCTGCTTTCTGAGGCCCTAGCAGAGAGCTGGATTGGAAGTGGAGCAGCCAGGACTCGAACCAGCACCGATATGGGATGCCGCCACCGCAGGCGGAGGCTTAGCCTATTGCACCACAGCGCCAGATTCAAGACTATTAAAGTTACCATTTTCTTATTAGATGAGCTTTGGCTTGTGCTTTTCAGGAAATGTTTATATTTTCTCTAAGTTCTTGGTATTTTTCTGAAGTTGTTCTCAGTATTCCTTAATTATTTTTTAAATGTCTGTGGCATCCCCTTCTTTCCTTTTTCATATTTGTAAATGTTTTCACTCTGGCTAGAGGCTTTTTTTTTTTTTTTTTTTTTAAGATTTATTTATTTATTTGAAAGGCAGAGTTACAGAGAGGCAGAGAGAGGTCTTCCATCTGCTGGTTCACTCCCCAGATGGCTGCAACTGCTGGAGCTGGGCTGATCCGAAGCCAGGAGCCAGGAACTTTTTCCAGGTCTCCCACACAGGTGCAGGGGCCCAAGGACTTGGGCCATTTTCTACTGCTTTCCCAGGCCATAGCAGAGAGCTGGATCAGAAATGCCGAGCTGGGACTCGAACCCATGCCCATGTGGGATGCCAGCACTGCAGGCTGTGGCTTTACCCGCTATGCCACAGTGCCGGCCCCTTTCACTGCTTTCTTTCACAAACTTGGTTTCATTGAATTTTCTGTATGGTTTTAATGTTCTCAGTTCTTAGCTCTTTTCATTATTATTTTTCCTTCTACTTCTTTTGAGTTTCATTTGCTGTGCATCTTATCCTTTGTTAATGTGGAAGCCTTGACTAATTTGATACTATAAATTTCAAATGTATGCATTTAAATTATAAATTTTCCTCTAAGCATTGCTTGGAGAGAATTTTGATAATATTGTGCTTTTATTTGTATCCAATTCAAAATATTTTCTAATTTACTTTTTGTTTTTGATTCAAGTGATATTTCTATGAAAATATTTGAGAATTTCCAATACAAGGTTGTGTTACTCATCTAGTTTAATTCTGTTGTCTTCCTGGAACATACATTATATAATTTCAGTTTTATAATTCAGAATGTGATTGTCTTGGTGAACATTATGTGTGCAACTGAAAAAAGTATTCTACTTTTCATTGGATGGATTAGTCTATAAATGTTAAGTTGGTCACACTGGTAGGTGCTGGTGTTTAGGTCTTTTGTATCCTTGATTTTCTGCCTCTTTGTTTTTCATCATTGAGAGAGTACATTGCAAAGAGAGGAGTGTTGACTTGCAGCTTCTTTTTCTCTTGTCAGTTTGCATCGTGCATTGTAAAGATCTTTTTGTTAGGGGCATATTTAGGGCTATTATTTCTTCTTGGAGAATTGATCCTTTTATTAGTATAAACTGTCCAAGTGGTATTGTAGTAACAACACTTAACAGGAGTTCTACCCTCTTAACAAGTTCTTTAATGTACACTCATCAACCAACCATGTTAAAGTGAACACTCTAGTGTAGTGGTATTTGATGTATGCACAATATTGTGCAACCACAACCATTGACTCATTCCAAAATATTTTCGTTATGCCGTTATGAGGCCCCTTATCAAACACTCTCCCGTTTTCATTTCTCCAAGTCCCTGGAAACCTCCAGCCTACTTTTTGTTTCTGTAGATTTCCCTATCCTTGATACTTCATATAAATGGAGTCATACACTAGATGGCCTTTTATAACTAGCTTTCATTTACCATGTTCCCAAGGTTCATCTACATTGTGTCATGTATCTGTACTCTCCTTGATAATATTTCTTGTTTTAAAGTTATCTGATAATTTGTCTAGTGTGGTTACTCAAAATTTCTTTAATTCTTTCAAGGTTTACATGTTTTTATCATTTTAGGCTACTTACATCATTTAAACTGTGTTTCTTACAAACAGTTTAGAATTAGGTCTTGGGTTATTTAATAGGCTTATTAATTGGTATATTCAAGGTATTTTTATTTAATATAATTCTCAATATAGAATAACTAAAAAATATCATCTTGCCAAAGTGTTTCCTGTTTGTTAAACTTGTTCTGTGTTTCTTTTAATCCCTGGTTCTCTTTTTTATTTAATATTTTATTTATTTATGTGGAAGTTATAGACAGGGAAAGAAGAGAGAGAGAAAAAAAGAGGGAGATTCCATCCATTGTTTCACTCCCCAGGTGGCCACAATGGCCAGGACTGAGCCTGGCCAAAGCCAGGAGCCAGGAGCTTTGTCCAGGTCTCCCTTGTGGATGCAGGGGTCTAACACATGGGCTATAGTCTGCTTTCCTCAGGCCATTAGCAGGGAACTGGATTGGACGTGGAGCATCCAGAACACAAACCAGTGCCCACATGGATGCTGGCATCCCAGGCAGTGGTTCTGCTTGCCGTACCAAAACGCCAGCCCCTACCCCTTGTTCTTTTATATATATATATATTTTATATATATATATATATATATATATGTTGTATTTATTCATTTGAAAGGCCAAGTTAGAGCTCTTCAGTCTGCTGGTTCACTTCCCAAATGGTCTCAGTGGCCCAGCCCATGTCAGGCCAAAGGCAGGCAGGAGTCCAGAACTCCACCCGGTCTCCCTCCTGGGTGGCAGGAGCCCAAGCACTTGAGTTATCATCTTCTGCTTTCCCAGGTACGTAAAAGGGAGCTGGATCAAAAATGGAGCAGCTGGAATTCAGACCAGCACTCTGGCAGGGGGTGCCATTATCACAGGTAACAGCTTAGCCCACTACACCACAATGCTGGCCCCTGTACTGTTATTTTTAAATGAGGCCATGTTGTCTCCACTGTTGCCTTAAATATACCTCTAAAAAAATTGTTTTAAGTGGATAAGATTGGTAGTGTATTTGAGGGTTCTTCATGGAAATGCATTTTTTTAATTCTGTTTTTTTCCCATGGACTTTTAAAAGTGTCTTCATATCTTTAATCGCAGCTTATGTTCAAATAATACATATAAGTGGTCCTGACTTATGATGGTTTGACTTGGGATTTTTTTTTTAACTTTACAATGGTGCAAAAGCAATACATAGCAGTAGAAACAGTTCTTTGGGTCTTAGATCTTTCTTCGGGCTAGCTCTACGTGGTATGATGCTCTGTTATTGTAATGGTCAGTGGCGGCTCCCAGTTAGCCACACGTTACAGGGAAAGCAGCTGACACCCTACATTGTACTGTGTTGCTGAGCTGTGATGTCCAGTAGTTTAGGTATGTGAAATGTGTTTTTAAAATCACAGTAGTTTAAACTTAGGGGTTTATCAGTGTGTAACTTCATCACAAATCGAAGAGTATCTGTCTTGTTTTACTCATAATCTGTGGCCTGTCTTTTCATCCTGTGGTGCCTTTGAAGAGCAGAAGTTTTTCATTTTGATGAAGTTCAGTTTATTAAGTTTTTCTTTTATGCATTGTGCTTTTTTGTGTTATCTAAGAAATCTTTGCCTACCCAAAGTCATAAAGATTTTTTTCTTCTGTTTTCTTATAGAACTTATGTTGTTTTAACTCTTACATGTAGATGTATGATCCTTTTTAGATTCCTTTTAATGTACAGTATGAAGAGTCCATGTTTTTTTGTGTGTGTGTGTGCATACGGCTGTAGAATTGATTTTCCTTGGCACGTTTTCTTTCATGTAAAAGGTAAGAGAGAGGAGCCAGCGCTATGGTGTAGTGGGTAAAGCCACAGCCTGCATTGCCAGCATCCCATATGGGCACTGGGTTGAGACCCAGCTGCTCCCCTTCTGATCCAGCTCTCTGCTATGGCCTGGGAAAGCAGTAGAAGATGGTCCAAGTCTTTGGGCCCCTGCACCCATGTGGGAGACCTGGAAGAAGTTTCTTCTCCTGGCTTTGGATTGGCACAGCTCCAGCTGTTGCAGCCATCTGGGAATTGAACCAGCAAATAGAAGACCTCTCTCTCTCTCTCTGCCTCTGCCTCTGCCTCTCAGTAACTCTGCCTTTCAAATAAATAAATAAATATTAAAAAAAAAAAAAAGATGTAAGAGAGGGAAGAGTCCCGGAGAGGGCTTTGAGCCTTTGCTAAGCTGCTATTTCTCTAAGCCTTACTCCGAGGGGTCACGAGGGATACTTTCTCAGGATTCTTCCTAGCATGTCTTCAATTTTTTTTTCTCAACTTCCTGTGAAGTCCTTGAGGAAGAGCCAGTGAATGAGTATCAATTTCCCTTTTGTCTGTGGCATTGTGTCAGCTTTAGCAATGAACAGTTTCAGCTCTGTTGTTACTGTTGTCCAGTAGTCTCGGTTTTGGGTGAGCTGGTGTTTGTCCCTTCTCCCCTTAGATCTTGGATCTTGACCCTGCAGCCTCAGTGCTCCAGCTTGCTCTCTCAAAGATACTTGAAACGCAGGGTGATAGAGAGGAGAAACGGGGAGGAGATCATCCATCTGCTGGTTTACTCAAAAATGGCTGCAACACCTGGGACTGGGCCAGGCAGAAGCTGGGAGCCAGGAACTCCATCTGGGTCTCCCACGTGGCAGGGATCCAAGTACTTTGTGGCTGTGGGCCATCTTCTGCTGCTTTCCCAGGTGCATTAACAGGGAGCTGGATTGGAGGCAGAGCAGCCAGGACTCAAACTGATGCTCTGCTACTGATGCCTGTTGTAAGCTGTTGTTTAACACTGTCACAATGCTGGCCCCAGCCTCAGCTTTCTTATGGGTTCAAGAATCAAGGTGAATTTGTATATTGTCTAGCATTTATTGTTTTGGTAAACTAGGAAAACAGTGTTCTTTTCATCTTTCTATAGCATAAGCAGAAGTTAGAGATCTAGTGTTGTTGTTGTTTTTAAATTTACTGATTTGTTTATTTGAGAGGCAGAGTTACAGACAGAGGGAGAGAGGAGACAAAGATCTTCCATCCACTAGTTCATTCCCCAAATGGCCACAATGGTCAGAATTGGACTGAATCAAAGCTAGGAGCCAGGAAATCCTTCTGGGTCCCCCATGTAGTGCAGGGGCCCAAACACCTGGCCGTTTTCCACTGCATTCCCAGGCCATTCATCAGGGAGCTGGATCGGAAGTGGAGCAGACAGGATTCAAACTGGTGCCCAGATAGGATGCTGGCGCTGCAGGCAGAGACTTAGTCTACTACACTACAGTGCTGGCCCCCAGAGATCTAGGTTTTAATTCCTGAAATAAGAAATACTCATTTGTCCTCTGGGGTTCTAGCTTACTGCTCATATGTGCCGTGGGAGGCAGCATGTGATAGCTCAAGTAGCTGGGTCCCTGCCTCCCATGTGGGAGGCCTAGATTTGGTTCCTGCCTTCACTGGTCAGGCCATTGCAGGCATTTGGGGAATGAACATGCAGATAGGAGATCCATGTCTCTGCCTCTCAAAATAAATAAGTTAAAAAAAATAGTCACTTAGAATTTAAACTACTGACTGTTTTATACCAGGGGGTTCCAATTCAATCCCATCAAGATTGCATGTACCAATGCCATCCCACTAGTTCATTTGATCAATTTCTGTTCACAATTGATCATAATGATAGGACTAAGAATCAAAGGGATCAAATAAACAAGACTAGTGTCTGTAAACTAGTGTCTGATAGAACAAAAAAGGGAGAGAACGATCCAACGTGGGAAGTGGGATACACAGCAGACTCATAGAATGGCGGATGTCCTAAACAGCACTCTGGCCCCAGAATCAGCCCTTAAGGCATTCAGATCCAGCTGAAAAGCCCATGAGAAGCCAAGACACTCTGGAAAAAAAAAAAATGACCTAAATGAAAGATCTCTGCGAATGAGATCCCAGTGGAAAGAACAGGTCAGCAAAGAAGGAGGTACCTTTCTCTGAAGGGAGGAGAGAACTTCCACTTTGACTATGACCTTGTCTAAAAGAGTCGGTGAACTCAAAAGGCTTCCATAGCTATGGCAACTCATGACAAGAGCCTAGGGTGATTACTGATGCCATTAACAAGAGAGTCAATTTGTTAAGTCAACAACAGGAGTCACTGTGCACTTACTCCTCATGTAGGATCTCTGTCCTTAATGTGCTGTACATTGTGATTTAATGCTATAACTAGTACTCAAACAGTATATTTCACTTTGTGTTTCTATGTGGGTGCAAACTGTTGAAATCTTTACTTAATATATACTAAACTGATCTTCTGTATATAAAGAGAATTGAAAATGATTCTTGATGTGAATGGAAGGGGAGAGGGAGCGGGAAAGGGGAGGGTTGTGGGTGGGAGGGAAGTTATGGGGGAGGGGGAAGCCATTGTAATCCATAAGCTGTACTTTGGAAATTTATATTCATTAAATAAAAGTTAAAAAAAACACACAAACAAACAAACAAACACCTACTGACTGTTTTAAAAGAGATTATATTACTAACTTCAAACATACAAGATTAGACAAGAAAAGAACTCTCACCTGCCTATCAACCACTACCTTGTTTTAGCAGTTACAACTCAAGGCCAATCTATACTTCAATTCATTCTAATGTTTTATTTACTTAATATTATGTGTTGCATATCAACTCATCTTAGTCTGCTTTTTAAAATGTAGTATACAGGGGCCGACATTATGGCGCAGTGGTTCAGCTGCTGCCTGCAATGCCAACATCACCTATGAGTGCCAGTTCAAGTCCCAACTGCTTTCTTTCGCGTGCAACTCCCTACTAATACGCTTGGCAAAGCAGCAGCAGATAGCTCAAGTCCTTGGGTCCCTGAACCCACATGGGAAACCAAGATGGAGTTCCAGGCTCCAGGCTTCAGCTTGGCTTAACCCAGACCTCCACTGTTGTGGCCATCTGGGGAGTGAACCCTCAGATGGAAAATCTTTTTGTCAGCCTTTCAAATAAATAAATAAACCTTTCTAAAATGTACACAAATATGTTCCTTTTTCTTAGTATTTTGTTATATATATCATGTTCACCTCTAGGTGAAAAAAAATTGAATGTTACTAATATCTTAGAAGACCTCGGTGTAACACCCGTTTCATCTAAGCCCAGCTTTCTGCCCCACCTGATTTGCCATTATCCTGGATGTTTGTTAATCATTCTCATGATTGAATTTTCTGTTTTTAATCTTGATACAAATAAAATCATACTGTATGTCTTCTGTGTTTTGCTTCTTTTGTACAATGTCATATTTTAAAATTTCATTCATTTTGTTGATCCTAGCAGTGCTTAATATCCTTATCTGTTTTATAGGATTAATCTATATGTACATATAGTACTTTATTTCTCTGGTCTCTGTTTTCAGACGTTGGGAATTGGGTGGGTGTTTTGCTACTATAAAAAAAAAGCTGCTGGGTCCGGCACTGTGGCTTAGTAGGCCTGTGGCACCAACATCCCACACAGGCTCTTGTTTGTGTCCTGGTTGCTCCTTTTCCAATCCAGCTCTCTGCTATGGCCTGAGAAAGCAGTAGAATATGACCCAAGTGCTTGGGTCCTTGCACTGTTGTGGGAGACCTGGAAGAAGCTCCTGGCTCCTGGCTTCAGATTGGCTGGGCTCCCACCATTGTAGCAATCTAGGGAGTGAACCAGTGGATAGAAGATCTTTCTCTCTGTCTCTCTGTCTCTCTCTCTCTGTAACTCTGCCTCTCAAATACATAGTAAATAAAAAAAATCTTAAGAAAAGCTGCTTATGAACAATCCTGTGAATATCTCCCTATACAAATATCCAAGAGTTTTTCTAGGATATATACCTAGGAATGTAATTGCTGGGTTGTCAGGTGTGTATATGTTTAACTTTACTAAGTAATTCCAAATTGATTTTTAAAATGTGCCAATTTATACACTTAACACTTATCTATATCTTTGCCAACATTTGGAATTATTAGACTTAATTTTTTTCTAGTGTGGTTTTAGATTGTATTTTTTAAAGATTACCATTGAGATGTGTTTAATGCTTATTGGATTCGTGTGTGTGTGTGTGTGTATGTGTGTAAGAGAGAAAAAGGATGGTGGAAAAAGACAGTAGTATTCATAATAGCATTGCCTGTTTTTTTGTTGGGTTGTTTGTCTAAGTGATTTGTGGGAAACCCATGTGTGTTATAGATATTAATGCCTACTTAGTTATAATGGTTACAAATATCTCCTTGTGGTTTGCAGTTTGTCTTTTCATTGCCTTTATGTTGTTTTTGGGTGTACAGAAGTTCTTAATGTTAACATAGTCAAAATGATGATCAGTCTTTTATTATTATTTTTGTCTTGTTTAGGATGTCCCTCCCAATCCTTATGTTTAAATCAAGGTTGAGTTTTAGGGTTCTGTCACTGATGGGACTTTAAAATAAAAAAGGCCTATTTCCTTCCATGAAAAGCAGTGGAAGATGGCCCAAGTGCTTGGGTCCCTGCTACCCACACTTGGAAGAAGCTCCTGGCTACTGACTTGGCCTGACCCAGACCTGGCTATTGCAGCCACTGGGGAGTGAATCTGCAGATGGAAAAATCTCTCTCTGTCTCTCCTCTGTAACTCTGACTTTCAATTAAATAAATAAATAAATAAATCGTTCTTAAAAATTATTTTTATGATTTTTAATTGAGACCTCTTTCTGAATTTGGGGATATTACCCAGGAGTTAAAAAAAAATGGAAAGACATTCCTATAATAGACTTCCTTATCTGTGTATTCATGCAAGCGAAGTTCCTAACATATATAGAAAAACAAAACAAAAAAATGTAATTGAGATTGAATCTCATCTCTTTGGAGCAAACTCCTCTTGATCACTGGATACAGGAATGAGTTGGTTGGAAAAACAGACCTACTCTGTTATTTTCAATAGAAGTTTACTATCAATCAATACTACTAACTGTGTCAGCTTTTCATCACTATAGTGAAATACCTGAGACAAATGATTTTCAAAAGAGAAAAGGTTTATTTAGCTCACATTCTTGGAGATTCAAGTCCAAGATTGGCTGGCCCCATTGGTTTGTCTTCTGGCAAGACTGTCAGGTAAGAATGGTGGCGAACAGGCAGGGAAGGGTGATAGGCCAGCTGGGAGACAGCTGAGCTGCTGGGCTTTTCTCACTAGTCTCTTGTGAGAATGATCTGCTGAGGGTGCACCCAGAGTGACCTAAGGACATCCTCCTAGGCCCAACTTCCAAATACCATAATCAGGTCAGTACCCTGTTAGTACTGTTAACTTAACCACTTTGAGACAAATCATATTCAAACCATAGCAGTAATGTATTTGTGTTTTATGAAAAACTGAACTGAAAGTGGCTGGAAAAATAAAGAGATGTTGTTAACAGAGTTTCTTAGGAAATAAATTTTTAAAAATTTTGATTCATATAATTTTTTTTGTTATAAAGAAGTAAGGTTGAGTGAGCATAGAAGACTTTCAGGTGCAAAAGTACCAATACATTCCAGGGAGTCAGATTCTATGAGAGAAGTGGAAAGGAGTTTAGGGAAGATGAGAACTTCCCAGGGGACGATAGGCCATCCACATGCCTGTTGGATATGGAATATTTATCTTTTTTAATGGTGTGGAAGAAATACATTGAATTTCATTCTTTTCTCAAATAGATAAATAATTTTTCCAGCATTGTTTATTGACTGATCTGATTTTTTTCTGCTAATAATGCATTCCCTATTACCAGGTTGCCATATTGAGATAGAATCATTTCTTGGCTATTCTGTTATATTGTATTATTTTCCATCAAAATCAAATTTTCTTTTTTTTTTTTTTTTAAGATTTATTTGAGTTACAGATAGTCAGAGTCAGAGAGAAACATTTTCCACTCACTGGTTCACTCCCCATATGGCCACAACAGCCAGAAGTGCACGGATCTGAAGTCAGTAGCCAGGAACTTTTTCCAGGTCTCTCATGTGGGTGCAGGTCCCAAGCATTTGGGCCATCTTCTACTGCTTTCCCAGGCCATAGCAGAGAGCTGGATTTGAAGTGGAGCAGCCGGGACTTGAACCAGTGCCCATATGGGATGCCGGCAATGTAGGCAGCGGCTTTACTTGCTATGCCACAGTGCTGGCCCCTCAAATTATCTTAATTCCTGTAGTTCATATCAAGTTTTCATAGCTAAGGTAAGTTCCCATCTTAGTTTTTACCTTTAGGAATTGAAGTTCTTTGCACATCCGTATGAATTTTAGAATAAACCCCAAAATCTCACCTCAAATAAACACTATGATTTTAGTATTGGATTTACATTGAGTATTTGGAGGAGAATCACTACTTTTATAAAATTAAGTCTTTATATACATAAATATGCAATGCTTATATGTTTGTACTTTCTTTAATGTTCTTAAGTTTTATGATTTATCTCAATGAAGGTCTTGACAAGATTTTGTTCTTATGTGCTTGCTCTATTTTTTTGGAGATCAGAATTGATATTTAATAAAAATGCAGTATTTGGGGCCGGCACTGTGGCACAGTGGGTTAACGCCCTGGCCTGAAGCACCGGCATCCCATATGGGCACCGGTTCAAGACCCGGCTGCTCCACTTCCCATCCAGCTCTCTGCTATGACCTGGGAAAGCGGTAGAAGATGGCCCAAGACCTTGGGCCCCTGCACCCACGTGGGAGACCCGGAGGAAGCTTCTGGCTCCTGTCTTCGGATCGGCACAGCTCTGGCCATTGTGGCCAATTGGCGAGTGAACCAGCGGATGGAAGACCTCTCTCTTTCTCTGCCTCTCCTCTCTCTGTAACTATTTAAAATAAATAAATAAATCTTTAAAAAAATGCAGTATTTTTGGTAAAGTATTTTTAGGCTTTTATATGAACTGCATCTGCAACCCTGTTGGACCCTCTTCTCTTAATGATCTTTTTATGGGTCCTTTTAGGTTTCCTGTGAATAAATAATATCCCTAGATAGTGACAGTTTTCTTTATTAGGTCTTTTAAATTTTTGTATGTTTTTCTTATCTTTGTATGGTTAGTAGGGCCTCCAAGTTAATGTTAAAGAGAAGTGGAGGATGTTTTTCTTATTGATTAATTAGATGGGAATTGAGATTTTTAGAATACTGAGCTTCTTGCCTTAAAACAGTAAACCTCTCTATTTATATCTTCTTTTTCAAAAAAATGTTTATTACTTATTTTCATTTTACTTGAAAGGCAGACAGAGATTGGCCTTCTGCTGATTCACTCCCCAAATGACAAACAACCAGGGCTGAGCCAGGCTGAAGCCAGGAGCCAGAAACTCCATCCAGGTCTTCTTTATGGGTGGTAGGGTCCCAACTACTTTGGCTGTCATCCATTGCTATCCTAGGTACATTAGCAGGAAGCTGCATCTGAAACAGAGCAGCCAGGATTTCAGCTGGCACTTTGAAATGGGATGCTGGCATTGCAAGTGGTGGCTTAATCCACTGTGCCACAATACCAGCCCTTCAAGATCACCTCTTACAAAATACAGGTATTTATGTTTTGATGGTTCAGTAGAATTTGTCCAGAAAGCTTTGCATTACTACTCTTGCAATATTTTAGGCAGACTTATATGCTGCCTTCTAGCTGCAGTTGATGCTTCTCCATCCTTTGGTTATTGTCTTTCTAGGCTTTCTTCTTTTTTTTGAATCAATTTTTTTTTTTTTTTTTTTTTTTGCCAGAGTGAAAAACTTTATTACCAACTGATTTCAACAAGAGAATGGGGGAAGACCCCAGCAACGTGGACAGCATGTCCTCCCGCGGCAGGCAGGGTAAGGGAAGGACGGGGACGCCCCCCCATCCCAGGGGCCATGCTCCCTCCACCCTGCGGGGGGGGGGGTCTGGGACCTCTTCACTCAGGACGGCAGCATTCTGAGTGACCACAGGCCATGCCTCGGGCAGGTGCGCAGCGCGGGTCCAGGACATGACCCTCCTGGCTGCCATCACCAGGGGGGCGTCATGGGCTGAGGATTCTGGAGATATGACATCACCACGGCAGAGATGGACAGCATGAAGCTGCTCATCATCTGCTTGGTGTCCTCGGAGCTGCGCGAGTTGGCAAAGCTGATGAAGGAACAGTAGACGGCGACCCAGGCGCACCACTTCAGCTTGAACATTAGACCGCACATGCTGAAGATCATGCCCAGCAGGTTCATGTAGTCTGGCGTCGGGTCATCCAAGGCCGGGTTACACTCACTCGGCGGGGGCTTGTACCTCAGCACTTTGTTGGGCCTCCGTGGGTCCGACATATTGTTGGTGGACATTTTTTTTTGAATCAATTTTAATAGATTTTCTAGAACATACTTTTATTTTGTGAAACATTTTGTAAAGGATGCCTCATCTTACCAGTGTATCTTCTCTCTGTGTATAAATGTGTTATTATTAATTAAAACTGGCAAACATGTTTGAGAGCATGGGCTACTGCAGTAGACATAAGAATACCTCATTTATGAGAGAGAAGCACTTGCTGTGTACTTAAGATGTAAAAACCCTAAAATTGAAAATATGCCTTTGCAAAACATAACTTGTAAACAGTGGATGGAACTTGTTAATTTGAAGACACTAATAAGACAAAGCAGTCTTGAACCAATAAAGTATAAGTCATATTTCAGATGCCCAGGTCACCAGTGAAATCAAACAGCTCACCTGCCGCACCAGCAATCAAAAACTAATACTGAGTACTACACTGCCTTTCCTGTGTCTTCCTCAGGCTGCATAAACCTAGCTGGCAGCTGTCATATGTAGGCCATAGAGTGACTCATTAGCCCTAAATGTTTTATATTTTTGATGTTGCTATAAATGGTTTTGTTAAAAATTTTCATTTCATGTGATTTTGCTAGTATACAGAAATGAAATTTTTAAAAAAGATTTATTTACTTACTTAAAAGGCAGAGCTAGAGCCGGCGCCGTGGCTCAATAGGCTAATCCTCCACCTTGCGGCGCCGGCACACCGGGTTCTAGTCCCGGTTGGGGCGCCGGATTCTGTCCCGGTTGCCCCTCTTCCAGGCCAGCTCTCTGCTATGGCCAGGGAGTGCAGAGGAGGATGGCCCAGGTGCTTGGGCCCTGCACCCCATGGGAGACCAGGAAAAGCACCTGGCTCCTGGCTCCTGCCAGGATCAGCGCGGTGCGCCGGCTGCAGCGGCGGCCATTGGAGGGTGAACCAGCGGCAAAAGGAAGACCTTTCTCTCTCTGTCTCTCTCTCACTGTCCACTCTGCCTGTCAAAAAAAAAAAAAAAAAAAAAAAAAAAAAAAAAAAAAGGCAGAGCTACAGAGAGACAGAGGCAGGGAGAGATAGAGAAAGAGAGAAGTCTTCCATCTTCTGGCCCACTCCCCAGATGGCCACAATGGCCAGAGATGAGCAGATCTGAAGTCAGGAGCCAGGAGCCTCCTCTGGGTCTCCCACGTGGGTACAGAGGCCCAGGGACTTGGGCCATCCTCTACTGCTTTCCCAGGTCACAGCAGAGAGCTGGATTGGAAGAGGAGCAGCCAGGACTGGAACTGGCGCCCACATGGGATGCTGGCACTGCAAGCGGTGGCCTTACCCGCTACACCACAGCAGAGGCTCCAGGAATTGATTTTTGTATATGGCTCTTGTATACTGCAGCCTTGCTTAAACTCACTTATTTGTTCTAGTGTAGCTAACTACAGTGTAACTTTTTTGTTGATAGATTCAGTCAGATTTTCTACCTACATGATAATATTGTCTTTAAACATAATTTTGTGTCTTTCTTTTGCTCTGGATATCTTTTATTTATTTTTCTCCCTTATTGCCTCATAGGCTAGAACCTCTAGTGCAAAATCAACATAAGTTGTGAGAGAGGGTATCCTTGACTTGTTACCAATCTTGCTGGGGAAGCATTTGGCCTTTCTGCTTTGGTAGTGTAGACCTGCCATGCTATGAATAGTTCTAAGTACAGCTTTGGCAGCTTCTCACAGAGTGTGATATGTTGTGTTTTCATTTTCATTCAATTCAAAATACTTTTTAACTCTTGATTTCTTCTTTACTTTAAACCTGGGTTTTTAGAAGTTTGTTTCCAAGTACTTGGAGCTTTTTTCTTTTGTCTTTCTGTTATTGATTTCTTGTTTAATCTCATGGTGATCAGATAATATTCTTAGTATAACATGAATCATTTTAAATTTGAGACTTGTTTTGTGTAGCAGAATGTGATCAAGCTCATGCTAAATGTTCCACATGCACTTGAAAAGAATGTTTATTTTGCTGTTACTGCATGGGATACTTTATAAATATCAGTGATGGGGATGGATCATATCTAGATGGCTGATAATGTTTCTAATTTTTGTGCCCACTTCTGTCAGGTATTGAGAGTGGAATAGTTAAATGTCTGACCATATAGAAAGATTTTTTTGTTCTATTTTTACTTACTGTCATAAAAGTTTTTACTTCCTGTATCTGGAGGCTCCATTATTGAGAGCATTAATGTTTAGAATTGTTATTTCCTCTTGATGAACTGACCTCTTTATCTTTAGAAAATGACATTTTTATCCATGGTAATAGTCTGTTCTGCAATGTACTTTGGTAACATAAATCTTCCTTTGAATTAATAATATATCTCTTTCTTCATGTCATTTGTTTGTGTTTTTATGTTTTAAATTAAAGTTTGTTTCTTCTAAGCAGTGAATAGTTGGGTCTTATGTTTGTATCTCATTTGACAATCTGACTTTTAATTAGACCATTTACTCCTAACATGGGTATCCATTTAGTGAGGTCTAAATGTCTTATCTTGCTTGTTTTTTTCTGTTTGCCCCATCTGTTCTCTCTTTTTTTTTTTTTTCTGTTTCTTCTTTTGCAAATGTTTACTTTTCCTTTAATTCTCTTTTTTGTTAGCCTATTAACTATAACTCTTTTTAAAAATATTTTTTATGTTCCACAAATTTTATACATTTGCCTATTTTTAAGTCAGGTGATTTTGAGCGGTGCTGTGGCCTAGCAGGTTAAGCCTTGGATTGGCAGACCTTCTGCTGTTGCTGCCATTTGGGGAGTGAACCAGTGGATGGAAGATCTCCCTCTCTCTCTCTCTCTCTCTCTTTCTCTCTGTCTCTTCCTCTCTCTCTGTGACTCTGCCTTTCAAGTAAATAAATCTTTTTAAATAAATAAATCAGGTACTTTTTTTGTTTTTAAGATTTTATTTATTTATTTCAGAGGTAGAGTTACAGACAGTGAGACGGAGAGACAGAAAAAAGGGTCTTCTATTCACTGGTTCACTCCCCAAATGGCTGCAACAGCTGAAGCTGAGCCAATCCAAAGCCAGGAGCCAGGAGCTTCTTCCAGGTCTTCCTCATGGATACAGAAGCCCAAGTGCCTAGGCCATCCTCTACTGCTTTCCCAGGCCATAGCAGAGAACTGGATCTGAAGTGGAGCAGCTGGGAGTAGAATCAGCACCCATATGGGATGCCAGCATTGCAGGCAGAGGCTTTACCCCCTCCGCCACAGCGCTGGCCCATGACTTTCTGGTTGTTGAGTTTTCAGAAAGATTTATTTCTTTGAAAGGTAGAGTGATATATATATGATATATATATATATATATGATAGATATATAGATATGATATATATGATAGATATATATGATATATGATATATATATATAGAGAGAGAGAGAGAGAGAGAGAGAGTGTCTACCTGCTGGTTTATTTCCCCAAATCCCACAACAACCAGAGTTAGGGCAAGCTGAAACCATGAGCCAGGAACTTCATGTTGTTCTCCCTTGTGGGTGGCAGGAACCCACCCACATCTGCTTCTTAGCAGGAAGCTGGATCAGAAGTGGAGGTGGGATTTGATCCAAGACACTCCAGTATGAAAATGTGGTGTCCTGTCCCTCAGCGGTAGCTCTTTGCTATTTTACTGGTTGTTTTAGGGTTCTGGTATTTATAACTCACCATATTCTACCTTCAAGTGATATTATACTACTTCTTCCTTGTATTTAATATAAGAAGCTTCCATGGCTGTATTTTCATTTCTTCCCTCTTAATCTTTGTACTACGATTTATTTTGCTTCTATTTAATGTTTTACATTCCATAATCCCTTATTTTGTTTTAAATAATTATTTATAAAAGGTGAATTTTTTCTTTGCATAGATAGGCATTTCATTTACTATCATTTTTCTTCACCAGAAGGACTTCTAAATCATTTCTTATAGTATGTTGATAAATACATTCATTCAGATTGTGTATATTTGAAAAAATATTTCACTTTCTCTCTTCAAATTGTTAAGTTGAGAATTCTTTTCCTGAAAGAAAGCTTTTCAGCTGTTTAGCCATGCTTACTCTCTGTCTTCTGGCTTGCTTTGTTTCTGATGAGAAAGTTGTCATCATCTCTGTCTTGGTTTCTCTGTATGTCAGATCTTTTCCTCTGGGTGCTGTGCAGTGTACTTCAGTGGATTCATCTTTTGTACTGGAGGTTATTGACCTTGGATTTGTGAATTTATACTTTTCATTAATTTTGGAAAAATCATGGCTATTAATTTGTTAAGTATTTTTCCGGGTCTCCCCTTTCCAGAGACTGAAATTATGCATATATTAAACCATTTAATACTGTCTGCACAGTTCACTGATAGTTTCTTGTTGCGTTGTTCTCCTCCTCTTGGTTCTTTTTTGATAGTGTTTATTGATGTCTTCAAGTTCACCTGTATTTTCTTCTGCAGTGTTTCATCTGTTATTGCTCTCATTTAGTGTATTCATCACCTCAGACATTTTAGTTTTTATTTCTAAAAATTTGAATCTCTTCAATAACTTTTGTGCCTCTGTTTAACATGTTTGGTTTTTTCCTATCATGTTTTAAACATTTGGATATACTGGGGCACTTCAAAAAGCTCATGGAAATTGGAGTTTTAAGGAAACTATTCTGGTGCAAAAATTTTTTTTGCAATTCATGCATACAAAGGGATTGCAAAAAATTCATGGAAAATGTGGACTGTGGTAAAACTAGCAGGGCTGGGGCCGGCGCTGTGGCACAGTGGGTTAAAGCCCTGGCCTGAAGCACCGGCATCCCATAAGGGCACCAGTTCTAGTCCCGGATGCTCCACTTCCAATCTAGCTCTCTGCTTTGGCCTGGGAAAGCAGTAGAAGATGGCCCAAATGCTTGGGCCCCTGCACCCATGTGGGAGACCCAGAAAAAGCTTCTGGTTCCTGGCTATGGATTGGCGCAGCTCCAGCTGTTGTGGCCAGCTGGGGAGTGAACCAGTGGGTGGAAGACCTCTCTCTATCTCTGCCTCTCCTTCACTCTCTGTGTAACTGTGGTTTTTTCAAATAAATAAAAATAAAATCTTAAAAAAAAAACCCAGCAGGATTGGCACTGTGGCATAGCAGGTAAACCACCACCTGCAGTACCAGCATCCCATACGGGCACCAGTTTGAGTCCTGTCTGCTTCATTTCTGATCCAGCTCCCTGCTAATGCACCTGGGAAAGCAGTGGAAAATGGCCCAAGTCCTTGGGCCCCTGTACCCATGTGGGAGACTCAGAAGAAGTTCCTGGCTCCTGGCTGTGGATCAGCCCAGCTCAGGCCATTGTGGCCATTTAGGGAGTGAACCAGTGGGTGGAAGATCTCTCTCTCTCTCTGCCTCTCTCTCTAACTCTGCGTTTCAATAAATAAATAATTTTTTTAAAAGAAAAATTTAAATCCATGAATTTAAATTTTTTTACACCAAAATAAACAAGTCATTTTTTTAAGGTTCTGTCTTGTTTCTTTTTTTTTTAACTTTTATTTAATGAATATAGATTTCCAAAGTACAGCTTATGGACTACATTGGAATCCCCCACCCTCCAGATGACTTCCCTCCCACCCGCAACCCTCCCCTTTCCTGCTCTCTCTCCCCTTCCATTCATATCAAGATTCATTTTCAATTTTGTATATATACAGAAGATCAGTTTAGTATATATTAAGTAAAGATTTCAACAGTTTGCACCCCCATAGAAACACAAAGTGAAATATACTGTTTGAGTACTCGTTATAGCATTAAATCTCAATGTACAGCACATTAAGGACAGAGATCCTACATGAGGAGTAAGTGCACAGTGACTCCTGTTGTTGACTTTACAAATTGACACTCTTGTTTATGGCATCAGTAATCTCCCTATGCTCCAGTCATGAGTTTCCAAGGCTATGGAAGCCTTTTGAGTTCTCTGACTCTTATCTTATTTAGACAAGGTCATAGTCAAAGTGGAGGTTCTCTCCTCCCTTCAGAGAAAGGTACCTCCTTCTTTGAAGACCTGTTCTTTCCACTGGGATCTCACTCACAGAGATCTTTCATTTAGGTTTTTTTTTTTTTTTTTTTTTTTTTTTTTCCAGAGTGTCTTGGCTTTCCATGCCTGGAATACTCTCATGGGCTTTTCAGCTGGATCCAAATGCCTTTAGGGCTGATTCTGAGGCCAGAGTGCTGTTTAGGACATCTGCCATTCTAAGAGTCTGCTGTGTATCTTGCTTCCCATGTTGGATCATTCTCCCCTTTATTTATTCTATCAGTTAGTATTAGCAGGTACTAGACTTGTTTATGTGCTCCCTTTGACTCTTAGTCCTTTCATTATGATCAATTGTGAACTGAATTTGATCACTTGGACTAGTGAGATGGCATTGGTACATGCCACCTTGATGGGATTGAATTGGAATCCCCTGGTATGTTTCTAACTCTACCATTTGGGGCAAGTCAGCTTGAGCATGTCCCAAATTGTACATCTCTTCCCTCTCTTATTCCCACTCTTATACTTAACAGGGATCACATTTCAGTTAAATTTCAACACTTAAGAATAACTGTGTATTAATTACAGAATTAAACCAGTCATATTAAGTAGAACAGACAAAAAAATACTAAGAGGGATAATGTATTAAGTTGTTCATTAACAAGTCAGGGCTATGCTGATTAAGTCACCGTTTCTCATAGTGTCCATTTCATGAAGTCTTTTTTTTAAAATGATTTATTTATTTACTTGAAAGTCAGAGTTACACAGAGAGAGGAGAGGCAGAGAGAGAGAGGTCTTCTATCCACTGGTTCACTCCCCAGATGGCCACAATAGCTGGAGCTGTGCATATCCAAAGCCAGGAGCCAGGAGCTTCTTCCAGGTCTCCCACGTGGGTGCAGGAGCCCATGGACTTGGACCATCTTCTGCTTTCCTAGGCCATAGCAGAGAGCCTAATCAGAATTGGAGCAGCCGGGATGTGAACCGGTGCCCACATGGGATGCTGGCGCTGCAGGCAGCTTAACCCATTACACCACAGCGCTGGCCCCTAAACTGAAATCTTGATTCTGTTTTTCCATGAATTTTTTGAAGTGTCCTCATATGAAGATGTATTATAAGTAATCAGCCCTTATTGATAAGATCTCTAGCTGTTTTAGGTGTATATATTATAATGAATTTTCAGTCAAAAGGTATGTGCTTTTTGCTTTTGATAAAATTTTAAGGTATATAGTGCCAGCTGGTGTTTGGTGCAGCTGTCAAGCCACCGCTTGGTATGCACAGGTGCCTGGGTTCAAGTCCAGCCCGGCTCTCCATTCCACTTTACTGCTAATGTGCTCCCTGAGAAAGGTGCAGGTGATGACACAGGTACTGAGTCCCTGCCACCTATGCAGGACACCCAGATTGAGTTGCCAGCCTCTGGCTTTGGCCTGGCCCAGCTCTTACCATTATGGGCATTTGGGGAGTGAACCAGCAGTTAGGAGAGTTGTTGTTCTTTCTTCCTTTAGATAAATTAATAAATAACTTTAATGATATATTGTCAACTTATCCTTCTAAAAGGTATTTATTTAATAAGACATTGCTTATAGAATGAGGTGTTGTTTTAAACTTGTGACAGATATTAAATAATTCATTCTTCACAACAGCTCAATAATATAGTATCTCCATGTTCAAGATGAGGAAACTAAAGAGCAAAGAGATTACACTCAAGATCACAAAGCTGAATTGTATCAGTTTACATTCCCATAAAACTGATTTGCCAGTAAGCATTTATTTGGTAATCTAAGTGCAAAATAATGTCATTACTCTTTTGATTTTGTGTCTCTATATAAGTGAGATTAAACATTTTTGTATGTTTCTTGGTTTGTTGTAATCCCTATTTTTACCCACTGTCAATCAGATTGTTCATTTAGTGTGATCTTTGTGTCATGGATGAGTTGACTGCATAATTGTGGATGTTTGTCCTTCACTTACCATTTACTTTTTGACTTCTTTTTTTCTGGAAATAAATTCAAAATTTAAGAAAATGATTTGAGCTTTCTTTGTGCTCTTCTCATTTGTGTGTTGTTTTGGTTCATCTGAAAATTATCTTGAAGCAAAAGTGAGAGAGTTAAGGACTTGGCTTTATTATTTTTTTTCATACCTATTTACTTATTCACACAAATGGTTAGCCACTTATCTCAATATTATTTTATGAATTCGCTGATTAGAAATATCACATTTCTTATATTAAATTCCAATTAGACATTTTTCTCAGAAATGTTATAGTGACTTTAGTTATTATAAAAAGTTATTTTTTTGTATGGGCTATCAATTTTCAAATTATAATACAGTAGAACGTAGTAGTGAAATTGCATCAAATATTTGAATTTCTCAGAATGAATCAGAGAATTTTCTAACATGTAATGTTTCAGGGTTATTATTATTAAAACAGTTATAACTAGAATGATGAATTTTAGTGCCAACTAATTGATATATCTAGTTACTAGAAAGCCAAATACATCTGTTTATATACTATAATCATTAATCTTTCTTATAAAGTTCTAAAACATAATTTATTTGATTGGCTTACAGCCTATTTTAAATGCTAAAGAATCTATAGTGTTCATTTTATCTTTGCCTCTCTCCTGATAAAGGCATTTTGGAGGAAAAAGATTATTGATTCCAATTTGAAAAACAATGTTTCTCTCTTCCTGACTTCTACCTTCCCTCATTGTCAAAGACAATGCCTTAAACAACAAAGAATCCAACAATTCTTTTGCATATTCTAAGTATATTGAAAATGTGACAAAATATGACAAATTACTAAGGTATTGACTTAGTAGATTAAATCATGCTGACTATTGAGACTAATGTCCTAAGTTTGGTGAATTTAACATTATTCAGTATTTTTCTGTTTTTATACCCAAAATATTTAATATATGAAATTTCTATGTTTATTGGGTTGAAATGTTTGTGTTCCTGAGGGGAGCACACATGTACATCTCTCTGCTTCTGAAAAATGTGTATTTTGTTGATGTTGAACATGTAATTATTTTATTTTGGTTTAATCATTCAATCAAAAGGAATACATTCACAGTAGGCACCAGGTTGTTTCTAGATGATTAGCTCTTTATTGTTTTTCACTGCCTAGGGTTTAAGGCTGAATTCAAAAATTGTTGTAGAACTAGCGTGTTTTAAACTATAATTCAGACTAAAAAAATGACTAATTTATGATTTTCCCTTTAAATCAGAAATGTTTGCTTACCAAGATTAATACACTTTTATCTGCAATGTTTCACTCCTATAAAACCAGAGATAATTAAAAATAAAAAAAAATGAGGACATTGCTAATTTTAGCTTTTTTGTTGTACATATTTACTTAGAATTCCTGGTCCTATTTACTTTTTTCTGTTAAAACAAGCAAATTATGTACTTAAGGATCTTATTAAGAACTTGCATGACAAACAGAAACTGAAAGACAAGATGACCAGCATGGAAGGGAAGTGTCTTTATTAACCAAATATGGAATCTCAAAGCTGTGAAGGTAAAGCTGATAATGAAATTGAGGCGATTAGGAATTTTGTAACTGTCTAGACTTTTTCTCTGTAGGACACAGAGCACCTGAGGAGCTGAGCTGAGCTGAGCCCGGAGGGAGGCGGACTTGCTTGCCTGGCTGGGCCTTGGTCTCCCTGCTCTTTGCCTCCAGCACACAGCAGCGTGCTGGGCCGCTTTGGGCCTGGCTCCACGTGATGCATGCAGCTGAAACTGCTCCTCCAGGAGACCGCGGGTCTGGGCATTCTTCTTCTTTTTGCCACATTTCTTTTTCATTTTTCTTTGATGGTATTTTGATTAAAATCTCATCCTCCTTGGGAGTCATCTTGGAGCCCTACTTGCGGCTCAGGGGCAGCCCACAGTGGGGCTTGTACCACTGTTGGTGCTGTGTGCTGTCAGGAAGCACCAGGTTTTGCACCAGTGCCTTGGAGCTTGCTTCTTTTGGTGGGGCTATTCTCTTGCCCCTGTTCTGGTTATCCTGGGAGATGTCCATGGCTGGATGCCCATTAGGAAGAGCTGATATCTAGGCACTTAAATAGGACAGACAACTCTGTCTAGGTGATGTTTAAATAGACTGGAAAATTAGTTAACAGTCTATGAACTATTCCTGGATGTAAGCCCATCATGGAGTAGACAGTGACTACACATTACTCATAGGGTGTTAGAGCCATAGTATTACTTATTGGAAGTCATTTGACTCTATGATGTTAAAACTATTTTTCCAACTGATTTGGCTTCCATTATCTGTTTGTTCCCTGGGAGAATTTAGAAGTGCTGAATATCTCATTGGACAGCACAAAGAAGCATTATTTTAGCAAGTTCTTGAACCATAATCTTTATCTCAGTATCATATTTCATTACTAGACTAATACTCTTGAGAGTTAAGTTGTAATACAATTTCGTGTTTACATCCCCCAAAGTGCTTATTTTCATTCATCAATAAATATCGGTTTATCAGGTAAGTACTCTGGGTAAAGAAATGCTGATTCATTCACTGCCACTTATCTATAGGAACTTACTGAAGTTGGGTGCTCAACAAATAGTTGCTGAGTAAACTGAGGTCATGGAAAAATCCCAAAGATGTAATCCTAAATATTTAGGGATTAACACACTTCACAATAGCCTAGGGTCAAAGATGATGCTACCACAATGGAAATTTAAAAAAATTTTTTTTATAGATTTACTATTCATTTATTTATTTATTTGAAAGGCAAAGCAAAAGAGAGAGAGAGAGAGAGAGTTTGGTGGTTTACTCCCCCAAATGGCCACAATAGCCACAGCTGGGCCAGGCTGAGCCAGGAGCCTGGAACTCCATCTGAGTCTCCTACCTGGGTTCCAGGGGCCATCATCCACTGCCTTCCCAGACACATTAGCAGAAAGCTGGATCAGAAGTGGAACAGCCAGTCCTCAAACTGTTAATCCAATATGGGTGCTGGAGTCGCAAGCTGCAGACTAACCCTCTGTGTGACAACATTGGCCCCAGAAAACATTTTTAATTTAGGGGTAATGAAAACACAATATATTCACAGTTGTGAGATTCAACCAAAGCAGCTCCTACAGGGAAAATTTCAGTTTTAAATGCTCATATTAGGAAAGAAGAAAAGTATACAATGATCTCAGCTTCCACTTTTAGAACTTAGAAAAAGAGGAGCCATTAGACTCTAAATAAAGTACTATAAAGGAAATAATGGAGTCGGAATCAATAAAATGGGAAATGGACATGCAATAGAGAAAATAAACTCAAAATGACTTAGAAAAAACATAGAGAAAATCAATAAAACTACAGGTAATTCAAAGAGGGGGAGAGGAGTAGTCCTTTAGGCACAGGAGTCAGTAACATCTTGATATCATTATGAAAAAATAAGTAAGTCTTAGCTCAACTGTACACAAAAAGTAGCTCAAAAGATATTACAGATCTAAACGTAAAAGTTAAAACTGCAAGTTACAGAGGAAAACAGGAGAAATCTTGGCGAGCTTGGAGAAGGCAAAGGATTTCCAGATAGCACACACAAAGTACTTATGAAAAAAAGAAAAATAACTGAAAAATTGATTTTGTAAAAATTTAAAACTTCTGCTTTCCCAAATCCACTGTATAAAATGGGAAGGGCTACCACAGGTAGGAAACAATTTTTGCAATAATAGGTTTGATAAAGGTTTTCTGTGCAGACCAATAAAGGACTGTTAAAACTTAATAAGATAAACCAGGTTTAAAAGTGTGCAGAAATACGAACAGACATTACATAAAGAAAAAGGTATATGAGTGACCAATAAATACATGAAAAGAAGCTTAATATCATTAGTCATCAGGGAAATTAAACCACAATGAAGTACCACTAAAAACCTATTAAGATGGCTAACATTAAAAGTTTGATAGTATTAAGTGTTGGCAAAGATGTGAATCAATTGAAATTATCATGCACTGCTAGTGGGAGTGTGAACTGCACAAGCGCTTTGGAAAACTTCAGTTTCTCAAACATATATTCACTATGTGATAAATTCTCTTCGAGTTTACTCTAGAGTAATGAAGCTATGTCTTTGCAAATAATACACCTGAATTTTCATAGCTGTTTAATTCATAATAGCACAGAATTTTAAAAAATCCAAATCCAAAAAAAGATCTACAGGTGGATAGGTAAATTATAGGACAGTTAAACAATACAATGCTACTCAATAATAAAGATGAATGAACCCTTATTTGCAACAACCTGGGTGAATCTCAATCTCAAAACCATTACATATGTTGACAGAGGCTAGACATGAAAGTACATACATTCCATATATATTAGATTTTTAAATAAGCAAGTTAATCTACAGTGACAGCAGATCAGTGGTTGCCTGGAGAGGTTTCTGGATTGAATGCAGAGGGGCACTTTTTGGGCTAATGGAAAAATTCTATATTTTGAGTTTACTTGTAAGATGTATATAATTGTGAAGTTCAAAAAATTGCAATGTATTGTATGTAAATCATAACTCAAAGTTGATTTAAATAAATGAATTGGGAGATGCTGTCTCTCTACTGTGCTCTGAAACTCAGATGGGAAACGGATTATCCTTCAAGAGTCACTGGCTTTGGGGGAGGGAGTAGATTTTTGACTACCAATTCAATTCATTTTATGGTTATTAATTTACTTAGGTTTTCTATTTCCTCTTAATTTAAAGAGTGTATCAGTGATAGCTCAGTTGTGTAGAATTTCAATTAAAGGTTCTTCACTTATCATTAAGAATTATGAGATATTTGATTAATGAGGAAAGATGGCTCTTATTTTATTGTTTGTTTCTCCACTTCAAATCTGAGTAAAACTGTCCTTAAGAGTTATTCTGAGATCCAGACTGGGGTTACATTCCCTCTTCTGTCTTCCCATTATTAATTATAGTGTAATGCAGTTTTCCAGTGACCTTGACACCAGGTCAGATATTTCTTGTTTAGATAAGGGCATAACTGAAATTTTTTAATTGAATAAGTTCATGTTTAATTTGTAGTTCTTGGAAATTTCTGTTATAGTCACATAACTCTATTCAAGTTATTTACTTACTTTTTTTCTTTGTTATTGTTTAATACTTTTTGATTTAGCTAGGGATCACAAACTCAATTCCAAAGCCAGACATATAATGAATAGAGTCAGATAGATAGAGTAGGTATTAGATAAAGGGAACAATGGGGACTGTGCCAAACTGGGATAATGCATCCCTCTACCTGAAGGCATTACAAAAATTTCATTAGCTTGCCTGCCAAACAAACATGTCTACAGGCCATGTTGAACCAGTTAGCTCCATTTTGAATCCATTGACTTCTATAACTTAAAATGCAGGGTACTAACTAAAACAGTTTCTCAATTAGGAGACAAGAAATATTCTGGGAACCTCTTCAAGCAATATACACAGTCCCCTGACCATCTGTCTAACTGAGGACCACTGGTAATCTACCTTGGTATCTTGTGCTATGTGATATAATCAAGTTGATAATATCATGTGACTTTAGTTACTGGCCATTGCATAGTTTTCTTTATGCCAGCAGAGAATGTTCATTTTGTATGGGTTTAGCAAAACTACATTTGTGCACAATTGCATTATTAGGGAAATGGCAAGAGAGAATCAGATGTAGCTCTCAAATGACCCGTATTACAATGTCTAGCACTTGGGCAAGAATTTTATTTTCTCATTTATTATTCAGTCATTCATTCATCCATCAGTAAATATTTAAATCTATTCAAAAACAAGTTACTGGTTTCTTTTCTCTGAAGATACTTAAAACTTAGTGTTGGGAGGGAGAAACCCTAGCACTGGTGTTCAAGTGGCGAATGTCGCTGAGATGGGCTTAATGAAGCCTCGTAGGATCAGCTGGACTGCTAGCAAACGCTTCATTTCCTGTGGATTTGTCCCCTCACAAGCTGAGCTGAGCTTCAACAGTTCTCACAACAATTATCACCCACTTGTTCTGCTGGTCTCAAGTTTTTTCACGTTAGTCAGGTTGAAGGATTCATGGTATTAATCACGACTGAAGTTGTTATTTATCACCTGCTGGGTGAGAAATAATAATTTTGGCACGAGTGGGGCAGCAGGCCAGAGGTACCAAATTAAGTAAAACATCTAAACACTAGCAAGGATCATTTCTCTGATTAATGAATTGTTACAAAGAAAAAGTGCTACTCATTATCTGGTCTTACCAATACAAAGTGGGGCACGTAGGGAAAAGTACCAGCTTGCTCAGACCAATGTTTCTGTTTATTTCATTCCTCTTTCTCCCTCCCTCCCTCTCTCTCTCACTCACTCAGTACGCCAAGTTCGTGTTACAGTCCCACTGTTTTCTGCTATCAAATACCTGAAACGGATAACCTATATTTTAATATTAATCAGAATATACATCTTGACTACTGATGTAATATTTTTTATGACCTTTAAAAAATGGAAGTGATTTTGAAATAGGTAAACTACGTTTAAAGTGTTGAATTACCTCCTCAAATTAAAAATTTTACTCGAAAGCATTAATGTGTTTGACTTTGTTTACTTTGAACTGAATACTACTGCTGTGGGGCTTATTTTAGAAAGGGTAAATTTCTTTTATGCTGCTTTTGTTGTTCTTTGACAATTTCAAATAAGAAAATCTCACTTTCATTCTGATTTCTAGAGCTGTCCAAGAACTTCCGCTTCCAGGCGTAATGGGAGTAACAAAGACTGGATTACTCTTTCTACCTTAACTCAGGAAACCAGACAAAATACAGGAAACAATGTTTTTGGACACAGAACAACAGGACACGCTCCCTGCATGAAGCGAAGCAAGCAAAGCGAGTCCTCCGATGGCTCCAGTTTCTGCTTGCAGGGCATTTCCAGGCATCTCCAGATTGCAGCCAGGCAGAGGGGAACCCAAGCAGAGTTCAGGAGTTGCCTTGATTTGAGAAGAGTTCAAAGTTCAACAGGGTCCCGGTGGCCAGAATTCACAAAGCTGGGTACAGGGGAGAGGGACGGCACAGAGGAAGAGCTCTGGAGACCTATAGTGGCTGCTTCTTTAGTCTTCAGTGAATATGAATCGTCGTATGCACATGAAGAGACTAGCAGGGCTGAAGAAAGAACTATTGGGAAAAAGGAGGCATAATAATCTTCAGCGCTCTCAGAGAGCCAGAAATAGTGCTCCACTGCTGAGCGTGGAAAGGCCACTCTTGATACTCATGGTATCAAATAGAGTTCTCAGAAGAGTATTGTCTCCGTATTGGGGCCAAATTAGACCTAGGCTAATGGCTCTCTGGACCCACTTACTAAAGCTTAAAAGCAAGCCTCAAAAGGCTTGAATTAATTCCAAGTAGCTTAACTGCATCCCGGAACAAAACCTTAAAATAGTTAAGGAACACAAAAGTCTCCAGCATTTGGCAATGTAAAATTCACAAATGTTTGGCATCCAAGGAGGAATAACCAGGTATGCAAAGAAGCCAATCGGTAGAAAACCCAGAAATGATGACAGTCTGTAGACAAGAATGTTTCTTAAAAAAAAGCTATTATAAATATACTCTGTAGGTTCAAAAAGGTAGTGAGAGAATAGTATCTAAAATAAGAATTATTCTAGATAGGCAACTTTTAAAGTGTGTGAAGGACTGGCCAAATGCAAAAAGGCCAGAGTTGGTATGGTTGGATTTTCAGAAGATGTATTTCAATAAGTATAAAAAGTCTTGAGAAAAATTGTTTTTAGTATTTTCAAACACTAGGAAAAGACAATAATCTTTTTTTTTTTTTTTTTTTTGACAGGCAGAGTGGACAGTGAGAGAGAGAGACAGAGAGAGAAAGGTCTTCCTTTGCCGTTGGTTCACCCTCCAATGGCCGCCACTGCAGCCGGCGCACCGCGCTGATCCGATGGCAGGAGCCAGGAGCCAGGTGCTTTTCCTGGTCTCCCATGGGGTGCAGGGCCCAAGCACCTGGGCCATCCTCCACTGCACTCCCTGGCCATAGCAGAGAGCTGGCCTGGAAGAGGGGCAACCAGGACAGAATCCGGCGCCCCGACCGGGACTAGAACCTGGTGTGCCGGCGCCGCAAGGTGGAGGATTAGCCTATTGAGCCACGGCGCCGGCCAAAAGACAATAATCTTGAATGGCAGCTTGAAATGTTGAATTTCTTATGTGTGTTGTATTAGAAGTTCTTTTATGATATATGTGAAGGACAGCATTGTGGCATAGTAAGTTAAGCTGCCTACAACGCCAGATCCCATATGGGTGTCCCAACTGCTCCACTTCTAATCCAGCTACCTGCATATGTGCCTAGCAAGGCAGTAGAAGATGGCCTGAGTGTTTGGGCCCCTGCACCCACATGGGACACCCGGATGAAGCTTCTGGCTCCTGGCTTTGGCCTGGACTGGCTTTGACCATTATGGCCATTTGGGAAGTAAGCTAGTGGATGGAAGATCTCACTCTCTCTGTCTCTCTCTGTAACTCTGCCTTATAAAAAAAATACAATAAATCTTTTAAAAAATGAATTTAAACATGTGAACAATTACATACATTTAATGGAATGATTGCAAAAGCTTCATGGAGAGGATAAACTGAATTGTACTTTCAACATATGTAGACTTTGAATACGGAAGACTTTTAGATTAGAAGACAACAGAATGAGTGAAAGTGCTCAGCCAGCTCATGAACAGCATGTAAATCCATGTGACTGGATCAGAAAGTGTCTGTAGGGCAGTGATGGGAGATGAAGTTAGACGTGAACATTTGGACTACATTACAAAAGACCTTGAGGGCAGTTAGGTACATTTGACATCTAGGCAATGTGCAATCATCATAGACAGGATGGAATGGTAGAAATCACTCTGGGCTTCCTGTCGAAAGATTTGAGCTGGACTCCTGGCCCCAAATGGAAGCTGTGTACACTTGGCCTCAGGAAAGTTACTCCCTCTGTACATTTCAGCTTCTTCATTCACAAAATGGCAGTGTCAGTACTTGTTCTGTCCACCTCACAGGTCTGGTGTGAAGATCAAACAATTTACATGAAAGTGCTTGGTGAACTATGAAGCACTGCACAAGCCCAAAGTGTTACTTTTATTGGAGAGCACAGGCTATGATTAAGCCGGTTGTTGAGCAAGATTGGTCAGGAAGTAGTGTGTAGTATGCTTCCTGTAGCTAGGAGACGAACATGAAAGGCTATTTTGCTAAGTTTATGTAACGAGTATCTGCATTAGTAAGGTCATCAAGAAAAGGAAATAGAAGAGCAGATCTGAAAAATATCTGAAAGGAAGGGCTAAGAGGGCTGATAGCTAATGGGCTGTGGTGGGTAGTAAGGTAGGGTCCAAGATCTTGAGCCTCAATGGCAAAAAGATAGAGTTGATTAAAAAAAAACAAAAACGGAAATGGTGGGGGGCTGGTGGTGAGGAGGCCAGGGTCAGACGTGCTGCATTGGACGTCTGAACAGAAGTATCCAGTAGGCGATTTTCACAGCATTGATTTTCACAGTCTAATTTAACAACTCTCCCAAAGAATCTTCTGTGATAAAATGAGAGGTCCTTACAAGCCATTTCCTTGAAATTTTTAGGTAAAAAAGAGCAAAATGGCTGGGAATGGGGTAGGGGTAAATTGGGTATAATGTAGCTCTGCCAGTCTTGACAATGCTCACTTAAAACAATGTAAATTAAACTTGTCAGGATCAGCTCCTAGGGGGCTGCTGGCCACATCTTAAGAACTCTCCAAATGTAAATTCACAAAATCCATCATGCTTGTTTTTCTCTAATTTTATTGCTAACATATGTATGTTTCCATTTTCTTCCATCATGTCATTAATTGAAAGAATTACAGGTAATCAGAAGTGGCAAATATTGATGGAAATTCTGTTAACTGCCTGCTAGTTTCAATGGAGAGTATTCAATTTCTGGAAATCCCATTGAGTCACTACTAAAATGGCCTCAATGACTCTGGTTTCACTTACTCCCATAAGCATAAATGGCCCTAAGTCAGACATATTTTTGTTTTGGCATACGTAAATTTTTGTCAGTTAATTTGAGGAATTATTCCTTTTTATTAAAATTAGGTACTTTTCTTCAAATTTCAAAAGTCCACACTTGGAAATGTTTTTATTTATGTCTGAATATGGTTAAGTGGCAGAGGACAAGAGCTAACCACCACATGTCTTCTTTTAGTTCTCTCACCCACCCATCATTGAAAAAAGGAGGTGGGGGAGATATTTTTATGTCCATGTGAATTTTACAGGAAAATAAATCCATATGTTGCTGATGAATTTACACTTAACTCATCAAAATGTGTGGTTTTTGTAAAAGCTATTTGATGTTTAAACAGATCCCTTTGGGACCATCTTTAAACTTTTTATGATCCTCCTCTGTTTCTCCCTCCCCTGTCTGATAAAAAGAGAATAAGAGAAAAACACTGTATATTCTGCCTGAACTGAAGGTCTAGCATTAGGAGAGCTCTTAAAAGCAGAAGGAATCATGTTGTAGGATCTTATTCTCATCTTTTATGTGATGTGTGTGTGTGTGTGTGTGTGTGTGTACATACATGAGGGTACTTAAAGTTCATGGAAATGGAACTAAAAGATAAATGTATTCTAGTGCAAAACATTGTTTTGGAAATCCATGCACAGTGTTTTTGCAATATGCATTTTCCATGAACTTTTTAAGAACTCCTCGAATGCATGGATTTTGAAATTTTGCATTAAAACTTATCTTTTAATTGCATCTCCAAGAAATTTTAAATTATTAATAAATTTCATCTTCATAAGAAAGAGTGAGAGAGGCAGAGATGTACAGAGGGGGATCTTCCATCTACTGGTTTACTCCCTACATGCTCTCAACAGCCAGGCCTGGACCAGGCCGAAGCCAGGAACCAAGAGCGCCGTCTGGGCCTCTTCCTTAGGTGGCAGGGAGCCAACTGCTTGAACCATCACATGCTGCCTCCTGGGGTGTGCATTCACAGGATGCTCGAGTCAGAAGTGAAGCTGGGACTCAAATTCTGATACGGGAAGTGGTCCTAAGCTGTGTCTTCACCAATGCTCCAGATGCCCAACCCTTCCGTGAACTTCTTCATGTACACTTGTATGTAAAAGAAAATCCTATGTAAGCGTTCCTAAAACTGTGTGGAACTACAGAAGAGCTTGCCTTGTCATTGTTACTTTGCAGGGATGACAATGCCCTAGTCTACAGGAAGGGCAAATTTCTGAAACTAATTGCATCTGCTCCTTGCAAGTGGACCCATTTCTGCTTCCAACTGGCGATAACAAGTTTGCGTCCCACGACATCGTCTTTGTAAGGAACAAAACGCGGGTCATTTCTAAGGCATTTGGCACAGCAGTCAGCCAGGGACAGCAAGGGTGCCCTTTGCTTTCCCCTTTACCAAAATATATTCATTCCCGTTTTCAAATTGCTGTGTTTGAGTCCTAAATCTCTACCCACACTAATTTCTGCAGGTCAGACTTTGACCCTGATTGGAACCAAATGTGGAGTCGGATATTCACAGTAGAATGCCTCCACCTCCCTGCGTGTCAGAAGCCATACCGCTGCAAATGCTTCACACACCTTGGAGCGCGCCTTGTGGAACTGATGAGGTGAGCGCACAGCACAGCGGCGCGGGCCTGGTAATCACAGGACTGAGGAAACACATACATCATCTGCCACACAGGTTGGCATTTCAAGTAAAAAACCTTCACACTGTGTAAGATGTTGGACAAATGATGGCCATATGCATGTTTGTCTGGGTGCAGATGGCTCTGCATTCTCCGAGAGGAGAGAGCTGAGCTCGGCTCTTTTTGCAGACAGTTTAATATTGGTGACACAGTTTATGTCCTCTGCAAAAACAATAATGGAGGGGAAGGTGACATAAATTATTTGCAAATCGTTTGACATATGCAGGGCATTGTCCTTGCAATAATCACCATCAGTCTGTCAGTTTAAGATATGAACCGTGCCACTGCCATTTTATATCACTGTGTTAAGCTTTCACATGTTGTAATTTTACAGATTTGTTCTTTGCAGCTCCACGGCAACACAAATCAAATTGGATTATGTTTAGTCATGGACTGTATCATGCACGTTGCATAGATAGAAATAAAAAGCACATATTCCACGGGATGGGCATGGTGAGGCAGTCTTCCATCTCCTATCTTTGTGAGGTGATGGTTCAATAAAACTTCCCCTTTATGCCATCGCTAACTTTAGTAAATTTTTCAAGTTAGGGAGGTTATTTCTGGGAATGTTAGCTTTCCTTTCTCACCATCATGTTATATAAAATGTATGTAAGATGGAAATGGCCCATTATAGGGATTTTCTGTATGTTTTCTAGTGCACTGAAGGAGTTCATATGCAAATGTTCGATGAAGTCTCCTAGCCATCTTTACCTTTTACATATGGTTTTATTGGATTTCTTTCTCAACCTGGGAAATGGTGATTGAATAGCAGTCGGTGCTGTCCCTGTTTCTGTTGCATGAACTTAATGCCATATGGCGTGCTTTACTTACTGAGCTCTTAATGCCAACTGCCGCTGAAAACTGTGTATCACAGTTCAACCGGACATAGCAAATGCTGTAAATGCTTCTGAGTCAGTGCTCTATCGTGTGTATTTGGACCAATTGATAAATGGACTTTGGAAACAGTTCCTCAATTTCCCAGAGTTGCCCAGGAAACAAAAATTCTGAAACAGGGCATTCAGAAATTGAGTACAGAAATCTCAAGAAGAGAAGTATGATTTGTTTTCATTTGGAAAAGTTACTTTCATTCAGTTATGGCAACAGAGCTGCATCTGCCTCTTCCCATTACACAGCCCTTAAAACGAGGATTTATTACATTTCCACCTTTGAAATAACATTTTTCTCATCCAAGTAGCCATCATCACTATGCTATTTTATATCTATATTGATAAGTGCAGGGAGGCAAGCATTTACAAATAAATTATTTTAATCTATCTTAAATGAGGCACTGAAATGGTATGTCGGGGGATTTGACAGTAAGTTCAGATGATTCAGAAAGTCTTTATAGTAGCGCTAAGTTGGAATAGTCTTTACTTAGCACTCAAGAAAATATTAAATAAATATGAATATAAACTTGATGAGGATACTAATAAAATATTTATTTGTAGGACCAAATGTAAAGATAATTTTTTAAAATTGCCTTCCAACAAACTTAATTAATGCATTTATTTTGGGAATTGTTGCCCATATGGTGGTATAAGCTTTATACCTGTCTAACCTCCTACTGAACCTGTTTAACCAGTGTCCCATAAACACCTTAAATTCTGCGTGTCCTCTCTCTCTCTCTCATTATGTATTTACTTTAACAGGCAGGGGGATGAGGAAGGAGAGAGATAAAGAGAGAGAGAGAGAGAGAGAGAGAGAGAGAGAGAAAGATTACCCATCTGCAGGTTCACTCTCCAAATGCCAAAACCAGGAACCAGGAACTCAGCCTGGGTCTCCACATGGGTGGCAGGAACCCAACTACTTTCCCCCAGGGTCCACTTTAGATAAAAGCTAGAATTGGGAGCTGAGCCAAAACTCAAACCCAGGCACCATCCTACTCTGCTATGGGATGAGGACAGCCCAAGCAGCATTTTAACTGCTATGCCAAATGCCCACCCCCACATGTCCTTTTTTTTTTTTTTCTTTATAAGACATTTGTTTGAAAGGCAGAGTTACAGAGAGAAGTGGAGGAGAGAGAAAGAGAGAGGAGAGATATCATCCATCTGCTGGTGCACTTGTCAAGTGACCACAATAGCTGGTACTGGGCCAGACCAAAGCCAGGAGCCTGGACCTCCATTCAGATCTCCCACTGGGCTGGCAGGGGCACAAGCACTTTGGCCATTTTCTGCTGCCTTCTCAGTCACATTAACAGGAAGCTGGATTGGAAGCGGAGTTTGAACCTGTGCTCATATGGGATGCTGGTATTGCAAGTGGCAGCTTAACTCACTGCACCACAGCACCAGTCACTGCATGTCCTTTATAAACGGCCTTTCCTCCCTGTTTTCCCCGTCTCTGTTGATATCACCATCTCTACTCCATTGCCCCTTTGTCTGCGATCCCTTACAGTGTCCATGCTAACTTCTGTTATGAGAACTTGCACACATTATAGTTAATTGTCGTAATTCTCTGTCCTGCACTTGGACTGCCAGTCTTTGGGACTGTGTCAATAAATGTTTGTGAGTTGAATTGAATCATTGCTCGCTCCTCTTATAGTCCTCAACTCACTGCCAGCTGTTCTTACTAATCCTCTCCCGGGTATCCCCTCATCTTCATTCTGTGGCCCCTGCCCGGTTTCAGATCTTCATCTTTCTGTCATTCTTCTCTAGCTCTTCCTTCTGGACCAAGGTCCCCATCTCTGCCCTCTGTTCCAGGGGCCACATGTTTTCTCCTGGCCTGTGGGCTGCCTTCTTCCTCCTCCAGGGACCGCCTGGTCTTATTATATGTTCCTATTCATTTATTTCTGGTCAAACTGGACTTCTAAAATAGTATCTCATTCAAACCACAGCAGGGCTTTTCTGTTTGGCACAGATGCAATTCCTTACATCGCATTGTGGTCACCAGCTATGATCTCTCTCGTACCCAACATCCGTTTTTAGTTCACATGTCCGGATGTACACTTTTCTTTTTCTTCCAACTATTATGATACATAAAAAAGTGTTTCCATCAGGAAAAAGTGTAACCATACAAAAGCTTAGAGAGAATGTGTAATGGACCTCTATAGCAATCCCCTGGCTTCAGCAGGGATGACTTCATGTACAATCTTAGCTCCTCTGTACACCCCTGTTCTCCATTGTTTTCACTCAGAACCACATGACGTATATCATCTTCAAAGAGTGTATGGATTTGTCAATGATAAAGACTCGTTTAAGGGTTTTTTGTGTGTGTGCTTTATTTATTTGAGAGGCAGGCAATGGAGGAGAGAGAGAGGAAGAGAGAGAAAGAGAGATCTTCCATCCACTGGGTCACTCCCCAAAAAGCTACAACATCTGTGGCTGGGCCAGGCTGCAGCCAGGAGCCAGGAACTCCATCTGAGTCTCTCATGTGGGTGGCAGGGGGCCAGGCACTTGGGCCATCATCCACCAGCTTCTCAGGTACATCTCTTGAATTCTCTTGATTTTTAATTGTAATATTTATTCAACTTACATTTAATGTGATCATCAATATGTTTGGGTTTAAGTCTATGATATTCCTTTTTGTTTTCTATTTATTATATGTGTTTGCTCTTTGTTTTTTTTTTTTTTTCTTCTTTCTCTCCCTTCCTTACTTGGGAATAAGTGAACTTGTTTTGTATTCCATTGGAATTTTACTACTAGTTTTTTTTTAGCTGTATTTTTCTATTACTATTTTTCTTAGTGGTTACTATAGATTTTACAATAAACATCTTTATGTTGTCAAATCTAACTTTGAATATTAGCATACTGCTTCCTGTATAACGTAAGAAACTTACAATAGTATATGTACATTTCCCTCCCATTTTTGATTCATCATTAATTTTATTTTATAAACCCTGCGATAGAGTATACTGTTTTTGCTTTGAAAAGCCAATTATCTTTTAACAAATTTAATAAATGAAATATGTAAATCTACATATTTTCTGTGGCCCATACTTTTCATTCTTTTAGTCTGAGGAATTTCTTTTTTTAAACTTTTATTTAATGAATATAAATTTCCAAAGTACAGCTTATGGATTACAATGGCTCCCCCCCCCCCAACTTCCCTCTCACCCACAACCCTCCCCTCTCCCACTACCTCTCCCCTTTCATTTACATCAAGATTCATTTTCAATTATCTTTATATACAGAAGATCAATTTAGCATATATTAAATAAAGCTTTCAACAGTTTGCACCCACACAGAACCACAAAGTGTAAAATACTGTTTGAGTACTAGTTATAACATCACAATGTACAGCACATTAAGGACAGAGATCCTACATGAGGAGTAAGTGCACAGTGACTCCTGTTGTTGACTTAACAAATTGAGTTTCTTTAAGCTTTCTTGCAATACAGGTCTTCTGTTAACAAATTCTCACAATTTTTTTATTAATCAGTTATTGCCACATTTTTTAAAAAAGATTTTATTATTTATTTAAGAGATAGTAACAGACAGAGAGAGGGAGAGACGGAGAGAAAGGTCTTCCATCCACTGGTTCACTCCCCAAATGGCCACAATAGCCGGAGTTGTGCCGATCCAAAGCCAGGAGCCAGGAGCTTCTTCCAGGTCTCCCCTGAGGGTGCAGGGACCCAACCACTTGGGCCATCTTCTACTGCTTTCCCAGGCCATATCAGAGAGCTGGATTGGAAGAGGGGCAGCGGGGATACAAACCGACACCCACAGGGAATGTTGGCGCCGCAGGCAGAAGCTTAGCCTACTACGCCACAGTGCTGGCCTCTCAATTTTTATTTATCCCTAAAAGTATCTATTTGCTTTCCTTGTAAAGAGTATTTTCTCAGGTATACCATTTACAGGAACAATTTTTTCTTTAAACATTTTAAAGGTATTGTTTTACTGTCTTCTTGTAATAATGTTTCAGATGCGAAATCTGGTCATTCTTTTGTTTTATTGTTGCTTCTCTTTCTGTAATGTTCTTTTTTTATTCTGGCTATATTTAAGATTTTCTGTTTTGTCCTAGTTTTCAGCAATTTGATTATAGTGTGCCTTGATGTGGGTTGTGGGTGTGTGTGTATATGTACTCTTTTTCTTTCTGGGATTTGTTGAATTTTGGGTTTGGGGGTTTATAGTTTTCCCAAGTTTGGAAAAATTTTAGACTTTTATTTTTCAAATGTTATTCTATGTTTCCCCTATATTTTCTTCTAAGGAATCCAAATATTTATAATGTTGGATTGCTTGATATTATCTAACTTGCCAACATGACCCTAACATGCCAACATTCCCCAAGCTTTTCTTTCCTCATTCTTCAGTTTAGATAGCTTCTATTGCTTATCATTATGCTCAGTGATGTTTTCAGTGTCTAATCTACTAGTCTCACCCAGTGAACTAATTTTTCATTCAGGTATTACACATTTTAGGTTCTAGAGTTTTCTTTGTACTTTCTTATTTTTTATTTCCTTCTCATGATTTGTGTGTGTGTGTGTGTGTGTGTTTAAATATTTGAGCATACTTATAAGAGCTTTAAAGTCATTTTTTGCTAATGCCATCATTTGGTCGTATAGTCATCTCTTTCTAGTGGCTGAGTTTTCTTCTGGTTGGGATTTTCCACCTCTTATATATTTTGACAGAACGTTGAGCAGTTTGAATGTCACATTATCAAGCTTCTGGATTTTGTTATCCACCATCAGAGAGTTCTGAAGTTTGATTTGGTCGGAAGCTGTTCCTGGGGCACCAGCTTGATTCTTTGAGGCTGTCTTTAGGCCTTCCTAGGAGAGTTCTAGAGATAGTCTTTGTTCTTGGGCTACTTGAGATTACTCTTAAGGTGTGGTCATTTGGGGTTTTTATTGGACCGTCTAAGAGCCCAACAGAGTTTCAATTCTGTTGGTCAGCCCTACCGTAGCCCTGGTAACTGTCTGTCTTCCAGCTCCCTGGTTTTTACTTGGTCTGGATTTTTCATGCTGCTCATGTATACCTACAACATGGCTGAAGACCCAAAGGAATCCCTGTGCAGATTTTGAAAATCGTTTTCTGTATACCTCTCTCTCCTTATTAGCACAACACACCACAGATCCTTGACGCCTTAGCCTCCTTGATCTCTTGTCTTCTTAACTTGGTGAGACCATTCTGCTGTGCTTGGCTTCCCCTTCCTTTAAGGGTCCACAAGTGCCTCTAGACAAAACCCTGGGTGACTGCGGGACCCACCTCGTTGTTCCCCTTCCCTGTGATTCCGTTCCTGCGCTGCTGGTTGCCCACGTCTGAAAGCAGCTAGTTGTTGCTCAGAGTGGGAGGACACGGCCGGTACCAGTTAGCTTCTTGCAGTCAGAGGCAAGAAGTCTTTCTCTTATTATACTTCTGATTTTCATTGCTCTTATTATGAGTGAGTTTGGACACCTTTTCATATGATTAAGGGCAATTTGTCCTTTGGTTAGCCTACTTTTCTATCATGGGACATAATATATGTGTTTAAATATTTTATGGAACAAGTTGCTAAATTTTCCCTTACTTAGTCACTTGTATCTTTTATTTTCACACATAAAATTATCAATTAAATCCTTCCAAGTTATGAGGAATGTATTTCTGTTAGTACCTGTATAGCTTCGTTTTTCATGTATTGCTAGAAATTATTCTGGTGTGTGGTGTGAGGAATGCATATTACTTTCTTATATAACTGTCCAGTTATGCCAGTGCTACTTATTAAAAGTTCATTTTTCCCATTGGTTTGAAACACTGCCTTTACCATCATACACAAAATTTTCATATGCAATTGGGTGCACTTCAGGGTTTTTCATTTTGTCTCATCATTCCGCTTATGCATGCACCAAAACTGGGATGCTTTGCCATTTGAGGCTTCGTGGTGTGTTATGTCAGGGGAACAGAGAACATTGTTTCCTCACTGGCTGTTTTGGTCTGTCTGTTCTGTCTAATGAACTTTATAATCACCTTATGTAACTCCAGAAATGAGCGGGGCTGAGTGGGAAGGACTTATTCAGAGATAAAGATTTATAGAGAAAGTCCCATTTCAGGAGCATTTTGAAGGTTAATTTTTCTGAAGCAGGTGTTGCATGGAAGGGTAATTGGGAAAAATTCTGTTTGGGAACTTGGAACCTGGCTGACGCATTAACCTTGATGTTTCAGCAAGCTAGTGAGAGAAATGCAAAGAGTACAAATGCAAAGAAAGCACCGGGAGGAATACCAATGTGTGTTCATTTTGTGCTAATCTGGTTTTATGTGCCTCCTCACAGCACTTAGTGAGCTTGTCCTCGTTGGGCTTTCTCAGCATGGGAAAGGACGGGGCTGTCTGTCGCTTTCTCACACGAGAAACGCCTGCACATGTCCAGTCTTAGATACGTGCTCTGAATCGACCAGCCACTAGCAGTGACAGCCTGCTGCAAGCCACCTCCCCTTGTGTGGTGGGATTTGTGGCTGTCGTGACTCCTTAGTGAAAACCCAGCCTACGGGGTTATTAGATCTGGATGCGTTCAAGTTGTGATAGCAGTGCTTCTGGGTCTCTGGACCATGTGGAAGACTGTTTCCTCATTTGTAAAATGTTCCTGCTCACGCGTACCCTATGGGTGCTGAGCTGGTGAAATGTAAGGCGTGAGTGCACTTCAGAAAATATATGGGAAATTGAGTTCAAAGATAAGCTTATGTTGATGCAAAACACTTTGAAATCTATACCTAGTTTTTTCATAATACACAGAGTACAATTTTCCATAAACTTTTTTGACATCGCCTCATAGGTCATAGTCTCCCCTCTCTCCGCCTTGTCTCTGATGAAGACGTCACTGTGGTCTTTCTCTGTAGTGTGTCACTAGACACATCCAGGAGCTGCAGCTGTGATCTGGGCTTTACTGGATTGGGGAAAAAAACTGGTTTTCAATTTATATTTCATTCCATTTGGAGTTAAAATGTTATAGAATAAAGAGGATGTGTTTGTTTCTTAAAATGGTGTTTACTCAAAGGCATTTTTTAAAAAGATTTATTGATTTATTTGAAAAGCAGAGTTACAGAGGGGGAAAGGCAGAGAGAGAGAGAAAGAGAGAGAGAGAGACAGACAGACAGGTCTTCCATCTGCTGGTTCATTCCACAAATGGTTGCAACAGCCAGAGCTGGGCCAGTCTGAAGCTAGGAGCCAGGAAGTTCTTCCAGGTCTCACTTATGGGTGCAGGGGTCCAAGCACTTGGGCCATCTTCTACTGCTTTCCCAGGCCATTTCAGAGAGCTGGATCAGAAGTGAAGCAGTCAGAACTTGAACCGGCACCCATATGGGATGCTGGCTCTGCAGGTGGCGGGTGGCTTTACCAGCTATGCCACAGTGCCAAAGATATTTTTAAAAAGGGCGTATGCTGCAGCTCACTTGGCTAATCCTCTGCCTGCAGCACCTGCACCCTGGGATTCCAGTCCTGATTGGGGCGCCAGATTCTGTCTCAGTTGCTCCTCTTCCAGGCCAGCTCTCTGTTGTGGCCCGGGGAAGGCAGTGGAGGATGGCCCAAGTGCTTGGGCCCTGCATCTGCATGGGAGACCAGGAGGAAGCACCTGGCTCCTGGCTTTGGCTCCTGGCTTTGGATCGGCACAGCGCGCCAGCCGTAGCAGTCATTTGGGAGGTGAACCAACGGAAGGAAGACCTTTCTCTCCGTCTCTCTCTCTCACTGTCTAACTCTGCCTGTCAAAAAAAAAAAAAAAAAAAAAAAAAAAAAAAAAAAAAAAAAAAAGAAGAAGTAAACACATCACCATAATGTGATGTCTTTCTCTGCTTCAGTCAAGAACAAGGTTATCACTGACGGTTTTCCTCTGTACCAGTTCTGTAGCTCTTTGCCTAAGTACTCATGGTCTTCACTGACATTGAATAGGTAAGTTAGTTTAAATTTAATTTCTTATCTGTTAATTGAAGTGTGGTCTCCTCTTTTAGTGATGAACTGATAGTGTTACCAGATAAAACATAAGATACCCAGCTAAATTTGAATTTCACCTAAAGAATACATAGATTTTTTTTTAGTGTAAGTACATTCCAAGTATTGCATGCTAAAAATGATTTATCCTTTATCTGAAATTTAAATTTAACCAATGTTCTTTATGTTTTGTTATAATCTTTCTTTCAAAATTTTTATTGTAAATTGACAAATTATAAATGTATATATTCAGGAAGTAAGACGTAGAAAGTGGGATGATTAAATCACACTAACTGGGGCCGGTACAGTAGGATAGGCTGCCACTTGCAGCACCGGCATCTCATACTGGAGCACTGATTCTAGTCCCAAATGCTCTGCTTCTGACCCAGCTCCCTGTTAACGCACCTGGGATGGCAGCAAAGGATGGCGCGAGTACCTGTGCCCCTGTCACCCACATGGGAGACCTGGATAGAATTCCAGGCTCCAGGCATTGTTCTTGTCCAGCTCTAACTGTTGTGGACATTTGGGGAGTGAACCAGCAGATAAAACTTCTCTTTCTCTCTCTGTCTTTCCTCTCTCTCTGTTACTTTGCCTTTCAAATAAATGAAATAAATCTTTTTGTAAAACTTCTTTTTAAAAGATTTATTTATTTACTTGAAAGTCAGAGTTACACAGAGAGAGAAGGAGAGGCAGAGAGAGGTCTTCCATCCGCTGGTTCACTCTCCAGTTGGCCACAATGGCTGGAGCTACGCTGATCCGAAGCCAGGAGCCAGGAGCTTCTTCCAGGTCACCCACGTGGGTGCAGGGGCCCAAGGACTTGGGCCGTCTTCCACTGCTTTCCCAGGCCATAGCAGAGAGCTGGATTGGAAGTGGAGCAGCCGGGACTCAAACTGGAGTCCATATAGGATGCTGGCACTGCAGGCGGCGGCTTCATCCACTTATGCCACAGTGCCAGCCCCAGTGAAATAAATCATTAACAAAATCATTCTAAAGAACATATCCATCACTTCAAATACTTATCACTTTTGTTTTGAAAACATTTAACATTTATTCCCTTAGGAGTTTGCAAATATACAATATCATGATTCACTTTAATCACCAAGCTGTCCAACAGATTTCAGATCCCTTATTCCATCTGTTTATCTGAAGATGTTCTATATTTTTATTTGCTAAATCTGACATTGCCAGCTCTTGGGCTTCTTGGAAAAAGAGCATTCTTAAAATATTTGTATTTTCCTACGAAGTTTAGCAGAGAAGTATGTCAAAGGTAAGTGCACTCCTGTGTATTTATTTTGTTTTACATTGGTCTGTAAGCTCTTTGCAGAGGCTTTGCTCCATCTGCCCTGATCAGCGTTAGAACCTCAGAAAAGTTGAAAAGAACTTCCTGCGAAGGGGAACAGTCCAGGCTGCCTCCTCTCAGCCCCAGTCCGGAGCTGGATCACAGCCGCTTTCTGGAGACTGGGAGTTCCCAATTCACTCCCACAGGTCACAATAGGAACAAAGTTCCAAGTCCAACTTCCATATTTGGCTTTTCTTAAATCTTTCACAAGTACTGATTTTTTTTATGCCCAGAAGCTCTGTTTATTGAATTTTGATGTCTGATTCTGTCTCCGTCATAGGACTTCAATCCATTCACACAAAGATTCAATTTGAAACTTCTTGTAAGGAATTCTTCCCGTTATGTCTGGGTAGTCAGGGCCACCAGCAATGTTATTGTTCTATGTTGCTCCCATTATAATGAGCTTACAATCCAAATCTTTAGATCTACTACAAGTTTAATTGAAAGAAGCGTTTCAGCACTAAGATCTATTATCCAGTGAACTGGAAGGGAAATAAGAAACTAACATTGATGTGTGCTGAGGGGGCACAAACATGCAGGATGAACAAGTATGTTGGCTCATAATTTATTTTGCAAAGCACCCTATTGTACCAAATATTGAATAATGAAAAGGAGTTGGTATCTATGGGTAGGGCTGACAGCTTCTCCAGAGAACTATCCCCTTTTCCAGACAAGCATCTACCCCTATGAGCATCTAGTCCTTAATGACATGGGGAAGCAAATTGGGAAAGTGAACATATCCCCTTCCTGCGAGTGATGGCGCTTTGAAAATGGCAGGTTGTGTTGAGTGATGGCTTCTTTCCCCATATGATTTTCACACAATTCTAGTAAGTCACTTGGCTATAGCAGGCTGATTTTGCTCTTGACCAAACTGCTGGTAGCCTTTAGTAAGCTGTAAACACAATTTCTAGATGGTTGCCCTTGTTTAGCATATGAAAAATTTTTGCCAAGAGAAAGCTTCTCTTGGTCTTCTAAATCATCCTTCCACCGCCAGGCTTTCAGACTGTGGATGTCACTATTTAGTGAATCAACATCTGTCATTGATTGGCTTGTGATCTTTCCTAGGCCTTTTGTTGAAGGTTTTTGCAAGCAGCAAAATGATCAAAAAGCAAAGGATCAAATTAGACTCGGACTAATAACAATCTTATCCTCATTTGAAGCCTTGGGGTTTTTGGACTGAGATGGTGGCAAACTGTTGTGTTGACAGTCTATTTAATTGAGCTCACACTTAGAATATATGCACTTATTACAACCTTTTGCAATGCAAGTGCATTTGAGAAGCATTTCTGTACCGTTTTTGCTGTGCTGCATATGTCTTCCACATGCTGATGGCTTATGCAAATCCAGGACAGGCATTCTCTTTCCCAGGGCTTGTAGTGGCTCCTAGGATGCTGAAGTTCCCTAATTTTATTGGTTCTGACTTTAAGTATTTCAAATACCATCAAGCTGAAATTTGTCAAAACAATTTCTACTTTATATACGTTTTTAAAATTTCTCTGTTTGATGTGTGCAAGGGTGCTATCTAATAGTCATGAGTGTAAAAATCTCTTATTTGACAAGTAGGTGAATACCATGCCTTTTTTGTGGTGGGGTGGTGTTTGGCTTCGCAGCAGAAAGTCTTGGGTAAGTTAAAGTCAGGAATGGGATTGTAATGCACATCCCAATCCCTTCCTCTGGTTACTCATGGTTGTGAGAGATGGAGGGAAGAAAGGGGCTTAGGGAAGGGCATTCTGTGGGAGAAAAGGGACATAGGGGTTAGCAGGAGCAGCAGCTGCCACTTGGGGGAAGGTTGCCAACTTCTATGATGATTCTTGAGGGGAGGCCTTTGAATGGACTTGTTGCTGGAGGCAGAAATTGGGGACACAACAGGGGACAATTTTGAAGGAAGCTTCAGTTTTGCGAAAGCCCTTGGGTTGCTGAGATGGCCATGATTAGATACTGTTTCTTGAACTTCTGTGGTTTCTGAAGGATGGTGAGGCTGGTGATGCTGGCAAGGTCTGGGGTGAGTGGAGTTACCTCCAAGTAGCCCCACCCATGATGAGATATCCCCTTTCATTGAAGGTCTTCTGTCGTTTTCATCAGTGCGACCCTTAAAGGGGATCTAAGTTCTCTGGTGTATCACTGGTATATGCAAGAAATACTATTGATTAGGTAAGAGCACTTTTACAATTAGTACTATCAATGCTAGGAGTTTCCAGCCTATGCTTTTAGAACAGTGTTTTGCCAATTTTCCATTTGTTAGAATGAACATTCCTAGGCCATCTCCTGGAGATTCTGATTCAGGAGGTTGGTGGCGTGGGGGGGTGCGGGGTGCGGGGGCTGGGGGAAGGTGAGGTGGTTGGCGATCAAGTAGGATGAAGTCTAGGATCTGTGTTTTTAACAAGCGCCTCCGGGAGTCCTTAGGAGCAGCAAGTGTAGGAGGCGTTTACGGTAGAGAGGATTAACGTACAAGTGTCTTGGTGGGGTGGATTTCACCTAGAACTCAGTCTCTGAAATCTGATATACAAGTTCATTAAGCACTTGTCTTAATTTCATAGACTTTGGCATATTTTCCCTTTTCGATTTATTGGGTAAGGAGCCTGAATTTATTTTTCCTTTCTTCCTGTGAAAACCGCTCCACCCACGTAATCATTTTAGTTGCCTTTCATCTAAGCTCCCAGCAAGTGTGGCTATTGAGTGTGAAGACAGGCATTGCATGTAGCTTTCCAGATCTTGATGTGCTGTGTGCCCAGGAGGGGAGGAGCAAGTCTTTAACCCCCTCTCCTGTCACTTGCAGACTCCATCTTTCCATCTTTGCACTCTCACCCCCCAGAACAGCCTTCTGAACAACCTATGGACTCCCTGTGGCCCTGTTTTTCTTTCTGAGATACCAAATCCTCTCAACCCATCTACGTCCAGCTACACCCTACCACTTCTTTTAGCTTGCTTAAGCCTTCATCTAGGGTATGTGTTCATTTTCCATACAGCATTGTGTGGCTGTGTCCAGTAGAGAATTAATCACATTCAGTCGGTCCAATGTATCATCCTGTTAGACTAAAAGCTCTGTATTTCCAACAGCAAGCACAGTGCTCTGCACATGATCTGTGTTCAGTGCATATTTATGGAAAGAAAGAATATTTATTTGTTCCATTTTTGGTTGCCATCCAACATTTTTGCACTTCTTTTGTTTCAGGAACAGGGCAGCACAGTGTAGAGAAAACCAGATCTTGGAGTTTCAGAGCTACTGAATGCTGACACTCATCTCCCAATTTTCCATCCAATCCAGGCTATGAGAGATCCTTCCAGAGTTTTGTCCTTGTGAGCATGTCACATTTTGGATGTCTTGGCATCATCTATTATCTGGGAGCTTTCTCTTGTGATGCTATAAAACATCAGATGGTCACAGGTCTGATCTCTATGGAAACCCATTTTTGTACTCAGAAAAATGTTTACTCCTGTTTGTTTTTTGATTTCAGTCTTTATACTTCTCTCTCTTGATAAAACAACAGGCCTTTAAGAACAGAACTCTTAAATTCATCAGTAGCCATTTGTCTTTCAAAAGTTTACTTATTTAAATTTGAAAGACAGGAAGACTGACAGACAAATAGATATCTTCCACCTACTGGTTCACTCCTTAATTGCCCACATTGCCAAGGCTGGGCTAGGACAAAGCCAAGAGCCCAGAACTCAATCTGGGTCTCCCACATAAGTGGCAAGGGCCCAAGTAATTGAGCCATTTATTTACTTACTGTCTCTGAGAACACAGCAGCAGAAAGCTGGAATTGGAAGCAGAGCTGAGACTCAAATTCAAGCACTCTGATACGGGATGCAGATGTCTCAGGTGGAGTGGTAACCACTGCACCAAATGCCAGCCCCTCATTTGTAGCCATTTGGACATGCATGTTTACAACAGGACATATTTTGTTAGATTGGAATTGGACAAAATGGTATAAAACTTTATGGAATGGGACTCATATCAAATATTATTATTTTGGGAACCAGACCTTGAAAAGAAAGGAATTCTTTCATAATGTGCATGAATGCACCAATGAAGGACACAGGTCTGTCAATCAACTGTGAGTTCTTACAGAGGCTACTGGGCCCTCCACGGGCTGACCCTGCCACTGCTCTGAGTACGTCTTTACAACCTTCCCCTTGCCCACTCAGCTCCACCCAGATGGGCCTCTGCGCTGTTTCGCTCCGTCAGCCTGGATTCCGTTTCCATCTCTTTTCCTTCCATTTCTGCTCAGGTATCACCTTCCCAGTTAGTGATTCCTTGGCTATGCTATTTAAAAACCGCCTTGTCTACCCTGTCAGATACCATGTAGCTCCCTCTCCACTCTGTTTCCTCTAAAGCACTCATCACTTTCTGATCTGATGCACTTTCCATTTACTTGTGCACTTGTTTTGCCCATCTCCTCTGCAAGGAGGCGAACGCCATGACGGCTAAGGCTTTTTTCTGTCTTGCTTACTGTTGGATCTTCAGCTCTTAGACAGCAGCTGGCTGTGGACCAGGAGGCCAATCAGTATTTGCTGTTCAATAATGAATTAAATGTCTATTCTATAGTAGTATTTGTAAAAATCTGCATTATTATAAAAATGGATTAGAATTTAACACAGAGAATTAAAAAGTCATAGGATAATCACCTCCTAAAACACCTATCTAGTTTCACACACCGTTATGATTGGCATTTAAAAGTCTTTCATGGGGCCAGTGCTGTGGCACAGCAGGTAAAGCTGCTGCTTGCAGGACCGGCATCCCATGCAGGTGCTGGTTTGGGTCCTGGCTGCTTCACTTCCAATCCAAGTCTTCCATCCACTGGTTCACTCCCCAAATGTTCCCAACAGCTGGAGCTGGGCCAATTTGCAGCCAGGAGCCTATTCAGGTTCTCCCACGTGAGTGAAGGGACCCAAGCACTTGGGCCATCTTTCATTGCTTTGCCAGGCCATAGCAGAGAGCTGGATGGGCAGAGGAGCAACCAGAACATGAACCGGTGCCCAAATGGGAAGCCAGCACTGCAGGTGGAGGCTTAGCCTTCTACATCACAGCACTGGCCGCTCTAAGCAGTGTTTTAAGCTGTGCCAAATGCTTGCCATGCCATATACCTAGTGCAATGTAAATACTATGTAAATAGTTATACTGGGGCTGGTGCTGTGGCATAGTAGGTAAAGCTGCCACCTGTAGTGTCCCCATCCCATATGGGCGCTGGTTTTGTCCTGGATGCTCCTCTTCCAATCCAGCTCTCTGCTATGGCCTGGAAAAGCAGAAGATGGCCCAAGTTCTTGGACCTCTGCATCTGCATAGGAGACCTGGAAGAAGCTCCTGGCTCCTGGCTTCAAATTGGCCCAGCTCCAGCCGTTGTGGCCATCTGGGGAGTGAACCAGCAGATGGAAGACCTCTCTCTCTCTCTGCCTCTGCCTCTCTGTAGCTGCTTTTCAAATAAATAAATACTTAAAGATAGTTGTTCTACTTTATTATTTAGTGACAGGAAAGAAGTCTGTTCAAGTTCAATGCAGATGTGATTTTGGGGGGTATTTTTGATAGGGCCAATGATATGGTTATGAGAAAATGTTGCTGATATACTTTTTTTTTTTTTTTGACAGGCAGAGTGGACAGTGAGAGACAGAGACAGAGAAAAGGTCTTCCTTTGCCGTTGGTTCACCCTCCAATGGCCACCGTGGCCGCCAGCGCACTGCGCTGAGCTGATATATTTTCTTAAGATTTGTTTTATTTTATTTGAATGGAGAGAGACACACACCCAGAGAAAGAGAGAGAGAGAGAGAATCTTCCATCCTCTGGTTCACTCCCGAAATGGCCACAATGGTAGGGGCTGGGCCAGGCCAAAGCCAGGAGCCAGGAGCTTCATCCAGGTCTCCCACATGGGTGCTGGGCCCAAGGACTGTTTTGGCTACCCTCTGTTGCTTTCCCGCCTGCATTAGCAGGGAGCTGGCCTGGAAGTGGAGCAGCCAGGACTTGAAGTGGCATCCATATGGGATGCCAGTGTTGCAGGCAGCAGCTTAACCTGCTACAGCACAGTGTCAGCCCCTTCTGATATACTCTTAAGAATATAAAATAATAGTAGGCATTAGCAGGTTAAGCTGTTGCTTGGGATGCCCGCATCCCATATCAGAGTGCCTGTAATTGAGTCCTGTCTTCCCTCTGATCAAGCTTCCTGCTAATGTGCATCCTGGGAGGAAGAAGATGATGACACAGGTGCTCAGGCCCCTGTCACCCACGTGGGAGCCTCAGTTGGAGTTCCTGGCTCCTGGCTTTGGCTTGGTCCAACCCTATCTGTTACAGGCACTGTGATGTGAACCAGTGGATGGGAGATCTCTCTCTCTTTCTCTCTTTTTAAAGATTTATTTGTTTATTTGAAAGTCAGAGTTACACAGAGAGAGGAGAGAGAGAGAGGGAGAGAGAGAGAAGTCTTCCATCCGCTGGTTCACTCCCCAATTAGCCACAAAGTCCGGAGCTGCACTGATCCGAAGCCAGGAGCCAGGAGCTTCTTCCGGATCTCCCACGTGGGTGCAGGGGGCCAAGCACAGGGCCAGAAGGACCACGGCTGTGCACAGAGCCATGCATAGTCTAGAACTGTGGGTGGCATGGAGGTGCCCCACCAAGAGAAGTCATTTGAGATTATTCACCATGAAGTTCGCTTCTCTCCCAGGCTCACCAGGCTGGTGTGGCCTCGCCCTTCAGAGTCCTGGGTCTCCATCTCACCTGACACGAGTCACGTGCCCCTGCGAGGCACTCCACAATGCCTTTCACTCATCCATTTTTTTTTAAAGATTTATTTATTTTTACTTGAAAGTCAGAGTTACACACAGAGAGAAGGAGAGGCAGAGAGAGAGAGAGAGAGAGAGGTCTTCCATCCATCCGATGGTTCACTTCCCAATTTGCTGCAATGGCTGGAGCTGCGCCGGTCTGAAGCCAGGAGCCAGGAGCTTCTTCCGGTTCTCCCATGTGGGTGCAAGGGCCCAAGAACTTGAGCCATCTTCTATTGCTTTCCCAGGCCATAGCAGAGAGCTGGATAGGAAGTGGAGCCGCCAGGTCTCAAACCGGTGCCCATCTGGGATGCTGGCGCTTCAGGCCAGGGCGTTATCCTGCTGCGCCACAGCTCCGGCCCCTCACACTCTCTTTCTCTCTCTCTCTCTCTCTCTCTCTTTCTGTTCCTCTGCCTTTCAAGTACATGAAAATAAATTTTTAAAAAGAATATAAAATAACATAAATATGCAAAAATCTTCATTTCACTTTATTGTGCAGTGTTGGAAAGAATTGCAAACAAGCAAATCGAAATGGTAATGCAACCGAGATACATCAAGCACCCAAGGTCGCACAGAAGTGTGGAGGAGCTGAGGCTTGAATCTGGACGGGCTGCGCTGTGTTGTGTCCTGCCACTTCTGCCTGTGTCCTGCTTTTCTGCCCAGTCTTACCAGCAGCACCGGCTCAGCCTCGTGAGCTTCTCAGGCACAGGGGCTGAGAGTCTGCAACACATCTAGCACATGCGCCAGCTTGCACGGAGGTGATCCGAGTTCCAGTCTAGTGCAGCTCCCAGTCTGCTACGCCTCCTCCCTGGGGTAATAGGTTTAGAGCTCAGTGTTACCAGGAAAGTGACCTTGAACAGTAATACTCTGGAGTGCTTTCTGTCATGTCATGAAGGAAACCCACCAGTTTTGAATTGATTTTTCCCCCTTTTCCGGAACTGGGCTCTTGTTGTCAAACAGTATGGAATGGATCCATTAAAAATAGGCCCAGGCTGCTAAGTTATATGTCTGTTAGTTGATATTTCAGGCAATTCTTAGATTATGGGGTCAGTTTCTTTGAGGGCAGGCTCTGATAAAATATCTTTTAAAGAGGAATCATGGCTAAAGTTTATTTGGATATTTAACTAAAGAGTGTCAGGCAATGTGGCTCTAAACTAGAGATTATAATCTCAGGGAAGTAGTTTGCAAAATGGTCACCATTTGTTCTTCTGTTTCCCTAAACTGCTATCTTGCTATCCAAGCGGTCCTGTTTATAAACAGTCATCTCAGAGGCCAGGGAGCAAGGCGAGCCGTGTGATGGATCACCCTCAGCAGGCTGACTCCGCCTGCCATTCTCGCTGGCTCTAATTAAAAGACGACTAAGCCAGGGGTCTAAGGCAGGGATGACAATAGGGCAGCAGTCCCCAAAATAGCAGCAAAGGAAAATGGATGCCTTTGAGTGATTGCATGATGTCTGAATTAATGGCCAGGAAATGAGCGATTATTGCATACTTACAGCTAGGCTGCTTTATTAAGCTTGGGCATGCTCAAAGCCCTATACTTGAACTTGGGGAAATTTAAGAGAATTTGTTTGGTGATTGCTTGGCTGGATATAATCCATATTCTAGCGGAGCTTAAACTAAGGGGAAGAACACTTCCTGGTATGCTTTTTTTAGTATTGCTGTTTCTAAGATCAGCATAATCTCATGAAACTCATTTTGTAGATACATGAAGTCTCTAGCCAGTTGTTGACTTAGAGAAGCAGCTTTTATTGCTACTGCCTCCGTTCCTGACTTCTAATAATGCTAGTTGGTATTTAAATCGCTGTTTTATTGCAGAAACAAAGCTTTTAACATCTCTTTCTCCCTTTTTTTTTTTCTGAAAAATTTTCTCAGAGCACTTCTATTTGGCAAGTCAGTGACAAGTGTCCTTATTTTTCTGTGGCTGATTAGTTCAATAGGTTAAAGCATCACACAGAAGAGGCCAAGGTCCAGCATTTGATTCCCCTGTGGGGGCGAGCTCCTCCAGGCTGTCCTCCTAACCCCAGCCGCCATCTTGTAATGGTGTCCATTCATCATGGGCGGAAACAGGAGAAAGGGTGAGGGTGGATTAGCAGAAATCCATCACCACCCCTGGAAACCCAGCTGATTACGCCAACCTCACAGACTGGGGGCCAGAAGGTGGGGTGGGGGATGGGGAGTCATTCTATGCAAACAGCAATGTGAATGGCAGATAGGGAAACTGAGGTACGTTACATTGCTGCTTTTAGGAAAAATGATCTTTTTAACAGACTTAAAATCTGCCTGATTTCTCCCACTTTTTAGTCACTTTGAAGCTTTTCAACACTTTAAAACACTGGCCGCTGTGCAGTCTGAGTTGTATGTGGGCATCTAATTATTTCTTTTTTTTTTTTTTTAAAGATTTATTTATCTATTTGAAAGTCAGAGTTACACAGAGGGAGGAGAGGCAGAGAGAGAGATCCTCCTTCTGATGGTTCACTCCCCAACTGGCCACAACGGCTGGAGCTGCACCGATCTGAAGCCAGGAGCCAGGAGCTTCTTCTGGGTCTCCCACATGGGTGCAGGGGCCCAAGGACTTGGGCCATCATCTACTGCTTTCCCAGGCCACAGCTGAGAGCTGGATCAGAAGTGGAGCAGCCAGGACTTGAACTGGCGCCCATATGGGATGCCGGAGCTTCAGGCCAGGGTGTTAACCGGCTGCGCCACAGCACCGGCCCCCTAATTATTTCTTTAACTATCTTTTGTTCTTAAAATACCCATCTGAAATTTAACTGTTGAAACAGATGCCCAAAGAAACCTTCCCACATCTGTCTTCTCACGGAGGATGGCCTACCTTGTAGGAACCTATGAAGAGTAAAGAGAAAAACGCACCAGAACATAACCCTCGCTTCCGAAGGCAGGTGATCCTGGCCGAGGGAGGCCATGTTGTTTGACCTGCTTTCGGTTTTGCAGGTCAGTTATTCTTAGAGTGGCTGACCTTCCTCCTGTGGCTTTCTTTTATCCTGGCTGATAGTGGCTCCTCTGGCTTTGCTCCCGCTGGTGAGGGAGGCTCTCAGGAGCCTGGCCGTGCAGGCTGTGCCGCCAGCACCCCTGCTGGTCTGGCTCCCGTGCACCCAGCCCACAGTCAAGTTAAATGGAAAGACTCCAGTGAGATGAGAAAATAGATTTTACTCCACCGCCTCATCACATGCCTTTTGTGAACACTAACCGAGCTGAACAAGAAGCAAAGCCAAGGTCTGCAAATGCCTCTCTGATGAGAGCTCGTCGGCTTAGTCTCCAACAGGCTGAAGCCATAGGTAACCGGAATGTGCTCTCATTAGTCCCAGCGGCCCCGGAGTCACCTGGCCCTGCCCTGGCCACCAGCATTATGCACCTTGTCCATGCCCTGGCCTGGAAGTACTTGCTTCCCAAAGTCCAGGGACCCTCCTCCCATGACTGCCCTGTCTTAGCTTCTGCTCACCTGCTTGGCTGGAAAGATCGTCCCTGGGGTTATCCCAAGCACTTTCCCCAGCCACATTCTCCACAGAAATAGACAACTTCTTAATTGTCTTGGGGATCAGAAAGGTGGAGCGTGGACTGCCTGTCTCCTGCTTAAGGAGGCCACTTGCACCATAACTAAGAGCCCAGACTCAGGTTGAAGATTACTCAGATCAAATCCCTTCTCCATGACTTGCAGCTGTGTGATGTTCAACACGTCACTTAACCTCTCTGGCCTCTACTTTTTCATCTTTCAGTGAAGTAGGATTGGGACCTTCAGCTCTGAGTCTACCCGGCGTAGGGCCCTGCTGGTTATGGGAGCCGTCAGTGTGTGTGTGTGTGTGTGTGTGTGTGTGTGTGTGTGTAGGCTGTGAGATGTAGAGTATGGAGTCTCTCTTTGTATTCAAGACACTCAGAAATACTTTTACAATGAGAGAAAGCCACTTGAGACAACTAGAGAGAAAATCTGGGGGAAAAAACACGTGTGAGAGAGAAGACTTCAAGAAATGATGGGGGACCTGGTGACTGGAGAAAACTGAGAGACTTCAACTACTTTGTCAGCATTAATAATGCCCCTGCTGTGTTTGTGACCTGAACACACCCCTAATCTTGACTTGTAAGCTGAAGGCAGTCCTCACGGACAGATGTGTCCAGGGAGAGGGCAGAGCTGGCCCCTCAAGCTGCCACAGATCCCTGAAGCACCCAGGCCCCCAGCAGAGCCAGCCCAGGCCTCCTCAGAACTCTCCATATTCCTAATCAAATCTGCTTTTCCCAAGTGCCAGCCACTGGGATGCAGCCCTCTTCCTTTTATGTGGCCTTTCATTTCATTTGGTGCCCACTTATAGGATGCAAAGGGATACTGGATACTGCTATGTGTATGTCCATATACTTGAATATAATTCCTGGCTTCTGAAAGATCAAGGTGACTCTCCAAAATCCACATTTCTTGGCCCCAGTTCCTCCTAGTGACCATAAACCAAGGGCCTGCTCAGGGCCTTACCCTTAGAAGATGCTTGATAAATAGTTATTTCCAGCATCTCAGCAACTGCTGAATATTAGCAAATAAATATATCATCTATTGCATCATCAGAATTTTAATTTTATTCTCTGTCGTACATACAAATGGGTTGAAAATAATTTTTGGTTTAAGATGCACTCTCATAATTGGTCCTGCTTTAATATTTGTTTATGGATATACTTTTGTGAAGCACAGGCATCAATGAACCCACCTTCCAACACAGAAACTCTTAAGATTAACCTGGGGCTGGCGCTGTGGTATAGCGGGTAAAGCCACCACCTGCAGTGCAGCATCCCATATGGGCACTGGTTTGAGTCCTGGCTGCTCCACTTCCTATCCAGCTCTCTGCTGTGGCCTGGGAAGGCAGTAGAAGATGACCCAAGTCCTTGAGCTCCTGCACCCACATGGGAGACGTGGAAGAAGCTCCTGGCTCCTGGCTTCGGATCGGAGCAGCTCCGGCCATTGAGACCATCTGGAGAGTGAACCAGCAGATGGAAGACCTCTCTCTCTCTCTCTCTTTCTGCCTCTGTCTCTCTGCCTTTCAGATAAATAAATACATCTTGAAAAGATTAAATTATGGCAGGCATTTGGCATAGCAGTTGAGATACCCAGCTCCATTTCCAATTCCAGCTTTGTGCTGCTAATGCATACCCTGATAGTCAACAGATGATGGCTCAGGGACTTGGGTCTTTGCCACACATATGGGATAGCTGGATTCAGTACTGAGCTTCTGGCTTTGGTTGGCCCAGTCCTGGTTGTTGTGGGCATTTTGGAAGTGAAACAGTAGATGGGAGATCTCTCATTCTGTTTTCTCCTTCCAAATAAAATGAAAGCAAATAAGTAAAAACATTACAACAACTCCAATAACCATGCTTCCTTTCATCCCACCTGCCTGGCTGCACGCATGAAGGGGCCATCATCCAGGAGCTTGTGGTGAGTAATCATCTAAAACATTTCTCCTGGAGGGCTGGCATTGTGGTACTGCAGGTTAGGCCTCTGCCTGTGACACTGGTATCCCATCTGGGCACCAGCGTGACTCCTGGTAGGATTCCATCTATTCTACTTTTTTTTTTTTTTTTACTTTTGCAAAGTTTCATTTATTTGTTTGAAAAGCAGAATGATGGGGTGGGTGGGTAGGGGGAAAGAAAAATCTTTCATTCACTGGTTCACTCCCCAAAGCTGAAGTTAGGAGCCAGGAATTCTATCAGGGTCTCCTACATGGGTGGCAGAGACCCAAGTACTTGGGCCATCTTCTGTTGCCTCCCAGGTGCACTAGCAGGGAGCTGTTTCAGAAGCAGAGGCAGGGCTTGATCCCAGGCACTGGGTATGGGATAGGGGCATCTCAAGAGGCAGTTTCGCCTGCTGTGCTGCAGCACCTGCCTCTCCTTTGCCTCTTCCTTATTTCCACACCCTGTTTTCTTGAAGCACACATTTTCCTCGTTTTTTCTCGTTTTTTTTTTTTTTTTTTAAAGAAAGGTGATTCTAACTCTTTGTAAGCTTCCTGCCTTTCTATTATTTCTGAAGTCAGGAGTTGGGAGCCCGATCTGGCCTCAGTGCAGGTCTTCCATGTGGGTGACAGGGACACAATCACTGCTGCCGCCCAGGGTGCGCATTGGCAGGGAACTGGAGTCAGGAGCAGAGACTTGACCCCCGTCACTCTGCCGTGGTTTGCAGGTGCCCCAGGCAGCGCCTTTACCACCGGGCCAGGTGCCCGTCCCTCCATGTTTATTGTTTTGCTGTGCTGTTTTGTGAGGGGAAAAAACATCAGGGGAGATAAAGATTTTTGTATTTTGAATCTCAAAATACCTTCACTGTGCTCCCGTATGTGGGATGAGCGTTTGGTTGTGGGGTGCTGGACTGAGAACCCTGGGAATGATCATCGCCCAGGTCCCAGCGCAGCCACTGAGAAAGTGAATGCGGTTCTGATCCCTGAGCCTTCTCTATACCCGCCTCCCACTCTCCCGCTTGAAAGCTGCCAGGGTTTCTCCGTGTTCCTAGTGCTCTGAACTTCCTGATGTGGACATCGCTCATTAACTATGTCAGACCCTCAAAGGGCCTTTTGTTCTTCAGGTTTACATACTTCCGTCTGGGAATCTCTCTAATATTATCAGCTTGCTACTCTTTCCGATTTTTTTCCCTCTCTTTTTGTCAGTTCTATTTATCAACTATTCAGTAGCTGGATTGATATCTAATCACACTTTTCTTTCATTGTTTATTTCTTTAGGAGGTTGTCTTAGATTATTTTTTTCTGTTTGTTTGTTTTGAAGTAATTTCTTTTTTAAACTTTTTCCTGTTTCCTTTTAATTTTTAATTAATTTTAACAGATTTATTGTGATTTGTAGATACAATTTTAAAAGCATAATGATGTTCTCTACCTCCCACCCTCTCCCTGTCATTTTTATAGTTTTAGAAATAACATATTTTAAATTTACATTACAATAAAAAGGCTTAATACTTCACCAAATAAGAATTTTAACCAGTAAAAAGCAAAAAGACCCTAGTTTAGTGGTAATATTGACAATGGCTATAAGCATTCATTGAATGGCAAAATGATCATTTCACCCATGTATAGTAAATTTTAAACTAATCACAGATCATTAAAACTATAGCACTATAACATTCTTGACCACTGGTTTGACAAAAGTATAAAACAAAATTTCATAGAACTATATTTGGAGCGATACTGATGCACATGGACCTTTCTTTCATTTTTCTTTCCTTTTGTATGTTTTTGAAATTTTAGCTCCCACAAATAAGAGAGAACATGTGATATTTCTCTTTCTGGGTTTGGCTTATTCACTCAACATGATGTCTTCCAGTTGCATCTATTTTGCTGCAAATGGAAAAATTTAATAATTTGTTAATTATTATTTGTTAATAATTATTCCATTGTGTGTGTATCACATTTTATTTATCCATTGGTCTGATGATGGACACCTTGACTGAGCTCAAATTTTGGCTATTGTGAACAGTGCTGCAATAAACATGGTAGTTTATATATACACATATATTTGGTACATGTGTTCAAGTCTTTGGGGTATATACTCAGTAGTGGGATTGCTGGATCATATGGCAAGTCCATTCTGAGTTTTTAAAGAAATCTTCTCTGGCTCCATGGTGTAGTAGGCTAAGCCTTCGCCTGCAGCACCAGCATCCCATATGGGAGCTGGTTCATGTCCTTGCTGCTCCATCCAATCCAGCTCCCTGCTAATGGCCTGGGAAAGCAGTGGAAGATGGCCCAAGTGCGTGGGTCCCTGCACCCACATAGGAGTCCCAGAAGAAGCTTCTAGCTCCTGGCTTCAGATCTGTTCAGCTGTTGTGGCTGTTGTGACCATTTGGGGAGTAGACTTGCAGATGGAAGACCTTTCTCTCTCTCTGTCTCTCTCTGTCTCTCTGTCTCTCTCTCTTCTGTAACTACTTCTCAAATAAAATAAATAAAAAATTAAAGAAATCACACCATTTTCCACATTGACTGCTCTAACTTACATTCCCACCAACAGAGTGTAGGGTTCCCCTTTGACCACTTTCTTGCCAACATTTGTTACGCTCTGTGTTTTGGATTTAGCCATTCTGACAGGGTAGAGGTGATATCTCAATGTGTTTTTTTTTTAATAAATATTTTCTTTTTTTAAGATTTATTTATTTATTTGAAGGTCAGAGTTACACAGAGAGAGGAGAGGCAGAGAGAGAGAGAGAGAGAGGGAGAGAGAGAGAGAGAGAGAGAGAGGTCTTCTCTCCGCTGGTTCACTCCCCAGTTGGCTGCAATGGCCGGAGCTGCACTGATCCAAAGCCAGGAGCCAGGAGCTTTTTCCAGGTCTCCCACATGGGTGAAGGGGCCCAAAGACTTGGGTCATCTCCCACTGCTTTCCCAAGCCCAAACAGAGAATTGGATAGGAAGTAGAGCAGCCAACCGGGACTCAAACCGGTGCCTATATGGGATGCCTACACTGCAGGCGGCGGCTTTACCCGCTACACCACAGCACGATCCCCTCATTATGGTTTTGATTTGCATTTCCCTGATGGCAGGTGATGTTGAGCACTTTTTCATGTATTTGTTGGCTATTTGTATTTCTTCTTTTGAGAACTGTATACTGAAGTGCTTTGCCTATTTCTCAACTGGATTGGCTGTCTTTTTGTTGTTGAGTTATTTAAGTTGCTGATATATTCAGTATATTAATCCTTTGTCATATAGGTGGTTTGCAAATATTTTTGCCCATTCCGTTGTCTCTTCACTGTATTGATTGTTTCCTTTGCAGTGCAAAAGCTTCTGATATGGTCTCATTTAGTTTTGCTTTTGTTCTCTGTACTTTGGGGGTCTTGTCCATTTCTTAGATTTTTCTATTATTTTATTCACTTTTACTTTAGTCATCTTAATTTTTTTCTAAAAGAAATTTTCTGTTACTTGCTTATTCCTTTTTCATAGTAGCTTCTTATCCTGTGGGTGTGATATCTCTCTCACCCTGCTGAAGATACTCCTTGTAGTTTTGAGGATGTTGTCTTGCTTTCTGCACTGTTTTTCTTATCTCAAAAATCCTTTCTTCCCTCTGCCAGCTTTATGGGTTTAGATTTCTGTCCTGTAAGTTAGAGAATTTCCTAACCTAGGCTTTGGTACTTCTTGGCTGTAAGTTTATAATTAAGAGCAAGGTCCATATTATTAGTTATCCAAAGCATTTTATTTTCTAAGCTGGAATGATCTTTGGCTTTCTGATATGTTTGATAAAATATGCAAACAATTCAAAAGAATGAAAACTCCCTAGGAATCCTACCTCCTAGAGATAACCATTCTTTTTGAAAAAACCATTATGCCTTTATGCATATAAAACATACATTATATATGCAGTTTTACATTTCTATGTGAATAAACATTCATTTACATAAATGGAATCATAAACCTGCATTTGAAACCTGCTTTCCCCACTGTCACTAGACCATTAATTTCTCTCCATGTCAACTCTTGTACAGCTGTAAGATTTATTCAGCCAACCATCTATTGCCGGAAACATTTAGGTTTTCAATTTGTTACCTTAACAAGTAACATTGTACTAAGCATCTTTGTACTTGCATCTTTGTCCATTTGTCTGATTGCTCCCTTACGAAAAAGATTTTTAAAAGAAAAATTTCTGGGAAAAAATAGTGAGGTCTGTGTTGAAGATGAAGGCACTCTTTGTATGTGAAGAACTTGTCAATCGATGAGAGTCACTGTAGACTGATTTGATTGTGAGCTGTCTTTTTCATTGGCAACCCCGCAAATATAAGTATATGTTGTTCTATTCTCCGGGACTGTTCATTGAGACACACACACACACACATGGGGGAGGGGGAGAGAGGGGGCGGTTCTGTGCACTCACTTTCCACTGAGTGCATTCGGGCCCCTCCTGCCTGCTCTCTGTGCCCCTGCTGGGACTTATAAGGACTCCTGGATTCTTCAGAGATGGAGCTTGTGTTTCTGCTTGTTGCTTCCTTTTTTTTTTTTTTTTAAGATTTATTTATTTACTTTTTTGAAAGTCAGAGCCACACAGAGAGAGAAGGAAAGGCAGAGAGAGAGAGGTCCTCCATCCGCTGGTTCACTCTGCAATTGGCCGCAACGGCTGGAACTGTGCCGATCCGAAGCCAGGAGCCAGGGGCTTCTTCCGGGTCTCCCACGTGGGCACAGGGGCCCAAGGACTTGGGCCATCCTCCACTGCTTTCCCAGGCCACAGCAGAGAGCTGGTTGGGAAGTGGAGCAGCCAAATCCCAAATGCGCGCCCATATGGGATGCCGGCACCGAAGGCGGTGGCTTTACCCGCTATGCCATAGCGCTGGCTCCTGCTTGTTGTTTCTCTAAAGAGTTTGGGGAAGTGATGCTGGGGAATGGAAAACTCCAGCTACAATATTTCAAAACCAGAAAGGTGCAATTACTTCATATAATAATTGTTAATTAATAATTAATAATGCAAACTTTGGTATAATGATTTAAATGCATATCCCACATAGCATATAGTCATATATCATATAATTTGGTCTCCAACATAAGGGAGCTGTGACAAGTTGTCTAAGAGATTGGCTATGAGTGTGTATGCCAGTGTCTAGCTGCCTGAGTGAGAAGAAAAATCTGCTGAGAAAAGAGCTGTTTTCCATGAGGCAAATTGAACACATTGATTGTTATTATTTCTTTAAGGCTTTGGGAGCATTGCTAGGCATTTATCTTTTTAAATATTTATTTGTTTGTTTGAAATAAAGTGTTACAGTGGGCCGGCCCCGTGGCTCAATAGGCTAATCCTCTGCCTTGCGGCGCCGGCACACTGGGTTCTAGTCCCGGTCGGGGCGCCGGATTCTGTCCTGGTTGCCCCACTTCCAGGCCAGCTCTCTGCTATGGCCCAGGAGTGCAGTGGAGGATGGCCCAAGTCCTTGGGCCCTGCACCCCATGGGAGACCAGGAGGAAGCACCTGGCTCCTGGCTTTGGATCAGCGCAATGCGCAGGCCGCAGCGTGCCGGCCGCAGCGGCCATTGGAGGGTGAACCAACGGCAAAAGGAAGACCTTTCTCTCTGTCTCTCTCTCTCTCTCACTGTCCACTCTGCCTGTCAAAAATAAAAAAGAAAGTGTTACAGTGAGAGATGGGGGGGTACAGAGACAGATACAGAGAGATCTCCCAGCCACTGGTTCATTCTCTAAGTGTCCACAATGACCGGGATGGGGTCAGGCCAAATCCAAGAGTTTGGAATTCCATCCTGGTATCCTGCATGGGTGGTAGGGGCCCAAGCACTTGGGTCATCTTCCACTGCTTTCCCAGGTGCCTTAGCAGGGAGCTGGATTGGATGTGGAAGAGCTAGGACTCGAACCAGTACGCATATGGGATGCTGGTGTTGCAGGTGGTGGCTTAACCCTCGGGGCCACAGGGTGGGCCCTGGCATTTTATCTTTAAAATAAGATACACTAAACCTTATGAGTGAGTATTAGACATAAGGGCCAATTTTTGGTTGAATTAGTGTTAAAACACCAACTTGGGTTGCCTGCATTCCATATTGGAGTCCTGGCTCTGCTTCCAACTCCAGCTTCCTGCTATTATACACTCTGGGAGGCAGCAGTGATGGCTCAAGTATTTGAATCCCTGCAACCCATAAGGGAGACCCAGATGGAGTTCCTGGCTCATGGATTTGACTCAGCTCTGGCTATTGCAGGCAATGGAAAAGTGAACAAGCAGATGGAAAATCTCATCTCTCGGCCTTTCAACTAAAATAAACACAAATAAGATACTTATTAAAAAACTTATTAAAGTCTATTTTTTAATTTAAAAAAGTTTAAAGCAAAAACTGTTTAAATACAATGTCCATTGGCAACCGCCCTTGGAATCCCTTAATGTCAAGTTATGTTTTTGGAGGGTGTAGATGTTTCCTTGCTTTGAAATGTTATCTACATGGATAAAAATAAATTTCCCAAATCCTTAAATGGTAGTTTGGGTTACTCTTTCTTCCTTTGAACATCCTGAAGCTGAGAAATAGAATCTGAATTTCTCAGAACACATAAACAACCACTCAGGCAGCACACACCCAAAAGAGGAAACAGTAACACTAATTCAACAAAGAAAGTTGGCCCTTATGTCCTGTTTGCACAGAGACTAAAGTAGCTCTTGAAATCTTTCTTTAAAAAAAGATCTATAAGTCAGAATTACAGAGAGAGAGAGAGGGAAAGAGAGACAAAGATAGAGATCTTCCATCCGCTGGTTCACTCCCCCAAATGGCCGCAACAGCCGGAACCGGGGCAGGCAGAAGCCAGGAGCCAGCAGCTTCTTTTGAGTCTCTCACGTGGGTGCAGGGGCCCAAACACTTGGGCCATTCTCTGCTGCTTTCCCAGATAGGCACATTAGCAGGGATCTAGATCAGAAGTGCAGCAACCGGGACTTGAACTGGCACCCATATGGGATGCTGACACTGAAAATGGTGGCTTAACCTGCTGGGCCACAGCACCAGCCCCAAATAAGATAATCAGTGCTACTGTAACAGGGCATCAAATGGAACATGATCATATCAGAACTGCTTGCTTTCGTGCTAGGACACGGATACACATGTCTTACAACAGGAGTTGATAATGAAGATTCACACAGGACCCAGCTGTCTGTATTTTGTTATAGTCCTATTATTACTATTGCACAGTAGCACATTTTTTTTTAACTAAAGAAAAAAAAAAAAAGAACAGGATGCAATAGCAGAAAAACCAGCTGGGTAGAGCTTTGTTGTTCAAGTTCTCTGGGCCAAGGGAGCCGTCCCTGTAGCGTTCAAGGGATTCCTTTATGGATTTAGCATTAGAACAGCTTCCAGTTTCAGCTCTCCCTCAGCTTACAGGCTGACTGAGCCTGTGCCTTCCCTGTGGTATCTGGAGCTGCTGTCTCTGGCTTTACAAGACTGAACACCCCCACCTAAGCACATTTACTTATTTAGGGGATGTGTGTATATTATTGTACTTACATTACATGCACACTACATAAACCAAACAGAAAGTTAAAGATGATCTAAACGGTGTGTGTAAATTTAAAAATGCATTTTCTACCTGCACCCTCGAATACCACTCCCATTTTGGAGTCTGTTGGTCTAGAAATAAGAGCCCCATCTCATCTATATAATCAAAGGTCCTAGAATTTTCCACTGGTGAATGTAACAGGTCAAAGGATGCTTATATGTCTTTTCTTCTTCTCACCATGCACCTAAACCTTTCCGCATTATAGGCCAGCCTTTGTTATTGGAAAAGTCCCTTCACTGGACACTGGGCAGACACTCAGCTCTCCAAAATGTGCTTCCCCCCGTGGGATTGGAAAGGATTGTACGGACAAGCCGCATGTTCTCGAAGTCCACAATCAAAACTGGGATTTTCAGATGAGTTGCAGATGCTGCCTGTCACCCCCCTCCCTGCCCCTGGCCTCACACACACACACACACACACACACACACACACTTGTAACTGGATGTGCTTTAATTCAAAAGGAAACTTTTCAGGCCATTAAGCTTCAATACAGTTTAAATGCCTTTGGGCTGTGGGGCTTGGAGTCATGGAGAAGCCTGGATAAATGTTTTAAAATAAAATCTGGAACACAAATGATGCTCTTTTTCTTTGCTGCAAATTTGAGTTTAACTTTGTGATTTTCTGCCTTGTTCAAATCAAAAATCTTGCGCATGTCCAGGCAGCGAAAACCCCAATGGATGGCCCCACCCAATTTGGGAGTGGCCCAGCCAAGTCTGAGGAGGCTTGGCCTGTTCCAGAGGGAGGAGGGCAATGACCTTGGCTTCTTCCTGCTTCCAGTTTTAAAATAATCCCAAACGACCAGTTTGCATTCTAGGGTATAGTAGCTCTTTTGCAGAATGAATAATATTTTCTTAAGCACTTTTAAGTTGTCATTCACAGCCTATTTTGGAAATGATTTAATGAGTAAAAATATGCTGTTTATAATTCCCTAAGTGCATATTTTTCAGAATGGCTGAAAGAGTAGCTTTGTTTACACACATTTACTACAATGGCCAAAAGGGGTGTTACTGTGGTCAATGCTCTCAACATGAGTCATGGAGAAAAGTGCTCTCTGCCTGGTCCTCGTTCTCAGGATCAAATGCAATTTTAACAAGTGATTCATTTGAACTTGCACAGACCCTCAGGCCCGTGTTGCATGCGGGGACACTAAGGCTTGCAGACCCCCAGGTGACTTAGTCCAGTTTAGACAGGGAGCAGTGGGTAATCAGGAACACAAGTCAGGCTGTTTGAAAATCTGGCCAATGTGCTGCCTATAAACTATAGTCAGAAGCATGTGATAAGCCAGACAAAGACTGGCTCTGGCCTTTAGGCACCGGGGTGAGGGGGTGGGTGTTTGCCAAACTAATTAACAATCCATGAAGGTTGGAAGTTTAGTGGACAGGTTATGTTAAGTGTGGGGAAGCATCCAGTCATGTATGATTGCTGTGCTAATTATGAATTATTTCTCTATTTGTTAAGCAGACCCCTACATAATCTCTAATTAGCAGCGCCTTGCTAGTTGTATGAATTGTTGAGTGAGGTTTAAAGAAATAAAACTACTTTGATTTAAAATATTTTCTAACTCAGATTACACTGAATTAGGAAGTATTGCAGTGTCGTATGTCATCTTTGATGTAGCAAAAAGGGCTAGCTCTAAGTGTCCTAATTTTTAAAATTAGCTTTATTCATAAATTTACTGTCATGTACTCTCAGTGGGGTTCTGAATACTTTTGTTACTTAAAATTAACAATCATTCTAATTTTAAGCAGGAAATTGCTTTTTAAAAATCCTTTTCCACCAAGAAAACGGAGCTTCTTTTCTGAAAGCAGCATTTCCATGAGCCACTTCATTAGGAGCAGCCCAGGCTAAGATGAAATTTAACTGAAAAGTGAATTATCTCATATGTACATGTCATGTATAAATGTTAAGTGACAATATTAATGTTTAAAACAATCTGTTAGGGCGCCTCTCTGATTTACTCCCCAGATGCTTACAATGGCTGGGACAGGGGTGGGCTGCAGCCAGGAGCTACGAACTCAATCCAGGTCTCTCCCATGTGGGTGGCGGGAATGCAATTACTTGAGCCATCGCCCTCTGCTCCCCAGGGCCTGCATTGGCAGAGAGGGAGTCAGGAGCCAGAGAAGGGCATTGAACCCAGATGCTGGATATGGGATGCGAGCACCTTAATGCCAGGGGATATGCCTGCCCAGGACTAACATTCTATTTTCTTTTTAACTGAATTTTCTAGTACTAATCCAAAATCTTTGAGTAAATTTTGAAAATGTATCTGCTGTCATTAGCAGTGTGGTTGGAATTTCAGAAAGCCTGTAATTTTGGTCAGGAGGGCTTGGTGATGTTACCTGTTATTATGACACCCCCAAATAAAAATATAAAAATAGGGAGCAAGCATTTCAGCTAATCCTAGCTTAGCAGTTAGGATTCCTGCATCCCACATCAGAGTGCCTAGGTTAAATTCTTTTATTACTTTTATTTATTTTTTATTTTTTGAAGATTTCTTTATTTATTTGGAAGGCAGAGTTACAGAGAGAAGGAGAGAGAAAGAGGGAAAGAGAGAGAGACCAAATGACTGCAATGGCTAGGGCTGAGCCACACTGAAGCCAGAAGCCTGGAACTCCATCTCAGTCTCCCATGTGGGTGGCAGGGGCCCAAGCACTTGAACCGTCTTCCATTGCTTTCTTAGGCTCCTTGGCAGGGAGCTGGATTGGAAGTGGATCAGCTGGGACTCGAACTGGAGCTCATACAGGATACTCACATTGCAGGCAGTGGCTTAACTTTCTTTGCCACACTGCAGGGCCCTGGGTTAAATTCTTGACTCTGGTTCCTGACTCCAGCTTCTTGCTCATGCAGACCCTATGAAGCAGCTGGTGATGGGTCAGGTGGTTGGGTTCCTGCCACCCATGTGGGAGACCTGGGTTGCAATCCTGGTTCCTAGTTCTGGCCCCAACCTAGCTCTGGGTTTTGCAGGCACTTAAGAAATGAGCCAGTGGATGGGAGCGTTCTCTGTCTATATATTTGTCTATTTGTCAAATGAAAAGTTTTTAATTAAAAAACATGAAAATCGCTCTGGGTCATATGAATATGCAACCCTACTAATGCAAAGGTTAAAAAAAAATTGAATTGTTTTGGCCGGCATCGCGGCTCACTTGGCTAATCCTCCGCCTGCGGCGCTGGCACCCTGGGTTCTAGTTCCAGTTGCTCTAGCCAGATTCTGTCCTGGTTGCTCCTCTTCCAGTCCAGCTCTCTGCTGTGGCCCGGGAGGGCAGTGGAGGATGGCCCAAGTGCTTGGGCCCTGCACCCGCATGGGAGACCAGGAGGAAGCACCTGGCTCCTGGCTCCTGGCTCCTGGCAGCGCGCCAGCCGCAGCGGCCATTTGGGGGGTGAATCAACGGAAGGAAGACCTTTCTCTCTGTCTCTCTCTCTCTCTCACTGTCTAACTCTGCTGTCAAAAAAATTGAATTGTTTCAACAAATCTTCTGGCCCAAATTAATTCAAGTGAATCAGATTAAGGCCACTGAGGGCTATCTAGAGGGATTTAGAAGGTACACTGCACAGGCCAATCATGGGAGACTCTGAATTGTCTTGAAAAGCTAAAACTTTATACTATTAAAGGTTCAATATGGGAAAGCTCATTTTTTTCTTATTTCTTTTCTTTTTTTTGCTGTTGTTGTTTAATTTAAAACTCAAGGTCAAGTTTGATACAGTGCACCTGTTCAGCTGAGACTAACACTGGATTGACTGGAGGGTAGGAGTTCTTAAAGACTTTTCAAATGCCAGTCTCTGGGATTCTGCCTCAAGCCCAGCTTCATCTTCACCTTGAGAAGTATTATTTTCATTCAGCAAAAAAGCATTTGCTGAGCAGGGATACTACTAACACAATGAAATTTTACCAGGGGCCTCAGTAATGGATAGTCATCAATGAATCTAACAAGGATACATTTTATAAGAAAATCAATAAAAGAAAATGTTTATATTGTTGACTGGAGCCAGCATCCAGAAATGAAAAATCGAAAGGAAAATATCACTTTGCATTGGACACGGTTTTTGTGTGTATAATGTGCTGGGATCTTCTCTTCCAAGTTATTAGGTATCCAGCAAGGGGAAAAAATACTTCAACCCTTTTTAAACGTCAAAAGCAACCTTAAACCCACTATTTCATCCCTAATCTCTCATTTGAATAAAGTGCAGCTTTCCATCCCACTGAAATGTTTGTATGTGTAAGTTGAAATGTGTTGTGAACCACTGTGGGGAGATGCAGCTACGCAAGGAAAAAGCTATTCAAATATTGAGTTAAAAAAATCCATGAAGGATTCTACTAGTCAGACAGCCAGAAAACACACAAAATGAATTGTAAGCTTCATGTACTGGGGATCTCTTACTTATAGGTCATCTCTCCAGTGTTGTTTTTAAGTACCAGAATGAACACATGCCTGTGAAAGAGCGATTGACATGTGTTAACGAAGAATAGAAAACACTTAAGAGTTTAAAGCATACTTAAAGTAGTTAAACTCTCTTAAAAACCACTTTTCACGTTAAGGACAGAGATCCTACATGAGGAGTAAGTGCACAGTGACTCCTGTTGTTGACTTTACCAATTGACACTCCTGTTTATGGCATCAGTAATCTCCCTATGCACCAGTTATGAGTTTCCAAGGCTATGGAAGCCCCTTGAGTTCTCCGACTCTTATCTTGTTTAGACACGGTCATAGTCAAAGTGGAGGTTCTCTCCTCCCTTCAGAGAAAGGCACCTCCCTCTTTGAAGACCTGTTCTTTCCACTGGGATCTCACTCACAGAGATCTTTTTGCCAGAGTGTCTTGGCTTTCCATGCCTGAAATACTCTCATGGGCTTTTCAGCCAGATCCGAGTGCCTTTAGGGCTGATTCTGAGGCCAGAGTGCTATTTAGGACATCCGCCATTCTATGAGTCTGCTGAGTATCTCACTTCCCATGTTGGATCACTCTCCCCTTTATTTATTCTATCGGTTGGTGTTAGCAGATACTAGACTTGTTTATGTGCTCCCTTTGACTCTTAGTCCTTTCATTATGATCAATTGTGAACTGAAATTGATCACTTGGAGTAGTGAGATGGCATTGGCACATGCCACCTTGATGGGATTGAATTGGAATCCCCTGGTATGTTTCCAACTCTACCAATTGGGGCAAGTCAGCCCGAGCATGCCCCAAATTATACATCTATGTCCTTAACGTGCTGTACACTGAGGCTTAATGCTATAACGAGTACTCAAACAGTATATTTCACTTTGTGTTTCTATGGGGGTGCAAACGACTGAAATCTTTGCTTAATGTACACTAAACTGATCTTCTGTAAAAAAAAAAAAAAAAAAAAGAAAGAAATTATCAATTCCCATCTTGACTCTCACTGGGATTAAACATGACAATAGGTCTGATCTGATTTCATCATCATTTAAAAAAAATCATCTATTATTTTTCACTTTATGTTTCTGTGTGGGAGCAAACTGTTGAAATACTTACTTAAGGTATACTAAGCTGATCTTCTGTATATTAAGATAATCGAAAATGAATCTTGATGTGAATGGAAGGGGAGAGGGAGTGGGAAAGGGGAGGGTTGTGGGTGGGAGGGACGGTATGGGGGGGGAAGCCATTGTAACACATGAGTCGTACTTTGGAAATTTATATTCATTAAATAAAAGATTAAAAATAAATAAATAAATAAATATAACCATTTATAAATAGTGTAACAGCTAATATTTGCAGCTGTGAAACTATGTAACTGACAGGTCTTGGGCTCGATTAATGCAACACAGCAGAAATGGAGATCCTAGTGCCAGCAATGGATTAGACAGAGGTAGCTGAAGCGAAGCTCTTTACAGAGAACAGCAGTTTCGAAGTCCAAGTGTTGTGAGAAAGTTTTATACACTGAAGAACATATTAAAAATGACTTGTAAAATATTGGATTGCATAGAAACAAATAGTAGGGGAAGATAGCATATGTATTTATATTTCTAAACAGAGTATCATTCATTAAATGGGTTCATGTTTAATTTTGCTGTATCTTCCTCTGCACTTTGGTTTAGTTCTTTCTAGTGTACCATGTCAGATCCTAGAAAACACTGTGGATCCGTATGAACATGGAGCCCCGTTCCTCTAATAAGTATGAACACATTGTCTAATTAATTAAATACCACTTTTATAACAAAAAAAAAAAAAAACCACTTTTCAGTACTGTGGCTATATAATTCCATCACAACCATCCCATTTTTCTTCTTTAAAGACAGTGTATTGACCTGACATTGAAAACTTGAAAGATTGTTAAACAAATTTTGTCATTAAATTTGAAATGTGCATTCACCACCCTAAATGTATCTGATTCTAAAACACATACTTAAAATATGATCTCTCTCATTTGCTTAGCGTTCTGTTTTTGTTCTGGTTTATCCTGAAGTCTTGGACAGAGAGGGAAACTCCCTGACTGAGACAAAAGGTGTTGGGCAGCTTTTTTCTTAGCTACACCCTCCCAGGTCACCCTTTTACCTTGCTTGGGTCTACACTGGCTGCTTGCTATCTCCCTGGAGGCTCCCCGTCTGTGGATTCTCTCTGCCTGTCTGTGCCTTGAGTTCCCTTGTTTCTGGGCCCCATGTCTCCTTCTTCCTTGTTTTACCAGCCTGTTGGGTCTAGTGGCTTCCTTACAAAAGATGCAGAAGAGATACTTTTTTCCTCTTTGAATTTCCAGGAGTGATTTTATTCTCTCCTTGCATTTGATCAATAGTGTGGCTGAGCATATGATTCAAGCATGCAAACAATTTCCCCCAAATATTTTGAAGGCAGTGCTCCATTGCCTTGGAGGTTCTGACTTTGTTGCTAAGATTTCCCATGCCTTCTTTTGTGTGTAACCCTTACCTGCATGCCCAAACTTCTCTGTTCTCAGTGTTTCCAGAGACCTGAAATTTCATAACTAAGATATTTGATTTCAGACTTTTAAATTTTACTATGCTTGGCACATGAAGGGCCCTATTAATATGGAAATTCAAGTCTTTTCTCTCTGGTGTTTCTTTAATGATTTCCTTCCCCCTTTTTACCTTGCATTTCTTTATAAAGCTACTACTATTGAGAAGCATGTTACCTAAATTTCTCTTTTTTTCTTTTTGTAAAATACTGTCTAACCTTCACCATTCTGAAGCTGTTCTAACAATTTTTTTTCCATTTTATTTGAAAGGCAGGGAGAAGGGGGAAATCTTGCATCCACTGATTCACTCCCCAGATACCTACAACAGCCAGGGCTGGGCCAGGCTGCGTCCAGGAGCCAGGAGCCAGGAGCCAGGAGCTGCAGTTTTCCCACATGGGAGACAGGGATCCCAGTACCTGAGCCAGCACCCACTGCCTCCCAGGGTGCACATCAGCTGGAAGCTGCATTCCAAACAGAGGAGGCGGGTATCAAGCCAGGAACTCCAACATGGGATGGGGGCATCCCAAGCAGAGACCCAATTGCTGTGCCAAATGCCTGCTCCCTTCTTAACTTTGCCTTCTAATCACTCTATTCCTTGTTTTCATTTATGTGATCATAAGTTATGAGAATTTTTTGTTCTTTGAATATTGCTTTAAGAATGTGTTTATTTGAAACGCAGAATAAGAGAGTGAGCAAGCAAGAGAGCTCTTTCATTTGCTTGTTCACTTCCCAAATGGTTGCAATAGCCAGGGCTGAGCCAGGCAGCAGCCAGGAGCCAGAGACTCCATTCTGGCCTCCCATATGGATGGCAGGGGCCCAAGTATTTGTACTTGAGCCATCATCCACTGCCTTCCCAGGAAGATTAGCAGAGAGCTGGAATGGAAATAGAACTGCCAGGACTTGAATCATTGCTCTAATATGGGATGCTTAACATGTTGCTTTTTTTTTAAAAAAGATTTATTTATTTACTTGAAAATCAGAGTTACAGAGAGAAGGATCTCTCTCCCTCTCTCTCTCTCTATATATATATCTATATCTATCTATCTATATATATATATATATATGGTATATATATCTTATATATCTATAGATACCTATATATAGATATAGATATATATAGAGAGGTTGATTTTCCATCTATTGGCTCACTCCCCAGATGGCCATTACAGCAAGGGCAGGGCCTGGCAGAAGCCAGGAGCCAGGAGCTTCTTCCTGGTCTTCTACAAGGGTGGCAGGGGCCCTAGTACTTTCCCAGGCATATTGACAGGGAGCTGGATTGGAATTGGAGCAGCCAGGACTCAAACTGGTGCCCATATGGGATGCTGGCATTGCAGGTGGCATCTTTACCCACTATGATACACAGCCAGCCCCCTGAATATTGCTTTTAAAAAACTTGTATTTTCTAGGATCTTATTTTTTAATGTTTTTCCCCCATTCCTACATTGTCTCTTTTTCCAAGTCTGATGCCTTCCTTCCTTCCTTCTCTTTTCCCTCCATTCTTCTTCTTCATCTCTCATGTAGAGGAGTTTCTGCAGTATGTAATGACCTGTGGCTCTCTATGCATTCTGAGTCTCTACCACGGGATCTGGAAGTTGTGTGCACATGCACACGTGTGCACCCACGTTCCCAGCAGGCTTCACTATTAGATGGCCTGACTGCATTTTTCATGAGGGCGGGGCCAAAGCTGTTCATATTTACTGGCCTCTTCCTTTTTTTAAGTATTCATTTTCATTTTATTTGAAAGGCAGAGGGACAGAGAGAGAGAGAGAGGTAGACGGATGGACATCTTTTATCTGCTGTTTCACTCCTCAAATGCCTTCAACAGCCAGGGATGGGTCAAGGCAAAGCCAGGGGCCCAGAATTCAGTCCACTTATCCCAAGTGGGTGGCAGTGACCCAAGCTCTGGAGCCATCATCTGCTGCCTTCCTAGGGTGTGTGCATTACCAGAAAGCTGGATGGGAAGTGCTGTACCCAGGACGTGAACTGGCTCTCTGATATGGGATGCAGGCTTTGCAATTGTGTCTTAACTTCTGGGCCAAACACAGATCTTTCCTTTAGCTTGGTCAGTTTCTTTCAGAGAGGAATCTTGCCTGGGAGCTACTGAGGCCAGTCTCCCAGCGTTGTTGGAGTTCCACTGGGGAAGTGATGTAGGCAGGCAGGTAGCCAGAAAAGATGGTCTGAGGACTGCCAGCACATGCACTGCCGCCTCCAGTGTCCACCCAAACCCCTCTTCTTTCTGTGCAGACCACAGCTGCTGGGCTTTCTCTGCTTAAGAACCAGTGCCAGCTAAAAACATCCAATACAGATGCTGGCTGCATCCCACCATGCTCTTTAGTTCAGTATGATGTCATAATAAAACCACTGGATCCCACACTCCCACTCCCATCATGCACCTGATGCCACAACTCTTTGGAGACTTCCAAAAATAGCAAGGAAGTGGGCAGCACTCTAGGCTAGCCTCAAACTCCATCCACCTTGAATATTCCATTAAGCTTGGTCCCCCACACCCGTGTCCCCAGGTCATATAAAGGGATGGCAGAACCCTGCTAAGTGCAGCTCTTTCTCTCCTGAGCGTGGCCGCACTCCTATCTGAGTGTGTGCTTTGCTCAGAATGTAAATAAATCTTACTTCTATGCTCACTTTTACCTACATCTCATCCTTGAATTCCTTCTCATGACAGAGACAAGAGCCTGACCTAGCCAGGGGCTACCACACAACAGAAAGGTACTGGATAGATTTGTACTTAGTCCTTTTGTTTCCAGAAAGGAAATCCTGTGCTCAGCCGGCACTTGCACCTTTGTGTTCAAACTCACTCAAATTCAACTTTCCAGAGAATAATTCTCTAAAACGCCATGAGGTTAGGTGTAGGTCACATCTAGCCAGCTGGCTGGAGAAGGAGATCTGCTGTATTTAACTGCTGCAGAAGGTAGAGAATTTTAACCAATCCTTTGGCTCTCGGATTCCCACATCAACAGCCTCTGCCTCTGCTTCTTGCACCTTTTAGGTTTTGTGTTGCAACTGTGTTGGTTCCCAGGCTGCCTCCTGGCTTTAGTTTTTCTTTTCTTGTCTTTTCCTAGACAATTAGAATTTGCTCACCTGCTTTGCAGTGTGCAACACTGTAGCCCTGTCCATTCTTCACCTGGTCTTTATCCTTGCGGCGGGGTGTTTGATTCACATTTAAGTAGTGACTTGGAGGAAGTCTGTATGACTGTTAAACCTATAGCATTTAGACAGAATGTCATCTCCCGAACTCTCTGGCTGCCCATCTGCTGGGCTTGGTTGCTCTTCTTTCTGCCGAAACTTGCTTATGGCTCAGCACTGTGCTCTTCCTTCTCTTTGTGTCTACTTCGAAGAGCTCATGAATACAACCATCACTCTTAAGTTGCTTACTTCAAACACTACATCTCCACTCTTGCTTTTCATCGAAACCTGTTTCGTATTTCCAAACTATCAACTTATCATTTATTTGAGAAATGAGAAGTTCAATCAGGAAATGGTTAGTGGGGTTAAGTTCTTCTCTGGGAACATATGAGGTCTGAATTCAGATCCCAGTAGGGCAGGGACAAGGGTGAAATAATTGAGGTCCCAGGTGCAGGATTCCAGGACTGGGCCACCCCAGATGGTGAGAGGCTGCAGCTTCTTCAGTTTGGTGCCTTTGGTGCCTTACTCTCCCATCCTAAACCTGCTTCTGCTCTTGCATACGTATCTCCATTTTGGTTACCTCAATTTCACCTCTTAGTTACTAGTTACTATGTCCCAGATCAACCTCATTGTCTTTCTACCCACAGCTCTTCTCTCATTCCCACCTCTATTCTTAGTGTTTGTCAACAACACCACCCCACCTGGCTGTCAGATGAATTTCTCTCCTTTTCCAGCACCCTGATATTCTAACTTGAAGTTTTATCTATGTTTCCTGTAAAGCATATCTTTTATCTGTCCTTCCCATTTCATATTTATTTCAATTACTTTCAACTGGAACTTTAACTCTGGAAGCCTCTGATAAAAATTTTCTCTTCATCGAAACTCCTTGCATGCTGTTTTCATCACTTCTGTCTTAAAATCTTCAGCACCTATTTCCTAGCTACTTACATCTCAAATAGGTTTTGTACTTTCCAAGTTAGCCATTATCTGACACACCTTCATCTCGAATACATTCATCTTTCTTTTGAGGTTTAGTGCAAGTCATAGCTCCATGAGGCTTTGAGTCACTGTTCATTCCTTTGTTGCTAGCTTTGTTTTCCTCCTTTCAATCCCATTAGTATTAGTACACTTAACTCTGCAGTGACTTGTACCGTTCCACATCTCGCGGCCAATCTCCAACTCATTTGTTCAAAGCCAAGTCCATCATTTTTCCTATTCCCAACTCACCTCTCCTTTTCTCACCTACTATTCTAGTTCCTGTCTGCAGCACTTCTAATCTCTAAGCGAGATTCATGTGTCATCGTCTTCTTCTTCTTCCTTTTTTTTTTTTTTTTTTTTTTGACAGGCAGAGTTAGACAGTGAGAGAGAGAGACAGAGAGAAGGTCTTCCTTCCGCTGGTTCACCCCCCAAATGGCCGCTGCGGCCGGTGCACTGTGCTGATCCGAAGCCAGGAGCCAGGTGCTTCCTCCTGGTCTCCCATGCGGGTGCAGGACCTAAGCACTTGGGCCATCCTCCACTGCCCTCCCGGGCCACAGAAGAGAGCTGGACTGGAAGAGGAGCAACCGGGACAGAATCCAGCGCCCCACCTGGGACTAGAACCCGGGGTGCCGGCGCTGCAGGCGGAGGATTAGCCTAGTGAGCCACGGCGCTGGCCTCATGGGTCTTCTTTACCTGCCCCTGCTACTCTGATTTTAAAAGTTCTACTAATTTTTCCTATAAATTGTATCTCATGTTTGTATGTCTTCCTCCTCACCTAGAGAGTAAGCGCCAGAAGGCAGAGTGCATTTGTGAATCTGGCTTTTTGCAAAATCGGAAGCAAACAGCAGACTTTCAAAGTCTCAGATTCTCTCAATATCGTACATGATAGTTACTCATGGGACACAAGGACCAATTGATCTTCTTATCAAAAGAAGAGGAGGTTACCAGGTCATCCCAATTCTAGATAGGAATCATCATTCAGTATGTATTTTTAAAAAGTTGGTATAAATAAAATGTTCTAAACTAAATGCTGAAATTGTAAAACCTAAAGTTTAGTTATTCAAATTTCATCGCTGAGTATCATGATTATTACCAAGTTTGTGTTTTTAAATAAAGACTTACATAATGGAAGTCAACAAGAAACTTGCCAAGCACCACCAGACTCAGCCGTCTAGCACCTGCTGACCCCAGCGATGTCTCTGTAGCCCCCTCCCTCCCTCTCCTCTTTGACTTGGCAAAGGCCTGTGGCTTCATCACTAGTAAGGAGAGGTCTGAAAACCAAGAGAGAACAAATGCCTCATGATTCTCTGATCGAGTTTTCCATCCTTCCAGAAAACTTGACCTGGTAATTCAGTTATTCCAAACTTTATCCAAAAGTAACTCTCTACAAACTACCAAAATACCAGTTGTTTGGCAAAGGAAAAATCTGCTTAGAAAATGGCAAATAGGTTTGAATTAGTGCTTTTCTGGGTACATGTGAGGTCTAAATTCAAGGCCAAGCCTCAGGAGCTTTCCAGCCCTCTTCCCCATTGGATGAGGGAAGAGCCCAGAGATTACCAGCGATTTCCCTGATTGTGCAGGCCTGGGCTCAGCACCACTTCATCCTCCAGTCTGGTCTTGGCAGAGTCTGTGGTAGTAACACAGTCAGTCCTGAGATACCAGCAGCTGCCCAGTGGTAATTAATGGTTATGTTTTACCTGATTCCTTAGAGCAATGCTGCTCAAACTTTGGTGGGCACACATGCATTGCCCCCCGGGAAGTCTGGGTGGGACTGGAGGGTTTCAGTTTCCAGAAACTCCCAGGTGGTGCTTATGTTGCTCATTGGAGGAACAAGTCTTGGGTAGCGAGGATGTAGGAATATTCAGAATAATTTGTTCACATTCCAAAATGTTGGTTTTAAGAGGAAAACTTCAGCCAGTAGGCGAGGCTTCCTTATGTTGAATGGTCTGGATATCTCACTAGGGATTGCAGGCCTTGGCACGGTACCTCCAAGTCTCGCATCCCACTAAGTACCTTGCTTTGACATTGCAGAAGGCCGGCTTTGCAACACAGGCCACTTTCTCTTAAACTCACTGGGCCAGGGACCCAGCAGCACAGAGGGGTTCACACCCTCTGGGTGCTGCTCACCAGGGGGTTTGCAATACATCTAAGGACACTCAGTTCAGAGTAATTGGATCTTTGTTTTTCAAAGTGCTGCTCTCCAGTGTGTAGCTTTGAAGAACATTCAAGGGTCCCACTAGTGGCCAGGCAGGCTGCATGCGAACTGCAGAACTCTGATTTATGAGGCTCCTCTCCTGCCTGTTCAGCAGGGAGTCGCTCGCCAGATACTCAAACAGAAATACGACTCTTGGTGGTGATAAACCTTCGCAGAAGAGGGCATGAAATGTGACTGAGAAAGGACCTACAAAAGAAAATAACATTTTATTCACTGCACTCGACTCTGCCTCTATCCCCCCAAGGTGGTAGGTGCCCTTCCTTTGGGTGGTATGTCTGGAAATGTGGGGCTCTGGGTCACCCAGCGTGGGCGGAGCAGGAGACTCTCACAAAGGTTGCTTCTGCCTGCTGTTCCCAGGGCTTGATTCACTCCAAGACATAGATAAGATGGGGCTATCTCCCTTTATAAACTGATTTTCTTTTCAAGGGCCAGGTTGAGTAGTCATGTATTAGAGTTGAAAGACATTTTATCTGATCGGGTATTTGTCTCTATTTGTCTATTTGAAAGAAATGAAATTTGAAATGATAGCTCAGATTAGTTTCTGCGATTATCTAACCACCAGATCAAGGCGCCTTCTCAGATCAGACCAGACAAGCAAAGATTGAATTGATTTCCCATTTCCTTGCATCAGTGGTCCTCAAAGTGTGGGTTCCAGACCAGCAACCTTAGATCATCTTGGAAAGGATTGGAAATGCAAATTCTTGGGCTCTTCTCCAAACCTACTGAGTCAGAAATCCTAGAAGTGGAACCCACCAATCTGTGTTGGGTTTTTCCTCCCTGAGATCTATACTTGCTCTATATATTCATTTCAGTCACTTAGAGAGAATTATAGAAAGTAAAACGTGGAAGACCCCCCTCCCATCTGCACTCTCCTAGTGCCCCTCACTTAAAAGGAGTGGTGTTTTTCTTTAGGTTTCTGTTTTGAAATAATCATAAGTTTACAGGACGTTGCAAAAAACGCACGTGGGAAGTCCTACATACCCTTCATCTGATTTCCTCTCATGCTAACATCTTGTGCATCTGTGGCACAAAGTCATACCAGGAAATTGATGTTGGCACAATCTACAGAGCTTAGTCAGGTTTCGGCAGTTTTCTATGCATTCAATCATGTGTGTATATAATTCTATGCAATTTTATCACATGCACAATTTTGTGTAACCACCGTCATAATCAAGGCTGCTCTTCCACCACACAAGGCCTCCTTGTATTATCTCTTTGTAGCTACCTCCTCCCTGTCCTCTCCATTTCCAGCCTTAACCACTGGCAACCGCTAAGTTGTACTTCATCTCTGTAATTTTTCCAATTATACTTACATTTTAAAGTTTATCCTTTCTTTTTAAATAGCGTCCTCTCATATGTAACCTTTTGGGCTTGGCTTTTTGCCACTCAGAGTAACTCCTCACTCTGGAGATCTACCCGGGTTATTCCATTCTAATCCAGAGGAGTGTTCCCTGGTTAGGATGTGCCACCATTTTGCAGGGGTGGGGATTGTCCGGCCCGCAGGCTGTGTTCAGCTGTGAAATCATTTGATCTGGCCTTGCTAAGGCAAGGGTAAGCAGCACTCAAAAGTGAATAAATCTGTAGTAGGCTAGTCTTTAAGTTGATAATTTTGTATGGCCTGTGAATTATATTATAGATATCCAAACAGCCGTTGGCAGAAAAAAATTCTCCATCTCTGGTCCATTCATTGAAGAACACATGGATTTTTCCAGTTTTTGACCATTATGGATAAAGCTGCAGTAAACATTTGAGTACATGCTTTTTTTTTTTTTTAAAGATTTATTTATTTATTTGAAAGGCAGAGTTACAGAGAGAGAGAGAGAGAGAGAAGAGACAGAAATATCTTCCATTCACTGATTCACTCCCAAATGGCTACAATGGCCAGAGCTGGGTCAGACTGAAGCCAGGAGCCAGGAGCTTTTTCCGGGTCTCCCACATGAATCCAGGGGTCCATGCACTTGGGCCATCCTCCACTGCCTTCCCAGGCCCTTAGCAGAGAGCTGGATCAAAGAGAAGCAGCAGGGACTGAATCGGTGCCCATATGGGATGCCAGAGCCACAGATCCTCTATGCTACAGGCTTTTGTAGGAATCTAAATTTTAATATCTTTGGGATAACTGCCCCAGAGTACAATTACTAAGTATGACGGCTCTGTATTAGGTTTTAAAAAACAACCATGCTATTTCCTACCATTATTCGTGCATGCCAGCAATGTCTGAGTGATCCAGTTTCTTGTCTCCATTTCCTGTTGCCACTGTTTTTAATTTTAGCTGTCTATTCTGATAGGTGTGTAGTGACATCTTATTGTGCTTTTAACTTGCGCTTTCCTGGCAGCTGATGATTTTGGATGTCTTTTCATGGCCTCGTTTGCCATGTGTGTATCCTCTTCCGTGAAACACTGGGTCATGTCTTTTGTCTATTTTCCAGTTGGATTGTTTGATGTTTACTGTTGAGTTTTGAGAGTTCTTCCGATACGTGCTTTGCAAATATTTTCTCCCAGTCTCTAGCTGATCTTTTCATCCTCTTAACAAGGTCTTTTGCAGGGCATAAGTTTTCAATTGTGATAAAGTCCAACTTATCAAATTTCCTTTTATGAATGGGGCATGTGGTACCAAGTGTAGGAACGCTTCTCCTAGCTCTATCCCGAAGATTTCCCTCCTATGTTTTTTTCCCTCTGAAAGCTTTATAGTTTCCCATTTTTCATTTAGGGCCATGATATTTTCTTAGCTGATTATGTGGAATACCAGTAAGAGCAGAGATATGTCTACTTTGTTTCCAGTCTTTGGGAGAAAACTTCCAGTCTTTCACCATTAAGCATAATGTGAGCTATAGAATTTTTTTGTAGATGCTCTCATCAACTAGTTACAGTTCTCTTTTATTTCCTATTTGCTGAATTTTAGTAAAAAAATGGGTATTGACAGGGTGTTTAGCCTGTAGTTAAGATGCTGGTTAAGATGCCCATATCCTGGGGCCTGCGCTGTGGCATAGCAGGTTAAGCTGCTGTCTGCAGTGTCAGCATTCCATATGGGCTCAGTTCTAGTCCTGGCTGCTCCACTTCCAATCCAGCTCCCTGTTAATGCTCCTGGGAAAGTAGCAGAAGATGACCCAAGTGCTTGGGTTTTTACACCCAAGTGGGAGATAAGGAAGAAGCTCCTGGCTCCTGGCTTCAGCCTGGCCCAGTCCTGGCTGTTGAGGCCATTTGGGTAGTGAACCAGCAGATAGAAGATCTCTTTCAGTGTCTCTCTTCCTGCCTCAATAACTCTGCCTTTCAAATAAATAAAATAAATCTTTAAAAAAAGATGCGCACATCCTAGTGGGTGGGGAGTTTCTCAGCATCTCTTTCTTCCTTTCTCTCTCTGTCTCTTTGCCTCTCAAATAGATAACAAAAAGTAAATCAAAATTTGAAAATGAGTGTTGAATTTTGTCAAATGCTTTTCCTGCACCCATTGATATGATTATACTTTTTTCTTCTTTGGCTGGTGGATTTGTTAGATTTTTATTTGATTTTTGAATAATGGACCAACCTGCATAACTGGAATAAATCTCACTTGGTTGTAGTACATAATTCTTTAATTAATTAATTATTATTTGAAATGCGGGGAGTGGGGAGGGAGACCTCCAATCTGTTAGTTTCCTTCCCAAAAGCCTGCCACAGCTGAGGGTGGGTCAGATGGGAGCCAGGAGCCTGGAACCCAATCTGGGTCTCCCACATGTGTGGCTGGGATCCAAGTACTTGAGCCATCGCACGCTGCCTGTCTTCAGGGTGCCTATTAGCAGGAACCGGCAGTTGGAAGTGGAGCCAGGACTTTGATACAGAATGTGTGCATCTTAAGCAGCGTCTTAGCCACAGCATCCAAATGCCTGCCCCATTACTCTTTCTAAATATTGTTGAATTCCATTTGCTAAAACTTTGTTGAGGATTTTACGTCTATGTACATGAAAACTATTATTCTGTAGGGTTCCTTCTGTGTGTGTGTGCTGTTTGTATGGTGTTGGTGTTAGGGCAATGTTGGCCACACAGAATGAGTTGTTCTCTTTTGTTTTGTGAAAAGGACTGTATAAAATTAGCAAGGTAGAATTCTTTGATGAAAGTAGTCAGGCCTAGGGATTTCTTTTGGTGGGACTTCTATAGATACAGATGTATAGATGATAGAGATATACAGATAAACAGATGCTTTACATATAAAACTTTATACACATACCCTTCATACACACACACACACAAATATATATATAAGAGACAATTTATCTGAGAGAGAAAGAGAGCTCTCATCTGCTTGTCCACTCCTGAAATGCCCACAATGGCTGGGGCTGAGCTGAGGCTGGCCTGGGAGCTGGGAGCACCATCAAAGTCTCCCACGTGGGTGGCAGGAACTCAGCTGCCTCAGCCATCACTGCTGCCTCCCACAGTCTGTATGAGCAGGATGCTGGAGTCAGGAGCTGGAGCTGGCGGTGATGTGAGATGCAGGCATGTTAATTAGCATCTTAACTGTAGACCAAATTCCAGCCCCCGATTTTTCTTGTTTCTTGAAGAAGAATTCATTAGGAATTTACAATGCTTCTGTGAAGTTGCTTTTACATATATTTAAGCCCCTTAAATAATGAAATATAAACCACAATAAAATACATAGAAATACGATGCTGTTCTAACATCTAATTGCATCTGATCTCTACCCTTCTTTTTCATCCCCACTACCACTCTTCGGGCAGTTCCCAGAATCTATTACTTGGACCATTGCAGTGTCTCCCACACCTGCCTGGTCATAAGGATAGCTTGGAGAACGCACACTAAAATACAGCTCCTTAGTCCTATCCAAGAGCTCCAAAGATAGATCTGGGAGTCTATATTTTTAACAAACATCTCCTGTGATTATCCTGATCAGGCCATTGTCTTCTGATAGCGATAATTTCTCCTTGTTCCAATCCATAGTTCATCTGCCATGTTATTTAATTACCAATTATATTGCCAGCTACTTCCATAGAATATTTGTAACTGAGGAGATGGTGTCTCTGAATGCTTGATTTTCTAAATAAAAGGGGCTTCCTAATGGTCTGCTGTATTTTTAATCACAAAATGCTTAATTTCCTCAATTTGAGAACAAAGATGCTATTTTCCCCTACCCAGAATGCAATGTTGGATGTTATAGGAGCAAAGAAAAAAATATTTTTAGCACAATGTATAAATATAGCAGAAATCAGTATGGCAATACTTGCGTTTTAGGGCAAACGGTGTTACACTGCATACTACGTTATACTCAAGAAGTGGTCCTAAAGTATTTCAGGAGTTTCTGAAAATGTGATGATAAGAATAACTTAACCCATTCGGTTGAGTTATTTAGACCTCCATGGTCTAAAAAGCAAACTAATTGTCAATGATATGAAGCAAAGTTACTCCTAAGGCATCAGGATGCCTACTAATGTTGACATGGAAATGCCGAGTAGCAACCCTGAATAACATAAAACAGAGTAACGACATTACTGGCTGTATTAGTAAGCTTTTCATCACTACTGGGAAATACCTGAGGCAACAAACTTAATAAAAAGAAAATATATGGGCTGGGCATTTGGCGCTTTGGTTAAATTGCTGCTTGAAGCTCCTTCATCTTATATTGAAATGCCTGGGTTCAAGTCCCTGCTCAGTTCTCCGTTTCAGCTTCTTCCTAACGCGCAGCCTTGGGTACAGCAGGTGATGGCTCAAGTACTTGGGTCCCTGCTGTGGGGAGCAACTCGGACTAGACTAAGTTACTGGAATTAAGACTTATTCTATGCATCTGCTCTCCCACAATATGGCGCTGGGAGAGAAGAAAACAGCTTCTACACAGCTGCCTCCAGTTCAGCCAATAAACTGTAGGACTTGCTCCTGATTGGAGGAGAGCAGCGTACTCGGCGTGTGGGCAGCCGAGTTGGGATTGGCGGAGGAGGACTATAAAGGAGGAGAGAGACGGCATGCACCAGGAACATCTAAGGGGAACATCTAAGGGGAACACCTGTGCAGCCCCCGAGAGAGCCGGCCGGCGGTGTGCCGCTCCCCTGCGGAAGTGGGGAATGTGGCCAGGGGGAACTGCCCTTCCACGGAGGTGGAGGGGATGGTAGCCAACCCGGGAAGAACCAGCAGCAAACCCGGGGAGGGCCGAGCAGACGAAAGAACAGCGCAGGGTCCTGTGTCGTTCCTCCACGAAGATGGGGAGCGACATAATGGTGCCGTGACTCGGATATGAAGCCTAGGCAGGATCCTGTGTCGTTCCTCCATGAAGAGGGGGAGCGACATAATGGTGCCGTGACTCGGATATGAAGCCTAGGCAGGATCCTGTGTCGTTCCTCCACGAAGACGGGGAGCGACATAATGGTGCCGTGACTCGGATATGAAGCCTAGGCAGGGCTTAGTGTCGTTCCTCCACGAAGAGGGGGAGCGACATAATGGTGCCATGACTCGGATAGGAAACCTAGGAGGGAAGAAACGGGAAGAAGTGGAAAATACCGGAGAGAGAGACTAGCGAAGAGCCTAGGGGAAAGCCGGACGAGAAAGGTGCTGGAAGAAGCTATTGAAAGCCTAGGCATAGACTTGGATACGGACTGTGGGAAAGAAGTTAGGATTTAAAGTGAAAGTAAGAAGAAACTTAGACTCAGATACGGACTGCAGGTTGAAAGTGAAAGTGAAACCTATAAGAAACTTAGACTTGGATACGGACTGTGGGGAGAGGCCAGGAGAAATGAGGGAGGAATATTGTTGGAAGAAAACTTAGGGAAACATACCGGGTAGAGAAAAATGTTAGGGAGGATGAAGCCGCGAGTGCAGGCCGAGGCGGAAACGGAAGCCAGCTTGGAATTCAAGTCACCCCCGGGAGCAAGAGGCGAAGATCTGGAACCAGAGACGTGGGCCGCCAGGTTGGAATTCGCCAGGTTAGTCCGGGGAACTTGGATTGAATACTAGTGGCAGAGACGTAAGCTACGCTGTGTGACTCGCGGAAGCCGCCGCGTGCAGAGAGAGCACGGGGCGTGAATAGATAAGGAATGCGGGGCTGGCGTGAGGCCGTGGTGCGGGCGCGAAGTGCGTGGAGACCGCAGAGCGTGCGCGCAGAGCTGGGAACCTGCCTGCGGGGCGAGGCGCTGGGAAGCCGCGCAGAGCCGTGAAGCTGCCGCGGGGCGAGGTGCCGAGAAGCAGCCTCGGGGCGGGCGCCGGGAAGCTGCAGGGATAAGAGAAACAGAAGTTTAGAAGTAAAATAAGAGAAATAGGAATGCTGGTAGATAGAAGTAAAATGGGAGAAATAGGAATGCCCGGAGATAGAGAAATAGAGAAATAGAAAGGCCTCCCCACAATACTGCAATGAGAAGGCTTGGATTCGGTCTGCCTGATTAGTGAGGCGATGAGCACCTGCGGGCGGCTAGCAGCTTATGCGCCGCAGGTCACCGAAGACAGGCACGTTATCAACACCAGTAAGTCACCCCACAATATGGCAATGAGAGAGCTTGGATTCGGTCTGCCTGATTAGGGTGGTAAGCACCAACAGGCGGCTCGACCAGAGTATGAGCTGCAGGTCACCGAAGATAGGCACGAATCAACACCAATAAGCCTCCCCACAATATGGCGCTGAGAAGGCTTGGATTCGGTTTGCCTGATTGCTAGGTTTTGTAAGCACCTGCAGGCAGAGCAGAGCATGCACTGCAGGGCACCGAACACAGGCACGCATCAGCGCCTAAAAACCTCCTCACAACATGGCGAAGAGAGGACCCGGATTCGGTTTGCCTGATTGATAGGACTTGTAAGAACCTGTGGCAACTCTAGCAAGTAGAGCAGAGTGTGTGCTGCGGGACACCGAAGACAGGCGCGTATCAACGCCAAAAAATAAAAAGAAAGGGGGATCTGTGGGGAGCAACTCGGACTAGACTAAGTTACTGGAATTAAGACTTATTCTATGCATCTGCTCTCCCACAATATGGCGCTGGGAGAGAAGAAAACAGCTTCTACACAGCTGCCTCCAGTTCAGCCAATAAACTGTAGGACTTGCTCCTGATTGGAGGAGAGCAGCGTACTCGGCATGTGGGCAGCCGAGTTGGGATTGGCGGAGGAGGACTATAAAGGAGGAGAGAGACGGCATGCACCAGGAACATCTAAGGGGAACATCTAAGGGGAACACCTGTGCAGCCCCCGAGAGAGCCGGCCGGCGGTGTGCCGCTCCCCTGCGGAAGTGGGGAATGTGGCCAGGGGGAACTGCCCTTCCACGGAGGTGGAGGGGATGGTAGCCAACCCGGGAAGAACCAGCAGCAAACCCGGGGAGGGCCGAGCAGACGAAAGAACAGCGCAGGGTCCTGTGTCGTTCCTCCATGAAGAGGGGGAGCGACACCTGCCACCCAGGTGGGAGTCCTGATTGGGTTCTGGGATTCCTGGCTTTGGTCCAACCCAGACCTGGCTGTTGGAGGCATTCGGAGAATCAATCAGTAGATGGAAGATTGATCTCTCTCTTCCTGTCTCTTTCTGTCTCTCTGCCTTTCAAATAAATAAATTTTAAAAGTTCCCGTGTCTCACTTTATTAAAGAAAAAAGAGAGAGAGATTTATCTAGCTTACGTTTTGGAAGTTCATTGTCCAAATGGCATGGCACAGGCTTTGGCTCTGGCCAGAGGCCCATGATAGATGGCAGGTGGTAGAGCATGTGTAGGAGAAAGTGTCTGTCACTTGGCCAGCCAGAAAGCAGAGGAAGAGGGTAGGTTCAAACTCAGGCTTTAATGTCAACCTTCTCATGAGAACGTAAGAGGTCACATGAGAAATACCTCCCAAGGGCATGCCCCCAGTGACCTGAGGACCTGCTACTGGGTCTGCCTCCAGCACTTCCCAATAATGCCACCCTACAGAACATGACACACGGGCCTTTGCGGGACACTCAACATCCAACCCACTGCATTACCTTCGCTTTGGAATCCAAAGGGACTTTTAAATATACCTAAGTTAATCTTTTCATTTTAGAGACAATAGAAACGGTGGATACGTGAGCAGTCATCAGACAGACACTAAATGCTTTGAATGTGCTGTGTCCTTTCATCTCACTGCTTCGGAGGTAGGTGTCTACTTCTGTTTACAGATAAGAAAACAGGGCAACAGAGAGGTTAAGCCCGTGCCCCGAGTCACACAGCTATATAGTGGTGAAGCTGTGACTAGATAGTCTGACTGCATTCTGCTCTCTTAGCTGCTATCTTCTCCCAGGAATCAAGCCACAGAGGCCCTGAGGGAAGTAACCTTTCCTCTCTAAAGGAAAAACACAGCTTCGTGGGCTCCTACCAGCATTCTTTCCCCCTCCAAAGGCTCTCTAAAAGCATGTCAGGTACATTGCAGTTTCTTTGGGAGCCCTCACTGCTATCAGTCAGAATATGTTACAGCTCCAAACTACAGGAAAGTAAATACTTCTACCAACACTACCAGCAAAATCTTTCAAAGTTTGCCAGCATTTCAAGTCCACAGTCTTTTAGCGCCATACAAGCAGATACATAACTTAGCGTGACCATTACGAGAATGGCAACGTAAGAACTTTAGACACCAAAACTAACATCACTGCTTAAGAGTTACTTAAGTTTCTCACAGGCATATGGAATAGGCTGCGCTGTGTCTCCTCCCAATTCACAGGCAGAAGTGCTAACCTCCAGCACCTCAGGGTGCAGCTGTATTTGGAGATAGGGCGTTTGAAGAAGTAAGTAAGGCAAAATGAGATCCTGTGGGTGGGATGTAATCCACTATGAGTGTTGACCTCGTAAGAAGAGCTCAGGACATGAACACACAGAGAAAAGACCAGGTGAGGGCGCAGTGAGAAGGCAGCCTCTGCACACCAAGGAGAGAGGCCCTAGGTGAAACCAAACCCGACAACACTTTGGTCTTGGACTTCCAGCCTCCAGAATTCTGAGGACAGGAATTTCGGTGCTCCAAGAAGCAGTCTGTGGTGTTTTGCTGTGGTAGACCAGCTACCGCCTAGCATAACCATGAGAGCTCATGGAGCCCCAGGAATATTGCTACTTGAGAAAGCATTCTGCTCACTGAAGTTCAACACATCTTGCTCTAGAAAATATTGGCTTTGCGTGGAGCAGTCAACAAAATGAGTTGTTCAGCACGCCTCTGAGTGCAACTTGTTTTCCTTCCCAGGTGAGTTCAGTTTCAATCTCTTTGGTAAGGACCCCAGAAATATTTCTTCATTTTTTCTCATCCTTACAGTCTCCAACTTTCTTAAATCCAAGGCACATGTGTAGGAGCATCAGAAAGTTCACAGAGGGGCTGGTGCAAGTAAAGCTGCCACCTGCAGCCAGCACCCCATATGGGCACCGGTTCGAGTCCCAGCTGCTCTACTTCGAATCCACCTCCCTGCTAATGGCCTGGGAAAGCAGTGGAAGTTGACCCAAGTGCTTGGACCCCTGTACTCACGTAGGAGACCCTGGCTCCTGGCTTTGGATTGGCCAGCTCCTGCCATTGTGGCCATCTGGGTAGCGAACCAGTAGATGGAAGACCTCTCTTTCTCTCCATCTCTGCCTCTCTGTCTCTGCCTTTCAAATAAATAAATAAATCTTTTTTAAAAACTTCATAGAAAGATGGAATTAAAAGATATATGTTTTCCATGAACATTTTGAAGCTTCTTGCTATTGTTGCCATGGTAACTCTGTTTCTCCCGGCTTGCTGTGGCTTTAGCCAATGCTGTAGATTAAGGCAGAACAGCCTGCCAAATAGGTGGTCTGCTAAACTGTGGCTGAACAATTGGCCTGTGGCTTGGGCCATAGTTGTGCCATTTTAGCTTGAAGTAGTCCATCTCAGAGAAAAATTTCTGTCCTTGGATGCCTTATGGGGATAAAGGAAAATAAAAGACAAATACGCATTTAGAAAGTGAGGCTTTGGAAAGTTAAGTACAGAAATGAGAAGGGCCAGGAAGGAAACCAGAGCCATTTCCCCACAGGGTTCCACAGGTGCTTTTGAGAGAAAGATGCTTGGGGAGGTTGTCTTTCTTTCTGGAGCTTTCAAACTTAGGGAATAATGTTGGTATCATTTGCCAGTTTATTAGAAAACTTCATTATAAGCCCTTATTCCTCTTCCCCAACCCTCAAAGGCACATGAAAACCTCTTGCAAGAGCATCACTTGTCTTTTGTGATGAGAAGTGTGTGTGTGCTGAAGGGAAGGAGTGCAGGTGCACGGCACATTTCTGTCTTGTCATAAACATCAGCACTCAGGATAAAGAGCAGTGCCGCCAACCGCCGCCAGGGAATCCCTCAAGTGGAGTTAGACTGCGACAAAAGCGGGTTGTCAGTTTTGATAGCATGTAAAAGAGCTTAATGCCTTTAGATCCATAATGCTCCGAGAAGTGGCAAAAATGACAATCATAATAAACAGAAGATGAGCACGGTTCTGACATGTGCTGGAATTTCCAATTGTGTCAGATTTCAGATAATGTCTGGTTATTTTTAAATCATAAAGCAGTAGGAAGTGATAAAAACAACAAGCATAGTCTTTTTTGAAAAAAACACAAATCCTGAACTATTCCAGAAGTTCTAATTGTGTCACATTTTCTATAAATTTGTTTTCTTTTGTGGATGGCACACACTTATTAAACACAATATGATTTGCCGCATTTTTTTTTAATCACATGAGGGATCCTCAAAAAGTTCATGGAGAATGCGTATCATGAAAATACTGTGCATGGAATTCAATTTTTTGCACCAAATAAACTTGTCATTCCATTTTTCAGTGAAGTTGCTAAAGTGTCCCTGTCTATTGGTCAGGGGGTGAACTAAGAAGGCAATGCGTATTTGAAAGTGAATCAATCATATATATATATGTATATATACATATATATATATAAATTTTTTGCCAGTTAGTTTTAAATGAATGCTGCTGACAGCACTCACAATGTCGCGAACATAAAGCTCTTTTTGTCTAACATTCCTGACAAATGCTCCATTGTCCAGAAGGAGCCATCTGTACGTATCTGACATCTTGGAGGAGGCTAGGTCACAATTTTTCACAAAGCAGTGTCTGCAGCAGGGTGTGGGTGTTCTGAAGTGCGTTTCAAGCGTTGATTTCTCTGTGGATAAGCGGCAGGCAGATCCCCCAGATGAGCAAAGCAGCACACAACTTCGCTCCAATGTGCTGGCTTGCTGGCAAACTAAAGTGCTGAGGGCCGAAGTGGCCACCAGGACACACCCGGGGTCTGCTTTCTTCCTCCATCTGCATGATGCTCTTGAAGTGTGGAAAAGGATGTGAAACTTGAAGAGCAACAAGTGAGGGATTTGTAAAGGGACACGGACCTCGCGAGTGCAGATTACCGGGTCACGAGTTCAAAGGCAGCTGTGCCCCTGCGCAGGCCTGCTGCGGAGTGCGCGGGAGCGCTTGCTTCCTCTGTGGACAGCTGGGCAGGGCACCGCCATTTCAGTCTGCTGAGTCCCCTGCTCTCCACCTCCTAAAGTGTCCCCTGGGGGCTCTGCAGGCCCCTGACATGTGCTGGAGAGCACGTCCTGAGACTGTGAATTGCACCGGCCTGTGGGAACCCTTTCATGCGTGCATGCAGCTGGCTGAGAAGGGAGCTGATGAACATGGACCTTGGCTTCCAGGTTTGCCTCTAGATCTCTGGAAAAGTCACGTAGCTCTGGGGTCCCCCAAGATTCAGGAGGTAGCCCAAGTGGTTACTGCCAGGAAAGTCTCCGTGCAGCTCTTTGAGGTGGCTTTGTCACAAATTTGCAGATGTGTTCTTTCCACGTGACAGAATTTCCAACTCCGTGCCACAGTATCTGGGCCAACTTGCCATGTTGGAACCCAGTACCTGTGGCTCAGCTTCCCATGAAAAAAAGAACAGGTTTTTTAAAAAATATTATTTATCTCTCTATTTATTTAGAAGTAGAGTTACAGAGAGAGACAGAGAGGTCTTCCATCCACTCGTTCACTCCCCAATTGGCTGCAACAGCCCGAGTTGTGCTGATTCAAAGCCTGGAGCCAGGAGCTTCTTCCGGGTCTCCCACATGGGTGCAGGGGCCCAAGGACTTGGGCCATCTTCTACTGCTTTCCCAGACCATAGCAGAGACCTGGATCAAAAGTGGAGCAGCTGGTACTAGAACCAGCGCCCATATGGGATGCCAGCACTGCAGGCAGAGGATTAACCTACTGTGCCATGGCACCAGCCCCAAGAACAGTTTTTAAAAGACAGAAAAATAAACACAGCCTGGGTATGCAAGTTAGGATGGTGTTGTTCAAAGCAGCCCTGCACAAACGCGAGTCGCAGCAGCTGCGTCGGCCGGTGTCTTGCCCCAACCTCCACCGGGATGCCAGCACTCGCTCTGGAGTGCAAGGAGCTGCTGGGCTTCAGTGGAAAGAGCAACAGTCTGGGCTTCTGGAAACCTGGGTTGCAGTTGTAGGTTGGGCAAGGATAATCCTGGCACGTCCCATCACATCTTGAGAACCTCGGTTTTCCCCATCTGTAGAATTGGAACTTTGTACTAGAAGGCCTCTGAGCTATAGAATGGCTTCCAAAGCACTGTTTCAAAAGCAGTTTGAATGCCTTAGAAGACTAGGATTATCCACAGAGAAACCATCTGAAGCCATGATAGTCATTAAATTACGTAGGCTCCCAGTGAATGGACAAAATGGATTTGTTCTGTAGAAAACTGGCCATGTGTTTCTAAGGGTTAGAAAGCAAAGCCCACAGTAGCATCCACATAAAGGCTTCTTTGCACAATGCTTGTGGGTGACAAAGACTGCACAGAAAATGGTGAAAGTAGCCATGTGAGTGGGAGAAAGGCAAGTGTGGTTTTTATTTTTTTATACATTTGTTCTAACATGTTATTTACTGCGTCCAATTCTTTTTTCAGGGACTAAAAATCAACTTCCAAACCACTTTTATCTTTAAGTTTACTTTATGGAGGCAGTCACACAGCCTTTGAAAAACTTTATTAGACTGCACTTACTACATTTGCTGGAAAATAATGCATTTATATGCCTATAGACCACCTTTCCCCCAAAACCACACAAAAGAAAAAAATCATGGATGTGTGTGCGTCTTTCCCTGTAAACAAAAAAGCGGGTGGAGCCAGTAAATATGGCGAAGTGATGCTTCCCATTGCTGCAGCCCACGGGAAACTCGAAGTGAGGAGAAAAGTGCTATTTATCAGACAAACCACTGAGAGCCGTGATCCCGTGCATTTTCATTTCTGCAGTGTTCCTGGAGTTGAGGTAATTCCAGAATTCAATTCTTTGTCTTTGAACTTCATCTTTGGAAAGCTTTTTAGTAAAACTAGGAGGTAGCGTGCAGAAGGTATAAGCCTGATGGGGAACAATGGTAAGTGCATGAGACTGGTGGGGGCATCCATGGAGGGCAGTGTTCAGATCCCAAGGGGATCCGAAGTGTCAAGATACTCATCATCCCCACGTCCGCGCGCCTGTTGGCAGCCCCTCACTCTGGTGACACCATGAGACTTCTGTTTAGAATCTTCTTAAACATGCCATCCCCAGTCAGGAATTCACTTGTCTGATTTTAAAAGAGAAATTTAGTAGAAAAGGAAAGAGAAGGGTGAGTGACAATATTGGCTTACTTTTTTCTTTTTAGCCTTAAAGGATATATGTCTCATTCTGTGATTCTGTCTGTCTCTTAAATGTGCACACGTATTTATTGCCAGGTACCTATCTTTGTAGGAGACATACAGGGGCTTTTAACATGACAGGAAACTAGAGCAGTGAATGTGGAAGCTATGGCCTTTAAAAAAAACCTTCTCCTCCCTCTCTCCCCCACCTCCCTCCCTCTCTTTATTTCCTTTCCAAAACCAGTCTGGGGTTCTACAGTAAGTGGGAGGACAGAGAAGAATGATGAACATCTAAGGAAACTCATTCTAGGCTCTGTGCTATGAGCTTTGGGTGTTTTAGCTCATTGCCCTTTGCATACATTTGTGTGCCGTACACATTTGTATACTGTTCTTTATTTTTAAGAAAGGATTTTGCTCTTAAGACAGTACTCAGCTGATAATGGAAGTAAAATGTGTATTAGTCAATTATTGGGAAGGTGAAAGAGAATTAGTTAAATAGAGAAGACAGCACAGAATCAGAAGAGACAAAGTCACCTCAGCACATCAGAGGTTGCAGGTTTTGCACATTTGAGTCCCAGTGTCTGAATCCCGGCTCAGCACACGGGAAGCTGTGGGTAGGGATTGTGAGCAGGGTGTTCCTACTACCCAACCCAACTTAGACCTGGGTTGTCCCCCACCCCCTGCCAGAGGCCCCCATAGCACCCCGTGTTGCTCATTCATAGAACCCATTGTCCTCCTAGTTACTTCTGCGTCATCTGTCTTCCCACCGAGGTTGGAAGCTATAGGCTTGTTGGGGAGCATCTTTTTCCTTCACCATTCAACATCTGGCACGTACAGCCAGAGACAAAGCTGCAAACACAGGCCCTGGGCCCTGGGCCACTTCCCCTTTCTCTTCCTACCCTGGAGGCTCCAGAATCATGCTTAACTTCCCCCCTCCTCCACCCTACCAGAGCTGGTCCTTTGTCTCCTTAGGAGGACAAGGAATTCTGGAGTGTTAGGCACGTGGCGCATGGCCTGGAAGTGGAGATCTAGGGTCACAGTGGGGTTTTTAGTGTGTGGGGCCCAGGGAAATTGCCTGAGTATAAGGGCAAGAGGCTGTGCAGTGAGTATTCCAGAGAGAGAGGGCTAGCCTGAGGGTCAGCCATGGTAGATCCAGGATGAAACACTCACTATAGCTCATTGCACTCACGCTGCTATTTTCTATTCTTTTCTACAAACTTTATGGGCAGAGAAAGCTCCTTTTCATTGGAGAGTCCCATCTGTGTGGGTGTGTACAACTTAGACAATCCTGGACTTCTCAGTAGTGATTCAAACCAATGGAGTCTCAAGACCCTGAGGAATTCCCTGGACAGTCAGGCCTTTTCCCTGTTACTGATAATGACTAGACCCACACAGCAAGTCTAATGGTTCCCACCACGTAGTTAAAGTTTGTGTTATTACGTGAAATTGCAAGTCATGGTCAATTCACATTTACATAGCAGTGACTTTGGGGTAGAGGCCGATGGAACTGTACCATTCAAATAAATAGAAAAATAAACAGAAATTTTTAATACAAGAAAACAACGTCATCTCACAAGTAGACCAATGCTCTATGCAATTTGGAAGTTAAAGTTCAGTGATATCATGAGAGCAGGGGTGCTGAGAGAACCTTCGCCAAACAACAGAGAACGTTCCTGGGGATGAACCCAGAATGCCATTTGTTTTCCTCCATTCTTCCATGTTAAGAGTAAAAAGGTGATTCTGAGAGATTTAGAATGTGCCTCAATTGCAGGGAAAAAGAGGGAATGTATATTCAGTGGACAGGAACTCCATTAAAAAAAGAATTGACAATTACTTAGAAGTCAGGAAGCCAATTTTCAAATCAATACCTTGCTCTAGAAGAAAAAGGTGATGTAGTGTCAAAGTAGGAAGCATTATCAAAGCTGCATTTACTTTGTATCAGTCCTTAAGTAGCCCTGGTCAATGCTGACACATCAGATAGGGGAAGAAGGGACAGCAAGGAGTTACAATCTCACCTGCAGCTTCACTCTCTACCAGACAAAACTTAGAGGACAGGGCTGAAAATCAGGTCTGAGTTAACTTTACATTCATGTGAGTGGAACCTACCTACCAAAGACATCTCCACCCGCCTGTAAGGCCTCTGCCCCTACAATGAACAGTGTAACTACAAGCAGGATCAGTTGCAAAATTGGGTCCCATTGAGATTCTCGGTGGCATCACGGGACAAAATCTGAATGTTATTAAAGGGAAAGTGGAAAACAAAAGAAAACTTAAAGTAAACTTCCTGGGAGTTGGCATCATGACTTAGTAGGTTAAGCTGCTGCCTGCAACACCCGCAACCCTTATGGGTGCCAGTTCAAGTCCTGGCTGGCTGCTCCACTCCTAATCCAGCTCTCTGCCAGTAGGCCTGGGAAAGCAGCAGAGGATGGCCTGAGTGCTTGGACCCCTGCACCCACATGAGTGACCTGGAAGAAGCTCCTGGCTCCTGATTTCAGTGTGGTCCAGCTCTGGCCAATGCAGCCATTTGGGAGGTGAACCAGCAGATAGAAGCTCACTCACTCGCTCTCTCTCCCTCTCCCCCCTCCATAACTCTACCTTTTAAATAAATAAGTACATCTTAAATAATTTCAATACACAAATTTTCCTCATCTTTGCTTTATTTAGTATGTGAGAAAGTCAATGCCATTCAGATGTGCAGAGCATTGGAGACAATTTCAGCTTATTCAGCTAAAGGGGAAGAAAGATATTTCAGTTGCAGAAGAATTAAACATGATTTGCAGCAGTTATCATTTTGAGGTGTGCAGTAAAGTGTACTTTAAGAGGAAGTAAAGGCATAGACAGCTGGAGTGGGATTATGACAAAGGAACCAACGTTGTTTTTTCAATGTTTGGGGCAAAGCTTTTTCCCATTCGTTTTAAATTACTAAGAAAAGTAAACATTTTGGTAAATGTTTCAGAGAGATTTATAGGTGACCCTAAATGCAATCTACTTGGTGACTGACTCAATTTTAATTCCTTTGGTTCTTGGTTGCAGAAAGGCCAACATTGTTACCACTTGCCTGGTCAAAGGTTACACTTCCTGCCCTCCATCAACCCGGCTGGGACATGTGAGTGTTTTTAGATACTAGTCAGGTCACCTTCCAAGGAGAGTCACTCACACTAGCCATCTGATTAAGGGCCTTCTGTAATGAATACTGCTACCAGGTATGCAATTAGCCCAACTCCAGCTTTCCCTTGTTTAATGAACGACAAGTTAGATGCATATTCATGAAGTGTAAGGACACGAAGGCAACTGGAAGCTAGTAAGCTAGACCCACCCTGGCAGCATTTTATTTTTATTTATGTTTTAATCACTTTTTAAAAAGTATAATACACAGGGAACTCGGAACTTGGCCATGAAAGCTGCTTTTCCAGCTGGACTTGAACCTGGGAGGCTGTGGGACAGGAGCTGCTGCATCACTGTGGGCAATGTGGAGCCAGTGAATGGCACCTGTGTGGGGCAGGGAGCAGAGCCCAACCACCAGCTGCGCAGGAGCTGGGTCTGAGCCAACCTCAGTCCTTGGTCGGCTGCACCTGTAGCTGCTTCTGCTCCTGAACCTCTCCACTCCATGAGCCCCTAGGTTCCCAGTGGCATTGAATTAGTTTGGATTGGGTTTTCTGACACTTGTCTCCTAAAGGAGTCCTTAGGAAGTAGAGATGTTGTCTGGTGGCTGAGAGAAGCCTCCGTGACCCTTTAAAGAAGCAGAGAAGGTGGCATTATCTCCAGCTCACAGGTGAGGGGACTGAAGCCCAGGGAGGTGAGGCAATGCCATTCAGTTCACACCAAGGGTGCCACGGGTGCGCTCTGCCACTCGGAGCTGAGCAGGGAGGGTGGGGACTCGGGCAGTGACACCGTCTAAGGGGTGTCTGCAAAGCAGACACCTGAGCCTGGGGATGAGGTGGGTGGATGCCATCCCTGGTTCCTGGAGATGGACTCCCGGGATCGGCATGGACAGGGTTTGTGCTAACACTCCAATGGCGCTGATTAAGAGGAAGGAAAGTTTATGAAAATGTGATGCAATCAGAACAGTAATGCTTTGGGGTGGTCACAGGAGAACCCACAGAAGACAGTGTGGACTCAGTATGGGGGAACGTTTTGTTCCCTTTGGTCTGGAGGAGTCTGAAGTGCTGTCGTTGTCATGGTAATAAGAGCACTGTGGTAGGCTATGGAAGGAAGAGGAAAAACAATCTCCTTATTTTCCACATGTAATTAATGATGAGGCAAATATTTAACAACATTTTGAATATTGCACTGCGTGGGAGCAGGCATTCAGTCTAGTGGTTGAGATCCCTGGGGCCCACACCGAAGTGTCTGGGTTCAGTTTCCGGCTCCAGCTTCCTGCTAGTACAGACCCTGAGCACCAGTGGTGATGGCTCAGTTGCCTGGGTTCCTGCCGTCCACATGTGAGACCTACGCCGAATTCCCAGCTCCTGGCTTCAGTGAGACCTAGCCCGGGCTGTTGTGTGCATTTGAGGAGTGAACCAGTAAATGGGGGTCTCTCTCTCTCTCTCCCTCCATTTCCTCTCTCCTCCCTCTCTCTTGATTGCTCTGCCTTTCTGTTGCATTCTGACTACAATTCTGTAGTAAATGCTTGGAGAATCATAAAGGAAAGAGCACCTAGGTCAGGAAGCCTCAATACACAGAAGTGCAATCAAATGGCAACACATTCGCAAGAGGCGATAAAAGCACATGTAAGCAAGAGCAACAGTAATCGCAGCCGTAATGAGTTAAGTGGGGCTAGGTAAAGGCGGCTTCTTGTATCTCCAGTTTTGAGCTAAGGTTGCAAGAGCTTGACCGGACTAGGAGAAGTGAGCGGGGAAGGGATTGTTGGTGTGAGCAACCTGAGTTGTCCCTTTCTTCCGCTGAGGCCCTGGAGTGGTGGGTGACGGAAACCAGGCTGCAGCCGGGTTTGACACACTGCCCATCTGGCTAGCAGGACAGGAAAGGTGACCCGAGGCAGCTGATAAGGCTCTGGAATAACACCGGGAAGGCCTTGCCTAGGATGGCAGCAGGGAAAATGTGGACAAGATGAATCCAAAGCAGTGGGGCAAGCCTAGGAAAGTGTACAGCGTTGGGACGTGAATCAGGCTGGGTCACATTCCTCTTCCCATAAGGCCAGGTGCTCTGGGGACCTTTAGTACATATTTACAGCATGAGTGAATGAGGCGGGCTAACCTGGCAGGATGCTGCAGAAGGAAGAGCAAGATAATAGCTATTGATCAAAGGCTGGAAGCTACAGGGAGTTGAAGATTCAGAGTAGAGCAGAGCCTTTTCTCTCTGCAAAAGCAAAGCCCTCGTTAACTGGGTGGGAGTTGCGGTTTCTTTGGTGGTGGCACAGCTGGAAGTTAAGCTGGCAAGGATGGATCTTTTTGACGCAATTAGATGTCCTGGTTATACCAGGTCTTCAACTTCCCACCAGTCGATATTCATGTCCTTAATGCGCCCTGGCTTCCCCTCTCACGGAATAAGAGATCAGAACCCGAATTCCAGGTGCCTGCATATTTTCTCTGATATAGAGGCTAGCTTGCGTGGAACAGCTAAGTACTCTCTAACTCAGCCCGGTGGTTTCAGCCAATTTCTCTCCCACCTGCTTACTGTCCTGGACAGATGTGCTTTCTCTCTTAAAGGGGCACCTCTTTTTCTCTCCAAATATTTTCTGATACCCACAAACAAATCAGCTAAAAGAGAAAGTCATCTTGTGGTTTCTGACAGATTTCGTGACTTTAAAGGAGGTTGATTGCTTTCCTCTACACACTCTCAATCAACAGAATCTCTCCCTTAATCATCCTCTGTTCCTCCCAGGGCAGGAAATTGTTCCAGTAAAGGGAGGCCCTCCCCCAGGGCCACGGAGCCCTCTGATCCTACCAGGCTGATGGCTGTGAGCAGGCTCGCTGTGCTGCTCCAGTGACCCCAGGAAATGGGATTCTGTTCCTGAGCCCGAGCCCCCAAATCTACCGCTTACTTCTTGTGTTACTTCTTCAATAATCTGAGTTAATTCCGTCAGGGCTTGGATGCCTTTAGCTCTTGCCTCTTACTTCTACTGCTGGTCCCTACTTAAATACCCACAACAAATCCCCTAAGCTCATTCCAGTGCCGATCCTTATTTCCTTGCATAAAGAGAAAGTTGCTTTTGAAGATAGTTTCTTTTTTTTTGACAGGCAGAGTGGGCAGTGAGAGAGAGAGACAGAGAGAAAGGTCTTTCTTTGCCGTTGGTTCACCCTCCAATGGCCGCTATGGCCGGCGCACCGCGCTGATCCGAAGGCAGGAGCCAGGTGCTTCTCCTGGTCTCCCATGGGGTGCAGGGCCCAACAGCTTGGGCCATCCTCCACTGTACTTCCGGGCCATAGCAGAGAGCTGGCCTGGAAGAGGGGCAACTGGGACAGAATCCGGCACCCCGACCGGGACTAGAACCCGGTGTGCCAGCACCCCTAGGTGGAGGATTAGCCTATTGAGCCGTGGCGCCGGCTTGAAGAGAGTTTCTTAAAGTGAGGTTCTTATGCACACACACACACATATATTATATATATATATCTTTCTGTATGTCATTCTATTAGGTCAAATCCTTTCTAGCCTATTTTTTCAGAAAGAACTTTGCCTTCTATTTCTTTTTTCTCTCTTTGGGGGAAACAATTCACAGCATTTAGGGGGAAAAAGGCTTAGAGTGGGCAGAGGAATACTTGAGTGAAAATGCCAGTTTTCCTTCATCTCTTGGGGAATAAAACATCTTGGCACAGGGACATTTTGTGGAGCTGTCAAGAAGCAGCTACTTCATAAATTAGCCCATTAGCCCCTTAATTCCAGTGACATTTGGCTTCTCAAGGTCATGGTAAACTTTTTCAAAATGAGGACACGCTCTTCCTTTGGTCTCCTTTTCACCAGTCTCTGGGCGCACTCCAGGATTGGGTTCTGTATTGCAGAGAGTCCTCTGCATATGTGGCTGGTGCCCTGGCTGAGGTAGCCAGGAATTCCTGCAGTGTGGTTCCATGTTGGTTTGTTGAAATTAATGCCTTACAATGAAAGCTTTCAAGACTAAATTTATGCCAATTTGTGGAATGTCTTGGTATTTTCACTGTAATTATTTAGGGTGTTTTTTGGCCACAAATGTCAGAAAACTAAATTAAAAAATAATGTAACTAGGAGGGCAAGTGTTTAGCCTTGCAATTAAGACATTGGCTCCATCTTGAAGCACCTGGGTTTGATACTTTTCTCTTGTTCCTGATTCCAGCTTCCTGCCAATATAGACCCTGGGAGGCCACAGAAAGAAACTGGACTCCTGCCACCCCCATGAGGGAGACCTGGACTGAATTCTCAGCTCCTGGCTTTGTCTCTGGCCCAGGCCCTGTCTTAGCAAGCATCTGAAGGGTGACCCAGCAGATGGGAGTGGTCTTTTTCCTCTGTGTCTACCTCTCTCTACCTTTCAAGTAAACTTTCTTAAAAATGATGTGAAAGTAAGTGGGGGTGTTTCTAGAAACACCTTACTCTTCCTTTTCTGCTAAAATTACAAGTAGTACCCACTTCACTCTCAAAAGTGTGGGATTTGGATGATGAAGAAACTTGTTGGCTGGCAACGCGGCTCACTTGGCTAATCTTTCACCTGAGGTGCTGGCACCCCGGGTTCTAGTCCCGCTGGGGCACCGGATTCTGTCCTGGTTGCCCCTCTTCCAGGCCAGTTCTCTGCTATGGCCCGGGAGTGCAGTGGAGGATGGCCCAAGTGCTTGGGCCCTGCACCCGCATGGGAGACCAGGAGGAAGCACCTGGCTCCTGGCTTCAGATTGGCGCAGCTCGCCAGCCGTAGAGGCCATTTTGGGGGGTTACCAGTGGAAAAGGAAGACCTTTCTCTCTGTCTCTCTCTCTCTCATCCACCTTTGTGCCCAGCACTGGCTGTAACAGATAACCACAGCCTTAGATGATTACAACACAGGTTTGTCACCTCCTGTTCTGGTAGTCAGAAGTCCAACACGCCCGACTGCCCGTGGCGCTCTTCCCTTTGGCCGCACTAGGAGAACAGTCTTTCCTTGCCTGGTGTTGGCTTCACAGATCATATACCCATGGAAAGTGTGTAACTGGAAGGTTTTCGGCATGCACACTGGGCTGGGAAACCATTGCCACAACCCACTAAAGAACATTTGCACCACCCAAAGACACTCCGTAACCACAAGCAGAGCTTCCCAGCTTCCCCCTCCTCCCACCCACCCCAAGCCAGTGCTGATCTGCTTTTTTTTGCTCTATAAATGAGTATTTACCTATTGTAGAGCCCCTCCATAACTGTAGTTGTATATCCTTGGACCCACATCTTTCCATCCTCCTCCTCTTCCCCACCCTGCTCTCTGGTAACCTCCATTCCACTCCAACCTCCAGGGGAGCCGCTCTGTTAGATCAGGAGTGAGATCACACAGGAGTGAGATCACGTTGTGATGGTCTTTCTGTGCCTGGCTTCTTTCACTTCCCATAGTGTTCTCCAGGCTTGTGCATATCACAAATGACAATGAATTCCTTCTTTCTCTGGCTGAATGGCATGCCACAGCCTTTTTATCCCTTCATCTGGAGAGGGACACCCAGGCTGATTCCCTGTGTCAGCTAGGGTGACTGGGGCTGCAAAGAACCTGTGAGTGCAGATGTCTCTGGCCATGCTGACTTTATTTCCTTTGGATGAGTACTCAGCAGTGTAGTGGGATTGCTGGGTTACATAGTAGTTTGTTTTTAATAGACTTATTTATTTATTTTTAATTTGCCTTTGCTACATTTTCTCCAACTGCCAAAGAGAAAGTTGTGAGGGAATAACCCTTGTTTCTTAGTTTCTTTGCAGTGTTTCATTTAGTGAGTACACATTTGATCTTAGTCTAAAGGCCGAGAAGGGATCATTTAGTGAGTACATATATCTTAGACTGTCAAACTGAAGATACGGAACTCTCTGAATTCCGTCCCTGGAGCTAGCAGAATGGTGTTCACAGAATCAAACTGGAAAGGAGTGGAGGTGGAACCCAGGAGGAAAACTTCCTTGTGACCACATCGTGTTGATCGATTCAGTTTTCCAAAGACCTGTGAGCAGGGACAGAACACAACAGCCCGGCGAGGTCCTTTGCAGGGTCTAGTTCATTGTCTCAGGAGCTACCGCTGATGAGGGAGGTGCAGAGAAGTCGGACACTGGGGTGATGTTTCATGCTTTAGAGAAGTTTTAGGCTCCCAGCAAAATGAGCAAAAGGCACAGAGATATATCCTAGTCCCCTTGTCCTCACACACGCACGCATCCCTCAGTATATTTGCTTTTGTTGGACTCTAAAAAGGCCATCTGCACTCCTTGGCCCGTGGCCTGTCCCTCCAACAATGGCTGACCGGGTCCTCCTTACACGGCCATCTCTTGGTCGTCTCTTCTGATTCCCTCTCCCACCTTTTAGAGCCTTTATAGTTACAGTGGGGCCCCTCAGACAATCTGGAATAATTCCCTTATTTTCACGTTATCATGTGAATAACAATCTTGATGATAGGAAGTCAGAGGAGGTTTGTGATGAACTAAGGACTGAATTTTCAGGGCCCTCTTCTGTTAACTTTGTAGTTTCTATTCATGCAATTCATTGGGATACTGAAAATTTTTTTTAGGTGGGGTAGGGTGGGGCTGCTCCAGAAGGCTTGGGACATAGCAAGATTGTTTTCAGTATTTTACAGATGAGGGGAGCAGGGCCTGGCGCACACACCGAGGTGTCTTTCTTCCCTTGCACGTGAGCCTCAGGGTGCTGCTTAGACTCCTTGGTCTTGTTGTATGACCCAACTTATAATGTGAGTGGATGTGCTAATCTTGAGCTACAAAAACAGACCTTGTCAGCACGTGTCTGTGTTTTATAGCAATCTGGTAACTTTTCTACATTATCCACGCTTGAAGCTTTAGTAGCCATGGTAGCTCATCATCTCACATACTTTCATGAACTTAGGCAACAATTATTGAGGACTACAGTGCAAAATAGAGTAGGATGTTCCAGTAAACAGATGAGTTTTAAGCCCCCAATGTTACTAGTGGTAGCAGGACTTTGTAAACACAAAAAGTCACAAGCGATAGATACTGCTTAATGTTCCTGCAAGAGCCAGAGACAATAACATGGCAGGCATGGGTAAGAACAGAGCAGGTCTTCACCCCTTGAGGAAGCAGACCATAAGAAAGGAAGTTAAGGAAGTTAAGACCATAAGAAAACTGCCTCGAGACACTCAGAATAGAGAAGCGACACCTGCTATTGAAGTGCCTCATCCTAGTTCTTCCATGGCATGGACAGAAGTATGGTTTTTCTCAGGTTATGGGTCTAAAACATGAATATACTATTTGTTTATTACCACAAATTACTTATTTTTAAAATATTTTGTAATAACGTTATAATTTCTAGTCCTCCATTCTGTATTTTTTTTAAAAGATTTATTTATTTATTTGCAAGTCAGTTACACAGAGAGAGAAGGAGAGGCAGAGAGAGAGGGAGGTCTTCCATCCGCTGGTTCACTCCCCAATTGGCTGCAATGGCTGGAGCTGTGCTGATTCAAAGCCAGGAGCCAGGAGCTTCTTCCAGGTCTCCCACGTGGGTGCAAGGGACCCAAAGACTTGCACCATCTTCTGCTTTCTCAGGCCATAGCAGAGAGCTGGATGGGAAGTGGAGCAGCTGGGACTCGAACCAGTGTCCATATGGGATGCCGGCACTGCAGGCAGTGGTTTTACCCACTATACCACAGTACTGGCCCCTGTTTAAATATTTATTTATTTATATTTATTTGAAAGAGTGACAAAGAAGAAATGAGAAAAAAAGAGTGAGATAACTTCCATCCACTGATTCACTCCTCAAATGCCTGAAATAGCCATGAGTGGGCCAGGCTGAAGCCAAGAGCCAGAAACTCCATCAGGCTCTTCCCATATGGGCGGCAGGGGCCCAAGTAATTCAGTCATGATTTGCTGTCTCCAAGGGTGGGCATTAGCAGCAAGTTGGATTGTAAGTGGAGGCATGATTTGATTCCAGGCATTCCAATATGGGATGCAGGCATCCCAAAAAGCAGTTTAACCCATCCCACTCCAAGTTATCATCTTCATGAAAGTCACTCATTTAATCAGTGAGTTCTTATTGAATACCCATTATAGAGTACCCATTATGTGCTGGCAACCCTCCCACATGTATCTTGGGATACATCAGTGAGCCAAACAAGGACCCACCTTCCTCCTCCTTTATGGAACTCACATTCCCAAGAGAAACTGCCAACAGAGAGCAAACACAATGAATTGCGATGTGTTAGAAGGTGGTAAGTGTCATGGGAGAAGAAACTGTAGAGAAACTGCAAGGGGATTAGAAAAGTGAGGCGAGGGATGGAGGAGGAGGATTGGTGTTTCAAATCTTCAAGTAGTCAGAGACCTCACTGAGCAGATGATAGGTAAGCAGAGAACTGGAGGTGAGGGAATTAGTTAGCTGTGCAGACAGACGTTTAGATCAGATTGTACCTCTTCCTGGTCCCTCTGCTCATACATGAAGCTTTTCCAAGTCTCCCCCGTAGTCCATACAGGAAGTCTAACCCTGTAAGAGGACTTTGTGCAAAGCAATTTCTTCTTCCTCTAAAACCATACCTTCTTCCTCTCTTCCATCGCTCCCTGCCTTGCTCCAGCCACCGGGTCAACTTTGGTTGCTCTGTGACTCTACTTTCTGCTACTGAGGCCCTTCCCTGGAACTTTAAAAACATTTATTTATTTTAAAGGCAGAGAGACATGGAGCAAGAGCAAGAGTGAGAGTGAGAGAGATCTTCCATCTGCTGGTTCACTCCCCAAATGCCCACAACACTGGAGGCTGGACCAGGCTGAAGCCAGGATCTAGAAACTCCATCCAGGTCTCCCACATGGGTGGCAGGGGCCCAACTACTTGAGCCATCACCTGCTGTCTCCCGGGGTCACCTTGTCAGGAAGCTGAATCAGGACCAGAGCCAGGACTTGAATTACAGCACCCTGATATGGGATGTGGATGTCCCAACAGTCTGAATGTCTGTGCTCCCTGTTCCCTGGGCGTTATCATGGCTCCTTGGCTTGGAGAGCTCCTAGATACTCTGCCGCATCCCGCTATTGGTTTTCTTCACAGCACTATTCATCACAAGCCAGTATTTTCTTGTTTTTATATTTGTTTCCTTACAGTCTATTTTCCTCCTTTGGATGCATGCATTATGAATGAACCTTACTCACAGAAAGGCACCTGATTCACCTTATTCCTTCCTTCCTTTTTCTCTAAAACTTAGCACACACTGAGCACCCAATACATTTGTTAAGTGAACAAATGCATTCTTGGGTGTATGAGCATTCGAAGGCCTGTTTGTAGCAATTAAGGATATAGGGCACTCACTAATCCACCCATCCCACCTACACACACACACACACTCACACAGAGAGAGAGAGAGAGAGAGAAGAAAGAGAGAGAGAGAGAGAGATTGGGAGAGATATGCTTTTTCATGTTGTAAAGGAAATGACAACAATCCGCAACAATCTGCTCTCCTACTGAAAGACCCATTGTTAGGGAGGCCTGAGGCAGGTAGAGTTTGCAGATAGAGTGTCCCAGTTACACTGCAAGTGACGGCCCCCACGACAGCTGCTTACTAGAGCACCTGCTTCACAATGGAGTAAATTAGAAAGTGAGATGATTTTCATTGTTATTTCGGAAATCATCTATCAATCTCTCACCTATCTATCAATCATCTATCTATCATTTATTTATATCTCTATCTGCCTGACTCTCAATTTGACTCTTGACAAGAGCTGGAGCCTCTTCCAACAAGTTGTAGATCGGATGTCAGCACAAGCAGGTAGCCACTTGCAGGCTTGTCATTACATAGCTCCAGGTGGCACCACCTGCTTGGTTTCCAGTTTTCAACACAGCTGGGCTTGGTAATGTGCTCTACTCTTCTGAAATGAAGTGAGAGGAACAAAGAAGGAATGTGGGCTGGAGGGAGGGGAAGTCCCACTTTGTTCCTAAATCTGTATATATAAGATATGTGAGACACGTATAACTTAATTAAAAAGAAAAAGATGGGGAATATTTCCTGGGGTTCATCTTCTCCAGGTTTCTTTGGAAATGAAATCAAATGGAGGTGGTGTGCAGGAGGCTGTCTACGAAGTTAAAGGATTACAGATGTTCTTACAGACTTGATTATTTTTGTTGAAATGCTTCTCAAAAGCTGCTTAAGTATTGCTTGGATGGTGGGTGAATGAAGGAACAAAAGATGGTGGACTCCTTTTGTTTGGGGAGGCAGCGTACTGTAACAGAAAACTGGAGGCCTCTGAATGCTTTATGACACGCCTAAAACCAAAGGAATTCAGGGCAATTAGCATAACCCCTGATGAGTAGTGCATCTATCAGTTCAAATAAGAATGGTATGCCCAATTTTTTGTCAATTCATTAGCAAAGATTCGAAAGTAATGGCAGGTGCAATCATGGTAAGGCTGTTGTCACACAAATGCTCTCATATAATATTTGTTTCATATCTTCCTCAATGAGCATGAGTTATTTTGTTATTCATGAAAAAAGTATTTTTTAAAGATTTATTTATTTGAAAGACAGAGTTACATAGAGAGAGGGAGAGACAGAGAGATCTTCCATCTGCTGGTTCACTCTCCAAATGGCTGCAAAAGCAGGGGCTGGGCTGGGTCAAAGCCAGGAGCTTCCTCTGGGTCTCCCACATTGGTGGCAGGAGCCCAAGCACTTGGGCCATGTTCCACTTCTTTTCCCAGGCCGATAGCTGAGAGCTGGGTGGGAAGTGGAGCAGCCAGGATGAACCAATGCCCATATGGGTGCTCCAGGTAGCCGCTTAACCTGCTGTGTCACAGTGCTGACCCCCAAATAAGTATTTTTATAAAAGATGGTGAAGGCAGAGTTGATTCTAATTTAGACCCCACAATATGCCAATTGTGTATATTAGATAAATTACTTACTCTCCCTGAGTCTCGATTTGTATCTAAAATAGAGAAGATCCATTCAATTTGCAGGACAGCTGTGATGCTTAAACAGACACTGTATCTAAGGAGGCTCACACAATGGCTGGCACACACTAGACAGTCAATGAGGAGCACTTACTATAATTTTTACTCTGGGGTTAGAGATGATTGGAAACTGGCAGGAAAATTGTCTTTACCAATTAATCTTCTATTTTTTATTGTGTACTTCGACATTTTACAGAAAAAAGATAAAGAACCTCTTACTGTTAGACTCCAGTTAATCATGTATATGCCTTTTCTGATTTTCAATGTAGAAACATACATTTTTGTCCTGTTTAAGGGGGTGAATCTTGTTTTACCATATCTGCACATCACTTTACCTCTGTCAATGTTATTTAATGGCTACCTAATAGGCTATGATAGTGATAGCAATATATCAGAATTTACTTATCTCTTTCCCAATTGTTGGACTTAAGAAATTCCTTCAATAAAATTGCTAGAAACATCTTTGTACAAGGAGCTTTTATTTCTTTTTAAATAGTTTCCTCAGAACCTGCAATTCAAAATGCATTAGTGTACCAAAAGATAATTTTAAAAGTTCTTATCGGCCGGCGCCGTGGCTCACTAGGCTAATCCTCCGCCTGCGGTGCCGGCACCCCGGGTTCTAGTCCCGGTTGGGGCGCCGGATTCTGTCCCGGTTGTCCCTCTCCCAGGCCAGCTCTCTGCTGTGGCCAGGGAGTGCAGTGGAGGATGGCCCAAGTGCTTGGGCCCTGCACTCCATGGGAGACCAGGAGAAGCACCTGGCTCCTGCCATCGGATCAGCACGGTGCGCCGGCCACAGTGGGCCGGCTGCGGCAGCCTTTGAAGGGTGACCCAACGGCAAAGGAAGACCTTCCTCTCTGTCTCTCTCACTGTCCACTCTGCCTGTCCAAAAAAAAAAAAAAAAAAAAAAAAAAGCTCTTATTGTATTTTTCTAAATAGCCCTTTAAAAAAGAATATTTATATACAATCCTACCAGAATGATTACACATGCAATTTAGAATTTTTGCTAATACAAAAGCATGGACCAGGTCATAGTTACTTTAATCTACATTTTTACTATTGGGAAATCAGAATATAAATTATAAATATTGATTTTTATTTGCACGTTATGTTTTTGGATGAGAACTGTAGTCTTATTTTTAAAGGACTTTTATTTACTTATTTGAGAGGCAGAGAGAGAGAGAGAGAGATCCTGTCTGCTGGGTCATTCTACAAATGCCCATTACAGGCAGTGTGGGGAGCAACTGGGAGCAACTCGGACTAGACTAAGTTACTGGAATTAAGACTTATTCTATGCATCTGCTCTCCCACAATATGGCGCTGGGAGAGGAGGAAACAGCTTCTACACAGCTGCCTCCAGTTCAACCAATAAACAGCAGGACCTGCTCCTGATTGGAGGAGAGCAGCGTGCTCGGCGTGTGGGTAGCAGAGTTGGGATTGGTGAAGAGGACTATAAAGGAGGAGAGAGACAACATGCACCAGGAACATCTAAGGGGAACATCTATCTGAAGGAACACCTGTGCAGCCCCCGAGAGAGCCGGCCGGCGGTGTGCCGCTCCCCCGCGGAAGTGGGGAAAGTGGCCAGGGGGAACCGCCCTTCCACGGAGGTGGAGGGACGGTAGCCAACCCAAAAGAACGAGCAGCAAACCTGGGAAGGGCCGAGCAGATGAAAGAACAACGCAGGGTCCTGTGTCGCTCCTCCACGAAGACGGGGAGCGACAGGCAGATCTGGACCAGTGCTGAAGAGAGGAGCCAGAACTTAATCTAGATCTGCCATGGTGGAAGAAACCCAATTACTCAAGCCAGGACCACTAGTCCTATGAGTCTGCATTAGTAGGAAGGCAATTAGGAGCCTGAGGGGGGAATTGAACCCAGGCACCCACATAAGGATGAAGATTTCTTAACCACTAGACCAAAGATCTGCGCCATGAATTACAGTATTCATATTTTTCCTTTTATACTCACCATTTTAACTCATCTAAAATAAATAGTTTTATCACAAAAGGTACTTCAAAATGTTTATGGAAAAACAGAATGAAAAGCTTTGTTTATTTTGGTGCAAAAATTTTGAAATCCATAGATAATTTTTTATAATATGCATTTTTCCATGAACTATTTAAAGATCTCATGTGTGTAAAATGGACCTGATTTTTTTCCCCAAACTGATTTCCATCCAATTTACTCACCAGCAACTATTAAATATTTATTTATTTCCAATTGGTTTATTAGTTTTAGTTAAATTCTCTGTTGGGTACCATAGAATATTTAGATATGTTGCTTACCAAACAAGCTCATTTTCATAAAAGCTTTTGTAACATTGGGAGGATAAACTGTGTCATTAAAAATGCCTATGTTGGATTGGACATTTAGCCTAGAAGTTAAGGTGCTTGTATCCCACATTGCAGTGCCTGGGTTCCATTCCTGCCAGTGTAGAACCCTGGGAGGCAACAGGGATGCCCAGAGAAATTGCATTCCTACCACCCGCCCGGGAGACCTGGATGGTGTCCCCAGCTCCAGGTCTCAGCCGTCGCCCAGCCCTGGTTGCTGTGGCCATCTGGGGAGTGAACCAGCAGATGGAAGCTCTGTGTCTCTCTGTCTTGCCACCTCGCAAATGAATAAAGAAATGCTCTGTTAGGTACTAAAGAAATTCTTTTCCAAGACTCTAAAGCAATCCTTCTGAGTGGAAGAACACCAATTTGGATTGAGTAGAAACGCCACTAATTCCACTGGGGGTGTTCTTAGAGATAGTTGGAATGTACTTTATTTGTATGTAGTCTTAAAAAATGCATGAAACAGATTTAGCCAGCTACATGGGCATTTTACTGACAGAACTGGCACCATTACTATGGAGGAAATTTTGATGGCTCCCCATACCTAGTAAGACAGAGGAAGAGTTCCATAGCATTCTCCCCTTTCGGCATCCTTCATCTTCCCTGGCCCCCGTGCCTCTCTGTCCCCTTTGCACCTCGCCATGAACTTACCAGACCAGGTTCCCTTTGTTACTCAGGATAGCAGGCCAGCTGCTTTAACAGAGACCATTCCACAGTGACTGCAACAAGGCAAGGTTTATTTCTATTTCGTGCAAGTGTGAGCTGGTGGACAGGCCCAGAGCGGGTTTCTCTTACCCCTTGGGTCATCTAGGACCAAGACGCCTTCTCCCGGAGGCTTGTTTTTAACCACATGGTTTAACTAGGCTACCATGCCCTGCACCTGAGCCGCGGAAGCGCTCAAAGAGGCCGCGGGAAACGAGAGGCTCCTGTTTAAGGACGCGGTCCCGGAGCTGCTAGCACACAGCTGCTTCCTTTGGCACTGTGACGCAGGGCTCGTGGTAGGAAGAGAGGCTGGAGCTTTAGCGTGCTCTGTGCTGACTCCTGTGGAGATGCGGGGGGGGAGTGTGTTCCACCAGGGGAAGAAGAACAGACTAGATAATGGGTTTCCTCACTTCCGCTCCATTTTCTCCAAGAAGACTTTTCTGAGATTCTCAGGCACAGTTAATTTCTCACCCCTCTGGGCTCCATACTTATGGCAAGCCATTTGTGTGAGTTACCTTTTTATTTCACACTTAGGAGGACACTCGTTTTGTGTCTCAGTGTCATGCATTATCTACCACGTTGACTTCTCCCCAGGAAGATGCAACTTGAACTCCTTGCCAACTTCCTCCCCTAGCACACAGCCTTCTGATGTCCCCACCCACTCAATACACTTCTACAGTCATTTTATCAGTGCCAGCATTGTGCTCTGTTCAGATGATATGACATGTAAATGCTTATCCAGGTGAGGAGCCATGTGGTGTAATATAACCATTTTTTCCCATCCTGCCTAAAATGTTCTTTTTTGCAGAGTTTATAATTAGGCTTGTTTTGAATAAATTATTGTTATTTAATGTCTATGTACTTATCAAAGAATTTGATTCAAAATTTCCCCAAATTGCACAATATGCTTAAACACATTCAACATAACCTACAGCTGCTTGAAGAAAATAAGCCTTCCGATGTGCTTGCATTGGCAACCCTTGTCCGCTCTTGGCATGTGCAGGCTCTCTTTTGTGTTGGTCCCTTGTTTCCTAGATTCCATGACTCCTCCCTATTTCGGGCACTGCACATCCTCCAAAGCCTTGAGAAAGCATTCAGAGATGTAATATTTGAGATCTTATTGGTTTGAAAACAAAATGGCTTTATTCTACACTCATTCTTAAGCGAGAGTTTGGTTGGTTATAGAATCCTGGGTTGGTAATAATTCTCCTTCAGCACGTCGGAGGCCTTGCTTCATTGCCCTCCGGAGTTGGGGTTTACCTTGAGAAGGCACACTCTCTTCTACTTCTTGATCCCTCAGAGGTGTCGGCTTTAACCTTCTGGAATATTCGGGGGCCCTTCTCTTTGTTTTCAGTGTTCTGAAACTTCATGCTACCGTACCTGGACACGAATCGATTTTGTTCTGCATACATGGTAGGACTTTTCATTCTGGAACTGGGTGTTTTTCCGTATTAAATTTGGTGCTGAATGATTCCCTTTATTTCTCCTCAGTTTCTTCTTTCTTTCTGTATTTCCCAGTGCCTGGACTTCAGACTCCCTGGCCTAATGCTCTAGTTTGCTTTGAGTGTTACCTCCTTTTTAGTTCGTAGTTTCTTTCTGCCCTAATTTCTAATTTCCAAGGTGTTTTTAAACTATTTTGACTCTCACATTTTAAATTTATATAAAAATGACAATCACATTTTAAAATATTTATTAAAGCAAAGCATATTAAAAATATTTCACACCTTGGAAGATATCTCTTTTCTCCAACTCTCACGTGTGGGTTCTCACTCTCTGGACTTTTTTTTTTTTTTTGGTTTGTTTTTTGCTTGTTTTGGCCTCCTATTATTTATATTATAGACTTTCATCATGTATCTAGTGATTCTTGGCTACTTTCTTATTTCAGATTAGGATCAGTAAAAACCTCTGTTCATGTGAGTAACGCATGTGGATGCTGAAACAAGTGAGTCAGATGGACCTGAGCCAAACTGACATAGCAAGAGCAAGACATAAACCTTTATTGGTGTATGTTACTGAGTTGTGGGTGCTCTTTACACCTACAGCATAACATAGCTGAGGAATACCGGGAACCTATAGCCTCTTCTGCCACAAGAATATTTGTTAAAATCAACTTCATTTTGGTAAAATTTGTATATGATACATTGCAGGCATTTAAAATATCCTGCTCATTGGGTTTTGTTGCATGTGTACCCCCTGTGAAGCTACTTCCACAATCAACATGTAGAGCATCACCAACATCCTACAAAATCCCTCATGTCTAATTGCAATCCATTCTTCCCTCTGGCTCTGGTCCCAGGCTGCTGTACTTTCTGTCACTGGATTAACCTGCATTTTCTACGTTTTTACGCAAATGGAATCATGCAGCATACCCTCTCTGGTTTTACACCGCTTTCTTTCAGTATACTGGTTTGGAGATTCACCATGTTGTATGAGGAGGCTTGAAAAAGTTTGAAAAAAAAAAAAAAGTATTGAAAAAATTCACAGAGGCCGGCACCGCGGCTCACTAGGCTAATCCTCCGCCTTGCAGCGCCGGCACACCGGGTTCTAGTCCCGGTCGGGGCGCCGGATTCTGTCCCGGTTGCCCCTCTTCCAGGCCAGCTCTCTGCTGTGGCCAGGGGGTGCAGTGGAGGATGGCCCAAGTGCTTGGGCCCTGCACCCCATGGGAGACCAGGAGAAGCACCTGGCTCCTGCCTTCGGATCAGCGCGGTGCGCCGGCCGCAGCGCGCTGGCCGCGGCAGCCATTGGTGGGTGAACCAACGGCAAAAGGAAGACCTTTCTCTCTGTCTCTCTCTCTCACTGTCCACTCTGCCTGTCAAAAAGAAATTTTTTTCACAGGAAATGTATATTATGATAAAACTATTCATGAATTTCAAAAATTTTGCCCCAACATAAACTAATCTTTAATTCCACTTCCCATGAACATTTTTTTTTTTTTTGACAGGCAGAGTGGACAGTGAGAGAGAGAGACAGAGAGAAAGGTCTTCCTTTGCTGTTGGTGCACCCTCCAATGGCCGCCGCGGCCGGCGCGCCACGCTGATCCGATGGCAGGAGCCAGGTGCTTTTGCTGGTCTTGGGCCATCCTCCACTGCACTCCCTGGCCACAGCAGAGAGCTGGCCTGGAAGAGGGGCAACCGGGAAAGAATCCGGCGACCCGACCGGGACTAGAACCCGGTGTGCCTGCGCCGCTAGGCGGAGGATTAGCCTAGTGAGCCGCGGCGCCGGGCCATTCCCATGAACTTTTAGAAGTACCTTTGTATTAGCAATTCTTGGCCTTCATTGCTGAGTAATATTCTATATATGGAAATACCTCTGAAAGATTTTGATTATTCTTCCATATTACTAATAATTTTTGAGCGTTCACTCATATACTTAGTGTATGAGTACTACAATACATTATAGACTGATACAAACATCTAAAATTTAACAGAAGAAAATAAACTTGGCTTCTTACATATAAAACATCATCCTGATGAGTTCATGAGTGTACATAGTCGGAGGCCATATTAGCACACCATTTGGATACTTTATGATACCTCCAAATTGATTCATTTTCCTCCCCCTAAATTTAACTTCTGTTGGTTTCCTTGTGCATGCAATTCATCATTTTACCCAACTAGACCAGGTTAGCAAGAATTACCTTCACCCACCTCTTTCTTATTCCTTATAAACAATTTCTAATCCAAAAATGTCTCTTGGATTTATCCAGTAGGTGGTTCAACACCTCCTCTCTGTGTTCATGGTGATTCCTGCTTGCCATTTCTCTTTGGATCAACTATGAAATGTAATACTTTTTCCAGGAAATCATCCATTTCCTTTAGGCTTCAAATGTGTCACTGCAAGTTGTATATGGTATTCTATTATAGTCCCGTAAGCCTCTTTAGGACTTGAGACTGTGCCCTTTTCACATTCCTAATTTTACTGTTTGGCTCTTGTTCCCTTCATCACGTTTGGGAGGAGTTCGCCCCATCTATTAGTCTTTTCAAAGAACTACTTTTAGAACTTATGCAGTTTTGTTTTCCATTTGACTAATTTCAACTTTAATCCCCCTAAAGTATAGTTTACATCAAGTCATTCCTTTCTTGGTAAGCCCTCAATGGCTCCCCATGGCCTTCTGAATTATGTACACACTCTTCAGACAAGTGTTTTTGGCCTTAAGGAGATGTGTGTTGAATGGAGCTCTTTCTCCATTGTCGGAGGAGGAGAGCCAAAGTTGTGTGGAGAAGAAAACCATGTCTGCAGACCAGCCCGTAATCTGTTTAGCTGTGTTATACAACACCTTTTATGTTTAACATCAGGGCCAGATCTCTGACCTCTGGCAAGGCTGTGAAATAGACCTTGCTTTCCTGAAAGTTGGGGATATAAATAATATTTATATATAAGGTCTGCAAAACTATAGGATCAGTTTCATGAGCTGTAATTAAATAGGACTCTTGCCATAAATTCTTCAGTTCCTGATGGCATGCAACAGCTGGTGACCTTAGTTTTTAATAGTGTTTTCAGGGGAGGAGGGAAGAAAAAGAGAGGACCATTAATATGGCCTAGCCTCTGAGACTTTTGTGAATATTTTGGTTTAGTATATACCCCCATCCACTAACTGAAAGACATCTGTTCCTCCTGTCTGTAGGCAGTTGATATTGGCACTGAAGGCCGCCCAGATGAATGGGCCATCCCAGTCATGGTCCACCCGTTTGATGGAGAGGTGGTATTTATCACTTTTGGTGGACTTAGGCAACTGAGCTGATTTTTATTCCCCACAGACTAACATTCTCAAAAGCTGAAATTACTGATTGATTTGAGATCTCTTTTTACTTTCTATGAGAAAAAAATGCACTGCCAGCTGCCACACAACTTGCCACATTTAGGCAAGTGTGACTGGGGCCTAGTGGGCTTGTGGATTTTCCTGAACGTGTTGCATGAGAGTGTCATGGCCATGGCCACGGTCACTTCCCACACTGATTGGGTTCCCAGACTCATCACGGATTGTGAGGCATGGCAGGCAACTGGTGGTCTAAGCCATTGGGGAGATTTGTTTATTTATTTATTAAGATTTTTATTTGAGAAGTAGAGGTACAGACAGTGAGAGGAAGAGACAGAGAGAAAGGTCTTCCATCCTTTGGTTCACTCCCCAGTTGGCCACAACGGCCGATTCGAAGCCAGGAACCAGGAGCCAGGAGCTTCCTCTGGTCTCCCACATGGGTGCAGGAGCCCAAGGACTTGGGCCATCTTCTACTGTTTTTTCAAAGGCCACAGCAGAGAGCTGGATTGGAAGAGGAGCAGCCGGGACTAGAACCAGCACCCATATGGGGTGCCGGCGCCGCAGGCGGAGGATTAACCTACTGTGTCACGGCGCTGGCCCCTTGGGGAGATTTATTGATATGAATATGATGGAACACAAGGATGGACTCCTGTACTACTTGCACTTGGGGGTGTGATGGATCAGAAGATAGCTGTGGGGGGAAGTGTCCAGCTAGTGCAGAATAGGGAGGTAAAATATAGCTCAAATGTTATTTCTAAACTTTAAACATTAAACATTTTTGATTTGTTTCTGTTCATAAAATTAATAGAGATTCAGTATAAAAATTGGGTTAAAGAGGTGAAAATAAAATGCATCCAGTTTTCAGAGAAAAGTCACTCAATATTTTATTTATGTCCTTATAATCATTTTCCCCCCAGCCACATGTCTAATTAACAAAAATACATCTATACTAGATATTTAGTGATTGGCTAGGACAGTTTAAAAGGTATCAGCTTTGTGATGCTCTTTTCATTGTCTCTTGCCTCAAGTCTGGGCAGTTTGTGACTTGCTTGTAATTGATAGAATGTGGCCCAAGTGGCTCGGTGGGACTTTGAGGGCTGGGCCAGAAGCTTTGGTTCAACTTTTACCTGTTCTTCCTCACGCTCGTGCTGAAACCCCAAGCTACGATGCCAGTTCAACTTCCTGAATATTAGCTTGATGTCCAATGAAGAGGCCAGGTGTCGGCACAGAGTTAACAGCCCAAGCCCAGCCCAAACTCCCTGCTGAGCCACCCCATCTTGGCGCCAGAGAGCTCTGCAGATGACGCAGCCTTAGTGTTCGGCTTACTGCCGTGGCTTGGGAAGTCTCCCACAGGAACTTCTCAACGGAGCCCTTCCTAAATTCCTGACCCACAGTTTTTTACAAAAGCTTGTATTTATTTATTTGAGAGCTAGAGATACAAACAGAGAGAAGGAGACACAGAGAGCAAGGTCTTCCATCTGCTGGTTCACTCCCCAAGTGGCTGCAACTGCCAGAGCTGGACTGACCTGAAGCCAGGAGCCAGGAGCTTCTTCCAGGTCTCCCATGTGGGTGCAAGGGTCCAAGGGCTTGGGCCATCTTCTGCTTTCTCAGGTCATAAGCAGAGACCTGGACTGGAAGAGGAACAGCAAGGACACGAACTGGCACCCATCTAGAATGCTGGTGACACAGGCAGAGGCTTTGCCTACTACACCGTAGCGCCAGCTCCCTGCCCTAAGCATAACCAGAAAACATGGTTAAAATGAAACATATTGTGCAAAATATTGTGAATTCTTCTTTCATTTCATTTCATTTCCCTGTATACAACATCAGTGGTTGTAAAATGTTTTATGGGATGAAAATAACATTCTTTCTAAAATAACCCCCCAGTGTCTACCTACTATTAAATCTTTTAATGAGTAACATATAGTGAAATCTTTGTGCATACCTAGTGTGGGGAGCAATCCGGACTAGACTAAGTTACTCGAATTAGGACTTATTCTATGCATCTGCTCTCCCACAATATGGCGCTGGGAGAGAAGTAAACAGCTTCCGCACAGCTGCCTCCAGTTCAACCAATTAACTGTAGGACTTGCTCCTGATTGGAGAGCAGCGTACTCAGCCGAGTTGGGATTGGCGGAGGAGGACTATAAGAGAGAGAGAGAGAGAGACAGAGTGTGTCTTCTACCGATTGGTTCACTCCCCGGAACATCTATGGGGAACATCTAAGGGAACCCGTGCAGCCCCCAGAGAGCCGGCCGGCGGTGTGCCGCTCCCCTGCGGAAGTGGGGAATGCGGCCAGGGGGAACTGCCCTTCCACGGAGGTGGAAGGGATAGTAGCCAACCCGGGAAGAACCAGCAGCAAACCCGGGGAGGGCCGAGCAGACGAAAGAACAGCGCAGGGTCCTGTGTTGCTCCTCCACGAAGAGGGGGAGCGACAACCTAGGAGTTATCTCTTAAGATAACTTCCTACATTTCAAAAAGTCGAAGTGCTAGTTATTATTTTTAGTGCTTTTAACAAATGCCATCAAATTGTCCTCTACCAGTAGTGTATGATAGTGTGTGTGTGCCTGCTCACTCTCTCTCTCTCTCTCTCTCTCCGTGTATGTATAAGAGAGAGAATGAATAGAAGATAAATTATGAATGAACAAAAGAATGAATAGAGGAGAAATTTGCAAATCAAAGTTCCACAATTTGGATGACCTTGAGCAAATTCCTGCAGCTCCCTGAACTTCGTTATAATCATGGGCAACCTGGAGATGAGAATACTTACCTCAAAGGATTGCGAGGAGAATTAAATAAGAGAAGGTATTAAAATGCCAGGCCCAGAGAGGTCATTCAGAAGGCTACCTGTTGCTCTTACAGTTAGTTATGCCGAGAGCGAGGTAATCATTCCCAGGTTCTTGTTCCCGCGGGTGGTTCTGCTTTCCTTCTAGTTCTCTCTGTGGTCCCTGTGCTCTGGGACTTTTCACTGCTGCATCAATGCTTTCTGAGTGGTAGCCGGCAAAGGTTGCAAGTGTCACTTCTGCCAGCTACTGGGTGCATCTGAAGAGGCCAGGCTTGAAAGTGAGGCATCTTTAAGGTCAGCGGCACGGGTCCCTGACGCCACCAGGACTCCTGCACCTGCCCTGCCGAGGGAGCAGACGTTCTGGGGAGGAAGACCCCCTGTCATCACGCCCTTCACCCCACCGGCCTCGAGCACTCCCTGTCATGAGGCTGACCCTGTTCCCCAGCAAGCCGGCCTTGCTGCTGAATTAGACGTGAGAAAACCAAACCCCGCAGACAGTTCTTTCACATTAAGTTCTGAATTAATTTTGGGAGACAGCACGTGAGCTCTAAGGCGTGTGTGAAGGGAAAAGTGTTCACAGATGTGGGCAGGGGCAGGGTGGGGGCTCTGTAGGCTCTTTGGAGGACGTCCAGCTCTGGGCAGCCGGAAAGGCTGATGGCACGCATGCTCTCTGCTCGCTATTGGCAGAGGACAGTGGGGACGATTTTCTGCACCACTTGGATTAATCTCTTTAGTATTCTTTCTCATTCCAGAAAACGGGATGAATTGAGCACTACAAGGAAGAATGTGTTTTTGACTTTGTTGAAGCTTTTCCATGGGACTCAGCCCTGTTTTACTTTCCATGTACACAGATGGTCTTGTGGTAAATGTACTATTAGGCAGCAGTTAAAGATCCTTCTTTAGAGACTGGAACTAGGCAAGATGCTCTTTTTAAAAAAAAAAAAAAAAGTAAAAATTTGAAATTTGAAAAACAGTACATTATTTTCATTTGTATATTTCTTTTTAATCTTTGTCTACATACTCATGGTGTAGTTATAAATTTTCTCTTAATATGCTCAGGTCTGCAAAAATACAGCTTTTTGTCTCCACAAATCCAATCTGATCTTCTTGACTTCCCACCTGCATGTTGGTGGTATGAAAAAAGGTAAATAGTAGGTGTTGTTAGTGGGCAGATTTGGTTGATATGAGCATTAAGCAGTTTTCATAAATGTTCACCTGCTTCAGATAACATGGGCTCTGATGCATGCGCGCCCCTACCCTGCTCTTCTCTTAGGAGGATCTGGTGAGTGAGAGAGGACGTGGGAGGAGATGGGGGCCTTTGAATTTGAAGAGATTTCCTTGGTATATGTGTTGGTCCCTGCTGTAAAATTTGGTGGCTGTCCAGGAGGGCAACCGTGGGGTAGGACCTGTCCCATAATTGGGTATGACTGGGAGCCAAGGCTCAGGTCTCTGGTTAGGCAGCTTGGGAAAGATTGGAGGTCTCCCCTAGGGACCTGGCATCTCTCACCTGGACTTTCACTGGAGGCTCCACGCCCTTGGATTCTGTGCCACATGCTCCGTCTGGCCTGGCCTGGTCCTTGCATTTCAACCTTCATCTCCACGGGCCCTGCTGGCTTTCAGTGCAGCGGCCATCTGTGTCTGTCCTCAGGGCATGCGAGAAGTTCTGGGTCATATTCAAGCCACACATCATCCAGGTGGCCAGGAAAGCTGGCCTGTTGCCCCATGCTGTGCTACAGTTTATTTTGATGCCTCCACTTCCAGTTTGGAGGGGCCAACCTCCTCACGGAGTTCAAATATGAGGTGGGACCAAAGCTCTCCTCCCTCCAGCCTCCCCTCTCATCTTCCCCAATTAAAAATGTGGTCCAGTTGGCGAGGCCTCAGCTTGGTTATTCCAACAAGGGCACTATGTTATCTAGACCTCACTCCACCTCTCAGCCACGTCTGGCTTTCAAGAAAAATGTCTCCCTGAAGAAAAGAGAAGATTGGCCCCAGCCTCAAAGCTAACCCATAGTCTCTTTGTTCTGTCTACACTACTTACCTGAGTATCTTGGGTGGGACAATAACTCAGTTCTTTTAGACTGAAAGTAAAAGGCTGCAAGAAGACATGATTTCAAGTTGGCAATATAAATACATGAGTTTAATACTTGCAGGCTATCATCCTAGTAACAGAAGTATTTTATATTATTACATTCAAAGTATAGATAATTTTATAATATGTTCTTCCATCACTTACAGTATTTGTCCCTTGTACTATAATAAATATCTATGTTTTCATAAAACAATTTTAAAATGACTATTTTTAGCAGCTATGAAATATTTCACAAGTTTGGGGTACCATGATTTAATTAAATGGTTGTCAGACATTGTATTAGTTGGCTACGCTGCCATAATGAAGTACCACACACCGAGTAGCTTTAAAAACCCAGAAACTTACTATCTCACAGTTCTAGAGGCTGGAAGCCCAAAGTCAAGAATATCAGCAGAGCCATGCTCCCTCTGAAATACCTAAGAGAATCCTTGCTTGCCTCCTCTTAGCTTCTGGTGATTTGCCAGGAGTCGTTGGTGCTCCTTGAATCGTAGATGCATCACCACAGTCCTCAGGCTGCACAGGGTGCTCTTCCTGTGTCTCTTCTCATATTCACCCCTCTGTGCACATCCTGGTCAGGTCTAATTTTCCTCTTTATTTTTTTTTTAAAGAAATCAGTCATACTGGCTCAAGATCCACCCTACACTCCTCATCTTGACTACATCTGCAAAGACCCTGTTTCTAAATAAGATCACATTTTGAGGCTGTGGGGGGATAGGACTTCAACATATCTTTCTTGGGGAGCATAGTTTTTAACAGGAGTTCAGGCTGCTTCTTGATTGTTGTTGTTGTTGTTAGTGGTGATCACGGTGATATTATTATAGGTAAAGCTGCTCTTGAATTCTTCCAAGTAGATAACCATTTTACTTTTGTTGAAATGAATTCTAAAATTGAAAGCAATGAAAACATACTGGAAATAAACATTTTTAACGTAAATTATTGAATTCCACTTTTCATTATTCATACATTTTCAATTGATATTGTAATAATAACTTGTTCAGAGCTTGAAATCAGTTCATTCATAAATAATAGACTCAGATTGAGTTGAACATAATCTGATCACTAGTAAGGCACTGTGAACAAAATAAAAATTTAAGAACTGAAAAATTACTTCTTTTTCTAAAGAGTTGTTTTGGAATCATGTTGCGTCGCCACATGTAGTAAAGTTTTTCCAGATAGTTTTCTGTGAAGGACAACTGGTAGTCATGTTTTCAACATGTTTCGAAGTTCTAATGTTGCCAAAGGCTGCCAGAAGAAAGGAACTTCTGTTTTGGAAAGATGTCCTGGGAAAATCGTATCTTTATAATTTATGATGGGAGGTTCCTTTATTCTGTATCCCTGAAAAACTCATCCAGATCTCATTTACTGGGCCTCTGCCTCAAGGCCTGGGCTCTGTGTGTGTGTGTGTGTGTGTGTGTGTGTGTGTTTGGGGTTTCCAATTGGATCCCACATGTCCTTCACCTGATCCAGTTTTGTGGGTGGCTGGGATTCAGTAGACTCTTGGTACTCTGGGGAGACCTGAGATTTCCTGGCAATGGTTGATTGCAATGTTCTCATTACAGTTATTCTGACTCTGAGTCTTCAAGGCCTGCAGTATAGCTCCACAATCTTTCTATATCTTTCTGTTGGTAATTCCTTCCTCTTTTCTAGTTGCTTTGATGCCACAATTAGTGAGAAGGCATTAATGTTGCTGGGCTCTTCCTGTGTGCCAGCATTGTGTTATGTTTTTCACAGACCAATTATATAATGTTGCAATTGAAAGCTGGCGCTGTAATTCCCACTTGCAAATGGGAGAATGGGACTCAGGGTAAATTAGAAATATTGTCTAAAGGTCCCCAGTGACCGTGTGGCAAAACCTGCATTCAAACCGAAATCTGCCAGGTGCTCGAAGCTGTGTGCTAATTCTAGTACACCTCAATTCCTCCCGAGACAAGGTGTACTTCTCTGCAATGGGCACACCTAAAGCAAACCTGAGCATATCTGGGATTGGTTTGGGGCTAAGGAATCATGAGGCAAATCGAGATGGGACTAGCGCAGTGGTTCACAACCGGGTTGATTTAGGCCCCAAGGGACATCTGGCAAAAAATGGAGACGTATTTGGTTGTCATAGCTGGGGAGATGGGTTTTATCGGCACCAGGTGGGTAGAAGCCAGGGACACTGATGAAGATCCTACAACACACACTTTGCTATTGTTAAGAGAAGTAGAATAGAGAAAGAACAGAGTTTGGAGAAATTGATTCATAAATTAACAGGCTCAGAATGAGATTGATACTTACTATCCAATAGATAATCAGATGAAACAAAATGCTCACAACATACAAATATCTGGTATAAAATGTTAACGGTGCTAAGGTTGACAAACCCTAGTCTAAAGGGTTCGCTTTTCCTAAGGCTTAGGAAGTTAGTGTTGTCACTTGGCGTCTCTCTGCCTCAGTATCTTTAAGTGTAAAGTGTATTTGCAGAGACCCATGAACTCTGTGATTCCAGGGTTCATTAAAGAATTCCCATGCCTGAAAAACCAAAAATGATATAATCCTGCTTTTTCCCCCCAGAAACCTTTTATTTAAGGAAGACAAACTTTATGCATTTCATAAATACAACTTTAGGAACATAGTGATTTTTCCCACTGTACCCAGCCTCCCACCCTCACTCCCACCCCTCTTTCTCCCTCTCCTATTTCCATTCTTTTTTTTTTTTTACTAAGATATATTTTCAGTTAACTTTATACACATATGATTAACTCTATACTAAGTAAAAACTTCAACAAATAGTATGAAAAATAACTGTTTCTCAACAGTCAAAATAAGGGCTTTTCAAAGTCATTGCTTCTCAAAGTGTCAATTTCACTTCTATAGGTTACTTTTTAGGTGCTCTATTAGTTACCACAGATCATGGAGAACATATGGTATTTGTCCTTTTGGGACTGGCTTATTTACTAAGTATGATGTTTTCCAGTTTCATCCATTTTGTTGCAAACAACAGAATTTCATTTTTTTTACTGCTGTGTAGTATTCCATGGTGTTTTTATCCCATAATTTCTTTATCCAGTCTTCAATTGACAGGCATTTTTGAGTTAATTCCATAACTTACCTATTGTGAATTGAGCTGCAATAAACATGGGGGTACAGATAACTTTTTCACATGCTGATTTCATTTCCCTTGAGTAAATTCCCAGGAGTGGGATGGTTGGGTCATATGGTAGGTCTATATTCAGATTTTTTATACATTTCCACACAGTCTTCACAGTGGCTATACCAGTTTGCATTCCCACCAACAGTGGATTAGGGTACCTTTTTCCTCACATCCTCAGCAGCATTCGTTGATTTCTGTTTGAAAGCCATTCCAACTAGGATGAGGTGAAAGCTCACTGTGTTTAGATTTGCGTTTCTCTGATGGCTGGTGATCCTGAGCATTTTTTATGTGTCTGTTGGCCATTTGGATTTCCTCATTTGGAAAATGCCTGTTTAAGGGGCTGGTGCCGTGGCTCACTTGGTTAATCCTTTGCCTGTGGCACCAGCATTCCATACGGGTGCCGGGTTCTAGTCCTGGTTGCTCCTCTTCCAATCCAGCTCTCTGCTGTGGCCAGGGAGGGCTGTGGAGGATGGCCCAAGTGCTTGGACCCCTGCACCCACATGGGAGACCAGGAGAAGCACCTGGCTCCTGGCTTCGGATAGGCGTAGTTCCAGCCATAGCGGTCATTTGGGGAGTGAACCATCGGAAGGAAGACCTTTCTCTCTGTCTCTTTCTCTCTCTCTGTCTATAACTCTACCTGTCAAATAAAAAAATAAAAAATAATAAAATAAATAAAAAAGAAAAATGCCTGTTTAAGTCCTTTGCCCATTTCTTAACTGGGTAGTTTGTTTTGTTGATGTTGAGTTTCTTGATATCTTTATATATTCTGGTTATTAATCCTTTACCAGTTACATATTTGTAAATAATCTCTCCCATTCTGTTAGTTGCCTCTTTACTTTGCTCAGTGTTTATTTTGCAGTGCAGAAGCTTCTCAACTTGATATAATCCCATTTGTTAATTTTGGCTTTCACTGCCTGTGCCTCTGGGGTCTTTTCTAAGAACTCTTTGCCTATGCCAATGTCTTGCAGAGTTTCCCCAATATTCTCTAGTAAATTGATGGTATTTAGGTCTTTAATCCATTTTGAGTGGATTTTTGTGTAAAATGTAAGGTAGGGGTCCCACTTCATACTTCTGCATGTGGAGATCCAGTTTCCCCAGCACCATTTGTTGAAGAGACTGTCCTCGCTCCAGGGATTGATTTTAGCTCCTTTGTCCAAGAGGAATTGACAAGTTGGTTGTAGATGTATGGGTTGATTTCTGACATTTCTATTCTGTTCCATTGCTCTATCCATCTGTTTTTGTACCAGCACCAGGCTGTTTGATTATAACTGTCCCTGTACTATGTTTTGAAATCTGGTATTGTGATGCTTCCAGCTTTGTTTTTGTTGTATAAGATTGGTTAGCTATTCTGGGTCTCTTGTGTTTCCATGTGAATTTCAGCATCATTTTTTCTATATCTGAGAAGAATGTCCTTGGTATTTTGATTGGTATTGCATTGAATCTGTATATTGCTTTTGGTAGTATGGACATTTTTATGTTATTGATTCTTTCAATCCTTGAACATGAAAGAGTTTTCCATTTTTTTCTATCTTCTTCTGTTTATTTAATGTTTGTAATTCTCATCATAAAGATCTTTGACATTCTTGGTTAAATTATTCCAAGATATTTGATTTTTTTGTTAGCTTTTGTGAATGGGATTGATCTTAGATGTTCTTCCTCAGCTGTGGCATTGTCTGTGTATACAAAGGCTATTGATTTTTGTGTGTTGATTTTATATCCTGCCACTTTACCAAACTCTTATATGAGTTCCAACATTCTCTTAGTGGAGTCTTTTGGATCCTTTATATATAGAATCATGTCATCTGCAAATAGGGATAATTTGATTGCCTTCTTCCCAATTTGTATCCCTTTGATTTCTTTTTCTTCCCTAATGGTTCTGGCTAAAGCTTCCAGGACTAAACTGAATAGCAATGGTGGGAGTGGACATTCTTGTCCGGTCCCAGATATCAGTGAGAATGTTTCTAACTTTTCCTCATTCAATAGAATCTGGCTATGGGTTTGTTGTAAATTGCCTTGATTATGTTGAGGAATGTTCTTTTTATACTCAACTGGCTTAAAATTTTCATCGTGAAATGGTGTTGTTTTTCATCAAATACTTTTTCTGCATCTATCGTGATAACTGTATGTTTTTTTTTTTGTACTTCAGTTTGTTAATGTGATGTATCACATTGATTGATTTGCAAATGTTGAACTATCCCTACAACCAGAGATAAAACCAACTTGGTCCAGGTGAATGATCTTTCTGATGTGTTGTTGGATTTGATTGACTAGTATTTTGTTGAAGATTTTTGTGGCTATTTGTAAAGGAAATTGGTCTGTAGTTCTCTTTCTCTTTTGTATCTTTTTCAGGTTTAGTAATTAAGGTGATGCTGGCTTCATTGAAGGAGTTTGTAGGATTCCTTCCTTTTCAATTGTTTTGAATAGCTTGAGAAAAGTTATGGTTAGTTCTTCTTTAAATGTGTGGTAGAATTCAGCAGTGAAGCCATCTCGTCTTGGGCTTTTCTTTGCTGGGAGAGTCTTTGTTACTGATTCAATTTCCATCTTGGTTATTGGTCTGGTTAGGTCTTCTATGTCTTGGCTCAATTTAGGTAGGTTGTATGTGTCTAGTAATCTATCCATTTCTTCTAGGTTTCCTAATTTATTGGCATATAGCTCTTTGTAGTTATTTCTTATGATTCTTTTTATTTCTGTGGTGTCTTGTTGTTACATTTCCTTTTGCATCTCTAATTTTATTGATTTGGGTCTTTTTTTTTTTTTAGTTCATTGGGATGGTGTGTCAATTTTGTTTATTTTTTAAAAAAACCAGCTCTTTGTTTTGTTGATTTTTTTGTATTTTCTTTTGGTTTCAATTTCTAATTTTAATGATTTCTTTTCTCCCACTAGTTTTGAGTTTGGTTTGCTGTTGTTTTTCTAGGTCCTTGAGATGCACTGATAGCTCATTTATTTGGTGCCTTTCCAATTTCTTGGTGTAGGCACCAATTGCTATAAGCTTTCCTCTTAACACTGCTTTTGCTGTATCTCATAAGTTTTGGTATGTTGTGTTGTCGTCTTCATTTGTTTCCAGAAATTTTTTTATTTCTCTTTTCATTTCTTCAATGACTCACTGTTCATTCAGGAACATGTTGTTCAGTCTCCATGTGTTTGCACATGTTTTAGAGATTATTTAGTTGTTGATTTCCAGCTTCATTGCATTTTGGTCTAAGAAGATGCATGGTATGATTTCAATTTTTTTGAATTTGCTGAGACTTGCTTTATTGTACTGCATGTGTTCTATCCTAGATAAAGTCCCATGCACTGATGAGAAGAATGTGTATTCTGTAGCTTTAGGATGAAAAATTCTATAGATATCCATTAGACCATTTGGTCTACAGTGTTGATTAACTCTATTGTTTCCTTGCTGATTTTTGCCTGGTTGATCTGTCCATTGCTGAAAGTGGGGTACTGAAGTCCCCCATTACTATTATATTGGAGTCTGTGTCTCACTTTAGATCCATTAACATTTCTTTTAAATAGCCAGGTGCCCTGAAATTAGGTGCACATATGTTTATAATAGTCACATCTTCCTGTTGAATTGATCTCTTATCATTACATAGTGCACTTCTTTTTCTCTTTTAATAGCTTTTTGTTAAAGTCTATTTTGTCTGATATTAGGATGTCTACACCAGCTCTTTTTTCGTTTCTGTTAGCATGGAATATGTTTTTCCATCTTTCAGTTTTAGTCTGCATGTATCTTTGTTGGTGAGATGTGTTTCTTGTAGGGAGCAAATAGATGAGTTTTTGTTTTTAATTCATTCAGCCAGTTTGAGTCTTTTAACTGAGTGGTGAGGCCATTTCCATTCAAGGTGACTATTTATAATAAATGACTTGGCCCTGCCATTTTCCCATAAATATTCCTGTTGTTTACTTTGGATTTCCTTTGTACTTTTACTGGGAGATTTCCTACCTTTTCCTTCTTTCATTAGTGATGACCATGTTTCTGTGTTTTTGTGTGTAGCACATCCTTAAGCATCTTTTGTAAGGCTGGACGAGTGTTGACAAATTCAATTTCTGTTTGTTACGGAAGGTCTTTATTTCACCTTCATTCCTAAATGAGAGCTTTGCAGGGTACAGTATTCTGGGTTGACAGTTTCTTTTTTTTCTCTTAAGACTTGGAATATACCTCACCATTCTCCCCTAGCCTGTAGGGTTTTTGATGAGAAGTCAGATGTAAGTCTAATTGGAGATCCTCTGAAAGTAATCTGGTGTTTCTCTCATGCCCATTTTAGAATCTTTTCTTTATGTTTTACTATAAAGAGTTTGAAAACAATGTGTCGTGGTGAAGATCTTTTTTGTTTATGTCTATTTGGAATTCTATGTGCTTCCTGTACTTGGGTGTCCCTTTCTTTCTCCAAATTAGGAAAGCTTTCTGTAATTATTCACTAAAAAGGTGTTCTAATTTATTCTCTCTTTCCACACCTTCACTGTATGTTGGGTCATTTGATAGCATCCCAAAAATCTCCAATACTGCTTTTTAGTTTTCTAATTTCTTGTCTTTTTTGGTCTGAGTGTAAAATTTCTAGAGATTTGTCTTCTAACTTGCATATTCTTTCTTCTGCCTCACTGAATCTATTCTTAATGCTTTCCACAACATTTGATTTGAATTCTTCATTTCCAATATTTTGTTTTGATTTCTCTTTAAAATCTGAATTTCATGGGAAAATTTTTCATTCATGTCATGTATGAATTTCTTTAGTTTGTGGATTTTCTTCTGATTACTTCTAAGTAATCATATGATCAATTTTTTTTTGAATTCTGTTTCTGGCATTTCTTCAATCTCTTCATCTTCACATTCTAGTATTGAAGTGTTGCATTCTTTTGAGGGCATCATGTTGTCTTCCTTATTCTTGTTTCTTGAATTGCTGCATTTATTATTAGGCATTTGTGAGATTATTCTTTTTTCTCCCCCCTCTATGATGGCTTTTATCTTTGGACTATCCCTCTGTGGCTTAGTGGAGTGTCCACTCATTCAGCACACACTGAGGTGTGTGCTGGGTGTGGTCAGGGAGCTCTGTTCAGTGCTCAGGGGTGAAGGGAGTGTTTAAAGTGACACCAAGTTTAGCATGGTAAATATCCTCTTCCCCCCCCCCCCTTTTTTTTTTAAATCCGAGGGGAGATTTGCTCAGCTCTGTTGGCATATTCTCAGTCTCACCTCCTCTTCTCCAAGGAGACCAATGCCTGGACACTAGCCCCAGTGGGTACAATATTTGTCTACACTGCCACAAGAACCACACAAAGGATCCATGCAGTCCTCAGTGTGAGCACAGATCCTACAGCAATGACCCTCACCAGGGAGTAAGGGAGCCCTGAGTGTGTTGAGCTGCCCATAGTGACTGCCCAAAGACCCAGCCACATTCTGCACCCTCCCATGCAGCCACAGTGTTTTCACAGTCCTGGCACACAAGGCTCCCACAATCAGGGCCTCCCAGCTCCCTGTCAACTCTCCCAGCAAGACTCAGGCATCTCCTCTCTGCTGGTTCCTGCGCACCAGGACATTAGCTGGTGCAGTTTTTATGTATATCCAAAATGGCGCCCGCCTCTCAGCTAGTCACAGGATGCTGGTGCTGGGTAGTAGGGAAGAGAGAAACATGTCCCCCTTTTTTGGCAGGTACACTGTCCCTTACAGGGCTCCAAGGGTACCCATGCCAGGCTCTTCCTGCAGCTTTATTGCCAGTGGCTTGGGCTGCTGCAGTCTGGTCTCACCTCAGTCAAGGCTGTTGCTGAGGCTCTCAGCTGCTGGGGTCCTGGGTTGTGCACGTCCATATCTCCACATGGGTCCACAGTGTCCTTCTAATTTGCCTCTGCCATTTTCTCCCTCTTTCCTGAGACTGTACTCTCTCTACTTTTTTTTAAAACTATCTTTCTCCTAGACTAGAGAAGTTAAGTTCCCTCCCTATTCTGCAATCTTGGAAAACTCCTGTAATCCTGCTTTAATACTTGCTGGGCAAGTACTAAAACATGTTAGAGTTGGAATTAAAAGGATCTATTTATATTTAAATGAACTAATTGGAACGGCTCCCTCCCCCTCCCAACCCCCCAGGTTGAGCTCTTCTCTCTTCTCAGCTGGCTGTTTCAATTCATTCTGCTATTGCGGATCTGCTTGTAGTGGCAGGAAGCTCCACACATGTATTATTATTTTCTGAGAACAGTTTCCATGTACCAGTCTCTACTCACTTTCTGTTGCATCATTTGAAATGTTTTGAATCTTCTTTTAGAGAGTCTAAGTATTAACTTTTCTTGAGTGAGTTAGATTCCAATGAAAGTATGGCTATTATAGAAATTAATTTAAATATTTAATGCAAAGTTGGATATTTCTGGGGCTAAGAGTTTAAAAAAAGCATCAGGAGATAGAACTGCTGAGTTTTTAGCCATAGATGGAAAATCCTAAGTCAGTTCAGAATGGCTGTGTTAGTTCAACATCAGTGCTGAGAACATTACTTGCATGTATCGTGTGGATTATGGCCAAAAGTTACTTTTTCCTTACTCTCAACAACCTCATATATGTTATTTCTAGAATAGCTACATGAGACTTAGTGCTGGAATATTCATACTAACTAAAAAATATATCTAGTTACTTTTATTTAGACTGGAGGATAGATGATTCTCTTCCAATAACATTTAATGGGAAATAGTAGGTAATAATAAGATGCTCCAATAATAAGAAATATAATAGGATTTTATAAAAATAAAATTTTGTTTTGGTATGACCACTCCCAACCAAATGAAATCATATGTCTGCCATTCAGTGCAAAAAAATTGTTCATGTAAGGAAAACAACACCTCCATTAATCATGATTTTTTTGTTATTGTTGTTAAGAATTCAAAGTGTAGAGTATGGCTTTACCAACAGACGTGATGACATAATTTTCTGGAGTGTTTAATTGCCAAAATTGCTTTTTTCCTCTAATGTGCTTAAGGTCTAAGTTATTAGGAAATGGGCATTATTTGCTGACTGTTGCTAACCCAGGCAGTGTTCTCCATCTGCTCCCAAGCTCATGGGTGTGTCTGTCAGAAGCCCACTGCGGCAGGTTTGTATGTGACTCATCACAGTGAGGCCCAAGAAGAAAGCCCTGCGACAGACTTTTCAGCAGAAAATTCCCTTATTAACAGATAGAGGTTACGTGGCCCCTGTACTGTGGGGGAACAGAAAAGCCAGCCAGTACGTACGTTGTCTCTGCGGTCAGAGATGGCCCACCTCAAATCCTCCCTGTCCCAACACTAGCTACATGGACTTAGACAACTTCCCTAAGCTTTCCCTTGTAGTCTGTTTTCTTTTCTGTGGAACAGGGCTATTATTTTCCTCACTGGGTTGTTTGGAAAAATTATTTCAATGAGACAGAGTATGCAAATTGCCTGACTTAAAATATGTGCTTAATAAATGTTAGTGTTCTTTCCATGCACCTGCCTGTTCACATTCCTCCCAGCACCTCCCATGGTTTATATAGCAGTGGATGAGGGAGGGGCATTTGTCTCACAGGGGCACGTGATTCGTGTCAGGTGAGATGGAGACCCAGGATTCTGAAGGGTGAGGCCACTCCAACCTGGTGAGCCTGGGAGAGAAGCAAACTTCATGGTGAATAATCTCATAGGCTTCTCTTGGTGGGGCACCTCCATGCCACCCACAGACCCACCACCCAGACTATGCATGGCTCTGTGCACAACCATGGTCCTTCTGGCCCTGTGTGTGTGCGCGTGTGTGTGTATGCATGTGTATGTGTGCATGCATGTATTGCATGTATGTATGTGCACACACATGTGTGTGTGTGCACGTGTGTGCATGCATGTCTCTGTGTGTGCATGTGTGTGTGTACTTGAGGTTAATGCCCTTACCTTAAATATCCATGCATCCCCGGGTCTACTTGCATAGGACAGTTACACGTAAATGGTCATGGGCTGAATGAATGAAATGAATGAGCATGGAAGCTGTGCTGAGAACTGTGTGTATTTGGAAATGTCCAACAGACAAGTATATTTCAGGAGTAGTGAACGTCTACAACCTGCTTCCTCCCCCCAGTTCATGATCGATTTATTATTTGACAGGAAGAGTTAGCGAAAGACAGGGAGAGCAGAGAGAGAAAAAGAGATCTTCCATCTGCTTGCTCATTCCCCAAATGGCCATAAAGGCTGGTACTGGGCCAGGCCAAAGCCAGGAGCTTCGTCTGGGTCTCCTGTGTGGGTGCAGAGGTCCAAACATGCCGGACATCTTCTGCTGCTTTCCCAGGTGCATTAGCAGGGAGCCGGATCAGAAGTGGAGCAGCCAGGACTTGAACTGGCACTCATATGGGATGCCGGCATTGCAGGTCGTGGCCTAACCTGCTGTGCCGCAATGTCAGCCCCTCAAAGCATATTTTTAATAAAATTGTGCAAAAAGTTGTAAAGTGTTACTTTGTTACTTGCTCTGGGCAAATGGTTAAGTGGTCATTGCTGTGATAGTTTTTCTTTGAACCCAGGACTAGGAGGCGGAGGACAGGGCACATTTCACTACAGTTCTATTAGAATTCCCTCCAGTGTGAGGGCCTACACGGGCTGGAGCTGTGCCCTCATTTTACAGACTCAGGCCCTGAGGCCAGTGGAGGGACCACAGTGCCTGGACACAGTGCTGCTTCGAATGGTGAGACACAGGATCCCACCCTTCAGTTTAGCTTAAACAAAAGAAAGAAAAAAATCAAACAAACATTACCATTTGCTTTCTATGATTCTTTCTGACTGTTTACTTACAGCCAGGCAGAGACCAACTGCTCACCACAGCTCACTAAATGCCTGTCGGCCACCAGCTGGGCTGCCAGGCGGTGAAACTGAAGGGGCTGGCCACCATGAAATCAACTATTTATTTCAGGTACAAAGTACCAGCCTCCATGTGCTAGGTTTACAGGAACAAGGAGTTTGCAAACGTTGTGAGGCTTAAGCTTCTGGACTTTGGGCTTGCATGGTTCCCACCTGTGCAAGACCCTGGCAGAAGCCTATCAGTGCCTTGGTAGGATCATATATTTTTGTAACATTTCCATTTTTAGGAGATGTTTTTGTGTATTTGAAAGGCATAGAGAGAGAGAGAGAGAGAGAGAGAGAAGAGAGACAGTTCTTCCAACTGCTAGACCCCCCTCCAATGTCTCAATGTCTGCAGCAACCAGCGATGGGCCATGCCAAAGCCAGGAGCAGGGCCCCAAGTACTTGAGTCACCATCTGATGCTTCCCAGGTGCATTAGCGGGAAGCTGGATCAGAAGGGGAGTAGCTGAGTTTCAAGCTGGTGTTCCAAAATGGGAAGCTGCCATTGCAATTGGTGGCTTGATCTGCTGCACCTCAAAAACCTAGATTTATTATTACTATTATTATTTTGTAAAAGATCATTGCTCCAGGACCCTACCCTGATTGCAAAACCTAGATATGCTTTTGATCATAGGCAATTTTGTTCTTTTCCAATTCTGATTGCTTAAGAAAGAACCTGTAAACATATTCCTTGTGTCAGAATGGCTAATTTCCTACTCATATTCATGTTCTCCTTCTTCCTTGTGGAAAGAGCCCTTCAGCTGTAGGTGAGCAGATGTCTGCCCAGCTAGACAGCATATTTCTCAGCTTCCCTTGCAATCATGTGTGGCCACGTGGCTGCACTTGGTCCAGTAGGATGGAAGCTAAACCGAGAACGAACAAAGTGTATGTCTTAAAGGCTAAACTGTTCGCCTGAAACTTTCTCCTCCTTCCCACTGGCTGGAACAGGGTAAGGGCCTGAAGCCACAGGGGCAGGATGGTAGGGTTGCCCTGGCCCAGCCGCTCACTCCACTATGAGAGAAATGCAGTCACATAACTTTTGGGTCTCAGTTATAGCAGTTTAGATCATACCATAATTAATTCAGTTCCCTCTCTCCCTGGTCAAAGAAAATAAAACAAGTGAAATAAAAACCTACCCCAATAAAAATGTGTCTCCTTAATTATTCCTGATCCTGCTAAAATCAAGTTTGTTTAAGATAGGCCAGGCTCCAGAAACAGCCTGATTGATAGATTCCGTCAGGCACTATTGGCCTTCTATTGCTAAGAGCAGTTAGGAGGAGTTCAGGATTTTACTGTTCATAAGCATGGAATCGAAACTATCTCTGGGCCTTGGGATTTCAGTCTGTGTGTTGTGAATACTCACAGTTTCATCAAAGTCTTAGGGAGCTCAAACGTGTACGAATGTAAGATACCATCCAAGATCTGTGTTGTGTATTTTCCTTTATTCTTGAAATCATCTGACAAAGCTGGTAACAGTATGAAGCTGCTAGTTTGCTTAGACATGAGCTCCTCAGTGGGTACCAGACCAGCACACGCATACTGTGAATACAAAACCAGTAATTGACGAAAGTTCATGTTCAATAAAGTACAGCTTTTACTATTTATAGTAGTGTGCTCTACCTGACGTGATTACTGTTGCTGTCGAACTTATTCTGAATAAACATGAGGACTTCCCACTGGCGGAGACGATCCAAGCAAAGTCACTTCGGGAATGTCTACAAGCCCCAGGTCCAGGGCGGACAAGCGCAGAAGGAGGCGGCTGTGCGGCTCGGCTGCGCCCCGCAATCCTGTCGGTGGCTTCTTTCCCAGCTCCTGACCGGGTCTGATTGGTTCCAGGGCAGAGATTTTACCCCACACCGGACCTACCACATTGTCAAAGCTGACACACTTCACTAAGTCGGTTTGTAGAACGGAGCCTGGAGCCTCTCACGCGGGCAGGGGGCGCGGCTCCGCTGCTCTCTGCGGGTCCTGGTCTCTTCCTTTCTCCCCCGGAGCTGGGCTGGACCTTCCTGTAACTCACTTCTTACATCAGCAAAGGTCTGTTTCCCAGCTTGTACCTGGAGAATCTTGACTGACACTTCAGGAAAACTGTTTACTTTTCTCAAAGGTTTGCTTTGCGTGTTTGTGAGAACTGAATAAAGTACAAAAAGGTGTTAGGCTGGGAAAAGGGGAGACAATATAAAACAGCACTTTTGAAAATTTTATTCCACATCCTTCAAATTATGGAGTTGGAAGATGAAAATTAAGGAGAAATATTAAAGCCAGTGAGAAATATTTTATTTTTTCAAAGATTTATTTATTTACTTGAAAATCAGAGTTATAGAGAGAGGGGAAGAGAGAAAGAGAGAGAGAGAGAGAGAGAGAGAAAGAGAAGAGAGAGAAAGAAATATCTTCCATATGTTGGTTCACTCTGCAGATGGTAGCAATGGCCATGGCTGGGCCAGGCCAAGAAGCCAAGAGCTTCATCCAGGTTTCCCACATGGGTGGCAGCGATCCAAGCACTTGGGTCATCTTCTTCTGCTTTGCCCAGGCCATTAGCAGGGAGCTGGATCAGAAGCAGAGCAGCAGGGACACAAACCAGTGCCATATGGGATGCCAGCATTGCAGATGGTGGCTTAACCCACTACGCCACAATGCTGGCCCCTAGAAATTTTTTTAAATCAAATTATAAAACTATCTGGGACTAATCTGACCCATATTAAGGCAAAATTAATGCATTTTATATAAAGAAAATACACAAATAAATGACTAAACGTACCATGTTTCATGGGATCTCAAACTAAAACCACAATACGGAGATGCTTGACCCAGTTGTAGTCATGGAAGTCTCTTCCCAGAGACAAGAGTTGTGTGAACTACAAGCTTCCTTGCCCTCCACGGAGTGCTGATTGCTGATGTCCCAAAGTGGCTAATTATAAGGCCATTCTCTCTCTAGGCAGTCCCTGAGCACAAACTCTTGAGAATATTCTCTTTCTGCACTTATGAAGCTGCTGTCACGTGGGTTTTGAAGCACAGTGACACGGATTATCTATGTGGGAATAGAGTCCTGCAAAAGTAAAAATTATATTTACCTTTTGTAGCATAAAATGGATCATGTCCTTCATCCTGATCACATTTTATTTCAGGCACCTTCATTTTATAGGGATTTTTTTTTTCTTAAAGAAATCTCTCCCAAGCATAATAAAAACCTCATTGATCCTTTCTTTGGAGACATTCATAACCAGATCTTTGATGAAATGCCCCGTAATGGCTGTAAATGAGGTGTATTGAACTGTTTTGTCGATTCGTCGCAGGCATAGTGGCATTGCCAATATTAAACAGGAGGCAAATAGTTCTTATGCAAGGTATTACAGAAGCAGTATAATCTTTGCCTTTTAAAGCCACAGTTTCGTATTTTAGATCCTTTAAATATAGTTTGGAAATGCTCAACACGTATTAAGTAACGGAACTAAGAATGCCTTTCAATGTTAAGCTCACGCTCAAGGGCTGGCTTTCTCTGATGTTTCTTTTCATACCTTTCACAGCTCCTCAGACAACATCCATTCACTCATTCGTCCATTCATCCACTCCAATCATTCCTTCATGCAACTCTTTTTTTTTTAAATGTGCCCACTCGTGCTTTTAAAAAGATATATTTATTTATTTACGTGAATGGCAGAGAGAGAGGGAGAAGGAGCGGAGACAGGAAGATTTTTTTTTTTTTCTTTTTGACAGGCAGAGTGGACAGTGAGAGAGAGAGACCGAGAGAAAGGTCTTCCTTTGCTGTTGGTTCACCCTCCAATGGCCGCCGGGGCCGGCGCACCGCGCTAATCCGAAGGCAGGAGCCAGGTGCTTCTCCTGGTCTCCCATGGGGTGCAGGGCCCAAGCACTTGGGCCATCCTCCACTGCACTCCAGGGCCACAGTAGAGAGCTGGCCTGGAAGATGGGCAACCGGGACAGAATCTGGCGCCCCGACCGGGACTAGAACCCGGTGTGCTGGCGCCGCAAGGCGGAGGATTAGCCTAGTGAGCTGCGGCACCGGCGGGAAGATCTTCTATCCATGGATTCACTCCCTGAATTCCCGCAACAGCCAGGACTGGGCCAGCTGAAGCCAGGAGCCTGAAACTCATCCGTGTCTCCCGCGTGGGTAACAGGAACCGAGTGCTTGAAGGGCATTCACCTGCTGCCTTCCCAGACGCACTCGCAGGAGGCTGGATTGGGAGCAGAGGCAGGACCTGCACCGGCTCTCTGATAGGGGAGGCAGTCGGGCAAAAGGTAGCTTAGCCGGGGGCCCCACAGCGTTCATCCGCCAGCAGCTGCTCCGTGAATGCCAGCAGTGAGTCACTAGGTGAGCATCCACGGGCAATTAAAAAAAACCTATTTCAGTGTCACAGTATTGTGAACGCCACATGTACTGGGTAAAAGCACAGACAGCAGCCCTGAAGGCTCCCGACGGAAATATTTTAGAGGTTTCTGAGGGTTCACGGCAGTGATGGGGTAGCACTCCTGTCACCAAAGAGCTCCTGCTGTTTCATGACCGGGAACTCAATATCTTGCCAAAAAGCATCCGCGACACCATTTCTCAGTCGGGCATGAATATATGTTTCCAAGAGCTGCGTCTCTGAGGAGGCACGCCCGGGGTGCACCGAGTGCGCTCCTGTGCGGAGGGGGACACTTCGCCACACCCCTGTGAAGTGACTCGACCGCAAATGCAGCTTTCGGGGAGCAGCTCCATCCGGAACCCATGCTCCTGGCCAGGAGCCCTTCACGGCCTGGGGTCTGCGCTGCCACGTGACCGGTGCGCTTCAGTACCTTTCAGCTCTCCTTGAAACCTGCACCTGTGGCCTCCCGAGGTGACTTTAATGCTTGCAAACCTCTTGGTCTATGTATTTTTTTTTTTTTTCAGGTCAAGCCATCCCAAGCATATTCTCGAAACTGCATCAAACCCTTATCTGTTTTAGCATGATGTGATGACAGAAGAGAGACAGGAACTTAACTTTCCATTTATGAAACAAAAATAAGGCATGATCGTATGCTACAGAGAATTTTTGCAGGTTCAAAACGAGTTCAAGTGTGTGGCAACAAGGCTCTTTGTCTTTTGATGTCTATTCAGGAATTTAGATGCCGTGAATTTCATAACATCAACTCGGTTTCAAGGGCCTCGCTCATTCCCCTCCTCTGCTCCCTACCAGATGGAATCTGTATGGTGTATGTGAGAGGCTGTGAATACCAAGGCATTTCATCCTCTCCTTGTCTGTCCCACTGTGGGGCCTGTTCACACGAAAGCCGCATTCCACAGGAGGGCATCTTGCAGGCAGAAGAACATGGCACCTGTGGCCATGACTTTTCCATGCACTTCCCTCAAACTCTGTGTGGAGAGGCTCAGCTAGCTTTTCCTGAAAAAGTCAGGATTTGGAGACAAAGATTCTTTCCTGCCATCTACAGGAGCACTCCCTGAGATTTAAAGTTGTGATTACATGTGAAGAAGTCTGACCGTACTATGAATTATTGATTACTATTGATGTCCCATCCATCAGGGGAGTGCATTTATAGTTAGCTAGAAGTTGCAGAAGTCCAGCATCCCACTTGGCATGGCTCTCTGCAGGAAGGATGCGCAGACAGTCCCAGCAGAAACCCTTGCTCCACAAGGTATGTGGGATATATTTACCCTCCAGACGGTATTAATTCCGGCGGAGCTCTGGACAGCTTGCTGTTCCGGAGCCGGTTTTCATGAATGGCAGTGCAGGGAAGGACCGGTGCTGCATATGACTCACTACCCTGAGACCTCATGGTGGCAAACAACCCCTGTTCATTCAGTTTTGTGATTTGCACTGGGCTCAGTTAGCTCATTTTGCTTGTCTGGTCTGAGTCATCTATGTGGCTGCAGTTGGTTGCTGGGGTGGCTGGGGGCTGGCTGGTTGAGGGTGGTCCTGTTCATATGTGAGTAAATTGCTGAAATAGCTGGCTGTCTGAGCCTGTCTCCCTGCCCTGGAGGTCTCTCCTCCTCCAGGAAGCGAGGCTGGGCTTTCTCAGGGAGCGCTGTTCCACAAGGGTGAAAGTGGACGCTGTGAGAGTTCTCACATCGTCACTTCTGCCACTGTCCCTTCATTCCCTTCATTCAACGGGAGTCCCAGGGCAGCCCCAGTTGGAGGAGTGGAAAAATGGACTCCACATTTGAATGAGAGGGAATTCAAAGTAGTCTACGCCTTGCTTAATCTACTGTGGTAGGAGCAGTCATGGTTCGAGCCATTGGCTGCCATTACATTGGACTGTTGAAACTTTTGCTTAATGTAAAGTGAGCTCCATCTCAGCAAGAGTCATAGCATGAGCCAGGGAGCGGTCTCTCGCCTCTGGCCTACCCTTGGCAACAAGCTCCTGCACTCGTGCAGAATGACTTAGCTGAGAATCAAGTCGGATTACATCACGCTCAAGCTTGTATTTTAGCAGAGTCATTTCCTCTGGAGGGTGAGGTTCTCATTTGTCAGCATGTCGCCTAAAGCCTTTCGTCATCTCGCCCTTGTCTACCTTCTGAGCCACCTCTCCTGGTTTGCTCAAGATCACGGTCACGGTCACTCCACACTGTTTCCTCTGTGCGTTCACGCTGGGCTGTGCCTCCTGATGTTCACAAGGGCGCTCTGTGCCCTCTCCCTACCCAAGGTTCCCTGGGTGTGTGCAGGCTGAGTTGACTTGCTAAGCTTGTAGGCAATTGCCTCAGCTAAGTTAGATGCCCCTGCCTGAGCTCCCCGCTGGTGCCCACGGCATCCCTGACTTGCCGCCATCATAGTTCTGGGCACACGGTAGGAAGGGTGGTCCCCTTGACCTTACCTCCCACCCAGCTACAAGCTCCTTGAAGGCACAATCTTGACCTCTTTCCTCTCTGTGGCTCATGGGGTGGGCACATGGGGTGGGCACACCATGATGGCTCACAGCGTGTAAATGAACACATGAATGACATGGCCAAATCTCTTTGGGACTGATTAGATCTTTCCTTGGTGGGCCCCTTGGCAGCTGCAACTCTGCGGGCTTATGTCACAGAACAGAGTCTTCAGGCTTGGCTATGGGCCCTTAGAGGATTCTGCCCATTTTTCAACATTTCTAACTCCCCTCAACTCCCAGTGGTATGGTCTCTTATATTCCTTTTTCTTCTTCTTTATGTGTTTTGGAATTATGTGATCCTTGTCAGTGAAAAGTCCTGTTTGGGTAAGGACACCATCCAGAAATGGCAAAGAGAACAGCAATGTTAAAGTCTTCCTTACACTTGCCTGCGGAGCCCATGCGAGCCCCAGGAAGGCGGCACACAGGTGCTGCTCCCCCGCAAGTCTGGATGGGTGGGCATTCATGATTCGTGTTTCAGTTATGCAATGCTCCAAAGTACAACTCTCGGGATTCCATGTTGGTTTTCTTTCCTGCAGCAAGGACAACCATTCGGCCAAAATGTCCGTGGCTCGCCCACATTGATGGTGGTCTGAGGGCAGTCACTCTCTAGCCACCCAGGCCATGGTCACCCTCCTGCTCACTCACTCGGGCTGCCTGGCCCTTACTGCTGCTACTGACAGCAACAGACACACATGCCACTCTCTCACCATTCAACAGCCACGGCAAGAGAAGGTGTGGTGAGGAAGAGCCGGCAGGCCAGGTGAAGAGAGGGCCAAACAAGACGGGGTGGCCAGAGATGGAGCAGGGAGTGGGAAGCTGAGGGCTCGGCCCGCTGTCACCTTCACTTGCCCTAAGTGTGACCCATCTGAGCTTCTCCCTCTGTTTCTTCGTCCTCAGAGCCTGGCAAGGACAGAGTGGTCAATACATTAAGACACACTGGCCACAGGGGAGGAGTACTGAACTTGAAGTTCTGGAAGTATTGCAAGTTTCAGCCCATAACTGATTTTTATTAGTGCCTTTCATCTTTTCTTTTCAAAACCCGCAATGAGTATTGATTACCAAAGGCCTTGTGTCTATCCCAAAAGGACTGAACTTGCTCCTTGATTGGCCTCGTTTGGGGGACATTTGAGTAAACATTTGCACTAATTTTTAATAAACTTGGGTCTAAATGAAACCCAAGGGGAAAATTGCAACCTTTTGTCTAGTGCCAGGGACTGTGCTACAGTTTTGTGAGGGAACTTTAAAAAGTTCAAGGAAAAATGCAATCAAAAGATAAGTTTATCTTGAGGCAAGAATATCTTTAAATCCACGCGTAGTTTTTTTCATAATGCATATTTTCCATGAGCTTTTCAAAGGCCCCTGGTGAATGCCTTGTACCATGTATCGTGACCTCAAACCTATGAGGTAGACCCCCCTGGGATTATCCCCAGGTGGCGAAACTGAAGTCAGCGTGACTAAGTTGGTTGAGTAAGGCCCTGCACACTGTGGTTGAAAGAGTTGGAAAAAGCCTCGCTCTGTTTAGGTCTGTGTTCTCAACTAGTTCCATAAAGGAATATAAAGGCTCAGTACCGTGCAGTCATAAACCTCCTACTCCCATTCTAATCTTTATGCACGTCTCCTGTGTGCCAGGGACTAGAGCTTCCAAGGCTTATTACATTTAGTTACAAGATACACATATTCTCTGAGTCTATGGGCAACTATTGGTGGTCTTTCCTTTCTAAAAGATCACACAAGGTGGCTCCTGGCTTGGGCTTTGGCGCCAGACCTTCTGGATTCCAATCCTGACTTGACTAGGAGCTATTGTTGTGTATTTCGGCAAGAAACTTGATTTCGCTGTACCTTAGTTTACCTCTCTGTGACAACATACAATAGAGGTATTAACCTCATGAAGCTTAAAGAACTTAACATTTCTAGAGTGCCTAGAACACTGGTAGACACCACTTACATTCTGTAGGAAATTGGCTTTTTAAAATGTGACTGTGAGGAGAACAGTGTGAATAGGGGCCGATGCTGTGGTGTAGTAGGTTAAGCCTCCATCTGCGGCACAGTATCCCATATGGGCGCTGGTTCGTGTCCCGGCTGCTCCACTTCCAATCCAGCTCTCTGCTATGGCCTGGGAAATCAGTGGAAGATGACCCCCTGCACCCATATGGGAGACCCGGAAGAAGCTCCTGGCTTCAGATCAGCCCAGCTCTGGGCGTTGTGACCATTTGGGGAGTGAACCGGTGGATGGAAAACCTCTCTTTCTGTCTCTCCCTAACTCTGCTTCTCAAATACATATATAAATCTTAAAAAAACAAAAACAAAAAACCTTGTGAATAGTGAAACCATGCCAGATAGTAACTCCAGCAGGAAAATCTTTAAATGAAAATGAAACAAACAAACAAAAAAAACCACCTATCAAACTACAAAATCCATAACAAGCTTAAAATGAGAATGTTGCTCAAATTTGTCTACAGAGTTGTAAAGTGAGAGTATAATGAGCTAAGCTGTCTGATTTTATTCAAAAGACAAAAGAAATCAGTTATTTAAAATGTTTAATCAGCAACACTTGGTGGGATTGGATCCTGGTTTTGAAAGGGAAACACCATGGCTCTAACTTGTGAATTATTTGCATCCAAGATATTTTAGAGCTGTTTAAAGCAGGGCCGATTGTTTGAGCTAATGAGTGGGTTTTTAATTGTGATTATTTGTTTACTGATGAGAGAACATGGGGTGCTTTCCACACAGGCACAAGCTATCAAGTAACACAAATGACCCTTAGGAAATTAAATAGCAAGAGGCCCGCTTTATACTGGTGCCCGTGTGCACTATTGTCTTACACTTTTATGAGATAATCTGGGAATTCCTTGTGCCTTTGAGATGATCATGGAAATCAGATAAGGCCAACTTCAAACTTTTGCAGACACGTATTCAACCTTCTTCATAATCTCATTTTGATGACTGCCTTCCTTTTTCAGGTTTTTGCTTTTAATCTTGGCCACAAGAGCCACCGCCCATCAAAATATGCATTTTCAGGAGAGGGGGGATGAAGGTTTCCTAGAGAGGAGTGTCTGTTTTGAAGGAGCTGGCGGAGAGCTAGGGAAATCAAAATGCCAATTATCTGTAAGGTCAGCCGGTGTGGAGCAAAGCTATAAAAAGGAAAGGGTTTACTGCAAACGTGTGCCCCCTGCTGGCAACTCACTGAACTGCACTGCCATCAGCTCGAAAGGTTCAGCTCAGCTCAGCCCTGTAACCTAACGCAGCTGCTGTAGAGGGGCCTCCTTCTCCCAACACCCAACTCATAGCTCCAGACTCTCTGCAGATGTTTCTTTATGACCCGTCAAAATATTTGCTAAATATCATCTGTTAATTTCCCAAACATCCTGGCTCTAGTTCTTTTATGTGTAACCCGACTCAAGATCTTAAAATAGATGACAGCAAAATAAAATACTAGTCCACGAAGGTGGATTTGTCCTGACATATCAACAAATGGTGCTGCTCAGGAGGATTCCCATCCCCAAGGGCGATTATCCCTTTCCCGTTGTTTTTACACTGGGCAGACCGGGAAGGTGTTTGGTGAGCATCCCTGCTCTTCCGCTTTTGATCGTAAGATTTTAAAACTATCACCATCTGTAGGGAGAGCTACTGGTCCCCACCTGGGTTTGCTGTGGCCACACGCACACCCCTCCCCACCCTCAGCAAGCACCTCGCAGCAGGACTTTGGTGCAATGGTATTGCAGGCAAAATTGCTGCTGTCAGCATCCTTCCACGGCTGAGGTCTGGCACTCTCTGCCCTGGTACCAGGCTCCATTTATGGAGGAATTCACACTCTTCCCAACGACCGTTGGCATTGTAATATGGGCCTCCTGGATGAGAAAGGGCTTCCTGCAGCGAAGGAGCTCTTGGTGGTGAGATGGTTGTCATAAGGGGGAAACAGAAACGAACTCACCCACCCATCAAATCACACACCGGAGTCCTCCTATCCTGGGTGGAGAGAGGTTGCCATGGCAACCGACCCTCCAGCTGTTGCCCTTCGGACCGGGGTAGCCTGCTTCCGGGAGGAGAGCTGACATCAGGAAGTAAGCGGAAGTGGGGGGGGGGAATCCGTCCTGGAGGTTGGGCTGCTCGGGTCCTCCCGATGCCCGTGGTTCCCCTGTGCGGAGGGAAGTGGGGCCAGCTGGGGCTCTGCTCCAGGAAGCTGGGAGCAGGCAGCTGGGCTGGGAACCCTTTGTGCTAAGGGAGGTCTGTGGAGACAAGCAGCCGCTGATTATAGGAGATTTCATCAGAGCAGCTGCAACCCATCAGCTCCTGACTCAGTGCCTTTTAGAAGGTCCACCCTTAGAAACGTCTCAAGTGCCGTGCATTGAACTCCATCCCAGAGACTCTACTACTGTCAGCGTGCTTTGAAAAGAACAGGCAGCCATCACTCTTTCTTCAAAATCGTTTGTTCCTATCCTAAAGTTTGCTAGCATAGAAACTTGGTTCTCCAACAAGTGTGTTCCTCAAGTCAGCAGCACCACGTCGGCTGGCGAAGTGATGGAAATGTGCCCCATCCCAGACCCTGACTGAGAGACGCTCTGGCTTCGGGCACAGCTGTCTGTTTTCCAAAGCTCTGAGTCTTTTTGACTCACACTGGCATTTGAGAACCATGGAAACAGGTAAGGAATTCATAACTTAGCTCATATGGGAAGCAGGAGAGGTGGGTATAATAGCACCCTAAACCTTCCAACTCGCAGGAGGCCACCGGTGGGTTCTCAGTGCATGGAGCCTATTAATAGGTTTCCTCTCTTCCGAGCCCAGCAAGCATCTTTAGCGACCTGTCGAGTCCCCACCTTTGCGACCTTTCTTACAGAAATGGGCAACCTCTCCAATGCTGGTCACCTTCGTCGTGGGGCTTGCAGTAGCAAACTGGGACTGCCCAGTAGCTGGGGAGTTTGCTGCTGCTCTCTGGAAAGTGTTTCAAACCAGCGGCAGAAAAGGAAAGCCAGGCGTCAGTGGCAGTGCTAGGGTGTGCCTGTTTTCGCACTGGGCGTCGTGGTGTAGGTCTCTCTGTGGTCAGAAGGTGGTTTTACATTTTGTCATTTTACCCGTTTTGGAAAAAAAAAAAAAAGTTGGCACAGCTTCCTCTCAAGGGTGAAACGTTAAGAACCAGCTGCCATGGATGGAGAGCTTACGATCTGCTGAACACACAACATACCAGTTTCTCATTGAGTTCTAACCACAACCCCATAAAGTAGGTGTTTTCAATTTCCCCATAGAGCAGTGAAGAAAAGTAACTTGCCCAGATTCCCAAAGCCAGAAAAGAGGCTCCCCCAGGGTTAGAACCCGCGGTGGTGGTCGCTCAGGGATCTACACTTCTGGGAATGGGGAGTCCCTACCCGCACTTCCTGGAACGAAAAGTCCTCGCCAAGGTCCCCGCATGCGCCTAAAGGTCAACCAATGAGGATCAGACCTGCCCCAACCTTTAATCTCCATGCCCTGTATCTATAAAAGGAGCTCTCCCAACCTCTGACGCGCAACATCCGCCGGTCTCGATCTGTTGGGACCAGTGAACCTCGTCCAGGAGTGGAATCCCAATAAAAGCCTGTAAATTGATCCATTTGGCTGGGAAGATTTGTTACGCGCTAGACACCTTGCAGGTGGTCTGAATCCAGAGGCCAAGGGTTAGTCATAGTCTCCCGTGAACTCCTTCCCAAGTCTCCAGCCGAGTGGGGAGCATTTTTCCTGCCAGGGGCCATTTGGGTATTTATAACGTCATTCATGGGGCATCTAAAATTATCCACTTAAAAATTAGCCTGCCAGGGGCCGGCGCCATGGCTCATTTGGTTAATCCTCCACCTGCGGCGCCGGCATCCCCTATGGGCGCTGGGTTCTGGTCCTGGTTGTTGCTCTTCCAGTCCAGCTCTCTGCTGTGGCCTGGGAAGGCAGTGGAGGATGACCCAAGTGCTTGGGCCCTGCACCCGCATGGGAGACCAGGAGGAAGCACCTGGCTCCAGGCTTCGGATTGGCACAGTGCCAGCCGTAGCGGCCATTTGGGGAGTGAACCAACGGAAAAAGGAAGACCTTTCTCTCTGTCTCTCTCTCTAACTCTGCCTGCTGTCAAGCCCCACCTGCATTTGCCTTGGTGGCGCCAGACCAAATGATTTCGAAGTCCTTATATAGCCTATAGGCCGGGCGTTCCCCACCCATGCTAGAGAGACCCTGTTCCTCTCATCACTGCCGCCAATATCGCTATTGAGAATTTGCAGATTGCATTGGTTATTTTGTTTTGTATTCACAGACCCAGGAGTGGGCCGAGAGCCCTCTTCCAGATGAGGAAACCAAGGCTGCAAATAGCCCAGCCACCTCTCTGAGACCACCTGGTTAGCATGAAGCTGAGTGGAGGCTCAGAGCTGGCCGTTCCTTCATGTTCATTACACTTCATTAGCGCATCGTGACTGAAATCTGCATTATTGATGTTCAAATCCATGGTTGTCAGCTACAGAGGACAGACTTTCTGAGTTATCACTTTTTTCTTTCAAATATTCAAAAGAGACTGAGATTTAGGAGTTGTACAAGCCATTGCTTGTTTTTGCATTGCAAAGGTAATCTATGCTTGTAGTAACAAGTCAAACAATTCAGAGGTCTGTTCGCCTTTTTGTATTCCCCATAGCACTCAATCAACTGCCTGGCATAAAGTAGATGTTTAATAAATAAAGTAGATATGAATAAATATTGAGTGTGCCCAAGTGTCCGCTGAGCACCGAGAGTGTGCATGGGGTTGTGGATCTGTGTGCTCACAGGTAATTCGTGTGACGTGAATGGAAAAAGGGACAAGGCCGGCATGGCCGAAGCCTGCAGCAGGGGAATGGCCAGGTTCTAGGACTTCTGTGAACACCTCCCAGGCAAGAGTTACCGAGTCAGGGCCTCCATTCCGGTCTCAACTCTGCTTGCTAACCTCATGCTGTTCATTTGATCTACAGCTGAAATCATTACCCCGCTCCTCATTCATTCAACAAATATTTATCAAATACCAACTACATGCCAGTTCTTTACTGACATAAGACTCTTGGCTGTTGTTGTGAACAGTTTGAGATACAATTCCTGCAACAAACAATCTATCCACTTAAACGACAATTCATTGGCCATTAGTGTGGGGAGCAACCCGGACTAGACTGTTACTGGAATTAAGACTTATTCTATGCATCTGCTCTCCCACAATATGGCGCTGGGAGAGAAGAAAACAGCTTCTGCACAGCTGCCTCCAGTTCAGCCAATAAACTGTAGGACTTGCTCCTGATTGGAGGAGAGCAGCGTACTCGGCGTGTGGGCAGCCGAGTTAGGATTGGCGGAGGAGGACTATAAAGGAGGAGAGAGACGGCATGCACCAGGAACATCTAAGGGGAACATCTAAGGGGAACACCTGTGCAGCCCCCGAGAGAGCCGGCCGGCGGTGTGCCGCTCCCCTGCGGAAGTGGGGAAAGCGGCCAGGGGGAACCACCCTTCCACGGAGGTGGAAGGGACAGTAGCCAACCCGGGAAGAACCAGCAGCAAACCCGGGAAGGGCCGAGCAGACGAAAGAACAGCGCAGGGTCCTGTGTCGTTCCTCCACGAAGAGGGGGAGCGACAATTAGTATACTTACAACTGTGACCTAATCACTGCCATCAATTTTAGAATGTTCATCATCCCTTACAAGAAATCCCACAGACACCATCAGCCACTTCTTTACCTCCAGGTCCCTTTGTGCCACTCAACCATTGATCCATGCTCTCTCTCTATGGATTTGTCTATTTTGGATAGTTCATATCATATGTGATCTTTTGTGACTGGTCTCCTTCACTTCATATACATTTTCATCGTTCATCAATGTTGTAGTAAATTTTAGTACTTCATTCTTTGTTACTGAATAATATTCCATTGTATGTATTCACCACATTTTATTTATGTACTCATCTGTAAATATATTTGGGTTGTTTCTACCTTTTAGTAATTGTGAATAATGCTGCCATGAACACTCACGAACACATTTTTTACATGAAAATATGTTTTAATTTCTCTTTCTAATCTAGGAGAATTGTCGGGTCAGATCTGGATTGTTGTAGGGGACTACTTGCAAGAGCCAGATCAAATGACCCAGCAACCGCACTCCTAGGTGAGAAGTGGGAATGAAAAATTTAACCTTTTGAGAAACTTGCAGATTGTTTTCCAAAGCAGCTGCACTATTGTACATTCTCACCAGCAGTGTAGAAGGGTTCCAATTTCTTCACATCCTGACCAACATGTGTTACTATCTGTCTTTTTGATTATAGCCATCTTAGTGGGTGTGAAGTGGTATCTCATTTGGTTTTGATTTGATGGCCAATCTGGAGAATTTTGAGCACTGTGGTGACACAATCTGGCTTGGGTTTAAAAAGATGTGTCTAAGAATAGACGGTGGAGGGAGAAAAGAGGGGGTAGGGTAGGGAAACCAGTTAGGAGAGTTCTGTGGTATTCCAGGTGGGAGGTGGTGTGCGCCAGGGTGATGGAGGTAGAACTGACAGAATTCGAAGAGTGTGCGTGTAAGAATGTCCATCTTCTTGACAGTACAGGGGGAAAAGTTACCATTATCCTTGGGAACAATAAAGGATGCGTGAACCTCAGCTCTTTTAAGACACAAATGCAGTAAGGAGGATGGTGAGCCTGGCAGCCTCTTTTCCATGTGATACATGGCTGGATCCAACCCTGGGCTGGGGGCTCCGTGGTATTGAGCACAGCTGGGACTGTCTGTCACAGAGCAGGAGCTGGAGACCTGCTCCTTCACTATGTGTCTGGCGGACTTGGGGCAGTTCCTGTAGCAGCTCTATTCGCCAAGTCTGAGGTGGAAGGAGGGAACAGTTCCTGACTCTCCCAGGGTTGCTGTGGGGAGCTCTGTGGGAAATTCAAAGCATTTCAGTGATTTTTCTCAGAGCTTGAGAAGAGAGTGACCAAGTTGGAAAGGGAGTCGGTGGAAAAGAAGAGCTCTAAGGTCTTTGGTGTGGAATCACCTTTGAGGTTCAGCTGCCATTCGTAGTCCCCTCCTCTCAAATGCTCATTTCCTTCAACCTTCTAGAAAAGGCAAAAATTGTCTTAAAATATTTCATGTAAAAGCATAAGACTTTTTATTTTTTTGCAACTCTGGGTCCTCTGATAATCTTACAACTTGACCGAAACCAATTGGGTGGATGTATGCAGCAATGAGTTTAGCGACTGTCACAATCAGTGGCTTCAGTCTCACCTGTACAATGCCAGTGAGATATTGTCAGGTCTCTGTGAGTTCTATTTGATGAATGAAATTAAGAACGATGCGTGAAATTCAAGGTGAGTCACTGTGCTGTGTTGGTGGAATGCTGCCTTTACTGAATACCCTTTGGAATTGGAAGATATCAAACACGAAAGTGTTTCCTGGGCAGGCAGAGGGACGAGACCCCCCCTGGTATGTCCACACTGAGATGGAATAGACCTTTGGATACAATAGCCACTGAGTTCATAACAGCAACTTTAAAATGTCTAAAAAATAGATGAGTCACTTTTTGTGGCTCTATCTTGGCTTTCTGTTTCTAATTTGATCAACAAAATAACATACGTTGGTTTTTGTATTAGTGATACATTTGATTTATTAGACCACATAAAAACATTTGAAAATGTGGATCATTTTACAGTTAGCAAGCTAGTACTACTAGTGTGAATAAGTAGTGGTGTATACTTACCCAGCTCACAGGGGAGCGAATGGAGGAGACCTTTTGCATTCTTGTTAGGATTTCAGTCCTAAGATGGAAGCCTCAGTGGCCCCAAATTGCCCCTATTTCTTGATTGTTTGGGGCTGGGTATTTAGTGGAGATGGAAGGGGCTCTTTCACCCTTCCCATGAGCACTGTTGTTTTTGTAGGCCCTGGGGTTGCTTGACAGGTGTTGCAGATGAGTCGCTGTTCAGGGACTCCTTTTTCTGTGGGCACACCAAGAACACACACTTTCCAGCCTTCTGTTCAACTATATGTGGTTATGTGATGGAGTTTTTGCAAAATGTGTATGAATGGAGTAATGTTAACCCCAAAATGAAAAAAATGGGTTAACATGAAATCTATTGTAATTCAGCATAATAATACCAGAGGGAAGTCATTTGATATTTTCAAAAGGTACCTCAAAAATATTTGATAGATTTTTATATCTTATCTGCTTTTTTAAAAGAAGTTAATCTCAGAGAGCCAGCACTGTGTCATAGTGGGTAGGGCTACGACTTGTGGTTCCGGCACCAGTTTGTGTCCTGGCTGCTCCACTTCTGATTCAGCTCCCTGTTAATGTCTTGGAAAAAGCAGCAGAGGATGGCCCAAATGTTTGGTCCCCTGACTCACCTGTGAGAGACCCAGATGAAGCTGGCTCCTGGCTTCGGCCAGGCCAAGCCCTGGCTGTTGTGGCCATCTAAGGAGTGAACCAGCTGATGGAGGCTATATCTCTCTCTGCCTCTCCCTCTTTCTGTAACTCTGACTTTTAAATAAATAAATAAATCTAAAAAAACCTAATCTCAAAATAGAAGACAATTCTTTTAACTTGTTAAAGGGACCTAAATAGCTGGTAACTGCTGCTCTGTTCATTTCATATCTTTTGTTGACCAAGAGTTACGGCAAAATTTTGCCTGGGAATAAATCTATTGTTATCTAGTCACTGAAGAGCAGTTCTGATCAGAGAATTTTACTACAGTGCAGATTTCAAGGATAGAAAGATAGGAAAGTATTTGCACTCATTACACTTCATCCTCTGTCACCAGGAGAACGTTGGTTCTAAAATCATTCCTTGGCTGGCTTTAGAGAGTGGCTGAGTCCTCAGCTCTCTTGGCTCCCTGTCAGGGTGAGTGCAGGCTGGGCCTCTCCACATCTGCTGCCTGTGGTTTGGGGGGGATGTAGGGCACCCAGGATCTCTGAAGAGTCTCCCCTTTATGGTCCTGCACAAGTCAATTTATGAAAACAGGTTTTTTTTTTTTTTTGGAGTCACTTCCTTTATAAACCTTTCCTTCCAGACTGAAAAAAAGAATAAAGGTCTAAGTTTTATGCCCAGTAATAAAGTTATATTTCCTTTTTAAACTTCTAAAAATGTTTCCATCATCCTTGAGTGGGCTGGAATTTCAATTTATTGAGGCATGGGTCATTCAAAAAGAGGTTTTGCTGGTAAAAGAGAATGAGAGGGAGAGAGAGAGAAACAGACATTAAACTACTAGCACTTTTAAGTACCGTTCAGCAATAATTTCATCCCCTAAATGCAGAACTTTGCATGAGAATGTGTCCAATAATTATCTGGTAGACCAGATTACTCAGGAGTCTGCTCTGGTCTCTTAAGTAAATAGGATTTCTTTGTTGTGATTATTTATTTTCCCAAGAGGCCAGAGAGGCTGTAATCTTAACAACAATTTTATCTGTTTCCTCTCTCCATAATGATTTACGGTGTATACCTAAGAGATGGGGAAACCTCTCTGGGTTTCCCTAGCCCAGGCTTCCAGAAGATATTTCTCTTTTAAAGGACCCAGGTGTTAAGCCAAATCCCCTGTTTATAGAATGTTAAGGTTATGACACAAGTCAATAAAAGCCTGGAAGTGCTGTTACTGCTGACATTGCCCCCCTAACACACGCCATTGTGCCTTTTATTTCTCTTTCACAATAGCATGGAGCGAAGGAGGGAGTGTAAAACTTAACTTTGAATTTCCTGGTCTTTGTTGGTTTGTTGAGCAATCCTAACAGCTATTGAATTTTTTCTCCTGGCTGGGTGGCTGTTTTTCTGGTATGCAGTTGTGCATTGTGTTTTTCTAAGAATTACAATGGTTTGGACACGTACTGTTGGTATGAATGTAAACCGTAGGTTGACCTTTGGCACGGTAAGTAAAAGCAGAGGAACATGTGTAAAATGTGTTGAATTCATTTGAACCTGACAGTGAATTCCAGTGGGACAGGTGGTGTATATATAGGAGTTCACTGGGCATCCCTCTCCTATTTTCCCTTAGGTTGGGCCAGCTCATGGAGATTTTTTTTTTTTTAAGATTTATTTATTTATTTGAAAGGCAAGGTTACTGAGAGGCAGAGGCAGATGGAGAGACAGAGGTCTTCCATCTGCTGGTTCACTCCCCAAATGACCACAATGGCCAGAGGTGGGCAGATCCAAAGCCAGGAGCCAGAAGCTTCTTCCGGGTCTCCCACACAGATGCAGGGGCCCAAGGTCTTGGGCCAGCTCCCACTGCTTTCCCAGGCCATTAGCAGGGAGCTGGATGGGAAGTGGAGCAGCCCAGACAAGAACTGGTGCCCATGTGGGATGCTGGCATTGCAAGCAGCAGCTTTACCTGCTACACCACAGTGCCGGCCCTGAGATGCTGTTTTTGAATGAAGGCAAGTACCCCAGTGCAAGGGATAACGTTCAGCCAATTGTCACAGTGCATTATCTCTTAGGGAGCCCGCGTTTACTCTTTCCTGACAGCAGACTCCGGGCCTCTGTGCTTTTCCTAGTGGCTTAACTGCAAAACAGTGGCATGAACTAATGCATGTGGCACAATTAAGAAATTTTATTAGTTGACTTTTTCTCTTATTCCCTTTGGATATTAAAAAATAATTTATCCTGTTTATTTTTCTCATTGCAAAAACTATAATGCTCATAGTTGAAAAAAATTAAATAAAAATAAGCACAAAGAGGATAACAGCATTACTTAATCACTGCTAACAGTCGCGGTTCTGTCTTTGGAGGCATTTTTCTTATGCAAAACTATTTTTTTAAAAATGAATTATATCATACATACTGTTTTATAACCTGCTTTCTTTTAAACTACAATCTCAACATAATTGCCTAGTAATAATGTTTCTTTTTAAATGTTAATTGTAAAAGTAATACGTGTGGATAGTTTTTTTTACTCTTTTTTTAAAAAAATTTTATTTAAGATTTGCACGTTTCATATACTTCATACATACAGATTTAGGAACACAGTGATGCTTCCCCACTTACCCTCCCTCCCGTCCATGCTCCCACCTTTCTTCCTCTTCCTTCTCCTTCCACTCTTAATTTTTACAAAGATCTACTCTCAGTTTACTTAATGATCATAAAGTTAACCCTACACTAGGTAAGAGTTCAACAAATAGTATGAAGAAAAAAAAAACCACTGTTCTGCAACAGTAGAGACAAGGGCTGTAAACCAAATCTCAAAATGTCCATTTCACTCCAATACATTACATTTTAGGTACTCTATTAGTTACCCCAGATTAGGGCAAAAATGATATCTGTCTTTTTGAGACTATCCTATTTCACTAAGTATAATGGTTTTCACTTGTAGCATTTTGTTGCAAAAGACAGGATTTCATTCTTTTTTTACATCTGAGTAGTACTCCATAGTGTATATATACCACATTTTCTCTATCCAGTCATCGGTTGATGGATATCTGGGTGGATTCCATATCTTAGCTATTGTGAATTGAGCTGCAATAAACATGAGGGTACAGATAATTCTTTCATATGCTGATTTCGTTTGGGTAAATTCCCAGGAGTGGGATGGCTGGATGATATGATAGGTCTATATTCAGATTTCTGAGGTATCTCCATACTGTTTTTTGTGGATAGTTTTTGAAAAGAAGAAAACATCACATGAGGTGACTTATGCTAAGTTTCCAACTTTGTATCTTTTCAGATATGCACATATATGTAAATACATTAATTGTTGTCCTTTATACACTGTTCCTGGGTTGGGTCTTCCCACCAGGCTGTCAGTTTCATCACTGTTACATCACCAGCACCAGCATAGTGACAGCTACAGGTAGTTCTCAGCAAATAACTGATGAGTGAGTAAATAGACCGTTGGGCTGATTTCATCTTTTCTCCATTATAAATGTTCTCCCATGTGCAGCTTTGACCACATGCATTTGGGGGGTTGTCTGTAGTTCTAGAAATAGAATTTGGAGGCATGGGCGTAGACTTTCAAGCCAGACTGCTTGAATTTGTTTCCTGATTCCTGACTTGCAAACCGTGGTGTGCTGAGTCTGGCACTTGAAAGCCAATTGTTCGGATCAGTTCACAGCTCTGGTTTCAGTGACTTCATGTTGGCAGTATGAAGTCAGCAGAAGTAGCAGTATTTACACCATCGAAATTGGCGACTGCTACAAATCAGGGTGTTTGCTCTCCTTTTCAATTGTCTTTTTCTTTCCTAAGAGAGCCAGTTTGCTGTCATTCTATTAGGGGGGGCTACACAACCTGTCCAGGTCTTAGTTTTCTCATGTGGAAAGTGAGGACAGTTATGATACAGCCTAATGGTCAGGGAGCCTGCTTTGCACAGCACCTGGAGGCATTACATAAAGTCTTGGAGGAACTGTGTGGTTGTGAGGATTAAATATTTAATGCAAGCACTTAGTCCAAGCACACACTAAGCTCTCAGAACATGTAAGCAATTATGTTTTTACAGGCACTTGTGTTATTTTAGATGTTTTCCAAATGCTCTCCAAAGGTATACCAACTTAAAATCCTAAACCTGCCATAAGTGAATATCATCTCTCTTTTTTTCTGGTCTAATTGCTGAAAATATCTAGTTATGGCTCTCATTTGTTCTTCACTGATTATTTGTGAGGTAGGCATCTTTTCATTTGTTTATTGCCAATGGATTTCTATGAATTATATGTTTACATTTTCCGGAAGATTTTCTGCTAGCATCCTCTCTTTGTCCTCCTCCTCTTTATTCTTTTTTTTTTTTTTTTTTAGGATTTATTTATTTATTTATTTGAAAGTCAGAGTTACGCACAGAGAGAAGGAGAGGCAGAGAGAGAGAGAGAGAGTCTTCCAACTGCTGGTTCATTCCCCAATTGGCCGCAACAGCTGGAGCTGCACCGATCAGGAGCCCAGGAGCCAGGAGTTTCCTCCTGGTCTCCCATGAGGGTGCAGAGGCCCAAGTACTTGGGCCATCTTCTTGTGCTTTCCCAGGCCAGAGCAGAGAGCTGGATTGGAAGTGGAGCAGAACTCAAACCGGCACCCATATGGGATGCCGGCACTGCAGGTGGCGGTCTTACCCGCTATGTCACAGCGCCAGCCCCTCCTCTTTCTCTTAAGTAGATCTATATGTGTCCTTTGTATGTGTTTTTTTCAACCTACAAAGGATCTTCAAAACATAATCTTTTAATTCCATTTTCCCACGGGTGTCTTAAGTACCCTAGAGTGTTGCAAGCATTTTCCTTGTTTTGTTTTTGACTTTATTTATCCTGTTTTGATTTTGTGTTTGTTTGCTACACCAAAGATATGTTAAATTTGTATGAAGTAAAACTCACTCATCTTTTCTTGGTTTTGTATTCCTAAAATGTTAAGCTTAATCTCAGAAAACATCAATAATTATGGCAGAATATTTCCTGTTTGGAAAGACTTCTTATTTTCAAACCTATGTATCTATTTGCCTATTAATTATCTATCTATCGCCGGCGCCGCGGCTCACTAGGCTAATCCTCCGCCTAGCGGCGCCGGCACACCGGGTTCTAGTCCCGGTCGGGGCGCCGGATTCTGTCCCGGTTGCCCCTCTTCCAGGCCAGCTCTCTGCTGTGGCCAGGGAGTGCAGTGGAGGATGGCCCAGGTGCTTGGGCCCTGCACCCCATGGGAGACCAGGAAAAGCACCTGGCTCCTGGCTCCTGCCATCGGATCAGCGCGGTGCGCTGGCCGCAGCGCGCCAGCCGCGGCGACCATTGGAGAGTGAACCAACGGCAAAGGAAGACCTTTCTCTCTGTCTCTCTCTCTCTCACTGTCCACTCTGCCTGTCAAAAAAAAAAAATTATCTATCTATCAATTCTTTATGTATCTATTTATTTTGCCATAATTATAAATACATCCAAGAATATATAGAGATGGGCGTTTGGGCATTTGGTGCAGTGGTTAATATGCCACTTGGGACACTAGTATCCCATGTTGGAGCACCTGGGTTGAGATCCTGCCTGTGGGTCTGATTCCAACTTCCTGCTAATGCACATCCTGGGAGGCACTGGGTAATGGCTCATGTACTTGGGTCCCTGCCACCCTGCCACCCCGCCACCCACATCAGAGACCCGAATTCATTTCTGGGCTCCTGGTTTCAACCTAGCCTAGCCCTAGTCATTGTGGGCATTTGTGGAGTGAACCAATGACTGGAATATCTTTCTCTCCCATCCTTCAAGTAAATAAAACCTCTAAAAACTACACAACAACCATAAATTTACACTGTATGAAGCTGTTTTGCTTTTATAAATGGCACCAATTCAATATTCTTCTAAGTATAATTTTGCACACATCTGAAGTTATTTTCCTAGGATAGTTCCAAATTGTCCTCCTGAAAGGTTATACTATTTTCAGTTTTTATTATGTTGCAAACATTAGAAATCCTTGGAACAAGCTGTTATTCATATTGAGAGATTGTGGTGTGGCTTGTGATCTTTTTAGTTTAGGTAAGAAGATGTCTGGATGTTTTTTCAGTTCTGGTTTTGCCACATAAAATCTTTACCACATAAAATATCCAAACCCAAAGGCTGAAATGCATTGCTAAGCTCCTTATCAGATCTGGGGGACTAACAGCACCTGGGATGGCAGTGGGAGCCGCTACTTAATGCTCGTGATGAAGTCTTGAAAGGAGATATTGCACACATGCAAAGAGAGGCTGAGCAAAGGAAAATTGAGGGCACTGCCTGTGCAGGAGCCCAGCTCACAGACCTGATATGAGCGAATGAGACACACCCCAAGTTCCCGGGCGGATTGTGGCAAGTGCGTATGTGGTGTGAAGGCATCCAGTGTATTTCTAACATGAGCTGCCACACTGCAAATACACCAAAGGGTGTAGCAATGATTCCACACAGCAGTTCACATGGTGATTCACGTGGGGGCAGGCAGTGGGTCATTTGACGTTCCTGAGCCAATAGGCAACAGACCTGCCTTGCCACTGACAATCAACCCGCACCGAGAGATGTCAGCAGCCAATATGACTGAGAACTGGGAAAGCATAATAACGTTTACATTGATGTTTCCAGCCGCAATGGCTGCATGCTTTTTCTCTGCTATTGCAAAGATGCAATATGTTGATTGTACAATAAATTCTCCAGCCTTCGTTCTGTAAAGCTGGCTAACCCAAATCTGATGATTTCACAGCAGTGCCGTGGTTAGCTGGTACTCTAAAATGGAATCAATATCTATCTCATGTATATGGTTGTGCTGGGATCATTGTTTCCACTTCCTGAATGCCAGTGCCATTTAATCAGAAGGCAAAATTCAAGAAAAGGCAAGATGATACTGTCCTGAATGTTAAGCAACAGCCTGCATGCATTAGACATTGATGAATATTACAAGGAGCATCTCATGACTAATCTTTGTCACTTTAAGATAAAAGATTCAGTTGTTACACAGAACCAAACTCTTACACTCAGCGCAGAAGAAAGTAATTGATAAGAATGGTTCTGCTGTGTAGCTGCACACCACCACGTTCTCCCAGGAGAAAGTACATACAATAAAGGTTACTTAAAAGGAATGCAGGGGTTATGTTCTAATTGTTATTTGTATTTGGCACTTACCAAGACGCAAGTCTTTCCTAGACCCCAGTATTTTTTAAAGAAAAGGCTAAAGATACAACCAGCACAGCCTGAAAATGACAGTGGTGGAATTCTCAAGGCTGTTTGGTTTAGGAGCAGGAAGGTGATGGAGGTAACTCTGTCCATGGTGCTCCCTGAGGACTTGCCTGCTCGGATGCCTCCCCCGGGAGGGCCAACATTTGTTGGCTTTTCTTGTTCCCTGTTTGGAGAGCAAGTCTGCAGGAGAGGCTGCAGCATGGCAAAAATGCCATTACAGCCCACCCAGCACACTGGCTTTCCTCTTGGCTGGTTGATAACTCTTTCTGCATTGGGGAAGTTGGACCCCATGTCTTCACCTGTAAAGGAGCTTTCTTCTCTCAAGTGCTGGAAGAAATCTGAGACAGTAAAATTGCTGATAGGTGTAGAATATTCTAGATTCTTTCTAGCAGAGTAGGGGAGAAATAGGAAAAGGTGCTGGTGATCAAGGAATTTCAACCATGAAATGAGCCTCTTACTATGTAGCCCTTTCTGGAAGCAAAATGAGATTCACCAGTGGCTGAAAATTATTCTACTGCAGCAGACACATGAGTGAGACCCTGTTGCACTCATCATTGTGTCCCAGAGCCTAATGCCATGTCTGTCTTGCATGTAGTGGGTCTGCTGTGAGGTGAGTGAACCTTAAGCTGCAGGGTCCCTTTTATTTTCATGTTAAGACATATCCACTTGTATATTTAATTTTGTATTTGCATTTTATATTCTCTTTCATAAGAGAGTCTCCCAAAGAATATAAACTCAAAGCCCCAAAGAGCCTGTATCTGCTTCCTGTAGACATGCAATAAATAGTTGTTGACCTACTGAGTAATAAAAAAGAAATCAAGCCAAAAAGACAGTGGCACCTGGAAGGATCAAGGTCTACTTTGTTCACTTGGAGACAGCTTCCCTAAAATAGCAATAGACAATGATTTATCTCAATTCATTTGGCCAGTTGAAAGCCACCTAGAGTCTAGATGGCAAATGTGTTTAAGCATCTCTTCCTACAGGATTTTTCTCTGAGTAATTGCAGTAAGGGCTCTAAGCATCTCTGGAGACAGAGAGGCGGGTACAGGGGGAGCTGTGTGCTTGGCACTGAGCTGTGTACATTCTCTCAATTTATTGTTCACATTCTGTAGATGAGGAAACTGAAGCTCGCAGAGGTAAAATCATTCTCCTTAAAGTTACACAACTATTAACTGGTTATATTGGCCTTTGAAGCTTGGTTGCAGCGTTCCAAGCCCTATATATGTTCTGACTACTTGATGCCATTTTACAGTACACAAATAGAGAGTGCCTTTTGTATGAATAAAATATGAATAAAAAAATAAGACGAGCACAAAGGAGAACAGTGAGAAATCAAAGTGAATAGGAACTAGTGAACACTGATACTGATATATCACCTAATTGCTTTCTGACCTGTGGTATCTTTTATTTTGCTGCTTATTGGAATAATACACATGCTATTCAATGTAGACAGAGAAGAACCAGTAAGAACATGAAGACACAGTGAACCTAGAGGGAGGATTTGAAGGTGGATGAAAGATCAAATCCAAACTTGCAATCAGGGGGATCAAAAAATGTGCTTAGACTAAAATGATAAACAACAACATATCTTTACAATTTTAATTTCTTTGCAGTCCTGCAGAGCTCCTGGTTATTCACACCTTATAGCAGGAAGCCCTCAAAGATGTCAGTTTTGTGAGCACCATAATGTGTATAAGGCTGTGTACATTCAAAAGAAACGCATCATGAGAGTGGGCATATGGCCTAGCAGTTAAGATACCTGCATCCCATATCAGAGTGCCTGGGTTCAATTCCTGGTCTGGGACTCTAGCTGCCTGCTAATACAGACTCCAGGAAGCAGAAGTCATGGTCAAGGAGTTGGATTCCTGCTACCCCCGTGGGAGACTTGGATTACATCCCTGCCGCTGGTTTTTGCCCAGTCAGCCCTGTGGACACTGGGGAGGGAACCAGCTGGTGGGAGTGCTCTCTCTTCTCACGTCTTTGTCTTTCTCCCCAACTATCTGTCTCTCAAATAAAAGGACAATTGAATACAGATTACACGATGTAGCTGTCCATAAGAACTAACAGGACAGTTGCGGGCAGGGGCGGTCTAGGTACAGGATCAGAACACCAATCCAATCAGAATACTCTGTGATGAAAGAAAGGAAGTTATAAGGAGGGACAGGAAATAAGAAAACCGGGCAAAATATAACGCACTGCATTTTTGTGAATTTCCTGACCTGTTCACAGTGCCTTCCAGTTAAGAATGTGGGTTTTGTGTACACCCTCCAGGTAATCTTGCAAAGTAGGCTGGGAAGTACCCGAAGCTCAGAGGGTGGGGTGGATTGCCCAGGCCACCCAGCGAATGAGCTGCTGAGCTGACAGTGATTGGCAGTCATGCTCGTGCCCTCTGAGTCCCAGGCCAACGTGCTTCTGACCAGACAAAAATGCTGTCAGAGCTACTTTCTAGTAGGAGGCAGCTCCGTGACTCAGTGCATTTTACAGAAAGAGGCAAGTCTCCTGACCACTGAATTGAGACTCAACACCCAAGTTTGGCTCAATATTAAAAGCATGAGAGTAGACGTCTATGAATTTAGGTCCAGGCTTAAGGTACATTTGGACTTGATCAGTGCATGCTGGTCAAATGGCCCTGCGGATGGGGAGGTAGGAGGCTCTGCTTCTAGCATTTGCTGATTGCTATTGTACAAGTGCTTGCTATAGCTGATTGCAAGCTACCAACAGTTTAAGGTCTAGTTCAGGAAATTATTGAATATTTAATAAAAGGCTCCTATAAGCTGGTAAGAATCTAGCCCTCAGCTGGCAGTAGTCTGCTACACTTTTATATTTGCTGCTAAGAAGAATCTCCAGAGGAAATTTTGGACTCAACTTGAAGATTTTGTGTCTAACACTGTGGTTGTGCCTCCGCTCTTCCTCATTTGTGCCTGTCCATTAAAATACAAATTCATATTCTGTATCTCATTGATTTTTTAAAAGTAGCTTGACTTTATCTGTCTGACATACACAAGCCTGAGTATATTATTGATAATTACTTCTCCTTTTTAATTCTTAAAGAACAATGCAGTCCTAGTGGATTTGAAAATCAGATTTCTAGGGCCAATGAGACAGATGTGTTCTCATTTCAATATTCTCCCTTTTCTTATATACTCTATGTTTCTATAAGGAACTAATCCGTTTAAGAGCTCTAGCTTTGCTGAATTTTAATATAACTCAATGTTAATGAATTTTGGATTCTGGGTTTCTGACTTCCTGATATTTGTGTGTTTTTTTTTTTTTTTTTTTTTTTTTTTTGCCTTAGTGGCACTGCTTTTCCATGATTGAGTCAAAAGAGCTCCTTTATTCATGTTGCTCTGAAAACGTGAAGTGCAAGGGATCCCTTCAGTTTTCTTCTTCCCTGGTGGACACAACTCTCATTGGATACTAATGAAAATTACGGACGTGGGTAAAGGAGAAACTTGTGCCTTTGGAATCGAGGGGCTGATTATTCAGAGATGTATTGCCATGCACTTAAGGAAAATGATTTATCTGTTTTGTTTTGTCCTCCTATAAATCAAGTATACAGCAGAGCGTTAAACATTCCTCAATATTTATGCTAATATAAATTTGGGTTTACATACTTGACACTAATTCAGGAGGAGCAGTAGTATTAAAATAATGGCTACCTGTGACAGCCACGGGTGTTACCCAACAGCCACTTTAACTCTTTATTAGGCTGTGGATATTCTGAATCAAACAGACACAGCAAGCTTCCCGGCAGGAGCAGTTTCTCAGGCAGGTGTTTTCAGACTACATACTTTATCTTTGGCTTAGTTTTGTTTTTGACGTTAGGTTAGAAGTTGTATTTGTAAATGTCTTCGTAAGAAATCACTGGAACCCAGTGAGGGGCAGAGTGTGAGCCCAGTGGGAAATCAGAACCTAGAAAGTGCGACTCTGTATCTGCAATTGTTCCAATCCATGGATCAGGTGAAGAAACAAATAAAATAGAGGTTCAGGATCCCTTGTCCATATTCCTTGATGCTGAAAGTGTTTCAGATTTTGAAGTTCTTTTTTTTTTTTAATATTTGCATAGATTTACAGGCCAGGCAGGCCCTCATCTGAAAATCCAAAAAATCCAAAATGACTGGAGCTCACTCAAAAAGTTTCAGCTCTCAGATTGTTTGGATTTAAGATTTTACAGACGTTCACCCTGTACAAGCACATGCTGAAGGACAGGTTTTATCTATTTTACTAGGCATCTTCTTTTTCTGCCATTGTGTTGGCATCACTTGGATGTGGCTCTCTCAATTTCCCTGGTATTTAAGTGCGTCAGGTTCTGCAAATGGAAAATGGAAATACCAACAGGATTCGCCTACTAGGAGTGAGAGTGAAGCAAAGGCATACACACAGTGCCTACAAATACACGCACATGGCATGTGGGCTCAATGTTGTTGGGCATGGCACTTGTCAGGTGCAGTTAGAATCCTGACTGTGTCCTTGATCTCTTGATTCTATTGGAATATGAAAGTCCACTGGGCTGAAACAATCACAGGCACTTTTCTGAGATTTTTTTTTCGTTAGGATGCCCTCTGCTCATCTATAATAGAGGCTCAGAGACTTGTTGGGGTCCATTGAATGGGGAGTGTCCTCAGTGCCCCATCAGACCAAGAATCAGGCCAACCTTTGATTAGCTGCCCTAATGGCCTTGTTGGGAGTGTGTGTGTGCAGCTCTACTTTCCGTATTTCTCAGTGTGGAGTGCATGACCCATTTGCTTGCACCCTCTTCATGCTCACATTTAATTGAGTAATTGGTTTCTTTTAGAAGGTGTAACCCATGTAGACTGGCTGCCATATCTCCCATGAAAATTTGGAAGTTCTTTGATTATTTTCAATGCAAAGTACAATGAGAATTCAAGGCCTTATTATTATTCCTACTAACCGGGAGACATGCCAGGTTTAAAGTCAGATTTGTTTCTGTGTTAATAATACATTTGTATTACTCTTCCTTGCAGTCCCCGTCTCTACTCCTGCTATCTTCAATGTGAGTTTGCACTTGTCAAAATGAATAATATGCGGCATCAATTCAAACTCCACTTTTCCAGTGTGTTCAGCCATAATAGTTTCACTTTGCCTTGATTCTGTTGATTGCTATTAAATCCTGGATTGCTTTAAATTCTGTGAGATAGTCCTCAAAGTACCACTTATAAATTGTGTGCATTTATTAAAATTCTGCTTAGAACAAAGAGTATTCAAGCCCCTAGAAAAGACTGCTTTCTCTTACACTCTAGGCAGAAGAGGTTGTGGAAACATGTTTTATTTTTTGAGAAAAATTAATTGAAAAAGTCAATATAATAAATAATTATGTGAGAGCTTCTTGCTTTTCCCCCCCTCTCTGTCCTCTGTCTTTCCCTCCCTTCCTCTCCCCACATCTCTCTCTCTCTCTCTCTGTCTCTCTTTTGGTGGAGGAAAAGTATAATACAAACCCAATACACTTTGGTGGAGAGAGTAGATTGTGGCCACAATTCACAATAAATGTCTTTGCGTATGTATCATGTTGATTTAGATGAAGTATGCATTGAAGGAATTGAGAGGGCATTGTTCTGATAGGATGTATCTGTTTCAAAGGCTGGTCCCCAGTTCTTTTATTCCTAGAAGTATGCCTATTATAAACTGTATTTTAAGAAATCCTTCCTGATAGGCTATTACAAGTATCATGTCTGTTTTTCTACTTGTATTTTTAAAAATTGGACCAACTTCAAGTAAAAACTCATTCACAGTGCGCTGGAGTTAGTTGCACCTGGTAACTAAAATGCAGCTGCTGTCAGGCATGGTTGAGCACACCCTGAGAGTGCAGCCCAGCCCAGGTGCAGGCAGAGGGGTGCTGGCAGAGGGGTGCTGGCAGGCACAGTCCTGGAGCAGCTCCCAGGAGAGGAAGAGTAACTCCATCTATGTTCCATCTAGATGCAGGCTTTTGTTTTTGTTTTAAAGATTTGTTTATTTATTATTTGTTGCATAGAAAGAATAAAAGAGAGAGAGAGAAAGAAAGAGGAGGGGGTAATCTTCCATCTGCTGTTTCACTCAAACGGCTGCAACAGCTGGATCTGGGCCAGGTTGAAGCCAGGAGCCAGGAGCTTCTTCCAGATCTCTCAAGTGGGGACAGGGGACAAGCACTGCTGCTGCTTTCCCAGGCACATTAGCAGGGAGCTGGATCCTAAGTGGAGCATCCAGGTCTCGCCAACTGGTGCCCACATGGGATGCCAGCATCACAGGCAGAGGCTTTAACCTGCTTCGCCTTGGTGCTGGCCCCCAGGTGAAGGTTTACTATGATACCAAAGATCCTTACACTTCAGGGTTTATCATTTGCATGAGATCTTTCTCTAGTCAAGTGTAGGGTCTGAGTAATATGTTCACATGGCCATATGTTCTGTGTTGTTGGAAAAGTAAGACATTTAAATGCAATTGGTTAGGACCACTGGTTTTGTGGTCTCCAGCCTCCTCTGTTGACACTTCCCCTAGCCCTGGGTGATATGTGTGTTTGGAATGGCCACTAGCATTTTGGAGATCTCGGTAAGGGAAATAGGATTAGAACAATCTTTAGTTTTGGTTTCCTGAGATATGTTTTTGTGGTCCACAGTCACCTCCGTGTCCCATTAGGTTATTGCTAAGACTCCAGTCTAGAAATGGCTTCCCAGAATGCTGTCATTGTGCTGACTAGCACTGAGACAGGAAGGCCCAGAGCCCAGAAGTCAGATCATGACGTCAGCACACATGGTCTCCCAGGCATGGCATCTGCAGGGGCGGGGACAGAGGGTGAGGATGCAGATACAGGATTTGACATGCAGAGGCAAAAGCTATGCTCATCAGTGACTGGTGAGACGGAAGTGCGTTCCTGCCAGGATTATACACAACAGTGGAACATCTATCGTCATACAGGAACCCAGTGCATATTTTTCTTTTCCTTAGAAATGTGTTACACTTTTAGGGTACCCACCCCAGCTACATTATAACCATAGAGCTATGTCTGTGTTTGATGCTCAGTTGTATCCCAGCAATTAATAATAAAAACTAAAATTTTGTCCAAACAAGATAAAGACTGCATTATCTTTTTATTTTCTCTATAAAAATCATATTACAAAATCATTGTCATGTGAGGAAGTGATCATATGATAGCCATATATTATAGGAAAACAGCCATATTATAGGAAAAATACTTTGGAGCTCTATCAAGCAATGGATTAATAACAAATAGTTTATGTGTGAGTGTGTTTTGTGATGTTGGTGTCTTTTGGCAGCTTAAAAATATAACATTGTGGTGATCCTTCCTAAGGACGTTTGTTCACTTTGTATTCTCATCTTCAGAGCCTGCTGTCCAAGCTGTAGGAACTCAGCTCCGCACAGTCTGGACCCTCCAGGCCCTGGCTCTGGGCTGCTGTCAAGTGCATTGGCTGCACCCGCTCAGCCCTTTTCCTAAGGAATTAAGTGGAGCCCAAGAGGCTAAGTCACCTCTGTGAGGTGAGTGAGAGGTGCTGGCCGGACCCCTGGGTCCCCACAGGGCAGTGTGACTCCCACACCTCTCCTACTCCTGGGACTCATTTTCTTGCTCGAGACTGGACGGTGCAGTTCTTCTAAACTCTGCATGGGCTTCATGGTCGTTTGTCCTTATTTCATTACCTCTTCCATCATTTTTAGCCAGTGGTTTTGGTAGATGATAGATACCATTTTAGGCAGGACTTTCTTAACCATTCCCCTCCCTCTCTCACCCTTCTCCTCCCTCTCTGCTTCCTGCCCACAAGCACTCATGTACTCCGTGTCCATCAGTTTCAAGACTTCCAGGTGCCTGTCACCCTCTCCTTCCCTCTCCTCTGCCCCATCGTCATCGTTGGCTCAGGCCCTCACCTTCCCCTGCCTGGATTCACTCGGTGACCTAGGGAATGGAGACTAGCAGAGTAAAACAGTGTTCCTGCCCTTGTGGAGCTTACGTTCCATAGGGGAGAGAGACCCTACAGAACATCAGTAAGTTAAAAATATACAGGTACATAAAACTAGAACAAAGCATATGTCAGAGATTGACAAACACCAGCGAAGAGAACAAAGTGGAGCAGAGCTGGAGAAAGTAGTGGTGGGGGAGGGGCGTTGGTTGTTCTGTAGCTGGCCTGGCTAGGGGAGGCTCGCTGGTGCGAGGGGATTTAATCTGAGATTTGCTGCGAGCGAGGGTGCCTAGCCCTGTGTATAAGCAGAAGAGCCCTCTAGGTGAGGAAACAGAGGGCAAGAGGGTGGGTTGGCTGCCCCAGAGCCAGAGGGAGGCGATGGTGTGTGCTTCACAGAGGGCTGTGGGCCATGGAGAAGTTTCAAGTTTTCCTCTGAGTGGGCCATGGAGCTGTGAGGGGGTTTTGAGCAGGGAGCTGATGTGGTCTGAGCGGTAGTTGGCAAGATCATGCGATGAGCATGGAGGATGCTGGGAGGCTGCTACAACAATTCTGGCAAGAGCTGGGAATGGCCTAGCTGGGTGGAGAGAGGTTTGGGTTGAGTTTGGATATCTGTTGTGTGGTTCTCTGTGTCTTTCAAGATAAAATGCCAAATGCTCAGCATAAGATAGAATGGTCCAGGACTGGTGCTGTGGCACAGTGAGTTAAAGCCCTGTCTTGGGGCACCGGCATCCCATATGGGCGCTGGTTCGGGTCCCAGCTGCTCCACTTCTGATCCGGCTCCCTGCTGTGGCCTGGGAAAGCAGTAGACGATGGCCCAAGTCCTTGGGCCCCTGCACCCGTGTGGGAGACACAGAGGAACCTCCTGGCTCCTGACTTTGGATCAACTCAGCTCCAGTTGTTGCGGACTTCTGGGGAGTGAACCAGTAGATGGAAGACCTCTCTCTCTGTAGCTCTTTCTTTCAAATAAATAGAATAAAACTTTTCTTTTTTTAAAGACAGATGGTCCTTTCTGGTCTGCCCAGGGGTCAGAGGCCTCTGGGGCTTTGCCTGCCTCCTGTGTTGCATGGCCCTCAGCTGTATCCTTCAATGCACAGCTCAGTAAAGCCCTCCTTTTCTGCCCCTCCTCCTCTAGAGCTGGGGGAACTTTTTTTCCCCGGTTCCCTGCTTGAGCTCCAGCCATCCGTGTTGTGGCTGATTTCTCATTCGTCTGTTCCTCCCCCCCCACCTCCACCCCCACCCCCGTTTGTGAGATGCTTGAAGAAAGGAATGGTGTTTCCTCACTATTTAAATTTTGGGGCATGTAAGAGGTGCTCAATGAATATATTCACTGGCTTGGCTGGACCTTGAACTCCTGATCCCCACAGGGAATAGCCGTAGACAAGGCGCTCCCTGTGTGGTGGCACACACACAGGTGGGAGTGGGATTTGACTAGAGGATGCAGCACGGCCACCCCAGGAGGTGTTTTAGAACGTGGTAGGGTTTAAACAAACAAGTAAAAGGAGGGATAAAACCCCTAATGTATAGGCAAAAGGAATAGAGAGCTAGCTAGCAGTTATGGAGTAAGAATATGACTTCATATTCTTATATGTGACTAATATAGTGACTCTTCACTACTTATAGGGTACCTACTCTGAGCCACACCCTCCACTGCACCTGAAATCTGGAGTCAGAGGTGGACTGGAGCCTTAGGGGGCCCTGAGAAGGCTGGTTGAGTGTGATTTAGACAAGTGCTGTGGTCTGGATATCTATGTCCTCCCCAAAACTCATGCATAGATATAACTTCCAAGGTGATGGTATTAAGAGGTGTGGATTTAGGGTTGGCCTTGTGGAACGGTGAGTTAAGCTGCTGCTTTTGAGGCTGGCATCCCATATCAGGGTGCTGGTTCGAGTCCCTGCTGCTCTACTTTTTTTTTTATTTAAGATTTTATTTATTTACTTGAAAGTCAGAGTTATAGAGGCAGAGAGAGAGGGAGAGGGAGAGGGAGAGGGAGAGGGAGAGGGAGAGAGAGAGAGAGAGAGGTCTTTCATCTACTGGTTCACTCCCCAGACAGCCACAATGGCTGGAGCTGGGCTGATCTGAAGCCAGGAGCCAGGAGCTTCTTCCAGGTCTCTCACACAGGTATAGGGGCCCAAGGGCTTGAGCCATCTTCTACTGCTTTCCCAGGCCACAGCAGAGAGCTGGATCAGAAGTGGAGCAGCCGGGACTAGAACTGGTGCCCATATGGGATGCTGGTGCCGCAGGCAGCAGCTTTACCCACTATATCACAGTGCCGGCCACTGCTCCACTTCTGATCCAGCTTCTTGCTAATGCACCCAGGAAGGCAGCTGATGATGATCTAACCACATGTGGGAGACCTGGATGGCTTCAGCCCAGCCTAGGCCTGATGTTGCACTCATCTGAGGAGTGAACCAGTGGATGGAAGATCTCTCCCTTTCCCTCTCCCACTCTGCCTTTCAAATGATTAAATAAATCTTAATAAAAACTTAATAAGAAATGGGGCACTTAGGGAGAGAGAAGAGCTCACATGGATGGGATTGGTGCTCTTTGCAAAAGAGGCCCAGGGGATCTTGCTTGTCCCTTTTACCATGTGAGGTCATAGGGAGATAACCTCTATTTCTAAGGGAAGTGGACCCTTTGATGGAACCCCTCCATGCTGGTACAGTGACCATGCACCTTCCTGCCTCCTGAACTGCAGGAAATGAATTTCTGTTGTTTGTAAGTTACCCAGCTTAGTGTGTTTTGTTATAGCAACCCAGACAGACTAAGACAATAAGCCTGCAACAACTCACCCATCATTCTGAACAGAGGGAATGAACATGATGTAGATGACACTTGAAAAAGAGCATGGAAACTGTGTAAAGGAGTGGGGGTGCCTTGCCTGTGCCCCATAAACAGAAACTACCGTGATGCCCGCTCTTGTTGACATGCCCAGCAGCATTCAGAGCTCACAGGGCTGCTGCCGCTGCCCGCTACCCTTGGCATTCACTGGTTCATTTTCACCTAAAGGATTTTATCTATTTACGGTGAGCGTTTCACCTGCAGTGCCTCCCACGCTCGGTCCACCTCTAACTCTAGCTGCTGCAACTGTCTTTGGTTTCATGATGCCTGAATTTGACAGTGCCTCTCAGATACACCATGGAGCTCTTGCTTCCTCCCTATGTTGGCTAATTCTTGCTGTCAACTCGACTAGATTAAGCCATACCCAGAAATCTGGTCATGCATCATGGGTGTGTCTCTGAGGGTATTTCCAGAGGAGACTGATGTGTGTGTCGGGATGGATTAGGGGAAGGTTGCCATCAACGTGGGTGGGCACCGGCCAATCCACCACAGGTTGAGACAGAACAAAAACAGAGGAAAGGCAGTTTGGTCTCTCTCTTGCCTGGAGCTGGGTACACTACTCTTCTCTCACCTTTGGACACAAGAAATTCAGCATCTTCAGCCTTTGGACTCCAGGGCTCACACTCATGGTTCTGAGACCTTATGACTTGGAATGAGCCATGCTTCCAGCACCCCAAGGTCTCCAACTTGCAAAGAGTTTGTTGTAGGATTTCTCAACCTCCATAGCCATGGAAGATAATTCTAATAAGTTCCCTCTAGTTTCTCTCTCTCTCTCTTATCTCTTTGGTTCTATCTCTCAAAAGAATCCTGGCTAACCACTGCCCCAAGGCCCCTCTGAGGGTGAGAGAGTGGTCTATGCAGGCTCTCTCACACATGCAACCTGGAAGTGTGGGAAGGTAAGGCTCACAGGCGACACTTGGTCAATGGCATCGGAGCTGAAGAAATGCTTCCCCTGCTGTGCCCCAGTCTGGTAGTCTTAAGGCACAGTCTATGTAGTTTTTCAGATCATCTGCTGGGCTTGAGCTCCAGTCATGCACAGTATTGGCCAACTGGGCTGCACATGATTCTCTGGACAGTCTTTCTTTTCCTGTTATTGTCCACAGGGTCTCACTCCCACTTTCTGGGTGCACCACTCACCCAGGTGCAACCTACTGTCTTAGACTGCTTAAAAGCAAGGGTAGGAACAGGGAAGGTGTGTGGGGGATGCAGAACCTGGCTCAGAATCCCATGCATATAACTTGTAAGTCATAAGATGTTAAGCTCCATTTTGGAGCCAAATGACAGACTTGCAGACAATATAAAAAAATATATATATAAAAAATGAATAGTGTGGGAGAAGCAAAATCGTCAGCATGGCTGGTCAGATACCGCTGGAAAAGGATTTGTTTTCATCACACTGTAAAAGTTACCTTCTAGCTTCCACGAGCCAACCTGTTCCTGTCATACAGACACAGGCCCTGGTGAGACCACCTTTTTTCAGAAACAAATGACCCCAAGCTGAGGATCTTTGTGGGATGATCTGCTGCCTTATTACCTGATAAATGGCCTTTCACATAAAGATAGCATGGATTTTACCACCAAAAACTGTTTGAAGAAAGGGATATTTCTTACTATGAAATCTGCTGTGAAGGCAGTTATCACGTTTTGCTATGAACTCATAGAAAGCAGTTGTTTTGGAATTGACGCAGCAATATTTCTGTCAAATCTATCATTTGTTAATTATTCAAATGGGAATTCCATTCATGTAAGTCTTGTGGGTCTCAAATACATATTTCCCATGGGAATTCTCCTAACTATTATGAATCAGGGAAATATCTTTCATTTTTGTATGATATGGGTTTGTGTGGACAAAAAGAGAAGTAGATTCCAAATCTACCAGTACAGAGCTGATTTATCTAAGTCCCTCCCATTGCAAATTATATAGAGGAGCAAAAGTAATTACAATGTAAAAATACTCATTAATGTTATTTATTTGTAAAATTGCTCCCACTTAAAAAAATCTTCCTTAATTGACACTAAACTTGTCAATTACTTAAATAAAATAAATATACTGTATATCTACATTATATTTTCCAACTATTTTAACATAATAATATAAATCAATTGCAAAATATGTGGGATTTTGTGAAGTTGGTAAAAGCAATTTGACAATTGTTTGAATCATATGCCAAGTTGTTGACAGATGGGAACTGAAGCATTAGAAAAATGAATATAGTCAGTAAAAGAGAAAAAATGGTGATAAAATAGACATTCATCAGAAGTAGTTGAGAATCACATAAGAGAATCCTTGAGAAAATGGTGAATCCTAAATTATTTTACTACTTTTGTTATTGCAAAGGATATAATAATGTAGTATTACACTCTCATAAAATTGGGTAAAACTTTAAGTGAACAAATACCCTGCTTTTTTCTTTGCTCTAAAAAGTAATTTATAGTTGTAACTATAAGCCACATTTTAAAATACGGTCAAGTAAGCCTCTTCATTTTTGGCTCTGTTTTTCAAAGTGAAGTCCTGCTCAAACTTCGCTCTTGGGCTCCAACTGTGTACTCAGATTTAAGTTTCTGCCTCAAGGGGCTTCTCTCGCAGGAGTGAAATCATAGAGTCATGGAGCAGAGTGTTTTGAAACCGAGAAGGCATTTGGAGGAAACCAACTGCTGTTGGATTCTTCTGTAAAACTGGACGATAGCTGATTGTCAGGGAGAGGGCAAGGGACGGCACTCTAAGTCTTGGGACTCTCAACACAGTTCTCCTTACACTTTGTTGTTGCAACTTGCCCCGCATCAGCACAGTCCTCTGCACCTGAGAGCTCAACAGCCCGGCTCGCCAGCAGGTCAGGTGGCTGCAGTTCTGGAAGCTCGCTGAGAAGGGGTACTGCTGGGAATCTGGATATAGCCAGGAACTTCTGGTCATTAGGATCTTAGGATGAGAATGAAGTGGGGAAAAAAGTTGAATGTTAGAAGTATTTACTTCTGTTCTGTTTTATAATGCATGGCTTATTTCAGTGTTACGTTATTTTTTTATTTTTACGCTAAAGGTTTTGAAATGGTTTTTGGCCAAAAGCATTAAAATTCTGACCTAAGAATCTAACACAGGAGATAATTCAAAAAGCATTTTAGTTTTGTAAACTTAACAAAATATTTTTTGTAGTAGAGTTATCTTTCCTAAATATATCTTATTTAGAAAAATGTTTAAGATTAGCTTGTCTTTTCTGAGCATAGATTGCTAATAGTGGGCGGTAGAGAAAGTCAGTTTTGAATTAAAAATTTGTCTTAGATAATCCACTGAGCCAAGAATTTGCATATGGATGTTACAGAGTTGCTTGTATTCCAAATTTCAAACACATTTGTTATTCAAACTTTTCAGGTGCTTACTACAATAGTTTGGGACATTTCCAGATGTAGCATTTATATAGCATTTTTAAAGCATTAAGACAATACTAAAAATTTAGAGGGTTTTTTGACCATCAAATAGTTATCAGTAAGAAATATGAATAGAAAAAAATTCTTCTTGTTATTCATTGCATTATACTTGATTCCCTTCCCTCTTCCCAGCTTGAAATTACAGCTGGTTAACAGATGGCCGACACAAAGATTGCATAAATAAGCAATCACACATGCATGTGTACACATACACACACATTTGCACACTCAAAATGGGGTCTCCTGTGTGCGAGCGTGTCCGGTAAAGACTGGCTGAGGAGGACACAGTCATCAGTCCTCTGTCGGAGCTAACGTGAAGAGGAAGGGCTTTGGGATGTATTTGCTCTGTATTTGAGTCCCGTAGCACAAGACCTGTCAGAAAGTTGCGCATCCTAAATCTGAACACGGTGGAGGCCTCTCTGAATTCCTGTGTTCCTGACTATTTCTTCAAGTCCCTGGGAGGCTGGCGGAAGACCTCCTGAGGCATCTTGAGCAGGGGAGCGACACGCCCCAGTTCAAAAGACCCATTCTGTCCTGTCCGCAGTAGAGGAATAGAATTTGCAAGGAGTAGGGAGAGGTAGGGGGTGCGGGGAGGGCACTGGGGAAGGGGGGAATGTTTGTGCAGGGAGGGGGGTGCATAGGCACCAGGGGATGGGGGGATATATGGAGACCCAAGGTGGTTCCTGCAGTCATTGAGGGAGGGATGATGGCTTCTGGGCTAGAGAAATGCCCGGATTTCCGAACAAGTCGAGATGAACCAAAAGGGCATGGTGAGTACTTGGCAGTGTGAGCTAAGGAGAGAGAGGTCTAAAGGAAATCTCCCAGCTTCTAGCTCGAACATCTAGTTAGGTAGTGGGGCACTTGCAGAAATGATGGCAACTGGAATAGGTGGAAATTGGAGATGATCAGCAGTCGATTTTGGATGTGTTAAGGGTGAGACCTGGAACATCTTGTGGTAGAAATGTCAAATGGATCACCCAGCAGAGAAGAGTAGAGGGTGAGCTGAAGACTAATATTCCAGGGCATTTCAGATTTTTCAAAATGTGAATTTTTTTAACTTCTATTTAATAAATATAAATTTCCAAAGTACAGCTTTTGGATTACAGTGGCTTTTTCCCCCCATAACTTCCCTCCCATCCACAACCCTCCCATCTCCCGCTCCCTCTTCCATTCCATTCAAGATTCATTTTCAGTTATCTTTATATACAGAAGATCAATTTAGTATATATTAAAGATTTCAACAGTTTGCACCCACACAGAAACACAAAGTGTAAAGTACTGTTTGAGTACTAGTTATAGCATTAAATCACATTGTACAACACATTAAGGACAGAGATCCTACATGGGAAGTAAGTGCACAGTGAAAACATGAATTTTATCTCATTTAATTGTATTGCAATCCTTTTATGAAGTCAGCAGAGCAGATACTGTCCCATAGTTGGAAATTCAGAGCTTTAGCTGAATCCAATGGCATCCTTTGGGGGCCTGGTCATGAGGTCCTGTTCTATACCAAAGTCTTGTTGATTGTTTTGGTCTGATTTAAGACTTGTTTTCTAGTCTAGGTGCTTTTTTCTTTATAGAAATTTCCATACTCTGCAAGTATAGAAAGGGCATAGTCAAGTTTATAGCTGTCCCTTGCCTCTTTAGGTCCAATGGAGAAAGAAAGGGGATTATTTCTAACTCAAAAGAGAATTCAGGGCCCTCCATAAGTCCCATTAACCTAGACAGAGTCGGTATGGCAGGAAGGGTTCTGAAAAAAACTGGTCGTTTTGTGTCAGGTCAGTGGACGGACAGCTCTCTCACCCACTGGGTCGCAGCAGGGACCAAAGCAGACCTGTAGAGGGAGAGCCTGTCCTGTTGGTGTGGGAGGATGGTCACAGGTCTTGTTCTCACAGGGTGACTGGGTGTGGTCCTCATTTAACAAGAGCATCTGGCGTAAGCCCCACCAGTTCCTTCAGAGCATCTGGCTAAAGTCAGCCACATTACAAACTCATCCTGGGTTCCTTCAAGACTTTTCCATTATAACCAAGGTGCAATGAATAGCTTACATGTTTTTAGGGGAAGTCTGGTAATCCAAGAACTTCTTATAGAGAGTGGTGTTGGCTAAAGGGATTACAAAAGGCACTTTAAATAGAGGGGTAAGTTTATTCTGGTGCAAAAAATTAGTTTGAAGGAAAAGAGGGCCGGCACTGTCATGTAGCAGGTAAAGCCACCCCCTGCAGTGCTGGCATCTCATATGGGCACCCCTTCCAGTCCCAGCTGCTCCACTTCCAATCCAGCCCCCTGCTAATATGCCTGGGAAAGCAGCAGAGGATGGCCCCTACACCCAGAAGAAGCTCGAGGCTCCTGGCTTGAGATGGACCCAGCTCCGGCTGTTGCGGCCATTTGGGGAGTGTACCGGTGGATGGAAGACCTCTCTCTGCCTCTGCCTCTCTGTAACTCTGCCTTTCAAATAAATACATAAGTCTTTACAAAAAAAGTTAGTTTGAAATCCACACCTAGTTTTTTCATAATACGCCTTCTCCACGAACTTTTTGAAGACCTTCTTGAATCTGCACCAGGGAGGTGCGTGTCTCAGGGAGCCCCGTTTCTCTAGCTTTGGCCCCTGCAGCTTTTAGAGATTCCTTTCTCTATGAAATGTGAACTCTCCCTCCCCCTTTCAGCTCCAGCATCCCTTGTTCTCCCTTTATGAACTTGACGTTAAGCAGGTCTTCCCTCAGCTGCTGCACACATTCTATCCGCAGTAGGAGAAGGTGAACATGGCTGCACTTTGGGTTCAACCAACATCTTGAACTATTTTTCAGATGTTGCGGGTAGAGCCAGCCCCTAAATAACTTTAGTTGAACATTTTGCCCTTAATTTCTAGCCTCATATGTATTGAAAGGGAAATACCTTCCACATGTTTCTGATTTTATTTTTCCCTAAGTCTTCCAGAGGTTACATTGTAAGACGTGGTTGAGGTTCCAGAGGCCCCATGAATCCTTTCTCCTCTCAGTCGAACCCATCTCTGCCAGGCTTAGATGCCCACTTCGAACTGAGGGTCAGTAACTCAATCAGAGAAGTTTTCTCCTGAGCTATGTGTATGTCCGTAGCTCTCTTTCTGTGTCCAGTTTTCCAAATATTCTTTGGTCTATGTAGTTAGGGCTGTACAAGTTCACAGGCATGCAAATTTCTTTGTACTTAATCTTTCTGATGGGAATCAAGCCACAAAGACTTATGGAGCATTTCCTACAGGTCCCTTTGATGCTGAGATCAGTAGTCAGGGTATGTAGAATATGATAAAACTAAGTTTTTGAAAATGTATTTCATTAATTATTTTATTTGAAGGGAGGGGGGAGAGAGAGAAGGAAAGGGAGAGAATGTGCTCACATCTGCTGGTTCACTCCCCAAATGCCTGCAATGGCTGGGGCTGGACTGGGGCCAAAGCTTGGAGCCAGGAACTCAGTCCAAGTCTTCCTTGTGGATGGTAGGGACCCAACCACCTGAGCCATCACTGGTGCCTCCTAGCATCTCATTAGCAGGAAGCTGGAGTTAGGAGCCAGGGTCCGGGAGCTAACCCGGGACACAGGTGATTTCCCCTGCTAGGTGAACTGCTCACCAGGTAAAATGAATTTGGGGCGAGATTCCTTTCACAGACTCTGGCCTGTTGAGTGAGGGTGTCAGCGGACTGTTAGGAATACAGAATGAGAAAGCAGGTGAGAGGACGCGCAGGCGCCGAGAAGCCATGAGACTGAAAGCTCTCCCAGAGGGGTGAGAATCGTTGAGAGGAAGGGAAGACTAAGCAGAGGCAGCAGGAGGGCCCCAGGCCAGGACGGTGAGAGCCAGGGGGTGACCAGAGTGCGGCAGCCCTCGTCCCCCGTGACGGCGCACCTGTCTTTCGGGAGTACAGCTTGTTGCAGCAGGAAGCGTTTGCCGGGGGAAGTCACTTTCGCATTCTCACACCAAAGGAAAAGGCGAGCAGAGAAATTTTCTTGAAACTCACATTTTCTTGGGTCACTTGGGCCTTGGAACTGTGTAAAGAAGTTACAGGAACTAGTTTTTTGTTTTTAAAAGATTTTGTTTATTTATTTGAAAGGCAGAGTTACAGAGAGAGGGAGAGACAGAGAGAGAGGTCTTCTACCCACTGGTTCACTCCCCAGATGGCCACAACAACCAGGGCTGAGCCAGGAAGAAGCCAAGAGCTTCTTCCAGGTCTCCGACGTGGGTACAGGGGCCCAAGAATTGGGGCCATCTCCTGCTGCTTTCCCAGGCACACGAACAGGGAGCTGGATGGAAAGTGGAGCAGCCGAGACTGGAACCAGCGCTTGTATGGAACGTCGGCATTGCAGGTGGCGGCTTTACCCGCTACGCCACAGCGCCAGCCCTGAGGCCTATTTTTTCTTTTTAAAAGACATTCTTAAAAGAACAGGCAAACTTGAGCGAAAGCAGGAGATGCACTAATGACTGCAACCCCAACTATTTAAGATGCACAAACACTTACGCTGGGGGAAGGGGGGGTACAGAGGAAATTCCATTGAACAACTGAAAGCAGAGCAGAAGCACTTAAAGTGGGTGGGGCTCATTTCCTCCGCGAGAAGTTTTCTTCAGCTCTCGCCCCAGGCCTGCAGTCTCTGGCATTAATAATTCACAGGAAAAGGTAATGAAGTAACCCCAGCCTCGTCAGGAATGGAAGCGATTGCGAGCTCTAATGAAGGGCGGACCTTCCCAGCGCCTTTGCGCCGCAGCCCTGTTAGGCGTCCCCTCTCGTGGGCTCCTGCCGGCAGCCTCCTGGGTAGTTTCATCGATGATCTAGAATGGATTAATGTCTGGCAAAAGAATTACCACCTCGAGCTTGGGACAGCTGACTGTAGATCAATTCTGCATCCACGGCCAATTTCTGTTGAGCGTGATTACGTGAAGGCAGCTCTTGGCTCGCGTGTACAATTAGCAGGGTTAAATGAAGATTTAATGACCCAGGATTCAGCTGTTTCATTTTCAGTTCACCTACGGTTTCCAACTCATCATTCTCATGCTCCCTACCTTGAAGGGAGAAGTGCATCTGGGACCTGTGTTTGTAGACACAGTCTGGGGGCTTGAGAACCAAGGTTGGTGCCTAGAGTTCTTCCGGAAGCGACACAGGCACTGCTGAAAGTGAGGGCTGTGGCAGGGTCATTGCTACCTGCGCCAGAGTAGACAGTGAGGACCTAATGCCGTGATCAAAGGCCCACATAGCTCAACCCTGGGTCGTCCCTCCTGGTAGAGAAAGGGAGCTGAGACCAGCTCACGTGTCCACACCAGAAGGTTAAGTGCCCAGCAAGCGGAGAGGGTCTCGGTCAGCCCTCTCTGTCCAGCTCCCTGCTTTTTCATGGCCTTGCCCCTGCATCTGGGGTCTGATATTCGTAGACCCCCAGAGGCCCTCCTCTGTAGAAAACACAGCTGTTCTCCCACAGGGGGCCTGCTGTCTGCCGCATCCCCTCAACAATGACAGCATCGCCGTGGGGGCGAACAGAGATGCACATTTTCCCCGCTCCCTCTCTTGAGATCAACTGTTGTGCAGTGGTCGGAGCTGATCGTGCTGAGCCGCTGGGGCCTCTGTGCAATGCTACTTGACTTATGCATATTTTATTATGTTTGGCTGTTGGTGATATTTTGATGAAAATTATTTCCAGAATATGATACAGGCAACCCTCTATAAAAGGAGACTGGTTAGATCATTTGCCATATTAAAATGCTCAAAACCAGGGACTATATATCAAAGCATCAAGGAAGCAGAGATTCCAAAGGTTCTGGAATGGGGGCAGCGTGTAGGGTTTCTGGCATAAAGCACCTGCTGAACCTTGGAGAAGATGTCTTGCACATTTGTTATGATGTGGCACCATCACCAAGGACATAAACCAGCCACTGGCATTCTTGAGAAGAACACATCATTGCAACTCATTCTAACAGTATTTAGGAAGGCTAAGCTGTGAAAACAGCACAGACCAACCATCCGCAATGATGTGTCACTGAAAGCAAATGTGCACGGCGTGATCAGTTCCGTGAGCCCTGCTCGGAGTGGCTGAAGCAGGCTGACCACAGGGACCTCCTGTGCCACACACTGCTGCCCAGGATTCACCGAGGCCTGGCCTCCGGCAGCTCCTTCCCTTTCCCTTAGCTCCCTTGCCATTTTCGACCTTCTGTGGTGTTTACAGCAACCTCACCTGGTGCTGTGTCTGGTGCCTAGGGCCCAGCAGAGGAGGCTTGCCTTCCGTCTCTGTGTGCTGATTTGCTGTCTCTCCAGGTGGAAGGGAGTCAAACGGCTTTGCTTTCTTGGGGAAAAGCCTGCTGAGGGCCACCTGCAAGGGGCAGTCAGGTGGCCAGCTGGTGATCCGGCTCCCGACTTTGGATCAGCTCCGTGAAGGTGCTCATGGGGTTTTCAGGGACTGGCATTTATGAGTTACCAACCACAGCCCACACCACAGCAGTGACCAAGAGGAGCAGGGACGAGGGGGTTCATTTAATAGCTGGCCCAGGAACTAACCACACAGAGGCAGTGAGGAAATGGGATGGCGAACGGGGAAAGAACTCATAAGTGGGACCATGAGGTTCAGGCCAGCAAGGTGGGGGCTGTGGTCAGTACAAGAAGATGGAGGCAGGAGGAGGGGGCTGGCAGGGCCAGAGAGCCAGAGGACCCAGAGAACAGGTTCACTGGCTTGTTCCAGGAGGTTTAACCGTGGTGAGAGTCCTGCTAGCTCATGGCTGATCCGAATGCAGTGAGCTGATGCCCCCACTTTCAGGAAGGCATCTTCCCCCTGCAGGATTCCTCCAGAAATTCCCACTCCTGCCAGAGGCCCCAGCAGGGAAGAAGCTGGGACCGAAGGTCTGAGAACGCTGCAAGCGAAGCCTGCGCCTTGGAATGTCCGTGTCCGTCTGGAGAAGGAAGGGCCCAGTTTCTCACGAAGCAATCATTCCTGGAAGCTGCCTTGCTTTATCCATGCTCTATCAATCTGCCACCTTTTAGAACTAAATCGAGTCCAAACGTTTTTATAACGCTATCTGATAGTTTGAAACCGAGTCGTATTTTATCAGACCTACATTGTCATAGTTCCAACAGAGAGGCTACAGAGCTGCCCTCCAAACGTGAAGTTGAAAAAAAAAATCTGTGTTCCTCATTAGCCACAGACCTTAAATTTCACCACTGGAACCTTCTCGGTTAAGAAAAATATCAGGCGAAACAACCCTAGTGATGACTTTCTCACCACTGCTAAAATCGGAGGTGCAGGCTGAGAAACAGGCGGCTTCAGAGCTGGGTTTGCCTCTCCCTGCTGGCCTCAGACCCCTTCCAATGAGAAGAGGATGGACAAGAAGGGCTGTCCTGGGAAGCTGGCTGTGTTCTGCCTGCACTCAGTACTGAAAACCTCGCTGTTGATGCAAGGCCAAAGTGGTTTCCTCACCAGCGATCATTCCAAAGGCCTCCCTGGTTGATCGCTGCATGGGGGTCTCACAGATGACAGTGCCTTCCCACTCAGGCCCGTCAGTTATTTCGGAAGTGACCTCCTCAACATTGGACCTGCATTTTCCAAATGAAGAAAGCAAGGTCAGGAAGGTCCAAGTGACTTACCCATGGTCACACGAAAGAAATGGTTTGACTCAGGAGTTAAAGACTCAGCTCCCAAAGTGAGATCAAATGAACTAACCAAGCGCCTGCTTCGTTTCCTAGCTTGCACCGAGTGCAGGTTCAAGTTCAGAGTGTTTACCTGTGACTGGCCACCCTTCTGTCTATGCCCACAGGCAGCAGGTCCAAAAGACTCCTCGGAACCTCATCCTTGGGATTGCACTGGGGCTGCTCTGCTTTGTGGCAGCAACAGTTAAGGTCAGCCAGTCTCTTGCTGGCCAGATTTGGCTCTGGCTGCAGACAGAGGTGGGCAGTGCCAAGTCTGCAGGAAGACCGGGCAGGCAGCACTGGCTGAGGCGGAGCAGGAGAAGGGATGAGGAATGGAGAGTGGCCATGGCTGCAGGAACTTGCTGCCAGCTGCCAAAGAACTTTATTTGCATCCTCTAGTTCTTCCCTAAGTCTTAGAGCGTGGAATGGCTTTGGGATAGCCTGGCGCTGCACAGATAACACATCTGGCTCCTTTCTCTAGGCAGGAGGGTGCCTGGCAAGACGGGTGCCTATGTTTTACACTCTAATTATGCCAACAGAGCACGCAGGCTTGCACAGAAGTGATGGGTTTGCTCCTGCCTTTTCCAGCAGTTCTCAAAATCCCCACTGCAGACCACCTGAGGGAGGGCTGGGGCCTCTCCTGGGGGCAGCCCACTGCTTTGCTCTCACAAACCTCCCAAGCTTAGTCTCTCTTCCACCCTACCTTTGTTTCTGTCCCCCTGGAGGCACAGAGAGGACACAGGTCTGCCCCGACCTGGGGGATTCGAGCACGTTTGAGTCCCCATGCGGTTTCATTGTCCATGGCCAGATGTGAGCTGAGGGCAGGTGAACAGCTGCAGACGGTGCGCACACAGCTGGAATGACTGAACATGATTCGCACACACAGCTGGAATGACTGAACATGATCCGCATTGCCAGCGTGGCCTGCTCTCACCCTCCCTAGCAGCTTTTCACATCCCAGGGCTTGCTTCACCCAGACTAAGGGTTCAGGCCCGCTGAGCGGGGCAGCTCCTACCCACCAAACCTCCACCCAGCGACTGAGCTGGGCTTCCCCTGGCAGCAACCATCATGGCCACGACCACGGCCACGACCATGGCCAGCTTCTCAGCCTCCACATGAGAACGCGGTGGAGGCAGGGGGCCTGCGGTGGAATTTCTCCCTGGCCCTCTCAAGCGGTACCCATCATGACATTCTTGCCACACAGTCAGAACAGAAGCTGTTCACAAGCCCAGACATTGTCTTCAATGGAACAGAAGAGCAGGTGATTCTTCGCTTTCCGGGTGAGAGGGGTTCAGAACCCCCACTTTCCTCACTGGGTTTGGACACGAGCAAGGGAGCCATGTCGCGCGTTTGTTCCCTTGGAGTATGGACAAAAATCCTTGAAGGAGGTTGTTCTTGAAGTGTGTATGAATCCCTGGGATTGGGGGCCATATCCTAGTTGTCAGAAAAACCTCTAATGGCCACACCCACAAAGAACCTGAGCTCAGGAGACACAAAGAGCCAACCAAGCGAATAGCATCAGTCACCCTAAAGTGCCCAGGAAGTGGGCGGCCACTTCCGTCAACTCACACGTGGATGATTTTTGTGATGAGTGAGGGGGCGGCTCAGTGATGACTCAGAAACTGGTCTGAGCCAAAGGTGGTGTTGGTCTGCTGATATGAGCTGCCCCCCAAGCAACCACAGGCGGAGGAAGAACAGAAACTTCAAATGAGGGGCTCTGGCTGGTGAAAATGACTCAACTTGTTTGGGGGGTGAACTTGAAAGTGTGCATCCCAGATGTAAATATTAAGATCCACTCTGCCCGACACAGCTGTGGTCTCCAAGCTGCCTCGGGCGGGAGTGGGGCCACACCCCCAGCTGCAGCCAAGCAATGCTATCTGAAACTCCCGCAGGGCCGACTGCTGTGAAAAGAACAGTTTATGACACAAAATAAAACAAAATGCCAGCTCATCTTTACAGTTTCACGGTCTGCCTTGGGGAAAAGAAAAGGAGTTTTAGTTTTCACCCCTTGTGTACCAACAGGACAGCCTTGGGGCCAGTTTTGGAAACATCTCGAAGGTTCTCTGTTGACTCATTGCCTGATGAGGCCCTACTGTGGACTTGACTGGCCCCTGCTTCTCTTTTTGCGAAACAAGAGAATGACATTTGCCTTTGACTTCCTGGAGCTGCTACGGAGTGTCCCGGAGATGGAGCTAGATTTGAATGAAGTGTTTGGTGCATCCAAATCATTTTCTTTCATCATTTCAAACAAAGATGACCAAGTTTGTGCCAGTTGTTCACACTGATAATAGCTATAAGGAATGCAATCAACTGAATTCCTGGTTTAAGAGCAGGCTTTAAAAGAAAAAGGTACGCCTGAAAGACTATAAAGTTGGAATACTGAGGCAGATTTCACAGTTTTTCTACACTAGATACAACACAGACAGCAGACAATAAGAGTATGCTGGCCAGTGAGGCATCAGAAGTACTGGCTACAAGATAAAAATTCTTTCCCATAAAGTTTAGCATGTAAGGTGCAGGCTGTTTGCTTACTGTTCAGACAGAAGCGACCTTGGTGTGTCTAGAATCTCCCTGCTGTGCTGAATTAGACTCTCAAGCTTAAGGAAACCGGTAGTTTGCACTCTGCAAGGGAGAATCTGGCCTGTGAATGGGTACAAGCACGCTCCTCTGGTTCTCCAGCATCTGAACGAAACGTGAACTGAGTTGATCAAGCAGATGTTTTGTCTACACAATGCTCAGCATTAAGATGTTTTCCCTCTATGTGGATGTTTGGTGTCATATAGATGAAACGCTTGAATGGGTAATTGAGCCCCCCCTTTTGTTCTGATATTTATGATATATGGCAACAGCTGAAGAAGTATTCAGGTCAAAGTTCAGAAGGAGGAAACAGAGAGGCAGGAGACGAGAGGAGTGAATAGAAGCCACGCAAAGACCGCTGCCCCGTCTCTGTCGGCGTGGCCCTCTGCGTCCACAAGCGTAGGGCGTCTCTGTAGGAAATAAAAAGCACCACTTCCAGACGACAGCGCGGCTGCATCCCTTGGTCTTTGTTTAGTCTCCACTCTTTGCTCAGCTGGGAACCTTTGTGCAGTGCACTCACCATGCAACTGTACATAGAGTGGCCCTGGGGAGTCCTCAAAAGAGGTAGCAGAAGTGTTCAGTACTAAGGAAGAAGCGGCCATGAAGAAAAGAGAGTTGAGGTTTTCTCCGCTGCTGGTTCTACTCCATTGAAGGCTCACAGTCCAGGGGGGCGTGCCTGCTAATGCCTGTTTGGCCAGGCCACAGGCTCACCTTTGCCTTTTTCCCGTGTGTGTGTGTGTGTGTGTGTGTGTGTGTGTGTGTGAGCGCCGTAGCTGACTTATTTTGAAGGTAAGGAAACGCTAGCTGTAAATTCTGGTCGCGTATTCACTGCCTTTGCTCTGCAGCCCTGCGCCTGTCAAGTGTTCCCTCCCCTGGAGTTTTGGCTCCCCAGCCTGTTCTCCCCGTCTGCGACACAAATGCCTTTTTTCGTTTTGCTAGTTTAATTAGTGCATGAATTCATTTTGATTGATGAATTGATGTGGCTTATTGGCATGAAGAGTTCCCTCCCCTCCCGGCACTGTGTGTAATAGAAACGGCTTGTGCGGGGCGACACCTGCTTTGATGCTGCGGACGCTCTGTTTGATGCGAAGAGGCCAGCCCTTCAGCTGCGATTTTCTGGTCTCTGGGGAGAGATTTTTTCATCGCCGCTGGAGTAGGGGGAGGCTGGTGGTGAGCAGGGGAGAGTGGTGCGGAAAGTGATGGCTGAGAAACAACATAGCTAAGGACTTAATGTTTCTATTTGACTGCACTGATTCTGAAATAGGCAGTGTTCACACCCCGGGCCCAGGAGAGAAGGAGACCTTGACTTTCTGCCATCAGTAGTGAGGCATTGTGAACCAGGGCAGCGAGCTGAAAATTTCCAACGCCTCTTGCCAAAGAATTAAGCTGAAATTAGCACACAGTTGGTAACAATTTGATTTCTGGTTTCACTTTAATCAGGGGGGATTAATGGTTAAAATTTTTATTTCTAATCTCACGTCAGCCTGACTAACAAAAGCTGTCACTTTCTTCAAAACTGCTAAACTTGAAGAGGGATTTATAAGCTCTTGGAGGGAATAAAAGCTAAAGGGCTAAGGCCCACTTTTCAGACCATAAAACTTTCAAATTCCCCCACCAGTCACCCCTGTACCACTCGGAGAGCTGGCTGCAGAAAAGTTTATTGCTGGACTGAGGTGGGGAAAGAACTCGGGTGCGTTCTGAATGGCTCCAAAATTCCGGACGCAATGCAGTACTCTTCCTGGGGACATTAATATCACAGAACAGGGGAGGCATTGTGAATAGAGCCTTGGCGTGTGGCTACATAGTTCTGCCCTTTTTGCTTGGCCTGTGGCCACCTGGGCCAGCCCTGTCTGCGACCCTCCCCTGCCAATGGGGCTACAGCAAAGTTGGGACTCTGGTGAACTCGGCCCCCATTCTCCCTAAGCTTTCTCTGGATGTCCTTCGAGCAGTTTTCCATGGAGCCCACCCCCAAGGGATCCTTGCTGAAGGTCCTTGTCCTTGAGGGTGACCCCTACCTCTGACTTTACCCTGCCACCTTCTCGGATCCCACCCAAACCAAGGGGTGTTGCAAGCCTGGATGTGTTCTCTTTTCTCTGTTTTGAGCATCTTGAGGGCAGAGCCAGTGCATCCGTTTCTGTTTGCCCCTCCATGCCCCGAGCAGCACCTTGAACTCAGAAGTCAATGTTTGAGCAGGTGTACTTGATGGGCATGTTCAGGAGGGAATTTGAGCATTGTATGAGTAGTAGGACCAGATGGTCTTTTTAAAAAAGATTTATTTATTTGAAAGACAGGGTTACATAGACAGAGGGAGAGACAGAGAGGGGAAAGGAGAGAGGGAGGGAGGAGAGAAGAGAGGAGAGGGAGAGATCTTCCATTCCATTCTACTGCTTTACTTCCCAAATGGCCACAATGGCCAGGGCTGGGCCAGGCTGAAGCCAAGAGCCTGGAATTCCATCCAGGTCTCCCAGGTGGGTGGCAGGGGTCCAAGTACTTGTGCCCTCCTCTGCTGCTTTCCCAGGCATATTGGCAAGGAACTGGATTGGAATTGGAGCAGCCAGGACTCAAACTGGAGCTCATATGTGATGCTGGCATCACAGGCAGTGGCTTAATCTACTGGGCCACATTGCCAGCCCACAAAATGGTCTTCAAGATTTCTTCTAACCAGTTCTGCAGCCTCAGCAGGATGGACAATCGGCTCCTTCAACCCTTTCTTTGGTATTATCAAAAACAAATATGAACCTTTCTCCAAGACTTAGTTGTCTTGTGGTAAATACAATTTCCCAGCTTCTGTGTTGCTCCCACAGATTATGCTATGGGATGAATGCCTCTTTTAGCAATAAACTAGGCAATGAGAATGGATTCTCTGATGCTTAGATGCAAGAACCGTCAGTCCTTATACTTTTTATTTTTTTCTCCAGTTATATTAATTCTAATTCCACATTTATCAAAGGAAGTTCACTGTCAGTTATTTTGAGGGATCCTCCCCCTCCAGTGAGTTATATAAGGGCCCTAGAATTTAGATGATACTTGGGAAACAGTTCCTAGCTCATGGTAGCATTTATATTTGCAATGGGCTTTCTACAAATGAAGTGCAGTTCAGGGCTGGCGCCCGGTGCTGGTCACGGCGACCTGTATAGCTGGCCTTGTAGCTTCCCCTCACCAACCCAGCCAGGCCATGGGGCAACTGGCCAGCTCTCAAGGTCATGGTTCTTGCATATATTATCTCCCACAATGCCACTTGGGGAACTTGTCACAACTCTGTTTCCTGTCCTGTTGGTAGGGTGAGGGGATTCTTTTGTCCCTGGATTGGCCTATGTCCACCATCTCTAAGCCTGGGGGTCCTTCCCCATCTCAGGCAATCAAACTCATTCCTCCAGACCCTTGGATTTACTTGTTACTTGTGGATCTCTTCATTTAGTGAAACAGTAGGTCCTTGACTGTAATGCTAATTAAAAATATGTTATCTCAAAAATTAAAAATAAGGAAGGTAAAAAAGAAATGGAAAGGGAGGGAAAGGAAGGGAAAATCATTATATTCTTAGAATTGTATCTATGAACTACACTGAATCTGTATGAATATTATTAATATTATATTAACATAAAAAAACAAAGTATTGGGAAAACAAGTTTTTCCTATCTAGTAAAAGAGAAATTTCCCTATTATTTTTTTAATTCTTAGAGCAGACAAAAAGGCACAGCCACATTAACTTGTATTGGAAGAGGAGAAATCAGGTGGTGTGAAAATTTTCATTCATACTGAAAACCCGTTTGTCCATCATTTAGATTAATGTCTGTGTCTACATGTCTATCTAGAGTTTATTTAATATGGGACTGCAGTTACTGTTTGAAAATCACTGTTCTTGAACACATTGTACTTTGGTTTAGGTGTTAGTTTGGATGGTTAACGTTACTACCCAGGTAGTAAACAAAGTCTTGGTCCCCAGGGCGGAGCTTGTAGGAGGAGCTGGATCCTCCAGTGGGGGTCGGGGTGAGGCTAGTGGGAGGTCCCTGGGTAACTCAGAGTGCATCCTTGGAAGGCAGTTCTTGTGAGAGGGTTGTTACAAAAGCCTGTGTTGGGGCCCTTGCTCTCTGTCTGCTTTCTGGCTCGCCATCTGATCCTTCCTCTGCAGATTTGCCATTGCCATCTGCTGCCCTCATGAGATGCTAAAGCAATGGGGCTGCCAACTGTGGACTTGAGCTTCTGAAACTGTTAGCTAAATAAGCCTTTCCTCTTCATAAGTCAGTTAAACTTGTTACAGTAATGGAAAAGAATGAATACTACCCTTTATCTAATGTCATTTTTGCATGAATTGGCGGGGACTGCATGTGGTTATACATAGCAAAAACTTGACTATAATGACTTGATACCAAACAGAGGTTTGTTTTCCTCATGTGATCAGGAGTCACAGAGTAGGTGGCTTATGGACAATGCCATGGCTCCATGCCGCCACCAGCGTTCTCTCTGCGCATGCGTGGTGTGTTCTTTCAGCCATGGGACTGAAAGTAGATTGCTCCCAGGCAGTAAAAAGGGAGATGAGCAAAAACCTTCTCTTCAATAAACTTTGTCTCTTTATTTAGACATAGGAGCTCTCCCAGGAGACCTTGCCTGTGTCTAGGACTAGGACACTGCCCCAGAGCCACCCCTGGTTGTATGGACAGCTGCATATGTAGGTTAGCTTTTTAACCTTTTGGTAGAAGACGGTGAAGTGACGGAAGGCACTGGAGTAGGTGTTGAGTGAGTCATTCCACAGCATCGTGGGCTGTGGAAGTTCGTGAAGTGTCCTACATTATTAAAAACAGAAGGAAGAACTGTGAGTTGTGTTTGTGTGTGTGACGGTGACTAAAGAGGCAGTGTCTATTCCAGATTACAGCTCTTATACTCACAAAGTTGGAACTTGGTACAGGGAGATGGGCAGCAGAAGCCAGGTCGGAGCTCGGACCCAGGAAGTCTGGGAAGTCTTCCAGGGAAGAGGGTTGCAGCCCGAACTCTCCTTTGTAACGATGGCAGAGAGGAAGCCTCTGAGCCACGCTGGGCCCTGCGTCTGGTCCTGTGCCTCACTGAGGGACGCAGTGCCAGGGTGCGTGCGTTCTGCTCTGGGACCGCGTCATCAGCTGCTCATGAGGGAAAGAAGGGTGAGCACTGACCACGGCGGCATTTGACTCTGTCTGAACTGTGAAGTGCTTTAGGAAACTGTTTTAAAGATACCGATGCCTGGGACTCCTCCCCAGATGTTCTGATTTCACTGCTCCGGGGTGCAGTCTGGGTATCGGGATGTGTCAGAGCTCCCCAGGGAAGGTTCTACTGCGCAGCCGTGGTTGAGGTCACTGGATCAGATTATTCTGAAACAATTCCCGAGCATTGGGACCACTCCAGCGGCCATGGCGGACACTTGCAGGTTGTGTCTACTGTCGGATGCCCTTTGGCGCCCTCCGGAATCTTCATGGGGAGCTGGAGGGAAAGACGCTTTGAGATCCCAGTGTGCGGAAGTGTGATTCTCCCGAACATCTGGTTTGGTTTTGTCTTGCTGACACGCTGAGTCTTAGAAATGATGGTTTTCCTCTTTTTATTTTGGACGCTGGGAAGCCTGGGAGCAACTCTGCCTTACCATATGATCGACATTCCTTCCTGTTAGTATCACTCATGGAGTTCATACACTCACATCCCAAATTTTTAGTTAGATTCCTTTGGTGTGTAGGAAGACAGTTCTGTTACATTTCTGTAAGCCATCACTAATTCTTGGTAGAATGACGCAGAGGATTGAAATAAATAACTAACATAAAAATTTTAAAAATGCCTAAGCCCATCGCCATCATCTAAACAAAACTCTTCGTTCCTCCCTCAACTTTGCCAAAGTTCAAATTATTAAAAATTTGGTTTCTTTTTAACGTAGCCCTTGAAGCTTATTTTAGTCTGGTTTCTTCCGTGTGAAAATGTTTGCCTTGGGGATTTGAGTGGCAGCATCCCAAAGGAGATTTGTTTCTTGGTCTTCACCTTGAAGTGATGGCCTCAGTTCTTCGTGGAACTTGGCTTTGGGACTCTCAGGAAGTTAAGATCGGGGAGTTGGACGTTCTGCTAGTCCTTATTCAGTAGTGTCATAGGTGTGGCCAGAAAATGGCTCTGTGTTTTGCTTCTCCCGGTTTCTTCCCGGGTTTATTGTTTCAGGGGTGCTGTTTTTAATTAAAAGAAAAGCAGTTGCTACAGAAGTTCACTGAGAGACAAAGAACCAGAAAGAGAGCAGCCCTCATTTGATTTCATTTCATTTCACAAAGACAACGCGGGCGCTTTGATTTGCCCCCTTGCTCCGTATCAGCTGGTCTGTTTAGCAGACCCGTCAGACAGCCACAGCCCACTTGTAAGTCACTTCTTTTGTGCATTATGGCCTAATGTCTGGCAAAGGGTTTTTGGGTTGTCTATTATCATAAAAGTTAAGAACTCTGACAGAGATATTAGAAATCATAATGATGTAATATTTATGAGGCAAACAACCAGGTAAAATCTAGTGATGGAAAAATAGCTAGCAAGTGTTTTCAAAATAAGTCTGCTCTTTGTCAGCCCTTGTTAACCCGGGTAGAGTTAGAGATAAGCCAGATGTCCAGGATTAGTTTCTAAGTACTTGCTGTGTGTCGTTGGGCAACACACTTAACCTTTCTGGATTCCAGTGTCCAAGGAGGCCGGTTAAGGAAATGGGCATTTTAAGGTTGAGCTAAAGAGGCAGGGTATCAAGCTTATTACTTCACAGCCAGAGATGAAAAGAGGAACAGACAGCTGGTGCCAGGTCCTTTTACCTCAGGTGCTAAGAGCCCAGAGAGGGGGAAGCCTGCTTGTGGAGCACAGGTACCCTGAGAGCGCCCACTGCCTTTCGAGAGTGTAGGCAAGCAAGCAAGGCCAGATCTGGCAGACGCAAGTTAGGGATTCCATTTCTTCCCATCCACTTGCTCACCTCTCTGTGAGCACTGTTTATATGGGTAGAAAATTTGGTTCCCATGCTTCCCCCCATTCCTGTTTCTTTCCTTTCTTTAAGCATGGAAGATTGCAGAGGAGAAATTTGAAACATAAAGCTTTCACCTTGGAGGTATGGAGATCATGCTATAAAAATCACAGAAGTGCTGTGGTACGGCAGGTCAGGCCACTGCCTGCAGCACCAGCATCTCCTGTGGGTGCTGGTTTGAGTCCCGGCTGCTCCACTCCTTTTTTTTTTTTTTTTTTTTTTTTTTTTTTGACAGGCAGAGTGGACAGTGAGAGAGAGAGAGACAGAGAGAAAGGTCTTCCTTTGCCATTGGTTCATCCTCCAATGGCTGCTGCGGCCGGCGTACCGCGCTGATCCAAAGCCAGGAGCCAGGTGCTTCTCCTGGTCTCCCATGGGGTGCAGGGCCCAAGCGCTTGGGCCATCCTCCACTGCACTCCCGGGCCACAGCAGAGAGCTGGCCTGGAAGAGGGGCAACCGGGACAGAATCTGGCACCCCGACCGGGACTAGAACCCGGTGTGCCAGCACCGCAAGGCGGAGGATTAGCCTAGTGAGCAGCAGCGCTGGCCAGGCTGCTCCACTTCCAATCCAGCTCCCTGCTAATGTGCCTGGAAAAGCAGTGAAAGATGGTCCAAGAGCTTGCACCCACATGAGAGACCCAAATGAAGCTGCTGGCTCCTGGCTTTGCCCTGGCTGTTGCAGCCATTTGGGGAGTGAACCAGCAGATGGAAGATCTTTTTCTGTCTTTCCTTCTCTCTCTCTCTCTAACTTTGCCTTTCAAATAAATAAATCTTTCAAAAGAAGAACATTGCAGAAGTCTTCAAATGACTGCATTGAGCATAGCCTTTGTGTGAATCAGAGTCCTGTCATCCAGAGCACGGGCTGGCCCTTGCAGAGTTTTGCCCACCCCCGCCGGCCTGTCTGGTAAGTAGCGATGGTTGTTCTGAGTTCTGCTGCTTCCCATTGCCAGAGAGTTCTGTCCAGAGGAAAAGCCATCATTGTTCCTCTGAAGTCATTACATGTTGTGACACCTGTAAAATGTCTCACAGTAAAAGTAAAATTTAAAAGGGAAACAGACTTTTTGAAAACAGAGGTCTTATCCAAATCACATTGGTCCCAGAGTGATAGCTCTGTAGTAATTTGGTGGCAAAATCTGACTTTTCCAATGCTGTTTTTCCCCCCACTGTGTACCAAGGGAGTATAGTGACTTTTGGGCTCAGATAAAATTATGCCTCTGCTCACCTCCTCTCATGGCCCAGTGCTACAGGTGTCTGGGTTTCTTTTTTTTTTCTTTTTTAAGATTTTATTTATTTATTTGAGAGGCAGTTACAGATAGAGAGAAGGAGACACAGCAAGGTGTTCTGTCCACTGGTTCATTCTTCAAATGACTACAATGGCTAGAGCTGGGCCAATCCAAAGCCAGGAGCCAGGAGCTTTTTCCAGGTCTCCCACATGGGCACAGCAGCCCAAGTACTTGGGCCTTCTTCAATTGTTGTCCCAGGCCATAGCAGAGAGCTAGATTGGAAAAGGAGCAGCCAGGACTTGAACCAGCACCCATGTGGAATGCCAGCGCTACAGGTGGAGGTTTAGCCTACTATGCTACAGTGTTGGCCCTCTGAGTCTCTCTCTTGAGCCCATTTCAGAGTGATTGTGAACTAGAGCTCAGAGCCAGATGCCATGAATAGACCCTGGAGCTGGGTGGTGGTAGCACTCTCTATGGTCTGAGAGTAAAAGTGGAGGAGTCCCTTGGTAAAAGATTGGGGTATAGCTCTACTGTGTTATAGTGCTGCAAGCACAAGCTCATTGTGTAGCCTCTGCCCCCTTCAGCCACTAGACAGAGTTAATAATATCTGTGTGTGTGTGTGTGTGTGTGTAGGCGTGCATGTGTGCGTGAGTGTGCAGGCGTGCATGTGTGCTCTTCAGGAGACTCAATGAGATTACATTGGAAAAATGTCCATAAATACACGAGATGTAGCAGGCTCTCAATAAAAGGGCAATGTTAATGTATTTAGATGTAGCCAATCTTTTTTGTTCCCTCTACACAGGAGGCATGCGCTAAGACCCTTTGGCCCCAGTTACCCTTTTAGGCATTTTCTTAGCCACTGAGGTTTCCTAAGCTCTCAACATAAAGAACTTCTTCCAGCTAGGGCTTTGAATCTGCCTTTTGTAAGCCCTGCGAATGAAACTCTGTTTTGGTATGTGTTTATTGTTGTGGTTATGATTATTGTTAATTTGCCATCAAAAGAAAGTATATCCTTAATCAGTTTCTGCATCTCATCGCACACATTTCCAAATCAAAGCAATGAAATGCACAATGCAGGCTGCTGGTGAGGGAGGCTTTTTAGTTTAGTTTGTGCGGCTCATGCAAAAAAATATTCCCCATGACCCGCCTCCCTACTCATTCTTGAGGGCTGAACTTATGCCCAGATAGTTCCATCTGGTTCTAGGGTTAACAAATGGGTCAGAAGGAAAAAGGAGTGAAGAAAACCATCCAGTCCCCCGCCCCTTCTCCCTCTCTCTCCCCCCACCCCTTCTTCTTCTTTTTTTCTTTTTCCTCAGTGTGAAGTCATTTGCTTTTTCTTTCTAGCCTATACCAAGTCTTCAGAAGTGGAGCCAGGCAGATGGTGAGGTTATAGCTTGGACAAAATATGTTCTAATGTTATCAGCTTTAAAGGAGCACGTGGAGCAGAGAGGAAAGATGGTTTGTGGTATTTTTGTTTATTAAATTTGATGGTTGGATTATGACATTTATATTTATTAAATGTACAGAATCTCATCCATCACAGCTGACAGTCAGAACATGTCCTGTGTGGTTGGCATAGCTGTCTCTTCCTGCAAAGAGATCTAACATTTATCCTTATTTGGGAGACTAAGAAGAGGCGGAGAGAAAAGGAGATCCACCCTTCCAGCCACCGCCTGGGGAGACCGGGTATGAGATAAGCGTTATTGTGTGTGATTCTGTCGTGTTAAGAAGCAGTTTCCTTGTTTGGGCTGTGGATGGAACACTAGGCAGCCCCGGAGCGGCGCAGCCCGGGGAGCTGGTACAAGAGGAATGTGGAGAAAGAGGGCTCTCAGCTCTGCCCCCGTGAAAATCCAGGCATCCGCAGCGGGTGAAATGACGTCGCGATGGCTTCTTCTAGTGGCTGGAGCACTTCGGCAGCCAGGAGTCTTCGTTTGCTCTGTGTTTTATTACCTACCAGATGTGGGCCCTTGGATATTTTATTGGAGCACCAGGTGAGCCGATGAAAGGCCAGCCCTCCGACTGCCTTCTAAATGACTCCTGGCTCACTTGAGCTTTGTTTACGTGTAAGAGGAGACCAGAGCGGCGAGACTTAGAAACGAGAAGAAGGCACTACCACCCATAAAGTGAACCAATAGATCTACAGGCGAGAGACCGCGTCCTTCCGCAAGGTTTACGGAGGTTTTTCCCCCGAGTACAGCTTAAAGATGCTTTTACGGCCAGCGAGCGCATGAATTAGACACATGGGTTCAATCTCTGTAGCCACATATGCTCCCAAAATTAAAAGTCCCTTTAGGTTTGAGCAAACCCAGCCCAGTCCATTTGGAAATGAGTTAATCTACAATACAGCCCATACAAAAGCCTGGAAAACTTTGAATTCCACACAGGAAAGATACTAACCTAGAGAAGCGATTAGATATCTCATTCTCTCTCTCTCTCTCTCCCTCTCCCTCCCTCTCCCTCTCCCTCTCCCCCCTGGTCCCTGGCCCTGGATTCTAACTGCAACCAGCAACTCCTACATCTGAGAAAGAATCCAAGTGGTAGCAAACTCTGCAGGCTTCACACTGGTTTTGAACCCCAGATACTTTCTTTGCTTAGGCTGACTGAAGACCTGGCAAATAGTTTACCAGAGTGACAGGCCCTCATCTCATGCCTCTTTAAATTTGGAAGGGAAGTCTTCATAAGCCATCGGTTAAGCATCTTCTGGGCCCAGCTAGTCTACATATTATGAGGGCTATTAAACAAAGGTAAATGGCAGTTTATCTCCAGGGTCAAAACAAAACACAGCACAAGCCAGACCTCTCTGAAGAGGCACCATTTCCTGCAAGATAGTGTGTGTGCATCTGATTACAAAGATGGCCTGCAAACAACTCCAGGGGTGGGAGAGAGTGGGAGAGAGTGCTGTCCTGAGTGTTAACAAGGCAAAGGGTGTGAGAGCATGCCTCACACAGCCCATGGTCACAGCCAGCCCTCGTCACCCAGGAAGCCACCATGACTGCTCTGCAGCTCACGTGAGCAAAGCCAGGGCTGGCTGATGGAGTTCATATGGTTAGTCTTCCCTGTGTCTTTCCCTTTCTTGAATAGAAGCAAAACCATGAAAGATAGAATATTAATTCTACTTACAATACATTTTCTGTAATTCTCACCTGCTGCTTGAATGGAATATTTGTTAGCGCATATTACATGTGAGGGTTTTCAGATACATCACAAAGCTTCTGTCAACTGTCTGTGATGTGTATACACAAACTCTCACACAAGGAGTCTTCAACAAGTTAGTGAAAATGTATATTTTGAAAATGCATATTAAGAGAAAACTGCTTGGATTTTTTAAAAAAATTGCACCAAAATAACCTACTCTTTTTTTTTTTTTTTTTAAGATTTATTTATTTACCTGAAAGTCAGAGTTACCCAGAGAGAGAAGGAGAGGCAGAGAGATAAAGAGAGAGGTCTTCTATCCGATGGTTCACTCTTCAGATGGCTACAATGGCCGGAGCAGCACCAATCCAAAGCCAGGAACTTCTTCTGGGTCTCCCACATGGGTGCAGGAACCCAAGGATTTGGGCTGTCTTCTACTGCTTTCACAGGCCATAGCAGAGAGCTGGATTGGAAGTGGAGCAGCTGGGACTAGAACCGGCACCCATATGGATGCCAGCACTGCAAGTGACGGCTTTACCTGCTATGCCACAGTGCTGGCCCCTAAAAAACCTACTCTTAATTTCATTTTCTCATGAACATTTTGAACTACTTGTGTGTGTGTGCTTTCGTTTGATTCTCACAAAAAAATATCTGGGGTTCAAAAACAGTTGAGGTAGGGCCTTAGTATCACTATTTAACTGCTAAAAATCTGAAGATTGGAGCCTAGTATGTAGCAGGTGTTTAATAAATATATGTTACATGAACAGATGAGTAAAACTCAGATTAAGGAGTTTGCTTTTGTTCATGGCCATAAATCAAGTAAGAAGCAATGTTGAATTCTAACCCAGTTCCCATGGCTCCAGAGTCTACTGCTTTCATCTTTTTTAAAAAATGTATTTATTTTTATGTTTTTGAGAGAGAGAGAGAGACCGCTAGAGAGAGATCTTCTATTCTCTGATTCACTCCCCAAATACAACAGCCAGGGCTGGGCCATGCCAATTCCTGGAGCCGGAAACTCCATCTGAGTCTACCACGTGGGTGGCACAGACCCAGGCACTTGAGACATCACCTGCTGCCCCTGGTGGTGCATCAGCCGGAAATTGAATCTGCAGCAGAGGTGGCTCTCAATCCCAGGGCTGTGGGCCACAGTGCCTGCTCAAGGCCAGCATGGTTCAATCCCTGCACCACCAGTGCTCAGAGAGCTGTGGCTCAGGAAAGAGAAGCACAGCTGAAAAAGGACCTCCCCACTCTCGGCTGCACGCGAAGCCACAGACGTTACATCCCGTGACATCCCTGCTACGGAACTGCGATCAGGAGAATATTGGGTTTGGACCTGGTCTTCTCCCTGGAGTGATGCATAGCCAACACATGGTAAGAGGACCGGGTGGTGTGAGGAGGTGGGTGTGGACGTAAGAGTTGTGGACCCAGGAACAATCCTGAAATCTTTGATGTGGATCTGCCTCTTGCACTCATTAGACCCCCAACAAGCAGATTTCTAGGTTTTGCAGGTTCACACACAGGCATTCTACACTCGGGAGTGAACTGCTATTTTATTGCCCCAATTAACTGCTTTATTTGTTTATAAATTCTTCCCTTTTCTGTTTTATGATGCAGTTGTGGTGTGTTTAATGGAAGTGCAAGATTAAGACTGGCAAACAGACTGCATGTTACATTTCCAAAGCTTATAAGTGGTTTGCATCCACTATGTTTGTGGCCCTTTCCAAAAATATTTGGTTTCTCTAAAAAGCAACAGCTGTTGGGAAATGGGTGGAAAGTTTTTTTTTTTTTCAGGAGGAGAAAAGCCATTATCTTTGACTGTAGCGTGTATAGCATTTCATTTGATGCTTTTATTCTTTTGGGAATTTGCCTGTTTGATAACAGATGAAACAATTGTGACTTAGTGAAATATCAAAACTTCTGATGTTAAAAATCAGCAAGGTAGATATTAATTTTACCAATCACACAAGAAAGCCAAGCTTTCTTTGCTAAAAGTACCTCTTTCTATGTGGACATTTTTGCTTTTGTGAGAATAGATATACATTTAAAATACTATGTTCTATTCATATTTCCGTAGTATTTTGCAATTTACAAAGCACACATGGATTTAAACTCTGATCACTACAATTCTAAGCAGCTAGAGGACAATGCTTTTCCTTGTTACAAATGATTCAAGTGAGGCCTAGGGAGGCTGCAGTGGCTTGCCTGGTGTCAGGCAGCTCATCAGGGGCAGAGCCAGGATTAGAACAGAATTTTGCAAGGACTAGCCCAGGGCTTACAGTCACACTAAATTGTCTCCATTATCAAGGGGATGACAGTTGGGCAATGTGATCTGGACAAGATGTTGTCCCTTCTCCTGTGGGATTCTGGTGCCACCGCTACAATCCCATTGCTTACTTCCCAGTCGATGTCTTGGTAAAGGCACCTGGTGCTGAGTGTGCTTACGAGCTCTGGCCCTGGCTACCAGGGACCGGGATCCGAGGAGCTCTCTCCGCTTGGGCGCCCCACAGGAGGCAGGGCTCGGTGTCACAACGCTATGTTCAAATGGTGAGTTGTTTCCCCAAGCAGGAGAGCAAGCTGGATGCTGGAAAGAGCGAAACGTGGTGCTGGTGCACTCGTCCAGCTGAGCAAGAACAGACCAAGTTGAACCTAGCAGGCCAAACTGAGGATAAATCAAGCTTCGTGCACCGCCCTGCTTCCTCCCTCCCTTTCTCTCCTCCTTCTCTTTGCCACAAAATATCAACCAAAAGGATTGGGAAAGAAAAATAGAGGAGGTAGTTTTCCAATTTTAGTGAATGTAAAAATTACCAGGGGGCCAGTGCCGTGGCACAGTAGGTTAATCTTCCACCTGCGGCGCCAGCATCCCATATGAGCTCCAGTTCTTGTCCTGGCTGCTGCCTTTCTGATCAGCTCTCTGTTATGGCCTGGGAAAGCAGTAGAAGATGGCCCAAGTGCTTGGGCCCTTGCACCTGCTTGGGAGATCCGGAAAAAGCTCTTGGCTTCTGGCTTCGGATCAGCTCAGCTCTGGCCATTGCGGCCATTTAGGGAGTGAACCAGTGAATGGAAGACCTCTCTCTCTCTGTCGCTCCCTCTCACTGTCTATGACTTTACCTCCCAAATAAATAAATAAATAAATAAAAAAGTTACCAAGGAGCTTAATGAAAATGTAGACCCTAAGGCCTGAGCCCCAAGCTTTGGATTTCATAAACGTTTTTAGCACTTGTCAGAAGTAGGGGTTATTTTCTAAACTACAACAATTTGAATAATATCAAACAGCACAATAGTTTTTGGAATAAAGGGATAATAAAATATTTGGTCAAGGTTTCTTGATATTATAGAATGTTTCATTTTTAACATACAACAAAAGTAGGCCAGTGCCCGAAGAGGTGTCACTCTTACTACTCCAGGAGTAAGTGTGGAATGAGGTTTTTTATTTGACAGAGTTAGACAGTGAGAGAGAGAGACATAGAGAAAGGTCTTCCTTCCATTGGTTCACCCCCCCAAATGGCCGCTACGGCCGGAGCTATGCAGATCCAAAGCCAGGAGCCAGGTGCTTCCTCCTGGTCTCCCATGCAGGTGCAGGGGCCCAAGCACTTGGGCCATCCTCAACTGCCTTCCTGGGCCACAGCAGAGAGCTGGACTGAAAGAGGAGCAACCAGGACTAGAACCCAGTGCCCATATGGGATGCCGGTGCTGCAGGCAGAGGATTAGCCAACTGAGCCATGGTACTGGCCCCTCTTTTTTTTTTTTTTAAGACTTATTTATTTATTTGAAAGAGAGTTACACAGAGAAAGGAGAGGCAGAGAAAGAGAGAGAGAGGTCTTCCATCCAATGGTTCACTTCCCAATTTGCTGCAATGGCTGGAGCTGCGCCGGTCTGAAGCCAGGAGCCAGGAGCTTCTTCTGGTTCTCCCACGTGGGTGCAAGGGCCCAAGAACTTGAGCCATCTTCTATTGCTTTCCCAGGCCATAGCAGAGAGCTAGATCAGAAGTGGAGCAGCCAGGTCTCGAACTGGTGCCCACATGGAATGCCGGTGCTTCAGGCCAGGGCATTAACCTGGTGAGCCACAGCGCCAGCCTCGGGAACCAATATTTTTAAACAAGCCCTTATATGATCCTGATGCAAGATCCTCATTTTTACAACCTTGGCCTAAGGAATCAAAGTATTATCACAGGTGATTCTGCCCAGCTGATAGCTGGAGAAACTGTAGTCCAGTTAAACTGTGGAGCCACTTCTGTGTGTGTGTGTGTGTGTGTGTGTGTGTGTGTTTTGACAGGCAGAGTGGATAGTGAGTGAGAGAGAGACAGAGAGAAAGGTCTTCCTTTGCCATTGGTTCACCCTCCAATGGCCGCCACGGCTGGCGCGCTGCGGCCGGCGCACTGCGCTGATCTGAAGGCAGGAGCCAGGTGCTTCTCCTGGTCTCCCATGGGGTGCAGGGCCCAAGCACTTGGGCCATCCTCCACTTCCTTCCCTGGCCACAGCAGAGAGCTGGCCTAGAAGAGGGGCAACTGGGACAGAATCTGGCACCCCGACCGGGACTAGAACCCAGTGTGCCGGCGCCGCAAGGTGGAGGATTAGCCTGTTGAGCTGCGGCACCGGCCTCTGTGTGCTTTTAAATGGGTTTCATCTCACCCTTAAGTTGCAGGTTCTGCCTCTATCTGTTGTCACTAAGCCTCTGCAAGGCAGCAACCCCAGGCACCTATACCACCAGCTCATTCAACCCCTGCTTCAGCTCCCAGTGGCCGGCATCAGTGGTCACCAGGTGCAGGGAAGTGGTTAGGTTACATATATACTGCTGAAAATAGAGCTGGGCCGAGAGTGAGAAAGTCCACTGTGACTCCCACCACCCCTTCTGCTTGTGGGGGTGAAGGGTTGGTGAGACAAAGAGGAAAAGATGGAAGATCATGAAATTGTATCTTTCCTTGCTTTATGATTTATATGGAGATTTCTGATCTAAGAGCTTCTAGAAGACAGACACGAGGTGAAAGGGTCCAAGGTGAAAGAGGGTGAGCTGGAGGACCGATGAGGGAATGCATGAGAGCATCAGAGGTGAGGAAGCCTTCCAAGTAGCGCCGAGCGGCGTGTCCCACTGCAAAGTGCACTGTGCAGGTCAAGGTCATGATGATGCCCTCTGACTTCCTGGAGGAACAAAATTGTAACCTTGGACAATGGTAGCTTGTCAAAAGTACAGGAGATCCTGTGAATTTATTAGGAAACATAGCTCATTATTATGAACCATAAGTGAATTTATTAGGAAACATAAGTGGTTTGGCTCAGAACAGTTTAAAATGTTGTACAAGTTTTGTTACTTCAAGCGAGTGATATTTTTATTAGACATAAGGAGGATTCTCTTGAAAGTGGGTAGACTAATGGCCATGGGCTAGCTATCCATTTGCTATGGCTGTCATCCACAGACTGGGTGGCATACCCAATGGAAATTTATTTTCTTACAGCTCAGGGGCTGGAAGCCCAGGGTCCAGGTGTTGGCAGGTGGTCTCCTCTGAGGCCTCTCTCTCTGGCTTGCAGGAGGCTGCCTTTTCTGTGTCTTCAGATATCTCTCTCTCACGGCTCTCTGTATTTCAATCTTCTCTTGTTAAAATGACACCGATCATATGAGGTTAGGGCCCACCCTAAGGGCTCCAGTTTAACTTAATTCCATCTCTTTAAAACCCTGTCTCCAAATACAGTCATGTTCTGAGCAACTGGGAGTCATGACTCTCATATATGGATTTGGGAAGAGAGGAGCTCACAACACAGCCCACAACAGCCTCCAAGCCAGAGACTCCTTGGGAGTATGGGAAACATGTTATACCTCAGCTGGCTTGGTTGTAGCCTGGATTAATGAAGCAAAGAAAAGGGTTAGATGAATTCTTCAAGACCTTGCCAATTCTAGGCATTTGGTTTGTTCTGCAAAGCTCCTCAAACCCAACACCTCATCACAAGGAACATGAACACAGAAGGGTACAAAGAGCAAGGCTGTAGGAAAATAAAAGACAACAGCGAATGATTTGTGCTTCAGGGAAAGCAAAGATGGGAAAGAACTTGGAAGCAGTAACACTTGGGGCAATTCCATGACATCATCAGGCAGAAGTACTTTATCACACAGCTATTATTGTCTGGTCTGTGCCAGTATGTAAACTTTTAGAGAGAATAGGAGTTTATTTCACATAAATCCCACTTTTGGCAAATGCAAAAGCAGGATCCTGCTGAGGACAAAGGAAAAATTCATGATGCAATCCCACTGATCCTCATGGGCGCCTTTTTATGGCTAAGAAGGGGGAAGAAGGATTCTTTTCTAGCACCATTGTGAAAGAATACTTACAAATGACTTGTTCTAGTTGTTTGGACAGTAAAAGCAAGTAATGAGTCTCATACCACATGGCGCTGGCTTTTATTGCCCCAATAACCTATCTGTCTCCTTACGTATGTTCCCAGCAGCACAGGGGACTGGAAAGAGAATGAATGCCTGGGTTCTGGCACTTGGGCCTGCGTCCAGACCATTCCTCCCTGTGGCTCTCACAGCCCACAGTCCCCTGATGGTCACCAGCTTTGCCTTCCCACTGGGAGAGGCTGGCATGGTGCTTACAGTGTATTTCCCATGACACTCTGCAGATCAGCAATCCTCATCTGCTGAAGATTATGCATCTTCCTTAAAGAATATGAGCCCTGTCCCATAAAAATGCATTTTAATAACTAAAATCCAGATTTCATCACACACACACACATTCACATACACACACATTCACACAGAAAAAGCAGTTTGGGTGGTTGTATTTGACACGTTTATTTGTATGTCATTAGCTTTTCTAGAAACTATCTTTTAGCCAAACTTTTAAATCACCCTAGTGAGGAGTTTTCTGTTGTTACTATAGCAAAATTACCTCAAATTTACCAACTTAATAACAAAATTTCTTCCCTTCCACTCCTGGAGGTCAGAAATCCAATGTGGGTCTCACTGGGCTGCAGCCACAGGCTGGCCGGGTTCAAGGAGAACCCTGGCCTCTTCCAGCTTCTCGAGCCTCCCCACGTGTGCTGGCTCACACCCCTTCTCCCATTTCAAAGGCGGAAAGGTTGCATCTCTCAACTCTTCTGCAGGCAGTCCCTCTCCGGCTCTGATATCTTATTTCGCTCTTGGAGACCCATGTAATTGGACCCACCTGGGTGATCCATCTCTCCATCTCAAGGTCTTTAGCTTCCATGACATTGGCAAAGTCCCTTTTGCCACAGGCTCTGGAGAGCAGGATGTGACCACCTGTGCAGGGCCATTATTTCTGCCTACTACAGTACTAGAGGCTCTGATCAGTTAAATCGCATGTTTTGTTCTCCATCTGCCAACCATGGAAAGAGACAATTTCAAGGAAGAGTCTTGTTCTTTTTTGAAAAATTATTTGAGAGGCAAAGAGATATAGACAGAAGTTATACCTGCTGGTTCCTTTTCAGGTGCCTGCAATGGGAGAAAGGGAGTCAGGAATTCATTCTAGATCTCCCAGGAGGGTGGCAGGAACCCAGTCACTTGGCCATCACATGCTGCCTCCCAGGGTATGTGTTAGCAAGAAGCCGCAGTCAGGAGCTGGAACTGGGCAGCCAACCCAGGGCTACGTGGGCATCTTAACCAGCATCTTCACCCCTCAGCTAAATCCTCGCTTCATGTTCTTGTTTCTCAAAAACTCAGTTTCCTTTTTCCATCAGCTCAGGGTGCAGTGATATTTCTTTCACATCCTGTTGGAAAAGTGGGAGAGCCCAACACTTCGAGCCCACAGGGTGGAGTGTGGGTTCTGTTGGGAGATCTTTTCTGGTCCACCCATCCATGAGACCAGTAGAACTCCTGTGTCACTGTGATACACCATGGCCTCTTGATGGAACCAAACATGCATTTTCAATTTTTAATTAATTAATTTAGGCAAAGCCTTACCCGAGCCCCTTTTCTCAGTAAGAACAGTCCAGCAATCTCTTGGCTCTCATGAGAGCAGGTGGCACACCTCTTGTAGTGCCTGTTTCCTCAGCCACTGAGGTTGAACACCTGGAAGGCAAGGACCTGGACTTGTTTTTGTTGTACTCCCAGTGTCTACCACATGACCCAACACATGAGAAGAGGAACAAACATCTGTTGACATAATGAAGGCTCTACATGGAACGTCTGCTTAAAGTGTGGCAGCCTTGCCTCTGAGGGAAGTGGGTGGCCTTGGAGTTGTACTAGATGGAGTAGAAATCTGAAGATAATTTATTTTCCTGGAGTTTTAATATTGGATTAATTAAATTGGGGAAATTCAGCATTTTTTTAATAAAACAACCAGGCAGATGAATTTTGTATAGTCAATAATTAGATTTGTCCCACATGATATTAAAACTTACCCATGTGCAGGGATATAATGTAGTGTCTAGGCAAGCATCCTGATCTCGGATTAGAATGCTTGAGTTCTAGTTAAGCAAGTAGTTGTATAGCTTGGGGAATGTCATTTGCCATCTCTGAGACCTTGTCCTTATCCCTGAGTGGATCTGTTTGACATTAAACATCAGTAATGGCCAAGAGCCTTCTCAACGCTCAACTGCTGCCATCTCTATGGTCCTGTCATTTTAGTGTGATGTGCCTCAATCTCTCCCAAAGTGTGGAATATAGAATGTTGGTCCCTAGGGGATGTGAGATTATTTTAGCTGGCATGTGAATGGATAATTTTAATTTTAACAGTCTACTGAATAGGCTGAACACCACAAGTTACATCAGGAAATAGCACTGTCTTCATCCCCTACTGTCTCTTACTCACTCCGTCAGATCATCCATCCCACTGCTGGATGATATTCTAGACCATGTTCAGAACTTTTCGGATCACTCTTGGGTATTTGAGCAGCCTCATGCTGTTGTATTAAAAACTCCAGTCAGGCCGGCGCCGTGGCTCAATAGGCTAATCCTCCACCTTGCGGCGCCGGCACACCGGGTTCTAGTCCTGGTCGGGGCGCCGGATTCTGTCCCGGTTGCCCCTCTTCCAGGCCAGCTCTCTGCTATGGCCAGGGAGTGCAGTGGAGGATGGCCCAGGTGCTTGGGCCCTGCACCCCATGGGAGACCAGGAAAAGCACCTGGATCCTGGCTCCTGCCATCGGATCAGCGCGGTGCGCCAGCTGCAGCGGCGGCCATTGGAGGGTGAACCAACGGCAAAGGAAGACCTTTCTCTCTGTCTCTCTCTCTCACTGTCCACTCTGCCTGTCAAAAAATAAAAAAAAAAAAAAAAAACTCCAGTCAATGAAAATCCAAATTCCAGTCTTTCATCCAACTCATGGTTTTTGCCCTCCATCACCTCAGCCCTGACCTGGATCCTAAGGAAGAGGTAGTAGGAAAGGGAGTAAGGTTTACTTTTTTCTCCCAAATCACTGACTCCAATTCACAGTGTGGGCTCTGCTTTCCCCAGAGTAACAGCCAGAGGGTGGGGAATTAGAGGAAAACAGAAAGACTTGCCTGCCAGGAGCTGGTGTGGACTTGCTGCCTGTGGCTTCCCTCTGCCTGAGGCCCGGGAGGGCCTGCTCTGGGGGCACTGAATGGGCCCCACCACCCTAGTGACAGCCACTTCCTGATGTAGATGATGGAGTCTCTCTCTGACTTTGGATGATGCCCCCCCTTGCTCCTGTCCTTGACAGTTGGTCACCACTGGGCTCTCTGTGCTGAAGTTACTTGCCGCAGTAGGCCGATCGTGGGCTGCATCCTTTCAAGCTGACTCTCACTGCACTACTTCCTGGAGCAACACCCACACGGCTCAGAGCAATGCACACAGTTGCTTGCTCTGTCTGCCATTGGCAGACGTGCGTCTCACTCTGCCCATCCCTCTCTCTTTGTGCTGCTGCCCGGGGTAGTAGCAGGTAACTTCTTGCCCCTCTGACTTTTTCAGCTCTCTAAAATGGCAAAGAACACAAGTTGGGACTTTCTTAGGAATTCACTCATGCTCTAGAGTAGTCCCAGGCTTGTACCGAGCTGTGGAATAAGAGGCCAGCCTTCACATCTGGCAAGCATCATCAGTCTAGAGGAATGGTTTTCTTGAGGCCTCCCTGATAGCCCAAAATGGAAGGGAAGAGCCTGCCATCTCTCTACCCCAGTGAGGTGTTCTCCTGACAAATCTTCAGCCTTCCCCCAACAGCGTTAGGGAACCAGCTTGGCCACTTGGGAACACCTGCCTGGGAGTGCTGGGGTACCTGTGGGAATTCTTATCACTGCTTTAAAGCTTCAAGACTAGAGCCAAAATTCTGAGCTGATAGGAAAAGGCCCCTCTCACATCTTGGCATGTATTTCACTGTGTATCAAAAGCTCATATAACTTACCAAATATGTTATCTCATGGGTACCATTGCTTAGGTATTGGGCATTGCCTCAAATAGTCCCTAACAACATGGCGGATGTTTGGGGGGCATGTTTGTGGCCGCTGCGGTTAAGCCATGTGAGATCGGACCACCTTCAGGGATAGGTCTGCTTTAGTTCCGGACATGTGAACAGTGCATGATCCCTACCTGCCCCTGTGCGTGGTCCACCCATGCCTGCATGACCTTTTCGCTGATTGGCTCCCCTACTGCGCATGTCCTTCGTAAGTTTTATAAGCCTGTACACTTCCTCAATAAAGTAGTTCCTGCTTCGACAGAACTCACGGGTGCTTGCTGCGTTGTACTTGACCCGTCGACCTTACCTCTCCTGTTCGCCTTGTCAGGGAGTGCTTGTACTGTCCCCTGCTGGTCAGGGGCCAGCCTCAGGCTTAAGACCCCAACACTTAGGATTAGAATGGATACACAAAATAGGGGGTTGCAAGAAAAAGTAAGGGAGGAATTGTGTAAGTGGCTCCCAGCTGTGGCAAAAACAGCGGTGGTAACACCCATGTGGCATTCAGCAGGAGGGCACCGGGCTAAGGCAGCTCCTTCTCCCCTGCCCAGCCCACTTGTGAGGAGCAGTGCTTCTGAGGCTTGAAGACAGCATTTCTCCTCCATTGCAGCTCCCCAACCAGGGGTCATCACCTCCTTCAGCTTCACAGCTTAATGTCTCCAGGGTTCTCCTTAAAAGCAAGATGTTACTTTCTAAGTTATAAGAGAGTAATCTGTTTATGAGGGCAAGGAATTATCTTAGAATATAAAGCATGTGTTCAGTAAGGTAATCACAACTTAGAATTATACAGACCTCCATAACCTGTACGCAAAGGTGGACAGAAATTGTCTCAACTTTTTCCTGATTACTTAGAGTAGAGCAAAGCAACTGCCTTGGACTGAATGCCTGTATCCCCTCAAAATTCCCAAGTTGAAACTTAACTGCCAGGTGATGGTGTTAGGAGGGGGGCTGTGGGAGGTGATTCGGTCCCAAAGCAGAGCCTTCACGGATGGGTTCAGTGCCTACTAAAATACGCCCAAGAGAGCTTGTTTTCCCCTTCTATCTTGTGAGGTCCTGGTAAGAAGAGGCCGTTCACCAACCAAGCCCTGGATCTTCAGCAACTTGATCTTAGACTTCCCAGCCTTGGAGGAATTCTGTTCTTTAAAAGCTACATCAGGGGCTGGTGCTGTAGCATAGCAGGTTAAGCCTCTGCCTGGGGCACCTGCATCCCATATGGATGAGGGTTTGAGTCTCAGCTTCTCCTCTTCCGATCCAGCTCTCTGCTATGGCCTGGGGAAAAAGGCAGAAGATGGCCCAAGTGCTTGGGCCCCTGCATCCACGTGGGAAACCCGGAAAAACTTCTGGCTCCTGGCTCTGGATCAGCTAACTCTGGCTATTGTGGCCATTTGGGGAGTGAACCAGCAGATGGAAAACCTCTCTCCCTATCTTTCCCTCTCTCTGTAACTCTGCCTGTCAAATAAATAAATAAATCTTAAAGAAAAAAGCTACATCAGTCGATGACTGAGTGAAGTCATTGAAAATATCAAAGGCAGATTTAAAATATAAATTTTCATTAAAAAGAGGCTTTGTACATAAAGGAGGCCTGAATCTGGAATAAAAAATTCCAACTGTGCAACATAGACATAGACAGTATGATGTGGGCAAGTCCTTTGGCCTCTGTGAATCCACCTTTGTAGAATCGTCCTGTAGAACCATATTGGATGTAAGGATTGGGGAAGACGTGGATGTTAAACAGAACAATCTGAAGATACTAGCTATTGGCTTCAACAGTTTTCTTCAAGGTATAATTTACATGCAGTAAAATGAACCAATTTTAGGCCGGCGGTGCGGCTCACTAGGCTAATCCTCTGCCTTGCGGCGCTGGCACACCAGGTTCTAGTCCTGGTTGGGGTGCCGGATTCTGTCCCAGTTGCCCCTCTTCCAGGCCAGCTCTCTGCTGTGGCCCGGGAGTGCAGTGGAGGATGGCCCAAGTGCTTGGGCCCTGCACCCCATGGGAGACCAGGAGAAGCACCTGGCTCCTGCCTTCGGATCAGTGCGGTGCGCCAGCCGCAGCATGCCAGCCGTGGCGGCCATTGGAGGGTGAACCAATGGCAAAGGAAGACCTTTCTCTCTGTCTCTCTCACTGTCCACTCTGCCTGTCAAAAAAATAAAAAATAAAAAATAATAAAATGAACCAATTTTAAGGTATAACTTAATATTTAGTCACATAACCAATACTACAATGATATAGAACATGTTCATTAACTCCCAAAGTTCCATTGTATACCCATTTTCATTTTTTGTAGAGTTTTCCTTTATTTTCTTGAAGTGGAGTCATGTAGCATGTAATATTTTGTGTTTGGTTTCTTTTGTGTGGCATAATGCTTTTGATACTCTTCAATGATGTAGCATGCATCTAATGGATCCTTGTTATTGCAGAGTAATATTTCATTTTGTGGATACATAATATCTTATTTATCTATTTACCAGTTGACGGGCACTTCCTGATTGTGGTTATTATGAATGAATTACTGTAATCGTAAACACCTAGAAGTGCAGTGTCGGCGTTGTGTGGAAAATCTATGTTTAATTTTACAAGAGGCTTCCAAGTGGCTTTACAAGGTGGCTGCCTCATTTTGCACTTCCGCTAGTCATTTACCAAGTTCCCAATTGTTACACACCCTTGGCAGCACTCTGCGTTATCAGCCCTGGTAATTTTAGTTCATCCAGTGGGTGTTAAGTGATATTGTGGTTTGAATTTGCATTTCCCTAATGAGTGACATTTAGCATCTTTTCATATGACTGTCATTCATATTTCCACCCTCCCCCCTTTTTGTCTTGGTGAAGAGTCTGGTCAAATGTTTGGCCTATTTGTTTCTTTATGTTGAGGTATAAAGGTTCTGTGTATGTCTCAGGTAAGTATCCATTAAGTGTATATTTTCAGTGTTTTCTCCTGGTCTGAGGCTTGCCTTCTTCATTTTCTTAGCCGTGTCTTTTGGGGTATGAATGTTTTTGTTGTGGTTTCTATAAAAACAGGGTGATCCTCCCCGCCCCCATTTTGGTACAGGTGTTGAGACATGACACCACACCTGCACTGAAGGTATGAAGGGGTTTATGACTCACATAATGAGACTTGGCCGGGATAGCAGGGCAGGCTCCTAAACAGGTCCAAAAATGGCTTCGCTTGAGTGAACAAGGAAAAGAGATTGGCCTGACTTTCATTGTGATTAGGGAAGGGGGTTGGCGTGAGGGCTTCTGTGCAAGAGAGCCAGGCCTTGCGTGCTTTGAACTTCCTGTTGGCAACAAAGGTGGGAGCACCTGGCCTTGCTTATCAGCTGGCCCAGATGTGAGGCAGACGGGAAGGGGAAGTAGTGGGGCTTGACAGCTGCCAGAAATCAGACGCAAGCATCAAAATGGAATCAGATTCTTTATCTTTTATTTTTCTAAAGACCAATTTATGATCATTTTAATTTTGTGAGCCATTAATTTTTATATATACAACCTAAGAAATATGTTTTCTGATCCTGATAAAAGTTTTTTTCCTATTTTTTGTTCTTGTGGTTTTATTGTCTCAAATATTACATTTGAGTCTTCGATCTGTTTTGAGTTAATTTGTGTGTATGGGGTGAGATTTGAATCTAAGATTCTCTTTTTCTTTGCATGGATGATCGGTTCTTCCAAAACCATTTACCGAAAAGACCATCCTTTCTCCCACTGACTTGTCTTGGCACCTTTGTTGAAAATCACTTGGCCCTAGAAGGTCTATTTCTGGCCTATTCACACCATACCACATCATTTTTACTACTATAGTCTTGACATTAATTATCATAATTACTCCAAGATCTTCTTTTCAGAACAGTTTAACTTTCCAAATTTTCCTTTGTATTTCCATGTATGTTTTAAAATCAAACTTGTCAATTTATAAAAAAAGGCCTGTTGGGATTTGATTGAAATTTCATTGAATCTATAGAACAGTTGAAGGAGAAATAGCATATTAACAATATTGCATCTTCTGAGAAATGAACTCAGTTCATCTATCTCTCCATTTACTTAAGCTCACTTTTAATTTCTCTCGTAAATGTATTACAGTTTCAACTGTACATGTTTTACACACCTTGCATTAAATTTTCCCCTAAGAGTTTATATTTTAATGCTATTGTAATAGTAATTTTTTCTAATTTCATTTCCAATTGTAAAGCTTTTTCCTGCTAAGATGGAGTAACAAGAACTGAATCTATCTTCTCAACTGAAACAATTAAAAAACTGAATAGACTGTAAGACAATGGATTTCAAGTTATGAGACATCAGGCAATAAGAGAAGAGTGGTTTCTGAGTGATTGGTGGTAGGGGGAATGGGGAATGAAGGGAGACATACAATGGACCAGCACAAGGATGTCTCTAGACTACAGTGGAGGATCTGAGTTGAGAAAACAGAGTTCAGGCTGGCCAAGATGGCTAGAGGTTGTAGGTCAGAGTATGAGAGGGACTCAGAGACTCGGTACAGGGCTGCTGAAAGAGAGAGAGAACTGCGAGTGTGCATAGGCCTTCGGCTGAGCACTGAGCACTGCTTGAAGGGAGATTACCAGAGGCCAGGAAAGGAAACAGCTACAATATTTAGAGTCAGCCATACCTGGGGCTCACACAGTGTTAGGAATAATTTTTGTTCCTTACAGTAGAAACACCTTGCGTAGTAGACAAGGCATCATGTAGAGTACGGCCAAGATTAGCCCTACACTAAATGCTGCTTTGGCCCCACCTGACAAAAATTAACTGTAAGACTCTACTGGGTCAGAATGCTTCCAGGTAATATAAAACTCAAGGATGCGAGGGAAAACAAAAATATCCAACACTTAACAATTCACAGTCTGGCATCTGATAAAAAATGACCAGATACATTAAGGAGCAGGAAGATGTGATCTGGAACTAGGGGAAAATTCACTCAATTGAGAGCTGACCCAGAAGTGACACAGAATTAGTAGTCAAGCACATTAAAGGAGTTCCTATAACTGTATTACATGTGTTCAGGAAACTAGAGCAAAGGTGAAAAATGTTAAGTAGTGACATAAACAATATATATATAGTATATATGTGTGTGTATATATATGTGTATATCTATCTATCTATCTATAAAGACCTAACTTGAACTTGTAGTAATGAAAGGTATAATGTCTGGGTGGAGAAATTTACTATATGAGGACAGTAAGAAGAAAATATTAGTAAATGTGAAGCAATAGGAACTATCCAAAATGAAACTGAGATTAAAAAATGAACACAAGAAAGCATCAGTGAGCTAAGGGATAACTCCAAGAGCCTTAACAGACATGAGGAACGAACACAGCAGAACGAAAGGGAAGAATTTCAAAAGAAGTTCCTCATACAAACACACACATATATGTCAAAACATCAAAGGATACACTGCAGACATCTACACCTTGTTATATATCGGTTATGCCTTACTGAAAATGTTTAAAGTTTCAACTGTTCCTGATACATAGAAATTCAATTGATTTTTCTATACCAACGTGTATCCTACAACCTTGACGTACTTCTTAGTTCTAATATGGCTTGTTAATGTCACTATTATTATTGATGTTGTGATTAATGAGATATGTAGTACACGTGTGAGAGCTTTGCAGACTTGAAGCGCTCTGTGATGCTACATTGTTTTATTTTAACCACAGTGGGAGAGTAGTGCTTTTCTTCTCCCGGGTTCCTGAGCTTAAGGGGTTTCTCTGCAGAAGATTAAAGGCTGGATAAACTGAGATCCTAGCAATCTCACGAGGACAGGAATGCACAAAGGGCTCTAATAAACCCAAGGGCCAGGCCACCACCCTTTTCTAACAATTGCAGGAAACGAACTCAGATCCCTCTTCCTTAGAGCTCGTGTGCCAGCTCCCATGGTGGGGAAGCCCCTGCATCCTGTCTGCTCGGGATTTGATGCTTGGTGATAACAGGCCTGGACTCTCCAAGAGCTCAGAGCTGTTCAGGATGCAGGTATTTATAGGTTCCCTGGAAATGCCTGCTGAGTGCACCCTGGAGCCTGACTGGAGTGCGTTCCCCTCACAGAGCTGCTGGCTCCTGTCAATGCTGGGAGAATAGGCGAGAGATTCTCCCAGGGAGCCTGGCTCACTTTCCTGGCTGGCTATCCCTATGCCCTTCTATGAGAAACCCGCACTACCCACCGTCATTGCAGTTCTGCAGTCTGTGTAACAGGAGTTAGTGCAGGAAGAGCAAATTCCACTTATCCTTTATGAAGAATTAATGATTCAATGTTTGTAGCTTTGTAAAGAGTTCTCCATAGGTTGCCAACAGCAGAGGATTAAGTAGAGAGCAAATTGGATGTGTTGAAATCCATACACTTATATCCCATTGTTTTCTTAGAGCTATGAGAAAATGTTATTTCATATGGACATCACATTTCTCTCTAGTCCCATCAAACATTTGATGTGCATTCGAGTGTTTTTTTTCTGGCTCTGTAGATGGCAATGTGACAAGTTAGGCTTCCAGCTATCCCTCGGGGCCTTAGCTAAATGCACATACCTTCAATTTCTCCTGCAGCTCTGATTGTCTCTCTTATGGAACTCATCTTTGCTCCAAATGTCTTCCTTAGCAATGCAGAGAGTTTAGCAATGGGTGAACTATTTTCTCCAAGTTCAGAAATTGTTCAAGACTTCAAGGTTTGGGGAATTTAAAGGAGATTCTTGGTCTCTGCAGCAGGTCACCCGTGACACACTGCAACTTCTGTTTTTAAGTGGGATGAAAAATGCTTTTAAGAAGCTTATTGAAAGGACTCAGAAGATTTCATGGACATCAAATAGTTTTTAAAGGACAATATTTTGATGGTTTAATTATAAGAAAATAGGAAACATGCAGATTAAATTGACCTTAAAACACACATGGTTTTAAAAATTAAAGGCGAAGAATTCTGACAAAATACATTTTTTGAATCTAAAACATCTGAACAAAATCAAAAGGACTGATCGATGCAGATTTTAGGAGTTCAACTCACATGATGGCCACATGGAATGCCACAGGGAGTCACAGGCCACTTTCCTATGTCACCTTGGACTCTCCTGTCACCTGACACTCCATTTCCTACATCAGGTTTTTGCTTCTGAAAATGGGTATAAAAATACAAAATCTGTCCACGTATGAAGACTTTTAAAATTATTTGGAAAAGTCCATGGTTTTGTGTTTTTTTTTTGTTTTGTTTTTTTTTTTTTTTTGAGTTCCTCATACACATCAAGTTTATTCCCAAGTAAATTAGTTCTCAACTGAAGGAAGGTGACCACTTTTATTCTGCTTGACTTCTTGTTAGGGAGCTGGGTGTTGGTATATTATGTAATAAGGAAATTCCAGTGTTTATATTCCCGTGATAGTGTGATGTTCAATCTTCTCTAAATCTTCTCTAGCCACAGAAACTGTTCATAAAATCTTAAATGAGCTCCAGGGCACCTACTCCTGTGGGGCTGGACAGGGTCTCCTCCTCTCCTAGTGGCCCTTCTGTGGAGCACCATTAAGAGCTGCCAAGCAGATAACTGGTTTGCTTAAGGTGTCTAGTAACTTGTATGCATGTGCCTGTCATTGTCTCGGAAAATTTCTTTGTGGGAGTCCTCGAGGCCTATAGTGAAGGAGCATTTCTGCAGAGAGGCTCTGCTTCAGCCCGGCCTTTCTGCTCATTATAGATCCTTGGACTCCTTGAGCCAAAATCTGAGATTGAGAGTCCCTGAAACGCCCTGGCAATGCAGACACATGTGAGGGCTGGCCTATGGCTCTGATGTCTCAGATGTGGATTTTTTTGCCCCATTATTTCTTTCTTGCTTTCCTTCCCTTCTGCACCCATGGTCTAATAGGGGCCAGTTGACATATACTCTGAGACCGTTATCTTTGGGACTCATTTAATGTGGGGGAAATGTTTCCTTAGACACCCCTCTTGTATTGACTCTAAGACTGGAATGCTGCTTACCTTTGCAGGAAGTCAACACAATTTAGCAAATTTCAGGACAAAAGCATCTCTGGTGTTCAAGTCTTGCTTTCCTTCCTCTCTTCCCTCTTTCTCTTAGATATTGATCTGGTAGTTCTTTGCAGCTTGTTAGCTTCTTGACACTTAAATGAAAATTTTGGTTAACATTTTCATCAATATTTTAAACATTTCATATTTTTACTTGTTTTCTGCAGCAGATTTGGTCTGAAAAAAACCTATCCCATCACTTTTGGAAATAGAACTTTTCTTGACATAAAACTGAGTTGATCATTCCTAATTATCTGATAGTCAACTGACTCCTACTGCAAGGCCCAGCATTGAATCAGGCCTATAATGGTTAGAACATGGAGATTACATTCTGCTTTCTCTATGCTGGTTGATGACATATGCTCCACCACTTTTCATTAATAAAATCCTGCATAACACACTTTAGGAGAATCCTGTTTATCTCAGCCCTATACTAGGTAATGCACATGGTGATATAAAATGTGATTTATTTTCACACAGTTCTAAGGAATTTGGGCTTCTTTTTTAAAAAGATTTCATTTATTTATTTGAGAGGAAGAGGTACAGACAGAGAGAGGGAGAGACAGAAAGAAAGGTGTTCTATCTGCTGGCTTATTCCCCAGATGGCTGTGACAGCTGGAGCTGCGCCAGTCGGAAGCCAGGAGCCAGGAGCTTCTTCCATGTCTCACACATGAGTGCAGGGGCCCAAGCACTTAGGCCATCTTCTGCTGCTTTCCCAGGCATAGCCGAGGGCTAGATCAGAAGAGGAGTAGCAGTGACTTGAACCTGTGCCCATATGAGATGCTGGTCCTGCAGACAGAGGCTTAGCCCACTATGCCACAGCACCAGCCCCTGGGCTTCTGTTTTAAAGGCTTAATTTAATTGGCCTTTAACTTGAAGGGGAGAAAAATGTTTTAAAGTGAATTGTCTGATGTCATTAATTTACCTCAGTAGAAAACTGATTCCAAGTTGAGAAAAATAATAGCAACTCCTTCACTTGAGAACGTCCCTACTTGAGCTGGCCTCTGTGTTCCAGCTCTCACCAAAAGGGATTGCAGCCTGCTAGAGGATGACTCAGAGCCAGAGCTCAAAGCAAGCCTTTAAAACTGCAGAGCTGAAGAGCGCTCCAGCAAGACGAGTCCAAGTGCTGAAAGCAGGAAACAGAATGTGGGTGTTCGATGAGCCTTTTTTTTTTTTTTTTTTGACAGGCAGAGTGGACAGTGAGAGAGAGAGAGACAGAGAGAAAGGTCTTCCTTTTGCCGTTGGTTCACCCTCCAATGGCCGCTGCGGCCGGCGCACCACGCTGATCCGATGGCAGGAGCCAGGTGCTTCTCCTGGGCTCCCATGGGGTGCAGGGCCCAAGCACTTGGGCCATCCTCCACTGCACTCCCAGGCCACAGCAGAGAGCTGGCCTGGAAGAGGGGCAACTGGGACAGAATCCGGCACCCCGACCGGGACTAGAACCTGGTGTGCCTGCGCCGCAAGGAGGAGGATTATGAGCCGCGGTGCTGGCCTCTACGAGCCTTTTCTGGGAACAGACTTTGTACTTGTGGCCTCACAGAAAGCAAAATTCAAGGAGAAAAAGATTGCTTTCCTGCACCTGCGGACTCTGTGTGTGACAATGAGCCTTCTCATGCCTCACCCTGATTATGGATGAACCTCCCAGAGCAGCCGCAGGGCTTGGTAAACCAGTAAGTGCTTTGGAGAGATGCTCCACGGGATGTGCAAGAATGAATGAAGGGATGAGTGAATGAAGGAACGAACAGAATGTCTTTTCCTTGCAGGTTGCTGATCTTCCTTCTGTTCCTCAGAGCGTTCATCACCATTGCTTTGGGGAGAGCTTGCTGACTTACTGGAAATAAATTATGATTTCCTTACAGTATTGTCATATGGCAGTTTATCATTTAAAGTGGCTCATAGGCCCTCTCCATCCAGATCACTTGAGATGTTGATCAGAACTGCAAATTCCTGGGCTGTAACCCACACATCCTGGGCATGGACTGAGGGACTGTTCTGTTAACAAAATTCCAAGTCATTTTATTATGCAAAAGAGTTTGAAGGACACTGTATTAGGTGGATATTATCATCACCATTAATAGACATTTATTAAACAACACTATAGCCACTGCATGTTTTAGTTTACACTCTGTAAAAATGATCTGTAATCTATCTCATCAGGTAGTTTGAACCTTTCTAATATGGAATGCATCTATTTGTTTTGTCACAACAATTATCTTTCTTTTTTAAAGATTTATTTATTTGGCCAGTGCCGCGGCTTACTTGGCTAATCCTCCGCCTGCGGCGCCGGCACCCCAAGTTCTAGTCCCGGTCGGGGCGCCGGGTTCTGTCCTGGTTGCTCCTCTTCCAGTCCAACTCTCTGCTGTGGCCCAGGAAGGCAGTTGAGGATGGCCCAAGTGCTTGGGCCCTGCACCAGCATGGGAGACCAGGAGGAAGCACCTGGCTCCTGGCTTCAGATCAGTGCAGTGCACTGGCTGTGAGCTGGTCGTAGCAGCCATTTGGGGGGTGAACCAAAGGAAGGAAGACCTTTCTCTCTGTCTCTCTCTCTCACTGTCTAACTCTGCCTGTCAAAAAAAAAAAAAAAAAAGAGAGATTTATTTATTTATGTGAAAGAATCACAGAAAGAGAGAGGGAGAGACATACAGAAAGGTCTTTCATCTGCTGGTTTACTCCCCAAATGGCCGCAATGGCCAAGGTTAGGCCAGGCTGAAGCCAGGAGCCAGGAACTCCATCCCGATCGCCTATGTGGGTTTCAGGCACTCAAATACTGGAGTCATTTTCTGCTACTTTCTCAGGCACATTAGCAAGCATGTGGATTGAAAGTGAAACAGCCAGGACTCAAACTGTGGCTCATATGGGATGCCAGTGTCACACGTGGTACCTTAACCGGCTGTGCCACAATGCTGGCCCCTACGCTTATCTTTATTACAAACATCCATACATATTTTATACCATGATTAGTTTTCTGTAGACTGACAAAAATAGAAATATTTCTGTCTAGATTTTAGACAGTTAAAATCTGAAATATCACACTAGCATAAAAGGTGTAAAATTCTGAAGTTAAAGTGTTAGGGGAGAAGGGATTTCCTTTGAGCTTTCTCTAATTTGGAAGCTATTTCAGTCTCAAAATAGTAATTCACATAAGCAAGTCTGTCTTCTGCTTGTCCAGTATGGCTTCACGTAATCAGATGGATTGTTCTAATCAGCAGTCCTTTTGTGAATCAACAAGAGGCTGAGGCCAGAGTGTTGGGTTTGACTAGCGTTCAGTGTTGAGGAAAATCCCGTGGATGAAAACAAACAACCAGCTTCTATTTTTGAAGAAGAAATGGATCTCTCTAAACGTTCGTACAAAGTAAGCTTGCTTAATTATTGTTCTTTTGCCGAGGTCAGATTTCGAATGCAGGATACAGGATGCAGTGACATATTTAAGAGAGAGTTTGCATAGTCAGCTCCGCAGGGCACGAGCAGAGACCTCACACAGCTCTCTGTAGCATCCCGGTGAGTGAGTGAAACCAGGATTAGGAACGCCATGACCTAGCACAGTATACCCTTTGTTGAAGACAATAGATAGGCAATTGATCAGTTGCTTTTAATAAGATGAGGCAAGTCTCAGCTGAATTTTCAATGAAAATATGAATTCTCAATGAAAAGCAATGAAAATATAAAGCAGTAGTCACATGCAGACTGGCAAGGAACCCTACCGCATGGGATTCACTGCGTCCTCTGTGTAGGCCTTGGGCTGGGAATCAGCTGAACTTGTAAGTTTTGAGTCCTCATTCGTCCTGTTTGGAGCTGGCCTGCCAATGCTAGCTGTTCCACTGCACAAACGTAGGATCATCATCAGGAAAACAGGGTTGTGACACGGGCACACCCAGGCTGAGCCGGGGAAATAAGTTACACAAGCTGTGCCAAGGAGAGGGAGCGACGAAAACAGAAAAGCGAACAGAGATGTTGCCCAAGGCGGATCATCTGAGCCCCGCCCCCCAACCATAAATGAGAAGGCTGCAACTTGCCCTACAAAGGGGAGGTCTCTAGCCTTCTACAGATAACAGCCAATTCGGTAAGTTAGAGCTACAGAGTTCAAATAATACGTAACATCCTTTAGTTTATGAAGGCACACTGGTCATTGTACCCAGCTATGAGGAATAGGTTCAATTATCCAGAAGGAAACTAAAAAAAAAAAAAAAAAAAAGGTTGATTTAGTGATCATTTAATAATTGCTCATCACAATAATTACAAAGAAATCAATTTAACTCTCGTCTCTCCAAAGGCAAATAGAAAATAGGTTTATAATCATTTAAAATGAAATCTCCAGAGCAATTTATGTGCACTGCACGTTGGAAACAGCGGAAGGGAAAATCCAAGGCACTTCCTGCCACAAGAGTCAATTGTGCATGGGCTGAAGAAACAGACTTGTGAGTGACCCTAATGAGAGTGGAGTGTGGGTGCTCACATCAACCGAGAGTCAACAGGAAGTGCGTGCCACTGGTTAGGAGCAGTTCTCTCACCTGAGTATCTGGTAGGTTGGGAAGTTAAAACATAAACCTTATCCACCAGCTGGACCCAGCTGCATGAGTACTGCTGATGATTACGGGCAGAACACACGGTCCACCTCCCTCCTAGAGAGTCCAAGGAGAATCTTCAAGTGGAGCATCGATTCCGAAAGGCCACGCCGATCTCGTCTTTTTCTCCCTCTAGTCTTGTTCTCTTGGCCTGTCTTGTGTAAAGTGGCTTCCCCTGGTTTATGTCTTTGGTATTCTCTTTTATCCAGTGGAATTTGTGCTGTGTCGTAGAGCTCTTCTGAACCCTAAGTAGCATATTAATTAATTATTGAGTTAGTGAAACAAATTGCACATCAGTGTATTTTATAATTATTCTTCAATTAGATTTGGTTTATCGAGTTAGAGGCGGAGGAGAATGGGGTTTTTGGCTAGACGACAGGGAATGGCATGCAGGGTTATGTTCTGAATTGGGAGACATTTTGAGCTTTCTTTTTAAATAAAATCAAGCAGTCCATGGATGTACAGCAGCTGGGAACGTGTAGAGATTCCAAGAATCAGATGCTGTGTTCTTCCTTTGCAAGGCTTCTCCAACTTTTGCAAAGGCTGCAGCGTGGATACAAGTGCAAAATACAGTCCAGGGAAGATACGCTGAGAGGGGAGAGAGAAGGAGTTGACATGTTATTGGCATGGGGTCAATAATGCAAAGAGTTGGGAATTTAGACTATTTCAGATGGCAAAACAGTCTCGGGCCTGAGGTATAAGGCCGGGAAATCACAGAGGTCACAATGGACCCCACATCCGGAGTGCCACGTGTCACAGAGCTCCTATCCAGAAGAAAATGCCTCGTGCACTTGGAAATGCCCGGCTTTCCTGACTCCTGGAACGTTCTGAAAGAGCTAGGGACTGATGTTGGACTCTTCACTGGTGGGGTTTTTACCCCTCACACCAAGAATCCTTCCTCAAGCAAGGGCCTCCATTCTTGTCAGTGCTGTCTGCAGCCTGGCCACTGGCTCCTTTCAAATGTCGTCCTCGGAGGCTGCCACCAGCAGCTTCGGGCCAGCTGAGCCAGTTTCTCTGCTGAACACTCCTAACGCCTTCCTGGACACTGGCTCAGAGCACAGCCCGCTCTCTGCGTGGTCTTCCTCCTCTTGGCTTGCTCAGAGCCTACCCAGCCACCCACAGGGCCGGCACAAACTCAGCCTCCCCCAGGAAGCCACCCCTGTCTTCTCTGCTCCCAGAGTGCTTTGTGCTGCTTTCTGAACCTTGTACTTCGTAATTTACCACATGCCATTGTATATGAGAGAATTCAAACAAGTTTGTGGAAAATGAAATCAAAAGATAAGTTTATTTGAGTGCAAAAGAAATTTTGGATTTCATGCATAATTTTTTTTTCATAATCATTGTCCATGACTTTCTGGAGATCCCTCTCAAATACCATTGCCTGCATTGTTAGAACATTTCAGGCCAGCGCCGTGGCTCAACAGGCTAATCCTCCGCCTTGCGGTGCTGGCACACCGGGTTCTAGTCCCGATTGGGGCGCCAGATTCTGTCCCAGTTGCCCCTCTTCCAGGCCAGCTCTCTGCTGTGGCCCAGGAGTGCAGTGGAGGATGGCCCAAGTGCTTGGGCCCTGCACCCCATGGGAGACCAGGATAAGCACCTGGCTCCTGCCTTCGGATCAGCGCGGTGCACCTGCTGCAGCGCGCCAGCCGCAGCAGCCATTGGAGGGTGAACCAATGGCAAAGGAAGACCTTTCTGTCTCTCTCTCTCTCTCACTGTCCACTCTGCCTGTCAAAAATAATAAAAATAAAAAAAAGTAAATGTATGTTAAAAAAAAAATTTCAGTGCTCTGGGCTCGTCTACATTGGAACTTGGAGAGCAGAGGCTAGGTCTAGTGTGTCTTGGTAGCCCCCCGCAGGCCACAGCACAGTACCTACTACACAGGCAGAGCTCAATAAACGTACAGTGATGAATTTGTAGACAACCACAGAAAACCATAACATTCTGAGAAACAGTTCTTTCCTTCTTTGCAATTCCTTTCATTCATATAGATTTGTTAAACTTCATTCTTTAATCTGTTAGATGCTCAGTTAAAATACTAATAAAGCATTACCTTTCATTTTTTTCCCAAAGATTTATTCATTTATCTGAAATTCAGAGTTACACAGAGAGAGGAGAGGCAGAGAGAGAGAGAAAGAGAGAGAGAGAGAGAGAGAAGGGGGTTGGTGGAGAGAAAGAGAAGTCTTCCATCTGCTGGTTCACTCCCTAAATGGCTGCAATGGCCGGAGCTGGGCTGATCGGAATCCAGGAGCCAGGAGCTTCCTCCAGGTCTCCCACGTGGGCACAGGGGCCCTAGGATCTGGGCCATCTTCCACTGCTTTTCCAGGCCATAGCAGAGAGTTGGATCAGAAGTGGAACAGCTGGGACTCGAACTGGTGCCCACATGGGATGCCAGCACTGCAGGCAGCAGCCTCACCTGCTATGCCACAGTGCCAGCCCTGAAACATTACCTTTTAAAATGCATTTAATTTCTATTAAAGAGAGCTCGAGACATTTTTTCTCCCAAACTATTACTTATATTTTCTCATAAAATGAAATAGAGTACTATTACTTCAAATAATTATGTCATCACACTTTTGTATTCTTACCCTTTGATTGTTTTGTACTATAAAAGAATAATAGGCAAACTTGGCATCTGACCTAAATTAATGAAGCAGGGAGAGACAAGGATATTACATTGGGTTTCTGTTCCCTTCTACACAAAGATATCCCAGGTTTGATCTCTCTTATTTAATGGGCCCTCACCCACCGCTCCTGCTCACCTCTCACTGGTCAAGGCTGAGCAAGGCCCCACGGGATGATATACTAAGTCACAGCACTGTTGCTTCATGCACTGTGCAAGCAGAGGCAGCTAAGTGGTTAACTGCGATTCACGGCCCAGCACAACTAAAAAGCCGCTTATTCACCAAACCGCCCTCTTTTTTCCTCTTTTCTTTGGAGCAAGCCCAGCTCTAATTAAAATGTAATATTCTCCTTCTGTGATTCCTTGGAAAAGTTTGTGGAATGACCACATAATACAGAGCAGCTTTCCCAGATGGTCCCTGGCTGGTTTTCTCAGGCACAGAATCTCCACCCCCAAATTTCTCTTCTATATCCTTACCAGATGACCCCCTCTCCCCTCCCACCGCTCCCCTGCTGTCCCCGATATATTGTACACAGCTTCCTGAGCCTTATTGCTGTGCCTTCAGTGTATCGAACCATTACTGAAGTGCAGTGGGCCAAGAGAAAAGTTAATACTTGCCTCCACAGAGCACTTTAATGCTATTTACAATGGAAAAAACAACTTTGAACTGCTTCCAAAATAACAGGCATTAAAATCACTTCTGTTTGCAGTGGAGATGGATTTTGCAGTAACCTTTCCAAGCCTGCTTCCTCTGAATGTTTTTCAGTCCACAGAGTGGCTTTCTCAATGAAAATTTAAAGTGGTGCCCACATAAACACTTGACATATGCCACAAAAGGTAATTTTTCAGCACTGACTCAAACATTCGCTTGCAAAACCAGGGTCTGCAGTCAGACAATCCCAGCTGAAGACTGTGCAAGTGTGGAGATGCTGTGAAACACTGTTCCAAACGAAGAAGGAATAGAAGCGGTCATTCTGGCATGGCCATCATGGTTAGGCACATGTTTGATAAAGTGATCGCTTAGCAGAGTTCTGTGAATGTGATTTCCCATGCCTCTCCCCACACATATCTTCCATACACCTTAAATCCCTCCCGTCTTTTAATCTGGGCTCATTAAATGTGAAGATGGTCTCAGCCCAGAGCTTGCTAAATGGCACTCTGTAAGTGAAATCCGTGAGTTTTGTTTTAGTCTGTATACTTTTCCCGGAACGTATGGATTGGTAGCTAGTGTTTTACAGTTGCACTATTTCACTCACAGATTTGGACTCCTGGCTTCTCTTGAGAGTGCATTTGAATCTGGCCATGCTGTGCTGATGCGGAACCGTGTGGCTGGCGTGCAGCCCCGTGACTGGCATGCAGCCCTGTGACTGCATGGAACCCCTTGACTGGTGTGGAGCCCCGTGATTGGCGTGGAGCCCCGTGACTGCATGGAACCCTGTCACTGGTGTGGAACCCTGTCACTGCTGTGGAACCCTGTCACTGACACCTTCACATGGGGTGGGAACTCCGTGTTCTTAGAGCTTCTGATTCTGGTCATTTCTTCCCATCACCTACCTGGCATTTGAGTTTACCATTTTTGGGTCATAACTCTCTTAGTTCAAACATTTCATAGGCATACATTGGGCCAAGCAAGACATGTTTTGAGCCATCTGTTTTTAATTTTTTAAAAAATCTGGGGAACGGCATTGTGGTGTTGCAGGTAAGGTGTAGGCAGCTGCTTGTGACACCAGTGTTCCATGTGGGCCCTGGTTTGTGTCCTGGCTATCCCACGTCTGAGCCAGCTCCCCACCGGTGACCTGGGAAAGCATCTGTTTGGGCCCCTGCCACCCTGGCTTCGGCCTGGTCCAGCCCTGACTGCTGGGGCCATTTGGGGAGTGAACAAGCGCATGGAAGACCTCTCTCTCTCTCTCTCTCTCTCTCTCTGTGTGTGTGTTTCTCCCTCTATCTGTAACTCTATCTTCCAAATAAATAAACAAATAACTCTTTAAAACATTCTGAATGTTTCTCCACAATGTAGCTATTTCTCATTTATCTATATTCTTGACTCTGGATTCTCAAGTAAACTGCGGTCCATTCCTCAGCTAGCCTAGCGGTTAAGAGCAAGAGCTCTGGAGTAAGGCAGACTCCATCACTTTCTAGCTTTGTGGCGCTGGGAAAATTATTTTAAGTCATTGTGAACTCAGTTTTCTTGTCTTTAAAATGGGAATATTCCTCGATCCAGTGGTTTGAGTGGCTGTTCCCTTTACACAGGGCAGGAACTGTATAGTGTGCATCTTGAGGGCTGGGTCCCATCCCCAGGGCTTCTCATTCAGTAGATCCACAAGGGCCTGGAAATTTTCATTTCTAACAAGAGCCCAGGTGATGCCCTCGCCCAGAGACCACATCTTGAGAGCAATTTCCTAAACCACGGGTTGAAGATTAAATGTCATAATTGTGTGAAACACATGGAACAGGGAGCTAGTCATTTTGATTGAAAGAACTTATTTTTAGTTTCCTAGAGGTTCAACATTTAACATTTTATAAAGCTTGATAATTGCATTTTAATAAATACATATCAATTAATGATAATTCCAGATTTACTTCAATTATTTCATCTTTGCAACCTATATATATATATATATGTATATTTTTTTGACAGGCAGAGTTAGACAGTAAGAGAGAGAGACAGAGAGAAAGGTCTTCTTTCCATTGGTTCACCCCCCAAATGGCTGCTATGGCCGGCACGCTGCGTGGATCTGAAGCCAGGAGCCAGGTGCTTCCTCCTGGTCTCCCATGTGGGTGCAGGGCCCAAGCACCTGGGCCATCCTCCACTGCACTCCCAAGCCACACCAGAGAGCTGGACTGGAAGAGGAGCAACTGGGACAGAATCTGGCGCCCCGACCGGGACTAGAACCCAGGGTGCTGGTGCTTCAGGCGGAGGATTAGCCTAGTGAGCCACGGCACTGGCCACAACCTATATATTTTTATAATGCAAAAGAGAAAATGTGCACCTTAATCTTGTTTTGGTCCTAACTTGGGTAGCTTGCTCTTTTCTTGCTCTAAGGGTAGAATTAGTGGATTTGCTACAACACATTGGAAAGAAAAGTGGCCAGAAAGGAATACATCTTAGATTGCCATGGATGTAACCGTATTCCATCCTTCCATTGCCTCTCCACGCTCCTCCTATGCCATCCGAGAACCCAGACCAGCAATAGAGGGGAACCTGAACAATGCAAGGACACAGAGCAGTTCTTGGTGCACCGGCTGTGTGTCTGCTCCTTCCCCTTTCTCTCCCAATCCTCCAGGATGGGCAACAGGAAACGGGATGGCCTCACAACAGAGGCCATGGGGGTGAGTTCTGTGGACCTAAAATCTTTAGACAAATAGGAGCCTTCACCCCCTCCCCTCTCCCCTTCCCTTCCCTTTTCCTCTCCTCTGTTTTCTGTTTCCACCTTTATATGAACATTATCTTAGGAATATAACATGTGTTTTGAAATACTGGCAATTTATACTTCCTTAAAAAAGACTAGAACCCAATCCAACCTGATTGATTCTTAAAAGACATTTATGCATGGTTTTCAGGCATATCTCACTCACACAAATAGCCCTGATGCATGTGCAACAAATAGAAGCTGTATAACTAATACCTGGACTATAACACACTGTTCGTAATTAACAAGTTACACTTAATTTTCAAAAAGTTTGACTACTACATTATCTTCTGCTTCCACAGAAATCTCCACATGGGATTTCAATGCCCCTTCATTTGGGATCACTGGGAGTGACTGTGAACTGTGGGGAGGGGAGGGGTGGCAAGGTGCTGGGTAAAGTTGTGTTGTGAATGTCATTATCAAGGACGTTTGTGGAACCCTCTTTCCTGAAGATTTTCAGGAATGTTCTCAGTGCAGTTCTACCCGGAGGCAGCAAACTGGACTGAATGAACTCCAAGGTGCCTTTCAAGACTGTGATTTTGTGAATTTTTTTTTTTACACCAAACTGCTCACTGCTTCCTAGCACCCCAGACACTTACAAAGTACCACACATACTCTCCACTATATAGTTAACTGCCATGCAGTCTTTTATGAGCAATTCTAATAAAATACCCACTTCAGAGAAGCAGAGACCATCAGAGGTAAAAATGGCTATGCCTTAGAGTAACCTTCGAAATAGGAGCTCTCAATCGGTATTTAAATTTAAATACTGTGCCATAATTCAGGATGCTAAATCAACATTTAAAAAGGGATCAATACCCAGTAAAACTACAAGCAATGCTGGCACAGTCTGCACAGCTCCTTTTCCATCTAAATGCTCCAAGTTGTCTCCAGGTCTGCTTGGTATTACCTTGTTTGAGATTACTTAGTCCATAAACCTTTACACACTTATAATGGGCAACAATAAGACTGAGCATAAAATGGGAGAAAGACATTCCCAGAACATCAAATACGGACATCATTTTCTAGCCAAATGCTTTATTAATGATATATCAGTAGTCCCAGATTAACAGCTGTGATAAAATATCTACTCCATTGGTAAGTTTTCATTATGAACTACACTTGCAGACTCAAACAGAAAAATCAACTATTCCACAAAGCACTTCCAGCTTCTGAATAATGTTCCCTTTGTCACAGGCAACTAGGAGGTATTGCAGCAACACGTCAATCGACCTCATCCGCAGCGAGACTGACTTTGCTCAAGCAGACCAAGTTGGATTGGAAGACTTGCACAAATAGATTTTTTTCTTGGTGTCATAGAAAGGAAAACCAGAAGAAATAGTTTGCTGGTGATATTTTTTTGATCCCTTACATCCCATAGCTTATTTGACATCATCAAATGATGCAGGATATTAGAAAAATATGGAAGAATGGTGAGGAAATAAAACTGGAGAAACAAGATTGTATTTGTTTGCATTAAAAAAAAACGGAGAGGAGAGAAAGAATTCTTTTCACTGACTCACGCGCGCCCTTTTTTCTTGCATTATGAGCCAGTCAGTCAACAGCTCTTTACAAGACATATCGAAGCTTAAAAGGACATTGCTTTAACGTCTGAGGTCTTTGGTCTTCCTGCCTAGCAGCTAAGGGTATCTTTTTTTTTTTTTTCAACTTGAGAGCAAGCAGTTTGGCAGATCTTTGGAATTCTAAATGAACTGACCAAGTTCTCTCATAGTTATTTAAGCCCCTACAAAAATGGGCACTCAACCCAACACTGATGCTGCCGGTGGTAGACAAACACCCCAGACAGATTATCAGCTCGTCTGCGGACTGTTCCTTTACCCTGTAAGGGTATTTTGAGGCATGTTTTTGGACTTGTGATCTATTCCAGTGTATAGTACAAGTCATAGAATAACGGGATTTCATTCTTGGAGTCAGATTCAAGTAGCTGCCTTCACACCCTCTGGCTCCATTTCGAGGCATGCTCGGGCCCTGTCTGCCGCCTCCCCCGTGGCCCCCACAGGGCTCTTCCTCCAGAGGCAGCATGCCCGGGGCGTTCCACCTGCCTCTCACAGCACAGCACAGAACCCTGGGAGTTTTGGATACCCTCCCAGGCACAGTTCTAGACCCTTCTCCCGAAGTGGCAGCAGCCTTGCAAGAATTTCACCATGGGAAAAGGACAAATGAAGTGGACTCCTTGATGAACCAGACGCAAATGTCAACAGACCCAAGTCCACATCTCTACTCCCGACCTGACAACTATAAATTCAGAAGTCGTCACCACATAAAGTGCCTCAGGCACAGATACTTGAACTCTGACTTCCTTTCAACAGCCTTAGTGGCACAACCCACCATATCACTTTAACATGGCTGGGTGTTGCAGTCCTGTAAGTGATAAGCTACAGCCATGACTGTAGCCCTGGCTGCCGAACGTAACTCCACCACACCTCTGCCACGTAACTTTTGGCCCTGTCCTCGGCTCTCCCAGGCCTTTCTTTCTCTGTGAGAATAAGGATGCCTGTGACCTACTACTGCAGCGTACAGACATGAAAATAATTAAGCATCTCGTCCATGCAGCTGGAACTTACATTCCCTTTGAGGAGGAAAAATGAAGAGAGAGAGGGAAAAAAAAAATCAAGGCCTAGAGACCCACGTTTCATTTGGAACACTAGGGGTGCTTGGTGGAGATCATTAAAGTGTGGTTTGAAATATTTTCCTGTTCTCATCAAATCACTAGCCCTGTAATTGATGTCATAAAAAATATCTGTGTTCAGTTGCAGTGGGTTCCTCGGGTCCCTTCAAGTTATCAATTATTTACATCCCAGTGAAATGAAAGGGAGCAGTAAAGCAAGGTCCTGAAACGCCACCGAGGAGTCTGGGGGTGGCGTCGTTAATCTTGCGCGTTGCCCCCACGAAGAGGGCGCCAGCTCTGCTCGGGAAAGTTCATTTTCCCCTTCTCTGTCATACATTATCTGTGCGGATTTTATTGCTCCTGTTCATAAATAGTCTCTGTGGGCTTTTTGTTTGTTCATATCCTCCACGATTTATACTCCAAAGGACGAGAGGAAAAAACACCATTGCCTTCAGGGTCCTCAGACCCCTTCCTCTGGGTCTCCTGGGCTTCCGCCATTTCTTCCTCGTACCCCTTGCATCCGGGTGCTTCGCCCACTCACAGTCACACAGGCCGTATTCTAGAGGAGATTACACTTCCAAGCAGCGTGATCCTTTTGGTATTAGGAGACTTTCCTTTCTGTTGCTTCCTCCTGTTTTAATTTCTCCTCTGGAAACTCTTCTTGCATACACAAATTAGAGAAAAGCCAGCAAGACCAGAGAATCATCCTGTTACTTGTCCTTGGAGGGCAGCAACAGAAAACGCTGGGTGATAAGTCTTAAGACTCAACCCTGGCCAGCATTGCTTTAGTGATATAAAAATGACTCTTGGCCAGCACACAGCTTCGTGGGTATTGCTCGTGCATGAGATCTGATACTGCACCTTGTGCCAACTCGTTATTTTCAGGTGTCCTTGGGCTGGTCCTTTCACGGGTCTTGACAGTTTATGGAATCGCGATGACTTCTAGACTCCAGAAGGCTTTAGTTTTTCCACCATGGGAAGTGCAGATCAACGTCTGCCCCCCCGGCAGCCCATTTTCTGATCTCTAGAGTGGGCACTATGTTGTTATCAGTGATGTGGCAGGCAAACGCAAGATGGTGTCTCCAGGACCGAAGCAGGCATGTCTTTCCTGTCATTTCCATCTTTTCCAAGGAGAATTTTAGGGGACAGAGGAGCATGCAGGTCAGAAGAGACTGCTGCCTCGGTTCTTTCCTGATGCTGCGCTGTGTGTTCTGTATTTACTATTCCCTGGCCATTTAAGCATCTAAACTGGCATGAGAGTCAGGGGAATTCTGCCAACATCTGGATCCTGAAAACCTCAGCCACTTGATTAACTTTGGGGACTTGCAGTCCCACTTGCCGAGGAGTGTTATGCCAGCCGGAGTTTCACAATACAGATAACTAATATTCCTTTCACCTTCGCTTCCTGCAAAGAGCTGTTTAGAACATATGGGAATGTGTTTATTTAATGCAGCTACAAGGCAGGAGACAAGGGCATTTTGGCAAAAGGATTAAAAGCAGTTTACACAATTAGGTGCCTGGGATGAAGGACCCGGTGGTGGCTGGGCTCTCAGCTGGGTGCTCCAGCTTCCTGTAGGCGGGGGCATGGTGTGGCTGACAGCCCTGTGTTCACATGCAGGGAAGCAGGAGGGAGCAGGTGGGAAGGGGTAGGGGAAGGAAGTCCTCCCCAGCTTTCCCTTGTTCTCAGCCAGTGTCCATTCTTGCTGGGTCTTCCAGTGGAACATGGTTCCGTCAAGGACAGAGCAAGTGTGGTCTAAAGAAGCCTCAGCAGAAAAGGAGTAAGGGGTGCTGATGTGGAGAAACCACTAAAAATGTCCTAAAAACATGGTGAGAGCAGGGTAAGAATTTATGAAAATAGGCCGGCGCCGCGGCTCTCTAGGCTAATCCTCCACCTTGCGGTGCCAGCACACCGGGTTCTAGTCCCGGTCGGGGCGCCGGATTCTGTCCCGGTTGCCCCTCTTCCAGGCCAGCTCTCTGCTGTGGCCAGGGAGTGCAGTGGAGGATGGCCCAAGTATTTGGGCCCTGCACCCCATGGGAGACCAGGAGAAGCACCTGGCTCCTGCCTTCAGATCAGCGCGGTGCGCCGGCTGCAGCGTGCCAGCCGTGGTGGCCATTGGAGGGTGAACCAACGGCTAAAGGAAGACCTTTCTCTCTGTCTGTCTCTCTCTCACTATCCACTCTGCCTGTCAAAAAAAAAATTTATGAAAATAAAAAAAGCGGATGCAGGTGTATCTAGCAACCTCATGTGTTCTTAGTGCTACACAATCTGTATTTTCTACTGTACATTATGATGACTGCTTTCATCCACGTCGGGCTTAATGTTTTTCACCCACACTTATTTTGTGTGCTGTTCCTCAGGTAGTAGGCTGGCTGGCGTCCTGCTTCCCGGTGTGAGGGCTTATAGGGGGTGCCCGAGCTGCCTGGCGTCATGTAGTCCCCGGTAGGAAGGGCACCTCCTGGACACCATTCCGAGCGACTCTCCTCTACCCAGCTCCTTCAGCGAGCGCAGTGTCTGCCTTCGAGGGCTCCTCCACCTTCCCTGGCTCAGCAGCACCCAGTGCCAGTCCCTGTTCTCAGTGGCAGCTCAGTAAACACTGATTGATGAATTAATTGGCAACAGTGATAATGACTGCTCTCAAGTACCTACAACGAAAGTTGTTGTTTTCCTCAGGGATCTGCCCAGCACTGATGTACCTAGGGTTGGCATTAGAAAAATAATGAACAATATCAGCGGATATTAGTGGCTGAGGATGTAGGCTCTGATTTAACTCTCGACGCCACACTGAGATTCACACAATTAGAAGTTTATAGTCAACTGTTGGATGATACAGTCCATTAATCTTTCTAACAGTTACATGGTTCCATTTGGACCAGGCTCAGCTCTTATAAAATGCGGACTCATTACAGTGACTCGGAAGGGAGCTGGGGAAACACAGTCAAGGGCAGAGTGGCTGTTTGCAAGCATATTTAAAGAACTATTTTGGTACCTTCAACATGAAATGGAAGTTAAGCAAGTTTGCCAGAAAGTCCGTCCTCACCTTGTTCTCTGCTCTCCTGTCCTGTTTGCTGTGTTCAACCGGGCTAGGAAGTCAAATATTAAAAGAACAAAGGAGGTGTCATCGTCTGCACAGGGAACACAGCCTAAGGAGTCCAGCGAAGTAGACTTGATATAAAAACGTTGCTCTTTGGGATGCAGTGGAATGAGCAGCCAGTGCAAATATAGTGACTCAGAGGACAAAGTGGGCCGTTTGGCCTCTCAAATGCTCTCTGGAGTTTCAAATATCAAGATGACTGGACTGAACAAGGGAGCACACAGCCCTGGATCTCCAGACTTACAGACACTTCCACCTACATCCTTTCCCTTACAAAGACGTACCTCTTGGCATGGAGAGCCTTGGGCATATGATTTCACTCCATCCACACCCTCAGTTTTGGCTTTGATTTTTTTTTTTTTTTTTTTTTTTTTTTTTTTAGCTAAGGACAATCTGCAAAGGTGAAAGAATCACCCAAAGCCACACTGCTGTGACTTGATATGGAAATGGAACCCAAACTTAATCTCACTCAGGGCCATGCTCCAATAGCTTCTTTGGAGGAGCTGGCAGGAGAGGCATGTTTTCGGTGCTTACTAATCGTCTCAGCCTGGAGATTCATGGAGAGGATGAGAGGAAAGAGTGGGAGATGGGGAATCTGGGGGAGGGAAAGGACAAACTTCAGCCCTGTCACCATTGACCTGGACCATGGGCATAGTCAGGGATGAGGCGGCAGGGGTTTGGAGAGCGAGAGTTAGGACTCATCTGCAATCAGCCAACAAGTGTGCATTCTAATAGCTGCTTACAAATGCATTAGAGCTGGAGATGCCCAGGCCCTAGAAGAGAGTGCAGAGACACTGTAGGATTGTCAGTTCCAAGGGTCATTCCCACCTCCAGGTAGGTGTGATGCCTGTGGGGGTGATCTTTCCACTTAGGACCACTTTTTGGATCTGTTGTGTTCTCTCTCTGTGTGTTCCCATAAACTGTAACTGCTGTAATTGATAGTTCCTATCAACATATTCTGATAACTGAGTACTGAGCATGGTCTGGGAAAATGGTTCCCGGAATCTCCAGCAGCGATGGGTCAACTCCCAGCTCTGCCTATGGACTCTTCGCGTCCCATTTTTAATGCCAGTCTGACTTCCCCCTGCTGCACAAGTCTTCCTCTGTGCCAGCTCCTTTTGCACTCTGTCACTGGGTCCTCAGGGAGGGCACATTAATTTTAATATTGGCTTTAGTCAAACCTCATTAGGGAGGTCAATATACTGCCAAAATTCCATTAAATAATATGTTTAAAACACAAAATAAATAATGCTTAGATTATCCATAGTTTTGGATCATTGAGGCAGCTTTTCTCTTCCAGTATTGTAGCTAATTTAAGACTTTGGGGATGAAGTTTTAAACACATTCATTTTTGCTCCAGCCCAGCCATTTGCAATATGATATTTAGAGCTTGTGGATCAAGAGACAGACATATACAGCCAGGTGTGGTTTGACATAAAAATTTCTTGCAGACAGTTGGTCTCTCTGTATGATAAATGGTCAAAAGTCCTATTCATTTTTAATGCCTGTGCTTTAAAGGGAAAGGTAAATATACAGAAGGCTTCCTTTTCTTTGGTTGGCATTGATCTTCTTAGGACTGAGGGCCATTTGATTAATGTCTAGTCATTTAAGGAAAAAGATGTCTTCTCTAAATTGCATGAAATGCAAAATGATTAGGTCATGCTTCTGGGGAGTTTTTATGTTCAATTAGTTAAACTTTTTAAAACCTTCTTTTTTTTTTAAATTTTGTGTCCCATCTGCTCCAGGGAGACCCTCACAGCCCCTGCATAACTTAATCTATGGAACTGTTTCCTGACATGGCTTCTTCATTGGCAATAGTCTCTCCATGTACTTGCAGTGTTCAAACACTAGTGGATCAGGGTGTTATCTGGTGAGGACCCACATGCCAACCTATCACTTATTCCTATTTTCATCATGAGAGAAGAATGCCAGCCCTGATTACATTCTACATTGCTACCATCTAAGAGATGCAGGCTGTTGCTTTTCATTATATTATCATCCAGTCCAGGTTTTGATTTTTGTCATGTTTGTGTTGTCATTTTCGCCAGTGGACTAATGTAGTTTCAAACATTATATAAATAACCTAGTTCCATTTGCTGGTTTCCACAATTCTTTCAAATCAAGATACCAGATAGAATCACGTTTTGATGGCTACAGTCTATTATCAGTGTATGACACAAGCCTGGTCTTTGAAAAGGCATAAATCAGATAACACAGTTCCAGTGATGCTGTGCTCTTTTGATTTTTTAAAGCCCCTGTCAAGGGTGCCTTTACCTGTATCTTTTGATAACAAGAGAATTAGATCATTGGGATCAGCACAAGATGCACCTGGCAGCAGTGTTTCTTCATCATTAGCGTTCCCCGGGGGTGAGGTGTTGGGTTTCTTGCAGTTCCATTTGTTTTGTGGCTGTATATTTCTGGGTCCTCATTCTCTTGCTCTGTAAGAAGACAAAGTCAGGGGCCGGCGCTGTGGCGCAGTGGGTTAAAGCCCTGGCCTGAAGTGCCGGCCTCCCATATGGGCGCCAGTTCGAGACCCGGCTGTTCCTCTTCCGATCCAGCTCTCTACTATGGCCTGGGAAAACAGATGGCCCAGATCCTTGGGCCCCTGTGCCCGTGTGGGAGACCCAGAGGAAGTTCCTTGCTCCTGGCTTCTGATCGGCGCAGCTCTGGCCGTTGCGGCCAATTGGGGAGTGAACCATTGAATGGAAGACCCCTCTCTCTCTCTCTCTCTCTCTGTCTGTCCTTTCTCTGTGTAACTCTGACTTTCAAATGAATAAATAAATCTTTAAAAAAAAAGACGACAAAAACAGACTGAGAGAGACTAACGGAGGCATTAAGAGTGAGGTGGAGATAGATTGGAAGAAAATTAACAGACGTTGGCGAAGAGAACAGATAGCTGTGTGCGGAGGATGCCTTGCCTTGCCCTAATCCAATCTCTATTCTTTATCTACTAAGATGCCTACTGGGCCCAGTCAGCGCCTTCTTAGCAGAGGGGCACCGTGGATGCCTTTGGGACGGCGCCTGGCTTTCCATCCTCTCTCTGCCCACCCAGTCACCTTTCAGGGTGGACCAGAGGTCTCTGAAAAGTGTGGCAGAGAGGATTTCTCACACAGCAAAGCGTGCATTGTCCCCGCCCAGCTTTCAAAAAGAACATTCTAGACTTAGTGGCACAGGAAGAAACACATTCTCTGTTTCCATAGAAAGCCACCCTCTGCTTTTCTTGTCGAAGATCTGCTTTTGTTCAGCTAAGGTGAGTGGCAGATCATTTTCCACATACAAGTTCTTCGAGAGAGCTTCTTGCTTCCTCCTGAGCGCACAGCAGCGCGGTTCTGACTCCCTGTTGCCCTGGTATTCAGCTGGGACTCTGAGATTGAATTCTGGCAATGGTGTGTAGGCCGGAACTACATCGGCCAAAACAAGGCCTGACTGTAACAGCTCAGTGCATTTCTCTAGACTCTTCCCCTACTGTTCTCGGGCTGGAAGTGAGGGCTTCCAAGATTCTAGAAGATGGAGGATCCACGTGATGGAAAGGTTCATTGTTTTTTTCATTTTTGTAAAAAAGGTTTATTTATTTATTTGAAAGTCGGAGTCACAAAGAGTGAGAGAAAGAGAAATCTTCCCTCCTCTGATTTACTCCCTAGATGGCCGCAATGGCCTGGGCTGGGCCAGGATGAAATCAGAGCCAGGAGCTTCTACCAGGTCTTCCATGTGGGTGAAGGGACCCAAGCACTTAGGCCATCTTCCACTGGTTTTCCCAAGCCATCAACAGGGACAGGATTGAAAGTAGAGCAGCTGGGACTCGAACCAGTGCCCATATGAGATGTCGGCCTTGCAGGGGGCAGCTCTACCCGCTACACCACAGCTCTGTCCCCCTGCTTCAGATTCTTGACTACTTGGAGGTGCAGGAAAGCTGCAGGCCTGGGTCATTCACACTAGACTCCAGTGGAGAGCACTAGAGGTTTAGGGTGGATTGTAGCAGCTGCTCCCATCATACCATAACTCGATAACCTTGAAAAGAAGACAGCAACTCTGATGTAGTTTTCAGGAAAGCTTTTACTTTTTATTTATAAGGAAAACACTAGCAAGTTTCTGTCTCTGAAAACAGAATACATTTGTGGAAAGCACTGATATCATCTTCAGGTATAACATCCAACACTGCGCAGGATGGTCAATTTTCAGAAGAATATGTATTTGTAGTAATAATCAGGATTTTTGCATTATCCTCAATTTGGGGAAGAAATGATTATGGATGGCTCAGCTTGTACATTAGAGAAATCCCTAAATCCCATGGCATGCTTGTCATCTGACTGCTCATTTGCAGGTATTCAACATTTCCAATAAGAGGATTCCCTTACCTGCTTTTAAATCATTACTGTTTTTATAATGGCTTCATTATTTCTTAATTGTCCTAATTTTCTTTCTTACCTATTCTTGTTAAAAGCTGATTAAAATATGAATAATTTCAGCATCACAGGCATTCTGGAAATAAAATGAACGTCAAGTTTACATTCTTTTGTCAGTGAAAGGCAGAAGAGGAGGACTGGATGGACTATTCTAGATTAACCTTAACTGAATCTAATCACGCCCTTGTGACACATCCTCCCAGCAATGTCAGGGCCAGAAGAGAGTTCTGTGAGCAGTCAGCGCTGATGGGGAATGAAGGTCTAGAGAGGGCTGGAGTGTTAACCGTGATGGCGATAGGCTTAGTTCCAGGTTCAACACTTTCCTTCCAATCAGAGAGCTGTGTGGAATTGAACCTGTGTGTGTGAATGAGCTGTCACTCTCCCCAGCACTGTCTTCTGTCTCTCTGGTTTCCTCCCCTGCCCCCAGCATAAGATTCAAAGGCTAAAAGCACTAACAACATTATGGCCTACTGGTAGGTTGATGTTTGGTTGACATATTGAGACAATATGTGACAGCCATAGTGGAAGACCCTGGAAATCAAAGACAAACAAACTAATAAATATCCCCTTCCCCAACCTAGTGTGAAGTCCCTGCTTTTTCTAGATGAAGTAGTAAAGGTGGAGGAGCCTGGTTTTCTAGGGAATTACCTGTTTCCCACAATCACACCAGGAAATGTAGAATCCAGGGACATCAGAATCTGTCTGGATTTGTAAGCCTCCACTGGCAGTATTCTATCATTATTTTGGATCATGTTTTTGAGATTCAAATTACCTCTCACCTGTATTAAATTTTTTTCTGTATGTTTTATCTGTCTCTTGTCTTCTTTTCTAGTTTCTCTCCCATAGACTATCAACATTTAATTGTTGGGTTTCAGAAGAAGGAATTTAATATAGCACTTAAGACACACATTAAGGCACCCACCTTCCACATTGTAGTACCTGGGTTTGATATCTGAATCTGACTCCTGACTCCAGGCTCCCAACTAGCACACACCCTGGGAAGCAACTGTGATGGCTCAAGTCATTGGGTTCCCACCACCCTGGTGGGAGATCTCATTGAGTTCCTGGCTCCTGGATTTAGCTCTCCACTCCACCAATGGTCATTGTAGGCATTTGGGGGAGTGAACCAGAAAAAGGATTGTCCTCCCTCCCTCCCTCTCTCTCTCTCTCTCTCTCTCTCTCTTTTTCTCTCTGTCCCATCAAAGAAATAAATACAAATTTTAAAAGCATTGGGCTGGCCGGCGCCGCGGCTCACTAGACTAATCCTCCTCCTTGTGGCGCCGGCACACCGGGTTCTAGTCCCGGTCGGGGCACCAGATTCTGTTCCGATTGCCCCTCTTCCAGGCCAGCTCTCTGCTGTGGCCAGGGAGTGCAGTGGAGGATGGCCCAAGTACTTGGGCCCTGTACCCCAAGGGAGACCAGGAGAAGCACCTGGCTCCTGCCATCTGATCAGCGCTGTGCGCCAGCCACAGCACGTCGGCCGCGGCGGCCATTAGAGGGTGAACCAATGGCAAAGGAAGACCTTTCTCTCTGTCTCTCTCTCTCACTGTCCACTCTGCCTGTCAAAATAAATAAATAAATAAATAAATAAATGCATTGGGCTTTAGATTCTCAACACAGGCTACTCTGTTGCACTTATCCTGGCTTGCTACACATATCTGTTTTCATTCGCACACACATACATATATTCACTATGCTAGAGTTCTGTTTACATTTTTATCTTATGAAGAAATTTTCTTAATACATTGTTGTAAAACCACATCTACTGGATCAGTGGAAAGCAGTTTCTCCTCTCTGTTTCTATTCTACTTTAAAATACTGAGTACTTGTCAATCATACCGGTTGGGGATGGGAGGAATTTGGATGGGATGGTGGGAGGAGCCTAGGGAGTCTACCTACCAAAAGCTTCCTGGACCTCCATCCTGGCTGTGATGGTGGGACCTCTGCAGTCCATCCTGTTCTCTCCTGCCCTAACTCCACACATCTAAAACATGTGTACCTGCTGGTCTCCATTTATGTCTTCCTTCTTCATTTGCTGTTAGTAGCAGATAAATCAGGGATGACCGGTAACATTTTGGACTTCAGTTTAGTGTGTCAAAGTCTCCTAGCCTGAGGTTTCCCCCTCAGGGTTTTTGTGATCTTCCTTCTTCCTCTGGATGACTCTGTGCTTGGTACCTGGACTCAGCAGGTGAGCGGTCTCAGCTCAGCAGGGGCACAGATGGGAGTTCTGTGTCACCTTCCTGAACAACAGGCTCAGACTTCATATTCACTACGGTTCGTGTTCACTATTTAAAGTATTTTGGGTGTACTGGGCAGAATTGGCTTTGTTGTAAAAGACAGAAAACCCAGCTGTAAGCTGATAGGTTGTTTTTATTTTATTTTTTTTAAGAATTGAATAGATCATGTAATGATTCTTGAAGTCTAGGCTTTGGGCATGGCCACATTCTGGAGTTCAAATATATTTGGACTGAGACACACTCTTCCTCTCCCTTTTGTTGGTTCCACTATTTTTAAAAAATGTATTATTGGATTCTTTCCTTAAAATATGGTTTTTTTAATTTCTTTCATTATTTAAAAGGCAGACAGAGAGGGAGAAGTCGATCTGCATCTGCCAGTTCCCTCACCACATGCCCACGACAGCTGGCATCACTTGCTGCCTGCCTCCCAGGGTGCACATTAGCAGGAAGCCAGAATTGGAAACATAACTGGGATGCAAACGCAGGCACGCTGATGCGGGATGTGGGTGTCCCAAGCCATGTCTTAGCTGCTGCACCGAACGCCTGCACCTGGCTACGCTTAGAGATGAATCTGCTTCTCTCGATGGCACTCAGCAACTTCAGGTTTATATCTTCTCGTGGGCCCATGTTTAGCTCAGCCAACAGCTTCTGGGCCTGACACTTTCCAAGCAGAACGGAGTCAGGAGCCCGTCCTTGAGCCAATCATTGGGAGGAGTAAGGGTAAAAGCTCGGATTCCATGCCAGGAAGTGGAGGGTGCCCCATCTCAGTATGCTCTGAGGGTGGGGGAAGGTGGGTCCCAGAGAAGAGTAAAGGTTAACAGGAGAAGAGGAAGAGAATTCTGGACAGGCCAGAGCACCAGAGGCCCACTGCCTGGCACCTGCATGTTTGACCCATTTCTGTTTCTATTTTAAAGTTAAAATTTAGGTCTAGCCATCTCACATGCTTCCCTTTTGCTGGCTTTCCAGCTGTGTCTTTTTCTCTGATTATAACTCTAAGACAAAGAAGGTTTTCTCGTCTTTTCAGTATTTTAGCTTATCCTTTCAAAAAACCAAAGAGAGTTTCTGTTATTTGCATTCTGTGAATCAATAGAAAAAGTCAGCATTGTATAAGATTTCAAGTGTTTCTCCAATCTAGCATGCACACCACAGGGACTTCAGGATATTTATTGGTTACAAACACAATGTAACATTGTAAACAAGGCAAACTTTGTATTTTGTACTGCAATTTCATAAACTGTTCTCTGATTCATCAATTAATTTATTTTTATTTATGAAGAGAAGTTTAACATTTAAACTCTGAGTAAAAGCAGTCATTCCACATCATAAAATTAACAAACTTGGTAAAACATGAAAAGAAAAAAAATCACTCTCATTTGCAATTGCCTAAATAGTCCACAGATGCTCACGAGCTATTGCCAAGAATATTTGTTTATTTGCTTGATAAATAACAGGGGCTCAATGCATCAAAACATCACAGCATACATACAATAAAATGTGTGCCTGAGTTAATCCACTGGCTCGTGGTGTCTCATTTCTTCCTGTACTTCAAAATTGCCTTCGCACATCTTTGACTCTCAGTGTATATTTGTTAATAGATGCTCTTCCCTGTGACTTCACATAAACACCCAAAAGAGAGAGAGAGGGAGAAATAAAAAGGGAGAGAGAGGGCAGGGAGAGAGAGAGACAGAGAGAATGAACGCTTATAGAATCAGAAGCCTATGGAATCAGGATCTGGAACCGAACCCAGGTACTCTGAGCTGGGATGTAGACATCCTAATTGGTGGCGCAAACATAGGCCAAAAGCCTGCTCCTATGGGCCTTTCCTTTTGCAGTCTAGGAAGGAGGGGTACTATGGACCTCCAAAGACGTGACGGTACCAGATGTGCTTGCCTTCTTCCCTGTGCCGTGCAGAAACAGCCACAAGGATGCAGCTCCAGTACCCAGAGTAACTGATCTTCCAGGGCCAAGGTCACCTATGTACAACTAGCTATCAATTTATTTTAAAAACTGGAGCTAAAGCCCAATCAGTTACAGGCATTTCATACTTCAGCACAGTGCATTGCCATATTGAAATTAGATTGCATCAGCCAGTTTTATATTTTAAGGCCCATGGGATTCAACTAATTTAGAATACAAGCTGGTAACTAAAGCAAGTGTCTCATTACAAATGGCCTTTTCTTGGCAGCTTCAGGTCCCATAAAGGGGATTGTTCTTACCAAGACAGTTTTTGACTGAGTTGAAAGGATTACTGTTACAAACGTTGGCCTCTATCCTGAGTCTTTGGTTCCAATTCCTCAGCAACAGCATGGATCGGGCAATACTTACCACTCAAAGTACCTCATCTCTCTGGAATGTTCTGATAAGCCACGAAGTCAATCATGAGGTCCCCTGAACTCTTGGGCACTTCCCTGAAGACAGCTAGAAAAGAAAATAATGTCAGAACAGATATACATTTTGCATATCCTCTTTTCAATTGGATGGTCAAATGTAAAATACTGAAAAAATACAGGAGTATGGACAAAAAAAAAAAAAAGCATCTACCAGTCTTTGGGGATGTTTCTAGGCAACCAGCACTGCGAGATGTAGAGATCATTAAATCTGTTACATGATTATGCCTGGTATTCCCAAGGGGCTCAGGGGTCTCCAAAACGTTCCAGACGTTTCATACGGAGTCTCCTTTTAGCCTTATTAATAGCAATGGAGGACATTTTGGATGCAGTGACACATACTGGTGCAGCTTCTCTGAAAATGGAAATCTTCCCCATTTTGATTTAGTCAGGTCATTGGCACTGTAATACAAATACTATTACCCCACATCCCTTGCATGCTGGGATTCTCCAAATCGTGTGTAGGGGTATTTGTGCTTTAATTTTAGTCTGGCATTCTCATTCTGTTAGTTCATAGCTATAAACTAAGATCATCCTTTCCATGTGTCTGCTATTCTGTGCCAAGCAGCACAGGCTGTCACAGCTACTACGTTGACCAGGGGATTCCCCAGCTGGCCTCCGGATCCCCTCACTGAAATAGTTAAATGTATGAGTTTTTAGAATAAGAATTCTTTTTATGGGATCCAGATCTTTTTTTTCTTTTTTTTTTTGGCTGAAATTTGGACTTCTCACGATTTCTGCGGGAATGCAGGCAGCTGTCAGTCTTGTTCATGAGTAGGTTTGATGAGTCCAGAGATTCTTTGTATTTCACTCTATTTTGGGCTCTGATTTACTGCTCCCAGGGGACCAGCTGTCCAGTGGCTGCAATAAGCAAGTGCGCATCCTCATCCTCCTGCTTCTCTGGAACACAGTCTTTGCTCATTTTCTAGAGGCTTTAAATAAGCGGCTGACCGTCCACTGCCAGAGGGAACTTGTGCCGTGGGACCGCCTGACATCTTGAACTCCTTTCCAACTCTGCATCCCTGGAGTCCGATTTCCTCTTGGAGGGCAGATATGAACAGTTGAGGTCCCACGCTGCTTTGCTCTCTCAGCCTTTGTGTTTCAAGCGTCTATTGATCGTGCGGTAGCTGCATGGGATCCCTTTGTTCCTACAGCTTTATTGATGCAAAGCAGCGCCCGAAACTGCTTTTTAACAGTTATTCAATCCCTGATGCCCTTCATGTATCAGATTTGGGATTTCATTTCTTAGAACTACTGGGCTGGCTACACAATTAATTGCTTCTTATTAATAAGCCATTAGACTCACTTGACCAACCACCAACAGCCAAAGAAAAGTACACCTCCCCCTCTACTGCCTGTATCTCTTTCTCTTTTGAGGTTGTAGTCGCTCTCCTGTGTAATGGGAGACTTGCTGGTGGGTCTGGAGGATTCTGGCTCACTAAAAGTGACAGGCAATGCTATCTCCTGATAGCAAACAGGTTTCTGTGACTGTCACTGTGAACTTTATCCCTTTACCCACTGGAAGGAAAACCAGAAGGCTACTGATTCGTAACTCTGGGTAACCTCATGGCTTTTTTTCCCCCAGAAACCTTTTACTTAAGCAATACGAACTTCATGCTTTTCATACGTACAACTTTAGGAATGTAGTGATTCTTCCCACCATACCCACCCTCACCCCATTCTCTCACCCCTCTTCCTTCTCTCTCTCCTATTCCCATTCTTATTTTTTATTAAGATGCATTTTCAATTAACTTTACATACATATGAATAACTCTATACTAAGTAAAGAGTTCAGCAAATTGTGTTTAAAAATGTTCCTTAACAGTTGAGAGAAGGGCTGTTCAAAGTCATTGCATTCCCTGCTGCCAGAAACTGTTTATTTAAATAATACAAACTTCATGCAGTTCATAAATACAACTTCAGGAACATAGTGATTCTCCCCGCTGTACCCGCCCTCCTACCCACACTCCCACCCCTCTTCCTCCTCCCACTCCTATTCTCACTCTTTTTTTATTTTTTACTAAGACCTATTTTAAATTAACTTTATAACAAATATGATTAACTCTATACTAAGTAAGAAGTTCAACAAAAAGTATGAGAAGGCCGGCGCCGTGGCTCAATAGGCTAATCCTCCGCCTGCAGCGCTGGCACCTCAGGTTCTAGTCCCGGTCGGGGTGCCGGATTCTGTCCCGGTTGCCCCCCTTCCAGGCCAGGCCTCTGCTGTGGCCAGGGAGTGCAGTGGAGGATGGCCCAAGTCCTTGGGCCCTGCACCCCAGGGGAGACCAGGAGAAGCACCTGGCTCCTGCCTTTATATCAGCGCGGTGCGCCATTGGAGGGTGAACCAACGGCAAAGGAAGACCTTTCTCTCTCTCTCTCTCTCTCTCACTGTCCACTCTGCCTGTCAAAAAAAAAAAAAAAAAAAGTATGAGAAGAACTGTTCCTCAACAGCTGAGACAAGGGCTGTTCAAAGTCATTGCATCTCAAAGTGTCAATTTTACTTCTATAGATTACCTTTTAGGTCCTCTATTAGTTATCAAAGATCAGAGAGAGCATATGGTATTTGTCCTTTTGGGACTAGCTTATTTTATTAAGTATGATGTTTTCCAGTTTCATCCATTTTGTTGTGAATGACTGGATTTTGCTTTTATTTTTAATATAGCTGTGTAGTTTTCCATGGTGTACATATCCCTTAATTTCTTTATCCAGTCTTCAGTTGGCTGGTGTTTGGGTTGATTCCATAACTTAGATATTGTGAATTGAGCTGCAATAAACATGGAAGTACAGAGAGCACTTTCATATGCTGATTTCATTTCCCTTTGGTAAATTCCTAAGAGTGGGATAGCGGGGTCATATGGTAGGTTCCTAAGAGTGGGATAGCGGGGTCATATGGTAGGTCTGTATTCAGATTTCTGAGGTATCTCTATACTGTCTTCCACAGTAGTAGTACCAGTTTACATTCCCACCAACAGTGGGATAGGGTACCTTTTCCCTTACATCCTTTTCAGCATTTGTTATTCCTTGATTTCTGTTTGAAAGCTATTCTAACCAGGGTGAGGTGAAACCTCATTGTGGTTTTGATTTGCATTTCCCTGATGGCTAGTGATCCTGAGTATTTTTTCATGTGTCTGTTAGCCATTTGGATTTCCTCTGTTGAAAAATGTCTGTTTAAGTCTTTTGCCATTTCTTTACTGAGTTGTTTGTTTTGTTGTTGTGGAGTTTCTTGATCTTTTGATATATTCTGGTTATTAATCCTTTATCAGTTGCATAGTTTGTGAATAATTTCTCCCATTCTGTCAGTTGCTTCTTCACTTTGCTGAGTATTTCTTTTGCCTGTGTATTACTTTGCCTATACCTCTGGGGTCTTCCCCAAGAACTTTTTGGTTATGCCAATGTCTTGCAGCATTTCTCCAATGTTCTCTAATAATCTCATTGTATCAGGTTGTAGATTTAGGTCTTTAATCCATTTTGAGTGGATTTTTGTGTAAAATCTAAGATAGAGGTCTTGTTTCATACTTTTTGCATGCGGAGATCCGGTTTCCCCAGCACCATTTGTTGAAGAGACTGTCCTTGCTATAGGGATTGATTTTACCTCCTTTATCAAAGATAAGTTGGTTGTAGATGTGTGGGTTGATTTCTAGCATTTCTATTGTGTTCCATTGATCTACCCATCTGTTTTTGTACCAGCACCAGGCTGTTTTCATTATAAATGCCCTGTAGTATATCTTGAAATCTGGTATTGTGATGCCTCCAGCTTTGTTTTATTGTATAAGATTGCTTTAGCTATTCTGGGTCTCTTGTATTTCCATATGAATTTCAGCATCATTTTTTCTATATCTGAGAAGAATGTCCTTGGTATTTTGATTGGTATCGCACTGAATCTGTAAATTCCTTTTGGTAGTATGGACATTTTGATGATATTGATTCTTCCAAACCATGAACATAGAAGATTTTTCCAATTTTTTGTATCTTCTATTTTTTTCTTTAATTTTGTAATTCTCATCATAGAGATCTTTGAAATCCTTGGTTAAATTTACTTCAAGGTATTGATTGTTTTGTAACTGTTATGAATGGGGTTGATCATAGAAGTTCTTCCTCAGGCTTGGCAATGTCTATGTATACAAAGGCTGTTGATTTTTGTGTGTTGATTTTATGTGAGGTAACTTCCAAACTCTTCTTGAGTTCTAATAGTTTCTTAGCAGAGTCTTTTGAATCCTCTCTAAATAGAATCATGTCATCTGCAAATAGGGATAGTTTTATTTCCTTCCTTCTTAATTTGCATCCATTTGATTTCTTTTTCCTGCCTAATGGCTCTGGCTGAAACTTCCCGGATCTCAGTGGGAATGCTTCCAATTTTTCCCTATTCAATAGGATGTTGGCCGAGGGTTTGTCATAAATTGCCTTGATTGTGTTGAGGAATGTTCCTTCTATATCCATATTTGCTTAAAGTATTCATCATGAAAGGGTGTTATATTTTATCAAATGTTTTCTCTGCATATATTGAAATAATCATATGGTTTTTGTATTTCAGTTTGTTGATGTGATGTATCACATTGAATGACTTGGAATGTTGAACTATCCCTGCATACCAGGGGTAAATCCCACTTGGTTCAGGTGAATGAGCTTTCTGATGTGTTGTTGGATTCAATTGGCTAGCATTTGGTTGAGGATTTTTGCATCTATGCTCATCAGGGAAATTGGTCTATAGTTCTCTTTCTTTGTTCTACTTTTTTCAGGTTTAAGAATTAAGGTGATACCAGCACCATAGAAGGAATTTGGGAGGATTCCCTCCCTTTCAATTGTTTTCAATAGCTTGAGAAGAATTGGAATTAGTAATTCCTTTTTTTTTTTTTTTTTTTTTTTTTTTTTTGACAGGCATAGTGGACAGTGAGAGAGAGAGACAGAGAGAAAGGTCTTCCTTTGTCGTTGGTTCACCCTCCAATGGCCGCCGCGGCCGGCACGCTGCGGCCGGTGCACCGCGTTGATCCAATGGCAGGAGCCAGGTGCTTCTCCTGGTCTCCCATGGGGTGCAGGGCTCAAGTACTTGGGCCATCCTCCACTGCACTCCCTGGCCACAGCAGAGAGCTGACCTGGAAGAGGGGCAACCGGGACAGAATCCAGCACACCGACCGGGACTAGAACCCGGTGTGCCGGCGCCGCAAGGCGGAGGATTAGCCTAGTGAGCCGTGGCGCCAGCCTGGAATTAGTAATTCTTTAAATGTCTGGTAGAACTCAGCTGTGAAGCCATCGGTCCTGGGCTTTACTTTGCTGGGATGGTCTTTATTACTGATTCAACTTATGTCTTAGCTATTGGTCTGGTTAGGTTTTCTTTATCTTCATGGCTCAATTTAGGTAGGATATATGTGTCCAGAAATCTATTCATTTCTTCCAGGTTTCCTGATTTTTGGAGTACAATTCTTTGTAGTAATCTCTATTTATTCTTTTTATTTCTGTGGTGTCTATTGTTACTTTTCATTTGTGGATTTGGGTCTTTTCCTTTTTTTTTTTTTTTTTTTTTGGTTAATTAGGCCAATGGTATTTCAATTTTTTTTTTTCAAAAATCCAGCTCTTTGTTTTGCTGATATTTTTTGCTTCAATTTTGTTGATTTCTTCTCTAATTTTAATTATTTTCTCTCACTAGTTTGGAGTTTGGTTTGCTGATGTTTTTCTAGGTCCTTGAGATGCATTGATAGCTCATTTGTTTGGTGCCTTTCAAATTTCTTGATGTAGGTACCAATTACTATAAACTTTCCTCTTAACAATGTTTTTGCTGTATCCTATAAGTTTTGATATGTTGTATTGTCATTTTCATTTGTTTCCAGAAATTTTTTGATTTCTCTTTTGATTTCTTCAACAAGCCACTATTCACTCAGGAACATGTTGTTCAGTGTTTGCATATGTTCTAGAAATTCCTGAGATGCTGATTTCCAGCTTCATTGCATTGTGGTCTAAGAAGATGCATGGTATGATTTCAATTTTTTTGAAATTGCTGAGACTTGCTTTATGGCCTAGCATGTGGTCAATCTTAGACAAAGTTCCATGCACTTGTGAGAAGAATGTGTATTCTTCTTCTGTAGGATGAAAAGTTATGTAGATATCTGTTAGGTCCATTTGGTCTATAGTGTTGATTAAATCTGCTGTTCCCTTGCTGATTTTCTGTCTGGTTGACCTGTCCATTGCTGAAAGTGGAGTACTGAAGTCCCCCATTACCATTGTGTTAGAGTCTATGCCTCACTTTAGATGCATTAACATTTCTTTTAAGTAGCCAGGTGCCCTATAATTAGGTACATCTACATTTATAGTAATCACATCTTCATGTTGAATTGATCCCTTAATCATTACATAGTACCCTTCTTTGTCTCTTTTAACAGTTTTTTGTGTTAAACTCTATTTTGTCTGATAATAAGATGTCTACACCAGCTCTCTTTTGGTTTCTGTTAGAATGGAATATCTTTTTCTACCATTTCACTTTCAGTCTGCATGTATCTTTGTTGGTGAGATACGTTTCTTGTAGGCAGCAAATAGATGGGTTTTGTTTTTTTAATCCATTCAGCCAGTCTGTGTCTTTTAACTGGAGCTTAAGGTCATTTACATTCAGGATGTCTATTGATAAGTAACAACTTGTCCTTGCCATTTTCCCACTAATATTCCTATTGTTTACATTGGATTTCCTTTGGAGATTTTCTGCCTTCACTTTCTTTCATAGTGATGACCATGTTCTGTGTTTCTGTGTGTAGCACATCCTTAAGCATCTTAAAGGCTGGAAGGGTGTTGACAAATTCTTTCAATTTCTGTTTGTTATGGACTTTATTTATTTCACCTTCATTCATAAATGAGAGCTTTGCAGGCTACAGTATTCTGGGTCGACAGTTTTTTTTTTTCTCTTAATATTTGGAATATATCTCACCAATCTCTCCTAGCCTCTAGGGTTTCTCATGAGAAGTCAGCTGTGAGTCTAATTGGAGATCTTCTGAAAGTAATCTGGCATTTCTCTTGTGTACATTTTAGAATCTTTTCTTTATGTTTTACTGTGGAGAATTTGACTGCAATGTGTCACGTTGAATATCTCTTCTGGTCACATCTATTAGGAATTCTATGTGTTTCCTGTACTTGGATGTCCCTTTCTTTCTCCAAATTAGGGAAATTTTCTGTAATTATTTCATTAAAAGACCTTCTAATCCATTCTCTCTTTCCACACCTTCAGGAACTCCTAAGACTTGTATGTTGGGTCATTTGATGAAATCCCAATAATCTCCAACACTGTTTTTTACTTTTCTAATTTCTCTCTCTCGCTCTCTCTCTCTCTTTTTTTTTTTTTGACTGTAAAATTTTCAGAGATTTGTGTTCTAACTCAGATATTCTTACTTCTGCCTCATTGAGTCTATTCTTAAGGCTTTCCACTGTAGTTTTTATTTGTTCTATTGAATTCTTCATTTCCAATATTCATTTTGATTTTTCTTTAAAATCTCAATTTCATGGGAAAACTTTCATTCATGTTATGTACAGATTTCATTGGTGCATGAATATGCTTCGGATTACTTCTAAGTAATCACACAATCAGTTTTTTTAATTCCATTTCTGGCATTTCTTCAGTTTCCTCGTCTTCTCATTCTAGTATTGAAGTACAGTTGTGTTCTTTTAGGGGCATCATGTTTTCTTCCTTATTCTTGTTTCTTGAATTGCTGTGTTTATTATTAGCCATTTGTGGTGATAACTCTTGGTTTTTTTTCCCCAAGTGATGGCTTTTATCTTTGAACTATACCTCTGTGGCTTAGTGGAGTGAATACCCAGAGGTGTGTTCTGGGTGTGGTCAGGGAGCTCTGTTCACTGCTCCAGGGTAAGGATAGTATCTAAGGTGACACCCAAGTTGGGCATGGTAAATCTCTCTCTCTCTCTCTTTTTTTTTTTTTTATCAGATGGGAGATTTGTTCAACTCTGCTGGCATAGTCTCTTCGCTTACCTCCTCTCCTCAAAGGAGACTAATGCCTGGGTGCTATCCCCAGTGGGTGCAATATTCATCTGTGATGCCACAAGAACTACAAAAAGGATCCATGCAGACCTCGACGTGAACATAGATCCTGCAGCAGTGACCCTCACCAGGGAATCAGGGAGTCCTGAGCGTGTGGAGCTGCCCACAGTGACCGCCCAAAGTGCCAGCCACACCGTGTGACCTCCCATACAGCCACAGTGTTTTCACAGTCCTGGCACACAATGCTCCTACAGTCACAAGCACCCAGCCCTCTCTGGAGGCTCCTAGCCAGACTCAGGTGTCTCCACTCTGACACTCAGGTGTCTCCAGCTGATTGCTGGGCACATGAGCACAAGCTGGCGCAGCTGCTGCATATGTCCAAAATGGCACCCATCCTCTTTCAGCTAGTTACAGGATGCTGGTACCAGGTGGTGGTAGGGAGAGAAACGTGCCCCTTTTTCTCCTCTAGTTTGGCAGGTACACTGTCCCCCACAGGGCTCTAAGCCAGACTCTCCCCAGGCTCTTCCCTCAGCTTTATTGCCAGTGGCTTGGGCTGCTGAAGTCTGCTCTCACCTCACTCCAAAGCTGATGCTGAGACTCTCTGCTGCTGGGGTCCTGAGTTGTGCGTGTCCACACCCTCCACATAGGTCCACTGTGTCCCTCTAATTTGCGTGGAGTTTCCCCTGCTATTTTCTCCCTAAGTCTTCCTTGAGACTGCACTCTCTCCACTTTTTTTTTAAACTATCTTCCCCTAGACTAGAGCAGTAAGTTCCCTTCCTATTCTGCTATCTTGACTCTCTTCTCACCAAACAACTGTTAAGAAAAGGGTGTGTGTGTGGGTGAGTGTGTGTGTGTGTGTGTGTATGAAATATCTGCCACTAACACCAGTAATGGGCTATGTTGAGGAGGCATAACATAAACCATATCAAGGCTAGCTCTGGGGAGATACAGATGTCGCTCTGAAATCCAGTTCCATCATTAAATAAATATGTTACTTCTCTCTAAACCTCAATTTCTCCTTCTGAGAAATGGGAATTATGGTATACCAAGCCAGCTTGCTTGCTTGTCTTGAGAATTAAATGAGGTACCTCCATATAGAATACATTCCATGCATATTTGGTAGAATTTCTCTCGTTAGCCTGAAGCTAGTTAACCTATTTTCAATAAGAGATCTGCTTAGTGCCCATGGCAGTGAATGGACTTTGGAATTTGACCCCCAGCTGTGCCATTTACTCTGTGGCTCTCCTTGCTGATCCTTATTTTCCCTCTCAGAGCAAAAAAGTTAGGTAATAAGTTATGCCTGGCACACAGCAGGCTCTGAAAAACATGGGTTTCCTAACCAGAGCCCATCATAACTATTTGGACTTCCCTCTCACAAGAACATGGGCCAGGTTCAACCCCAGGTTGATGCTGGTAACCATGCTAGGACTCCCTGAGTGTAGCTGCAGGTCCAGATGCATTCCACAAGGGTGGACCTCTTTCCCAGACTGTGATCCTGCCATCTGGTCTGTGTTAATGGTCCTGACATTCCCAGGAGTGTAGTCTTCTCAGCCCCTCCCACTACAGGTCCACAATGCTTTCCCCAGATTCTTGGGGCCACATGTGTTTGAGAGTTCAGAGTTTTCCATAATTCAGAGAGAGAATTCAGCATTGTCTGAATGATAGTAACCAACACCCCTAGTGAGATCCGGACAGCACTCCATAATCAAACGCATTGATATTTCTGTAAAGAAAGGTCTGAGTATATATCTTAAAGTGGGATCAGTATATTTTTGCATCTTTTCCAATTAGATTTTTTTTTGACAGGCAGAGTTAGACAGTGAGAGACAGAGAGAAAGGTCTTCCTTCCGTTGGTTCACCCCCTCGTCTGAAGCCAGGAGCCAGGTGCTTCCTCCTGGTCTCCCATGCGGGTGCAGGGCCCAAGCACTTGGGCCATCCTCCACTGCCTTCCTGGGCCACAGCAGAGAGCTGGACTGGAAGAGGAGCAACCAGGACAGAATCCGGCGCCCCAACCGGGACTAGAACCAGGGGTGCCGGCGCCGCAGGCAGAGGATTAGCCTAGTGAGCCATGGCGCCGGCCTCCAATTAGATTTTGCCACCAGATATGTTCGGGCAAAGTCAGCATTAACTGCCAAATTAATTTGTGAAAAATGTTCAGTTTGCAGAATTTAGGGATTACAAATTAGGGATGGGGGACCCATGGAAACCCTAGAGATAGAATTGACTCTGTAGCCTTTGTTCATTTCCATCTCTCCGAAGTGTAAGCCATCTCTAAGTATTCTGTTCCCCTCAGCTAAAAATATCCTTTCTAATCTGTGTCCGACTACAGAATTCTCAGTTTCAAACCCTTCCTTCAGAGCCCTGTCTGTGGTAGAAATGTTCCATGTAATGTCAGTTATCCTCCCACATCCCTTGCTCCTTTCTCCCCAACATTGAACTTGAACATGTACCAATGTTCTGCGTAGGTTTGTATTGCCAGCCTTGGGTCATAGAATGCTTTCTTACTCTGCCTTTCACGCACCCAAGTTTGCTTCTCCTCTCTCCTTTTGTTGCCAAGAGAGCAGAGATCCTGTTATAGGATTCCTTATTGGCTCGCTGCCCACAGATGGAGATTTCTGTGGGTCTTATGGATGCTGACCGGAGGGAAACAAGGAACACAGACATTCAATACCAGCCAAAGCTTCTGTCACTTCTGTGGCCACAGGCTGGACTCTCCACCTCTTACCAAAGGGATTGTGCAAAAGGGAGTGGACAAATCAGCGGTCACATCTATCTCTGTTGCCATAAAACAACTCAATGTTTCTTCTATCAAAGATAAACCTCATCAAAAGAAAACGGAGCCACGGGTAATGTTACTTTAGCTGGTAGTAGCGATCCTTCCAGGCAAGACTGTCCTGAGAGGAGTTTCTGACCTCCACTAGTGAATAATAGTGACAGAGGAAGAACACTTAGCAAGGAAAATGAGGAGCTGCCTATCCTTGACGGTTCCATTTCTCATGTGCCAGTCAGTCTCCAACATGGTCTAATTAGTTTCCCCTTATCATTGGAAACAGTTCTTCCCAGAGTCACTCTGGGCCTCCAATGCCAAACTCAAGGGTTATTTTTCAGTCCTCGTCTCACTTAAGCTCTCAGAAGTATTTTATGCCACGAGCCAACCCCGCTGACTTGAAATTCTTTCTTCCTGTGGTTTCCATGTTATCATATGAAAGCAGAGGTGTTTTTTTTTTCCCTCCATTTTTTTACCTCTTCTATTCAGTATCCTTTGCAGGTTCAGCCTTCACTACATGGTCAAGAAATATTGGCCTTCCACAAGGCCCCCTTACCTTTCCCCTCCAAATCATTCCGCGTCCAATCTTTCCTCCCTATGCTCAGATGACTGACAACTTTACATTCCCAGCCCAGACCACTCTTCCCCGCTCCAGACTTGTATATCCAATTGCCTCCTTCAGATCTCTTCACGGGGATCAGCATAGCCAAAATGGAGCTCATGATCCCTTCTCCCAAACCTCGTCCTTCTCTCTCTCTAGATCCAGCATCATTATTTGCTCTTGTGCAAGCCATACATCCAGGGGGCATCTTGGACCCCTCTCTGTCCTTCATTGCTCAGTTCCATCAACTCCCACTGCCTGAGGTCTTACCTCTTAGGTGGCGCTCCAGTCCAGCACATTGATTAATCTTTGCCACCACGATGCTAGCCCCAGCTTCACTCTTCTCCCTCTGAAAACTGTGATTCCATTACTACAAAGGGAGGAAAGAATGGAAACTGGAAAGAAACCAAAAATCTCTGTTGCAATCACTGTAGGTCCATAACTGTTCAGAAAAATAGAATAGACACTGAAACATTGTACTTCTCACTTTTGCATCATGTCATTTGAGACCAGGCCATTTAGAAGACTTCAGGAGAGTCTTGCCTCATCAAAGCTTTTGGCAAAGGCATTCCTAAGATCTGTTTGCCAGATCACGGGAATGGTGGTGCCATGACTCTGGGAGAGAGAGAACGTGGGGACTCATCTGCACAAGAAGTTCCTTCAGCCCTGGCTGCAGGGAATACCGAGTTCACATGTTGCCACTCCACAGTTTCTTGATTCCAAAGGGCTCCGGTTAGAGGGTTTCTTCAGTTGATGCATAATCCAGCCCTTCAGTGGGCCGAGTATACAAGCTCTCCTTTCTCAACACTCCCCTGATACCTGCTCAGCCACAGCTACTGCCCCCTGGAAGCAGATTTGCAGAAGGAGCCAGCCCGAGCCTGCATTAACCCACATCCAAGGAGTCTGACTGGAACTGAACAGGTCTCGGTGCTTTTGTGGCTCATCCTCACCACATGTTCCATATGATGCTTGTGACACATTGCAAGTCTCATCTAGAGCACAGCTTCCTAGGCAGACCCCAGAGCACCTCACAGACAGAAACAGTCACAGGAGAATTCCAAAGAGGGGTCATTGCCTCCAACTCCAGCTCTGCCGCCAGTCTTTTCCATTTCTGCAACTGCCACGAATGGGCACTGGTGGTCATGCCAGAAGCCAGAGAGTCATCCTTAACACTGTCTTCCCTCTAAACACCCCTGTCCACAGTAAATCACTAAGTCCGTTGGTCTCCACCTACGAGGATTCCTAGAGTCGTTTTGCTTCTCCCAGGCTCCATCCTACTCAAAGCCCTCCTCTTCCTGTGCCCTGTCCACAGAAATAGCCCACTGGCTGGTCTTGGCATGATCTTTACAGCCCCCCCACCCCCCATTCTCTTTCCTGTTTCCAGGTCTCCGCAAATACTGTTTCTCCTACCTCCTATCCTTTTTATCCCCTGGCTAATTGCTCATTTCTCAAGGTTCACATTGAATGTCATTTCTTTGACTCCCCAAGTTAAATTCCTATTGTACTCTTTCAAATTTACCCTTGACTTTTAAAATTTCACTTGTTATAGCTTGTAACCCGACACTTACTTTTATGATTAATTGTGTAATGGTCTCTCACCCCAGCCAGAGTGTAAGAGCCAAGAGAGCAGGGACCACATCTGAGACAAATACCACTACAGATCAGCACCTGGCGACCTCTTTGAAACAGAGTAGGGGTTCGGGCTGCCATAACCAATTACCATAGAGAGCGGGGCTTTGACACCAGGAACGTTTTCCAACAGTTCTGGAAACAGGAAATTCTAGATCAAAATCCAGCAGGGTCCGTTTCTGGTGGGGGCTCTCTTCCTGGCCCTCAGACAGCTACCTTCTTGTTGGGCTGCCACATGCTCTTTCCCTGGTGAGCGTATGTGGAGAGAAATCTCTCTTCCTCTTCAGGGTATAATCCTGTCACATAAAAACTCCCACCATGATCTCATGTAACCCTAATTACCTCTCCAAACACAATCATACTGGGGGCTAGGGCTCAACATTTGAGGGTGGGGAATACAATTCAGTCTATAGCAGAGCCCAATAATATATTTTGAAAATTTGAATATAAAACACAGTCATTAATAAAAAGTTATTTGCCTTATATTGACAGCTGGCTGCTTATTGTAGTTAGATTTCATGAATTTATAAGACTTTTTTTAACTTTGCGTTCAAGTACATTTATCTTCATAAGCATTTTGTGCTTACTTTTGATTTTTTTTTTTTTTACTTTTCCATGATAGTTCCCCAGGCTATAGTATGGGATTAGTACTATCTAGACACATATGTAGCAAAATAAGGGGAAAAATTTTCCAAAATTTTATCAGAATTTAAGGGAGTGGGCCAGTGCCGTGGCTCACTAGGCTAATCCTCCTCCTGCGGCACCGGCACACCAGGTTCTAGTCCCGGTTGGGGCACTGGATTCTGTCCCGGTTGCTCCTCTTCCAGGCCAGCTCTCTGCTGTGGCCCAGGAGGGCAGTGGAGGATGGCCCAAGTGCTTGGGTCCTGCACCCCATGGGAGACCAGGATAAGCACCTGGCTCCTGGCTTCAGATCGATGTAGCTCTGGCCATGGCGGCCATTTGGGGGGCGAACCAACGGAAGGAAGACCTTTCTCTCTGTCTCTCTCTCTCTCACTGTCCAACTCTGCCTGGCAAAAAAAAAAAAAAAAATTTAAGAGAGTGGGGGTTGAAAGTTAAGTTTCTTGAGGATGTTTAATTCTAAAGTTCACTTAATTTTGGTTGTATAATTGACCCCCTCGATGTGATATTAATTTTATATGTCAACTTGAATGGAATTCCCAGATACCTGGTAAAACATTTATTCATTTTTTTTAAAAAAGTACATATATGTGTATGTATACGGGTGTGTGTGCATTTGAAAGGAAGAGCATCTGGGGCAGGGGGAGAGATCCTCTGTCCTCTGGTTCACACTCCAAATGGCTACAACAGTCAGGTCTGAGCCAGGCCAAAGCTAGGAGCCATGGGCCAGGAACTCCATCTTGGTCTCCCACATGGGTGATGGGGGCTCAAGTACTTAGGACATCTTCTGCTGCCTTCCCAGGCCCATTAACAGGAAACTGGAACAGAAGCGGAGTAGCTGGGACTTAAACCAGCACTCTGATAGGGATGTTAGGGTCGCAAGTGACAGTTTAACCCACTGTGCCACAATGCTGGCCCTAAGAATATATGTATTTTTAAAACTATTTATTTTCATTCACTTGAAAGGCAGAGAGGGGCGGGGCAGAGACATAGAGACAGAAAGAAACTTATCTGTTGGTTTATTCCCCAAATTCCCACAAAAGCCAGAGCTGAGCCAAACCAAAGCTTGGAGCTAGGAATACAATGTGGGTCTCCCATATACATGGCAGGGACCCAACTACTCGAGCCATCACCTGCTGCATCCCAGGGTGTGCATGAGCAAGAAGCTAGAACGGAAAGTGGAGGCAGGACTTGAACCCAGTCACTCTGATATGGGATCCAGACATCTGCAGTGATGACTGTGCCCAACCCTTGCCCCGTGGTAAAACACTTCTGAGCATGTCTGTGGGGGTATTTCTGGCAGGGATTCACACTTCATTAGTGCATTGAGTAAAGAAGGCCTACCTGCACCCACGTGAGTCGCCATCATGCAATCCACAGAAATAGAAAAGGTTGAGAAAGAGAGAATAGTCTCTTTCTCTTTTTCTCTTGCCTTTGTACATTGGAGCTCCTGATATGGGAACTTTAGGACTTACATCAAGGCCCCTCTACCAGGCCCCAGGATCACACACACCACTGGCTCTCCCTGTTTTCCAGCTTGCAGACTGCATATGTGGGTCTTCTGGGCCTCCATGGTCACATGAGCCAAGTCCCATTTGTGTGTGTGTGTGTGTGTGTGTGCACATCCATATGTGTGTATGCTATCGACGCGTAGATCCATCATACTGGTTCTGTTCCTATCTGGTTCCACCTCTGCTTGATCTTATGAGCCAATTCCCATCTCTCTCTCACACACACACCTTATTGGTTCTGTTCCCCTGGAGAACCATAACTAACATAGTAAGCAAATCATTGGCAATGAAATAAACAACCTTGGCTCGTTGGAAGTACAACAGGAATGAGAAATCTGACAGATCATGCAATTGTTCATGTTTAGTGTCTATTTTGAAAGGAATGCAATAAGAACTCCACAAAGGCTTTTGACTGTGCCCAGATGCTCATGGTTCCCCCCACAGAGTGAACCTTTCCTCTGGGTTTATTTTCTGGGACTACTTCTATTTTTTGTTGTTGATGCTTGTGTTTTGGTTTTGAGTTATATACTAATTGTGGTTTCGTTCCAGCTAACAAGACTGACCTCTTAGATCTCTCAATGACAGAATCACAATACCATTGTTGGACCAGAAAACTACCCATTAGAGTCAACACAGCTACCAGGGTTATTAGGCAGCAGGTGTGTGTGTGTGTGTGTGTGTGTGTTTCTCTGAGTCACTCACCAAAAGACACTTTGTATAGCTTCAGCTATTTTGAGTACAGTTACAGTCCCTGGCTTGGACTTACTTTGGCAAACTAGTAGTGTGTGTATTAGTGCGGGCAATAAAAACCTCTTGGAAAATATGTTTTTTAAAAAATATGTGTCTTCCTGTAGAACACTCTTACTTATACTTTCTGAAAATTAATTACATGTAGGCATGACATGTAGTCTCACATAGCTAGTTGATTCTTACCAAAGCTTACGAGGAATATGCACAAGCATTGGTCCAGAGAGACATCTCCAGGGCTTGTCCCAGGGAGTGGCTGGAGCTGTCACAACTACAAAAGGCCCATCAAGGGCTGGCACCTCTCACTCCCGTATTCTCTGCCTCTGTCGCTGCATAGCTGTTTGCCAGGGTGAGGCACACAAGGAATCCCATAGGGCAAGGAGTTGTGGATCTCAGGAGTCACTTTCTGAATTTGGCGGACATTCCAGCAGTCACAGGATGGCAGAAGGTCGAACGAGGACAGGCTGTGTGACCAAATACCGAGCGCTCAGGTTGGCTTCTGATTTTGTGTCTGAGTGGCCATCGGGGCACCCATTCACAGGCCCGTGTCCTTGGGCAAGCTACTTGGCCTGTCTGCCTTGGTTTCCTCATCCATATTGGGAATAATAACTGTCCCTGCTTCGTGGGGTTGTTTGAGGGCTGAGCGAGTTAACACGTGGAAAACACTAGACTAATACCTGGCGCACCATGCTAGTCGCTTTCTTTACCTATTATCCCACTAACTGATCTCCCGTGAACTAGTCAGGAATAAACCACTAGTCCTGCCTCTGTGAGAGTCCCAAGCAGAGGCCAGAAGGCATCACCGGAGGCAACCGTTTAGACCAGACACGAGCAAGGACATGTGTTCCTGTGTGAAATGTTGGGGGCCATGGGGTTAACCCCTGTTTCTACAAGTTCTCCAGACCCTCGTTAGGGGTTCCTACGCCTGGCCGGGGGGCGTTCTCCTCCAACTCCTTGGATTTCTCCCAGGTTGTCCTCCTCAGCAAAGCGAAAGGCTAAGAGCTCCAGCTAGAGACGCCTGCTTGCAATAGCACGGGGCGCGCGGCACCGCGGAGCAGCGCAGCCCCGCCGCAGGCCCCCGGCCCGGCTCGGTCCCCGGAGCCACCCTGGGTGGCTCTCACCCAGGGCCGCACGGTCCGCTCCAGACACCAGGTGGGCACCACCCATCTCGCGATGGGCACCACACCAGAAAATCTTTTTCATTGTCTGGTCTTCCAATAGCTGAGCCCGGAATTCGATGGAACTTCAGGTATAGGGGTTGAAGAAAAGTCCCATTGAACCTCCCGCCGCCACTCCCGGGCCCGCGGGGGACGTTCCCGGCGTGCTCCTACTGCGGTCCCCCGCACCCGCGCTGACCCCTCGCTCGCCCCGCTCCTCTAAATGATTCATCTAATTTCTTCAGCACCAGGCCGGCAAGGCCAGGGACGGCTTCGCTCTCCGAACGTGAAGCCGTTGCCGCGTTCCGCTTTCCTGCTGGGGGCTGGGGGAGTTATTAAAATGGACTTGGCTTTCACAGCCCTTTTTGGGGGATGTTGAGGCTCATGGTTAAGCCAACTGCCCATTTCTAAATGCGGGATCTTCCTACTCCTCCAGTCCCCTTCCACGCCAGCCCTCTGAATCCAGAGGCGGCTGGGGGATGGCAGCAATGCAGAAATTCTATGTTTAAAAAAAAAAAAGAAAAAAAGAAAGAAAGAAAAGCCACTAAAAAAAAAACATACAGGAGCGCCTTTCCATTTCCCCTCCCCCTCCTTATGGCCCAGGCCACCCTCCAACAGTGACACCTAGTGGTCAAATATAAATTAGACTAATTTTTCACAGAAAATAGCATTTCCTCTAAAAGCAAGCAAAGACTGAGCCCCATCTCCTCTTGCAGTGAAAGCACAGAAAGATAGATTCTCCTTAATTCATGACTAAAATATGTTAATGTTTGGAGGAAGCAGTTATATGTATTTCTAAGACCCTATTGAAGCTTTTAAATGTGTTTTCTTTATCATTTCTATGGACACATGCTTAGTTTGCTTTCCTTAGATAATGACCAACTTGATTTTACTGTAATTCCAAATCTTGGACATGTCTGAGACATGTTAGGTTTCAACACCTAAAATGCATATTTGGAAATATAACATTTAAAAATGAGTTGTGCTACAAATCCACTATTTGCACAATCTGTCTCAAGCTCCTGTAGTGGGTACTATTTACTTGCATTTGTTTTTGGCAACTGTGTTCATTCAAAAGGACAGCAAGGACTTGCTCTAATCCCTGTTTCAAATTTGGTACAGACTCTATTCAGTAAATATAATTGGATACTCAGCTAGGGAGGTTCTCACCAAGTGCACTGGTCAGGTACAGCCGAGTCCCCGGATAGAGCCTTCCTTCAAGACCTTCTAATGCATGGACTATCATCGTCATGCAACAGTTAAGGTGAGCAGAAATCTCCCTGGTATGGAAACGTGACGCCAAATTCATGATTCAAATGTGTCCCATTCCAGCTGTGTGGTCTTGGGAAATCATTTGACCGGTTTGACTAGCATTTCTCTTTCTCTAGTTGCTCCTTATACAAGAAGTTTTCTTAGCTACCTTTCAGAAAATTTATTAGATAAATTTGAAAACACAGGAAACCTCTTCATAATCAATGGCAAGTAGGATTACCACACTAATATAATACACTCATATACACACATGAAAGAAGACCTTAGATATGTGATTGATTGATTATACATACAAACAAAAAAATAACCTCCAATGACTGAAATAATATTTCTAGCCACCAAAACTTAGCACTTACTTTTAAGTATTAAGATTGGCAGTACCATGCGTTTGGACATAATATATCTCTCAAAACATGAAATTTAACTGTGTGAAGGTAGAAAAAAAAGGACTCCCTATTTTAAGAAAGGGAAATGGCATTTTCAGAGGACTAAGATTTTAATTCAGGCCATCAGTGTAGACTAATTGAGCACATACTTTGCGCTAGGTGCTGTACTAGATATTTCCAGAATAACAGGGTACAAGCATGTAAGAACATGTAAGAAACATGTAACATGTAAACAAACATGTAAGAACTCCTGCCTTCACAGTTTTACATTCCAGGGGGTGATTGGAGGACATGGGAAAAGGCAAAATGAAAAAGAGACGCAGTTACTTCATTAGAAGGCAACATATGAGAAAAGTAAGCATGGGAAGAGCGTGTGTGTTGGGGAGAGGGTGCAGTTTTATGGAGAGTGGTCCAGAAAGGCCTCTGTGGAGAGATGATGTGATGAATCTAAAAGGAAAAGACACTGCTGCATCCCCGTTATCTAATGCGCAACTTTATTTCCACACCGAGAAGGCGTCTTCCTGAGACAGTCCCTAGAACTGGACACAGGAAAGGCCAGGGTGAACCCGTCTGTGCCTCCTGCTACCCTGCAATCTGTGTGCTAGCAGCTGGCCGAGAGGTGCTGCTGAAATGCTGATTCCCCGCGAGTTTCTTCTGTGCACAGCCCTGGTAGATGTGACCAAGGACTCCAAAAAGGTTTATACCTTAGTTAACAAATGATTTTTGCAGCTCAAGGGGGAAGTGAGCATTCCCTAGCTCAGCAGTGCCCTTTCTCATAGCGGCCGGTTTGCCTGCCTGCTGTGCACCCAGCATGGCCATGTAGTTCTCTCTCTGGGCGGGAAGCCAGCCCATGGTGCCTTCACTCACTCCCATCAGCCACCTGTCCTCAAACCCAGTAGATGCTGGGCTCTGAGGTCTTACCAGTGACTGACCCATCAGTGTTAAGAAGGGAAAATGTATTAGTAGAGCTCTGGCTCACTTCCTTTTCCTCTTTCTCATATTACAAAAATCAAATAATACTGATGACATCTTATAGCACATGAAATAAAAATATAAAACATTGAAATGGAAGTTTGGCTGGCAGGGAACCGTAACTACAGTCCTGAATGATTAGCTCCAGCTAGAACTTTCTGGAAGTCAGACCTGCTTATCCACCCCTCACCACGTGGGAGCCTAGCCAGGAGCCCAGGATTGTTTAGTCTTCTTGATGTGCTCCTGCTCCTGCTTAATGTCCCAGCCAGGACCAGCATTCTACAAAGGCAACCTGGTGATTCCTGGTGTGCAGAGAACCTCTCAATGCTTCTTCCCCCAGGTCACCCATTCGCTTCCTTAACTCCCTAATATTAAAAAAAAAAAAAGTTCCCCAGAGAGGTAAGACCTGACTTAATATTGGACTTCTGTGTAAGTGCCTGACATCAGAGAAGAGCAGATTGTACTGAGAAACAAAAGCCCTCGGTGACAGGTAGATGAGGCTGGCGGTGGGTATAAGAAACAGAGCGGGTGTTGGTGGGCACAACAGCATCACCTCCTTCCTTGCTTCACTCAATGGCAGCTCTGTCTACACCGACAGGAAGGGTCTGTAATGGCAAGGAAGACAGACTTTGGAAGGGGCTGCTGGCTCTGCCCCTGTCAGCCAGTCTGCCAGTCCCCCAGGACATCCCAGGGTGCTGTGGAGGGTAGAGTCAGATCATGTCCCTCCATCAGGAGCCAGTGAATGAGGCGGGACCATGCTGTCTCTTCCCCGTGGCCGCTGGGTAAGCAAAGCATGGTTTCCTACTGAAGGGGATGGGGTTGGCTGAGTGGGGCCGTGGCCAACCAGAGCCCATTCAAGGGAGAAGTGAGAGAGTGATTTGCTCAAGGCAGCTAAGAAAAGTACAACTGGGAGTAAACCCAGGAGAGCCCAGGCAGGCTGAGAGGGAGCCAGTGTGTAGTTGGGACTACAGAAAGGAATTTCACTGTCAAAGAATGAGGTTGAAAACAGGAAGATTGAGACTATGACAAGGCAGGGGCACGGAAGATCCTGGGTAAGAATTCAGTGCTGAGTTGGTTACAATGGGCCAGGCATTTGGTGCAGGATTTAAGGCATCACTTGGGATGCCACTTGAGATGCCCGCACCCCATATTGGAGTGTCTGGGTTTCAGACCTGCCCCTGCTTCTGATCCAGCTTCCTGCGATTGCATCCTGGGAGGCAGCTGATACTGGCTCGAGTACCTGGGTCCCTGCCACCCATGTAAGAGACCCCAGTTGAGTTCTGGGCTCTTGCCTTGGGTGTGGCACAGCCATGGCTATTGCAGGTATTTAAGGAATGACCCAGCAGATGGAACATTGCTCTCTGTCTCTCAAACAAATTTGAAGAAATAAAAACACTTTAAAATAATAACACTTTAAAGCAAAAGATAGCAAGGATAGGGTCTTTGGCAAGTCAGGCAGGGAGCAGACTGACTACCCAGATCTTGTGGAAAAGCCCAGAGCTGACCACAGGGACGGGGGATGCACTTCTTCCAAAGACAGTTCCACATGGACCAGCCCAGCGAGATGAGTCAGCCCATCCAAAGGTTCCCACTAAAAAGAATCAAGGAGACTGCAAATACATGAATATGCATGGATTTCAAAATTTTTACCCCTAAATAAAGTTATGTTTTAACTCCATTTTCCCACAAGCTTTTTGAACTACCCTCAAATTCTTTGATTTTTTTTTTTTACCCACAGATTCATTGACAAGCTCATTTGCTGCTCTCAGAAGAAGGTCTGTAGCCTAACTAACTTAACCCACTGTTTTCCCAGGGAATCTGCCCTTGGATCCTTGCCATACATTACACTGAATCCATTCCTAGGAACACACCTTGAGAAGCATGAACTTGCAACTCTTTCCCCCAGTCTGGTTAGAACAACCCCCTCCTAAGTCTCCCTGGCCGTGAAGGCGTTGCCCTGCACAGCCTTTGTTTGAAGGTCTTTGCCCTCCCTACACCCAGGGCTACAGGGAGGCAATGGGCACTTTTTCATATCCTCCACCCTCGCTGCGCCTGGGAGCCCGTGGGTGTCTGCTGAAACATAGCTCAGAAAAAAAAAAAAACAAAAAACAAAACAAAAAAAAAAACAAAAACCAATCTGCTATGTGGCCTGAGGACGACTATGACCATGCTGTAGGAACACCTGTGATCCACTGGGAAGATTTTGCTTCTAGCTGGAGAGAAATGCCCTTTTCTCCCACCTTCCCTACCTGTACTTTTCCAACCTGGAGTTCTTTTTTTTTTTTTTTTTGTCGTGTCTCACTGTAATGCTTGCCACTACCTCAAGGCACAGCTGTCAGTTGAGTATACTTTATTGCAAGCCAGTGCTGGCTAACAGACCATGAACCATTGATAGCTAATATCCTTAGTTACATCTCACCCCTACTGAATACAGGAGCTAAATTGCTAAATTTGTTTTTGCAAAGGACATTGATTAAAGGAGTTGACAAAGCCACTTGAATGCAAAATTTCCAACTGTCTAAAATGAAAGGCTTTCTCGATCTTCATGTCTTGGGCTGGCGAGAAGGTTTATTTTCCTACTGTGTGTAAATAATGGATTTTGTCTCTTCTGGGAATCCATCATCAGAAAGGATTTGAGTACTCAAACAATGGCAGTCTTGATTGTCCTGCAGTGACTCTAACTAGCTGGAACTAATTCAGAAGTGTGCGCGGAGCGTGATGAGGATAAGTTCGTGTGTGGGGAAGAAGCAACGCACCTCACCTGCCTCCACGGTGGCTCAGCTCAGGACAAAAGCTACCCAGAAAATGTGGAAACCTTGTTATAAATTACATCCGGCTTTGGGTTTTTCTCCCCTTCTGTTTTGTAAGAAGAGGCTCTTTGTCAGAGAACGTAAAGGCTCAAATACTTTTTACTCATTTTCTTGCTGAGAGCTGCAGGCATAACCAGCAGCAACAGCCAGTAATTAATCATAGCTGTGGAGATGGGTGCACACGTTCAAAGACATTTTCAACCCACTGAAACACGTCATGGGTTTACAGTTCTGCCATGCAGTGGGATCTCTGCAATGAGACTTTCCATTCTTTCTGATTGTGATGTACACCTACTGCGTGTCGCCAAAGGCAGCTCTTGTTGGTCATCGCAGGTGGCAGACTCCCTCATGAGCCATCCAGTGTAGCCAGGAATCTCGGCAGCACCCTGGACCAAGCAGCAGGCTGGGCAGAGGTCAGGATGTGATCTTAAGTAATAGGTGAGTGTTTGGTTATGCTCTATTGTTGAAGTGAACAGAGGCTCTCACAGTACAAAAGTATCCATGTGAGGCAGCAGTGGAAATACGGCTGGAGATAGTTCTAGAAACTACCTATATTCTCTAATGATCTCAGGGACCCCGCGATCTCAGCTGCCCTCTGTTGGCTTAACTGCCTATTTTGTCATTGCTGCGTGTACCCTCTGCTGTTGACTGGTTTTCATTGCTTACTTGTAACTTCCCCTGTACACGTTCCCTCTTCCATCCTCTCTGTAATGTCCTTTTAAAACTTCACCTCTTTTGGCTCACTCCCTTGGCATTTTCATGGTTCATATTTCAAGACTGCAAATCCCATCAGTCAGACTACAGTGATGGGTCAGGCCAAGTCACTGGCGGCTGGTCAGCCTATGGATGACCTTCCTTGCATTTCTGTTTCCTGCCTTGGCCTAATCAACTGTGAGCAGGTATAGCAGGGTTATCCTGTTCCACACAAGTTCCTCTAGACCTATCCCTCCAGCAAGAACTATGATCGGGGCAGGTATAGGGGTTGATGTCTGAGCTGAACATTGTATTCCTGTCCTAGAATTAAGGAGGTCTCTCAAGGTAGCCCACGCTATGCTCATCAACAAGTCCATGCGGCTGTCACAAACAAGTTCTACTTCCAAATAAGTCTCTGATATGTCTAGATTTTCCCATTCCTTGAGCCACAACTCTACTCAAGGCCTTCATTACCCCTGCTTAGGTTCTCCCTAACTAGTCCCGTTGATAATCCTTGTGACTCTCCCATCTTGCAACTATCTTTTTTTTTTTTTTTTTTTTTTTTTAGATTTATTTGAAAGGTAGAGTTACATAGTGAGAAGGAGTGACAGAGAGGTCTTCCATCCACTGGCTCACTCCCCAAATGGCTGCAAGAGCTGGGGCTGGCCCAGGCCAAAACAGAGCCCAGAACTCTATCCAGGTCTCCCACATGGGTGGTAACGCCATTTTCTGCCACTCTCCCAGGCACATTAGCAGGGAGCTGGATGGGAATCAGAGCATCCAGGACTTGAACCAGTGCTCACAAGAAATGCTGGCATCGCAGGTGGTGGCTTAACCTGCTTTGCCACAGTGCCAGCCTGCCAGCCCTTATCTATCTTTCTATGACACAAATCTGATTGTGTCACCTCCTGTTCCCAGTGCCAAAAGGATCAAGTCTGATTCCTTGACATGGCTTCAAAGGTCAACAGGCTTTGATGAGCTGGCCCTGCCAGCTTCCTCACCCACCATCTCTCACCACCTGTCCTTTGCTCCCCATGCCCCAGCTTGCTCAGATCAGTTTATGCTACACACTGCACTGTTTCTTGACTCAGTGTCTGTACACCTGTTTTTTCCTTTGCTCATCCCCAACTGTTGTCCTTCCCAGCTAGAAGCCCACTTGCTCTGACTTTTCTGACTCTCTAGAAGAGTGTGATCAGGACAAGGAGTCCACTTGCCCAGTGTGCAGTCACATCGCAGCACCTGGCTCCGTGCCAGCCCGTGGCGAGTGCTCTGGGAACATTTCCCGTTGGTGTCTTTTGACTCCCAGTGCTCCAAGAAGCGGTCATTTCTGGGTGTGAATCAGAAGTGAAAGACAAGTAGAAGAGTGATTTGGAGAAAGGAAGAGAGTGAAGTAAAATAGAGAAAGACGTGGTATAATGATTTGGAAAAACCCATGGAGTACAGTTGAACCCCTAAAGGAAAAAAAAAAAGATCTATGGACTTTGATTACTGAGAGAAATATGCAGCTCCCAGAAGGCTAGCTGAGATCAAAGGACTTTGCTAAGGAATCCATCTCAAGGCGATCTAGCCATTAACAACAGCAGGATTTAGGCTCCGGATTAATTTCTTTAGCAGAGAGAAGATTAGCTCCTTTCCAAAGCATTTGGAATAGCTGTGGTACTTCTGGTGGGATATGAACCCAGACACCTGTTTCCTGGGGTTTCCAGGGACAGGCTACATTCCAAGATGCAGCCTACTATTCCCCATGGCTTTCCAGCACCCAGAACTCGGCAGTGCTTCCTGATAAATGTTTGCAAAGATATATAGACTTGTTTACTTGCCCTTTAAGAAACCTGGCCTATGCTTTTCTCCTTGTGTTCTGCCCATGACCCTCAGAGGAAGGAGGAGACAGGCTCACCCTTCTCTGACGTCAGCCTTCTCCGGACGGGTTTGGGAGACAAGAAGCCGCAGCTGCTATCTGTGTTCTGGGCCAGGATAGACGGGCCAGTTTCGCCATAACTACCAGAATCATGCCGCTGACATCGTTCCCCGTGTGTTTCCCTGTGAGTGTAAATTCTTGAGATGGCAGAACATGCTGGAAGCTGAGAGAAGCCACCACATGGTATTAGCAAGTAGGAGACAGGGCAGGCAAGGGAGATGGCAAATGGCTCATCAGTAAAGTGTCATCCAGAAACTCGTTTTCCCTAGACACACAAGTTAGCTTTGCCCTCCAATGGAATCCTTTTCTGAGATAGTGGCTTTGACCCCAGAGCCCAGTTGCACAACAGTCCGGGAGGGAGAAGACAGCTGAAGCTGACGCACACTGTGACAGCCTCAGTCCTCGCCTCCTCTGTTGGGGGTGTCAGAGAAGAAATGAATTGCTCCTGGAAGCTCACACGTGGCTGAGCCCACAGCCCACAGCATGTCCCTTCTAACATGCTCCAAACGCCCTGCCGACCATGAGGCTTGTCCGAAAGCTGTCCTTCTCCCATCCGAAGGCAGTGGGTGACCTATCAACGGGGTCGGGGGGGGGGAGGGCAGGGGGAAGGCACAGTTACCTATTTTCTTTAGTCCAAAGAGATGCAAGACTCTCACCTGGCACCTGGGTTACCTAACTGTGTTTCCTTGTTCATCTGCAAAATTAAGGGATTAAATTTGTTGAAAATTCTCCTCTACTTCCAAACTTCTATCACTTTTTATACAAAATAATCAGAGGCTGTGGGCAGGGGGAGGGTATTTTATTTTCCCAGGTGGGCATCAAATACGAAGGGTAACGCGTAGCTGGTCTAGGGTGCAGGACAAGCAGAGGGATGGTGCCTAGGTACAGGACGGCGTCCCCAAGGTCACAGCCGCCCTCCTGTGGGTGTTGTCTCGCCCCTCGGTGTCTGGGCCTCTATAGTGCCAGCTGTCACCGTTACTCTCGTCAGACGTTGTTTATTTTTCTCTGACGTGGCTCGCAGACCTGTACCTGAGACCTGCGCTGGCTTGTGGTAGAGCTTTGCATGCGTTCTCTTGTCATCATTGCTCAGCCCAGTGTGTCTGCAGAGAGCTGGATTTGTGAAGAGCTGCTCTCCTTGTGGCTACCTGGCTTCCTGGCTCTCCATCAGGCTGCTGGGGGTGCAGGTTTTCCTTCTGCTCCTTCATTCCAATTTCTGTTTTCTCAGAGGCTGATGCTGTTGTTTCCACCTCAAGTGCTTGGCCCCATGCTCCTGCTCTGGGCTCTGTAACCCATGGCAACCGGAGAAGGGAAGCAGGTGATCGCATACGGTGCACCTCTCTCCCTCCCTCTCTCTCTCTCTTTCTCTCTCTCTCTCTCTCTCTCTCTGGCGGTGCTGCATGGGGTGCACAAAGGGAGGAGCCTTTTCTGGCTGCAGTGCCAATTAGAGACGCAGGCCTCCTGGTGTGCAGCCCTCGGGGCTTCCGGTCAGGATGCAGCAGCTGCGGAGGAGCAGTGGCCTCTCCTGCTTGTACCAGCTCCTCAGATTTCCCCGGGGCAGCAGAGCAAATCTGACCTTGCACACTCAGTTAGAAATGCCTTCACCGTGGTCTGCCGTCTGCAAGCTGGGAACCTTACTTTACGTCATCATGGGGACTGGCGGAATTGTGCCTATTAGTAATAACTGCACTTATGTATATTTATGGTGAGAAGAAATTTCTTTCCACATGATTTCACAAATGGAAATCATAATTTAGTCCTCTACAATCTAAACTCTCACCCCGCTGCCTCCCTCATGTATTTATGAGTTCTGGGAAGCTTCAACCCAGTTCAACAATTTTTTGTTCCTTGCCAGATTTTCTTGTTGGTTTGACTGAAGTATTGAAAGAACCAAATGATTGACTTATGCCCTCGTAGGAAAATTTGCCTTTTCTGTTCCCAGGCTAGATATACGGGGTGGGCACATTCTTTTCTGACTTGCTCAGGACTAGTGGTTACAGGTTAATAAAGAAGTCATTTAAAGTGATGTGCCATCAAATGTGGTAGACACCCACCCTGTTACATTTCATTTCTCCTTACAGCTTACAAATATATGTCAGTCTCCTACCCTTTTCACGTAGGACCAAGGGCTGATGCGTGCAGTCCAAGCAAACTTTCTTGTATAAGCTGCGTTCATAATGTGTCATCTACAACTTCCAGTTTCAGTTTCTTAGCACTGTAAGAATTTAAAGACGCTTGAAAAGCAGTGAGAGCCCAGAACCTGTCTAGTTTTGGTATTTACCTCCATTACCTCATCTTACTGGAAGGCAAAGTAACTTGTTCGTGTTTTCCAAACAATTCAACTTATTTTTCATGAAAAAAACTTACTTCCTTTCACATTCATATTGCATTGGTATGCACATTATTCAGTACAATTATTACAAAAATAAATGAAACTGGAAAAAAATCCAGTTTGGGAATCAATATGAATGCTCTTGATGAGTGGAATACCAGACTGGTGGAGCAGAGGTGGCTGTACGTTCAAGACAGTCGCATCCAGCCCCTCAGCAAACTGGGACCTCACAGCAGTGCCAGCACATGCCAGCTCAATGTCACCACTAATAGCAGATCTTCTAGAATGTCATGCATAGTACAACTAGGAAGCTAATGCCAGCATGGACCAAAGCAGCGCCCTTCACTGGTCTCCTGTACATACCTGCTCCCAAACCTGTACCTTATCCCTAAGGTCAGCCCTTCATACTTCACATTTGGTCACCTCTATTTGTTCCATTTGCTCCTCAAATCTAGCAGGTCTATGGCAAACCCTTCCCCTCTTCTGAGATGGAGCAGGGCATGCTGACTTTGCTAGCGGGAGAACTCACTCATTAAAGGAAATCTTAAGACAGGTTGAAGCCAAGGTGTGAGGGCCCAGGATCCCCATCTGCTTCCCATCCCTCCAGTGTCATCAAGCAGCCCCCGAGGACAGCCAGGATTCTTCAAAACACAGATGGGAAACTTCTGGAATAGGTATAGGCTTTGGAGGCGAACACAGCTGAGTTCAAATCCTCATTGTTTTGCACACTCTCTGTGTGACTTTGGACAAATTGGTTACTGAGTCCCAGGTTGCTCATAAGTGGGGATAATAGAGCTACCAATAAAAAAAATGTGACTATAAGGTGACATGGAGTGTGGGAAGTGCACGCTATGCTGAGGCGCTTGGCTGTGACTGCAAATCAGTCCCTTTCTTGGATGCTCAGCTTTGCTGAATGGCATCCAGTTACCAAGGTTTCCAAGGTTTTCAACCCATTCCCTAGTAGGCTTTCCTGTGCCTTGGACCAACACTCTGATCCTACATCCAGCCAGTCATTTTGGAAGCTCTGCAGTTTCTAGCCCCTTAACATTGATCCCTCAATTTAGCTTTCATTTCACTCCCAAACTGCTGTTTTAATTCCCACTGAGAATCAGCCCAAAGTGGATCTTTTTGCAATGATGTTTCTTTTCTTATTTTAAAACCCTCTCCTGACCCTACCTCCAAATCTGTACACATCTTCCTGTATAATGATTGGTTGCATGATATTCGATCCCTCATGAACTTGGCTCAGAATACTGCTAAGTAAACTTCAGGAAATGTATCTTGCATAAATGCTTTGTGATATACAAAGATCCCAATGTGATATGTAAGATTCAGACAAGGAAACCAAACAGGTACCCAGCCCTTACCATGCGTTCCTAGTGTATTATTTCATCTGTGGTCTCTCGGGAGAGGACATTGTTGTCCCTGAAGCCTTGGTTTTCCTCCTAGGAGACTGCACATGTAGGCGAGAACACGGATTAGTGCAAAGGAAACAGACTTTTCCTTGACTCTGTATTGTATTCCAAATTTGTTCATTAATTTTTAGAGAAAGAAATTAAAGCTCTGCAAATTGCTACATTACTATGCCTTAGGAAAGCCCACAGTTTCTTCCAAGTGTGGCCTTGCAGTGGGATATAATTGACCAGTTTCCTGGACGCATATATAGGAAATTATGATCTCAATAACAATTTCTAATTCTTCTGCCTCAAAATCCTTTCCCGTTTCCACTGCAACAAACCTAAAGCATCATTCAATATCATTGCATACTGCAACCATGAAAAACAAAAGACTCTGCAGTGAATGGTAGAAAAAGAAGTCAGTTGAGATCAGCAACTGAGCAAAACCAAATTTCCCTGATCCCTTTTTATAAAGCGGGACAGACTGCATAATGGAGGGACGGGGCACTGGGCTCCAACAACTCGAGGAAGCCACCATTAGCAAGCAAACATCTGCTTGCTTCCTTCTGCGGTCCCTGCCAGCTGCAGCCGAAGCACAGTAAATTACTCTGCTAATTCTATTGGCTTGTTCCTGCATTTCTCTAATGCAGAATATTGACTTGTGCTGGGGGACCAGGCCTTGCACAGATCTTAAAGGTGGAAGCAGGCAGAGTCTGATTTGGCAGAATCTGTTTTTTTTTTTTTTAATAAATGTTATTCATTCATTCATTCAAAAGAGAGAGAGGAAGAGGGAGAGAGTGCTCTTCCATCTGCGTGTTCACTCCCCGAATGCCAGCATCTTTCAACTCCAGCAACAGTTTCTCCCACCTCTGGTGGCACGGGAGAAACAAAACAGTGGGAATCATGCAGGGGAGAGACCACCTGTTTAGTCACTAATGGGAGGCCTGATGATTTTGAGCCACTTTGATTGAGCTGGAGGATGTAATGAAATAGAGTCTAGCTTACCACTGATTATTTGATATGGAAAGCCTGCTCAAAAAGAAAAGAAGACCTTTACAACAGAGAGCTATTCTTGGGCTTTTGATTTTTCAGAAGCATCAGGGTGTATTGTGGGAGCCCCTACGATTTAGTAGTGTGACTTTGGAAAGGCTGGCCTCGTGTCCTCCTCTCTAAACAGCAATGGTGAACTCCCCTAGACAGGAGAGAACAGAATGAAAGCGTACAGGAAATCAGTTACACCGCCCCAGGCATTACAGCGGTCACTCTCAGGACTCTTCCAGCCACAGAGCAGATAGACATTGAAGTATACACCTCTACAGGCTTCTTTGAGAAAAGCAGAGTGCTGTTGGAGACTAGGGTTCTGTGGCCAACAGGTCACACCGGCACACTGCAAAGTTAGCTAAGCACCTACTTCTCTGCTTGGGAGGGTGTGAGAAAGGATTCCCCGGAGGAAGTTCACGCCCAGGTGGAAGGCCGATGGGAGGAATGCCATCAGGCATTCGGAGTTAGCAGATTGCTCATGAAGTACCAGGGACTGACCCAGCTCCCCTCCCACCCCACTCTCCCAATTTAACAGCTATTGAATTTCAAAGAATTATTCTTGGTGTTTTCCTGGTTATTTAAAATTCTACTGTCTCTGGCAGAATGAGGTGTGGAAATAAGATTCAGGATACCTTTCAAAGATGAAGCTGATGTTGATGCAAAGCAGATGTGCTGGTGGGCAGCCCTCACCTATACAGACAGCTGGCTTGTGTTAGGTGTGGCTTTCCTGGAAGGTGACCAGAGCCCAGAACGCTTAAAATCATAGGGCATCTCTGAAGGTTCTCTCCCTTCTGAATTTTGAAGTATTGACTTTAACATGAATGCTGGAGAGCTACCCTTTCATTAAGTGGGACAAACTCCAATGTGAGGCACTTTATATGGGTTACTCATCAAATCCACAGAACACACCAAGAATAGCCACCACAATGCCCGTGACATGCACGAGTCACCACAGCTCAGGGTAAGGCACAGAACTGCCCAAGGATTTACAGCCAATAAGGTGACTGACCCAAGATGTAACTGATGCGTGTGTTATTAACTTAAAAAAACCTACCCTAAAATGCCTACACTACAGAATATATTACAACAGATGACCCACATGATACTGCTAATTTTCAGCCAATTTTGACCTACAAAATGACAGTGTTGTATGCTACAACCAAATACTTCATTTGACCCACAGCACGTTTCATTTGACCTATCCTATTGACTAAAGTTTCTGTGTGGATTCTATAAAGTCACCAAAAAAGGAATGCAAGTAAATGTATTTGAAGCCTTTAGTTCAATTCCTCTCATTTTTCTGCTACAAAATACCAGGGGGAACCTGACTGATCCTACCTCAATGATTCATATATTACTTGACATTTTCTAATAATATTTAATTAATCTTTGTATTTTTCATAAGCTTTATTGTGTTCTGACCAACTGAGCTTATAATTTTGTTTCCCTCTCATTGGCTGCTGAACTTTAACACATTTTGCCATTATGACTTTTACATTTCTTCTCAGTTTTTTTCTATTTGCAGTTCAGCAATATTGCTGGAGTAATTATTTCTCTTTATACCTTCCAAACATAAGCATAATCTTAAAGAAATATAAATTATATGAAACTATATTAAATTCTCTGAGATCTAGAAACCATTATCAAGGGAGGATAAAATATACCAAAATTTATGTGCCTAAGATGCATTTTAGTAGGTATTTTGTTAGGAAATCCCATTTTGATAGCATAAAATGATAAAATATATTATACATTACATGCACATAGATGGGTGAATGTTTGAACATATAGACAATTTACAAGGTGCTATTAGTTACTATTAAGATACGGATTTTACAGACTCTTCCTTTTCCCACAATGACTCTGTAGCTAACTTTATATATCATATGACCAGATTGTCCTTTTGGAGGGAATTTTACCATTCTCCTGTCCCTAAGTCTTGTTTCTAACTCTTTTCTGTGAAGTTTTTGCCCTTATTTTCTGGGAATTCTTCTCAATTTACAGTCTCAGGGACATGTATAAGATGAATTTACTTATCTTTTGTCTGGCTCACTCAAGGAGAATGTTGGTGAGGTAACACTTTTCATTTACTTAATACTTTCTGGTTTTGGAGAGAACTTTCACTGTTGCTATCATTTGACACGAATATGAACATTACCACTATCTAGTACCCATGTCTCTGTGGATGCTTTTCAAAAAGAGATTCATTTTATTTATTATTTGAGAGGCAGAGAAACATACATACCCACACCCACACCCACACCCACACCCACACCCACACATAGAGCATGAGACAGACACACAGACAGATGGACAGGCAGACTGGCAAAGAGCTCCTGGTGAACCCAAATGAATACAAAAGCCAGAGCTGGGCTAGGCCAAATGCAGGAGTTCAGAACTCAAACCAGGTCTCACATGAAGGGGCAACTTCCAAGTCATCACCTGCTATCTCCCTGGGTGTACATTAGCAAGAAGTGGAATTGAGAGTGGAGCTGGTACATGAACCCAGGCACTCTGATTGGGGACATGGGCATTCAAACTAGTGTCCTAACCAGCAGCCCAAAAGCCTACCCCAGTGTTTTATTTTTTAATTTTAAAAATTGCATAGGTGTATTTAGATGTACTCTAAGCAATGTCTGGGTTAGATTGTAAAGATTTCCCACTTTTCAGTAATTATCCAGTTTTGGGGTCTTTCCTAGCTTTCCAGTGACTTTGAAACTGGACACGTGGATGTCCTCTGTGAAGTGTTACTTGATAATAATGACACAGGAGGCTCCACTACTCCTCTCAGCTATGGTATTTTGGAATTAAACGTGCTCTGAAAAAGGTAAACATTTTCCCCTACTGACAAAGACTAGCGCTGGTGCTGTGCTGGCCACCTTGTTGGCTCCTAAGGCTTCCATTAGGAGCAATAAATTTCCAAGAGGCCTGACAAAGCTGGGAGGTTTGCAGGTGGCCTTCCTCAAGATCATTTAGATTTACATATTTGGAAAAAACCCTCTAGAGACAACCTTTGGAAAACAAGCAAGTCTCACCAATGATGGCGACGTAGCCAGAGAACCCTCAAAGCTACTACAGCCATGGTGACAATCGTGGCATCCTGTTTTTGTCTTTCTCCTCCAGCAGCTGCCTCAGTGGTCCCCTGGCACGTCCCTGCATGCTTGTTGCAGGATGCCACAGCCATTTCCTCCTTGTGCGCAGTTATTTTTATTAGGTTGTGGACAATGTGCACACTTGTTTGCAAAGAGGTAACACTCCGCTGTGCTGTTGATGTGTCCTTAGTCCTAATAGATTTCCTTTGAAGCAAAGGTACAGTGTTTCAAAAAGACAGTCACTGTAATTCTATGCAGATTTTCCCTGATTAATGAATAGGAATTTTCAATTGAATCCTTAAATGAGTTAGAACAATGTAAGAGATGGATATAATGCTTACATTTTTCTTATTAAAAGTCATTTCAGATTTGAAAAAATTAAGCATTGTATACATAGCTGATTTATTGCCATATGTGTTTCTTGAGTCATAATGCTGTAGTAAAAGTTATATAGTGCTTGCAAAAAAAATAGTGTGGTCTCTTTGTGAAGCTAAATGAAATAAAATATAAAGTTTGTGATACATTAAATCACAAACATAAATATGTACTTTATGGCCAGCTGTTATTTCTAAATGTGCACATTTTAAAATAGAAACATTTATCCAACATGCTGATTAGCAATTTCCCAGTTCCAAAGCCCAATTGCATTTAAGATGCAAAAGATTAAAATGCCTAAATAGATGAAGTTAATAGTTCATCTTCCTAAATGCTTTTATATGTTTTAAGTCTTAGAGGTCCTTCCAATCCTATAGACTCAAGGGCTCAAGCAACTTTGATGTGGATTTCTGTTGTACGCACACATGCTGTCATTGGAACTGAATCTGACTATGTCTCAGATACCCAGATAAATGTTCTGCATTGAACGGAAGTCTTGGACCCTGTGCCATTCATCCTACACGTGCAGGATCTTAGGGAAAATGGACTGTGTTCCCACGATCATGTTACAAACATTCAACCTTCATTTTGGCTAAAAAAATCATCTCAGTTGCTAAGATTCTTTCTCCCAATGATTATCCTCCTCCCCTGCATAAAAGTTAGTCAAGGAGAACATGCGAGATTACGTTGACTCGAATATATGATTCCCCAGGGAGAGCTTATTTGCTGGCCCGTGTAGTATCTCTATCTCTGTAGGTAGAGCGGAATTTGTAAATGCCGCTAGTCCTCTAGGACACATTGGCAATTGACAGTTCAAAAGTTCACATGATGCCATATGTCCTAATAATTTTTATCTACATCTAAAACAATACGGGACTGTCAAATAAAATCCTGCATGCAAACAAATGATGCAATGCAGGGGAACCCTGGGCTCTAGCCTTTCTTCTTTGTCCGACAAGCTAATGCAATAAGGCCAATAATAAAAGGTTGTGTACTAGGCCTAAAGCCTGTGACAGATAAAAAAGAAATGTTGGAAACCAATGAAGCTTTTGCACAATTAGATTTTTTGAGGCTGTGCTGCAAGGATTGCCCAGAGCCTGTTCAGCCCTGATTGATGGTAAAATCATAACTACATCATATTAGCTGTAGAGTTCACTGACAGGTTACTACAGATTAATATTGCCACTGCTGTTCACTTACCATCAAACCAGGGGAAATATGAATTGAGCTGTCCTTCTAACAAACCCCGCATATTAAAAGGCAAGGTGTTCTACTGAACAATCTCCCCCTGTCACTGAGGAAAGACACAAACAATGTCTGTCTGAGAGATATGCAGATCCGTTGCCGCATACTAATTAGTTCTCTGCTGGGAGAGCCCCATCACATCCGGCTGGCTAACGACCCTCCTTGTGCGCTTGCTCCTTCAGAGCGCTTGGCTACAGGATTGCAAACGACACCCTAAAACGTGGAGCTGCAATCCTGGTGATTTAAACGCTGGCTGCCAGGCAAATTGCAGTGACATAAATTTGGCCCATGTGTTTTGCATCATGTGAATACGAAACAGGGCCGCCGAGCCGCCGACGTTTGTTTGCGTGGACCGCGGAGGTTCGGTGTGGGCTGTTTTCGGAGACGCTATCCGTGGCGAGGGAAGTCACCCATCTTTAGCTTTACTTTAAAACTGGCGAAAATGCAAGAAATAAACGTGTTGCTCTCCTAATTAGATCATGCTAATAATAATGGCATCCTAAAATGAACATATGATATCTTTTTGCCACCCCTAACCTTGGATAAAACATCAGCTACAAAACAAAAACAGGGCTCCTAGTCAGTATATGAAATGGAAGGGTTATTGCCAGTTAGGGACCGTCAATAAAAAGCTGCTCACCTAGCAAAGGAATTTTCACATCCTGTCTGGTGTGATAATGGGACTCGGGCTTTGGTCCCTTGGTCAATGTGCTTGTCTTCTCAACTTGGAATGTTGTCGCTGTAAGTGAGGGAAGTGAACTAGGTCCCTTTTGGCTCTGTTACTACGTTTTGCAGGCCCTAAGCCATGTGTATTTACAGGTGGCTCTTGGGTTTCAGCATCAGCATTCCCTGAGAAGCTTATTAAAGACGCTGAGTATGAACCCCACACCGCATGGTTCAGGTTTTCCGTGACTTGACTAAGGTCATTGTGGGCCTGGCCATTGTTTGAGCAGAATATGCAAAGAGCTGGAAAGTCAGCCAGAACCTGCGGGAGAAGATAATCATATATTTTTATATGTTTAATGGAAATATTTCATCTATTATGTAAATTCATTTTACCATTTTATTTATTTTTATGTATTTATTTTTATTTTTATTTTTATTTATTTTTTTTTTTGACAGGCAGAGTGGACAGTGAGAGAGAGAGACAGAGAGAAAGATCTTCCTTTGCCATTGGTTCACCCTCCAATGGCCGCCGCGGCCAGCGCGCTGCAGCCGGCGCACCGCGCTGATCCGATGGCAGGAGCCAGGAGCCAGGTGCTTTTCCTGGTCTCCCATGGGGTGCAGGGCCCAAGCACCTGGGCCATCCTCCACTGCACTCCCTGGCCACAGCAGAGGGCTGGCCTGGAAGAGGGGCAACCGGGACAGAATCCGGCGCCCCGACCGGGACTAGAACCCGGTGTGCCGGCACCGCTAGGCGGAGGATTAGCCTAGTGAGCCGCGGCGCCGGCCTTATGTATTTATTTTTAAAGATTGTGTTTATTTATTGGAGAGGTAGAGTTACAGACAGTGAGAGGGACAGAGAGAGAGAGAGGTCTTCTATCTGCTGGTTCACTCCCCAAATAGCCGCAACCGCCAGAGCTGTGCCAGTCCGAAGCCAGGAGCCATGTGCTTCTTCCTGGTCTCCCACATGGGTGCATGAGCCCAAGGACTTGGGCCGTCTTCTACTGCTTTCCCAGGCCATAGAAGAGAGCTGGATTGTAAGTGGAGCAGCTGGGACTAGAACCGGAGCCCATATGGGACACCAGCGCCACAGCAGAGGATTAACCTACCACGCCACAGCACTGGACCCACCATTTTATTTAAATAGAAGATGACAAGGACCATACAACCATAAGGTATAAACATCGTAACAGTAGTGAACAGATAACAGACACAGAGAAGATATTTGCACAGCTTAAAACTGACTCTGAAAAACACCTGACACTGGATTAATATCTGGAATGTGAAGGTTAATCAGGAAAAGATAGAAAACTCTGTAAGAAAGCAAGCAAAGAATATGCAGCTCAAATGATGAACTGATATCTGAAGGGGTATTCAAATTCACTGGTAACCAGACCAACGCAGACTATTTTAGACACCTCAGAATGTCACAAATTTAAAAAACTGGATTATGCCAAGTGTTTGCAAAAATGTAGGGTAGTGAGAACTCTCACCATTGGGATAAAAGGAAACAAGTATGAACTTTTTTTAATTGATTGATTGATTGATTTTAAGGAATACAAATTTCATAAGTACAGCTTTAGGAATATACTGATTCTTCCCACCATACCCGCCCTCTCACCCACATTCCTACCCCTCCTCTTCCCTCTCCCCTTCTCAGTCCCATTTTCCATTAAGATACATTTTCAAGGGGCCGGCGCTATGGCACAGCGGGTTAACGCCCTGGCCTGAAGCGCCAGCATCCCATTTGGGCGCCAGTTTGAGACCCAGCTGCTCCACTTCTGATCCAGCTCTCTGCTATGGCCTGGGAAAGCAGTAGAAGATGGCCCAAGTGCTTGGGTGCCTGCACCTGTGTTGGAGACCTGGAAGAAGCTCCTGGCTCCTGGCTTCGGATCGGCACGGCTCTGGCCATTGCGGCCAATTGGGGTAGTGAACGATTCATCAGATGGAAAACCTCTCTCTCTGTCTCTGCCTCTCCTCTCTCTGACTTTTGAATAAATAAATAAATCTTTTAAAAAAAGATTCATATTCAATTAACTTTGTACACAGATGACCAACTCTATACTAAGTAAAGATTTCAGCAATTTGCGTACACATGCACACACACACACAAACTGTTTGAAAACTAGTTTTACAGTTAGCTCTCATAATAAAACTCATTGAGGACGGAGGTTCTACATGGGGAGTTAGTTCACAGCGATTATATGACAAGTACAATGAAATGAAGTATAAATATGCCCACAGACTAAGGTGACATAGGGCCAATCCTTTCCTGGGACAGCACAGAAAAACTCAGCTTCTGGCATAATTATTAATAGTGCCCCTTTTCACTTCCCAGAATGTTCTTGGGGAAATAAACCGTATATTTACTTCTGTAATCTCACTTCAGAACACACATCCCAAGAAATGTTCACAAAGGGACCCTATGCAAGGACATTTTTCTGGCATTAGTTGTGATAAAGGCAACTTGGGGTTAACCCTTGATGGCCTCTGCTAGGGAAATGGGTGAGCACCTTGGATGAAGGCATTCTATGGCACACAATGGGACAGATGGAGGTGATGTTTTATAGGTGTAGAGGGAAATATGGATGTATTTTAAAAGCAGATTTATGGGCGTGGGCATGTGCTACAGCAGGTTAAACTGCTGCCAGGGATGCCTGCATCCCACATGTGAGTACACAGGATCAAGTCCCGCCTCTGCTTCTCATCCAGCTTCCTGCTAGCGCACCCAAGGGGCACCAGAGGATGACCCAAGTCCTTGGTTCTCTGCCACCCATATGGGAGACCCAGATGGAGTTCCTGATTCCTGGCTTTGACCTGGCCAGCCCCTGCTGTTTTGGGCATTTGGGAAGTGGATGGAAAATCTCTCTCTCTCTCTCTCTCTCTCGCTCTCTTTCTTTCTCTCTATCTCTATCTTTATCTCTCTCTTACACACTGCTTTTCAAATAAATAATCTTTCTAAAAGACAAAATTATGAAAATGTAAGAACTAATGAGATTTAAAGCAAAATTTCACTTGAACAAATGCTAAAATTAAATTCAAACTTGTTAAACACAACATTAGGTATACAAAAATATATACACATATCAAAACTGTTAAAATTCCCATGTGAATGTAATAGTAATGGGGCTGAGGTAAGGAGCTAAAAATATTGCAATAAGAGAAGGGTCGTGGGTGGAATTATGAGATGATGTGCTATTAAAAAGTATAGGATTATTACAGACCTCTGGCTTTGAGGTCCAACAGGGAGCACCAAAGAATGAAGATAATTTTGGTTTCTGTTTCTGAGAAAGTCAGGAAAAACTTTTCCTTCAAATCAAATATGATCATTAACAAAAAATAAGAGTTCGTAGACAGGAAGGCTGTTGAATCTGATCTTACAACCAATTCCCCAAGAAGCTGGAGACCTGAGTTCAGATAATTCTGCTGTCTACTGATCTCTGGACTGAGTGGAACATCTCGCATTGTTATAAATGAGAAACTCCAGATTTGCATTATGGAGTGTAGCAAATGGTATTTGCAAGGTACATATTTGTAACTTTCTCCTACAATTCTATTTTTTTAAACTTTTATTTAATGAATATAAATTTCCAAAGTACAGCTTATGGATTACAATGGCTCCCTAATTCTGATAAGATAAAGTCTCAACTCCTGAGCTTGACAATGCAGTCATCTATACTCTAACATCAAACGTCTCTCCCATGTAAGCCCTCTATTTCCCTGTGTTGACGCTTTGCTTTCCTGAGCTGGTTCTGCCGTCTCCATCATTGCTGACAGCACGTGACTCACCGGGCATGCGTGACGCTCCTCTTGCTGCCAACGTCTTACTCGCGCGCAGGATTCGTCTGAAGTGCACGTCTTCCTTAGAGGCTGCATTTACCATTGCAGACTCAAATGTCCTTGACTTTCTCCTTCACGCAGCTGTTGTAGTGCTGCCTGGAATTATAATTATCTTTTTATACATGTGCCTCCTCTGCAGGGCAATGTTCTATGCTTTCTTTTCTTCTTCTTCTTCTTCTCTTGTTTTCTTTTTATTTTTTAAAACCAATTTTAAAATTTACATAAGGTGAACAAAGTTCCTGTATTTCCTATACACAGATTTAAGAGCATAGTGATACTTCCCACAGTGGGCGTTTGCCACAGTGGTTAGGATGCCCCATCCAGTATTGGCGTGTGTAGATTCAAGTCCTGGCTTTTCTCTTATTTTCAGCTTCCTGCTAATGAACACCTGGGAGGCAGCAAATGATGGCTCAAGTAGTTGGGTCCCTCTGACTGATTATGGGCAACCTGAATCGAGTTCCAAGCTTCTGGTTTGGCCTGGCCCAGCTCAAACGGTTGTGGATATTTGGGGTGTGAACCAGAAGATGGAAGATCTCTGTCTGTGTCTGTCCATCTGCCTGTCTGTCTCTGTCTCCACCTCTATGCCTTTCAAATAAACAAAATGAATAGCAAAACCATAAAAAGATATTTGGAATAGATGGTCCCTTAGGTGATTATATTGTATTATATTGTATTACTGGGTACTCAGCTTCTTACTCCATTTCTACTATTTTATCCTCAGCGTGTTTTCTTTTCATTTTCAGTCTTAGCAGAATAAAATCATATTCATAAATATAAAGTCAGGTTCTTATTACAAGCCTCATTTCTTTTCTGGGTGGTGGGAAATTTTCTTTCATTTCATTCATTTGTTCATTCATTTATCAAACTATTCATTTGCCAATATTACACCATTATTCCTAGGGCTTAGAGGACAAATGGGGTAGCTGGTTTTCAAGAGCTAGGCAGACATGAGTCGGGATAAGATGCTCCTAAAAGAATGTGATGCCCTATTGAATGAGTTTTGTATTTGAAGCAACTTTGACCGGTAAAGACAAGTGACAAGATTGTTGTGACTGTATTCAGTTTTTGTTCACTATTGAGTCTGTAGTCCCTGGCACAGTGCTGTGTTAAATTATGCTTCTGAAGGAAACACTAGCCCCTTGAGCTTCTTAGCCAGTGAGATCCCTTCTTGTGAGAACTCATGGCTGCATATTGCTTCCTGAAAAGGTACCAGAGCCATGCAGTATGACACCAGGGTTCCCTTGGTCTCATCTACCAACAATCTCTGGAGTTCACACAAGTGTGGCTTGTGATGTACCTACTCATCCACATGTATCTGTTTCCCGATTTTCATGGAATGAGACAAGGATGGATAGAGCATCCAAAGGGACCGGGCACTGAATATTCCCTGAGAAGAGGGAATAACTAGTCGGATGTTATGTTTGGAAAACAGTGGTGAAGGTGGCTGATCTAATCCCTTCTCCCTCCACTGAGGCCATTTTACAGTTAAAATGAGAGGCTTATCCTTGATCGTGCTAACCATGGCCCTGACTAAGGTTGCAGAAATGAAGTCTCTGACCTGTCAGAAATTAGCATATTCATCTACAAGACGAATGCTCCAGAATATATGTCTTTGAAAGTCCTGACTAAGCATCAGTTCTATGATTGTGAATCATACCAAACTCTGTACACGAGTCTAATTTCTCTCTAAAAACATTGCCTTCTCATTTCTTTCTAAGAGAGGGATTGACATATAGTTGGACTTTTAAAATTGATCCACTTTTTTGTCATATGGAAACCATTTTTTTATGGCTACCCTATGATTCATGAGCCAATTTACTGCACAAATCTCAGATGATGGGATTGAATTATTCACATTCATAGTGGAAACATAGTAGCTTTTCTGTCTTAAGTCAGTTAAAATATCTCCTACATTCTATGTTCTGCATGAGAAAACATCTAGTGAATATGAACCTTTATCTGTTTGGGGGTGTATTTGAGGATTTGCACAGTGAGTAATGTGTTTGCAAGAAAGCAACTGAAATGGATAACAGTCACATAGCCTGGTCTTTTCTATTCTGAGAGCTAAGGAATGTCACTCTAAGCGATGTCACTGGCCTCATGATTTGGTTTAATCGGAGCCTCGGCTCATCTGTTCACTTCACTATGTCTGATCCTTCATTCCTAACATGAGAGATAACCTATCTGACAGACAGATAAAGAGGAAGAAAGTTTGCAAAGCACTTAAGACATCTACAGAATGATTTGAAGAGAAAAAGATAATAATCCAGGAGGATTATTCTTTGATGACATGGCGGATGGGCCTGGTGACATAATTTATAGGTCCCTTTCTTTGTCCACAAAAGGCTCTCAGGAATGTGTGACTGAGTTTCCCTGGAACTGTACTAATTTGGGGCATCGATCAGGCCCTGACCGTGACCTAGATTTTGAACAGATCAAATGAGGCCAGATTAGAACACCAAATTCTTCTGCTTTGTTTTGTATGTTGATAATACGACAGAAGATACATTTTTAAAAAAATGAACAAATGTTTCTTTAAAGCAAAATTACTCTTTGAAAACTTGTCCAGGAATCCTTGTAGATGGGCAAGGAAACTGAGCCAGGTAAGCTGTTCTTCTGCAGGGCATCTTATGAATTATCCATGGGAAAATATATTTACTGTAGTTACACGAGATAGGGTCTTATAGAGAAAGTCAGGCACAGAAATAGGGGTTTCTGAAGTATGAAAGACATTGAGTAAAACAGTGCAAAAGTTCTAGAATTTTCTAATTAGATTTTTTTTGACTGTGGAATTTGCCTTTGCCTGGAGCAAGAAGCCCAGCTGTTTTACAATGGGGTCTTTTGCCTCCTTACAACATAGCAGACAACATATTCCTTAAATAGCAAGTCGACTTCCAAGAGCTGCATCTCTTGGTTGTTGCAGTCTCAATAAAACATTTTCTGTAGGTTTAATTCCCATTGCATAGCACTCATTTCTTTTATTGTTTGTTCCAAATTTTGATCTAGCATTAAATTCTTACGCATTTTATTTTTTGATGCATTAAGGTTAATTGTAGCTCAGGACTTCTATTTTGAGGCTTTGGTATTTTTTAAAAAATCATTGATCTTTAAACCAAAAGGTTTGGTGGAATATTAAATTTGATGAATCATAGCAAGTGTCTGTGTTTGTTAGCTTTTATAGACCACATTAAAGCATTCATTAATAAAGTCACACTACATTGCTTCGAGTAGGTCCTAAAAGGTTAATGACTTGATGCAGGCTGATGTTCTTATGCCTTACTGTTTGAGGCTGGCTTGTGGCAAACTTCATTCACTTTGAAAATGGAAAATGAAAAGACTTTATTTCCTACCTCAAAGTCCAGGAATTTCTTGATTCTTTTCTTCTTGGCTTCTTCCATTGTATTCTTCAACCATTGCCAAATATCTCACTCCCTTAGCTGTGCACGGTTGAAGCCAGTGGCTAGTTAGCTCAGGGGAACCCAGGAGGGGCACCGGCATCACCAGAGCCGCCAGCCTCCCTCTGGCTGTTCCTACAGGGAATTGGCAGCCAGCAGACTTGGACTTGACCATGAGTCACCCACTTTGGAACGGAGGTTATTATTCCAGAAGGATATTGCTAACTATTCAGGATTTCTTTTTGCCCATGCAGGCTCTGTTTTGAAAGAGAAAATATAAAAATATGTGCAGTATTTAAGAATAACTTCTACAGGATTTATTACATCATCATCCATCTAGAAGGCATTTGATTACATGTTTGTTGACTGACTGGATGATATGCACATTCCCTATATTTTAAAAATTTATCTCATTTGATAGGCACACATACAGTGAGAGAGAGCGAGCGAGAGAGAGAAGACTCCCATCAGCTCTTCTCAGTCCAGGTCTCCTGCCTGGGAGGCAGGAACCCAGCTACTTGTGCTATCACTTGCTGCCTCCCATCGTGCACATCAGCAGGAAGCTGGATTGGGGAGCCAGAGCCAAATACTGAACCAAGTACTCTGATGCGGCATGAAGGTGTTCTCAACTGGTGTCTTAACTGCTAGACTACATGCCTGCCCCTACATCCTCCTATTCTAAGACTAAGAGCATTGAGAGTAATGGTTTACCTGAGAATTTCTGTGTCCAACTCCGTATTAGATCAAACTATGCTGGAGTTTTGTGGTTTCTTAAATAACAACCTGCTAAATTGTATCATTCCCTACTATTAAGTAAAGTCTCCATGGACACTTCATAGAAAGTCGGGAAGTCTGTATCCTCTGAAGAAACTCCTCCTCAATGAAGTTAAGTGTGGGGGTGAATCAGGGCCTTGCCTCTGTTGGGAATTAGTCAAGCACCTGATTGGAATTGGTTTGTGGGGGACATAAAACGAAGGCAGTTCACGGGGTTGCAGGGCTGATCTGCAGCCCTTGAACCACTTCCTGACCCACTGGAAGCTGCTCAGTGGACAGGTGATCATTCCCTGGGTTGGCGTTGGGGAGAGAAAACAGAAGCTCATTCGAAAGAGGCCACCAAGGGTTATAGGGCTACAACTGTGTCCAGACTGAAACAACTCTGTGTCTGTTTATTATTGCAGTATCTTGTCATTTTGTTCTTTCAGAATCAACACAGGCTGAATTCTCTCTATAGTTTTACCACTAAACCCTCCTAGAAAGATGTGCAGCCATCAAGTTAAGAAAGACAAAACAGGGAAGAAGCAGAACAAATGATGGAGAGTTCAAGAGAAGCCCTTTGTATTCAGCATCCTTTTTTCCTGGAAGGAACTTGTTCTATTAATGTAAAATATATGTCAAGGGGCTGGTGTTGTGCCGTGGTGGGTAAAGCCACATGGACTGCAGTTCGTGTCCTGCTGCTCCACTTCTGATCCAGCTCCCTGCTAATGGCCTGGGAAAAGGAAGATGGAAGATGGCCCTAGTGTCTGGTCTGGGTCCTTGCCACCCACATGGGAGAACCAGATGAAGCTCCTGGCTCCTGGCTCCTGGCTTCGGCCTGGCCCAGCCCTGGCGTTGCAGCCATCTGGGGAGTGAACCAGCAGATGGACTATTCTCCTCTCCCTCTCTCTCTCTCTCCCTCCCTCTCTCTCTGTAACTCTGCCTTCCAAAGTAAATAAATAAATCTTTAAAAATATAAATGTATGTCAAGATTTTTAGTGTCTATTTTTCCTCTAATGTATGAGATCATTTTTTTCTTCAAAAACCAAAAGGATAAAGAAAAGCCATAGAGATATTTTTCTTTTGATTAAAAAGGCTATTGTTGGAAATTCCTTAGTTCAACATTTTCCATCCTTCTAAGAGGGTGCTGTTAGTTGTCATGTGAAAATCCATTTATTCTAGTTTGTAACAGTTTTTTATTTAATAAAAAGGTAGTTTAACAAAACCGTTTTGCAATCGCAATCACTGCATTACCACATTTTTTGTATTGCATCATTCATACTTACTTATTTAGGGCATGAGTGTAACAGACAATATTAAATATCTACTGCCACTTATAGAATGGCAGATGTCCTAAACAGAGCACTCTGGCCTCAGAATCAGCCCTTAAGGCATTTGGATCTGGCTGAAGAGCCCATGAAAGTATTTTAGGCATGGAAAGCCAAGACACTCTGGCAAAAAAAAAAATACTAAAGGAAAGATCTCTGTGAGTGAGATCCCAGTGGAAAGAACAGGCCATCAGAGAAGGAGGCACCTTTCTTTGAAGGGAGGAGAAGAGAACTTCCACTTTTTTTTTTAAACTTTTATTTAATGAATATAAATTTCCAAAGTACAGCTTATGGATTACAATGGCTTCCCCCCCATAATGTCCCTCCCACCCACAACCCTCCCCTTTCCCACTCCCTCTCCCCTTCCATTCACATCAAGATTCATTTTCAATTCTCTTTATATACAGAAGATCAGTTTAGCATACATTAAGTAAAGATTTCAACAGTTTGCTCCCACACAGAAACATAAAGTGAAAAATACTGTTTGAGTACTAGTTCTAGCATTAAATCTCAATGTACAGCACACTAAGGACAGAAATCCTACATGAGGAGTAAGTGCACAGTGACTCCTGTTGTTGACTTTACCAATTGACACTCTTGTTTATGGCATCAGTAATCACCCTAGGCTCTTGTCATGAGCTGCCAAGGCTATGGAAGCCCCCTGAGTTCACTGACTCTGATAATTTTTAGACAAGGCCATGGTCAAAGTGGAAGTTCTCTCCTCCCTTCAGAGAAAGGTACCTCCTTCTTTGATGACCCATTCTTTCCACTGGGATCTCACTCGCAGAGATCTTTCATTTAGGTTTTTTTTTTTTCCCCAAGAGTATCTAGGCTTTCCATGCCTGAAATAGTCTCATGGGCTTTTCAGCCGGATCCGCATGCCTTAAGGGCTGATTCTGAGGCCAGAGTGCTGTTTAGGACATCTGCCATTCTATGGGTCTGCTGTGTATCTCACTTCCCATGTTGGATCATTCTCTCCCTTTTTTATTCTATCAGCTAGTATTTGCAGACACTAATCTTGTTTATGTGATCCCTTTGGTTCTTAGTCCTATCATTATGATCAATTGTGAACAGAAATTGATCACTGGGACTAGTGAGATGGCATTGGTACATGCCACCTTGATGGGATTGAATTGGAATCCCCTAGTATGTTTCTAACTCTACCGTTTGAGGTAAGTCAGCTTGAGCATGTCCCAAATTGCACATCTCTTCCCTCTCTTATTCCCACTCTTACATTTAACAGCGATCACTTTTCAGTTAAGTTTCAGCACTTAAGAAGAATTGTGTATTGATTACAGTATTCAACCAAAACTATTAAGTAGAACAAACAAAAAAAATACTAAGAGGGATAACATATCAAGTTGCTCATCAACAGTCAGGGTGAGGGCTGATCAAGTCACCGTTTCTCATAGTGTTCATTTCACTTTAACAGGCTTCCTTTTTGGTGCTCAGTTAGTTGTCACCTATCAAGGAGAACAGAGAACTTCCACTTTGACTATGGCCTTGTCTAAATAAGATCGGAGTTGGCGAACTCAAAAAGCTTCCATAGCCTTGGCAACTCATGACAAGAGCCTAGGGTGATTACTGACGCCATAAACAAGAGTGTTAATTGTTAAGTCAACAACAGGAGTCACTGTGCACTTACTCCCCATGTAGGATCTCTGTCCTTAATGTGTTGTACTATGTGAATTGATGCTATAACTATTACTCAAACAGTATTTTATACTTTGTGTTTCTGTGTGGGTGTAAAATGTGAAATCTTTACTTAATATATACTAAATTGATCTTCTGTATATAAAGATAATTGAAAATGAATATTGATGTGAATGGAATGGGAGAGTGAGCAGGAGATGGAAGGGTTGCAGGTGGGAGGGAAGTTATGGAGGGGGCACTGTAATCCAAAAGCTGTACTTTGGAAATTTATATTTATTAAATAAAAGTTAAAAAAAATCCAAAATGCACCAGTAAAAAAAAAATATCTACCGCATTGTGGTGATTGGACTTTCCAGAATTAAACTTCATCAGCTTTGGACTCCAGGGCTTGACTGTGGAGTGCTGGGAAAAACTTAACAATCAGTTCCTGGGAATGGTAATAAGAAGAGGAAGTGCTTGCCAGTGTCCAAGGTGTAAAGACTTCCATTATGACCAACTAGGAGCTACCAACATTTGCTAGAATGCTACAGGCATTTGCTACAGGCAGATATGAATAGGTTTCCTCACTTTACTGTAGACACCATCCCCCCGAGTTCACATGACTATGATTCTATGATTATTTAACAGATTGGAAAAGAAGAGCTCTGTTAGTTTGAGCTTTTTTTTTTTTTTTACTGAAAGCTGTGAAAACAATTGTAGCTAAGACTAAAAATATTGCTCCTCATGTGCCGACCTTATCCAAACACCATAAGGAAGAAATTCTTGCATGTTTTTTCTTCCAAAAGTTCTTGGTTAAAATAACTTGGTTTAGCAGAATATCTGGGAAGTAAATTATCTATATGAGGACAAATTTAATGGTAAATTATTATTCTACCTCCCCTTCAGCTTTATTGAGGCCTGATTGAAAAAAATAAAAATCATATGTATTTAGGCTGTACAGTGTGATGTTTTAATATAAGTATGCATTATGAAATGATTAGCACAGAACATATCCACCTCCTCACATCATTACTTTGTGTGTGTGGGGGGGTGTATGGTGAAAACACTTGAGATCCACTCTCAGCAAATTTCAAGTATACGTTATTAAGAGTCACCACACTATATATTTGGTCTGTGGTGCTTGTTTTATATTGTAATTGAAAGTCTTTACTCTTTGACTGCCATCTCCCTAATACCCCGTCCTCAGCCCCTGGTTGTCACCCTGCTACTCTCTGTGCCTGTGAGTTTGACCATTTCTGGATTCCACATATTAGTGAGTCATGGGTATTTACATTTCCATGTCTGGCTTGTTTCAGTTAGCAGAATATCCTGCAGGTTCACACATGTTGTTTCAAATAGCAGGATTTCCTTCTGTTTTAGGACTGAATGATAGTAGAATGGGAAATTATTATGGACAGTCTAACTATATATAATTTTTCAAATTTATTTGAAAGACATAATTTTATTGCTGGAATCAGAGTCTGTAGAATGGGACACATTTAAAAGATCAATTTGTGGGGTCAATAAAAATTGATGGGCCACTGAAATCTAGCCCTTTCATGGAGAAACAGGAAAATAGTGTCTGTCGTCCATACACACACGTGCATGTGAATATGTACATAGGGTTAATCATGTGTCCAAGGTACTTTAAAGTCATGTCGAGTGCAGCTTATCATTTGCAGCTGTTTAGTAGGAATGCCTGCAAGGAGAGCAGCCTCATTTGAAGATAATGGATTTATGAGTTTCAGGAAGCCAAATGTGTGATCGCTTGGGCCAGAGTCTGTTACATATCATGTTGCTATTTCTCCCCCTTTCTTCCCCATCTGAGGTCACAGCTCAAATATGAATGTCGCTCCGAGGTGACCCAGGTGATCTCGGGCCATCCTGGGCGTGCAGCTGTGCAGGACTTGACCTTGAAGGACAGATGGCATCAAGAAGAATTCTTTTAGACCTTGTGCTGACCAGGGCTCAGTTTCTGACATTTCTGTCTACAGACAACAAAAGGCTTTCATTGTGAGCTGCTTTCTGAGGCGTGCTTAAAACCAAGTTGAACACATTAAAAGGGCGAAGAGGCAGAAATCGACTTGCTGTGCTCTCTGCAGAATTAAATAAAATTTTGATGGGAATGGATGGGAGGAAAATAGATCTAAAAAATGTTATGCCTGCTCCTCCATATGATTAGATTTAGTATTTGTCTTAGGTTAATTCTAATTCTCCCTTCATTCCAATATACATTATGTGCTATATTTCCTTTAAAAATAGATCTCTTAATTAAAGTGGTCAATGATAATTATATTTAGCTGAGTTTGATCTCCCCTTCTGATTTGGGTCAAACCATGATTCTTACAAGCCCTAAACTTTCCTTTAATAATTTAAAATTTTTATTGATTTTTATTTGTCATTTGAAAAGCAGAGACACAGAGAGACATCTCCTGTCGGTCAGCTCACTCCACAGACTTCTGGGCCACTTCCAGACCAGGATCCAGGAACTCAGTCTGGGTCTCTCGCATGGGTGGCTGTACTCGAGCCATCACCTGCTGCCTCCCAGCAGAGAGCAGAGCCAGGAGGACTCAAACCCAGACATGCTGACCTGGGACAGTGGCATCTTAACTGCTATACCAAATGCCCACCCCTCTTTTAGTAAAGCTTCATGTCACTGGGACATGGTGTGCTTCTGTGAGTCTCCTTCCAACTTTTCCTTGTCAACTAGAATACTTTCGCAGGTGTCTGTCTCGCTAGTTCAGATTCACTGGCGCATTTTCCGATTTCAGAACAAAGGCTTAACCGTGTCCTCTTGGGGAATCTTCAAATCACTCAGCACGTCAGTCTTCCGATGAACGCACTTCAGTCTTCTTGACTCATTGTATGTATGAAAAGTACAAGGCCAAAGTTCTGAAATTTAGCCATTAATTGAATTACACTGAGACTTGCTTGAATGAAAGAACAAACATGATAGCTCTAAATTCCCAAGTGATTGTGTGTCCTAGGCATTCTTCTCAGTGCTCTTGTGCATCCCTCACTTAATCTTTCCAGTAGTATGGAGGGTATTCTTATGGTCATCCCCATTTTCCAGACTGGGAAGCTGAGGCACAGGGAAATCACGGAACTTTTTTTTTAAGGTCACCTGACAAGTCAATGAAGCCAGGATTCGAACTCGAACTCAGGCAGTCTTGAGTCCACATTTCTATACAGTGTGCTGCTTCCCAGAGTGGTCTCATAGTTTGTTTTGAAAGCGTGACTCCAGGGGCCGGCACTGTGGCATAATGGGTTAATCCACTGCCTACAATGTCTTTAAGTCCAGTCTGCCCTTCTTCCAATCCAGCTCCCTGCTAATGCACCTGGGAAAGCAGCAAAGGATGGCCCAAGTCCTTGGACCTCTGTGCCAACATGGGTGACCTGGATGAAGCTCCTGGCTCCTGACTTCAGCCTGGCCCAACCCTGGCCACTGTGGCCATTTGGGTAGTGTACCAGCAGATAGAAGATCTCTCTCTCTCTCTCTCTGTATCTCTATCTCTCTATCTCTATCTCTATCTCTATCTCTATCTCTATCTCTCTTTCTCTGTGTGTAACTCTGCCTTTCAAATAAACAAAATAAATCTTAAAAATTTTATTCAAGGCAGTGTGTAGAGTACAAAGAACACTGGACTAAAGAACAGAAGATGGGCTCTTAACCTGATTTCTTTTTTCACAACTAGTTGTATAAACTTGGGCAAGTTGTCCTCTCTGGAAAAATCTAGGTAGAAATCCATCATGTTAAGACCTTATACAAGCATATTATTTATTTTAAATACATACTTGAGCTCTCAGAGGGAGGCCAGTTAGGAAGGACTGTTAGGACCTGTGTTGAATGCAGGTTCTTAGCTCAGACATTGTGATTGGTCAGGGCTCTCTGCACAACTTCCTGGATTGAGTCCCTTCTCTGCCTCCTACCAGATGTGAGATGGGTTGGTCACCCAGATGGAGAGAGCCTTGGCGTCCTCATCTGTAAAATGCAGATAATCAAAAGTGTCCACCGCAGGGGGGTGTTGAAGAAAAACAAAGAATGTACTTGAAGTATCTAGCACAGCATGTACCAGGGGGTTTCACAAAGTTCTTGGAAGAATGGTGATAAATGCTTTTCTATATGGCCGTGAGAACATTACTATCCCCATTATGCAAATGAGTAAACTGAGGCCTAGAGGAATTCAAGAACTTGCCTAAGGATGTTCATCATGTAAGTGACAGAGCCAGCATTCTAACCCAGGTGGATGAGTATTTACCCAGTACACATCCATTGCTGTTCAATAGAGTTAGTCTCTATCTTGATTGCTCATCTTTCTCTCTCTCCCTCTCTCTCTTTCCTCACATATACACACACACAGAGACACACACTCACTCACTCCCCATCACCAAGCCTTGGTTTCGTTTCCCAGAAAACAAGAGGGTAAAGGAAGGCCCTGTGAAGTCTCCTAACTTCTAAGTTCTGCAGGCCTACCCGGCATCCACCCTCCCAGCCCACCCCACTTCCTCTTGCCACATGGACACACTTGTTTCCCTAGAAGCTAGTTTCTGATTTAGCACCCAGTGTTGAGAATTAATGTTTCACAAAAGCAACTATTAATAAGAATAGCTTTAGAAATACTGAAGTTCATTCATAACGTATGTCCAGTTATTACAAAAATTCAATGCTAGGAAAAATAATGCAGAAATAATGTTGTGTCTTTAGGACATATATTAGAACACAAAAGAATTGAATGCCTTGATTTTAATATTTGTTAAGTGTGAATTTATTTCTATTAAAGGCTCCAGAACACTCTAACCCTTGAACTTCTATACAAGAGGGATCTAAAGTCATCTGTGGCTTCAGAATAGTAGGATCCTACATGTTGATACTCTCCTGACTCCTCCAGGCCCCCCGAAGAGTCTTGCCACTTCTAATTGATCCTAAAGCAACACAGGACTTCAGTCTATTTGGGTTCTCTTTTGGCAATAGCAGTTCCAACCAGCACCTTTCTGTGCACACCTTGCACTTATGAACTGTTCTGAATTTTCAGATTTCACAGTAATGCTGGTTTGAGTGCTTTTGTCAAGGGCTTTGGACCCCTAGCTGTTTCTACTGCTGTCTCTGGGTTCTAACTGTTTCCAGGGCGAGATCAGAGAGGTGTGAGGTGGCCTGACATCCACAGAGCAGTGACACCCAAGTTTCTGCCTCGCAACCTGTGCAGTTTATTTCTAACTGAAGCACTGCCCTTAACTCACTGTTATCTTGTCTTTCGGGCATCCTGTCCTTCCCTGTGTGCACTGCGGTTCGGGGTGGGAAATGACCCAGAGAGAAATATCTTTAGCATGATAAGGTCCTTTGGATGAGCTAAAGATTCACATCTTGCCTGGAGTTTTCTGACTTTTAAACATTATCTTTCACCCTGTAATGCCTGGGAAAGACAGTAAAATAGTGAGTCGGTAAATAAATGTTAACACATGCTGCAAATACAAAGGCAGTTTCTTCTGCAATTGATGCTGTAGAAAAACATGTAATAATTGTGTTTAATTTGCAGTGGTAGGTAAGAGCCCTGACTCCTTCATTAGACACTAAATCTGATTTTTGTTTGTGACCAGCATGAATGCTGACCTCTGCCCTGTGAATGATCTTTCCGTCTCCCAGAAAGTTCATGAAAAGGTCATGGAGCTGCGCGGACTTCCTCTGTGTGTGCATGGCCGTGTCTTTGCTATTGATCCAGAGAGAGACCGTTCAGAGGTTTGTTCACTTTATTTTTTAATGGAAACTTGATCAGTAATTACAGCATTTTTCTACTGGAATTCACACCTGAGTAAGTGCAGAAAGCTAACCTCATTTCATACTGGTTATCTAACCTTGGCCATAACTCCCAATTAAGTGCATTTCTTGAACCCTTAACAAAGCCAAATGTGGCACTTACTGGTCACAAGTTCAAAGCAGGAGAGAGAGAAAAAAGTGGCTTAATAGCTGGAAATAAAAACATCAGTGAATTTTTCTTATGGATTCCTTCATGTCAAATTCATATCATGAGTGACTCAAGAGTTTTCCCTTTAGATCATCTTGGCATGATCGAGGAGGCAAAATAAAAATGATTTCTAGTGCATTCTTGAGGTGATTCCTTCTTTTGATGCTGCCTGTCACCGTAAAAGGGGTTATGAATCTCTGGAAACCTGCTCGGCTGTCGGCAGCCGAGGCACCAGTTTTCAAATCAGACTGCAGTAACTGGGACCGTCGGAGGGTTTTAAATCTCTACGAGAAAACTATTGCCATTTACAAACAACAAGGATTGTACTGAAATGGTGAAAAATGCATCGGCGTCATATTTAGAATGATTGTGCGGGGAGGATCTAACAATACTTCTCAAGACTGTAAGCAATACGTATATTCATATCTTGTGCTATTTATCTTGTAGATATACAGTGCTGGAAGTTCTCGGCTGCTAGCTGTTAGGCTCACAGCACTGAGAAGGAAAGATCCCTTGGTTTGTCACTGCCGTATATCACTGTAGCTGTGCCCTTTGATTACACTGGGGCGCCACCAGTCATTAATAACAGGCAAAGCTTTTTGTCTGGCAAATGCATCGCTGTACAGTCCTTTCTTAACACCTAAGCATCCTGGTGCAGTAGCAAAGGTAAATTAGAGATGAAGCTTGTTTATTTTACAGCCACTCTTGTGAAGCTAGAGGTGGCCTTTGCAGAACCACTCACAAAAACGTATTTTTTTTCCTTGTCTTATGAACTTGTAACATTTTCATATTTTGCACTTGCTCAAGGGAATCCTGTCATGAAGTCTCACCCGAACAAACAATATGAGCACAATGTAATTACGATTTTAATCCCATCACTGTCACACTCATTTGGCTACCAAAGTATTACAAAGCGAGCTGGCATCCAAGAGGACAACGACTGAATGGACTGAAAAACCCTAGTGCGGCCATGAGTGACGATTTCTTGACTGGCATAATGTAAAGGGAAATGTGGAGCAGAATGCCTTCCAGTGTGGAGACGGCAACACGGCCAAATGCGACGCTTATGGGGTGTGCTGGTTTGAGAGGTTGCAGGCTGTAGCACTTTCCCATCAGCAATCAACCAAAGATGACCGAATGCTGCACAGCTTGGTTCTCACTTAACTCACGCATAGAAAGAACATCTCTGAATGCCACCTCTCTGTGTCAACTGGTGTCACTTTTTAAAGGTGAAGTAGGATCCTGCCATTACTTTTATTTACATTTCTGTTACCAAGTGAGCCCATTAGGATGCATCATTTCTTACCTAAACTATTGTTAACCGTTTCTTCCATTATTTTCTTATCTCTGGTCCAGTTTCTCTTAACTCAGAGTATTTCAAAGTAAGAATTGAGCCTCTCTACTCCAAAAATCTGAAATCCTGAATGTGAAATCTGCAATTTCTGATGCACTCAGATTTCAAATTTTTGGGTTAGGGAATACTCAACCCATGTAGTCTAAGAACATATTCCAAAATCTGAAACACTTCTGGCTCCTGGAATTTTTCTTTTTTTTTTTTAAGATTTATTTAATTATTTGAAAGGCAAAGTTACAGAGGGGCAGAGGCAGGGAAAGAGGCCTTCCATCTGCTGGTTCACTTCCCAGATGGTCACAACAGCCAGAGCTGCACCAATCCAAAGCCAGGAGCCAGGAGCTTCTTCCAGGTCTCCCACATGGGTGCAGGGGCCCATCTTCTACTGCTTTCCCAGGCCACAGCAGAGAGCTGGATCAGAAGTGGAGCAGCTGGGACTCAAACCAGTGCCCATATAGGATGCCGGCACTGTAGGTGGTGGCTTTACCCGCTATGCCACAGTGCTGGCCCAGCACTTCTAATAATGGACACCTGACCTTTATGAGATTTTCCCAACCCATTGGTGAATGGTGAAATCAATTTAGTGTTTCCCATCAATGTGAAAGAAAGAAAAGAAAAAGAAGAATGGAATGGAATGGAATGGAATGGAATGGAATGGAATGGAACGGAATAGAATAGAATAGAATAGAATAGAATAGAATAGAATAGAATAGAATAGAATAGAAAGATAAAACATATTTAAGCACTTTGCTGTCTGAAACTTCTCCTTCAATTGTGTGTGTGTGCGTGCATGTGCCATGGAGTGTACATACACTCACTAGCCATGGTGTCTACATACACTCACTAGTTCCATATGTAAGATGTTCTTCTGCAGGTTCTCATAAAAAAAGTTTTAAAGCCTTTGCTCTGGTCCACTGTTTCCCAAAGTGTGCTTCAAGGTAATTTGGGCTCATACCATTGGGTCATCATGTGATGAGAAATGTTCTGCTTAGTAGCTCTTTAAGAAATCTATCTAATTGGGTCAATAAGAAAGGCTTGGGCTCATCTTCATGGATCTGTAACACCTCTCTGGTACTTGCTGTAGTTCAGGGGGCCGGCGCTGTGGCACAGTAGGTTAATCCTCCATCTGTGGCATCAGCATCCCATGTGGGCGCTGATGCGAGTCCCAGCTGCTCCTCTTCCTATGCAGTCCTCTGCTATGGCCTGGGAAAGCAGCAGTAGATGGCCCAGGAGCTTGGGTCTCTGCATTGTCACGGGAGACCCTGAAGAAGCTGCTGGCTCCTGACTTCAGGTCAGCTCAGCTCCGGCAATTGTGGCCATTTGGGGAGTGAACCAGCAGATGGAAGACCTTTCTATCTCTCCCTCTTACTGTCTGTAACTCTGCCTCTGAAATAAATAAATAAAATCTTTTTTAAAAAAGTGTAGCAAGTATCCAATGTGCACTGAACCTGGGTTCAATACCCATCTCTGGCCAGCGCCGCAGCTCACTAGGCTAATCCTCCGCCTGCGGCACCAGCACCCCAGGGTTCTAGTCCCGGTCAGGGCGCCAGATTCTGTCCCAGTTGCCCCTCTTCCAGGCCAGCTCTCTGCTATGGCCCGGGAGGGCAGTGGAGGATGGCCCAAGTCCTTGGGCCCTGCACCCCATGGGAGACCAGGAGAAGCACCTGGCTCCTGCCATCGGATCAGCAAGATGCGCCAGCTGCAGCGCGCCGGCTGTGGTGGCCATTGGAGGGTGAACCAATGGCGAAAGGAAGACCTTTCTCTCTGTCTCTCTCTCTCACTGTCCACTCTGCCTGTCAAAAAATAAAAAAATAAAAAAAATACCCATCTCTGATTCCTGACTCCAGCCTCCTGCCAATGCAGACTCAGGGAGGCAGCAGCGATGACTCAAGAAATTGGGTTCCTGCCATCCATGTGGGAGACCTGGACTGAGTTCCCAGCTCCCAGGTCCAGCCTGTGCTGTGTGCTTCCAAATTGCAAGCATCTGGGGAGTAAAACAGGGGGTGAGAGTGCTCTCTCTCTCCCCCTCCAAATAAATAAATTTTAAAAATATTAAGGAATTCAAAAGTACAGGAGGCACATAGTATAAAATTGTGACTGGCAAATGCAAAATGCTAAAAATTTTACTGAACTTGAGATAATACTATTAATTTTAAATTAAAAATTAAATAATCTTTCTAAAGCACAAATCAAGTCTCATCATTTCCTCTATATAAAATCCCTCAGCAGTGCTCCTCTCTCTATAGGATCTGATGCTTGTCTCCTTTTCCAAATTTATCTCCCACAACTCTGCCCACACCCCAAATCTGTACCTCCTGCAGGGGTGCCAGTTATCCCACTCCCACCCTGTGACCTCTCCTTCACCCCATAAAGACCCTCTCAACGTGAAGACTCCAGTCCTGCAGGCAGCCAGACCCCCTCTTCTGCACTCCCTCCCACCCCCACCACCACCTCCACCCCCACCCAGCACCTTATTCATGCTGCAGGAATACCATTTTTTTTGTACAATGATCTCTAAGTCTTTTTTTTAAAGATATTTATTTTTACTTGAAAGTCAAAGTTAAACAGAGAGAGGAGAAGCAGAGAGAGAGAGAGAGGTCTTCCATCTTCCTGTTCACCACCACCACCACCACCACCCCCCCCAATTGGCTACAACAGCACCAATCCAAAGCCAGGAGCCAGGAGCCTCCTCTGGGTCTCCCAAGTGGGTGCAGGGGCCCAAGGACTTGGGCCATCCTCCACTGCCTTCCCAGGCCATAGCGGAGAGCTGGACTGGAAGAGGAGCAGCCAGAACTAGAACCGGCTCCTCAGAAGTAGAGCAGCCGGGACTCGAACCAGTGCCCATACGGGATGCTGGCACTGCAGGCGGCAGCCTTACCTGCTACACCATAACGCCGGCCCCTCTAAGTCTTTTTTAGAAAACATTTTTATTTATCCTAAGAAATGAAGTACTTTATTCACATTGTCTCTAAGCATCCAAGATAGCTCCTGGTACATATACACAGTGGGCCTACAAAAGTATATGAGAATGAACAAATCCTTCATAATGGAATGTATATGTGGCCTGAGACCAGAAGAACCAGTTGAGAAGCAAATTATAAACCCTCAGGTTACTTCACCAGCATAGAGAAGGCCATAGGGGATTTGAAATTAATGACAACCAGACTAATCTAGACCAACGTTTATTAAGTGTATGCCCAATATGTAGCCTTCCACATGCATTATCTCATTCAATCTTATAACAACTGCAGTGGCGGGGGGCGGGGGGAACCTGTCATTGTCCTCAGTGCAGAAATAGAGGCTCAGAGAAAGTAAGGAAGTTGTCTGAGGCCACCAGCTCTCGTGGGAATGAGGGTGTCTGTCCCCAGAGGCTGCCCAGCCCCAAGCCGCACATCCCTTAATTTCTAGGGAGAGTGGGACTCTGTCTGGATCCTGGCCCTTCCAGTAATTCCCCACACTTGATTCGTCCCCATGGTTTGACCACAGGCTTGCCCCATAAACTGTCTTCTCCACAGAAATACGCACCATTTTTGTGCTTGGCGGCAGGATTACGCTGTAGATTGCTTGGCCGTTTGACCCAGCTGTTTGATTTCAGGCGAGATATTTAACCTCTCTGTGCTCCAGGGTCCTCAAGCTTGCATGGGCTACTATTTCAAAAGGGCGTAAAACGTGTCTGGCACGGTAAACGTGACCAGCGTTGGTTGAATAAAACGCAAGTCCTCCGGATCGCGCCATTCCCTGCAATCCCTCGCTGCTTTTAGCTGCCCCGCAGAGGCTGTCACCCACGGGAGATTCTACCAGAACACTGTCAACCTTCTGACGCATTAGCATCTCTTTCATTCTCCCGAGATGCCTGCTTTGGATCCAGTCCTGTGCTGCGTGCTACAGAACAAGACCGGAGCAAGCTGAGTCTGTCCTCAAGGAGCTTACGGTTGGTCAAAAAGCAGAACAGGACAGAGAACACTGTCGCCATCCTGTGGCATTCTGGGGTTTCCCAACAGGAAAAAGGGAACAAGTTTGAGCCTGTGGGGTGTATTCCACAGAAGGCCTAAAGCCTGGCCCCTTGCTGGCAGGACTCAGATTAAGCTGCTGACTTTGGATTTCTGCCAGCAAGGTCTGTTCACTGAGTCCCAGCAGGGCCACACCTGATGACTAGTTCTGGATACCACGCTGCCTGGATCTCAAGGCAACCTGGTTCTCGTTATCCCTAGCAGGGGCAGGCTGGACCTAGAGGGGACACAGAGCTGGGAATGGCCTTTAGGGTTCTATGGAGAGAAGCAATGTGTTCCCCAATAGGTAGAAACTTAGATGAGACGTACAGAAGCTTCTTCCCAAGCCAGGTCTGTATGAGTGAGAGCAGTGATCTTCTGTTCTTTGGGGTGATCACAGAGAGAGTAGCAATGAATTATACTGGAGGAGATCTAAGTATTGATAGGATTTCAGCAGCTGGGACCAGAACAGGAGCAAACCCAAGACAGAAAGGAGGGACCAAAGACCCAGTGCTGAGAAAGCACCAGGCAAGGGTGAGATGTGTTTAGGAGAATTAGGCTAAGAAGCTAGGGGAAATCGGGCAATAAAGCTGGTACTGTCTTTTAGAATAATCACCTCAATTTTCTCATTCTGGAGGGTGGTCCTGACCTGTTTATAATATACCTTTTTGACACCAATTCTCTGTCAAGAACTGACACTCAGTGTTTCAGTGGTCCCCCACTAGGGAGGAGATGGAGTGGTAGTGTGGGCAGATATCCAAATTGATGAGGAAGGATCTTACTTCGAAAAGGTCACACATTAGCCCATCCTGCACCCAAGCGACAGTTAGCCAATCCCTGCTCCCAAAAAAAACAACTGCCAAATGCCAGACTGAGCTTTGGTCGAATGTGGGGCTTGTACTTGATGGTACTTGAGATTTCTTCTGGGCTCTAGTTCTAGAGCTTTCTTCCCCATGCTTGTTCATGCTGATGACATCATCTCCAAGAGTATTATATTTAAAGAAGTAAGAAATATTTCAGTTTAGCTGGAAGAGCGGCTACTAACTTTTCCATTTCATAATAGAGTACTGGTATTAGCCATCTTGGTCATAAATTATAGATCATTCCAATAACTAATACATTGCATGCCTACCTGTGTATAGGAAGTTAGTGTGAAAAGACAATATGAAATATGAGTATGACATTGTCCCTTTCCTTGAGGAACACATAATCTAGTGTGACACACACTTACACAAATAGGCGAGGCAGTGTAACACAATGGTTGTGAAGGTGGGCCCTGGACAGTGTCACATTGCTAAATATTTCACCACTGGTGTTCTGAAACAAAGTGAGGGGTACTAATTTGTAGCTCACGTCTAGCTGATGGTATAAATATTCTCACAATAACTTATTTCAAGCTACCAACGTGATGCCACTGACTGCAGAGTTGGAAAGACATGTTCACAATGGGCTCCTGAAGTTGGCTCTAGGGATCAGCTGAGTGGTTTGGAGCCTTGGGCTCTGGCAGGTACTAGTGTGGCACTGTTTTGTGATTCCTTTAGGCTGCAGGGGCTTCATCTGGATGGTGGCATGATAGTACTGTTTGTCTCATGGGGTTCTATGAGAATTCAATAAGGCAAGCAATGGAAAGCACTTAGTAAAATGTCTATGGTATGATCTCAATAAGGGTGAATGTAATTACTGTAATTACATACAAACAGGGTGGAGAGATAGTTTTCAGGTGGGAAATTCTAGGATTTAAGAAGAAAATAAAAATGTTTATATAGGTGGTGATGGTGAGAAATGTGGGTAGGGAGACAGCATGGCCAGGACATCAGATAACAAAGTCCTGGCTATATTCTGAAAGCTCTTTGCAGCCCAGTTTGTGTTACAGGTTGACTCTTTAGGAGTAGGGGGATTTTTTTGCTGGGTCATGTTGTGAGAGTCTTGAATATAAAAAGATTGCATGCTTAGAACAACATGGGGTCTGGTGTTCCCAACAAAACATCTCTCACCAAGGGCGATGTGAATGTCCAAGTGAAGTGAGGTGACTGCTGCAACTCAGCTCCCGGGGAAGCATAACTATTCCATCATTAAAAACATATATCCAGTGGCTCCAGCCACGTCTGGCACTTGACAAAAGAATATCCAGGCAGGCTCTGGGTTTCAGACATCATTCAGTACCCCATCTGGAAACACCACTGGGCCAATGAGAGCTTCCAAATGGGTGTATCTTCCCTAATCTTTAGCTCACATCAAAGACATTTCCTATCAAGTACATGTTGCAGAAATATATGATCTCACTGAGTGGGGTCTGCAGTTCAAAGAATCACTAATTCAAAAGAAATCTCTGCCTTCTTGAAGTAACTTGCAAAAAGAATGTCCTCAAGTATTGCAAGATAGGAGGAAATGTTACTTTCTACTGAGCTGACCAAGGGGAAATTTGCTCAGTGGATATGGTTTTCTAGACTGTCACTTGTTTAGGAAACACTTTATTCCAAAATGGTTCACTTGCCCTGGATTTAAATGCTATCACTTCAGGCTTTTTTTTTTTTTTTTTTTTTCAGGCAGAGTGGACAGTGAGAGAGAGAGACAGAGAGAAAGGTCTTCCTTTGCTGTTGGCTCACCCCCCAATGGCTGCTGCGGCTGGCGCACCGCGCTAATCTGAAGCCAGGAGCCAGGTGCTTCTCCTGGTCTCCCATGGGGTGCAGGGCCCAAGAACTTGGGCCATCCTCCATTGCACTCTCTGGGGTGCCGGCGCCGCCGCAGGCAGAGGATTAGCCTAGTGAGCTGAGGCACTGGGCCCAGGCTTTGTTTTGTAAACAATGTTTAGAAGGCCTCATTATGTTAAATAGTCTACAAAGTGCTCCAAATCACACTGTTTTTACAATAACCTTAGCATTTGTTCCTTGCTTACCTACTGGTTTCAAACTGGCATACATTGTCTCATTTCATTCTCACAGTATCAGTGAGACGGAAATCAGGTAACCTTAGAACTGGAAGATACAAGTGAGACCAAGCTAAAGACCTTCCCTCTTCATTTTTTTGTTTATTCAACAAATATGTGTTGCATGTTCTTCACTGAATCAATACCAGGATTCCCCACGATCAGGAAGAGAGGAATCCCTATGCTCAGGGCACGCATGTGCTCAGTGGGAGGCAGACAGTAAAAAATTACACAAGTAAATGGTCAAGATAATGCAAGATTCTGGTGTGTGCTCCGAAGAGAATGAAGAGGGTTCTGTGACCAAGAGGATTTGGGCAGATAATTGTGTGTTGAGTGTTGCTGTCAGGAGGCCTGAAGCCTGTCTTTGGGTCGAAGCATTTCAGGCAGAGAGGGGCAGGAGCAAAAAGCCAACAGTGATACTGGTGTTGTTAAGGAAACAGAGGAGCCCGGCGTGGCAGAGTGAAATGAGCAGACGGGACAGTGAGAGAAGACCATGCAGGACAGACAGCCAAAGACCAGATCCTGAGGACTTTGAAGTTCAACCTGTGCTATCGAGGAGAGATCCATACCTGCTGGGAGGGGAATGGACTTACTGGGGTAAAAGTGGTAGATTTCCCTAAACAAAAGTATTTTTTTCTAAACAAAGTTCCAGTGGTGCATTCTTTGGGAAGAATCAAGCCATCAAGTTTTACAATAACATTTCTTACCCATGTAGGACCAAGAACCAAGCAGACCTAGAACCATGGGCATTTGAGTTGCACCAGGAGGAGAGAATTAATTTAAACTACAAATTAATCACCTGCAAATTCACTTGAAAAGATTGTCAAGAGTGCTGGACAAGTTTGAGTCTTCTTTTCTGGTGTGGGTTGCTGTCAGGTTATAGCTGGAATCAACCTGAGGGGCTCCTGGTACCATTTTTTTTTCCGGATTAAGTTCACAATGCATCTTTCTTGCAGGCTACTCATACCCAAGATGGTGATGAGTCTCTGAAGATCACCCTATTCTCAATCTAGGGATCTCTGTGTGTAACTAACATGTATGCAGATGTAAATTTTCTGTGTTGTTTCTTTTCACGACCACCTGAAAATACTGTCTGGCCTCATTCAACTCTTTCGATGGCACTATATGGGTCAAGGAGCAAAAAAACATATTCATGTCCTCATTTTCCCTCATTAGAGCAGCCCTCAGAATATGCGTTTTCTCTTTCATACACAGACACGTGGATGTCAGGCTATAACCTAGAAGGCAAAGTCTAGTTTGCAATGATGACTATGTCATGTCAAGCCCCAGTACAGCATAAGGTGCTGTGTTATTCCCTAAATATTCATGGTGTATCTGTCTCTCAGAGCCAGAGTTCTCACAGCTTTCAGAGCGAAGGCCGGGTAACAGGTCGTTAAGCAAGTTTACAGGGGCAAGAGGCGGCCCAGGCTTCCAGCCTCCTCACAATGCCTCCAGTACATGACCACTGCATACCCCTCATGTGGAGCCCCACCCTGGACTAAGAGATCCAAGTGAACATTGGCCGCACCGACAAGCCATGACGTCAAAAAGGCATTGTCACTTTCTAGGTTTCTTATTCTTGTTGTGTCATCCACCTATCCATCTCTCCATGTTGCGCAAGTGTATCATTTTCTACCTTCAGTTATTCCAAAATATTTCAAACCTGTGAGGTTCCTGGGGAAGTAAAAGCATTTGGAAGATGACAAAGAAATCCTGACCGTGAACTAGCAGTAACAAACAGCGACAGCCCGCAGGCCAGACAGTCGCTCTGAGAGATGCATCAAGCAGCTGGCTCGGTTACCACCACGTGCTTGTAGTTTGAGTGATGGGCGCACCCTCGCATGCTTCAGTCGTCACCATATCCCCCTGTAAGCAGCTTATACCCTGGTATTAACAGCAGAATCTCCTTGAGAAGTGAAAACTGGTTATGGCTCACGTTTGGGGAATACAGTCACTGAGGTCATTTATTTTTCTTTAAAAAAATATATCTTAATATATTTCGTGACGGTCCTCGGCTCCTGTCCAAATAATGTCCCAGGGAACAGGTCGCCGTGGTCATGCCTGGTTCTGAGGTGGTGACTTGTCATGAGCTTCAGGCTTGGGTGGGGGCAGAGGAAGAAGCGAGCAATGATTCTGTTATTGGGCGGCAGGGAAAGAGTTTTCAGAAATGCACAGTATCTTGAAAGTTGGGTTTCCCATCACCATTTATATTCCTGAGGAATAGATGTGTCTCTCACTCTGCAGCAGTGTTTCGTGACATTTGGATTTACAATGTTCAAGTTGAAGTCTCTAGCCCCTTGCAGTCTGTCAAAAACAGCTTCTTTGTCCATTTATTTTTGTCTTCCACACCCAGTCTGAATATCTTTTGTAAATTTATACTTGACAACCCTCGTATTTCAGTAGCTGGCTTCAGTTTCACAATCCACCTTGCTTGCTCAGTTACATTAGCTGAAACAACAAATTTAATCCATGATGTCAATAGTAAATTATAGCACAGAAGTAATGTATGTCTGACATCATAAAGGTCAAGGCCGTGGTAAAACACACTGCAAATTCTGGAACCATTGTATTTGATCAAGTGGTGGGCCTTTGCTAAACACTAACATTATGAAAATCAGATTAGCACTGAAAGCTGCATTTGGCTAATCTTATTTTTTAACATATCTTTCCTTGAATGGAAAAATTCTGCAAGCAGAAAGCTCTTCTACTCTATACTGTACTGTGGATTTTGCTCCCATGGACATTGGCTGTGTAATTATATTTTATATTTGGTAGTGGATAAATAATTAAAACGAGAATTACTTTCCTGAAAAGATTCATTTAGAGCACACATTTTTCTATTACCAAAGCTGCTGGACGGGGGAGGGGACGTCGCCTCCTACCTACCTAAACTACCTTGCCATTAAAGTAGCTAAATTACCTCGGTGAATTCTGAGCACAGAAGTGCTTGATGAATTGCTTTTGCATAAATGCACTTTCCCTTTGCTAGAATCTAATTTTATGAAACACACTCGTGTGTGTGTGTGTGCGCATGCATGCACACACACACACACACACTTACCGAGAGACCCACACATACCAAAGAACCACCGAACCTTCTCAAGAAGAAAAATTGAAGGCTGGATTTTTTTCTCTATAGAATGAATTTTTTTAAACATCGCCAGTAATATAAGCATCTCTGAGGAAGGCCCACATGGCTTCATCTCCTGCAGGAAAGAGCAGTGCATGAATCATTGTTTTCACGCAGAAGTGTTTCATGCTTTTCATTGGTACTATCAATTGTACCGTCTGATTTTTTTTTTAGTATCAAAATTTCACTCTGGCTTAAGCTCATTTATTACAAGTGGGAAAAAATAATCCTTCGTCAGAGTGAACCCAGAAGCCTGTGGATGAAAGGGTCTGAGAATCCCTTCGCATAATTTGTCTGTTGAAATGGTTTGCTTTATCATGGGCTACCCCAGAGGCCAAGGAGGGTTCTTTTGCGGTGACATTTCTCACTTGGCTCAGATGTGTTTTCATTTGTTAATTAGAAGCATTTATTAAAATTTGCATGTATCTTGCTACATGTGTTAAACAAAGGAAAGAACATAGTGTCTGGCCCGAAGACACAATGTGGTGGAATAATCTGGTAATGGCAGAGACATTTGCTGTTTGTCCTAGAGAAGGGAGAAAATGACTTTAGATCCCCCCTGCACTGAGGGCTAACTGGCCACTTGTGGCACTGTTTTTCTGTGTGCATTTGAGTGATTGCTCTAAGGAATCTGCAGAAAACAAACAGGTGGGCAGAAATAAAGGAGACTCTAGCGCCCCTAGTCAGGGCCTCTCTGAACTGACTGTTTCCATTACTGCATCGCATATGTGGTGACTTTGGACTTGGGCCAGAGGAAAGAGAGCAAGTGGCCCAGGTGGTGAAATCCCAGGTGCCAAGGCCAGCTTCTCTGCCTTACTTGCAATCACTTACCATGAGCAAGCTGAAGAAACCTAGCCCTCAAACTGGCCAGGGCTCAAGGTCATATAGCACATCAAAGGAAGAAAATGACTCCTGGAAAGTAATTGCAATGAATAATTCCCCAATTTTTATTTCCAAGATTTCTTTAATATAATAATTGTTGCCCATGCATATCCCCAAGAGATCATGAATGAGATAGGGTTCCTGTCTTCAAGAACCTTAAGATTGAAAATGATGAAAAAAATACATAATCCTCTAAGTAGTTTCTCAACTCATAATCCTTCACCATGTCACACTGCTGCAAAGGAGGATGGGTAAGTGGAGAACAGGTGTATGTCATTCATGCTGGACTTAGTCACAGTCTACTGTGGTGTACACTGGCAACATGACCTCAATGATTGTACTGATTTACATCAGCCCAAGATCCCTGCTCTGTGCTATGTACCTTCCCTTGTATCATCAATGTGTATTGTCATGTTTGTCTTAATAAAAGAATAGAAAATTTAAATTTCTTTAATTTTTGATACAGAGTAAAATAATATCTTTGATCATTTAGGACAGCAATCGGTTTTTCCTTCTCTGATTTAATCAATAGGATGTTTTGTTTCCCAGATGAGTAAATGGATAAGTGAATGGCAGTACAGTTATCTGCCCATGTGTTGTTAATGGACTTCCCTTTCACTCTTGATAGTCAATAACATTTGCAAAAGTGTACCCTCCTACTTTAGCCTTCAAGACATAGAACCTTTGCACCATCGTACTTCTTCTTGTAGCTAAGTAATAGCAGTGACTAACAACTGTTGACCGCGTTCCATGTCCTAGACACTTCAGTGGCTTCATCTCATTTCGTGCTTGAGGTAGGTATTGTTAATTTCCTGTTTTGCAAAAGAGAAAAATGATGCTTAGCAAGGCTGAGCAACCTTTAAGGCTATAACACAGTGGATTAGTTGTTAGCCAATGGATTGACTGCCTTTGGGTCAGGTGTCTACCCTTACCCCCAAAATCTGTTTGTGCATCCAAAGCTTTCAAATGCCAATGTTTCCTTCCTCTGAATTATTCTCCCCGATAATTCTCTCAGTCCCGGAGAGACAACTGCACTTTCTGTAGAGTGTGTAAAACAATGGTTTCCTGGGCCCGCCTCATCACCTCAAGCAAGCCTGTTAGCTGCTACTCTTGGCAGGAGAACTGGGAACATGACGAATGACGGCCGTCTGCTCCCGGAATAAACAAACTCTTCATTATTCCATTAGCTATTTTCCATTTCCTGCTAAGCCTAACAATTTATTAGCACTATTTAGGTTAATGTATGTCTGTATCATTTTACATATTTACTTTATACTCGTCACATGATGGCACATTTAGGTGTTCAGATCCTCTGGGCGGTTTTCTGAAGACTGAGTTGAGAAGATAGCTCTTCCTGTGCTGGGGAGACGGCCGCTCATCCCTCTCTAGGGATCATCTTTTCTCTAAGGGCTGAAAACAGATCACTGCATGGCCACCGTGAATCAAGTAGGTTTGAAATGTAAAGTAGCACTGGGAAGAAACATTTACCCTTGCGTCTCTGTCATCCTCAGCTGAAGGTAAATCTCATGAAGTGTATTGAAAACAGCACCAGGCGAGACCTCAGCAGCCCCCAAGTCGCAGCCCTCTACTAAGGAGGGGTTTTATGAGATCAGTAAAGACATGTGGGTGATGACCGTGGGAGAGATTCTCAGTCAGATCTCTTTCACAGAAAGGCATTTATTACACGATCACATGTGATCTGGAATTGGAAAGGGGAATCAAAGTCTCAGCAGACAGAGGGCGCTGTGGGGTCTCTTCTGATCACCTCTCTGCCCCCCTTCCTCCCTACTCGATGTGGTCTTGACTTCACTGTGTCTGTTCTCTGTGACCTCGCTGTCACACGGGTGTGGCCACTGTTCCCTCCACACTGATGACTTCTTCCTTCCTTTCCTCCAGGGTTTAGAAAATTGTAGCCAAGGTGCTCAAGGAGCCAAAGACAACCTGAAGGTGTGCTTTCTTTGGCCAGCTCAGTGTTTAGTCTGAATTTTTTTTTGCAAGTCATGTATTATTGCCATATAACGCCAAATTTGCACAATTACCTTATTAAGATGAAGACATTTGAGTTTAAATGTACTCTACTTTGTACTCACATTCTCTACTTCCTTCTACTTATAGTTTTTGCTACTTAACTTTCTATGACTCTTCATGTCCTTCTTCCCATCCAAATAATGTGTTATATTATACACTCATACACACACACACACACACACACACATACACACGAATACATTTCTCACTACAGATCCTCATTTGATCTGTTTGTCTCCATTTACATTTCTCAGAAAAAACCTTGCTGCACCACAATATGTAATAGGTAATTGCATATACTGGCATGTTATTCTAAGTGGGAAAGTACTATTTAACTTGCACAATGGCATACGAATGCAGGGTTGCTGTTATTGTATTGTTTATGTGGCAGTATATATTAGGGTCATAGAGAGAGATCTAACTTTCTCAAAAATTCCTCTCCTGGCACATGTGATGATTTATTAGTTTGGAGCTTATCCAAAGACCTTAGCTAAGAAGCCTAGTAGTTGAGATGTGGACTTTTTTTTTAAACTGATGTAAGCATACCTGTGGGTCTTCTCTAAGCATTAATGGGGCACTAATTCAGATTCAGACAAATGGCTTGGAGTTTGGTTAAGTGGGATTTCTGAAGGCATTTAGGAATACCTTGAAAATAATTTTTTTTTGGTAAAACAAAGCCATCAGTATTGAAACGTGTGTGATCTTTTACTTATGCTTACAAATTTGGCCCCTTCCTCATAATTGATACACCTACTATGTCTATTAACATAAAAATTAACCTGTTTTATTCTGTTCCAACTTCTTCTGCCAAAGATGAAAACTATTCACAGACGGTAAAATAAGGGGAAGCAGAAACTCTTCTAAGTTTCTGCAAGCTCTGGGCACTAAGGCTGGATGTGTCTTTCTCAGAGTCTCATTTTAAAAAGAGATAAAGAGAACCATTATCAAAGAAGCCAATATAATAGATTGATGTTCCTTATATGTATTTAGGCTTAACTAATAAAGTAACACATTTTTACAAAGAATATGATCTCAGAAATCTCATAACTAGAACTAATTAAGACTAGTAATTAACTTTGGAAAGAGCCCAAAAGCAAAGAAAACAATTAGACAAATGATCTCTTAGTCCAAGATGCAATAGTTAGAAACTGCCTATGGCTCATTTAAATATCTCTTAGGCTTTCCACCAGAATCATGGAAACCAAATAAGCTAAATGTTAGCCTGCGTGCTATCTACTTTGGTCCAATTCATGGGGATGTCACGAAGATAAGAGATCATAGATGTGATGACACAGCAAGCATTTAGGAAGCCAGGTGCTATAAAGATATACCCTAGGTATCATTATCACTATTCCCATTACCTGTTCTGGCAAGCCTTTTTCTTCAAGAATGGTGCAGTGTACTATCCAGTTGTAAAAACTCTAAGAAGTAAAAACAAACAACCAAAACAAGACAAACAAAGCAAACAATAAATCCCTTGAGTCAACCCAGGAATGTTTGGGGCTATTATCCTTTCATCTGTGTGGGAGCTCTGCCCTTTCAAAGGCTGCAGGGAGCTGAGCACAGAGCTTAAAAGCAACACTGTTATGGGACCAAATCACCGGGTTTATGAAATGTTGTGTGTAGGCAGCAGGGAGTGGGTGTTGTTAATCCCTTGTGGTGCCTACAAGTGATACAAAGATTCCTAACATGGAGGAATTGCATCTATGAAGAGGCTAAGAATTAGAAGGTGATACTGCCAACATAGCTTCTGGTGACTAGTAATGCCTTCACACCAGTACCAAAATGGTATAGTTGGAGTAGTTGGCAAATATTACAAGGCTTATTTATTATCATCATCATTTGAGCTTTTACAGCTGCCCATGATTTTTTTTTTTAAAGATTTTTGTCTTCTGGGTACCAAATGACTAGCTAGAAAGCTATAATTTTAATAGCAGGTTTTCTTTGGACATTATAGGTATTTAAAATAATAATAATAATAATAATAAAGAGACAATTGTTTTTTTAAAAGGATGATAAGGATGATACAGGAGCATACGTGTCTCATTTCAAGGATGTTAAGTCAGTATTTGTGGACCACTATGTGGAAACAATGTTAAATGGGACATTATGACTACAGAGAGAGAGAATATTAGGGGAGCTGAAACAATGGGAGAAAAGAAATTTTGAAATTCTTTCATTAAATCAGAATCTGAGAGTTGAGAAGAATCCTAGATGTTATCTAAGCCAATGCATCTAAGATTTTTTTTTTTTAAATTTTACTTAAGGTATACAAATTTCATGTATTTCATATATGCAGATTCAGGAACTCAGTGATACTTTCCACCTACCCTCCTGTCTGCCCATGCTCATCCAGGGATTGTATTAAAATGCAGTGATTCAGAGGATGGGTGGGTGGTATTGAGGTTCCACATGTCTAAGCAGCTCCCATGTGATGTATCTATAGACTATATGGGTATCCAGGGACTAAGGCAGCTCCCTCCCTGATAAATGAGTCCTGTCAACCACATGTCACCTTTTAAGCCTGTTATGGGCTATAGAGTTCACAAAGCATTTTCATATGTTTTCTCATTTGATTTTCATGATCCTATAAGTTGGGTCACAGCTAATTATCTCTATCTTATATCTTCCTCTGCCTTCTCTGCCCATTTTACAAATGAGAAACTGAGGCGTAAGAGTTGGATTAGGTCTCTGGTCACAAAGAGAGAAAATCAGAACTAACGCCTTCTTACTCAGCCTCCATCTCTCACCTAAGCCTATGTCTCTGGAGGTGACTGAGGGATCAGAAGTAAGAACCAGGGAGCATTAAGTGGGGAAAGACAAAAGCCACTCAAAGCTGCCTTGTGGTTCCTGCTATATCCAGTTGGTCTATCTTACCAGGACCACCTCAGGATATGAAATGCCTCATAGAATTGCTCACAACGAAGATCATTGACAGCAAAATGCATTTATCTGTCCTCTACTATGCCCATTGGTTAGCAGCCCGAGTTGCTATTGCATGTAACCTGAGAAGGCTTCTCTCAGGATGGTTTCTAGGAAGCCCAGGGCTTGCTTCATTTCTCATAGCTCATCCCATTGGCTGGTGTGTAGCTGCTCACAGCAACTAGTCTCTTGTAACCCTTTTAATTTTTGTGGCATTACTTGTAATATCCTCTTTTGCTTCTGATTTTATTTGAATCTTTTTCTCTTCATCTAGCTGAAGTTTTGTAAAAAATTTTTATCTTTCCAAACAATCGTCAGTTTCATTGATTTATTTTTTCCATCTTCTTTTAATGCTTAACTTTACTATTTCCCCACTTCCACTAACTTTGGGCTTATTTAATTATTTTACTTCTTGAAGTACAAGGTTAGATTGTTTATTTGTGATCTTTCTTTTTTAATTTTGGCATTTATTATTATACAAACTAATAGGCGCTGAGAATAGAATAGTTGTTGCTAGGGGCCACGGAGAGGAGAAACTGAGGAGTTGTTCAATGAGAATAAAGTTCCAGTCGCGCAACATGAATCCATTCTAGAGACCTGCTGTACAACATAATGCTGTCATTGGCAACACCATATTGAGCACCTAAGTGTCATCTCAGGTTAGGGATCCCTACCGCAAGGGTAAGCTAACAACCTCAAATCAACATTTCTGGAGGTGATGAATCCGTTTATTATCTTGCTTGTGTAATGATTTCACAGGTGTGTGCATATGTCCAAACTCATCAAATTTACACATTAGATATGTACAAATCTCCACCTATCAAGAATGCTTAATAAAGACTTAAAGAAAAAGAATCCGAGGCAGGGAGGTGAGCACTTTAGATGAGGCGCTGTTAGCACAGTCTCTAGGGGAAATACGCTTCTGCAGTGGCCAGTTCAGAGGCACAGCCATAGGTTAGGGCAGGAGGTGACGCCCAGGAAGCTCTGATGTGACAGATCATCCTTAGCCTGCTTTTGTATAAATGACTTATGCTAATCTAATCGAGACAGTGGCATTTATTCCTCTTAAATTTCACCTTATTGATTTTTGCCTAGCAATTGAGCCTGGAAAATATTTAAAATATTCTGTTTACTTCATTTATAATTGTGCCATATTGGCCAGTTTTGCATGTCCATTCAGGTGTTCAGCTGACCTAGATTCAAACTTTAGCTCCATTACTAACTAGCACTGTGACCTAGGGGAAGAAATAAATTAGGAATAATTACTACATACATCATAGAATTTTCATTCTAAAGATTAAATGAAATAATCCTTGTAAAAGTTGTTTAGTATATGGGTCAAAATAAGTGCTTAATAAGCGTAAACTATATTTTAAGTCTGATGACTATAATTTTTTATCATCAACTAAGTAATGGATATCGAACAGGAAAGGTTTAAATGAAGAACACAATAACAATTTTCTGAATCTTTCATTTAGGTGAACATGAGCTCAGGGATCATAAAATTTCAGTTTTGAGAGTACAACCACTGAACTGGAGTTTATCCCAAGAGTTGATGTCAGCTGCTTTGGTGAATTAAAGGAATGCCATATCTGCATAACAGTGCTATTCAAAGTGTGGTCCAGCAGTGCTGGTCCATCAACTATCACTAGTCTGAAATGAGATATGTACACAAACTGATATGATTAGGTTACAGATTTTTATAGCAATTTAACATTGCCTTGACATCCAAATGTATGGTCAATGGTTCATTTCATTGAACAGTAACTGACCAGATGAGGGAGTGTTGAACTTGTGAGTTATACATGCTGAATAGTATGACCACGTTAAAACATGTAATATTTTAAGGCTATCAAATGCAATCCAAAAGTTTATAAATACAGAATCACTATCTGTTCAAAGTTGACTTACATTTATACACTTATAGAATGCATTACTTGTGAATAGTGCTTACTTATAAAGTAAGCTTCATTTGGGAACAAGGTAAAAATTAATATTCTTTTTGTCCTTCTTGTTCCCATGAATATCTTTGTAAAACTGGTGTCTCTGTTATAAATGTTATTCGAACAGAAACAGTTTTATATACAGTTTCCCCTATGAGTAGTATTGTCATCAGTCTGACGTAGATAAGGTAACAAGCGGGATCATTCATCACATTAAAATTAAATACTGTTACTCAATTGTTCACTAAAGGTGTGTATATAGATGTTTAATATGAAGATTTTATTCCATTCATAATTTAATGTTATGATTGCAGAATTACAAAAAATTTCATGGTAACAGCAATTTTCTCTAATTTTTACCTCTATAGATGTATTCGATGAACAATGTGTACAATTTTTAAAAATTAATTTATTTTTTTCTGTTGCATTTGATAATGTAGGTTGTCAATTGTAACTCAAAAATCTATAAATGCAGACTCTATTCAAAAATTAACATAAATTTAAGTATATGTTTACAAAATTAGTGGACCTGCCTACTTAAATTGAAACATTTTGTAAATTATATTGAAATACAATTTTATGTCTAATGAAACTAATATTGAAAGAGAGCATGTATTTTTTTTTACTCATAGTTTATTGATTTTACAAAAGTTATCAATCTTTTGGAAAATTTTTAAAAATCGATTTTCACAATAATTTGAGAAGCACTGTTCTCAGCTATTCACTTGATTTACCAAGTCATCAAAAAAAGAGAGATGAATAACTCTTATACAACTAATATAATCCTTATAAAATTTTATTACCTATAAAACAGCTGTGATTATCTCACACAAAATAATGTAAGGCTGAATTATTGTTTATGAACTAGCTTTGAAGAAAGGTTTAAGGCCGCCGCCGCGGCTCACTAGGCTAATCCTCCGCCTGCGGCGCCAGCACACCAGGTTCTAGTCCCGGTCGGGGCGCCGGATTCTGTCCCGGTTGCCCCTCTTCCAGGCCAGCTCTCTGCTGTGGCCAGGGAGTGCAGTGGAGGGTGGTCCAAGTACTTGGGCCCTGCACCCCATGGGAGACCAGGATAAGTACCTGGCTTCTGCCATCGGATCAGCATGGTGCGCCAGCCGCGGCGGCCATTGGAGGGTGAACCAACGGCAAAGGAAGACCTTTCTCTCTGTCTCTCTCTCTCACTGTCTACTCTGCCTGTTAAAAAAAAAAAAAAAAAAAAAGGTATAAAAAGCATCTACCAATTTTCAGATTCACAACAACGTCCACTGGTCTCATCCGTAACCATTGAGTATTAGAAGTGGAAAGTATCCCAGAAAACGTCACCTTTCAAATTATGATGGGTTCTCAAGACCACACTAAGCATCTACCCCTGGCAAAGAGAGCCTTGGAGTGATGGGGTGAGAGGGAGCATGGGTGCACATGGGAACCACCACTCTGCCTCAGGTCCATTTTTAGGTACAAAGTTTCCACTGATCCCATAAAATGAACAATACAGTCTGGCCTGGCAGCTCTAACGTTGAAATAAAGCTTTAAGCCATTAGCCAACATTTATCTCCCTTGGAGTACCTTCGTATATTCTGGGATTACCAAGACTTGAAACAGGTGAAATAAAAGCAGAGAAGAAAGGAAGTCATCAATAATAACAAAACCCAGTGTACAATTTTTTTTTCAGGAAGAAAGGGAATAAACATATTCATGCTTTAAAAGTATCTTCATCGAGATATAATTAATATAACATACAATTCACCCATGTAAAATGTACTATTTAATCATTTTAGGGGCGTGACAGAGTTGTGCAGCCATCACTACCATCTAGTTTCGAACATTTGTTAATATATTCACTTTTAGATAAATATTAATCATACACACATATGTATTCTAAGTTTTATTGAATAGAAAAACAAATCTGTGGTCACCTCACAGGAATTAAAAGTGCCTACCCAAAGGAGCTTGGCCTCCTGCCACTTGTCTGTTTATTGCTCCAGAGAGAGCTGAATGAGCAGCCCAGGGCCGCACAGGTGGGCTGAAGTGAGCACCTGCTCTCCCTGCTGTGACCCCATCCTGGCTGTGAGTGGTCCTCGGCTCTTCCAGGCAGGTGTTGGCTGTAGCTGGGTCTTACCAGCCCAAAGTCACTGGTGCTACTCTTTCCTTCGTGTTGACTCCTGCCTGGTTGCAATGTATTTTTAAGGCAGCCACAGAGCATAAGATAATGATTTTACTTCTCACTAACCTGGTTCAAACTGGATGTCCTCAGGGAAGAAAATCTAGGTTTCCTCATTTCCTCTCCTGTATTTCAACTTCTAAGTCCCTTGCACCACTTCCTGCTTCCAAATATGGTTCGCCTTTCTGATATCCCCTCCACACAATTCTCACCCTTTTCTTGGACTGTTTAGGAAACTGGATTGCCAGTCTTGGAAGGGTATATGGGAAAACTGGTTTTTGATGAACTGTTATTATTTTAGTGGCTAGACATTCAGCCAGAGAATTATTTTCCTAGATGCAAATAACACATTCTTTTCCAAGTACACCACCCCCAGAGTGTCCCAGCACCAACCACAGCCTCACGTGGAAGGCTTCATGGATTAAAACAATAAATGTGTTCATCTGGGAAGAGGGAAGAGAAAGAGAATGTTATTTTATTGGAAAACCCAAATGATTTAAAAATAAATATAGAGAAAATATAGCTCCCTAATGTAAACTTCACTGTGCAAAGGCAAACATCATAAAAATGTGGTCTCTGTTTCAGGTGTTCTGGAAACAAACTCACTTTCAGGGTGTGGGGAGCGAACTCAGCCAAGCAGTGACAGAAGGGAATGGTTCCTGTGTGTGGAGGCTTTCCTTCCTTCCTTTTTCAAATAATCTTTTCTGCCTTACAAAGCTTTAGGGCTAGAATTTTGGTCCTGATCAATAGTTAAACAGTGCTTTCACTAACATGCATTTTTAAAAAAAAGTCAAAATTTAAAATGTTAGGCACACACACACACACACACACACAGGTTTACCTCTTCATCATCTTTCAGGGAACCAATTGCAAACACATTGTCTGTGTGAAGAACTTGAATGACATAAAATCACATCCTAATTAGAGCTCTTCCATGTTTTTAGAATTCTCACCATGACCCAGCACTGGCCAGGAATACAACTGGCCATGCATTCACAGGGGGAACATTGTAGACCAGACAGTTAATGAGCAGCTCCTTTCAAGCTGAAGAATGCCATGCTGAGTCCACTGGAGGGAGTTCGAGGCAGACCAGAGAAAGGAGCCCCCTCAGGGCAAATGGGAGTTCCTACAAGGAAAACAGCTTCTGCCTCACTGCCTCATTCTTGGATCCCTTGACGCCACTACAGAACACAGACCTACCCCTCTCCTTCATTCCCGTTAGAAGCACTTTCCCAAACCCAGGAAACTGTCAAAAGAGAAATGTTGCCTGAAGGCCTTTGAGTGGAGTTTTTCAACAATGAAGGATGTCAACTCCAGATTTCCCAAACAGGAGCAAACTGGCAATGTTTCCAGTTTTATTTTTGCTCTATGATTCTGGCATCTGTTTCTGCTCTGTTTGCTAAGGTTTTCATTAGAGAAAATACTGCATATACAGCTCCTTTCTATTATTAATACATATTGTCCTTTCTGAGTGATGAATTCAGACAAGTAAAGTCTCTCTGTCTTTATTTTCCATCAGAGTTGGTCATAAATCCTGCAACCTACAAGTGATAATGTGGTTTGGCTTCGTGTAATTGTGCTGGCTGGAGCTCTGGACTCTCATGGCTCCAGTTTTATTGTGTTGGGAAGACGGACAACTCTTCCAAGTTGCTGATGGAGATGTTGGCGGTGGCCCAGCTCTCTTGGGTGATGATATGTGGTCTGCTTTCTCTAAGGGATTGCTTTCCTCCAGCAAGAAATTTCCCTCATGGCAGCATGTTCATCCTCTGGAAGACTGTGCATAAAGTAGACATATTTCCCCTCTCTCCACCAGTTAACGGGAGGGTGAGGGTGCAAGAGTATGTTGTGTTTGAAAGCCTAAAAGAAAATAAGCAGTCACCTTAAATGCATATGCACTGACTCTCCTCTCTCTCTCTCTCTCCCTTTATCTCTCTCTCTTCCCTTCCATTCCTTCCTTCCATCCTTCCACATGCATTTATAAGATACCTGCACTACACAGGATATCACAACATTCCTAAAGGAGTTTCATGGTCTGGTATGGAAGACACAGCGACAATGGGACATTCAGGGAGGAATGTCAGTTTTCATAGTTTCTGTGTTGGGGTAATTTTAGTTGCTGTAACAATAAACTTCAGAACTTCAGCGACTTAACACCCCCAGAAGATTAACACAGTCAGATGCCAGTCCAAAGCAGGTGTCCCAGAGCTGTGGGAGACTTTGCTCCACATAGTGATAAGGGTCTCAGGCTTCTATTGTCAGACCCGACCCTACCCTGTATCTTCAGAATTGTTTCCAGCCCTCAGAGATAGCAGAGAAGGCATAGTCACTTCTTAGACACCCAACTTCTGCTCGTTTTTCATTGATGGGATCTTATCACACGACCCCGGCAAGCTGCAAAGGATGCTGGAAAGAACAGTCCCCAGCCAGGCAGCTGCATTCTGGCCACAGTGTGGAAGAGACATAGAAACTGAATGGACAGCAATAAGAAGATGAGTGAATTCTCTCCCTCAATGATATTTAGATGGTAAAGGGACATTTGGTAGGCTTAGAAACACAGATCCAACCTCCTGTCTTCCAAGTAAGGACACGTGATCTTATTTATGCCTCTTCTCATTGTCAAATCCCCTGGTACAGTGTGATTCGGCTCATTTTCATGTTCTGCCTTTTTTTTTTTCTTCCTTCAAGCGATCATAAAAATTAAGCCCAAAACAAATGCAATTCTTCAGCTAGCAGGTTTGGTTGCCCTCTAAGACACCTCATTTCCAAAGCTCCTTTTAATGACTTGCCGGCTGACACTCAGGGAAATGAGCCACTACCTTGGAAGTCAGGTTTGTCGGCTCTTTTTGCCTCAGTCCCCTCCATTTTTCTCACAGCCTCAGTGAGCACAGTTTCTTCTCATCCTAATGTGGTGGGGAAGAAAATGAAAGGAAATTTTCCTTAATGCAATGGTGAAACTTTCCAGTTGTGAAGCACTTTGAAATGCAAACTAATTAATAAACACAACTCTTTTCCAAAGCAGTAAAGATTGCTGTTCTCATTTTTCACAGCTGAGAAGGCTGCAGTTAAAACAGTTTGCCCCAGGCAGTGTACCTTCGCTTCAGAAGAACTTTGAGGCACCAGCCCTGTATTCTCTCCGGATAGTGTGTTGTCTCTCTAGAGAGTGATTGGCTCTTATATGGGTTGGAGCTAACGGTGACTTCCTCAACAACTCCACAGTGCCCCTGGCACCAGCCATGCAATTAATGATGTTCTTGTCACAAACTGTGAGTGACCCACTAAAGGGAATAAAGAAAGAGTGACTCACTGGATGGCCCTATCAGTCCCAAGCACTTGGAGAGATTGAGGAAAGGCGTTTGTAACCATAAGCACCTATGCTCAGTGGGGAAATCACAAAGATAAGTACTTATTATGTCACTCAGACTTTAAAGCCAAAATTATTATGGCCATTGCACAGATCGAGCAATTGAGATGGACATTGCTGCTGTCAGTGATAAATCATTAGTGGGTCTTTCATCCCAATGCCATCATTTTGTCTTGGCTCACAAAGTGGCAGTGCACTATACACAAATGGCACTGCAGCTATTTCAGTAAGACAAAGATTATCAGAGGTGATGTTAGGGGAGGGTTTGGCTTGGCTGCATCTCTTGGAATGGAATAACTGGTTCCAAAGTATACCATAGCAACATAATCACAAATTAGTCTCACTAGTAGTAGAAGCTGTAGCCAACCTGGGAAATCCAAAATGCTTTTACTGTTCCTACAGTTAATATGGCAGTTCATACAGATATAAAAAAAAGTATAGGAATGAAACATATATCTTGTGATATGATTGTCATTTTTAGCCTTTGTTTATACCCCTGTGGAACTGTGGTCTGCTTACCTTTTACTTGTTGAATACTATTGTTAGCAGAGAATTTTAAAAAATGCATTTTTCCCAAGACCTTCTCATAGTTTGGTTATGAAGCATAGGGCCTGTCATTATAAACATAGTTGGCTGTCACAAATAAGAGAAATCTGAGGAGACAGCATAAATCTTTTTTTCTCCCTTCTTGGAGTACACTACTTATGGAAGAGACAGATCAGTAGTCATGGGTAAACCTGACTAGGACACTCCGGGTTCATTTTCATTTGTGACTATAGACATTTGCTGTTGACGTTGTAAAACATCACTGTTGAACATGCGAGCCGCTAGACACCTGTGGCTATTGGGCAAGGCAATGATGTTGGCACAAATCGAAACATACTCTATGTATAAAAAAACCACACTGAATTTTGAAGACTTTATATGATGACAAGATGGCAAAATATCTCATTATTTTTTAATATGGATCATATGTGGGAAGATAATATTTTGGAAATATTATATTCAGTGCAATATTTCATGATAATTAATTTGACCTGCTTCTTTGTGCTTCCATTATATCACTGCTAAAACATTGAAAATTCTCTATACGGATCTCATATTTCTACTAGAAGTGTTTAAGAGTTTCCTAAATAACAGACATTCAGACTTCCAGAAACCTTAGTTATTAGCAACAGCTTCATTTACAAGGAACAGGAAGAATGTTTTCTAATATTAGACAAGACATTAAAAATATTTTTTTAATCTTTCTCCCTTGCCAAACTCCTACACATCCTCCAAGACAGTGATATGTCACTGCCATTTAGAAATCTTCCGTCACCACCACGCCCCACCATGGGGTGGCCTGAAGCTGGGTCAGACACTCCTGTTTTGTGATACCACAGCCGGACTAAAACCAAACAGCTGATTTGTCTCTTCATCCTGTTTTCCATAAATCCACAGGATCAGAACTTCTGTCCTGCCCTTGATTTGTGTATTTCTCATATGTGCCTCAGTACTTGAAACGTTTCACAATCATTTATTAAATGATTGTTTAATTGAAAAATGAATGAATAATAGTAATTCTTTAGTGGCCATTAATAACAGTTTACAGGATCAACATTTTACAAAAGTTATGTCAGTTGACTCTCAGAAAAGCAGTTGGGGAAAAATCCTTCCTGTTTAGAACTACCACATTTTATGACCACAATTCTTCATAATTATTTTGCCTCAACTTAGGAGTAATATGAAAATGATATTGATCACTACATAAAATTATAAAGTAAAAATGTATATGTATTGATATAGTACAAGCCAAATAAACTGGCGGTAGAAAGGCTACACAGTATGGTACAGTATTGTGAAATACATGAAGCATTTGTCAGGAATTCAGAAGGTGCCTATAGAAAAATTAATGTTGTGTTTGGGTTGCTATGTAATTTATTGTCCAAACTCAGACACTCTGAGAGTTAATGGCAGTGTTATTTATTCTGACTTAAAAAGCATTAACTGGAATGTCAGAAACAAATCAGGAACTATGTTCACCCTGGTTATATTAAATGAGAACCATTTCTCAAGTAAGTGATCTAAAGTACACAAAGGATGGATGGGTTGTCCCCGGGGATTGATGGAAAGGTAGGGACCCTCACTCTTAATGGGAGTCCCAAGAGTTAGAACCAGTGGTCCAAGGGTCTGTCTTTTCCAATGGCTTCTCCCTCTTTAACAGAGGAAACCTTTCAGCAGTTTCCTCCAAATGGAGAAGTCTCATGGGCTCTGCGATTGGAAGCCCATCAGAAATTACTCGAATCAATCTGTCCCATCAGCTGTGGGAGAGTCCTTCCTGGACCCACGCTGAATCAGCCAACACCTTCCTCTTGCCGCTCATCAAAGAGGCTGGAGAGAAGGAGCTACAGCTCTGCAGCTTACTGCCACAAGCCTCTGTCACTGTGTCATTTGTTCCCACTGATCTTGGAGAAAAAGGAAGAGCCAAGTTATCTTGATAAGTGCTTTCCATGAAAGACATTATTATGATCTTCATTTGAGCTATGAGGAAAACATGACCCTGAGATATTAGAAGATTTGCCCATGGACTCAGGGTGGAGATTTCTGAGACCCAGTCTAAGGCACTTTGCACTGTGACACATTGCATCAAGGATATGCTTTATGAGGACTGCATACCACGATCTCATTTACAATAGAAGCTTGAAAGTTTACTAAGAAATAAAGGGTGCCAGTCTGTTTCCTACAGGTGTGTTCCCTCCAGTGCCCTTCCTTAGGCTTTCTTCCTGGGGTTGGATGTGATTCTGCGCACCACGTACGCACAGCAAGTCTAGAAGATGCCTGCACTGCTGGCGCTCCGTGGATGCCGCCTAGCATTATTTAAGTTTTCATTCAAAATCCCCTTTAGGATGACTTCTGTGCACCCGAAGTGCCCGTTCAAGAAGATCAACAAATGGCTGAAGACAGATTTTTCAGCCAGAGGAAAGAATTATTACCTTACCATCAGTCTAATGAAAACAGAGGTGAAATACCAACCTGCACTAGATAAACAGCACACCAAGCCATCCATCACACTCAGCCGCAGTAAGCAGAACACCCTAACCGATTTCACCTGACTTTGCGGGGCCTCACTCAGACAGGCGTCCACAGCATCAGAGAGCTGGGACCTTTCCTGGCAAGCTTCTGTCAGAATAAAGACCTAGGCAGGAATCCTTTAAGTCATTCCCTCTCACAATCTAAGTTTCCTTTTCTTCTTACCGCAGACAGCAATAGCTTCTTAGGGGTTTGCTTCTCACTCGCGTGCTCTGTTAAGCTGATGTTGCTGTACAGGACTGGGCTTCTGCCCATGGGTCTATCCTGTACCTCCAATGGCATCTGATAATGAGCATATCCACTCATTCAATGGAAATGCCTGCCAGGTAACAGGTAATCCAGGTAACAGGCACTCCAAGCAGAGAAATATAAGCTCCTCCTGGGAGCTCAAAATTCAGGGGAAAAGAGAGAAATCTTGCACAAACCACTTTTTTTCTGGGTGGGGTGGGATACAGAGAGAGAGTCTTCCATCCATTGGTTCACACTCCTCAAATGCTGCAATGGCTAGGGCTGGGCCAAGCCAAAGCCAGGGGCTCCGTCCGGGTCTCCCACATGGGTGGCAGAGACCCAAACACTTGGGGCATCTTCCACTGCTTTCCCAGGTGCATTAGCAGTGGGTTTGATGGGAAGTAGAGCAATCAGTACACAAACCAGCACCTATTTGGGGGATACCAGCATCACAGGCAGGGACTCAACTCACTATTCCACAGTGCTGGCCCTGTCCAGACTTTTCTTTCTTTTTTCGCTTTTTACATATATTATCATCCACTGTGTCTTAACAATCGCATGTGAGGTAGAGGAGGCTCTATTGAACTCCCCTTCAAGAAGGGGAAACTATGAGTTAAATGGGTTCTATCATCTGCAGTCATAGAAGAAAACTAGAAATCTGGATTGTTTTCAAATGTGTAGATTTCACATTCTCTGTATTACGTCAGCCTTCTTTGATCCCATTTTCAGATTTGCTCATTTAGTCCAGAACTCTGCAAGCCAAATCTTCTGCAGGACTACCAAGTCAGTTCCCACGAGACCCTCCACCACCCAGCTGTTCCTCCTCTATCATTTTGTTGATGAAGGGCCTGCAGTGATAGGCTTAGGGGACCTTGGTAACTTACAATACCCCTATTTAAGCCTGTAATAATAGAGGGGATTAAAATTATGTCTGCAAAAATTAAAGAAAATAAGCAAGGAAGGAGAGGGATTGAGGGCAGAGAAAGAGAGGGAAGGAAGGATGGTTATCATCTTAGAACTCTCCCTATGAAATACATCAAATCTGTTCTCTTTATATTAATAAAAATTGTTAAAAAAAAAAAAAAGAGCAGCTTGCAGAGGTGGCTGCTCCTAAACTCAGTCTGAGGCAAGTACAAAAATATGGCTCCTGGTTGAAGACCTACTTAACATTTTTCTCGAGTCTCCTTTCCTAGAGTTCTGAGCCTTCACTGGTCCAGAGATCTAGGTTTCCCTGTAGGAGTGATTATGGAAGGCAAAGCAACAGTCCTGCTGCTGAGTGTGCAATAAATAGATGGTACCAGGTGGTGGTGAAGCCTCCATGGAGACCAAACAGAAAGGACTCAGAGAGACCCGGAGGAGGGTGGTAACCGATAGCTGTCACTCTTCACTTCTTACTCAGAGCAGCCACCCCCCAGAGCTTATGGGTAGACGCAGAGGATATATAAACCATACTTATTCTTGGGTTCCTTGTTTCTTCCAGTGCACATAGCTTGCTTCAGAAAATTCATTTTGCTAACATCACAATGTTTGTGTGCCAAACGCCATCAAGTCAAGACTAAATGTTGATTTCTCATTTTCAGAGTCTGTTTATTGGAAAGCACAATGCATGTTTGTAAAAAAAAATAGATAGCAGTTTTACATGCATAATAAATGTTTGACAAATTGTTAAATTGTTTAAATGCACTGTATGTTTTTTGGCCTGAAGAGTCCCGGTCAGGGAACTTATCTTTGATGTTTCTTATTCAGTGTCCCTAACTAATATTTGATCTTGTGAAAGATGAGGTGTGACAACCTAAATAACAAAATATGCACAGAACTTCTGATTATATTTGGGAGGAGGGGGATCCATTGTGACCTCCAATGGCTGGGTAATGGTATTGGTAAAATAGATCAGAAGCAGAGAGCAAAATCCATAAAGCAGGGATTGTACTGATAGGCTCTTCGAGTTTTGCAAAGTAAGTGACTACTCTGTGTGTTTGACTGTATTTTTCCAATGGTGAATAAAACAAAGCACTGTACATTTTGTTAATATGGACTGTTGAGGAACATAGTTGAAGAGGTCTCACATACAATGTTGATGTCTGTCATCTTTGAAAAAGGGAGTCATAATATAAAAAAACCTGAATATTAAAAATGTTTATGCAATGTTCATGATATGACAGGCACTAATACTTGTAGCAAACCCTGATGCTTTTAGTAACCCCAACACACAAATGAAGAAACAGAACCCAGCCTAAGATGAAACATCGAGCGAGCAGCAAAGCTATTGTTTGGACTCGAGTATTTTCTCAGATACACTGAGATGGCCATACTCCATCTAGTTGATTCACAAGAAGCCGATGGGTAAGGGACAGTGTTGACTATCTGTGATGGGGATACCACTTGCTGTGCTGCAGAATGCCCTTCATCCTCTCCATGGAAGTGTCTCCTGGTATATCATCTTCAAGACCAAATTGTTATTTAGAAATCTGCAAAGGGAGAGTGAGTGGTTTTGGAAGATGTTCTTATGAGCCTACAGGATTGATGAGATGACACTTGAAATCACATGCTCATCAGACACACACACACACACACACACACACTCCCCTGTGCAGTGTCTGGAAGGAGTCTTCCCTTCATGCCCATTGCCATCATTTTTGGGACAAATCTAGACAAATTCCAAACCTCTGTCTCTCTGGTAACTTATTTTGTAACCCAAAGCAGCTTATCGGAGGTGATAGTCTTTCTTTAGTTTGGGCCATGCTGTATCTCCAGAGTAGGTTTGTTTTGTAAGTCAATGTCTTAGAATGTCAATGAGTATGACTTTTAAAAATCGCTGGGATGGCGATGGAGTTCCACAGTTTGAAAACTTTGAGAAACACAGATGTAAACACAGTGAACTTGGCATTGTGACTATGGGAGATCATCACAAACTGATTTGAGAAATACTGCAGGACTTGTGTTTTTCAGGGTAGTGGGCTATCCAAGGCTACTCCCAAAAGCCTGTAGGAAAATAGAGTTAAAATATGTTTATTTTGATGTAAAAAATGTTAAATTCAATGCATACAAGAGGTCTTCAAAAATTTCACTGCAAATGTATACTATGAAAAAGCTAGGTATACATTAAAATTTTTACACCAAAATAAGCTTATATTTTAATTCAATTTTTGCAATAAGCTCATACTCCTGTGTCTAATGAAGTCACTTTTGCCAAACATTTTGTCTTCTTCAATTATGCATTAAGTCACTTAATGAGTAGAGGTCAACCACTTCCCCTATTTTCAAGTTTCTGAAAGACACCTCAGCGTCACCACCATGTACCATCGACCATTGATTTATTTCCATGCCTCTAACGCTTAGAAGGGGAATCAGCATTTGAGTATTCATCAGTTTACTGAGACCGTGTCTAACCACATTACCATCTCACCTACTGGGGCTGCTCTATAAAATGCCAAACGATAAGAAGAGCTGAGATTTTTTATTTTTTTCTTCTATGAATGAGAAACTTGAAAGTAATCCTGCTGTCAGGTCAAAGACAAACTTCACCTGCCCAGTTGCAGATCCACCATGCGTACAAAATGCAAAGATAAAGTTACACACAGTTAGGTGCTGAAACATGGAAAATCCAACTGACCCGAGGGCCACGATCATTAAAGTCGAGCGGGACTTATCAAACAAAGGGCCTAGAGACTCCCCAGATATGTACAGCTCAAGATCAAACCCAGAAAGGCCTTGCCCATGTCTGACAGATACACTGAGGGCCTGTCTGATGCGCAATCTGAACTTTGCTGGCACTGACTCAAACCTCTGCCATGGACTTTGATCATGTTGCTCCAAGCGTCACAGGATCTCTGACGACACCGAAGCTCAACCACCACTACGAACAAACACAAAAGGTGGAGAAGACTAGAGACGAAAAGAAATATCTGCAACTTCCATCACATGCCGGGGATATAACATCATGTTGAGAAGTAGTCAGTGTCTCAGGACAGAGACATGGACATGGACATTTCCTTTACAGATATCATGTCTTCCCACTTCCCTCTGGGTATTAAGTTCATGGGCATCGAATAGCTTTTTGCATGTTCTCATTTATTCCTCTAGCGCATCACACTTTGTAAGCCACATTGTGTGCTATGGCCATCACAACTGTTTGACGTCACCTGCATCCTGGGCAAACATAGTGAGAATTTGTTTGGATGGAGCTCTGGGCTGGAAAGCTGTCCCCACAATCAGTTTGACAACTTTGAGAAAGATGTAGTATCTGTCCTTATTTCTTGTGTACCTTTTCCTCAGGAGGCTGCATTCAGGGAGTCTGAGAGCGTCTGTGAGGCAAGTGTTGAGAGAAGGAAAGCTGGTGTGTGTGCGGTGTGTGCTGATGGAGCCCGGGCAGCCTGGGGAGCCCGTCAGAGCTGTGCTGAGTGATGGCCCACACTGTTAGCTGGAGCCAGATGTTAGGTACAGAGGGATTTGTGGGACCCACATTAGTTATGAACTCTGGGGCTTATAGCTATTGGAATTCCTGCTGCTGGCATCTCCCTCTCACATGTCTAATAGGAGTTGTTCCCAGCGCACAGAGTAACTATGATGTCACAAGACAAAATAGCTCCTTTAACAGCTAATTGGACTAGTGTTGTAGTAGCCAAAGAACAGGCCCCTGAACAACTGCATCAAAGTAACAATAAAAATTATAATCACTTATAAATTGTATTATTAAATAATTTTTCATCCCATGCTTTCCCCTGTGAAGGCAGATTCTAAAGCCAAGCTCCTTGGCCACTGACATCATCCACTTTCATCTCTATGCATGAATTTCCTGTAACGATACGGGATCACGTGCTCACCCTGTTGCACGTGGTAGTTCTGCAGTTTGCGTAAGATCCCTGGGTGGTGTGTGTTTGTGTTGGGATTCTTGTACTCAACACGATTATGATTAGCTGAGCTTTGTTCTGTGTTGAATTATATTACTGTCTCAAATTATTAAAATTTTCATTTAAAATAGTTTTCAAAGAAAAAAAAAAAGACACAGCCTGGCCTATTTTGACCTTCCAGTCTAAGACGCACACATTAGATCCTAATAGACTTCCGTCCTTCTACAACCATCTGCCAAGGTGCAGGATGAGTGCCCTTCCCTCAGTGCTCCTCCTCAAGCTCACGCCACTGCTCATCCTGTTCTTTGTGCCTTGGCCTCACAACCTCCGTAGTGTCCCTGGGCCACGCCCAGCCTTTGCACCTGCTGTGTTTTCAGGCTGGCTGCCCTCCTCCAGCTGTCCACTGGGCTCACCCCTCACTTCCCCCAAGTCTTTGTTCAAATGTTACCACCTTAGTGAGATCTCCCCTGGCCACCCTTTCTGGAGCTCTCCCTCCACCAAACACTTCTCATTCTTGATTTTTTTTTCTCCTAAGCGTTTCTGCCTATACTATAAATATATACAAATCGTGTATTTTATTCTTATCTTTAGTGTTAGTGTCATCCCTAGCAGAATGTTAAGACAGAACTTTTTTTGTTTGCTTTGCTCTATTGTGAGTGTGCAGGGGGAATTTTTGAATGAATGGAATGAATGAATGAATAAATAGGGGCCAAACTGTCTGCTGGCCCCTCATGATCAAGTCAAATGTGATCTCTCACTGGGAGGTGTTTATGGTCTCGTGGAAAAGACAGATTTTTTTTTTTTTTTTGACAGGCGGAGTGGACAGTGAGAGAGAGACAGAGAGAGAAAGGTCTTCCTTTGCCGTTGGTTCACCCTCCAATGGCCGCCGCTGCAGCCGGCGCACCGCGCTGATCCGATGGCAGGAGCCAGGATCCAGGTGCTTTTCCTGGTCTCCCATGGGGTGCAGGGCCCAAGCACTTGGGCCATCCTCCACTGCACTCCCTGGCCATAGCAGAGAGCTGGCCTGGAAGAGGGGCAACCGGGACAGAATCCGGCACCCCAACCGGGACTAGAACCCGGTGTGCCGGCGCCGCAAGGTGGAGGATTAGCCTATTGAGCCACGGCGCCGGCTGGAAAAGACAGATATTAAGTATTTAAAATATATGTCCATAGGAAAACCTACAAAAGTTGTTTATAGCAGCTTTATTCACAATTGCCCAAACTTGGAAGCAACCAAGATATTCTTCAATAGGTGAAAGGATGAATAAAAGGTGGTACATCCAGATGATGGAATATTACAAAGAAATAAAAAGAAAAGAGCTATCAAGCCATGAACAGCTCTGGAAGACACGTAAATGAATGCTACTAAGCGGAAGGAACCAGTCTGAAAAGGCTACACATTGTGTGATTTCCACTATATGGAATTATGGAAAAGGCAAAACAGTGCAGATGGTACAAATGCCAGTGGTTGCCAGGCGTTAGAGACAGGGATGAACAGGCAACATGCAAGAGTAAGAGGACAATGAAATCATTCTGTATGTCATAATGGTGGATACAACGCATTGTTTGTGAGTACTTCAAAAAGTTTGTGGAAAATAGGAATTATGAGATAAGTTTATTTTGGTGCAAAAAAAATTGAAATGTTTCTTTCCCCAGAATACACATCTGGGCATATGCTCATCAGCACTGAAAGCCAGGGAAACACTAAGGATTAGAGTTATTGTCCGGCTACAATTTAGTCAAGCATATTTTTGAGGACCCTTCAGATGCAGATTTCAAAATCTTTTTTGCTCCAAAATAAACTTAGGTTTTAATTATTTTTCCCACAGATTTTTGAACTAGCTTTGTAGTTCTATGAGCTTATTCAAACCCATGGAATACACTGCAACCTTGGTCAATCCTGATGTCAACTATGGATCCCGGGTGATCATGATGTGCCAATGTAAGATCATCGTTAACAAATGTCTCTCTGATGGGGGTGGGGATGGGGATAGTGGGGGAGGCTGTGTTGGGGGAGGTGGGAGAATATGGGAGGTATCTATACCGTTCACTCTTTTTTGCTGTGAATATAAAATTGCTTTAGGAAATAGTCAAAAGACAGACAAGTGTATAAATAATCTGAGTGTCAACAAGATAACCAGTTTGGACATGCAAAGGGCAGTGTCTGTTCTCTGAGGGGAAACTTACCGCAGGGATCTGCGACAGGGGTTGGCAGTGGGGCCTCCCTCAGGCTCTCTGCTGAAGTGATGTCTAAACCAAGGCCTGGGCTTTACCGAAAGGACCAGAGGCAAGACACACTATGGAGGGTTCTGGGCATGGAAATAATAATAGCACGTTCCAGATGGCTGCAGCTAATGCAAGAACTGAGAAGGACCCAGCAGTGCAGAGAAGTTCAAGGGGAGAGCAGAGCCAGGTCTCGAAGGCCTGGTAAGTGATCTTCGGGTGACTGAGTGCTGGGGGGGGGGCCTCAGGGAAGTGACATAAGAATAGCCCTTTAACCAGATTTGTGAGAAACAAGAAGAAAATTTAAAATGCAGTAGAGACTACCAAATCTCCCTGTGAAAACTGGCTGACTCTGGACCAAAAAATATATATACATATATATATATATATATATACAAATGAAATGATTTCTTAGGGGCCATACAGTGTGGGAATACATTGAACCCAGCCCAGCTCCAACATTTTCACCTGCCATGTCCCCCTGTCTGGAAACATTCTTTTCTTCTATCCGAACCGCCTCACCTTTCAGAAACACAGGTGCAGTCCACCTTGGCTGCAGAGCCCTTTGTAGCCCTTCCTGTCCTTGCTGGTGTTTCTTTGATCTCCTAGAGCACTCAAGTGCACACCCTACAATTTAGTTCCTCATGGTCTACCTTCTTGGATAACCTGACACCTTACTACACCAAGCAGAACGTCCTCTTCTTGCTAACAAGGACCCGGCTGCTTGCCTATCTCCTCCCCACCTACCCAGAGAAGGGATGAGAGCATGCTGGGTTCTTCCAAAATGTATCGATGAATTCAGGTCCAGATGACTGAAGATACTGACATTTTGCATTCTTGGAATGATGCTTTAAATAGTCACACTTTATAAATGAGAACATACGGGTGCATGCAGTTAGCAGTCAAAGCCAAGGGAAGCACGAAGCGTTCAACTTGCTACTTGGCTATGATATAGTAGAGTAACCCCAAGAAAAAAAATAATCTGAAAGCGCCCTAAGGTAGTTGGGAGTTTCTGAATAACAAAGGCGGAATATCCAAAATTAGGAGCAAATTTCAAATATCATCTGAAATGAGGCAGTTGTCATTAGAATACGCACTAAGGCCAGAAAAACCAACTTCAGTGACATTTGGCCAAGTATATAGGCTACCACGTACCTCATGACAGTCAGCATCGACAACCAAAATCACAGGTAAAACATTCTAGAACAGCTCTATTTCTGAAGCAAGACGTGAGCCCTCCTTTCCCACCCTCCCTTTCCCTCTCTTTTTTCTGATATTGAACAAGAACAGACTAATTAATGAGTATTTCATTCACGTGGCCCTCGGTGTCTTTTCGCTGGCTGTCAAGGCCCACGAAATGGATCAACATAAAACACTGTTACATTTCCTGAACCTAGTTTCAAAACCTCAGTGTACTGCAGTAAACTCTCTTTTCAGTGAAAATTTGATGATGTTTTACTAAGCCCTTGTTGAGAAAGACAACAATGAATGGGTTCCACACTGCTGATCCAGACCAAGTAGTTTGTCAAATGCTACAACGTGCTCATCCATAAAAGCTATAGAAGGCTCTCTCCCCCTGAACTATGCAGCAATTATCCTAAGTTTATTTTGTGTATCAGTTACAGCCTGATGGGGCTGCCAATCACACAGCTCTGGTTACAGGTATGTCAGCATTTCTATTCTAGGTCCTCATATTCAGGAGCTTATAACTTGGCCAGCAAAATGAATCGCAGAATGAATCCTGCCACATCAAACTCACTTCCCAGAGGAATTTTTTTAAAAATGCAAATTAAGACAAAGCTCTACATTCTTCACCATTCTTACCTTACCCACAGGCTCCAAGGGAAATAACAAGCCTTCTTCCTTATTTTTTTTAAAGACTTATTTATTTATTTGAAAATCAGAGTTACACAGAGAGAGGAGAGGCAGAGAAAGAGAGTAAGAGAGAGGTCTCCCATCCGATGGTTCACCCCTCAAGTGGCCGCAACAGCTGGAGCTGCGCCAATCCGAAGCCAGGAGCCAGGAGCTTCTTCCAGGTCTCCCACGTGGGTGCAGGGTCCAGGGACTTGGGGAATCTTCTACTGCTTTCCCAGGCCATAGCAGAGAGCTGGATTGGAAGCAGAGCAGCCAGGTCTCCAACCAGCGCCCATATGGGATTCCGGTGCTTCATGCCAGGGTGTTAACCCGGTGCGCCACAGTGCCGCACCCCACCCCCCCTTTTTTAAACGATTTATTTATTTATTTGAAAGACAGAGTTACAGAAGCTGAAAGGGGGAGAGGGCAGAGAGAACGGATGAAATATCTGTTGGTTCACTCCCCACATGGCCGCAACGGCCAGAGCTGAGCTGCACTGATCTGAAGCCAGGAGCCTGGAGCTTCTTCCAGGCCTGCCACATCGGTGCAAGGGCCCAAGGACTTGGGCCATCTTCCACTGTTTCCCAGGCTACAGCAAAGAGCTGGATCAGAAAAGGAGAAGGATCCCTGGTCCACAGACAGCAACTTTACCTGCTATGCCACTATGCGGGCCTTTTGTTTTTTAAGATTTATTTATTTATGAAAGGCAGAGTTACAGAGAGAGGGAGAGACAGAAAGAGGGAGATCTTTCTTTGTTAAGGAACTGGTATACTCCGCACCTTTCTGGTGAGTTTTTAACTGGATCTATCTGGTAAAAGTGATCACTTGGTGTGAAAAGGATGAAGCTCTGGCCAGCACTGCGGTGGCAGCAGTTTGAGACCCAGTTGTTCCGATTACAACCCAGCTCTCTGCTAAGGCCTGGGAAAGCAGTGGAAGATGGCCCAAATCCTTGGGCCCCCGCGCCCATGTGGGAGACCAAAAGAAGCACTTGGCTCCTGGCTTCGGATCAGCTCAGTTCCAGCAGTTGTAGCCATTTGGTGAGTGAACCAGTGGATGGAAGACCTCTCTCTCTCTTTCAAGTAAATAAAATAAATCTTTTTTAAAAAAGAAATAAACAATACTGTTATTATTGCTAAAGTACTAGATTTGAAATCTCATGTAATTCTGCCTAAATTGTAGTCAGTTTTAGGATTTGTTATGAAGCCTGCTGTGCTATTAATAATAAAATATCAATTATGATTTAAGTTATTCTGTTATTGTTAGGTGAATATTTTTTATAAGCTTTAATAAGATGCCTCAGCATTTAAGGTTTAAAATCTAAAATCATATTCATGCCAAATATGTAGGACATATTTTTCATAATTGTTCTTGTCCCTTGGGTCAGTAATTCAGTTTATAATCATCATAAAATTTTATTCTTAATTCTTTTTAATTTATCAGAAGGAAAATATGCATGGTTATTACCCAATTAAAATACTCCTGATGCTTTTAAGGTAGACATTATGAGGTTTTTGGGGTTTCACCGAAGACAATTAAAAAAAGAAAGAGCAGCTGCATGACTTCAAAGTATTTTTGAGCGCTCTGAGTTTGCAGAGATATTCAGCTGTCCGCCAGTGCCCTGTTCCCACCTGTCCTGTTCTCATCGCATCTGTGATGCGATCAGTGAATGATCTGAACATATTACCCATGTAGTAAATTCAGAGCAAATGACCCAAAGTAGAACTTTCATTCGGTAGCCCTAGCGAATCCTTGCTGGTACTCAGGCCCCCTTGGCTTATGGGTGCTAAGTGTGAGGACTAGGGAGTAAGTCACCGAAACACTGTAGAGAAACACGTGGATCTGAGTCTATCTCCTAGGCTGATCAAAGTGTCACTTGCTCTATGAGGGACACAGAGGTATCTCCTGGGAATAGATGCTTTGTGACAGTATTTGCTGAGGTATTTTCTCTTGATAATACACATACTTTTAGCTAAAGACAGTTTGGTTGGTGTCTTTACACAAACCAGCAGGAAAGGCTCTGTTACAAGGCTACAATTTCTTCCAGAAAAAATTACATGGGTCAAAGAAATTAATATCCATAAAAGGACAATGCCTGGTCATCAAAATTGCATTCCAATTCACGATGAAAGAATTACAAACAGAATCCAGCCTGACACTCCTTTGACAATCTCAGTAACTGTCTGTTAGCGTCTCTGTCTGATCATAGAATTGTATTGAAATATAGTTTCTTCCCCTACCTTATCAGAATATCTTAATTTCACGTACAGATGTGTTTAGTTCTGACAAACTTCATAAAATTCTAAATGTTTACTTACTGTCAAGGTGAAAACACTCTTGATGAGAGGCACAGTGAAAATGCCTTATTTGTGCCCAGGGTTTCAAAACTTGCCAAGTTCCTCTACAGAAAACAAGTTGGCTTTGCAGAGGGTGGGAGCACAAGGCTTAATTCATGGATGTGGTGAAGGCAAATTGGGTTATTTAAATAATACATGCAAATGGCTTTCAGTTGTAGGGTTACGGCACAGTTGACAAAGAACTTTGGCATATGTTGTGCCATTTGGTAAAAATAAACATACCTACCATTCCTGAAAGCAATCCAGTTGTCTACCATTACATTGTTCATTTGTGGCTGATATTTTAATTTTTTTTTTTTTTTCACTTTACTTGAAAGGCAGAGAGACAGAGAGATCTTCTATCTACTGGTTCACTTTTCAAATGCCCACAAGAGCTGGAGTTCGGCCAGGCTGAAACCAGGAGACCAGAACACAATCCAGTTCTCCCACGTGGGTGGCAGGGGCCCAAGCATTTGAGCTAGCTATCATCTACTGCCTTCCCAGGTGCCTTAGCAGGAAGCTGGCCTGGAAGTAGAGCAGCTGGGACTCAAACCAGCACTCCAGTATGGGGTGTCCCAAGAGGCAGCTTAATCTGCTGAGCCACAGCACCTGCCTCAGGATGCATTCTTAAGTAAAAATAATATCACGTTTTTAAAAGGACATTTGTCGGTTTATTGCCTAAACAGGTTCCAGCCACCGCGGCACATTTGGCACCAGCGATGTGTTTTGCTTCAGCGTGCAACTCCAGTGCCCGAGCACCAGTTACTCCGGTTCTAAAGGACTCAGCATGTTGATATACAGCTCCTCGCTACGAAAGCTTACCTTTTTATGGCTTCACCTAGGTGAGCGTATGGCTCCGGGCCTTTCTTTTAGGCTCTTTGACCTAGAGGAATGAGCACGGGCAGGCACTGACTTGTACAGGACAGTCCCACAGCTGCACGTCTCACGGCGATTGCTGAGCTGGGAAACTCCAGCCAGGGAACGCCGAGTCATCCAGTCTTTGGGAAAGGGGACACAGCCCCCAACTCTTAAGGAGGCCAGCCACACAGGTGACAAACTGCTGCACTTCAAAGACAGGAAATCCCTTCAAACGTTAAATTGTTAAGGACACGAAATGACCTACATTCAGGAAAACGGGGAGCCAGTCATTGAGCATCATGTTTGTTCCAGCTTAACGAAGCGTGTTTGGTGGATATTAACGCGGTCCCGAAGAGCCTTCCTCCAAGGCATGGCAGCCTTTTCCTCCAGAAACCCACATTTCCAAGAGCTTATTGTTAAAAAGCCACTTGAGTTCACATCAGATGAAAATTACCATGTAAAGACTCTCTCTGGGCCAGTTTTCACCCTTAAAATTAGTCTGGTTTAAAATTACAATTACTCAGAATGTTTGAGAAACTATGAAATTGGTTTAAAGTCATCCAGAACATCAAAACCAAGGGCAGGCATCAGGCTACAGCGCAGCCTTGGAAAATGCATAGATGGGACCTTAGGGTTTGACAGCGTCTGGAAGCACCCCGATATCTGGATATCTGGACTCGGGATTCCCCGGCGGTTCTGCCAGGCTAAGAATGTGAAGTCTAGATGGATTTCTTGCCAATCCTCAAAAGTACTTAGGGCTGCGTATGTAACAGTTTGAACCTTGGGTCAGTATTAAATTCTCATCCAATTTGCTCTGAATAAATGGGAGGTTGGGGGTGGGTTCGGTTGAAGGGGGCAGAGAAATGGTGTGTGCTATTTTCTCTGTGTCAGAGCCTCTGCCTCCCTGGTGTGTGGACGAATTACCGAACAAATGTGCAAGCCGCAAGGAAGCGGATGGGTGAAAGCCAATCTTGGAACAAAAAAGTTGCCCTTCCGTGTTTACATTTTCAAAAAGGGAAAATCCGAAAGGGGTTGAGATTGGAAAATTCCTGGGCAACCAAAAAGCTTAACCCACATTCCATAGCTTTATCAAGTTAAGCCTCTCTGAGCAAGAAGGTCAAAGTGAACTCTGCTTCCCGCTCACAAAGCGAGTCAACTTATTTTGTATGTATAGCTATAAACTGTTTGCAAGTTTCCTAAGTCAGGCACTCAGGATGAATTATGAATGGAATTAGCTAGCTTGACTTGGAATTTCCTCACTTTTACTGGTCTTTAAACAAGATTTTTATACATTCATATGTAATCGATGGGACCAACACGTGAAATGGCCCCTCACATAAAACACTCTGTTTTAGAGTGATTTTGCTGTGAAGCAACTTAAATATGAACTTCCAGTGTGGAAAAGGTGGATTTTACATGCTGCTTGGAGACGGATCTGGAGGACCGATGAGCTGGGCCACAAGATTTGTGTCAGAAGCTGAAATTAAGTTTATATTTTAAAATACAATTTTAAAAGCTAGCTTTGCTTTCATAAAAGCCAATCTGTTTCTCAAAGCCTTAGCCACCTTAAGAATGCATAAATTTGGTATTTGGTTTTGAAAGTGCAGGGTAGAATAATTTAGGTATTCATCAGTAGCTGAAGAAAATCCTTCCTGAGTGTAAAACTACCTTTAAAATTATCATCCAAAGGAGTGAATGTATACCTTCTGTTTTAATTTCAGTTATTAGCTATTTCTTATAGCTAATCGGCACTGTCTTAAAATTTTTCTACAACTGGTGCATCCAAATTGATTTCAACAGCAATTTGTGTGCATAAAAAAATGAGGTGAGGATCAATGCCAACTTTTACGGAGAGAAGTGAACTTGGATTTCTTTATACTCCAAGGCAAATGTTCAAATTTATCTCATGGATATCAAAAGAAGATTATTATAATAAACTCAGCTGTTTATGCAGAAAGCAACATGGAACAAATTCCAATACTTTTATTTATCGTATAACTTATGTAACATTTAAAACAAAGGTACTAATTAAAACACACATAAGATTTTCAAAGTTTAAAAAACTATTAAAAAACACTTCTGCAACTTAGCATATAATTGCTGGTACATTTTAATGGTCCTCCCTCTAGATTTCAGTGGTAAAATGCATTTACAAACTTCTTCTCAAATCCCTCAAACATTTAAATGGCCGAGAATATTCCCTTTTCGTCAGGATACATTAAGAGTATCTACTACCTTTACAGAACCGAATGTTACACTGATAGTATTTGTATGCTTGACTACCCCACTTCTGTTGGATAAAAATAGTGTCTGAGTTTTTAATTTTTTTGAAGAGGGACAAATGGCTTGGCAGAACCACTTTAAAACATGTTTTTACATTCAATTAAAATGTGTAAGTCCCCCAGTTTCTTGACACAAATGTTTTTATTGTACAATTTTAGATAGACTTGGAAATCCTCTTCTCTCCATTCCAATCCTTGAAGGGGTTACATTAATCTTATTTAAAAATTAGGGAAAACAACCACACTCACGGATCTAGCTGGAGAGAGTCAAAACTAATAGTTGCGATGTTTCCATACTTGCGAAAATACTTTTTGAAGGACTTATGAACTTCAGCCCGAAATGTGAGCTCCGAGCAACATCATACAAGCACCAAGTCTCCTCCTGAAATCCATAAATCAATGCAGAAATGTTTATCATAAATTCTTTAATGCAAAACCGAACCATTGAGAAAAGCCCAGGCAGGGAAACATTGGCTTCTGTCCTCCCATAAACACACGTTCAAAGGCAACGCTGACCCTCATGACTGCTCTGGGCGTTCAGAGGCTGAGGGGCAGGCGGCAGCGCCTGCTGCCCGATCCCGGGAGGCAGGTTCGAGGCGGCAAAGTGGCATCTTATTCTGTATCTCCATCCCTTTTAATTCGTCTTGATCGGCTTTCCGTCTAGGACGGCGAACGTCAAAGCACATTCAATTGTATCTGTTGGCTTTTTGAAAACCTCCCTGCTCCAGGCTATTTCAAATTCAACCCAGAACTTTACAAATGACAATAAGGAGATTTAAATAATAATAATAAAACTGTTAAACTCCCCCCCCCCAACTTTTGACCACAAAAAAAGTTCCAAAACACCGGCAAGCAATTTCAACAGTAAATTGATCATTTCAGGCTGGAAACATCCAGTGGACCCTGCTTATCCAGAGCCCCCCAGAGGCTCCGTCTGCCCTGGGACAGCGCCTCGGCACCCTCACCGTACCCCCTTGGTGGCTGGGAGCCGGTGCACAGGCGCGCAGCCGCCACGGGCACCCCGACAGCCTCAGGCTGCCACCTACACGTGGCGCCTCTAGGATTTCCTGACGGACTTATTTTAAAAATATTTACTTTCTGGCAAAAAAAAAAAAAAAAAATAGCTACTTCTTCAAAGTAGTTTAGAAGCCTGGCCAGCCCTGAAGAAAAGCACGCTGCAAGACGCGTCCCTGCCGGCAAATTTCCGACTTCCCCAACTTCTACCTCGCCCACTGCTAGCGACGCTCCAGACGCAGCGTTGGCCGCTTGGGGACCTGCACACACGACCTGGCACGCGGGTGAGCTCTGGCCCAAAAAAATGCGCCCCTCTCCCCAGCCCCGGGCACCGTGAGCAACGCCTTTCTCCCTCGAGGAAATACTTTTCCGAGCTCGCACCCCTCGTTACCAACCTGCGCGGGCCCGTGGGGGAGGGGAGGCGAGACGGGCGCGGGAGCCGCTCTCGTCAGCAAAGCCAAGGCCGGCGGCAAGGGCGCGCGCGGGCGTTCCAGCCGCTTCCTGCCGGGTCCAGCGGCCACTCGGAACAGCGCGGAGCGGACTGGGGCTTCTTCCCCGGGTGAAGCTTCCACGATGGGCTCGGGGGTGACCTCCCCCCCAGCGTGGGCGTGGGCCGCGCCAGGGCACGGCGGGAACCAGGTGCCCGCCCGCGCGCCCCTCAGCAACCACCCAGAGCGAGGCGCGAGGGTTCGAGCCTCAGGCGGGCGGCCCAGCGGGGCTGAGGGACCCGCGGAGAGGGGCGCCCAGGGCAGCGGTGCACGCTGAACTCCGGACCCGGGGGTGGGGGCTGGGCAGCGGAGAACTCGCTCCGGGAGCTGCCGCGTCCACCCCAAACGCACTTGAACCAGCCGGGCGTCGGCCGCGCTCGTTCCTCGACTTCCCTGGGGCGGGGCTGGCCAGTCCCGGGGCGCTCGCCTGCGCGCCCCACCCTGACCCCCGGGGTGTAGCATCGCCCAGCCCAGAGCTTCCCACTCCCGAACCCCCAATCTGAAAGCCGAGATCTAGGGCCGCCTGCAGCAAGGCTCAACTTACACTTCATTTTCTTTTGATTTGGAGAAAATGTCACTGCAGAGGAAAACACACGCGGCGCGCGCGCTCGCACACCAACCCTAACTGTAACTAGGACTTGGGGTGGGGGGCGGCCAGGGCGAGGCCCGCGCGGCTGCGGGCGCGGGGCGAGCGGCGTGGGCGCCCGTGCGGGGATTCCCGGTCTCGCAGCGCGCCCTAGCGGACGCCCTTCCGCTCGCCGCGCCCCGCGACGCGCGCCGGCTCTCCCCGCGCTCATTACAATCTGCAATATATTATTTCTTCCGAAGTATTGACAATGTGTGAGACTCCAGTAACCCCGGAGCTCTTGTCTGGACTCAGCACATTCATTCACATTTAGGGGGAAAAATCCGAATTAAATCCCCGTGACCCTGATTGGGTTACAGTGTCATTTTTTTCCCCCTGGATCCTCTTTTAAATCCACTCCACACTGCTTCTCTGTCTATTACATGCTAATTTAATTTTACTGTGGACGATATTTTCAGCATTTGCTGAGGACAGTAAATTTTGTAGTTTATGTTATTTCACTTTTTATGACTTTTTAACACTTAATAAAATTTTATTAGAGCACTTTTGTGTTTACAAGGCCACAAAACTCTTGGCAGGTTGTCAGAAGTCCTTTTTATTATGATCCTACTGATATACTGCGAGTAATGAAATAATCATGTCCAGAAATGTATCAAAGGCCAGAGGGATTATCCCACTTAATAGCTCCACAGATGCGCCCAGAAGAATGCGGCCCGCGGCTGGATGGGCTGCGAGGCGAGGCGGCAGAAGGCGGGCGGCAGCCCCCACTCGCGTCTTTGCCATTTCGGTTGCTTTCCTAAAAGGCTACATGCAGGGTCATGTGACTTTCCGCCGTCTCAATAAAAAAAAAAGAATTTATTCTATTGCAAAGTGTGCTTTTCTTTTTATTCTCCTTGTGTGGGCATTTAAGGCTGCTCTAGTGGCGGTGGGGCTGGTTCAGCGTCTCCGTGTCAGTCACTTTCCTCTCCTTTCTAAGTGCACTTTTGTGGCATTTAAGCAGGCGATGGTGACATTGGTGTTGAGCCGGGCGGCTTCCAGAGCCAGTGCTGAAGGCGTTGGGAGGGACCCAGAAGGGCTCCAGGTGTGTTCAGGTCCTTTTCCTCCTGCCAGACAACACCTTTTGCCCTTGCTTTTTGGTTTTACTTTGTTTTGCAAAACAGGGGAATGAGGACTTGAGTTCTCTGCTTTCTGCCTGAACCAGAGAGCCACAGCATGCTGCTTTTATTTTAACTTTTTTTTTTTACTATTATAATTTTTGGTAAGACATGCTATGAGAAGAACTGAGATTTTGCAGCTTTTAATTCTTTACAATTTCTTTTCTTTTTCTTTTAACTAGATTCAGGATCACTTAACACACTGGTGTTAAGTCCATGCTTGCTGCAAAAGGAGATCATTGTATGTCCTGACCCTGAAAGCAAGGTGGGTGGCTTCGTTTTATAACTAAATTTTCAGTCTCCAGCTTCCTAGTTCTTTTTCTGTTATTCCCTAAGTAGTGTGCCAAAGTGATGGGGAAAAACAAAACAAAACAAAACAAAACAAAACAATGAGGAATGGACTCGTAGATGGAGTGACTGTGAAATTACTGTGGCTCTGTCTATAGCACGTGTTTGTTGAAACTTTGACTTTGAAAGGACTTTGGCAGTATTTTCCGCAAGAACGCATGTGCACGTGTGTGTGCATGTGTGTGCATGTGTATGTGTGTGTGTGTGTGTGTCTCATGTTCCAGTATATCACGTTCGTATTGGGTAATCTGTCCTTGTTTCAAACGACCCCTGGGAAGCGCGTGCCTCTCTCTGGATCTCCCCCACCGCACACATACGTGCTGTCCCATTTGGAGCTACACAGGGCAGCTCCTGGGGGCTCTTTGATTTCCGCTTCCAGGGAGCGATTTTGTTCTTTGTAAGTCATTTGCTCCTGGTCCAGCCGTCTGCTGTGTGCCTGTGATGGTCTGGTTCTGAGAGGAGCTGATGAGGGCTTGCACCCATCCCTTTAAAAAATTATGTGTTGAGACTATTTGGGAAGCCGTTTTTCTCTTTTAATGGTGTTTTCCATTTGAAAATTTCAGGCAGTTTTTCTTCCCTCTCTTTTTCAAGTGAATTCTTTAACAGAGTTGCAGAACTAAGAAAGGAAGTAATGATAGGCTCTGAGTAAACATTCCTCCTTCCTTCGGATTATTACTGATGGTCTGTGTGCTTTGTCTTTTACCGCAAGAGATACACAGCTTGTCACAGCAAAGGGCTCAGATCTTGGCTGTCCAAATTTCTGAGTGTTTTACATATGGGAATTTATGCCCAAATGCAAGAATCAAGGGGAGCATATTAATTTTTATTCTACAGAGTGACAGCTCAATTTTATAAGTACTTTGTGTCTAGGACAATTTAAATAATACTCCAGAGGCTACAATAGATTTTACATTAGAAATCTATTTTATTAGGTTATGAAGTAAATCTCCCCTAAGATAGATATTTTTAGTTCATGCAGGTATTGTGTTCTTGTGACTCTTGTTCAGAAAGGAGAGAACTGAGTGTAGGTAGAACTAAAGGAACACACCCTGGCCAGTGGCGGGCCTACCTGGTGCTGGCGGCAGGGATCTCACAGATACTTTCTAAAGTCTTCAGTGTTGAAAGGAAAGGGAAGAATGAGTTCCCAGTGCTGGCACCCAGTGAATCCATCTTTAAAAAGTGGAGGAAAGGAACCAAGCCAGAGGCATGAAGCGGTCCCATACATGGACAGGTGCTGGCAGGAGGCAGCAAGACATGGGGCTGGGTGGGCAAAGCCCAGGACGGCTGGCGTCATTCCTGTCCTGTCCTGCTGCGTGTGACTCGTGTAGCTTTACTTCTCCGTGCTCAGTTTCTCCCTCTGTACAATGGGATTGACACGAGGACTCGTCTCCTAGTTTTGTTGAAGAGTTAAAAGAGTTAGTCCATGTAGAATGCTTAAAACAGACCCTGACTGTGTTGGAATCTCCGGGAAGACCAACCTGGCCATCACGTAGCACAGTGCTTGGCACGCAGTGGGTCCGTAAATCTTTGTTGCACGAGGGTTGGGTGCTATGTCATGGACTGTCTTAGATTTTTGGATGTGACACCGGGGCATGCCTGAGCAGTGTCAGCCTTATGTGTGGATTTGACTTTACTGGGAATGCAGGGTTCTGCAGGAGGAGTCGTGTCCAGTTGCTGTTTGCCTTGCCCATGGGTTTCTATGTTGTCTGCTGATTAGGAATTAGGTCATCAGGTTTGGTTTTATTTTTAAAGAAAGGGGTAAGTTCAAAAGTCTGGAGATTGCCATATCACTCAGCACAGTGATACGTACGTGAGCGACAGGTCATTGACAAGACAGTCTGGTGTACCACACACATCAAAGCACTCTATTGTAGCCCATTGTTCTGTAAAGAGTGTTTGCAGGTACTGTGCTAAATCCTTTGCATGCATTGTCTTACATCATCCTCATGCTGAACTTTATATAGGTTAGAATTCCTATTTTAAAGACTAAAAAAAATATATGAGGCTCAGAGAAGTTGAGTGACTTTCCCAAGGTCACACAGCTAGAAATGACAGATCTGGGAGTTTAACCCTGGGCTCTGGGGATGCCAGCTGCACACAGTTAGCATTACTCCCATGCTGCCTCCCTGTCTGTTAGGCTTTGTAGATAGAGCTCCTGATTAGTTTGGTCATTTACAATGATTGTGTAAACCATGATAAAAATGGAAATGATTGAGTCTGGGATCCAGGCCTGTTCTACGTGAATCATCTCAGATCTTGTGCAGTGACTCAAACAGTGGGCTCCGGGGAGTGAAACCGGGCCTGCCTCCAAGGAACTTGCTTGTTCTCAGCTCATTCGACTACTACAAGTCGACGTTTGGAAAGAGCCAGAGGAGACATCAGGAAAAAGATCCTGCAGCTTTTCCTGAAATCCTGCAGTTTTCCTCCACGAAGCAGTAAAGCCGCAAGTGAATGGATTTACATGGCTGTTAAAGACGAAGGAATAGAAGTCAGACAAGTGGGTGGCAGAGCAGGTTTTCCCTTTAACCAAAAGTATTTACGGATATGAATTCTCTCCAGAAACTTGGTGGTGTTCAGGCTATTTCAGGAAACGGAGAACAATCTGAAATAGTAAGGAAAGCCTTGATCCATGTACAAGGTTATTTAATGAGTAAGCAAGGACCACGCAAGAGCGCTCTGCTTGAACCGCATGAGTCATTCTGCACCCTGGAAACGAATGCATACAGAACCCCCAAAGAAAAAACTTGTAAGGACTCCACGAGTCGTTCTTGAGAATGCTCAGTGCCCTCTTAGTCAAAAACTCATCCCAGGATAAAATTCAAAAGTGGATGATGGGCAGATGAAAGAGAACTGCAGCTATCTGGAAATCCTGTGCTGCTCCGAAGGAAGGGCCCGGTCTCGGGGCTTAGCAAGGCCCCTTCAAACAGTTAGAGTTCATCTTTGACTCATGACTTGTGACTGTGGTTGCTGGGGCTGGGGGAGGCGGGGGAGGAAATGAGGGCTGCTTCCAAGGGAGCCAGCAGAGCTAAGCTCGCTGCCTTGGTAGGAGTGGCAGTCTAAGCCTACATTTGCTTCTAGAGAGTCTGGGGCTATGCCAAGCTTTGGGGGCTTTGCTGGGGACCGAGTTCTGGGGTTTACCAGTTCTGCGACATGTGCGGTTCTGGACCCTTGGTTCACCTTTTCTATTGCTGGGTTTTTCTTTATGAAAGAGAAAACTCATCAGAAACTTAAAACCACATGTATGGGATTTTTTGTGGAATTAAGGATATGTAGAATTGGTTTTGAGCCATTTATTAAAAATATGAATAGATTATTTGTATTTATTTATTTATTTGACAGGAAGAGTTGTAGACAGTAAGAGAGAGAGAGAGAGATGGAGAGAAAGGTCTTCCTTCCATTGGTTCACCCCCCAAATGGCTGCTACAGCCGGCGCGCTGTGCCGATTCAAAGCCAGGAGCCAGGTGCTTCCTCCTGGTCTCCCATGTGGGTGCAGGGCCCAAGCACTTGGGCCATCCTCCACTGCCCTCCCAGGCCACAGCAGGGAGCTGGACTGGAAGAGGAGCAACCGGGACTAGAACCCAGTGCCCATATGGGATGCTGGCGCCACAGGCGGAGGATTGACCAAGTAAGCCATGGCGCCAGCCCCATAGATTATTTTTAAACAGATGAGGAGTTTACTGTATCTTCATGAATAGTTAATATTTACAAGAAAAAACTAAAAAAACAACATCAACTGATAAATTCGGTCCCACCAAAGTAAAAATGCAGTGTGATATATGTTGAAATGGAAGTCTGAAATTTCTAGAAAGGATGATAAAGGGAATAGATTCCCAACCCATGTCACAGCAGAGGTAATTTTTTAAAGATTTATTTATTTATTCATTTAGAAAGTCAGAGAGGGAAGTAGAGAGAGAGAAAAAGAGAGAGAGAGAGAGAGATCTTCCATATCACTAGTTCACTCTCCAGATGGCTGCAGCAGTCAGGACTGACCGGGCCAAAGCCAAAGGCCAGGAGCTTCATCCAGGTCTCCCACATGGGTGGCAGGGGCCAAAATATGTGGACCATTATCCGCTGCTTTCCCCAAGCCATTAGCAGGGAGCTGGACCAGAAGTGGAGCAGCTGGGACACTAGCCGGCACCTAAATGGGATGCTGGTGTCACAGGCAATGGCTTTACCCACCCACTATGCCAGCGGCTTTACCCACTATGCCAAAACAGCGGCCTCAGGAGAAGTAATTTTAAGCCATCAAAACTTTAAGGACCTTGAGCTGTTTTCTTCAAACTTGACTTGCCACTGTTTCTGCATCTGTGAATTTGCCAAGTTCAAGTTTATTGCTCTAAGAGGCGGTGAATGATAGTGCATCTCTTTTGAAAAAGTCTGAGTAGTTTTTGATTATTTGATGCAAAGAATGTATGCTTTTGCCTTTTTACATATCTTTCAAAGCAGCTATCCTGATATAAATAAAATCTTTCAAAAATGTATGCACCCCTTTTAGGCTGATACCAACCATTTCGTTCCATGAAAGTCGTGAGTGATGGCTGTGTGCGGCTCTGAATGAAATGGTGTCTCGGCTGTAATCTACGCAGCCAGCCTGTAGATCATCCCTCTGAGTTTCAGAATCTAGGATAAACACAACATTCGGCAAGGCCAAAATGCAAAAACCCTAGGCAACAAAGCAGTGAGCGCAGGCAGGCTCCTGGGACAGGAAGCCACTGGAATCTGGTTGCTAGGAGACACCCGTCTTTGCTGGCAGCAGGAAGATGTCCTTGAGCATGGCTTCCCCTGTGGTTGGCTTTGGACAAGCCATGAATCAGACTCCCAGCAGGGCCGCCCGGCTAACGGTACAGGTGCAGCGGAGGGGCCAGGGTGGCTCCTGGTCACTGGGAGAGTTTCTCATACACGCCCTCTCTTCTGCTGTTCTCTTCAGAAATCAGTGAAATTTACCGTTTCTTCTCTCAGTGGTGAGAAGATGGAAAATGCGGCTTGCTGGGTGGTGCTGAAGCCTGTGGGAATTTTGCAAAAACAAATTTACGCTCTAAATGGAATGAAACCACCTGCAAGGGCTGTAGGGATAGAGGGACAAGATAATTAATTAATGGTAATTAGAAGAGATTTCATGTAGGAGAAGGCACTGGAGCTGGAATCTGGCATGGGAACGTCACGTTTCCTGCGGAGAGCTGGAAGGACTGAAGTTGTCTTTCCTGTCCCGGAAGCATTCCCAGCACCTGGGACAGTGCCGGGGGCCTTGAATGAGTGCAGGAGTGCCAAGGTGCTGGGAGATGAGTGGGGGGCGCTCGCTGCTTGCTCTTCTACCGCCAAGTCAGCCAGAAGAAGGGGGCCTGAAGATTGGCTTTGTATCAGAGGCCCTGTATCGGAAAATGGTGAGAAACGGTGTCCGTCAGCCAGGCGTGGCCTATCTTAAAATGCAACCAGAACATGGGTAGGAAGCTATGACAGAATTCTGAGCCTGGCAGAGAGCCAAGTTTTATGGTTTACAAATGTTCTTTCAGAGGCATTATCTATTCAATATGTGCAGTTTATTACATGCCAGTTAGAACTTGGTGGCTGTTAGGAAGGGAACCCCAGCACGCAAGATGGGGACTCACCTTTCTCTTACTTGTCCTCCCTCACTACTGTCCCATTCCTCCTGCACTCTTTCTTGCCCCCTGCCCGTGTCTCAGCCTCCCAGGGACTTTCCTGCTGCTCTCTGGGTATGGGCCCTTTGGCTGCCACACTGCTGAAAAGCCAGCCCTGGCCCAGTATACAGTCTGGGACAGGAAAGGGTTAGTCTTTTGGCTTTGGAATTACGCTGGCGGCACCTCTTTGGAGAGATGTGATGGAAATGAAAAGCTGAAGAATGAGATTTGGAGCCCATAAAGTAGTCCAAGATTTGAACAATATGTGGGAATCGTGCATTCAAAAGATACATTTAAAAGATCATGTTAAGCATGCATCTTCTATACTTATTTTTAAAACCATTACCCAACTCTAACAAATGTGGCGAAAATCATTTAGCTTTTGACTGAAGAGTAAATGGCCTTAATTCTCAGTAGACTGATTTGGAGCTGTGGGCTGGGCAGGCAGATGACTGAAATTTGGATCCAAGTTCTACCATTTAGTAGCTATTAACAATACTAGGTGGTACTTAAACTCTTTGAGTCCCAGTCTTCCCATCTGTAAAATGGGACTAAGGAGTCCTATTTAAGAGGTTTGTGTGGCAGTTAAACAGCAAATGGATACAAGGTATACAGCACAGTGCCAAACATACAGCAAACCCTCACCATATGAAAGGTGCCACCAGCGTCCTCAGGTCTTCTTTAGGTGCTGGACTCTCCCAAAGGGGACGCTTATGTTCTTACTGCTACACTTTTAATAATCATTTCCCTTCACAACTCCTTCAGCAACCTTTCTTTTAGACTCCCTTACCTATATGGAGCTGTTTGGCAAAAGACACAGAATAGTTTCTTAGTGTGAATACCACCGCGTTCAGAGCAAGTGCATTTCTCTCACTGATTCCAGGGAAGGTTGTTCTGGTCTTGAGGAGTGGTGCTGGTGGTTGGTAGGAGTGATAACAGGAGGGATAGGGCGTAGGTGGTTCTGTGGGGCCAGGGACTACTTTAGCCATCAGCCTGATCATTTGGAAATGCCTTTCCATTATATTGCAAGGCAACTAGTTGGGAAAGGAAAACTTGGTTAATTAGTTCTTTCATGGAAAACATCCAGGTTACAGGTTTTTTGCCCCCACTTTCAGCCTCCCCCACCCCCAGTGGCCCAGCTTGCTCACTGTTACTCCCTGCTCATTGTTCCCTCCATCCCCCAATCCCTCAAAATGCTTTGCCAACTGTGCCCTTCCATTGGGTCTGACTGGTCCTTACAGTCATCTCATTATAGAATCCCAGCTTATCTCATGGCGTGGAAAAGGTGTAGAACATTGGAATTAAGCAGTTGAATACATAGCCAACGGGAATAGAATTTAAAGCAAGTGACCAAATAGCAAGAAAATCAAGACGCCTCCCAGGCAGAAATGGTTTGAATCAGCAAGACACATCCTCCCAACAATAATCTACAAACTGTTAGAAACGAGAGATCTGTTTTTAACAAGAGTCAGACAAATACACCCTTCAGTCTTTCAGTTACACCTGGAAGGTAATTTTTTTTAATGTATTACGCCTATATTTTTCTTGTTACCAGAGGTCCTTTGTACAGATTCTGCCAAGAATGCTGGCACCAATAATAATCTTGAATGAATTCTACGATCCTGGACAGCCTCAGAGATGGCTTCATCGAAGCTTAGATCACCATGCTGGCACCTGTTTTTAGGTCTATCATGGCACCATTTGCTATTTAGTTTTGTCTTGAGCCATCACACCTGAGGATTTGGACCTATATTTCTTCAAATGTCCTCAGCCCAAATGTCTCACCCAAAAGGAATATCAAATGAGACCAGCAGACTTATGTCTGAAAAACATTTTTATTCCTAGTCTACTTTTTTTAATCCATCCACTCCTCCTTTGTCCATCTGTCCGTCCATGTGTCTCTTAAGTAGATAATTTCACACAGGTAGACACTCTGAAAAGTAGATACCCTGTCTGCCTTCTTGACTACTTTATCTTTAAAATTTAGCCCATGATTGGCACAGGCTAACACTGAAGGAATATTTCATCAATCAATAAATGGACAGTTATCAAATGTCCACTCTGTATTGGAACAAGGCGTATTTATGATAATACAAAAGAGTTCCTACCTTCCTGATGTAGATTATGATTTTTTCAGGGTGGTTTTGTAGCCCATCAGAAAAAAAAAATAGATTTCTAAGCTTCTAAGGCATTTTCTGTTCATCTGACAGGCAGTTTCAATAAGTGTGTGTGTAATGCACTAAAACAGACACACATTTCTCTTGTGAGAGAAATGAGGGGGAGAAAAACCCAAACAGCTTCACATCACACAAATTCTGATCCTTTCTTCCTAAATGCGCAGCTCCTCCAGGCACTAATGGTTGTAAGAGACTTTGGGGACACTTGTCTTAATGCGCCATTTCCTACAGGCCTTGTTAGTTCCTGAAACCATCTGCAAGAAGTTATGGTATTTGGCTTTCTTAAGCCATATTTTTAAAGCAAGACATCTAATTAGTGCTTGTTAAGGTGTTCCGGGTGTTCTGGCCACTTCTGTCACCCCTGCTGTTCTGCTGGGTCAGCAGGTTTTCAGGAAGTATTGTTCCCGGGAGAGGGCCTCCAAGGCTGCTGGCTCAGGGTGGAGAAGCACTGGGTGTACCCACACAGAGCAGATCCCTGGTGCCATTGAAGACTGGCCAACACGGACCTCCTGGTGCCCAGCAGCTGCTTTCGAAGGCTTCTGGGTTTGACATTTTATGGTGAAGGCTGAGACCTCAGCATGGGTTTGGGATGAGTGACTACAGGCGTGTCCACTGGAGCCCTAGAGGAGAATGTGACAAAAAAGGTGGCCAGCGCCGAGGCTCACTAGGCTAATCCTCTGCCTTGCGGCGCCGGCACACCGGGTTCTAGTCCCGGTCAGGGCACCGGATTCTGTCCCGGTTGCCCCTCTTCCAGGCCAGCTCTCTGCTGTGGCCAGGGAGTGCAGTGGAGGATGGCCCAAGTGCTTGGGTCCTGCACCCCATGGGAGACCAGGAGAAGCACCTGGCTCCTGCCATCGGATCAGCACGGTGCGGCAGCCATTGGAGGGTGAACCAACGGCAAAGGAAGACCTTTCTCTCTGTCTCTCTCTCTCACTGTCCACTCTGCCTGTCAAAAAAAAAAAAAAAAAAAAAGTGACAAAAATGATGTGAGCTTGACTTATTAATCTAAGGACCTTTGGTGAAGACTTCAAAAACGGAGTTCACTTGGAAGGACATAATTTTTAGATACTCTAAGAAACATTATAAAACTGCAAAAATAGTTCATGGTACTGCAGATTCTACCAATGCTCATTAAATGAACAGATGCATTGAAGGTAGTTTTATTATTTTTGCAAATAGTTAATATCATAAAATCAATTAAAATTTCAAATATTTTAAAAAATAATACATTACTGAGTTTCCCCCAAAGTTGTTTACCCATATTTGGATTCAAATGGCTTGGTAACTGTCTAGTTTATGAAACACAAATGCATGTCAAATCTGGTGATATAAAATAAATTATTTCAAGACAAACTCAATTCTTTGAAAATGAAGAGACAAAGAAATATGAGTAGATAAAGCAATATTATATAATCTATTCAGAGAACTTAGTAATAGTTTTTCCAAAACATACATGAAAGGAACCAATTGTTTCATATTGATCATGGCTTTAATCACAATTAAATTAAGTGTCCTTTCCCTTTGAATTTTAATATGCTCCTTTGAGTTAAACCTTGATTAAGAAGAAAGTGCAATAGGTGTAATATAGACTTAGCCAAATTAAGTTTGAACATTCCATGTGTAAGGTCATTTCTATTAGAATCTGTCTTGCTTCCATAACCTAAACATTTCATTATAGTAAAGGCTCAGTCAAGGATTAGTATTTGACATTGGGTACCAAAAATCTTGCTGAGCCCTCAACCACCAACAAGCTTTTTGGGAGAACAGGGGAGAAAATGGGAGCATGTGAGGGAGAAGAAGGGTTGAGTTGGCCAACTCTTGACTTCTGAAATCTTTAGCAGTCACAACAACTTTTTCTGTGTGTTGATGCTGTGCGGTATTCCTGTTTATCTGTCCATCATGCTCTTAGACCCACTGTTCAGATGCAAAAGGCCTCAAGACCATCTGCAAGCTTGATGGGCAGATGCAGTGGCTGGGCCAGACGATTATAACTGTCAGTTACAATTGCATCTCTGCCCCTCAAGTTGTTGCTGGATGCTCCTGACTCCCTTTGAACGCACTGCTGTGATGCAGCAGTGCAGTTCCTGGCTATTGATGTGAGGGACCAAGTCACTCCCTGGCTTCAGTCTAGTTGCAAACAAGATTTATGAAATGAAGAGGGATGCCCATTTTGCGAAAGGTTGGCTGTTTTTGTCTACACTGCGTTTAGTGATACAGCATCTTCCTCTGCAGAGACTCACTCCTTGAGCGTGCAGAGAAATCGTGCATCTGAACATTATTTCCATGGCGTTGCCATGTTTACTGTTTCCTGTTGTCTTTGCTTGAAAGTGTTTTTAACAAAAATTAGGGTTGAGCATAACAATATTTGAGCTAGGGGATGAAAGGAGCTATGATTATGTTTCCTTTCCAGGTTAACATGGGCACCTTTGATTTAAGCACTAGAGACCCAGGACAGGATATGACACCAATTAAAAACATGAAACTTAATTTTTGCACTAAACAATCACGTAATCCTTCTTCTGGTATCTGGTTGAGGGTTACTGACATGACATTTATTTCTCAGCTACAATCCTAAATTTATTGGGTTGGCTTTATTTAAGGTACATGGGGCAACTAATATTAGTGCATGTAAAAGTCGAGCAATGTCTCAAAATGGTAAAGCAGCTATTATAAAGGGAACATATTTTTTCCGGATGACTCGGCACAAGGTCAAGAACGTGTGCAAACTTACTCCGTGAGTCCCAGGCCCACTCTTCTCAGTTGGAGGCAGATTTTGATTTAAGGTCTAAATTGCAAACCAAATCAAATAATTCTATCCCCTAAACTACACAAGGACAAGTTTTTTATTAATCACTTCTCTTTAGCCTTACATTTAAGTTGCATTTCTCTCAAGAGAGCTTTCTTATTTATTGCAAATCAAGTTTAGATCAAAATCACAAAGCAATACACGAATTGTTTAAAAAAAGGAAAAGTGATGTATTTGGGTAATATATTTCAAAGCTAAAATTGAATTTTAGCGTGTAATTTTAATGCACAGAATAATTCAAGTGAAGGCATGCAAACCAGGTAAACCTCCCCATCTCTGCACTTTGACACCTTGTTTAAGTTGAGCTAATGATCTTATGAAAAAAGTATTAGCAGTTTCAGTTCAGCCCCTGGTGGTCTATGCCACATATTGCATAACCTGCTGGTGGGTCCTCCAGGACTATTTCTCACTTGCAGACAGTAGCCTTTTATAATTCTGTCTGGAGGTGGAGGGAGCTGGGAGGGAGGGTGTCCTGTTTTAACCGTCATTCTGCACTTGAAAATAGTGAAAATGTTTATAGAACAAAGTCCAATGAAACGTTGTAGGACACTTCAATGCCTTCACATGTTCAGATGTGAACCTCGCACTCTACACCAAGTGTTTGAATAAAGTCATTCTGTTTAAGAGAAAAAAGTCGCTCGTGACTTCTAGTCCATGTGGAAAATTACCAAAGGCTGCAGTTTTTCTAGCCACGAACATTCTCATTTCCCATGTGCAGTTGGTTAGCTCCTCACTATGTCCCCAAGGAGTCTGTAACACTGAAGAGAAATGAGAACTTCCACACGGAAAAAGAGCCAAGGCAGCATTTGTAATAATTAAAAACAAGGAAGGGGAAAGATTGAGCCTTGCTTTTCTTTTTCTTGGGTGAAAAAAACCAGAGTGTGGGATGCCCAGGTGAGAAGTAGATGTGAACTTGCTTTTACTTTTTACAGGACATGAGGATAAAAGAAGAAGAAAAAAAATACTACCTCTCTTAAATGTCCGAACTCAAAGTTGCATGCAGGGAGTGCTAAAATGAAAGGGGTCATCACGGCCAAATTCACTGCCCAGCTTTTGTGAACTGTTAGAAGCAATTTCCAGGAACTGGGCTTTTTTTATTCGGGTTTGCTTTCACTCTCAGCTTGAGTGTTAATTTTTGACTAGTCCTTTCTATGCTTTCGTCAAATGTGCACAGTCGATTCTTGTAGCATTTCTCACGTGCACGCACACACACATACATTCTAAATATTTAAAGAAAACAAATAACTCTAGCCACTTGGTAAAAATGCAGCTTGATATTTGGATTCAAGAGTAGAAATAATTTCAAAGACAACTCTCATGGGCACAGTGTGTTAACTGCGTGCTGTGCCACCATTTTATTGTGTGCGAGCGGACAGCAAGATGGTGGGTGCAGCATTTTGTTGTATAAGGGCTCCTGCGTGTTCTGCCTCCGACCGCTGAGCCAGTGTGTGTCACACCAACAGAAAAGCCGGATTTCCCAGGTCTGGGGACTGATTAAAGAACACAGACACACAAATCTTCTTTCACTCACTGTTTTGCAGATGCTGAGGCGAAATTTTAAATATATCAATACAAGGAGAACAAATTTTCTTTCAAATAAAAAAAAAACACTAGAAATGATATTTCAGTTAAATATGTAACCCCCCTGGTGTTGGTAAATGCATATGTTATTAATAGATCTTCCAATGTCACAGCCAGTAATCTACCTTGAGAAAAGATCCAGGACAGAGTTAACATAGAGAATGTGAATGTTTTACTTGTGAATAAACGATCTTTCCAGATCAAGGTTGAGGTCATTGGCAAGCTAGTTTAGGTGAGCTCATTCCACAGTTATTTGCACATGCAAATCGAGGTTCTAATGTTTTTTATGTTACTGCCTTTTGTTAATAGGAAGAGCTCTGATTAATTTCTTAAGATAAAAAAATTAGAATAACCGAACAGTGTACTCTTGCTAATAGTGTTCAGTTTTCATTAGTCCCCAAATAGAACCAAAGCTAACATGGATTTTGACTTACCCTTAACTGGATCTCAAATTGAAGAGAGATGAATTTGACTAAGAGAAGAATTTGACACTGCCTTCTATTACCCACAGCTGAATTACCACTCCCTTTTGTCTGAGAAAAACATTTTCTTCTCAATGAGGTCGATATTTTTAATACTGAAGAAAAACTGAGGCTCATAGCATATTGTGGATTTTTTTTTTTTGCTGTTGTGTGTGGGTGTTTGATTGCAGTTGCCAAACACTTGAGATTATAAAAATGATACTGCTGCATAAAATAGACCTGTAGCAACACTGTTTATGGCACACACAACAATATTATTTTCTGCTGTTTGGTGTGCAGTAGTTGTAAATAGGAAAATGTGTAAGCCATTAAATCTAGTAGCAATAGGACTCTAAATCAGGGTTTATTATATCAATGCATGAAAAGCTTTACTTTTTTGATCTCCCTGGGTTAAATTTTCATGTTTGCAAGTGTATTTTAGCTCTGGAGATATTTATCTGGTAGCATCTTGGAGAAAAAGGAAATGGACAGATGTCCATAAACAGAGGGCTCCACCTGGTGGAAAAGAGGAGGTATGATTGTTGATGAGAACTAAGGCTGCAAAGGGAAACAGATGGAAGGGCAGCATTTTGTCTCTCTGTGTGTGTGCATGTGTGTGCGCATGTGTGTGAGTGGCACGCATGCTGTACATCTTTTATAATGAATATGCTCAAAGGAGAGAGAAATATACTATTCCCCAAATTTGAATTTCAATATTGTTATAGTTTTCTAGCTAGCATGATTTGACTATTTCTTTCAAATTCAAGCCTTCCTGCACATTTACTATTTATTTTATTCCAAATACATACATCTGAACAGATATTAACATGTGGCCTGCCAGTTATTAAGCACAACAGAAGGCAGACTATCCATAATACCATCTGATCATTGCACTTTTGAGTAGAATGCCATCTAGCAGACAAATTTAAACAAAGAAAGCATTTGCTGCAACCCACGGGTGTTCTGCGGATGGCTTTGTGGCTCACTTCGGAAGAGTTGGAGAGGATGTGGTGCAGAGCTCAATCAAGGGAGGGGCGCAACAATCTCAAATGCACAAGTAAGGAACAGAAAACTGTTCATTTTAAAATCTCATCTGTGACTGAGATGCTGGAGAATTTGAACCTATGTGTTGTGACTCACCCGCCTTTTCAAATTCTAAAATCAAGACAGGAATTACATATATCAAATGCTATGCAAAATGTAAAAGAGGCACACCGTTTATGACTCTCTACGTAAGGTGGAAATTAAATCTTCAACTTCCAATAAAATTGTATTTCTGTAATAAAACTGCTGCACCTTGACTCCAGACTACATTGAATCCCAAATTAAACACCCCATTTACTATACTGTAACAAGCAAAAGAGTTTGCTATACCGAACAGTGTTATGGGTGAAAAAAAGCGTATTTTATTTTGCTTTGTCATCTACGTAGCATTCACCAGAGCAGTCTCGTTCCCCACCCCGTCTTTCTTACAACACCATGTATATTGATGAGGGCAATTTTCAAAGTTTGTCTTTCATCGCTAACATGTATTTTCTTCCTAAATTATATAAATCAGCATATGAGTTGAGGCCTAAAAAACAGTCAATCAAGTAGCATATTTACTACACAACGTTATACTGCATTTCAGGGATAACTCAGGCTTATAAGCAGAAACAGCTGTTGTGCTGAAGGCTGGGTACATATCTTTATGCATTGTGTGTGTGTGTGTGTGTGTGTGTGTGTGTAGTAGAAGCTTTTCCCTATAATCCTATAATGCGAGGTACTATTCCCTCCTTATGCACGTCTGCAGCCTCAACACGCTGATACCCACACACTGAAACTCAAAGTTTGACTTAGGCTCTGACAAGACACGTTATGTATTTATCTCACCCTGTTTCGAGTTGGAAGAATTAGGCTAGATGTCCTTATGCAGGCAGTGTAATGTAATGGTTCCCCTCTCCCCGCCATGCCATGGTCCAGCCAGTGCTGGCTTCTGGCGCCTGCAAAGTGGCTTTAGTAGAAGCGCAAGCCTGCAGAGGGTGAGGAAGAGTGAGTGTTGCATAGCAAGGTCACTTACTCTGACCAGCCCTGGTGCAGAGGAGCCGGCCAGGGAGCTTGCCTTTGGCTGCCTCCGCTGTCCTCCCTCTGCTCTCCCCAGCTACCCTCTAGTGGACTGAGGGGGAAATTTCCTCTCAGGCTGCCTCACCCTGCTCTCCTCATTTAATAAATGCGCTCCCCTCCCCCGCTCTCAGGAGATGGTGGATATTATTAACCTTCAAGCACGATACAGTGAGATGAATGTTAATCATGAAGGGGTTTCTAATCAAGTTTAATGGTGTAGGACATAGAGAAGTTGTGTTAGCAGTTTCAGTCCTGCTAAAAATGCTAATTGTTATGTTCCATGTGATAGGTGAGGATAATATGAAAGCGGCGACAGCTTTTGCATTTCAGTTTGGAAGTTGTTGCCTGTAATTTTGAGGCCAATGTAGAGAAGAGAGAAGGCGGGAGAGAGAAGGAGAGAGAGAGAGAGAGAATTTCATTTGAAGGGCTCATCAGGAGGCTAATTTAGGGCTGAGGCTTCAGAGACGTTGGAAATTGGAGACTTGATGTCTGCTCAGCTCAGGAAAAGAGAAGTCTCCTCTTGGCAGGGGCAACTCTTAGTGTCAGAAGTCAACAGAAGAAGTTTTAGATCTGGGAACAATCTGTTGCTACACCACGTGATACAGGGGCTATGGTGCTGAGCATGGCCTTTGATTTCTTCCTACCTTTTACATCTCCCTTTTTGGTGGGTTGCTACTTTAGTCAGCATGTAGAGGTAATTCTTAAAGAGTAGATTTTTCACCCTGATCTAGGAATCGTGGTAAGAACGCTTAGGAGTCCTCTACTGGTATTTGATTATCCTAAATTGTATAGCCCAAGCCTGAACTTCTGTAATAGCACGTCATGGTGTCACCTGCTAATAAACTGAAAAGCATTTTGCTGCAGTGCAGTGCGGGTCTTGAAGTTTTTCCGTGCATTTTTCTGCTTTACATATTCAGTTTCAGTGTAGAAAATATCAAAGTGATAAATGCAAACTATCAAAAACAGTCCAGTAAGGAGCCTATGTGGATATGGACCATTTTAATTGGATTGTCCTAGCCTCCAGATATGGCTTTTATGGTAATTTTTTACAGATTTTTATAAAATTGATTCAACATAGAAGAGATGTAAATGATGTTCAGGAACTAACATGAGATATGATGTCAGTGACCAACATAATTTTCTCATCAATAATGATAATGATACTAATTAGTCCAGGCATCACACCTGTGCAAAGCCCTTATCCCTATTTTACAGATGAAGTAACTGAGACACCAAAGGTTAATTGCTTGCCCAAAGCCATGTAGCAACTCGGCGAGTACCACAGTTCACATCTCACATTCTTGCTTCTTCGGCAATGGAACAATTACACCTCTCTTTAAAGAAGGAACATTACTTATTGCTTCTATCACCAGGGATTGGTGTTAATGAACAATAGAGAAGAGAGATCATGCATTATCTGTTTTAAAATGGTAACATCCTCTAAGCGTTAGGATAGTATTTCACCAGGTTTTCTAGACTGTAGTTGCATTAGTATCCTAAACCTCCCAGTATACATATACTTTCAGAAAACTCAGTCATCACCCATGCAAGTGAGAAGGTCATTAGAGCTAGGACTGACTTTAACATGTCCTTCACGGATAGAATAAATTCCATGAGCTCCCTCGTTCTTTTCATGTTCTTTCACAGAAGAAAATGTGGGTTCTCCCCAGCCCCCTAAATGTTTCAGTGAAGACTACAGTTGTGCACCAACAGGCAGTTTTGCATACATGTGTTCAGAGAACAATGTGGAGAATTTATCCCCTGGGATACAAAAACCCCAGCAACAACAAACTTAAAAACAGATGGTTCTGATACAGTCTGATAAGAATGTAAACAGGAAAATATCTTTGTTGACTTATTTCTTAGTAATCAGTAATAATTAGTTATTGTCTAGAGATGAATTATAGATTTCCCAAGCCTGGCCAGGAGCGGCTTCTGAAAAGTGAAACTAACTTTCTAACCTTGGTGAAGAGTTGGTGATTCCTGCAGAACCTTCCTCATTGACATTCTCCTTGATTGATGTAGAGGGCTGAAAGCCTCGGAGAGGATAAGTCTGCATTCTTTGTTGTTTCTTTTATCTTCATTCGAATTAGAGGTGTTATACCCCTCCCACTAATCTAGGAATGAGTCCATTTGAAAAAGAGCGGGAAGTTTCTCTACAGCTTACAGAACCAGAGGTTTCTTTAATTCCTTCCATCCATCCGTCCTTCCTCCCTTCTAACCTTTCTTTCTTACTCTCCTTTTCTGGGGAGAAGGATATTATTGTAGAGAGAGAGAATGTATTTCTTCTGTAGAGTCAGGGTTGGTTCTCTGTTATGTTCCTTTGCCACAGGCCTTCTTTGCTGATGATTACTTGGATTCTATAAGCATTTAACTACTATTTCCTATTTACCACGTCTGTGCTAGGCACTGGGCTACAAAGAGGAGTCAGACACACTTTCTTCTGTTTAGGGCTCATAGTTTAGCTGGTGGAGGCAAGTACATGAAGAACTGTTACTTGGTTTGTTAAGAAGTGGGTCATGCAGTGGTACACAATCAGTTGTCTGTACAGCAGATAGAAAAGATCTTGGGATCCTGACACAATCCCAGAGTTTTGTGACCTTCCTTCCTTCCTTCCTTCTTCCTTTTTCTTTTTTTAAAGATTTATTTTTATTTATTTGAAAGATAGAGTTACAGAGAGAGAGAGAGAGAGAGAGAGAGAAAGTCTTCCATCCTCTGGTTCACTCCCTAAATGGCTGCAATGGTCAGAGCTGCGCCGATCTGAAGCCAGCAGCCAGGATCTTCTTCCAGGTCTTCCAAGTGGGTGCAGAGGCCAAAGTACTTGGGCCACCTTCCACTGCTTTCCCAAGCCATTGCAGAAAGCTGGATCAGAAGAGGAGCAGCTGGGACTAGAACCGGTTCCCATATGGGATGCCGGTGCTTCAGGCCAGGGCTTTAACTCGCTGTGCCACAGCATCGGCCCCGGTACCTTTCTTTTAAACAGAACAGAAAATCTAGGCTGTGTTTCTCCATTATAGTATGCCTCTAAAAAGAGTAATGCTATTTTTAAAAAAAGATTTATTTTATTTATTTGAAAGGCAGAGTTATAGAGGAAAGAAAGACAGAGAGGAGAGATCTCCCATTTGCTAGTTCACTCCCTGAATGGCCACAACAGGTGGGGCTGGGCCAAGCCGAAGTCAGGAGTCAGAAGCTTCATCAGAGTGTCCCATGTGAGTGACAGGGTTCCAAGCACTTAGGCCATATTCCACTGCTTTCCAAGGTACAGTAGCAGGGAGCTAGATCACAAATGGAGCAGCTAGGACTCGAACTGGTGCCCATATGGGATGCTGGTGTCGCAGTTGGCACCTTAATCTGCTCTACTGCAATGCCAGCCCTCCAAGTAATACTTTCTTTAGTGTGTAATTCAGCCACCAGAAATACTTCTTATTAAAATGAACTAATACAAATAATCCATGCAGTACATTCCAGAAGCATTTCTTTCATTCAGAGATATTCAGCAAATATTAGTAAGTGCTTTTTACGTAGCAGGGACTGTGCTAGATGTGGATTAAGAGAATAAATATTATATGTAACATCTTCTCATAGAACATAAAGTCTGATAGGGAAGGACAATAGCAAATAGATAATTACTGGGGCCGGCGCTGTGGCATGGTGGGTAAGGCTGCCTGCTCTAGTTCGAGTCCTGGCTGCTCCACTTCCGACCTAGCTCTGTACTATCGCCTGGGAAAGTAGTAGAAGATGGCCCAAATCCTTGGGCTCCTGAACCCACATGGGAGATCTGGAAGAAGCTCCTGGATCCTGCTTTGGATCAGCGCAGCTCTCTGGTAATTGTGGCCATCTGGGGAGTAAACCAGAGGATGGAAGACCTCTTTCTTTCTGCTTCTGCCTCTCTGTAACTCTGCTTTTTTTTTTTTTAATTTTTTTTTTTTTGACAGGAAGAATGGACAGTGAGAGAGAGACAGAGAGAAAGGTCTTCCTTTACCATTGGTTCACCCTCCAATGGCCGCTGTGGCCGGTGCACCACGCTGATCCGAATCCAGGAGCCAGGTGCTTCTCCTGGTCTCCCATGCGGGTGCAGGGCCCAAGGACTTGGGCCATCCTCCACTGTCTTCCCGGGCCACAGCAGAGAGCTGGCCTGGAAGAGGAGCAACCGGGACAGAATCCGGTGCCCCAACTGGGACTAGAACCCAGTGTGCTGGTGCCGCAGGCGGAGGATTAGCCTAGTGAGCCGCAGTGCCGGCCAACTCTGCTTTTCAAATAAATAAATATACATCTTTTAAAAAACAGATAATTATCCTAATTATTTGTTAATGAAAACATTACTTGTGCTATTGAATGTAGTAAGTGGCACTGTTTTATCTACCCTGCTTCTGCTCTGTCTTCTGGTGATGGTGTCGTGCTTGTACTCTGGAGAAGTACCCTTCACCATTGCGTGCCACCTTGATGGAGCCGTCAGTTAAGATGCTGTGCTCCTAGCTTGTGACCCAAGCTGGGTGAATAAGATGACCTTTTCCAGGAATTAGTGCTCTGTCTCCATATAGATTCAGACTCTAAATATGTCAACAGTCTGCAGTTGAATCAAAAGTAGCTTTTCCTTTAATTTTGAGATTTATACCATATCCTTCAGTTTCAACTACTTGCAGTCAGCTATAGTGTTTATAGTACTACCTAAAATGCCATGATTCAAGAAAGAAGTAAACTAAAGTGTGGCATGATCTTGAGGGTTTGATAGAATTTAAGAATATGGGGCTGGCATTGTGGCACAGTGAGTTAAGCTACCACCTGTAACCCTGGCATCCCATATGGGCTCCAGGTCGGGTCCTAGCTGCTCCACTTCTAATCCAGCTCCCTGCTAATGAGCCTGGGAAAGCAGCCAAAGAAAGCTCAAGTATTGGGGCCCCTGCAGCCCATGTAGGAGGCTTGGAATAAACTCTTGGCTCCTGATTTCGGCCTGGCCCACCCCCAGCCCCAGTTGTCGTGGCCACTGGGGGAGTGAACCAGCAAATGGAGGATCTCTGTCTCTCTCTTTCCCACTCTCTCTCTCTTAACTCTGCCTTTCAAATAAATGAATAAACCCTGAAAAAATATAATTTAAGAATTGACAAACCATTTTATTTAGAATGTGAATTTGAAATAGAATTCCTTCTTCTTGTGTCTATAATGAGTAACATTTCCAACACAATAGTATTAAAAGTTGTGATATTTATGAAATAATTTAAATATTGTAAACTTTAACAGTTTTGAGACTATACCCTGACAGACGTCCAAAGATAGTGAGGTATGTTATTGTCTTAATTAAAAGTGTTTAGGCCAGTAACTGTTTTCTAAAGCTGCTAGACCCAGAAATGGAAGCATAATTATATCATTTAAAATTATACAGCTGCTCCACTGAAGAACTAAAAAGTCATGAATTAACACAAATTAAGGAGAAGATGAGACGAGAAGGAAGGCATATAAATGAGTAAAATTCATCTTTTGTGGAGAGAAGTCAATAGCTGCTGTCTTTTTGAAAAATCAAGGAAGAGAAGTGCAGGCATATTATTTATTTAGAGTTAAATTAGAAGCCACTGGAAGAACTAAAATATAAATTTATTAACAGTGACTTCCTCTGGAGGATCACTGGTGTAGGAGAAGGGGTTAGAACGAAGGCATAATTTGACGTAAACTTGGCTGGAGAAGATCTGGCATTCCAGAAATATATGGGTCATTAACCTCGTGATGGCATCAGGAAAGCAATATAATCTTGGGCTGTGTTAAGGCAAGTGAAGTAACCCTGGGGAGCTAGGAAATAATCCTGGTATAAAACTCATCATAGGTCAGGCTTATTTGAATATTACACTTTGGGTAACTTCAAACATGTGTGTGAAAATTGCATAGAATTCATGCACGGAAAGAGGGAAGTGACGCCTGGGAGTGGAGTGTGTACACACAAGGGAAGGAGGCGGGTTGTTTATCCTGGAGAACAGAAGGCTGCCGGGAGACAAAATGAGCAGCCTGTGGGCAGTGAGGGGGACCTTGGGGGACACCACCCAGCTGGCTCCATCTCACTGGGCCGAGCAGAAGAAAATGGGTTTAGCCCGCATAAGGGGAGAGTCTGGGTGTTTATTATTATTATTATTATTATTATTTTTTGCTTGGGGGGAAGAGAGAGTGAAAGCAAGAGAAAGAACTTTCACCTGCTGATTCATTCTCCAAATGCCCGAATTTGTTGGGACTTGGCTAGGCTGAAACCAGGAGCTGGGAACTCCGTCAGGACATCCCACAAGGGTGGCAAGAACCCAGGACTTGAGCCATCCCTGAAGCATCTCTGGTGTCCCCATTAGCAGGAAGCTAGAGGGAAGAATCAGAGCTGAGAGCGGAGCCCAGGCCCCTGATATGGGGGACATGGGTGTCAGAACTGCTAGGTCAAATACCCATTCCTAGAGCCTGCTTTTAAGACAAAGGAAGACTCATTGATCTGTTAGTGAGACTGAACTTGGGAACAGGGCTGTCCCAAGGACTTTTTGGAGGACTTCAAAAATAGGAACTAATCATTTTCAAAATAAGGGCTTGTAGCAGACTTGAAATATTTTTAGAGATGTAGCAAGCACATCATGTAGCTAGATGTCTATGGTTTTACATATGGAGAAAGGTTAATGACAAAGTAGTCTGCAGAGTCCCACCTTGGCTGTAATTCCCAGGTAATATCTCATTATGGGGAAAAATCAATAGTCACAATTTTTTTTCTTTGAAGTACTATGCTAACTACTGGTTCCTTTAAAATATTTATGCACACACATATGCATGTTACTTTATATATCATGTTTTCTAAGAAATTTATGTATTCTTAGAAGTAGAGTTATCAATTTCTTATTGGTGTCATTATTAAACTGTAAGGGTGCTTCAAAAAGTTCATGAAAAGTGGAACTAAAAATTAAGTATATTTTGGTGCAGAAATTTTGAAATCCGTACATATAAGAGGGCTTCAAAAAGTTCATGGAAATGTGTATTATGGAAAACCACCGTGGGTTTCAAAAAATTTTGCACTATATGAATACATATACAAGAAACACACACATATAAAGGTAAAGCAGAGATGCAAATAAACTTACCTTTCAATTCCATTTTTCCATGAACTTAAACATTTTTTAAAATTAACTTATTTTTATTTATTTAAAAGGTAGAAAGTAGAGGTAGAGAAATGTCACAGCCAGCACTGGGCGAGGCTGAAACTTGATGCCCAGAACTCAGTATGAGTCTCCCACGTGGGTGACAGAGGCCCAAGTACTTGCGCCACCACCTGCCTCCTGTGCATTAGCAGGAATCTGGAATTGGAAGCAGAGGGGAGATTTGAACCCAGACAGAAGTGGAAGTGGCGTAGCCAGGACTCGAACCAGCACCCATATGGGATGCCAGAGCTTCAGGTGGCAGCTTTACCTGCTACGCCACTACGCCAGCCGCAGCATGCTTACGTTTTAAATCCTTTTCTGCCCACTAACTCTTTGCTGGTTGCAGAGTTTTGACCCTATCTGCCGGGAGCGCATACATGAACTTCACATAAACACTCCCTGGCTCTGCACATTGAACTCAGAGAACTTCAGCACCAGAAGGAAGCATTAGGAGTTAGTAAATGTTCAGGATTTCACCTACAGATAAAAAACTAAATGGGTTGTCCAAGCCCATCTACCTGCTTCCTGGCAGAACTAAAGACTGGAACTCGGGTTGTCTATTTCCCAGGATCCTGCTGCTTCCTGCAGCAAGCATGGTCAGAGAAGCCAATAGCAGCTGTACATTCTTATCAGCCCTCCCTGTTCTCTTCTAATCTGAAGTTGTCAGGTGCACCAAAGCAGTCTCTGGTTAGCCACATTTGTTGATAGTCTAGTATTTAAGGAAAGTTGCTATTAGTAGATATTCTGTGTAGCATAGCAAATAGATTTATAGTATTTATATATAGTAAGCAGAGATTTATATAAGGAGATCTATGCAGACAAAAAGTTACTTTATGACACCAACCAATTTTATTTAATCTCTCATTTTAGTTTCTGAAATTCTTAAATGGCAAATTATTCTTGTCCTTTCAGTTTTCAATTTCCTTGTCTATAAAACAGTCATGTGAGGTGGTCTTTGAGTTCCTTTCAAATCCTGATAATCTTGAATTTTGAGTCTCTGCATGTGGGTTTTCAGAAGAGCTAAGACTTAGGTACCTAATTTAGAATATTTCACAATGAAGCCATCTAAGATGCGTAATACACACAGTGTAGGCTCCCCTGGGGGTGCCGAGATAAGATGTAAGAAAGCACCCATGCAACTGAGTTATCTCCCAAGCCTAAAGCCACCTTCAGACCCATGAGCGTCAATGCTTTCATCCAAAGTGATTTTATTTCCAGAAAAGCGATGGAGCAGAAGTAAAGAAGACTCAAAGGCCACTAGCGACAGGGGAAAGTGGCTAGTGGTAAAACGTCCAGGGCCTTTTTATTTTTTTTTTTAAAAGCTAGATTTATTCATTTATTTGAAAGAGTTACAGACTTGGAGGGAGAGAGAATCTTCCATCTACTGATTCACTCTCCAGATGGCCACAACAGCCAGGGCTGGGTCAGGCTGGAGCCAGCAGCCAGGAGTTTCTTCCAGGTCTCCCACACAGGTACATCTGGCATCTTCACTTCTCTCCTGAGCACTTTTCTCCCACGCTGGTCTTGGTCTAATGTGTGACCAGTTTAACCACAGGGAATACGAAGGGACACACGCATGAGGCTTTGGGGATGGGAAACAACAGAACTGGAAGTCACTTGTCCAGTTACAGTGTCAACCAAGGATTTTGACAGCGTAGTTCATTCATATAGAGTGTATATCTATGGCATCAGCGGTGGGACTCTAAGTGCATAAATATTCGCTGACATGAAAACAAGAGTACTTCTAAAAGTTCATGGAGCAGATGGTGCTGTGGCGTAGCGGGTAAAGCTGCAGCCTGCAGTGCCGGCATTCCATATAGGTGCTGGTTGGAGTTCCAGCTGCTTCACTTTGGATCCAGCTCTCTGCTATGGCCTGGGATAGCAGTAGAAGATGACCCAAGTTCTTGGGCCCCTGCACCCACGTGGGAGACCCAGAAGAAGCTCCCGGATCCTGGCTTCAGATCGGTGCAGCACTGGCCGGTGCGGCCATCTGGGGAGTGAACCAGTGGATGGAAGAGTGCTCTCTCTCTCTCTCTCTCTCTCTCTCTCTCTCTCTGCCTCTCTGTAACTGCCTTTCAAATAAATAAATAAACCTTGAAAAAAGTCCATAGAAAGATGGAATTAAAAGTATGAATTTATTTTGATGTAATTTGTTTTGAAATCCATCTATAGTTTTTTCATAATATGTATTTTCCATGTTTTATGAAAACAGTTTTTGTACAAAAACAACCTCATACTTTTATTTCCATTTTCCAAAAATTTTTCAATATACCTCCTAGTAGATTCTAAACTCTCATTCTAGTTGCTGCATGATCTTCTTTAACACTCCTGTTGTGACTTGTGCAAGGAAATGGCTTTAAAATGCCCCTCTTGAGCTGGGGGAGATGGAGGGAAGCAGATCCCTGGGTGGACCAGGGCAGCAAAATATTACTCTCTAGTAGTGTTCCGAGTCTGTCCAGGACAGCCCACCCACCGTTCTAGTTATTTTCACACTTGACACCATCTTCAGTTGTAGAAGCTTGAAAACATCACAGAGGCTCTCCGTACTCTAGATAGGTAGCCTGGGGACACACACACATTACATGTTTATGTATTTATAAATGCATATATTCTGTGTTGATATGTAATACGTGTAATACATACATACTGTATGGTACATATACGAGAAACACACACACAAACACACATAAAGGTAAAGCAGAGGTGCAAATTTGAGAAGCCAGGAGAACTTATATAATCACGACGTCTGGGGAGGATCAGGAGGAGGGAAGAGCCCACTGGGGAGGGTGGGCGGGATGTTTTGGAGGAGTTTTAGACAAGAAGAGCATTTGCAAAAATTGTCGCTGGTTGTGAGCTTTGGGGACGGCATGCGAGCAAGAAGAGTTAGAGGCACTTTGTTGGGTAGTCTTCCCTGCCAGATCTCTTCATCACTGCCCACGCACAGCAGTCCATGTGACCCTTCTGTGGACTTGGGAGACGCCCTACTAGGTGGGAACTAACTTGAACAGTCTGTATTTAGCTGCAAACACTTACATTTAGAAGAACAGAAAGGCAGGACACTATGTTGAACACACTGCTCCACACTCCATCCCTGCTATCTCAGTTGCAATCGTCCCTTGGGGTCTAGTTTACTTAATAACTGTAAAAACCAGTAAAGGTTGTGCTGAATGCTATGTGAAACAAAACAAAACAAAGTGCCTGTAACAAAGAAACAGGAGCACTCTAGCCAGCGTCTAATTCTGGAAAATCATAATTTCTCTGGGTCTTGTTTTCTGTGTCTATAATCTGAAATTCCTGTGATTCCAAGCAGCTAGGCATTAATCTTATGACTACCACACCTGTACCACAAATGTATCTTGCAATGGTAGTGGTGCTATGTTTGTCGAAAATTGTTTGAATGAGAAGTTGATAGATAAGACAATTTCTGGTATCAACCAAGAAAGCACTTCCAGGCACTTGATGAGAGCGAACGAGAGGAAGCATGCCCTCCTAGCTTCACTGTGGAATCGGTCCCGTCCTGGGGCATGGTCCAGATCCTACCATGGAAATAGTAAGGGAGTGGGGCTGTGCTTTGGCCAATGGGAACCTGCGGCAGTTTTATGCTTCCCTCCTTGGGAGGTGGAAAATTCCATTCCAATGAGCAGGATTGTCCCCGTTCCCAGGACCTGGGTTAAGTGTAAGATTTCCAGTCACCCTCCTTTGTCTGACTCAGAGTTCATCGAAGACCCCCTCCTTAGGACCGGCTTGCCAGTTAGATCTGTCCACAGGGAGAGAACAGCTGGAGTATTCTGGTTCCTGTGACAGTTATAGCTCATTGTAAATTTTTTACAAAGAAGAATAGATATTAATGTGGACAAGGAATTTAAAGAGATAGAACATGCTAGAGAAAAAGGGTAGAGTGGAGGAGAAGCAGAGAATTGGACCAAAAGGGCACCTTTCTGTGATCCTTAAAGCAGTGTTGTAGAACACAGGCGTGCAGGTGGGAGATTTGCAGTGTGTCGATGTACACTGGTGGGTTTGCTGTATCAGTAAGGTGGCATTTTGCAGTTCATCTCTAATAAAGAATGTGAATAACTTATTAAAGACTGCTTTGTATGTGAATAGCATTTACTGCAAATAAATAAACAGCATAATGGTCACAAACCAAATGAATAAGGATCAATTTAAAAGCTGGAACTAGAGGAAGTTATTGAAGAGAGATCTTGATTGAGAATTAAAAATTCTTCTGTTTAGAATGACATAATTTTCTTCTTGAACTAGTACTAATGACAGAAAAACTTGAACTTTCCAGAGTTGAATAGGTTTCCAGAGACCTCTGTCAATATATGAAGCAATAGTAGCTAGCAGGGGAACTATACTTCTTAAAGGTCATTTAAAATGTATTATAACAACTATGAAATAACAATGCAGACTTTTATCTATTTCTTAAACCTCAAACTAAATGTCTTCAAGATGCATAAACACAGGTAGCCTCAATAAAAAATAAAAAGGTGGGGGGACTACTTAGCAGCCTCAGAAGAGTATAATTACAGAAGCCCAATTTGGGCATAATGCAATTATTTTCAGATATGTTTATAATTTGCATTTGGTAGCAAGATTGGGTTATTAAGCATACAACTTACCACCCTTAATAATCATATTAGCAGAAATAAAATGTCCAGAAACTTTAGGAAGTTGATTAGTAATCTACATTTTGTACTAATGGGAGGGGGGCTTATTGTAGATTATAAATACACAAGATAAAAGTCCCAGGTTACTGAGTGCAAAAAAATAAACTTTCACATATTGTGACAGGCATTGCTTGGTCTGAACTATTTATAATACTTTAGAGTGTACTAGCACTTTTTTTGGTAATATAAAAAGCAATAGAATCTTAGTAATATGAGGTCCCAATGGAGATATTTGCTATTAAATTGTTGCTGAGTGTGCTGAGGTTTGGGGGAGAATTATCGAGTTTGCAGATTAGCAAAGCAGGTTTTGGCAATGTTTTAAAATTGAATCAGTGATGCCTTAAAATGGGGTGTATTTTAAGGATTCACAATAAGAATTTTAAAATAGATGAAGAGATTGGCTTGTTATCCTCAAGCGGTATATGGTAATTAGTGTTTTTATGTAAACTAATTTCATGTTTGTCTACAGGTTTAAGCGTACCCAAGCAAGGGAATAGGGAGTGAGGCAGAGTTCAGGAGAGACTAATTGAAAATGAGGTGTGGTATTAATTTTAAATAAGTATTTTCCAATTTTCTGCTTTTTTATTTGGTCTTTCCATTTCAACCATTTCCAGAGCTGCAAACACAACATGACTCAATGATGTGAAAATAGCCTTTTCTAATTCTGAATTTGGTTTGATTTCACCGCTCATGTTGCCAGTGCGAAGTCTCTTTTCTGTTTGGCTTCTGTAGTCTTTGTAGCCACCATAAAAGGAGGGATCTGCCCCAAGGATCCCTTTGTCACGCCCATAGGGAATCTTTCATTTGTGTCGCTATGAGTGAGGCTGCCCCAATATAATAAAGCTAATTGTTGATGGCAGAAATGTTCAGTCTAACCTCTTATTTGTGTCCACCGGTTTTAGAAATGAAAAGGACAGTGCTGTAACAGAATTCTTTATAGTTGCCTCGTGGTCTAATTATTTTAATTAGCCTGTGCTCCACCTAGGATTACTAGTGGTGAAGAGAGAGTTCCTGGAAGCTCAAGAAGAAATACTGGTAGTTTTGCAGCAAAACTTTTCAGCAGTTGTCTTTAATTTAGCATAATTACTTAGGGGTGGGTATTTGGTCCAGCTGTGAAGGTGCCTCTTAGTATGCTTGAATCCAATAGTGGGGTGCCTGGCTTCAGGTCCTGGCTCTGCTTTGTATTCCAACTGCCTGCTAATGTGCACCCTGGGAGGCAGCAGATGATGATGATTCAAGTTCTTGGATACCTTCCACCCACGCAAAAGATCCAGATTGAGTTCCCAGCTGTTGGCTTCAGCTTGGCCCAGCCCCGCCTGCTGTGGGTATTTGAGAAGTGAACTAGCTGATGAAAGATTTCTCTCTGCCTTTCAAATAAAGTAAAACAAGTAAATAAGTAAGTAAGGAAATAAAACAATTGTTTAAACCAGAGTTAGTTATGAGGTCAAATATTTCGGTTTTGATTTGCAATGGTCCTGAGAAATTATCCAGTTTAACTTCTTATCTTCAGAGAGATTGTGCTAAAAAATGGTTCTTTGAAAATGGTTCATTGAAAAATGGTTCTTTCTGCCTTAGCTTTAGTAGAAGTTTTCCTTCCTTTGAATTTTGGATACTATCTGAGCTGAACATTTGACGGTTAGAATTGGTTGCCCCGTATTGTAATTTTATGCAAGTGTCCTATCTCCTGAACCAGAGTGCCAGGCTCTTCCTTATCAAAGCACACATACGCCAAACTCCCCATTTCCTACAATAGTGATCATTTTCCTTCAAGGGTGACCATATAAACTTTTCTTGAAATCTATGCTATTCCTTCTATTGATATTTGATCAACAACATGAATTTTAAAATATGTCTCTCTGCCTCAGGGCATGGTTGTTTAGCCTCGTGGTTAAGATGTCTGAATCCCGTATGGGAGTTCCTGGGTTCTGTATCTGGCTCCTGACTCCGGCTTCCTGCCTCTGCAGACCCAGGGAGGCAGCAGTGATGGTGCAGATATTCGGGTTCTGGCTATCCACACAGGAGACACGGACTGTGGACCCGACCATTGTGGGTGTTTGTAGACTGCAACAGTGGACGGGGGCTCTGTTTCTCAAGTTAAATAAATTAAAAAGAGATGCTTGAGACCTTGGAGGTATTCTAGTCTAATCTCTGTTTTATGGATAATGAAACTGAGTGAGGCTCAGCATTCAAGATCGTTTGTCTAGGGCACATGTCTAGCATTTGACAAAAGTCGGGGAATTCCAGTTTTATTAGCTGCTCAGATGTTAATACCGGTGTGTGCACCCTGCTTTGGGATTGAGCTTCACAGAGTCTACCCCTACTCTCCTTCAGTTTGTTGATTTGAATACATGAACAGTGTCTGAGATGCCAGCCCAGTGTTCTTCCTTTACACAACCACTGATCGCATACTTTGTAATGCTACAACTGTGCTGTTCTATCAGTCAGTAGCTCTTGAAAATAATTTACAACATCCAAGTAATCTACAGCCTATTGACTGTGTGATCTTTTTCCTCCAAATTCCATCTTTTTTAGGTTGCTCATGATGCAGGGTTTGGGGAAGAAATCTTCATCATTCACAGCTGATGCAGACTGAGAGCGCCAGGTCAGTGAACCTGTACATCTGTATCAGCTGGGGACGCAGGGCCATTGGAAGCATTCTCAGACATGCAGCTCAGCAAGCCTGGGGCTCCCTGCTGTTTCATAATTTCTCCCTTAAACCAAACATTTCATTGAGTTTGTTGTTCAGTCATGTCTTATGTTGGATTAGGAGTGTATTTGTTCAAAGCTCAGCTCCATCCCTGTCCAGGCTCTTGGCATATCCCACATAGGATAGCTGCCTTCCAGGCTTGACTGGTCAGTAAGATGCTGCTGGGAGAGTTGTGTGATGCAGAGTTTTCTCTTGTGACAGATGTTATCTCATTTCTTTTTTTTTTTTTAACGTGTAGGAAAAGCGCCACCCATTTTCTCTGACCAACTTAAAAAAAAAAAAAAAGATGAAAAGATCTTCCCAGCACGAATAATAGCAAAAAGCACATGACAATCTAAGCTTTGTGAACTCTCAGACAGCTGGGGTGCCCAGCAGCACTGTGATTTTCTTAAACAACTTTAGAGCACCATGTGTGTGTGATCAGAGTAGACTATGATCTTAAACAGCCCTGGTGTCACGTGGGGAGTTTCCATTTCTTGACCAAATTGACTTTCTGGTTGGAAATTAGCATCCCATCATAAACAGCAGCTCTTGTACAGGCAGGTTAGCTACAGCCTTTGCTGTCATTTGAAACATGTCCTCTTTTGCTTCTCCTAACTTCAGTGCCGTGGAGTGTAGCTTGGACCTGGGGACCAAGTGATTCTAAAGTTGTTCCGGGAAGGAGAATCCAGTGAAGCATTTAATAGTGAAAACTCGGATAAAAGTGCAGCCCATGTCAGCATAGAAACAAATAGAAGCAGATGGGGAAAACCTTACCTGTAGTCAATAACATACCCAGAAAACTGCAGCCCTCAGGAGGAGGACCAGGTGGGTTTTCACTACCTTTGTTTCAGGCAGTTTTGAGAGTAGTAAGAGGTGATCTTGCTTGTGCTTGTAGGTCTCATTCACTTTGAGGGTGGGCTGAGAAGCCAGGTTCTGTGGTCTACCCATTACCTTACCTTGGCATTTTATGAACTAGCAAAGTTTCCAGAAATAGTTTGAAGACCAACAGAGAATTGCCAGCTCCCTCCCACTTGGAGGCCAGTGAAGAGAGTCAGCACACGCAGTCTCTTTATTCCCATGTTTCATGCAGGAGGGGAACTTTCCGTACTGCAATATGAGACGACCATGATTGAAGAATGAAGTACTTCAAGTGGAATAAATTGAAATTTAGGAAAGAGTCCCTGTAAAAAATTCTGTTCTGGACCTGTGAAAATATCTGTGTAGCGCTGCCTTTCGGGACTCACTGTTTCAGACTGAGCAGCATGTAAAACTCCCTCTGCTTATGACAGGGCACAGCTTTGTTCCCAGCCCAGGGCAATTTTCTGTGTGCTTGATGTCTCTCTTTAAAATTCATATTGCAGTGTTGCCAGTGCTGGCTGGAGCCTTGTTCAGTAGTTTTGGTGGATGCTGTTGGTACTACCATCATCCATCCATTTGTTCATTTGCTTACATTTAACAAACATAGGCCTGAGCTATGTGCTGGAAAGAGAATAAGATAAACTTGCTATCCTCGAGGAGTCTTCACTTCCTTTTCAAGAGTCTATAATATTTTTAAATATCTTGTTTTTGGTGCCGTGAAGGTTTATACAGAACTCAAGCAGAAATTATAAAATGAGTGTTTGTATAGATCCTGGATATAGGTTTATTGGAGAGTGAGTCTCTGCCTCTTTTTTTTTTTCTTCTATACTATTCAATGAGACTTCATCGTTGGTAAGGAATGTAGAATAAATTCACCTAGATAAAGTTCTTTTTCTTAACTTTTATTTAATAAATATAAATTTCCAAAGTACAGTTTATGGATTACAATGGAGATAAAGTTCTGATAATGAAATTTAGATAACAGAATCTAATGTCATTTATGGCTTCAAAATCCAGGAACACTTAGAGAGTACTCAACTCATGGCATCCATTCACTTAGTCATCGCAGTTTAAGGATTGTTCCTCTCTCTCCCAACTTCTTTCAAAGTAACCCAACCACTAAGAGCAACAACCCTAATTAAAAAAAAAAAAAAAAAAAAAAAAGAGAGAGATAAATGAGGAAAAGCTCTTTAGTGGAAAATAAATTTTTCAGATTCACTTTATGCAATGATGAAATTAAGTAAATATTTACCAAATATTAGTTTGTGTTGTGTAGATACAGTCTTTGATTGGTGGGTAAAATTTTTTGCAGCTGATGAGACTAAGCAATTACTTTTGTTTTGAAGACAACAAAGTGTATTCAAAGTCTTCCTCAGTTAAATTCAACAGTTGGCATATTTAAAATGGAAAGGTTTTTATGGATGTTTTTAATGCACTTCAAAGGTATGTTACCCACTGTACAAATTACTGTCCACAATTCCAGGTGAAACCCAAGGAGTCTTCAGACAACCTTGACATTATCACATACTGGCATTGTGCTGCTACCTATGAAGACCAAGCATGTGTTTGGCTAATGGATAAATGCATGAATTCAATTAATGGGTTAAATTAATGATCACATCCTCTTGAATTTGTATTCTGCTGTATACTTTGTGATCTCAAATTTATCCTTGCAATAACATTTTGAGTAAAGAAGAAATTAGCATGTTGGATCCCAATTTAAAGCTTTGAAGTCACCTAATATGTCCTTGGCCTACAGTTGAAACCATGATAGAAATGTGTTAGAAGTGTAAATAATTAGAAAAACAGAACAAAAAGAAATAGTGAAATGCATGTAAAACAATTAATAAAGTAAAAATAAGCTAGAGATCTTAACAGTGTTTAAAAGCTAGTGCTACTACCTTTTTGTTTTGTTTTTAAGATTTATTTTAATTTGAAAGGCACAGTTCCAGAGAGAGGGAGAGACAAAGAGCCATCCTCTGGTACGCTCCCAAAATGGCTACAACAACCAGTGCTGAGCCAGACTGAAGCCAGAATCCAGAAACTCCATCTAGGTCTTCCACGTAGGTACAGAGCCCCAAGCACTTTGGCCATCTTCCGTTGCTTTCCCAGGCACTTTAACAGAGTTGGATTGGAAATGGAGCAGCCAGAATTTGAACAAGTGTCCACATGAGCTGCTGTGTTGCAGGTAGCAATGTAGCTCACTACACCACAACACTGGAATGAGATGCTATTATTTTTCTACAGTCTGAGGACGGAGTTGACCCTTAGCTTTCCTATCCTCCCCAGAAATACAGTGAAAATATCTAGAGTCACAATCAAATATTTATACCAAAGCTTCAATGCAAGTAGCTGAGATGACTGCAAGTTACCCAGCCAGAAAGCTGTCTTTTATTTATGTTTCCTGGTCGGAGCCCTGGCCTTGGTCTAGATGGATATCAGAAGAGTAGTGGTGGGAAATGCTCCCAGATAACCCATCTAAGGACTCCCAAACTGACCGCTCATGTGGCTCTCCTGCTTTGCAAGAAAGGCTTCTTTGAGCAACGAGAGGCAAAAACGTAGAGGGCCACTCCATTCAAGTCCCTGAACAGCCCAGTTCTCCATTTTGTTCTCAGAACTCCAACAGCCGCCCAGATCAACAATTGCTGTGAGTGCTAAGACATATCACAGAAAAGGGCATTTCAGCTGCCCTGTGCTGATAGGTGTTAGGTGTGGTGAATGTTATGGTGATGCTAAATAAATTAGTGAATTCCTTGTTTTGGTTGTTTATTTTCTTGGGCAGTTTACATACTTGTAGTAAAATGAAGTTCCACTAAATTCACAGGGTGGTTATCTACCCCCCCTCAAAAACAAAAGAGGTATGCACCTAAAATGCATGACCCTGGCTGTGTGCTAAGGCTTGGTGCCCCAAGTGGAGGCTTCCCAGTTCCCAGTCTCAGTGTCCCAAGGCACAGTCAGGCTCTGTGGGATCTTATTCTTTCAAAAGTAAATGCAAAAGAGATTTTTAAAAGATATTAAAAAGAGGACTCTTTCAATGTTTTCCAGAGGTAAGTGGGAGGGAAAAACACCCAATATATTTTTTCCACAGAGACATCTATTTATCGAGGGGCTGTTGAACAATTAATCAGAATTATTTTCAAGCTCGCCTCAGGGGACTGTGTGACTTAGTAGGAGAAACATTTAAAACCAGAGCATCTGCGTTCTCGGTTCCTGTTCTGTTCCCTAATAGCTGAGACTCTCAGGGCAAATCACTTAACCCATGTCAGCCTCAGTTGCTTCATTTGCAATCAGGAATACTAACACTGTTTTTGTGAGGATTTGATGAAATAAATAGAGCAAAGGTCTTTCTGAATTTCTAAATTATAAAATGATGTCCAGACAGGCGCTATTATCAGTGATTTTTTTAAAACTTATGTTTTTGTTATAAAAACAATGTTTATTGCAGAACGTTTTATATAAGCTGTAATGTGCTGGAGACAGGGCTGTGCGGGGTGGGGAGTTGGGGGTAGCTGCAGATCCTAGCAAAGCCTGTGCCTGTGTTTCCGGGATTTGCAGCCCTAGTTTCTGCCTGTTCAGAAACTCTGTTTTGACACCATGAGTGACGACAGTCTGCCCAGAGAGCCTAAACTCCGAGGGCCATTGGAAGAGTTTTCACCAAAACATGCCTTGAAAGTGATCCACCAGCAAAACTGTAGATCCCAGAAAACCTGTGGCTCTTCCTTGTCCTGGAGAGAGAATTGCTTTAGAAACCAGGGGCTGTGCGCTAGTTCTAATCATTTGCTACTTCTTCACTTTGTTGGACTCTGTTTTCTCATCTGCAAGATGACCCGTTTAAACTAAATACTCTTTGAAGTGGATTTCATGGGTAGTTTCTGGGTTCTTGGTCATCCGTGGTTCCAGTGGGCTTGTCAAGCACCAGCACTGGCCAGCCAGGAAGGCGAGACCCACCTGATATCAGCTCAGGGCACAGCCCACAGTATTTCCAGGTGCCTTCAGTAATCTTGAACACCACTGCATGTCACCCAAACGCCAAGGAGACTGTGAGGAGACGGGCTGCTGCCCAGTTTCAAGGGTCTCCACTTGTCTCTTGTTTCCCTGGGTAGATAAAAATAGACACAAATGTGGTTAGAAAGCCAGAAGTGTGAATCGATCACATTTTTTTTTTCCTCCCAGGAGAATAAGTAAATAAATTGGGTAGAAAAGATGAGAACCAATCTGTCGATCTGGGGCAAGATAGAGAAGCAGTTGTCAGGGGGGACCAGCATTGCTTTGGCCTTGAAAGGGATCAAGAGTACGTTAGAGAGCATAGAGACATTGGGTTGCAGCCTCTAGGGACCCCCTGGAGTGTTCTAGAATGGAAAGGTCTTAAGTAGGTATATCTGAATGCAGATATACAGACTTGATGTCTTCCTACCCCATATCAGCAGGAGCCTCCACACTGGTTAAACCTGGCGTTTATATGGTATTTGGATCTTGTCAGCATTTGCTCATTAAAGCCAAGTTAATGAAAATTTGGGTCAGATTTCATAATAACACAGTAAAGAATAGAACCTTTTTCATTCTTTTAAACTTATCAGGGATATTTGCTACCAGAATATTTTCTCGGATATTAAAATATGATTCTCAGTTTATAGTTTTGCTTTCACTTTAGTGTGAGGACAGTGTGTATCAAGCTCTGAAAGACCTGGGAGGAGAAAAAAACACAAATGATTAACAGTGGATTCTTAAAAGCATAAGAAATCTAAAAAGTGGATTTCTTTGGAACAGAATGAAATATAAGTTGAAAAGGTAACTGGCCAAAGTGAGTCTGCTCTTATAATATTACTGGAATAGTCTTCCTGACTGAATCAGGAATACACTATTTTTTTTAATTAAAGGGAGGCTGATGTACTGACATTAAATTCCTCACAAATATTCTGGTTATTTAATAGTAATTTATTGTGGTCTTACTGGAAATTTTTTCCTCTTAGTTCTTAAAAGGTTTTACAGGCTCAATTAGCACCTGTACTCCTAATGATCAATATTGGTTTTTACTGTATTCATTTTAGATCTAAAAAACTTTACCTAGAACTCAAATCTCAACCATTTTAAAGCCACATACCTCATTAAAAATAATCAGGCTTACTGGGTAGACCTTCACTGCTCTCTGGAAAATGATAGATTTCTATTTGTTTGAGGTGGGTCCTTTATTCAGAAAACAAATTACAGTTCTGTGTAATATGAGCTGTTTAGATTCAGAATTGCTGGCAAAATGTTAAAGAAGAATGTGTGCATCATTTTCCAATATCTTCTTCAACTCGGGTAGCAGGGGTTATTTTTAATTATATTACAGATTCTGTTTTTAGCCTGCCTATTTATCTCTGTACTGCAGTATACCTGATGTGTCTAGGGGTTGATTCTTCTGCTCGGAACCTCCAGTGATTTCACACAGCACACTGCCTAATGGGGGACCGCAGAGGAGACCCCCGGTGTGTTAGGAGGATGTCCTTGGGGAGGATGAGAGACAGCCATCAATGTGCTGTGACAGTGAGCTGCGTGTACCCCCGGTTTTTACATTCTTAGTACACCGCCACCCCCACCCCGGCTGCCACATGCCTTGCTTTCTCTGATAACACGTGTCCCGTGGCATCCAAGAACACAAACGTTTCACCAAAACCCTCCAATTAAGTACTATAAATTGTTTTACTTAACTGTTTCCTATGATCTTTTGTGTAGCATGGAAGTTTAAAAGATCAAGGTTTTTCTGGTTTTATTTTGTTTCCTTGTTTTGGTTATTTGTGGCATTCCATGGCGCTAGTAGAAACTTAAAATTATTTCTAAGGATTCTGTGTTCCAGTCACGCACTTGACAAACAGTCGAGCTACCTCGGGTTGGCCAGGAAATGTCTGCCGCCACATTAGTGATGTGATAATGGGCTTCACATATCACCTGGACATTAATAGAATGGAATCACTTACTGCTTCTGAAAGCAGCCCTGTTCTCAGCTGGTGTCCTGGAGGAGCTGTGTGAGCACAGTGAACTTCCTGTCACAGAGGTGAAAGTCAGAGCCTAAAGTCATCTTTATCGCCGGGGTGTGTGTGTGTGTGTGTGTGCGTGTGTGTGTTTTATCTTCACTTAATGAGGCCACCGATATTTGATGGAAATGACGAAAATCCAGGGAGCTGCATAAAGTGTTTCTGGGTCTCCAATCTGCTCTGCTGTGTGACATGCAAAACTTCTAATGACTGGGGACCCCTAACTTTGCCACAATAGCCCATCAAAGGTGCAGCTTTATTCTCTCATAACAGCACTGTAACGCGATCAGCAGACATATCTGCAAACTTTTCCCTGAGCTGTGCAGATGTGGCCATAAAAGGGGCCTGGATGCCATCGTGCATTTCCTACTTGCCTCTGAAAATGAATTTGCTTTCTGATTATGGCTGAGCGGCTGCCGTATAAAATTTCCTACAGGTGCACACCCACTTACAGAGAGAGCACAGTCTGCGAAAGTCAGGAGCTACAAAATGAGAACAACTCGGGACTATTATCAAAATTATCAGAGTGCCCTTTGCTTTGTAAAGATATTTGCCAAGGAATCTTACAAATAAAAGTCGTCTTTAGTGTACTAATGATATTCTACAATGAACCTCTCACATAAAATGCAGACATTGTTAAATAATTGGCTTTGTGGGTTTTTTGTGTTGGGAAGAACTGTAAGCTGGGAATTGATTTGTTGTGTGTTTATTTAAAAATTGGCCATATCTATTTTACCTGAAAAAAAAAGGCCTTGAATTTTTGGTCACAGAAGTGAAATGCATGGTTTCTAAAACTTACTTTTGCGTTTTTAACCTATTTCTCCTCTGAGGACTATGGACTTGTGAATAGCATACATTCTTCATATTACATTCAAAGTCTAATCTGGCTTTTCCAGCAATCACATGGATAGGTGTAAACAGATAAATAGTCACCATACACCATTGACTGCCATGGCTCATTTTTCATCTCTTGAAATAAAAGCCCAAGAGAATTTTTGTCAGGATAAATTGGAGATAAAAAAAAAAAAGTCCTCTTTTGAAGTGGATACTTTGAACGTGGAAGATTTGTGGAGAATTTTCTTTTGCCTTTGACTCCTTAAGAACGAGAAGTCACTACAAAATTAGAATTTTATTATATTACTCTAAACGGCAACTGTGACGCTGAATTAAAGATTTACTTTTTAGCCAAGGCTGGAGTTGTTGTGGTTTTTGTATTTTCAGATATATTATCAGATTTAACATGAAGCACAAACATTATAAATTAGTTGACTTTTTCCTTAATTAGCCATAGCTACAGTCCACTAGAAATGTTGAAAATGTGAATACTTACATTCCCCTTTACAGGAGTTTAATGACATTGTTATCTGAAATAATATCTCCTTAACGATGCTTTGAACAATGCTGCCTGTTTTTTTCCTCTGATAAATAACTCAGTCGACATCAAGACAAACAGTGCATTCAGCAAATTTTGTGATATGGAAAAAGGCAAGTTGGAGAAAGCAAGAGAACTAAACCTCTGTATCCGTTACAAACTCTGAGACGTCTTTAATGTAGAATTCACAATAGATATGTACATTGTTCATCGGAGTATTTTATTATCTCTTTCATACAACGCCATCCATCAAATATCTAAAGAAGGCAAATTACTCACAGGGCAGATCTGAAGATCAGAAATTCTGAGCTCTCAATGGTGACATCGTGAGCATAAATGAGGCAATAAATAATAACATTACTACTACTACTACTAAAGGAAGCACGTTGACCAAGTACATTGACCAGATTAGTGGTCATATTTTACAAAGATCTTATTTAAGGCCAAAAAAAGACCCTATCAGTTCTGATCTATCTGCCTTGTTTAAAACAAAATAAAACAACACTTATAGCAAATCCCTCCAGACACTTTAAATCCTACATGGGATATACCAGAATTAAGGAGCATTATATAGACTTTGGGATGGCGCAACTACAGAATTATTGTCCATTGCATTAGACAGAATGGCTTCCCCTCTAGTCAAGGATTTGGTTTTTCCCCCGTCATCAACATTTAACTCATCCTAACGGTCCAACGAGGCCAGATGTGTCAGTTTTACTTTTCCAAAGAAAATCTGTTCAAAGAAGTACGCTGTGGCATAGTGACATGCACTGCTCTTTAATACAGGTTTGTTTATTTTCCAAAATTCAATTTCACTCTATATTTATTCACTTCTTCATGGACTACTTGGGTTCACTAAAAAAAAAAAAAAAAAGAAAGAAAAGAAAAAATACTTTATACGTGCCACATGCCATGGACTCATGGCATAAATTACACGATGTGAATTCAAATACACATCCTTTCCCCATCCATTTCCATTCTCAGTGCCAACTTTGACTTAATAAACAATGACCTTGAGCTTAGCGTGAAGGAAGCATCAGCACATAATGCATGGAGCGGTGCCCCTCCTAAGAATGAAACCCTTCAGAATGGCCAAGGGTGAGAACAGAACAGAAGCAGCAAGAGCAGAATGTGGAGCCAAGGGAGTTTCAGCATCAGCAAACTGTGGCGATTTAGCCGTTCTGCTGATCGGTGTTTAAAACATGACCCCTGAATTATCCTAGAAGATACTCATGAAATGGGGACTTGAAATGGCCATGGAAGTGAACAAGAACTGAGATCTCCTGATCCATTCCTTATTGCCTACATCCCTCAGCTTCTTCAACAGCATTAATCCTTTCCATGTTTCTCAAAAGCATGTTTCAAGGATAGAAGAAATAAAGGTGGTGAGATTGCTATTTATCTAGGACTCTTTTCTGACCTGGGAGACATTGTGTGGTACCCTGGAAGAGCTTATTTATTGAATCCCCAATTGAATTGGCCTCAGAGACTTAATACAACCTCCACAGTGACCAATTTACTCATTGCAAATGAATTGCATTAGTAAAGCACTTTCCCATCTGGGAAAAAAGTTGTATCATAAATCTCATTCTCTTCAGTATCTTGGCTGTGGGGATTCCAACAAAACTAATTCAACCTTTCATAAGCAGGGAAAGTTAGGGTTTTCTTCCTACTAATTTGCTAATTTTCTCTGCCCCATGAGTCAGAACACATTAAAAATGTGACTGTGGCCGAGAACACGGACAAGGGGAGAGGTGTCCCTTTGCCTCACGCCATTCTTCACATGCCTGTGATTTCACAAGATTTGGGATTGACTTTGGCCCTAAACAGGGGCTCTGAGTTAACAACCAGAAAAATCACTTTAGTTGAGATTTACTTCTAGATCAGATACTTTCTTCTATTCTTAAAAATTTGAGTAGATTCAGCATTCTCTTGGAGTTCCAAAATCTTAGGCTTCCTACTCCTGTGCATTTCCATACAAGAAGTATTATATAGTGGGGTGTGTGTGTGTGTGTGTGTGTGTGTGTTTGTTTGGGAGCCCAGTGATCTAGATTCAGGCCATGATACTGTCATTTCTGACTTTTTGATTTTCACCAAATTAATTTCGCCTCTTTAAGCCTCAGTCATGTCTTCTGGTCCCCTGTAAAATTCAAGTAAGAATAGTAGCATGTTAGAGAGTTACATGAGATAAAAACTGATCAAGTTTGTGAAGCTCCTAGCATCGTGATTGATACATTGCAAGCCCTCACCAAGTGATTGCTCCTGTTGTTGTCATTGGACAGAACTGTTTAGGTATGTGACCCAAATTTCCTGTTCAGCCAGAAGTGGCACCCTGAGTAGAACAGAAGAATCCAGTAGACTCGCTGACATATAAACAGTGGACAATATGTGTTTTTGCTGTCTCTTGTCAACATATCCTGGGCATGAATTTTGTTCCTAACCTGTCCTGAGAGCACCAACTTATGACTTCTATGGGGAAGTCCTGTGAAATTCCTTGAAGAGCCCCTAACCATTGGAAAGGTGAGAATACAAGGAATTACTTTTAAAACAATTCAGGGTATATGTGTACATATAGATGAGCTAATAATGAATTATATACAATTTGATTATTTGATAATAGCTAACGCTCACTAAGGACCCATCAGTTGTCAGGCACTATCTTAAGACCTTTAAATAAGTTGTCTTCTTTAATACTCACAAGGATCCTAAAAGGCAGACCCTATCATTATTCTAGACTTTGAATCTGGTGTTCTAACTCTAGAGTCTGTACTGTCGACTGCTATCCTAACTGCCATCCAAAGGCAATATTGGTTGCTAACATCATTTTTAATTTATTTGAAAGGAGAACAGGGAGGGAGAGGCACAGAGAAAGAACATTCTCATCCAGTAGTTCTCTCACCAAATGCCCACAACAGCCAGGGTGGGCCAGGCCAAAGAATTCAGGAGCTGGGAACTCAATCCAAGTCTCCGATGTTGGTAGCAGGGACTACTTGAGCCATTGCTGCCACCCTGCGTCTGCATTACTAGGAAGCTGGAATCAGGAGCCAGAGCCAGGACTTGAACTCAAGCACTTGGAAGTAGGGTAGGGATGTCCCAACTGGTGTCTTAACTGATAGGCTAAATGCCCATCCCTACTAACCCAACTTTGAAGAGTACTAGATGCCTGTCAAGTACAGCCTGTCCTCTTTGAACACTTTGTCCTTTTGCTTTGCCTTCATGCTGTGTTCATTGAACACAGTTGCAGCTGCATTTATTGACAGTCATAACCCTTTACACTTTCACATAAAATTTCCAGTTAACAGACAGGTTTTATATATTTTGTTATTTAGACTCCAGTTTTACCAGGAAGTTTTAAGGTTCCCATTTCTATAATCTTAGCTAAGAAGCCACTTCTGTCTGTATTTTGCTGCTATGGAAGCTGAGTCTCAAACAGAGCCACTTCACTGCTGAGAAAAATCAGTATAATTTGAACTCAGGTCTTTGGATTTAAATAAATAGTGAAGCCATTGTTAGACTTTAAAAATCGGAACAATGCATTTTATGAGACCCAAGCAAACGAGACTTTAAACTTGATGGGTGAACCTTTGCGTCACCCCTCTGGAGCCAGCTCATTTCCAGCTCATTCAGTCAACATCATCGAGCTCCTCCCAAGTGCTAAGCATTGTCGGGGGGACAGAAATAAATCAGACACAGAGCCTGACTGCAAGGAATTTATTTGAAAGGGAAAATTAGAATCTCAAAGGCAAATTAATTAATTAATTACTTAATTTTAAAAATAGGCTATAAAAGAGGGCTGGGAGTCCAGGGGCTGGGGGTATCTTTGTGGCTGTCTTGTTGCCCTGTCAAGGGAGATGGCTGCCTTCGCCGGGTAGCGAGCTTGTGGCAGGGAAGAGCTCAGCTGGCTGACTCAAGGAAAGAGCTGGTTAAGTAGCTGGTGAGCCAGTGGGCTGAATTTGGCACAAAAATGAAAAAGAAGAAAGATTGCCTATGGATTTTATCTTTCCTACCAGCTGTTTTGGTTTCACAGATATAGTATGAACTATTCTATGAACTTAAATGAAAGGTTTCACGCACCAAATCTGAAGTTTCGTTCTCACTTTCTTCCATGTAGCTGTTTCCTTTATTTTAAAGTGAATCAACACTATTCAAGTACTGAATTGAAAACACCTTGGAGTAACACACTCAGGCAGTTTCCCTTTAAGAGAAGATTCTGGGCCTGTTTTTCAGATGGTCATTCAGTGATACAAACCTGTAAGACTGAGATAAATTGCTCCTGGAAACATTTTCCTCTTGGAAAATCACAGATGAGACTAAATGAGACATTTTATATATATAGTAGCAAACAGTCATAGGTACATTTCATTTTGAAAGTCCCATCTGTCTTGCAACCCAAACAGGTTTTGACACTGCAGACTGATTGCAGCACTTGAGGACATTCGAGAAACCAGGGATACACAGCATGGGGCTGGAGAGCATGCTGCCTTTTCACCATTTGGGCATTTTAAGAAAAGCAGAAAAAAAAATTACAGTTGTAATTATGTCTCTTGATCTATGTGACTCCTACATTTTGCAAAGTATAACTTGAACACCCCAGCCCTACCTTTAACTGCAGTTTTTGTAACAAAAGAGAAGCAGCAAAGCTTTTTGCTGGGATTAGAGTTTTAATTGATATCATTATAGCTAAAAGTTTGAACATGATGGGAATAATGACTCTGGTGTTTTTCAGCACCTTATTATTCATCTTCCATCTTTATGTCAGCTCTGAGCTCAAGTCCACAGAGTCTGTAATATTTAAATTAATAATGTAAATTTAACTGTTGCCATTAAAGAAAAGAGCTAATTAGGTCCCTGCTTGCTGACTGGCAGTATGAGGCAATGAGTAAAATGGTTTGTACTGATAGCCAACACTGCCAGGAAAATGTGAATTGTGTTCATTAGAGATTAGACAAGTCTGAGACTCCAAAGGAGGGGAAATAAAAAGTGGCTCATCTCATTATTCTAAAAAAAAAGTCAACGAAGAGATGCAAATAGCTCATCAAGCAGCTGAGAGCAAAGTTTCTGAGATGTTGTGCAATTATTTTGTGCCTTCCGTTCAATGGCTTTTTTCCCAAGCACACTGTAGAGATGCAATTTTTCTCTAGCATCAGTTAAAATGTATCTTCTTCCGTAGTTTTCATGTGCCAGCCCAGTGAGGCTAGCAAGCTAAGCTTTATCTGTTTCTAACAGCTCTTTTAAATAAGACCTAGCATTAACAACCACAGCAACAACAAGGATTGAATGGTGTTCCTGTTTGCCATTGTTCTGGGTTCAGAAAACAACCCAACAATAAGGAGCAGAAGTGGAGAGGAGAGGCAAAATAATGTTTATTTCAAATTCAGATTAGGGGTGACTATCCTGGAACTTCTAGAAGGAGAAAACTGGGGTTGAAAGCCATAAAAGGTGTAAGCACACACTCCAACAAATAGAGCAAAGCCTGGATGATGGTCAGAAACAACATTTGGCCTTTCTGATATTAGGTTTTCCTCTTGAAATGAGTATTGGCTTTCTGGCAGCTACAGGCTCACTGGAAGCTGCTTGGATTCCCTGGGGCAGCCCCAGCTGGCCCTCGTCCCCATCAGCTCTGGTACCCAGTGGGTCATTTGAACATCTACCAGGGAAGTCAGGCTGATCCAGTATGTCTGTCTGAAAGGTACTATGGAGCAATAAATGGATGTGGGACAGGAAAATGGGACTTGGCTCAACATGCTTTTTAAAAATAAGCTTTAGGGGAGCTGGTATTGTGGTACAGAGGGTAAAGCCACCACCTGTGGTGCCAGCATCCTGTATGGATGACCAGTTCATGTCCCTGCTGCTCCACGTCTGATCCAGCTCCCTGCTTATGGCCTGGGAAAGCAGTTGATGATGGCCCAAGTGCTTGGGTCCCTGCCACCACATGGGAGACCTAGATGAAGTTCCTGGCCCCTGGCTTCAGCCTGGCCCAGTGCTGGCTGTTGCAGCCATCTGAGGAATGAACCAGTGAGTAGAAGATCTTCCTCCCTCCCCTGTAACTTTGACTTTCAAAATAAATAAATCTTAAAAGATCTTGCCATCCTTTAAAAAGTAAGCTTTGAATGTAATAAAAGGTGAACAGTATGTTCAATGAGGGATAGTTTCATATTTTATGTGAAAAGACTGTTTTTAAGAAGGATGCTCTTACTCTGAGAAAACTGATTATTTATTTGGATCGCTGTAACCCAATATCTTCCTTATTTAATTTCATCAAATGACAGGTCAGACATCTGTGGTTAAGAATAGTTTCCTTTTTTAAAGATTTATTTATTTATTTGAAAGGTAGAGTCAGGGCCGGTGCCTCGGCTCAATAGGCTAATCCTCTCCCTGCGGCGCTGGCACACTGGGTTCTAGTCCCGGTCGGGGTGCCAGATTCTGTCCTGGTTGCCCCTCTTCCAGTCCAGCTCTCTGCTATGGCCCGGGAGTGCAGTGGAGGATGGCCCAAGTGCTTGGGCCCTGCACCTGCATGGGAGACCAGGAGGAAGTACCTGGCTTCTGGCTTCAGATCGGCGCAGTTCACCGGCTGTAGCAGCCATTTGGGGGGTGAACCAACGGAAGGAAGACCTTTCTCTCTGTCTCTCTCTCTCACTGTCCACTCTGCCTGTCAAAAAAAAAAAAAAAAAAAAAAAGGTAGAGTCAGAGAGGGGAGAGAGAGAGAGAGAGAGAGAGAGAGGGAGAGAGAGAGAGAATAGATCTTCCATCCACTGGTTCATTTCCCAAATGGCCAAAACAGCCTTTGCTGGGCCAGACTCAAACTAGGAGGCAGGAACTTCATCCAGGGTCTCCCATGTGAATGATAGGGGCCCAATACTTGGACTATCTCCTGTTGCCTTCCCAGGTACACCAGCAAGGAGCTGGATCAGAAGTGGAACAGCTCAAACTGGCACATGGGATGCCAGCATGGCAGGTCGTGGCTTAACCCCCTGCACCACAGCACTGGCCCCAAGATTATCTTTTTAAATTCACTCATGTCCTACTTTTCCCAAGGTTTCCCTTCCCTTCCTCCCCTTTCTGAAGTGTTGTATGACATTTCTCCAGGGTGGCTGTTCTAGTTGCTCTTCATTATATCAGGCTCTCCCACAGTGAATCATGAAGAGCACCGTTTACCACGAGCCCTGTTGAACTTCATCTGCAGTGTTGCAAGGAACTGGCCCTAAACCGACAGAGTAGGAGTCTTAATTACTAACAGGCGACACTGGCTGAAGGTGTTGGTCAAAGTATTCTTCCGGAACTTAGCTACATGGTGTCAATGGCTTCTGTTTCAGACCAAAAGAATGCTTCCTGTTTTTTTAAAACCAGGTTATTTAGCATTGCTAGAGGCATTGTTGCATGGTGTTTATAAAAAGAACAGCTGCTGAGAGGTTACAGAAGCCACACACACACACACACACAATATCATCTCATATTTAGGACAATTTCACAACTGGCTTTGTAGTTCAATCAGTTGCACTGCTTTGGAATTTAGTTTCATTATCTTTAAGATGGGCTAATAAGGCCTCACAGGTTTTTTGTAAGGATAAAAATGAATCCATATATGTAAAGTGGCTAATAGAGCAGGCTGCTGCCATCAATGAGCAGTTGCTTGTATCTACTCATTTATTATGAAACAGGAGGTTGTCACCTCTGTACTGCTGGGGTTTGGTAACCACATTCAAAGAGCCATTACCTCATTATGCGTATGTCTGAGCAAAATGAGGGGCCATTTTGAATACTCATACATCCCTTTTCACGAAGATGCTGTACTAGAAAGAACATTAAGTTTGTGCTTCCAAACCTTCCTCCTAGGTTAGACCATGGCAAAATCCACCTGGAAGTTCCCAACAGACCCTCAGGATTAAGTTCCTAGTATTCCAGTGACTGGATGTATCAACATGAATTAAACCATAACTCTGTGGATAGATATTTAAGTTGTGAATTTTGAAATACCTCAAATAGTACTATGGCCAACATATTTGTATTTTTCCCTATATTCTGGATAATTCCTCAGGAATGATCTCTAGAAATGAGAAGGATGACAAATTGAGAAAATATGAGCATTTTTATGTGTCTTGAGTTGTTGCCAAATTGGTCTTCAATCATAGGGGATTGTATATTTATATAGTTCCAACAAACTGTAGCCTAAGCATAAGTTCTTTTCTCTTGTAGAAAATATTCAATGAAAACATTTGCTAAAGGCACCATTCTACTGAGAAATGTAAGTACTTATTGGAGGATCCAATAATGAAATATGTACCTAAACTCCCACCCATCCTTGGAAGTTGGTAGACAGGAAGAATTATCACATTGCATCCAAGATCTGTAGGTTGGAGTGAAAAATATACTAAAACCAATCTGGCTCTAAGGAAGCATGAGAAGGTAAAAGGGAGCTGACATTTCTTTAGATGGCCATGTAGCAGCCAGGTCTGTGTTAGCCTTTCTGTGGATGGTTTCATCAAATCTTTCCCAATCCCCCTTTTCACAGCTGAGCAAACTTTACTAGCATTTGCAAGTGCACATCTGAAAGAAGACTTTCCAAAGGGAAGGAACAGTTCCTAAAAATCAGCCCAATTTTCCTTTTTCACATCCAAGTTAGCAAGCACAGGGTCTTCTGTGAAAGCCTCAAAGGGCACGAACATCTCCTATGAGGTTAAGCAAGGAAGAAAGGGAGGAAGAAGAAAGGTCTTGAATTGGTCCCTTCAACAGAAGTCTTCATGGCCAAGTGACATGATGGGAGTTAATGTGAATACACTGGCCTTCTGTGAAGCATTTCTTGGTCTCTGAAACACGAACATGCATGCATTGCTGTCCAGATCGGACACATGGGCTTTCCGGCTACCTTTCCTTTCCTGAACATGTGTATTTGTCATGGTCAATGCAAGAGAAATGCCCTTTCTATGCGGTTCCCCTCTGTCCCTCCTCCCACGCCTTAGACCATCAGAAGAACACAAGGCTGTGGCATTTTGTCGGATTTGTCTCTGAGGCTCTGGTGTCACAAAAGCAGCTGGGGGTATTGAATGTGCCTCGGTACCAGCCTGTGTCTTCAGGGTCTTTCTATTGATTTTACTTCAGAGTTCACAGGAAGCCCTGGTGTGCTTGCTTTCTCTCAGTGCTGAAATGTAGCTACTGCAAAAGAGCACATGGAGGGAAGAAAGGGAAATTAAAGGGGAAAGAGATGGTGCAGGCTAGCTTAAAAAAGGCAACTATTGAGGTGGAGCTGGACGATCTTACTTGTTCTATTTAGAATCTTCCTTCCATCTCATCAAAAGAAATGCTGCACTGGCAAATCCCCACTGGTATCAGCATAAAGCCCTGAGAGCGCCCTCATGTGGCACTCCCATTCCTTCAGGATGCTGCTGCTTCCTCGCTGCCTGCCCTCGTTAGGTACCCTCCAGTCTCACTGACCAATTTTCTGTTCTGGGATTATGTGACATTCCTGCCTCCAGGCCTCTGGACCTGGTCATGTTCTTTGACGGGCACCTGTAACTACTGATGGATTGGATTCTGTTCTTATCCACATGCTTTTCCCATTGATTGAAATTCCTTTTCACGTCTCTAAGCTACAAGCTGGTTAGAGGTAAGGTCTTATTCTGTGTTTTCATACTCACTTCTTAGAACAGTGCTTCACTCAGGGAAGTTACTTTGTAAATGTTATTGTGGAAACACTTACTTTGGCCCATTTCTTAGATGACATGCACATCCACTTAAAGACACTAAATGTATAGAATATGTAAAGATTAGTATCACATGTTTGTGCTAGTGAATTTTAGGCTGTCGAATACCTATTAGCACCATATATCTTGCATGTCCGTCCATTCTCTCTCACCGCCCCCTCAGTTATTCAGCTACACTGCTGAACTATAATTTGCCTATAGCACTAGTCTATGTTCAGAAGGCATTGTTTATATGTCCACTCTGCATTTATGCAGAAAACATAGATACCAACACTGCTGACCATTCACACATCCTCAGTAAGCTACTGGTATAAGCTCTGGGCGGCTGATCATGTTCCAGCCTCCTTCCATTCTGAACATGTGAATATGGACATGAAAACCCTGAGAAAGGCTCCTTAGAAACATGGGGGCTTGGTCAGAAAGTGGGAAAAGCAGTGAAACCTGAAGAGATAAACATAAAATGTATCATAGAAGCAGCTTATTATTCTTGGGGCTATTGTGACTGTCCCAGGAGTCTCACCGATCAATGAAAAATACAACATTCAAGAATTAAAGTGCTTGCTGAGCAAATGGTCTAAATTCAAAGGGTGGCTTTGTTTTGAGTCACCTGATGAAGTTTTCTCTGTCCTCCCTGGACACAGAGTGGAAGCCACTACTTACCACCTACCACCTGCCCTCCTAACCCATAGCTTTTTACATTAAGGTAGGAAAGTTTTATGTGTATAATTTGTGAAGTTCTCTTGAGCAGACAGTGCTATATAAATGTGAAATGCTGTTATTAATAATAAAGGTTGGCTAACCTAAGAATACTGTGGAATTAAAGTAATGAGATTCTATTTTTAGGCAGACTTGCCAATAACATGCAAGTATGATAAGGCTGTGATTTAAAGCTCTCTTTAACCTTCCATAGCTCTGAGAGTACATTTTCTGGGCTGCCTACGCTCAGTAGTCAGCCGTACAGAGCTCTGTTAATGATAGCGCTAGCTCCAACTTGCATCCCAGCATGCTCAGCTTAAAAACAGGACTGGGTCCTTCCACCGTGGGAGTGCAACTCACAGATCACTTGGCTTCCACAAAACAGGGGCTGGCCTCTCCAGTCACCTTGTGCACTCTGATCATTATCTTTGAAATTATATATAAAAAAAAAACCTCTATAGTGAGTTTGAGATTTTTATATACCTGTAATTATGTGAAGGTATACTATATATTTGGGAGACTCAGTTATGTTTATTTTCAAAGGGGAAAGGATATTTTAACAAAGACCTGAGTTCCAAATGAAAAGAAGACCTACTCCTCAGAAAAAAAAAAATAATTAGCTCTTCCTCCACTAATGTTCAGGTCAATGCTTTGTCAATAACAGTAACTCTTCTTCACCAATTTAGTGCAGCCTATAAAGATCGTTATGACTCATAATTACAGATACAGATTTATGTCAAAATGCATATATAAATCTCCAGTTCTAGCTCCGGGTCACCTCTTATCAGAAAGAAAGATTTGTGTAAGGTGACATTCTCCTTGATCCTTGTGGGTATTTTTCTCTTTCCATTTTGGGGGTAGAATGATAAGGTTTTGCTGTCAATGACAAAATATGCCCCAAGGCATATTACGGATTCACAGCTGGAGGGGAGGAGCTGATTTTGGTGGTGGGTAACGGGGGGCGGGGGGGATAACTGTGAAAATATCCTTTCTGGGATTAATGTTATCTGGCTAAACGAAGAGCACCTTTTGCACACCTACAGGCCAGACACTGTAAATCACAGGGAAGATGATTATCTGAACTCAGGGAGATGGGTTTTTAAATGATTGAGACTCCTGAGGCTGAAGTCTACAGATGAGCTCTGGACCATAGGCAGGCATGGTCCTTCTGTGTTATCAAATTCCATGGAAGGCTGAGTGACCAAGTGAGATGTCAGGCTGGGCTTGCCAAGGATTCTGTCATGCTAGGATTTGGATTGTGATGCATTTCCTGCTAGAAAAATCTTGGTTTTAAATATCACTTGATCTACGGAGGCCAATCTGATGGTGGGTGCAGAATTTCCCAGGCACCCCTAAGGGACGTGAAAGATGCACCCTTCCTCTATGTGCGAACAGGTACCTGCTGAAAAACTATTGGCTTTTCTATTTAGTAACTGCCTGAAAGCTGGATTTGGGACACACCTGTAAGAATATCCCCCAAGAGGCCAGCTCTGTGGCTCAGCAGGTTAAGTCACAGCGTGCAGGGCTGGCATCCCATATGGGTGTCGGTTCAAGTCCTGGCTGCTCCACTTCCAATCCAGCTCCCTACAAATGTGCCTGGGAAAGCAGTGGAGGATGGCCCAAGTCCTTGGGCCCCCGTACCCATGTGGGAGATCCAGAAGAAGCTTCTGGCTTTGGCCTGGCCCAGCCTTGGTCATTGCAGCCATTTGGGGAGTGAACCAACAAATGGAACATCTCCCCCCACCCCATTCTCTCTCTCTATGACTCTTCCTTTCAAATAAATCCACTTTTTCTGCCTGTGTACTTTTTTTGTATCTGCCTATGTTTTTTTTTTTTTTTTTTTTTTTTTGGAAAATCCAAACGTTTAATGAAGGACTAAGTGCAGTGTTATACAAAATTATAGAAAATAGTAAGAAAGGTAGCATAATTGACTCCTATAATCCTAGTTTAACATGATACAAACCCCTACAATAACTACCAGTAAAATCCCCAGTACAAAATGTCCTTCAGGAATATAAATGCCAACATGTTAGAAAATACGTTTACAACCCTAACCAGCCACGTACAAAGGATGTACAATATGAGCTAGTTCCATTCTTTCAAGAACCTTAGACTCCCAGGTACACAATTGTAGTATGACAGGTATCTGCTGACTCAAAAGCCCAACGCCATTTCCTGCAGCCACATTTCTAGTCCCAGAAGTTGGCACCGGTGTGTTCCTCTTTCGAAATGTCCTGGATTTCAGAACTGGGCATCTCGGGCACCTTCTTGCTGCGTATCTTGCTCGTGAGGTTCTGTTGGAGAACTGAGTACCCGCAGAGCTGTGCTCTGCAAGAACATGAGCTCTCTGTCACCTTGACAATCTCCAGGCTGCTGCTGGGACAGAGGAAAAGGCACCTTGTTCTCTGCGGTGTTGTGATTCCGCTACACTTGAAGTTGGTCCTGGGAGGGCAGCTCCTGCCAGTAATCCGCAGGCTGCTGGGGCTGCTGAGGGTGCGTTCCCCAGCCATTCTGCTGCCATTCTTCACACAGTGGGTAACGAAAACAGCTCTTCTGCTCCTGCAGCTGTTGCATTGCTCCCTGAGCACTGGGAACACCAGGTAGCAGGGAAGCCCAATCAGGCTGCATGTCCCTCATCTCAGACCTGGACCTCCCAAAATGCAGTGTGTATGAAAAAGAATGAAAAAACCTTGCTCCAGGAATGCCACGGGGAAAAGATCCACCTCCTATGTTCCCTTGATGCTCCAGAGCATAGCTCGGTGCCCCTTGAGCACCTCGAACCCCAGAATCCCAGGAGCCATAGAGCCGGCTGGGAACCTCCCATGTGGGTGGAGTGGAGTAGACAGCTCCGCCCAGCACAGCCGCCTGGGCATCCTTGGGAGACCACTCCTGGGCAATCTGCAGGCTTACACCTGGGGGACCTTGGACAGGGAGTGCATACAGCATCCTGGCTTCAAGCACTCTGTGTCTCTTCCTGGCTGGTAGCCTGGCTCTTTTATTTTGGAACCAGTTGTTGATTGTGTAACATGAACAATGGAGTTGTTGGGCCAGTTCCTCCTTGGTCATAAAGTTGGAATAAGGACTCTCTGCAAATAATTGATTCAGTATCTGCAGTTCATCAGGTGTAAATTGATGGCGTGCTTTTCCTTGTCTTCTTCCATGTTGTGTTTCTATGTTGTCATGACCATCTCCATTGGAAGCCATGTCTGGGAGCCCTCCTGAGACAGTCTTCCTGAGCAGTGAAGTGAGGGAGGCTGGCACAGCGTTCATTTAATATAAGCCTGAGATGGCCACCCTAGGCACGCCTTAGACCCAGCCCTTCTCCAGCCCCTGCCACACCCTACACACAGCTCCTCTACTAGAAATGATAGTAGGTGTTTAACATCACAGCTTTCAGAAAGTGTTAATAAAAATACACACAAAAATTAAACACTCACCTGCCCTATGACCAGGCAATTTCACTTCTGGGAACACATCCAAAAGAAGCAGGTAGTCTATGTCCACAAGAAGACTTGTGCAAGGATATTCATTCCTGATTTAATCATTAGAGCTCAATCCTGGGGACAACCCAAATGTCCGTCAACAGGGGAATGGATAATCATATCGTCATATATCCCTGAATTCAGCATTAAAAGGCAGTGAACTACCAATATTCATACAACATAGATGAGTCTGAAAAATGTTGCGTGAAAGATACCAGACACAAAAGGATCCATAGTGTGTGAATCCATTTACATGAATTTCAAGGACAGGAAAAACCAAGCCATGGAACCAGAAGGCGAATACGAAGGCGCTTCCGAGAGCTGGGGAGTTCTGACTAGAGAGGCAACTCTCTGGGTGATGAAAATGTTTTATACCCCAATCTAAGCTGTGGTTAATATGGTATATACATATGTAAAAAATTCATTGGGCTGTGCACTTAAGATTTGTGCATTTTACTATTTGTAAATTATAGCTCAATAAATAAACATTTTTAAAAGCTATGTGAAAGAATACATGGAGAAAAGCTCATCTTGTAAGAAAGCAAATGTGATCAAACACAGACAAAATCATGAAGATATTCTAAAGAGTAACTGGAAGAGAATAAATGAAAAATACGAATCTTTCATCTTTTCTCACTTTTATTACAGGATTTCACTTTTATCATAGGACATGAAAATGCTGGGGCTGAGAGAAGATATCATCGTTCTAAGATATGTTTAGGAATTAGCCTTCAAAGGTTAATTTGCAGAATGTTCCTCTTAAATTGGGAGCTGCTTCATTTGCAAGTTTCTCCATAGGAAATGATGTTGCTTAAGCATAAACAACCAGGAAATGGATATTTTGAGTTGATTCATAACTTGTGTTAACAATATATCAAGGAGTTAATGATAGTGTTAGTCTCAAGCCTATGTTCAGTAAAATATATTTCATTCTTTTGGATATTTACATTAATTAAGGTAAAAAGGTATAATGTTTTATGACAAAATTTTTATTAAATCCACATTTCTCATTTTCATACAATATACTTCAGTCCCTTTGTGTTTGTGTTAGGATAAAGTTGTTAAAGGAAGTCTTCATGGGGTCCTTGCCTTCCTGTGTCCCCATTGAAACAAAAGCTTATTTTTCAGTAGCAATCATGACAGAACTTCCACATGGCATCTGCTACTCATTATTCAGTTGACATTTCCATTTCTGGAATTCTAGAGTTTGTCTGAAATCATTAGTGACATTTACAAAATGCTTGCTGAATTTTAAAATGGACCCTAGAGATCACCAAGTCTTTCCTCCTCATTTAAGATGAGGAAACTGAGATCAGGGAGGGTTAAGTGACTTGCCTGGGTTCAGCTTCTCTGGCTGACTTCTTGTGTAGAATTTGGATGCCTTCCTCGAACTTTGTGATAACAGCAGATCCTCTGATCAAAGGGACATTGCCGCTGCACCATTGGTGAGCACGTGCGCATTTTGTAGAGTGAGGAGTCCGGATAAACATGGTCTTTGGGACCTAGAATATTTACCAGTTGTGGGATTCTGTTTGCCATCTCCAGATAGCTGCCCCACAGGGATGCTTCTGTCACTCACTCGGGGCTGAGTCTGTCTATCCCACTTATCAGTAATTCATGCCTTTGAACTCTAGGAGACAGAGGGACATCTGCAATGTGGCCTGGGAGCAACATTGCCTGGGTTCACTTCTCATTTCACTACTTAACTAGCTCTGTACCTGAATTCATTGCTCTACAGATCTCGAGTTCCTAAGCTGCAAATTGAGAATAATATTACTATACCTCATTTTTTTTAAGGATTTAAATTAAATGATGCAAATCAAATCAGCCTGGCTTTAGATCATTTTGGAATTTTAGAAAAGAAAGTTATGCTGCATTCTATTTGGCTCGGCTTCCCCACTACACAGTTCTGCATGTCCTCTTCCTTGGCCTGAATGTCCCCTTTCCATGGTGTCCTTGCTCAGGCTCCCTTTCAACTCTTCATCATTGTCCCCCACACCCGTCTGATTTTCTTGTTCTTTTTTTTTTTTAAATGAGCATTTTAATTTGACTTCTTGTATATATATATATATTTTTTTTTTGAAAAGGCAGAGTTAGACAGTGAGAGAGAGACAGAGAGAAAGGTCTTCCTTTTTCCATTGGTTCACCGCCCCCAAGTGGCCGCTGTGGCTGGTGCGTTGCGGCCGCTGATCCGAAGCCAGGAGCCAGGTGCTGCCCAAGGACCTGGGCCATCCTCCACTGCACTCGTATATTTTTTAAAAAAATATTTATTTATTTATTTGAAAGAGTTATATATAGAGAGGGAGAGACAGAGAGATCTTTCACCTGTTGGTTCACTCTCCAGATGGCCGCAGTGGCCAGGGCTGGGCTAGACTGAAGCTAGGAGCTTCATCCAGGTCTCCCACATGTTGCGGTGGAAGCTCAAACACTTGGTCATCTGCTGCTGCTTTTCTAATGCCACAAGCAGGGAGCTGGATCGGAAATGGAGCCTTCAGGACACAAACAGGCAACCACATGGGATGCCAGCATCACAGGTGACAGCTTTACCTGCTATGTCACAATGATGGCTGCGTACTAGTGGCTTTATTTTATTTATTTGAAAGTGAGGAAGAGAAAGATTGGCAGAGAACTCCCATCTGCTGATTCGGTTACCAAATGCCTGTAATGGTCTTTCATCTGCTGGTTCACTCCCCAGATGGCTGCAACGGCTGGAGCTGCACCAATCTGCAGCCAGGAGCCAGGAGCTTCTTCCTAGTTTCCCACAAGGGTGCAGGGACCCAAGGCCTTGGGCCATCTCCTACTGCTTTCCCAGGCCATAGCAGAGAGCTGGATCAGAAGAGGAACAGTCGGGTCTTGAACCGGTACCCATATGGGATGCTGGCGCTTCAGGCCAGGGCATTAACCCACTGCACCACAGCTCATTAGAGGGGCTGGTGCTGTAGCATAGTGGGTAAAGCCACCATCTGCAATGCCGGCATCCCATATGGGCACTTGTTTGAGTCTTGGCTGCTCCACTTCTGGTCCAGCTCTCTGCTATGGCCTGGGAAAGCAGTGGAAGATGACCCAAGTCCTTGGACCCCTGCACCCACGTGGGAAGACCTGGAGGAAGCTCCTGGCTCCTGGCTTCAGATCAGCACAGCTCTGACCATTGTGGCCATTGGGGAGTAAACCAGCAGATGGAGAACTCTCTCTGCCTGTCCTCTCTCTGTATAACTCTGACTTTCAAATAAATAAGTAAATCTTAGAAAAAAAAAAAAGGTCATGTGAAATGGGATTAAAATAAATCTACTTTGGTACAGAAAGTTTTGAAATCAATGCATAGCTTTTTATAATATACATATTCCATGAATTTTTAAAAAGACCTTTCACATTTAGGATATTTATAGTATAGTCTATTATTTTTAATTGACAAATAAGAATTGTATATGTTTATTATCTTCCAACATGAGGTTCTGAAATATGTATTTGTTATGGAAAGGTTAAACCAAGCTAATTAACATACACCTTGGTTCATATACTTATTTTTTTGTAGAGACAACTCAAGATCTCAGCAATTTTCAAGCATACAATACACAGTTATTATAGCATCATGTTGTTCAACAAATCTCTTAAACGTATTCTTCCTAACTGAAATTTTATATTTTAATTGTAACCAACATCTCCACAATCCTCTCTCTGCTTTTGGTAGACATAATTTTATTCTTTGTTTCTGTAAGTTTGAAATCATGCAGTATTTGTCATTCTGTGCCTGGCTTCTTTCACACAACATATTGTCTTCTGGGTTCATTCGTATTTTTTGCAAGTGACAGGATTTCCTTCTTTTTAAAAGGTTGAATAGTATTCCATTTCCTATATAAGCCACACTTTCTTTACCCATTCATCTGTTGGTGGACACATAGATTGATTCCATATTTTGGCAGTTGTGAACGGTGCTGCAATAAGCGTGTAAGTGCAGATATCTTTTGAATACACTAATTCATTTCTTTGTATATACAGAGGGCTTTGAAAATATTCATGGAAAAGTGCATTTGTGAAACGAACTATGCATGGACTTCAAAAATTTTTAATTTTTTTTATTTAGTTAGAGAGAGAAAGATGAAGAGAAGAGTGGCAAGGAGAGGAAGGGAGGGGAGAGAGAAAGAGAGGAGGAGTGGGGGGAATACAGACCTTCCATCTGCAGGGTTCACTCCCCAAATACCAGGAAGCCAGGAATTCAATCCAGGTGTCCCATGTGGGTGACAGAAATCCAACCACTGGAGCCATCACCTGTCGCCTCCCAAGGTCCACATGAGCAAGAAGCTGGACTGGAGTCAAATCCAGGCACTCCATCATGAGATGCTGGTGTCCAAATGGGCAGCTTAACTGCTGTGCCGAAAGGTCTGACCCTAAAATTTTTTTCACCAAAAGAAACATTTTTTAGTTTTTTTTTCTGTGAACTTAAAAAAATACCCTTCAAGAGGGATTGTTGGGTGATATAGTGGTTCTGTTTTTGATTTTCTGATATATCTTCTCTTTTCTCGTTATTCCCTCATTCATCCAACAAATACGGTTGTCAACTGTGTATCACTGTGGCACACAGCAGAGAAGAATGCACAAGCACTCCTACCATCACAGAGTTTAATTCCAGGAGCTTTTTTGTCTCTGAGCCTCTTGGGTCTTGGTTTTTTTCCTCCACTGCCAACCATTATGTTTTTACAACAGTAGCAGATAACTCCCTGCAACCGTGTGGCCAGTTTCAACATTACTTGTTTCAGGTTATAAGGACTAGACATGCCTTGTCGCTCCCCCTCTTCGTGGAGGAACGACACAGGACCCTGCGCTGTTCTTTTGTCTGCTCGGCCCTCCCCGGGTTTGCTGCTGGTTCTTCCCAGGTTGGCTACCGTCCCTTCCACCTCCGTGGAAGGGCGGTTCCCCCTGCCACTTTCCCCACTTCCGCGGGGGGAGCGGCACACCGCCGGCCGGCTCTCTCGGGGGCTGCACAGGTGTTCCTTCAGATAGATGTTCCTGGTGCATGTTGTCTCTCTCCTCCTTTATAGTCCTCTTCCACCAATCCCAACTCTGCTACCCACACGCCGAGTACGCTGCTCTCCTCCAATCAGGAGCAGGTCCTGCAGCTTGTCAAGTTGGCGAGAGGCAGCTGGGTAGAAGCTGTTGCCTCCTCTCCTAGCGCCATATTGTGGGAAAGCAGGTGCATAGAATAAGTCTTAATTCCAGTAACTTAGTCTAGTCCGAGTTGCTTCCAGTTGCTCCCCACATGCCTCATTCTTAAAATACAGCCCAAAACTATATTTATTACATTTTGAAGTCTGACATCATTTTCTCTTTAGACTCTCTTCAATGACACTAAAATACTTAATGGGTGCATTTCTTTTGAATGAAGGAAACTGCATTATTTTAATTTACCTTATATGCCTGAATATCTGTGTTATTTGGACAATTAGTTAATGGATTTTTTTTCATATTTCATGGTCTAATTTTGTTCATGGTAAGTTGCCCATTGATTTTTTTTCATGATTTAAATAGATTTTTTTTTGGTTGTGCCATTTGTCTCACCAATATTTCTGTTTTTATTATAGAAATGGTAGCAATGATAGTATTTAGAGTTTGGTGGTCATAGCATGGACTTTCATGCTTAAGTTTGAATGATAGGTCTGGTGTAATGCTCGTAGTCAGGTTCTGTTACTCTCACTGTGGATGATTAACAGAGATGTGATACAATTCTCACACCAAACTTGGTAGCAACTTACACTATGCTAGGCCAAGCAGAATTCAGGATATCCTAAAGTGATCATTGTTCCTTTAGGTAGTGGTGATTCGATGAAGTATTGGGAAGGTAAGTGTAGTGATCAAGATTCAGTGGAAGTTCTCTGCCACATAGAAGCTATTTTCAGAATTGTTAATGGCATGTTCATCCCAGTGACCACAGTGAAATTAACAGGAAATGGAGACATTTTTGCTAATTGACTAGGTTCAAAAAATAGGGGAATGCACAAACCTTTCCTGTTTCAAAGGGCAGTTTTTTAAAGCACTATGACTACCCCACATTATTCCACCCTGAAGAGGCAGTTGGTTGTTCCCATCACAGAGATGCATTCCAGGGTACAGAGCTATGCAGGAATGAATGTGAAGCAAAACGCAGTTGAGAAGACATGAATTGCAATTATGAATGGCAGTTTTGGATTGCAACAAAAAAAATCAGTTGGGTCCATATCTATTAAAGTGAAATAGATTTTAGAATATGCCTGGATTTTCTATACAGGAATTCCAGAAAATTTCTTGGAATTCATAGCAAGTCAAGGCCTTTTCTCAGTTATGAGATTTAACTAAATGAAAAGTCAAATAAAATAATTCAAATTAATAAAACAATAACATTTGTAGAATGTATTTCATTTGACAAACATACGCAAAGTACTGGCATTCTTGTACTAACTTTTATTTTAACCCTATGAGATTAGCACTTTGTAATATCCCTTTAACAGCTGAAGAAATTGAGACATGGAAAGATCAAAAATTTCCCCAAGGTCCAACAGTCAGTATTTGGGACTGGGATTCCATAGCCTGTACTTTAAACCATGGTTTTCTTTTTCTTTTTTTTTTTTTTTTCATGGTACCTCTCAGGCTTTGGCAAAAGAAAAGGGAAGTCTGTATTATTCTCTTTTATTGCATGCTGTTTATTCAAAGGTCAAATTCATATCTCTTCCAGATGGATATTTTGTGGTTGTTTCTGGACCGTGGCTTATGATTCTTCCCAGGAACCCCTTTGACTTAAGGTGCTCATATCCAACTTTAAAAGTGGCCCCATCTAAGTAGCTTAAAATGGTCTGGGGCCTGTTTGAAATCCTTTCAGTAAACATCCTACTGGCTTGGGGTGGTTTGGGGGTTTGTATTTAGTATTAAGTGTCTGCTACCTGCACTCAGAAGATAGCTTGGTTTTATATCTCCCAAACTGCTTGTTGCTAAAGGCAAAATGTCGAATGGGGACTGGTGGAAATTCACCGAGCTGTAGAAATTAGGTGCAACGACTACATTCAAAGCAAGCGGCAGGTGTTATAAATCTGAACTTTGTTTTGGAGGAAAAAGAAAGAATAAGTAAAACATGTGACACTATAAGCTGCAACTTGCCAAGGTGAAGACAGGTTTCCTAAAGCAGCAATTAGGCCTTTCCACAAAAAAATCGTGCTTTCTTTCCAATCGCACTTAAAATATGTGTGTGTACTACTAGTCGAACAATGCCCTATACCTTGTGCGGTTGTGTGAGGGCAGCCTATTGAAATCCTTGCTTAGTGTATACTAAGTTGATCTTCTGTATATGAAGGTAATTGAAAATGAAACTCGATGAAGGGCGGGATGGGAGAGGGAGTGGGAGAGGGGAGGGCTGCGGGAGGGAGGGAGGTTGGTGGGGGGAGCCACAACAATACAAAAGTTGCACTTTGTAAATTCACATTTATTAAATAAAAAAAAATTAAAAAATGAAAAAAATATGTGTGTGTAACACAGGTTCCTCAACAATCATGTTCTACAAGGCCATTGAATTTCTTTCAGGGCATTTTTCTTTCCCCAATATTTATTTTAAAAATTTTCTGTTATATTACTTGAAAGGCAGAGAAATAAGGGGAAATCCTCTATCCAGTACACTCTTTAAATGCCCCCAACTGTTGGGGCTGTGTCAGGCCTAATCCATGAGCCAGTAACTCCATCTGGGGACCCAGTCACTTGAGCTGTTACCTGCCACCTCCCGGGGAGCAAGAAGCTGGAATTGGGAGTGGGGTCAGGACTCAAACCTAGGCACTCCCATATGGGAAGTGGGCATCTTAGAAGGCATCACTGTTGCTTTTCAAATGCCCACCCCTCTTTCCCAGCATTTGAAAAAAATCTTACTGTTAAAGTAATTCATGTTAATTGTAGAACATCAAGATACATGAATAAAATAAAATGTTATAATACAGAAATAACCACTGTTAACATTTTAGTATACTGTATCCTGCGAATATTTACTTTATATACACAGACACAAGTTTCAGTGTAAACTGTTCTTTTTAGCACGGAATCTTTCCATCTTATTAAACATTGCTTGACAGCCTTGATTTTAGTGGTCATTTACTATTCTGTGTGTGATTATTTCATATCTTAACCATAACCATGTGAGAGAAATTGACAATTTCCAGTTTTACACTGTTGTAAGCAACGCAGCACTGAACACTTTTATAGCTAAATCTTGGTACATATTCATGATTGTTTTTCTTAAAATAAATTCCTGTAAATTAACATAATAACACCAAGAGCTTAGAAATTAGACTGCCCAGTTGCTTTTCCAGGTGACATCAGTTTACTTTCATGCAACATGACCTTTCTTTCTTTTTAAAAAATATTTATTTGAAAGGCAGTGTGACAGAGGAGGAGAGATACAGAGAAAGAGAGCTTCCTTCCGTTGTTTCACTCACCAAATGGCCGCGACAGTCGGGGCTGGCCCAGGCTGAAACCAGGAGCCAGGAGCTCTTTCTGGGTCTCCACATGGGTGGCAGGGATCAAAGTACTTGGGCCAGCTTCCACTGCCTTCTGAGGCACATTCGCAGAGAACTGGATCAGGATTAGAAAGAGCACTGCTATATGGGATGCTAGCATCACAGGTGGTGGCTTAACCTGCTGCACCACAATGCCAGCCCCCAACATGAGATTTCTGATCATTCTTTGGAGCAGTTTAGTAAACTTTTATTTCTAGACACTCTATATGTCCAGTGGACGGCCAATAGGCTGATTGTCAGTCACCTTTCTACTCATTTCTTTATGTTTCTCAGGCTTTATATTTTGCAGTATGGCACTTCAGTAAGGTTATTGTAAAGGAGATCAGTGGTAGACGAGCAGAATGGAGAAAGTAAGCACGTGGGGCCGGCATAGTGGCATAGGGGATAAAGCCACTGCCTCCAGCACCTACATCCCATACAGACATTTGTTCAAGTCTTGGCTGTCTCACTTCCAATCCAGCTCCCTGCTAATGCGCCGGAGAAAGCAGGGAAGATGGCCCAAGTCCTTGGGCCTCTGCACCCACGTGGGAGACCTTGTTGAAGTGTTCTCTCTCTCTCCCTTCCTCCCTGCCCCTGTAACTCTTTTCATTCCTATAAATAAGATAAGCCTTAAAAAGGAAGAAGGAAAAAAGGAAACACACTATCCTAGCTGGACTCTCGTGGCTATAGGGCTTTCGTTGTGACAGTCCTATAGCAAGGAAAGAAGTGATGCTCTTGTTTTCATTCTGTTTCTGTATGAGAAACATCATTATAACGTATGCAAGCAAACAGACAACAACCAAATCTTGTGGGTTGTTTCAAAGTCGTGCCCTGCTCAGTGCGTCTTCTGCATTGTGTGTGTTTCCTCAGTGAGCCAGAGTGGCCTACTGTAGTGACCTACCAGGACTCTGGTCTTTAGACCCCAGAGAACTTGTTCAGTAATTGAACTGGTCTCCTTGGGGGATGACAGTTGCTGTCAACCCTTAAGGGACAACTTGAAGAAATCAAATCCCAGCCTTTTATTTTTAGAAAACACGTACAGTGGGCAATCATTTCTTTCCCATATGTATCTCATATGTATAAAGGAGCAACGTGACTACTTAGAAGGCTAGCTCTAATAATGAAATGAAAAATAAATATACTTATTCAAATAAGATGAGTCTACTTTAGATAAAATAGTGTTATTATAGAGTATCAGCCCTTCACTACCCAGTTATGTAATGACACTTCAGCCCAAACTGCTTTAATTTTAAATAATTTACTTGTAGAGTCATACAGAAGAGAAATTATGTTTTCATTTCTTTTGTGAACAAGCAAAAATAAGTAATTTAGTGTGAAAAGTCCTAGGGATTAGACCAGATGAGCTGATGTGGTTCATTGACCACAAATAAGAAAATAGAGCTCTGATAATAAGACATCTAGCAAACAGGTATAGTTAAAGCAAAAATAGGTTTTGTAACCTAAATATGAGCCTAAATATTAAGTCGCTACAGGAATAGGCTTAGTTCAAGGATGTATACACCAGAGTTATTATCCATTATTCCTGGGACAGCTGGAAGCTGTGTAGCCTATGGATTGAGTATAAATATGCCAAAACTGGATTGACTCAATGGTTATTTGAAACTGGCTTATCTAAAGGAAGGCTTTCTAATATCACATCTTTTCTTTATAAAATATAAGTTGGTGCTCCACTAAATTTTACTATGTTCTAAATGCCATCTTTCCTCAAAATCCCTCAACTCAAACTAGTTTACTGAGGTGCATACACCTCTTCTTAACCACAAATAAAGCAGTTAAGGATTCCACAGCAAGTTTTTTTAATGCGTATTTTTGGTGTGTCTTTATCTTGTCCTGCACTCTGAAATCAGTTCTAAAAATCATAGCCTCTCTGATGCTGTATTTTAGCAGCAGAAGACCTTTGTAAAAACATGAAGGTTGGCATACTCCTGGAAGGAAGGAAGACTTTGAACCATGAAACACACACTGATCATGAAGTTGGTAATATCACTGGAACTCATTACAGACCATACCCAGGTCAGTGAACAACCTCATCCAGTTGGTGTTAGAATCATTTTAACAGGCCTGAATTTTTGAGTATGGCAACAAATCAACCAAGATGATGTGTGGATACCCAAAAGAAGGATCTCCCAAAACAAGAAAATGCAGTGTTGTTCTCTGTACCTCAAGGAAGTAGATACAACAATAGGAAGAAAAACAGTTAAACCTCTTTTGGTGCACAAAGCTCGCCGGGCTCCTTAATGTGATAGTAATACTTCTAAATTCTGTTTCAAGATGATAACCACTAATTAAGTCCAAGAAAGAGAATCGTGCAATATGGTGGCTCTTCACTGGTGAAATCACTGAATTGTGAGAGGTTCGGCTAAGGTGCTGCGGCAGGTTCTGGGAGGAGGGAGGTATTGCTCTTCCTTCATTCAGAGTAGCCTTGTTTTTTTTTAATTTTTTTAAAAAATATTTATTTATTTGAGAGGTAGAGTTACAGACAGTGAGAGGGAGAGACAGAGAGAAAGGTCTTCCATCCGCTGGTTCACTCCCAAATGGCTGCAACAGCCGGAGCTGCGCCGATCTGAAGCCAGGAGCCAGGAGCTTCTTCCAGTCTCCCACATGGCTGCAGGGGCCCAAGGACTTGGGCCATCTTCTACTGCTTTACCAGGCCATAGCAGAGAGCTGAATTGGAAGAGGAACAGCCGGGACTAGAACTGGTGCCCATATGGGATGCAGGCGCTGCAGGCAGAGGATTAACCTACTGCGCCACAGCGCCGGCCCCAGAGTAGCTTTGTTTTAATCTGAGCTGTGCCTTGAAACTCTAAGTCTCCCTTAAAGGAAGATTTACTTGACAATTTTAACAGTGTTAACAATAGCAATAGCAATATTAGGGGGCTGGCATTGTATCAAAATGGGTTAACTTGCCATTTGTGATGCCAGCATCCCATATTAGAGAGCTAGTTCAGGTTCTAGCTACTCTACTTTGAATCCAGCTCCCTGCTCATGCACCTAGGAAGGCAGCAGAACATGTACCAAGTACTTGGGCTCCTGTCACCCATGTGGAAGACCCAAATGGCATTGCAGGCTCCTGGCTTCAATCTGGCTCAGCCCCAGTCACTGCAGCCATTTGGGGGGTGAACTAGCAGATGGAATATCTCTTTCTGTCCCTCCACACTACCTTTTAAATAAACATTTTTAAAATAGTTAACGACAGTAGAAAAACACCAGGTAATACTAAAAATGTGATCTGATTATGCTTAAAATATGGTCAGAATAAATAAGCCACAGACACCAGCATTGCAAGATGTTCTAGTGTGCTTATGGACTATTTTTAGAAAATGAGGTTAGAGTAGCCCTGTGCTAATGCAAATGAAATCTCAGTAAATGCTGATGAAATTAATGAATAAGGTAGTGAAAGAGAAAAGAGTGTTGGATGAAAGTTTGAAGATCTACATTCAAATTCTAAATACTTTAGGGTTTTTCTCTGAGCCTCTGCTTCTCAAACTGTGCTGGAGGAATTATTTACACTATATCAGTCTTGAGCGCCTCTCTAGCCATGCCTGGCATTCGGACCAGAAAAATGCATGCTGTATTGGGAAGGAACTGGAAACAGCAAATGCTGAAGGCCAGACCCATCAGTAAAGATCAAGTCACCAGCAGCATCTAAGGTGCCCAGCATGGCTGCCCTGGCAGCTGTCTACCTCAGTGCTGTTCATGAACACATTCCCACAGGTGCTCAGGATGCCTTCAGCCCCATTTCAAAAATGACAAAACTGAGGTTCAACAGGGCAAGTACTTTGCTTCATGTCTCCCAGCAGAACAGCTGACATTTTGACTTGCATCTTCAGACACCATCACCCCACGCACTCAAATATATAAGAAGATTTTATAACCCAAGGGGAAGGGGAGCACAAAGTGGAAGGAAGAGTCCACAGAGCTGGGTGGCTTGGTTCTCCTTTCCCGAGAAGGAGGCTCGTAACCTAAGTCTCATAATTTCCCATCCAGAGTTCCATGCATGAAACTTTATGGCCTCTTGAAAGGTGAATGAGTAGGTTTGATTCATTGGAAGTCAGAAACAGCTTTTTAAACATTTGGGAATCGAGATAGGTAGTTAGTCTGCCTTGTAAAATTTTCTTATGGATGTCACCATCAGAAAAATTTATCTTAGCTTAGTATACTGCAAAGCTTATTCAAACCCATCACATCTGCAGCTTCAGTCATTGTTCATTGAGGGTTTTAGCATTAATCCTAGCTGCCTCTTAATTCTTGTGATCTGGGAAAGTAGCGACTTGTTTTGCTATCACCAAATTTCATCCATGTAAAATAGGTCACCAAGGTGTCACATTTTATGAGGTTATTTATGCCACCTCTCTCTTTTTGGGCTGCGGTTTCACAGGTTATTTTTCTTCTGTGTATTAATGAGAGGAGTTCAGGATGCTGAGCTTTGTTTATGGAAGAAATTGGCGTCTGTGAAGCAGAGTAAACACAAATGTGTACGTAATGTGAAATACTGACATACTTTCTCCGGCCATGAAAAGATACATTCTAACCTTACATAATATTAATTAAGAAAATCTTAAAATAAAAAAATTATTCCATTCTTGATTTCCTAATTTATTTCTAAATTTACTATTCATACATGTAACTTTCAAAATAATTTATACTTTAATGATTTTGTGTGCATATAAATATGTAGATACACACATATTCCAGGATAACAATCAATTATTGAAAATTAAAAAAAAGTCTTGTCCAGTAACTGTAGTTTCTAGACATATGCACAAGATAATTTTCTATATATTAAAGATGGTTAAAAACACTAAGAATATGTTTATTAACATACTAATAACTGTAAGTTCTAGCTTGTCCTAATTGTTTCTAATAATCTTGGTGGAGACGAATATCCCAAAAAGTATGTATGTGTTGAAGATAGAAAGCAGGTTGAAAAGTACTGATTTATTACAACCCTTCATTAAGGTTAAAAGCATTCCAAGGAGATGAAGACATCTGCCTTGTATTTTCACATTGCTGAAGAAAAGTTAAGGACAGGAAGAACAAAAAGGAAGAAAACAATGTTTCAAGTAGAATTCAAGCCAGGTTTGTAGAAAATAATTCCTGCTTCCTATGTATAAAAGTTTTCAAAAAAAAGTCATCACCAAGTGCATGCCTGTCACCTATATTATGCCACCAAATAAGTTTCATACTGTTAATTGACAATGAAAATTATACTATATTTCTTTAAACTATGTTTTAAATTTTTACATGTAATCAACACACATATATTTCAATGGTTTTTTCTTTCTTAAAAGAAATTAACAAATAAAGCTACTACCAGAAGGAATTAAGATGGGTTAATTATGTAATATGTCAGAAAAAAGGTGTTTGAAGTGGACCATTTCTTATTCTTTTAAAGGTAGTGCTAGGTAAAGTTGGCAATTATAGGGTTTAGTGAATAGTCACTTGATATCTTGGAAATCAAAGGAAAGAGCCGCTGGAGAGAGGCTGAACATAGCTGTTGCAGGATTTTTATCTCTCTAAATGAGTGCTACTGACAGGAACCATATGTGTTGCTTACTATAGTTAAGGAAGAGAGCATGGGTGGCTTTCCAAAGAGCTGTGAGCTGCATGTGCATGCATGTCTACCTGTGAGCTCAAGGACAAATCTGATGTATTTATGATGTTTAATAAACACTTAGAGCCTTGAAGCCTTAGAGCTTGAAGACTGTGTGTTTCTCTCATTTAAAGGATTATACATGAATATCCACGTTGGTTTTGCCTTGAATTAAAATCAATCTTTGTTCTTAGTGCTTGGTGCTTGTCACTACTCCAAAACACTCATGAATGTGTTTGGCCCACTTTGAAATGACAGAAGATTAAGTAGTTCCTAAGAAAGCTTATGTTTAGCCCACTTGAAAATAAGAAATAGTTTAAGCAGAGTCCATCACTCCAAGGATTTCACTTAAGTAATCAAATGAGTTTACTTCATATTGTGGTGTGAAGATTCTTGCATGGCAGGCATTTTCCCATGAAAAGCAGTTGGTAGTAACATTTTAATCCAGGTTTTAGTGGCATAGCTCTTTCTATTCTTTTAATTTTAACCTACTTTTATCATTATATATGAAGTGAGTTTCTTGTAGAAGCATAGTGGAGGAAGATGTCATGATTTTTTAAAATCCATTCTGATCACCTCTTTGTATTCAAATGACATACCATTTATATTTAATATAATTGATAATATAGATTTAGAACTTTATATTTTTTATTTATTTGTTCTGTTTTCCATTTTTTGTTACCTCTTTCCTCCTTTAGACTATATGAACATTTAGTTTTTTAATGGTTCCCGAGGGATTGTATTTCATATAATTAACTTTTCATAATGACACTTTTACCATTTCAAGTGGAATGTAGAAACTGGGCTACCATGTTGACCCTTTTGTAAACCAGTCAATGTTATTTTTTCCTTTTCAAGTAGCAAATATTATTTTTTTGGAGAAGACTAGTCTGGCATATGTTCTGGCATCTTCCATTTCTGCACGTTTTTTTCTTTGCTTTAGTTTTCAGTAATTTGACCATGAGGGGTCTAGGCATGCATTTCTTTGGGTGTTTCCTGTGGAGAGTTTGGGAAAGTTCTTGAAGCTTTTAGCCATTGTCAGGAAGCTTTTAGCCATTTTTTCTTCATTTTAACACCATACTCTTTCTTCTCTTCTTCTTAAAGTTTAATGAGATGAGTATTAGGTCTCTCCTTATTATCCCATTGATACCTGACTCTTGGGGTACTTTTAATCTGATTTGTTCTTTGCCGTTTAGTTGGAATAATTTCTTCTTACCGCTTTTTCTGTTCACTGTTTCTTTAGTCATCTCTGTTCTGCTATTGAGCCCTCTCAGAGTGTTTCTTATTTCAGCTATAGTAGTGTTAGTGCTGAAATTTCTGTTTCTTTGTATTTTCTGGTTTTCTGCTGAGAATTTATCCTTTTATTTGTTTTCAGGGAGTTCATTATTGCTTGTTGGAGCATGTTTTTTGGTAACAGGTGATTTAAATTCCAGTGTTATCTTTGTATTGGTGTTTTTGATGATTATCTCTCATGTGTATGGCATTTTTCTGCTACTTCATAGGTTAAGTAATTTTAGATTGTATCGTGGAAATCTGGAATATTATATCACGACACTCTGGGTCTTGTTAAGGGACTATGGAGAATACTGATATTTTTGTCATCTGGCATTTGGCTTGATTATACCGGTCTGCAAGTTCCAACTTGCCTTCTCTGGGCTGCAGTGCTAGTTCAGCTGTTAAAGCCAGTGCTATCCAGATTTGTCCCAAAAGTGCATCACCCAGCAATAAGTCTGGTTCATGGGTAGGAGTCTACTCATTTTTTGAAGTCTTGTGTACACCCATCAAGATGAAATTCATGCTTGTGCAGCTTTTTGAATCTGAGAGATAATAATAATAATAATAATAACAACAAAATCTCTAGGACTGGTTTCATAGGCTATTGCTCTCCACAATCTCTCCAATGCTTTTTGGTTTCCAGTCAGAATCTTGGGGTCGCTCATGCACTTCTGCAGCTGTGCCCAGGTTTAGAGCTTAGTTGGTGGGGAGTGATAATGGGAAGCTCACACCAGTTCAGTGATACTGTACTTTGGATTTTTGTCTTCTTCCCCAATTTGTTGTTTTTACTACTAACTTTTCAGAGTCCTTAAATAACTGCCCCATCCATCTGTTTTACAGCTGCATTCTTGTGGCAGCAGGTGGAGTATCTTTTCTCTGTCTTAGTCTAAACCTGAATCTTAGAAGTGACATTTTAAAGCGATACTTTGTTACAATAAGCTTGTCAATTAAATTTGCAGATGTAGGACATTCAATTAAAAAGAAGATCTCAGATATATAAGTACTAAGTCCCTTAATGTTATAAAGAATGTCATGCTTAAGTAACGAACCAGGAAATAGCTGTAACAAAATCAATATACTGTCATATAACAAGATAGGCATGACAGTATAGTTTTTCAGATACCTCTAAGATTGTCTCATTCTGAATCTTCCAGCATGTCTACGTGGTGCCTCCATAATGTATCATACTATGATATCATAAAGTGGGATTTTTTAGCCCACATATATTCCTTTGGTTTGTGTATACGTGTGTGTGTGTGTAAATATATTAAAAAAATCTGTTTGGAACTACATTTTTTTTTTTTACAGGCAGAGTGGACAGTGAGAGAAAGAGACAGAGAGAAAGGTCTTCCTTTTGCCATTAGTTCACCCTCCAATGGCCGCCGCGGCCGGCGCACCGCGCTGATCCGAAGGCAGGAGCCAGGTGCTTCTCCTGGTCTCCCATGGGGTGCAGGGCCCAAGCACTTGGGCCATCCTCTACTGCACTCCCTGGCCACAGCAGAGAGCTGGCCTGGAAGAGGGGCAACCAAGACAGAATCCAGCGCCCCGACCGGGACTAGAACCCGGTGTGCCGGCACTGCAAGGCGGAGGATTAGCCTAGTGAGCCGCGGTGCCAGCCTGGAACTACATTTTCTAAAAGGAGTAGTTCTCAGACTTTCTAGTCCCCACCTTCAGAGTGTTGTCTCAGCATTTCTACAGTGCGATGCAAGTATTTTCATTCTAATAAGACATGCCTTTGGGGGCCAGAGTTGTAGCCCACTGCTCGCAACACAGGCATCCCATATGGGTGCTGGTTTGTATCCTGGAAGGCTCCACTTCTTTTCCAGCTCCCTGCTAATGGCCTTGGAAAAGAAGTGGAATATGGCCCAAGTGCTTGGGCCCCTACCACCCACATGGTGACCTGGAAGAAGCTCCTGGCTCCTGGCTTGGATTTGGCCTAACCCTGGCCATTGTGGCTATCTGGGGAATGAACCAGCTGATGGAAGATTCTCTTTCTCTGTCTCTGTCTCTGTCTCTCTCTCTCTATTTCTCTCTTTCTCTCTCCCTCCCTCCCTCTCTTTAACTCTGACTTTCAAATAATTAATTAATTAATTAATAATTGCCAAATGATCAAATGACATTGGTTTCAGTCAGTCTTTAGAAATGGCTGTCATAAAGCAATGAATAGAATTTTATGTGACCCAACAAAGGCCTAAATTGGAATGTGAATAGAAATAATGGACCAAAAAGAAATTCACTGTAGCCTTGACTTTTGAATTCCTGATGAAAAAATATTTTGAGTCAGTTAAATTTCTGATGTAGAAAACATCTGTTTATACACCAAGTGCATACCCAGTGTATTCATATTAATATTATAAATTGACATGAGAATAATTCATTCAACAAAATTATTTGATTTTTCCACTGTCAGAAAAACTTTAAAATTCGTTACCTTAATTTCTTCTTACACATTTAGATTCAACTCACTTTGAATCTAGAGCAGAAGTTAGTGTGCTTTTCTTGTGACCCAAACCTACCTCGGAGCCTGTTTTCATATGGTAAGTAAACTAAGAATGGTGGTTACATTTTTAAATGTTGTAATAAAAGAAGTACAAGAAAAGGAAGTGCCCCACAGAAGTTGTATATGGCCCCCAAAGCATAAGATATTTATGATCTGATCATTTATGGGGAATGTTTGCTACCCCAGATCTAGAGCTTTGTCTGCTTACATCAACTGAGCTTCTTGAACTGGTGTAGGACAGGGATTAGGAACATAGTTTCATTGTCAGATTGTCCTTGTTCAAATCCTGCCTCAGCTAAACGCTGTGTACAGCCTTGAGCAAGTGAACACAATCTTGCTTTGTATTTGTATGCTCATCTATGAAATGAAGATAACAAAAGAACGTAACTCATAGGGTTACTGTGTGGTTGAATTAGTTAATATATGCAAAGTCCTTGGAATAACACCAGGCACATGACAGGAAACAGATATTAGTTCCTTGATAGAATACAGTGTAAATACTACAAGTGATCATATACTAAACATTCACAAAAATATATAAATATTTCTCTTTCATGGTAACTGAAAAAAAAAAACAAAGCACAAAACGGTTTGTAACACTTTGTGGAATAAATAAAATATAACACTATTTCAAGAAAGTTCATAGAAAATGAAGTTAAAGATAACAATTATGTACTTGCAAAGAAATACAGAGAAGAAACACTGTAACTTACTAACAGTGCCCCTATTTGTTGAATGGGACAGTGGATGATTTCCTGTCTTCTATATTTCCCAATTTTTCCAAAATGTACTAGGCACTTCAGCTTGATGGCTGCACCTCAGAAGTAGCTTATACCCCTGCCAATGTGCTTATCTCCAAGATAGGATACCAAGATGAAGTAAGGCTGCAGAGGTCACCATAATTCTGCCAGTATTTATTTTGGTTTCTGTAAGTTGGGCCCTTCACATTCTTTGTACATAGTTGTATTTAATTAGGACCCGAGCTAGCCATAAAATGTGCATTAATTGTCTGTTATTTCATAAATAATGGCCAAAATAACAGAGCTTGATAGGAATAGTTTGGGGGTAAGCAGTATGTGGTCTGTTCATCTTCCAAGTCTCCCTGCCCCAAGCAAGAGATTTCTATTTGTTATCTCCTTTTATCCTGGAGAATTACTAATCCTGCACTACCATATTAAGTACCAATTAAGCGGAGATTTGTCATTCCTGCTTGAGAACATTGAGCTGGGATGTGGCTGCATATTTCACAGATTTCTGACAGGAATTATTTTAATTAGACTGCTGCTAGCAGCATTTAAAAGAGTCTGTATGGCCGGAGAGAGGAAGAATAGCTCCTTAGTCAGATAATTTACTTATTTTTCTTTTTCACTCGCCATAAATCTTAGAGTGTGGTTATTAAACCTTTGGAGGGGGAAGGGGATAGTGAGGAAAAGAAATCAGCCAAACTTTATCTTACTTTAAATACCAAAAAAGAAAAACCTCCCACAGCTCTACTGAAAAAGACATGTTTAAAAGAAAAATATGTTCAAGCAAGTTCTGTGTGACACCAACAGACTATTTTTACATTATAAATATTTGACACACTTAACCAGTAAACACTATGCATGAACCTTTTAGGTGAAATCAAGGTGGTCAAGTCCTTTCCTTTGCATCTTTGTTCTTCTCCCAAAATTGAAGTCATTATTTTGCAAATATTAGCTACTCAAACACTAGGAAGCAAATTAAATAAGTAACAACTGAACTGAAGTCTGCATTTAGTAGACCTTAATTAACCAGAACATAACTTTTGCAGTTTTGCAGGAATACATTTTATGTTATGAAACCATTTGCTAAGATGAGAAATGGGATGAATATAAGTTGTTTCTGTCTTAAAAATTTTAAATCAGATTTCTCCTCTCACTCACCAAAATTTCTGAGCAGTACTTAGCTTGTTGGCGTGTTACTCAGAGTTCCAATATTTTGATTTGTTTATGCAGATCAAATATATTTGAGAACATATTCTAAAAAATGCTACAGTATTTAAGTATAAAATGCATATTTTTCCTTTCAGTTCTTTGCTCCCACATATGGGCTAATGTTCTCTCTAGGGAGCAGCTACAGCCTCATCCTTTTATCTTCAATTGACATATGAGACATTTCCAACATGAAAACCAACAAATTCTCAAAATAAAGCATGAATCCAAAACACATAGGCACCTCAAGGCCTATAAAGAACAAGTTAAAAGACCCTTTGTATGCCCATTATTTATCATTAAAAATGAAAAAAAAAGTATCACATGATGAAATGGGAAGATTGGACAAGTAGAGCTGTTTTGGCTGCAACAGTAGGAGAGATTTGCCCACACATACCCAACAAACCTCAGTAAATTGTCCTTCAGTCTGCCTGCCTACCACACTATTTTAAACTGTTTATTAACTACTGAATCTGTTTTCCTTTTGTAAAGAGGAGACATGAAGGCTTATTTGCATTTCTTTTTTTTTTTTAAATTTTGTTTATTTGAAAGGCAGTGAGAGAGTGAAAACCTCTTATGTGCTGGTTCACTCCCCAAAATGCCCACAACAGCTAGGCCAAACTGAAGTTGGGAGCCAGGAACTCAACTCTGGCCTCCCACGTGGGTGGCAGTAATCAAGCTACTTGGGCCAATCATCTGCTGTCTCTCAGAGTCTGCGTTTGTAGGAAGCTGTAATCAGAGCAAAAGCTGATACTCAACTCAGTTACTCTGATATGAGATGCAGGTGTCTTAAATGATGTCTTAAATGCTAGACCAAACACCTTCCCCAAAGCAAATTTTTTAAAATGTGAATTTCTGTTCAGTAATTTTGAATGCATTTTTCTGCTTCTATGTATAGTTTCATCACAATTTTACTATTTCAAGCATACCAAATTTGCATTGCCTAGTACAGAAATTTTAAATGAGTGCTTTTTTTTTTTTTTAACAGGCAGAGTTAGACAGTGAGAGAAAGAGACAGAGAGAAAGGTCTTCCTTCCGTTGGTTCACCCCCCCAAATGGCTGCTACAGCCGGTGCACTGCGCCGATCTGAAGCCAGAAGCCAGGTACTTCCTCCTGGTCTCCCATGCAGGTGCAGGGCCCAAGCACTTGGGCCATCCTCCACTGTCTTCCCGGGCCACAGCAGAGAGCTGGACTGGAAGAGGAGCAACCAGGACAGAATCCGGCACCCCGACCAGGACTAGAACCCGGAGTGCCAGTGCCGCAGGTGGAGGATTAGCCTAGTGAGCTGCGGCACTGGCAAAATGATTGCTTTTAAAAATGCCGTTGTTGGTAGAATCCAAATGAGGGAAGCATATGTGCTTGCAATCTCAAGATGAATTTCTGCCATGTTTTAAAGCCATCCATCCTCTTCTCTTTGCCAACATATGTTCATTCTAGTATCTTCTACAATGAACCAGTTTTATCTAAATTGACCCCTAATGTTCCATGCAAACATCATAGGAAAGAATTTAGCAGTCACAGGCCTCAGATCTCACACCATGCTTGAAGACTTCCTGTCATGGCATGTAGATTCACATAGCCCTTGAGACTAACACAAACCCTAGCTGCTAAAAAACATCGCATCAGATCCACCATCACCATGAAGTCAGGAATAAGCCCCTAGGTTTCTTCTGAATTGCTATCAGATGTTAAGGATTAAAATCTTGAGGCTGAACCTCTAATCCAGTGATTCTCAGAGCATGCCCCCAGTTAAGGTCAGCATCAACTGGAAACTTGTTAGAAATACAAATTCTTGACCTTCACCCCAAACCTAACTAAAGAGGAACTCTGGGTGTTGGGCTCAGGCAGCTGTAGTTCCATAAGGCCTCCAGGGATTCTGGTGGTAAAATTTGAGAGCCATTGCTATAGCCCAGACTTGACTGCCCACTATAATCATGTGGTGGTGAGCTTTGAAGACTACTGATGCCTATGTTCCACCACTACAAGTTCTAATTTAATTCTGGGGTGGCCCTGGAATCTATGTGCTTTGAAAGCTCCTTGGTGATTCAACATGTAGTGAGAATTGAAAACCACTTTAATATATATGTAAAGAAAAATGTCTCCTTTTTCTTGCCAACAATTAGTTACTGCCTAGGCATGTATCTTCTCACATGTTGGATAACTCTCTTTGTCCTTCTATTCCATATGGATGATTGAGATTTGTTTTTTCTTAGCACTTTCACAATTTTTAGCCCTTTATGTTAACAGAAAAAGTTTATTGTTTTCATCATAATTTTACCTTTACCATCCTCAAGATTCTTAGTGATTTTGGAGTTATCAGCTGTGATGGGTTAATCATATTTATCAGTGTCTCATAACAAACTCTAGATACAGCAAATGTAACTTTTATAACATCACATCAGATCCACCATCACCACGAAGTCAGGGAATAAGCCCCTAGGTTTCTCCTATTGATAGCAGGCATATTACCCCATTTTGTGTTTGTAGAATTATTTTGTTCCCATCTGAGATTTTTTTCATTAGACAAGCTATTTTACATGGTTTATTTCTACATTTCCATTGGGAATTAAAAACATATCCATACGTGCACCTTGATTCTTACTATAATGACCCACATAAAATCTTTTGGTACTTATACCAATATTACACTTACTCATTAATCTATTTAACAAATATTCAGTAAGAAGATACCACATATTCAAATAAACATTTACAGAACAGTACTTGACATTGACACTGACAGTAGTTCAACAGATATTAGAAAATAACTACCCATTACAAGCCAGTTCAATATAAATTTTATCAAGAGTTTCCCATAAAGTCACATTTTAGGGCTGTCACTGTTTGGTGCTGGTTCACTGTTTGGTGCTGGTGGTATGTAGTGTTGACCCATTAGACAAAGGCAGTACACAGGGACACAGCATCTACTTTCCACTGCCATCAAACTCAAGAGGTGGCTTAGACCTCTGCTATTTTATACATAATCCCAGCTCAACTAATCAGATCCTTATTGAACAGCATCTATTCAGCACCTTCTATGTAGACGGCTGGGCACTGTTTCCAAATTGCCAAACTGTAGCAACAAAAAAAAACACTGTTACTGATAGGTTAATACAGGTAGGCATTGGTGGCCTGGCTCTGGGCTAAAGCTTTTCAGTTTCCTGGGTAGCCGTACCTGTTTGACCATGCCTGGATTATTTTGTGGTGGGTGGTTGGTTGCTGAGTACTATGTGAATAAATTCATTGTCTATTATATGCAGGTTTCACCCTGTGTGGAGTAAAGAAATGGAGACTTTTTTTTTTTTTTTTTATGAAAGGGGCTATTCACTGGCTAATGGCCCAATGAGATTTGGGGAATGTCTGCTCTCTGACTCTCCCTTCTGGTGAAAAGTCCAGAAAATGCACGTGGGAAGATTACAATCTGAATTAATATTCCAACTGACTTCAGCACCCCCTGCCCCCCAAAACACATAAAATGGCCCACTGTTTTCCCAGTGCAGGGTGCTCCTTAGCCCTCTCCTCGGGTTGCCCATGTCTCAGCTTGAGGGGTTATAGGTCAACTGGGTCGGTGCCCTCAGTTTCCAGGGATCCCAACCCTCAACTTAAAACACTGTGTTTTGAAAGTAGCGCAGCCTAACTGTGGGGCGCACGGCCAATGCGGAGGCTGGGCGGGGAGAGCAGGGTGTTAGGGGGATGTGGCGAGGAGGAAATCAGAGCAAATTCCTCCAAAGTGATCCGACAGGAAATGACAGAGCATCAGCCTCCCGCCACCCCACTCGGCGCTCACAGAGGGGAAAGTCCTTCCTAATCACGGAGCCGTGCCAGAGTGCAGTAGGTGAGGATGATGAAATAATAAAGCATTTCCCGTGTGTGTTTTTCATTAGGCCTGTTTTGTTTTTCTTCCAAGTGCTGGGAAAACAGAACAGAAGCCCCGCTTCAGGCCGCACCGCAGCGGGCGCCTCCCCTGGGAAGAGCAGCTGTGCTAACAGCAGAGGTGCCCTTGGTGGGACGGCTTCTAACACCTTCCTAATGGAAATAATGATTTGTAAAGCCCTCTTTATACCTTTTGCTACATAATTAGTGGTCCGAAGAGCTGAAGATTAAAAATGCTGTTTTTACTCCCAGCGATTTTGAAAATTTGGCAAAGCATTAAATGTTCCCTTCTGAGAGGCAAACAGGTAGGGGTCTTTGAATGGACCTAGCCCTGGCGGGTTGGACTGGGCCTTGGATCACTCAACACTTATTACACAGAAATTAACTGGCTTGATGTCAGTTTGTGAGAATCTTGTTAGCAGACACAAATCCAAAAGACCTCCCCCTCACCCAAGTTTCTGGTTATTGTGAAAAATATCTAAAGAACCTCCATTCGAGTTAACTTAGAGTTAGGTGCCCCAAGTTGTGTCAGCATTTGTGGGTGTGCAAGTGTGTGTGTGCGTGCGCGTGCAAGCAACACCAGGCTAACCATCCATTTTTACCCATCTCTCAAAGAGGATAATTAAGAGGAGCTCAAAAAAGAAGGGGGCTGGATGGAAAATTCTCTTCAGCCCTGAGAAATATCCAATCCAAAATGCCTGTTGTTAAATGGGTCATAAAAGCCCTGGGAAATCAATATTTGACTTTCTGTTTCAGGAATGGTGGCTGCTACATGTAGCTTTAGATCAATCTGCTAGCATCATTGTGCCCCAAATCCAAATAATTCCCGTGTTAACTCTGGACTCTTTCAAGGCGGAAATCTCATGAGTTTATCTTTCAGTAAGTAATTACTCCTCCATCCCAATATTGGGAAGCCCATGTAAAATAAACCGTGTGATAAATACAATAAGGATTCATTTTATTAAATACCCAGGGGAAGTGCTTGGGTGACCTGAAAATGTAATTAAACCTCTAAGTAAGCAGATTACTGGCTGAAAAGCGAGATTGATAGATGAACCCCTTCGGCTAAAAGGGATTGCTTAATGGACTGAACAACAAGCTTGGACTCTCTCCACCCCGGAATCACAGGTCCAGAATCAGGCAGGCTCCACTCCACCACTCCTCTCCCCTCCTAAGATCAATGAAGCTCCTGGAGGGGCTGTGAGGACAGCCCACAGGTGAGTGCTCAGACTGCGTGGGCACAGGCCGGCAGACCACGCTCCCCCGTCCGGAGAGTCCACGATGCCCAGAGCTGTGACGGAAGAGCTCCTCTGGCCCGACTCTCCAGGGGCCTGAAGGACTCGTCCATTTCAAAAGTTTACATTTATTTCCGACTTCTCCGAAAGAGGATCTTTAGTGCATTAGGAAGTGAGCTGAGAATGACGTTAACATCTCAGGAGAATGAACTAAACTGAACTAATGAAAAGCTACCCGTTGTAACAGTACCTCTACCATAAAAACAACAGAAAAGCAAAAAGCAAAAGCCACATGGTGCCCTCCTCATTGGCGAGTGTGACAAACTGACTCTAAGCTTTTTAATCTTTTCTGGAGGTGGTTTTTGGTGCTGCTCTAGTTCCATAAATTTCAGCCCCAATTCTATGAAACTGATGTTTTTCAAGTTTTTTATGTGGAGCGTTTTGAATTTATCATCCTGATTTTCTGTTTTATTTAAATTTTAAACTGGAATTCAATGCATGCTGTGTGACACTTCCAAAAATTGACAATGTTGAAACGTGACGTCTTATCTTAGATGTTGAGTGGCTTCTGTGGACTCCCTTCTCAATGCAATGTATCACACAGCAGAGGCAGCAGCCCTGACTCCAGGGCAGATTGGCCACATCGCAGGTAGCATTGTTCACTGCTGTTTGCCATCCAGGGCTCTTTGCTCTCGTGCCCAGTGCTTAATCCAGCCCCTCACTCAGAAATTTACTCACAGTGTATTTTAGGCATGGAAAGCCAAGAAACTCTGGCAAAAAAGAAAACAAACAAACAAAACAAAAACACTAAATGAAAGATCTCTGCGAGTGAGATCCCAGTGGAAAGAATAGGTCATCAAAGAAGGAGGTACCTTTCTCTGAAGGGAGGAGAGAACTTCCACTTTGACTATGACCTTGTCTAAATAAGATCAGAGTTGGTGAACTCAAGAGGCTTCCATAGCCTTGGCAGCTCATGACAAGAGCCTAGGGTGATTACTGACGTCATAAATAAGAGTGTCAATTGTTAAATCAACAACAGGAGTCACTGTGCACTTACTCCCCATGTAGGATCTCTGTCCTTAATGTGTTGTACTATGTGAATTAATGCTATAACTAATACTCAAACAGTACTTTACACTTTGTGTTTCTGTGTGGGTGCAAACTGTTGAAATCTTTACTTAATATATACTAAATTGATCTTCTGTATATAAAGATAATTGAAAATGAATCTTGATGTGAATGGAATGGGAGAGGGAGCAGGAGATGGGAGGGGTGCGGGTGGGAGGGAAGTTAGTGGGGGAAAGCCACTGTAATCCAAAAGCTGTACTTTGGAAATTTATATTCATTAAATAAAAGTTTTTTAAAAATGGGGTATATAAAAAAAGAAATTTACTCACAGTAAGACTTGGTCCACAACATTTACTATCAACCCCGAGGAGACAACTGAATGCATCCCTTCAGTGATAATTATTTTCCCACAAGTTTTTCAGGACAAACTATCTCCAACTGCCTCTCCACCTAGGAAAGAGAAAATTCTTTCCTCTTAGTCCCTATCCCTATCCAAGCCGTGAAAGGGCATCCAAGCCGTGAAAGGGCATCCTGAGGTCAGGAGCACTGGTGGAGTTTGCTAGCTAATAAATTGTGCTTTCCTTGGTGATAACGTGTGACACGAACAAGAATGACTTCAAGGCACACAGACCACTCTGCAGGTGTGACTTCAGCCCTCAATAGAGCGAAGGGTTGCTTTGGCACCTAAGTCAAGGTGTCCTCTCGGAATTCATCATCAGTGAGATCAGTATTTCCCAAAACACCATGATCTGTTTTTTGATTGGAGGAGCTTTATTTAGCTCCCAAACACCCACCCAATGGTTTGCCATGTTTTTCTATTCTTTATCCGAGGCCATCGTATGGTTAAATGGCTTGGTTCCAGAATTGGTTTGACTTACCAGTTTCTGAATTGGGGAACAAGAATCTGTGCTGTTAATTTCAAGAACTATCCAAAACCATCTATAGAAAAGACCCTTCTCCTTGCTCTTTGTCCTAATACAACACTGGGTAGGGATGGTAGGTGAAGTTACCCTCAAAGCAGTGGCCCAAGGGTAGGCTTTGGCCGAGTGGTTAAGCCACTGTTTAGGATGCTCGTGTCCCACATCAGAGATTTCATACCCACTGTAATCCCTGATTCCAGCTTCCTCCTAATGCAGACCCTGGGAGGCAGCAGGAGATGGCTCAAGTAGCTGGGTCTCTGCCACCCACATGGAAGACTTGGATTAGTTTCCTGGTTCCTGGCTCTGGGACCCTAGCCACTGTGGCATTTGAGGAGTAAGCCGGTAGATGGGAGTGCATTCTCTCTCTCTCTCTCTCTCTCTCTCTCTCTCATAAGTAAAATAAAACTAAATAAAAATTTTAAAGCAATCCAAATGTACCAAGAACTAGACAATTAAAGGATTAATCTCAATGCTAGTCAAAATGAAGTGGAGCCCCTAAAGAGAGAGGCAGTTTGAGAGCTGCAGGGACCTTTTGCAATTATTACCAAATGCATAAACCTACAGAAAATAGGCCAGAAGCCAATGAGATTGCAAAGAATGATTCCTTATATGTTAATTACCTAAAACTTATCAAATAGTGGACTGTTAATAATGTGAGCACAGGAATAAAGTGACATTTTGACACCTAAAATAATTACACATTATCCTCCTACAGGGATGTTCACCTTAGAAAACTATGATAAAGGGTGCAGCTTGAGTCAGAGTTGGGTCCAGATCTTCAATTGCCTGATGATATAAGGCTTATGTATTGACTAGAATAACAATTTAATGGCCAGAAAGGTGGTAGAGTGTCATGGTTTGGTGTGTAGACCTGGAGCCAGACTGTTGGCCAGAATCTCAGCCATACTGCTTATCAGCCATTACATCATTGCAAATATACCTAGCCTTACTGTGTGTCAGTTTCCTCTATAAAAGAAGGTGAATTATACTGTCACCTGCGGTAGTTGTAAGGATTCGAAGAGTCGAGGAAGGACACAAGCTTTGCTTGCTATTTGGTGCCCATGAAGCGAGTCTGAGTAGTCAATGATCATTTTCTTGGCCTGCTGGGTGCCATCCTTTGCAACATAGGCCAGCTGCCGGGGGGTTTAGGAGAGGACTTCTGCAGCAACAGTGGCTGTAACAACACAGCACAAAATGATCGTCTGCACCCTCCTCTTCACCAGAGCTCCCTCCTCATCAGACCCACTCAGTTCACCTCCAGAAAGTTCTGTTCCTCTCTAAGAGCCTCTCGCCTTCTCCCTTCTCTCGGACCTTTTGGTTTTCATCAGGAAGCTTCCTGTTCATGCATGTATAGATCAAGTAGGCTCGTGTGGTTCCTGCAGGTCTGTGTCTCCACCCATGCTTCTGCCCTATCCACTCCTCCTACACAAGAACCCTTCCTGGGAGGCAGGGGAGGGAGAAAAGTTGTGCATAATTATACTGTGAATCTTTTTTTAACTCTGTCATAGTTAATAACTTTCTAAAATACATGAATCTGATGCAATGAATCTTTCTAATCTGAAGGCAATAACTAGAGTCGAGTCATTGACGTATACTGCAGTGGCATATTTATTTTTTTAAAATACACTATTCACTGTCAAATGTACTGGCAGCATGGTAGAATCATTGCTTTATTAGTATTTGTTGTTTTTAAATTACTATAGCAATCTACATTAAGAAACCTACCGAAGCCTATATTTCTCTTTTTACTGAACCATCAGAATGGATTGAAATTAATTTCAAATCATTTCTTAAAAAGAACTTCCAGTGTTTCCTTGTTATTCACTGCTTAGTTGACAAAGACAAATTCTATTTTGAAATATTATGTGACATTACCTGATACTGTTTTCCTATAAGGAAAAAAAAAGTACACCTATTTTTCTGGTTAATGAACTAAGATAACTGAAGGCTATGGCACTCAATACATCTTGTAGCTTTTATGATCTTGCCCAATTTTGTGAGATTCACAATTTATAACTTAAAGGGGAAGGCAGGGGTGAGCGTGAATGAAAATTACAAACCTGTTTGGTAGCACTGTTGAGTACAGAGGCTTGTTGATAATTAAATGAGAAGTTCAAAGTTCTTCTCCAAGTGTGCAACAAATCGACAGCAAAGACAGCTCTGCTCCACACCTCCATCCCTGCCTTAGACTAAAACCCTACAAAGTCCCCCAGAGTAGCCAGAGTTGACATTTGCTGTGCCCTCCACACTGCTTCCTTTCACTGCCCATCCTTCTCCAAGCAGCAACCCAGATTCCTATCTCCTGTCTCCTCCAAGTCCACTCTGTTCTCTTAACAGCTGCGATAGCTGGATGACACCCCACACTGTGTGTTACACCCTCCACAGTGCCCTGGGGCGTGGTTGCCCAGGGGACCACATTTTCCAGCCCCACTTGCCTCTGGGTAGAGCTGCAGACTAGTCCTTCCTAAGGGTATATGAGCAGCGAGGTATGTTCATTTTTGGCCAAGATGTTTTAAGAAACTTCTTCATTCCCCCTCTTCCCTTTCTGCCACTATAAACAGGAGACCCTTAAGAATGGCTGGGCTGCAGTGTGAAATGCGTCTTGGTCTCCGGCTTTCCTGGGGAGAAAAGCTGTCCATTTACCTCGATGCCTATCTTCTACTGTGACATAATTTAGAAACGAACACCTTTTGGGTTGAAATTATGTCTTTGCAAGAATTGATGAAGGGAAGGGAAAGGAGGGAAGGAGGGGGATTAGGAGGAGCGAGAGGAAGGGAAGTATGGTTATCTTCTTAGAACTGTACCTACGAATTTCATGGAATCTGTTCTCTTTATATTAATAAAATAAATTTTAAAAATGAACACTTTCGGGTCAAACCACTAAAATTTTATGGTTTGTTAGAGAAGCAACCCTTGCTCTAGCCTAGACAATAAACTCCAGTTCCTATTTCTTTCTCATTGACCAAACACTATTGCCATGGGGTTAAGTCAGGGCATTCTGAGTACTCCTCTTTTTGCCAGGGGGGTTGTCGTTCTGGGGAGAAGTTCCCACCTTCTCCCCCTTCAAACGCATGTTTGTGTATGCTGAGCATGTGGGAGCTGGGCCTGCCACCCATCAGCATGACGAGGGAAAAATAGTGTTCGCTGGAATCCTGGGTCTGAGTTCTAGTAACACAGCACTTACCTGGTCCTAAGGAGTTACTCAACTTCTTGAGTCATAGTTTTCTCATCAGGAAGAGGGGGAGGGGTGTGCATTGTCATCAAGAAGACCTTGGAATCTCACAGCCTCCAGTATGTGATCCATAAGAACTATGCTAATTTCTTATTCTTTCTAAGTCTTGGTTTTCTCAGTTGTAAAACGTGGACAAGGATATCTGTCTCAAGTCTCATTCACTTATTCACTTTTCATTCAAAACTGTTGAGAATGTACTTTGTGGTAGACATTATGAATATAGAGGATATAGTCATGAACAAGATGAAGTATCTGTCCTTATGAAGCTGCTAATAGTGGAAACAGCAGGTAACAATAAACAAACCCATGTTAAGCTAGTATTGAGTCAAAAGAGCTGTTGTCTGGAAATAGCTTCCACGGTGCTTGATACATGGAAAACACTGGAAGTAGGGACTATTAAACGTATTAATGGTAAGCATGAAAATGTTTAGTACTTTGATCCAATTGTATCTGATGGCTTTTGTAAGGATTAAATGAAGTATGAGTTTATGAGTGATTTATAATGATCTACTTACATGGTGATTAGTTGAAGCAAATATCAAGAAGAATATGTTAAGTTCCACGTGACAATTTGTTCACACCAAGTTTGGGGCATTTTTCCTTGGCATGAGCTGCTTTCATCTTGAAAGCAGAGAAACCACAGTTATAATCTATCCCATGCCCCATGCCAATGTGGATCCTTTTGCTGAAAAACCGCACAGGAGGCCTCAAGCAAAAATCGATTAATCTCGGCTCAGTTGAGTGAGAGAAGCCTTCAAATGGCCTCTGCATCCTGGCATTGGCACAGAGGGGGAGAGGAGTCTCCAGACCTTGAACAGAGGCTCTGATCTGATGCACACCAGTGTCTTTCAAAACCCTGGTGTGAAATAACTCTGCATACCCCTGAGGAAAAATGGAGTCAAATGCATGTACAAGAAAGAGAGTAGGTGAGAGCAGGCAAGGAAAAATAGATGCAAAGCACCCTCTTGTTTTCACATTCTTACCATGTGATTTTTCTAAAGACTGCTAAGCAGAGTGCAGTGTTAGCTGATAGTCTGAGTTGCATAAGCAGGCTGTCCACAACATTCATCATCCAGCGTGGGACACTTTTGAGAGTCAAAAGGGACAGTATTATAATTAAAAGAGGAGAGCAGGAGTAAGTCAAGACTATCCCAGGTGGCAAAACAGGACAATGTTCACCCTAGGCAAAGGCCCTTAGGAATAGAACTCTTATTGATTTTTTTAAAAGATTTTATTTATTTATTTGAAAGTCAGAGAGTTACACAGAGAGAAGAGAGGCAGAGAGAGAGAGAGAGAGAGAGAGAGAGAGGTCTTCCATCCGATGGTTCACTCCCCAGTTGGCTGCAATGGCCAGAGCTATGCCAATCCGAAGCCAGGAGCCAGGAGCTTCTTCTGGGTCTCCCACATGGGTACAGGGCCCCAAGGACTTGGGCCATCTTGTACTGCTTTCCCAGGCCACAGCAGAGAGCTGGATCAGGAGAGGAGTAGCAAGGACCAAGGACTAGAACTGGCGCCCATATGGGATGCTGGCGCTTCAGGCCAGGGCTTTAACCTGCTACGCCACAGTGCTGGCCCCTCTTACTGATTTTTAATACTTGTGGAATTTTTTGGAAAGTGACTGTATTAGGTAACACTAAACTACTATTTGTCACAGTGAGAGCAATACTAAATATTTTTTATTCTCTGTCCATTATGTGAAATAAATTGTGCTCTGCCTTAGAGGAGGTACAAAGTGGTCTGAGATGTGTCCCCACGCCCCAAGGAACTTGAACTGAGAAGCCAGAAAGTAGAGTAGACAAGCCCTCCAACAAGGCCTGGTAAGGTATGGGTAGCATGCTTCAGTAGGAAACCTGTGGAGCAAGGTTTGCTCAGAAAGCACTGGGGAGTGAAATGAGGGTAGGAATGGAAGGCAAAAGGAACCACAAGTGAAAGCTCACTGTGTACATATACCGAGTGTTCTGTTGCATATAGAACAGGATCCGTCCATTCAGTCGAGCTTGGCAGGTGACAGACAAGAAAAAAAGCATCCCTAGAGATTAGGCACCTTCCCAAGGTCTTATAACAAAGTTATTTTGACTCAAACAAAACCTCTGTGCAATTGTAGGTCGCGTGCACTTAACCATTGCCCTGTAAATGCTCTGTTCAAAAGCAGAAGCCACAGTAGAGGAAGGAGCAGTTTTACAGTGGCAGGAAGGCACGATTTACTTATTTCATAGCTTTGCCAAAGATTAGCCCAGAGACTGAGAGCTGTGACCCTTCCAGTGATCCATGGGCAATGTCAAGGGGTCAGGTACATTTCTGAAAAGTTATAAAACTCAGACATCCAAGTTCAGCACTGAAGAATTATATCCATGAACTATATGGAATCTGTCCTTTTATATTATTATCACATTAGCATGAGAACTAATGAGAAAAAATAAATACCATGGTTACTATAGAAATTAATAAATAAAATAAAAATGTTAAAGTACATCATATGCAATTATATTTCTATTGAAATTAATATTTCTACTCTTGAACACTTCACCCAATGTGAAATGATGGTTTCCATCATTCTTGCTGTTTACATTACCAAGATGTCCCACATTTGATGGGACATTGGAATTCCTTCAGTAAACATGGTCAACTCATGTTCTGTTGGTTTAAGTTCTTCCTATAACTCAGACAGTGTCTATGTTATACTTATTTAGTCAAAAGTTTGACATAATTTCTTACTTCACCAATTCCTGGGTCCTCTTCTCAAGTAAAGAAAATGTCACCTAACATATAAACTGTTTTCAAACAAGGACTAGGCAGTTACAAGTTTATTCATGATACTTTCACCACTGTGTCCAGGAACCAAATCTTGTGTATTAGAAGAGCTGTATGTTTGGAAGACATTCATATGTAGGACAGGACAGTGGTGACTAATAATTGTTTCATAAAAGTTCTCATTTAGTTGATAATTACCCAGTTATGTCTTTAGTTATAATATATACTGCACTTAAAATAATAAAACTCCATTTTCTTGAAAAGCATTCTGTAATTGAATTTTTTCTTTAAGTCACAAAAGCCTCCCCATAATTTTGGAGCTTTTCAAGTTTTGCTCTGTTGCTATATTGTTGTGTTCAGGCATCATGCTAAACAGTTTAGAATTAAGTGTGCCTAAATTAGCCCAACAACTGTTTGCCTAACTTGCCTCATCCTAAGATTTATCTCTGAGGTTCTGATTCACCAGATCTTGGTTACAACCCGAGAAGCTTCATTTTCAACAGTCATTCCAGAATTATAATGTAGGCATATCATGGTCTCACATTAAGAAGTACCAAATTAGAGGACTTCCAAGTTCCTTATTTCCTCTTGACATAAATCTGAATTAATCCCAAAGAACACAGTGTAGTAAAAGTGTGAATTTATGCCAGCTATATGTGAACATACATGTGGTTGGCATGTATGTTTTGAGACTGAGAAATTCATTTGTAAAAAGGTAAAAATCCCCTAAAAAAGAGAATTTATGGTGATTTTTCTCATTTCTCCCCATTTCTCTCAAGGTGAAGTTTAATTTTCCATGACCATCATTTCATCAAGTGATGCATATTCACACATAACTTTTCTTTGAGAGAATTCAATATACTGATCACCTGCAGGGCCTTTTCTTTGCAATGGAATGAGTTGTATAATTTCACACCTTTGAATTCTTATTGATAATTGTGCATGATTTGTTATTAGGACAAACACACATCAATAGGAACATTGAATGCTACAAATTATACGCACAAATAACATGAAACAATCTTCCATTTTTGACATTTTGTTGGGCAAATATATTTTATATACTTCTTGGATGTTGAAAATTAAACTAGGTTTTAATCAATTATTCAATCACTTTGAAACAATTTTAAATACTTATTAATTTATTCAACTTATCAACTTATTTTGATACAATTTTCCAACTAAATAAAAATATCTTAAAATATGACTTCATCTTGCTCTCTAATTTTCAAAGTATATGATTGCTACAGTAGGAGGTTATTAATGTCTTTCTGTTAGTTCACAAACTTGCTTATTTTCCCCTGACAGCCAGTAACCTCTTGGTTTGTAACAAAGGTTTAATGAACAAATTCAGGAGTACTATGGTATTGTAAAATGAAAGGTCTGCAAAACATACCACAAGACACTTACTAGCAGCCATATATATTATCATTAGTAATTAAAACTACATTACCCTTGTCAAAATGAATGAAAAAATGACTCTTATAGCCTGCTACTCTTGTATTTTATCATGTTTGTTTCTCATCTGCTTATCAGGGTGTTTCATGGGGTCTTCCATTGCAGTTTATGCTTAGCCTGGTAGCAAAATTAGAGAGCAACATGAAAGAAGATGATAAATTCATCTCTTGTTTGTGCACCAGGGATCCACTGTGCAAAATCCTATAATCTGAAGTGGGTCTCCCCAATGTCATTAGTGAGTAAGCAAAGTTATACTTTCCTTATCATTTTAGAAAAGTATTTTAATTCCTACTCTTTACTTCTCCCCCTTTAATTTCTGATACACATAAACTTACTTGGTACATGAAAAACTTCCTTGTGTAGATGGTGATGAAATGGAGACAAAGAAAATGATAACCAGTCTTTCCTTTCTGTAAATGCTGCCTATTTATTTATCCAACCGACATTTTTTGAGTACCTACCATGTGCCAAATTCTGGGCAAGCAATAGAGAAACAGCAGTAAAATCAGTAAGGTATTTCTTGCCCTCCCAGAATTCTGATTGTAGAGACTAATGCATGGATGAATTGATTGAAATAGAACATGGCAAATGCAATGATACACATGTGACTGCTACACAGGACACATGTGTACCATCTACACATGGCAGACAGAAAGGAGCATGTGGGACACATCTAACTCAGAGAAGGACCATCCAGGAGGCCTGTGTGTAAAGCAGTTGGGTTGAGAATTACAGTAAAGGCAGAGGAGAAAGATTGGAGGGGAGGGGACCCTGAAGGCCATGACCTGTGTATAGAGTGACAACGTGTATAGGGAACAGGAGCAGAGATTGTGTTGCAGAATGGGGAAAGCTCCATGTTATGGACTGAATTATGTCTCCCTTCCCCAGAAAAAAAAAAAAAACGTAGTATGTTGAGGCTTCAATCCCCAGTGTGACTCTGTTTGGAGGTAGGGCCTAAAATGGAGATAATTAAGGTTAAATAAAGTTATAGGAATGGGGTCCTAATTCAATAGGGCTAGTGTGCTTGTAAGAAGAAGAAACCAGAGTCCCATGGTGGGAGAGAAGAGATCATGTGAGCATGCAGTGAGACAGTAGTTCCCTGTAAGCGAAGAGAAGAGGTGTCCAAAGGAAACTGACTTTGCTGGTGTCTTGTTCTGGAACTTCCCCATCTCCTCAGCTGTGTGAAATCAGCTTCTGCTGGCTGAGTCACCCAGTCTGTGGTGTTGTGCCATGGCAGCTCTGGCACATGAGGACACTCTCTAAGAGGCAGGGCTGAAAGGGCTTGGCCTGCAGTGCTGAGGAATCTGGATTGCAAGTGCTCCACAGCCATTTCTCTGATCACTGTCATGATCGCATTTGGGCTATTGGAAGACTGCTGTGTTGGTAGTGGTGAGCAAGGGAGGGAAGATAGACTGAGGTCGTGAAACACGTGCAAGGATGAGTGACAGGAAGATCAAAGAGCTCTGTGTCAGGAGCAGCAGGAGGCCTGCTCTTCTACTGCCCGCCCTGGATCTTGGGGCAATCACCTTACCCTTCTGTGCCCGACTGCAACTCCTGTAAGATGAGGAGAGCAGACTCATAGTGGTCTCCACAGTCTCACATGCTACACAGCTCTCTCTGAAGATGAGTCCCTCCCCTGTGCCAGGCTGCGTTTAAACCTCCTGACAGGCTGGAGCCAACTGGATCAAGGGGGATGCCTGGATAAGGCTCCTTCTTTCAATACTTTGGGATGAGAGTTACAATGTCTTAGTACTGGGGGCTGCTATAGTCGAAATGTGTGTGTCCTCCCAGAGTTCACGTGTTGAAACCTTATGCATGTGTACTAAGAGGTGGGAACTTTGGAAGCAGAGCCCTCATGAATGGAATTAGTACCTTTAAGGGAGCTTGTTTATCCCTTTTGGAACATAGAAATGTGGGAAATAAATTTTTATTGTTTATATATTACCCAGTCTAAGATATTTTTATTAGAAGCTTGAATGGACGAAGACAAAGAGGAAGGCACATTAACAAGTTTTTGAAATCCTACTACTGCATCCCTAGTATGGCCCTTGTTACCCTCTCCCTGAGACCTGATTGATTGACTTTTTCTCAGATTATACTTGAATTCTTACCTCCAGATATTTAGCTCCTCTTTTGTTCCCTTATACTAGCTTTAGTCCATTTGTATTATTTATAACCTGAAATCTCTCATCAGTGTCGCTCCCCCTCTTCATGGAGGAACGACACTAAGCCCTGCCTAGGCTTCATATCCGAGTCACGGCACCATTATGTCGCTCCCCCTCTTTGTGGAGGAACGACACAGGACCCTGCGCTGTTCTTTCGTCTGCTCGGCCCTCCCCGGGTTTGCTGCCGGTTCTTCCCGGGTTGGCTACTGTCCCTTCCACCTCCGTGGAAGGGCGGTTCCCCCTGCCACTTTCCCCACTTCCGCAGGGGAGCGGCACACCGCCGGCCGGCTCTCTCGGGGGCTGCACAGGTGTTCCTTCAGATAGATGTTCCCCTTAGATGTTCCTGGTGCATGTTGTCTCTCCTCCTTTATAGTCCTCCTCCACCAATCCCAACTCGGCTGCCCACACGCCAAGTACGCTGCTCTCCTCCAATCAGGAGTAGGTCCTACAGTTTATTGGTTGAACTGGAGGCAGCTGTGTAGAAGCTGTTTCTCCTCTCCCAGCGCCATATTGTGGGAGAGCAGATGCATAGAATAAGTCTTAATTCCAGTAACTTAGTCTAGTCCGAGTTGCTCCCAGTTGCTCCCCACACATCAGAACAACTTCCTGATTAACATTTGACGAATGTGAGATAAGGGCATGACACACATATGTGGCTGGCCCAGGATCAGCCATATTCTGTCCAAACTAGAGGAGTGGTTATTGGAGCATTCTAAGATCTTCAGTCCTCCTACAAGGTTTCTCCACTCTTCTGCTCACGTGCCTGAATTCTTCACTATAGCAGGCATACATCTGCATGAGGAATGTCTGCAGGGCCACTGTCCAAGTAGCCTTGGGTTGTTAGGCTCATAACTTTCTCATCTAGTAGAAAAAGGTCCCAAGGAGGTAGGTTGTGGGGACGAAGAAAGAAAATAACTGGATCCAGAAAGTCAACAGGCTGGAAACAAGATCCCAGAGAGCTGAGATCTGTTGGTGGTAGTCACAGGGTCCAGGTGATTCTGCATGTGGGGGAACAGTGCTTCAAATGGGGGAATGGAGAGGGGTATCCATCAATGAAATCATCCAATGCAGAATTTACAATTTTAGTGTGGGCCAACTTGGATCAGAGTAGAATATATAGGAATTTCTATCAGAGTTTGGTTTGGGGTTTCATGTTCACCATGGAGAGCTGTTCGCCTTTCCAACCGTGTGAACAGAGCGCTCCTCTAAAAAAACCTAACTGAAAAAATTCTGAGAAGAGTCTTGGGAAAAATACAAGCTTTAAGGTCAGAGGCTGGAGATACGAGGTTTGCTGTACCACTTACTGATCACGGGTGTTAGTCATGTCATTCAACCTCCTGCACACTTCAGTTCTGTTTCTTCCAAAGCGACTATGCGTAGAGATGAAGTGAGGTGTTCTATGGAAAGATGATTGATACATGTTCATATTAAAAGACAAAAATATATAGCTACCGAGTTAAATAACATTTTTCACAGGCAAAAATCTTTATGAGGGTGCTCTTAAATGAGAGAAAACTAAGAAATAATTGTGTATCAGAGATTGTTCGATTTTATGTTTTGCTGCAAACTCAAGGATCCATCTAGAACTAGACATGATTTCTCAGAAGAGCTTTTGTACTGTGACAGCAGCCTTTTTGCTCTGTGCCTACTGACATTTTGCGATTATTTAATGAAGGTCGCTCTGGCTGGAAACCCAGAGCCCATGTTAGAATTCTCACCTTCTGTGTGCTCTAAAGCAGGTGGCAGACCTCTCTGTGCTGTAGCTTTTTATGTATGAAAACAAACACAAGCCGTATCTTAGGGGTTTTCTATGGGAAATAATTACCAAAAGTGATAAGTAAGCATTCTTTCTCCCAATCAAGTGCTAAGTAGTTTAGTTGTATGTATATTGACTGTATAGTATTTTAGGTAAACTTTGGAAATAGGCACCCATCTCCTTCCCCAACAGTTTTTGCTGACAGAATGAAAAAGCATGCTGATTCTGTTCATTTCACCCTTTCACTTTGTTTCACAAGGAAGCAGGTGGAGTGTCTACAGTCAAACATGAGCTCACATGAATGGTGTTAGAGAATGATCACCATGGAAAGATAGTACTGTATGCAGTGGATAACCTTAAGTTCCATGCTTTTGAGTGACAATTCTGTGTGCTTTTTAGGTGATAAAGGAAGAATTCACCGACAAATAAGGGAATCACTGATTGGGAAGTGTGATTGCTGCTGCTGCTGCTACTGCTGCAAACACTGGCCAGCACGCAGCACTTGCTTGTCTGTACTGACAAAGCTGGCTCCGTTCAGAGCCTCAGAGGCCTCCCTTGCCTTGTTTTCGTTGGAAACACTAATGACAGCAGCCATCTGGGCTCTTCAGGGCTACTAAGTTGGCCCACGGTGCCTTCTCCAGTCTTTTTCAAACCCTCCAACACACCCAGCAGCCAGAATGTGTGTTCACAAGGTGGACACCAACCCTGGGCAGCAGTTTCTCAGTCCTCATTAGAACCAAGAGACACCCCTGCGCAGCTTGCTCCATGTCAGCACATCTAGGCAGAGCTACAATTCAGTGATTCTGTCTTTGTTGAGCTATTGAAGGTCTTAAACTGTAGTGGGAAAATCTGGGGCTCCCTTTCCTAGTAGTCTGAGATGCAAATCCTACCTCAGTCTCTAACTCCACTAATTCACTCTGATCGTGGGCAAAGTCCTCAATCTTTCTGAATTGCAGTTTTTTCACAGTAAGATGCACAAGCTGGAAACAGTATTACATTAAATAAAGTGAACAGCCCAAACTAAGGGAGCTTGCTATGTGCTTGTTTTCTTCTCAATTAAAGTCACTGGACTTATTCGGGGTTAGGTATGGTTGCTAAGTTCTTTCTTTCCATGAAACAAGTGACATTAACCACAATAAAACATTCGCCTTTATTGACTGGACAGAGATGAACTAGCATAGATAATGAAAGCATATTTGGGGGATGAGCCTTGCCAAGTGTACTTTGATGTTTTTGTTATACAAGAGCAAAGCCAGATGGAAATGATGAAATTGGCTAAGCTGGGTGCAAAACTATGAGATGAAGGTATTTTTGCACTAGGTTTTACCCACAGAAATATTCAACACCCTCCCCAAGTCATGGAAGAAGAGAGCTTCTACTCAAAGTGTACAAATCGCACAGCCCCCATCCAGATCCTAAGAGTCCTTGAGCAAAGTCTGACCTTGAGTTAAAAGCAGAAATGAGTTGTGAGCATCTGCTTGGAGGCCTCAGATAACACTCTTGCTTATCAAACCTTGATCAGTAAGGATGCCAGAAACACATGGAAAGGGCTTGGGCCTCTGACCTTCCCACTAGAATGTCTGGGAATGAGAGAGGCCACAGTACTTTAGGATGCACCTGAAAGGACAGCTTAGTGAGCCCGAATTCAGTTCCACATGCATTTATCAAACCCTTTGTGCCGGAGTGGCATGAGGAGCATCACAGAGACCAGAAAGCACGTGGTCTCCAAAGCCAGGGTTGCCCCCAAGCAGCAGCAGCTTGGTTTCCACGTGGCTTTTCTCTTGATGTGTTGCAGATTGATCCGGCAACAATACAGCCATTATTATTTGTTGTTTCGTATGTGTGAGCTCACAGAGTTCCAGGCATTATACAGCACACAGTCACAATAGTTTCATAGTCAAGATGGCATTAGATCTGAAACTTCAGTTACCTAATTTAAAAATAGTTCAAATCATGTAATAAATCATGGTGAAGAGAACGGTACAAAATAGAAATTCCTAATTTCTGAATTGCAGTACTGATCTGAGGATTAAGCAGAATGATGAATGGAAAGCACCTAATTTAGTGCCTGGTCCATTTTAGGTCCCCTGATTCACACTGGGATTCACACTGAAGTTTATGTCAGATCAGAGAATAGTCACTGCAAACAGGCTAGCAAGATCACTAGTGTAATTAGCCAATAATCAATAAAATTATAGAATCATTAAGTTGGAAGTGATTTTGAAAATTCATCCGATCTCTTCTGGTAACTGCTCTAAATCTGCCAGCCCTACTTGTAAGTCCAGTGTTTTGCCCTGTCTCAGCGTCTTCAGGATGAATCTACTTTTGAGTTTGCCCTTCATGAGAGTCTAAAACCAGAATAACATCTAGATTTTTTTTTAACAAGCTACATGTGCAAGCCAGGGAGAGATGTTTTTCCTCTAACTTGATAGTCTAACTTCAAAAAGCAAGTGTCCTTACAGAAAGAATGGCCAGACACAGGAATATATCTCTGAGAGTTGTCCTGGTTTCTTTTTAAATTAGGCAATGAATATACTTTTTGACATGCACACACAAGATTTGTAGCAAAAACACCTTTCTTTCATGTAACTGATTTTCCTTTAATCCCAACTTTAATGTATATCATTCCTGATGCATAATCTCAAATGGGCTTTGAACTAGCAAATTCTAACTTTGAATAATGAAGAAAGCAATGACAGTTTACTTTATAGCTGAGTTCAGGATACATGGGGTTGAGGGGCAATGGCAGAATAACTGTTCACCTTTCACCTTGGCACAAGCAGGTAAAGTACTAAAGGGAAGTGATTAGTAAGAGGTGACAATAAGTTAAAACCCAGAGGCTGAGTGTTCCCAATGCATTTGCATTCCCTGGTTTGTAAGGCAGTGTTTAAAATAAAAAACCATCACCAAGACAGAAAAACTGCTATAGTTATATCACAGCAGACTGAGTTGCAAACCTTTTAATGAAAGACATAATTCTTGGGCTGTCTACATCGTACTATATTCTCATGCAAAACACTTTAATGCCTGGTGTAAATTATTTTAGACTTTCTTAGCATGTATTACATTTTTTAATCATGGGTGCTCAGTTCTATTTTCCATTTGGAGTCCAGGAGAGCAATATCTAAATAAAACCAGATGAGCCCACCCCTCCAGCCTCCCCTTCTCTGTTCTGGCTTTCCCCTGCCTCCCTCTCTTCCTCCACACCACACACCTCCACCTGCTGTTTGCCTTCCTGCTCACCTCCAGGACAGCTACAGTTCCTGGCACATCTTCGCTTGGAGATGTAATCTGGTGCTTGATCAGAAAAATGCACAAAAGCAGCTTTTCCCTGGACAGAATGTTGGACAAAGAGGTTAGCAAAAATGCTGCAGCCCACCCTGTAACAGATCCTAAGGCAGAGAGAGGGGCTTTTCCAGCAGAGCTCTGCCCTCTGCGTAGCAGGATGGATTACAGTGGTCACAGAGAGCCACTTGTACTCCGGTGACTTTCTCAGGCTGAAGGAGTTGAAACTATGTGTATAAAGTGACCTAGGCCCCAGGCCCTCTGTACACCTGTGCCGCTTACCTGGCTCCACACTGCTGCCATGGTCATCTTTCTAAAATAGCAATTAGACCACCTTTTCTTAGACATGACACCCATCTTTCATTTCTCCCTAAGATGCAAAATGAATAATTCATATAGTCTATAATTAATGTGTTTTATTTATTTTGAAAAGAGGAGGGGACCATCTCTTCTGATGGTCTACTCCCCAAATACACACAACAGCCAGAACTGGGCCAGGCCAAAGCCTAGTGCCTAGAATTCAATCTGGATCTCCCATACTGGTGGCAGAGACCCAAATACTTGTGCCATCACCTGCTGCACCCCAAGGTGCACATTATTAGGAAGCCTGAATCAAGAACAGAGACAGAACTCAAACTCAGGCACTCCAATATGGGATGTGGCCATTCCCAGTGACATCTTGACTGCTGCTCTAAATGTCCAGGCCTGTCCATGTACCATTTGTATAGCAAATGTCACACTGGGCCACAGCTGATGTGCAGTATCTTCCTTGGCAATCTGTTCAAGAAGTCTAGGGCCCAGATTGATTCACCTAAGCATCCCAGGACAAGGGACAGTGCTGATCTGCCCAGAGTTTGCTGAATGAATGGTATATCCTATGGAGATAGATGTCAGATTTATACACTGCCATTTAAGTCATATATATTTTCATTTCACAATCTCCAAATTGTAAGTTGAAAGTAGGACATACTCTGTGACTGTAGCAGGACTCCATATTCTGTGCTTTGAAGAAAATGTTATGATCATAAAAAATTGAATGTATTTCAACATTTTTAATTCAGGAGAGTAGCAACCAGACTGCATTTGAGGGTTTTTTTTTTTTTTTTGAGGGGGAGAGTGAAGAATTTAATACTCTGTAGTACTCTGCAGGAATCCCCTTTTGTCCCTGATTGGAAAAAAATGCAGGTTTTACTTATTTATCCATAACCTTTGGAGGGCTCTATTTTTTCAGCTGGTTCTTCCTATCCAAGTTCAGGGTCTAAATAGAGGGCTGGTCCAAGGTTAGCTAAAGCCCTGGATGAGATGAGTGTTGGCATCTGTTCCTGTGACTATTGATTCTGGGACTGTGCCAAGTCTCTGGGGATTGGAAAGATTCCCTATCTGAGGCCACTTGGCTACAGAAACTCTTCCTCCAGCCCTTGCCAACTAAAACACAGTACTAGCAAATGTTGTGTGGCAACCGGGTATAAACACAACAGTTGGAATGCTTCAGAAAGACGTCTGGATTTCCTGGTTAAGTGTATTCAATGTTAAAACAACAAGAACTGTGTTAAAAACACATTTGGGGATTGTTAGAGTGCCTTACCCACTGATTCTCATTATTACAAGAGAGGCTCTGGATGCGCTAGTGTCTCTGAGAAATACTTCTTTAGGGACTGCATTAGAGGCTGTGTCTACACAAACAAGGTAAGGTGAAGACAAGAATTAAAACAACTTCCCAAAGGGCCAGTGTTTGTTCAAACAATGCCTTGCACTTGAGAGTATGGAATAATGAAAGGGGAGTAAAGAGGCCTGGGCTCCACTTTTGACTAGAACCCTTACCAGCTGATACTCAGTTTCCTTACCTGTAAAGTGGGTAGATTACTCGTGGAAATAGCTGAAGTATTTTCTAGTACAGCAGCTTGGTAAACTTTGCTGCCCTCTGAAAATGATCAAGTGACCTCAACCCAGTGTGTTTGTACTTCGGTACAGAGTTTTCAACTCATGGCTTTTGATGTTGGCAAAAGGACAGGGGTTTCCACGAATTTTTCACCCAGGGTCTAACTACTGGGGAAAGGCCCTGTTATGGGGAGAATTGTGTCCACACCACAAAAGGCCTACTGAAATCTACAACTGAGAATATAACCTTGTTTTAGATATGGAGTCTTTGTAGATTTAAGCAAGTCAAGATAAAGTCATGGAAGTGGTCTCTGTTCCAATATGACTGGTATCCTGATTAAAAGGGGGAGATTTGGATGCAGACAGGCACTGGGAAGGCATGGGTGGAAAAACATGGGGGATGCCTCTTGAAGTCAGAGGGGAGACTATGCTGCCAGCAGCCAAGGATAGTCTCAGGCCAGCAAAGCTGGAGAGGCCAGGAAGTAACCTTCCACTGCAGGTTTCCGAGGGCCCAGCTCAGTGTAATCTCAGGCTGCTGGCTGGTAGACTTGGAGACCAAAAATGTCTGTTCAAAGCCACTGAGTTGTGGTACTTCATTGTGACAGCCCTAGGGAATTGATCTAGTCTCCAACCCGGAATTCCAGAGCCAATGCTCCCCGTGATGCCCCTGCAGGAAAGAATGGGTGTTTTGTCCAGAGCCTGTGTTATTTGACATTTGCCAGGTGAAAAAGTAGACAGGAGACAAGAAGACAGGAAGAGGAAAAGAGAAGGAAGAAAAATTAAAGGGTGCCTTATAAGAACATGGAGAAAGCAGGGCTGGTACCAGGGCTGATAGTCAACTTATATGCACAGGAAGAATTAATTATTAAAAGATAAAGGATTTCTGAGCAAGTTTGCAAGTAACCACTGCTCTGAGCCCCCTGAGTGTCCCTTACCCATGTCGACTGCTTGTGCCACCTGATTGCTGCTTCCCTTCCCTGAGGCTTCTCCAGGATCTCCCCTAGATCCCAGGAAATGTGAAGTATAAGTTTGCTGACCTGATCCTATATGGTTGGGCTTCTGCAGCACCTAAAAATGCCTTCTGGCTTTCTGGTTCTTCCCGTAGAGATCCACTACTGATCCAGGAGCAGAAGAAAAGGGAGGCAAGAGGACCCAGAGGTGAAGGGTGAGAAAGGACCAGTTGCTCACAGACACACAGCTTGAGGGAAGACTGGGCAGGGCCTGCCTGGGCCAGAACAGATTCTGGGACAGGTGACCACCTTTTGGTGCTGATCGCAGAGACCTAGTGGACAGGCAAAGCTTGGCCATAGAAAAGTGTGTGATTGGCAGTATAGCTGGCAGAGGGGTGGGTAGAGGCAGCACTAATCACAGTAATAACCATTTCACCTCTCTACATGGCTCATCTCACTAATCCTCACAGGACCTCTAAAAAACATGTGTCATCATTGCCATTTACAGTTGAGAAATCTGAAGTGCAGAAAAGTTACTAAATAATTTACCAAAAGGCTAGTTAGGAATGGAGCCATGATTCACATTTAGGTATATTTGCCTCCAACACCTGGACCCTTAACCACTGGTCATCAACATTCTGTCAAGAGGCTATTTAGCCATGTGTAATTCAGCAGCCACTTGGATCTGAGAGCTTATCTTATATGCCATCACCAATCTAAACCTTCAACCAAGTAAAATCTTTTGAGCAGGTCAAGATAATCCATGTATACATAAAATATGTATTAATGAGCATTAATGGGTTGTTCTTTACATTGTCAAAGACTTTTGCCCAAGCCACAGTTTGGCATTTATGAATGTCCACTTTAAGTTGAGCATAGGATCCACCATGATCTCACATTGGCATTTCTTAGGGTTTCTGTATTGGAAACAAAATAGGAATTCCTTTTTTTTATTTTTTTATTTTTTAACTTTTATTTAATGAATATAAATTTCCAAAGTACAGAATATTGATTACAATGACTTCCCCCCCATAACGTCCCTCCAACCTGCAACCCTCCCCTTATCCACTCCCTCTCCCCTTCCATTCATGTCAAGATTCATTTTCGATTCTCTTTATATAAAGATCAGTTTAGCATACATTAAGTAAAGATTTCAACAGTTTGCTCCCACACAGAAACAGAAAGTGAAAAATACTGTTTGAGTACTAGTTATAGCATTAAATCTCAATGTACAGCACACTAAGGACAAAGATCCTACATGAGGAGTAAGTGCACAGTGACTCCTGTTGTTGACTTAACAAATTGACACTCTTGTTTATGGCATCAGTAATCAACCTAGGCTCTTGTCATGAGCTGCCCAGGCTATGGAAGCCCCCTGGGTTCACTGACTCTGATCATTTTTAGACAAGGCCATGGTCAAAGTGGAAGTTTTCTCCTCCCTTCAGAGAAAGCTACCTCCTTCTTTGAAGACCCATTCTTTCCACTGGGATCTCACTCGTGGAGATCTTTCATTTAGGTTTTTTTTTTTTCCCCCCAGAGTGTCTTGGCTTTCCATGCCTGAAATACTCTCATGGGCATTTCAGCCGGATCCGCATGCCTTAAGGGCTGATTATGAGGCCAGAGTGCTGTTAGGACATTTGCCATTCTATGGGTCTGCTGTGTATCTCACTTCCCATGTTGGACCATTCTCTCCCTTTTTTATTCTATCAGCTAGTATTTGCAGACACTATTCTTGTTTCTGTGATCCCTTTGGTTCTTAGTCCTATCATTATGATCAATTGTGAACAGAAATTGATCACTGGGACTAGTGAGATGGCATTGGTGCATGCCACCTCGATGGGATTGAATTGGAATCCCCTGGTATGTTTCTAACTCTACTGTTTGAGGTAAGTCAGCTTGAGCATGTCCCGAATTGCACATCTCTTCCCTCTCTTATTCCCACTCTTATATTTAACAGTGATCACTTTTCAGTTAAGTTTCAGCACTTAAGAAGAATTGTGTATTGATTACAGTATTCAACCAAAAGAATTAAGTAGAACAAACAAAAAAATACTAAGAGGGATAACATATTAAGCTGCTCATCAACAGTCAGGGTGAGGGCCGATCAAGTCACCGTTTCTCATAGTGTTCATTTCACTGTAGCAGGTTTCCTTTTTGGTGCTCAGTTAGTTGTCACCTATCAAGGAGAACAAGTGGTATTTGTCCCTTTGGGATTGGCTTATTTCACTCAACATAATGTTTTCCAAATTCCTAACAGGGATCACTTTTCAGTTAAAATTTAAACACCTAAGAATAATTGTGTGTTAATTACAGAGTTCTACCAATGGTACTAGAACAAAAGAAAATACTAAAATGGATAAAGTATTACATTGTACATCAACCGTCAGGACAAGAGCTGATCAAGTCACTGTTTCTCACAGTGTCCAATTCACTTCAACATGTTTCCCCTTTGGTATCTACCATAAACAGTGATCTTGAGAGGTTAAATATTATTCTTACTCTTTATTTACACTTATTGGATGTAAAGGAATATTTTCCAAATGCAATTCATATTTATGGTTAACATAAATCAAATTATTCTTAAGTAAGATTTGCCTACTCATCTGGCCAGCTCTTCAGCATTCTTAACTCTTTTTCTGTGTCTACCCAGTCAATCCTATCTGGTACATACCACCCAATCACACTCTCAAACACACTGCATTTTGGAAATCAATATAAATAAAATTCTGCCAACATCAGCTAAAATAATTAGATCTGAAGGGTCATAATGGTACCAGACATGGTATGAATAATAGTGACAGAGATGACTCAATAATTGATTCAACCAATGACAGTGAAGGACCTGGGGACAACAGGCTATTTAATTTTCTCATATACAGGAGAGGGTGTTCTAAAGGATCTTAAAACTTGGGATTGGATCTCAGGCTCATTCTGTTATCATTGTATACATTATTAAAGCCTGCAGAAGTAAAGCAAGTGGAAAAAGTAGAGGAATTTTATTTCATCGCTACATCCATTGTTGTTTCACTCCTCTGTCATAGATTCTAAATAATCAATTTGTATGTTTTATCTGCTAGCTTTAAACACACTCGTATTACTTTCCTCAGGATGCCGTATTAAAGTCCTGAGCACCTTAAAACAAGCAGCTTATCTTCTCACAGTTTTGGAAGCCAAATCTCCAAAGTCAAGATGTAGGAATGGTTGGTTTCTTCTAAGGCCTCTGAGAGAAAACTGACTTCTGGTAGCTCCAGATTATCCTTGGCTTACAGATGCGTTACTCCAATCTTATCTTCACATGGGTTTCTTCCTGTGTCTCTATATCTTCATATGGGTTCTTCTTTGTTTTTGTTTGAGAACAAGTTTTACAGTTGATTCTCATAGTAAATTCATTGAGGACAGAAGTCCTGCATGGGGAGTAAGTGAACACTCTTATATATGATGTCAGTGATCACCTGAAGCTTGTGACATGAGCTGCCAAGGCTATGGAAGACTTTTGAGTCCACAGTCTCCATCATTATTTAGGTTAGGCCATAAGCAAAGTGGAAGATCTCTCCTCCCTTCAGAGAAACGTACATCCTTCTTTGATGGCCCCTTCTTTCCACTGGTGTCTCACTCACAGAGATCCTTCATGTAGGATATTTTTTTGCCACAGTGTCTTGGCTTTCCATGCCTGAAATGCTCTCATGGGCTTTTCAGCCAGACCAGAATGCCTTCAGGGATGATTATGAGGTCAGAGTGCTATTTAGAGCGATTGTCATTCTATGAGTCTATTGTGTGAACTGCTTCCCCGCATAGGTTCTTCTTAAAAGGACCTCAATTTGTTAGATTAAGGGCCCTCCCTATGCCAGCACAATTTCATTTTAGTTATGTGAGCAACCACCCTATTTACAAATAAAGTCATATTCTGAGATGCCCAAGATTAGTACTTCAACCTATCTTTTTTGGGGGGTGGGAGGGTCACAATTCAGCCTGTAGCAACATCCAAGTGGACAAAGATCAGAGTTTATGTCACTGTAGCTGTTAGGTTACACATCAGATAAAATATTTACCCAAACTATAATACAAGATATGGATGTTATAGTTTTAGATTTTTTTTTACTTTTTGAGTTATAAAATAGTTAATAAAAAAGTATACATATAATGTGTGTATATATATGTATATATGGTACAGAGAGTACTAAAATAAATATCAGTGTATCTGTCATCCAGTTTAAGAAATAGAATATAGCCAATAAAATGAGAAATCCCTTATGTTTACCTATAGTCTCATCCTTTCTTCGTAAGAAAAGCAAACTAGAACCCTACCTGCATGAAGCTTACATTTCAATTGAGTGAGACAGTAACCAACAACAACAAAAAATGAGAAAGAAAATATCAGATAAGGAAAGTGTTATGCATTTTAAAATATGGTAATGTGGCAGAGAGTAATTGGATGACTATTTTAGATTAGAAAATCAAGGAGGGCTTCTTTGGGGTTGTGTCATTTAAGCTGAGATCTAAATGAAAAGAGAGAGTCAACCATGTATAGACAAAGAGGAGAAGTATTCTGGATTGAAATAGGGTCACACAAGATTCTAAGGCAAGACATGCTTTGTAGGTGGCTGAATTTCCTAGGCAAGGATCAGATAGAGTCACAGGGAAGAAAGGGCTTTAAGAAATGGGAGAATGAGTTTAGATTTTGTCCTAAGAACAATTAGATATTATTTGAGGATTTTCAGCAAGAACTAACATGACCTGATGGATTACTCAAGAGATTACTGTGGCTGCTATTTGGAGAACAGAGGCAGCAGCAGATGAGAAGCAGGGAAACTACAAGGATGAGATTGATGAAGTGGCATGGGGCGGGGCACTGCCTGAGATGTGCTTTAGAGATGGAGTCTACAGGTCTTACTGGCGTACTGGATGTGGGGAATAAGGGAAGGAGATAATGATGCCACTATTTTTGGTTTGAGCAACTGAATGCATTTTAATGAGATGGTAAAGATTTGTGGAGGGGCACATTTGGCAGGATGTGTGAATCACAAGTTCTCCTTTTGCAAAGATTAAAAGATGTCTATCCAAAAATCATGTGAAGATTTTAGTGAACAGTTTTCCATATAAGTTCTTATGTTTTGTTAAAAACTCTTCTCATTCCTCGTGGAACATAGTCAACTCTATATTAGTCATGATATATTCACTAGTTGGTAAATTTTTTCAGGCACTTATTTTTAAAAAATTTTATTATTATAAAGAGAATACATTTTATGCATTCCATAGATACATTTCCAAGAAGACAACCACACTTCCATCACTCCCTTGATCCCCTCAATTCCCTTCCTCTCTCCCTTGTCTTCATTAGCTTTTACAAAGACATAATGTAATCCACTCTATATTCAAAGTCTTAATTCACCGTTAATCATAATGTTCAACAAATGATAAGTAAAGACCACAGTTTCACAGGAGTATAAACACAAACTAAAAATGCCAATCATATCCCAAAGTAACCAATTCATTCCTATACAGTTTTTTGTATTCTATATTAGCTGTCACCCTTCAGAGAATACATATGATATTTGTCTTTTTGAGACTGGCTTATATCACTAAGCACAATGGTTTTTGGTTGCACCCATTTTTTTTTTTTTTTTGCAAAAGACAGGACTGCTTTCTTTTTATGGCTGAGTAGTATTCCATAGTGTATGTACACTACATTTTCTTTATCTAGTCCTCAGTTGATGGACATCAGGGTTGATCCTATATCTTAGCTATTGTGAATTGAGTTGCTATAAACATGAGGGTACAAATAACTCTTTCATATGCTGATTTAATTTCCTTTGGGTAAATTCCCAGGAGTGGGATGTCTGAGTCATATGCTAGATCTATTTTCAGATCTCTGAGGGATCTGCATCTTCCTTAATGGTTGTACTAATTAACATTCCCACAAACACAGTGATTAGGGTATCTTTTTCCCCACATCCTCACCATCACTTAATTTTTTTTTTTATTTTTGGATGATAGCCATTCTAACTGGGGTGAAATGAAACCTCATTGTGGTTTTCATTTGCATTTATCTGACAGCTAGTGATCCTTAGCATTTTTTCTTATACCTGTTAGCCATTTGAATTTCATCATTTAAAAAATGGCTGTTCATGTCCTTTGCTCACTTCTTGAAAGAATTGTTTGTTTTGTTGTTGTTGAGTTTCTTGAGCTCTTTATATATTCTGGATATTAATCCTTTATCAGTTGCATAGTTGTAAAATATTTTCTCTCATTCTGTCAGTTGCCTCTTAACTTTGCTAAGTGTTTCATTTGCAGTACAGAAGCTTCTTAGAATAATGAAATCTCACATCTATTTTTACTTTAATTGCCTATGCTTCTATGTTCTTTTCCAAGAAGCATTTGCCTATGTAAGTATAGCAGAGTTTCCCCATTATTTTCCTCTAGTAATTTGATGGTATCAAGTCAGAGATTTAGATTCTTGATCCACTGTTTATTTTTGTATAAGATGTAAGGTATGGGTCTTGTTTCATGCTTCATGTTGAGATCCAGTTTTCCCAACACCAATTGTTGAAGAGACTTTCCTTTCTCCAGGAATGATTTTAGCTTGCTTGTCAAACATTAGTTATTTACACATGGTATGGATCAATTTCTGGTGTCTCGATCTTCTCTATTGGTCTTCATGTCTATTTTTGTGCTAGTACCAGGCTGTTTTAATTATAACTTCCCTGAAATATGTCTTGATATCTGGTATTATGATGCCTCTAGCTTTGTTTTTATTGTTAAAGGTTGCTTTAGCTATTCAGGGCCTCTTGTGTTTCCTTATGAATTTTAGGATTGATTTTTCTAGATCTGAGAAGAATGTCCTTGGTATTTTGATTGGGATGGCATTGAATCTGTAAATTGCTTTGGGTAGCATGGGCATTTTGATAATATTAATTCTTCCAATCCAATACATGGAAGATTTTTACTTTTTGTGTGTCTTCTTCTATTTCTTTCTTTAATGTTTTGTGATATTCATTGTAGAGATCTTACCCATCCTTGGTTAAATTTATTCCAAGTTATTTAAATTCTTTGGAGATACTGTGAATGGGATGATGTTACAAGTCCTTTCTCAACAATGGCTTTGTCTGTGTATAGAAAAGTTATTGATTTTTTGTGTTGATTTTATATCCTGTGAATTTGCCAAACTCCCTTTGAGTTCCAGTAGTCTCTTAGTAGAGTCTTTTGCTTCCCCTGTATTTAGAATTGTGACATCTGCAAACAGGGGTAATTTGACTTCATCCTTTCCAATTTGTATCACTTTGATTTCTCTCTCTCTCTCTCTCTCTCTTTTTTCCCAATGGCTCTGGCTAAAACTTCCAGAAATATAATGAATAGCAGTGGTGAAAGTGGGCATGTTTATCTGGTTTGAGATCTTGGTGGAAGTTATTCCAGCTTTTCCTCATTCAATATGATGCTGGCTATGGGTTTGTCATATAATGCCTTGATTGTATTTAGGAATGTTCCTTCTATACACAATTTCCTTAAGGTTTTCATCATGAAAGGTTGTTGGTGTCTATCAAATGCTTTCTCTGCATCTATTGAGATAATCAGATGGTTTTTGTTCTTCAGTTTGTTAATGTGATATATCACATTTATTGATTTATGTATGTTGAACTATCCCTAATACCAGGTATAAATCCCACTTGGTCTGGGTGAATGATCTTTCTGATGTTTTGTTGGATTCAATTAGCTAGTATTTTGTTGAGGATTTTTGCATCTATAGTCATTATTGATATTAATCTATAGTTCTTGTATCTTTTTCTGGTGTTGAAATTAAGGTGGTACTGGCCTCATAGAAGGAGTTTGGGAGAATTCCTTCCCTTTCAATTGTTTTAAATTGTTTGACAAGAAGTGGAATTAGTTCTTTAAAAGCTTGGTAGAATTTAGCAGTGAAGCCATTTGGCCCTGGTATTTTCTTTATCCAGAGGATCTTTGTTACTGATTGGATATCTGTTTTGATTATTCTTCTGTTTAGGTTTTCTATGTCTTCATGACTCATTTTTGGTAGACTGTATATGTCTAGGGATCTACTTCTAGAGTTTGTAATTTGATGGCATATAACTATTTGTAGTAATTCTTTATGATTTTTTTTTTTGCTTCTATGTTATCCATTGTTACATCTTTTTCATCTCTGATTTAATTGAATTGGGTCAGCTCCCTACTGATATTCTGGGAAAGCAGTAGAAGATGGCTCATGTGCTTGGGCCCCTGCACCTGGATGGGGACCTGGGCGAAACTCCTGGCTCCTGGCTTCAGCCTGGCCCAGCACCGGCTAATGCGGATAGTCTTTCTTTCTTCCTTTTTTTTTTTTTTTTTTTTTTTTTGACAGTCAGAGTGGACAGTGAGAGAGAGAGAGACAGAGAGAAAGGTCTTCCTTTGCCGTTGGTTCACCCTCCAATGGCCGCCTCAGCCGGTGTGCTGCGGCCGGCACACTGCGCCTATCCGAAGGCAGGAACCAGGTGCTTCTCCTGGTCTCCCATGGGGTGCAGGGCCCAAGCACTTGGGCCATCCTCCACTGCACTCCCTGGCCACAGCAGAGAGCTGGCCTGGAAGAGGGGCAACCGGGACAGAATCCGGCGCCCCGACCGGGACTAGAACCCGGTGTGCCGGTGCCGCAAGGCGGAGGATTAGCCTACTGAGCCGCAGCGCCGGCTGGGATATTCTTTCTTTTGCCTCACCAAGTCTGTTGTTGAGGATTTCCAATGTATTTTCTATTCGACATATTGAATTCTTCATTTCTAATATTTCAATTTGATTTCTCTTCAGTATCTCAGTCTCTTAGCAAAAGTTTTCATGCGTAGTATGTATGGATTTCTTTATCTCATGAATTTGTTTCTGAGTAATTATACGATCATTCTTTTTTTTTAAAGATTTGTTTATTTATTTGAAAGAGTTACACAGAGAGGCAGAAAGAGAGAGAGACAGACAGAGAAAGAGAGATGAAGAGGTCTTTCATTCACTGGTTCACTCCCCAGTTGGCTGCAATGGTCAGAGCTGCGCCCATCCAAAACCAGGAGTCAGGAGCTCCTTCTGGGTCTCTTACACAGGAGCAGGGGCCCAAGGATTTGGGCCATCTTGTACTGCTTTCCCATGCCATAGCAGAGAGCTGGGTCAGAAGTGGAGCAGCTGGAGCTCAAACTAACACCCCTATTGGGATGCTGGTGCTGCAGGTTGGGGCTTTACCCAGTAAGCCACAGTGCTGGCCCCTGATCATTCTTTTGAATTCATTTTTAAGCATTTCATCAATCTCTTCCTCTTCACATTCTAGTATTGAAGTGTTGTGTTCCTTTTGGGGAGTCATGTTGTCTCCCTTGTTCTTGTTTCTTGAATTCCTGTGTTTGTTTCCAAGCATTTATAGAAACACTTGTTGTTTTTCGCCTTTGGTGGGTTTTATCATTGAACCATGCCTCTGTGGATTAGTAAGTGTCTGCTCCTTCAGTGGATATCCAGAGATATGTGCTGGGTGGGGACAGGGAACTCTGGTCAGTTCTCACGTGTGGGGCGAGAATCCAGGGTAACATCCAAATTGGGCATGGTAGATCGCCTCAATTGTTACCAGGGGCAAGGATATGATCATACCTGTTAGTGTAATCACAACCTCACTTTCTCCCTCCAAGTTGATCATTGCCCAGGGTTAGCCCACGGTGTGTACAAATCTCACCCACACAGGTGCATGAACTGTACAAAGGATTTGTATGGTCTCATAGTCTCACTGTGAGCATGGAACCCTCTGCAATGACACACCCGAGACATTCAGGGAGCTCTGAGACTCTGAAGTGATTGCTTTGAGACCCAACTACACTCCGTGCCCTGTTTTGCAGTCACAGAATTCCCAGTCACAGGCTGCAGAGGATCCACTCTCAGTCCTTCAAGCCTGACATGTCCACAGAGAGAGCAGAGACACTTCCCAGAGCCAGCTGCTCAAGCATTATGACCTTCTTTCCCTTGGATTCTGCCTTAACTAACCACCCATTCATTCACAAAATATTTTTTAGAACTGGTTGTATGGATGAAGACAGTTCTGACATCTCACATACTGCAGATGTAGTTGATTCTCTACATATGCTTGCAAAACAATGAATGAATATACTGCTCAGGTTCTCTTGAGTCTTAAGTCTTAAAGGACTGAATAGCCTAGTATAGAAAATAATAAATATACCTTAGAAACTTAAGTACAATGTAAAAAGTAGTGCGTTGAACAGGAAAGGCACTAAAAAAGACTGTGGGAGTTCAGAAAGAGCTAGGGCAGTTAGGAATAGTTTCTTTGGAAATGTGTTTTTTACCCAACAGAATGCAATTCAGTAGTGAGATTGATGAAACTAAGACTATATGTAACAACATTGGTGGATTACACAAATATAATTTTGATTACAATAAGCCATACAGAAGAATGCATGCTGTAGGGTTCCATTTATCATCCAGTCTACAGTGTTGAAAGTCAGGATAGTGGAGCCTCTGTGAGGGCACTCGTGATCACTAAAGAGTCTAATAAGAATTATGAAGCTCTGGTTATGCTCTTTTTCTTCCATTTTGTTTATATAGGAACGTTTACTTTGGAAATTCACCATTTTGTACCCTTGTGGTTTGTGTACCTTCTTCATGTGTATATGTCAAAAACTGTGAAAGGGCTGAGATTTTACCCTATTTGCACACTTGCCAATGTTTTATAGATGCTGGTGAAAGACATCTCAGAGCAAAGGAATTTATCACTCATAGCATGGCAAACAGCTTGAACTTTATGTCTGATCAAGGTCTCCTTGACCCCCTCTCCCCAGAGGTGTACAGTAGAGGCTCATGCCGTGAGCTTGTGTCACAGCTGAGGAACCCCGAATCTGTCATAACTGAATAAAGCAGCCTGTCCTACCTTTGCCTGAGTGGGAGACAATAGCTTTGTTCTACCTGGTAGTAAACAAGCTTGGCCTCAGTTTGGTTGGGGACATAATATCTATCCTCCAAAAAGTACTTTCCTCCATAGTACTTTAGCTAAGCCATATTTGGGCCTGATCAGATTAAGGGGAAATGACTCTTATGTAAGGAAAATGATTAAGTGAGTTTGAGTAGAACTAAGGATATTCCCTGCCTGAGAGGTCTTCCAACATGGGAGGGTGAGTAAAAAGAAGTCCAAGCTGGCAAATTTTACTGTCTTTTTTACTGCTCAGATAAAGGTTTGTAGAAGGGAAAAATCACATTAAAGAATGAAACAAGATGTTAAGGAATCATTCTAGTTATCCTTTTTCTGCTCCTCCAACTGTGCAATAATTTGCATTATTTAGAGTTGAGATTTAGAAAATGTTTCTATCATAATATGTGCACAATTCCATAGATTTTATTTTGAAAATAACTAAGAAATATAGAAAATAATAAACTCAAATGCCTCTAAGAGTTTTTTTATTTCCATAATTGAAATGTTTAAACCAAAATTATATTGGTCCTAATTAACTTTACTTTGAAAGACAAATCTCTAAATTTCTCTTGTCTTATTTATAATAAATCTAGATGACCCAATAGCATTTAAGCAGAAATGTTATGTACTTAATGCTTGACATTTTCTTAATATTTTCTCTGTGAAACATCTACTTTTATGCTACCTGGGTAAGAGTAGGGAAGTGAATATTAAAATCCCTTAGCCATATTTTGGTGCTGATGCTGCATTTTCACATTTTATGATCTATCTTGAGCTGTTTGATTGAACAGCAGTCTGCTGTTTAATCAAGAGCCATGTGTTATTCTATATAAGTGTACTGTATTATAAAAGTGAATGTAAAATTAATTTCAGGATATATATGTTTAATTACACAGCCTCGTGTTACATATCTGAATCAAATTGTCCATTGCCACTTAATAGCTTAAAAAAGTTTGGAATTAATTTAAGCAATGAAGCTTGAGATCTTTTTAAGAAGGCTTTTCTCAGATCGTAACTCAGCTCTTGAAGGTGGGTCTTTTGCGGTTTTTTCAATTTTGCTTCTCAACTGGGGAAGTCAAGGGATATTACATTTATTGGATGTTTGTTATGCAGCAAGCAATAGGAAAGGTGGTTTATATATATCACCTCATTTTAAAGCCTAACAAATTTCCATGGAGTCAGGGTAATTATTCCCATTTTATAGATGAATAAACAAATCAAGAGTAAATTATGTGAGGTCACAGGTATCCAGAGCAGTCTGGCTCCTTAGCAAATTTAATTATTTTTACATTTAAAATTTTATTTTATTTATATAGAGAACCAATTTCATGTATTTCTATATACAGTTTTAAGAACACTATGATATTTCTCACTCTACCCTCTTTCCCTCTCCTTTCCTATCATCCCTCCTCCTTCCTTTCTTATATTTCTTTTAATTTTTGCAATGATATACTTTTAATTTACTTTAGAATCACAAGCTTTATCCTTCAATAAACGAAAAAAAGAATTAAGTAGTAAGTAGAAAAATCACTGTTCCTCAGAAGTGTAGACAAGGGCTATAAACAATAATCAGCAAAATGTCAATTTTACTCATATGCATTACCTTTTTTGTAGTCCACATATTACCACAAATCAGACAAGACAAGTTATTTGTCTTTTGGGGGACTGGCTAATTTCACTAAGCATAATGGTCTCCAACTGCATCTATTTTGTTGCAGAACAGAGGGTTTCATTCTTTCTGTGGCTGAGTGGTATTCCATAGTGTATATATACCAAAATTTCTTTATCTAGTCATCAGTTGATGGACATCTCTCTTTATTTCATATTTTAGCTATTGTAAATTGAGCTGCTATAAACATGGGGGTACAGATAACTCTTTCATGCTAATTTTATTTCCTTTTGGTAAATTCCCAGTAGTGGGATGGCTGCATCATATGGTAGATCTATTCAGATTTCTGAGAAATCTCCATACAGCCTCCAGTAATGTTTGTGCTACAGTGGATTATGGTACTTTTTCTTCACATCCTAGCCAGTATTTATTTTTTTATTTCTTGATAATAGCTATTCTAACTGTGGTGAGGTGAAAACTCACTATGGTTTTTATTTGCATTTCCCTGGTGGTTAGAGATCCTGAGCATTTTTTCATGTGTCTGTTGCCCATTTGAATTTCATCCTTTGAAAAATGGCTGTTCATGTCCTTTGCCCATTTCTTGAATGGATTATTTGTTGTGTTGTTGAGTTTCTTGAGCACCTTATATATTCTAGATATTAATACTTTGTCAGATGTATAGTTAGCAAATATTTTCTCCCATTCTGTTTGTTTCCTCTCCACTTTGTTGAGTGTTTCCTTTGCTGTACAGAGCTTTTTAGCTTGATGTAATCCCATTTGTCTATTTTGCTTTTATAGCTTGTGCTTCTGAGGTCTTATCTAAGAGTTCTTACCTATGCCAGTGTCTTACAGAATTTTCCCAATGTTTTCTTCTAGTGATTCGATGGTTTCAGATCTTTGAGCCATTGTGAGTTTATTTTTGTGTAATGTATAAGGAAGGGGTCTTATTTCATACTTCTGGATGATCCAGTTTTCCCAACACCATGAAGAGACTGTCCTTCTCCAAGGAGTGATTTAAACTTGTTTGTCAAATACTAGTTTGTTGTGCATGGTGTGGATAAATCTGTTTAATTGATCTACATGTCTATTTTTGTGCCAGTACCAGGCTGTTTTGAACATAACTTCCCTGTAATATGTCTTGATAACTGGTATTGTGATGCCTCCAGCTTTGTTTTTATTGTTAAATGTTGCTTTAGCTATTCAGGGCCTCTTGTGTTTCCTTATGAATTTTAGGGTTGATTTTTCTAGATCTGAGAAGAATGTCCTTGGTATTTTGATTGGGATGGCATTGAATCTGTAAATTGCTTTGGGTAGTATGGACATTTTGATGATATTGATTCTTCCAATATAGAAACATGGAAAAATTTTCCATTTTTTGGTATCTTCTTCTATTTCTTTCCTTAATGCTTTATAATTTTCATTGTAGATATCTTTCTCATCCTTGTTAAATTTATTTCAAGATATTTACAGTTTTGGGGCTGGCGCCGTGGCTCACTTGGTTAATCCTCTGCCTGCAGCGCCAACATCCCATATGGATGCTGGGTTCTAGTCCCGGTTGCTCCTCTTCCAGTCCAGCTCTCTGCTGTGGCCCAGGAGGGCAGTGGAGGATGGCCCAAGTGCTTGGGCCCCTGCACCCGCATGGGAGACCAAGAAGAAGCACCTGGCTCCTGGCTTCAGATCAGCGCAGTGCAGGCCATAGCAGCCATTTGGGGGGTGAACCAACAGAAGGAAGACCTTTCTCTGTCTGTCTCTCTCTCTCTCACTGTCTGCAACTTTACCTGTCAAATAAATAAATTAATTTAAAAAAAGATTTGCAGTTTTTGTAACTATTGTGTATGGGATTGATGTTACAAGCTCTTTCTCAACTGTGGCTTTGTTGGTGTATAGAAAGGCTATTGATTTGTGTGCTTGTTTTATATCTTGTGACTTTGCCAAACTCTATATAAGTTCCAATAATCTCCTCAGTGGAGCTTTTAGTTCAGCTATGTATAGAATCATGTCATCTGCAAACAGGGGTAATTTGAATTTGTTCTTTCCAATTTGTATCCCTTTGATTTCTTTTTCTTGCCTAATAGCTCTGGCTAAAACTTCCAGAACTATATTGAATAGCAATGGCAAAAGTGAGCATCCTTAACTGGTTCCAAATCTTGGTGGAAGTTCTTCCAGCTCCCATTCAATATGATTCTGGCTGTAGGTTTGTCATGTAGTTCCTTGATTGTGAAGAGGTTATATTCCTTATATAGCCAACTTGCTTAAGGTTTATTTTTTTAATCATGAAATGATGTTTCATGTTGTTAAATGCTTTCTCTACATCTATTGAGATAATCATATGGTTTTTATTCTTCAATTTGTTACTTTGATTTATTACATTTATTGAACCATCCCTACATCCCAGGTATAAATTCATTTGGTCTGGGTGAATTATCCTTTTGATGTGTTGTTGGATTTGATTAGCTAGTATTTTTTTGTTGAGAATTTTCACATCCATGTTCATCAAGGATATTCAGCTATAGCTCTTTCTTTGTTTTATCTTTTTCTGGTTTTGGAATTGAGGTGATGCTGGCCTGATAAAAGGAATTTGGGAGGATTCCCTCCTTTTCACTTGTTTTGGATAGAGTAAGAAGAATTGGCATTAATTCTTTAAAAGTTTGCTGAAGTGAAGCAATCAGATCTAGGCAGGAGAAAGAATGATGTGGACCACTAAGTTATCAGTGGTACAACTAGGGTGATGTTTAATTCTTCATTTTGCCACCCTGTATTTTCTGAATTTCTTATTTTGTATTAATTTATAGGTAATATAAGACTTCAAATGAACTTGAGAAATCATTAAGGAAGGTACTGTTAATTCCAAGGGTTGTATCCATTTGAAGTCTCTTGACAAGAGTTTGAGCTTGGCAGTCTCATGAAAGCCAGGAGAGGACCTGATGATCATATGTTGTTGCCATGTTCTTCCACAGAGACCTCAAAGGTCAAGTTTGATCTAAAAGATAACCAATTCATAACTCCACTCCAAGTTGGAAAAGTTCTAGTGGATGGCACTCAGATAGCTTGATTATTACATCATATAAGCAGTAATGAACCCTGCTTCCTACTCCCACCACCATTTTTGAAAAATGCTCTAATTGCTCATGGGGATCACATGGATTTATTTCACTAACCTCTAACCTATAGCATTGTCTTACTGATTATTTCTGGTTTTTTAGACTTATTTATTTAAAAGGCAGGAGAGGGAGAGACAGAGCTCTCCCACTTCTGGTTCACTCCTCAAATGCCCACAAAAGAAGGATCAGGACTGGGCCAGGCTGAAGCCAGGAGCCTGGACTCCATTCTGGGTCTCCCATGTGGGTGCAGGAGTCCAAGAACTTGAGCTATCTTCTGTTGCTTTCCCAAGAACATTAGCAGGGAGCTTGATCAGAAGTGGAACAGCCAGAACTTGAACTGAAGCCCATATGGGATGCCAGCATTGTAGGCAGCAGCTTAACCTGCTGCATCATAATGCCAGTCCCTACTGGATATTTAATTATTAGCCTTGTATCCTTGTAAAATTTGGATGAATATTCAATTGAATATTTCCCTTCTAAATGTATCATTCCCCTTAATATTTCTGAAGCTAAGCTTAATCGTCCATATGAAGCTATTGGGATAGAGAGATCAACTAGAGGGTTGTGGTAGATCCTGTGGTGCCTCACTGTCATCCTACAGTGGTCTAGAATGTTATCTGCTGCCAACCCAAAACTGGGACCCTCCGCAGTATTTGCCCTTGGCCACTGGGAGCTGCCTTACTCAACTTTGCATGCATACAGGCAGCCCACATCCAATGCCTGCTGTGCCTCAATTTTGGAGTGTTTCTGAAAAGCCATCCAAGCTCCATATCTTCCTGTAGGATCATATGAGACTTCTATGCCACTCCAGTTCAAATCCCCTATCTGCCCAATTCTCCTTTCGTTGCTCCCTTACAAGTTGCTTTTTACAGCAATCACCTGTGAACTCTCTGCATGTGAATCTCTGCTTTGTAGTGTCTTTCTTGGGGAACCTGACTGAAGACTCACCTGTTTTTCCAGAGGCCTTCACCCCACAATTCTCCCACTGGTGAGCTATAGAAGGAGGAATACCCAAAGGTAAAGATCGCAATAACTCTGCCAGGCAGATTTCCAGATCAATCACTCTTCTTCTTTGAGGGACTGAGCAAGGAATTAGTCACCTAGACTGATACGGCAGGTTTGCTCAGAAGGGTCTATAACCCTGCTCTCTAAGCCCTGGAGTCAAGAACTGTAGTGCTTGTTAGCCTCTCACTGCCAACTGTCTTTATAGGCTGCAAATAAAGTGAGCACAGACATCAGTCCAAGGTCATAGACTCTGTAACTGATCTGGACTTTGGAGACCCTGGGGTGCACTGACAGGTCAGAAGCAAGAGTTTTCTGAGGCAGCAGCAAACTGCAGCAGTAGTGGCGAATCAGAGTCTCCAGTTTAGGGTAGAGCAGAGACGCTACCTCATGGTGATCCCCGTGACCCAGGGCATATTTTGGGGGGGGAGGCTGGTTCCTATCATTAATCACATACAATTACAGAACTGAAAGAGACCCTGTTTGCTCTGAGTTTGGGTGACTGTAACTTAGCATTCTGTCTTGGACTTGTAAACACTACCACAAAAGCCAACAGTATTAGAGAATAAGATGTCCTCAGAGGACACTACAAGGAAGTGTGTTATTTCTTTGTAACATCTCTCTTTATGAAAAATATACTAGAACAGATTGCAGTGGGACAACTTGGCCAATAGATTTCTGGATTTAATCACCCATGTGGGGAAATGTTTTCTTTAACAGCAGTAAGAGTTATTTTCCCCAGCACTACAAGGATTGTTACATGTTTTGTAGACCACCCTCCCCACCCAGAACTGTCTCTAGATAGGATCTGCTAACCACCATCCACACTAATATTAATGATTGATTACCTTAAACGCCAAAAGACTCCAGGAGGAAAACTTTTTAGAAATCATCATGAATGATGGCTTTCTTTCCTGCTAAATTTGTCTCTCTACTTCTCAGAAATAATTTCCTCTCATAAGCATTTCTAAAGTATTTACAGTATGAAACAATTTCATTCAATCAATAAGTTGATTGTGTCATGGGGATAAACTTTGTAGAAAACTCCTATGATTAGGTAGGGTGCAATATTCCCACAAATCAGACCATTAAAAGGCTTTTTAAAAAATAATTGAAATAGCGAGTAACCCTCCTGTTTATAGTACTTTTTCAAAATTGAAACAAAACCATAAATCTGACTAGGTTTTCCTCTTACCTTGATTACTAAGAAACTCAGAGCCAAATTTAATGTCTAATTACAATAACAGTTCTTGGCTTAGATTTTCTAAAAAGTCCTTCTTCCTGTCTCACCTCACCTTCATCCTAGGTCTCCAACATATAGCAATTCTATAAATTTTAAAATAGTTTTAAAAGTTTACTCTGGGTGAAAAATAAAAAGCAAGGAGCATTCTGGACATTGTATCTATTAAAATATTGAATTGAACTGCTAGTTCAATATTTTAGGGCTGATGGAGAGGAAACCAAGTAAACCATAAGCAATTAATAAGAGAACAATAAGAAGAAAGATATTCAATATCTCCAAAGATCAAGAATTTTCTAATGCCTGGCTGAATAGGGGTTACATATCCACAGTAGAAGGGACAACAGTCTCTTCAGTATAGAACCTATTTTCCAAAACTGAATAAATGTGTGCCTCAAACAGTTCCATCAGGTAAATGGTATCCTAAATCTTCTTTGAAACTGCTGAGATTAAATAATATTTGGACATAAAAATTTTCATTTGACATAACCTGTATTTAAGGCTTCTATTAGGTCTTCAAAATGATTTACTGCAATGCATATATTTTTAAATGGGTGTCCAACTTGTTAACCTGCCCATAGTTTCAGCGATAAGAGTTCAAATGAACTTCAATGATTTGGCAACATGGAAAGCTCTCAGGATAGTTATCATTGTTCTCCATTTCTTTAGTATATTCAGATAAGATGAACTGAACCTTTACAGAAACTGACATTAATCAGTATGATTATTTGTGTCAATACCTGAACCGACTTTAAAACATCTTTCTGTATACAGTGTATGTTGGAATCCAAGAAAATGGAACATGCATGTTAAGATACTATGGGCTCCGATGTGGTAAAAGTAGAATCCTAAAGCCCCAATGACTCAACATGATAAAGCTTTATTTCATATTCATGCTTGTCCCAATGTGAGTCAGCAAATTCTTCAGGACAACTGCCTTCCACATGGAGAGCTGAGATCCAGGCTGTTTGTATCTCCTAGCTCCACCACCTCAATATATACCCTTCTTTGTATCCTACCAGGAAGAAAGAAAGCCAGAGTTGCACATTGACTATTGAATTCTTTAACCCAGAAGTGACTCTTGCTCATGGCCCATTGCCCAGACCTAATCCTCTGGGAGCAGACAGATGTTCACTGAGCAGCAAATGCCTCTGTCTCAGGGAGGGTTCAGCATTCTGAAGGAATATGTAAACTTGTTGCATTTGAGTCTGGCAAAATGTAAGCTCTGTAATTATCAATGCTTTTTTTATATATAGATATGAGCCACACTTTTGATTATACATCTAAAAGCAGAATACAGTTGTACTTCATGAAAAAATTCTCTCTGCCTTTGTTTGTGTAAGTGACCCTTATATGTGGATATTAAGACTTTTTTGTTAGTGGTATTATTTTGTTGTTCACATGCAAAGATCAAACACACACCTCATGCAAGCAGAAAATAGAGTTTCACTGGACTAAGAGAGTGCTCATGGTGCCAGGCACTAGAATTTTAGCTATCTTCTAAGGAATAAGCAAACCTCTGCCCTCCAAATGGAAAATAGGGACAAGAGGCATCACTCAGGGAGGGGAACTGAATGAGAATGCTTTTCTTGAAGAGGGTGAGACTATCAAGTCGCTTATCTTATGTGTTGAGATAAAGGAATACAATAAACAGACTTAAGCTTGGGGAACAAGGATCCTAAGCCAGGCGCTGTTATAGTATACTGACCCTTTAGAATAAAACTTCAGAGTGAGGAGGAGAGGCATAAAGCCTGGGACTTTGATCACTACCTCAGTTCTTAAAGAAGTCCCTCCAAGGGCTTGGTTTATCTTTGGGCCAACTTTTAGAAAGGATGCAGAAAATCTTGTTAGTTTTGATGGATATTGGAATGCAAGAAATGAGAGAACTCTAATGAAAGGCTACATTTGAGAGACCCAAGACAGGGCTCTAGTCATTGACTATGAGTTTAATGTTTGATACATTGAGGGATAGGTGGTGAAGGGGAGATGAGGTTGCAGAGATGGACAGTGGCCAGATCATAGATTTGCTTCCAAAGTCAATGTAGGGTCATTGTAGGATTTACATCCTGAAAACACATGAATAGATTTGCATTTTTGAAACAACATCTGGGAAGCTATTGCAGCAACAGTCTGGAGAAGATGATTTTATGAACTGTGACAGTGGTGGAGATGAGATCAAATATTTGGCAATAGGCTTCCTGGGACTTGTTGAACTGTTGATGGTGTGAGTGGGAAAGTTGCAAGAGAATTGAGATGACTTCCAGGTTTCAGGCTAGGGAAACTGTGTGATGCTGGGCATACAAACCAGGGAAGAGCAGACACAGGCAGAAAATGGAGAAGGAAATGGACAGTTCTATGTGTACTGAGTTTGAGCTATCTGTTACATAGAATAGACCCTCTATAATTATTCTTTGACTGAGAGAGTCTCTTAGTCCTACAAAACAACACCTCACTCTTAAAAAAGAAACAGAAACAGCTATTTCCTAACAATTGGGACTCACATAGAAAGAGTGCTGAAGCCTTCTGAATAATGTTATATATCTATTTGAAATTAAGATAGTAAAGGCTCAGTTCTCAAAGTAGTGCCATTCTGACCCAAATCCTGATACTGAATCCAGCACAACCAGCTGGATCTCCTGGTTCTGAATGATGGAATTGTAGCTGATTTTCCCAGATCCTCTGGACCCTGTGCCTACACCAGCATCTACAAACAACGTTAGCACCCACAATACTCAATGAGCCCATCAATCTCCTAGCTTGCCTCCGTCTGCCTCTAATTTGCACCACCCTACGTCCTCCAGCCCTAATAGTCGTCTAACTGGCTTCCTACAGCACCTAGCCAGACACTGCCTCTGGGAGTGTATAGGCAGTTGCTTTTTCTGGTTGGAAATCATTTCTACTGTGGTTCATCAACCACATTAGGCCTACCAAAGTATATTTTTGTTTTTCTCCCCCAAACTTCAGTGAGACGCTGAATTCAGTGCTTAGTACGTGAAAATACTCAGTTAATATTTGTTGAATGAAAGAATGGGTGATAAATATATTAAATGAAATCTATTAAAAATCAACCTATTATTGCTCTATCAGTGCACCTTATGCTTCCATACATGTGAATTCTTAGCAGCACCCATACCATTTATAAATATGTCTCATCTAGAAAAGAACACAAATGTAGTGGTGAATACATTTTCACTAACCAATTGGCTGTAAACACCTAAATTCATCATATATGCATATAGCTTAAGGATTTTATGCACATATATCAAAGAGTGGCACACATGTCAACTCCTTTTGTGACACAACTTTTCAAAAGTAATATAGTAATGATTCTTTTACAGACATGGAAAACACAGCAGGAAAAAGAACAACACATTTTTAATTAGAAATTTCAGATTTACTCTTAATTTAATTCAGCTGCCCAGCAGCCTTGATTAGATTTGCATCATGATGTATCTTCAATATGATCTATTTTCATAAATGTAAACTTTCCTGAATACGGTTCTGATGGATCCTGACATTTTAAAATATGTCCTATTATCCTTTTCTGTGCAGTAGACCAAGCATAGAGTGCTCGCTCCTATATCATTGTCACCACACTATCAGACCAGATGGCTACTTCATCACAGAATCAAGAATTGGGAATAATTTATGCTGTTCCTTGCTCTAGAATGTGAAAATAGAAAGCATTTGCTGCACACATCCTCATGAACAGCAGCTCGACCCAGGAGCAGAGCCTCGTTGGCGGGTGTTTGGTGTTATAGCTGCACTGTCTTCAGGAACTGGATTTCATTTTGTGGAGCCCTAGACTCAGGCACGGTGAAAATTGTCATAACACGCAGGTTGATGCTTCACTCCATAACCAAATTTTTTAAAATCAACCCAAGTGTGTCTCTTTGTTAAGGAAAACAAGTTGCAATAAAACAGTTCTAAAATGAGAAAGATTGTATCTGAACCCTCCATTGTTTCATAGTCAAGGCTTTCACCCCTTCATAGGGAAAAAATACAAATATTGGCTTAATATTCGGAGCGGTTGTTTTTGTGTCTGTGAACATTAAATGTTAAAAACAGAAGAGCTATTTATCCTCAGCCTGCTGAACAGAACAGTGGAAATTTCTCTTTATTGGTCTATAAATAAGCAAAGTCTGAACACACTCTTTATTGGGAGAAGAGCCCGGCAACTCATTACACACACCAACTGGCTCATCAGGATTCCTTTATCTTATGTTGCCATAAGTGTGCAGACAGAGACATAGACAAAAGAGTGGGTGTCCAAACTATGAAATGTATTTAACCCTGGGACTGCCTAGCATCCCCCAGGTAAAAGAAAAATGCATAGATAAGCATAAATATTTACAGCTAACAGGTGTTGTTGAGGAAAAGCTAATGGTATAGTGAAGAATCATTTAACCAAGCTCTGAAGGGATGAATCAAATGGTTGTTGGTTTCTTTGTTATAAAGTCACTTATTATCAGCCAGGAAATGTGGTACCTTTGTCTACATAGTACTAAAAACAAGTAGTATATTCAGTAAAAACAAAAATGAATAAATAAATAAATAAAAGAAGCATATAATAGAAAAACATCTCCCAGAATATCGATGAGGATGCGTATTTGATTCTGCAGACCAAAGATCTGGTTTCTTTAATTTTTAATACATTAACTATTTGTGGTTATGAACATGTAGAAAAGCTATTGAAAATGTCTCAATAATATGGGCAATATAATCTGCCCTTCCTATTTGGACCTGTTTAATGTGTTTGTGTGCATTAACTTTTTAAGATTAGGTAGTCCACAAAAACAGACAGTTGCACTAGGGGAATTTAGTTGTTTAGGCAAAATTGGAAGGCTATCAGTGTGAAAAGTGAGAACAGGCAGAGAACTTAACATATTAGAGACAACAACAGACAACTAGCGGTGATCCAGTTCTCTTGCCAAGGAAGGAGCTGTGTCTGCCTGTTCCCTGGATGTGATCTGAGGCTTCTACTCATATTAATGATGATACCTCTTCCATCAATATCTTGGATTATTACCAGTGTCTGGGAGAAATTTTATTGGCTGCTGCAGTTCATTGAGAATTAATTGATATGACATACTTACTCTACATGAACTTGGAAAAAAGTCTACTGAGTGAGTGATTTAATTCATTTTATGTTAATTATAAATTATGCCAGGAAACGCGATTATGGATGGACTTGTTTCCAGCTCTCAGATTGCAAGTGCGAGCAGTTTGTACTTCCAGCATGCTGGATACCCTGACTTTGACTGACTAACACCTTAGGAAAAGCATTCAGTTGGCGTTCTCACTAATAGTTGCAATGTGGCATGTCTTAAACAAATTAGGCCAGGAGGAGGTAGCAAAATGCTCCACTCATCTTTCTTTGCAATTGAACCAGCATTGTGAGAGACAACCTCCAAATTGGGTAATTTAAAATTTTTACTCACTCGGTATATTTTTAAATAATCTCCTAAGTGTTTCATAAAACTGGAAAGGAGGCAGGGGAGGGGAGGAGGGATTACTGCTAAACCAAATGCAAAAATGAAAGATTCCTTTAGAGAAAGAATCTACAAGGGGCTGCGGGCTGCACATGAAGGCAGCATCCTGAAGAACTCTATTTTCATTTCCTGTTCCATCCTGCTGATGAGCAGATTCCTCCGAGCTCCTCTCCGTGAGCACGCACTAGTACTTTTATTAAAAGAAGTCCATCAGAAGGAGGTAGTTGTTATGCAGAAGCAGTAACTCACATAATGGGGGATGGCATTTCTTTCCACTCTTGCTGGTCCGCTGGTTCTAATAGCAACCTGGAGCTCAATTTCCTCCTCAAGAACATTGCATTTCATGTGGAATGTCAATTATTAAAATGCAGTGTCCCGTGTCTTACTTCTCACTAGATGAATTCATTTGCAAAACTTGCTAATTTATGCAAATGAGCCTTAACCTGTAACTGCCTGGAATCTATTTCATCCGTTCCAGTTTTTGGCAGCTCGGAGCCTAGATGTCTGAAGGAAATCCATGAATGCAGAATTTGTCAGTTCTGTCATCGTTATATTGGTTATTGAATTGTTAAAAAAAAAAAAGAAAAACCATCACCACCGCCAACAGATAAAAATGTGTTATTAAGTGGAAGTCAGCCGACAGCTAGAGCTGAAAAATCTAGAGATTAAATTAAAGATAAACCAGGATGAGAGGATCTGATACCTGCATCTCCTGACACCCTTGAGTAATGTTAGAAGCTAATGACCTCTTTTCTGGAAGAAACCAACTGGTTAATAACCCAAGGAGGGTCTATCAGCTACTGACTAAGACAGATACAGATAGTGAGCAGATAAGAAATTTCTTCTTGGGGAAAGAACCACACAAAGCACAAAAGGAACTGTATGCAATTTTTTTTAGTTGTTAGTCATGATTGCATGAAAGACAAGGCAACAAAAAAGTGATGCTTGTCAGGAAAGGGACTGCTGTGTATACAGGTGTGTGCCTCTGTGTTGTGTGTGTGTGTGTGTGTGAGAGAGAGAGAACATGGTGCGTACGAGCAGGCTGCCTCATATTTATTTCTGTGTTCCCACAGGTACCTCATACATCAAGCCTTGAGGCTTTCCTCTGAATGAGCTTGATTTTGCACACGCCAACATCAATGGCACATACTTTAATCAACAATTCTGTAACGATGTACTGTGCTTATTGCCCTCACTTACTGTTACACAGTCTGTTTTTTTAATGAACAGTGTAGAAAAGGAGCTTTCTGCAGAGCTCAGCATTGCTTTTTCCTGTTCTTTATGGAGGTCAGAAGAAGGATTCCGATTCCTGAGCAGGCCTCTGAATCCACAGGACGTGCACTAGGGGACTTTAGTTGTGTAGGCAAAACCGGAGGGCTCTCGGTGTGAGAAGTGAGAACAGAAAGCATTTTCGTTCAGTGTTCTGCATTCAGACAAGTGAACGAAGGTTGGGAGCTGCCCGCACTAAGTTAATAGCTAAGGAGACTTGAGGGAGGAAGTAGCCGGCTGTATCTCTAGCCACCTCTCTCTGTCCCAGTCAGTGTGTGCGTGTGTGTGTGTGTGTGTGCATGTGTGCGCGCGCACATGCATACTTGATGCACAGGTGGGCTCTGCTTTGGACATTCACTGAGCCATTGACACATTCTATTCAATAGACCTCTGGAGATCACCCTCCACTGTCCTTGGGGACTCTTTTTGCCCTGCTGAGCATGGCCTGTGACGTACCTGAATTCATGCTTCACATACGTGGACACAGCTGTCCTTGGATCCCGCTCTTCAGACTGCTTTGTTTTCCCTCTTTCACGTGTGCTAATAGTTGCAAAGCGGGAAGAGGTATTTATTGTGTATATTAGAATGCATTCTTTCAACTCCACAATGGATTTCAATTAAAGAGAAATAAAGAATCCGCCTTTGGTAAAATGGGCACTTCAAGGAACCTGTCCAAACTCCAGACGCATAATAAGACAGTCCAAATCTAATTGCTCATTTCACTCCTGTTTCTTTCAGAACTGTGTCTCTTTAAATCTACGGAGGACAATATTCCTTCTGGCCCACAGGATGCCAAAATGACTTGATGATTTATTTATGCAGCGCTTGGCAGCCCATAGTCCAGATTGTGGCTGAAGCTGAATTTTATGAGCCTTCCCCTAGTGAGTATATTTTAAAATTATATTAAAAATATATTTTTTGAAACCTCAGTCCTGTTTGGACCAGCCTCAGGCCCTGACAATGATGGTGATAGGACTAAAGAATTAATATTGCTAAGGACTTAGCAGATGAAATTTTTATTGTAAGAGCTTAGAAAACTATTAAGCTTTCATTTGGCAAAGGGGAAAAAATGATACTCAGGCCTAAATGCTTTAGTGCTACTGAATATGACCTTTTCTATTTGCAGCAGTTTATCTGGTCATTCAACAACTGTTTACTGGGCTTCTTACCATGTACCCGGAAGTATTCCAGGCTCAGGGGACTGCGAGGAGCAGAGAGACACTGTCACATCGCTCCAGGAGCAGACATTTCAGAGGAGGCAGATGGATGACAAACAGGTGAGTCAGTACGGCAGGTGAGCAGAATGATTTCACGTTCCTGTAACAATAAGCCCCAGGTAAGAAAAAGGGAGTCTGAGCTGAGATATGCCTGCGAGGCAGCGAGTTTGCAGTTTTGCCCCAAAGGATAGCTTCTGTACCGTTCGATCAGAGAAGTAGAGCATCTGGCGAAAACAGCTTCCTGGGTAACTTTCCTTCCATAAAATCCAGGTCAAACAAAAAACTATGCCCTCAAGCTCAAATCAAAGGATTTAGACCAAGATATCAGGAGCTGAAGATACCAAGTGGTCTGGCAATGTGGTTCTAAAAGCAGCTTCAGTTCAGTATTGTGGGTTTAAATTGTACAGGATCCGTGGAAAATTACCGTAAGGAGACTGTATTGGTCCTCTATTTGTTCTGACAACAAAATACCTAAGACGAGCTGTTACAAAGGAAAGAAGTTGATTTCAGCTCCTGGTTCTAGAGGTGCACGGTCCAAGAGTGCATGGACCACCCTGGTTCAGCGTCTGATGAGTGCGGCGACAGTGGAGCACGGGTGCAGGAACAGTCACACGCCAGCCAGGAGCAGAGAGAGGAGCGAAGCTGTAAAAGCCAACTGAGTTCTCCTGAGAACTGCCTTCCATGGCCATGACTCCAGGGACTCCCTGCTGGGCCCTCAGGGTACAAACACTGTAATGGATCTAGTTTAACATAAGATGTTGGGGCTTAATAGTTACACAACTGCATGAGTTGGGGAGCCATATCCCATTCAAACCATAGCAGAGGACCACATTTACAAAAGATGAAATAAGGCCAGAGAGACAGGGCTTTTTTTTTTTTTAAAAAAAATAGATTTATTTGTTTTTTATTTAAGGAAAGAGAGAGAGAGAGAGAAGGAGGGAGGGAGGGGGGGACAGACAGAAGGGAAGAGGGAAGGAGGGAGGGAGGGAGAGAGAGAGAGACAAGGGAGGGGAAGGAGAGGAGGAAGGAAGAAGGGAGAGGGAGAGAAAAAGATATCTTCCATCTTCCATCTGCTGGTACATTCCCCAAATGCCCACAATAACAGACACCAGGCCAGGACATAGCCAAGAGCCAGGAACTCCATGTTGGTCTCTGACATGGGTGGCAGGAACCCAAGTACTTGGGCCATCATCTACTACCTCCCAGGTCATCGTCTACTATCTATGTTCCTGAAATCTGGATCAGAAGCAAAGTAGCTGGGAACTGATCCCAAGCTCTCCTGTAAGGGTTGCAGGTATCAGAAGTGGCAACTTAACTCATTATGCCACACTGCCTACCTGGGGCAGGGCTTTGATCAGTGGAACAAAATGTGGCACAGCAAAGATAAGAATTTAGAATTCTGGTTGGGCTTTACTGACAATTGTTAATAGTAATACCTCCTACTTGGATACTACTTTTTTTTTTTCAAAAATACACTTCAAATTTTTATATCCTGTAATTCCCATACCAATCCTGGAAGGTATTACAGTCCTCATATTGGATGAAGGAACTAAGTCACAGAATAATCATGCCAGCTCAAACAGTGGTGAAACTTGTATTTTTATCAGTTAGCCATTTACTAAAAAATGCTGATACTACACAATTTTAAAGCAAATGTTCTTTGTGATTACATTACATACTACTTCTGCAGCAAGTTGAAAGTAAAAACTTCTAATAGTCCATCATTTTAATTCTAGTTGTACCCATTTTTATGTAGAACTAAAATTTTACTTTCAAAGTACAAAAACATGGGAGGGCTTTTCCCACAGCTGTTAAGACATTTGTTGGAATGCCAGCATGTCATGTCTGAGTGCCTGGGTTTCAGTCCCAGTTCCACTTCTGATTCCAGTCTCCCGCTAATCACACCATGGGTGGCAACAGCTTATTGCCAACATACTTGAGTTCCTACCACACATCTGGAAGACTTAGATTGAGTTCTTGGATCCTAGATTCAGCTTGGCCTGACCCAGCTGTTGCAAACATTTGAGTAGTGAATCACTATATGAAAGATATCTCTTTCTCTCGTGCGCGTGCTCTCTCTGCCATTCAAGTAAAATAGGAATAAATAAATAAATAAATAAGTAAATAAAAATTTAAAAAGTACAAAAACAACTACATAATTAAGCAAATGAATTGGAGAAATGCTGATGCTATGTACGAAACTAGTAGGTAGGGACTCAAGTCAAAAGACTTGGTTGGCTCTTATTGCTAACATAATGAAATAGATACTACTTCACTTAATACTGAAAAATGATGGTCAAAGGGAGGCCTGGGGATGTGTCTGCGTCTAGATTAGCTGATGTGATGGGTCCTATGCTGCTAAAACCCAAAGCCAGGAACAATCACTATAATGTAGACTGTCACTGAGGAACTTCTGGGCAAAGGGAAAAATTAATCATTCAAATTCAACTCACTTACATCATCTTAATATCCCTTTTTGGTAAACAGAGACTTTTTCTCAAACCATAAAATGTTTAAGAATTTATCACTTAGTAAAGAATAGTTGTAATTGTTACCATGTAACATTAATTGAGTGTCACAAACATTTTAATTAATTTATTAGATACTAGTCATGTGCAAGGATGTTACATAGAACATGAAATTAGACACTTTTCTGCCTATTGAGTGTCCAATTATAATTCAATAGAAAGATGCAGTTCAATAGTTTTAAGCTAACATGAATCTATCACCAGTAAACTTAATAATCATTATCTTTTTCTAAAAACAAAATGATTTTTTTTTTTTTTGACAGGCAGAGTGGACAGTGAGAGAAAGAGAGACAGAGAGAAAGGTCTTCCTTTGCCGTTGGTTCACCCTCCAATGGCCGCCGCGGCCGGCGCGCTGCGGCCGGCGCACCGCGCTGATCCGATGGCAGGAGCCAGGAGCCAGGTGCTTTTCCTGGTCTCCCATGGGGTGCAGGGCCCAAGCACCTGGGCCATCCTCCACTGCACTCCCTGGCCACAGCAGAGAGCTGGCCTGGAAGAGGGGCAACCGGGACAGAATCCGGCGCCCCAACCGGGACTAGAACCCGGTGTGCCGGCGCCGCTAGGCAGAGGATTAGCCTAGTGAGCCGTGGCGCCGGCCTTAAAAACAAAATGATTTTACAGTTTCTCCTGTAGTCTTCATTACACGAGCTTTTTGGGTGAGTTTTCCATGTGAGAATTATGTATGTGTCCCATTGAAGGTATTTAAGCATAGATTTGAGCTAGGAGTAGAGCAGATTTGTTGTCCAGATGTAACGAAGAGGAGAAGAGTCAGTCTAGTAGATGTCCCTTCCTGGCACGTGCACAGCTAGTACAACACTCAACTGACTGCTAGGAAGAGCTTAGGCATGGTCACGCCAGGCAGTTTCATCCACATTCCAGAGGAGAGCTCTTCAATTCATTCGTTGTCTGGATCTCCTGGGACTTTATAAAATATTGATTCATCCAGAGTCAAAACTGAACTAGTCTCATCCTTTCTCTATACAATGGCTGGGTTTTTTGTTTGTTTGGTTGGTTGGTTGATTGGTTTTGGTTTTGGTTTTGGTTTGCTGCTGATGGTGTTATTATTCTAGAAAATTCCAAGTCAAAGTATCAATAGGCACCATATTACTGATGGAAAATCTAACTATGGAATCAGCTAGATCTAGATTTCAGTCTCACTAATAACACTTTCAGGGTGAATGTGCTCTTTGAGCTTCAGTTTCCTTATTTTTAAATGGGAATGACCATGTCTACTTCATAGGACATTATCCAGATCAAATAAGAAAAGAGCAAAGCATACAACATCCAGTAAGTGCTCAAGCGGCAAGCCCCCTTACCTCTTGACTTCTGATGACCATGCCTTATAGATTTATTTGCATCTCACATAGCGTTTCAAGTCACAGATGCACAATGTGGATTTTCTGGCTTGGTTTCATTGGACTGCATATTTCATGTGAAATGTTTGAAGTACTTCACTGGGAGAGTGAAGCCTTCCTCTGGTGTCATCCTTGGATTTCTTGCTCTAAAGCCATTGTGTAAAGAGAGAGTTATAGAGCACTATTAGTTTCCCTTGAATAGGGATCAAGTTAAGCTGTCCTACCTTGTCACAGTACACAAGGTAGAATGGGGAAAATGAGGCCTTTAGGTATTATCCTCAAAGGTAATATTAAATTCCGCTTCACAGTTAGAACTTAATTAGGATCTTCAGCACATGAAAGCTACAGTTCAAAAATTTAGAAATTCAGGCTAACAATTGCTGAATCCTGTTGATATTACCTTGAAAAATAATCAAATTGATTTAATAATATATATTTTTGGTCCCATCAAATACAGGCATGTCACTTTCACAGAAATAAGAATTTGGTCCCTTTTAATTAATATGACTTCTTAAAGACAAGATTTCTGAATAGTCTCTGTAATTTTTGTAGCATGGTCTATTTTCCTAAGAGCTATCTAGACAGGATCAGTGTTGCTACTTCAAGAGTTATACAATGGAATAGGGGCAAATTATAGGTAATCCCTTTTTCTGAACTAGCTTGAAATAAAAATTAAATGGGCCTTGAGTGTTTGTGAATTGCAGTGTTTCACTGGGGCCATGGAACACTAAGTGAGACTCAGAAACAGGGTGTTAATTCAGGCCTAATCATTTAATTCCACTCTGTTATGCGCCGTATTTATTGCCCTCTTGGATCTGTTTTCTATGGCCTGATAAAGAGACAGTGATTCTCTGAAGCTCAGTCAGGGACCGTTTTATTTATATCGTTAGTTAGTCCAATAAAAGCACTGGCTTCAGATTCCTGCTGTTATTTTCTGTTTGTAGCCCTGTCGTTAACTATGAAAATGCCGACGGGGCTGTTCCTCTCCAGGGCTGGCGTTGCTTTGCTGTTGAAGGGAGCTTGTAAGGAGTGGGGAAAACCAGGGGCAGACCAGGTGTGGAAAAGGCCAGTTTGGTGTAACCAGGTGCAAATGCCAGGGAATCAACTCGGGTTTTAGCAACAATTGTGAACTTTCCATGATTATGTTTGTTAGTGTTATGAAAAGTCCACTGACATTTTGTTAGAATGAACTTAACGCCCTTCTGATCTGTGATTCTGTCTGTGAACCAGACAGGTTTCCTTAAAAAGGTTGTTTACTTTCTAAAAAATTAAACCTTGCTGCAACTCTCCATGAACTGAAAAATAGTTTTAATTTCACACACAAAAATGTGGGATGTAGCTCTATTTTTGTGTATGCATGTCAAGCAAAGAAGAAATTATGAGGAACAACAACAAATGTGCAATAGGATCACACTCAGATCCTCTTTATGTTTAAAAAAATAGTGTTAGCTGCATAGTTTTATGGCTTTCCTAATAGTCTCCAAGGTGATATGGAGAGGTCTAGAATAAGAAAATGATTGCAGGAAATAGATATAGAGATCATTGGAATTAATGATATGGCAATCGGAAGATAATACAGGCACATTAACATAACATACTGTGTAATTACTAGTGTTTCCAATGGAGTTATGTGTAGTTATCCATGTAATAACAGACATTATTTCATAGAATATATGTAATTAGCACGTATCATTGGTGTGTAGTGCACAAATGAGGCAAATCATTATTGTTGTTTCAACACTAAAAGGTGGGGACATTTTTTGGACTGATGGGCTTCTCTTCCCAGATTGGTCATCTTCTTAAACCTCTCTGAAGCATACGTTTACTCAGAAAGTAAATATGAAAAATATTAACATCATCACATTCTAGATCAGTGCTAGTATTTAGATAAGTGGAGCAATTAGCACCGTGCAGAAAGTTCTGTTTGGGGAAATGATAAAAATTATATCAGTAGACTTGCATGGAAGCATGTATATCACTAACCAAAAGTTCCCGCATTCTCATGGAAAGATAAAAATCAGCATTCATTCATAGTGCCAACAAAGATTGGTTGACTGCTTTCTGTGGAAGACAGACAACAAATGGTTTAAGTTGTGCCTCCAAAACACTGTGTGGAACCTGATCATGCTGGAATTCTTGCCTATTGCAATGTGGGAAAAAGAGCTGGCAGAGAAGGCAGAAATCCCCATTACCCCCAAAGCCACCTGCAGTGAGTAACGTGAGTGATATGGCCACTTCCCCTAAATACAGAGAGATCTGTTTTGAACTGGGGAGGGGTTGGAGACTGCTATGAATGGGGACATCCAGGAAATAGTGACATCACTTAGTACTGTAGAGTTTGTGAGCCGCATTATTACATATTATCATATTCAGTCTTCCAAACAGCCTTGTGAAGTAGGCAGGCCAGGAATTTCTATTCCACAGCTGTGGTAACTTGAGTTTCGAAGCACTCATGGGGTTGATCCAAGGTCACTTGTCAAGAAAATGGTAGAGTCAGACATCTTGTCATCCCTAATCTGTACAAATCTACTAAATCAAGACTGAGAGATGCTATATAAAAGAATGGCAAATGGCCCCACTCAAGCCCTGCTGATTCCAACTTCATGAGTCTGTAGGAAATGTGAAATCTTGAGTTTTAGAGGGAAAACGAAGTAGGATAATGAAATATGATTTGAAGGGAGATGTAAGGAGTGTGGGAGAGTAGCTGGGTGGCGTGGTAAAGGCAATAGAGGCCAGTGAAGATGAGAAGAGCAGGAAAGGCACAGACTCCCAAGGGTCTGAGAGTATACCAGGCACAAAGATGTTTTAAAGAGATGCCTGGGTGCTGTGGTGTAGCAGGTAAAGCCTCTGCCTGAAGTGCCAGCATCCATGTGGGTGCAGGTTCGAGTCCCTGTTGCTCCACTTCTGATCCAGCTCTCTCTTATTGCCTGGGAAAGCAGTATAGGATAGCCCAAATCCTTGAGCCCCTGTACTCATGTGGGAGGCTCCAGGCTCCTGACTTCGGATTGGCCCAGCTCTGGCTGTTGTGGCCATTTGGGGAATGAACTGGTGGATGGAAGACCTCTGTCTCTCTGTATTCTGCTTTTCAAGTAAATAAATCAATCTCTTGAGGGAGGGGGGCCTGGGAAACATATATTGAATGTTAGTACCCAGATGATGGAGGCCGTGAATACACAGTATATTCAGAAGAAAATGAAGAACCAATGACAGTTTCAGGTAGGAGAATAATTCCATAACAATGGCTTTTTATGAGGTCGAGTCTAGTGGTGTGCAAGAAAAAGTAGCTATTACTGCCAAAAATACAAACTATCAGCCCACAAGGTTGTCCAAGCATGTGGGAGAAGTAATATTGCTCAAGAGAGTATACAGCCACAAGATTTAATAATGCCCTGGTGACTTAGACTATTTTTAAATGTTCTAAAATATTGGAATAAATCAGTCACAGCTGCTTCTCCTTATTGAGAATTAGCTTCAAATCAAACTTGGTTTTCAGCAGAATTGGGTGACCGTCTACAAGTCTGGGTATGCCCCATATTTAACAGGTGCTTGATAACTTTTTTCTCTTAATATTGATGAAATATCCGACTCAAGTAAGAAAAAGTCCATATCCCTCTAGATATCTCTATTGTTAAAATATGATTTATAAGCCTGCTTTAATTCTTCTATATGTATGTTAAATATATAAATGTAGATTAAATAAAGGCTAAATTTGGAGGTCAAGAGGAGACATTTTTCTTTATGAGGTGAGTGATATAGAATAGTATGGTAGTAAGAATAAAGTGGAAAATTAGAATTTTGAATTGAGTATAGAGTCTTTATCAGAGAAGATTCCACGGAACGGTGGTATCTGCTAGGGGTTACAATATCAATGACTTGGACAACGTGACTTTAAGATGATAAGCCTTATTATTTTTGGACAGGCTTGGTACAAATCCTGAATCAAGACAAATTAGTTGCTAGAGAGACTCGGTGCTCTTGTATAAGTTTTCATACTGGCTGGGTAAACTTGATGCGGACATCTCTACATGCCACGCCTTGGTCTTTTCACCTGGAAGATGGGGATGACGACTGTAGCGTCTGTTTTCACAGAGAAAGCAGGCAAATGGCAGTCACTCCTGCAACGAGTCCCCTCACTCTGTGAGTGCCCAGGGCCCTCACCGCATCTTTGCAGCAACACATCAGTGTCCCCTTGCGTAGGGTCCAGGTTAAAGTGAATCATCCTGAGTTCTACCTCCTCCTACCCAGTGCCCTAATTTTGGCTTAGCTGGTAATCTGCTGCATGCCAAGATATTAATAAATGTTAATATAATCTATTTCTCAACCTTCCTAGGCATCTTGCTTACATTTTAACAGAGTTTAAAATCTTTAAGCCTTGCACTGAACATTTTATTGATCTGAAGTTTCTCAGTTGGCTGGTGAGAAGATTTTGGCAAGGAAAGAGGAAGGGAGGGAGGTCTAACTCATACCTACTGCATTGAGAGTACGCTGGGGAAACCCTGACTTCCCATGGCCCTTCCATGGCTCTATAACCAACAGCCAGTGTGGAGCTGCTCAGCCGTAGACCTGTTTTCCAGACCCAAGGGCTGCTGAGGTTGGCCCCGTGATCAGGAGCACTTTTCTGGCTAATAGAATATGCCACTGGTCCTTCCACGTCCCGCACACGTGAAGGATGGCCTCCCGGCTTCACTCTGCATCCATGCTTCCCGTAGGCACTGTAGCAAAGGGCTGTGTCCCAGTGTCTAATATTTCAGCTACACTGAGAGCCCACTGGGTGCTCCTCCTGTGTTTGTAAATAGGGGCATTTAATCCACAGCCACGCTGGTGAAAAGAGCTGCCGGCATCGCCGCGTGACAGGCTCTTTCCGCTCAACCCAATTGTGGCACTTGCTGCCTCGGCCCTGGCGCCTACCCACAGCTGTGCTTACTGAAGTGCGACTGTAATTTGCTACAGCATGCCAGAGTATTAATAGACAATTATTTATTGCAAATCTGAACCATTTATACTGTTTACTGGCTGACACAATGTAAAATTTTGATCCAAATGTTAATGTGTCCATGACATTGCATAACTCTGTTCCATGCCATGGTTTTTCTCTTCTAAATGAATCGAATTTGCAGTACAAGGAAATGGCATTTTTAATGGATGAATGATTTACAGCCTCAAACTTATAAGGCTATTATTTGTGTAAGTAAGGGAGAATTGACTAATTGCAATAACACAGCAAATTAGACAAATTTAGGATTGTAGCAGGAACAAATTCATAGCAACAAAATGAAAATAACTCACAAAGTTCTTAAAGGGTAACTGAATAAATCTCACTTTAGCTTTACAGGGCAATTGTATTGGGGAGGGGGGAGATCAGGTACCTGTGAGGCCAAGCAGACTTATAAATATTCAATTGAGTAGAACATAGATAAAAATTACCTCTTCATAAAGAACCATATGTGTAGGGGAGAGCACTTCCAGTTCTCCAAATGTTTACTGAAATTGCCTACACAAATGTTTTCAGCAGTTGGGTGAAAACAAAGAGCTTTGTAGTCATGTGGTTTTTGTGAAAAAGCCACCAATTTTAGCATATTTACTTCCATTTGTTGAACTTGCAACACAATACCAAGGAAGAATGATTTCCTAATGGAGATCTTCATGATTTTTTTTTTCCAAAATAAGAAACACACATCAGAAGAAAATACTTCTTCCTTTCTGAGGTATTCCTTTTAGGCTGTTTCTATCGATTCCTGTTATTCGGTTACCTCTACCCATAGAGAGATTGTTAAGATAAAAAGTGCCTCCACACAGCTCTAATTAAATGTCTGAGGACTGCACTCAGATGTCTAAACACAAGGACATCCACAGGGAGGATTCCTTCTGTATTTTAGTCCGTGGGGCTCGCATAAAATAGTGATGAGACGAAACTGATTTTTTGAGGTGCTCTACGAATAATAATAAAATCTCTGAGTGTCTTTCCCAATTAAGTACAAAATGGCCCTCTCTCCTGCAGCTGGCGTGACGCGCCCTCCCTCCCACGGGCTCCAGTGTGGTGCTTTCTTCGGTTTACTTCCCCGCTCACTGCTGCCAGTCATACCCCCTTCCAATCTGTTCTCTACAACTCAGCTAATCATCTTTCTCAAATATGTTTCTTGTCTTGCCTGTCCCCGGCCGAAATCCCTCTCCAGAGTTCCCAGGATAAAATACAAACACTTTGGCGCTGTACCCACCATCCTTCTGGTGCCCTCCTACCAGCTCCTGTGGCCCTCTTCCCCCAGCTCCCTTTCCCTGCAGCAACAAACTGATAGGTGAACAACAGGCTCCCCCGACCTGTAGTCCTGGGAACAGGCTGTGTGCTGATGGCTACCTTCAGGGCCTTTGCACATTCCTGTCCCTCTCCTTTGTGATGTCTGCTCCATTCTATTTGCATGGCTCTGACTGATGCTTCAAGAATGGATCTGGGTGAAATCTAGGAAGCCTTTCTGGAGCCCTTTCCAAGGCTGGCCTTGGCTCCCTGCAACTCCTATCACTGCACTGCCACACCTAAGAACTCTGAATCTTTAACCACCTTCTCCATTGGCCTGGAAGCTCCTGAACGGCATGGCCCATCGCCTTCACAGGGTGCGCTGGCAGAGCAAACACCCAGCACTAAGTGCAATGCCTCTTCACTATTTGCTTTGTCCCAGGCACTCAACAAGGAAAATGCTTTCTGCATGTTTCCCTCCCTCAAACAGAATATATTTAAGTAAGGGTGATGGAAGAAACCCAGAAACAACCAAGCAGAATACAGTCTGAAAACAAGAAAGGCAAGATTTGCTATAGGATTTCTGGAAATTGAGATTCATTCTTCCAGTATCTCTCCCCCCACCCATCAAGCAGATTTGAAATGAAATGAAATCCTATTTCAACCACCTATTAACTGTGTAACCTTGCACATATACTCTACCTAAGTTTCAATTTCCTTCTGTGAAATAAAGATGATAATATTTATCTTACAGGATGCTCTGAGGATTAAGTGAGATCATTCAAAGGGCCAGTGCACAGAAAAGACTCAGGAAATAATGCTGGGGATATTACTTTGAGATGATGCTCTGCTTGCTCTCTCAGGTCTACTCCACTGCACTACAGGTTCTGTACTCAGCATTTCACATTTCAACTTTTGGGAAGAGCTCTTGGATCTAGAGTCCTAGCTGATGGCCTGTTTTCAAATTAGGATGGCAATTCATTCTAGAGTTGGAAAGACTGCCTTGCTACTAGTAAGCTTTAACTTGGGTCTTTTTGAAAATCTTTGGACACAAGGACAGAAATTGTGGCTTACACATTGCAGGTAGTGTTTTATTGTTGAATTTCAACTGGAAAACTTCTTAAAAATGTGATTTATTTGTTCAGCACACATTTATTGAGTTCTTCCGTATTCTTCTCCTACTGTACCCCTCTTTGCTTCCTCAGACCATCGTTAAGAATGGAAACGTACCAGGGAAATCGGGAAACAGCAATCAAACATTACAATGTAAATAAGTAGTGATGCAATGACTGGTTGAAATTGGACTAGATTTTAGTATTAATTCTAGTGCCCCTATTGTATTGAAGAACTAAACCTCATTCTTACAACTTTCATGATAAATGTAGCAAATCCCATGGCCCACTATATTTAGTGGACCCAGGGGTATATGGTGCTCAAGAATTTGGGTTACAATAATAGACCGACCTGAATGGTTTTCTACAAATTACTTAATCTCTCTAAACTCCAAACTCTTCAGCCATTTCCTTGGGATTGTAAAACCTGCTTTGTGAGATTACTTTGTGGGTCAGTGGAAATAATGCATATAAAACTCTTAAAGAGAATGCAATGCTTGGGTATTTTTATTAACATTTTGAAGATCAGTCATGGAATCTGTGGCATTTTAAAAGACATTAAGTTAAGGCAGCCTGTTTGCAAGAGATTTTTACAGTGTTAGTAATTGAATACTTAGTCCATACTCCTTGTATTGTGCAATGTTGTTTTGCCCCAGAGTGCCGAAGGACTGCGCAAGTGTGAAACATGTATTCAAGAAACAACATCAGTAGATGTCAAAATCCTAACTAAACTAATGCAAACAGATTGACCTACCCTGATAATTTCTATAAATAAAGCCTCCACCTTCAATCTATGCTGTCTGCCAATCTTTCATTCTTTGCATTTTAGGAAAGGAATATTGTGCAAATACTCATAGGGGACAGACATTGTGGCATATTGGGTTAACCTGCTGCTTGGTATGCAGGCATCCCTTGCTGGAGTCCCTGTGTTTGAGTCCCAGATCTGCTTCAATTCCAGCTTCTTGCTGATGTGCACCCTGGAAAGCAGCAGATGATGGTTCCAGTATCTGGGTCCCTGCCACCCACATCAAGATCCAGGTGGAATTTGGCTCCTAGTTTCAACCTGGCACAGCCTTGACTGCTGCATGAGAACCAGAGATGGAATATATTTTCTTCTATCTCTCTCTCCTCTTCTCCTCCTCCTCTTCCTTTCTCTCTCTCTCTCACTCTCTCTCTCGTTCTGCCTTTTAAATAAATAAAATAATAATAAACATTTTTAAAAGAAAATATTGATAGGAAAGGAAGGAAACATTTGGGGGTTCTATCACAGAGAAGCCAATAAACGGTTTGGCTCAGCCCTGTGCCTTAGGAAAAGCCTCAAATTACCATTTGAGTTTTTTTTTTTTTTTCAATTCTTTAACAACAAAGACACACTGACAAGGTTAAAATAAAATACACAGACAAATGTCACCCTGGGTCCCCACGTTAGGTCACAGAGCTTGCAGAACACTATTAAGAAAGATTTTTTAACGCATCATTTAAATATCTTTAGAATGACACAATTATTGTGTATTAAATATTCTGTGTTAAAGGCATTACATTTGTTTGTTTGTTAATAGAAAATATGCCATGAGCCCCGTAACCCTGATTAGATACTTTCTCACTTTTTAATGCTCAGAGCCCCTTAAAATTAGCGGTAACCTGAGCTGCTGTTTTGACGTCTGTGAATGACGGTCTTTCTAACTCACTCATCTGGTTAATTCTTATTTTTGAACAACAGGGACAAAATACTCCCTTTTTGTATTCAATATATTTGTTTTACTTTCACTTCCCATTTAAGAAGAGAAGCCATAAACAGGAATATATTGGTTAAGAGCCAGTTTTTAATTATGTCCAATGCAAGAATTCTGTGAGAGTTGTGTAGGGTTGTGTCATTGATGTACATCAAGAGGAATTCAGATTTTATATTATTTGTTCTAAACCAGAACATTTTACTTATTATTCATAATACATGTTGAAAGCAGACACCAAAATGGCTCATTTGGAGCCTTTTTGTGCTCGCCCGCTAATGCACATTAACGCCAGTACACATTCCGTATTACAGATCCATAAAATGCATTTGCATAATATTGAAATTATAATCCCACATGTGTACTAAAAACCGTTATGAAAAATTGTGACTGCTCAGCTACTATGCGGTGGCTAATTTTTAATCTTCAGCCTTTCCGCTGCGAGTAAAGATGGGGTATTCTTTAAATAAAAATCTCAGGAGTAAGAGCGTGGAAACTTGGCTCTCCCCTCAGTTAAGCAGGCCATTTTTAGGGAGAGGAATATAATACCCAAAGTGTTGAACAGCTGCCATGCTAAGGCCCGGGCCTCTGGTGGACTCTCAGAGTTTGACTTTTCAGATACCTGCAAGGCGTGAGGTTTCATGAGCCCACAGCGGGGATTCTTCCTACAAAGAAGACCTCTGGTGAGGAATCAGTGTGGCTGAGGTTACAAATACTTCGGCAGAGGAAACACCTGGTCACAGTGTCTTGTGCGCCATCCACATGCTTAGTGATGTGGTGGTCTCTTGAGTAATTGGTAACAGTTAATCATGAATTGTCCTCACAGTGATTCAGGAAGTCTGTCCCTTATGATAAAGGTGCATCTCAGAGAGGCCAGGTACTTGCCAAGTTTCTCATGTCTCGGGTGTAGATCCATATCTGGTAAGTCCCCTATGCCAACTGCTGCATTTTCTTAAATTCACAAACATGACTCTTCAAATTGACTCTACTACTGGGTTTTCAAATCATTTTCAGAGAATTCTGAATAAGACTTTCTGGAATTAACAGCACCACTCTCCAGTCCTACTAGGCCTTTTTTGATGTACCCTTCAGTAAGAAGAGCCCCTAATGGATGGGCTGAACTCTCGCCTTGTGTCAAGTGGGACCTTGTCAAAGAATGACTTCGCAGTTCCTCTGTGGAACTGGCCATTTCTTGATCTTTGGAACCTCTTTATTTTTTCCATGGTCCTAGGCAGAAGTTCACCCTCTGAACAATCAGGCATTTCTACTCAATTCACCAGAGTGTGAAGTGAGGAGATATTCTTTGGTGCTCTCTCACCAGACTCTGCCTCCTTCCTCCTCTTCTCTCTTCTGAAATTGATAGCTGCAGGAAGACAATAAGAAAACCAAAATCAAACAGGCCTATCTCCATTGGATGACCATCCTATACCAGGGGCATCCTGTCAAGGACCCAGGGAGAACCAGAAATCAGATAGATTAAATCCCCTACTTTATTTTGGTTTGGAAATGTATTCTCTTATTTTCCCTTAGTTATTTATTTAGTTTTCATTTATTTTATTTTAATAGGTATTATATTCATATTCACACAAAATAAATTCAAAAAGTATACTATTTCAAAAGTTTTTTATACTGTAGAAAATAGGTCCCTTCCTTTATATAAAAAAGTATCTTACACATTGTATTCTGCCTCTCATTTCTTTCATTTGTCTTAGAAATCTTTTTTTTTTTTTTTAAAGCAGAGACATACAGACCTGCCTCTTTGTTTTAGCATAGATAGGCCATAACTTGCTTAATGGGTCTTCTTTTGAGGGATATTTTTATTGTTTCCAATTTATTGACTATTACAAACATTCTGGCATTATATCACTAATTCATGGGTAAATGTGTAAACAGAGCTATGAGATAAAGTCCTGAGAAATGTAACTGCAGGATCACAGGACACGTGCACTTGTCATTGGGGTACATTTTAAGAAATGTCCACTCTGGAGTGTGACTAATTTACATTCCCATTCCCCTGCCCACCAGCACCAATCCTGAGTCCCGTAGCTCAACATTTTAGAGCAAGAGGTTCTGGGGAACAACTTCTGGGACTTGTGAGAACATGGATTCAGCAGAAAGCTAGACAGGCTGTGGCTTGGTGGGTAGCTGCTGGACAGCTAGCTTGCTCCCAGGCAAGCGACAGAAGAGAAGGCCTAGGAAACTCTTGATGAACCCGCTGTCTTAATGTCAAGCAATTCTGAAATAAACCCAAACAGATGGGGCTCCTGTCTGCTGCTAAAACCCTCCAGGAGGTAAATTCCACAGCCTTCCTGGGTAGACTATTGGGGCTTCTCACAACTCTTCTGCAACTCTGGGCGTTTCTCCTTGTGTCTAATATATATCTTTCCTGCCTACATCCACTTGTGAAAAACATGTGCTAACATTTCCCTAAAGTAATGCAAGTTCACCAAGCTGGACAACACGATGCTATCATTTCATGGCTAAAGCATATATCCACCCTTTTAAAAAATAGCATGCATACCCTAAGCTATTTTAGAAATCTTTAATACCCACATAAGGAAGAGTAGGAGCCCTTTTTGATTTTGCCCCACATTTAATTTAGCTATGAACCTGAGACTACACAGGCACATGCACATGCACGCTTTGCAATTCTGTAGTGCTCTGTTGTCCTCCTCTTTTTGCGTACTATAGTTACAGAATTATGATACTTTCTCATTAGGTGCTGATGAATGCATTGCTTTCTTAAGAGAATCTACTATCACTTCTGCTGGAGGAGACAACGTCTCCCTAACTGAGAGGCTTGTAGATCATTTCTTAGTGTATCTTTCTCCGGCTGTCTAGATACAATAACTATTTTAGGAACATTTGGCATCCAAAAAATCCTAGCATTGTGCAAATTAAAACATCTGCTTATACTTTGACACCCTCATTCTTCAAAGGTTAGTTGGATTTGCGGTTGCTTTGTTCAACAAGACTGCTCTTAGAGCCCAAGGATGCACATTTAATTATTGGAAAGATGTGTTTGACAGAGCTGTGGGAGAAAAAAATTACCCTTCATATTCAGACCAGCATTAACATTTTTATAGAACGAGATTGCCTGAGAGTCAAAGAAGGGGGGAAACTCCAGGAAAATAAATATGAATCTATTTGGTCACTGGTCTTCTCCTACTGATTTACAAGACGTCTACCAACGGCTCTTTGCTCTGTTCCCTAGAACTCATCAGCTTGCTGTTAAACTGGCATTCTGATTTCTGCTGAGGTTAAAGTCAGCAAAGTAAACTCTGCTTCCAACAATAAATAACAGGGAGTTATTCTTTTCATTCAAACAGGCTCTAGATCACAGCCGACAGCTACAACCAGGTGCATTTAGCTACATTTATCATTGCCACGAATGCAAAACATGTAAAGAATCTGCTGCCTATGGGTCTACATCTAGCCTTTTCCCACCTTAAATATTTTTCCATTTCCAGTTGGGGCTGAGTCATTGTCACCCATCACCAGCACAATAGCGAAGGGCTGAGGTGCAGGTAGCAAAGCCAGCATCTCCTTGTTGGTTTGTTTATTTATGCAGGTCATCAAAGCCAGGTAGCAGATTGTACACTGGAAGGCTTTCTGTACCTCAAGCCAAAGACTGGTAATCTTCTCGCTGGACCATGCCGAGATAACACATGTCAGGACGCAGCGGTGGCTGGTAAGCCAACTCATCACTCACCCACCCTCCACCCTGCCTGGCTCCCTTCGTGTTCCAGTCTTTTCATTGCCACCACAGAGGCCGCCAGACCTTAGCTGCTGGCCAGAGAGGAAGGAGAAAGGAGCAGGGAGAATGCAGAACACATGCAGCAACAGGGATTTGGTGAGGCAGGAGCTAGCAGGTGAGCTAATAACTCATTCGGCAACGTGCAGCTGGGTGTGCATGATTTGCATATCGGGGACCCTTTGTGAGAGTGGCTTACCCGGTTGGTGGGGCTGCTGTGAGGTGGAGATGAATTCTCAGAGAGCAAGTTACCGCCTATCTACTTTGTGCACAAGTTAAGGAGAGGCTCACTGCTGTCATCAGGGACCTGTTGTAGAAAAGCCGCGTCGTTGGGAGATTTATTTTCCTTCTGCCAAGTATATTATTTCCAAACTCGCCTTTTCAAGGTCTTGCAAATCCTCTTGAAAAATGATTTGACAATTTAACGAAAACAACAGCCAAACAAAAGCCATGTTGATGAGGGACAGAGGTAAGGTAGGGTTTGAAATGAGTGACGAACCTCATAATGAGGTGTGCAGCTTTGTATATTAAGTGATTTCTCTCTGGTACTTTTCCAGATGTGATGGAATACATTTATTTTTGTGCTCATCTGAACTGAAATAATACAAATGAGATACTAAAAAGATATCATTATGTGCAGAAGTAGGCAAAGAATTTAGAATACCACTTCTGTAAGTTAATAGCTGTGTCTGAAGCAATTGAGAACTGTTTCAGCCTGCAGGTTGCCTGGGAGCCTCCATCTCACTTGTACAGACCAGCGATGATCTACGTGTGAATCCTGCATGTTGATAGTTCAAGGCTACTTTATTTCAGGCAGAAATAAATAGCTGGCAGTAAGAAGTCTGTCTCCCCCAAAAGCCTGCAGTAGGGCTCAATATAGCCACTGCAGTAGTGTAATAAAATGGGATGAGTTTAAAACTACCAGATGGTACCCTGTACAGTGCCTGAAATAAAATAGAGAATTAAGGTGCCCCAAGGTGTGCACAGGAAAGGCAATTACATGAAATAAATGGGCCTCGGGCCTACAGGATGCTCAAGTATGCTACACAGGAGACATATACTACATCTGGTGAACAGATTTTATCACACACTGGAAAGCCATAAAGCACGCCGTTGAATATAGGATCCCTGTCTCACAATGACATTTTACCTGTGTTGGTATTCAGTGCTGTTTATTTTAAAAGGTGCTGTAATCTCAATGATGTGTTTTAAAAGCCTCCTTAACATTGTTTTCTGCTATGTCCCATTTTGTGGGGGACAGCTTGAGACAATGCAAGGAGAGACTGTGGACAAATATCCAGTTCGGTCGCACGAGAGCATGTTTTTATTTCATTTATCTCATTGCTGATGTGATTTGAGTAATAGGATTATACTTGTCAGCACTCCCCGTTTGGGGAAACGCCAGCATATTTTTGATGCTGGTTCCCACATCGCTGCAGCTTCACCAGAGGTTCCCTCCCCAGCTGCCCCCTCCTTTTTCTTCATGTTCAAAGGAAAAGCAAGTTTTGGTGGTGGGGGCTGGTGAGAAGGATTTGCTGGCACGGAGCCCTGTCTGGTCTCTCCCTTCACAAGCGCCAATCTGCTTTCTGTTTGAAAATGGTGTGCTCCTTTTCTATTGTAAAAAAGACCGAGGAACACATAACATTCATTATTGTTTTAAGAGTTGCTGTAATAAAATCCTCTCAGTACTTAAAGATAGTTTTAGTGTCCCTCCTAGGATTCATTCTAGCTTTGATAATTGGGTAATTGCACCCCCTCCCCCACCAATAAATATTTTCACCCAATTAAGTTTAAAACGATAATAAATTTTAAAGAATTATGGTCTAAAAAATCATACCCTAGAACCAGTATTAAGTATGAATATTTATCTTAAGCCCTCAAGCAGTGCAGCCTGTTTATGGGCTTCAAACCTGTGCAGTGTCCCAGCTCCTGGGAGCTGCTGCTGGCAGTGTGGCTGCCCACTGCCCGGCAGGAGTGTGGGGCCAGGAAAGACAAATGCCCTTCCCCGCCCATACAGACCAGCAATCCTTCAAGTCACACCCCGGCTGCCTCCAGGCAGCGTTCACTTTGCTTCCATTCATTCATTCACTCATTCATTCATTCATCCACTCATTCATTCATTCATTCATCCACTCCTTCCTCTGTTCAGTAAGTTCAAATTGAGTCCCTAGACCCAGGCTTGAGGTTGAAGCTGGGCATGGAGAGTGCACAGAACAGAGCCATGGCTGCTCACATACGGTTTACCTTCCACTCCCTCCCATTTGCTCCACAAACCAATTCATCCAGATGAATTTTCCAGGTCTTCAATCCAAGTAAAGCCCTCTACTGCAAAAGAACAGAGGCTCTCACTGTTTAAGGACAGCTGGATGACACCTACTCCTACCCCCTGACTCAGATGTGTAATGAATGCCAAACCACAACTCAATCTTTCACTCTTCGATCCACTAGAGACACCAAGTCTTCTATCCTGTTCTGTGAAAATAGATGCTCAATCACAGCTCCCAAGGCCCATAACATATGGTATCAACCATGCCTGGAGTCCTGGAGTCAGGAGCAAGGACCAAAGCACGCCATTGGCAAAACCCACTCAAGCCATGTAGCTGCAGCAGGAGTAAAAGGGAGAGGTGGGAAAAGAGAGAGAACCGAAAAGAGGAAATGGGTGGTTCAGGTGGTGGTGAGGGGAGAATGCCCCTGGACTCTGGGGCAATCCTAGGTGGTACCCACATGGTCTTCCCATCACCAGGGCTTCCCTCGGGCCTGCTGCCTTCTGTCCACTCTGTCCCACTGCCACCTAATGCCTGGTCACACTCTTCCCAAGTCTGCCCATCTGCCTCTACCATCAAAGCTTAACAGCTCTGTCCCATTTCCACCAGTCCCCACCAATCCACACAGCAGTGCTAGATGCCCATGGAGTCAACCAACATGTGCTGGGAGAACAATGACTTAAAAACCCCAAAATAGTGCTGGTGAATCTCCAGGTAACCTGATTCGGGGTGCTGGGCTCTATTCGTGAAAAATATGCCAATGATACTGTTAAGTAGATAGAAAAATTATAAGATGCTAAAGAAAAACTTTAGGTACACACATTCTTTTTTTTTTTTTTTTTTTTAATTTTTGACAGGCAGAGTGGACAGTGAGAGAGAGAGACAGAGAGAAAGGTCTTCCTTTGCCGTTGGTTCACCCTCCAATGGCCGCCGCGGCCAGCGCGATGTGGCCGGCGCACCGCGCTGATCCGATGGCAGGAGCCAGGAGCCAGGTGCTTTTCCTGGTCTCCCATGGGGTGCAGGGCCCAAGCACCTGGGCCATCCTCCACTGCACTCCCGGGCCACAGCAGAGGGCTGGCCTGGAAGAGGGGCAACCGGGACAGAATCCGGCACCCCAACCGGGACTAGAACCCGGTGTGCCGGCGCCGCTAGGCGGAGGATTAGCCTAGTGAGCCGCGGCGCCGGCCTTAGGTACACACATTCTATATACATCTCAAGAACTTCTGAGGGTAACAACAGGAAAGTTGTAAAAATTCAAGATGGGGCCTACGCTATGGCACAGTGGGTTAAAGACCTAGCCTGCAGCACTGGCATCCCATATGGATGCCAGTTCAAATCCTGGTTGCTTCACTTCCAATTCAGCTCCTTGCTAATGAGCCTGGGATAGCAGTGGAGGATGGCCCAAGTCCTTGGGCCCCTACACCCACATGGTAGACCTGGAGGAAGCTCCAGGCTCCTGGCTTCAGATCAATCTAGCTCCAGCTTTTGAGGCCATTTAGGGAGTGAAATAGAGAATGGAAGACCTTTCTCTCTTTCTGCCTCTACGTCTCTATACTCTGTCTTTCAAATAAATAAAATAAACCTTAAAAATTCCAAAATCATAGGATGTGAAAAAATTCAGAACCTGTAACTTTGCTTCTTAAAAACCTTTCTGATAGCTGGGGGCTGGTGGTGGCAACTGGTGTTTACAAAGAAGAATATGCTAGATTTTGAAATTCAACAGCTGAGCTGGAACTAAAGCCACTCTGGTATTTGGTTTGGCTCCTTTATTTCATATGCATAACTGATGGAGATGATGGCAATAATACTTCCTGTTTTATTCAGTCTAAGGTATCTCAGATAATTTTAATTGATTTCAAAGATTCCAATTGCAGAAATAAAACTAATACTTTTTTTTGATTTGACATATAGAGTTAGACAGTGAGAGAGAGAGACAGAGAAAGGTCTTCCTTCCGTTGGTTCACCCTCTAAATGGCTGCTCTGGCTGGAGCTACGCCAATCTGAAGCCAGGAGCCAGGTGCTTCCTCCTGGTCTCCCATGCGGGTGCAGGCGCCCAAGCTCTTGGGCCATTCTCCACTGCCTTCCTGGGCCACAGCAGAGAGCTGGACTGGAAGAGGAACAACCAGGACTAGAACCTGGTGCCCATATGGGATGCTGGCGCCGCAGGCGGAGAATTAACCAAGTGAGCCACAGCGCCAGCCCAGTAATACATTTAACAAAATATTCTGAGAGATGGGCAGGAAAATATGCCAGGAAAGAATTTGCAAGGACTCTTTTCTGTGTCTTTTTACTGTTGTTAGATTTGTCATCAGTTCTTTATATGCAGTATAAAAAGAGGTTGCAGGCCAGGGCAGGAGGATGAGGTTGGTGGCTCTGTGTTTTGGGGAAGCTGTGTGGGAGAGGTGTGTGCAAGAAGGAGTTCTTTTTTTCCATAATGCCACTTCTCCGAGGGCAGACAGGACTACAGGTGGCTGCTTGCTGCCCGATGGCAGTTGGTGTCCACCTGCCCCAAGGGTGAGGTTTTCTGGAAGAAGGGATCAGACCAGAATTAGACAGGGTTCCAGAGAGTCTCTCCTGGATAAAAGTAGCTGAGCAGGTGCGGAGAAAGGTCGTTTCCATGGCAGCCATCACCTGACAGTCTGCCAGGGGGCCTGTCTGCTCCTTAGCAGGCTGGATGCAGGATGTCAGCATCTCCCAGCTGCCTTGGTCCGCAGCCATCCTGTGAGCAGCACTGAGGCTATAACGCGATGGATGAAGTGCATGCAACTCCTGCTGCCACGGTTTTCTGGGCATCTAACCTTGAGCAAGTTGTTTCATTTCTTGATGCCTCAGTTCTCCACTCTGTAAAGTGGGCATGAAAAGAGTAACCTTTTCCTCGTAAAACTATAATGGACAGTACATGAGACAGTCCACAGAATAGTACATTGTGGGACTCATAAGAACCCATAAAAACTCACCCATGTTTAGCTGTTGCTACAAATAATAACTGTAAACAAGATGAATGAACCAGAGCTGTAGAGAGGCAGAGGGAAATGAGCATTGTACACAAACATGAGAAGACACAGAAGAGAAAAACAACTTGGAAGAAGGCACGGTGGGGTGGACGGTGTGCAGGTGGTAAGGAATAGAATTAGGTGAGACACATTCTCCACCCAATGTCACAGAATTTCACATCACTAAGGAGCCTCACCCAGGAGATGAGAATTCTTTGAGATAAGCAGAGGCCAGTGGAAGGGATGGGAGAGCAAATCAGAAACTATTAGAGAAGCTGGCTGGGTGCAATCAGTGATGAAAATTGCAAGGCAAGATACCCAGTGGATGCTGAATGTGGTAAGAGATGGGTCCCTGTTACCATGGTACACGCGGATATAGACAGGGGCAATGGAGAGCTGGATCCTGAGGGTTGAGAATGGCTGTTGGAAAGGAAGTCAAAGCCAGGAGCACTGTGGGTTGTGACCCCAGGGGTGTTACCGGTGCCCTTTGAAAGAACTCAGAGATAAGTATAGCCACTGCGTCTCAACATACGGGTGAGCAATGAGACAAATGGAAAGGCTTAGAGCTCATAGGAAACTGGTGACATTGAGGAACAGAAGGAACCTATTCAGAAGGGCCTAGATTAATATAAATGATATCAGGTGCTTCCTTTTAATTTTTTTAAGGTGACTGAATAAAATACATTTTAATTTGTATGGAAAATAGAAATGCAGTAAAAATATGGTACTTTAATTGACCTAAAGATAATTACAATATATTTGGAAGATAAACGGATTGAAAATGGCTGAAATGTCAGAATATACCAGCAGTCATATAGTATGAAGCAGAAATTAAACCAAACTGTGGAAACATTCCCGTGTCACTCCCATTAATTACACAAATCTGAGATTTGTAAGGCTTAGAGGTCAGCAGAGACCTTGCTGTAGCTAACTTTTCAGTGCTGGAGAAGAGGATTATAAGAGATGGAATTTTCCAGGCTGCACACAGCAGAAAAATATGAAAAGATAGCAGCGCTTCCTCCATAAGTAAAAGCTCCATTGGTGCTTGTCATATTTTCACATCATTGTGCAAGAGACTTCCTGTTTTTCAGCACCTGACTCATCCTACTGTCTTGAATTCTGGGTCTCTCTATTTGACTCTACTAATTCACCTCTATCAAAAGCAATTGTTGGGGGCCAGCGCTGTGGTGTAGCGGGTAAAGCCACTGCCTGCAATGCAGGCATCCCATATGGGTACTGGTTCAAGACCTGGCTGATCCCGCTCTCTGCTATGGCCTGGGAAAGCAGTAGAATATGGCCCAAGTCCTTGGACCCCTGCACCCACCTGGGAGACCGGAGGAAGCTCCTGGCTCCTGGCTTTGGATCAGCACAGCTCCAGCCATTGTGGCCAACTGGGAAGTGAACCAGCAGATGGAAGACCTCTCTCTCTCTCCCTCTCTCTCTCTCTCTCTCCCCCCTTCTCTCTCTGTGTAACTCTGACTTTCAAGTAAAATAAATAAATCTTTAAAAAAATCAATTGTGTACATATACTTATTTATTCAATGCATATGTGTCATGAATCAGTGACATACGGAGCTTTGCGTTAGGCATTGGATGATATGATTCTTGCCCTGGAAGAGTTTACAAACTGGGGAAAAGGCAGATAGACAGATAGATCGATCAATGGATAGAAAGACAGACAGACAAGCATATAATAAATAGACATGATGCAAGGCAGGAGATGAATTTTATGAAGTTGTTATGAGTTTTGTAAAGACAATGCTTTGAGGATATGAAATATGGGGCAGGAGCTATGAACCATCATTGGGTGAATTTAAAGGATTTCCTGGGAGTTTAGGATTTCCGCGGTGAAGGCCGGCATGTGACACAGTGTTCTAAGCAGAGAGGAACAGGAGTGAGCAGAGATGTTTTCAGGAAACCATAGGAAGTCAGGTGGTAGAGAGGACAGGATCATGGAAGAAGCACCTCCCAGTTGTGGTGGGCCAGACTTGACATATGACCAGCTCTACACATACCAAAGGTACTGTTCTCAGCAACGTGATACATGGAGACGAATAATTCTGGAGCCAAATGATGCTGCCCTGTGATGAACTGAATCTCTTGTTGAGACTGCAGCAGAACGAATGGAAAGGAGGATTGGGTTTGAGAGACACTGCAGAGATAGAATCAAATAAGATCAGGGAAATTGTTTGCATGGGGGTTGAGAAAGACTTTGGAACCCAAGGTTTTTTCCAAAGTTCTTCTTCTCTACAACCTTGCTAACACACATGACGTGAATTACCCCTCCTGGTTTCAGGAGGCTTTCTTCTGTTTCTCTCAATGGGTGGCATTACCTTGCTTATCCTTCTGGTCAAGACCAAAAACTTAAAAATAACCTTTGGTGAGACACTTGGCTCTTCATTCCCAGCACTCATCTGTCTAGAAGATTAATGTTACCTGGGCCAAGTCTGAGTTAAGTGTAGGGCTTCAGCCATGACACTTAGCTACCAAGCTGAGGTCTATCACTCTGAGAGAAGAAAAAGGACAGAGATGCGGGTGCAGGTGTGTACAGACATGAGCTTAGGGAACTGAAATGTTTCTAAGACTTTCTTGGAGGACAAACTGCTTCATACCAGAAGGCAAAAATAGTTTGAAGTTCATTCCCAAGATAGTGAGTTTTAAATAGAGATACAATTTGGAATGGTCGACACATAAATCTTCCCAGGCTTCTGCATAAAGCACACGTTTGATCCAACAGACAGCAATGAGTCTTTAAAAGCTGTAATGGCCCATCATGTCAGAGAGTATTTATGGATTTACAAAGTTTAGATATCTGGATCTTGTGCAAGCATGAGAAAAGCCCTCTGAAATTTTTGCTCAAATAAATGAGTGCTTAGCTAGCTGTGTTTCTTAAATTAAATGACTCAGCCATTGTTCATGTGTAAAATACCCAAGGGTCCTAGTCTACATTTTGGAGTAATGTGCTACAACATTTCTGTTGGAAGAACAAAGCAGTTTGGGGCTGTAGGAAATCACTAACTTCTATTTTTGCTTTTCACACTGCTAACTTAATAAGAAATATGCTGCTGAGTGGAGGTTTTTCTTGCAGGCATTTCTCAGGTCATGTCTCTGGTGACAAACAAGGATGATGGGAGCAAAATAGTTTTGTATTTGGAAAACTGATTTTGGATATAGGTCAATAATGTTAGGAGACACATATTTTGTTAGATTCCTAACTGATAGGATTTAGAAGCTAATGGTTGTAGGAATGGAAATCCTTTCTGCAGAACCATTGAATTTTGTCACTCCCACCAAGTAGTTGAAGGATTTTAAAAATGTTTTGGTCATCTTTAAATCCCTTGTCTTTGAGAAAGAGAAAAATTAATAGTTATTTTATGTGTCTTCATGAAATGTTTGTCTTGATATAGAATTAAAGTACTTTTTTCATTCAATGTTTGAAACAAAATCTGTTATAAGTAAGCTCTGGTAAATAAAGCTTTTGACAAGTAATCGATACTGAAATAGTCAACTCTGCCAGAGGACGGACATTCAACATCCCCAGGGTTTCCATGTGGCATAAACCAAGATGTTTTGGCTCAACTCAAAACCAGAGATCAAAGATTTCTATCAGTAAGATAAATCTGGCATAACTGCTTTACAACAAAATAAAACTGCTTTCCCATCTATACTTCTTTGTGACATCAGGATTGGAAAGGGGCTGAATAGAATCTTTATTTGGGGGGGTTGAGTGTTGAAATGGGAACTTGTAACATAGTGATAGCCACATCTGGAGCAAAGCCTTAAGAAGGGCCACTTCTGTCATCAGCATCACACTAACTCCCTGGCAATCTCCAAATGTTCAGAAGAAAAGTAGTGTCCTCCAGCTTGCTGGTGTAGGGACTAAAAACAGGACATGTATCTTTTACCTTTACCAAAATTTCTTGTTTCATCTTATAATCACACACACACCCCCTATGTGAGAAGGAATTGTGCTATGGTTTGGATTATAGTTTGGGAGTCCCCCAAGAACCCATGTGTTAAAGCCCTGGTCCCCACAGTTTTATGTTAATGACTGATTGATCAATGTTAATGGTTGAGGAAATAAGAATGGAAGCTTGATGCATTTATGGTATCTGTGAGGTGGTCCTTAGATCCTTAGGTCCTTAGTGAGAGGTCCTTAATTCACTAGGGACATGCCGGGAAGATTGGTCTCATGAGATCCTTGATTATAAAATCCAAGTCCAGCCTCACTCTCTCTGTGGTTCCTGACTCACCATGTGATCCTTCCTCTCCCCACATTCCGTACTCCATCATTGTCACCCTCTAGGCTGCAGAACTGGTAGGGCTGCCCTACCCTTAGACTGTGAACCTCCAAAGCCATAAGCTGAACTACACCTCCTTCCTTCCTAAGTAACTTCTCTCAGATATTATAGTGATGAAGAGATAACTAATACAAGTCCTTTCTTAACTCCAAGGAAAAGCTCTGTTTTTATAAAAATTCCAAAGATAAACAGTCTTAACTTATTTTTACACATCACTTAAATGACTGAGTATTCAGGGAACACTAAAAAGCCATATGTAACTGAGGCATCCACTTAAAGACAGGGTAGAAAGCAGAAAGTCAGAGGCACTGGGACAGCCGAGATGAAGATTTTGTCCCAAAAAGATAAGGGACTCAATGGAAAAAGCCAAGTCTCAAGTCCTCTGAGGTGACTCTTCAGGAGACCCCAAAATCGGTCTAAGGATTAAGTCATATATCTATATCTATATCTATATCTATATCTATATCTATATCTATTTTTGGTTGTGAAGATACAGAATCCTTCAGGCAAGAGGGAAGCTCATGTGTGTCTTTCCTCTTAAGCTTTCTTCACTCAGATCACTGGGGTATGCTTAGGTAAGTGATGAGAAGCCTTATTTGAGTTTTCTAGCCTCTTCTAGCACTGTCCTTTACAGTAAGAGCAACAACTTCACTTAGACTTAGAGCTCAAAGGTTATCAGTGGTGTGTGGGTCTTAGGGGTTATCCTTTTGGTTCTGACAATTAGACTTCCTTGGGTAAGCAATGAGAACCAAGAGAGATCACTGAACAGAGATGCAACCTGACCAGAGCTGTGATCTATAGCATTGGCAGCACTGTGGGAGGATGGACTGGAACAGGAAGGGAATGGCAGCAGAGCACCTGTAGCTTTTCATCATCTTTCAAGTGAGAGATGATGAGAATTTGAAGGAGCGCAGTGGCAGTAACATTGGCCTACCCGTGACTACCTTTATAGAATATAGAGCAACTGTGGTCCTACCATCCCTCCTCATGACCCCAGACTATGCCATGCCCCTTTTGATTGCCCTGTGCCTCTGCCTGTACTCTGCCACACCTAAGTTCCATGCATTCCAAGAGTTCCATGGCATACCATGAGCATCTGCTTCTCATAGGTTTTAATGTGCATCCTTTACCATTTCCTCATCATGCTCATAACTAACCCCAATGAGGCCGTCTTTACTTTCATCACATTCTAACTTCTGATCACCAGGACAAACAGTGCAGGGATAGATACATGGTGACAATCCAGAAAACAGTCTCTCTTTTTAGAATGGGTAAATTCAGGAGAGGACGCCATGCAGCTGAGGCCAGCTGAGGCCAGCATGAACTCATGTAATGATAATAATAATAATAAATTATTACACATTTGTACTTGTACTGAGCACTTACTTGTACTCACGTTAGGTTCAATGTTGTATGTATATTTTGTAATTTAATCCTCACAACAACCCTATGAAATGGATATTGTTAGCATTCAAGTATACAAAGAAGCAACAATCAAGGCTTAAACAGAGTTTCAGACACCTCCCTAAAGTTCCATTGATAATAGATAACAGAGCAGGGGTTCAAATCTAAGTCTGTCTTATTCCTGAGGTCAAGCCCATTGACCTTGTGTCATGAAGAACATTAGCACTTCATCATTTCCTGCACAGATGCTAATCTATTTCTGGCCCAGTCCCATCGTATAAGAACAAACTAAACCAAACTGCAGGCATTTCTTCCAGTCCAATTCCATATAGAGAAAGAAGCCTATCCTAAATCATGGAAGATTCTCTGAAGTTTAACCTAGAACTTGGTGTCTGAGTCTCCATAGGAGAGGGTTTATCAAAGGATACAGGTCTGATGAACTCTCAGACCCACTCAGCATGCCCTGAGCTGAGTCCTGTGAAAAAGGAGCAGAAGGTATCCAGCCTCAGACTGTCCCTTCTTTAAAGGTTTGTGACAAGACTCGGTCCAGCCACCTTGCGAGGACTTCCTGGCACACACAGGTTCCAATACCAAATTTATGGCACTCACGAGGGAGCAGAGAGTCTTCATAGCCTGTAAAAGAGGCTCAGGAGGAGTTTTTGTGCCTGGGCCTTTTTTAAAACAATTATTTGTTTGAAAAATGATGTTACAGAGAGAAGTGGAGGGGGAGAAAGAGAGGACGAGGGAAAGGGAGAAGAAGAGAGGAAAAGGGGGAGGGAGGGAGAGAGAGAGAGAGCGAGAGCTAGTTCCCATCTGGTGGTTCGCTCTCCAAATGGCTGCAATAACCAGGGCTGGGCCAGGGCTGGATCAGGCTAAAACCAGGAGCCTGGAACTCCATCTGGGCTTCCACATGGGTGGCAGGGGCCCGAGCCCCTAGGGCATCTTCCAATACTTCCTCCGGTGCATTAGCAGGGACTTGGATCAGAAGCGGAGCAGCTGAGACTTGAACTGGCACACATATGGGATGCTAGCTTCACAGGTGGCAGCTTAACCAGCTGTGCCACAATGCCGGCCCAAAGCATTCATGGTATATTAGCTTCAAGCACACTGGGCAGTCCTATCTCCCAAGGGAATCAGATCCATCAGCTAGGTCTCTAAGACCAAGCCTTCACCTACCTCAATAAATTGTCATCTAAAGACGTCACTCAGTCCCAAATGGAGAAGCTACTCCTGATCATCAGTTAACTGCACATTACAAAGAACCTCTAAAAAAGTCTGATGGCATGGAGTAAGTAAACACAAGATTAATATCCAACATTTACATGCAAGCAATACATCATTAATGATCATTATGGAGAACTTGCTTAGTTTAAATGAGGTTCCAGAAGACTGGAAGCGTTTCACTGTAGCACCAGTATTTATAACAGCCACCCTGGGGAGCAGCAGGCCCATCAACTTGACATAGCTAATATGCAAGGTAATGGAAATAAGTAGAGGTGAAACACAGCCACATGGACACTGAATTATCTTGGGAGCCAACTTCCATGCAAATAATTAGAAACGGCTCTGCTTATTAGCAGAGTGGAGAGGACATTGCCTCATACACCTTAGGTCACATTTTAACTTACCATTGAAAACTGGCACATCGTGTTACCCTGCTGCTTCAAATCATAGCAAAGGCATTGGATGCAAATGGCAGGGGACAAATAGTTTCCAGGGAAATTTAAAGGGAGGTTGGTTCCCTTGTTTTGGAAGCAGCATGATAAAGGAGAAGAGGGTTTAGTCCCCATCCTAAGAGGCTACACAACATTTTTCAAATCCTTAACCTATCTTTTTGTTAGTTTCCTCGACTGCGAGATGGAACATTCATTGCTTAACCTTGTCCTTTAGTTTGTGTAAAGCAAGATAGAAGGCCCATAGGAAAGCACTCTGTAGAGTGTAAGACAGGAGAAAGACACACAAATGACTAAGTGAGCCAAGTGGCACACGTTGGAGCCAGCTGGGACTATGGGAACTTTACGCACTAGTGAAAGACACCCTCTGAAAGGGCCCTTCACCACCAGACTGTTGCTGCAGTAATGTGGGACTCGTGTCATAGGCAGGAAAAAACATTTTTTATGAGAAATATCCCAATTTTAAAATGTGGCATCTGAAACAAAAGTGTCTAAAACACTATTTATGCAGACTGCATTCTGTTCCTGGTTATTAGTCCTGTCCCCAATGGGTCATACAGTGTAAGAGCAGTTGGGAATTTTATTAGTTAGCAAAAATAATAATTTCTGGGCCAACGCCGTGGCTTAGAGGGTAAAGCCACTGCCTACGGCGCGGCATCCCATATGGGCTCTGGTGCTAGTCCCGGCTGCTCCACTTCTGATCCAGCTCTCTGCTGTGGCCTGGGAAAGCAGTAGAAGATGGCTCAAGGCCTTGGGCCCCTATAACTGTGTGAGAGACCTGGAAGAATCTCCTGGCTCCTGGCTTCCAATTGGCGCAGCTCCAGCCATTGAGGCTAGCTGGGGAGTGAACCATCAGATGGAAGACTCTCTCTCTCTCTCTGTCTCTGCCTCTGCCTCTCCTTCTCTCTCTGTGTAACTCTGACTTTCAAATAAATAAATAAATCTTTAAAAATAATAATAATTTCTAACATTTGGAGAATTACGTAATAGAATATTGGCTGTGTACCAAGGCACTTTTACATGGAAACAAATTTTATTTTTCCACTTTAATTGAGGTATAACTGACAAACAGAAATTGTCCTTTTTTTTTTTTTTTGACAGGCAGAGTGGACAGTGAGAAAGAGAGACAGAGAGAAAGGTCTTCCTTTGCCGTTGGTTCACCCTCCAATAGCCGCCACGGCCGGCGCGCTGCAGCCGGTGCACTGTGCTGTTCCGATGGCAGGAACCAGGTACTTATCCTGGTCTCCCATGGGGTGCAGGGCCCAAGTACTTGGGCCATCCTCCACTGCACTCCCTGGCCACAGCAGAGAGCTGGCCTGGAAGAGGGGCAACCAGGACAGAATCCGGCACCCCGACCGGGACTAGAACCCAGTGTGCCGGCGCCACAAGGCGGAGGATTAGCCTAGTGAGCCGCGGCGTCGGCCACAAAAATTGTACATTTTCATGGTGTAAATGATGATTGGACAGGAACACTTCTAAACATTATATGAAAAGATAATATTATAATTCCCAGTTTACACATGTAGAAACTGAGTGTGATTATCCCTGGCTAAAGTTACCTGAAGTCTATGGAAACCTTAATTTTTTAAAAAAATGATGGAAACCTTATTTTTTTAAACTATAAAGAGTGTGATGTAAAAGCACCTCACCCCCACATTTGCTCAACAAAGCCTTTCAGTGTGGTCATTCCAAGGCAGTATTTATTCCAATCATGGTTAATTGTGGATCTTTCCTATAAATAAGAGACTCTGACCTTTACCCTATCCTTTTCTTTTGTTTCCTAAGCTGGAAAATGTGGGTAATATTGCCTAACCTCCTGTCTTGTAACCTGGGTAAAACAAGATAGAAGAGCCTGATGGAGAGTGCTTTATAGAATATAAAATAGGAGAGGGACATGCAAACAGCGTTTGTCAACATTTTCTTTTATACATTTACTTTTCTTTAGCTTCTCCTGACCCTGGTTAGTGAACTGATCAAATAAGAAAGGCTCACAATTCATTTTTATCTTAACTGGGCAAAGCACTTAGTAGCTGGGAAGGCAGTTTCTTAGCCTGACTTAGATGTTACAGCTAACCATGAAGAGGGAAAGGAAGGTTAGCTGCCCAGTGTCAGTCGTGTGTCAGCTTCCAATGCCTGGTAACAGAGGCCAGAGGTAGCACAACAGTATTTCATCCTCTTGTTATGCGCATTAAAGACTCAGCCAGGGGGTCTTTCCTGGACATCTAGAGATGTTCAAGTTCAAGAAACCAGAAGGCCTACGAATAGAGAAAGAGAATACCTACTGGACAGTAGAAGGCCTCTGTTTCTCTGTGAGTAGGTCAGATATCAGGTGAATATCTGAATGATGAAAGAAAAACTATTTTCCTGCTTCTTCTCCCTTAACAGGTCTTTACCAGTCTGCTTGTTTATTAATATGACTACCAAAGAGTATCAAGCACAGTTAACAAGCAATGTTCTGGGGCAGGCACTTGGTGCAGCAGCTAAGATACCTGCTTAGGACATCCTCATCCCATATCAAGGTGCCTGGGTTCCAGTCCCAGGTCTGCTTCCCATCCAGCTCCTTGCTGGGATGCAGCAGGTGATGGCTCAAGTTGGTTCCCTGTAGGAGACCTGGAATGAGTTTCAGGCTCATAGCTTCAGCTGGGCCCAGCCCCAGCTATTGCAGGCATTTGGGGAGTAAACAAGTGGATGGAAAATCAGTCAATCTCTCTCTCTCTCTCTGTATCTTTGTTGCCCTCCCCATCTCAGATAAATAAATAAAGCAATTTATTTGTAGGACAGTAGGAAATGACCATTTTAGTGATTATTAGCAAAAGATTACAATGAAAGAAATTTCCTGTTACCTAAAATCCTTAAGCATGCAGGAATGTATTTTTCCCCACTCCTTCTATCACTCTCATTTCCCACTTGTGTTTCCTCTGCCTGGCCATTTCCAGCATTCTCTTGCATCGTGGAGATGAAGGGCTCCCAAGTTATAGAAAGCAGTTAAAAATATATCCAAAGGAGTTGGCCAATGAAGCCATAGTGAAGGAATCTTAAAAACAGAATCTTACCCAAGGTGAGTATGTGGAATTGGATGATTCTGGTGCTTGTGACTGACAACCTGGAGCAGCAGAGAAAATAACACGGGCGGCCCAGATGCAGAGGAGTGTCCCGTCAGCCCCTTGTCCTTGGGTGCAGGCCTGCGTCCCTTCTCTTCCCGTCACTGCCTGAGTGTTTCCCCAAGGCACGTTGGGAATAGAACAGGATGTGTGTAACCCCTGAGGGAGTCTGAAACAAAAGCGAAGCAAGCAAGGAGACTTCCCTTCACGTGCCTTTCGCTGAAGGAGCATGCATGCTGAGAAGCAGGGCAGGCTCTCTGAAAATGGTGTTTCCCAAGCCTGCGAGAGGGGACTCATCAGCGAATTCTCAGAAGCAACTACAAAAGAAGAGCCTTGGGATCAGGACAGCCTGTAGGTACTGTTGTCAGTAATTATGAAAACGGAAATGGTGGCCATTAGGAAATTCCAAGGAATGGGTTATGCTGGGACAGAGGGAAGAATGGTAGTGATTTTTAAAAATAAAAAAAAAAAATGAGCAATGCATCTCCCCTACATGCCCCCAAAACAGCCTATGGAGCCTTGGGGTCCTAAGCCCTTTATATCGCATTTAACTATGTAAGTATTTCTAGAGCTGGGGATGTGCTTAGCACCGCTGGTAGTTTCAGTGGCCTTCAAGCGAAGGGTTGTTTTTGTTTTATTTTCACTAAGCAAAGGCACACATTTAGAGAGGTTATGAGAGGTTTTCATCATCCTGAAGTTTAGTGGTCAACGTAGATCCTGGCCCTTGACTCAAGATGGGAGAATTGTCTTGGGCACATTCCAGAAGCGGGCATCCCAGAGGTGGCAACATTTAAGACACCTCAGATATCAAAGAAGTGACAAGGCCTTCGGATAACATGCAGCCCATTGCAGGCCCAAGCTTAATGCTCTGGGGGAAAGTAGATCCAATTAAATTGGGGACTGGTTTTCAGTTGCCAAGTTTCATGCAACTTTGAATGGCTTTGGAACGAAGAGTTGAGAGGCAGGCCCAGAGCAAAATGAGCTGAGTCGGGGAAGGAGAAAATAGATTCTGAATGTAAAAAGCGGAGTTCTTTGATGGGCTGAAGAACTGACACATGGAAAATGTAATGCATTATTGACAAACACGTATGCTGGCTGCAAAAATAATTAACACAAGCAGAAAAGAAATAGGAATGAAATGGAGCAGAAAGACTTTGAAAGATTGTGAAGTGGCCGCTGAAATTGCCAAGCTAATGTCAGAGAGATGATTAAAATTTTCCAATAGAACAGGTGAATAGGTACTTAGGAGAGTGTGATGTAAACCAAGAGAAAGTGGATCATTATATGAATCTGCACTGGGGTACTAATCAGCATTTTATGTGCAACTTTGCAGTGCACATTTTAGCAGATGGAGGAAGCTCTTAAAAGCTGATAGCTAAAGCGAGTCTGACTGCCTTTCTGTTCCACAATAACCATCCCTGGAATGGGTCCTTGTTCCAAGGGAGAACCAGTTCCCCAAATAGAGTTCCAGAGAAATCAGTATGCTCCCAAAGGTAAGATACCTGAGAACTCCAGGACCAAGGGAGAAGGGAGGGAAGGAAGGGGAAGTTGAAGTCTTCCGAAGCAAGGGTTCCTGGTTGAACAGGCTCTGAATAAATACGCTGGGCACTCAGTAATCAGAATGCAAAGTGAAGATCAAGTAGAGGCTAGGAGAAATTCTTCTGCAGGCCAAACTCGGCACGTGCACGCAGGCACGCACACACGCACATTCTTCTGGAAACCGTATTGCTGCAATAACAAAAACAATTATATGGTGGAGTGTGGGTATGTTAAAAGAGAATAATTCTTCATGATCAGAATGACTTTTTCGCTCATTCAACAGAAAAAGACTCTTATTTTTTATTTGTTGGCAAAGCCAAATTAGAAAAAATATATATCTTTACGACCACAGGAGACAAATGAGTGATACCAAATATCACTAAAAATGCTATTAATCTACAGTGATATAAAATTACCATCTCAGCACAAAGAAAGCCTATATAATCTGAATTTCTCTAGCATCATAAAAACGAATGAGAAGCGAAATTGAGAGTAAGTATGCTTTGGAGATGCCGTTAAGAGTTACATGCATTGTTAACAAATGTGGCTAGACAGACTGGTGATTTACCTTGAGTAACAAATTTATAGAGACGCAGAAAATTTCCAAATGGGACCAACTCACTGCTCTGCGTGTTGGTGGATGACACCTTTGAGAGTCTGGTTCTCTTTTCTTAGATATTTAAGTGTAACTGATTAGCCATTGACTTTATGGATTATTTCCCTGTTTTCATTTGCTCATTTGCTGCGTATTTCAAAAGCCAAAGACAGCTCAGGGTAGGGTGAGGGTGTGGAGAAGAACATGATGTGTGCCTGCTTTGTGTATCGGAAGACCAGTTACTGCCCAGTCACTAAGGGACCTTGCGCATATCTGAACAAGGCCCATCTGCTGTGAGTCCTCCATCACCTTCTTGCTCAGTCCAGAGCAGAGCAATGTCAGCTCACTTCCAGGATATTGTCACGAGCCTCTGGACAACTGGAGGAGGGTGATGGCCATGTCAGTGTCAGACAGGAAGGAGAGGACAGTGACACTGAGCTACGGAGGGGGTGAGAGCCCAACAAGCAAATGGAGAGGAAGAAAAAGATGGATGTGGGGGAGCCAGAGGGAATGAGTGCTTCTATTTCTTCCATATTAGAGAGAGAGAGAGAGAGAGAGAGAGAGTCACCACCACTACCAATCAGAGTTTGAGGAAATTTAGAAAGGGACATACATATGAGTTTTCCATTTGTCTAAGGGTGGTGAGGAAATCGTATATTAAAGTGATACAGAGGAACCAAGATGCGACCTGTAAGTGTTGGCAGTTTGCTGTGAGCCAGGGACAAATGCAAGAAGGGAGAGCAATGCCTGTTTCCCATTTTGTTGGCTGCCTTCTATAAAGAGTTGAACATCTATGTTAGAATACCTCTTGCCAGACATTCCTGCGAGATGAGCAGTTGCTGGTTTTTTTGTTTGTTTTTTTAGAATCCCCTTCTACTGAGCATCACAGCCTCCTGCCTGGAAGCTCATAATTGTGCCAGGCTAATGTGGAAATGCAGTGGGAGTCTCACTCTGGTCCACCGCTCTTTCCAGGAAACGGAACCAGGCACCTTTCCCTAACATCCCTATGGCAGGGACACAAGGGTGCTGGGCATGACTTTTTTTTTTTTTTTTTTTTTTGACAGGCAGAGTGGACAGTGAGAAAGAGAGACAGAGAGAAAGGTCTTCCTTTTGCCGTTGGTTCACCCTCCAATGGCCGCCGCGGCTGGCGCGCTGCAACCGGCACACAGCACCGATCCAATGGCAGGAGCCAGGTACTTCCTCCTGGTCTCCCATGGGGTGCAGGGCCCAAGCACTTGGGCCATCCTCCACTGCACTCCCTGGCCACAGCAGAGAGCTGGCCTGGAAGAGGGGCAACCGGGACAGAACCGGCGCCCCAACCAGGACTAGAACCCCGTGTGCCGGCGCCGCAAGGTGGAGGATTAGCCTAGTGAGCCGCGGCGCCGGCCGATGGGCATGACTTTTAATATCCCAGCACGACTTCCAGGGTTAGCCCCAGGTCTGTGGGATCTCAAGTATAAGCCTGTTGGCATGCTTAAGAAAAAGAAATGAAATCATGAACTCAAAATCAGGCATGAATGGAGAAATTTATTTTGAATGAATAATCACATCAAATCAAAAATTTTATAGAACTGACAAATATCACAATTTCCAAAAATACCCAGAAAAATAAAATGTATTTTTAATAATTAATTGCCTGATGCAGTTCTAGAATGCTTGTTTCCCTACATTTTTGCCTTCATACTCTTTGATTGCTTCTTTATAGTATAACGATTTTGTAATTTTCCTAGAGAGAGGGGAAAAAGTAATTCAGTCTTTCCACTAGCATGGTTGATCAAAATGTGGTTATTATTGATGGTTTCAAAGTGACTTTTCACTTTAAGCCTTTTATTGGCAATGCCGTATCTATAAATTCCTCAGCAATTTCTTGCCTGAAGCCAAAGCCTTTATTTAATTTTAAATTTATTTTCATTTTTATTTGAAAGGCAGAGAGAGACAGAGACAGAGATAGAGACAGAAACAGAAACAGAGAAAGATCTTCCATCTGCTCATTCATTTTCCAAATGCCCACAACAACTGGGGCTGGGCCAGCCTGAAGCCAGGAGAAGGGAATTCTATCTAGGTCTCCCATGTAGCTGGTAGGGACCCAAGCACTTGAGACATCAGCTTCTGACTCCAGGGTGCACATAAGCAGGAAGCGGGACCTAAAGCAGGGGAGCTAAGACTCAAACTAGAAACTCCAGTATAGGATATGGGAGCCCCAGTGTGTCTTAACTGCTGCACCCAATGCTTGCCCCAGGGCCTGGGCTTTTGAGCTTGCCCATCTTCTGACCCGGCTGGGGACAGCCCCTCACTGTCTGCTTCCTTACCAGCCCTGATCTGGAAGTAGAGAGAATCTGAGACTTGGGTCAGAGTAGTAAAAGTGGGCCTGGTTTAGATTCCTGCTGTTGGAGGCAGGGATGGGTCAGGATGCTAAGGTGATTCCCAACAGGTTGTGTGTAAGGGCCAGGCAGATGGTGAGGTTTTGCAGAGCCCAGAAGCATCAGAGGCAAGGGCAGTGGTGCCCCCAGGCTGGGGCAGTATTATTTGTCTCCTTGCTGGGTTCGCTGCTTTCTCCTGCAGGTGACACCTGGGCCTTGGAAAAGCACCTTGAATTTTAAGTTTTTCCAGCCGTGCCATGAATCTTCATTAGCTGACCATGGACAAATTATGAAGTAAATGGTTCATTTTCAGAATCGCCCTTTTTCCTATCTCTTTGGATCATCTGGGAATGTAACTACAGAGAAATTCACAAATAGGGTATTTATGTGTAAGTCTAAAGCGCAAAGGAACTTTTGTAATCTATCCATAAAAAACCATCAAATTCTGATGAGTCCTGTGAGAGGAAAGAGTGAATTATCTCTCAATGTTCTCTGTACAAATACGACAAGTTTGTCTTATGAAGGGTCAGCCAAAGATTATGTGGCCAAATAGTGTAATAAAAGAGTATTGTAAGGCCGGCGCCGTGGCTCACTAGGCTAATCCTCCGCCTAGCGGCGCCGGCACACCGGGTTCTAGTCCCGGTCGGGGCGCCGGATTCTGTCCTGGTTGCCCTCTTCCAGGCCAGCCCTCTGCTGTGGCCCGGGAGTGCAGTGGAGGATGGCCCAGGTGCTTGGGCCCTGCACCCCATGGGAGACCAGGAAAAGCACCTGGCTCCTGGCTCCTGCCATCGGGTCAGCGCGGTGCGCCGGCCGCAGCGCGCCGGCCGCGGCAGCCATTGGAGGGTGAACCAACGGCAAAGGAAGACCTTTCTCTCTGTCTCTCTCTCACTGTCCACTCTGCCTGTCAAAAAAAAAAAAAATTTAAAAAAAAAAAAAAAAGAGTATTGTAGAGGTTTGGCCCCTTACTAGCGACGGGACCCTGAGGAGGCACTCTCATCACTGAGACACCCACCCCTTTGGGACCTGACTTGGCTTCCTGGCAGAGCTCACTAAGCAATACGCTCCTTTTGAATAAATGCCTGGAAACCACTTACGATCCCCTGCATCCTCAGAAATTGAACTTACATGGGAAATCTTGAAGAGTTTAAGGACTATAACTGAAACTGTGGGATTCAGTGGAGCCAATAGGGAAGATATTGTGATGCTGGAGAGTATCCTTTCAAGTAAGCCAAGAGACACATAACATTTAAGTCTCAAATCAATCTCAAGTCTGAACATGCCACGTTTTGCTAATTTACTAAATGCATGTCCTGTGACAAATTTCTTAACTTTTTCGCTAGTCCTAGTCTCCTTGTTGATTTAGAAGGGGAAATATTGGTAAGTTACACTTAGCTTGTGGGAAGCAAATGCAGCTATCTCAGTGCCCCACATACGGAGCTTAGTAAATGTGATTTCCTTCCTATGGTTTTACAATACAAGCTCTTAGATTTTACAGACTGTTCGCTATGATGTCTTTCATCTTTACTAAATGGTACATTTATGCAACTTGAATTCCTGCTGAAACCCAAGAGACCCCATTGTTTTAAAATCTTTACTAATCCTAGTCTTTCACTTTGTCTTCCTTACCCAAAAACCAAACCCTAATCTCTTGCTTCCATCCCACCGCGCCTGTTTTGTGTGACGTTGACACTAATCCTTAGAACAAATAAGCTGACATTAGATCATTTCTTTAGTTAACTTTTGATGCTGAACCTTTTTAGAAAGACAGGCAGGCTACATCTCTCAGGAGGGGCTGTCTGAAGATCATGATACACAATTCAGCTTTTTTTCTACTTCTCAGATATCTGCAGGCTACATGCATTTCTAATTTTAGGAGTGCCTGCAAACAGTTAAGAATCATGCACTCACATATTCAATGGCCTGTGCCCAAGCTGCCCATATCTGATTGGATAGTGTACACTGTTATTTTAAACCTTTCTTTTGAAATGGAAGCTTCAATGCTTCATATTTTTCTGATATTCCTAAATTTGCTTTTCCAGACCTTTTCCTAAACTGTTAATTTTAGGGCTTGTGGTAGAGTTTTTTTCCCTACCCTTGGCTATTGAATGTGTCTAGATCACTTATTTGGTTAAAAAAAAATCTGTGTCTGCTCATTGGAGGGTAGGGAGGGCTGGAGAGGAGAAGGCAAGTAATGTAGGATTCTGGCTCAAAACCACTTGTTTAAAAGCTAGTGGTTGCCTTTTAGATCCTTGGCCTCCCTTTCAATCTGAGCAGTGTTTCCAAAGGTGAAAAGAGATGGCTAGAAATGAATAGGCAGTCGTCTTGATTTAAAAATGGTCCACATGGGCATGGTCTCTGACCTCTGAATGCAAAGGAAAAGGTTGCTATCCATAGCTTCATTAAAGTGGATAAACTTAAAGTAACAAGGGAAATGTTTGCAAAAATTTTAACTCAGGCAAATATGTTTGTGGAATTAGCATAATACCTTGAGGTCTTTGGAATCAGATCCTAGTTAAAGTTTCTTTGCTGGAGAATGTTTTGTTCACAAAGATACCCAGTTCCATTATCTGTATGATTCATACCAAGCTTCTTTGGTTTATAGAAAGACCATTTTGCATTAAAGTTATTCAAAAACCACCAATCAATTACTAATGTACTCTCATAAGAAATAAATGCTTCTGTGATTAGAATATGTCCACTCCAAAATTCATGTGCTCGAAATTTAATCCTCAAAGCAACAGTGTTGGGAGGTGAGCTCTCTTGAAGACGTTGAGTCTTCATCAGTGGATTAATGCTGCTATGAAATGGGCTTGTAGCAGTGAGTTTTAACTCTTCTATCTTTCAGACATGTGAGGACAAAGCTCTCCTCCCCTCCATTGGACCCAGCATTCAATGTATCAACTTGGAGTCAGAGAACTAGGCCCTACAAAATACATTTCTGTTTTTTGTAAATGACCTGGGCTCAGGTATCCTGGTATAGCAGCACAAACTGGACTAAGACATTAATCCAGCATGATCATGTAGGTGTTCTGATGTCTACTAGCAGATAAGGGGTAATGTAATAATATTTGTACTCCATACTGGAATAAACTGGAGGGGACTTAGGGACATCTATATGAGCTAGGTGAAAACATTTAGTGCATTTTCTTTATATTTTATTATGATGATAATAAAAATAAAATACAGAGCATTAGAGATGGGTATTAAATATTGAATTTGTATAAAAGCCCAAAATAAAATCTTTTCCAGAATTTTTAATGAGAAAGTTCAGCTTGCTTTCATGCACATAACTATTTTATACCAAGTTTATGTTTGAAATGGCTACCAGCAAGTCCTGATCAAGTCTTTTTAATGACCTCTTCAAATTCTTGATAGTCACCATTGATGAGAAACTTTGTCTGCCCAAGTAGGTGATAAAAAACTTAAAACCATTTTTTACAGCCATTCAAAAATTTACAACAGTTGAAATTATCCTTAAAGAATCTAAGAGCTCTTCTTTTTTTTTTCTTGGACCAACATAAATGTTGGAATTTCTTTCGATAATGAGAATGGATCTCAAATTCTGTCAACCCTTTTCATTCCAAGTATTTCAAAAGAAAGGTATTTGACTATGCAGAAGGTTCATGCACTGCTTGAGCCCTTGCCCTTCCACTTGCATGGACTCCATTAAAAGGGCACGCCTCCTGCCAATGGGCAGAAGTAGAGCATTCTGTGGTGTGTGAGTGTGGTAGGGTGAGTTTTGGTTCCAGGATGCCAAAACTCTTCAGATGTTCACGTCCCTTGTGTAAAATGACAGTATTTGCATATCACCTGTACACATCCTACTATGTACTTTAAATAACCTCTAGATTCCTCAGAATACCTAAAACAGTGCAAATGCTATATCAATAGCTACTCTTTGTTTAGGAAATAATTATAAGAAAAAACTTTGTACATATTCACTACAGATGCTGTTTTCCCAAATATCCTCAAATCCATGATTGGTTGAATCCTGGATTCGGAGTTCGCAGATGCAGAAGGGCAACTACACATGTGAAGAAAGAGATTCGGGGCAGCCTTCGGAACTGTGTCTCGTTGGCATCCCACCTGGTCCCTCTGCCTCCCCATCTCCCACACTCAGTGCGACTTGGACCACACACGTGTTCTTCAAGCCACTGGGTCAAGATGTCTCCACCCTGTCTACAGTTCCCTCGACCACAATGGGCATATGGGTGAGATAGGTCACCAGGAACTCCTTCTCACTGCTCCACACATACAAGACAAACTCATGCATTGGCTGTCAGAGCCCTCTCAGGCTGATTTTGAGGAGTCCTAGACTCAGGAGCAACCCAGAACCTCAGTTAGCCCAGGCTTCAAGGCTGGGAGTTCACCAGCCAACAATGTACCCGTGACTCCTTCACAACACCACAGCCAGAAAGCCCAGAGAGTACACGTGGCTCACGCAAGTCTGAATGTGGCAGTCTAGGCATAGAATGGGATTGTCTACCACATGGCCTATATTCCTTCTCTTTCCCATGGTTCATCTCTTTTAAAAATTCCAACACAGCATCCTGGAGGATAGAAGCAATGTCTCCTAAGTTCTACCAATGGACCAGCAAATGTGGTTTTATTTCTCACATCTAATAAATGATGGTACTAGAATTTTATACAATTAATATCCAATCAAAATTTTATTTTACAAAGATATTAGAAACAGCAAATTACCACCACTGAGAGACCCCTAAAGATTGACTATTGACAAGACATGTACCACTGACCAAGTTGAAATCAAATGAACATTGCTATGGGTAGAAAAACAAAAACAAGCAATTCCTTTTATCATTTTTCCACACAAACCCATTTATTATATGACTTTGCATACGCTTCATCCATTTCAATCCCCCTGGGCCGAGCAGTTTATGTTATAAAGAGCTGCAGCCTGCACTGAAAATGCCCTGCTTCCATCTTTCTTTTAAGAAAGAAAAACATTTTTTTTTCTGTGCCTGGAAAGAAGTGCTGAGTGGACAGCCCTGGAGGCTTCTGTTTATACTGCGAGCAACTGCAGCACAAATCAGCGCCAAGTTCCTCTTGATTTCTGCCTGGAGCGGTATTGCCCTGCAGGGACCTACTCTGGGGGTCCGGAGGGTGATGGATTCCTTGCTGTCATATGTATATGCCTACGAGGGCAATTTTAGGCCCTCTGATGCTGCCAGAGACTGTACACAGGGATGGGGAGGAGGGGAGGCACTTGGCCACCATACCACTTTCATATCCCATCAGCAGCACACATTGATGGAGGCCCTACTAGGTACATAGACATGTGTTATGTGCTACATACTAAGTACTTTAAGTGCTAAATTCTGTCCTGGATAGAAAAAAATAACCACAAATATTTGTTGAACATTTCCTGTATGTCAGACACTAAATCAAATCATCTAATTAAGCCTCACAATGATCCAACGGAGATTGCATTATTATGCCCAATTTTATGCCTTAAAGTATTATTAGTCCCAAGATTACAGTGCCTCCAAAAAGTTCTCCCTAATTACCTTATGTAATGCGAGTACCTTCCCCCCCCCCCCGCCCCGCTCAGCTCCTTGTTTGTTTTCTTCCTACTACTTGTCACACTTTTTTAAATAAATCGTTCTTTTGTTGGACTAGCCTCCCTCTCTGGTTTGTTATGCTTTGTGAGGCTAGATCTTGTGGATCTTTCATTTTATTGTGGTAGCAGAGTACCTGGATAAGTGTTAGCTGAATGAATTAACCAATCGTGAATTATCGAGTGAGTGAGTACAGTTAAGTGGAGTGCCTTGTCCAGAACCATAGGGCTGGTGAATGACAGAGCCAGGATTCAGTGTCCACGCACTTAAACACATATGTGCTCTCCTAAACATATAATAACTCTGTTAGGGGTTTGAGGTGGAAACCAATTCAGAGGACCGAAGGTGGCTAAACCTGAGAGGAAACTTACGAGGTAGTCTGGAACTACTTCCTGTTTTAAATTCCTAGCTGCAAATGTGTTGGGATTCCTGCTAGCTGTGACCCACTGACCACATCACTTATTCCTACTCATCTTTTACTTCCTCTCTTCCACTTCGCTTTGCCACTCAGCAACACTGGATTTTGTGTTTACTCCTGGGGATGCACTGGAGTACAGCCCATGCAGTCCATCTATCATATTCCCAGTGGAATGCCTGGAGAGGTTGAAACATAAGCTCATGAGCTGCTTGAGCCAGCATACAGACTGGAGCCATGTAGGCTCATTCATTAGCCAAACTAAATTCATTATCTGCTTTTGCTCCCAGAAGGTGCATAGCCAGCTGCCCATTGGCAGTTTTTTCCCATTGACACCAGACCAGTTGGATGAGTAGAATAAATTGGCGGGGAGTGGCTGTCTCACAGGGTTTTTTCTCCTGCTGGGCCTTGAACAGAAAGTCAAACATGGTACACAGGGCTTCAACCACAGGAGACATTCAACAAATATTTATTGCCTGAATAAATGAGTAATTGAATGGATGAATGTTTCCCTTCATTAATAGTGACTCTTTCCCTTAAGTTCCTTCTGTGAAAAGTTTTTAATGGGAAGCTCTGACTCATAATGTTGTAAATATCATTTTCTGTCTTATGTAGTTCAATTATTACACCGAGATTCTCTCTCGTGGGAGAGCTTTCCCAAGGAAAATGAGACTTCTTAGACAATCAGCTGTTTTAGGATTTTTAAAACCTGAGATATTCTAACTTCCGAAGCTAGTGCTCATCAAATTTTTTTTTAAATTGAAAGGAGTAGCAGGTAGAATTCATTACCTCATCATGGGGAGAGGGTGTGACAACGTCCTCTTCTCCATGTTTGGGACAGAGAAGTTCCCTGAGTTGGGAGTAGATGTCACTCACTTTCCATGCACAGGCCATAGAATATTGAGGGATCATTAGGTCGCCATCTTTGTGAAGAGGCATCTCCACGTCATTGATTCTGAATTTCTCTGATTTTTCAATTCACTGGGAATACTATGTAGAAAGAAGGAGGTACTGGTTCTATCAGTGGTAAGGAAAGAACCTTTGTATAACTCACAGATAGTTTTCACACCCTTCATTGGAGTCTCTCTCTCTCTCTCTCTCTCTCTCACACACACACACACACACACACATACACTGAACATACACCTACTTGTATAGGGCAGTTACATTTTTGGGAACTCTCTCCAACATTTCTTAGCAGCATCATTTCTAGCCTGTGAGTTTTAACCCTGAAATGGCCCAGTGGAGTTTCTCAGGAGGCAATATCTTGGTGGTGTGCTCCTTCCACCAAGGCCAGGTCATGTGCCAGGCTAACCCTGCGGTTGAAGATGGAGGCCTCCCCCAGCATCATCAAGATCGTTTCACGAGTACTGATGGTGGAGGCTGGGACTGTGGCATAACAGATAAAGCCTCTGCCTGCAGTGTCGGCATCCCATATGCGCGCTGGTTCTAGTCCCGGCTGCTCCACTTCCTATCCAGCTCCCTGCTAATGTGCCTGGGAAAGCAGTAGAAAATGGCCCAGGTCCTTGGCCCCTGCACCAGCGTGGGAGACCAGAAAGAAGCTCCAGGCTCCTGGCTACAGATCAGCATTTCAGCCATTTGGGGAGTGAACCGGCAGATGGAAGACCTCTCTCTCTCTGCCTCTGCCTCTCTTTAACTCTGCCTTTCAAATAAATAAATAAATTTTAAAAAATTAAATTAAAAAAAAAGAGTACTGATGGTGGGCCAACTAGACCTTTCAGCCACATTCACAGTTACTGGAATGCCTCTGTGGCCTCATCAGCTTGTGTATTCAAACGCTCTCTCATTAACATTGTTATCTCAGATTTCTTTTGTGCCCTCCCTGCTCTGGCCTCCCTGCAGAGCCCTCCCAGTGCAGTCCTGAGAGTGTGCAAGAAGTGACTCACCTGCTCACACACCTAGCCATCAGACCTGCAGCCAGGCCGTCTCCGTCCTTGCTCTCCTCCTGTGGACCTTCGGCTCAGGACAGACTGGAGGGAACCTCTCTGAAGCAGCCGCTGATTATGCCCGTGGTGAGAATGCGGTGTTTGTAACCCAGGTGCCATCTACCCAGCACACCAGTCTTCAAGCACCCACTACTGACTGAGCGCTTCCAAGCAGTAGGACAGCATGGACCTCACTCTAGTTCTGTGCAGAGGAGCTACTTTGGAGCCTAGCAAAGGGATCTCTCATGAAAATAGCTCCTTCACGGCTGGCCTTCCCCCGGCTCCCTGTCGTTACTTGGTCCAGAAGAATTAGTGGCAGACAGAGGCCAGACCATGCCTTCCATTCCCCCTCACAAAACTATGCAAACACACAAACAAATCACCTATTTTGGTTTGGCTGATTCAGGCTCTGATCAGCTGGACTTGATTTCAAGCTACAGATTGGATCCAGATCTGCTCCATATATTCTCTTGACCATCTTTGGACCACCAAGATAGCCATGGCATGTTTTTCTCTTGTTACTGAGCTACAAAAAAGACCAGCCCCATGGCACAACCACATTTCTAGTCTCTGCTTGTATCCTAACTATCAATGACCCATTAGACAAAGCAAGTCACATGGCCAAACCCAACTTTTGTGAGTCAGAGAGGTGTGCCTCTCCAGGTACAGGGAGGAGGGGGCTTGAGGGGTAGGAGTAGGGCCTGAGTCTCTGCAGGATGATAAAGTCATCTGTCACAGCATTCCAGTCCATTCCTACCTAGATGGTTGGTAAACATGCCATCAGATGTAGTCAAGATTCTGCAGGAGGTGGTCTGCTCCAATATGCTTATAAGGAAGAATACACCCAAGCCTCACATTGCTGGACCGTGTGTAAACATATTTCACACCAAAGCCTACCACTGGGCTTCTTGGGCAGCTCCCAGAAGATTCTTTTTTAAATAGTCGTAGCTTGCTCAGTGAGGGAACCAATGCAGCCTTGTCTTTAAAGAAAGCATTGCTTCTTTCTCTGCCTCATATTCCATGATCTTTGAATTGCTTGGACTTCCTGTCTCCCTATTCCTCCATTTCCAGATTGCCTGTGTTCAAACCTATTTCCTTGTTCCAAACTATTTCTAGAGAAGTTGAAGGAACAGAAGTACTTTCCTACCACTCTCCTCCTTCCAGCTTGATTGTGTGTGTGTGTGTGTGTCTGTGCGTGTGTGTGTGTGTAGCCATTACTGGTGATGGAGCAGAGGTTAAACAAACAAAAATAGCAAAGACTTTGACCACACTTGCCCCTTGCTGCAGGTGAGGAGGGTACAGCAGTATGCGTAGGTAGTCTCTTGTCTCCATTGCTCTACATTCCAAACAGAAATTCTCTTTCACTGGGACAATGACATTGTTTCTAGTCACATGTTTAATTCTTCGAAGTCAATATTTGCAGAAAACATCAGCACAGCATCATATTGCCTTGGAGATGTTGATTTATCCCTTTCTGAGGCTTCCTTTCTTTTGTTTTCTTTAAAAAAAATATTTATTTCGGTGGCGCCGCGGCTCACTAGGCTAATCCTCTGCCTGTGGCACCAGCACCCTGGGTTCTAGTCCCGGTTGGAGTGCCGAATTCTGTCCCGGTTGCTTCTCTTCCAGTCCAGCTCTCTGCTGTGGCCCGGGAAGGCAGTGGAGAATGGCCCAAGTGCTTGGGCCCTGCACCCGTATGGGAGACCAGGAGGAAGCACCTGGTTCCTGGCTTTGGACTGGCGCAGCACGCTGGCTGTAGCGGCCATTTGGGGGGTGAACCAACGGAAGGAAGACCTTTCTCTCTGTCTCTCTCTCTCACTGTCTAACTCTGCCTGCCAAAAGAAAATAAAAAAGATTTATTAATTGGCTTGAAAGACAGAGTTACAGAGAGGCAGAGGCAGAGAGAGAGACAGAGAGACAGAGAGAGAGGACTTCCATCCGCTGGTTCATTCCCAATTGGCCGCAACGGCCGGAGCTGCGCTGATCTGAAGCCAGGAGTCAGGAGGTTCTTCCAGGTCTCCCACATGAGTGCAGGGGCCCAAGGACTTGGGCCATCTTCTACTGCTTTCCCAAGCCATAGCAGAGAGCTGGATTGGAAGTGGAGCAGCCAGGACTTGAACTGGCGCCCATATGGGATGCTGCACTGCAGGTGGCTGCTTTACCCGCTACGCCACAGTGCTGGCCCCTTGTTTCCTTTTTATTTTCAGCTCATCATTAGCATAGTAATGCTGGGTGTGCCAGTTTGTGCAAGGGCATTATCACATTGCCCTTGATTTAGTCAGATAGACCACGTTTCTATCCTCCTGTTCCATGGTCAGTAAGAATGTGAGGCGTGACTTAGCCCAGCTTCCTAAGAAAAGAGATTGGCTTTGGAGACTGAGAGAAGGAATGAAGGCCCTGATGTCATCTCCAAGCTAAATATGCCAGGGCTACTTGTCATCAATTCAAGAAGCTAAAATGTCACCGTGGAATTTACGGTTCTTTGATACTCATTCCATACACAAGGCAAAGGGGGCAGCAGAACACATTGAGTGACAAGAAAGAGTCACGTGGGAGCTGGCGAGAGCCCTGAACGTCCTAGCAGAGTCTGTGCTTCTCAGGGTACTGAAATCCTGAAGTCGGTCACCAAGAATTTTTCACTGTGCTAACCCCTTCCTTTCCCACACCCCTGGCTTTTAGTTGGGAACAAGTAGAATTGGAAAAATATCTGCAGAGTTGCTCTGTAAGAGAAAGGTGAGCTATTTTCCATCTCATAACAACCTTCCATTCCTCCTTTCTAGAGGGTTAAACAAATTTTAATCACAAAGCCGCTGGGCCATGGCGTTTCCAACCCATCTGCTACTGTGTAGGACGAAGAATTTTCATTTGTGTGTCTGTTTAATATGATTGCTTGTGTAGCCTGCGTACTTTCAGAAAGACGTAACATTGGTTTCCTTCAAATATTAGGGCTGTACTCTTTTATTTTCATTTCTCAAAAATTAAAGGCTGAGTGTTTCAGCTTGGGATCATTAAGTACCAAAAAATTAGCTGAGTAAAGTGGCTCATAGAACTTGGGGACAATTATCGTTTCTTGCAAAGCTTAAAGGAACTCTAAGTCAAGGTCATTCAGTAAATTTCATGCTAAATGCAAATTCCATTAAGTTTTGTAAAACCATTTTGCACAGCACAAAGTAAAAGATAACTTGCAAACCATTTGGGAAACCTGAAAGTGTGTCAGACTTCTCTGGAGAAAGGCTGTCATCAGGTTTCTGCCCAATACTGGAAGCCACTGCATGAACTGCCCACTGAATCCTGCACCCTCCTCATTCCCCACCCAAAGCCAAGCCCAAAGGCCTCGCAATCTGCCTGCTTCAATTCTTCTGTGCCAGCATATCTGCTAATGTCCCAAGCGGCTCCTTTACAGCCGCGTGATCATCTGTGTATTATTAACTAACCACAAATTAAAGTCGTTACTTGGTGCTTAATTTTATGTAACATTTCTTTGTAATGTGTACAAAAGAAATTTGTTTTAACAGGAGTTTGGTAAATAGCATGTGCCATGATTAATTAGGAAATATGGGTCTGCTGATTGGAAATTAAATGCAGTGCACAATTTTTCTTAAAAATAATTTCTTAAGTGGCATTTCAAAGACATGTGAGTCCTTACCAAAAGAAAAAAAAAAAAAAAAAAAAACGAAGAATGCCTACTGCACTGATGGGCCGAATACCCTGCTGCAAATCTGTTGGATTTCACCTGCTTGAGGAATCACCTGTGTTTTTCTCAAATCTATAGACACGCTACAGAGCAGAGCTGTTTGAAATCCCTTTGGGAACAAGGTAGAGCATAAGTGAACAAAGCAACAGTCAAGGAAATGAGAGAAGACTTGGAGGTCAGTTATATTGTAATATAGTCCACTCCCCACAAACTCCACGTGCTCTTTGTCTTCTTACACACCAAGTGCACTCCCCCATCTAGGTTTGTGCACTCGTTCCCTCTGCCTGGAATCCCAGTCAAGGACCTTTCTAACCCTGCAAGCCAAAGAGCCCTCTCTGTCTCAGGCATTATTGCATCACTGGGTGTAACATCTTACAGAACAAATGGCTCGGTGACACCAGCTGCCTGTGTGTTTCTTCACTGCTCTTCCTCTGCCTCCTGCTGTAGAGTACAAGGTCCGCAAGAGCAAAAACTTGTCTGTCTGTGTTTCCTGGGCCCTAACACTGGAGCAGTCCTTGGCACATTAGGAGGTGCTTAATAAATCTCTGTGAAAAGAATGAGTGGGTTACATTGCTCTCACAGACCAATAATTAGCCATGCTCCTACTGGAGAGAAAGCATAATGGACTTTCAGGGTTTTCTCAAAGGATGGCGCTGGTGCTTGGCACTGAGGTTAGGACCGTGCTTGGAATGCCTGCATCCCATGTCGGCGTGTCTGAACTCATGCCGCGGCTTTGCTCTTGATTCCAGCTTCCTGCTACTGTGCACCTGGGAGGCAGCGGGTAATGGCTCAGGCAGTTGGGTCCCTGCTATCTACATGGGAGACCTGGATTGAGACCCTGGCTCCCGGCTTCAGCCTGGCCCAGTGCAGGCTGTCATGGGCATGTGGGAATTGAACAAGCAGATGGGGGATTTCTCTCTGTCTGTATGTCTGTCTGCCTGCCTTTTGAATAAAAATAAGCAAATTAATAAGCTTTTAAACATGTTTTCCCCAAGGAACAGAAAGACAAATTCAATATTTGTTGGCTAGGCCTTGCAAGGAAATGAAGAAGGAAAATGCCAACAAATTAGCTGATGGGAAGGGCAGGAAGTAAAGATTGTAACTAATGGCTTAGTTTGTGTGCACACCAGCTGAGAAGTGAAGCCTTCAATCGGTTGATACCTTCTGCTTTTGTAAACCCAACAACCAGTGAAGTGTTTCCACTAAAATGATTTAGCCAGGCCACTGTCTTTGCTGATAATGGATTAAAAGATCTGAAGAACTCTCACAAATATTGAGAAAGAGAAAAAATATTAATAGTGGAAGGTTAAGCTTACGATTATAAAATAAACTGAAAGTTGTCACTGTAAACATTAAAAGAAAGAATAAGAAAGAAAGGAGGAGGGTAGTTGGGAGTGTGGGTGGGAGGTAGGGTAGGGTGGGAAGTGTCTCTGTGCTCCTAAATCTGTTTATATAAAATACATGAAATTTGTTCAACTTACATAAATAAAAATTATTTAAAAATTTCTGTACTCACACTCTATTCATTCCCACATTTTGAATCAACTTTCATGTATTTAAAACTGAGTTTTTAGAGTTTAAATTGTGGTTTGCTACATAGAGCTACGAAGAACGAGATAAAAATGCTAAAGTAACATCACAAAGCATTTCTAATAAAAAGAATATGAATTCAGAGGTATAAATTTGCATGTATGAAGGATCTTCAAAAAGTTCTTAGAAAGTACACATACATTATACATGTATATCATATGTAATATATTACACATATAACATATATGTATACATATATGTGTATGTGCATACATGTATGTATGCATATATGTATATACATACATATATTAGATATAATTGTACATGAATTATGCTTGTATAAATTACAGATTTATAAAAAATTATACCAAAGTAAACTCTTCTTTTAATTACATTTTCCTATTAATTTAAAAAGGTGCTCTCATATTTTGGTTTATCCTCAAAACTTAGCAAAATCTCTTTCTTCCCAGAGTCCTGTGCCTTTTGAAACTCTTCTGTAGCTCAGCATTCTGTATCAAATCATTGAGAAGTAACCTAACCATATTAACAAGATTTTATTCCCTAGTTATGAGTGGACTCTGGAAAAATTTTCGTCTCTGATTTTCTCAATGCGTCAGGAGTGAATATACATCTAGGTGGCTCAGTGTGTAATGAGTTGCAATTTCAACATGTTCAAATCCCATCTCTGACATTTCCTGATTGTAAAGTTGGGCAAGATACTTAATTGTTGCAAGTCTGAATTTTTGCATCTGCAAAATGTGCTTGATATAACTCATCCGGATGAAGTGTGAAGATTTGCTTTAATGTAATCATGTGTATCAGTCTTTCCTTTTTACATCTGTATTTCAGAGTGAACTCTAGAAAGTTATCTTATCCCTGCTTATGGAGTGATTCACTCAGGGTTATATTTTCCTAGTACAGTTAGGTGCCACATAATGGCATTTTAGTCAATGACAGACCATATACACAACGGATGCCGTGAGCTTCTATCTCCTGGTGATGTCATAGCCATCTCAGGTTGTGTGAATGCACTCTGTGATGTCACACAACGAGGCAATAGCCCAAGGAGGTGTTTTCCACAACATTCCCTGTCATTAAGCGGTGCACAACTGTATTTATGTGTTTCATTTTTTACACAGAAATTTTCGTCATCCATTTTGAATCTGTCTTGGTATATAGCACAAGAGATAGCTCCAGTTGATCTCCGTGCATATGGCTATGAGGATGTCCTAACACCAACACTCATGAAAAAGTCCATCTTTTCCTTTTGTAACGGAGATGTTACTGTTATCATATACTAAATTTTCATATGCAGTTGGATCTACTTTGGAATTTTCTGTTTTTTTTTTTCCCTTTGTCTATTCTGCCATTATCACCAAGCTTTTAATTTTAGAGGTTTATGATATGTTTTAAAATTTTATTTAAGTTACACATGTATTTTCATTATACATGTATTTCCTATATCAGATCTAGGAACACAGTGATACTTCCTCCCGCCCACACTCCAACCCTTCTTCCTCCTCCCGCTCCCATTCCCACTCTTAATTTTTACAAAGATCTACACTCAGTTTACTTAATGATCAATATGTTTTGATGTTACATATTACTGTTCTTTTAAAGGGATGGGATTTCTTGGCTCTGCAGTCAATTTTTTTAGCTCTAGCAAAAACCCTGATGATAATTTTATTGGCATTACATTAACTGTTTAAATACACGTAGAAATAACAGAGCTTTACGATGCTGAGATTTTCTCTGAACATGGTTTACTTTTCCAGTTGTTTAAGTCTAATTTTGTATCTTGTGAGTATTTATAATTTTCCAATATTGACTTTGAATGTTTATTATTAAATTTACACTGAGATATTTTACTTTGTTTTTAGCTGTCAGGCATGGGGATTTCTGTTCTGTCATATCCTCTAATTGGTTTGGTTTCCACTGATTCATGTTGCTATGTAGTACTGGTACCCTGAAATAGTTAAGTATGTAGTGTTGGGTAAGGCAACGGTGTCACTGAGAACTGGGATTTTCAGCTTGGGTGAGAGCAGGTAGATGTAAAAAGTCTTGTAGCTCTGAAAATAAATCTGCTATAGCAATACGAATTCATAATGTGCTTTACGTTTAAGAGTACACATCTGGGGAGCAGGCATTTAGCCTTGCAGTTAAAGTGCCAGTGTCCTACATTGGAGCACCTGGGTTCATATCCCAGCTCTAGCTCCCGACTCCAGCTTCCAGCCAATGCAGAGGCTGGGAAGCAGTGGTGACCACTCAAGCAGTTGGATTCCTGCCACCCACATGGGCTTGCACTTCAGGCTCCTGGCTTCAGCCCTGTCCATTGTGGGCATTTAGGAAGTGAACCAGTGAATGGAAGTGCACTTCCTCTTAAATAAGCAACAATAAAAAAATTGTAAACGTTTTAAAGTATATATTTTCTAGTTCTGTCCACCCAAAAGCCATCTAAGAGGCAGCCAATCTGACAGCACTTCAGAGACCCTTACCATGTCTCAGAACACTATTTTCCATCAAAAGGAAGACGGCCTCTCAAAGAAGTGGTTGATTCCAGGTCTGAGTCTGAATACCTTATCATATTGGTAACAATAAAGCTATGAAAAACTAGCAGGGTTCTCTCCAAATGATTTGGGTACCAGCTTAAAAAGGATCCAGCTAGGCAGGCAAAAGTGGAGTAATTTGAGCATCTGTAGGAGGATGAAGGAAATGAATGGACACTTTGCAGGTGTACTTCAATCCATAAATTCATTGTGATATCAAAACCTAAACTTATCAATCACCTTTAAAGCATTCTGGTGAACCAATATGTCATGTTACAGGAAAAAAAAGAGACTCAGAGTAGCCGAGGAATAAAGGGAAGTTTCTCTTTATGGAATTTTTCAGCCAATAAATGAGTAGGGAGTGGCAGAATTAGGATCCTACCACTTAACAGCCCCCTAATGTGGTAATAGCCAGGGGGAAAAAGCGCCAATTATTGCTAACCTCACCAAAGAGAGAAAAGGAAAACCTCCTACCAGGAGCACAGAATAATATGCAAGAAATATTCTTGACAGAACAACTGAACCTGGATCTGGTGAGCCTCTAAATCTAACTACCCGGTCACACCCTACAGTGACAGGAGAGCGCATTAAGCAACAGTACAAAGATATAATCAGAACAACCCAAGCTATGGGAAACACCAGGAAAGCCAATATTAATAACAATAGCAATAAACGTAAAACAAGTAAGCAAATTAAAAACAAATCAAATCACAAGACAGATTATGGAAAACCTAAGAATTTTTTTCACATGCAGGTTTATTCATTTGGAAAGGCAGGACAAAAATCATTAGATTTCAGAGCTCTTAATTTGCTTTGGAAACTTCTGAAGAGTTACCCACTGGCAGCCTAACAAAGCTTTTCCATCCCTCTACTCACTCCTCTCTTGGGGTGGGAGTAAGGGTTAGGGGAGGCAGTTTAGGAGGTGGTACTTATAAGACTTTCCAGCTCTTCCCACAAGCAACAAGGTGACTTGGCGTATTCTTTATCTAAAGTTTTTGAGAAAACTGATGAATTATCAAAGAATAAGGGAATTTTCCATTGTAAATAATTTCCAAAGTTAAGAATGGATGATCATCATGCTAACTGAAAAAAGCCAGAGGCAGAAAAACAAATACCACATTTCCTCTTATTTGTGGAAGATAATATATAGAGTATGATAATTGTGTGGATGTCTTATCATGTGGTATATATTTATAAATATTGCTTCACTGGATCATACCATGTACATGACAATATACCCTTCTTTACCCACATTATGGTCATTGTCATGAATCTTTCACTTGGTGATATTAACATCTCCTTTTTCAAGAAAAAAATACTATATGTGTGTATTTACATGATGAGTGCATGTGAAGTGAATGTGGAAAAATGTTAAAAATTGTTGAACTTTAAAATGAAAAAAATTCACCTCCATATAAGAAAGGACGAATGAACTCGGAGTGTAATTGTTCAGTCCCTTTTGCTGACTAGTCTGAGGTATTCTAGCAAAGGAGCTCAGATCATTGGTCCATTGAGACATCAGTGTAAAGTACTCAGTGTGTTTGATTTAAAAAGTGTTGGAAAAGGCATCTCTTGGAGGGGAAGGGAAGTTAGTTTATTACAATGATGGTACTGTAACAAGCACATCAAACAACAACTGACAAAGCAATGTCCCTTTCCTCTTGGCCTGTGATGCTAACTCCACTGCTGTCAGGTTTACAGTCTAAGCAAACTCAACCCAGAGAGCACAGAGTGGTAAGTAGGGCAGAGAAATAAAACCTTTAGCCAGACTTGTGGATGACTTCAAATCTAGGATTCCAGAATCACTACCTTTCTAGTCCAGGCAGTTGTGTGGAGGGGAGGGGGGGGAATGCAGTTTCAAGATGTAAAACTCCATTTTCTGGGCAGTGCAGTAAAATGTCATGGGAAGCTGGTTCCTTTGAGGCATACCATGCAGACAGCATGTCCTTTTCCCTTGCATCCTCCATGGTCGAAGCATGGATGGCCTCCCCATGGACGCTCAGCCACTTCTCAACAGCAAGAAGCCTTTCTGGAAGGATGGGGACAATAATCTTGCTGTAGCTCGTACAATGTTGAGAAGACTGTTACCTTCCAGACTTACTGTCTGAATCACTTAGGAAATCATTTCATAGTCATGCGCAGTGTCTGACAACACCATATCACAGCCATAGACCTAGAATTTCTTGTTGATGGGTGCCCATCTCCCACTTGTGTTCTAGCTGCCTCCGAGGCCTGAGTTTATCTTGACAGTTATAGTATCCCCAATGATGGCAAGGCATCTCTTATCCCATTGGCCACTTACTACTACTACATCATTCTTGATGAGCCTATTGTGGTAGAACCAAGAAAGAAATGTTGTAGAGTTCCAAGAATTATCAGGACATCCCACTCTCCATCAGACCAACTGATGATGAGGTTTGCATCTGTCAATAAGATTATGTAGCTCTAGCATTGTTTTCATACCCACAAAATGCTGTATGTTGAACTGATTTTTCTTATCAGGCAGGTAGAGGGCAGAGGACTATTCTAAGAGGACATAATACAATCCATGTGTACTTCCTCTTCCAGACAGCTGTTCCCAACTGGCAAACCAGAAGGTGACAGGGCCCCAGGTCCTTAGAGTTCCAATTTCAAGCCTCAGGACTCAGGACTGAGCCAATTTGTGAAACTTTTATGATGTTTTGTCCTCAGGACTATGCACTTGGTCCCCTGAAGCCTGGAAGAGGTGGACCTACTTGTCCAGGAACTGCCCGAAGATGCTGTAGCTGAAGCCAGGTGGGTGGTTGTCATGCATTCAGCACTGTACTGGGTCTGCCCTTGGCTTGTCTGGACCAGAACCACTCACTGCCCCAGACCAGCACCAAGAACACGCTCCCTGGAATGAACATCCCAAACATGGCCTCATGCAACTAATGCAGCAGCAGCCACAGGTTTGTGCACGGCCAGTCCTGGGTGCACCTGCCCAGAGCCTGGAGCACACACATGGCTACTCTGAGTGGCACCAGTAGCTACAGGAGGACCACTGCCCATGACCTCAGATCTGGAGCTCTGGAATCCTGCAATTTAACAGAGGCTTTAAATTAACCAATTCTAAAGACTGGGCCATGTTTGGATGCTGATTTAAGAACAACAACAACAAAATAGGTTGGATTTGAAGTAAACCATGATCAGTATGGTATATATGAAAGTCCATGAAATCTGCTGAAGGAATCAGAAAGAATTGGGAGTACTGAGGCTGAGAAACTGGGGCAACGTGAGCTGATGCCATCCATTGCCCACCTATGCAACACTTGTCACAGCCTCGTTTATTTTCCATTGTCTCGAATCTGCCCCTTGGGGAAATAATTTGGTCTAAATAAAAATCTCAGAATAGGGATCCTGGAAAAGATTAGCTATATTAAACCGTGCACTCCAATTCAACTAGAGATAAAACAAGAGAGAAAAGAGACATAGCTCCAAATTCAATTCTCCTATCTTCAGTTATGTTTTATGGAGAACTTATGTCATTCACAAAAGAGATGTAGTTTCCCCAGGGGAGACAGCAGGTGTACATTTTCTCTCAAGGTTATTTAATTGCTGTCAGGAAGACATATGATTAACAAAACCAAATGCTGGAAATATGAAGTATAGACAATTTTAAAGTTGTTTATATAGTTGATTACAGTATATCATACAATGTGTTTATTCGCCGTAAACCTTTCTATCACAAACTGTTTACACACCTGTGCACCGGCATAAACAGCCTACTGCTTAGCTGTGTGTAAATTCCTGGCTGCTGGTATGGCCAGCAGCAGATTTCAGTGGTGGCCTCCCCAAGTTACCTCCTATGCACCAACTTCACACTGATAGTTTGGCCACTTGACTCTGGAGCTGAGACCTGCTGACCTTTAGCATTCCCTGCTTTGATGAGAGCCCTTTGAACTCCAGAAGGAATGCAGTATGGAAATGAAGGGCCTGCTGCACTCCTCCGAGTTCATGATGACATTGCTACTCAAAGTGAGGTCCACAGTCTGTTTTCCATTGGTTCCTATGGACTGAGAGGAAGCATTTAGAACTTTTGAGAGTCACTTGGCAGCATAAGCTTTTGTCTCTTGAACCTTATAATTTTTAAAAAAGGGGACTTTATTATATGTATTTGATGTTTCACTTTAAGTTACTTTTATGGCATTTTGTCAAGTATTAAAGAAAGAACTGATTGTTCACCACTGATAGTTCATGAAGCCCTGCTTTAGAGGGATGGCCTGTGTGTACGCCACATCCCTGGGCTCCACTGTGACACTTGCACAGCTCCAAAAAGGCAGCTAATGGCACAAAGATTGCCCTCCCCAAAGGGTCACTCATTAAAAAAGCAAATATCTAATCTACTACACATATGTTAGGTTCATGCCAGGGGCTGGGCGATCTGATGAAACCAGCCCAGCTGACCTCTTGTCACCTTCTCTTAGACCTTTCAACACCAGTGAGTAGCAACAGTAGCAGTAATATTACGAGGAAGATGAGGAGAAACAGCTAAAAGTTGAACTTACAATGTACCAGGTATTGTCCCAAATGCTTTACACACACACAAACTTACAAATGGTCTTTCTCTCTTTGAAGTGATGTACTCATGTATTCTAACCTATAAGTGTACAAAAAGAAGTACAGCATCAAATCTGCTTACCATAGTTCGTTGTATAGCCATGAAAATTTCCTAATTACTAATTAGTATTAGAATTTCAAGGCATCATGCCAAATATACTAGATATTAATATACTAGTAATTAAGGAATGGAAATTTAATACCTAGGAAATAAGAATTTTGGGTTCAGAGGGCAGAGCTGGAAAAACTATTAATAGACAAACAGCATCCAGTTTTGGGATTTTTTTTTTTTTTTGACAGACAGAGTGGACAGTGAGAGAGAGAGACAGAGAGAAAGGTCTTCCTTTTCCGCTGGTTCACCCTCCAAAGGCCACCACGGCCAGCGCGGTGCAGCCGGCGCACCGCACTGATCCGATGGCAGGAGCCAGGTGCTTATCCTGGTCTCCCATGGGGTGCAAGGCCCAAGCACTTGGGCCATCCTCCACTGCACTCCCGGGCCACAGCAGAGAGCTGGCCTGGAAGAGGGGCAACCGGGACAGAATCCGGCGCCCCGGCCGGGACTAGAACCCGGTGTGCCGGAGCCGCAAGGCAGAGGATTAGCCTAGGGAGCCACGACTCCGGCCAGCATCCAGTTTTGAAAAATAGAGTATGACTTCCTTTCTATGTTTTTGCATTTGAACATTTTCAATCATGAAAGAAACAAAAAATGTATAAGAAATAAAGGCAACATAATAAAACTTGCATTACAGCATAAAGACATTATTCAAGGTCAAATCTTTTGTAAAAAATATTTTTTTACTTATTTGAAAGGCAGAGAGAGAGAGAGAGAGAGAGAGGCCTTCCATCTGCTGGTTCACTCCCCAGATGGCCACAACAGCCAGAGCTGGACCTATCCGAAGCCAGGAGCCAGGAGCTTCTTCTGGGTCTCAAACGTGAGTACAAGGGCCCAAAGACTCGGGCCATCTTCTACTGCTTTCCTAGGCCATAGCAGAAAGTTGGATCAGAAGAGGAGTAGCCAGGACACAAACCAGGGCTCATATGGGATGCTGGCACTGCAGGCGGCGGCTTTACCCACCACACCACAGCGCTGGCCCCAAGTTCCAATCTATTATTTTGTTAGGTTCTGTATTTAACAAAGAGTCTATTTGCTCTATTCCTTTAAGAATGAACCACCTTGGCCGGCACCGCAGCTCACTAGGCTAATCCTCTACCTGCGGCGCCGACACCCTGGGTTCTAGTCCCGGTCGGAGTGCCGGATTCTGTCCCGGTTGCCCCCTCTTCCAGGCCAGCTCTCTGCTGTGGCTCGGGAAGGCAGTGGAGGATGGCCCAAGTGTTTGGGCCCTGCACCTGCATGGGATGCCAGGAGAAGCACCTGGCTCCTGCCATCGGATCTGCGTGGTGCGCCGGCCGCAGTGGCCATTGGGGGGTGAACCAACGGCAAAGGAAGACCTTTCTCTCTGTCTCTCTCTGTCTCTCTCTCTCACTGTCCACTCTGCCTGTAAAAAAAAAAAGAAAAAAAAAAAAAAGAATGAGCTGCCTTAGACTCTGCAAAGGGAGCTGCTTTCTGCCTCCTCCCATTATCTCTATAACAACCAGTGCTACTCCACTGTTGGCAGTCAGATTACCTGCTTAGCTTTGGGATGGTAAAAAAAAAAGGTTAATCACACATAAATTATCAGTATGTTATCATAGAGAGGGATTAAGGAGTTCCCCCAGGGAAGGGTAAATGGGGGCATGCCTACATCCTGCCTCATCTTTCCATAGCCTTTGCTCCTCCTTGGGTTCTATGGACAAACTGGCACTTATCTATGCGGGGGTATGGAGGGTTCCAAATCCACATGATTAGGAAGATGTTTTCTCCCAACTGACTGAACTCTCTTCTCCTTCCCATAAATTTAAAACCCAGTAGTAAATGCTAATCCCAATCAATTCACATTCCCTGGGAGCCCGTATTATTCCAGGCCATGATTCCTGCCCCATGAGCCTCATCCTAATTAACCATGAATCTTAAGAAGGCCTTCACATTAACTCTGTGTACCCTTGGAGATGCGGCCATGATTATAGGGCTCCTTGTGAAGGTGGAGAATCAGAGGGGAGAGAGGCCCAGTCAGTCACAGAGTGAGTTCGTGAAGAACCAAGAAGAGAAGGACATCCGTGGAGATATTTCCAGAAGTCCCAGTTCTCTCCCTCCTTCCTTCCTTCCTTCCTTTCTTCTTTTATCCTGCCTCAGGTTTATTTTTATAAGTAGCACAGGAGAACACCAGCCCATGCAAACAGTAGCCTGGGATCACACCAGTCCTCTTGTCCTCACATTGGCAGAGAGAGGTATCAAATCTGGAGCCTTTGGAATGTGGCTGGGCACCTCTAGGAACATGATCTAGGATCTAGAGCCACAGTCATAGTCAAGACCTCGGTTTGAGCCTTGACCTTGGCCTTAGCCTTTGGTCAACAGAGCCTGAAACCCTTGGCAATTTGGGCATGAACACACTTCCTGAGCTTAGGGTGGATGGCGCAGGCGAGTTGATTGAATGCATGGCTCATGTTCATTGGAATCTTGAGCTTGCCTTCTTTGGACTTTACAAGGATTTTGATAGCCTCTGGTCATGGCCTTGGCATTGTTGGGCTGTATCTTCAGGCTCTTCTTGTGAGCAGATCTTGATCAAGTACATGTTTCTCAGAACTTGCAAAACCCTATGCAATTAATATCTTTGTTATACAGGTTTTTTTTCATGCTATTTCTCTTCCATATTCAGGGCTAGTTGTGTATGCTGTAATTCTTAGACTTAACCATAGACACAGGCTAAAACTCCTAAAGTCGTCAAGAGAAAAGTGACACAGTTAACTTTTTTGTGTTGTTACTTACGTCTCTATTATAACAAGTAGAATATCTCATTAAAAATGCCTTTAAAGTTGTCGTTTTGTCTTTCCAACATGGTGATGAGATAGGTATTAGCACTTCCATTTTACAGGTGAAGAAACCAACATCTAGGAAGCGTAAGTCCCTCCCCAGGCTCATACCTCATTGGTACACAGGCAGAAACTTGACAGGTGTCCTTTTTCTCCCTGCCCATGGAAGCTGCCTTTATTGTTTTTTCTTGCCTTTTTTCTTTGGGATGTTTCACAGTCAAATTTAATTTCTCCAGAACTGAATTCCTGAATCTTTTCTTTCTCCCATTTTCTGTATAACAAATCTGGGAGTCATCTTTGATAGCTTCTCTCTCTCGTTTTCCTGTGTATAATCTATAACCAAGTCAGAGTGATTTGGCCTCCAAAACATTCCTTTTGTTACTAGTCTTTCCAATACCTCATTCAAACACTCTGGATATTTACTTGTTGAATAAATGTTGGATTAGAAAGTGTCCAATGAAGGAAGATACCAGAAAGACACAGTAGTTGGGAAGTGAGATAGATTTCCTTTTCAAAAATAAATATCTTGAGAAGTTATTTTTCCCGAAGAAAATAAGGAAAAAATAAGTTTGTGGTCAGCATATTTGCTTTAATATATTGGGGAGTATCAGTAGTAGTCACAGTAATTTCTTAAATTTGCGTTTTAATTCCTCTAAGTAAAACTGAGATCTTTTCTGAATCAAGCAATTCAAATTAAATGCAGTGCCATTTATTAACAAAAGAATCCAAAGCTTTAGGTAGATTATACAGTTTTCCTCTCACAATCACTCTTAAAAATAGGCAAATAGATGTTTTCACAATTTGTGGATGGGAAAATTGGGTTCAAAGAGACAAAGTGACTTGCTCAAGGTCATACTCAAGGTCATACAACTGAGTCTGGAGTCCAGGATACCCGTACCCACAAAGGTGTTATTGTTGTTTTTAACTTTATTTATTTATTTGAAGGTCAGGAATATAGAGAAACAGAGAAAGAGAGAGAGTTCACATGCACTGGTTCACTTTCCAAATGCCAGCAACAGCCAGGACTAGGGCAGGCCAAAGCCGCGAGCCGAGTGCATACTCCAGGTATGTCCCTTGGGCAGCAGGGACCCAATCACTTGTGCCATCACTGCTGCCTCACAGGGTCTGTATCAGCAGGAAGCTGGACTCAAGAGCCAGAGCCAAGGATGAGACCCATGCCCCCTGCCTGCTGTGGGGTATGGACACTTGGCCCAGCAGTGCAGGTGCCCACACCCAGACAGGTGTTTTTCCCCTAATAGGCCCTGCTAACCTTTCTAGTGCATCCTCTTTTTACATTTTAATGCTAAGACAGCTGAAAAATAGCAAACAGGAAATTCAGTGATAGCAGCAGCCTGTGGCACATGCACTGTGGCCCAGAGACCTCGCGTGTGGTGGTCTGGTGAGCTCGTGGTGGTGGTGGCATTGCTCCTCTTCCTCCCCCTTCCCTTCCTCTTCTTTCTCTTCCCCCTCTCTGAGACAATGTGTGGGCTCCAAAACATCAAAAACAAATAGATCTTAATATGCAGTTTTCCTTGTTGGTAAAATGACAGTTCTGAAGAGAAAAAAAAATCGTCATGACATATTTCCATTCTCCTCTCTTGCACACCGATTCTTTTTGCTCTAAATACTAATCCTTCACTAAAGGGCTATGAATGTTGCTGAATCGCTAATCTTCAAAATATTTTCTGAAATGTTCTTTTCTCTTGTGATATCAGAAAGCCGATATTCTAAAGAAATTCCAGAAGAAATCTAAAGAATTTTAAAATTTACTGGTTAACATAGATTTGATTGGATCACAACAGACAATCTTTCTGGTTATTTCTTTGGAGCCTAGGCAAAGTGTTTATTTTCTTTCCAAGTCTATGTGGTTGGAAAATTTACCATGAGCTTCTCTAAACCAGGGCTTTATGGTAAAATGCACTCCTACATTTGCAGACAAAGATAGCAAGTTAGGAAAAATCTCTCAGTGATGTGGTTGAAAATGAATGTTTGAGCAATTCTTCAGCAGCAGAAAAAAGACTCCAGTGTTTACATAATCCCAATGTGCATACATAGCTTCTTCTATATTTTCTTGTTAAAACTCACCTGGCTTTGCTCAAGACTCCAAATACAGTGAATTCTAGACAGCACCTAATATTTATTCATGCCATTGTCAAGAGCATCTTTGCAGTTCTTGCCAAGGTCTGTCATTGAATGTGTTTATCCAGCTGCATGGCGAAAATATAATACAAAGTCATCATTTTACTCAGCCACCTACTCAATATTTTCTTCTGTGATTAAATTAACTCATAAATATTACACTTTTAATGCCAGAAAGCCATGGTTCATCCAGCCAGTTGAATGCCTGTTTGTCCATTTTCTAATGTTGCCGGGCACACAGTCATTTCATTAGAGAGTTTGAAATAATGAAAATCATTGCATTTACTTAACACGCACAATCAACAGAGCAGGACCCTTCCAAGAGCTCCTTTATGATGCAGTGCAAGGCCACGGAAGAAATTTTGTAAGGAGCACGGAGGAGCTGTGGGAGCCGTGTTGAAGGTGATTTGGCCACAATAAAAACAAATCTGCTGTGATTGTCTAAAGCCAAGGACAGAGTTCCGGCTCAATTTGCAGGTGGCACAATTTCTTGCTCAACCAAGTAAGGTTGCAAATAAACATACACATTTTGAGCTTACTTGTGCTTGATTCACTACCAGACTGTGCTCGTGAGCCATGCAGCCTGCTTCCATGTTCTCTGCCATTTTTGAGTTTGGTTTTCTAAATCAGCTTCAAGATGGCCTTACCTGCTCGTCTTCATCATAGTCTGAAGACTGAAACTTGTGGGCAAAAATTTGCCTTTGCCCTTTAAGGCTTGGGCTGGTGAGAGCAGGACAATCTGCATCCATGTGGATGCCCAGCCCTGGGGGCAGGAGCCATATCTCACGGGACCCTGATCAAATCACTTTCTGAATGAAATATGTATGGGGGCACTGCAGGGCAGTTAACTTTTCTAGAATCATACCCAAATCTGCTCAGTCATTCTGGGACTAGCCTTGGTTAGCAACTGCTTATAATGCCAATGCTTTTGGAAACTTTTTACAGTCTTTTTTTTTTAATCTCAAAGATAAAACTTAAAGGGGCTTGAAAAGTAGGTTTTAGATGATCACACAATAGCCTGATTTCAGTGGTTTCAGTTATGTGCATTTTACTTTATGTGCACCCACTGAAATTAACCAAAATTAATCCAGATTTGAACAAAGACTTTTTTACAGATACAAATGAGCCCTAACTTTCAGGACTACTCCACGCAATGCACTAGCTGAAGCGTTTGGAATGCATTGGCCCTGGGAGGCGAAGAAGTTATGGCAAACAACATATGGGTTTTAAAATCTGGAACTATCCAAGACTGAACAAGAGAGCTATTTTCATTTTACTTGTTCTTTTTTTTTAGAAGATGGATGATTTCTAATCACGTTTTATTCTCATCTTTAGAGCTGGATCCTGAAAGATCCAGGTTGGTTGAAGACTGCTGGTGAGTGTGCAGCTTTGTCCAACGATTACCTAATGCATGTGTGTCATCTGCTTTCCCTGTTGTGAGAAAACACACTGAGGAAATGTGTAAGTCCACTGAATTGTTCCCAACTCTTTATTCACCTTTCAGCATGCTAGTTCCTTCCCTTGGCGTTGATATCATTATGCATTTGTCAAAGATAGACTGTCACTTTAGGGCCTCTATTATGTGCAAGAATTGGCAGCAAATTTTGCCACTGGGATTTGCTTATATCCTCTGTATGTTATTGTGCTTCTTTGGCATTCAGTAAATTCCATACACCCACTTCTTTGATGTTCATTCCAACCCCTAAATGTGGAAACAATGACTGAAATTTTGGATCAAAGCGCTGTGTGGATGGCAGGCAACCCAGCACTCTGATAATTCACTGGAACAGAGAGCGCCTCCCTCCCCCTGAAAATCTAGGCCAATGGCCCTCCAAGAACAGCGTGGCTTCCCTATGCAAAGTCACGACAGGAAGTAAAGAAAACAACTCCAAGGTTTTAGTTTAAAAAAAAAAAAAAGGAAAGGAAAGAAAGAAAAGAGACTCAACTGGATGGCGCTATTGAAGCTCATGGTCATTTCTAAGTATAGAGAAAGCTAACTACCGTTCCAGTTGGTTTCCCCATTTCCTCTCCCCACCCCCACCCCACTGGCCATGCTCCCGTTAGCACTCGAACTGGGCCAGGCCTTTCCAGATTTGGAACAGTCTCCAGATCTAATAATGTGTAACGTCAGCTGCACAAGATGGCCCAGATTTTTCAAATGGATTTCTTAAGGAAGAAGGAAAGGGTCCAGGAATGAGGAATTTTTAAAAAGGAATTGGAAAAAAAATCAGAACCACCACAGTTTTAGCTAGTAACTTTCACAAACTGGAATTAGCTGTCTGGAGTGTACTTCCGATGTTTGCTTTTGCTTTACTCCTGGGATGCTAGTGCAAATAATTACTTCATTCAATTTATTTCACAGGTCAACTTTGACTCATAAAAGCATTAAAACAGGTAACCCCCAGGGGATGCTGGGAAGACAGATGAGCAAATAGATATGAAACTGTTGTGAGCAGTTTGGGGGTAGGCCACTTTATAAATCCAGGGTATTTTATGATTATGCCTCCACTTCACCCCATCTGATATCCAGAATGTGCTAGTTATAATTAATATGCAGTGTTGCGAACTGTTTTAAAAATACTGCAGTCCTTTTAAGTGTAGTGAAGAAAATAATTGTGTTTGGGGGAATCTCATCCAGGGGAAATTAGAAGAATTCCCAATAGAGGGGCATAATTGAGACGTGGGATGGCTGCTCCTGTTCAGTCCAAAGGTAGAGCACAAGGAGGTAACTGACAGCTCTTAAAATGCCAGTTTCAGATTCTCTCTACATGGGAAATGTTTCCTGCCACACATGTGCAACAGTGACATCCAGTGGTTGCAGAGGTAATTACAAATGTATCTTGCTTGAAAATATAAAATAGTTTTGTATTATAATCAAATCTTCCTTGTTGGCCAGTGTTGGTTTTTATTCCTCATCCGGTCAACAACGTATGTCAGTAACTCGGGCTGTATGCCAAGTAAAGCCACATTCTCTCCGTTTTCTTGCTAAATAGTTTCCGGAGTCTGTTCTGTTAGTATTATTTACCTGTCTTTTACTTTTACAAAAATTGCAGTAGTTCTACTCTGAGGGTCTCTCCGAGAGACCCTAAGCACATGTCCACCAACGTGGCATCTTTTTATAAGTGTGAATGATAGGGTGCAGCCACCGCCCTGCCCAGCAGGCATAGAAACTGCACTTCCCCTCTGAAGTACGCAGGGGGGGTCATCTGCGATTGCGCACATTTTCCTGGTTGTAGAATTGCTTAAAGTATTCATCGGATTTTCTTTCCAGGTCATTGAAGATGATGAGAACGAAGAGGAAAGAAAAAATAAAGGAGAGAAAGGAGAAGAGGAAGGAAGGGAAGGAAGAGGAGAGGAGAGGCAGAGAGGGAGAAGAAAAGAAGTAAGGGAGGAGGGGAGGAAGAAGGGAGAAGGAAGAGAGAGAGCGGGAGGAAGGAGAAGGGAGAACAGGACTACTCATTGATCTTCATTTTGGCAATAAGACCACAGATATCAGCCTCCAAAAAGTGTTCTTTTATCTAACTGCACTCCTTCCACTACCAGGCAATGAACTAAGACCAAAAAAAATTTTTTTTTCATTTAAAAAAAAAAAAAACGCAAAAGAGTCTTGTTTGCTGCAAAAAACCTTGAGTAGTGCCACTGTAAGATGCTTCAGAAGTGCTGCGTCTTCTGTCAGGGCCAAGCCTGGGAAGGCAGATCAGCCTGCCTGTGGTTCTCGTTCACGGCAGGCAGAGCACCGGGTGGCTGCTTAGGGACGGCACTCACTCACAGCATCCCCTGAGGAGCTATTTCTCACTCTCAGACTCCGTATGTGGTGGAGGGCTTTTCTCCTCAGTTCCTCTGTCTCTCTAACAAGTTCTGCAGGCGGGAAGAACTGAGAGACATCAAATTGCACTTTCTCCTTGCTAAAGTAGAAAAAGCAAAAAAAAAAAAAAAAAAATCTACCAAATTCCAATAGAAAACAGTAACATAGACATACAATTGTTGAAGGCTCCGAATGCCTTTTAGCTAGTAAACCTTATCCTCACTATGCCCCAAAGAAGAAAACCATCACAGAAAACGTGTTCAATGGACGAAGTGTGTGTGTGTGTGTGTGTGTGTGTGTGTGTGTGCTCACGCACATGTGCAACCTATGATTTGCATTAAAGAGTCAGGACACAGAGAAGGAGATGGTCTCCTTTCACGCTGGGAAATGGTTCCCATTTGTGTCAGTGAGAGTTAGGGGCGAGGCGCATTGAGACAGAGCAGGTGAGTCCACAGCCTTGAACCAGGTCGGTTTGCTTTCATAAGGGCTTTGAACTGCGAGTACTGGATTCTGGAGATTCTGCAGAGCAGGGATGCCGCCCTCGGTCCATCTTCCCTGGACCATGCCTCTGCCTCCTGGCTTCTCTTTGTCGCTTTTGTAGCAGGATCTCATCGGGAATATACGGAAGATTAGCAGGCTTGGGTCTTGCCCCTCCTTTTAATTCTGCAGGAGCCTGGCTCGGCTGGCTCTTATCTTCTGCACCCTGGAACCCTGGCTGGATGATTTCTGGAGTTGAGCCAGAGCCCCGTGCAGAGTGAGAATTGAGCCTTCCCTTAACAGTGTGGGGGGCCTCTCCCCCAACACCGCCGCCCACGGCCACCGCACTACCAGCTCCTGCCAGTCTGAGGAGCAAGAGGCTGGCATAAAGAATCAGTTCCCTTCCTTCCTCCTTAAAGAAAAAAAAAAAAAAGGCCTGCCTTGCAAAGTCCCTTCACTGTTTCAGAGCAGGGGGAAAAAAAAAAAGCAGTTGCACAACACGCACTCTTCTCCTGGTGTATAGCTCCCGGGTATCATTTTACTACAATATATAATCTAATAATCCATTTAATTTCTTTAGAGAGATGTTATATATACAGGTGGCATTTGGATGGAATCACATGCCATAAACCTGTCTGCTCCTATCCGGGTGCAGAATGCAGAGGAAGAATCTATTTTACAGGCCTTCTCGAATTTTTACATGGTCAATTGGCTGGTTTTTGTATTCTGGAACATATCAGAGCATCTGCAGGAAAAAAAAATATATACATATAAATTCTATAAAACGGTGGCAGGATTTCTGATTTACCGAGAGTGCTTGTTTGAATTTTCACAAAAATACTTAGCTATATAGGACAATGTATTAGGCGTATTCTTAAAGGTAAATAACTGCAACCAATAAAAGTTTGGCCCATAAAGGGTCCCATCTTCTACTAGTTTTCTGCACCGAGAATTACTACCAGTATAATCACGGCTCCCTGCACACTAATATTTCCTCTGATACAGTATGATCAATGTTGTGGAAAAACATTTATTATATTTCTTCTAGCTACTTAAAGGCATTACTGAATTATGGGCATCGCAAAACGAATCCACTGTGCATTTTTTCTTTATGTGACGTTTTTACAATCTTCATTTTCTGCTTTGCAGCCACTGAGCTATAGAGATCCACACTTCGTCCCTCTCACAGCTGCCACTGCGGCCACCCTCTCCTTTCTGCTTTATTACATCGGAAACGCACTTCATATGATAACCTTCCTTTTCATTCTGCACCGGCCTCTTATTAGAAGGGAAGAACTTAGGCAAGAAATTAAACACTCAGTGTGGTTAATAACAGTTGCTCGTCTCCTTAGCTAATAAAGCTGGTGAAGTTTAGACTGAGATAACGGACAAGGGGCCGGGATAGCATTTCACAGACTTATTCCAGGATGGCGGATGGGCTCCGACTGGGCGTGAGCTTTGCAGTTTTGACATTTAGCGAGTTTATTAACATCTGTGCTTCTGAGGCACCTCGCCCACAGGGTCTGCAGCTGGGAGAGAGTGCGTCCAGCCAATGGCCCGTGTCTCGGCCCCTGCCAGGGGATGAATCAATTAGCAAGGGAAGCAGTGATGCAAATGTGCTGGGGTCACTTGGGATGCTGTTTGCCTTTCTGACAGAGAAAGCGTGCCATAAATAACATCACACCTCAGGAAGCCATTCCCGGAGGCCCCGATGCCAGCGGGGCTGCTGTTGGGGACGGAAGGAATCGGAATCGTTGGCTCATTGTGCATACTTCCCCCATCTCAGTCAATGGGAGATTTGTAGTAAAATCAAAGTATTTAAAAGGAGGACAGTGTGTGGTAACAGAGGCATGTTCAGTCATCTTTTAGTACCACAGCCCATGATTTATGACCCAGAGTTACAGCCAACTTTATTACAAAAATGACTTCACCTATAATAACCTTCTGCAGGGCTCTCTGGAGAATGAGGTAGTGGCCCACAGCATTAGAATCTGGCAAGTATGCACAAACAATTCCTGCCTCTGTCTCATGTCCCCCACGCCCACCCCCAGAGAAGGCTTCCCCCCACACCTGCTGGGAGAACTGGGTTTCTCAGCAAGGTGTTGTGCTTTTGGTGGGAGGATTTGCCTGCATCAGGTGTTTGTAGGAACTCAGGGAGCTGCCTCCTGGCTCCCAGGAGTGCCTCCCCCTCCCTCACCCGGTGCCCTGAGGAATAAGGAGCAGAGGATGCCCACTCGCCCTTCACTTCCTTCTCTGTGCTCCCCCCACGATGTTCACCACTTGAGATCACTGAGCGCACCCCCCTCATCCTTATAATTGCCATGGGAACCGACAGCTGCACTAAAACTGCCAGGGCTGGGTGTCCAAGCAGGGTCCCCTGGGCGTCCCAGGATCTAGGAACTGGCCCTCCGTCTTGTTAAACTCTCGTGTCAGTTCCTAGCGATTGTTTTAAATTTACATCCTCAGAGTGGCTTAGTGGGATTACGTGTCCATTTGCATTAAAACAGGTTTCTGTCATTAAACTGCCATACAATAAGCTTCCTTGGGACAAATTAATGAGCTCTAAATATCATCAAGTAGAAGTTCACTTCACCACAACAGCCAACAAGCAGGGGCCGAAGGCAGCAGCTGCCTCGAATCTTAGCCCAGGAGAACTGTAAGTGCCAACCAGAGAAAGGGCTTGGGCTGCTTCTGAGCTGCAAGGTGAGTGTTCCTGGTTTACAGCTGCTGGGGGGCTGTTGGTGACACTCGAGCCACTCACCCACAACCTTGCAGCCCACCTCCTCCTCTTCCTATTCCAAATATACCTTCGGCCTTGACCTTGTCTGCAGAAGTGAACTGATGAGCCGGTGGCCTCTTTCCTCTGAGACAGTGTCTCAGCCTCATTGGCTTTGCCCTGTGATTTGTCTGTGCTCGAGGAGCTTGTCTGTTTCTCTGTAGCTAGCGGGCAACGTGCAGGCGGCACAGCCCCACTTGTAGCTTGCATGAGGTGCCCCTGACTCTCACATGCCTGTAGGACGGGTTCTGGGCCATCTGGCCTGTTACTTGTGGGCCTAGAGCCTGAAATGCTAGCTAGTCTTGTTAAAGAACACATTTCCTAGTCATCCAGGAGCCGACTAGGAACAGGGGACAGTTTGTATTGGCAATGCTTGCCCTGACAAATACATACATGTCTCGAAGTAGAAATTTTTCACCAAAAGCAAATAAATAATCCCTTACCCTTGTCTTATGTCAAAGAGGTAAAACTGGCTGCTTGTCAGACTTCCTGGTCTACACAGGCTGTGATCTCATTTCTGTGTAGCCTTAATGGGGACAGCGATGTATGATGGAGACACTGCTGTATTTAGGAATGACAAGATGGGCATTATTAATAGCTTAATTGACATTAAGGCAATTACCCCTACCCTTATTACAGTTTGTAGAATTACACAGAAAATATTGGCTGAGGCCTTTTTTTCCCTAGAGCTACCCAAGGATACAGCATTTTATTTCATGCCAGATCCCAGCTTTGACATTAGATACTTAGCCATAGAATGATTCCAGTAAATCATTATAAATGCATTATAATAAAGATGTTATGAGCTATCAGATATTAACCCCCAACCCCTAAAGAGAGATAAATAGTCCAGTCGCATGATTCCCACTTTTGTTTCATAAGAAATAAGCTTTTGCAAAGAGCAACTGACTAATGAATTATAAAATGGTGTGTTGAGCTCAGATAATTAAACAATGCATTTTAGTGTCTGGTGCAGGATGAACACTAAATCATACACAAATAAAAAAAGGAAAAAACCAAAACCCCAAGCCCAACTCGTATTTTCAAATAGCATTGAGTTTGGTCTGCAGTCCAGAAATGCTTCACCTCTCTTCTTATCTGATTAGAAAGGTATATCAGATACAAGATCAGGATGCAGAAGAAGGTAAACCAAACCAAAAGTCAGAACAGGAGTTCTGGAGGTGCTAATTTCAGATAAGCCTACATGGTTATTTTAATGGAGATTTTACAAAGAGATTCCATTTTCCCTACAACATGTCCATGGGGCAAAAGTCTAGAAGAACCTGGAAGATTCCAAGTGTCCTTATATTGTCCAACTTTTGTATTTTGTCTCTGAATGCAAAGTAACGTGTATTAGTGAGGTCAGCGGAGAAGGGTGAAAATTAGGATATTGATGGTGATCTTGGCCTTGCAGCGTCAGAAGGCAAATGCATGCTCTAAACTCTTCCCCATGCTGGGGAGGTAGAAGGGTGGGGAGGGAGGCTGGGTTCCCCAACAGGGCTCCACCTACTGATCAGTGTTGGGTCTCCATGCCCTTTTCTGCCAAGGCCCCCATGCAGGGCTGGTTTGCCATCGGCTGCCGTTCCTGCCTTGGTACTGATTTGCTCCGTGGTTTGAAGCTGTGCTCCAGTGTGTCTGGAATATGTGTTTTCATCTTCCAGCCTCTCAAAGACTTCCTTGAGCCAGTCTCCTGTTTCTTGGTCAAACAACACACCATCCAGGACTGTGTGGCCCAAACTAGCCTCTGTGTGGTCATGATCACCTGTGCCAAACAAGGCTTCCCTGGGGCACTTGATACACAACACACCCCTTGACCAGTCCTCTCTTATGCTCCAGTCAAGCTGGGCCACACAGCCCAGTCCTCCTTCCACTTCCCCAGTCCCACGTGTCGGACCCTGTAGGTTAGTTGATCTTTTGAAGGCTTATTCTCTTCTAATGTGAAAAGAGGTAATAATAATGCATATCCATAGGGTTGTGTGAACATTAAATGAGATCACTTATGTAATGATCTAGCTACACAAGGTAAGCCCACAATTTAATTTTATCTAATTTTAGTTATCTTATATTTTTTCCTATCCTGAATCTCTTCTCTCCACTCTTTTGTTTTTATTAATATTTATGTATTACAGAAACAGAAAGAAAGAAAGATATACAAACACAGAGCTCCCTTCAACAGATTCAGTCTCCAAATACTCGCAATGGCTGGGTTTTCTCGTGTCTTGATCTTATATTTGATATAAGCCAGGATCCAGGAAAACAATCGAGGCCTCCCATGTGTATAGCAGAAACACAATTATTTGAACTATTACTGTTTCCTCCTAGGGTGGGAAATGGAAGCCAGAGGCAAGCATTGAACCCAGGCACTCTAATGTGGGACACAGGTGTCTCAACCACTATGCTAAAAGCCTACTCCAAGTCTCTCTCTCCCTCCTCTCTCTCTCCTCCTTCCTTTCCCCTTCTCCCCCCACCACGTCTTCCCTCCTGCTTTCTTCCTCCACTCCTCCCCATCTTCTTCTACATCATTTTCTCTCATACATACATGTACATGCTTACAAATTCCCAAAGGCAGTCTCATTTGAACATGTCTTGCTATATCTAGCACAGTGTTTTGCTTGTGGAACACACACATACATGCTTGCTACACGGAACAATATTAATAAGTTAATAACAGTTAATGTCTTCAACTACTTAGTATGAGCCAAGCACTATGCTATCAACTCCTCATCTAATTCTCACAAATATATGAGATAAGTACTCTTTTAATCCTCATAAGACTTAAAGATGTTATGGTACTTGCCCCAGGCCACACACACTCAGCAAGTGGACAACCTAAATGCAAGGCCAGAATCGGCCTGGATTTTGGAGTCTCTGTTCTTAACCATTGCTATGTCAGGCTGATTTTTCTCAGATTTTCCCCATTTCAGACTGAGCCCCATCGAGGAAACAGTCATGAGCACACACTCACTCACAGGACATTGATTTTGGAGTTCTAAGAAGTCCAGATGTGTGCATTACCTCTAGCTTACTGGTGCCCAAAAGTCACTTACTCCCGGGACATTATGTAAAGCCATCCAAAAAGACTGTACTGTTCCAGACACCATAAAGTTAATTGTACTTTGGGAGAAGGTGTCTGTGGTAGATGAGGGGCTTGGTTATGTAGTCCTATTGCTGGCCACAATGGCTGGAGCTGTCCTGTCATGCTTGACACCCTGGCTTCCTGGCAGCCTCACCCTGGCTCATTGTCACAGGTGAGGGATGCCTCCCAGTCTTGGCTCAGAACACTTATGCTCCCTAATGACCCAAGACTCACAGACCCCACACATCCCTTAATTAAAGAAGTAGGTTAAGAGGTGTATTTAGGATTAAGGATGAATTATACTATTAATTTAAGATGGACATTCTATTAGATAACAGGCCATGCATGAGTTTATTAAAAATGCTGCCTTCATGAACAAGGATCCACGGACGAGGTTACCCTGAGGTGGCTGTGTGGCCAAAGGCACCCTCACAGAACTGCAAGTGAAGGAGCTAGGAGTTCAGCCTGCTGCTGCCAAGCGCAGGCTGACTACTTATTGTACACTTGGCCTTCAACCACAGAAGCCAGACGTTTAGGGCTTTCCACAGTCTTCATTTCAAGCTTGATCATCCCAAGGGCTGTAGTGCACACTACTAGAACAACAAAGAGTCAACCACCTGCCCCTCCCAGGCACACAGATGCTGTACTCCTTGGCTCCTTTGCAGTTGTATAGACCATGTGATCTGTCCATGTGTTGTGAGCAGAGCTACTACATTTCACTTCCAGGCCAACGTGTTTGATTATCTGTGGGAGACACTCCAGATCTCTTTTTCCCTGCAGAATTGATCTTGGAATCATGAGTTGAGAAAACAGAGTGCTCAATATCCTGAATTCCTGAATGGGTTGGTGGAGCCGAGTCCTCCACGGCTCATGTTAGACATGTAGCATGAACAAGAAATAGACTTTTATTGGGCTAAACCACTGACATTTGGAGGTGATTTCTTATCTAAAACAAAACCCAACCTGTCCTGACTAATCCAGGAGCTCTTTGTCCAGAAAATAGAGCCCTCTTCCAAATCATAAACCCTTACCCTTTTTCCAATACCTTTCTTCACTCATTAAATGCCTTGCACATTTCTTCATCCTTTTGGTCTACTCAGAAGCCTAAAACTGCCACAATGACCTTGAAATAGGCAGAGTGATGGTTTGTCGTGTATCCATGTATAAATGGACTGTGGAACAAATGAAGGAAACAAGCTTGACCTTTGGAACATATCATGGCATTATGTGATAATGAAAAAAAAAGGAGGAAAAGCAGAGAAAAAGGAGAAACAATAAAAAGTGAAGAAATGTAGAATAGAGAGTAACACAAAATATAGGCCATTTGTCTCAAGTTAGCTGTAGCCAATGATTGCAGTCGGCTGCCTGCCCAGAAGACTTCTCTCGGGATGTCTTTGATCCTCAATGGCTGTGCGTGTACATGCCTGGTAGGAAGGGTGAGGGATGAGTCTCCTTTATATCATCTTGGAAGTATGTGTTACTATAACTGGTCTATGGCTTTGAATGGGCATTCCATCACACATTAAAAGGCAATACAAAAAGTGAGAAGGGAGCTAGAAATAAATGAGTTTGAATAGCTCTTCATAACCTTTAAATCCGAGTCCTTGAAAAGAGCCACTGACTATGAGGTCAGAGCAATAATTCTTTGTCCTAGAAACAGGACATCACTGATAACCCAGAGCAATCTATTTAAGAAACTGTTTCAAATAAATTGGTTGGAAATGTCCTTGTTTACTTTCCCTCCGTCTGGACAGAACTGGGGGTGCAATCAGTACGGTGGGGCGGTGGGAGGTGAAAGCAGAGGAATTGGATAAAATTTGCTGAATATTTTTGCAAAACTTCAGATATGGCGAAAAGTACAATGTATAGGCATAAAAAAGGAGAGCTGTGAGTCACTCCACTGCTGAAGCCAACTGGGAATCCCAAGTAGAATACTCACCAAGTTATGGAGTAAATAATTTTTTTCCTGAAATATACAAAATGTCTGTGGTCACACTGCCCACATTCAAGTATACTCAGAGGTAAAATTCCAAAACTACTGAAGGAAGTTGGTCCCTTCCCCCTGGGGGGAAGTAACTGCATCTGGGATCTCCTTTCTGTTGGTTTATTTGTGCGTGTTTGCTCACATGCAAAGCTCAGATGTCCAATGAGATGAGAACAGACAACACTGAATAAACAGAAATCTAATCCATGGAAGAATAAGAAGGATGGCTGGCACATAAAACAGGTAGGAAAATCACATCATATTTTAGGAGATCTCTGTGGACCACGTCAAAAAGCAAGAAAAATGTTGGTCCATCCTGGTTGCAGGTTTAAACAGAAGGATCATGCCTTGGCATCAACATCTTCCAAATTCAAATCCATCACCTTCCATCAACCTGTCATCCCAAGCTACATTCCTCTCCCATTTCTTATCAAAACAACATTCTTATTTCCCTGGCTTCTCTTCTAAACTGTGAGTCTCTTTCCTACTTTGCTCTTCATTCAAACACTTCCCCTTCAAAATCTTTCCTTCTTATCTCCTCCTAGCCTGGGCATATATTAGTTGGCCTACCTATTTCTACATCATTGCCTTCCTACTGGACATATAAAACAGGAATAATGAAATACTTTTCCATACTCCAAGGCAGAAATGATGACTCTTATAACAATGACCTTACAGACTAGATTTCACAGACAGTTCAGATTTCATGTGATTTTGTTATCTTTCAATAAAGTCAATTCGTAGAATTCAATATATTTAGGATAAAGGTTGTATGAGATTACCTATTTTTTTTTTATCTAGCATTTCTTTTCCCCCTGTGAGTTTCCTCCTCCCTCATTCAAGCAGAGAGAGAGATGTCTCTGGTCTTTCATTCAAGGAAGCACGTGATAGATGGCATTAAACAGAAGGAGAGTTCTCTTCTAGGCTTGCCTATTTTCAAGGACTGGCTCCTTAGGGAAACAAAGACAGCTCAGAGGCAAAAGGCTTGAGGGAAAACAAAAATACAAAATAGACTCTACTCCTTGACCTCCTATTGTGAAAAAATCCTCAGCATTGATGAAAAGGGAAGATTGAGATAATCCATGGGAACAGAAATGTTGGTGGGCCTGGGTCCCCAAGAATAATGACTTAGGTCCTGCTGGCCAGTTTTAGATATAGTATATGGGCAAAACCCCCAAAGAAGTGTACAGTAGAGGAGAAGGGACTAAAGGTTGGTAAATCTGTATAATCACTTTGCGGATTAATTTGGTACCATTTGGTAAAATAGAAATGGAAACTCAGGAGAAAAATTTCCACCAGAACATACAGAGATTTGCATAAAATGTTTATTGCATATTTATTGCAGCATTACTTTTTTTTTTTAAATTTATTTGAGAGGTAGAGTTACAGACAGTGAGAGGGAGAGACAGAAAGGTCTTCCTTCCATTGGTTCACTCCCCATATGGCTGCAACAGCCGGAGCTGCGCCGATCCGAAGCCAGGAGCCAGGAGCTTCTTCCAGGTCTCCCGTGTGGGTGCAGGGACCTAAGGACTTGGGCCATCCTCCACAGGTGGAGGAATAACCCACTGCACCATGGAGCCATGCCCTCAGCATTACTTTTAATGGAAGACTTCAAACAGTCTAACAGTCTAATAGTAGAAGAGGTAATAAATTTGGCATTGTGTTAATCACAGAATGTTGTGTAACAGAGAAAAGAAATGGTTAAAAATAGGAAGAAATTAAAATGGAATTTAGATCTTTGAATCCAACTATTTACTAAGGCTTAAGAGTTAAACATTGGCCGGTGCCGCGGCTAATCCTCCGCCTGTGGCGCCGGCACACCGGGTTCTAGTCCCAGTCGGGGCACCGGATTCTGTCCCGGTTGCTCCTCTTCCAGTCCAGCTCTCTGCTGTGGCCCGGGAGTGCAGTGGAGGATGGCCCAAGTACTTGGGCCCTGCACCTGCATGGGAGACCAGGAGAAGCACCTGGCTCCTGGCTTTGGATCAGTGCGGTGCACCGACCACAGCGCGCTGGCTGCAGCAGCCATTGAGGGGTGAACCAACGGCAAAGGAAGACCTTTCTCTCTGTCTCTCTCTCTCTCACTGTCTAACTCTGCCTGTCAAAAAAAAAAAAAAAAAAAAAGAGTTAAACATTGTCATGAACCCCATGTTATGTAATAGTAACATATTCATCCCTGTTTTTAAAAGATAGTATGTGTGTATACACAAATACAGTGCTTGCATAGGAATATGGCAAAATGTTAAAAATTGTGCTTATCGAACTCTTCCTTATACTTTTCTGTATTATTTGAAATATTTTTAAATGAAAACACAAAAAGTGGTTAAACCATAAATGCCTCATTTTACAGATGAGAAGGAATGGGGAGCCTGAAGTTTAAATGATTTCTTACCATCAGGTCATTATTTAGACTTTCTAAATTGGTCTTTGGTCCATGATGCCACCCATATCACACCCAAGCCTCTTGGTTTAGTTTTCAGTCTCTTTCAAGAAGATGACAACAGTCCATCCCCTCCGACCTCCTCAATTAGCCAGCCCAGAAGAACAAGTGCAGAGGGTAGACATTAATAGTTAATACATTGGTTAAGACACTCACATCCCGGGGCCGGCACTGTGGCATAGCAGGTAAAGCCTCCGCCTGCAGTGCTGGCATCCCATGTGGGCGCCAGTTCGAGTCCTGACTGCTCCACTTCCGATCCAGCTCTCTGCTATGGCCTGGGAAAGCAGTAGAAGATGGCCCAAGTTGCTGGGTTCCTGCACCTGCATGGGAGACCTGGAAGAAACTGCTGGCTCCTGGCTTTGGATCAGCGCAACTCCAGCCATTGCAGCCAATTGGTGAGTGAACCAGCGGATGGAAGACTTCCTTCTCTATCTGTGTAACTCTGACTTTCAAGTAAAACAAATAAATCTTAAAAAAAAAAAAGACACCCACATCCCATCTCAGAGTGCCTCAGTTTTGTTCACAAACTCCAGCTTCCTGCCAAGGCAAGCCCTGGGAGGCAGCAGTAAAATGTCAAGTGACTGGGTTCCTGTCACACATGTGGGAGACCTGGACTGAGCTTCTCATCTCCAGCTTTGGCCCAGCCCCGGCCACTGCAAGCATTTGGGTAGTGAAACAGCAGATAGGAGTCTCTCCCTCAATGACTTTTTTAAAAACAGAAGAGGAGGAAATGGGAAGATGCAAAGGATGAGCCTATGTTAGCCTTCCTCTTGAGCTCACAGTACAGACGAAGAAGAGGATCGTAATACAATGCTCTATGAACCCCTAGCTGACCCAGTCTTCCTGTTTCCCTTGTTCGCAAAAGACCTTTTGATCTTCCCTGAATCTTCATTTTTATTAGAAAAATGAGGAGTCTGAATAGAAAGAAGTATCATCGGGGCTGGTGCTGTGGCATAGCGGGTAAAGCTGCTGCCACCTGCAGTGCCTGCATCCCATATGGGCTCCAGTTCAAGTCCTGGCTGCTCTACTTCCCATTCAGCTCTCTGCTGTGGCCTGGGAAAGAAGCGGAAGATGGTCCAAGTTCTTGGGCCCCTGTACCCACATGGGAGACCTGGAAGAGGCTCCTGGCTCCTGGCTCCTGGCTTCAGATTGGCGCAGATCCAGCCGTTGCAGCCCTCTGGGGAGTGAACCAGCAGATGGAAGCGCTCTCTCTCTCTCTCTCTCTCTCTCCCTGCCTCTCTTTCTCTCTGTGTAACTCTGACTTTAAAGTAAATAAATAAATCTTAAAAAAAAAAAAAAGAAAGAGGTATCATCAACCCCGTAAGTTCAAAGTATTATCTCTGCAACAAGTCTGTTGGCTAACTGTGGAATCTAAGCGGTCTTGAATTCCCAGCTGAAATCTACACCCATAAAATCATTTTCCCCATTTTCCTGAGTCTTTTTTCTATACCCTTTTTTCTATACCCATTTTCTTCTGGTTATGATCTAGTGACCATGCTCGATCCTTCTTTTCCAGTATACTGTATCATTCTCAATGCTCCTATAAAATTGTGGGAATGCTCTTCTGCCTGAGCTTTCAAGATTGGAATTTCGTGAAACATTTCAACACTACATGGCAATTCACACATTGTTTTTCCTTAAGGACCAGGATCCCAATGTCAGTGATTTGGCCTTGGCTCCATCTGAGAGCCGAAGATGGGAGTGGCGGCCTCCACACCACCAGCACTGACCTCCGGCACGGTCTAGTGGACTGAACAGGAGTGGGAGTCAGGAACTCCACACCGAGTACTAATTGTGTGGGTGACTTGGGCTGTGGCATTAGAGGAAGCTGTTCCGCCTCTAGGCTTCTTTTGCATAGGATAAGAAAGCTGTCAGCAGAAGAAGTTCTCTGAGGCCGGATGCTACAGTCATTAAGATACCGAGAGCAAAGTCAGCCTCTTCCTCGGCCAGGACTAGGTCACCCTTGGTGTCCTCAGCCACAGCCCAACCATCAGAGACACGAACGGCTCCAATTCACTTTGCACATTTAAAGTAACATACTTTTTGTAGTTATTAATGGTTTATTCATGTGATCACCCATGAGTGAAGGGCATTTCCATCTCCCACATCTTTAATGGCAGGTAATTAATGATGTGTTAGAAATTAACAACAATTAACCGTGCATAGGAACAATGGCAGAAGGTCAGAAACTGAAGACACAGTGTGGAGCTTCTCAGGCAGAATCTTGCCATTTCGCAGGGAGACGCCAGGAGAATGCGTCCTGTGAAATATCTTGCCATTTTAGTCATTTTTTAAATGGGGAAAACATCAACTATGGCTCTAGTGCAATGTAACAGTTCAGATTTCTCTGGTGGGCCATAAGAATTAGAAGCCCAGAATGTCTCCCCTTGGCACAAATGCAACTTTGTTCCAGAACATGGGCCCAGACATAATCATTTTTTAGGATTAAAGTGTTTAACAAGATTAAAAATGTTAATGGGGGAATATAAACAAATACCTGGCGCCTGTGTTAAGCTTGTTGGTTTTGCTAAACAAGCAAAATATTATATAACATATTGTAGTTTTAGCTACATACGAGTAATCATTGCCTAAACTACAGAACAGATATGTAATTTAATAGTTACATGATCATTTTAAGAATGTAGTTGATTCTAGTGGATTTCTGGAAATAACCCTTACTTGAATATTATATAAATATACTTACTGTCATTCCTCAGTATCTATGGGGGTTGGTACTAGGATAGCAAAATCCATTGATTCCAAAGTCCTTTATATAAAGTGGGATAATATTTGCATATAACATAAGTCCATCCCCCATATACTTTAAAATATCTCTTGATTACTTATAATATCTAATGTAAATGCTACACAGATATACTTTATTGTTTAAGGCATAAAATGAGTAAATGTACATAAATCCTCAATACAGACATAATTTTTTTCCCAAAAATTTTTAAAAGATTTATGTATTTATTTGAAAGGCAGAGTTACAGAGAGACAGAGGCAGAAAGAGAGAGGGAGGTCTTCCATCCACTGGTTCACTCCCCAAATGGCCGCAATGGCCAGGGCTGCACCTGGAGTCAGGAGCCAGGAGCTTCTTCCGGATCTCTCACACAGCTGCAGGGGCCCAAGGACTTGGGCCATCTTCCACTGCTTTCCCAGGTTATAACAGAGAGCTGGATCAGAAGTGGAGCAGCCAGGACTCAAACCGACACCCCTCTGAAATGCCAGCACTGCAGGTGGTGGCTTTACCTGGTACACCATAGTGCTGACCCCCCAAATGTTTTCAATACAGGGTTGGCTGAATCCACAGATGAAGAACCCACAAATGAAGAGGACCAATGGTACACAGAAATTATATATGTATATATACATGTTTTGTTTATAAATCTCTGCAAGTATCATTGCTGCATATATGCAAGTTAATAAATATAGTTTTAACTATTTATACACTACATAAGTGCCAAAGAATATTACTACTTAGAGCTAGATATCCCAATCTCACCCTGTGATTTTTCCCCCCATGTTTAAAATTTTTTTAAAAAATTTTCTTTAAGGTATGCAGATTTCATGTATTTCATATATACAGATTTAGGAACATAGTGACACTTCCCACCCTAGCCTCCCTTCTGCCCACGCTACCGTCCTTCCTCCTCCTTCCTCTCCTATTCCCTCTCTTAATATTTACAGTGATCTACTTTCAGTCTACTTTATACTCACAAGATTAATCCTACACTAAGAGTTCAATAAATAGTAAGAAAAAAAAAAAGCACTGTTCCTCAACAGTAGAGACAAGAGCTGCAAATAATCATCGAATCTCAAAATGTCAATTTCACTCCTATACATTACGTTTTAGTTACTCTATTAGTTACCACAGATCAAGGAAAACATATGGTATTTGTTTTTTGGAGGACTGGCTTATTTCACTAAGTATAATGGTTTTCAGTTGCATTCATTTTATTGCAAAAGACAAGATTTCATTCTTTTTATGGCTGAGCAGTATTACAAAGGTATATATACCACAATTTCTTTACCCAATCATCAGTTGAAGGACATCTGGGTTGATTCCATATCTTAACTATTGTGAACTGAGCTGCAATAAACAAGGGGTACAGATCACTCTTTCATATGTTGATTTCATTTCCCTTTTGTAAATTCCCAGGAGTGGGATTGCTGGGTCATATTTTCAGCTGTCATATTTCTATACTGTCTTCCACTATGGCTGTACTAGATTACATTCCCTCCAAGAGTGGGTTAGGGCACCATTTTCCCCACATCCTGACCAACATTTATTGTTAACTGATTTTTTTATCACAGCCATTCTTATTAGGGTGAGGTGAAACCTCATTGTGATTTTTGATTTGCATTTCACTGATCCTGAGCATTTTTTCATGTGTCTATTTTCCATTTGAATTTCCTCTTTTGAAAAACACCTGTTCAAGTCCTTTGCCCTTTTCTTAACTAAATTGTTTGCTTTGTTGTTGTTGAGTTTCTTTAGCACTTTATAGATTCTAGATTAATCGTTTAGCAGTTTACAGTTTGCAAATCTTTTCTCCCATTCTGTTGGTTACCTCTTCATTTTGCTGAGTATTTCTTTTGCAGAGCAGAAGCTTCTCAGCTTGATATAATACCATTTGTCTATTTTGACTTTGATTCCCTGTGTTTTTGATGTCTCTTCCAAAAAGTCTGTGCCTATGCCAATGTCTTGCAAAGTTTCCCCAATGTTCTCCTCCAGTAATTTGATGATATTAGGTTGTAGATTTAGAAATTTGATCCATTTTGAGTTGATTTTCATTTAAGATGTAAGGTAGGGGTCTAACATCATGCTTCTGCATGTGGAGATCCAATTATTCCCCATTTTAAAAAAATGTTTTTTTATTTGAAAATCAGAATTACAGAAAAAGAGGTAGAGACAGAGCTTCCATCCACTGGTTCAGTCACCAAATGGCCACAACAAACAGGGCTGGGCCAGGCCAAAGCCAGGAGCCAGGGGCTTCTTCTGGGTCTCCCCCATGAGTGCAGGGGCTCAAGGTCTTGGGCCATCCTCCATTGCTTTACTGGGCACATTAGCAGTGAGCTTTATTGGAAGAGGAGCAGCTGGGACTTGAACCAGCACCCATATAGGATGCCAGCATCACAGGAGGTGGCTCTACCCACTATGCCATAGCGCTGGCCCCATTTTTTCCCATTTTAAAATATGCAACAAGAAATCCTCAGGTCAAAATCTCCAGCATATCCCAATGGTGGAAAAAAGTCAGAGAGAGTGAGTCTAATTAACAAATTGATGATTTAACCAAGGATGTATACCAAGGGTATCCTACTATAGAGCAGGCCTGGAATATATATATATATATATTCTGCTTCCACCCACAAAGTAATTACAATTATAATTACATTACCTGTAATTATAAACATAATTAATTATATTCCTGCAGTGCTTTAGAGCTTACAAAGTACATTCACATTCACGTACATAATTATTTAACCTCATCAATACCCTATAAAGCAGGCAATCCAGAAAACCCAACACAAAACCAAGAGCTTCACACTGAGCCCAAATCTGTTACTTCCAGGTGGCCACTTCCTTTTCTTTTATAATTATCCCTTTAAATCAAGCTTATACTAAAACAGAGAAAATAACCCATTTTCTACAGGCAATGACGGTTTTGGTTCCTTGGTAAGCAACTTTTAAACCAGCAAATGTGGTTTAAGGGAAAGAAAGGCCCAGAATTTGTCAAGATGTCAGTCACACTTGAAGGCTGTGGTTTGGGTTGGCTGTGCAGGAGCAGTTGGAGTTCCTGAGCCTCAGATAAGAGTAAATTTGCAGAATGACAGACCTTGGGTCCTAGAATAGCAAACATCAGTAGCACATCTGTGTTGTGCACATTTCTGGGAATACAGAGAAAGAGCCCCTGTTCCACAGTGGCTTGTGACCAACAGGAAGGAACCATCAGGATGCAGTTTCAGCCCTTGTGTTTTGCAGGTTAAGGGGTCAAACATGTACTCTTCTGCCTGCTTTTTAAGGTTCTTCTCTACACCCAGCTCTCAAAATTGGTATATCACATTGACTGTACAGTGCACATCTCTTCACGATGATTTCCCATTGTTCCTTCATTGTTACCCTCCCGTAGGTATGCCACCCTTTGCTCCTATTCCTGGGTCCCTCTGCTGCAGGGCGCTTGGCTGCTGTTATGTTGCCCACTTTCAAGTCCCAGTCAAAGGGCCAGTTCCTGAAAGATAAGGAAAGGGGCACATTGACCCTACTAAAAGTCTCCTTAGAGAAGGAATTTAATTACAATTGTAGAACTTGTAAGATGTTCAGTACCTTAAAACAGTGCTAACTGAAGTTTGGACAAGCAGGTCAGTATTATCTGAAAATTTGTGAGAAGATATGCAACTTCCTGGACCCCACCTTACACCTGCTAAATTAAGGCATTCACACACCTGCTGATATCCAAGGCATCGATGTTTTAACCAGCCCTTTGGGTAATATGATACCTGCTGAAGTTTGGGATCCCTGTCTGAAAAGAACTGAATTTTGGAGTGGGTGCTTGGTGCGGGGGTTAGGCTGCCACCTCCTATATCAGAGTCCTGAGTTCGAGTCCTGGCTCTGCTCTTGATTTCAGGTTCCTGCACTCTAGGAGGACACAGATGATGGCTCAAGTACTTGGGTCCCTGCCACCCACATGGGAGACCAGATTGAGTTCTCACCTCCTGGCTTTGTTCTGGCTCAACTCTGGCTGCTGTTGCCATCTGGGGCATGAACTATCATATGGGAGACTCTCTCTCTCTCTCTCTCTCCCCCCGCCTCTGTCTCTCTGTCTCTATCTCTCTCTTTCAAATAAATAAATAAAACAAATACATATTTTTTAAGTAACTGACTTTCGTGGAAATAAGAAGAGGGAGTAATTTACTTCCAGGGAACTTTCCAAGAAGACATTGATTGGCATCTGAAGGTGGTCCTTTAAGACTGGTAGGATTCAAATACTCAGAGATGAGTGACAAGCATTCCAAGGGCAAAGACAACATGAACAGAGGCTGAAAGCCAAGAAGATGCAGGGTGTGGTCTGAGAACAGCAAAACTCATATAGCCAGTGCCTGGGTTCACTGGAGAGGAGTCCTGGACAAATACTCACGGTACTTTACTGGTAACATTTATTGAGCCCCTAGTGTGTGCCTGAGTGGAAAGCATAATTAGATGATTCCCACTTAAACATGAAGAGATGGAAACTTGAAGAAAGAGGCCGAACAGCCCAAATCACACAGCTTGGGTTTAAATTTTCACAGAAATGAAGACATAGGTTGAGTTGTTGAGATTGGCAGCCTCAAGATCACAATCCAATCATAGGGTGATTTTGGAGTCACACAAAGATTGTGAACACACAACTGGATCATCAGCAAGGAGACCAGTGTAGCAGCCACTATCTAGGAGAAAGATAATGAGGGAGCCAGGATTGGAATCAGGGCATGGGAGTGAAAAGGGAGGGGCAGAGGAGCAGTTGAAAGGGATGAGAGGGAAGGGAAAAGGAGAGGCTCCAGTCAGAACTGCTCTGCGAGGAAGCTGGAGTCCTTAACAGGACCAGAGAATAACAGTGACAACAAACACATCACCCTCTTCTTCAGGTGGGGTTTTGTTTATCTAACACATATACACCTGATACTGTATTAAGAGTTTTATGTAGATCAGTTCATGTCATTTTTACAATCCCAAGAGGAAGTTACTATTATCCTTTCAATTTTACAGTCAAGTAAACTGAGGCATGAAGAGTGTAAGTAACTCGCCCAGGGCCACATAGTATGGCAACCTTTTCTAGTCTACCCTTGCTACAAAATAGCACTAATATCTTCTTAGAGATTGGGATTTCCATTCTGTGAAATAGTTCAAATAGGTTTCTTTCAAACGTGGAAGCAAACAAAATGTAGCCTAGTGGACCAATAGGTTAATTGATTTAGTGGTTCTGAACTTTCTTGGTGCACCAGAAACAGCTATGGAGATTTCAAATCTACCAAAACTGAGATCCCATGCCCAGAGATCAGGATTCAGTTGATTTGTGGTGAGCCCAATAAAGCATTTGTTTGTTTGTTTGAATCACCCCAGGTGCTTAATAGACAGATAACACAGAGACTATTGAACAAATCGATTGATAAGCATTTATTGCCACCTACCATGTGTTAAGGGTATGCAGTGGTAGATCCCAAAGGTGAGTAAGATATTCCCCCAGCTCCTAGAGTTGGTATCTTCCAGAATCTGTACAAAACCCAGGAAAAAGAAAAATACTGGGGAGCAGAGCAGAAATGGTGAAGTTAGCCAGTGACCTAGAATTCATCTCCAGATCCTGATGGGAGACATGGAGAGGGCTCCAGAAGGGCAGTGTTTATACTAAGCAGAGCAGATAAGGAGCCTCCAGAGGCTGCTGTGGAAATCTACGCCTCCACTTCAGAGGTCAACTGGCACAGACCAATTTGTCATCCTCTGCCTTCATTCTGTGCAAGCGGACCTCTGATTGGCACGGGTCAGGCCCTGGCGCCTACACCACTGATGTGGAGGCATGTCTTTTTCTTGGCCAATGGGAAAAGAAGGAAAACACTTCGGCAGATGCTAAACCCCAGGGTCTTTATTTGAACTTCCCTAGAACAGGCAAGTTAGTGGTATTTATGGCTTAGAAGAATTTCCATCTACAAGTTTATCTTCTTGTTAAAATTCAGCCATCCCCCTACCCAAAACAACCACAGACAATAAATCAAAGCTTAAGTAAGAAGCAAAGACTTATCTCTACACATAGGAATCCCTGTGGTTGCTACCATACTATTTTCCAGAATCAGACATTGTAAGAGGTTAAGTGACTGGGGCGGGGGGGGGGGGGGGGGGGGGCAGGGGTGAGCTGCCCTTCAACTGGCTACCCAGAATGCAAGGAAATGAGGCCATTTGTTGTTTAAAGCAAGGGAGGAAGATCTGGGCTATCACTCCTCGATCATTCCAGCCCTCCATCAAGGCTTTCCCTCTCCCAAATGATGTACGATGGTGCTGACTTTATTCTTAACTGATTCTGCCAGTTGATGACCATGCTCTCCAATCTGGTTCCTTTCTCTTTCACAGAAACAGTGGTGTCAAAATCAGCATATCTCCTTTCTGAATACTTAACAGATGTTTAGTTCTGTCTCTGTCATCAAGGGGATGACAGCAGAGCTCAGCAGCCAACTGGTGTCATAAGTTACTACCCTTGTATCAAAGAGGAAAAAGGTATTATTCGGGGCCCAAAGTCTTGTCTTCCAATAAGACTCTGTTCTTCGGGTCCACAACTGTGCTCAAGTACAATAGCAGCAACAGGCCCTTCCTAATATCCAAGTTGCCCCTGCTCTATACCCACGTCATAGTGTTTGAGCTGGGGATGTTGATCACCTTATTCAGAGGCAGGCAGATAGGATAAAACTGATTAGATATGTAAGCTGGAGACCACGCCCTCCATCACACCTGCTGTGTGATCTCACGCCCCTACCTGATCTCACGTGGATGCTCACCTGCCCATCAGACTATATAACCACTCCCCTTTACAAGGCATATAAAAGGCCTTTGCTTTGCTGCTGCCCTAAGCTACCTGTGGCTGCTCCTACCCATACACTTGCTCCACATGGCTTGCTCCTGGCCTGCTCTCTGCTTGGTACAGACCCAACTTAGTTTCTAGACTTCTCTTTCTCCCCTAAATAAAGCACTCACTCTCCTGCACATTTCTCTCACTGAATAAAAAGCTTAAAAACTTACCATGTTGCCTGGTCTATATAAACCAGCATTTAGAATTCTCTAAATAAGTGGCAAGAACCCACAGGCTTATTAATATTAAAAATTGTTAATAAGCTGTCTGATATCAATAGGAACAGTAAAGGAAGCCTATATAAGTAAGTTTTTGTTACCAAATATGTCTACTGATCGTATTTGCCTGACCATAGTTGCATGTCTGTAGTTTTTCCTGACTGAAGAATTTATAAAAATGTTTTAATATCATTGTCAAATTTTTTTATTTTGGAAAAAATTGCTGAGTATTGCTTACTCTCTCAGCACTTCTTTAAAATGCGCTTGATCTTGGGAATTTAGGTTCACAACTTAACACACTTTCTATCATTTGCACCTTGTTTTCCTGTAACATTCAACAGTCATACACATATACCATACACACTCAGAGAGAGAGAGAGAGAGAGAGAGAAGAGAGAGAAAAATCTGGGTAAGTATTTAGCTTGGTGGTTGTGATACTGGTTAAGATGCCCACATCCTATATCAGAATGCCTGGGTGCTATGCCTGGGTGCTATGCCTGCCTTCGGTTCTCGTTGATGCAGACGCTGGGAGGCAGCACTGATGGCTCAAGTAACTGGGGCCCCACCACCCACGAGGGAGACCTGGACTGAGTTCCTGCCTCCTGGTTTAGGTCTGGCAGCCCAGCCCCAGACATTACCAGTATTTGGGGAGAGAATCAGTAAAGAGAATCAATCAATCTCTCTCCCCCTCTTTCCCTCCCTCCCTCTCGATCTCTCTCTGTATTTCTCCCTCTAAAACAAATATATTTTTAAAAAAATTAAAAATTAATTTAAAGCCTAAAAATCATGCTCATGACAATTCTTTGCTCTCAGACAGCATCCCATCTTTGCAGACAGGGCATAGACTCACCAGGACTGACAGCAGCTGCCTTTCCTTACGAACACTCTTCTAGGAGTCTCTGGTCTAGACCAAGGTGAGGAATCCTAAAAAGGGAAATGAGCTGTTATTGGCAAACTTTTCTTCAGAGGAAGCCAAGTATTAGCTCAGGATTTCTTTCACAAGAGAAGAGCATATTAATTGGGTCCTCCAAAGCTCAAAGGGAAATCTTCATTACTCGTTTCTTCTGAGAAAGATTTCCCCTACTCCTTCTTTTTCTTGAGAAATGAAAAAGATACAGAAGTAGTAAAACAAATTCTCACATTTCTACTTCTTAGAGTTAACAAGTGGTAACATCTGGCCATATTTTCCTTTTTTTTTTTTAAAGCAATAACATGTTTCTGATCCCAAACCCAGTCCCTTCTACCCAGCCCACTCTTCCACACCAGAGAGAAAGCATGTGCAGGAGCTGGGTGGTGATCCTTCCAATCTATCAGAATATCTGTGTTTTAGACACTCAGGAATGCCACAAGCAATGCTTAGTATTGCTTTCTGTGTGGATTTTGCTCTTTAAATAAATGTCATCATTCTTTGTAATTTCTACAACTTGTTTTTTTCTTCTCAACATTTTTTGGTGATCCCTCCCTGTTGAGCTATCTCTGTAGATCTAACTCATCCTTTGGCTCTGTGTACATATCACATTTCTAGTCCACTATTGATGGTTTCCAGGGTTTTTTTTTTTTTTTTGCTATTTTCTGCTATGCTGCAATAAACACACTGTACACAGCTCTTTATATGAACCTGTAAGTGTTTCCCTGGAAACCACAGTAGTAGATACAATCTAAGGGACTAGGATATACATGGTTTCTATTTTGCTTAGGTGCTACCAAAGCACTCCCAAAATGATAATATTGATTTATGCACATGCTGGCTAATATACAATATTATTAGATGCTAATTTTTTTCATTTTGATTACTTAGAATAAAGAATAATAAAAGTATTGGTTTTATTTCTCATTTCAATGCTTATTAGTAAGTTTACCTTTTCAAAAGTTATTGGCATAACCACTTAACAGCTTTCTTTTATCATATCTTTGCTTATTTTTCTATTGGAATATTTGCATATTTATTATTCTTTTATCTGAGTTGTGCATGTATCCTGGATAGTTATCTTCTGTATATTACATACATTATAAATAACCTTTCCTCATTATTAATTGGTAATACATTCAAATAGCACAAACTCAGAGTTTAAAAAGAACACACAGAATTCTCCCTCTCACATCTAATCCGCCTTCCCCATTCAGTTTCCCTTCTTGCAGAAAGCCAATGTTCTAATGCATGCTTCCAAAGAATTCTATGCACACGCAAGAAATAGTTGATATGCTTCTCTACAGCTTCTTCTTATCAGTTTTAAAGACACTATGAATTCATCTTCCGTACTGCCTTTTTCACTTAAAGATCATTCTATCTCGGTTTATACAGAACTACTTCTTTTCTTTCCTTTTTATTTCATTTTATTTTACCTTCTTGACATCATAGTCTTCTTTTTCACACATGCACTAGACTTTATCTATCCACTGTCCTATTGATGGGCATTTAGGTTGCCCCCAACTTTTTGTTATTAAAAGATTGTACTATAGTGACTGCTCATTACTTTACACATATACAAATTTATGTTGGATGAATTCTTAAAAGTGAAAGAACTGTATTAAAGACTAAGGGCCTAAAAAAAAAAAAAAGAACAGGTATTACCAAAATGTCCTCTTGAAGAGGCTATACCAATTTACTCCCACTAGCAATGTCTATACAACTGATCTTTTTAGAAAATTAATACAATGGCCTGCATTGTGGTGTAGCTGGTTAAGCCACTGCCTACAACACCAGCATCTCATATGAGCAGTGGCTCAAGTCCTGGCTGCTCCACTTCTGATCTAGCTCTCTGCTAATGTGCCTAGAAAAGCAACAGAAGATGTCCCGCGTACATGAGTCCCTGCCACCTTTGTGGGAGAGCCAGATAGAACTCCAGACTCCTGGCTTTGGGTGGACCCAGCCCTGACAGTGGAGGACATTTGGTGAGTGAATCAGCAGGTGTAAGATCTCTCTCTCTCTCTCTCTCTCTCTCTCTCTCTCTCTCTCATCTCTTCTCTCCTTCTCTGTAACTCTGCCTTTCAAATAAATAAATCTTTAAACAAGAAAAAAAATTAATATGAATTACATGTTTATCAGATTTATCATGATTCTAAATCTATTACTTGTATTTTAAAGAGATCATTGTGGAAAATGTCAGACTTTAATAAAATAATACAGTGAACTCACGTGCTCTTTATCCAGCCTCAATAATTCAGAGCATATGGCAAATCCCCTTTTGTGTACAGACTCGTTTCTTCTCCCTTCCCCAAGACCTGCTGGATTATTTTACAACAAATTCCAGGCATTGTATCATTTCATTCACAAATACTTTAGTTGTCCCTCTGGGAGATAAGGATTTAAAAAATAGCCACTATAATCATTATTGTGTCTTAAACATTAACAATAACTTTTATAACCACTTAATAAGTGGTCAGTGTTCACATTTCCTAGCTACCCACAAACATCTTTTTATTGTTGGTTTCTCTGGAACAGAATCCAAACAAGTACACACATTTCATTTTGTTGCTCTGTCTCTTGTCTATTTCAGTCTCTAACAGCCCCCACCCCTTTTGTTTTCTCCATCTGTTTATTAACAAAAAACACATCATCTATCTTATTCAGTTGTATTTTATCCATGTTTATAGCCGGTTTTGAGTTGTTTTTGTTTGGGTTTTCTGACTACAACAAATTATATTTTGATATCAGATTTCAATACATTTTTCTCTGCAATATGGATTTTTGTATCTGATTGAAAAAAGCCATCCCTATCCCAAGAATGTTTATGTATTTTTTTCTCATTGGCTTAGAATTATGTAACTTAAGATTTTCATCTTGTGGAATTTATGTTTGTATATGGTATGAAATAGAAATCCCATTTTTTTTTTTTTTGCACCAGGTAGGTCCAATATCTACCCTTTTTTCATTGGTTTGCAATGTGCCTGACACGAACTAAATTCTAATGTTTGCATGGATCTCTCTCTCTCCTGTTCAATTAATCTATGTATTTCCTCTTACTCCAACACCACACTGTTTTCATAACTATAGCTTTTTAATATAGCAGAACATTGTTATGACAAATCTGGGCTTTCATTAAGACAAAATTTGTTTTACAAATGTTTGTTTAAATGCAATAAAATCAGACTAATAGGAGCCCTCACAGTCCAATAACGAGGGACTTCGGTTTAGAAGTAAAATAACACTTGGTAGTTTGTTGGAACAGAGGTGGCAGCCTGTGACGTCTTAAGAGATGAAATCTAAAGGCTAGATTTACTTTGGAAACATTCACGTCGTTAGTACAGTGCTTTCACGGTGTCTTCCCGGGTCACAGAGGATTCCATCCCCTCCCCTTCCCCCCCTTCTCCACGCTTCCCCACACGTGTGGGCGGAAAGGCAGGCAGGAAGAGATGCACAAGGGAAGTGAAGGTGAACGTTCCAATTTGGGGTTACAGATTAAGGAGAAGAGAGCCCAGAAGTGGGAGAAGGTCAGACCACAAGTTATAGGATTCTTGTTATTTGCTGTCATGCCAACCACTAAATTTAGTAGTTTTAAATACCACGAAGAGCCAATAGCAAACTGGCCATGATGAATTCACCAGACGCTGGCTGCTTGGTCAATCTTGACTGCATGGGAGGGAGGGCAGCAGTGAGTGTACCCATCAGCTTGCAGATGAGAAAGGAGTGTTCTTGCTGCAAAGCAAAGACCATGTCGAACCAGAGACCTGTCTCATTTCCTCCAGGAGGATCAAGGACGCTACTTCTAGCCTACCTCCGTGCAAACATCACTCCAAGAACGCACCCGCTGCATTCTTTCCTCCGAGGCGTCTGAGATCTTTGCACAGTTTCATAAGGCTAACTAAATAACGTTTTGATTGTAAAGCACATCGAGGCTCAGAACTAAGGAAAACGCACCTGGGAAAAATTAATTTGGGGGTGCAGTACAGAACTTGAAATGTGGTTTGATACGCTGTCCAGAGAGAAAGACTTAATTTGAGTTCTGTAGTCTGTGATTTGGTGAAGCCCCAAAATAATAGACAACTTCATAGCCAAGATGAATAAGGGGGGTGCTGTCTCTTTAAAGATATCAAAAGAGGGGTAGAAGCAGTGAATCAATGAATGTTATATTTTCTAAGTGATATACACAGTAAAATAAGTAAAAAAAAAAAAAAAAAAGAGTGATGCAGCCAGTCATCTGCTACCATAGGAAAATGACTAATGAAGAGGACTCTTAGTCATCCAACACACAGTCACTGGGCCTGGCTCATGCTGAAGAATCCATACTGAATAAGGCATGTGTAATGCCATCTTCCACAGGGTTCCCATGCGACAGCTCAAAAGGCAAACATATTTTTAAAAAATGAAAAGCTGCAGTGAATGATACAAATGCTAAGGTAGAGGCAAAAAGCAGGGAGCCTATGTATTCAGGGCGTCGGGGAAGACCTATCTGAAGAGTGACCCTTGGGCTGACACAGGAGGCAGGCAATGGGAGCTGGCTAAGCAAAGCCCCGGGGGAAGATCTCTGAGAGAGAGAATGGCAGGTCAGGTCCCTACAGGGGTTACCCGCTAGGCCTGCTCAAGGAGATGGCAGGAGAGCAGTGAGTGAGTCAGGGCCTGGCCAAACTTGCTGAAGAAGCAAGAGGCAGGTGGCAGGAGGGGCTTCAGAGCCTTGAAGGCCAAAATAAGCCATTTGCATTTTCATCCTAACAGCAGTAGAAAGCCTTGGGCAGCTTCGGGCAGGGGTGACGTGAACTGAGCTACATTTTCAAAACTCGTGGAGAATGGGTGGAAAGATGGTTTCAGGCCAGCACCGCGGCTCAATAGGCTAATCCTCTGCCTTGCGGCGCCGGCACACCGGTTCTAGTCCCGGTCGGGGCGCCGGATTCTGTCCCGGTTGCCCCTCTTCCAGGCCAGCTCTCTACTGTGGCCCGGGAGTGCAGTGGAGGATGGCTCCTGCCATTGGATCAGCGTGGTGCGTCGGCCGCAGCACGCCGGCCGTGGCAGCCATTGGAGGGTGAACCAACGGCAAAGGAAGACCTTTCTCTCTGTCTCTCTCTTTCTCACTGTCTAACTCTGCCTGTCAAAAAAAAAAAAAAAAAGAAAGAAAGAAAGAAAGAAAGAAAGATGTTTTCACATGGAGGTCATGTGCAAAGAAAGAAAATGGATAGATTTAAGTGTATTTTGGAAGTGGATTTGACTAGGCTTGTTGGCAAACTGTATGGGGGGGGGGGGCAAGGAAAAAGGTGAAATTCCAGGCGACTCCTAGGTCTTTCAGTCGGGCAGTTGGGTGGAAGGTAGCGTCTTTTACCCGGGTAGGAAAAATGGGAGGAAGCAGGCACAACCTGGAAGGGGAAGTCAGGTGCTCCATTTGGACAAGTTAGACCCGCAGTCATGGGATTCTGAATCTCAAGGAGAGAGTTCGCGGGAGGAGGGACCAGGCCCAGAGTCTGAGGAGTGTCAACATTTGAGGCGAGGACATATGACGAGAAGCTCCTCTGCCCGCGAAGGGAAAGCAAAGCAGGAGAACGTGCTGTTATGGAGAGCCGAAGGGGAGAGCATTCGGGAATACAGAGGTCAGCTTTGCTGAGTACGGTGGGGATCCTTGAGGCCTGGGGCTGTAGAGCGTCCACCGGGAAGACACACCTGATGTTCAGCTCCTGGCTCGTCTCCTTATGACTTCTGCAACATAAATTCAGCAGGTAACTGTGCAGGAGCATTCGCAGGTCAGTGGGCAATTGCTACCAGGGTGTCTCCTGCTTTGAGACAAACTCCAGCAGAGTCCATCACAAGAGGTCAGGAGTCAACCTCTCATCCCCGGGCCCCTGTAGCAGCCCCTTGTTGGCTGCCCTGGTTCTCTACTTCCTGAATTTCATTAGATGCTAACTCAACGTTATTAACGTTATTCCTCACAGTGCTGCTCAAAATTGGTGTGACGTTTTTCAGGACAATTTGTTATTATCTATTCGAATTTAAAATGTTCATGCACTCTGAACTGGCATCTTTACCTCCATGCATTTCTCAAGCGCTAACTAAGTGTGCCAGAGCAGTTTGTTTACAATAGTAAACAACTGGAAAAGTTTAAATGTCCACCTATAGGGAGATGGTAGATATTAAAATACAATATATGAATACATTTGAATGTTATGTAGCCCTTCCGACAAAATGCAGCCTTCCCAGATGCCTCAACATGGAAAGGCAACCATGATGCATTGTTCTGGTGCCGGTCCAGCACGCTTGTCCCTCTCTTTGCCTTCTAAGAAATACCCAGTTTTGTTCTTGTCTCCATCAACTCCCATTGGCAGCCTGCCTATGTGACTTTGTCTTTAGCTAATCCACATGTTCCACTAAAGACCCTACCTGTGAAGACAGTCTGTTCTTAAGTCTTTAGCCAGAGATATTTTTAAAAATTTAATCACATCTGGCACTGTGAGTGAGTCAAGTCACTGCCTGGAGTGCTGGCATCCCATATGGCCGCCTGTTTGAGTCCCGGCTGTTCCCCTTCCTATCCAGCTCTCTGCTATGGTCTGGGAAAGCAGCAGAAGTGGCCCAAGTGCTTGGGCCCCTGCACCCACACGGGAGACCCTAAAGAAGTTCCTGGCTGCTGGCTTCCGATCGGCCCAGCTGTGGCCATTGCGACCATTTGGAGAGTGAACCAGTGGATAGATGATCTCCCTCTCTCTCTCTCTCTCTCTCTCTCTCTCTCTCTCTGCCTCTGACTCTCTGTAACTCTACCTTTCAAGTAAATAAATAAAATCTTTAAAATCTTCTTAGAAATGTAATCACCTCACCCTCGCCCTTGGAATAATGGCTGCAGTCCTATACAAAGCTCTGTGTCCACGCTCTAACGCCACTGTCCTCCTGCTCCCCGGGTTCCAGCCCTGGGGCCTCCTTGCTGTTCCTTGAATCACAATGGAAGTACCTGGGGTAGGAAGGCAGTTCCCTGCTGTACTTCTCAACAGGATGTGCTCTCTATCATCCTTAGATTGCTCAAATGTCACATTCCCAGGGGAGGTTTCCTGACACCCAACCTAAACTAGATCTGTCTGTATGCCAGAAGCCGCTGAGTTCTTTCCTTTCATGGCTGTTCTCATAATGTGAAGTTACGTAATCAGTGTGTGATTAGTTGGTAGGTATCATCTCCCTCACTCAACTCCAAGACCTTAGGGGAAGGACTGTGTCTTTCTTGCTCAAAATTGTAGCACCCACCTAATGGAGTATAGCAGGTGCTTCATAAATGTTGATCAAATAAGTGTCTGAAACTGCATCTCACACACAGTAGGAGTTCACTGACAATCAATGAACAGAACTGAGTTGGAAATGGGGATCTGCATTGATTCTGTTCATTTTTATTAAATCATTTTATGTGACTTTAAGATTTAAACACAATATATTCCTCCTTCCAGCACCCAAGCCATCTCTAAATCCTATCAAAGTTACCTCTAAAACACATCCCAAATCTTTCTACTCCCCTGCATCTCCACCGTTACCCTAATTCAGACAACTATCAGTTGTTGTCTGGACTACTGCAGTAGTCTCCCTGTTGCCCCTGTCTCCACCTACATTCCTGCACAGTCCTATTCCAGAAGGCAGTAAATCATGTCAAACCTCTGCTGAAAACCATCACTTCCCAACATCTCTATAAACACACCTGATATCCAGTTCAAATTCCATTCTCTGGCTTCTTTTGGCTCCTGAAAATTTCTTTTTTTTCTTAAAGCATGATGACTGAGATTATGGACTTTCTTATTTTTTATTTGTTTGAGAGACAGACAGCTCACATCTGTTTGGATCATTCCCCATTTGCCCCCAAAGACCAAGACTGAGCCGGGCTGAAGCCAGCAGCCAGGGACTCAATCCAGGTCTCCTACAAGGGTGGCAGGAACACAATTTCTTGAGCCATCACCGCTGCCTCTGAGAGTCTTCATTAGCAGGAAGCTGGAGTCTGGAATCGGGGAGAGTAACTGAACGCAGGCATTTTGATGTTGGATGAGGGCATCTTAACTGCTAGGCAAATGCCCGCTCTCCTACCCACACCATGAAGAACTTTGACCTTATCTCATAACCCTCTCAGAAACTGCCACCTACCCTGAAATGCATAGGCCTGCCTTCTACTCCTTGCTTAGAGCAATCAGTACCCATCTCAGAGATGCGCTGGTTGGTATCTGCTGGCAGTGTCGTCTCCCCCGGCCATCCCCCACCACCAGGTCAAAGGTCGCCACTCAGCCTACCTCATCGCTCTGTTGTAAACTACATCTGGCATTTTTCTTGTGTGTTTCTTTAAGTGCATTGTTTACTGCTCTATTCCCTGTACCTAGAACAGTACCAAGACACTAGGAAGTGGTTAATAATGAAGAACCTTAAAAATCAAACCAAGATGGAGTGACCTAAGCCAATACCATTAAAAACAAGAAGTTACCTTTGCCCCAAATAAAATTAAAGTTTAAAAATTATAGCCCTAAACTTTTTCCCCCAAAGATAAAATTAGGTGCAGCTATAAAAATAAGGGACCCTATGCTTAGCTAGCTGCGACACTTGTGCCTGGCTGTGCTAAGACCTAACCCAGTTTGTATGCCTCCTAATACTAAAATAACGGTGTGGGAAGCGGGACGCAGCTCTCCCACCAGGGGAACAAAGGGAGCGAGACGTCGCCCCCCCCCCCCCTCAGGGTGAACAAGATGGCGCTGGCAGGGAAAGGAACTACTAAAGAAGTAAACAACAAAATGGCAATGAGGTGCATGCCTCCCATGTGATCCCGTAGCTGATTGGATAGAAGACGCATGCCCTTCACATGATCAGCTCATGGATTGGACTGCTGTGTGCATGGACTCTATAGTGCTTTTGATTGGTCGCTGCGGGTATATAAACCGTGTGGCTTTGTGCTGGGGGTGCTCTCTGGACTCCCGAGTTCAGGAGGCCCGTCTGCGCAGATGCCGAATAAATCCTCTTGCTTTTGCATCAGCTGGTCTGGACTCTGAGTCTTTGGGGTGTGCCTCTCGACGTGTTAGCATCCTCACTCCGAGGGTCTAACAATAAATTTCTGTTGAATCAATGAATGCCTCCCTCAACTTGTTACAAATTGATTTCCAGCTCTACTACTTCACCAAAAGAACCTTCTTTTAGGCACTTCCAGAAATGGCTTTTTAGATGCCATTCTCTTGAACCTGCCTCCCTGTGCCCTGCTCTGTATCAGACACCTCTTTTTCCTTCTTATGTTTGATGACTCCCTCCCACTACTCAACTCAAGACTTCTCTCTTTCTCCCTTTCCATGGCTTCTGCCATTCTCACACTTAGAACATCCTCCATGTTTATTCTTCTCCCTTTCCTAAAACACCTAAAACACCACCCGTCCCCGGGCTTGATGAGATCTCTGTCCTGCAACTCTGGTGCCTACACCTCTCACCCCAGCCTTTCACTCACATTTCCATCTTCTCTATTGCCCACAGTGTTCTCAGACCCCATGGATTAAATCTCTTTTTCCCAACTAGTTTTGCCTCGAAAAGTCCTCTTTAAGGTTCAAAGCATTATGATTCGTCCCTGCTCCATAGCCCAGGAATTGAGGTAGGATTAATTCTCGCTTTTTCTTCTGACCTACACAGCCAAGCTGCCAGCTCTGCTTTCTGAGTCTATAATATTCCTTGGATTCAGTAGTTTTCCATTCTCACTCTGTGATCACTTTTTATGTACAATAATATAAACTCTCCCTGCTTTTTGGAGCTCTGTTTAGCTCAAAAAAGAAGAAGAAGAAGAAGAAGAAGAAGAAGAAGAAGAAGAAGAAAATAAAAGAAAAAAGAAAAAGAAAAAGGAAGAAAGAAAAAACACAGAATTACAGGACAGTAGAACTAGAAAGGTCCTTTGAGGTAGTCTCATTTTTTTGAGATGAGAAAATGGAATCCCCCAAATAAGTGTAATTTGCTCAATGTTACAGGGAAGCATTCAACTTTAGGGATCCTGCCACACTGCATTGTTCCTCTCCCAAATGTTTTCTCCAGCTTGGCTTTCTTTCCTACACAGCTGTGGTGCCACCGATCTTCCTCAGGATAGAAATGATTCTGTCATTCTCCTATGCAAAAAAGACTCCACAGGTTTCTACAGCTTTAGTTGGTTTAGTTCCAAGATAACACTGTTTCCAGCTTTAAACTCCAACCTGACTTGGTGCGAGGCATTCGTGTTGTCATAAGGTGATTTTCTCTTCTGCTAGCCTCAGAGCAGGAAAAAAAAAAGTTCAGTAGGAACAAGATGCTGGGAGACATATTTGAGATCGGTATGAAGATAAGATTTCCAATTATTACAGTTGTTCTCCAGTGGCATGGATTCTCCGGGGAGACAGTGAACTCCTCGTGAGCCTCAGTGTTCGAGAGGAGGCTAGACATGCTGGAAAGAGAGCTTCTATCATGGAGGGGGGAAAGGGAGACCTTCCAACTCAGCCCCAACACCCCACCTCTGCCCTGTCAGAATCAGCTTGTACTGCTAGAAGCAAATGCCAGAAACTCGTTGGCTTAAAAAATAGAGTTTTTCCTCACAGTTCTAGAGGTTAGGATGTCTTGGATCAGGGTGCTGCCTGTGAGAGCCACGTTCTTTCCAGAGTGAGCCCTGCAGCCTCTTCTCAGAGGGGCGCTGACCCCATTCGCGAGGCTGCACCCTCATGACCTAATTACCTTCCAAAGGCTCCGCCTCCAAATGCGATCACACTGGGAATTAGGTTTCCACATATAAATTGGGGGAGGAGGGCAGTGGGTGGGGAAAACAAAGATCCTGTCCCTGCATTCCTCACTCTACCTTAGGTCAGGATTCCCTTTCTCAGCCCCCTACAAACCAACTGGACTTCAAACTTGTCCCAGAGAGTCCCACACTCTCCCATCCTTTTTTGCCTTTGTTTATATTCTTCTTGGTGCCTGAAGTGTCCCAATCACCTCCTTGAAGCCAATCTAATTGTCACCTCTACTATGACAGCCTTGCAGATATCCCCAGTTCGGTGTCTCTTTTCCCTATCCCTACCTCTGTCACCCTCCCTCAGCTTGACTTCTTTCCTCGTAGCTATGTTGATCTTCCTCAAGATGGAAATGATCCTGCACTCTCTGACTCAAAAAACTTCACAGACTTAAATAACATTTAAAAAACCAATAATAATAATTTCTTTTTTTTTTTTTTTTTTGGACAGGCAGAGTGGACAGTGAGGGAGAGAGAGAGACAGAGAGAAAGGTCTTCCTTTACCGTTGGTTCACCCTCCAATGGCCGCCGCGGCCGGCGCACCGCGCTGATCCGATGGCAGGAGCCAGGTACTTCTCCTGGTCTCCCATGGGGTGCAGGGCCCAAGCACTTGGGCCATCCTCCACTGCACTCCCTGGCCACAGCAGAGAGCTGGCCTGGAAGAGGGGCAACAGGGACAGAATCCGGCGCCCCGGCTGGGACTAGAACCCGGTGTGCCGGCGCCGCAAGGCAGAGGATTAGCCTAGTGAGCCACGGCGCCAGCCAATAATAATTTCTTAAAAAAACTTCATGGACTTCCAGTGCTTCAGCTAAACTAAGTTGTGAACCAAAAATTGTGATCTTCAGGATGGAATGGAAAAAATTTTCATGGGCGTTTGGTCCAAGCACCTGCAATCTTATTTCCTCCCTGTCTCCTCCTCCGGGAGCCCTGCATGCCATTGCTGGATAAAGTCCTAGCCCCTTCTGTGGATGGCAGGTTTTTCTCTGTCAGAGAATCTCTAGAATCCCTGCTCAAACCCGTGCCTCTCTCCCCACCTGCAGCCCCATGCCTGACTCTCGGGAGAGGGGACCTCCCTTTGGCCAGATGAGCTCTATCCGCGTCTCCACGCAGAGCCCTTGCTCCTTCTTCACTGCGTGCTCAGGCCATTCTCTCAGCTGGAAAACCGTTTCCATTTCTTTTCTGTGTGCAGACTCGTGCTGTACTCCCCTGAAAGACTTCCTTAAGAGGGCGTTTGTCTCGTGACCAGATGCTTGGCTCTGAATGGCAGTGGATTGTTTGCTAGCTCTTCTGAGTACTGCCATCTTCTCTTCATATTTCTCTTGCCCACCCCACCTACCCAATGGGTCAAGTACACAGGAGACATAAACGCTGGCCAATATTCTTAAACAAGTTTTATCTTTATAGTGGCCCTGTTATCAAACAATGGCCAAAACTGTGAACAAAATATAGAGATGGGGAAGATACGTATTGGGAAAGAAAGACCAAGAGGAGAAATTGAGTATTAGCAGTGAAGCAGATATACTAATAAACCTTAATGGTTTCCACACAGAGCAGGCATGCTTGCTTTAATTGCAGCAGAAGGACATGAACACCGGAGATGTGCTCGTTTAACATCAGGAAGATGAACTGGAAAAGCTGCCCCAAATATTTTTTCCTGAGTGATGTACTATGTGATGAAAAGCTTATAATATGTTATGGATGCACCTTTGACACATGACTTAACACACTGGCGCAGTGTCTGGATTTCCTGGTTTGCCTCTGTCAACCTTTGGCTATTAGGAAGAAGATTCTAAAACGAGAGCAGAAATGGATCCTTATAAGGATTTGATGTGGAGACTGAAGCCTTTCTGCAGATTTATGCTGAGAACTTACAGTAGCTTGGGAAGAACTGCAAAACCGAACAGCACAGAATCAGTCCTTACAGGCAGATCGCTCTGAAGCCTGACTCCAAGTGGTCTTCCTGCCTAAGGTCCCAGGCCAAACAACGGAAGACAAATATACTGCTAGAAGTTGGAGACGTGGCATCTCACTCTTCCAAATATGTCCAGAAAGGTAACTTTTATTGCAGAAAAATCTTCACTCCGAAGCAGAACTCAGCCAAGTCGTAGACCTTCACCCTGCCCATGACTGGGGAGGGGACTGGTGCCTAACACAGCAATCAGACAGACTGAGTGAATTCAGGTCAGGAGTGGGGGAATGGGGTCCTCCCTCCATGGAGCCCGCCAGCGTGCTCTTCAAAGGCAATTAGCAATGCTGACCAAGTTGCCAGCTTGCATCTCACTAACTTTCATTGTAGAAGGGTTTTTAAAGTTTTAACAGAATACATTGATTCTTCCCTTCAGTGCTAAGCTGCTAGCTCATTTCAAAAAATTTTTATGAACTCATGTTTTTCTGCCATGCCTGCATAGAGCCAACCCAGTTACATCTTGTATTTGGCAAGTTTAAGGAGCTTTCGCTCCTATCTTTCTTTTCCATCTCAAGATCATTCTTGAAACATGTAAGCAGGAGTGGGCTCAGGCTTGCACTCATAAACCTTGACCTCTTCTGCATTCTGGGTCATGCTGACCGGGTCTCGGGATAGCTACTCTGTGGCTGCCTCCTGTTAGCTAGTTGGACGCCCACCTAATGGTGCCGTAGTCTATACAGAATCTTCTCCAGATCGCTGATGACTATGGCATGGGAAGGAGCAGCAAAAGCCAGGATACAACACAAATAGAGTGTTATCAGCTGCTTCCTTTCAACCCATCAGGTCCTCCCCATAGTCATAGAACCAGACAAACCAGAAAGTGTTTTCACTGTTATTCTATTCTCCTCCAAACTGTTTTCCACAGTATTTTTTCTCCAACTTCACCAGGTTTTCAGAAGTACTGCCTTTCATTTGCTAGGACTTTGAGTTCCACTTGTGGTATGTAGCCTCAGCATCCTCCATGTCCTCTTATAGAAACAGTCTCACCACGCATTCCAGGTCTCGATTTTCATCGTCAGCGTGATTCCTGACTGCCTCCCCCTTGTCTCTTCTTGCTCCAGGTTAGCGTCCAAGAAAGAACACAGAGCAGATTGCAAATGCTGGGCTGTTTCTTTTCCACAGTCTCTTTTCCCAGCAACTGATGAACTCAGAGCTTGTCTGTCTCCCTAGGATCGTTGCTTTCTATAAACGCATGTGGATTAAACAATAGCGGTCCTCAATGTCAGGCCTGGGAGGTGTGGTGGGATGCGAAGCGCCTGACTCAGACTTTCCTGCAAATCTGAGAAATGAAGCCAGAGAGTTCTGTTATTCCTTAACAGCTGTCACTGCAGGGAAGAAGATGGGGAGAGAGAGCAGATGTCCTGGGCCCACCTACCGGACTTGACCTCTTGGGGATCCACAGCAGAACAGGCTGACACAGCCTAACCACACATTCTAAAACTTTCACCCCAAGAGTTGACAAAAGGGGCATTTCTTTTTTTAAAAAAAATTTGCTGAAGAGTGGGCGATCCCATAGCCATGTGAGGCTCTGCAACTCTGATCGGGAATCTCACTTTTGTCTAAAGTTAGGGGCTCCATGGAGGAAAAGCAAAGAATAACAAATTCCAGGTTATGATATTTAATGAAATCCTCAAGAACACATTAGCTTCTCAATTCATTTAGGATTGAAATAACATGCCCTAAACTCTAAAAGATTTAACTGAAACACAAGCTAGCTTATTTGAAACCCTTCCTTATTAACACTAATAGCAATTAATTACAAACATTTATTCTGATTTATGGACACCTGCTTAGCGTCAACAACGCAGGTCCACCCCTCCAATTATTTAGTGATACAATGGCACATTCATTTTGCTCAGCAGAGTCAAGACTTTTCTAATTTCCTGTGTAGCCACCTTCAGCTCTGTGTATATCTTCCCATTTTAAATTACCAACAGGCTTCAAACATATTTGCCTGGTTTTGAAAACAGCAGGAGGTGCTTTTTGAAGTTTCAGAAATACACATACATGCGTGTGGGTGCATGCACACACACAGGTCACTCAATCAAAGCACAATGTGATAAGATCCTTTTGGTGCAAAAGTTTTCCAAGGACTACGTAATACTCACACATAGAAACACCCTGTTTTTTCCTTCTTATTTTAACAATCTATCACAATTAGATGTGTTTCTTATTTACAGCATTATTTTTGTGGCAACAAAGAAATACAAGTTAAATGTTGAACAAGACGACTCTGGAAGTCAGCCTCGGACATTATTTTCTGCCGTCAGTTCTTACCAATTGTCAAGTGCAAAATTTAAATTAACCACTTCCCTAATTGGAATGACTTCAGCACTTTTGCTGCCTTCCATTGATTTCTATTTGCTTTGGCAGCCACAGGCAAGAAGAACATATTTCTGTGCCTGAAGAAGCAACCTAAGACTTTACTAGGGTATATAGATGCGAATGTCATTATGCAATGTTGCTATGGGATTATTCTAAAAACATAATACAAGAGGAACACTATTTATGTAGTGTTTCTGCAAACCATGTCCCCTGTTAGTGCTGTATTAGACTCATCTCCTAGCTCTACTTCCAATATCAACACCCATTCTATAGGACTTTAACCAGGCAGTAAATATGAAGGCAAAGCCATTTTGATACTTAAAAGGTTACCTGCAAACATGTCATATGCCAGATATTCTGGACCAGAAGTTAAAACTTTGACCCTCATAGGAAAAGAAGATAACCCTTTCACTAAATCATAATGTTACTATAGGTGCCAGGGATGAGACAATTCTTTATTAGAAATGCTAATAACAGATATCTCTTTAATCCAAATTGAAAAGTATAAAAACCTACTGAAGATCAAAAGTAAGCCTTGGACCCATGGTCCAGTGTTTTTGGCTCTTTGTAAACTGTTAGCTTTAGGTTCCTTAGAATTGAAAAGCCATTGGAAGGAAAGCAATCAGAAGACAGCTCCTCTCTTTGTTTCTCTTCCCCACCTTATTACCTGTAATAAAAATCCAATGAGATTATGACACATTTAGTTACCTACCAAAGGTAACCTGGGCAGGAATGCGAGCTACCACATTTTTCTTGAACTCTGTTCTGTATTCTGACATTTCAACCATTTGCCAAGACTCAATGGCTCCACTGACTTTATCAGAAATATGGAAATAAAGTTAACATTTTTTAAAATACAAGTTCAACTCTAGAGGACTATAGAAGACATTTCCTCACCCTGCTTTAAACTAAAAAAGATTTTTCGTGATCCCATGTCAACCTCAACCTCTTCTCCTGACTCCAAGGGTGGTCCTAGCGGGGAGGAAGAGTGCCCAGAGTTAGGATAACCAGGCCTGGGTTCTGTCACCATAGCCAGAAAGATTGTGTTGCTTCAGTTTCCTTATAGAGGCAGATGTTCCCATTCCAGCCCTAAGGAGCCCTATGAGACAATGTGTGCAAAACCACTTTGGAAACCTTAACTGTCTCCCCCACCAACAGCTTTTCCTTATCCCTCTGCCTGATGGTCTGTCACCCAGAAGCCTGTGCGGTAGAGAGCCGGATAAAGAGAGGGACGCTGACAGGAGGCAGTTAATTCAGCTGCAACCCAACCAGAGTACCCGAACTAACCCTGTGGTGTGGGGAAAGGAGACTGTGGGCTCCTTTAATGATCCAGACAGGCCCTCTGCGTTGTGTCTTGTTACAGTTAACTGGGAGAGCAGGCTCGGTAAGTTGAAGCAGCTGCAGGACCATATGCACCTACCCGTGGATGTTCTGCCCCTCAAATCCCCTCCACACAGACACCCTGCCTGGGCCAAATCCATTGCTTTGAAGCATTATACATAAAGGCCACTTTTTAGAATTTCTGAATTACTTTCAAATGATGCTTCGCCACTTTGAAACACTGGTTCGTGATAATCAGAGAAAAACATCAGCCGGCTCACTAAATAAGTGAACAATCCCTAATGGAGAAGTTCCTACAGCAGAGACTATCTCACAGTGTCTTCTCCACTGTGATAGTGGTTTCCTAAGCAGCCACACTAACGTCTGCCAGCAGCCATTATTCGGTCAGAAGGCCTCCCCTCCAACTCTCTCAGCCACTCAACAAGCTTCTCTCCTGACTCGTCCAGGCCAGGTGCTGGGACTACGGGCATGGGAAATTCTGACTGGGTCTTGCTGTTCATTAAGCTTCCCAGTCAATGGACAGTTAATTACCGTGAACTGGGATGAGTGTACTCAAAGTGAGGCCAAAACTGTGTTCATGGTAACAGCGGTGGTTCTCAGGACAACCACACAGAGGCGACTTTCACTTTACAAGGTCAACTTTAGAGGGGCAAAGAGGTCCTTTTTGATCTGCTTTGGCTAAAAAGGAGGGTGTAGCTTTCTAGGCCCAGATGTGAGTTCTGCTGATACCCAGGGTTGGGTGACTGTCAAGCTAGAGCAGCACAGCTGGGCTCACCCCCGTGCTGGCAGTCGAACACTAGGGTCCTTTGCAGCACAGCGCCCTGCCTGGACCAGGTGCACAGCACTGTGCACTGTGGTGCACAGCAGTGGACTTTGCACTAGAAAAGGCCAAGCAGCACTTCCTTTCAGGATTCCAGATGCAACGGGAAACGCTGACCATGTCGTGTGATGGATACCATTAGTCTAATTCCAGCTCCTACACAGGCAGTAGGCATGCGCAGTGTTATCCCACCAAGTTGACCACTTGCAGATGTCAGCGCAGAAGGGCTAAACACTAGAGCCAAAACACAGGTCAAAGTTGCTTTCAGGACTTTGGAAGAATGCACGCTGCCGGCTCACTGTACCTGGTCAGAGTCAGCTCTGGGGCGGGCCTCAAGGGGTTCTGTAATTTCCATACGGCTTGCAGTGACTCCAGTGCTCACAAGATCGGTAATCTGGACAGGAAGACCTTTCTGATTCTTTAAACTGGAAAGTCTATGGTTTCTTGCCAATGCTCTGAGCCTCTCCTACCACATATTTAAAGATGCAAAAAAATGCCTGTGTCGTCTGCCTGTCACTGGGGACCGGCTTTCACCCCTACACAATGCATTGGTTTGCATATTTGCTGATGTTTCCCCCCAAAAGCACGTGGGAATGAATCATTATTGAAACAATTTACTTTCAGTTAGTGCATGAATGCCTTCCCATGATGCTCTGATGCTTTGTTTGTCCTCCTATAAAAATTATTTATGACCCAAGTGTGATCTTTTAAATCAGAATACTTATTCCTGAAATCAAGGCTCTAGCATGCTAATGCAAGTAGAAACCTTGATAATTTTTCAAAGCCATGTTGAATATTCAAAAGCTGGAACTGAAGGAAAGGAGTTAACATTAATTAATATTTGAAGCAGTAAAATAAAAGCAACAGTAAAGCTAATTTTGCAGGACAATTAATCATGAGTCTTACTAATTACACATGGGATTTTGCAAATGATTTTTTTTCTCAGGTAGCAAAGTAAAAATGATAATCCGCTACCCATCAAAATCATTGGCTTCTCACCAATGTCCCCAGCAAGAGCAATTAGTGGAAACAGCAGAGCCCTGGTAATTGCATGTCAAGAGAGGAGAATGTTTGAATTTTAATTGCTCTAAATAAAGACCACTTGCTCATATGTACACCTGATTGTCCAAAACAGCTAAGTGAGCCAGAGCAAGTGTGCCACTTCCAGGTGCCCACATAAAAATAACTCTGTGGGAGCAGCATTCTCCCAGCAACCCATGCCGTTCGTGGAAGAAAATATCAATATGCATTCACATTCCGAACTGCAGTGTCATCACTTGAATATAAGACCTGAAAAAAAAATCACCCACTTGGGAAAATGTGCATATTCTTTATATTTGCCAAATATTTATTGCTGACATTTTTTTGAAGAACTTTAACTATCTACAAGGTGCCAAGGGCTTCAAATTTACTGAATTTTAGGATCCCCAATAAAATGTTTTTAACAAGACATCTCAAGAGGACATAAAATAAAAAATTACCATATTCATGAGTGTAAGCCTTTAAGATTGCAATGCTATAAACTGGATGTTTATAATTTGCTTGTGGCTTTCTTAATTAAAAACTGGTAATTAGAAACTCAAGTACTATTTTTACACTTCATCTTCTATACTTTACATGCTACTGTTACTTTTCGGCTTAATATATGTACACATGGATGCACACAATTGCAAATGATCAATAATATTTAACTGTGTGTCTAAAACCTAAATGATGATGGATACATTTAAATATTGCTTTCCAGGAGATTATTATTCCAATGGCCAAGTCGTGGCTTAAACATTCAGTTTAAGCAAGAGACCTACAATTTTTTTGCTCTTCCCAATATGCACCATTTACTCTCGTTTTTAAACCGAATTGCTGAATTGCCTTCCAAGTACTTCCGCTATCTATTGTCTCCTCGGCCCAGTCTTGCATCTTTAAGTACACCATATTGAGGCGCTACACCCCCGTGCACTTCCTGCTATTAGCTTTGTTAGCTGGGCACTGGGTGCAGAGCCGAGACCCTAACTTACCACCACATCTTCTTTGCACGTCCAAAATTGTGTGTGTGGTTTACTACACCAGAACTACTTAAAAGCAACAATCGGGACATGAGGAGGGCTGCTTCCTTTGTCGCATTACCAGCAGATCACAGGTGCGCCTCTCCTGACCAGAGGCGATTCAGGGAACAACACTGGGATGGTGATTTAAGCAGTTAGAAGCTCACCCACGGAAGCCGGTCCTCAAAATTCTATCATTTCTCAGACATTTCTTACAGATGGCAATTTATTTACCGAGGCTCCTTAAGTGATTATGTTTGATCTTTATTGTTTTAAAGTAGAAATCTTTGAGGGTGAGACTTTTCTGTCCAAGGTACCAGCCATCATTGGCATTCCTTCCTCGGGTTGTTCTATGGACATATCTCATGACAGTAAAATCTAACCTTTCCCTCCTTTTCCCCCAGACATCAATTTGTGGCCAAAGAAAGGCTCTAAATCAAAACAATCATAACTTATTAAGAAGCGTTTTACCAAGAAACACAGAAAATGCTATTTGTTTTTATGGGAAGATTTTAAAGAGATCCTAGAATGAAATGACAAAAAAAGCCATGAGGGAAACAAAGCCTGTGGAATGAATAGTGGCAACGCTTTGGGGGAATCTGAAGTACACGACAAGATTATTGATCAGAAAAAGCATGCCTTTTACGGATCAAGATTACAGGGCCAAAGAAGCCAAGTGAAGGATTTTCAGTTTCTTCCCGGCACTGTATAAGTCCTTCAGTAGCCACAGGAATGCTCACATATACAGTTTCTTTCTCAGGTTGTCTGGTCCCAGCATCAGGAGATTGCTAAAGTGCTATTTATAGTGCTCTTCATTCCTGGACAGGAGAGGGACAAGGAAGCTTTTGGATGAAAACGTGCAATTTCCCAACATTAAATGTGTGTGAAAGGGCGTTGTAGCAATAAGGGGTTAGATGTGCCAGCAGTTTCCAAGTCAAGGCCCAAACCACTTCACAGTGACTCGGCAGAAGTATTCTGAGATTATAGCTCCCCATTAAGGGAACAGGGTAGAGCTCTGCTTGACCTTTGCCCCACACCGCCCCCAGGACCTTCTGTGGCTGTGTCTTGACTATACCATCTGTGGACATGTGGGTAATCCCCAACACCACGGCAGACTTGTCTTGTAATAAAGCAGCTCTATTACGTTGGTCCTTTGATGGCGTTTATGGCGCCACATCAATTAAATGAAGCAGGGAGAGGGTGAGCAGACTTCCTGTCACCCATTGCCATTGCGTGGGAAGAAATTTCCAGTAAAAGATACATTTTATGCACACATATCAGTTTCACATCCAAGAAAAAATATCAATGTAAGTACAGGAGAACAGAAAGAAAAAGATGAAGCTGGTCGGCGCCGCGGCTCAATAGGCTAATCTTCCACCTAGCGGCGCCGGCACACCGGGTTCTAGTCCCGGTCGGGGCGCCGGATTCTGTCCTGGTTGCCCCTCTTCCAGGCCAGCTCTCTGCTATGGCCAGGGAGTGCAGTGGAGGATGGCCCAAGTGCTTGGGCCCTGCACCCCATGGGAGACCAGGAGAAGCACCTGGCTCCTGCCTTCGGATCAGCGCGGTGCACCGGCCGCAGCGCGCCAGCCGCGGCGGCCATTGGAGGGTGAACCAACAGCAAAAGCAAGACCTTTCTCTCTGTCTCTCTCTCTCACTGCTCACTGTCCACTCTGCCTGTCAAAAAAAAAAAAAAAAAGAAAGAAAGAAAGAAAGAGAAAAAGAGGAAGCTAGATGATGCACCGACACGCCTGGATTTCAGCCGCCCCCTCTGGCTTTGGGCCAGATCAGAGGTCCTTAATCTGGGTTCTCCAGGTCCCTTGCAGGATCCACTGCTGGCCTTGGTGATACCCATGAGTCTCCAGAAATTATGGCCAAATGTTTTGTGTTTGTACAAATACAGGGAATTTTTTTTTTTACTTAGCTGTATAGTTTTTATGAGATTCTCAAGGAAGATCATAATGCCAATAGAGATAAAAATTACTAGAACAATTTTATTATTATTATTTATTATTATTATTATTTGAAAAATTATTGCTCAGGCCTCTTTTGGCTCTAACCCTTTTGACAAAATGACACTCATGTCCAAAAAAAATCCGAGTTCACATCTGTTTTGTTTTAAAGTAGTCCTCCCCTTTATCCATGGTTTTGGTTACCTACATGGCCAACCAAGTTCCAAAAATACTAAATGGAAAATTCTAGAGATAAACGATTTAAAAACTTTTGCTACTTTTAATACAGTATATTGTTATAATTACTCTATTTTTTATTAGTTGTTATTGTTAATCTTTTACTGTGCCTAAGTTATGAACTTTATCGCTGATGATATATATGTAGGAAGAAACACATACAGTATACTGAGAGTAGGGTTCAGTACTATCCTTACTTTCAGGCATCCTCTGGGGGTCTTGGAACATCTCTCATGGATAAGGAGGAGCTCCATATGATTAATTTTAGTATAACTGCCTTATATGGCAGCATATCCCTAGAACTTTGAGACCCCCAGGAAATTTCACTTCAGTCTTTGCGGTCAGGCCCTCCTACATTGCAGCACTTCCCTGAGCTGAATTAATGACCACAAAGAAAGAAAACAAGGAGATGTCCTTAATGTGCTGTACATTGTGATTTAATGCTATAACTAGTACTCAAACAGTATTTTTCACTTTGTGTTCTGTGTTGGGGCAAACTGTTTGAATCTTTACTCAATATATACTAAACTGATCTTCTGTATATAAAGAGAATTGAAAATGAATCTTGATGTGAATGGAAGGGGAGAGAGAGCGGGGAGTGGGAGGGAAGTTATGGGGGGGGGGGAGTCATTGTAATCCATAAGCTGTACTTTGGAAATTACATTCATTAAATAAAAGTTAAAAAAAAAATAAAACAAGGAGATGTGCCCTTCCCTCCATAGCTGGCCAGAACCGTTTGAATATTGTGACTTCCTGAGTGGTAACAGCTCTTTAATGAGTCAGTAACTCCTCCAGAGTTCGCTGAAGTTAGCTAATATTGTTATGCTACCAGCACTGCAAATTTTGTCTAATTAGTTGGAAATGAGCTGTTACTGTGATCTTCACCCTGGACAGCTCTAGCTGGGTTCTCTGTTTTTAAGATGGCTTCAGCCTATATGTCGCAGGCTTTCAAGGTGCTGCTGAAATCAAGAATGAACTGGGCCTATTAAACACTAAACAGAAAAGGAACTCAGTAAGCTGAAAAGAACTGGCCACAGGTGGGGTTGGAATGGCAGCCTGGCAGTAGCTGGAACACATCCACTGGAATGAAGCAAAAGGACACACCATGGGTCATTCAAAATAATCAGAGGGAGCTCGAAGGGTGTTTTCTCTGAGATGCCCACAGTGGAATTGGAAGGGGAACTCAAGGTACCAAAGGGAAGATGAACCGCTGGGATTAGAGATAGGAGGTTCTGATTTTGAAAATATATAAACACGGGGAAGTCTGCTTCCCGAGTCGTGCACTGAAGGGTGACCTGCTCGTGTCTCCTTGGCATTGCCAGCCTGGGAGAACATGTTCCCGTGAAGGCTGTACAGAGAGGAGTTAGGAAAGGCGAAGGGAGCAGGAGCATGGCTGGTAAGAGGTGGCGGAATCACCTCCACGCGTTCCCGCACTCTGTGCACGATCACTTTCTGGTCTGCCGTTCAACAAGAACACACAGGCCTTGCAGAGAAGAATTGCCATTTAGGATAGATTCAGTGGTCTCAAATCCATATGATTTAGGACCTCTAACATGGAAATACATGCAAAACGGCATTTGCTTTCATGGAACTTTACATAGTGACCCAATGAAAATAAAGCTATGAAGTTTTTGTTCAAACAACAAGTCCCAAGGGAATTTTCTGTTAGGGCAGAATGACACAGTGTGCACTAAGGCAAAAGCACCCTCTCTGTAGTTAAACTGAGGCTGGTGGGGTGCAGTGTTGGTGAGTGGCCCTGAAACACTCGGGTTGGCCCTTACCAAGAACAACTAAGAAATGTGTGGGGTTTCCCTCAAGGCAGGGCCCACAGGGGTCAGGCCCCTGCTTCCCACCCACCACTTCCTTTCCTCCTCAGCCACATAATTTCTCAAGAACCATGAATAAATCCCAGTTGCCTTTAGAGTAGCCAGGCCTTGCCTTTCAATGAAAATACACTGTTTTAGTAAGCCTGAAGAGTGCTAACGGGGAGAAAGACAAGAGGGACCTGGAAGGTAGAGTGAGCTGGACAAACGAGGGAGAACCCTGAAGAACCTGCGTGTTTTATCTCCTCATTTCCAAAAGGCATCATCTACACGAAGTCATAAAACCCTTCTGTGTGCAGCCAAGGAGGCTGACCAGAGCCCCGTCATCCTCTTTCCTGCCATTATCCACCCCTCCTCCTTCCGCCCTTGAAAAACGCCCAGAGGCCCTCTCCTGTCCAGTGTCAGCTTGGCCTTCTCAGGGGCTCTCCCCTTGCAAACAGCTGTTCCGTGTCTCCACTCACATCTCTGCGCCTCTTCTCCGTGATCTTTTAAACAAGCTGCTGACCTCTTTTCCAACGGTGACCACTTAGAAGGCACAGGGGAAGGCAGAGGAGCAAAAGCAGTCAGATCGCCAAGCAATGGCCACGGAACGGTGTCCCCAGAGACGCCTGCGAACACCTTAACCACCACGGCAGTGTGGGTCTCAAGGCCTGGATTTGATCTCCTCCCTTCCCCCTGCAAGCTGTGCAACCGGTGGAGATTCCTCAACACACAGGATGCAACTCTTCGCTGGCAAGGCAGAGTGGAAGCAGAGAGAAGCTAGTGTCTGGTTTAAAAGATGCATCCTTCTTCCCCATCTTCTAGACATTGCATTACATTTTCATGTTTTCCCACTGTGCTCTGCCAGAGTTTATCTGCTCTGTGAAGTGTTTATAAAGCAATTAAATCAATAAAAATTTTCATGGCAGTTTAAATCAGTTTTTGTCCCAAGAGGTTAGGACATTATATACTATTAGTGAAAATAACAAAACTTCCCATCTCAGAGCATTTCTAATTACCACATTTTGTGATGGAGGGTTTTTTTTTTTTTTTAATCAAAATAGCTGGAGCTAAGTGGTCATTGTGATGATGCCTGTATTCCATATGTAAGTGCCTGGGTCCCAATCCCACCTCTACTTCCTATCCAGTTTCCAACTGATGCACACCTCAGGAGACAGCAGATGATAGCTCAAGTACCTGGATCCCTGCCATCCATGTGGGAGACCTGGATGAAGCTCCTGGCTCCTGGCTTCTGCCTGGCCAAGCCTCCAGATGTTGCAGGCATTTTTGGAGTGAACCATTGGATGGAATATTAATCTCTTTCTGTCTCTCTCTGTCTCTCTCTGTTCCTCCTCTTCCCTCCCTCCCTCTCTCCTTTCCCCCTCCCTTGCTCTGCTTTCCAAATAAATTAAAGTAAATAAGTAAACTTTTTTTCATTACAAAAGCACCTGGCACCATAATTCCTCTTAAGGAGTAGATTATCTCTGTTTAGGAAAACACTTTGATAAGCTTTGAGGGGAAGACGGTGAAACCCTAAGGAATCAGGCTTAGAAAGGGCCAAAGTAGCAAAAGATCTAAAGTACTCCTTGAGGGAGGAGGGAGAGAGGGAGAGAAGGAGAGCGGGAAAGGGAAAAGTGCTGGGAAAAGACCTCTAGCTAGGGGAGGTGGGTGGGTGGGGCAACTCAAGGCGATGAACAAGTTCATTGAAACCATTCCCCCCACTGCTGTCATGTAAACAGCTCCTGTGTCCCACATAAACTGCACTGAACATGTCTTGATTTCTTTTCTTTTGCCAGACGTCAAGAAAAGGCTCCCATCCCGTGGAGTACATCTGGGACATGTGATGCGGAGCAGAAATGTCATTAAAAACTGCAGTGTGTGGATTTCAGGAGGCACAGCCAGAGGTGGCCCTGAGAACCCAAACCCTCTCCCTGTTCTTCCTCTTAGGAATTCACCAAACTCTTGGGAAAAACCTTGGAATTCAGACTTCAAGTCAACCCCGAGAAATAAGGAAGACCCCAGCTCAAACCTGAGTTAACCTTCCCTGAGTTACTGTCCTTTATATATAAGAGCAGCAGGACACCCTCAATAGAATATCCAGTTGTTTATTTTTCAAGTTTTTTTTTTTCACCCATTTGTGAGCTGTATTTTCAAGAGTCTGAAGTGCAACTCAATCATACAACACACAAAATTACCTCTTCAGAGTCAGGTTCACACCATAGCCATATAGCCAGTTCGTGGGCAAAGATTATTCAAGACAAACATATTCCATTAAATTAAGCATCACCAAGCTCTTTCTGTACGTATTATGACTGTAATCATAGCGGTTCTAGTGCTATATACTTTATCTCAATCTTCACAACATGTACTCTGGGTATTATGATCATTTCCATTTTGTAGAAGAGAAACCTGGGCAGAGAAAGGTTAATTAGGAAATGCATACATCTGGTAAGTGGTAGAACTGGGATTCGAACTCAAGCATTTTGGTGCCAGAGCCCATGCCCTATGATCCAATGACACCTTCTCTTTTTGCTAATCTATCACTGCAAGTCCTGCTCCTGAAGAAGTCCCCCAAAGTTCACTGACAGGTGATCAGGCAAGAGTTTCACTTGGTGTCTCAGCGGTGAAGAACAGAGAGTCTGAAGTCAGACTATCTAGGTCAGATTCCACTTTTACCATTTGCCAGTTCTGGAAAAGTTTTTGATTTCCCTAGTCTCAATTTAACATCCATAAAATGGAATGACGCAAATAGTCATAAAGAACACACTATGTTTAGAATACATTTTATTGGGGCTGACATTGTGGCATAGCAGGTAAGGCCACCGCCCACATTGTTGGCATCCCATATAGACACTGGTTCAAGTCCCGCTGCTCCACTTCTGATCCAGCTCTGCTATGGTCTGGGAAAGCAGAAGAAGATGGCCCAAGTCCTTGGTCCCTTGCACCCGCTTGGGAAATTGGAAAGAAGCTCCTGGCTGCCGGCTTCAGATCAGTGCAGCTCCAGCCGTTGTGACCAATCGGGGAGTGAACCAGCGAACGGAAGACCACTCTCTTTCTCTCTGTCTCTCTCTGCCTCTGCCTCTCTGTAACTCTGCCCTTCAAATAAATAATTTTTTAAAAAACAATACATTTTATTTTAAAATTAAGTAATCTGTCCAATAACCTTCATAAACACAAACACAAAAACCCTCATCAAAACATTAGGAAATCTAATCCAGCATTATATGAAAAGAACAACACATCACAACAAACTATTGTTTATCCTGGGAATGTGAGAAGGTTCAACATTCAAAAATCAAGTAATGTGAGATGGGTGTTTGGCCTAGGGACTAAGACGCCCACATCACATGTTAGATTGCCTGGGTCCTGGTCCTGGCCCCGCTCCTGATCCCAGGTTCTTGTTAATGCAGACCCTGGGGGGTGGGGGTAGTAGCTTGTTGGCTTATGTAGTTGAGTCCCTGCAACTCTATAGGAGACAGAAATTGAGTTCCTGGCTCCCAGCTTTGGTACAGCTCAATCCAACCCATGGTGAACATTTGGGGAGTAAACCAGGAGATGGGATCTCTCTCTCTCTCTCTCGCTCTCACTCTCGCTCTCTCTCTTTCCCCACCTGTCCCTCCATCTCTGTCTCTCATACTAAATAAATATGTAGCATTTCTTTCAAAACTTAATGTAACTCATTGTGTTAACAGACTAAAGAAGGAAACCAGTATGTACAATCTATGAAGAACTCTCAGAACTCAATAAGAAAACCACACACCTTTTTAAATGGGCAAAACATTTGAGCAGATACTTCATCAAGGAATATTCAAATGCAAGCATATGAAAAGATATTATACATGATTTTTAAAAAAAGGCAGGTTGGCTTGAGTAGCCAATGGCTGAGTGATGGTGTGGTCTCTGTCCCACCATCATTGAGAACCTGGTGCTGTTTCCCTTTCAGAAGACAACAACGGCCCTGGAGCTTTTTGTTAAAATGAATCCCTTTGAGAAAGTCAATATTTATCCACCTCCATGGGCACAGGGCTTCTCTTGTGGGTGGAGAACACCTGTCCTGACTCCCACACCCAGAGGACTGAATGACTCAATGAAATCCTGGCAAGCAGGTGAGTGGCATCCGCCACTTCTGCTCTCCGCTGGGGGTGGGAAGAACCCTGACACCCTTGCCCCCCAAGTACCAGCTGCTACCTTCCCCTTCTCTTCTTTTCTCAGACTCCATTTACTGCAAAGCAAGCAACCTCTTCATATTTTTCTACACAGGAGGAAAACAGGGTTTTGCTTGCTTGTTTCCAGCTAGGATAAGTGAGTATTTTTATCTGAACCCCCACCACACTTGTATCTGATGTTCATTTTGAAATTAGGTTAACACATTTTACAGAGAAGCAGCTGTTTGTCATATTGCTATTTATGGTTATTCCTAAAAAATCATTATCAGCTCGTACGAAGCACTGAAATAGGATAGTCTTTCATTTGGATTTATTTGGTCTCTTCTACTTTACTTCCCCAAAGGATTTGAGTGGCTTTACTTTAATTTCATTAAATAAATATTTATTGAGTTTATCCTACAAGCTAGGGGCTGGGGATATGGGACGAGCTCCTAGCCCCAGCTGCAGAGGCCCCCACAGACTGGCGAGGGAGACAGAAGAGAGAACAGTGTTGCACTGCACCAGTGAGGCCAGAGCTTGGACAAGCATGGGTGGCTCTGCAACCTCAGGGAAGAGGCGCACCAGCCAGCTCCAGACCGCAGAGGATTCGCAGACAATAAACAGTTCTCTTTCTTACGCTGTTGACAGAGCACAGACCACTTCATCCCCAGGCACCAAAACGGAGGGGCTCCTCCTCCATCTATGAAACAATCCTCCCAAGGACCCCAGTGAGGCGTCGTTTACTTCACTGCAGTTCTGACGGCATTCACCCTGAGACAGCCTCACACCCCACGGGGTGAAGGCTCAGACTCATTAAAACTGGCCCCTCTCACGGCAACGCTACTCACAAGAAATAGGTTGCTACCTGTACTTCTGACTCACTAGCTATAAACTGGAGTTCCCATGTCCCCTTCCTTGGGTTTGATGAATTTGCTAAAACAGTACGCAGAACTTGGGGGAACACTTGGGTATACTGGTTTAATTAGACAGTATTAAAAAGGATATAGAACAGCCAGATTGAAGGGTTGCATAGAGAAAGATGTGTGGGACAGGACATGGTGGTTTCATAGCCTCTCTTGGTGGCCACCACATTTGTCCATGATATAAACTCCTCAAACCCAGTCCTTGTGGATTTTAATGGAGTCTTCACAGAGGCATGATGGATTACAGATCGGTCATTGGTGGTCAACTCAGTCTAGAGGGGAGACTTTAAAATTTTTTTATTTTCTGTTTTCAAATTTATTTTTTAATTGACATAAAAGTTTTAAGTATACTGTTCAACCCAATAATATGAAATGTATATACACTGTGGAATGGTTAAATGGTAAAACCAGCCCCACTTTGGCCAGCACTGTGGCACAGCACGTAAAGTCACTGCCTGTGGTGTCAGTATCTCTTATAGGTGCTGGTTCGAGTCTCAGCTGCACCACTTCCATTCTAGCTCCCAGCTAGTGTGCGTGGGAAAGCAGCAGAAGATGGCCCAAGTCTTTGGGCCCCTGCACCCATGTGGGAGACCCAAAAGAGGCTCCTGGCTCCTGGCTTCTGCTCAGCCCAGCTCTGGCCATTGCAGCCATTTGAGGAGTGAACCAGCAGATGGAAGATTCTCTCTCTCTCTCTCTCTCTCTCTCTCTCCCCCCACCCCGACCCTATAACTCTTTCAAATAAATTGTTAATCAAAAAAGCAGCCCATCTTCTGTTGTGTGTAACTGCTGTCACCATGAGAATACAGAGCAATCCCAGCACCCCCAATACCCCGTCATGCTGTCCTGCTCCCACCTTAAGCCCTGGCCACCATGGATGTTTTCCTTCCCATCACCATAGCTTTTGTTGTTGCTTATTAAGAATGCCATACACATGGAATTACACGATCTGTAGCCTCTGGGACTGAATTGCTTCATTTTACCCTACTGCTTCTGGATGCATCACAGGGCTGCATGCATCAGGAATTCATTCCTTTGGTAGTGCTCAGTAGTATTACATTACGTGGTTGCAATGTACTTTACTCCTTTGCCATTTGAGGGCTATTTGGGTTGTCTCCAGTTTGGGGTGACTATAAACACAGTTATGTTTTGTGTGAACATAAGTTTCCATTTCTCTAACATAAATACTCAGGAGTGGGATTGTTGGACTATATAGTAAATGTATATTTAACCTTATAAGAAACTGCCAAACTATTCTCCAGGGTATATTTTGAATTTCCACCAGTAATGTATCAGAGTTGCAATTACTAGTACTTTCTAGATTTCTTTTTCTTTCTTTTATTTTGTTTTCTGCCTTTCCAATAGTAAATCTACTTAGCATCAAGTGAAAAAATTCTTTTTTTGGGAAGTTGTATAATTTTATATTTTATCTTTAAATCTGTGGCTGACTTGTGTCTTTTTTGTAGAAGGTGTAAGGTTTTAGTTTAGGTTCTTTTGGGGGCTTATGGATGTTCAATTGTTTCATCATCATCTGTCATAAGGAATTCTTGTTAAGTCAGTACACTTTGAATACATATTGAAAGATGACACTGTGGCCCACAAATATGTCGAATTACTGTTAATTTGAAATTTTTAATACAAATAGAAAGTGGAAAAACATTGTCAGAAACGAGGTATTTGCATTCAAACAGATCTAGGTCTACACTCTCTACATACTCTGTTCCATTGATCTGTGTGTCTATCCTTTCACCAATATCACATCATCCTCATTTGGGAGCTTTACAGCAAGCATAAAATGGAGTCACACAGTTTTTCAAAGCATACTATTTTCTTTTTTCCCCTCAATTGAGTTAATCCACATACGCATCACCTTGCATATCTTTTTTTTAAATAAATTTATTTATTTATTTATTTATTTATTTATTTATTTATTTTTGGCAGGCAGAGTGGAGAGTGAGAGAGAGAGACAGAGAAAAAGGTCTTCCTTTGCCATTGGTTCACCCTCCAATGGCCGCCGTGGCCGGCGCGCTGCGGCCAGCGCACTGCGCTGATCCGATGGCAGGAGCCAGGTACTTCTCCTGGTCTCCCATGGGGTGCAGGGCCCAAGTTCTTGGGCCATCCTCCACTGCACTCCCTGGCCACAGCAGAGAGCTGGCCTGGAAGAGGGGCAACCGGGACAGAATCCAGCGCCCCGATTGCATATCTTTTTTAAAGATTTTATTTATTTGAAAGGCAGAGTGAGAGAGAGAGAGAGAGAGAGAGATCTTCCATCCTCTGGTTCACTCCCCAAATGGCCACCACAATAGTCAGGGCTGGGCCAGACAGAAGCCAGCAGCCAGGAGCTTCATTCAGGTTTCCCACATGGGGTCAGGGGCCCAAGCCCATGGGTCATCCTCTGCTGTTCTCTCAGGCTCATTAGCAGGAAGCTGGATCAGAAGTGGAGCAGCTGGGACTCCAAACGGCGCCCATATGGGATGCTGACGTTACAGGCAGCAGCTTAAGCCACTGCACCAAAGCACTGGCCCCCTTGCATGCCATTTTTTTGTCTTTAGAACATTTAAAATAGACTCAAAAAATTTTATGTATATGATATTATATTATTGACTATAGTCATCATATTGTGTATTAGATAACCAGAACTTATTTATCTAAAACTGAAAATTTTTATCTTACAACCCACATCCCTCTTTGTCTTCCTCTCACCTTCTGCTCCCCAAAACCACTGCTCCTACTGTGCTTCTATGTGTGCTACCTTTTTAGATTCCACATGTAAGTGAAATGGTGCAGTATTTGTCTTCCTGTGTCTGGCTAATTTCATTTAGCCTGCTGTCCTCCAGATTTATCCATGTTTTTCCAATGACAGGATTTCCTTCTTTCTAAAGGCTGAAAATGATTCTATTATATATAATTGCCATGTTTTCTTTATTCACCCATCAGTGGACACTTATGCTGATTCTATATCTTAGCCATTGAGAGGAATGCTGCAATGAACATGGAAATGTAGGTATCTCTTCAATACACTGATTTCACTTCCTGTGAATACCAAGGACTGAGACTGCTAGATCATGATAGTTCTATTTTTAGCTCTTTGAGGAGCCTCCACACTATTTTCCATAATGGCTGTACCAACTTAAATCGCATCTACAGTGGGACTGTCAATGCCTGTTGTTTGACTTTTCAATAACAGCACTTCTGAGAGTTGTGAGATGATCTCATTATGGTTTCTATTTCTCTTATTTTAGTGTTGACAGGCACCTCTCCATATACCCATTGGCCATTTGTATGTATTTTTTGTGTATATGTATATACCTATACATATATATGAACAAATATACATACTTTATTTTTTTTGAATTTTGGATCACTGTGTAATACTTGCACGGTGGAATTTTTTACCACATCTACATAGCATAAGCAGGCCCTATGAGAAATCAGTCTTTCCATTCCCTTATCTTTTGTGTTTGGAGTCTACCAGCTCTCCTGGTCCAGTTTATTATGTAGAATATTATATATCATCATGAACCACAGATCCCACTGTACTGCAAAGCACCACGTCTCAACACTGTAACACAGGAGACCAAGCTTCCAGCACATGATGTTTCGGGGGACACACTCCACTCATATCCAAACCATGTATCCAAACCATATCAGTCCTTATCATATATCAGGTTTATAAATATTTTCACCCATTCTGAAGGTTATCCCTTCACTCAGTTATTTTCTTTACAGAAACTTTATTAATTTAACAGAATCACTTTTTATCCTTTCAAAGTCTGCAAGCTCTATTCTTGTTATTGGTAACTTTTTTCTTTGGTGATAATACTAATGTCAGAGAGATCTACCAATTTTGCTGACCTTTTTAAAGAATCAGGTATCTTTCCATTAGTGTTTTTTTTGTTTTGTTTTGTTTTGTTTTGTTTTGTTTTGTTTTACAGGCAGAGTGGATAGAGAGAGAGACACACAGAGAAAGGTCTTCCTTTGCCATTGGTTCACCCTCCATTGGCCGCCGCGGCTGGCACGCTGCAGCCGGCGCACCACGCTGACCCGAAGCCAGGAGCCAGGTGTTTCTCCTGGTCTCCCATGGGGTGCAGGGCCCAAGCACTTGGGCCATCCTCCACTGCACTCCCTGGCCACAGCAGAGAGCTGGCCTGGAAGAGGGGCAACTGGGACAGAATCCGGCGCCCCGACCGGGACTAGAACCCAGTGTGCCAGTGCCGCTAGGCAGAGGATTAGCCTATTGAGCCGCGGCACCGGCTCTCCATTAGTGTTTGCATGAAATATCTTTTATCTTTTGCCTACCAGTATCTTTTTTTTAAGATTAATTTATTCACTTGAAAGAATTACAGAGAGATAGAAAAAGAGAGAGAGAGAGAGAGAGAGAGAGAGAGAGAGAAGATCTTCCATCTGCTGGTTCACCCCCTAAATAGCCACAACAGCCAGGGCTGGGCCAGGCCAAAACCAAGAGCTAGAAGCTTCATCCAGGCCTCCCCTGACGGTGGCAGGGGCCCAAACACCTTAGCCATCCTCTGCTGCTTTTCCCAGGCCATTAACAGAGAGCTGGATCAGAAGCGGAGCAGCCGGGGGACACGAGCCAGTGCCCATATGGGATGCTGGTGTTGCTTTACTCACTACGCCACAGTACTGGCCCCTGACCGCCAGTATCATTATACTTGAAGTGAGTTTCTTACAAACAGAACATAACTGGTTCTTGGCTTTTTTTGCATTCTGATAATTTATTTTATTGATGTGTTTTGATTATATTTAGTGACATTATTACCAAGTTTGGGTTTAAATCTGCCATTTTTATTACTTGTTTTCTATTCATTCCCTCTAATTTTCATTCCTGCTTCCCTTGCCTGCACTTTCAAATTATTTGAACAGTTTTTACTATTCCATTTCACTGTATCTACTGGGCTGTTTTGCTTTTTATTTTTTGCTATACTTTTTTTTTTTTTTTTTTTTTTGACAAGCAGAGTGGACAGTGAGAGAGAGAGACAGAGAGAAAGGTCTTCCTTTTGCCGTTGGTTCACCCTCCAATGGACGCTGCGGCCAGCGCACCGCGCTGATCCGATGGCAGGAGCCAGGTACTTCTCCTGGTCTCCCATGGGGTGCAGGGCCCAAGCACCTGGGCCATCCTCCACTGCACTCCCGGGCCACAGCAGAGAGCTGGCCTGGAAGAGGGGCAACTGGGACAGAATCCGGCGCCCCGACCGGGACTAGAACCCGGTGTGCCAGCGCCGCTAGGCGGAGGATTAGCCTAGTGAGCCACAGCGCCGGCCCTATACTTTTTTTTCTATAAGTTTTTAGTGATTGCTCTTGGGGAATATAATATACATATGTAAATAAAAATTTTAAAAATACATATGTAACTTTTTACAGCTACTTAAAAACCAATATTTTTATATGCAGATAATTGAAAATGAATCTTGATGTGAATGGAATGAGCGAGGGAGTGGGAGTTGGGAGGCTTGTTGGTGGGAGGGAAGTTATGAGGAGGAAAAAGCTATTATAATCCATAAGTTGTACTTTGGAAATTTATATTTACTAAATAAAAGTTAAAAAAATTTATAGAATGATAAAAAAATTTTAAAAACCAGTATTTTACTATTTCTGGAATATAGAAACTTTCCAAAATATAGGGCCTTTGTACCTTTTTCTTTGTGTTATGCTTTGCTTATATACTGCAGATAATATACTTAAAATATATCAGATGGTATTATGATTTCTGCTTTCAATGGCCAAAAATATTTAAAATAAGTTATTATCTATTTTTCCTTTTGTTGTCTGTGCTTCTGGGGTCGTATCTGGAAAAGCATTGCCCAGACCAATTCCAAGAAACTTTTCCTCTGTTTTCTTTCTTTCAGTAGTTTCACAGTTTTAGGTCCTCTGCTCAAATCTTTAATCCATTTTGAGTTGGTTTTTGTACATGATGTGAGAAAAGGATCCAATTTCATTCCAACATATTTTTTCCTTCTTTTTAAGTTTTATTATTATTATTATTATTAGTTGATACATAAATTATACATATTCATGGAGTATCATGTGATATTTTGATACACATAATATATTGTATAGCATCCAATCAGGGTAAACAAATCTATCTCCTCAAACACCAATTATTTCTTCAGGGTGAAAACATTCAAAATAATCTCCAGTAGACTTTTCTTTCCTTTTTGTTTCTTTTTTAGAAAAAACATACTGTATGTGACCATTATCTACCATCCCCCTGCTCTACAACAGGTCACCAGAACTTCTCACTCACATAACTTAGAACTCAATAATGAACCTTTCCCCAGCCCTCTTCCCCTACTCTTTCCCTAGCTTCTAATAGGAACCATTATCTCTCAACTTTTGTGAGAACATATTTTCTTGTTAAGAATGAGAGTGGCCAGCACCGTGGCTCAATAGGCTAATCCTCCCTCCGCCTAGCGGCACCGGCACACCAGGTTATAGTCCCTGTCGGGGCGCCGGATTCTGTCCTGGTTGCCCCTCTTCCAGGCCAGCTCTCTGCTGTGGCCCGGGAGGGCAGTGGAGGATGGCCCAAGTGCTTGGGCCCTGCACCCCATGGGAGACCAGGAGAAGCACCTGGCTCCCGCTTTCGGATCAGCACAGTGCAGCGCGCCGGCCGCAACAGCCTTTGGAGGGTGAACCAACGGTAAAGGAAGACCTTTCTCTCTGTCTCTCTCTCACTGTCCACTCTGCCTGTAAAATAATAAATAAATAAAGAATGAGAGTGATGACTTACATGCTCCCTAATTATTGGAGCTGAAACTAGAAGGCTCTCTTTTCATTTTTCTTTTATCCCTTTTCTTCCATGTCGTTCATCTTGGACAGTTTTTACTGATGCATCTTTAAGTTGACTGACTTTTGGCTCTGTTGTCTCCATTCTGTCATTCAGCCCAACCAATGAGCTTCTTTCAGTGGTTGTATTTTATAATTCTAAAATGTCTTCCTGATGCTTCTTTATACCTTTTATTTCTTTGCTACAACTTTCTGTCTTCCCCTTCATTTCAAGAGAGTTTGTGATACTTGTTGCAAGATTTTCATACCAACTGCTTTGAAATCTTTGTCATATTATTAGAACATTAGTATCATCTTTGGGCTAGCATCTGCTGATCATGTTTTCACAGGTAGGCTAAGCTTTCCCCCTGGTTCTTTGACTAAATGTTGAGTAATTTCAAATTACACCTGGATATTTTAAAAGCTGTGTTATGAGGCCGGCGCCGAGGCTCACTAGGCTAATCCTCCGCCTGCGGCGCCAGCACACTGGGTTCTAGTCCCAGTCGGGGCGTGGATTCTGTCCCGGTTGCCCCTCTTCCAGGCCAGGTCCCTGCTGTGGCCCGGGAAGGCAGTGGACGATGGCCCAAGTACTTGGGCTTGCACCCGCGTGGGAGACCAGGAGAAGCACCTGACTCCTAGCTTTGGATCAGCGTGGTGCACCGGTCGCAGCAGCCATTGGGGGGTGAACCAAAGGCAAAGGAAGACCTTTCTCTCTGTTTCTCTCACTGTATACTCTGCCTGTCAACAAAAAAGGAAAAAAAAAAAAGCTGTGTTATGAAACTCCAGAGTTTGCTGAAATCCTATAGAGAACATTGATACTTTTGTTTTCTTGGGCAATCAATCTTGTTAAGCTCAGGGTACAAGTTCCAACTTATTTCCTGGGGGCTATGACTTTGCTCTAAGTCCAATTTTTTAAAAAAGATTTTATTTATTTATTTCAGAGGTAGAGTTACAGACAGTGAGAGGGAGAGACAGAAAGAATGGTCTTCCATCCGCTGGTTCACTCTCCAAATGGCTGCAACGGCTGGATCTGTAACAATCCGAAGCCAGGAGCCAGGAGCTTCTTCCGGGTCTCCCACGTGGGTGCAGGGACCCAACAATTTGGGCCATCTTCTACTGCTTTCCCAGGCCACAGCAGAGCTGGATCAGAAGAGGAGCAGCCGGGACTAGAACCAGTGCCCACATGGGATGCTGGTGCCGCAGGCAGAGGATTAACCTATGCGCTGGCCCGGATCTAAGTCCAATTTTTAAAGGCTTTTCAATATTCTTCAGATTCATCCTGTATGTGTAACAAGTCTGAGACCTGGGCTGCAATTTATCAATTTCATTTCCCAAAATATTCTGTTACTTTTTTAAAGATTTATTTTTTTATTTGAAAGTCAGAGTTACACAGAGAGAGGAGAGGGAGAGAGAGAGAGTGAAAGAGAGAGAGAGAGAGAGAGAGGTCTTCCATCCGCTTGTTCACTCCCTAGATGGCCGCAATGGCCAGAGCTGTGCCGATCTGAAGCCAGGAGCCAGGAGCTTCTTCCAGGTCTCCCATGTGGGTGCAGGGGCCCCAGGATCTGGGCCATCCTCCACTGCTTTCCCAGGCCATAGCAGAGAGCTGGATTGGAAGAGGAGCAGCCAGGACTAGAACTGGTGCCCACATGGGATGCCAGTGCTTCAGGCCAGGGCGTTAACCTGCTACACCACAACGCCGGCCCCTCCCAAAATATTCTGTATGCTGACTGGGAATAGACCTGTACATCCACAGCTCAGGAGTGAGTCCTAGAGTTTATAAAGCTTTATAGTATCTACTTTACAAAACTCCTGCCTTTCATACAAAATCTTACAAGTAGTTTCTGATACTGGGAACTCCTGGAAAGTAATTCTGTCCTCCAGCCGGGAAGTTGAGGCTTTAGTCACTCCAATCTGTATCACAGTGACAGCAGTTTTCCTTATTAGGAAAATTATCTTAGGACCACAGTTCTATAGACGAGAAGAAAATTTAGCTTTCTGAAAGTTTTGACTCTCATACTCACACTAGTACCATGAGATTCCTTGATGAAAAAAAAAAAATGGAGAAAAATGTTTGTAAAAAGAAAACACAGGTGATGTCTTCCACTGTCTCTGAATCTTTTGAGTCCCCTCTCCTGCTCCTCAACCCAGACATAAAGGGTTTCCCTGAAGTTTGGTCAGCACCACAGGGCTCACTTCAAGCTGAACTGAATTCAAACCATAGAGGGAATCAATGGCCAGTTTAATGACACTTGAAAGTCTGGGTTGTTTCCCAATTCATCCATTGCTATTCACTTCTCAGAGTCCTTAAATAACTGCTCTATGCATCCTGTTCAGGTTTTCCAACTGTGCTGCCTGGGACGAACAAGGTGGTGCTGCCTAATTCATTTTAATGACAACCTGAATTTATTAAATGCTTAATATGTGGATAGTTGCAAGCTCAGTCTCTTCATCTGTAAAGTGGGAATGATGATAGTTTTATTACTAGTTTGTGGAGAGCCAATGAGACAAAAATCATTACAATGTGTCCAACAAATGTGAGCTGGTGTTTTTTTGTTTGTTTGTTTGTTTGTTTGCTGATAGCTACTGTTGTTTGTGCAGCAGGGCTGAGATGAAACAGGAAAAAAGCAAGAGAGGTGATATGATCAGCAGATGTGAAAGGGAACAGAGAGAGTCTACATTATATATTTCAGATTTCAGTAGCTCACTTATAAAATATAAGACTCATTTTGCTTTAAGTCATGTAATATCACACTATGTGAACGGTATGTCATGTGGCAAATGATGGCAGGCAGCAACAATGTGTTATTCTTTGATTCTCTATGCTATAATACACACAGTGTCTTTAGAGACATTTTCTTCCTTCTCTGTTGCCTTGAAGGCAGATAAAAAGGAGAAAGAATCCTATGTGTGTCACCTGCTAAATGCCAATGCCAAGTTGATGGAGACAAGTGGGAGGAAGAAAAGAATTTATACCCTGTCATTTTGTCTAATTCACTCCCTCTGTATGATAGGTTAACATGGTGATTATCTTTGGTGCAAAATTCATCCAAATATTCCAAACCTGACATTTTATAAGTAAGTTGACATTTTATAAGTAAGAATAATTTTATTATACCTTTATTATTCATGTAATACCTTCAAATTATTTTCCTTTATTTATCTGTGTTCATGTATTTGAAAGGCAGAGAAAGATGAGGTCCTCCATCTGCTGGTTCACTCCCCAGACACCTAAAACAGTTAGGGCTGGGCTAGGCTGAAGCAAATAGCCCACAACCCAATTTGCATCTCCATGTGGGTGGCAAGGACTGAAGGCATTTGTAATACCTTTTAAGTGTCATTTAAATTGTTCTAGGTGGGCTAATAGACTATAGGTGGTGGGTGGTAGTGTTGTGAGGCTGACTCCAGACCTTCCACTTCATTAATTCTTATGAAAAGTGCTTTTATAGAGATGGTTCTCTATATATAAAGTCATACTAAAAATGATCCGTAATGAAGAAGGAGATGGGAGACGGAATGGGAGGTGGGAAGGGAGCAGGATGGGGGGGCATTAGGGAAAGAACCACTGTATTCCTAAAGTTGTATCTATGTAAATACGTATTCATTAAATAAAAGAAAAGTGCTTTTATACGTTTGGGGCTATCAGTTGTATTTTCCTGGTGCGTACTTCGACACGCACTGTGGTTCTCTGTGCTGTTCACAGCTATATAGACAACCTATACATTCTACTCTAGGACATCAAAGCAAAGGAGAATGGCATCTTTCCCACATCAGTTGGATGAACTGGATGAATTATGTAGCTCTGGGATTATGTGGTAGAATGAATGGGAATTTTTTTTTATTCAGACACCGTTGCATTCAAAGTCTGGATCTCCTTCTCTTTATATATCTGAATTTGGGTAATTTAGTTCAACTCTCCGAGCCCCAGTTTCCTCATCTGTCAAAATAGGTTTATATAACACTCAGCACAAAGAGCTTCTTCAGTGACCAGAAATAACTTGCAATGTGTGTGTCCTTCGCACATAAATAAATTTCTAGACTACTGAGGATACCTTGTGTAAAATGTGAATACCTCATTCATACCCCTTTGAGTTTCAGAGTTTAAAACTCAAAGATTAAATTATTGAATGTTTATAATTGTTTAATTTTTCTGTTTCTAACAATCTTTCCTAAAATTATCTTTCCATAGGAGAGATCAATGGGAAGTAAGGACTTCTTTACTCTTGGAAGTATCTTTAGTGCTTCAGTAACAGAGACAGTTCAGAATTTGGAAAAAATTGTGAAAATTGGAATTCACTGAGAACAGGGAGTCTTGTGCCACTCAGAAGCAGGTCACATGGACTTGACTTCAGCAATACTAGTCTCTGTTCCACCAGCCTATCCCCAAAGAGAATTACAGGGACTTGTGATTGGTCACTGTGCAAGTTTCCTGTATCAAATTACTTTGCAAAAAGCATATACAGCCCCTGACATCTGTGGACTCTTAAGAATAAAGACTATAAAAAGCTACTGTATATACAGTGAGCATTTCTACTTGCCAGGATTCTGCTTAACACTTAGCTAACATTATCTCAAATAATCCTTCTGACACCTCCATAAGCTGGGCCATTTTACACATGAGGAATCTAAGGCTTAGAACCTCTACGTAACTTACACAGCATGTGCAATGACTACACTGCAAGGCAGGGCTGAGATCGAGCTCTAGTGTATTCTAAAACCCATACTCGAAACCGCCATCCCACCTAGACAGTCTTCATTTTCTGACTTCTTGTTGGTTGAGTTTCACTTATCAAAACTAACTTCTGGACCTGTGAGACAGTGGTTATACTAAGTCATTCTGCTTCTATCAACAGTTAAGGTCAAAATCCGTTGCAGTTCCAGGGGTCTTTACAAATCCTTTTGTACTTGAATTTTGTTGAGTTAAACAAACAGCCATTCACTTGGAACTTGAGTATTCTTTTCTTAAACTGCTTCTAACAGTATTTGTCTCAATAAAATCTTCATGTCACAAAGAAAAAAGAACAAAGAAGCTGGCCCCTGCTATTTACAGTTCCTACAGAGTATTTCTAAAGGATGACATGTTTAGATAAACTGGATTAACACCTTTCATTTAAGTATCTTTTACAAAATATAAAATACTTTTGCATCTGGTGGGAAGTAGGATTGGATCCATATAGATGAGCATACTTCAAAACTGCCATTTCTATTTTTAATGGAAATCAGCATTAAAATATAAGTTTATTCTGGTGCAAAAAGTTTCTGAAATCCATGAATAATTTTCTCATATCATGCATTTTCAATTCCCCTACTGAAGTCTGCTTGTACAATCTCTCTTCTAAAGAGGAAACCCAGCCTTAAGTGATTAAGTGACCTGCCAAGCTCATGTAACTCAGATGTGAGTTGGAACTGCAACCTGATCGTCTTCACATGGTCCAGCTTGCCACAAGGAGAAAGTGCAAGTCGTATTTCCCAGGAATGTTAACTTAAGCACACAACACTACAAGAGAAGTTGTATGCTCCAAAAACAAACATACATTTTAGTTGGAATTTATTGTTACCAACTTACTGGATAGCAAACTAAACAATATCTCTTATTATCATTGAACAATTGTAGTATTGCAGTGTTATAATTATTTTGTAAATCAAGAAAATTAGGTGTAAAAATCAGCAATAGACTTCAGATGAGAGCACAAAGACATATCTTGTTACACATTTTATTTTTTTACTTTTTTATTTTTATTTTTTGATAGAGTTAGACAGTGAGAGAAAGAGACAGAGAGAAAGGTCTTCCTTTTCCTTTGGTTCACCCCCCAAGTGGCTGCCATGGCCAGCATGCTGCGCCGATCCGAAGCCAGGAGCCAGGTGCTTCCTCTTGGTCTCCCATGCAGGTGCAGGGCCCAAGCACTTGGGCCATCCTCCACTGCCTTCCCGGGCCACAGCAGAGAGCTGGACTGGAAGAGGAGCAACTGGGACTAGAACCCGGCGCCCATATGGTATCCCTGCGCCGCAAACATAGGATTAACCAAGTGAGCCATGGTGCTGGCCCCTTGTTACACATTTTAAAGACTTTCTTGGCCAGCACCACGGCTCACTAGGCTAATCCTCCACCTAGCGGCGCCGGCACACCGGGTTCTAGTCCCGGTTGGGGCACCGGATTCTGTCCAGATTGCCCCTCTTCCAGGCCAGCTCCCTGCTGTGGCCCGGGAAGGCAGTGGAGGATGGCCCAAGTGCTTGGGCCCTGCACCCCATGGGAGACCAGGAGAAGCACCTGGCTCCTGCCTTCGGATCAGCGTGGTGTGCCGGCCACAGCACACCAGCCGTGGCGGCCATTGGAGGGTGAACCAACGGCAAAAGGAAGACCTTTCTCTCTCTCTCTCTCTATCCACTCTGCCTGTCAAAAAAAAAAAAAAAAAAAAAAGACTTTCTTTGCTGAATATTGGAATGATTATAGATGACCATTTTTATGGTCTACGCAGCCTTGTTAAAAAGCTTTGGCTTAAGTCACTCATGGATTGTTACAGAGAGAAATGCATAGTACATGTTATATTAGGTCCTCATTTCCTACTTTGGGAAAGCAGGTAATTATTTAATACGAATGCAAACTTCCTATGTACATAAAAGAGGTTAAGATAATTGTGTTGGGTCTATGGCCATACCACCCTGAATGAGCCCAATCTCGTTTGATCTTGGAAGCTAAGCAGGTCAGGCCTGCTTAGTACTTGGATGAGAGAATTGTGTTGGGTAATGGAATATTACACTTAAAGATTTACACACTTCAAATAGAAATGCATTAGATATGTTAATATGCCTAAATGCACAAAAGGAATTTAAATATGATGATTAATTCATCACCTGTTGACAAATAACATTTTATACCTAATGTTAGAGGAGAAATATTTTTCATGAAATGGCCAGTTCCAATAAATATGCCAAACCGTGCCTGTAAATAAAAGGCGATAATGGTGGTCAGCACCTTATAAACTCTCTGAATTCAATCTACTCTAAGTAATGTGAGTGCTGAAGACATGGGTAATAAGAACACAGTGACAGACTAAAGAGCTACAGCTAAATTCAGGGGCAGATGTTCCAGGGCTGAGGACAAAGACACGCGCAGGGTTTGGATCTTCATTTTGCTTTCTCGAAGCTGTAATTAATTTTCAAGAGAAAATCACAAAACATGTATTTGAGTGTTCCTGGGTAGAGAGCTAAAATGCCAGGCTTTACCATAAGATCAGAGAAAAGGTTTTTGTGGTCAGAAGCATTGTTCTTTTTTATAAAAAAAAATTTATTTATTTGAAAGGCAGAATTATAGAGAGAGAGGGCGAGACAGAAAGAGAGGTCTTCCATCCATTGGTTCACTCCCCAAGTGGCCACAAGAGCCAGTGCTGGGCCAGACCAGAGTCAGGAGCTCCCTTCAGGTCTCCTCCATGGGTGGCAGGGGCACAAACACTTGGGCCATCTTCTGCTGCTTTCCCCAGGCCATCAGCAGGGAGCTGGATCAGAAGCGGAGCAGCCAGGACACAAACTGGCGCCCACATGGGATGCAGGCGCCGCAAGCATAGCTCTACCCAGTACACCACAACACTGGCCCCACATTGTTCCTTTTAAGAAAAAGTTTATGATCTGACTGCTCGTTGTAATTTCAAAATGATCTATATATTTGCCATCATAGATTATTATTAGCTTTTGGCTAGTGAGTATTTAATAAAGCTAAAATTGGTCCCTGGCCTATTCTTCTTTGTAAAACACACACTAATGATTCTTCAAACCACATTATGACAAATGTCACCATGAGATGAAGTTTAAAAAAACAGGAAAATGAATGATTGTTTTAATGTGAACCAGCTACCTATTCCTCAACATTAAGCTCCTTACATTTGCTTCTGAAGTTATTTAACCAGAAATCAGGGCCACTCATCCTTTCTTCAGCTTCACAGCTATATTAAAACAAAGACATTTCTTTATGTACAATGCTTCCTAGGGTTTATCTGGATTTTTTTATTTTATTTTTTTGACGGGAAGAGTGGACAGTGAGAGAGAGAGAGAGAGAGAGAGAGAGAGAAAGGTCTTCCTTTACCGTTGGTTCACCCTCCAATGGCCACTGCGGCTGGCGCGCTGCAGCCGGCGCACCGTGCTGATCTGAAGGCAGGAGCCAGGTGCTTCTCCTGGTCTCCCATGCGGGTGCAGGGCCCAAGCACTTGGGCCATCCTCCACTGCACTCCCGGGCCACAGCAGAGAGCTAGACAGGAAGAGGGGCAACTGGGACAGAATCCAGCGCCCCGACCAGGACTAGAACCCAGTATGCCAGCGCTGCAGGCGGAAAATTAGCCTATTGAGCCGTGGCACCGGCCTATCTGGATTTTTTAAAAGATTTATTTTTATTTATTTGAAAGGCAGAGTTACAGAGACAGAGTAAGAGAAACAGGTCTTCCATCCATCCACTGGTTCACTCTTCAAATGGCCACAATGGCCAGGGCTGGATCAGACTGAAGCCAGGAGCTTCTTCCAGGTTTCCCACGTGTGTGCAGGGGCCCAAGTACTTGGGTCATCATCCACTGCCTTCCCAGGTGCATTAGCAGGGAACTGGATGGACATGGAGCAGTTTGGACTCAAACCGGTATCTACATGGGATACCAGCATTGCAGGCAGCAGCTTCACCAGCTATGCCACCATGCCACCCCCTTATCCGCATTTTTAAAAAATTCCTACTATCCAGCATTCTGTTATTTCCACAGGACAAGGATAACTTAAGTTTCATAATGAGTATCCTAAAGTGGAGTAGGATTCTACAGAATCTTACAAAACAGAAATGAATGATAGATTATGATAGGCATTTTTAGGGTTAAGCACATTTTAGTCTAATTTGAAAATTATCTGAGAATCCTATATTTTCAAACTATTTTCAGAGCAATTGAAGCCTAAAGCATGCCAATGACAATGTTTGAGCTCTTCAGGCTGTATCTGGCAAATCTGATCTATTTGGTTTGGAATCCCAGTACTGTTTCCTATTAGTAATGTGACTTTGAGCAGGTGTTTACCTCCTATGCCCCATCTGTGAAATGGGCATTGTGGTAGTACCCAGCCTGCAGCATTGTCATGAGGGTGTCAGTCAGATCATGTGGGTAGACCACTTGGCGCAAAGCCATTTGGCACAATACATACTGCGAGTGTGATTAACATAATTTTCTTAGGCTTAGTGACTATTGCAAGAAAAAGAGAAAACATCTAATCATGTGTGTAACTGGGGAAGAAGCTAAACTAAAGCATCTTCAAATGAGCCTGACACAAGGATGCCCACTCTAAATTAAATATCCCATAAAAATAAAAAAATGTTTCAACTTCAACCCTAAAATATGTGAAAGAACAATTGTTGAATAATAGGATAAATTTCTCTCTCAATAAAGTGCTAGAGAAAGCAAATTCCATACTCATACAAACAAGTGCTTGGTGATGAGTTTTTTAAAACAAGGAGAAAGGGAGTGACCATCCCAATTCACCTTGCATTGCCAAGGTCGGTGCAGCATTAGAGGAGGAAGCCACGTGGACTACAGACAACAGCAGGTCAGGATTGTGGATTCAGTGCCATGGCATCGCTCACAGGGGATGCAACCGCAGAGAGCTCTTCTCTTGCTTCAGGCTGCCAACCGAGCAGAACTGCAAGGACCACTGTCACTGTAGCTTTTCACGAGCTTGTTTATTTACCCATCAAGAACCATAAGGACCTTTACTGCATAAAATGCCAAGTGTGGTGGTAATTGACATCAAACGATCCATGTCTACCAACAAATAAAAGACCGAAGTAATAAACATAGAGAGATGAGTGTTTAATGACCTTCAACAAATTTTTATTGTAAGATCCATAACAGTTAACTATATACACTGACATATCTGGCCTGGAGCAGTCTCTGTTTTCAAAGTCAGAGAAAGAGGCCCCAGTGTGGCCTTGCTGCATTGGTTCATGAAAGCTGGCTTCAGTGTATCAGCCTAGCATACACTAGACAAAATTGTCAGGCCCCTCAAACTTCCACCGTGTTCCTAAAATTAGCATTTCCCCACCTTGAGTATCCCCTACTTCCAAACACATTGCTTTAACTCTTTCAATATCTAGATAAAATATTTCAGTCAGCAGATGCTTTTAGGCTATTTATCCCAAAATCCAACATACACAGATGAAGTACAACAAATACCATTATTCAAGATGTCCTTGGATTTCCAAAATAATCAACAACTGCCTTTAGTTTAATACTGCAAACATTTAGCCACAGACTGAATTGGGTGGTCATTTTGTCGTGTTAAGAGACAACCTTAGGGGCAGCATTGTGGCACAGCAGGTTAAGCCACCTCCTGCAATACTGGAATCCCACATGAAAGCTAGTTCGAGTCCCAGATGCTCCACTTCTGATCTAGCTCCCTGCTAATGCAATTAGGAAAGCAGAAGAAGATGGCCCAAGTCCTTGGGCCCCTGTCACCCACGTGGGAGACCCAGATGGAGTTCCAGGCTCCTGGCTTCAACCTGGCCAGCCCTGGCAATTATGGCTATTTGTGGAGTGAATCAGCAGAAGGAAAATCTTTCTCTCTGTCTTTTTCTCTCTCTCTAACTTTGCCTTTCAAATAAATAAACCTCTGTAGAAAACAAAAAAAAAAAAGAGAGAGAGAGAGATACAATCTTAGGATATAGATTCCTTGTATATAGATTTTTATTTGTAAACAGAGCATAAATAAAGACAAGGGAAAGCAAAAATCACTCCTCTATTGATTATTATAGGTGGCAAAATTAAAATCACCACAGCACAAATCTGGAAGACAGCATGAATGCATTGATTTCCTTTTAGGCCCGCTGCCTAGTTTTCTTTAGGCAACATAAGGCTTCATTGAGATCCATACAACAGGCTTAATTTTATGTCTGGATTCCTGACTCATCACTGGGGACAGGGAGGCAGTTCTTTTATTTTTGTTTTGTTTTGTTTTGTTTTCTTTCTTTGTTTTAACTTTTATTTAATGAATATAAATTTCCAAAGTACAGAATATGGATTACAATGGCTTCCCCCCCATAACATCCCTCCAACCTGCAACCCTCCCTTTTCCCACTCCCTCTCCCCTTCCATTCACATCAAGATTCATTTTCGATTCTCTTTATATGCAGAAGATCAGTTTAGCATACATTAAGTAAAGATTTCAACAGTTTGCTCCCACACAGAAACATAAAGTGAAAAATACTGTTTGAGTACTAGTTATAGCATTAAATCTCAATGTACAGCACACTAAGGACAAAGATCCTGCATGAGGAGTAAGTGCACAGTGACTCCTCTTGTTGACTTAACAAATTGACACTCTTGTTTATGGCATCAGTAATCACCCTAGGCTCTTGTCATGAGTTGCCAAGGCTATGGAAGCCCCCTGAGTTCACTGACTCTGATCGTATTTAGACAAGGCCATGGTCAAAATGGAAGTTCTCTGCTCCCTTCAGAGAAAGGTACCTCCTTCTTTGATGACCCGTTCTTTCCACTGGGATCTCACCCGTGGAGATCTTTCATTTAGTTTTTTTTTTTTTTTTTTCCCCAGAGTGTCTTGGCTTTCCATGCCTGAAATATTTGAGAAGTATAGAGAGATGGAGGAGGGGAGGAAAATTAGAGAGAAAGAGAGGAAGAGAGAGCACTTCCATCCACTTGTTTACTCCTCAAATGCCCACAATGGGTAGGCCTAGACATGGCTGAAACCAAAAGCTAGGAATTCACTCCAGGATTTCTACTTGCAACTGTTCTGTAAGTTTCTCTTCTGATTCCTTGATTCCTTGATTCCTTGATTCCTTCCTTCCCTCCCTCCCTCCCTCCCTCCCTCCCTTCCTTCCTTCCTTTCTTCCGTGCAGGATCAAACAGTTCTAATTACTGAATCTTCAAAATATATTTTTGGGATCCTGCGCACTCGCTGGCTCGTGCACCCGCCCTCCCTGGACCAGCCAGCCGACTCCGGCGCTGGCCGATGGCCCTCCCTGCCACTGCTGGGAGACCAACAACTTCTCCCGCGGGCAGAGCGAGCGGGTTGTCACTGAAGATGATCAGATTGATGACGCCCTGAAAAATAAGACCCACAAGGCAGCTCCTGGGGTCCAACTCCCCCCAGGACACTTTAAAATAACACACCCTGGGAAGCAGTTGTGATGGACCACGTGATTGTGTGAACGCACCTACCTGGAAATCCTGGATTGAGTTGCCAGCTCCCAGTTCTGGTTCTTGACTCATCCTGAGAGTTGTGGGTACTCAGGAAGTAAATCAGTGAATGGGAGTTCTCTGTCGCTCAGATAACAAAAAATGGGATCAGTGTAAAGAAGAGGGGGGAATGAACCTGGACCTATGACAGCCTGTATGCTGTTTCACCCCTGCACACAATATCTGTGTTCAGCCACCACTTCTACAACATCCACGACAAAGACTGAAGGGGATGTTAAAGGAGACAAAGCCAAGGTGAAGGAGGAACCACAAAGAAGATCCACAAAATTGTCTGCTTTATAAAGCAGCTCTTCCAAAGCCAGAAGCTAAGCCTAAAAAAAAAAAAAAAAAAAAAAAAAAAAAAAAAAAAACAAAACAAAACAAAAAAAAAAAAACACTGAAAAACAGGAGGAGGAGTAACTAAAGAAAAAAAGGGAAAAGCATACGCTGTCAAGGGTGGGAATAGCCCTGCAAAGTAGACCAGGCACAGGAAGCTGGAGGTGCTAGGGATGACAAGTGAAGTGCACGCATTATGATAGCTGTGTATTTCTGCTCTCTGATACCGGCCTGGAAAAAGCAGCAGAAGATGGCTCAAGTGCTTGAGCCCCTGCCACATGGGAGACTCTGAAGAAGTTTTTTGGCTCCTGGCTTTGACCTGGCCTAGCACCGGCTGTTGTAGCCATTTGGGGAGTGAATCAGTGGATGGAAGATATCTCTCTCTCTTTCAAATAAATAAATAAATAAATATTAAAAAAATATATTTTTATCTTTCAGAGAATTTTCCCTAATGAATGCTTTTTAAATTTTTTTCAGGACTATTTTCGTGTATTATTCCAAATGAATTACATAGTCAATTTTGTCAGGTTTCAAAAAACCTTTACTTTCTCGTAACACTGAATCCTTCCATCCAAGAACATGATACTCAGTATCTGTATTTATATGCCTATAGTTCTTAATCTCCATTTATTCAAGCCCTCCTTTATTTCTTACAGTTTATTTCTTACAGTTAAGTTTAATACATTTCTTTTTATTTTGGTCATGTACTTTTCTTATTGCTTAATTCTGCAAAGGTCCTATTTTGTTGCTATTGTTAATGGAACTTCTTATTCCACTCCATGAGAAGTTTGCAACTAAAAATACAAAAAAAAATTCAAAAAGCTATTGGTTTCTGTTTGCATACTTTTCACCTCCCAGTATTCTGTCTCTTCTACTGATTCTAGCAGTCCTTTATTTGATGCCTATCTGCAAAGATAAAAATGTTTTATTTTATCTCCAGTACTTATTGCTTTTATTTCCTTTACTTGTCTGATTGCACTGGCTAGGACTATCAACCAAGTTTGAATAATGTTAAAGAGGGTATCCTTGTTTTGTTTCATTTCCTAATACAAATTTCTCTAGCTATTATCTTCAGATAGATGATTTTTTAAAAATTATTTTAAGGCCGGCTCCGCGGCTCAATAGCCCATCCTCCGCCTGCGGCGTCAGCACATCGGGTTCTAGTCCCGGTTGCTCCTCTTCCAGTCCAGCTCTCTGCTGTGGCCTGGGAGTGCAGTGGAGGATGGCCCAAGTGCTTGGATCCTGCACCCGCATGGGAGACCAGGAGGAAGCACCTGGCTCCTCGCTTCGGATCAGCACGGTGCACTGGCCGCGGCGGCCATTGGCGAGTGAACCAACGGAAAAAGGAAGACCTTTCTCTCTCTCTCTCTCTCTCTCTCACTGTCCACTCTGACTGTCAAAAAAAAATTATTTTAAAGTAGTATCTTTCTGATCCTACTTAAGGAGGTTTTAATAAGATTGAATGTTAACTTTATTGACTGCTCTTCTGTCTTATGATAAGACAGGATATTTTTTCTATTTGATTAATAAGGTTTCTATTGTTGACCTATCCTATATCCTGAAGCATACCCAACTCTTAAGTTATTATTTTAGTAATGAATTTATTTTTGCATGATGACTTTCACAGAACAAATACAAAATACATCAATTAATTTACTGATTATTTATTACAAAATCGAAATTAAAATCACTGATCTCTGTCATTAAGTGTTGAAATTGCCATGATTATTTTCTTCACTTTAGGAAAAATACAAGGACCTAAATTAATTAGCACCAAGGATGACAAATGCTAACGATGACGGTTTCTTGGATATTAAGTATCAATTCCTGGGAGAAAGTAGTTACTGGCTTCTACATAGACTTTTACATCCCCTGACTTGCTTAATATTAAAGTGAATATAAAACAACAATGGTCAGAAAGTTGGACTAACTCAGCTACTGTTTATACTAGGTGGGCATGTTGGATAGGTGAGCATCTGAAAAACAGACCTGCTTCGGAGACCCGTATGAGAGAGTGCTCTGAGTCTCGCAGGGCGAACCGCTTAGCGGTGGTCATTTCCCATGGCACTGACCGCGTCTGCAGAGCCCTCGGCAATGTGTGCCAACATGCTCTTCTGCACTCCATGCACAGTCAGTGGTGTTCCTTGCTCCTTCCATGATCTCACCAGAAAACCTGAGTCTAGCAGGGAGACCTCCTCTTTTTCCCTAGCCCCTCTACTCCTAGGTAAAAGGAAGTCTAACTCACCCCAAATACCTGTATATCCAAAATTGTAAAACAAAGGTAGCAACCTTGCCCCTGGAACACAGTTTCCAGGCTTTCATCATCTTCTCAGTCAAGAAATACCTCCCAATACCTAACTCCAATTCCTCATAATATTTTCCTCTTATAATTGTTTTAACTGCTATAATTATAATTCTGCCAGAATAGTCATTGTCCTTCCTAATGGCCTCTCCCCTACAAAATAAATCTAACTGAAATTGTCACACAAAATCCAACTCTTTCGGGCCTGGCATTGTGCATAGCAGGTAAAGCCACTGCCTGTGAGGCCGGCATGCAATATGGACAACAGTGCGCATCCTGGCTGCTCTACTTCCTAATCAGCTCCCTGCCAATGGCCTAGGAAAAGCAGCAGAAGATGGCCGAGTGTTTGGACCCCTGCCACCCAGGGAGACCCTGACGAAGCTCCTCGCTTCAGCCTGGCCCGCACTGGCCAATGCAGCTAGCTGGGGAGTGAACTAGTAGATGGAAGCACACACTCTCTCTCTCTCTCTTTAACTCTGCCTTTCAAATAAATAAATAAATCTTTGGGGGAAAAAAAGATCCAACTCTCTCAGCTTCATTCCCTTAACAAGGCTTTACTGAGCACATACTATGTGTCAAGTATCAAAGCAGATGCTAGAGGGGAATGGAGAAGGGAGGATAACATAACCTTTAACATAAAGATGAATCAGACCTAACTCCTGCCTTGAGAAGTCTGCGGATTACCTGGGGAGCAAATACAAAAAAATGTAAAATTATCCCCTAGAGGAATCAACCTTGGATTGCAACTTCCAAAGGGAAATCTAACATATGGGATAATCTTATCTGCAAACATAACACAAAGCATTTCATGCTACTTGATGTTTATATAGATCATTTTCCAAGAAAATAAAAGTGATTTATGTGTGTTCCCTCAACATCTACACATCCCTTCACCCGCCAAGGACCCTGCTTCCCTTCACACACACATTGGCCTTTTATTGACTTCAAAGAGAGCTTGGTGCATAAAGGGAGAGACCCACAGAGGCTGAAATGGACACATACTGCCATTAATCTCAGAACACTGCTCTGCACTGGGGAGACAGGAAGTGCCATTACAGCCCTTCAAAAACAAAGGAACTGGACAGAAAGGCTAATCAACTCTCCCCGAGCCGAAGTGGTTCCTGGGAGTTGAGCACGGTGGTAAAGGTTTCTCTGAAGTCACACTGTTGGAATTTGAATACCAGATCTCAGCACCGCACTTAACCTCTCTGCAGTTTCTTCACTGGCAAGAAGGGTATAAACACAACGTCTACTATGTAAGCTTATTTTTTTCTTTTTGAAGCTTAAGTGAGTTAACACATGAAAAATATTAGAACATTGCTTACCATATATTAATTTTTGAACAATTATCTATAAATGCTGTTCTGGCACCAGTAATGCAAATTAGCTCCCAGTCATCTGCTTAAGCATTATATTTAGATCACAACCCATCCAACAATTGCATCCTTGAAAACAGAAGTCATCCCCACACCATCCCTCTGATTGAGAAACAACAGAACTAGTTTCAGACTAGCTCAGCAAACCTCAGACAAAATAAAGGACCCTGTGTCTCCCCTTCTTGTAATGCTTTCTTTTCATTACCCTGAATACCCAATGCTGAAATTTGCTTCAGCTGAAATTACACATTTCCATTGCCATGTGTCTTTTTTTTTTTTTTTTTTATGGCAGGATCGCAAAGATGACATAGGGCTGGAGAAGGTTCATTTTGCCCAGGGAAGATTACCTGGCTTTTCCAAAGAGATGCTGCATTCAAGTCTCAAGGAAGGAAAGAACATCTCATTCTTATGGCCAAGCTGTAAAAGATTTTTTATACCTAAATCAAATTGTCAGGTCATTCTTCTATTGCAGTTAGATTCATATGGGATATATTATTATATGGTCATGATTACCAGCCACGCTTCAAAAACATGCACAAAACAAAACTGCGTATTATCAACCTTGACCACCTGTAAAGCCTTGCTTCTCATCCTGAACAGGCAAGTAACCATCATGTGGACATCTGTACTATAAAGGTATTTCAATGGGATAGAAGCAAGAGCAATTAAACATCACTGAAATGTACTACCAACGACCCACTCCCAGCAACACCCAGCAACGCCGTAGATTTACCTCTGCTAACTGGAAGCCAAAGCTCATCAGCCTTCAGCAAAGTTCTGAATTCAACTTAATTTGAATCATTTACCTTTCCCTCTTCAAAAAAAATTGCTTAGTTATTTCAAAGGAAGAGAGAAAGAGTTTGCATCTACTGTTTCCCTCCCCAAATGCTGCAGCGTCTAGGGCAGGGCTGGGCTGGGGCCAGAGCCATGTGGGTGGCAGGAATGAACCATCACCGCTGCCTCCCAGGTTCGCACTGGTAGAAAACTGGAGCCAGGAACTGGAGCCAGAATTGAACCCAGGTACTCCGGTGTGGAATGCAGGCATCCTAGCCAGCGTCTTAACTGCTCCTACCCTGCTATTTACAAGATTCTAATCAAGCGCTACTGGCTCCAGGACGACTGACACAGACCAGAGACTGAACTGAGCTGATGCTTCACTCGGGATTTGCTCCAGAGCCACCAGCACCAGACTAATTATGAATTCAGGCGACTTGCCCACACTCATACAGAAAGTTTTAGCATTAGACTCATGTATCTGCTCCCTTCATGTTTAAGATTTTAAACATTATCCATTACCATTAGTGGAAAAAACGACTTAACTTTTGCCCATTTTATAACACATGCGGTACCAAAGGTGTCACATGAAGAACGTAGAAATGATATGTAGTTTGAATTTGCTAAAATGTAGCAGAAGGCTGTGAAATATCTGCTCTGACCCTAATGACCACACCCCCCAGGGTAACCCCTCATTCGAAACAGGGTGAACCTGGGTCAAGTTAGGTCAATCACATGCTCTCTCCTGAGAACCTGTTATCTCCTTGACGGGTCTGCAACTAGTATAAAGGGAGCTGTAAAACAGTCAGGGGAGCTGCGCGTTTTCATCAGGATGATCGCCTTGTTCAGAGAAATCACCGATCTTCCTGTAGGAAACAATGGCCCGTGGCTGGAGCCTGATGATGTCACACAGGAAGGTGGACCTGACATAGGCCCTCAGTGCCAGGTGCGGAAACCCTTGGCAGGGCAGCCATTTAGAGGAGGGTGGAGCGCCTCCACGTGGGAGTTTGGGGTCACTGCATCAGCTGTCTGGAAGGAGGTTCCTCTCCTGGCACGGCCTTCTGCTCTCATCCGCTATCAGCTCCTTACACCCTCTGGACATTTATTTAGCAATTTTCAAGTGTACTATACATTATTATTAACTAAAGTCACCATGTTGCACAATAACTGTCTTGAACTTATTTCTCCTGTTTGACTCAAATTTTTGCATTCTTTGAACAACATCTCTCCAATCATCTCACTCCCACCACCAGCCATTGTCTACCACCGTTCTACTTTCTGCTCCTATGAGTTCAGTTTTCTAAGATTTCACATATGAGGGGGATCATGCAGTATTTGTCTTTCTGTGCCTGGCTTATTTCACATGGCATAATGTTCTTCAAGTTCATCCATATTCCATTGGTACATATACATTGCATCGAATTTTCTTATTTTTAAGATCTGTTTATTTATTTGAATGGCAGAGTTACAGAGAGGGAGAAATAGAGAGATCTTCCATCTGCTGGTTCACTCCCCAAATGGCTGCAAAGGCCAGAGCTGGGTGATGAGCCTGGAACTCCATCCGAGTCTCCCACATGGGTGCAAGGACCCAAGGACTTCAGACATCTTCTGCTGCTTTGCCAGACACATTAGCAGGGAGCTGGATCAGAAGTGGATCAGAAGTGGAACAATGCCCATGTGGGATGCTAGCGTTGCAGGTGGGAGCTTAACCCTCTGCATTGCAATACGGGACCCCAAGCTGAACTTGCTTTATCCAGATTCATCCACCGATGGGCAGTTGTTCTATAAATTGTTTCTATAACTTGACTAATTGAAGAGTGCTGCAATCAACACTGGAGTACAGAACCTCTTCCACAAACTGGTTTCTTTTCCCTTGGAGATATACCAGTCCTGGGGTTGCTGGGTCATATGATAGTTCTAATCTTAACTTTCTGAGGAATTCCATACCATTTTCATCATGGCTGTACTAGCTTACACCCACACCAGTTGTGTGCAAAATATCCACTTCCTCCACAGTCTCACCAACTCTTGTAGTCTTTCATCTTTTTTATAAACTTTCTCCCAGGTTTAAAGTGATCTTTCATTGTGTTTAAATTTCTTTTTCCCTAGTGATTAATGATGTTGAGCATTTTTGTGCACTTATTGGACTTCCAGGCCTTTAACAATTCATAAAACGTGGTAAGATCATTTTCTTTAAGGTATTATTTGTAAATCACTTAAAATGCTACTGCTTCAAAGGTTATTTGCACTTCTATAAGAATTACTACTAATAGCACTCCACCAGTAGTCATAATAATGATAACTGTTGAAGTTCAGAAACTTACCATCTGCTGCTCACTCACCTAGCTCCAGGCATGTACTCCAGGAGCCCTGAGGAAATCCCTCAACAGGGCCCCCCACTTTGGGTTGCTTCCCATGTTAACTTCATTCAGATGTCTCAGAATCCAACACACCAGGAGACTGAGAGGATGGAATATATGCTTAAGAGGTGTGACCCGGAAATGAAAGCAACGAGACTGAGTATGACCCCTCAGGAAAGAGTGCAGAGAGGGAACAGGGACAAGCACTGATTTCTAGGAAAGGAAAGACCTAAGGATAGTGGGGGCAGGTGAGCCAGAGAGGAAGAGGAAGAACCAAGAGAAATGCCAGTGAAGCCAAGGTGGGGAGAAAACTTTTTAAGATACGGGAGAGGGGGAGAGTGTTTGGCACAGCAGTTAAGAAACCACTTAGGACACTGACACCCCATTTCAGAGTCCTGGCTCAGCTCCTAATGCCAGATTCCAGGTAGTGCACTGTCTGGAAAACAGCAAGTGATGCCAACCTCAAGTAGTTGGGTGTTGGGTCCCTGCCACCCATGTGGGACAGAGTGAGCTCTCAGCTCCTGGCTTCAGCCTGGCCCAGCCCCAGCTCTTGTGGGCATTTGGGGGAGTGAAACAGAAAATGGGCATGTCTCTCTCTCTCTCTGTAAAAAACAATAAAATAAATCAAAATGTAACATGGTGGGCTATGGTACCAAAGGCAGAAGAAAGATGAAGTAGGCCAAGAGGGCACAGCAGTTGGGACACCCTGGAGCCCTGGCCTGATTTGTCTCCAAGCAGGCACAGATACGGGAGCAAACACCGCCTGGATGGAGCGGTCAGGAAGCCATGCGGGAGAAGGCAAGTCCCAAGAGCAACAGGAGGTCCAAGACTAACCAGCTCAAACTAGTTCCAAGGAGCCACAGACACTGAAGTTGCCAAACCCAGAAAAACTAAGTCAGTTTTACAGAAAATAATTCGAAGGCTACTCATTAGCATCCCTCCTGCCCTGCCACCAGCACACAACCACAGTCCAGGCCCTCCACACCGTCTCTGAAGAGTGCTGCCACACACTGGGCGGGCAGAAACCCAGACACCTGGGCTCCTCACCAGACTGCGGTCATCCATCCCCTACTGCTAAGACAGAGAGGTAAACAGCAGGGGCAGGGGGAGAGAAAGAAAAAAGGAAAAGAAAAATGTTAGAGACTTAGTCAACAAAGAGATATAAGATCTTTATCAATTCAACTTCCAGCTCGTATCTTTTCCAGCCACGCAACACAGCTAGAACCGATGTTTCGGATCATAACCCTGAAATAAAAGACCTACAACCACAGAAGAAATACTTACTTACTCTCATTTACGTCCCTTCACAAAACTTTTGTACTTTAAAAAGCTCTATTCTACGTAATCTTGACAACAATTGTATGAGGTAGCTTTTACCCCCATGAGAGTTCATCAAAGGGAATAATCGTTGGTTATAGATAGCCTAACAGCACATTTGGGCAATATCATAGAGAAGTGTGGTCTTTCTATGAGTTTAGGAGATAAAAACTTAAATCACTCATGAAGAAACTAGCTGCAAGTGAGCTGAGAAAACATTTGAAATATTTTATTCCTTTTACAGTATTTTTTTAAGTATTGAGATACAAAATGAATTTTAGATGCTTCCTCTTTTCCCCTAGGCTCAACAGCACACACTGGACAGGATTTGCAGTCTCTAACATGGTTGCAGGGGCCCTGGTTCAACATCTATAGCGCTTCACTAGTTCACTGTGCAAACCTATCATTAGGGTGTGAGATGGTAGCCCTCAGTTCCACGTGAAGCAAATCAAACACAGATAGTAAGTCAGTACATACAGATGCTAAAATTTCAATTCATTTCTCCTGATTTTCTTTCTTAGTCTATTTTACTATACCATTTTTTCTATCCAAAATAGACTCCTTAAACTTACTAATAAAACGAAGATTTGTTGATTTGCTACTCTAATATCATATGGAAATCAGGAAAATTGTGCATATATCACACTGACCTAAATATTTTTGTACATAACTAGGCATTACAATACCCAGCTAGAACACACAGTGCCTCTCATTTTCTCTGTCTCCCTCTCTCCTTTCTCTTTTTCTTTCACAGACACACACACACACACACACACACACACACCACACACACTGCAGCCAGCTTTCTGTCTAAGGTGTCTCTGTGGATGGTTGTTGGTTGTTGACTGACCAATGGACTGACAGACCCCTCTGGCTACCCAGGGCTGAGTGACTCAAGCTCCTTCTGTTGTTGTCAGAGGAAAGATGGCCAGCTATGAGAAACAGTTGCTCCAGGAAAGGGCAAACGTGCAAAGGGCAGCTGTTTCCTTTCTCTCTCAGGACATCCAGGTGCCATTACTGAATTTCCTGTATGCAGAACCCTGGAAAAGTTCATTGACCTCAGGCAGGGGTTGGAGGGAGAGGGAGTGGGGGCGAGGGGGGATACTTTTTTCCTTTCAAGCCTTATTTTTTTTACCCATTGTAACCAGAGGATTGCTGCTCACTATGTTGCCTTATAAATTATTCCTATAAGATTTATAGCCATTTCTACGCTTCAAGTCAAACATTCTTTTAAGGCCAAACAGAGTAATTTACAGGATTTGTGTCTCTAAACTATCTTATAAATAGTTGCTCTGTAGTTCAAGGTGAATAACAGTCAGTGGCAAGCTAGTATCAAAGAATACTGATTGCAATTCAATTTTATTACCTTTGAGGATTCACCCCGAGGAATAGGGCAGACTGGTCAAAAATCTATAGGCTGATCATCATGGGTCTACACTGGAAAATCCTTTCCAAGTAAACATCTCCTGTAAGAGTGTTCACCTCCCCTCTTCATTGATGATCATATGTTTCTTCTCTCTTGGAGATGCTAAGATGACAGTGTTGCTAATCATACCTGCAGTAATGGCTGAGACGGGCACTGTGGGTTCTTTCTAGCCTGCTTGCACACAAAATCTAAGCTCTAGTTTGTGGCTGCAAATGCTGGTTTAGACCCTGACTACCCAACAAATTCCTTCCATCTCTGACGCCACTGCAAATCGCAATGAGCAAAATATCAGTGCCACTATGGTTTCTCATTCTTGGTACTTTCTCCTGCTATTTAAACCTCATATGAGATTCTGGCAAGATTTTCAGGAAACTAGATATTCTGTCTCGGCAGATTTAAGTCACAAATCTAAAAATACTTTCTTTGGCCTACAATCTTTGATTTGGCACATTGTTTGAAATCACATTGATACCATCTATTGCCTGCCAACCTACCAAAGAACACACAAACCTCTTCCTATCACCAGAAGTTGATAGGATACTCCAAAATGTGCCAATGGGCACAGCCACCTCCAGGAAAACTATGATAAGTAAGGTGGTTTGATAACGTGAAGAATTCTGGATTATGAAACTCAGTTCTGGTGATGATTTTAGCCTGAGGGGATACAATGAAGTAAGTTAAGCTTGCATCTGCTTTGGTTTTCTCTCTTGTCCTTAGAATTTAGAGATTATTTAGCCAAAGTAAACACTGAACGTTCTGTCAAAAGTTCCTTTCTCTCATAACCTCGCTTTAAAGTCTGAAGCCGTTAAGATTGCAGTGCTTCCCCAGCACTGAACTCTGAATTCAGCAAATCAGATTTTGCCAGATGTGCATAAGTGCTGCTTTAGCAGCCAGATGCCAAGGGAAAATGAAAGGTGAGGAACAGGAAATGAAGTGCAAATAGAATGGTAACGTCTTCGTTACTGGTGATGCCTGTAGGAGAGGAACCAAGTCGTTACTGTGGGCTGCAGAGGATTTGTGTTGAGGCAACGACTAGGTAAACTTTATTAAAACTACCTTTCAGCTTCCAAAAGAAGCCTACTGCATTAAAGTAGCTAGTACCTTAATGTTCATCCTGTTATATTGCTGGTTGCTATGGCAATATCCTCCTAGGTATTTGTAAGGTCAGAAAAGGAAGAGCTAACCCTCTTACTCCTGGAATAACTAATGTGGTTCTGTTACTCGCCTGATGTAAATGGTCTCAAGTGACAGCGAACTGTACATATAGTCAATTACAACTGCTCAAAGGAAATGATTTGTTGTAACAGCCGCTGTTCAACCTCTGTGACATCAATGTTTCTATGGAAACAGTTGCCTATTGCACTGCTTTGAATTGAGTATTGATCAAACTAGGGCCAACACTATTTCAGAGACTTGCTACTTTACTGTGTGGCAATTTACGATAGGAACTCATAACATCACTGTATATTTCAAGCCCCAAGGAACCAATTTAGCAGACAGTTACAGTAGAATATTAACAGAGGTCAATAATGGAAGTCTGATTATAGTCCTAGGACAATTATTCAATGCTTTTGTTGTCTGCCCTTTCAACATTCCAGCAGCTATTACAGTTTTCAAATAATAATATTCATGCCTGAAGAAAGTGCTATATTCATTCATCTTCTACTTTAAACTTTATTTTTCATTGTTATGTTATCTATCAATAAAATTATTCAGCTATATTAACCAAGCTGTGACCCCTCAGAAGTAAATAACTATTGATCAAGAAGTAAAGATCCACTGGTGCACAACACTGTTTTCCATTAAAGATCCTATTGGCCCAGCTGATAAGATGGTTCTCTCCAAACAACTGAAGATACAAAAGTAAAGAAAGGGCAGGTCTAAACTCTAGGGAAAATCATGGCTCAATCCCCTCTTTCTCCTGGAGATTGGATTTCCAACCCACTTGGAGGAGTAATGAAAATAAAAGCAATGCCAAGCAGAATGCATTTGTAAGCTCTTCATCCAATGTAAGATTTCCATTGTCTCTGGATGTTTCATTCAGTCTTCTTTGGAAGCGATCTTTGTATGGTCTCGTCCAACCTTCTCTTTTTACAGAGGGTGAAACATATTGCCCCACTACATTTCTTTCAGAAGATAAATGTTATCCTTATAAATACGTAAGTGAAAAAATGCTGTGTTGGAAAACACCATAATTTACACATTTATCACTCATCTGAATGAAAATGCATGCCAATTATCGCTACCCTTGGACTGATTAGTCAAGAACTTCAATCCACAGATTCCCTAAAGGTATTATATCTGTCCCTACGCATTCAAAAACAGAATTGAATACACAGAATCAACCCGCTCACTGTGGTGACATTGGCCACAGCACAGCTATTTTTGTGACAGTGGAAATTCATTTTTTTCAGTGAAGTTATAAAACTTCAGAAAGCACTTGAATAACATGGCTACACGCCAAAAAAGGGGATATATCTATGAATGAAATCTGTTTCAAGACATGGATAAGAGCACTAACTTTTTTATTACCATAATTGAGAAATTATGGCTTAGTGAATGATTCTTGTCAGGCAATAACAAATTCATCCACCTGCTTGAAAGACGCTCTTCCTGATATAAGGAAAAAGGATGTTCTCCTCACTTAGCTATTGATTTTTTAAAACCTTGTCCAGATAGCTTAAAAATAAAAATAAGTAAAAAATCAATCCAGGTAAGGTCTAAAAGTTGTATTAAAATCAGTCTGGGTCTCAAATCCTTTTTTTAAATCAACTGAGACTTCAGCACAGTCTTCCTAGTCATAAACATTGCTCATGTTCGGAGATGAACTTTCCTTGTTTATACAGAAAACATTTATTGAGTACCCTTGCATGCCAGGAGTCATTCTGAATACTGAGACACAGGTGGAGCAGGCTAGGTGCTGATCCCTGAAGAATTTATGTTCTAGCAGGCGGTGTCACTTGCCATGTGGAATAGGGAGTTCAAGAAAGAAGTGGTCTCTGCTCCCACTTTATATTTTCCCCTTGTCTCTTTTACCATACGTTTGCCAATTTTCCAGTTTATATGTTTACACCCTGCTTTGCTGAGCTATGCCAGAAAATTTTGTATACATTCTATGCGTAAGTAGGCATAAATTTGACTCTCTGAGTTTCCTGGAAACCAGTGCAAAAGAGGGATGGGGGGATGACCCTAATCAGTCACATAATTCAACATGTGGGACATTAAAACAAAGCAAAACAAAAATAACAGATATGCAGAAGGAGCACAATGACTTCCAGTATTGAGACCAGAGAGAATTCTCCACAAGTCTTTAGAAATCAGACCCTGATGATATGGTAAGTGACATTCTCCTCAACACTCTTCTTATAAAGACAGCATTGTGTTCCATTGGGCTAGGACATAAGGCTGAGTACCTTTATGACTATGCACCATTCCATAAACACGAGTCTGCAGGATAACTAAACAGTGCCTTTTGTGAAATCTTGATTTCTATTAGCAACTAGGTATTGTAGAGTCATTAAGAATAAATAAAACTATTAGTGAACAACCTACACACACTTAACTTGGAATAATATACCTTCTGGATCTACCTTGAAGATATTCATGTACAAAGTTAATAGCTATACAAAGATGATTTCTCTTATTCTCAGTTATGTCTATATCTATATCAGTGTCATCCAACTATATCTACCTATAACACACATGTACTAAATATGCATACATACATATGTTTGCATGTGTATATAATACTTTAGCTTCATAAATGAGATATGCTGTAGAGCTTAACACTGGTTGTAGTTGATGGGTCTTCAACTTTTGTGGCCTGGGCCACTCTAAGCTTATACAAACTAGGTCATCTGCATTTTTTAAAAAGAAAAAAAGTGAGGCAGGATGAGGGAATCCTGAATCGCTCGAATCCACAGGTGATAGTAAGCAGAAAGGTGTGAGCACACACCCTTCCTTGACCTCTGTTGGGGCCATCAAAAAGCCTGAGGCAAAGCGAGAGAAGGCTCAAGAGAGTCCTGCTGTCCAACAGATGACCCTGTGGGGTAGAAAAGGTCATATCAGAGGTCACCGAGAATCAACCTGTAAAGCCCACCTGCTACCCATGCTCCTTGTGACTTTTCAAAACGGGAATGGATCTGCATTTTACTTACAAATATTTCCAAGTCTACAATCTGGAGGAGTCCAGAGGCAAAAAGGCACCATGTGGCTAAACCAGGAGAGTGAGCTTCTCAGGTGCCACCAGGAAGTGGCCTTCACTTACACACCTCAAGTCATCCCGTCCCAGAATCTGCTCTCATCATTGTACCAAGCAGGCCAAGGTACTGCTCCCTCCCCCAACCAACTGATTCATGCCTGTAATTTTCAGGCCATAAAATGTTTGTAATAACGTTCAAATTAAGTAAGGGCTAGGATGCCGTCTTCCAATTTTGATTTCACAGTCACCTGCCCAAGTCAGGTTTGCTTTTTCTATGCAGTAGTTCTGGCCAGTAATGGCCTTTGGTGAGACAAGTTCCCCATTTGCAGGGACATAGCATAGATGTCAGTGGATTTTAAAGGCTTCTTAATGCATTCATGAGTGCTGAGAGGGGAGGTTGGGTTAATTCTAGAAGGGTCCCCAAAAAACAAAACACCAGTCAAGTAAGCCTTTGGGTCCATTGTATACTTCTCAGCTCCTGTTCCAACATGAGTGTAGGAAGGCCAAGAGTTAAACCTGAGAATTTATCACCTATAAAATTTATTGCCTGAAATCAACTGCTCTATAGATTAGAAAGAGATGGATTAAGTATCTTGAAATTCCCTATGTGAAAACAGAAGGCACCACTACATAGTGTGGGAAAACCTGTTTAAGGGCCCACCAAAAAGAGGCTCTCTACACCTCATTGGTTCCCGTATTTTTATAATTATTTTCTATTTTGCCTTTATTCCTTTATTCTCCCACAGGAACAAACTTTCTAATAAAAACCTGATATTTCCCTTTAATGTGGGAAAAGAGACACTTGAAAGGATGCTATAAGCAGCCATTATGCTGAAAATTGCCCTGGGCAGTAGTGGGGTGACCCAACTTTCCTAGAAGGCACTATAGTCAAACAAGGAAAAGCAATGCTTCTAAATTTGAATATTGCTGAATTGATAAGGTATGGAGTCCAGAAAGTAGTTGGTACCTCTTGTTATTAGGCCTGCAATACTAGCCATGCCCCCTCCTAACTGTTATCACATCTCACAAATTAAAGCACCTCATTAGACCTCAGTGAATATTTTTTCTCCACTCAAAAACTTCTTTATGAGAATACGAATGTAAATATTTACAAAACACTTGTTAATTCTATTGGCCTATTAAGCATAAGAAATAAATACAACTTGAAGCGAGAGTTAAATTAAACACCTGAGACAGGTTAGTGTTTGCTCCCTAATGGGTGCTGTTATGTTATTTAGCATCTCCTTAACTTCTGCTAGCTCTGGTATTACTTTCCACACCCACAATCTATGTCTACAGTCATAAAGCATAGAAGTCCCAGAATTTCAGAACCTTAAGCAGACTTAAGATGATCTGATGTAGTCTTTTCACCTGCAGCTCAGCAGCTCCAGGCACTACCATTCTGATCCCTTGGGCAGAGGTTACTGCTCTATTATGAAAAAATGCTTACAGTACAAACATTCATCTCTGTGATGTATGATGGCGTGGACTCTCTAAACCTGGATTGTGGGGCTGGTATTGTGGTACAGATAATTAAGCTGCTTCCTGTGATGCCAGCATCCCATATGAGCACCAGTTTGAGTCCCAGCTGCTCCAGTTCTGATCTAGCTCCCTGTCCATATGCCTGAGAAAGCAGCAGAAGATGGTTCATGTGTGTGGACCTCTGCCACCCAAGTGGGAGAGCCAGATGGAGTCCCTGCCTGCTGGACAGCCCAGGCTGATGCAGCCATCTGGGGAGTGAACTAATGGATGAAAGATCTCTCTCTCTCCCTCTGTCTCTGTCACTCTGACTTTCAAATAAATAAATAAACATTTTTTTAAACCCTGGATTGTTTAGGCCAAAAATTGTTTCCAAATGAAGTGAAATAGCTTTTGCTCTCAGGGTATACAAAGTTACTTCTAAAAGTTTATGGAAGAATGAAATTTAAAGGTAAGTTGGGGCTAGTGTTGTGGCTTAGTGGATAAAAGCCACTGCCTGCAACACCAGCCTCTCCATATGGATGCTGGTTCAAGTCCTGACTGCTCCACTTCCAATCCAGCTCCCTGCTAATGGTCTGGGAAAATTAGTAGAAGATGGCTCAAGTACTTGGGTCTCTGACACCTATGTGGGAGACCTGGAAGAATCTCCTGGTCCCTGCTTCCGGCCTGGCCCAACCTGGCCATTGCAGCCATCTAGGGAGTAAACGAGAGGATGGAAGGTCTCTTCTGTCCTTCTGTCTGTCTCTCTCTTCCTAACTTTGGCATTCAAATAAATAAATCTTTTTTAAAAAAGAAAGCTAGGTTTATTCTGGTACAAAAAAATCTATGCATGTTTTCATAATATGCATTCATCCATGAACTTTTTGAAAATCCCATAAATATCCCAAATATATTTCCAGGGTTGGGAGGGGTTGGAGTAACAGCTACCACACTCTACCTGAAACTTCTTGCTATCTCCACCCTATGGGCCTTTTGCTAAGCCCACCTGCTCACATTCAGCTGCTTTTCCTTACCAGCTCAGGGGCTTGGCTCTTCTTTCTGTGGTTTGGGTTGCTATACTCAACCAAACATAGCTATGTAAGCATGAATCTCAATCACTGACACTCTCTGAGATAATTTTCTGTACAAAAATTAGTTCAGGCCATTAGATAATCCCACAGATAAAGATGAAGGTGACAATGTGACATGACTCCATCATTAACTATATCTCAGCTGGGTTCTTCCACAGAATATGGCTGGGAGAAATATCTGACCTCTTTATTTGAACTTCCATTAATGTCAGAGATAAAGAACTGGATCCCAGTTTTTTAAGATTCCTAGTCAGTGCTTTTTCCACTATAATTCATGGGTTATTGGCTATTCCCAATTTACTAATGGGTGCCCACCTGTGAATCAAAATGCTTTGAATTTTGTGCAAAACTTCTCAGCGCCTAGCACTCCTGCCAGCTTGGGCAGCAGAGGGCCTTTTTATCTGGCTTTAGAGTATTCCCTGACCCTTTAGGGATGGTTCTCGACAGAGGAAGGAGCAGGCAAACATTTTAGAAATGTGAAGGGAGGAGTATTATTGGTTGTTACAATGCCTGCTCACAGTGGTATTGAGGAGAGCTGGGGCAGGGTGCCAGACACGCTACAAATCTCGAGACCAGTCCTACTCAGTAAAGAGCTATCCTGCATCCTGAATGACTTGAACACACCACTGGACATTCATCCAAATTGTTAAAAACCTATTAGAAATCATTTAAGCTTGGAACATGAATTTTCTGGAAATATAATCACTATGAAAATGGAAGGAAGACAGTACTGTGGAATTTGATGTCCATCATTTTGAACATCGTCAATGGCAGTGCCACTCACAGCATTTGAGTCACCAATGTACCATATTTGCATCATCTGAATTTATAGGTACTGTGGGCATTCTATATTTGTAGGGAAACACCTGATGTCTTCATTACAGCTTCTACAGCCATGTGCCAGCAGACTGAAATTATTAAAAATTCCATTTTATAGATGCTTTCTTTTTTCAGATTTATTTATCTATTTGAAAGGCAGAGTTACAGAGAGGTAGCGGGAGAGGCAGTGAGAGAGATCTTCTATCCACTGGTTCACTCTGCCACATAACCACAACAGCCAGAGTTGGGCTAGGCTGAAACCAGGAGCCAGGAATTTCATCTGGGTCTTCCACCTGGGTACATGGGCTCAGGAACTTGGATCATCATCCACTGCCTTCCCAGGTGCATTATCAGGGAGATGGATTGGAAGTGGAGCAGCCACAACTTGAACTGGCACCCATATGGGATGCTAGTTTCCGCAGGCAGAGGTTTAACTGACCACGCCATAGCGCTGGCCCCAAGTGCTTTCATTTTATGTCTCCTTAATGCTACAGTGAGACATTCTTTTAAATTGCGTGTCTGTAGAAATGTCATTGCAGGATACTAAAGGAAGCATTATGAAAACACTGATTTTTTTTTTAAAAAGGAGGTGGGGTGGTTGAAGCTTTAGGATATCTCCCACTGCCTGCTCACTCTTACTGCTCAACCCTGTATTTGCAAAATAAGCCAGCCTGATTGTCGCTCCCCCTCTTCACGGAGGAACGACACAGGACCCTGCGCTGTTCTTTTGTCTGCTCGGCCCTTCCCGGGTTTGCTGCTGGTCCTTCCCGGGTTGGCTGCCGATCCTTCCACCTCCGTGGAAGGGCGGCTCCCCCTGCCACTTTCCCCACTTCCACGGGGGAGCAGCACACCGCCGGCCAGCTCTCTCGGGGGCTGCTCAGATGTTATTCGGATGTTCCCCTTAGATGTTCCTGGTGCATGTTATCTCTCTCCTCCTTTATAGTCCTCTTCCACCAATCCCAACTCTGCTACCCACACGCCAAGTACGCTGCTCTCCTCCAATCAGGAGCAGGATCAGCTCCTGCAGGTCATCACTCAAGTTGGCGAGAGGCAGCTGCGTAGAAGCTGTTTACTCCTCTCCCAGCGCCATATTGTGGGAGAGCAGATGCATAGAATAAGTCTTAATTCCAGTAACTTAGTCTAGTCCGAGTTGCTCCCCACACCTGATGTGATTTCTTTCCACTCTCCAGATCTTTATCCAAAAAGTTCTTCTAGTGTTTTTTAATCCTTTAGTTTCTTTTTCTCTAAGTAATCTGGAAAAACAAGATGTGCACACACACTACTCAGTGATCTTACTTCCTAATCAGGACATCACTGGCAGGACAATCAGACTCACTCTAGATTCCTAATCTCAGTTCTTTCTCTGCTCCTTTTCTCAGTGAATGAGACTATGTGCTGCAATGAATGAATGAATACTTAACGCTTGGGTTCAAGTCCCACTTCTGCTTCTTCCTGATTACCTGACTGCTGGTAAGTTATAGTAAGTGACATTTCAAAGTGTTTTCATCTACCAAACACATTCTAAATGTACACTGTCCCTTCCAGTGGATTAGGAACATCCAATGAGATAATATATCTGAAAATGCTTTGTAAACTGCACAACTTTATTTAAATTTGAATGAAATCTTTGTTGATGAACTTTTTCATTATCTGCCTAAATTTCTTTCTTTCTTTTTTTTTTTTTTTTTTTTTTTTTTTGACAGGCAGAGTGGACAGTGAGAGAGAGAGACAGAGAGAAAGGTCTTCCTTTGCTGTTGGTTCACCCTCCAATGGCCACAGCGGCCAGCGTGCTGCATCCGGCGCCCTGCGCTGATCCGATGGCAGGAGCCAGGTGCTTCTCCTGGTCTCCCATGGGGTGCAGGACCCAAGCACTTGGGCCATCCTCCCCTGCACTCCCGGGCCACAGCAGAGAGCTGGCCTGGAAGAGGAGCAACCAGGACAGAATCCGGCGCCCTGACCAGGACTAGAACCCGGTGTGCCGGCGCCGCAGGCAGAGGATTAGCCTATTGAGCCGCGGCACCAACCTATCTGCCTAAATTTCAAAACAGCATGGCAGTATTTCGGGCTTTGAGATCTCTTAGAATGTAATTGGAGCAGATCTGCTTTAACAGAATACAGAGAATGGTTTAGGTAGGTCAGTGACATCACTGAAACCATGGATCTTGGAATCAGATGCTTCTGGTGGGCCTCATCCCATACCCTTGGGTGAGAACAGGTTGAGTGCTCAGCCCTCAGAGCTTGTAAGCCTGAATTAATAATCCCCAATCTGAAACATACCTGTGATGGCTAGTAATCAATGACAGCACGAGGGTACTTGGCACCAAGCAGGTGCTTGATAAATGAGAACTCTTGCTATTTAAAAGAGAAAGGAAATAAACAGGATAAAATTGTAAATCTTGGCTATAATATTATTCACCATGCAGGGAGATTGGGAATAAGGGAGTTTAACCTTGGAACACAAGGTTAAACCTCCTCTACTTGGTGACAGTAGAGGAGGTGTTACTTTCATTTCCATTTCACAGGTGAGAAAAATCAAGTGGTTATAATAACAGCCATATTAATCAGTGGAATAGAATGAGAACCAAGGTCTTCTGCCAACCATACCTCTTGTACTTGAGTTTTCACTGCAGCTCTCCAACAAATACCTTGTAAGGCAGCCTATGATAAACACCCGTTAAGCACTGCATCCTAGCAAAACTCCAGCACCAGTGAGAAGTACAGGGCAATGCTCCCTGTCAGATACGGGAAGTTTCGGATAGTAAGGATCAGCTAGAGATCTCAAATAGGGCAAATCCCTCCCAGGTTTTGGGAGAAATTATCCTAAAAATGCCAAATTATAGTTCAATCCAAAAAGCAAGAAGACCCCACCACAAGGTGGGTAGTTGCTATGTCCTCTCCCAGGTCTTCCAGCTCTACTGACCCCTACAAGGGGACTTCAAAAAGTTTGAGAAAAAAAATGTAATTAAAAGCTTACTTTGTTTCAAAAGAATTTGAAATCTGTAATACACATTTTGCATGACCTTTAAGAAGTCTAAATAGCATCAAAATCTGGGCCATATTAATAGTCCTTCCAAATCTAATCTCATCCTGGACAAGGGCTGAAAGATCTCTGAAGAGCAAAATCCTGCTGGTTTGGATTACCCAAATTTTACAGAAATAGGAAAAGGAACATAAGGTAGGATATTAGTGGCCTAGGGCAAGAGACTTCAACAAATGTCCCTGCATCAACCTGCTTGAGCTTGCAGTATGGGGTTGCTATTGGCATGTGTAGCCTTCTAAAACACAGAACCAGATTAGGGTTTAAACATACAGGTGACAGACCAAAAGGGCTGGTAGTGCACACCTTAAGGTCATAGACTCCGTTAGACTGCCAGTTGAAAAAATCCACAGTATCACCACTGCTAAAGCCATAATTATCTGAAAATAACCCCATTTCACCACCTCTCAAGAACTTTCTTGACAGTTTAAAAGCTGTAACTTTTCTGTAGGACGATTACTAGATTGCCTCAGACACCCACAATGAATTTAAACAATGAAGAGATGCTATAAGTTCTGACTGATTTATTGATTAACTAACAGAATAATATACGTGCAATAGAAAATAAGCAAAGACATTTCAATGGAAATCTGAACTAACTCTGAACTTTTCGATAGGTTGCCCAATTCAATATATCATGATTTCACATCATTCCACATATTTTTCTAATATCACTTTCCACCTTTAACTTTCCCCTTTAGGAAATCTGCTTCTGCTAACCTTAACCTCAACCTCTGTAGTGCATAGCAGGACTGCGGTTATACATACCCCAACATTTATTTCTTCTAGACATCTGAAAAAAATACTGACTTGCAAATTTTTTTATGGTTTTTCTCAGAAAAGTATAATGTCATTGAATTGGAGCCAGGAATACGTTTTCTCCAAAAGCTGCAATTTATGCTAGAAGTACATTAGGAAATAAAAAGATCATTGACAGGATTCTATCTCATTCTATCCCTGCCTTGGCAACTCATGACAAGAGCCTAGGGTGATTACTGATGCCATAAACAAGAATGTCAAATTGTTAAGTCAACAACAGGAGTCACTGTGCACTTACTCCTCATGTAGGATCTCTGTCCTTAGTGCGCTGTACATTGAGATTTAATGCTATAACCAGTATTCAAACAGTATTTTTCACTTTGTGTTTCTATGTGGGTGCAAACTGTTGAAATCTTTACTTAATATATGCTAAACTGATCTTCTGTATATAAAGAGAATTGTAAATGAATCTTGATGTGAATGGAAGGGGGGAGGGAGAGGGAAAGGGGAGGGTTGCGGGTGGGAGGGAAGTTATGGGGGCGGGGGGAAGCCATTGTAATCCATAAGCTGTACTTTGGAAATTTATATTCATTAAATAAAAGTTAAAAAAATAAAAATAATAAATAAATATATAAAAAATAATACAAAGGAGATTCCTAAAGTTAGATGTGATTTGCCTTCCCATTGGCTCATACCTGCAAGGGGTGGGCAGGAATATCCAAACCGTGGTCTCCCCTGTACTTTTCCTTCACTCTGGTCCGCATCACCTCATTAGAAAAATGACTTACAGCCCAGGGATGCATGGCTGGGTTTCTCTTATTTATTTGGTTCTCAAACACAAAAGCACAGATCCAGCGATGGCACTATAAACTCACTTAAATACAGAAATAAAGCTTGATATTTCCATAAGGCCACAAAGAAAGGCATTGGATCTGCCTTAGCTATTCCCACGAGTTCTCCCCAGAAGTCAGAGGTAAGGAAAGCTGTATTTCCCAGCGTGGACATAGCACACACCTTTATTACTGAGAGAGGATGTTTTTATTTGCACTGCATTATACCCATAAATTCCATCCACTCAGCAAGTCAAATTATTGCTGGCCTCCAAAATACATTAAGTTTGGGTTTAAATCAGTCACTTTTGAAGATATACTGCAGCCCACTTCCTAGCCATATTTGTAATATATTCACCCTGCAAATGTTCTTTAAAATGCATGGTTTGTGGAGTTGTCTCACTTCAATCAGCCCTGGGAAGATATAAGGAATATAAGCTCTAATTTGCAGTTTCTTTGTGTGTGTGATTGTTCATGATCCCTTCCCATACATTCAATGGCTGCCAAAATGCTTTCACACTATAAAGAGAGAGCTCTCTGAATCCGAATCAGATTAGAATCAGTGATATCATAATAAACAGCAATGGGAAAAAATAGGGTCCTGAGCAGTGTATGTTAGAATGTGGTGACAGCAGACAGGCTTTTCCAGATAATGGCAGGAAGCAGAAAGCCAAGGAATTATTTGGGATTCCTAATGGTGTATGGCAAAATGAAAGTATGCTTAATGGAGATACTCAGAATTTCTTTCCCTTACCTAGACTTGCTATTTTACAAAGTCACATGCTCACGCCCTCCATCAGTTGTCACTCAGAGCATTTTAACACCATGAAGTGATTCAGAGCATGTGCAGAAGCTAGGGCCATTACCATTTTAAGTGGCTGAGAAAGGGAGATACAGGGAAATAGAATTAGATTTCCATCATTTCCTTGGGAAAGAAGCTCTGTTATCTCTGAACTTCCCTTCGGCAGGCTGCTCTCTGTTGGGTGGGGAGAAAGATGGGGTATAGAGAGGGATGCGCCTGGTAGCTCCTCCCAGACACTCCGCTCCACTCCAAGCTGGGTGTGCAAACTTGGGCCAGTCAGCCCTGTGTGAAGCAGGACACCTGGCCAAGTTTGCACCTGTCACTGTTATTTATGTCCATCTTATTTCAAAAGACTGCATGGTGTGTAGGGTTATTCATTTGTTTGTTTGTTTAGATAAAAGCTGGCAGCACCTCACCACGGAAGAAGACAGCACAGTATTCTGCACACCAAAGACACCATCTTTAAAACAACATGACAGTAATTGTTCATTCCCCTCACAGAAATCCACCACAGGCATTTCTTTGTCAGGATATTTGTGAGTCACTCTTTTGTAAGTCCACTACCATAAATATCTGGTGAATATTAAGATATGAATTTCACATAAGTCACATGCTGGAATGAAATGATAGATAAAAAATTTCACAGTCCCTGATAATCATAATACTTGTAGATAGGTGTGGGTACTAATACATTTAATAGCAGTATATACTAATATTAACAACTACCATTTTAGGTACTTGTACACCAAGAACCTTGCTGAGCCTCCTACAGTTGTTACCTGCTTTGTGCTACTATCAAAATCTGTGATTGATATTGTTCCCATTTTGCACGTGCCACCTATGTCTATCATCATGACACTAAGGACCAGGGTTTTGGTGGGGGTGGTTTATATCAGTTTGCAAGAGCTGATAGTTAGATTTTCAGAAAGCTTGTGAACTGGTTGTTGTCATGTTAATAGTGTGGCACCGGCCAAGTTGAAAACACTTACACCATGGAAACAGGCAAATGCTACAAATCAAGGCTTTTTTGAAAAAAGAGATAGAGACACAGTTCTAAAACATTTACCAACATTCTACTGCCAAGCAAGAACATTCCCAAATGTCTTAGAATTATTTGGCACATTTTTTTTCCCTCCATACTGTCTCCAAAACATAATGTGACAAAGTTACCCACAAAGCAGGACAAATAGCTGGCAAGTGGGGCCAGCCGCTAGGCTTTCAGTGGCTTCCCCAACACAGTCACAGCCTCCATATCCCATCTGGCTTGCCTCCACAATTTCTCTTAAACCACTTGCCATCACTCCTACTTGCCCGTGAACCCAAGGTGAGTGGCAGAGCAAATAGAAACATCTGACAGTTGTTTTGATGGACAATTCTGTAACGGAAATTCACTTCTTGTGACTCAATAATTTCAGTCTAATAGACTCCAATTAGCTCTTTCTCATTGTTTTCACCTTCCATCATGTGATTACAATGGAAAGTCAGGGGAAAGATATATTCTGAATACAGAGGGCATCCCTTTATAACTACAGCCTAATCTCCACTGAGGAGAGTCCTGCTCACTATTTTTTATTATTATACAATTAACATTTATTGAGTGTTAATAGTGAGCTTATATATAACACAGAGACCATTACTGTACCTGATTTCTTGGCAGATTGTAGGAACAGCATGTTTTTGATAACTTGGATGGCACCAGGCTTGCTATAATTTCCCAGTCAAGTCAGTTGCTTCTAATTTCCTGAACATCTGTGCATCAAATTCATTAAATGGCTAATGAATCCAGACATATAAAGTTCATAAAGATATTTATATCTGGCATTAAAAAAATGACACTACTGCTTTGTTCCTCTACGTGACACCCCTAAGACTATCAAGTTTTTGTCACTGGCTGGAACCTTACAGGGGATGGCAAATGACTGAAATCAGAATCTTCATGTTTCCTCCACAGAAGCCAGGCTCCAGGTGGTCAGTGAATATAGAACAAGGAATAGGTATCAGGAGTATGGTCAGAGTCAGAGATATCCATACCCCATCAAGTCACTTACATTAAAAGCTTAGCAAGTATCCATGTGCAGGATTTTGTGTGGACATTATTTTTCAGCTCCTTTGAGTAAATACCAAGGAGGATGATTGCTGGATTGTATAGGAGTATGTTTAGTTCTGAAAGAAACTTCCAAACCATTCTAAAGTGGCTATACTATTTTGATTCCCACCAACAATGAGTGTTCTCAATGAATGCAGTTTTAGGGCAGTGAAACTTCTCTGTATGATACTACAAGGTTGGCTACATGTCATTATACCTTTGCCCAGATCCATATAATTTATGCCAAGAGCAAACCCTAATATATACTGTGGGTCCTGAGTGGCAGTGATGTGTTAATGCAGGCTCATCATTGGTAACAAAAGGGCTGCCCTAGGGAAGCCATTGTAATCCATAAGCTGTACTTTGGAAATTTATATTCATTAAATAAAAGTTTAAAAAAAAAGTCCTTAAGAAGACTCAGCAAACAAGGACCTAAAGTTCCCTAACAGTTGGGTGGTGTACAGAGTATGTTTAGTGACCCCTATTTGCCTATGCTCTTGCTATCAGGCCAAGTGGTCCCCAGGCCAAGCCACACCTAGAAAAATGAGTATGTACATATTCTATTCTCAGAGACGTAAACATTCTAGGGACAAATGGAGACTATTTGCCATCGACTCTGAACTAAGAGTCAAATACTGGGGTTGTCCTCTTAAGTCTGACTTTCTCTAAGGACAGGCTCTTCCACCACATGCATAAAATTATTAGAACATGGGTTAGAGTTCCTGTCCGTTCTAATTCTAAAACATTCTCAGAACTTCCTACAAAGAAGGAAAATAGGAGACTACCAATTGTTTCCCAGAACTTTAGTCCAGAGCTTGAAAACGACTGCTGATGTGTTTTGTTTGAACCATGAAAGCTCATGAAAGGGCTCATTCAGAGGCCTCACAGGGAAATCCTACAATTTCGTATCTCACACTTTTCCCTTTCCAGTTGTTTGGATAGTAGTTTGGGTGTCCCCCAAAGGCCCATGTGTTGAAGGCTAGATCCTCAAATCTTATGGTAATGATTAATGGGTTAATGTTTAACAAGTTAAGGGTAGATAATTAATTCAATTGTGGTACCTAAAGATGCAGCTTTTAGACACTGATTAGATTGTATGAGGTTGTTAGGGTGGGGCCCCCATCGGGTGGCTTTATAAGGAACGACCACATCCACACTGACACAACATGAGATTGCTCCTGTGCACATGCTCCACAACTATCAGCCTCCAGCTTCATCAGAGAACTGAACCAGGAGAGTTGGCTGATCTTGGACTGTGAACCTTCAAAACCACGAGGCAAAACAAATCCCCTTCCTTTATAAGTAGATCATCTTAGGTGTTTAGCTGTATTAATGAAAATAAACCATTGGAAGTGAAGTTTGCCAAACCAGGGTAAATTTGATCAGGAAAGGAAAAATGGGAGCTTAGAGAATTGGGAGCTCTGAAACATCTTCTTTCCCTGACTCACAGAGGAGCAGAGCTTACCAAAGAGCATTTCAAGTGACGTGGGGACATTGGGCCACACATCGCCTAATGCATGGCCCCTAGTTACTCTTAACAGAGAGATAGGACCTACTAAAGAGCTTTATTTTCCATCAAGCCCACCCACTATAAGAGTCGAAGGGAAGACTTCCAAGTTGCATTTGCTTATGCAAAACTGTACTGATAATCAAAAGTATGCCCATTCTAGTTTGTTATTTACTCTGTTAAGCAATGAGCCTTCAAAATTTGTACTTCACTTATCTTTCCATCTGAAGCTATGAAACGGTGGAAACAAATGCCCTCCATAGAGCAGGGGAAAGTCTAGGCAGCTCTAAGAGACTCAGAAAGCCCCAGTGGGGTGCACTGTGCTCTGTGACTTGCTCACACTGTTCTCTTCCTAGAAGGGGCTCCCCAGCTCCCTTCACTGGCCCTTCCTGGTGCAGCTCAAACTCCACCTGGGCTCCCCAGTCCTGAGCACTAACTGCCTCTCCTCCTCCTTTCTAGCTCTTGCAGTAATTATTCCCCAGTGATTTCCATTCTACAATCCACAACTGCTCTGTGATACCACGCCCGCTGTCAAGCTATTATTAAAATATATATTAAAATTGGGGCTGGCACTGTAGCATAATGAGTAAAGCCACTGCCTGCAGTGCTGGCATCCCATATGGGCGCCGCTTCAAGACTGGCTGCTCCACTTCCAATCCAGCTCTCTGCTATAGCCTGGGAAAGCAGTGGAAGATGGCCCAAGGGCTAAGGCCCCTGTACTCGCTCCTGGTTTTGGATCTACCCAGCTCCAGCCATTGTGGTCATTTGGGGAGTGAACCAGTGGATGGAAGACCTCTCTGTCTCTCTGCCTCTGCCTCTCTGTAACTCTGCCTTTCAAATAAATAAATAAATCTTTATATATATATATATATATATATATATAGTTGTTGTCTTTTATACACACATAATTTCCTGCCTTGATGTGATTATAAACTCCTAGAGAGCAACTTTTCCTTCCTTCACCCTGGAGTGTTTTACAACCACTAGTGGTTTGCCATAGTTGATTCTGTACCTCAATTTATCTATCTGTAGAAGGGGGACAATGATAACACCCATTCTGTATGTAGACTTACAGTGATGAAAAGGTGAGATTGTGAAGAGTAGATTTTACCTGATTCTATAAATGTTAGATATCACATTTTATCAATATTAGTAATATTACATTAGGGCAAAAGGAAGAATATAAGGCTAGAAAAGAGAAAAATCTGAAGTCTGGTCCCATATTTACTAATTAGTAGCCCTGTGGTTTTAAGATATTAAGTTAAGTTCTCTGAATTTCAAGTTCTCAGCCATGAAATCAGAAAAGCAACACCCCTGCCAACTTTCTCCTTCTGCAAAAACCAAATAAATAAAACTTTTAAGGTTCTATGAAAGGACTTGTACCCAAAAAATACGATTTGACTCACAAATGATGTTAGAGTTCTGTGTTTTCATACATTCTTTTAAGATACCACTTGATATTCTGATATGCTCACACTCATTGCTCCAGTGAAAACAGGAAATGTCCAAGTGCCTTTCTACCTGGTATAACAAAACTGCCCAATAAAAAGGTAAAGTATGGGTGAAGTATTCAGCCTTTATGATAGTTCTTGAAATTACTCCACTTTTATAGGGGATGATATTCACGCTGGCAACAGCTGTAAAAAATATGGAAATGTAAAAGAAGAGAGATTAAATATGGGATTTATCTGTGAGCCCCAGTCCATTAAACCTTTAACACATTTGAAATATGACAATAACTTAGGCCCTCCACATCAGGAGCATAAAGGGAATTTTAATGGTGACCTATGTCTTCATTCCCAAGATTTACATTTTTGTTGTCTTAGAGGTCTTTTTACATAGTTGCTCCATTTGCACCTGGGCAGCAGTTTGACAGTTGAGCTAACAAACATCTGAAATCTGGGTTGTGAGGTTACCCATCCTGACCTTCTGTACAACAGGTGGAAGTCATTACTTGGCTTCAGCTCTCAACCTCACACAAACGGGAGCTTAGGCCGAGCCACCTGGCTGGACGTTGCAGCAACAGTGAGCCATGCCCATAGGAAAGGCAGAATGCCCAGTTCTAAAGCCCTGCCTGGGAAACACGCGTACCCATGCATCAGAGCAGGGTCAGTGTTGAATATACAAGCTGTTGTGAAGCCATCCAGCCTTTCCCCATCTGTTACCTGTAACTGCCTCCTACATGAGACTCAAGCTGACTTGCGGGTCCTGTGCAAACAGTGAAAGGAAAGGGAGTCCACCCAGCATAACCATGTGTGCTGGGACTGGGTGTCTAGTCAGTATGGCCTGGAGAGATTCTGATTGGTAAGACTGGGAGTATCAGGGAGGCAGCAAGGAGATGAACGTGGTAACTTTATCAACAATATGAGAGAGCACGGATAAAAGATAAGGCTTAAATCCAGAAATCAGGCTAAGAGGAAAAGGAAAAGAAAAGAAGAAGAACAAAGGTCAGTCTTGAGGCACCAAGACACAGTGAGAGAGAGGGAGGTAAGAGACAGCACCGTTCCTAACCCTGTTTTCTCTCTTTACTCCACAGACACATCTTCTAGCTCTTCACCCCCTTACGTCTCACGTAGGCCAGATGAGCTGGTAGATCAGACAACCTGGTAATTAATGTTTAAAATAAAAAGGCCCCACAGAATTCCAGCTTAAAATGGCACATGGCTAATAGCCCTGAAATAGTCTCTTCCACCAAAATACATGCACATACAAAGACAAACATTTACATTGCCACCAAAAATTAAAATTGATAGTCAACCTTACCACTAACTGTAAGGTCAACAGATGTGGATTTTTAAAGGCAATCAATGGCCCACCTGCAAAACCCACCTGACTGAGGTGAGACAGGCCCATTACACCTTCCCCGCTGTCTGCTACCTGTCTCATTAAATCAGAGAGCCTGTCCTCCACCATGCAAGTCCTCCTTTTTCAACTGCAGAGTCATTTTCCTTCCATATCCAGTCCCTCATCAGCGGCCTTTCTCATTAGAACAGTCAGGGCAGGTATCTAGAAAAGGATTAGTCAGCAAGAAGAAGAGATGGGGAGGCTGGCTTTGGGAGTGACTCATCATAACCAGCAAGTGTTTCCCCGAAGAAGCACAAAGCAAGGGAAGAAAGAACAAGAAACCCCTGACAACCGCATACACCGAACAGTACAGCTTCCATGCCGGAAGGAATGAAGTGAAGGCAGAACAAGAGCCGATATTTGCTCAGCACTTAAGGAAAGAAAGAAAATTAAACACCAGAAGTGGAGCTAGCTGGTCATACTGGCCATCAGCCTGCCCTCCAAATGCAGCTCTCTAAGGGGAATTGAACCAGAATTCAGCAGACAGGAAGCAGGGGCTGATAGACTCACTGAGTCTAGATAGATCGCCTTTGTTAAGAAGACAGATGAAAAGAGTTAACTACAAAGGCATTTTGCTCAGGGACATAGAAATAGAGTTCGGCATCCCAAAGACACAGGAGAGCACACACTTCTGAAAATCATCACAGGAATTGAACAGCATTTTTAGACTATTCTTTCAAGCCTCAGAAAGCAGGCCTCATGGCCTCTGTGGAACAGGAGTGGATATCCAACAAGAGGGTAGGTCATGAGAAAAAGACAACAGGACAAGGGGAAATGAAATGTATGAGGCACAAAAGGATTAAAGGGAAGCCAAATAAAATTCAGACCTGCATTTGAAGCAGCATGTAGAACAGAAAGGACACTGTATCAGCAAGTCAGTAAAGCAGGAGACCAGCCCAAGAGGCTCCTCTGGTGGGCAGAGCAGAAGAATAAAGATGGAGAAGATGAAACAGAAGCTAACAGACACATAAGACCTAAGAAATGTACCCAGATTTTTCAACAAGAAACACAAGAGCTTAAACCAAAGTTATGACCCATTTTTAAGTTTATTCAACTTTAAAAATGTTGGACTGAGCAGATCAAGAAACATTGCAGGTGTCAGCACTGTTGTGCAGGCAGTGGGTTAAACTGCCCCTTGCCACACTAGCATCCTGGTGAGTCCCGGCTGCAGCACCTCTGATCCAGCTTCCTACTGATGCACCCAGGAAGGCGGGGGAAGATGGCCCAAGTGGGAGACCAGGATGAAGTTCCTGGCTCCTCTCTTCAGCCTGGTCCAGACTCCTGGCTGTTGCAGTAATTTGGACAGTGAACCAGCAAATAGGGGATAGTCTCTTGGGTCTGGCACTGTGGTATAGCAGGAAAAGCCGCCGCCTGCAGTACCGGCATCCCATATGGGCACCAGCTTGAGTCCTGGCTGCACCACTTTTTTTTTTTTTTTTTGACAGGCAGAGTGGACAGTGAGACAGAGAGACAGAGAGAAAGGTCTTCCTTTTGCCGTTGGTTCACCCTCCAGTGGCCGCCACGGCTGGCGTGCTGCGGCTGGCGCACCGCGCTGATCCGAAGGCAGGAGCCAGGTGCTTCTCCTGGTCTCCCATGGGATGCAGGGCCCAAGTACTTGGGCCAGCCTCCACTGCACTCCCTGGCCACAGCAGAGAGCTGGCCTGGAAGAGGGGCAACCAGGACAGAATCCGGTGCCCCGACTGCTCCACTTCTGATCCAGCTCTCTGCTATGGCCTGGGAAAGCAGCGGATGATGGCCCAAGTCATTGGGCCCCTGTTCCCGCATGGGAGACCAGGAGGAATCTCCTGGCTCCTGGCTTCGGATAGGTGCAGCTCCAGCCGTTGTGGCCATCTGGGGAGTGAGCCAGCAGATGGAAGACCTCTCTCTCTGCCTCTACCTCTGCCTCTCTGTAACTCTGCCTTTCAAATAAATAAATAAATCTTAAAACAAAACAAAAAAAAGGGGCTGGCACAGTGGCTCACTTGGTTAATCCTCCACCTGTGGCACAGGCATACCATATGGGTGCCAGGTTCTAGTCCTGGCTGCTCCTCTTCCAGTCCAGCTCTCTGCTGTGGCCCAGGAGTGCAGTGGAGGATGGCTCAAGTGCTTGGCCCCTGCACCCGCATGGGAGACCAGGAAGAAGCACCTGGCTCCTGGCTTCAGATCGGCGCAGCGCCAGCCATAGTGGCCATTTGAGGGGTGAACCAACGGAAGGAAGACCTTTCTCTATGTCTCTCTCTCTCACTGTCTATAACTCTACCTGTCAAATAAATTAAAAAAAAAAAAAAGAAGGTAGTCTCTCTCCTCTCTCTCTCTCTCTCTCTCTCTCTCTATATATATATATATATGCTTTTCAAATACAAAAATAAATCTTTTTAGAAAAAAGGTATCACCTTATGCAAATGAATATATTAAGTCACCCCTGGAAGCATCCCTAACAACTTTTCAAGGTTGGAGACAAATAAAAGTAATCCATGAGCATGTGCACAAGAGGGAAAAAGTTTGCTCCCAAGTAAATAAAATCAAGCAGAACTCAGATGTCTCCCTTGCATTACAAATTCTGTAAGAATAGTAAAAGAGGACATCAAAATTTTGGGAAAACTTTTCTGTCCAGAATGTTATGCCTAAACTAGTTGTCTTTCATGTGGAAAATAATAGAATATTTTCACATATTAAAGGGCTTAGAAAATATATTTCCCTGGAACTCTTCTTGAAAAGATTACTTAGACATACTCCTTCTGATAGGGATGATTTAAAACAAACAACGTAAGAATGCAGCTATTTGGAAGATCAGCAATTAGTAATAAATAAGTTACAGATTTTAATTTCATTAAATAATTATTGCAAAATTTGTTAAGAACAGAAAGAAAACGTGAAAATTATCCATAAAAAAGATGTTGTCAAAATAATACTAATCATATATATCTTAAATCTTGTTGATATGAACAAAGATGGGAAAGTGACAGAAGAGGAATAGAAGTACATTAACTTTCTAATAGAATATAAGGAGATTTAAAGTTATGGTTTAATTCTTGATTTGGAAAATCTAGGAAATAAAAAAGAATTTTTAAAAACAATTTAAAGGCAACAAGTATCAGTAAATTCAGAATAAGATTATTCCTCAAGACGACCATTGTGGCATAGCAAGTTAAGCCACTGCCTACAGCACTAGCATCCCATATGGGTGAGTCCTAGCTGCTCCATTTCTGATCCAGCTTCCTGCTAATGGCCTGGGAAAGCAGCGCAAGACCACCCAATCACTTTGGCCCCTGAACCTAAGTGGGAGACCTGGAAGAAATTCCTGGCTCCTGGCTTTGGCCCAGCCCAGTCAAGGCTGTTGCAGCCATTTGGGGGGCGAAACAGCAAATGGAAGCTATCTCTCCTCCCCACCCCATAACTCTGCCTTTCAAACAAATAAATCTTTTTTAAAAATATTATTGTAATAGTAAATTTTAATTTTTGAACATTTATTTATTTGAAAGGCAGGGTGACAGAGAAACAGACAAACGAAGAGATCTTCTATCTGCTGGTTTACTCCCCAGATGGCCACAAGAACTGTGGCTGAGCCAGGCAGAAGTTGGGAGCCACAGATTCCATTTGTGTCTCCTATGTGGGTGGCAGAGACTCAAATACTTGAACCATCATCTGCTGCTTCGAGGCACATTCACAAGGAGCTGGATGGGAAGTGGATTAGCCTGGACACAAACCAGACTCTGATACAGCATGTGGGCATCCCAAGTGGTGATTTAATCTGCTATACCACAAAACCCACCTCTAAAGTAAATTTTAGAAGTTCAGGATCACTAGCAATCAGGGAAATGCAAATCAAAACCACAATGAGGTTTCACCTCACCCCGGTTAGAATAGCTTACATACAGAAATCAACCAACAACAGATGCTGGCGAGGACGTGGGGAAAAAGGGACACTAATCCACTGTTGGTGGGAATGCAAACTGGTAAAGCCACTATGGAAGTTAGTTTGGAGATTCCTCAGAAACCTGAAGATAACCCTACCATATAACCCAGCCATCCCACTCCTTGGAATTTACCCAAAGGAAATTAAATTTGCAAATAAAAGAGCTGTCTGCACCTCAATGTTTATTGCAGCTCAATTCACAATAACTAAGACCTGGAATCAACCTAAATGCCCATCAACAACTGGATAAAGAAATTATGGGATATGTACTCTATAGAATACTATACAGCAGTAAAAAAAAATGAAATCCGGTCATTTGCAACAAGATGGAGGAATCTGGAAAACATCATGCTGAGTGAAATAAGCCAGTCCCAAAGGGACAAATATCATATGTTCCCCCTAATAGGTGACAACTAACTGAGCACCTAAAAGGAAACCCGTTGAAGTGAAATGGACACTATGAGAAATAATGACTTGATCAGCCCTTGTCCTGACTGTTGAGGAACAATTTACTATTTTATTCCTTTTAGTATTTTTTGTTCTACTTAATACCATTGGTTGAACTCTTTAATTAACACACAATTACTGAAAAGTGATCCCTGTTAAATATAAGAATGGGAATAAGAGAGGGAGGAGATGCACAGTTTGGCACATGCTCACTCAGACTTACCCCTAATGGTAGAGTTAGAAATGTGCCAGGGGATTCCAATTCAATCCCATCAAGATGGCATATACCAATGTCATCTCACTAGTCAAAGTGATCAGTTTCAGTTCATAATTGATCATAATGATAGGATTAAGTGTCAAAGGGATCACATAAACAAGACTAGTGTCTACTAATACTAACAGAATTAAAAAGGAGAGAAAAATCCAACATGGGAAGCCCCGATACACAGCAGACTCATAGAATGGCAGATGTCCTAAACAGCACTCTGGGCTCAGAATCAGCCCTCAAGGTATTCAGATCTGGCTAAAAAGCCCACGAGAGTATTTCAGGCATGGAAAGCCAAGATACTCTGGAAAAAAAAAATGACCTAAATGAAAGATCTCTGCGAGTGAGATCCCAGTGGAAAGAACGGGCCATCAAAGAAGGAGGTACCTTTCTCTGAAGGGAGGAGAGAATTTCCACTTTGACTATGACCTTGTCTAAATAAGATAGGACTTGGTGAACTCAAGAGGCTTCTATAGCCTTGGCAGCTCATGACAAGAGCCTCGGGTGATTACTGACGTCATAAATATGAGTGTCAATTGTCGGCCGGCGCCGCGGCTCACTAGGCTAATCCTCCGCCTAGCGGCGCCGGCACACCGGGTTCTAGTCCCGGTGGGGGCGCCGGATTCTGTCCCGGTTGCCCCTCTTCCAGGCCAGCCCTCTGCTGTGGCCAGGGCGTGCAGTGGAGGATGGCCCAGGTGCTTGGGTCCTGCACCCCATGGGAGTCCAGGAAAAGCACCTGGCTCCTGCCTTCGGATCAGCGCGGTGCGCCAGCCACAGCGCGCCGGCCGCGGCGGCCATTGGAGGGTGAACCAACGGCAAAAGGAAGACCTTTCTCTCTGTCTCTCTCTCTCACTGTCCACTCAGCCTGTCAAAAAATACAAAATAAAAAAATAAAGTAAAAAAAAAAAAGAGTGTCAATTGTTAAATCAACAATGGCAGTCACTGTGCACTTACTCCCCATGTAGGATCTCAGTCCTTAATGTGTTGTACTATGTGAATTAACGGTAAAACTACTACTAAAACAGTACTCTATACTTTGTGTGTGTGTGGGTGTAAACTGTTGAAATCTTTACTTAGTAAATACTAAGTAGATCTTCTGTATATAAAAATAATTGAAAATGAATCTTGATGGAGAATGGGATGGGAGAGGGAGTGGGAGATGGGATGCTTGTGGGTGGGAGGGAAGTTATGGGGGGAAAAGCCGCTATAATCCAAAAGTTGTACTTTGGAAATTTATATCTATTAAATAAAAGTTTAAAAAAAGAAGTTAGGAAATAAAACACTTTTAGAACAAATCAGCAAAGGGAAGGAAATAGCAAAATATCAGAAAGGAGAGATAAAGCATATACATTATGAGAAACATTGTAAATAGGTTAAACTTACAACCAGGCAGTTAAGCCAAAATGCAATAAGCAAGACAAAGATGTAATATTGTATTGATAAAAGACATGACCTACAATTAAAGGAAACTATTCATAAACATTTTATGTACTAAGTAATACAGGAATATTTAATATTTGACTATAAAGACAATAATTAATTCCCCAAATCAGAAATTCTAAAGGCCACATATTTCCAACTATAATACAAAAAATCAAGTATCACAGGTTTAAACATGTAAACCAATAAATGAACAAAACCAATCATCTGGAACTTTAAAAAGTATTCCTTTAAACCAAGTTACAAAGGAAATCAAATCCTCAATTATAGCACACCTGTTAATGACAGAATTATTCACAGCAACCAAGATATGGAATCAACCAATGTGTCTATTAACATGAATAAAGAAAATGTGATACATATACACAATGGAATACTATTTGGCTTTTATAAGAGTGGAACTCTGGCATTTGCAACAACATAGATGAACCTGGAGGACATCACAATAAATGAAATAAGTCAGACACAGAAAGATAAATACTACATGATCTCACATTTGGAATCTTAAAACATTGCCCTCATAGGAGCAGAGAGTAGAATGGAGGTTAGGAGAGGTATCAGGGAGATGTTGGCTAATGGGCACAAAATTTGAGTTGCATGAGAGAAGTTCAAGTTCAAGAGATCTATTGTACATGGCAACTACAGTTAATAATAATTCACTGTACATTTAAAATTTACTGAGTAGCATGTAACTGTTCCCACCATAAAAAATAGATATGTGAGCTAATATATATGTTAATTATCTCAAGTTAGCCATTTTACCGTGAATACATATTTCAAAACAGCATATTAAACACCATATATAAGATTTTGTGTGTCAATTTAATAAGTAAATAAAAGTTTAAGTAAAAGATGGAATAGGAAGGGAGCTTACTGATCTAGACTTGGAAAAGATAATTGAAAAAAAGTGGAAAGAGAGCAATCTCAGGGAAGAGTTAGGGAGAAAACTGCAGAAGAAACTCCACACAAACTAGAGGGACACCGTGGACCTACATGGAAGGTGTGGATGTGCACAACTCAAACTCCAGCAGCTGAGCACCAGCGTTGGAGAGTGAGGTGAGACCAGACTGCAGCAGTCCAAGCCAATGGCAAGACAGCTGTGGGAAAAGCCTGGCATGAGTCCAGCTTGGAGCCCTGTGGGGGACAGTGTACCTACAAATCTAGAGGAAAAAAAGAAGTCACTTTTCTCACTCCTCAACCACCCAGCACCAGTATCCTGTTCCTAGCTGAGAAAGGGTAGGTGCAATTATGGACATACTTAACAGCTGTGCCAGCTTGTGTCCATGTGCCCAGGACCAGCCAAGAGGAGAATCCTGAGTCTGGCTAGGAGAATTCAAAGAGGGTTGGGTGCTTGTGACTGTGGGAGCTTTATGTGCTGAAACTGTGAAAATACTGTGGCTGTGTGGGAGGTCACAGCGTGTGCCTGGGACTTTTGGATAGTCACTGTGGGTGGCTCTACATTCTCGGAGCTCCTGGATTCCCTGGTGAGGGTCATTGTTGCAGGATCCAGGCTCACACAGAGGACTACACAGATCCTTTGTGTGGTTTTTGTGGAAGCACAGATGAATATTGCACCCACTTGGGCTAGAACCCAGGCATTGGTCTCCTGGTCTCCTTGGAGGAGAAAAGGTGAGGGAGAGCTGATTGAACCTCCCCTATGATTAAAAAAAGAAAGAAAGAAAAAGAAAAGAGGAGATTCACCATGCCCAACTTGGCTGTCACCTTGGACACTCCCATCCCTACTGCACTGAACAGAAGCTCACTGGCCACCCAGCACATGCCTCTGGGTATTCACTGAAAGAGCTGAACTCCACTAAACCACAGAGGCATAGTCCAAAGATAAAAGCCACGACAGGGGGGAAAACAACAACAATTTTCTCCACAAATGCCTAAAAATAAACTCAGGAATTCAAGAAACAAAAATAAGGAAGACAATATGATGCCCTCAAAGGAACACAACACTTCAATACTAGGATGTGAAGATGAAGAGATTAAAGAAATGCTGGAAACAGAATTCAAAGACTTGATCACAGGATTACTTGGGAGTAATCAGAAGCAAATCCACAAATTAAAGAAATCCATACACGACACGAAGGAAAATGTTCTCATTAAATAGATTTTAAAGGGAAATCAAAACAAATATTGGAAATGAAGAATTCAATAGAACAAGTAAAAAATGTGGTGGAAAGCATCAAGAACAGACTTGATGAGGCAAAGGAAAGAAGTTATCTGAGTTAGAAGACAAATCTCTGGAAATTTATAGAGAGACAAAAAAAATGGAATAACAAAACTAAAAAATAGTGTTGGAGATCTACAGGATACTTTCAAATGATCCAACACATGAGTCTTAGGAGTTCCAGAAGGTGTGTGTGGAAAGAGAGAATGGATTAGAAGACCTTTCTCTCTGTCTCTCTCTCACTGTCCACTCTGCCTGTCAAAAAAATAAAAATAAAAATAAAAATAAAAATAAAAATAAAAATAAGAAGAAGGACTTTTTAGTGAAATAATTATAGAAAACTTTCCTAATTTGGAGAAAGAATGGGACATCCAAGTACAAGAAGCACACAGAAATCCCAATAGCCATGACCAGAAAAGAGCTTTACCACAACACATTGTAGTCAAACTCACTACAATAAAACATAAAGAAAAGATTCTAAAATGTGCACAAGAGAAATGCCAGATTACTTTCAGAGGATCTCCAATTGGACTCACAGTGGACTTCTCATCAGAAACCCTACAGGCTAGGAGAGAATGGTCAGATATATTCCAAGTCTTAAAAGAAAAAAACTGTCAACCCAGAATACTGTACCCTGCAAAGCTCTCATTTATAAATGAAGGTGAAATAAAGATCTTCCATAACAAAAAGAAATTGAAAGAATTTGTCACCACTCGTCCAGGCTTACAAAAGATGCTTAAGGATGTGCTACACACAGAAACATGGTCACCACTATGAAAGAAAGTGAAGTAGGAAGATCTCCCAGTAAAAGTACAAAGGAAATCCAAAGTAAATAATAGGAATATTTATGGGAAAATGGCAGGGCCAAGTCATTACTTATCGATAGTCACCTGGAATGTAAATGGCCTCAACTTTCCAGTTAAAAGACCAGACTGACCGAATGGATGAAAAACCAAAACCCATCTATTTGCTGCCTACAAGAAACATATCTCACCAAAAGGATACATGCAGACTGAAAGTGAAAGGATGGAAAAAGATATACCATGCTAACAGAAACCAAAAAAGAGCTGGTGTGGCCATCTAATATCAGACAAAATAGACTTTAACACAAAAACTGTTAAAAGAGACAAAGAAGGGCACTATGCAATGATTGAGGGATCAATTCAATAGGAAGATGTGACTATAATAAATGTATATGCACATAATTACAGGGCACCTGGCTATTTAAAAGAAATGTTAATGGATCTAAAGGGAGACATAGACTCTGATACAATAGAAATGAGAGACTTCAATACCCTACTTTCAGCAATGGACAGAGTAACCAGATAGAAAATCTTCTAGATGATCCAGTAATCCCACTATTGGGTATATATCCAAAGGAAATGAAATCAACAAAGTAAAGAGATACCTGCAATTCTGTGTTCATTGAAGCACTTTTCACAATAGGCAAGATAAGGCAGCCGGCGCCGCGGCTTACTAGGCTAATCCTCCACCTTGCAGCACCAGCACACCAGGTTCTAGTCCTGGTCAGGGCGCCAGATTCTGTCCCAGTTGCCCCTCTTCCAGGCCAGCTCTCTGCTGTGGCCAGGGAGTGCAGTGAAGGATGGCCCAAGTACTTGGGCCCTTCACCCGATGGGAGACCAGGATAAGCACCTGGCTCCTGCCATCAGATCAGCGCGGTGCACTGGCCACAGCACGCCAGCCGTGGCGGCCATTGGAGGGTGAACCAATGGCAAAGAAAGACCTTTCTCTCTGTCTCTCTCTCTCACTGTCCACTCTGCCTGTCAAAAAAGAAAAAAGATAAGGCATCAACCAAGGTGTCCATTAACAAAGGAATGGATAGAGCAAATGTGATAAATAAATAAATTGAAATATTATTCAGTCATAAAAAGAATGAAATCCTATAATTTGCAGCAAAGAGAGTGGAACTGGAGGACATTATGTTAAATGAAACAATCTAGGCTCAGAAAGACAGTACTGAATGTTCTCTTTCATTAGTGTGAGCTCTCATGTTTATGTCAACACTATTCAGAATGGTGGATAAATGGAAACTATGTGTCTCATGGGGCACCAGTTTGAGTACTGGCTGTTCCACTTCCCATACAGCTCTCCGCTGTGGCCTTGGAAAGTAGCAGAAGATGGCCCAAGTGCTTGGGGCCCTGCAACCATGTGGGAGCCCTGGAAGAAGCTCTTTGCTCTTAGCTTTGGATCAGCTCAGCTCTGGCTATTGCAGTCATCTAGTAAGTGAACCAGTGGATGGAAGACCTCTCTCTCTCTCTCCCTCTCTCTGTGTCTCTACCTCTCAAATAAATAAATAAAAATTTTAAATATATATATCTTAGTATGTAATGAATACACAGTTATATTATATATTGTGTAATATATTGTTTATAATTATATGTAGTGTTATATATAATTTAATATAATACACATTTATGAGGTACAGTATGGTAAATCAACACATGTACTCAGTATGTGATGATCAAATTAAGCTAGTTAGCATTTCCAGCTTTTTAAATATTTTTTTAAATTTTTGGTAGCAGGGGTCGGAATGGTGGCTAGCGGGTAAAAACACTGCCTGCAGTACTGGCATCCCATATGGGCGCTGGTTCGAGTCCCAGCTGCTCCACTTCCAATCCAGCTCTTTGCTATGGCCTGGGAAAGCAGTGGAAGATGGCCCAAGTCCTTGGGCCCCTGCACCCACGTGGGAGACCCAGAAGAAGCTCCTGGCTCCTGGCTTTGGATTGGCATAGCTCTGGCCATTGTGGCCAACTGGGGAGTGCCCCAGGAGGCAGTGATAATGGCTCAAATAATTATATAAATAAGAAAATGTGGTACGTACATGCAAAGGAATACTAATCAGCCTTGAAAAGAGGATGAAATCTTGTCATTTGCCACAACAGGGATGAAATTGCTCAGTGGTTAAGATGCGGCTCATTCCCATGTCTGAGTGCCTTGGATTGAGTCCTGCCCCCATTCCCATCCAGCTTCTTGCTCACGTTCACCTTGAGAGTCAGAACATGATGGCTGGAGTACTTGGGTTCCTGCCACCCATGTGAGACACCTGGATGAAGTTCCTGGTTCCTAGCTTGGGCCTGGCCCAGCCCTGGTGGTTGAGGGCTTTTGAGGAGTGAACCAGCAGATGTTCTTTTCTTTTTTTCATGTTTATTTATTTTCATCTCCTTGAATTTCCTAATGATTTAACAACAACAACAAGTCAATTAAAAATAAACAATTTGTATTTCCATTTTATGTTCCTTGACTATTTTTATGTAGAGAAATAGGGTGGTGGTCAGGATTCATTGTTGCAAACAATGGCAACTACTTCAACCAATTTTAACAGAAAAGCAATTGGCTGCAAAGGGTGTTAGGTAGCTAGAATTGAGAAGAAATCTGAGAACCAGGCTTGGAGAGGAGCCAAGGAGGTATGGCCCCATCCTGCCACAAGAAGAGTCAGTTAAGTCTCCATAGCAATCTCTATGCCTGCACCATGGCCATTGGCACCCATGGCCACTGGACAAAGGCTCCTTTGGCCTCTGAACTCCACCACAGCATCCGTGTATAATCCTAAAAAAAAAAAAAAAAAAAAAAAAAAAAAAAAAAAAAAAAAAAAAACTATGTATTTGAGAGTCAGAGAGACAGAGGGAGATAGAACCTCCTATTAACTGGTTCACTCTAAATGCCCACAATGATGGGGGGCTGGGCCACACAGAAGACTGGACTTAGGAATTCAATCTAGGTTTCTCATGTGTGTTTTTAAGAACCCAATTATTTGAGCCATTATAGCTGCCTCCCAGGATCTGCAAGATCTTGGAATCAGGAGCTGAAGCTGGGGCTGGAATCCAGGTTCTCTCACATTGGATGTGGGCATCTAAATTGCTGGGCCAAATGCCTCCCTATGAATAATCCTTAAAAGAGTACATATCTTTCTTTCTCACCTTCACAGGTTCAGAAACTCAGGTGGGAGCATAGATTGGTTGTGTTTAGGTCACATGGCCTCCAATTATGGGCCAGCCAGAGTGGGGATGGCAGCTGATACATCCATCATGGACTTCCTCCAAAGCAGAGGGGTGCCGATTCAGTCACTGAGGCAGCAGAAATCCCCTGCCTAGGGTTTTGTATGCATGTATTTTGCTATATTGTCTATCACATTCAGAAAAAATACTTTACCAGCTTATTATTTGCTTTTAAACTTTGTTTTACTGTCTTTTGAAATGCAGGTGTTTATTTTATGCAATCAAAAGTATTGACTTTTTTTTAACTTTGTTATATTTTAAAGTTCATTTATGCCTAGAAAACGTCCCCAATCCTTAGATTATGTATTTACCTAGTGCCAAATGTTTTCATGATTTAACTTTTTGAATTTCACCTTCAAATCTTACAACTGTGTGTGTGTGTGTGTGTGTGTGTGTGTTTGAGTGCCTGAGTGAGTCAAGGGGGGAGGATTTAATTGCTGTCTGCCTCCCTGCCTAGGTCCTGCAAAGCAACCCTGCTGCATGGACTGATTCTGCACTGGTTCGGTGGCACCTTTATCTCACACTAAATCCCTTCCCACACCAGGTATGTGTCGAGGCTCTTACTCCATTCCACTGGTCCTCCTGTGATTGGCAACAGTTTTTATAGTTTAGTTGCTAAATCTTTGTAGTATATTTTAATTACACAGATCCCTTTGCATTAATGCCCTGGCCTGAAGCACCGGCATCCCATATGGGTGTCAGTTCTAGTCCCAGCTGCTCCTCTTCCAATCCAGTTCTCTGTTATGGCCTGGGAAAGCAGTAGAAGGTGGTCCAAGTCCTTGGGCCCCTGTACTCATGTGGGAGGCCCGGAAGAAGTTCCTGGTTCCTGGCTTCGGATCGGCCATTGCGGTCAATTGGGGAGTGAACCAGCAGATAGAAGACCTCTCGCTGTCTCTACTTCTCTCTGTAACTCTGTCTTTCAAATAAATAAAATAAATTTTTTTTAAAAAAAAAAGAATCTCCATACTATTTTCCATAATGGCTACAGAAATTTATATTCCCACTAAAAAAAAAAGATTTACTTATTTGAAAGTCAGATTGAGAGTGATATAGACAGAAGTAGAGTCTGAGGGAAGGAGAAAGGTGCGGCGGTGGGGGGGAGGGGAGAAAGAGAGAGAGGTCTTCCATTTACTGGTTCACTCCCCAAATGCCTGCAATAGCTAAAGCTGGACCAAGCCAAAGCCAGGAACAATCCTGGTCTCTGACATGGGTGACCTGAACCTAAGTACTCTGGCCCCCATCTGTTGCCTCTCAGACCCATTAGCAGCCTGCTAGATTGAAAGCGAAGGTGGAACTCAAATCAGGTACTCTGATACGGGATGTGGGTATCCAAAGCAGAGGCTTAACCCACTGCCACAACACCTGCCCCCATACTTCAATTCTTATTCCAGCACTTTTTTTTTTTAGTCTAAAGAAGCCAAGGGTTTTTTTTTTTTTCTAAATAACCATTCCTTGCAGTTTTATTGAGGTATATGTTACATAAGATAACATTCTAATTGAACAGTTTAATGAATTTTGGTAATCATATGCAGCTGTGTAACCATTCCCATGATCAAGTGAGAACATTTCCATCACCTGAGAAGTCCGCTTGGACCCCCTTGCAATCAATCCACTCCCCTAGCTCCTGGCCCCACCCTTTGTTGCTTTAATTCTGTCTTTTCTGTAACTGCAAAGGAATGGAATCACAGTATGTAGTCCTTTGTGTAGAACACATTTGTTTTGAGATTCACCCACAGTGTTCAGTGTATGAATATTTTGTTCTTTTGGGCTGAGTAGCAGTTCATGGTACTCAGACTTTGTTTATCTATTCACTAGTTAATGGGCATTTGGTTTGTTTCTGGGTTTTGACTATTATGAATAATTCATGTAAAAGTTTTGAGTGGATATATCTTCACTTCTTTTGGGTGAGTATTTAGGAGTAAGATGCTAGGCCGTGTGGCTTGTGTATGTTTCTAAGATCATGTGCAATTTGCACTTTCACGTAGGGCAATGCATAAGAGTTCCTGCTGCACGTCCTCTCAGCAGTACTTGAAGCTGGCCGCTGTGCAGTAAATAGTTCAATACGTTTTTTTTTTGTTTTTTTGTTTGTTTGTTTGTTTGTTTTGTTTTGACAGGCAGAGTTAGACAGTGAGAGAGAGACAGAGAGACAGAGAGAAAGGTCTTCCTTTTTCTCTTGCTTCACCCCCCAAATGGCCACTACAGCCAGCGCATTGCGGCCAGTGCACTGCGCTGATCCGAAGCCAGGAGCCAGGTGCTTTTCCTGGTCTCCCATGCGGGTGCAGGGCCCAAGGACCTGGGCCATCCTCCACTGCACTCCCGGGCCACAGCAGAGAGCTGAACTGGAAGAGGAGCAACTGGGACAGTCCCAACCGGGACTAGAACCCGGGGTGCTGGCACCGCAGGCGGAGGATTAACCTAGTGAGCCACGGCACCTGCCCTACAATACAGTTTTAATTGGCATTTCTCGCAGAGTTTGAAGGGCTGAGCATCTTTCCATGTGCTGATTGGCACTTGGGTATCTTCTTTTGTGAGGAAGTGACTGTTCAAATCTCTTCCCCATTTTCACTGGGCAGTTTCCTTCTTAATGGGTGGTAGGAATCTTTCCTATCTTCTGTCTAGAAACCTTTTGGCAGGCACACACTTTTGTGTTATTGTAGTTATTTGGCTCACCTTTTGTATTTTTAAGTTTTTGAAAAGCAAAAGTTTTCAATTTTGAAAAAGTCCATCTCATGAATATTTTCTATAAGAGAAAATAAGTACTACTAATAAGTAGTTTTGCTTTTGTATCATTTTTCCTTTCTGGTCTCACAAACATTTTTTTCTGGTATTATTATCTTCCAGAAATTGAGTAATGATAGCCCTTATGCTTAAGTTTATTATCTATTTTGACTTGATTTTTGTGTATATTTTAGGCTAAAAGTTAATTTTCTCCTTATATTAAGTTATTCTGGCACCATTTTGATTATTTTACCAATTTATTTAATCTTTTCATATTTGTCAGAAACCAATTGACTATATAAGTTTGGTTCTATTTCTGGATTTTTTTCTGTTCCACTAGTAGATAAGTTTATCCTTACTTCAATACCACACTGTTATAATTATGGTAGCCTACTTATAAGCCTTAGAACTAGGTGGTATAAATCTGTCAATGTTATTGTTTATTTTCAAAAATCATATTGGTCTGTTCTAAGTTTTTTGTATTTTCATATAAATCTTGAAACAACCTACTGCTGCTCCTTAAGGAATTAGAAAAAAGAACAAACCAAACTCCAAATTAGTGGAAGGAAAGAAATAATAAAGAGAAGCTAAAAGAACAATACAAAAGATCAATGAAATGAATAGCAATTCTTTGAAAAGATAAACAAATTTGAGAAACCCTTAGCTAGACTGAAAAAAAAAAAAGGAGAAAAGACTTGGATGCACAAAATAAGGGATGAAAAGAAAAGTGTTACAACTGTACAACTGACATCACAGATATCAAAGCATCATGAGAGATTACTAAGAACAATAATCTAGCAGAAACAAATTCCTGGACACAGGTATCTCACTGAAATTCAAACATAAAGAAACAGACAACCTAAATAGACCAATAATCAGTAGTGAAATTGAAGCAGTAAAAAAATCTTCCATGAAAAAAGAGTCCAGGACCAGATGGTTTCGCTGAATTGTACTAAATAGTTAAGAAAACTAAATCCCAATTCTTCTTAAGTTATTCCAAAAAATAGAAGAGGAGAACATGTTTCCAAATGCAATCTGTGTGCACAGCATTACCTTGATACTGTTACCAGATGCAGGCACAACAACAACAACAACAAAAGAAAGCCAATATCCTTGATGCATGTAGATGCAAAATTCTCAACAGAATACTAGAAAATTGAATCCAGCAGCACATTAACAAGATTATTCACCACAATATCAAGTGAAATTTATCCCAAAGGTGCAAGGATAGTTCAACAGACACAAATCAATAAACGTGATATAACACATTAACAGAATGAAGGCCCCAAACCATATGATTATCTCAATAGATGCAGAAAAGCATTGATAAAATTCAATACCCTTTCAAAGTAAAAACTCTGCACAACTTAGGTGTAAAGGGAATATAAGTCAACATAATAAAGACCATATATAAACAAACCAACAGTTAATATACTTAATGGGGAAAAGCTGGAGTCTTTCTCCCTATGATCTGAAACAAGAAAAGGATATCCTTTACTGATTTTATTCAACATAATACTGTAAGTATTAGCCAGAGCAAAAAGGTGAGGGAGAAAAGGTAAAGGATATCCAAATTGGAAAGAAGAAAGTGCAATGGTCATTGTGTGCAGATGGCACAACATTATAAATAGAAAATCCCAAAGAATTTGCTACAAAACTATCAGAACTAGTAGAACAGCAACATAACAGGATACAAAATCAACATATAAAAATCAGTAACACTTCTATATACCAGTAGTGAATTATCTGGAAAAGAAATCAAGAAGGCAACTTCATTTCCAGTAGCCACAAAAAATCTAGAAATAAATCTAAACAAATAGATTAATGGCATCTACAATAAAAACTGTAAAATATTCAAGAAGCTGAACATCAAAAAGGACACAAGGAGATGGAAAGACATCCTGTGTTCATGGATTTGAAGAATCAGTGTTGTTAAGATGTCCATACTACCCAGAGTGACCTACAAATTCAATGTAATTTCTGTCAACATGCCAATGACATCATTCACAGAATTAGAAAAGACAACCTAAAGTTTGTATGGAACAACAAAAAACCAAACCAAACAGCCAAAGCAATTCTAAGTAAAAAGATCACAGAAGGAGGTACTATGTTACCTGGCTTCAAAATATTCTACAAAGCATTAGTAATTCAAATGGCATAGTATTGACATAAAAACTGACACATAAATCAATGGAATAAAATAGAGACTTAGAAGAAAACCCATGCATACCACCAACTGATTTTTAACTAGGGTATGAAGGAAACACATTGGAGAAATGATGGTCTTTACAATAAGTTGGAAAATTATATATCCACATACAGAAAAATGAAACTAAACCCCATCTGTCACTATGTATAAAAATCAACTTGAAATGGGAAGTCAAAATACCCACGTTTGCATATGACATGATTTTTATACATAGAAAGACATAAATATGTCATCAAAAAACTATTAGAACTGATGCAGGATACAAAACCAGCACAAAAATAATAGTAGCAGTTTTATACATTAATAATGAACTTGTTGCAAAATAAATCAAGAAAGCAATCCCATTCACAAAAGCTATAAAACCAAAATATTTAGGAATAAGTTTAACCAGGGTAGTGATGCTTTAATACTTTTGGCTGACTCTAACATGTAAAAAACTACTGAATATTAAATAGATTTATAGAAACTTTTTGTAATGGGTGACTTCCAGTCGACCATAGCCCTTAAAGCAATCAAAGACAAGCGAGATTTTGGTGGGTTGGTTTGATTTGCTTTTTTGTTTTGCTTTTATCTTCTGTTTATTTGCAGTGCTTAGCTATTTCATCACACTGTCTTATTGCCAGAAGCATATTGTGACTCATCAGTCAACACCCAGTGTCAGATAATTAGCCATGAACATACTTCACCTGTACTATGATGAAAATGATATCACAACTTGGAAGAGATCCCCTCGAAGATGAAACTGAAAGGAATTGCGGCCACATGTTGTTTCAAACCTGTATTCATTACACCTCCTGACTACATGTCATATAAGAGAGGCCAAACAGATGTGTAAAAATAGCTGTTTAACAGGGGGGGAAATACTGTAAAATTGTTTATGGCAGGACAGCGGGTTCTTATAGGCAAAGTAAATTACAAATAGATTTCTCAATTACTTTTTAAAGCCTAGTATTTGATTCTTATATAACAGTCAAAAATCAATTTTGCATGGAATTTATGTGAATGCCTCATTATTAATAAAACAGCAGTTGGCGGCTGCTACTTTCCCTCCACAACAGCAGCACGCAGTGGGGAAGCATTCATGTGCCAGGCTATGCAATCCTTTATCTTTTTATCCTCTGGCTCAGCATCATAACAAACATAGGAGAGAGATGAATTCCATGCAAATCTGAGGCCCCAGTTTTTGGCAGCACCTATTTCAAGGGGACCTGGAGTGCCCTGAGAATTCTCAACGGTGTATACTGCAGCAGTCCTCGTTCTCCCTCTCACCCTCCATTCATATTGTATGCCGCAGGTCTCTTCTCTTTGAAAATCAACTTCTCATCAAGCAGATCATTTTGACTGCTAAGAAAGTTATTGAAGGGGTAGGCATTGTGACACAGCTGGTTAGGCCACTGCTTACAAGGCCAATAGCCCATGTTAGAATGCCAGTTCAAGTCCCAGCTGCTCTGCTTCTGATCCAGCTTCCTGCTAATGCACCCAGGAAGGCAGCAGAAAATGATCCAAGTGCTTGGGCCCCTACCACCAATGTGAGAGACCTAGATGGAGTTTTAGACTCCTGGCTTTGCCCTGAACCAGATCAGCCATTGCAGCCATTTGGGGCGTGAACCACTAAATGGAAGATTCTCTATCTATCTATCTATCTTTGTATCTCTCTCCCCTCTCTCCCTCTTGCTGTCAATCTGCCTTTCTAATAAATAAATCCTTAAGCAAAAAAAAAAAAAAAAAAAGAGAAAAAGTCATTGAACTCCATGTCTTACTCCAACCCTAGCATATCCCACCTCAGTGAGTTCACTATTGACTATATAAACTGATTTAAAATTATTGACCCATAGTACTTCCCTCCAAATCACTTAATGACAATTACTAATTTTGAAAAGAAAATAACTATTCCTTACTCCAACATTCTAAGCACATAAAGTGCATATTTATCTCCAATTCACATATAGGAAAACTGAATTCCACTGATGTCCACAGAGCACAACTCTGCTCCTTATTTTGTACTTGATTCATCAGACTTTGAACACCTCTTTCTACCCAAAAGAAAAATATAAATATAGTCCAGTGAGCAAAATTTAGCTTCTCTGGTTAGCTTCCCTAACCAATTGGGTGACTTTGAACAAGTTATATCACTGTTTTAGGCTACCTTTGAACCAGTAAAATAAGAGTTTTCAAAATGATCTCATGTTCCTTTCAGCTAAGGATCCAGACAATGAGAACAAATAACTTCATTTCATTCCCATTCCATTCAAAAAGTGAAAGAAAACTTTTATGTTTGGCCACCAACCTGGGGAAATGCTCATTTTTAGAGCTCAAATATTTCTTTTGGGTTCTTACTTCAAAAATGCCAATAGGAGAAAAGGCAAGGAGGCACACTGGAGCTTGCAGCATGTCTCTGGAAACCGGTTTGCCCTTGATTAGAATCTCTGCTCAATGGATAATCATACCCTGCAACTGTGGGCAAGTTGTGGGCAACACTCTTGCCCCCTGAAAGTCCGTGTTAGCAGCTAATTAGGAATGAACTATTAGCACAATCATTACACTAACCCCAAGAAGCTGGGGCAGCATCTAATGTAGAAATTCTGTTCCCACCAGACATGTATGTCAGGTGACCCCTTGCAGATGTAGAATGCCAGGAGTAACTTAAGAAGGGACTCCAAGTTGTAGGTATCCATGGGTTCATGAGAGAGAGAATGGTTTAAATAGTATCAATTTATGACAAGGTTTAAGAAACAACTACTCTTCTTTTTATTTGTCTTCTAATTATTTACATGGTTAATCTGGCTTAACATGTCTTCCATTGAGAATCAGGAAAATCACAGTTGATCTGAGGGAAATCAGTGAAATCAATACTCTTTGCAGGGGAGGACAAAGACTGCAGTGCCTCTAAGTCAAATTCACTCTTGGGGTTTGTTGTGCAATAGCTACTAAAAAAAAAAAAAAAAAAAAAAAAAAAAAAAAAAACTTAAAGATCATGCAGTGTTGACTTTGGTTGATTATAAAAATGGTCCCAATTTTTCACTCCTCCCTGTGACCATGTTCTTTGTATTGTGACTATGAAGCAAATCTATTTCTCCAACTGTTCCTGGACGCACAGCATGCTTTGGCTAAAAGAATGCGATGGAACTGATACACCTTCTGGTTCCAAGCTGAGGGGTCCAGAGACCTTGCATGTTTCTGCTTATACTCTCCTGCTTCTGCCACTACCATGACAAATGCATGCCTGCTTTAGCTGTGTGTTCCAGAAGGGTCACAGACATACAGAACAAAAGCCAAGTAACCCACCACATGCCTAAACTACCCTGACCAGTCCTGAGTTACGAGAGGGAGTCTGGACATGACCAACTGAATCTTGGAAATGTAGAGGAAAAAATGCCCACCACTGATGCCACTAAGATGGTCAGTTGCTCATTATGCAATAACTTTACTGCAATAGGTGAGTAAAATGTTGACCTTTCTCAATGCAAACTGATACTGATAATGATATGGATATTGCCAAAAATTCTCAAAAATTTTATAACTATCTAACTTCCCCAACTTCCATCAGCCTGAGTGTTAGATTGATTCTGAGTTAATCCAATTTTTATTAGTATGTTCTCTCAGCATCGTTGACAAACAGTTCCCAAATTTTGATATGCTTAGAATCATAGGGCTTCTTGGCCGGTGCCGCGGTTTACAAGGCTAATCCTCCACCTAGCGGCGCCGGCACACCGGGTTCTAGTCCCGGTTGGGGCGCTGGATTCTTTCCTGGTTGCCCCTCTTCCAGGCCAGCTCTCTGCTGTGGCCAGGGAGTGCAGTGGAGGATGGCCCAAGTGCTTGGGCCCTGCACCCCATGGGAGACCAGGAGAAGTACCTGGCTCCTGCCATCGGATCAGCGCGGTGCGCCCACCACAGCGCGCCAGCCGTGGCGGCCATTGGAGGGTGAACCAACGGCAAAAGGAAGACCTTTCTCTCTGTCTCTCTCTCTCACTATCCACTTTGCCTGTCAAAAAAAAAAAAAAAGAATCATAGGGCTTCTTAAAATGCTGGTTGCTGGAACTCACCTCCAGAGGTTTTTTTTTTTAAAGATTTATTTATTTACTTGAAAGTCAAAGTTACACAGAGAGGAGAGGCAGAGAGAGAGAGAGAGAGAGAGAGGTCTTCCATCCGCTGTTTCACTCCCCAATTGGCTGCAACAGCAAGAGCTGCGCCAATCTGAAGCCAGGAGCCAGGAGCTTCCTCTGGGTCTCCCAGGCAGTTGCAGGGCCCAAGGACTTGGGCCATCTTCAACTGCTATTCCAGGCCATAGCAGAGAGCTGGATCAGTGGAGCAGCCAGACTCGAACTAGCACCCATATGGGATGCTGGCACTGCAGGCAGCAGCTTTACCTGCTACACCACAGCACCGGCCCCCTCTAGAGGTTTCAATTCAGTCTGGGGTCAGCCTACGCCTGGGACTGTCCAGTTCTCACAAGTTCCCAGGTGGTGCTGCCACTGCTGATTCCGGGATCACAGTGAAAACCACCCCCTTGGGCCATCAAGGGTTAAGCAAGGAGTTGCCTGTTCACATGCCCATCTGTGTTTTCCCAAGGCACCTTTTCCATCACCTTCTCCAGCTGACCAACAAATGAGTGGGGCCAGAGCCAAAATTCCACAGCCCTCCAGATGAGTTCCCTCTGGACGGGGCAGTCTGCAGCAAACACAAGCAGGGTTACCAAGCCACACGGCAGGAACTCCGCACCACCCTTGGCCCTGAACTTCCAGTTGTTCCAGCGGTTTGAGAAGCTTCCTGGCTTACGTCCAAAATGAATTGATTTGGGAGGACAAAAGATAGTTCACAGTTCTGTGTCCACCTTCAATCATTTGTTCTTAAATTCCCCATCTTAGAATTTAAGGGTTTTAGTGTCAGGGGAGTATCATAGCCACATCTATTTAAATGTGTGCAATCAATTTCCCTCTCAAATCTCCCTGGCAGGTATTCTCATTTCTCCCCACGTGCTGTGCATGCAGTGACCCCCCACTGGGAAAACAGAACAGCTTTTGCTCACGGAGCAGCTCAAGTTTGCTTGATTTCCTTTTTACAATGGTCTTAAGTTAAATTTGAACTCGGACACTTACACATGGCTCCTTAGCATCAGCAAGAGTTGGCAAGAGTCTGGGTCCTCTGAGTGATGTTTATTTGTGGTGCTGCCTCAGAAAATTACACCAAATTAAAAAGCTGCTCCTTGAAACTTAACATTTTTAAAATGCAATAGGGAAAGCAATCATAAAGAACTGGCCAGCCTGCTTTACCTTGCATGTCCTCTTTTTCCTTTTTTTTTTTTTTTTAATAAAGCATGGTTTTCATCTGCTAACTGCTCCATTATTCTAACTAAATGGCAGTGCTTTGAAGAAGGGTAGGGTTGCCCCTGAGGTGTGGGAACACTTGCCCCAGAGACTTGGGGAGTGTCTGGCACTTTGCTGCTCATAGCTGGGGTAGTGGAATTATTTCCAATCTGTTTTATGGGAGTAGTTTAACTCTCTTGAAAATACTGCGTTTTGGCAAAGAATATTCATTAGAATATCAATGCCCAATAATCCCCCATCAACCCATATTTTACCTATAACTAAAGTTATATACCATTTGACGTGTTAAACCTGAAGTGTTGCTTTCACTCAACAAATATTCATCAAGCACTTTCTATGTCTAGGCATTGTGCCGTGACTGAGATACAGAGATGAAAATATCCTGTCTTTATCTTCAAAGCGTTTATAATTCTTTTGATGGAACAGATCCCCAAATGAGTAGTTATTCCTTCCTTCATTCAACACTTTCTTACTGAGCACCTATTGCATCTTAGGCACTGTGCTTAGTGATAGTATAGCACAGTTTTAAAAAGAAAAAAAAGCAAAAGGCAAGCATGGTTTCTACTCGAAGTTCAGTCTGGTGAGGGAGTCACAGAGTCACAGAAACTGTGATTAATGTTATGACTTGGAGCAACCATATAGCAAGACCACAGGGCAGGAGAGCCTGTTTCAGTCTGCAGGGGAGGCAATCGATTGCCTCTGTCCTTTTAGGGTTTTCTAGCTGGGTCTATGAATTAAGGTAGCATAACACAGCTCAATAGAAAACATGCAGATATATTTATTATGCATTTTATATGCCATAGGAAGCTTCATACAGAAATGAAGACCCAAAGTTACAAAGATGAATACCTTTATTAATTAGATGGAGAACAGTAAGTTATGAAAACAGGACAAGGCAAAGGGGCTAGGCCTAGTGTAGTTAACTGGGTGGGAAAATGGCTAAAATAATAAGGATTAGTCTAACAATGTACAGACTTTCCTCAGCTTCAACTTCCCATCCTTCATGGTAAGAATGATACTTGCCTTCTGATATAAGGAGATATCTTTCACACAAGAATTTCATCTCCTGCTTTTAAGAAGCAGAAGGAAGTTCACAGTGATCCTGCACCTGCTGCTTTTCAAGTACCTCTAACTCAAAATACTCAATATGCCAGAGTGGCAAATATATTTTTTAAGTCTATGAAGTCATAGAAAGTTTTTGGAAGAAGTAACATTTAAGTTGAGACCTTATACACAAAAGAGGAAGCTGAGGAAGGAGGAGGGGAAAAGGAAGAGGGAAAACATCTGTAAAAACCCAAAAGTTAGCAAGTGTTGGTATTGAAAAATCTTCAGTATAAGAAAAAAGCATATGGGAAAATTTCATAAGAGATGAGAGGCAAGAGGAGGAGAGGGAGCATGTTTAGGATTTGGTCTTAATCCTAATAACACTTAGTCCTTTAAATGTTTTATGCTGAAAATGCCATGGGTTTGAGTTGAAGTGCAATACTTTTGGACACAAGTTAACAATATAGTTGCTCCTAATCATTTGAGGATTCCATATCTGCAAATCTGTCTTCTCACTAACACTTGTTTGTAACCTCAAAGTCAATACTCACAGCACCTTTGAAGTCATTCAAGGGCACACATGTGCACAGAGTGCAAGAAAGTTTGAGTTGCCCAACAAATGTGTTCCCAGATGGGGTTGAATGAGGCAACACTCTGCCTCTGTGTTTCAGTCTCATAATATAAATTCTATATATGATTATTTTGTTGTTGTTATATGTTTAGTACCAATTTTCCCCACTCCCCTTTTTTGCTTTATGTGGGTAATTTTTCTCTTTCAAATGCATCCAACCACAGAACTAAAGTGCTATCTAGTATTCCTAAGACCAAGAAGGCTGGAGTGTGTCCTATAAAGTCCCTGTGTTAGGTAAGCTTATTCAAGCATCATGAGTTACAGTGCTGTTGATTGTGAGGTCAATGTAAATGAATCAACAACATATTGAAATAAGCTGTCTCCAAACAGAAGCATAAAACAAATATAGACAATTCTCATTCAACAACTGCATTGATCAGAGGCCTGAAGGAACCTCACCACCTGTTTTCCCTAGGCACAATGGTTCAGTGATGGATGTCTTTGAAGAGACTTTACAGAACATAACTACTATGAACATCAAGAATTAGCTGTAAAAGTGTAGTGCACAGGGGCTAGATTGAGACACAGGCACCAGCTAGGATATCTCAGGCATCCAACGGAGAGATGATGATGACTTCAACGAAGTTTAATGAGATAAAGAGAAGTGATCAGATACCAGAAGAACCAGTAGGACTTAGTGGCTGATTGGATGAGAGATGTGATGGAGAGTAAAGAAGCAAGGATGATATCCAATTTCTAGCTGACACAATTAGTTGGATGATAACAACACTATGAGAAATAGGGAACCGTGTAGGAGGACTGCAGTGCCATTTTGAGCATGTTAACAATATTTTTATGAGAAATGCATCCAAGTGGAATTATCATGTTAGCAGTGGCCTGTGCATGTCTAGAACTCAGAATAGAAGTCTAGATGAAAAGAAATACTTAAAATACTGAGAATAAAGGTCCAAGTGATGGGAGGAAATCAAAAGAGGAGCCCCCATTGCAGAAACCAAAGGTAGAGAAAGGTTAACAGTGATATTATACACACTGAGAGTCATAGCAAATAAGGACCAAAATGGAATTTAACAACATGGAGAAAACTGAAACATCGGGAAGAGTAGTTTTGACTGAGTGATGGGGGCAGAAATCAGAAGGAAGTGGACTGGCAAGCGAGTCTATAATGTTAACTACATCCAAGTATTGTGGGGAATTTGCAAGGAGGAGCCAAATATTTCAGTGAGAAATTAGCTTCGTTGTATTTCATAAAAATTTAATGAACAAATAAATAAATTTCCACTGGGGAAACAGTGGAAATTGGAAGGCAACAGAGAAGATGGAAATTGGAATGGAAACGGGGGTGGGGAGGATGGAAAACAGAAAACCAGGTCAAAAGAACAGACGGTGTAGGAACAAAAGAAACATAGTGTGTCAGAACTGCCAAAGACAAGATCATCTGGTTCCAATTCCTCAGTTTACAAATGAGACAACTGAGGCCCAGAAACGTGACGTGCTTAAGGCTGTGTGGTGACTTAACAGAAAAAACAGAAGAGTATTCATCTAGATTCTGTTTAAAGGATGCTGTTGGAAGACAGTTAAATGCCCAATGTATTCTTTAAGAAATCAAAAGCACTGGGAGAACAAAAACGTACAAGTCAAGAAAAGAAAGAGCCGAAGCACAGTGGCTCCCACCACATCCAGACAACGTGATGGGGACTACCAGTTTGCTGAGAAAGAAAGGGCAGAAGTGATCAGCCCCCCAGTGATTAGAACAAGGCCACATTCCCACCACACGCTGTGATACCACAGACACTGGAGCTGCACCTCAAGGGCAAACCACGGATTGCACAGTTAGCATCTATTTACCAAGCACCTGCTCTCAGTTGCGCACTGCTTACGGTTCAGGATTCATCAGTGAACAAAGCAAAGAGCCCTGCCCTCAAGGAGATTATATTCTCCTGGAGAGAAACAGACAACAAAAAAGATACATAAAAAGTAAATGTTTCTGTGTGGGTGCAAACTGATGAAATCTTTACTTAATATATACTAAACTGATCGTCTGTATATAAAGAGAATTGAAAATGAATCTTGATGTGAATGGAATGAGAGAGGGAGCGGGAGATGGGAGGGTTGTGGGTGAGAGGGAAGTTATGGGGGGGAAAAGCCACTGTAATCCAAAAGCTGTACTTTGGAAATTTATATTTATTAAATAAAAGTTAAAAAAAAGTAAATTTCATAGCATAGGAAAATAAGTAGGAAGGGAAAAAGCAGAACTAGTATGAGAGAACAGTGAAAACGGGAATTCCCTGAGCAAGAAGAGGAATTTAGAGGAAGGTGAACTCAGCAGCAGCTGCAGAACCCCCCTCACTTCCTCTTGAGAGGGTGTGGCTACTTCAGCACCACCTAACACCCACACAGCAACTTCTGAGCTGGTGGAAACCACACACGGAATGTGATGGAGTTACAGTCTGAAGATTTAAGACCATATGTCCCATTCTTCATACAATATACCAACTCTTCTCAATCTTGAGTTGATTTTCCTTTAGACTTAACCACGGGTCTTCCAACCGCCAGGGGAGTCATCTTTCTGGTAAACCAGACTGCTCTACTAATAATGAATTCCTTTACTATAATGTTACAGTCCATGAGTTGTTTGCCAGTATTTTTCACATATAAAGTCTTGTTTCTGGGAGACAGCTTTAGCTTAGCAGTTAAGATGTCCCTGGGTTCTGGCTCCAGACTCCAGCTTCCCACTAATGCAGACCTAGGAAGCTGCAGTGATGGCTTACGGGATTGGGTACCTGCCACCCACATGGAGACCCCCCCCATTGAGTTCCTGACTCCTAGCTCTGACCTCAGCCCAGCCGGAGCTATTGAAGACACTTGGCAAGTGAACTAGTGAATAGGAGCACTCTCCCTTCATGCCAGCCCTTATCATATCAATAAAAAACAATAAAAATAAAAATATTTTATGGGGCCAGCGCTGTGGCAAATCAGGTAAAGCCACTGCATACAGTGCCAGCATCCCATATGGGTGCTAGTTCGAGTCCCAGCTGCTCCTCTTCCAATCCAGCTCTCTGCTATGGCCTGGGAAAGCAGTAGAAGATGGCCCAAGTCCTTGGGCCCCTGCACCCATGTGGGGGACCTGGAAGAAGCTCCTGGCTTCAGATTGGCGCCAGGAATTCCAGCCATTGCAACCATCTGGGGGTGAATCAGCAGATGAAAAGACCTCTCTCTCTCTTTGCTTCTCCTTTCTCTCTGTGTAACTCTGAGTTTCAAATAAATAAATAGATCTATAAAAATATTTTAAACACTTTTGTTTCTTTGTTTACTTTTGTGTTTATGACTAGTACTAATCACACGGTTCATTCCTCTGACCTGATCCTGCAATTTCAGGGAATTGCACAAAGTAGACTGGGATTTCTGGCCTGACTGTTAAGCAACAAATAAAATAAATGAGCACCTCCATCCCTTGAGGATGAATAAATGAGAAGGCTAAAGGGCATGCGTCTCTCGATTTTGACTCCTCCATAAACATTGAAGTCTTCATTTAAAAACACGCAAGCACAGTGTGAGCCTTGTGTGGATGCCTGGAACACTAGGTTTGTACTCAGTTTCCTTTGGGTTCTCCTCAAGGTATGAGCAGAAATAACTGAGAAGGGTCTTCTAGTTTTGCATCTTCCTTACTCCCAGTGATGCCTTAGACCCTGTGGCAGGGTCTCACGACCCTACGTGTCTGGCAGGACTTACCCAAAGAACAGAAATACCTCTGGCCTTCCGTAGCCTCTGCTCTTTAGTATTCCAGCCCCTCCTCCGCCATCAGAAGCCACAAAGCCCCATAGTGCATTTTGATATTATAGAACCCCCTGATTGTATTTGCCCAAACAGCAATTTCCCTTCCTTCTGGCCTCTAATTCTGAATTTGCCTCCATGTGAAAAATGTTCCAGTTTTCCATTCCCTTATCTAATCAATAGCTGGCCTCTACCTGCAATCGATTCCTTCTTCAACCAACTCTAAATCATAGTATCACATTGAAACTGCTTTCTGTTCAGATTTAGTGTTACAAAGATAGGCACGACAACACTGAAACATAACATGCAGCTTGTTTTTTATTTATGTAAAAAATTTGAATGAATGCTTTTCTATGGGTCAGTTCTCTGCCATTTTTAAATATCCCAAACTTTTGTATGAAAACATCAGCATTCACTTAAACCAGTCTCGGGATTCTAGGTAAATAGGCTCACATCTCTAAAAATTACAAATTTCCGCCACCCCCACTCCCTAGTATGAGTTCAAAAATAAGGCCGTATTGACTTTAGAGAGGTGAAGCCTTTTGTGTTTGAGCCAGTAATTAGGATTGTGTTTATACAGAAGGGCTGAGATGCAAATATTTTGTAGACTGTCTAGAGCTGAGCAACTCAGAGTGTGGCCCTTGGCCATTTGCACCATCTGGGAGAGTCTCAGGGACGCAGAAATGCAGGCTGCACCGCAGACCGACTAAACAAGAATCTGCATTTTAGCAAGCCTTCCAGGTGATGTGCATGTACTCTAAAGTTTAAGGAAAACACACAGAGAAGAGAATGACTGGGTGCCAGGATTGTCCATCCCAGGCAAAGAAGGTCGTGTGGAAGGAAAGGACGGCTGTTGTTTTCAACAAGGTTTCTTTAAGCCAGCTATGGGTGCAGTCTTTCTTGAAACCCACACCACCCACAATCAGCAACACACACGCCTCCAGAGGATTTGCTGCTCTCCTGCAACAGAGCTACGGCTCCATCATGCCAAAGCCCATTGCTAAACCTTCCTCAGCGTTCCCCTGTCCCTCCTTTGAATCTCTCATTTCTCTTGTGTTGAGAATGCCTGGACACAGGATAAAGTGGAACAGAATGAAGACAGACTACTACATCGACTTTGACCCTGAAGTTGAGTGCTGTCCAGTAGCATATTCTGTGATGATGGACATGTTCAATCTGTAGCCAGGCGTAAGTGGCTACTGAGCAGTAGAAATTGCTTAAAAATAAATTGAGGCACCATTAAAATATTAAGGCACTTATCTGAACAAGTAGCAAGTCATGAATCAGGCAGCACCAAACAGTACCAGTTTGGGATTCCACTGAAGAAGTAGGAGGGAAAACTTTAACAGGGTGAACATGGTAGCAAAGTAAAGAAAGACCTTGATTGGCTAAAGCAGAGCAGCAGCTTCATTCAGATTAGGCTAGTGCAAAGTCCCAGAGAGAGAGAGAGAGAGAGAGAGAATGAATCTTCCATCTGCAGGCCCACTCCCCAAATTCCCACAGCACCTTGGGTTGGATCAGGCCAAAGCCATGATCCTGGAATTCCACCCAGGTCTCCCATGTGGGTACCAGGGAGCCAAGTACTTGAGCCGTTATTAGATGCCTCCCAGGATGCATGAGCAGGATGCTGGATTGGAAACAGAGTAATCAAACCAGCACTCTGATATGGGACACAGGCATCCAAGCAGCAGCATAACCGCTAAAAATGCCCATCCTTGCTGACAGTTTCTGATCAGTTACACTTAAGTTTCCCTTCCCGAGATGAGGACCTTTGACACTGAGTTAAATTTTTTGTAGGATCCAGGGTGCTGGACCTGCCCCAATCTAAGGGGCTCTCAATGAATTTTATTAAAATGTAACTAGGGTGACTTGAGGAGTAGATTATTTTAAAAATTGAACAGCTATTAAAATTTAAATCTTGGGGCAGCACCGTGGCTCACTAATCTTCTGCCTGTGGCACCGGCATCCCATATGGGTGCTGGGTTCTAGTCCCGGTTGCTCCTCTTCCAGGCCAGCTCTCTGCTGTGGCCTGGGAGGGCAGTGGAGGATGGCCCAAGTGCTTGGCCCTGCACCCCATGGGAGACAAGGAAGAAGCACCTGGCTCTTGGTTTTGGATTGGCGCAGCGTCGGCCGCGGCGGCCATTTGGGGAGTGAACCAACAGAAGCAAGACCTTTCTTTCTGTCTCTCTCTCTCTCTCTGTCTGTAACTCTACCTGTCAAATAAAAAAAAATTTAAATCTTAATTAAAAGCAAAAAATTGAAAATTCAGTTCCTCAGTATCAAGTGCTTAATAGGCACGTGAGGCCACATGATTGGATAGTGCAGGTCTAGAGCACTCTCTTAGAGCTTTTCCTCTCTCTTCCTTTTGGTAGCTGCTTGAGGACCATATAATGTCCAATATCACTAAATATATTATTCAATGTCCAATCACAACAGCTCTAGAAATTGTGTGTGTGAGTGTGTGTGTGAGAGAGAGAGAGAGAGAGAGAGAGAGAGAGAGAGGGAGAGGGAAAGAGAGAGACAGGAAATAAATCCTTATCTCACATTTTGTAACTGTTTGAATTGTTACTTTCTCTAGTATAGAGATATTATTGGGGAATATGCATTTAGCCTAGCAGTTGAGATGCCTGTGTCCTGTTTCAGAGTGCCTGGGTTCAATTCCCATCTCATTTCTGTCTCCAGCTTCCTGTTAATGCAGACCTTGGGAAGCCGTGGTGAAGGCTCAAGCAATTGGATTCCTACCACCCAATGGGAGACTTGGATTGAGTTCCTATTTGCTGGCTTGGCTCAGCCCAGCCCTGGCCATTGTGGACATTTTGGGGGGAGTGAACCAGTGAATAAGAACTCCCTCTCTCTCTGCCTGTCAAACAAATTTTAAATTTTTTAAGTTTAACAAAAGAAATCTTTTTGGAAACTAAAACTCAGGAGGTTTTCTTTTAAATTTCCATGATGTACGCTGAAATTTCTATCGAAAAGATGATCACCTTGTTTCAACCTCAGTGCAGGTGAATTACTGTGAGAACTTTCTTCCTTCTGAGATTCCAGAGGTACAGAAAGCAGACAGCACCCTCTGCAAGCTTTATCACCAAATAGCTGAACATGTGGAAGGAGAAATCAAATATTCTGACTGGCTAAGAAGAAGTCAGAGCAAGGACTAACAGACCATAATTTTCAGGTCAAAATTTATGGGGATTCATCGTCACTTAATTAACAATATAAATATTAAAAAACATTTTATAATAAAATTTTATAATTGTAAAAAGACATGCTAGAGTATGAATTATGGGGTACTAATTCCCACCCAGTTTTGTTGAAACTGGACATGACCAAATACATTAAAATGCATGCTGTGTCATGTCTTAGCACTTAAAAAATAAAGTGGCAAAAAAGTGTTTCAAAATTCAAAGTCCTATTCCCTTAGAATATAAGCAGAGAAATTCAATGAAAACGTAATTTATTGGGTTTGAGTTTTTTGTCATTTTTCCACTGGCAATTACATTACCCTCACAAGAGACAGTTATTGAAGAGGTTCAAAAAAATGAAACTTTTTTTTTACTCTAGATTTGTAAGCTTTCACTCTCCTATAGAGAGGCCACATTTTTCCCTCTTAAATCACCTCATAATTTAAAAAAGCAATAATAAAAAATATTAACAGTAGAATGCAAAGATTTGACTTTTCTGAGGCACCTCTAAATCATGTGCCCTGCCACACCCAGCGAACTTCTTGTATGTCTCCTCAGGGAATATTTACAGTAACCCATGAGGTTGATACCAACTGTAACCCATTTTGCAGGTGAGAAAACTGAGGCTTAGCATGCTTCTGTGAGCTTCCCAAAGTCAAAGAGCTCCACAAAAGGCTAATAACTAGTAGACAGGACTTCCATGCAGGCAGTCTAATTCCAAAGCCACACCCCACTCATAGGGTAGCCCATGAAGTTAACCCCACTTGCACAGAAGGAAGATAAAAGCAAACTGGTGACAACTAAGTTAGCAGGACTTAAGCTGTTTATGGGTGAATCTGGAGTTAATAAAGCAGCTCTTGGGAGTCCAGCCAGCCCCTCAGGGCTGAGTAAAGGCTCAGAGTGGTATTAAGGTATAGACAGAAGTTGCTTTGGGTGACATGGCCAAGGAAATCGTAGATCAGGAAGTGCTTCTGAGGCTGGTGTATGAAAGAGAGCCAAGACATCAAGATCTTGAACTGCTTCAGTGCAGTAAAAGAGGGAGAACAGATCCTTGGAAGCCCAAGCATCTTGTCCCCAAGCGAAGATTTATTGAGTTGGAGCACAGAGCAGACAAGGAACTGGCAAAGAACCTTGATCAAGCAGAGCCTGACATTTGGAGAGGAAGGCGATTGGTACAGGGCCAGGGCCATACCATAACAGCCCAGTCTCTGAGGGTCTAGGTAGGGCTTGACATGTGTGCAGATCAGTCTGTGTAGGTCTGTGATGGGGCAGAGAAGGACTTCCTGTATCTCTGCCTACTCCTCTCACTCCCACACAGCCAGCACTGGGATCTCCCCCCTCCTTTATCGGGTGAGGCTAAGATAACCGGAAGGCTGAGAAGGGTGCAAAAGGAAGTGAAGTAAACAACCACCTCAAAGATTCCTCCCTAGAGAAAGCAGCCACGCACTAGTCTGCTTTGTTATCCATAGAGGAGTCTTCTAAAGAACTGGGGATGAATAACAATTGCTATTCATTATTGATGGTATCAGACTGCCACATGCATTAGTCTTGAGGTTGTCCAAGACACTAACAAAAAAAAAAAACTGTATCTTTGCAGCTTCATATTACAAACCTCTACACTTCCAAGTAAATTCTTCTCTGTCACCTCTGAACACGTCTTCCTCACAGACATAAAGCCCCTCGTTGTTAATCCTGAAATTACTTGTTTTTTGTTAAAGTAACAAAGCTAGGATTTATTAATAGAAAGAATTTCATTTCATTTCTTAAATGCCAAGCAGTTGTCAGTAGAATCTGTTCAGTTGACATCTTGAACCCATATGCCTATGAAAAATCAATCAAGGTCCAAACACATGTACATTACAACATACTAGTTTTATCATTTTCTGGTAGAGACAAACTCTTGCTTTCTTCTAACAAATCCTAGATTTTAGAATTACAGATTTAAATATATATTATGGCTAATCACTGATGACTAGGGGCCAGAACAACCTGGAGAATATATTTTATTTTATTTTTTTAAGATTTATTTTATTTATTTGAAAGACAGAGTTACAGAGAGAGGTAGAGACAGAGAGAGAGGTCTTCCATCCATTGGTTCACTCCCCACATAGCTGCAATGGCCGAAGCTGCGCCAATCCGAAGCCAGGAGCTTCTTCCAGGTCTCCCACGTGGGTGCAGCGGCCCAAGCACTTGGGCCATCTTCTACTGATATCCCAGGCCATAGCAGAGAGCTGGATTGGAAGAGGAGCAACTGGGACTAGAATTGGCGCCCATATAGGATGCCAGCACTTCATGCCAGGGCTTTAACCCGTTGTACTACTGCGCAGGCCCCTAAAGAATATATTTTAAATTTTTATTTATTTTCATTTTTATTTGAAAGAAAAACAAAGACAGACAGAGAGAAAGAGATCTTCCATCTGTTGGTTCACTCCCCAATGCCTGCAACAGCCAGGCTGAAGACCAGAGCCCATCCAGGCCTCCCATATATGTGGCAGAAACCTAACTACTTGAGCAACCATCTGCTGCTTCCCAGGATGTGCACCAGCAAGAAGCTGGATCAGAGCAGAGGAGCCAGGACTCAAAGCAGGCACTCCAATAGGGGATGCAAGTGTCCAAAGCAGCAACTTAATTTTTGTACCAAACACCCACCTTAAGAACATTTTTAATTGAGTTAATGACTAAAAATTAATAAGCAGGGAATCTATTAAATTCTACATATACAAAGGGTTTCATGATTGCAAGTGTGCATATACTTGATGTTCCCATCTTGAATTTAAGGTTTGACTACACTGAGGACTATTTGGAGATTTGATAGGAAGGGTGGAACTTCCTGGGAAAAATGTATCCCAAGAAGTTGAATGTAAGCACCAGATGAAAGAGAGAAGAGGAGATTGACAGCTGAGTTCTCAAGAATCTCAGTAGGTGTGCGGGGGCCAAAGCACAGGAGTGTAGCATAGCAGCAGGTAAACTGGAGGAGGCAGCAGCACCAGCAGCTGTTCCTCTTAATACGGACAGCAACCCTTGCAGTACTGCTGTTGGCTGGTGGCATCAGTGGCAACCAGAAACACTCCCTCAACCATCCCAACCAAGGGGAAAATGAAGGCAGTCTCATGGTGGCCAGGTTTGCAGACCACGTAAGGTATCCTTTGGCAACTTCAAAATTGGAGGTGAGGTGGGCCAAAGAAACACATTTTGTAGTCACAAGTCAATGCTTATGGCCCAATTTCTCCTTCCCAGTGGGCATGTGGCCCCTCAGTGTCAGTCACAAGCCTACATGTAGCAGGGAGATTTGCAACACAAGTTCACTCCCTGAGACACTGATCCCGACACAGCCACACTTGTTTGACTTGGCAATGAGCCATTCTAGTAGAACATACGAGCCCTGAATCAGTAAGTGGACCATTTTTAAAAAATATTCAAACCTCTGAATTGGATGTTGCCATACTTTGTCACTTAATTCAGAGTCTGTCTAGAGAAAATTTGAGCAAAGTTCCCGTAACCTTCCATTTGTACCTTGGCTTATTGCCTTCATCTTGTTATTGGCATGACCTACACTAAAGGCTTTGTCTTTGGCCAAACTTGAATCAGATTCCTCTGAGCTCCTTACCTGACTATGCTTGACCTTGGCTTTCCCTCTCTGCCCTTATAGAGACCAGTTGAAGCAAGAATCTTGCTGAATCAGTTTTGTGAAGTCCCAGACCCTTAGTATCTGACCACTCTATATCTGATCTCCCTGGCCTGCTTTCAGCAAGAACCCCATGAAGTCCACTTAGCCAGAAGCTCCTATACTTTCTGCTTTCTCTTGGTAATTTCTAGCCATCGACCCCTACCCTGATCCTTGGTTATAAATCCTCACTAGTCCTTATTGGAGTCAGTCTCAGCCTTTATCCCACAGTTCAGATGCCATTACAGTGAATCTCTGTGCCTACTGCAAGGTCCATGGACTCCTCTTGAATAAAGTCTGCCTTAACATCTGCTGGTTCAGTCCCCAAATGTCCATAAACACCCAGGACGTGGGGCAGTGGGGAGTCAAAGCTGAGAGCCAGGAACACAATCTAGGTCTCCCAAATGGGTGGCAGACACTTAACCGCTTGAGCCATTGAGCTGCCTCCCAGGGTGCACATCAGCAGAAAGCCGGAATCAGGAGCCAGAGCCAGGCATGGAGTACAGGTACACCCATGTAGCACAGGGGCAGACTATCTGTTGGCTTAACCATCAAGCCAAATATCTGTCTTTAACAAGTGTCAGTGAATAATTTTGTTTTTTTTTAAACCATCCTGAGCATCCACCAAAGTACTAAATAATGATTTTTTTTTGACAGGCAGAGTTAGACAGTGAGAGAGAGAGAGACAGACAGAAAGGTCTTCCTTTTTCCGTTGGTTCACCACCCAAGTGGCTGCTACGGGAGCCAGGTGCTTCCTCCTGGTCTCCCATGCGGGTGCAGGGCCCAAAAACCTGGGCCATCCTCCACTGCACTCCCAAGCCACAGCAGAGAGCAGGACTGGAAGAGGAGAAACCAGGACAGAACTGGCGCCCCGACCGGGACTAGAACCCGGGGTGCTGGTGCCACAGGCCGAGGATTAGCCTAGTGAGCCCTGGTGCCGGCCTAAATAATGATTTTCATTGAATGGGTGGATTCTAGGCTGAAAGTATTTCCTACTACAAGTGCTTACATGCCATTGCATTCTTAAGCAGGCAAATTTCCATGATAATGATCAAAGAAAAATCAGAGCCAAGGCCTCCGGAGGCTCAATAGGCTAATCCTCCGCCTTGTGGCGCCCCCCTGCACACCAGGTTCTAGTCCCGGTTGGGGTGCCGGATTCTGTCCAGGTTGCCCCTCTTCCAGGCCAGCTCTCTGCTGTGGCCAGGGAGTGCAGTGGAGGATGGCCCAGGTGCTTGGGCCCTGCACCCCATGGGAGACCAGGAGAAGCACCTGGCTCCTGCCATCGGATCAGCGTGGTGCGTCGGCCCCAGCATGCCGGCCTCGGCAGCCATTGGAGGGTGAACCAACAGCAAAGGAAGACCTTTTTCTCTGTCTCTCTCTCTCACTGTCCACTCTGCCTGTCAAAAAAAAAAAAAAAAAATCAGAGCCAAGTAAAAATACAGCACAAAATGTACTGGGCCTTCCAAAACTCCCCACAAAAGGACTCTCCATTCTCACTCCCAGTCTCCCTGTCATGTAACCCATCCTCTACCTGTCCTCCTCACGCTTCCTGAGAACCACATTCCAACTCCATCTCATCCATGAGTGAATCACTGCTGTGGTCCAAATGTCGGTATCCATTCCCACCCCTTACAAATTCATGTGCTGCTACTGAATCCCCAGTGAATTAATGTAAAGAGACAGGGCCTTTGTCATGGGAGCTCTGCCCTCACGCATGAGAGTAGTGCCCTTAGAAACAGGGTTTGAAGAGTGCTGCCTTGACCCTTCTGTCCTTGCTGCCCTGTGAGGACACAAGAAGAGGGACCACCTGGAAAAAAGAGCAGAAGCCTTTCCCAGACACCCAATCTGCCAGCAACTCGATCTTGGGCTCCCCAGCCACCAGAACTGAGAGGTACACTTCTATTACTTATCAATTACTCAGTCTATGTTTGTTACAGCAACATGAACAAACACACACAGTCCCCTTCAGATTTTCCTTTCTGTAGCCACAACCAAGCAAGACAGAGTTCTATTGGTAAAACTGTGCCAGTCGGCATTTTTAAAACTAACTGAGAAAATTGCACAAATGACTATCTCCTTCCATTAGTACTTTAGAGCAATTCTTTTCTCTGGAAATGATTAGTGAGCTTGAGAGGAGAGTAAGTGATAGCACAAGGTGTTTGAGTGGTTGAGAAAGGAAATCAGTGTCAGAAGCTAGAGCTACAAAAATGATGGAGAACACGCAGCATTTGTCTTTCTGTGTCTGGCTTGCTTCCCTTAAGTCCCATCCATTTGGTGGCAAGTGACAGGATTTCATTCTTTCTTATGGCTGAGTAATATTCCAGTGTGTGTGTGTGTGTGTGTCACATTTTCTTTATCCATTCATCTGATGATGGGCATCTTAGTAGATTCCAAATCTTAGCTATTGTGGATAATGTCACAATAGATATGGTGGAGCAGTGATCTCTTTGATAGAATGATTTTCTGTCTTTTGGATATATTCCCAGCAGCAGGATTGCTGGATTATATTGCATGTTCTTGTTCATATACAGAAGAAAAATAAATAAATAAAAACCTCTATCTGACCACAAAATAGTAATTACTAGAGGCCAGGAGAGACAGTGGTAGATAGAAGGACTTTGGATAATGGGTACCAAACCTGAGTTAGGTCTTAGGAAGTTCTTAGTGTTGTGCAGCATAATAGGGGGGACTATGGTTCACAAAAATTTTTATTTATTTTATGAGAAAACAGAAGAGAGGCGCCCTAGGATCCACTCATAAGATAATGTCAAAGAAGGGGAAATATTGATTATTTTGATTGATCAGTGCACATTACATATGTTTATTGGAATGTTACTCTGTAGCCCATAAATACACAGTTATTGTTAATTAAAAAAATTTGAAAGATACCAGAGCTACAGATGGAACCTCAGATCGTCAGGAGTTCAGAACTCTTAAAGCAGAAAGACGTAAGAAGAAAATGTTGGAAATTGAATAGGACAAATAAAAGCAATGACCAGATCTGGGGGGCTTTAAGGAAGTCCAGCATGGCAGGGTGATCCTGAGACATGCTGACTGACAATGCTCTGGAGATTTTCTTTGCCCTTCAACTTTTTTCTCCTGCAAACAGACCACATGGTAGCCGCTGCCTCAGGGAACCAGAGAATAAATGAATCACGGGCCAACGCCACGGTGCAACGGGTTAAAGCCCTGGCCTAAAACGCCAGCATCCCATGTGGGCACTGGTTCTAGTCCCGGCTGCGCCTCTTCTGATCCAGCTCTCTATTATGGCCTGGGAAAACAGTAGAAGATGGCCCAAGTCCTTGGGTCCCTGCATCCGTGTGGGAGACCTGGAAGAAGCTCCTGGCTCCTGGCTTCGGACTGTCACAGCTCTGGCTGTTACAGCCATCTGGGGTGTGAACCAGCAAATGGAAGACCTCTCTCTCTGCCTCTACCTCTCTCTGTAACTCTGTCTTTCAAATAAAATAAATCTTAAAAAAAAAAAAAAAAAGCTATAGTCCAGGTTTAAAACAGGAATGGTCTGGAGGGCACATGATCAGTAGAAAGTCAATTTTCCTAACCCTGAAGAAAGAAGAAAGCCAGGATTTAGAAGAAGAGAACAGGGAAGCAAGTGCCTGTGGGAAGGCTCCTAAGCCCTGGCCCCTCAGTCCTAGATTGATTTTAGAGATGGAAGACGAACCAAAAGAGAGTTTCCTGCTCAATCTGGGAGGATAAACACAGAGAAGACCAGAGTCCCACTACCATGTGGGCCCAGCAGAGCAGCAACACCCAGAACCTTACCCCAGCACAGGCTGAAGCCGGAGCAGTTGAGTAGAAATACCTGTATCCTGCACGCAGTGTTGAAGACAATGGCCTGAGGCAGCCTCACTGGGTCATGATGTGCTTGCAATGCAGACGAGAGCAGCTGAATGTGACACTGACACAAGGCACACCTGCCAGGGCTCCCTTGCTGAACAGGGAACGGTAGTGGCTGCGGCCAAGGGCCACAAGACCAAGGACAGCACAGGAGCTGCCTGCTTGAATAAATGACTTCTGCACAGTGTGTGCCCTGGCCACTCTGCTGCCTTGCCCATATCTATCTAAGGACCAAGAATTTAGATGCAAGATGTAAGGGAGGGAGGAAACCTGGAATTATCCCAATTAGACAGTGTCAAGTCCCAAATTGACAAAGAATACATTTTTCTTTATCAGAAAAAAGGAATTCTCGGAATAGAAACTAAGTCTGTTATAAAGGAATAGTTTCATTTCTTGCTCATTTTTGTTTGTTTAATAGATAATTCATAAAAATCAAGTATGTGAAAATAGCCAACTTCCAAAACAGATAAACCATACATTGGCTCTTTCCAATATTAAAAAAAAAAAATGTTAAGCATTCTGCACTGAGTCCCACAGAGTGACTTGTCAGGAGTGTTCCTCAATGTTCCTCTGAGAAAATTCTTCCCTGTAGTGTTAAAGTCCTGTTTGACTCAAGTCAGTATTTATGCATCTAGTATCTCAAGCACAATGCTATTGTGCATTTAAAATATACCTATATGCAAACAACGAGGCAGTGTTTCAGAGCAATTAAGATGTAAGTGAGAAGGGCATTAAGCAAGATACAAGGTCAGGTGGAATTTTTCCTCCCAGTTACTGAAGGAAGGCTTACTGGGGAGGACCTTGTGGTTAGGAATTTGTTTGATCACTGATAACACTCAAATATCTCTTTAACAAGCACACTGGAGAATTTCTTGGGAGAAAAAGTTTTTATAAGATTGGTCAACAAGTTTTTAAAAGTCCAAGGATTTCAATTTCTTTACCTCAAAAGACTTTGCAGACAAGCAATAAAAGAATTAGGTGAATAATATGATGACGAAGAGAACCTTCTACACCTCTAGAACAACTCTGTTTTACACTGGATCTGCACAGAAACCACGGTGTCTCTGATGTCCTGGTGGACGGACTCTGGTATCTATTCTGATTCTGTTTACCAAGGCTTTTGAAAGTCCCATAGACTTCTTATTTTGTTTGTATCACAGTAATGTGCTTAAGACTCGGAGAAGAGGAGGCCTTCCTGCTTCACAGAAGCCCAGGGAACCAACCAGCCTGGCTCAGTTCCTCAGCAGACCCCAGCCGGTTTTCCAGCCACAGGGGAATATTTTGCCCACGTAGCTAATTCATTGTTTCCTGCGGCTTCATTATTAACAGTTAAAAACAGTCAATGTTTGAACTAAAGCTGTATTGTAAATAGACACCTTGCTGACCTGGATGGGGTTAGCTTGCAGTTACTTTCTATAACTATTCAAGCTCTGGTGGTCATTTCAGCCCTGTGCCTTTGTGAAAATAAATAAAGAGACCTTACAGGACTTTGTTTTTCCTTTTACTTGAACATGGGAAGGAGCTGAGGATTTATTGGGGATGTAAACATAGTTACTTAAATGAAAGATTGGGGCCAGCGTTGTGGCGTGGTGGGTAAAGCCACCACCTGTGATGCCAGCATCCCATATGGGCAAAAGTTGGTGTCCCAGCTGCTCCACTTCCAATCCAGCCCCCTGCTAATGGCCTGGGAAAGCACTGGACGATGGCCCAAGTGCTTGGGCCACTGCACTGACATGGAAGACCTGGAAGAATCTCCTGGCTCCTGCCTTCATCCTGGCCCTGCCCTGGCCCTTGCAGCCATCTGGGTATTGAACCAGTGGATGGAAGATCTCTCTCTCTGTCTCTCCCTCTCTCTAACTCAGTCTTTCAAATAAATAAATGTCTTTAATAAAAATAAATAAATAAAGACTATTGTTGGGGGCCGGTGCTGTGGCACAGCAGGTTAAAGCCCTGGCCTGAAGTGCCAGCATCCCATATGGGTGCCCGTTCTAGTCCCAGCTGCTCCTCTTCCGATCCAGCTCTCTGCTATGGTCTGGGAAAGCAGTACAAGATGGCCCAAGTACTTGGGCCCCTGCACCCATGTGGGAGACCCAGAAGAAGCTCCTGGCTCCTGGCTTCGGATCGGCATAGCTCCAGCCATTGCGGCTATCTGGGGAGTGAACCAGCGGGAGGAAGACCTCTCTCTCTCTCTGTCTCTACTTTTCTCTGCAACTCTGTCTTTCAAATAAATAAAAATCTTAAAAAAAAAAAAGAGATCATTGTTGCAAAGTCTATCAATAAAAATTTAGTGATTAAAAATGGAAGTGACAGGCTTATTCTAAGACTCCCAGCTCCTATTGAATTAGAGTAGTTTTTTTAATGTTCTTTTAATGGAATTTTTCATAAATGAATTTAATTGGGTTTTGAGGTATACTGTTGTGACTTTTTTTTTAAATATATGGACTGAATAGAACTAAAAATGAAGGAAAGGAAAGAAGGTATGAAGGGGAAAAATGAAGAAAAAGAAGGAAGTAGGGACGGAAGGAAGGAGGGAGGGAGGGAGGGAGGAAGAAGGAAACCCAAAGAAGGAAGAAACCAAACCCTGATAGGCCCCCTGCTGAAACTTTATAGTACCCTACAATGCCTGTTTTCCCTTTTACTAACCTACTCTCATAGCAGTGACACTGTTAGAGCATGCGCACATACTATATACAATCTCCTGCCCCCACACCCTAACCACTATACTAGCATGCCCACAAAGCAAAAACTGTATGCTGCCCTGCAAAAACCTTGGCAATCACAATTATAATCAATACTAGAGCATACCAAGAGTAAGTTCCTGCCACATATCAAAATTTAAAAATCACAGGGCGGATGCTGTGACACAGCTGGTAAGGTTGCCACCTGGGACAGCAATATCCCGTATCAGCAGCTGGTTTGAGTCCCAGATAATCTGCTTCTCATCCCACCTCCTGCTAATGTGTCTGGAAAGACAGCAAATGATGGCTCAAATATTTGAGTCCTTGCCATGCATGTGGGAGATCCAGATGGAGTTCTGTCTCCTGCTTTTAGTGTGGCCCAGCCCTGGCTGATGTGGGCACTTTTAGAGTGAATCAGTAGATGTAAGATTCTCTCTCTCTCTCTTTCTCTCTGAATCTTTCAAGTAAATAAATAAACCTTTTTTAAAAAATTTTTAAATGAAAATTAAAGTAGTAATTTAGAGGTCAGCTACTTTAAATTGAGATTCTTCACAAAACCTAGGCTATTACACCCTTTCCCCTTTGGTTTCCCTTTCTTCAAACCTGTCAAACTCTTCCCAGAATCTTTAAGAAATTCTTTACCATTGACAAACCTTTGATTTTATTGCTGAGGCTTACCTGGTCCAAATTAACCCAAATATTTAAATCAGCCCAATCTTATCTCACATAACATATTAAATATTTTATATTACTACATATAATAATAAATACATTATTATATACTACATAACATATAATAAATTATATATTATAGTACATTAAAATATAACATAACACAATCCAAGAGCTTTAATCAAAAATTTATAAATCAAAAACTCTCTAATCAAAAATTGCCAGCAATACAAGCCAGAAATATATACTACTCATATCACCCTCTGTGTGGGAGATGAACTAAATTATACACATTAAATATTGATGTACTGACTCATCCTTTTGGGGGAAAAATGGCTCCATTTAGTGGACAGTAAGGCCCAAATTGACTGTATTCCTACAAGTTCTCTGAAATATTGTCAAATATCTCCCAACTTAGAAAAGTCATCCATAACTTATGGTATCTTTAGGAATTGGCTAAAAGACTTTCTTTCAGTTTCCCTCATTTAAGTGTTCCCTGTATTAGTTATTGGGTACCTACATGTACCAGACACTTCTCTAGTTGATTGGAGAATATAAGGGGAAAAAACAGACATTACTTCACTCACTGGGGCTTACAACCTAGTAGTAGAGATGGGCAGTCAACAATACATAATAAGTAAGCAAAGAACAGAGAGTTTTTCATAAAGCTCAGAAAGATCTATTTCTTCAAACCTCCCAATGATTCCGTGAGTCCATTAATTTCCCTTCCTGCTAGAGTGGATTCTTTTTTCAGAAACTAAATCTCAACTAATGTGATCAGCCAGCCTGCTTTGCTAAGTCTCTACCCCATTCTCTCTTTTAAAATTATAAAAATTGAGTCTATCAGTCAGTATTCTTAATTGCTAGCAATGACCTCATTCAAGGAAAAATAATCACTGAAAGGAAATTGGGCAGCGCACAGAATTACCTAGAAGGCCAGAGATGCAGACTTGAAAAGCAGGAGAGAAGGGAGGCCAGGCAGCTGTACTGCTGCAAAACAGGTTCACTGTTCACTGGTTACTACTTCAGTCTGCTGCATCTTGGGCTTTATTTACTACTTGCTCAAGCCAAGTAAGGCAAAATACACACAGCCAGGAAGCAAGGGACAACAGAAGCCCAGGGCTCATGACAAGAAAGTCCCCCAGGCTTAGAAAAGCTAACCAGGGTAAATGGAGTCTTGTTACACAAGACCCACACGATTGCAGCTGAGAGACTCTGGAAAACGCTCACCCTGGCTTATATCGCCTGGGGATGACGGACCTCACTGGGCTAAAGCACTGAAGGACATTCTGTTCCTGGACTGGACAGGAACAGAGCTCAGGCTCTTCCAGTTTGTCCCCCCTTGTCTCAGGATGTTGCATTCCCAGCACACCTACTGTTATTCTTGGAAAGTACAAATGAGAAAGAGGTTGAGCAGCCAATCAGTCAAACATCATCCAGAGAACTGTCCTGCAATCATGGTTCAAGGCCTGCTACAAAACAATGTGTCTCATATGACTGACCCCATTGTACTACCCATTGCTGCCTCTGTGGACACTGAACTAGTCCACAGCTGAGCAGGGATTTCTCCGTGGTCCCTGGTTCTTTACAGCAATAGTTCCAGAAGCAACATCTTCAATGTCTACATCTCGTTGACCAACCCTAGGTGCCTGCCCCCAGCTGACAATACTGAAAAAGTTATTTAGTATTTTTCTGCTTCTCAAAATAGGAGAGGTTACACTAAGTGTCATAAGTTCATGAATTGCCCACATTTAAAAACAGGAGTGTGCCAAAGCTGGGTAGCTCCTCCAAAATAACAAGCATCCTTTATCAAAAAACTTTCTCTAAACATCCTCCTTAAATGGGCTGTCCTTTTTAGAAGGTGGTATCTGCACCATTCTAAGCCCTCCACACACCAACTGTAAGACATACGGTGAGGCTGGCGCCGCAACTCACTAGGCTAAGCCTCCGCCTTGCGGCGCCGGCACACCAGGTTCTAGTCCCGGTCGGGGCGCCGGATTCTGTCCCGGTTGCCCCTCTTCCAGGCCAGCTCTCTGCTGTGGCCCGGGAAGGCAGTGGAGGATGGCCCAAGTGCTTGGGCCCTGCACCCGCATGGGAGACCAGGATAAGTACCTGGCTCCTGTCATCGGATCAGCGCGGTGCGCCGGGCCGGCCGCGGCGGCCATTGGAGGGTGAACCAACGGCAAAAGGAAGACCTTTCTCTCTCTCTCTCTCACTGTCCACTCTGCCTGTCAAAAAAAAAAAAAAAAAACAGACATACAGTGAGTGTTCTTGAAATTCAGATATGAAGCTAAATATACAATAGGAAAAGTTAAAGCAATCACACTACTCAAATGTGACCAAACAACTAGCTTGTGAACACCCTCCTACTTCTGGCCATTAGGCACATAAAGACGTAACCTGGTCATCTTGGCCCTCAGGCTGATGACTGGCACCTTGATTTGGAAAGTTGTGTTTCCCCCATCAGGAACACATTTGAACTGGACAGAAGCCAAGTATGAAAGATAAGGTTGAAGGTAGGAGGGGTCTGTTCTCAATGTTCCTCCAATCCATCATCGTATGTTGAAATACTTAAAAACACCAAAGTCCTTTAAAAAAAAAAAAAGAAAAAAAACTTTACTCTGTCAGCTAAATCAGATTGCAATACTATGAGAAGCCTCAGAGCTCTTGTTGCTATCAAGTGAACCCTCTGTCTACCCTCACCTGCAGGCTTATCTAGATCCTCCTCGTATGTGCCTCTATCCTCACCTTTATCATTGCACTCACCTCCAGTAATATCTATTCTATTCACTTACCTGTCAAACTTACTGATTACAAGCACTTTGAGAAAAGAGATTTTGTATCTCTAGCACAAATCACATTGGTTGGCACCAAAGGAAATAGGTAGATATTTGTTAAACAAATCTGTTAAATGTTGTTAAACTTCAATGTCATGACTCCAAAAAGCAGAAACTAAAAATAATAGGGATTTGTGTGTCACTTGGTAACAACCTCAGAGTAGTAGAATAAAGTCTTAACTCTGTCTTTGCAAGAGGTGACCTTGCAAGCTGTGATGCACCCACGACCTTCAGAAAAGTCCTTACAAACAAAAGTCTTTCTCCCCCATTTCTCTCTCCACACATTTATTTTTCAAATAAATTAAATAATAAAAAGGGGAAAGCAGGTATCTGGCATAGCAGTTAAGATGCCACTTGGGATAGATGCCTAAATTTTGTAGCAAAGGCCTAGGTTTGAGTTCTGACTCCTGATACTTGCTTCCTGCTAATATGTATCCTGGGAAGCAGCAGGCAATGGCTCAAGTACTTGAGTCCCTGCCACTCATGTGGGAGACACAGATTAATTTTTGGTCTCAGTTGTAGCCTGGCCAAACCCTGGCTGTTTTGGGCATTTGGGGAATGAACCAGTGGATGACGGTGCTAGCTCTCTCTCTCTCTCTCTCTCTGCTTTTCCAATAAATAAAATAATTTTTTTAAAAAAAACAACGTTTTAGAAAAATACAAAAGCTTGGAGAGGTGGCTACAACTAAAGCATTGTCCTCTATAGCACCATACTCTTTAGCTCTGCCCAATTTGTGTTCCTGAGTCCCAACCCAGCACACTCCAATCCCATCAGCATCACAGTATATTTCTTAACATCATCCTATGTCCTTCTTTCTTCTGCAAGTGGATAAGCTTTACCTAATGACCAAAAATGTCAAATATCCATAGGTTGAAACCAATGACTTTTTGACAATTTTTCCCTGGCCTATCCCATGCCTAGGATATATCTGTTTGGGCCTGCCAATACAATATCTGCTTTCCCAGACACTATTTTGACCACCTAGAATAAAAGCACAAGTTTCCATCTTGTTTCAGGTGGCTTTTTCTGTGAAACATACCACCCATAACTTAATGTCTTCAAAAAATTGCCATTTTTATACTTTCTTATATATATAAAAAACATTTTTATTCATTTATTTGTGTGCATTTCATAAATACAATTTTAGGAACTCAGTAATTATTTCCACTATACCCACCCTCCCATCCACACTCTTCTTTCTCTCCTCATCTTCCTCTTCCCTCTCCTATTCCCAGTCTTGTTTTTTACTAAGATCTATTTTCATTTAACTTTGCTACAAGTCTTTGGCCAGCGTGGTACTGTTGCTGACCTGGGTCACCACTGATTGCTTTGGACCAGACTTGTTCACTTGTTCATGGGCTCAGTTGACTGGGCAACTGAGAGCTGAATGAACCAGGACAGCCTCACTCACATGTCCAGAAGATGATTTGCATTTGGGTAGAGCCGTGAAAGCAACTGAGCCATGTGTCTCATCATTTAGCAAGCTAACCCATGCTTCTTCACATGATGACCATAGCCATGGCTCTATGTGCAAAAAAAAAAAATGCACTCTCCACATCTCTCATGTTTCTGTTATTGCACTGGCCAAAGTAAGTCATATGGTATAAGCTCAGAATCAGTGTGAGAGGTGCCTGCACGGGGACATGAAGAAATTGGAAGCCATTACTAGAACAGCCTACCACAAACCCTCGACCTAAGGTGACTTTACTCTGCAACCTCTTTAAAATGTTTACCCTTATGATGTACATGGTGTAATGTTGATATTTAATTTGGAGTTTGTAAGACTGCTCATATTTCAGGTTTCTCTTGTGTGTAAAGATGGTCACGTGTGTGCTAGGACAGGTATAAACATTTCAAACAGCACTGAAGCAAATGAATTTTTGAGATCAACTGTGTAAAATACAGAGGAAAAAGATCTTGTCCCAGTTTTTAAATAACCCATATCCTAACAGGGAGAAAGATGAGCAAGTTCATCAATACACTATAGTTTGACAAATGAGACCACAGCAAAAGATCCAGGGTGTTAAAGAAGGGATTAGAAGAGCTAAGAATGGAGCAGAGGGTTCAGTTGCTCCACTTCTGATCTAGCGCCATACTAATGTGCCTGGGAAAGCAGAGGATGGTGGCCCAAGTGCTTGGGCCCCTGACACCCACTTGGGAGACTCAGATGGAGTTCCAGTCCCCTGGGTTCAGCTTGGCCCAGACCTGACTGGTTGTTGCACCATTTGAGGAGTGAACCACCAGATGAAAGCTCTCTCTCTTCCTCTCCTCCTCTCTCTCCCTCCCTCCCTCTCTCTGTAAATTTGCTTTCAAATAAATAAATAAATAAGTCTTTAACGAAAAAAATGTTGACTGCCTACTAACTGGGTAGATGGCAGAGTAAAAGTGTGGAGAGGAGACAGGGCTTCCTCATTACAAGTGCAGCTGTCACTTGGACTGGCTGCTCCACTGTTTCCACAGCATTTTTAACTAGAAAAAAACCGACCCAACAAACATACATGACTTTCCTTAGCCCTTCATATCTTAAAGAATACTCTAAATACACACGTCTTCCATATCCCTATAATTGCCTTTTCAATCTCTGCTGTACACCGTCTCAAATATATAATCAAACCTAAACTTAGCAAAATTATTTTTCTATTGAGTAATACATTTTGATTGTCCATGTCCACTGCTAGAAGCCAACAATCTCTCTTTTATTGCTATTATCTTACAATCATAGGAGCTCTGTGGTGGGGTTATGATTGCTTTAAATGAAGAAACTTGGTCCAGGTAATTTCTCAAGACAGAAGTCCATGTGGAAGGTTAAGTTTGAAATCAAGCATATCAGATAATGCATCCAAGTTCACACATTTGATTTATTGCCTATCCCTCCTAATGATTAAATATCCGGCTGCCCCATTGAAACTACACATATATTCACAATATAATGTTCAAGGCAGGTGAACTGTGCACTAACTTCCCACCTTCGTCCTCAGGAGAAAAACCTCAGGCTGCACAGAACTCGTAGTAACAAAGGAGGGTTGGATGCTAAGCTCCAAGAAGGGGGAGAAGCAAGGAGTGGGGATGTGGGCATCAGATTTCTCTCCCCAAACACCAGGTTCCAGCAAAGTTTTTCTTTGTGGTAAAGAAACTTGGGAACAGCTGTCAAAAATATGGCACAGCTAACCCTCTAACAAATTAAAATGCACCATCTGCGGCCCTGCAGTCTGGATACGCAGATGTGCCCGAGTACAAAGCCCAGGGAAGAGAAGAGCAAGTGGGCTGGCGGTGCTGAGGTTAACGGGTCTGAAAGCAGACAGCATATGTTCTCCAATAAAAGCAGCGCTCCACTACAGAAGCCAACAATTTGTAACGTTTATAAATCGTTATTGAACCTGTAATGCACCTCTAAATACCGGCATTTGGCATTCGTGTTCTTAAAGTTTCCTTAAGAACAGCAAGCAGATCAATTACAGAGGACTACAAGTTCAGCATCTTTCCATGTACCATTAGTCGTTCGGTTTAGCTGAAGAAGGTCCCTACACTATCTTTAATCTGGTTCTTTCCCCCACCATCTAGTAACGCCTCTCATTAAAACTAACTCTTTTGAAATATGCAACACTGGCTAGCTTGTCCCACTTGCTAATGGTCCTGAATTGATTCTTAATTAGTTGCAGTTTTGGAAAGAATCCAATTAAAATAGTGGGGGATTCCAATAGCAGAAAAGAACCAGCTAAAATGTGTTATGCTCGGAAGCTGCTGATCTTTGCATTAAACTTGCTCAGGCAAAAGGCAGCTATGCAAAATATGGCAGGATTCAAATCATACTAAACATGTTCAGGTTTTAAACAGAAACCTTCACATGGTAATTTATCCTCTAGTCATAAAACATGATCAAAGAAAGGCAGCCAAATGCTGTTAGAAAAATTACATTCCTTCATTCCACTTTCCCTCTCTTCTTCCTAAAAGGACAGGTTACTAATTCAGGAGAAGACAGCAAGATCTTTTCAATAAATTATACTGTATTTTTTATTTGCTGTGTATTTTCCATTCCCCTACTTAAACTCCAAAATGGGAGAGGAAGCACAATGTGGGAAGAATTGGAAAAAAAATGTAGAGTGGGGGAGGAGAGCCTCAAGAAAGCTAAATAGGATATTTTCCTATGTTCTTTCCAAAAGCAAAGAGTTGCTACCAGCAAAATTCCCAGTGTTGTTTATGAGGGCAGCTGGAGGTCATTTGACAGGTATAGCTTTTATGGTTCACATTTAATTATAGAAAAGTGAGGGCTCAGGAAAGCAAGGTCTCAGGAAACCCAGGCAGGAGAAGGACTGGTGCCACCGCTCGTGGGTGACAGTCACGTGAACAGCTTTTGTATTCAGCGGCAATAACTCACTGCCCAGTACTGGGATGGAGCCAGCTCCGCTATCCCCTAAGGAGCTTCCACCAGGCACGGATTCATGGAGTCTTTGATCAGCAGATTAACATGATCAGGAACACAGGCTTTGTCTTTTGCAAACATCCTCAGTCCCCAAATTTGTATCCAACGAAAGGTTGAGCCCATTTTTATTTGAGTAATGAATTGCAGTAATTAATGCACGCATTGATTTTTTTCAAGTCTCCCTAAAGGCTAATTCCTTTTTTAATTTATAGAAAATACATACCATTCTTTTAATAAAAGACTGCTCTCTATTTCAAAATACACATGGAAGGAGAGGCATGGTCAAGCAAAGAACAAAAAGATGAAACAAATGATGTCAAAGATGGAGCGGTGGCTGAAGTAAGCAAAGTCACTTTTTAAAAATCACCAAAAAGAGGCTTTTCCTGGGGAAATTCAATATCTATCCTAGATCTGTTCAGACATTTCTGAACGCTCTTTAAAGAAGCAGTTATGTGAAGTGTTCAGTATTTTGCTGGGTAAATATCTCCTTCTTTTTAACTATGCTTTTTTTTCCCAACTATTAATAAAACAGACATCCTGTGCAGAAAAAGAAAGGGAAGAAGAAGGAATTCTATCTGAGTCAGATAAAATGGTGGGGAATTTCGATTTTATTTTAAGAAGAGGTCACATCATTTCTTCCAATGCATCTGACAAAACTGTGTGTGTGTGTGTGTGTGTGTGTGTGAGAGAGAGAGAGAGAGAGAGAGAGAGAGAGAGCAAAAGGGAGAGAGCAAGAGAGAGACTCTTGTTTCAGCTGCACCTTAATGAAGTATCCCCAGGGCTTGAAATGATGAGATTTTTCTTACTTGAGAAATAATTCTTTTCTTGCACCAGAGCTCGTAATAAATACCCATGGAGAGAAGGAAAAGTATGCACATCACACAATCTGATATTTATCTGACAGTCACAGGTAGTGAGTAGGAGAAATCTGCCGTGGCAGGTACTCAGCGGTGGCGATGGCACGGTGGCCCAGGAGGAAGGGGGGTTTGGAGGCTCATGCAAACTAAAGGAATACCTGATTAACCTTTCGCTGACTCTGAGCCACGTGACACGCACGGAGCCTTCTTAGAGTGATGGCTTTAGAAGAAGATGTTAAATTTAACCTCTGGCGCAATGATAAATTGACAATAAAAAATTCAATGGCTTGGTAATTACCAATCACTTTGGACATCGGCAACATTTTTCAGTTCTGTCACTGCGCATTGGCACAAAAGCTTCAGCTGAAATTCTCTCGATCTTCCTCTTTTTAACTTTGTTTTCATGATGCAGATTAAATCTGCCACCCTATTACTGATTCATTTTCCTAATTTTTCATGTCTGCACCATGCCCCAGCTGCACCAGGCTGATAATTGTGGAGCCCAGCCCTGATGATTAACATCAGAAGAATTAATTATGCCTGCCATTAAAATTCCGGGTTGCACATGGTGATCAAGAAAAATTAAGTTTCTCTAGGCCTCTAAATCATTTCACCTTTGCAGGAAAGGATAGTGCCTGGACAGCTAGGCTGCAGCCTATGTTCCCACCGAGGTCGAAACCACATGCCCTTTGTGCAATTCAACAAATGCTTTCCCGCTTATTTTTTCTGTGACTTGGACTAAAGGGCTTAATGCTTAGAAAATAAAAGAAACTCGAAAAATATTCTTGATCCTCTGCTTTGAAAGGGGAGAAAAATACTTTTTCAGTAGCTCAACGGCTGTTTCTGAAATATCTGTTATACTAATTTGTAGATGAATGCATCCTGTGGAAAAAAGAGATGCACAGCCCTTGGAAACAGTTGAGGAAATGAGAGTGGAAAGGGGTCCAGCTTTACAATCGTTATAAATGGGAAGAGAGGGAATGTTCATTCAAGTAGACAAAGGCAGTGGCATTTCCAGGAAATAAATTGATAACAGAATAAAAACAGATTCCTCAGATCTTTAGGCTAAATAATAATGAGTAAAAGAAGCCTGTTGACTGACGCATTTCCAAAATGATTGTTGCATGAGAAACTCAAAATGTATTCAGTCTAGCCTAAGGTACGAAATTTACTAGAGCTATAAAGAGTAAGATGATATGCATTTATCATGTTCTTTTTGTACTCTATGTTCCATTTTTAAATTACCATAATAATGTATATTACAGGCATGGCTATAGAAGACTACAAAGGGAGTCACATCTTGATGAACGGATGTAAATATCTTACACCAAATGGTAAATCTCTTGTTCACCTCTATGCAAAGAGTATGCATAAGCTATGCATCATATCTGTTTCATTTATTACATTTAAGAAGTGATGTCACAAGACAACTATTTCCATGCAGATATTCTTGTTAGTTTTTATTGGCAGTAAATCTGCAAAGTCAAGTTAACCATCTACCCATCCCGGTGGGGGCAATGGCAATGGGGAGGGGATGTTAAGGGACAGCAAAAAACTAATTCTACCTTTCTAAAAGCTGTGCTAGAAAATTTTTCAAAGCTTGGTTATTTTGAATGTGGCTCACCTTCAGTGGAAATCTCAGACTTAGTGACATGATGAAATCCCCACTTAATCATTTAGTAGCTTGAATGGCATATTTCTTAAATTTCTTGAAGTGATCACCTGGACTAATTACCCAGGATAACTTAATAATACAGTTCAACAAATGACACGTTCGGCATGCAAGGCTGCCTGCAAATTTATTCACCTTGCATGTAGTTTTTCAAAGATGAGGCAACAAAAAGCTAGAAAAGTCTATTGAAATACCAAAATTTGAAAAGTCATCAAATCTGTTTAGAGGGCCTCAGGGATAGGGGAGATAAAAACAGCAGGCTATTCAAATGCTGCACTCTTCACAGCACCGAGGGACTCTGGAGTATCCATTTTCTTGATAATACTCAAATCCCTCAGGAAGTCTAGAAGCAGAAGGAAAAGCTACCCCTCTCCCCTCCCAAACACTCATATCTGCTCCAGATTAAAGAAACTAAAATTTAAAAGACAAAAAAATAACAATATAGTTTGCCTTTTTGGTAGCAAACACATTAAAAGTACAAGTGAGAAGGCTCCAGAGAATATGAAGCAGCAGAGGGAAGAAGGGAAGGAAAGAAGGGAGGGGGGGGGAGGGGGAAACATCAGCACTGCAGAAGGAAATCAAGATGGCGGCACAGAAGATTCCATCTTTTCTTGCAGATATTGTAAGGAGCATTAGATGCGGAGCTGCTGAAACACTTCAGGATCAATAAACAGTGAGGAAACAGATGAAGAGGTCCTGTGACTATCTTGAATAATAAGAGTGGCACAAGAAGATGCACAAGGATTTCCCACCTGCATTCATTTTCCCTTTCAAGTAGACTAACTTCTTAGTAAGTCCTAAGAAATAGGCTCATGTTGCTATTATTTATTTCTGGCAATGAAAACAATGGAGAGAAATTTGGGTATCATAAATAATTTAATAATTTATAGATAATCTCTGGTGTCCTTTTATTCTTTAATATTACCATTGGTCTCTGTACTAAATGGATGTGGTATGAGCACATGAGTGCATTTGTGTGTGTGAAAAAATCTTTTACACTGTTCCTCTGGGTTTAGAGGGGTGGGAAAATAATTATCCTGATTAGGGAGAGCACAATGTTACCCCACAACAATCTACAAAAATCAAGCATGCAGGTGTAGGGTCTTTGAGTCTAAGCAAACAGAACTTACCACGAAATGATTCTGGCACCTGACTTCGTGAAATACATAATCATAATGGTACTGTTCTCTAGTTAAGGAAGAAGAGTAAACAGTTCACATAAATTCATCTAATTCACATTGCTAGTAGCCAATCAAAGAAAGCATGTAGCTTTTTTTCTACTTTCTTAGTTCTCCAGTGCTGCTACAACTGATCCCAATAACTGAACATCACAGGACGTGGTGGGGTGGGGTGGCTCTGCATCTCTGGCAGGACGCATGCCTCCTGATGGGTACAGATAAAACTCAGGGTCCCTTACAAAGAAGCATTCTTTCCAAAATTGTTTAACCTGAACTTTATCAAGCTTTAGCTCTAACTCCTAAAGACAGGAGATACACCGGACAGAGGGAAACATTAAGTGACACCTCAAGGAAACAGATAAATCCATGAAATAGAATTGTCATCCTGACCACTTCAACAGGTCAATTTCATTGAAAGTAGGGAAGCTGAGAGGGAGACTGTTGACGAAGGGACACTGTAAATGCATACACTGCATCAGTTCTGGTTTGAAGGAAGTCATTTAAAATACATTTTAGGAAAAGAAATGAATCTGAGCATGAGCTATTGCTATGTGATAAATGACATTAGAGAACTGTTGTTAAATGTTATTAGATGGTATTCTGTTGCAGTGCTGTAGAAAAATATCCTTATTATTTTAAGTGCACATTCCAGAATGTTTAAAGTGAAATATTTTCAGTGATGTTCTTTAAAATAGTTGTGGCTCAGCAAATTAAGGCACCACCTACGACTTCAGCAGACTTTCAACTGCTCTGCTTCCAATCCAGCTCCTTTCTAATGCACCCAGAAAAGCAACAGCAGATGGCCCAACTTCTTGGGCCCTGCCTCCTTCGTTGGAGACCTGGATGGAGTCCCAGGCTCCTGGTTTAGCACTAAGATTGCTTAGCTCCCAGCTCTGGCTGTTGCAGCCATTTGAGAAGTGAATTAGTAGATGGAAGATTTCCCTCTTTGTCTCTCCCTCCATCTCTGTAACTCTCCTTTCAAATAAATCTTTGAAATGAATAAATAAATAATGAACCAATTCAGAAAAAAAAGAAAAGGAATATGGTAAATTGTTAGGTAAGAAGGACATAGCATTGTTTATTTACTACCGTCCCTGCTTTTTTGCAGGTTTAGAAATTGCTCATAATAAAGTTATCTTTGATGGGGCAGGTGCTGTTGTGTAGCAAGTAAAGCTGCCGCCTGCAGTGCCAGCGTCCCATATGGGTGCCAGATTGAGTCCCGGCTGCTCCACTTTCAATGCAGCTCTCTGCTATAGACTGGGAAAGCAGTGGAGGATGGCCCAAGTCCTTGGGCCCCTGCAACCACGTGGGAGACCCAGAGGAAGCTCCTGGCTCCTGGCTTCGGATCAGTGCAGCTCTGGCTGTTGCAGCTAATTGGGGAGTGGACCAGCAGATGGAAGACATCTCTCTCTCTCTCTCTTTCTCTCTCTCTCTCTGTGTGTGTGTGTGTGTGTGTAACTCTGACTTTCAAATAAATCAATGAATATTTTAAAAAATAAAGTTATCTTTGGGATGCACAGTATTGGAAGGTGGAGTTCACAGACAATGTTTGGATCCAAATAATAACTAATGAGGTTATGAGGATGCTGTAATTAACGTCAAAATGGAGACATCCCATGCCATGGGACATCATTCGTGTATTGGAGGATTCCCTAACATGCGTCCTAAAATCACCAATGCCCTGAATTTTTTCATTTGAAGGGTCTTTCTTCATCTGGTCCACCCATAACACTTGACAGAATAGGGAGAACTCACAAAGGTGGGCCTGGCTTCCTTGGTGACACTCCCAGGAGAAACCAAGTCCCCTGACTTTCAGGCCACCCCTTCTTTTACTCCATCCCACTGTAAATCTAAATTCTATGACTCTACTTTTTAACAACAATAAGGATAAATTATACTTTTACATGTTTTGTAGTTTGGGGTGTACTCTTCATCCATTATTTCTTTTAATGTTTTTGACAACCAGAAGAGCTCGATCACAGTGAGACAGGAAAACTAGGCTGCTGAGGAGCTGAACAATTTGCCTCACATCACATGGGAAAAGGCTTAAGGTAGACTGAAAGTATGCCACAGGTCCTCACTGTTTTTTCATTACACCACAGGCAGCACATATACTTGTTCCATGACAAATGTCCAAGATCTGATTCCCCAACAGCCTAGTTACGGGACAACATCTTGCAGCAGCAAGTTTCATATGACCTTTACTTGTAATATTAGGTGAAAGTCAAATGCATAACATTAAATAACAACCCCCTGAAGGTAATTAGCTAAACCAGTGGTTCTCAGCTCAGGCTGCACATCCTAGACTCTGGAGTGTAGCACAATAGCCCCAGGGCCAGGGTGGGGGGGGGGGGGTGAGGCGGAGTGACAGAGCATTGTGAAATGCATAATTAAAAATCCTCTGAGGTAGACTTCCACTACTCCAATATGTAGCCTATTGCTGATCTACCTTGATTCAGAGACAGAATTTGTGAACCTGGAAAGTGGATGACACATACAACCCGGATGAACCCTGAAGACGTGAAGCTATGTGAAAGAAGCCTTTCGCAAAGCACCACAAAATGTCCAGAGTTGGCAAATCTGTTCCTACAGGAAAGAGGAAAGTGGTCGCCTCGCTTTGGAGGGTTGGAGTGATACATAAGAGGTATTGGCATTACTTTTCAAAGTAATAAAAATATAATAAAGTTGATTGCAGGAATGGATGCACAAACCTCTGAATATTCTAAAAACCACTGTATACTTTTTAAATTTGTTTACTTAATTGAGACACACGGAAAGAGAAAAAAGATAGAGCTCCCATCTACTAGTTCACTTCCCAGTGCTCTCAACAGCCAGGGCTGGACCAGGGTGGAAGCTGGGAGTCAGGAACACAAACCAGGTCTCCCACGTGGTTGACAGGAAGGAATCCAGCTACTTGAGCCATCACTACTGCTCCCCAGGGTCTGTGTTAGCAGGAATCTGGAGGCAGGAGCCAGAGGCAGGAATTGAACCCAGGCCCTGTGATACAGAATGTGCGCTGCTTTGCCACTGAGCTAAATGCTCACTCCTTCATTGTATACTTTTTTTTTAATTTTTATTTGTTTTAAAGATTCTATTGTTATTTGAGAGGCAGAGTTATAGACAGAGAGAAGGAGAGACAGACAGAAAGATCTTCCACCCACTGGTTCACTCCCCAAATGGCCACAATGGCTAGAGCTGGGCAGATCTGAAGCCAGGAACCAGGAACTACTTCTGGGTTTCCTGGCACTTGGACCACCTTCCACTGCTTTCCCGGGCACATTAGCAGGGAGCTGGATCAGAAGAGGAGCAGGAGGGACACCAGTGCGCATACGGGATGCTGGCACTGCAGACTGAGGTTTAACCCACTGTGCCACAACACGGGATCCTGTATACTTTATTTTTTTAATTTTTGACAGGTAGAGTTATAGACAGTGAAAGAGAGAGAGACAGAGAGAAAAGTCTTCCTTCCGTTGATTCACTCCCCAAATGGCCACTATGGCCAGCACTGTGCCAATCCGAAGCCAGGAGTCAGGTGTTTCTTCCTGGTCTCATTTAAATGAGTGAATTATACAGTTTGTGAATCAAATCTCAGTAGAGTCCTTTTTAAAGCATAAATCTTTGTCTAAACAATCCCTTATTTTATTTTATTTTATTTTATTTGACAGATAGAGTTAGACAGTGAGAGAGAGAACAGAGAGAGGGGTCTTCCATCTGCTGGTTCACTCCCCAAATGGCCGCTACGGCCAGAGCTATGCCGATCCAAAGCCAGAGGCCAAGAGCTTCCTCCTGGTCTCCCATGCAGGTGCATTGCCCAAGCACCTGGGCCATCCTCCATTGCCTTCCCGGGCCACAGCAGACAGTGGGACTGGAAGAGGAGCAACCTGGACTAGAACCTGGTTCCCATATGGGATGCTGGCACCGTAGGCAGAGGATTAACCAAGTGAGCCATGGCCCTGGCCCCCACAATCCTGTATTGTAACCATTTCACTCCCCCTCACTTTTTGACAAAAGCTGACCTTGTATGTTCACTCATTTATATATACAGCAAATATTTACTTCCACCTTCCATATGACAGGCTATGTTCCAGGAGTTGAGGATAGCAACAAACATGGCACATAGGAGTCCTGTCTTCATGGAACTTATATTGTAGGGGAAGGAGCTAGGTGATAAACAACTGAATTAAGAGAATCATTTCGGGGCCGGCAGTGTGGCGCAGCGGGTTAACACCCTAACCTGAAGTGCCAGCATCCCATATGGGCGCTGCCACTTTTTTTTTTTTAATTTTTTGACAGACAGAGTGGACAGTGAGAGAGAGAGACAGAAAGACAGAGAGAAGGATTTTCCTTTGCCGTTGGTTCACCCTCCAATGGCCGCTGCGGCCGGCGTGCTGTGGCCAGCGCACCGCGCTGATCCAAAGGTGGGAACCAGGTGCTTCTCCTGGTCTCCCATGGGGTGCAGGGCCCAAGCACTTGGGCCATCCTCCACTGCACTCCCTGGCCACAGCAGAGAGCTGGCCTGGAAGAGGGGCAACTGGGACAGAATCCGGTGCCCCGACTGGGACTAGAACCTGGTGTGCTGGCGCCGCAAGGCGGAGGATTAGCCTAGTGAGCCGCGGCGCCAGCCAGGGCTGCTCCACTTCTAATCCAGCCCTCTGCTATGGCCTGGGAAAGCAGTAGAAGATGGTCCAAGTCCTTGGGCCCCTGCACCCATGTGAGAGACCAGGAAGAAGCTCCTGGCTCCTGGCTTCAGATCAGCACAGCTGCGGCCATGGCAGCCAATTGGGGAGTGAACCAGCAGATGGAAGACCTCTCTCTCTGCCTCTCCTCTCTCTGTGTAACTCTTTCAAATAAATAAATAAATAATCTTTAAAAAGAGAGAAAGAGAGAGAGAGAGGGAGAGAATCATTTCAGGAGCCAGCATTGTGGTGCAGTGGGTTAAGCTGTAGCCTACAATGCCAGCATCCAATACTAAAGCAAAGGTTCAAGTCCCAGCTGCTCCACTTCTGATCCAGCTCCCTGCAACTGTGCCTGGGAAGGCAGCAGAAGATGGCCCAAGTATTTGGACCCCTGCTAGCCAAAGACCTAGAAGGAGTTCCTGGCTCCTGACTTCAGCCTGGCCCAGCCTGAGCCATGGAGCCATATGGAGAAGTGAACCAACAGATAGCAGACCTGTGCACATAGACCTGCAGGCTGAACCACCCAGGAAGGACAAATGCCTTGAGGCAGTAACGAGGCTGATGACTTCAAAGAATGAAATGAAGGTGAACAAAGGGCTAAGTCCCACAGGGCTGATAATTTGGGTGACTGCGTAATATGTGGCTAAACCATAACGCGTTTGAGAATGAAAGAGGATGCTTTGTTAATTCCACAGGACATAAGGACAACAGGTACAAACTGATCACAATCTCAGGCAAAGCAGGGTATCTGCTTACCCCACATAAAAACCAAGCTCTGCTCTAAAGTGCAGAAGAAAACTGTTGTCAGGTATTAAAAGCAGATTACAGAGTCTGAAATGATCGCCTCTAAGCGGTCCCTTGGGTTGAGTCTCAATTAGGTAGATTAAGGATGGAAATGACACAGGCAGGTGGCAGGTTTGGCATCTGTTATGAAAGCTGGAGGTGCCTCTGACCACCCGTCCACCCAGGGGTGAGTTGCCAGGGTCCCTGCAGCAAGACCAGTCAGAACTGTCCTGCCTTCAGCAGCCAAGGGTCAGCTACAGTGCATGAAAACTATTCAGCTCAGTCCCCAGGGCTCCATGATATATACCACAGCAGAAATCATTTTGGCTTGGAAAATTTTCAAAGCAGGTGTTGCCAGTCATCCACTCTAACCATAGAAAAGCTTCAAAAACGCTCTCAAGCTTCATATGACCCGGAGCATGGGAATTCTGTCACTTCCCAGGGGGCTCACAAGGAAGACTGAGCTATAAAACGCATTCCCAATTAACTGCTTGGAATTGTGTAACAGGTTTACTGAGTTTTGGAGCTTGCCTATCAAAAACAATCATTTTCATCCCAGATGGGTATTGCTGAATTATTCTTTCTGGCTTTGGTTAGATATCAGGATTTGTTAAGTAAATGAGGAACACATAGCAATAACCAACCACTTTCCCCCATAAAATCTGCTTTGGAAACAGTATCTAGCAAAGGTTGGAGGACTTCCAATTCCATTAAGTATTTTTAGGACCTGAAAACTCTCTTTGAAAGCAGGTTAATCACAGTTACCATTTATTGAGTACCTATTATGCGCCAGGCATTATACTAGAAACCTCGCTTATTTTACCTGCCCACAACCTTGCACTACAATCTTGCGAGGTGTGGGTGTTACTCCTATTTTATTGAAAAAGAAGCAAAATCTCTAGGAGGTGAAATCATTTTGCCTGGGCACAAGGCCCTTGGTGCTCCTGTCCTGTGTTTCCCAACCCTAGCTACCTCGTTCACCCAGAAGCCTACTAGATAAACGGAGGAGCTGGCTTTGGGGAATCACACAAGCAGTTGGCAGGGCCGCCATCCTATTACGACCACTGCAGCAGGCCACCACGTTCAAAGGCCACCTCTTGCCATGTAGAGGCCAATTACGTCAGACTGGAGGAGGAGGTGGATTACCTAGTCAAGGCTTTATTTTTTGTTCACTTGTTCATTTAATCTCGTTCGATGATGCTCATAAGCAGCTGGGTTGAAAACCTCGGCTCCCTGCTTGCCCTCTAGCCTCCACTCACTGCACTTCCTTTGCCCACCAGAGGCTCCAGCCCTCCCGTGTGCTCCTTCCTCCAGGCCTCTACACAAAGCCATCCCTCTGCTTGGAGCACACCCTTCTGCATGTCTCCTCCCTCCTGCGGCTCTCTGATGCTCCCAGCTCAGGTCTCCTTTTGGATATGCTCTCTGGGGAGCTGTCCCTAACCCCTAGCAAATAGGTTAGGACAGAGTTTCACACCCTACACTCAACCTTTAACTCCCACCGGTGCTTCTGAGGACAAGGTGTGCATGTGTTAAACTTCTTATTTCTGGTGCCTTGATCAGTGCCTGGCACACAGTACCTACTCCATGAACACTGCTCAAGTGACTGAATGAGAGGTGACTGAATTCTATATCTCAGCTTGAAGGAGTTTGCCAGTTGAAGGGAATTGCCTATAAATCACTGCAGAATGTCTTACACGCTTCCAAAAGCACACAGAGCATGCTTTCCTGGGAAACAGCACTCCTGACTGGCTAATACACATTCCTCATCTGCTGCCTCATTTCAGAATGTTTGCATGCTCAGACAATAGTGTTGCTTTACAATTCAAAGTAGTATTTATCAAACAGTACTACATAGGGCAGGCATTGTGGTGCAGCAGGTTAAGCCACCACTTGGGATGCCTGCATCCCATATCAGAGTGTGTAGTTTGAGGCCCGGCTCTTCTGCTTTTCATCCAGCTTCCGATTATGCACCTGGGAGGCAGCAGATGATGGCTCAGGTATTTGACCACCTGACACCCATGTGGGAGACCATGATAGACTTCCTGATTCCTGTCTTCAGCCTGGCCCAGCTGCAGCTACTATGGCATTTGGGAGTGAACCAATGGATAGATCTCTCTCTCTCTCTCTCTCCCTCTCTCTCTCTCTCTGCTTTTTCGCTATCTATCTTTCAAAAAAATAATTTAAAAAAACCAGCTCTACACTTAAATCCATGCTTGTCTGGCTGATTAACCATCCTTTTTCTACACAAGAATGGAGGATACTTGCATCCTGCAGAAGTCTGACTGTGAACACGTCCCTGGAGTGACCTTAAGAAGCACATGTGAACATGCCATCTTTGCAAAGCAATTTTTTATTAATATCTGCAATTATGCATAGAAATACATTTTTGTGTGTTTTCCCCAAAATAAAAACAGATTCATTGTCTATTTTTCTTTTTTAAAGTTGGTAATTCACCAGTAATCAATGACTTTTATCATTTTTCATCTATATTCTTTAAACCATTCTCTATTTGTACCTTTGCTGTATATACAAATAGAAAAACCTTAAGAAAAATGGAAGCATAAATACTCAATTTTCCAACCTATCTTTATTTTTTCATTTAACAACACATGGACTGTATTTCTCATGTTAATAAATACAGATTTCCATCAACATTTTTAATACCTGTAGGTAGTAATCCATAGTGTTGCACCTATATTTATTGAACCATTCACTATGGGCTAGGTATTTAGATGGACTGCAGATTCTGTTATAAACAACACTATGATGAATACCCTCATGCACACATTTTTATATGTTTATCCAAGAATTCCCTTCAAATAAATTTCCAGAAGTGGAATTCCTGAGCCAAGGAGTATACATTCAAATAAATTTAAGTCTTTGTACTAAATTGCGAGTAGAATGCGTTAGACCAGCTTTTATCACTTTCAGAAATTTGTAAACATATGTTTCCCTGTTTTCCTAGCAACACTGAATACTTTCAATAATGGTTCATATCACAGGAAAAAATAGCTATTGCTATTTTAATTTGTAGATCTTTGATTATTCATGGATTTTAATAATTGTTTATGTATTTTGGCCATTTGTATGTTTCTATTGCTTCATTCTAATTTCTTATTATTTTATAGAAGCTCTTTATATATAAATGATATAATCCCCTCATCGCATGTTGTAAATACCTTTTTCCAGTTTGTCTTGTTTTTTTAAGATGTATTAATTTATTTGAAAGGCAGAGTTACAGAGCAAGACTGAGACAGAGAGAGAGGTCTTCCATCCACTGGTTGACTCCCCAAAAGGCTGCAATGGCTGGAGCTAGGCCTATCCGAAGCCAGGAGCCAGGTACTTCTTCCAGATCTCCCATGTGGGTGCAGGGGCCCAAGTACTTGGGCTATCTTCTGCTGCTTTCCCAGTCCATTAGCAGGTAGCTGAATCAGAAGTGGAGCAACCTGGACATGAACTGGTGCCTATATTGGGTGGCGGATTACCCTCTATGGTCCCCCTTTTTAGCTTTTGTTGATCAGATGTGCTTGTTACTATGATTTTGTTTTTAATGTAGTCAAACTATCAGTCTTTTCCTTTATGTAGCTGACTCTGATGGCATACATTTTTAGTATCTTCATGTAGTTTATAAAACTTAAAATGGATTGCTCATTCTGTCAACAATAAAATGTCACCTGGAAATTGAATTAGAACTTCTGGAAATATATTTTAGACTATTTATTACACAACCATAGTCCTTGTCACAACTAGAAAAAGTTTTAATGATGACTAATGTTAACATATTTACCAATACTTTCGAAGGGAAAAAAATCAATCTTTTTCAAAACCCTGCCTGTTCCAATTAGCAGGTGATACTTTGTGTAATCCATATTTACTACATGAAATAAAATAATCCCAATAGAAAAACTAATTTGGCCAGAAAACGATTTTACAAGCTGTTGCAGAATGTGGATGGGAGTATCACAGCTTCACACTGTGAGGAGAGATCCAGCCCGAGCTTGGCTGCAAACGTTTCGATAATGACCACACATGGGATAAAACAACTGAAAATCGTTCACTCTCATTGGCAGGTAAAGCATTCTAGGAAAATTTCTCTTTCCATTCCTGGAGATGCTACTTAGGAACCCCAAAGTTCATTAAAGATAGTTTGCAAATACTGCAGGATGAACCACACTCATACACACACCACGTTGACAAGGACCTGCTCAGTGAGCCAATTTTGGCCCCTAGAGGCTTTCTTTTTACATGTTGTTAATCTTGACCTCTGCTCAGGAGGGTAGACTCAGCTTTAAAATATCCAAATTCTTTCTGACTTCATAATACCTGTTCATCTCCCTTTAAATTCTACAATGAAATAGTTTTCTCAATGGATCATAAAGTAATGGGCTTATGAAAGCCAACAGAAATTTAAAACTTTTGTTTTAAATCAATAAAATTAATAGTATCAGCAAAAAATGAAGCCAGGAAGCATGAGTCAAAGCAACCATTCTCTCTAACAAAAACAGCTGTGTAGGATAAATCTTCATTTTTAGTCTCTTGAGAAAATGGAAAAATTTATAGCTATCTTCTTATTCTTGGTATTCTACCATTAAGTGCTGTAAAAAATGTTAATTGGTAACAGTCTCATATGATTCTCACAACTGTACCCTCACCCAGGAAAAAAACAAATGCCACGGCCCCTCTCATGGTGAGTGAGTGGAAAATGGAGTGGTGCACTAGGGGATATGGCACATCCAGGGAAACAAAATGAGAGATACTGTCAACAAAGAATTTGTCCGTTGGGAGGGGTGGAGAGACTTCAACAGCAAATACTTCAATAACTACTTACCAAAAAATACAACTAAGGCAAAATCCTATGGTTCAGGAAGAAGAACGTACAGGCTGGGGCACAAGACAGCTCATTGGAGCAAACAGAAACTGAACTGGGCATTCAGGAATGTGTTGGCAAAAGGGAAGGAAGAAACAGCAGGTTCTACAAGAGCAGAAAGATAGAACTGAGCCCAGCACACAGGGGAGCAATGCACAAAATGTAAGTGGCCTTGGGAAACCATTGAATGCTCTACTGCAGAAAGGAGAACCCACTGCTAACCCACAAGGAGGAGGAATAGATAATAAGAAAGATGGAAAGAAAAGCCTGAAGAACAGGACTGGGATGAGATTCACAAGGGATAAGGCTCATGTCCCAATTTCCCAGAGGTTTTTTTTTTTAATAATAAAAGGTTTATTAAAAGACTTATTTATTTATTCGTTTATTTATTTGAAAGGTAGAGTGACAGAGAGAGAGGAGGGAGAGAGAGAGAAAGATCTTCCAGCCACTAGTTCACTCCCCAGTGGTTGCAACAGCCAGGACTGGGCCAGGCCAAAGCTAGAAGCCTGGAGCTCCATCCAGGTATCCCTCATGGGTGGCAGGGTCTAAGCACTTGGACCATCTTCTGCTGTCTTCCCAGGCATATTAGCAGGGAGCTGGATGGGAAGTGGAGCAGCCAGAACTCCAGTCAGTGCTCCAAGATGGGATGCCAGCATCCTAAGCAGCAACAACCTGCTGAGCCATAATGCTGACCCCTACCAAAAAAAAAAAGTTTTTCAGTAGAAAAGTTGCTTATACAGTTGGAAGAAGGAAGTAGCTGAAAATTCAGCCACCACCAAGAATATACCAGGATGATTACCTTGCACAGGGCAGGCACTGAAAAATAATTTTAGAAAGAACACTTATGATCAACCAATCATGGTGAAAATTTTTTTCCAGAAACTTTATGTCTGTACATGAACTTATGGGGGCTTGAGATGAGGGGGAGAGAAAGCAATGGAGGAAAGGAAAACCAGCACTGAACTGCTGCAGAAAATCAATTATAAAATGATAAAGACCTAGATTTAGGAGGCAGAAATAGGAATAAAAACATGGACATTAATTTGAGAAAATTATGGTGAGTCATTAAGTGATTTTAACTCATTCTATTTCCATCTAATAGCCAGGTCAAGTTTAAGTGGTTTGATCAACTATTGTACTCATTCATTCACTTGGAAAATATATATTGAGCACCAGGCACTCCTCTGGCCCCAGGGGCCAAAGTGAATTTCAAATTTATTTTCCTTGGATTTCTGACTGATCACATAAAGCCCTGAACCCTGACAGCCTAATGACTCATATGCAATTGGCCATTATCACAATAACCGGCTGTGATTACCAATATAACCTGGCATCTATTAGGAGAAAGGTTTGAAAGAGTGAATTTTAAGGCTGAGCAGCATCAAGACAGTCCCAACTGTGTATCTATTGAGAACATTAAACAAGCAATTAAGCACTTCATCTCTCGTCATTCCACATTATTCATCCAGGTGAGACAGAGTCCCAAGCAAGTATAACATTGTTTTAAGAAACATGAATTTGGCTCTGATGTTAAGATAGCCAAAAAAAAATTGTATAACAATATATATGGATTGTGAGTCAAAAATTCCCTAAATCTAAATTTGAACATACAGTTTAAGTGTGATGCCCCTTCTATCACATACATCTGACCAGGGGCTACCAATCACATATCATCCTACCCATCTATATCAGGGTAAGCCTTCCCAAAACATCATTCAGCAAATCACTCCTCAAGGGAAGAATGTTCAATGATTCCTTCCTTACTCCCTCCCTTTCCCACCTATGGAGTGACAGATCTATGCTCTCATGGAGTTGATGATCAATTGGAAGGTCCCATGACCAGAGCCAGTCGTTGCAAGCTCTCCCAAGTAGAACCCACCCTTCTCCAGGCTTATGCCCCCATTGTTCCCTCACACCACGCACATCTCCAAATCAGAGCATCAAAGCTGCACAACACACTGAACTTCGCATTTCTGGAGTTTGTGTTTGCCTCCTGACCTTGGTCTTCGACCACTCGCTTACAATGCTCACTCCCCACCTGGCAGAGTCTGACCTGAGTTTGAATTCTGACTACATTTTCTTAGCTCTGGGGACTTGACCAAGTTTCTTAGCCAACCAGGAACTTCAATTCCCCATCAGGTACAAGCAAATAATAATAGTGACATTTCAGAGATGATCAAAGGACTAAAATAATGTGTGCATGCAAATGAAAGCAATGAAGGCTTTCTGGTGAGTTCCTTTGACTATCAAAATCAGAAGTAAGCTCTCCTTTCAAATTCCCAGAGCATAATTGTACTACCACACATCTGATCGACTTGTTATTATGACTTACCTTGTTACACCTAGTACCACTCCCTACTTAGTATGAGAGAATGTGGCAACTTATTTATGGCTTCCAGATAACTGAGGCAGTACTGGTGTGTAACTGGTCATGTTGAGGGAAAGGGTCTTTTTTTCTTCAAAGACTTATTAATTATTTATTTGAGAGGCAGTTACAGAGAGAGAGAGAGGGTGACAGAGAGAGAGGAATTCCATCCCTTGGTTCACTCTCCAAATGGCCACAACGGCCGGAGCTGGGCTGATTGGAAGCCCAGAGCCAGGAGCTCCTTCCGGGTCTCCCACGTGGGTGCAGGGGTCCAAGGACGTCGGCCATCTTCTACTGCTTTCTCAAGCCATAAGCAGAGAACTGGACCAGAAGGGAGTCAGCCAGGACTCAAACAGCCCCCTTATGGGATATGGGCAGCGCAGGCAGAGGCTTAGCCTATTCTACCTCAGTGGCCGCCCAAGAGAAAGGGTCTTGACACTCAGTAGTTTAGTTTACAAATTCTGCTGAATGTGAAGGCTCATTAACAGCCAGGTTGTTCCAAACGATTTTAGATAAAGATGCAGGCGGGGAGTTTCCTCAGAATAACTTGCATCTTTGATCTCTACCATTAGCCAGTTCAAGTCCAAAGGCAGAGACTCACAATGTTGTGCGCAGCAGCACTCCCACCTGGGTTTATTCCAGGTTCTTCCCTCCACGTGCAAAAGAATACAACTTGGAAGCATACAGGTGTACAAGAAAGTAGGAATGGGGCCGGCTCTGTGGCGCAGCGCGTTAAAGCCCTGGCCTGAAACGCTAGCATCCCATATGGGCACCAGTTCTAGTCCAGGCTGCTCCTCTTCCAATCCAGCTCTCTGCTATGGCCTGGGAAAGCAGTACAAGATGGCCCAAATCCTTGGGTCCCTGAACCCACGAGGGAGATCCGGAAGAAGCTCCTGGCTCCTGGCTTTGGACTGGCGCGACTCTGTCTGTTGCAGCCATCTGGGGAGTGAACCAGCAGATAGAAAACCTCTTTCTCCATCTCTACCTCTCTCTGTAACTCTTTCAAATAAATAAATCTTTTTAAAAAATTAGGATTTATCCAGAACAAAAGTGCACCTTCAAGAAATAAGTCAGACCAGCTTGGCAGAGAGAATAGGGGTCGGCGCTGTGGCATAGCGCCCATTTGGGGAGTGAATTAGCGGATGGAAGACTCTCTCACCCTCCCTCTCTCTCCCTCCTTCCTTCCCTCTTCCCCACCCTCTTCCCCTCCACCTCTCTGTAACTCCACCTTTCAAAAAAATAAACCTTTAAAAAAGATAGAGAGAGAGAGAGAATGAACAAAAAGCTCAAATATAAAAAGATCCAAAAGAAAGGAAAACAAAATAAAACAAAACAAAAAAAATACCTCAGCAAAGTTCAGGCCATCCTGAACTTTGGGAAGGTATGGAGAGTGGTCTCTGGGGAGGAGGTGGGACTCAATTTAATAATCAAAGGGGGTGGAGCTTGGGGCAGGACTTGCGTTCCACCCATTTTTGTGCCCTTTTTTGCAAATATCTGAAGTGTCAAGATATCAGGTACATGATGACAGTGGCAGTGCTCCTCATGGTAATTTTATTATAATGACATTATAATGCCCTAAAGGTCATCTTGGGGACACATCCTGCATTCATATCAGATATTTGCTATTGGTTTTGGTTTTAAGTTTGCAACATTGAGGTACACAGAAAGGAGGCTGTCCCACAACAAGTGTGCCACAGCTGTCTATCAGACGGCAGCACTGCTGCAGAGGTCGATTGGAGCTGCCAAAGCTCAGCTCCTCCCCCTAGCCACCTGCCTTCCCACATCAAGAATATTGACAATTAAATATTATCTTCTTAATTTCACATCACTTTCCATATCAGTGGCTCTGGAACAACTGTACAGATCAAACCCAAAAGGAGTATTTTTGCTGTACAGACAATCCAAGTAAGAAATGAAATAGAAAGTTAGGAAGGCTGATCTTTTGCTTTAGCTAGCTTTCTAAGGTAGCATTCACAACCTCACGAGAATGAGCACTGCAGGCCTGGAACCTAAGGGAGGAAGGAAGCACTTTGCTAGGCCATTGCTGTCACCAACCTGGTTCTCGTCCCCAAACAAGTGCACCTCAGGAAGCCTTCCATGAGCCTTCTTCAAGAAGCGTCAGCCCGCTTAGCAGCATCACAGCGCTGAGCAAGAGCCCCCTGCTCCTGCAGGAGGAACCTGTGGCTCCCTAAATCAAGGGTTGTCCACTGGTTAATAAAACCTTCTCCTGAATTATAATAGTAGTCATAGTTAACTGGGCAGGCCTAGGCTGGGCAACATTCAACCCAAAGCTCTCCATGGCCCTCACCCATTATTTCAGAGAGGGTGAGGAGCCTGAGTTCCCAGCCCGGTGCTCCACGGCTCCCTGGGGTTGTCCTCAGCCAGTGCTAGGAGTCTAGAGATAACACACAATGGAGAAAGCCAGCCTACTGGGCGCATGATGCATCTTGCTCCTCCTTTGGTGAATGAGCATCCCTCTTTCCAAGAGACTGAAAAATGATCAAAGGGAATCTTCTCAAGTGTACACTGACTTACCTGAGATAAAAGTCATTCTGAGTTGCAAAGCCTTTAACAAAAAAGGGATGGGAGGCTTTCCCAGTAAGGAACTCAGGCTATGGAGGTGACAGGAACTCAGAGACAGGAACAAGATGGCAAGATCCTCAGAACATGTTTGGATACAATTGTACTTTTTTTTTCCAGGAGAAGCTCCAGAAGCAGAGAAGAAAACCCTGCTCGCCCCATTCCAGTACATTGGCTCCACAGCACACTGTACCTCTCTAGAGACATTGAGAGACTGCCATTCATTTAATTGCTTGAAAAACCCAAACCAAACCAGAGTCGCTGGAGGTTGACCTGCTGTTTGTTGGCTGTCTGCAGATTTACAATTTAGCACCATGCGGATCCTCAGAGCCAAAGTGTTCGAAATCTAAGGGCTCATTCTAGCCCTCAAAATACAATGGACAAGAACAGGAAAAGCTTCAAAGTCCCCAGAAGGCATCAAACCCAATTACATTACAACACATGTGTGCAGCCCTTTAAGCTGCTCATTAACATTTGGAAAATTCTTCTGGTAAATGTCTTCATATCCAATTTAGCCTTCTTTTCCTCTACCACCCTCATTTCATAGACAGGCAACGGTAATGAGCTATATAAATGTAACTCTTTAAACGAAGAATGTCATCACTTAAAAATACAAGAGAGCAGTACATGTTGTGTATGTCTACAAACTGCAGTTGCTGTCTGTTAGAGTTTGTAGCAACTTTTAAATCTGTCATCACGGCATGAATTTCATACTAAGCTCCTTCCCCGGTGCTTGAGCCAGGAAGCAAGAGGGGAACAGGCTCTGTCATTTATGGGCAGACTGGTACTGGGTCAAGTGTGACATCACACTCTGCTCAGGCCATAATGAGGTGACAAGGCAAGGTTGCAACAACATGGCACTTTGTTTACCGTGCAAATTTAAGTGGGGCTATATTTCAACATATGATAAAACTGAAACAAAGGATATAGATTACATATTTTTAACAGCCTCGAACATGAGGAAAATGAAAAAGAGGGAGCCATTTAAGAACTTAGTAAAAAACACAAAAAGCCTAAGGATCAAAGGAAGCTCCAAGCTGGCTGTTGTTGGCACCCACACTGGGCACATTTGTTCATGTAAAATACAAGCACCTCCACCAACTGCTTGATTTTTGCTTTTTTTCATGGTTAATATTTAAGTAGGGAGGAAAAACTAGACGTAAAATGAGTCTGCGCATATATGTATATATTTTAAATATGCATCCCATTTTAATGCTCTGCCAGTGTTAATCAAAAATTTTCTATTCAAAGATCACATGAATATAACCGCACATAGAATAATAAAGTAATAATAAATAAATAATAAAGTCTCTTTTTTCCACATTGTTATTGGATACTTTCTAATACGTGGACACATATCAATTATATGGATATTTCTCCACATAATTACCTACATCAACGTTTGAATTTATGAATAACCCAGAGCACAACATTAAAATTATATATGGCAAATAAAATGGCAGGAAAACCTTCAAGACTCAACTTCATTTATTTTTTTAAGTTTTATTTATTTGAAACAGAGAGTCACAGAGGGCAAGGGGAGGGGAGTGGCTAAATTTCAATCTGCTGGTTCACTCCCCCAGATACTTGCAACAGCTGGAGCTGGGCCAAGACAAAGCTAAGAGCCAAGAACTCCATCCAGGTCTCCCATATGGGTGACAGAAACCAAGTACTTGGTATATCATCTGCTGCCTCCGAGGTATGTTATCAAGAAGCTGGATCAGAAGTGGAAACAGGACTCAATCCCAGGCACTCCCGGATGAGGGCATCCTATGCAGCAGTCCAACCTGCTAAGCCACAATGCCTACCCCAAAAAGATCTTTAAAATTGGGAAAATTTTGTTTAGAAACTGTGGCTAGGGGCTGGTGCTGTGGCATAGCAGGTAAAGCCACCAACTGCAGTGCCAGCATCCCATTTGGTCACCAGTTCGAGTCCTGGCTGCTGCACTTCCCATCCAGCTCTCTTCTGATGGCCTGGGAAAGCAGTAGAAGATGGCTCAAGTCCTTGGGCCCTGTACCTGCATGGGAGACCCGGAAGAAACTCCTGGATCCTGGCTTTGGATTGGCGCGGTTCCGGCCATTATGGCCAATTGGGGAGTGAACCAACGGATGGAAAACCTCTCTCTCTCTCTTTCTACCTCTTCTTCTCTCTGTGTAACTCTATCAAATAAATAAATAAATCTTTTAAAAAAGAGAGAGAGAAAGAAACTGTGGCTAATACCTATGCTTTTGTATGTTTCAGCTATTATACCTAATATGAGCTTTATGCTCAAGGAGTGAAGCTTCTAAGGGGAACTGTTTTATAACCAGCCAACCACACGATAGGGCAGACTGAAATTAGTTCAGGTGCTCATGGTAACCTAGAAGAAAAGCCACTTAATTCATCTACAATTATTTTATCTTCTGCTGAAAGAACCCCTACTCCAAAGTTGCTTCTTTTCCTGGATATCAATAAAACAAACAGATGTGAGTCATTCCTGTTGGGATGACCCAAACACTCCTGAAGCACTCAGAAATCCCCACTCAACTGACAAAGACACAAAGCTGTACACCACGGTAGCCCCACAGAACTCTCCGGAGGAATTTTTCAGATCGTTTTAAATAGTTCCATTTCATCTAAGTAAGAAATTTACTCTAAGAGAAAACATCCTATCATAGAACCAAAATCTACAATTATTTTCTTGTTCTTAGTTTTCTCAGCTCTAATCAGATACACCCTAATAGAACTGGACTTAAATTTTACCAACTCTTCACTTGCTTTTTCTGAAATACTGGTTTCTTCCTGCAAGCCCAATATTAATTAGGCCCATGCTTTTTTTCTAATTATGGGCTTATTAGAAACCTGCCTATCTCCATGGTGACCATACAGTTCTTCATCAGCTGTTGGTTAACCCACTCTTGGCTGCTTTCCATCTTCTGTAAATGCCTATCTGGTAGCATAGGCTGCCTACTTTCATTCTCCATCAGCAAGGTAGTCAGACTACTTGCTTCTTTAAATAATTGGAATAATAATGTGGTTAAGAGCACAATTCCTAGAGTTTTGTAAAAGGTTCTAATCTTAGCTCCACCATACACATCTGCATCATCATCAACAAGTTATTTTACCCGGTTGAGCCTTAATTTACTCACTCAGAAAATGGGAAGAATAATAACACCTACAATAAAGCTATTATGAAGATTAAGTTACATGTGAAATACTTAGTAAAATGGCAGCACATGGTAAATGCTCAATAGGATAGTTTTTGACACAATAATAATTATATAATTGTGAGAAATGGTAATAACAATGATATAACCTTATATTATATCATTTTCATTCTTGGAAGGAGTTCATGTGCTAACATTACCCAAAACCACAGTCCTTCCTCTAGTTAATTCTATTTTAAGAGCCCAATATTTTCAATCTTCTTATGTGTAGGGAAAAAACAGTGGAGAAAAAGAAAGACAATGGAAACAAAATGCAAAGACAGCCAATCAGTCAGCAAAGCCCCCACCCCATGTGGGTACAATCAGCACCAGCTGTAGTCCAATTAAACTTAATCTAGTCACATGCTCATGTGCTCCTCAGAAATTAGAGGAAATCAATTCAAATGCTAATGAGAAAGTCCATAATTTATTATCTGCTGAGGAATGCATGTTACATTAATTTTAACTGTAAACAATTATTTTTATTGCAAGATTAATTACCCTATCTTATACAACTTCCTTTTTTCATATTCTTTTAAGGAATTAGTTTTCAGTTGCTGTTTTGTGGCTCTGTCACAGTTCTTTAGTTTGAGAAAAGTATAATTAATTTAGGGATGCTGCAAATGTTGTTTTCTATTCTTCTGCCAAAAGAAAGTGGGATAAATGGCTAGGTCAAGCATGGAGAAAAATAGCTGCAGCTTCTGGCCACGATGAAAAGACATTAAAAATCAGAATGGAAGCAGGGTGAACCAGACAGAATTAAAAACATGGGATAATGTTGGTCAGTTCTGAACATAACATTTCCCAGAGGCTTCAGCAAGCAAGTCCAGTTTTCAAATTATTTCCAAGTTTCCAAAAGTCAATGGAGTGGCTTGAGCTAAAATTTTCAAAACAAGAAAGAAACTGATCATTTTCTCCTTAAAACAGCATCAAAGCCTGGACTTGAGTAGTTTAAAGAGTTTATAGACAGAATGAAAGATACGTTTATTTTGGTGCATTGTTGTTTCATAATATAGATTTTCCATGAACTTTTCTGAAGACTCCTTTCATGCATGGATTTCAATTTCTTTTTCACCAATACAATCGTACCTTTTCATTCCATTTTCCATAAACTTTTTGGAATCCCCATATATAAACTGAATGAGGTGACTATTACTTTGAGCAATCAGAAAGGAATGAAATTTGTGCTAACAGGATTCTGCTCCCTTGAGCTGCCTTCACTCTAATTTGGCTTCCAAGGAGAACCAATGTTTAATACAGTGGTTTGTGGGAAATTATTCTTGAACCAACCACTTCTCAGTGTACAGAATAGGATTTTGACACTGGATAGTATTCATGGGGTTGGTAGTATTCCATTTTTCCTAAAAATCACTTGTCTGATTCTCATGCTTTCTTAAAGAGGTTCATTCCCTTTACAGGCACAACTAGACTTAGCATTTTAAAGGTAAATATTTATGAAATACCAAATCCATTAGTTTACTTCATTGGGACTTTCTTAATTTAAACTTTCAGGGAAAGCAACTGCAAGCCATCAATTAAAATTAAATTAGTCTAAATTAAATCAATAAGCCTAGTTGTTGATTTCAATGGGAATTTGGTTAGAAAATGGATAAGAGAATTGAGCACACAGAAGATTCAACTGCTAATTACTTGCAAAAGTTTCAGCTTAAAGGGTAATAAGCATTTGACCCAGAAGTGAAAACAGAGGATGAGTTGCTGACTAGGAAGACCCAGGCCACAACCTTAGCGACAGATTCAGTCATGACTTCCCATCAAGGAGACTGAATCCTAGTTAGTCCTAAAGTGTTTCAAGCTGATCTTTTCTTAGAACTATGGCCTGAGAGGCCATCAGGTACACACAACCAACAGCTGGGCTGGAGTAGACAGAATGAAAAAGAAGCTTTCCACGAGCTATGAACCCTCAGCAAGCCACACTATAAATTCAAACCAAAATGTGGGGAAGCAAAGTGCCCTTTCTGAATACTTCTGTGACTTCTATTGAATATCTTGGCAAGTTCCTGGCAGGAGAGCATGTGCTACTTATCAGAATCACATAGAGTAGCTACAAAAACCAGGAAGTGGTTGGAAGGGACAGACTGTAGTGATACACATACACCTGGTTTTAATTTGATTGTCAGATGTCATAAGGGTAGACTTATAAGGCTGAACCTCATTTCTACTCTGAACCTATAGGGAATTATTGCTGATTTACTTTAGCAAAGTATGCTCTTGATTTCCATTCCAATTTCTCTGCTTAATAAAATAAGATGTCACGTGTCAACCTACACTGTAGTGAATTATTTCAACAACCCAAAGCCATTCAACTCTGCTTGAAAACTTGCCACAAAGCCAAGATCTGTCATAAAGCATTAGGATTGGTTACCCCTGGAAAACCCCCCAACAGTCAGATAAGCTGAGAAGCATCGCACAAGAAGAAAACTACGAAGGATGTCCAAACTTTATTCACCAGAAAACTCTTCGGTTCAATCCACATCAGAGTTCTATAGCCCCTTGAATTCCTCAGTGCCTAGGTTTAAATTTCTCTATTTTTTAACTTTTATTTAGCAAATAAAAATTTCCAAAGTACAGTTTATGGATTACAATGGCTTCCCCCCTCCCATAACTTCCCTTCCACCCGCACCCCTCCCATCTTCCGCTCCCTCTCCCATTCCATTCACATCAAGATTCATTTTCAATTATCTTTATATACAGAAGATCGATTTAGTATATATTAAGTAAAGATTTCATCAGTTTGCACCCAGACAGACATAAAGTGTAAAATACTGTTTGAGTACAAGTTATAGCATTAATTCACATTGAACAACATATTAAGGACAGAGATCCTACATGAGGAGTAAGTGCACAGTGACTCCTATTGTTGATTTAACAAATTGACACTCAATACTTATCCCTTTTAGTATTTTTTTTGTTCTACTTAATACAATTGGTTGAACTCTGTAATTAACAAACAATTATTCTTAGGTGTTTAAATTTAACTGAAAAGTGATCTCTGTTAAATATAAGAGTGGGAATAAGAGAGGGAGGAGATGTACAATTTGGGACATGCTCAAGCTGACTTGCCCCAAATGGTAGAGTTAGAAACATACCAGGGGATTCCAATTCAATCCCATCAAGGTGGCATGTACCAATGCCATCTCACTAGTCCAGGTGATCAATTTCTGTTCACAATTGATCATACTGATAGGTCTAAGAGTCAAAGGGATGACATAAACAAGACTAGTGTCTGCTAATACTAACTGAGAGAATTAAAAAGGGAGAAAACGATCCAACATGGTAAGTGAAATACACAGCAGACTCATAGAATGGCAGATGTCCTAAACAGCACTCTGGCCTCAGAATCAGCCCTTAAGGCATTCGGATCTGGCTGAAGAGCCCATGAGAGTATTTTAGGCATGGAAAACCAAGATACTCTGTCAAAAAAAAAAAAGGACCTAAATGAAAGATCTCTGCGAGTGAGATCCTAGTGGAAAGAACAGTTCATCAAAGAAGGAGGTACCTTTCTCTGAAGGGAGGAGTGACCCTCCACTTTGACTATGACCTTGTCTAAATAAGATCAAAGTCGGTGAACTCAAAAGGCTTCCATAGCCTTGGCAGCTCATGACTAGAGCCTAGGGAGATTACTGACGCCGTATACAAGAGTGTCAATTTCTCTAATTTTTTAAATCAGACCAAAACAGCCTTACCATGGTCAAACTTATGACAGACTTTATAATAACTTCAGTTTTCCTCTGTGTCAAGTTCCACAAGATCCGTGAGAAAGACCTCCATTAATTTCAGAGATTTTATCTATGAGGATACTTCCAAAAGTTCATGGCAAAATGGAATCAAAAGATAACTTCATTTCAGTGCAAAAAAATTCAAATCCATACACATTTTTATAATACACATCTTCCATCAAAGGGATCACACAAACAAGACTACTGTCTGCTAATACTAACTGAGAGAATAAAAAAGGGAGAGAACAATCCACATGGGAAGCAGGATACACAGCAGACTTACAGAATGGCAGATGTCCTAAACAGCACTCTGGCATCAGAATCAAACATTAAGGCATTCAGTTCTGGCTGAAGATCCCATGAGAGTATTTCAGGCATGGAAAGCCAAGACACTCTGGGAAAAAAAAAATTACCTAAATGAAAGATCTCTGCAAGTGAGCTCCCACTGGAAATAACGGGCCATCAAAGAAGGAGGTACCTTTCTCTGAAGGGAGGAGAGAACTTCCACTTTGACTATGACCTTGTCTGAATAAGATCGAAGTCGGCGAACTCAAAAGGCTTCCATAGCCTTGGCAACTCATGACTAGAGCCTAGGGAGATTACTGACACCATAAATAAGAGTGTCGAATTGTTAAGTCAACAATAGGAGTCACTGTGTACTTACTCCTCATGTGGGATCTCTGTCCTTAATGTGTTTTGCAATGTGAATTAATGCCATAACTAGTACTCAAACAGTATTTTACACTTTATGTCTGTCTGGGTGCAAACTGATGAAATCTTTACTTAATATATACTAAATCAATCTTCTATATACAAAGAGAATTGAAAATGAATCTTGATGTGAATGGAATGGGAGAGGGAGCGGAAGATGGGAGGGTTGCAGGTGGGAGGGAAGTTATCGGGGGGGGGGGAGCCATTGTAATCCATAAACTGTACTTTGGAAATTTATATTTACTAAATAAAAGTTTAAAAAAAAATAAAAAATACACATCTTCCACAAACTTTTTAAAGTGCCCTCATTTGGAATAGAAATTTACATTCTATTAAATCTCTCTGGTTGATGAAAGTAGAACATCCAGGCAAATGATAAGCCCCACATCTACATATTGAAAGTTTGCCTTGCTATCGGCCTGTTTCCATGTAGTGAGGAGCATGGGGCACAATTCAAGTAACCCTTCCCCTAACTAGGGTGACTGGCAGCATCTCCAACTCTGATCAATTACAGATGTATTTCACATAACCCAAACCAATCTGGTTAGAGGAGGAACTACTTTGGGGAGGCTCTGTAGATCATAAATGTGATGAATGAACCTAAGAAACCCCATCTGTAAGTGCTTATACGTTCTGTATGTGAGAATAAAGCTTGAACACTCTTCAAGAGGGATTCACTTTTATGGCAAATATGTGTGGAATGTCCTGCAGAACTCCAGGATTTCACTTCCCCGGTGTTCATGTGTATGGGTATTAAAATGAAGCAGGAAAAACAGACAGACTGTGTGAAGCTCCCTCCTTAAACTGTTTCTTTGACTACTGGGAGGCAGGAATTCCCAAACACCCTACCAGAAAGTATTCTCTTTTGTGATTTCCAGCAGAGAAATTCAGTTTGGCTCTGATTCAAGGAGCATCCTTACATCCTTAGTTCCTTTGAGATACACCATCTCTGGTCCTACTGAGATCATTCAAGTGGAAAGTACAGTTCCTGAGATGGGCCCATCCCAGGGCTCGTCTCCCACCTCTCGCCTACCTATAGCTTCCACTCTCTGCTCTTTTGCCCTCTCTTCTACACAAAGCTGTCAACCTGTTCTAAGGAACTACCTGGATTTTTATAGTTTGTCCAAAGTACTCTAACTTCTCAGGAACAACAGATATATGGCTTCTCCTTTAAGCTTTTCTGTATCAAATTAGCACTCTCAGCACTGCCTCTCAGAATGTTGGTGAATATGCACACATACATATCACACATATCCCAAAGCCAAAGAGACGTGTTCTATTTCTGCCTCCAGTGTTCAAGGATGCCGGTGCTTCCTGCTAATGTGTGTCATTGTGCAAATGTTACAACCAGATCTCCTTTAGAGATATAAACTGAGCTGCTTTAGTAGGTGAAAGTAAAATCCTAAATATTCAAGCACAAGTGACTTATTTCTGAAAAGAACAAGCCACTACATACTTATCAAGCACCATATCTTGCCTGTCCAGTAGAGAAGCATGCACAACTTTTCTACTCCGCCTTCAAAATGTGATAAATCTTCCCTCTGGGGCATAGAGTGCATCTCTGTATTTATCCAGAGAAAGAATTTAACTCTTGTCTACATGTTTTAAAATAGGGAGGGGGAGAAGGAGGACGGAAAAGGGACCAGATTGTGAAGGATTGATTACTAAAGCAAAAAAATCAATCTCAAGACTTTGATGATTTAACCAGCCACAAAAGCATAGAAATGTAGGAGAAAGCCCTGATTGATTTTTAACTCCGTAATCCTTCCCACCCCATCTGTTATCCTGTATGGATCATATTAGCCATCATTATGACTAAGACAAGATAGGACCCTGACATCCGCCTGACATGATATAACTGTAAATGGAATCGGCTTATACACAAAGGCTTTTACCTGGTTATTAATAGTGTTCTCTGTGGGTGATGGACTGGACTGATATTAAAACCTCCGTCGGCTGTGTGGAGCCATTGCAATTTGATTTCAGTCCAAGAAGCAGCTCCTCAAGGTAGTTATTGCACAGTGCCCTGACAAACTGCTCGAGTATCATTCTTGGATACTCACCCTTTTAAGAGGCTCATAAAATACTGGGGGTGGATGACATCTTGTTGGCACTGAAGATTGCAAGCCACTACTGTTAGGCTGAAAGACACCAAGTATGTTCACTAACGCCTCAATGACATCCCTAGTCTTCTTTGCCACCAACGTGAACGCAAAGCAAGGGAAGATTTAGGGCCTACAGCTTTGCAGGTGACGTGCATTGTGGTAGAACACAGATGACTACATACAGAGACATTAAGGTCGCTTCGTGAATTGCTTATTTCACTCATCTTTGATGAATCAATGAGAAAAAAAATCTATACTTTAAAGGTAATATTTACCTTTTCACCTCTCTGAGGCATCATAACCTCTACTGCATTTCTAACAAAACCAAAATGATTTGGGGAATAAATTAGAAACAGATATTAGATGACTTCCCAAAGACTGCAGAGATTTTGAAGCAATTTTGACCAGAAAAATCCACATTTTCCTTCTTTTCTTCAATGACATACCTCCTTTTACTCAAAAGTAATTCATTGAGCACTTACTTTATACTAAGTATTTTCTATTGCATTAGGAAAAAACAGTAAAAAAGAAGATGAAATCCCTATTCTCATACAGTTTACAGTCACTGTCAGTCTCAGAATATTGTTGGGAGACACAGTCAAGGATATTTCAAAGATTTGTGGAAAACTGGGATTAGAAGGTAAGTTTATTTTAGTACAAAAAATAGTTTTAAAATCCACAACATAAGGGTGTTTCCAAAAAGACTTTTTAATTTGTTTATTTGAAAGGCAAAGTTAAAGAGACAAAGAGACAGAGAGAAAAATCTTCCATCTGCCAGTTCACTCCCTAAATGGCCACAATGGGCCAGGCCAAACCCAGGAGCCAGGAGCTTTTCCTGGGTCTCCCACATGGGTGCAGGAGCTCTAGCACTGGGGCCATCTTCCACTGCTTTCCCAGGCTCATTAGCAGTGAGCTGGATGGGAAGTGGAGCATCCAGGACTTCCTGGCACCCATATGGGATGCTGGCATCTCAAGCAGTGGCTTTACCCACTATGCCACAATGCCAGTCCCACATCAGAGTTTTATACTGTACAGTTTACATGAGATTTTTGAAGACTCCTCATGGAGTACACAATCATATGTGACCAAGCACCTGGGAACTCAAAGAACTTGACAGATTCCCTCAAGCAGGCTTCCCCCTGCCCTTGAAGTCAAGCCTAGTGATCAAATTCTGAACAACATCCTAAGAGGGGCCAGAGGGTGAGGGAGTGCCTTGTATTGAAAAATATTAACAGTCCTTTGGGAAAGTTGACTATTATCTTCACACTTATAATGAGGATAAGTTTGAGAATTTCTACCTTGAGGAGTTACATTCTGGGGATCAGTTGTGAAAACTAAATGAAGTTCTAGACACACAGATGATAGATGGAACTTAAAACAGTGCCTGACATGTAAGGTTTCAATAAATGTAGTCAGTGATGAGGAGGATGCCCATGATGATGACACATCACCATATCCACTCCCTTACTCAGTGAAATAGGCAGGAATGGTCTAAATGTTCCTGGTATTTCATGCACTTTCTCACCAGTGAGTCACATTCTCTTAGACAAACAATTGTTTACCCTTGAACTAACATTAATGCAGCTCACGCTAAGTCAGAACCCCTCTCTTCTGCATCATCTGACAATTTGTCGGATTCAGAATCTTTGAGATTATTCTCAGGAAGAGAGTCCAGGGAGTGCTACCCTCGTTGTCATTATAAGCAACTAGCCAGATCTCTGTCATTTAATAGTTAGGATAAGATTTTCTTGAGATGGTCACAGACAGATTTGATGATTAGTAGAAGCACAACATTCATTTACATCTAAATTCACCAAAGCAACCACAATTATTCATATAATATTATAAGCTCTTCCTGTTGAAAACTGATTTTTCTGGAGAAATGGCCAATCTCTAAATGTGTTCTCGTCTCATTTTTTCAAAGAAATCCATCCTTTTCCTTCCTGTCTCATCACAGTCATTCATGGATGTAGAGATGTCCCTGCCTCCCTGCTGACTAGCAGCTCCCTATAGGGTCTGTGTTCACTGCTGTCCAAGGTATAGCACAAGAAGAGGCACATAGTAGTCACTCAAAGAATAATTGTTGTATGGAATGATGAATAAATGAAGCAATGTTAATCCACCAGAATCAAAGGGCAGCTATCTTTTTGCTTGTTTTCATGGAGCCACCCTCACATGTCACTAAAAATAGGTCCTTATTATCTCACCCTGAGACCTTCTGCTGTGTAAACACCATTAATGCAGACACCGACACTCAGATTAATGAAGGGAAGCAATTTATTGAACTGATATTTGGTGTAGATGTCATTAGCAGTGCTCCTTTAGAGCAACCACATCAGATTAGATCCAGCCTCCCCCCAGGAGCATGTAGAAAATCATTTAACTGCTTTCTGCAGCTGTTTAAGTGATGCCAACCCTCCATGAATTGTGGAATTGGCTCTGAGACAACTGTGAACCCTCTGTTTGCTCTTCATTGATGCTGTTTTTGTTTCTTCTGAGAAACATGCCCTGTAATAAATCATGCTATTATAAGGTTTTAGTTTTTCTTGTTGTCTCCCCTTCTTCCACCTACAATGAAAGTCCCAATAAGGATGAAAGGTCAATAGAGCTCCAATAACCTTTCCAACAGGAGAACATCTGCAAGGTGATCTTGGAAAGGCTCTGGTAGACTTGGGTAGTTTTCTAAGTCTACCAGCAAGTGATGGACTTTCAGATTCTTACAGGTGGAAAGTCAAAGGTATTCATTGGGCAAGATTTGGGAAAGATCATACATATCCATAAGGGATCACTGACAAATTCATGGATGATATATAAAGCAGATGGACCAGTTCTCCCATAGCATTAGCCTCATTCTTCCTGGGTTTTCTTTCCCATTTACATTCATACAACAGCTTTAGACCTAGCCCTCTGCTCCCTAACACCCATTTTGAACTCATTCCCTACATTTCTTTAAATAGCATCCATCTTACTTCCATACAGCAGCCCCAACTAATGAGCAGTCTTCCAGAGCCCATTAAATGCACTACTAGGTGACCTATTCCTTTTGAACACTTTTAATTGTTAGAAATTTCTAGATATTGTATAGAAATTTTCCTGAGAACTTGGACTTTTAGTCCTAGTTATGACTTTAGAATGAAACACATAAAATAAACCCATCACTGTTTCCCAAGAATCTCCATCTAGTGTTGGATTTTATCCCCTTTCTATAACTAAGCTTTTGATTTCCAGATCGTCTCCCATTACGAATTACTACTCGAATGGAAAATGTCTTAATATTTAATGGAATTACTTGTTTCTGGAATTGAAAGTCTTTCCATGATATTACATGTAATATCTCTAAAACTCAAAGTGAAAATGTGCTCAAAGATGTAGGTGTATAATATTTTCAGACATAAGTCATGAAAAGCTGACTGGTATTTCTTTGCATTAAAACCTTCAGGACTCCATCTTCATCACAGCTTCTTGTTTGTTGAGCACGTATATATCATGTTGGCCTCCTTGGCCTTCAACTGCTTGGAATGTGACTCCCCCAATATACAAATAATAATAATTAAATAAGTATTTTAAAACTCTACTCTGATTAATCTGCAATATCATGCTTCCCATCTGAATCTAGTCTTCTTTCTGCTTTGTCATAAAATTGTTCCTAGAGTTTAAGAATTAATTTGAGCACAACTTGGCAAGTAGTAAAGAAAAAGTCTCCTTGAAAATAAAGCTTCCATCATGGCACAGGCACACACAGGACAAAAATATGATTGAAAAATACTGCTTTTTTCCTAAAAGTCATAAAGCAAGATTAATGGTCAATTCCAAACTAAAATCAACCCCCAAACAAAATCCCTTCCCTTCACCAGCACACATGACAGACCACTTCCCTCCACGCTGTTATTTTTCACTGTTAGCATCTTCTAGGTTTCCAGCCAGAAGCAGGAAGCACTAAATGCCTCCTTCCAGGAAGGCTGCACTGGTGAGATTTGCTCCAGGCTTGGCAGCACCAAAAAGTGAATAGAGCAGTTGCATCACCCTGGTTTGTCACCACTGATTTATTCCTGACCAGAGCTTGAAATGCAAACTCTCTTTAACAAAGAGAGTGCTGACTCCATGCAAGAAACACTGGTCGCTCAAGTCAAAATGCCACAAAGAAGATGTTGCAGAGGTGAGGTACTTTCCCCCCACCCCAAAAATTACAAAAGCTAGTAGGCCAGATATTTGGCACAGTGGTTAAGATGCTGCTTGGGATGCCTGCAAATTCAGGGTATCTGAATTTGAGTTCCAGATCCACTTCTGGTTCCAGCTAATATGAACCCTGGGAAGCAGCAAGTGATGGCTCACCTACTGGGTCCCTGACAACCACGTGGGAGACCCAGCCTGAGTTCCCCAGCTCCAAGTTGTGACCTGTTCCAAACCTGGATGTTGTGGGCATTTGGGGAGTGAACCAGAGGATGTAAAGTCTTACTCTGTCTTCTTCCCCCACTTCCCCATACATCTTTCAAATAATTAGAATTAAAAAAAGAGGAATCTTGACAAAGAACATATATTGAGATCTAATGGTGTTACCCATCTCTTTCCCTGTGACTGAAATTTTAAGCGATTACAATAAAGAAATACAACAAAATCCATAGTCTGCTTCTTTACTAATTTGATTATTTTTCAGCTACCTTTTGTCTAAGACCACCTCCTTGATTTTATAGCTCCATTTCCTCACAATAAAGATTTTAATTTAAAAAATTGATTTGGGGGCCGGTGCTGTGGTGTAGCAGGTTAAGCCGCCATCTGTAGTGCAAGCATCCCATATGGGTGTCAGTTTGAGTCCCAGCTGCCCCACTTCCTATCCACCTCCCTGCTAACGTGCCTGGGAAAGCAGCAGAGGATGGCCCAAGTCCTTGGTTCCCTACACCCACATTGGAGACCTAGAGGAAGCTCCTGGCTCCTGGCGTCAGATCAGCTCAGCTCCAGCCACTGCAGCTATTTGGGGAGTGAACCAGCAGATGGAAGATTCTCTCTCTCTCTCTCTCTCTAATTCTTTCAAATAAATAAATCAATATTAAAAATTGATTTGAGACTCTAGATTACCTAATAAAAATAAGTAGATGAAAGCAACTAATACCTCATACAAGAAATGTTATCAGAGGAGGACACAAGTAGACAAACTTATTTGATGCAATACTATAACCTTGGTGAACTAAAAAAAAAAAAAAAAAAATCCAGTGTGTTACCGACCATTACTTAGTATAAGGCATCATTAAATCAAAAAGAATGCATGAGTGAGAAAAATAAAATTAATAAATCTAATACTAATCTCTTACCCAAACACTTTCTTGGTCCAAATTATGACAAACCAACAGTCTAGTTTTTATCCCTTCAAGGTGAAGTCAGCAATCTTAAAAGGGAGAAGAGGGTTGGAAACAGGCAAATAGAGTTGTAGGGAGAACTGGAGGATAGTCTAGAAATAGCAGACAATTTCCAGATTTTCTTCTAAGATGAGGTTAATGAACTAATGAGACAAGAAGAAAAACACTACAATCTCTAGGTTCTTTGTGTGTAGTGAATGGCCAAGAGTAATACTTTCTCTCCTATAATACACATACACTGCCTATTCCACATGCTACAGATATAAATAAGGGGATCATCCCTCGATTCAACAAATATTTATTGAGCATCTCTAATAGATATGCCAGGCACTTTTGAAAGTGCAGGGATACAAAACACAGAAAATACCCCTGCTCCCATGGATTTTATTTTCTAATGGAAGAAAAAGATAAACAATCTAAATGAGGAAAATTAGATAATATATAGCATATCAGATAGTGATATAAGTCCTAAACAGGGGATAAAGAAAACCATTTGGTATGAGGAAGACATAAAAATTACACATACTGAGTAATGCAGTAGAACACTAGTTCTTAGGCAGAGGGCAAAGAGTAAATGGATTAATGGGAGTATATTTCTCCAATTATGAGTGGATGAATAAACGAACATACAAACAAACCAAAGAATATTACCTTGGACTTCATTCCCCAAGGCTTTCCATAAGGATAGACAAATGCCACTTCTTTTCTTTTGCACAAATGACTTAAGTTCAGCAGAGATCTAGGCCTTTGCCATAACTGATCTAAACAGTCCACCCTTTCCCAGCTAACTCTCCCCAAAATCTAGCCCTTTTGTTATCTCTAACTTAAGTGCTATTCCCTCCCTAAAGCTTTCCCCCTGAAAAAACAATGCCTCATATTCACCTTGCACTTCCCAATTTACAAACTGCCCCATCCATTAGTCTGAATAGTGATCCTGAAAGATAGGCATTAACATTACTTTTTTACACCATCGGAAACGAAAACATGGGATGGAAATGACATGTGCAGGACTGAGCAGCAGAACTGAGATGCGGATGTTTCGTGGCTAAGCTTGTGCTGTAGACTCGAGCAAGGGCAGAGTCATGGGAGGAGTGTTGGATTCACATCTTCGATGTTCCACTCACTAGATGCATGACTAGGACAAGTTGCTCAAGATGTCTTAGCCTTGGTTTTCTCATTCACAAAAAAGGATAAGACAAACAGGGCAGGATTGTTGTGAGGGTAGACTGTGAGGCCCCTCACAGTGCCTGAATCCCAGAGGGCATCTCCTTCCTTCTCTCCCCTGGCCCCCACCCTCTGGCTGTAACTCTCCCAACTCACATGACTCTTCTCTCCTCCACACTCAGACAGAAACTGTGATCTCCACCACACAACCTGGTACTTATTCAAATATCAATTCGGATTCTTTATATCATAAAAGAACAAAGCCCAGGTCAAATTGCTCAATAAATAATTAGCTTCAGTAAAGGAAAATAGCAGAGATAGGCAAAGCTTCACCACATGAGCTTGAAGTAGATATCCTTTGTCAGCATGGTTCAGGCTCCATCTTCCTGCAGCTTTTCTCTCGCTCTGCATTTGCCCACGCATAGGCCCTGTTCTCAGCTGCTTCCATGTGTTTACCTAAGCAATCTAGCCTTCTGATATGCATGCTTCACTGGCCAGCTGAAATATCTGAAGGATAATTCTGAGTCCCAAAATTTCCAGAGAATGTCCTACAAGTCCCAGCTCAGATCCCATGCCCAACCCTGGGCCAATCACTGTGGTCATGGGTTAGTTAGAGTTCACACTCCTAGCCTGAGTTGTGCCTTCAATCCCTACCTCAACCCCAATCCATCTTTGGAGTCCCTGCCCAGGAACCAAGTGGAAATCACTGGAAATTGAGGCCATGGGATCCCCCAACAGTTCAAAAAATTTAATGACTCATCCTGCAAGCAATGCTAACAGTGAGCAGTCTCATGGATCCACAGGACTCAGCTCTTCTGAAGGCTTCCATAGTCCAAATCCTAGGCCCAACTCCACACTTGGGCTATTTCCTTGAAGTGTTACAAACCCACCCCACAGCTAAAATAGATCCTCCTTTAGGAATCCAGGATACTTAAAATCGCAAGGGATTGCATTCTGCTCCTAAATTAATTTTATCCCTTTGAAAACTTTATACAGGGTATGTGTGTGTGTGTGTGTGTGTGTGTGTGTGTGTAAAACTTTTGATTCAAAAGGCACTGGCAGATAGTTTTATAGTCACCCCACCCAACTGGCTTTTCAAAGAAGTAAAATCCTGCATGAAGATGACCTTCCACAAAGGTTAAGTATGCAAACTTTGGCATAAAAAAAGTTTGTCTAAAACAACTGCTTTTATCTTTAAGCCTTTGAAGTAGAAGGTAAAAAATAATAATCAAATATTTCATTCTTGACATCTTCAGGGAAGGTATATGTAAATAGGAAAGACACATAAAATCCATGAACACAATTAGACACAATTACAATTGCAGAAATAGGGATGGGAGTTAAGACAGGCTAAAGGATGTTGCCCTTCAAAGCTACTTTTTGTCAATAAGGCGAAGATAGATTTGCTCACCTCATATTTCTCTGATCCACAGATTGCATTTGCCATCCTTTGATTCCTTGTCACAATTTTAGATATCAAGCTAAACACCACATATTCCTCTGGGGTATTCACAACCTTCAGAGGGTTGTTGATAGAGATCACATTTCTTCTGAAGCCTCTGTTGATCCAGGAATACATATTTTGTTGTGTAAGTCTTCATAAATCAGTCTTTCCATCCATTTATCATTCTTGTTGCTTTTCTCTGAACACTCTCCAGTATGACTTCAAGTTGCTAATAATGAGGTTCCCAGACTAAAACCACAGTGCATCACTCCAGGCACAACTTATCTTGTTGTGCCAAGATGGACTTTACCTCTGCTTCCTGACCCACTGTTTCCACTTACAAAGTTCTTATGCTGCCAGACCATATATGAATCCATGATTCATGTGCTGTACATTCCAATGCCTGGGGAAACCCAAGCACTCCCCTAATCAGGCCAATGCCAAGCATGTAATAGGTGCTTTAAAAAGTACCTTGAATTAATGATTAAATGAGAGCATGGACTCCCTAGGTGTGTCTTCCCTATTCAAAACATTTGTTACAGAAGACAAGTTGTATGCCTGCTTGTGTTTAGAGTCAGGACAATGAAAAAGAGGAGACACACGAGCAATCATTCACTGATTGTTTGGCCTGTAGCATTCAAATCTTTCCACTGCTTTGATTGGATTGAGGCATTGTTCAATTCTCAATAAGGCTAAGTTCAGAAAACTAAGATATTTCACTACAATGGTTAGACAGGTAGATTATAACAATACATCTGGAATCTAAAATTCTATTTCCCAGGTAGTCTAAAAATACCTTTAGTAAAGTCTTTGTAGTACCTAGTAACCAGTCCCTACACCTTCCACTGAGATAACAGAGGCATAGTTTTCCAACAGAATTCTGTTGATCAAGGTGTTGACCTTTCTATCCATAATGACAGGTTGCAAGAGTGTGGAAAAAATGGAAGACCAGAGGTAATCTGGTTTCCTGCTCTCTTGACCTTAACTGCACCAGTGGTAGTGACAGTGCTGTTAAAAGTAATAGCAGATGTTGCCATTATTGAGTGCCTGCTATATAACACACACTCTGCTTAACTTCCACACAATGTTATTTCATGTAACCCTTAAGATAGCCGATTACAATAGGCATTCTTAGCTCAGTGTACTGTGAGGAGGCCGAGTCTCAGAAGGGGTCAAGGCCTGGGCATCACACCAGAGCAAGGGTGCCAGTTCAGCTCTGTGAGAATGTGCCCCACTCTTTCACTCTCACACAGAATCCTTCATTGTGTCAATACTGCAACACCCCATACAGACACCCCTACTTCCTGATTCCTCCACACTTCCCATTAAAGAAGTCAGGAAAACCCTGTTCTACAGTTCAACTTAGAGAAGTTTGGAGTTCTCAAAAGTATCTTTTCTCCAAGAAATTAAGAAAAAAAGAAGACGGCAGCCTGACACTTCCTAATGGTGGTAGCCAAGCATAAGGCCAAGTACAGAGGTATAGAAATATTCTAGTGTGGTCCCACCCTGGGCCTAGATGCCCATGGCATGCCAATTTCCAAGCTTCTCTAATCTATCTCTCTACCTTGCCCATGCTGTTTTATTGCACAGGTCCCTGATGGCTCAGGTCAGAGCTGGGCATATCATATCAATACAGCAGTACACAGCAGAGTGATGAAATACTACAACGAGATACTTGGTAATGCAAACTCCTACAATAACACTTCTTTAAGAAAATAAACCAAAGGCAAGACCAAATACCCTTCTCTGTGTGTTGATTCTTTTCCCCAATTACCTACACATTCCTCTGTCTTTAGATTGGAACAAAAGAAAAACAATAAACACCTGGGTTAAAAAAATTTTTCAAGTAATTTCTTCAAATAATTCCACATGCCATGCAAAAGACAACATAACGTCAGGGAAATAGTCCTGGAGAAGAAGTGGGAAGATTTGGTAGATATGTGGCTCACTTGTTTGTTATCAGGGACCATAAAATAATGATTTTTGCAAGCCCCTTGAGATGTATAAAGCACTCTACAGTACTTGTGAATGTTGGCTGAATCTGTTGAACCGACCTTGGGTAAACCTTTCCATATTTCCAAGCTTCAGGTTCCTCATCCATAAAACAGAAAGTAATAACAACTTCCTTGTCTCATATGGCTATTGTGGGGATCCCAACAGGATAATATGTAGGAAAGCATTCTTTAAACAATAAAGCATCACACAAAGGTATTATGAGGAAAGGGAGACAGATGCTGATGACTATGCCAATAATGCAGGCATTGTGCCAACAAGCAAGTTGAAAAGTTAATCACCCTTTTTGCTGTTCATCCAGATGTGCAGGCACATTCTAACTATTAAAAAAAAAAGTGGTCACTGACAAACACTCAGTCAAAGGGTTGCTGGAAGGAGCAATGTGAGTGCTCTCTGTGTCTCTTCAACCCTGAGGACAGCAGGAAAATTTCTGCATAGTTATTTCTCCCCTAAGAGAAACCATAACTCCCTGGATGCCCAAAAAAGGAAACTGGTGCAGATCCCAAATATTTTGCCATGATGCTGAGCTGAATGGATCTATGCAAGAGTTAGATTTTTTTGTTTTTTCACTGGGGAATACGCCCTTTAGACCTTATACTTTAACCCCACTTCTGCAGCAATCAAACCAAAGCAGAAACTTGCAGTTGCGAATATTTCTGAAAGATCTGACTAAGCCATTTTTAGATGTTTTCCAGTCTTCATATGCCTTTCCCTCCCACAGTGCGCAATTAAAAAGGCACCTTTAAAAGGCTATTAAAAAACATTGATTGGCTTAACCGTGCTAATGTCATGGCTTTAAAATAAAATTCTATTAAGTCTTTAAAATATTGCCGACAAGTACTTTGCAGCAGAAACTCAAGACAATCATCCCAGGGCTTCTGCTACTCACAGATATTTAGTGAGTTACTTTATTTTAGTTCATCTTTATCATCTTTTGTCTGGGAATTTTTTTAAATCTTTTTACAGTTCTCATGAAATAGCTGCCTTTGTGAATCCTTATGAATACAGTATGTAGTAGCACCAATATTTTCCCAGGCCACCAGAGTGAATTCATAAAGATAGACATGTCCATGCTGATTGTACTTTGTTGCTACTGATACAAAAGGATATGATGGTGCTCTCTCATCATATTTTTAAAACTGTCATATTTTTAAAATTGAGAGACAGATACAGAGCTCTCATCTGCTAGTTCACTCCACAAATGCCAGGAGCCAGAGACCGGGACTCCCACGTGGGTGGCAGGGACCCAACTATCTGAGCCATCATCTGCTGACTCCCGGGGTGCCAAGCTGTATCTTAACCTCTCCACCAAATGTCCACAACCTCTCCTCACATGTGATTGTTAACATCTCAGAGTAATGTTCCCTCAAAGAACCATCCCAAGAATTATTTTGGGTCCTTGTATAGTATATGTAATCTCTTTCTTGTCATATACTGAATCACCCTTGGCCCCCGAGAAACTCAGGAGCTCAACCCAAACATGAAACTCCTGTCCTCTCCTTTCTTTTCATATTTCATTCCTTACTGTTTCCATGCTTTAGGAAGAAGACCTCCTCTAAAATCCAGAGTGTGTGAAGCAAGTACAAGAAAGGAAGCCCAGAAAGAGGGCTTATTTAAGGTTGTAGTCAATCCAACATCACAGCTTTGGTGGCCAGGTATTCTGATAACATTCTCACTACTCCAACCAGCTAGAAGGCAGAGTAAGAAGAACAAGTGGAATAACACATACAAAGATATCTGTAAACTACCCTTTGCTTTAGGGATGTTAAGTATGTGTTGCTGTTACAGAGACAAGAGGATGTTAGGGCCAGTATTGTAGCGCAGCAGGTTAAGCAGCCACTGTGATGCTGGCATCCCAGTCTGGAGCGCAGGTTGGAGTACTGTATGCTCTGCTTCTAATCCAGTTCCCTGCTAATGCGCTTGGGAAAGCAGTGAAAGATGGCCCAAGTGCTTGGGCCCCCACCACACACGTGAGAGATCTGGATGGAGTTCCTGCCTCACAGCTTTGGCCTGGCACAGCCCCATCAGCTGCAGGCATTTGGAAAGTGAACCTCTCTTTCTCTCTGTTTCTCCCTCTTTCTCTGTCACTCTGCCTTTCAAATAAATAAATAAATCTTTTATAGAAATGAAGAGAATGATGATGGTGATGATGGCAGTGAAGATGATTTGTTGGCTGTTGTTGTTTTGAAAATGTGAAAACAGGTGTTTATTATACAATAATTTTTACAGTTAAATGCTTTCAACAAAAACTCCTTATACTATAAACTGACAATGACTTTCCAGCAAGTAAGTTCTTCATGCTCAAGAGGCATGTTTGTTTTGGATGAATTTATAGACCATAAATCGATTCCAAAATGTATATATGAATTGGCTTGATGTGATTAATAGTATAAAGTGAAATATAAACACTGGCAGCAATTTCTGTGAGTCAATTCAAGGTCAGGGACTAGAGAGATGCATTTAAAACAAAAATCCAGGCTTAAAAAAAAAGCCCTAGGAAGCAAGCCTTTCTTATGTATGTTGGAAGGTCAAGGGCCGGGGATCCAGTCTCGATGAACACCACTGAGCAAAGGATGTACAACATCAACCACACATCTGCTTCAAAAACAGCATGTTTCAACATGACACATTTCTTCACAAATAAACACTGCAGTATTAATAACAATAGGGGCACCACCAGGATTAAGTTCCAAAATGAGCTGCTCCCTGAGCTGTAACTTGGTTCATCCGCTTAAATCTTAGCACTTTAAAAACATCTTCTTTGTTTTGACTGGCTTATGTCTTCATTTGCTTCTTCTTCATAATTGGCAAGCTTTTTTCCAGTTGTCCCTATCAAGGTCTCATGTCTTCAGTTCTTCATCTAACACATCAAGCTTCACCATTTCGTCTTCGACTTTCTCTGCTTTGTTCTTAGGATTCACGTGAAGCATTAATTTCTCAACCTCAAGATTAAACCCTCTGAATGACATGCTTCTGTAGCCAAGATTTTCATACAACAAGAAACTCTGCTCTTCTATTATGAAACTCCCTTTCTCTTTTGGTTCTGGCAAATCCAAGTACCAGAGCTCTGATTTCTTTTCTTCCTCTTCAAGTTGTTTCTTGGTTTCCAAGCCCAGTCCCCTTTGCCTGATCTTCATATACAGTGAGATCTTGGACAACTTGGTCTTGTGCTCAGCTGCCATGCCAGCTACAGCTCAGCACCATGCATATGGGTCTTTTGTTGTTGTTATAACAGGATTTCTTCATTTCTTCAATTTACAGAATATTTATAAATAATCAAGTCATAATATCCACAGTTACCCCCTGGGCTGAAATAATTTCCTGTTAATCATGAGTTTGCAAGTGGACTGATTAAATACTATACCACTTTGTAGAACAGAAGAAAGCATTTGGTATTCTACAGCTAACAGTGTTTTGGTTTTCAATTTTTCCAAATGTTAAGTGTACCCTGTGAGAGGAAGTGGCTGGGACAGGCCAAGCAGCACAGCAGGCAAGATGCAGTATTTGGAGAACAGGACCTCTGCCAGGGAGTCTTTTCCTCATTTCCTCAACTCCACACTACTGTGATAGCCGTGGGGAGTTAGGGGAGACCTCCAGGCTGCCCAGGCTGCCCCAAACCCATTCCTCTATGCTCTGAGTCTCTCTGTATTAGCTCTTTCCCTCTCAAGTCCCTCCCACGTGTCCTTCAACACCAAGTACTAGGATCAACTCTAGGAATGCCACCTGCAATGGCACCACCCCAATCTCCTAGGGACACTCAGTGACTCTGAGCTTGCAATACCTGCCTCATTTTTTAAGACATTTTTTAGTTATTTGAAATGCAGAATTACAGAGAGAAGGGGAGAAACAGAGAGACAGAGAGAAAGGGGAGGAGAGACAGAGAGATCTTCCATCAGCTGGTTCACTCCCCCAAATGGCCTCAATGGCTAGGGTAGGACCAAACTAAAGCCAGGAGGCAGAAGCCTCTTCCAGGTCTCCCACACAGATGTAGGAGCCTAAGGACTTGGGCTTTATTCCACTACTTTCCCAGGCACAACAGCAGAGAGCTGGATAAGAAGTGGAGCAGCTAGGACTCTAACCAGGGCTATATGGGATGCTGGCATCTCAGGTAGCAGCCTTACCCACTATGCCACCACGGAAGACCCCAATTCCTGCTTCCTATCTCAATTGATACCCACATATGGCTCGCTATTTGTTTACAAGTACTATCAACTAATCAGTTTTAAAGGTCCCCTGGGATAAAGTCCTCTTGAAATATTGTTTTAATTTGTGAACCAACCTCAGGTAAACCTCTTCATATTTCCATGCTAAGACCCAAGTATGCCAATAATTTGGCCCCTTTCAAACAAAGTGTCTTTATTGGTTCATAACTTATTCAATGAAGCCAAGAAAGACTTCTCTTAATAGAACAATAATCTTCTTTATGTTACGATAAGGAATATGCTTGGAGCATATTTAGACTTGCTTGGATCTCTGTATTATTCCACTCTTATTATCATGTATGGCCAGATAATATAGGTATGTTCATTTTCTACCACTGCTATAAGAAATTACCACAAACTTGGTATAGTAATTGGAGTTTGTAGTTCATGAATCCAACACAAATATCACCAGGGTAGGACACAGGCATCCATAGTGCTCCTTTCTGGAAGCTTCAGGAGAGAAGCCATGCCCTTGCCTTCCCAGCATCTGGATGCCACTTACATCCCTTGTCTCATGGCTCCCTTCCTCTGTCTTAAAATCCAGCAATGAAGGACTGAGTCTTTCTCACTATGCCATCTCTCTGCATCAAGTAATGATTCTCCACTTCTGGAGTCCAGTGTGGTTTCATTTGGCCCACTTAGGCTCTTCAGGACTATCCCCTGGTTTAAGGGGTATAAAGGGAGACTCAGACTCCAATACAATAGTAATACAGACTTCAGTAGTCCACTTTCAGCAATGGACAGAGTAACCAGATAGAAAACCAGCAAGGAAACATCAGATTTAATCAACACTATAGACCAAAAAGATCTAACAGATATCAACAGAACTTTTCCTCCTACAGTTGCAGAATACACCTTCTTCTCACCAATGCATGGAACTTTCTCTAGGATTGACCACATACTAGATCATAAAGCAAGACACAGCATATTCAAAAAATCAAAATCATACCACGCATCCTTTTGAACCACAATGGAGTGAAGCTGGAAATCTGTAACTCAGGAATCTCTAGAACATATGAAAACACATGGAGACTGAATAACATGCTCCTGAAAGAACAGTGGTCACACAGCAAAACTTATAGGATACAGCAAAAGCAGTGTTAAGAGGAACATTTATAGCAATTGGTGCCTACATCAAGACATTAGAAATGCACCAAATAATAAGCTATCAATGCATCTCAAGGATCTAGAAAAGCAACAGCAAACCAAACCCAAAACTAGTATAAGAAAAGAAATAATAAAAATTAGAGAAGAAATCAACAAAATTGAATCCAAAAAATGCAAGAGATAAGCAAAATGAAGAACAGTTTGTTTGAAAAAATAAACAAAATTGACACACCATCGGCCCAACTAACCAAAAAAAGGAGAGAGAAGATCCAAATCAATAAAATCAGAAAGAAAAAGGAAATGTAATAAGAGACACCACAGAAATAAAAAGAATCATCAGAAATTACTACAAAGAGCTGTTTGCCAAAAAACTGGGAACCTTAGAAGAAATGGATAGATTCCTGGACATCTACGACCTACCTAAATTAAGCCATGAAGACACAGAAAACCAAAAAACAGACCCATACTCAAGATGGAAATTGAATAAGTACTAAAGGCCCTCCCCACAAAGAAAAGCCCAGGACTGGATGGCTTCACTGCTGAATTCTACCAGAAATTTAAAGAGGAACAAACTCCAATTCTTCTCAAGTGATTCAAAACAATTGAAACAAATGGAATTCTCCCAAATTCTTTCTATGAATCCAGCATTACTTTAATTTCTAAAGCTAAAAATATGCAACAGAGAAAGAGAATTACAGACCAGTTTCCCTGATGAACATAGATGAATAAATCCTCAACAAAATACTAGCCAACAAAATCCAACAACACATCAGAAAGATCATCCACCAAATGGGATTTATCCCTGGTATGCAGGGATGGTTCAACATTTGCAAATCAATCAAAGTGATACATTACATTAACAAACTGCAGGGAAAAAAAACATATGATTATCTCATAATCGTATGAGATATGCTGCAGAGAAAGCATTTGATAAAATGCAACATCCTTTCATGATGAAAACTCTAAGTAAATTGGGTATAGAAGGAACATTCCTCAACACAATCAACATTCCTCAACACAATCAAGGCAATCCATAGCCAGCACCATCTTAAATGAGGAAAAGTTGGAAGCATTCTCACTGAGATCTGGTACCAGACAAGTATTCCCACTCTCACTATTGCTATTCAATATAGTCCTGAAAGATTTAGCCAGAGCCATTAGGCAAGAAAAAGAAATCAAAGGGATACAAATTGGGAAGGAAGAAGTCAAACTATCTCTATTTGCAGATGGCATGTTTCTATACATAGGGGATCCAAAAGACTCCACTAAGAGACTTTTGGAACTCATAGAAGAATTTTGTAAAGTAGCAGGATATAAAGTCAGTACACAAAAATCAACAGCATTTGTGTATATAGACAATGCCAAGGCTGAGATTGAGCTTCTATGATCAATCCCATTCACAATAGCTACAAAAACAAATACACTGGAAGAAATTTACAAAGGATGTCAAAGATCTCTATGATGATAATTATAAAACATTAATGAAAGAAATAGAAGAAGATACCAAAAATATAAAAAAAAAAACTTCCATGTTCACAGATTGGAAAAGTTAATATCATCAAAATGTCCATTCTTCCAAAAGCAATTTACCAATTCAATGTGATATCAATTAAAATACCAAAGATTCTTCTCTGGTCTAGAGAAAACGATGCTGAAATTCATACGGAGGTACAGAAAACGTTGAATAGCAAAAGCAATATTATACAACAAAAACAAAGCCAGAGACATCACAATACCAGATATCAAGACATATTTCAAGGGAGTTATAATCAAAACAGACTGGTACTGGTACAAAACAGGTGGATAGACCAATGGAACAGAATAGAAACACCAAAAATCAATCCAAACATCTACAACCAACTTATATTTCACTAAGGAGCTAAAACCAATTCCTGGAGCAAGAACAGTCTCTTTAACAAAAGGTGCTGGGAAAACTGGATTTCCATATGCAGAAGTATGAAGCAAGACCCCTACCTTACACCTTACACAAAAATCCACTCAACATGGATTAAAGATCTAAATCTATGACTTAACACCATCAAATTCTTAGAAAACAATGGGGAAACCATGCAAGACACTGGCACAGGCAAAGAATTCTTGGAAAAGACCCCAGAGGCACAGGCACTCAAAGCCAAAATTAACAAATGGGATTACATCAAATTGAGAAGTTTCTGTACAGCAAAAGAAAAGGGGAGAGGCAACCAACAAAATGGGAGAAATTATTTGCAAACCATGCAACTGAAAAGGATAATAACCAGAATATACAAGAGATCAAAAAAACGCAACAACAACAACAACAAAAAACTCATTTAAGATATGGGACATTTTTCAAAAGAGAAAATCTAAATGACCAACAGACACATGAAAAAATGTTCAGGATCACTAGCTGTCAGGCAAACGCAAATCAAAGCCACAATGAGGTTTCACCTCACCCCAGTTAGAATGGTTTTCATGAATAAATTAACAAAAAACAAATGATGGTAAGGATGTGGGGAAAAAGGTGAGAATGTAAGATGGAAAAGACACTATGGAAGACAGTATGGAGATACCTCAGAAATCTGAATATAGAACAACCATATGACCCAGCCATCCTACTCCTGAGAATTTACTCAAGGGAAATGAAATCAGCAAATAAAAGAGTTAGCTGCACCTCCATGTTTACTGCAGCCCAATTCACAATAGCAAGTCATGGAATCAACCTAAATACCCATCAACCGAAGACTAGATAAAGAAATTATGGGATATGTACTTTATGGAATACTATACAGCGGTTAAAGAAAAATGAAATTGGGCCAGTGCCGCGGCTCACTAGGCTAATCCTCCACCTGTGGCACTGGCACCCCAGGTTCTAGTCCTGGTCAGGGCACCGGAATCTGTCCCGGTTGCTCCTCTTCCAGGCCAGCTCTCTGCTGTGGCCCAGGAGTGCAGTGGAGGATGGCCCAAGTCCTTGGGCCCTGCACTCGCATGGGAGACCAGGAGAAGCACCTGGCTCCTGGCTTTGGATCAGCGTGGGGCACCAGCCGCAGCACGCCGGCCACAGCGGCCATTGGAGGGTGAACCAATGGTAAAGGAAGACCTTTCTCTCTGTCTCTCTCTCTCACTGTCCACTCTCCCTGTCAAAAAAAAAAAAAAAAAAAGAAAGAAAAATGAAATTGGTCATTTGCAACAAAATGGATGTATCTGAAAAACATCCTACTTAGTGAAATAAGCGAGTCCCAAAGATTTTTGTTGGTTTTTTCTTTTTTTGTGGTTTTTATTTTCTTCATTCTATTTGCTGAACTCTTTACTTAATATAGAGTTAATCATATGTGTAGGCTGGCTCACTAGGCTAATCCTCCGCCTGCGGCACTGGCACCCTGGGTTCTAGTCCCAGTTTGGGTGCCGGATTTTTTTCCGGTTGCTCCTCTTCCAGTTCAGCTCTCTGCTGTGGTCCAGGAAGGCAGTGGAGGATGGCCCAAGTTCTTGGGCCCTGCACCTGCATGGGAGACGAGGAAGAAGCACCTGGCTCCTGGCTTCGTATTGATGCAGCATACTGGCCGCAATGCACCAGCCGTAGTGGCCATTTGGGCAATGAACCGACGGAAGGAAGACCTTTCTCTCTGTCTCTCTCTCTCTCATTGTCTAACTCTGCCTGTCAAAAAACAATCATATGTGTATAAAGTCAATTGAAAATAGATCTTAGTAAAATATAAGAGTGGGAATAAGAGAAGGAGAAGGAAGTGTTTAACTGTAAAGCTATATAGTTCTGCATACATCCCTACAGACGTACTTCTAAGGGTATAGTTTAAAAACTTGTCATGGGACTCTAAATCCCATTAAATTTCATGGTAAAAATGCCATCTTAATTGTTAAAGTGATCATAGTAAGTTAAAGTGAACATATATATATATATAGGATTAAGTGTTAAAGAGGTCATATAAATAGCATCAAGTGCCTAATAATAATAATAGATAGAATTAAAAAGGAGAGAACATCCAACATGAGAAGCAGTCCATACAGCAGACTCAGAATGACAATCGCTTTAAGAAACACTCTGACCTCAGAATCAGCCCTTAAGGCATTCAGATCTGGCTAAAAAGCCTATGAGAGCATTCCAGGCATGGAAAGCCAAGACAATGTGGCAAAAAAATGTTCTACATGAAGGATCTCTGTGAGTGAAACCCCAGTGGAAAGAAGTGGCCATCAAAGAAGGTTGTACTTTTCTCTAAAGGGGAAATAGAACTTCCACTTTGCTTATGGTCTTGTCCAAATACTGACAGAGTTTAGGGACTCAAAAGCCTTCCATAGCTTAGGCAGCTCATGCCAAGAGCCTCAGGTGGTCACTGACGTCATACATAAGAGTGTTAAATGTTAGATTAACAACAGGAATCACTGTGCACTAACTCTCCATGCAGGACCTCTGTCCTCAATGAGTTGTATTATGAGAGCTAACTGCAAAACTAGTTCTCAAACAGTTTTGTGTGTGTGTGTGTGTGTGTGCAAATTATTGAAATCTTTACTTAGTATAGAGTTGGTCTTCTGTGTACAAAGTTAATTGAAAATGTATCTTAATGGAGAATGGGACTGGCAAAGGAAGAGGGTGGAGGAGGAGGGGTGAGAGTGTGGGTGGGAGGGCAGGTATTGTGGGAAGAATAACTATATTTATAAAGTGTACTTATGAAATTTGTATTCCCTAAAAAATAAATTAAAAATTAAAAAAGAAGTTATATATATATTACATATATATATGTATATATATGCACATACATACTATGGCATACTACTCAGCCATAAAAAAAGAATGAAATCCCATCTTTTGCAATAAAATGTATGCAACTGGAAACCATTATACTTAGTAAAATAAGCCAATCCCAAAAAGGCAAATACCATATGTTTTCCTGATCTCGGTAACAGAGTACAAAAAAAGTAACGTATAATTATTTGCATTGCAATCTGCATAAAATTATTACTGTGCATAAACTGTGAGAGGAAATGGTTTAAAGTCTAAATGAACTTAATTACCATCTTATAACCACACAGGAAATATTTATATATTACATTGTCACTGGTTGTATTTCATTAAAAGAAATTATGAATGACTAATTGACCAAAAAAATTGAAAGTCATTACACATTCAATTATTGTTTATAGCCATTGTCTATATTCTCACTAAACTAGGGTCTTTTTGCTTTTTACTTGTTAAGCTTCTTATTTGGTGAAGTATTAAGCCTTTTTACTGTAATGTAAATTTAAAATACACTATCTCAAAAACCTAAAAAAAAAAAAAAGACAGAAAGCAGAAAGGAGGGTGGGAGGCAGAAGGGGAATATCATGTTCTTAGATTTGTATCTACAAATTATACTGAATCTGTTAAAAATTAATTAAAATGAAAATGAAAAAAACACTAAAAATAATAATAAGCACCAATAAATACCAATAAAGTTTAAGTAACATCAGTTTGTGTACCCAATCATGATGTTCTGATTCAATTCACAGCACTATAAATATGATATACATTACTCAACACAGCTTATAAAATGGCCATATATATAAGCCAAAAATATAGTTGTGTTCATTATCTTCAGGTTATTATTGAAATAAAATTATAGTAACATATGAAGAGAAATCACAAATGCCTAAAATCACCTTCATGGAAAGTTAACAGACCTAATTTAAGAAACACTTCTCGAATCAAAACAGTTTTCAATGCTCCCTAAACATATCTATGCAGCTTTTTGTGCCTCTGTTCTTACTATTCCCTCCTCCTGGCTCCAACCACCTGCAAAACTCCCAAATGTCTACTCCTGTTCCTGGAGTAGTGATACCCAAGCCATCAGGTAGGTCACACAGTAGACAAGACAAAGAATCAGCATGAACCACAGGACAATAAAACTGTGTGCCCTGTGTGTTGTGTAATGGAAAATTCCACCCAATGAGAGCTAGCTCCTTCAGTGGGATACCTGTTAAATGATTAAGAAGTCAGGTCCTCAATCAGGACTGAGGGTGTATCTCTCTGAGTTCTGGCCCTGCTATCACTGGCATGCAAAGCAACTATATAGGCCGGCACCGTGGCTCAGTAGGCTAATCCTCCGCCTTGCGGCGCCGGCACACAGGATTCTAGTCCGGGTCGGGGTGCCGGAATCTGTCCTGGTTGCCCCTCTTCCAGGCCAGCTCTCTGCTGTGGCCAGGGAGTGCAGTGGAGGATGGCCCAGGTGCTTGGGCCCTGCACCCCATGGGAGACCAGGAAAAGCACCTGGCTCCTGGCTCCTGCCATCGGATCAGCGCGGTGTGCCAGCCGCAGCGCGCCGGCCGCGGCGGCAATTGGAGGGTGAACCAACGGCAAAGGAAGACCTTTCTCTCTGTCTCTCTCTCTCACTGTCCACTCTGCCTGTAAAAAAAAAAAAAAAAAAAAAAAAAAAGCAACTATATAATTGTCCAGAAGGATCCTGAAGCGGCTCAAAATTGCCATATAGCCTTATAATAATCCTTCATCCACGACAGTCATTGGTGTGTACCTCTTCCTTAGAAGCCTGAAGAATCCAATTTATACCATAAGACCTCCCTGTTTCCTCCGCCTAATTCTTTCTGGAAAATCCTTCAGAATATTTTCATGCCTTGTTTCTTCTTTTTCTCCCAAATGCCATATAATTTAAAGAGATCAAAGCTCTCATTTATGAATGAAGGTAAAATAGAGACCTTCCATAACAAACAGAAATTGAAAGAATTTGTCAGCACTCATCCAGCCTTACAAAAGATGCTTAAGATGTGCTACACACAGAAACATGGTCATCACTATAAAAGAAGGTGAAGGCAGAAAATCTCCCAGTAAAAGTACAAAGGAAATCCAAAGTAAACAATATGAAGATTTGTGGGGAAATGGCAGGGCAAAGTCTTTACTTATCAATAGTCACCTTGAATGTAAATGGACTTGAATGTAAATATAGACTAGTTGAATGGATTAAAAAACAAAACCCACCTATTTGCTGCCTACATGAAACACATTTCATTAACAAAGATGCATGCAAACTGAAAGCAAAAGGATGGAAAAAGATATTCCAGGTTGACAGAAACCAAAAAAGAGCTGGTGTGGTCATCCTAATATCAGACAAAATAGACTTTAACATAAAAACTGTTAAAAGAGACTAAGAAGGGCACTAGGAAATGATTAAAAGATCAACTTAACAGGAAGATGTGACTATAGTAAATGCATACACACCCAATCCCAAGGCTCCCTGGTATTTAAAAGAAATGTTAATGGATCTAAAGGGAAACATAGACTATAATACAATAGTAGCAGGGAACTTCAATAGTTCACTTTCATCAATATACAGTTCAAAGACAGAAAATCAACAACAACTAGAGCTCTTCGACACTATGGACCAAATGGACCTAACTGAAACCTACTGAACTTTTCATTCCACATTTGCAAAATACACATTCTAATCAGTGCATGGAACTTTCTAAGACTATATGCTAGGTCATAAAGCAAGTCTAGCAAATTCAAAAAATAATAATAAAAATCATACCATGCATCTTCTCTGACTACAATGAAATGAAGCTGGAAATCAACAACTCAAGAGTCTCTAGATTATATGCAAATACATGGAGACTGAACAAAATGAATGAATGAGCAGTGGGTAATAGAAGAAATCAAAAAATTACTGGAAATAAATAAAGATGACAATACATCATTTCAAAACTTAGAGGATGGGTCTGGCACAGTGGCGTAGCGGGTAAAGCTACCACCTGCAGTGACAGCATCCCATATGAGCATCAGTTTGAGACCCGGCTGCTCCACTTCTGATCCAGCTCCCTGCTATGGCCTGGGAAAGCAGTAGAAGATGGTCCAAGGCCCCTGCACTCTTGTGGGAGACCTGGAAGAAGCTCCTGACTCCTGGCTTCAGACCCACGCAGCTCCAGCTGCTGTAGCCATCTGAGAAGTGAACCAACAGATGGAAGACCTCTCTCTCTCTCTCCCTCTCCCTCTATCCCTCTCTCTTTCTCTCTCTTTCTCTTTGCCTCTCCTTCTCTCTGTGTAACTCTTTATAATAAATAAATAAATCTTAAAAAAAAAAAAACTTATGGGATACAGCAAAAGCAGTGTTAAGAGGGAAATTTACTGCATCGGTGCCTACATGAAGAAATTGGAAAAGTACCAAATAAATGAGCTATCTATTCATTTCAAGGACCTAGAAAAACAACAACAAACCAAGCCCCAAATTACTAGGAGGAAAGAAATAAATAAAATTAGAGAATAAACAAAATTGAAACCAAATTAACAATACAAAAGATCAGTGAAATGAAGAGGTGGATTTTTGAAAAAAAATTTAAAAATTGATATTCCATTGCCCCAACTAACCAAAAAAAAAGGGAAAAGACCCAAATCAACAAAATCAGAGGTAAAAAGGAAATATAACAACATATCTCAGAAATAAAAAGAGGGGCTGGCACTGTGGCATAGTTGGTAAAGTCACTGCCTGTACCGCTAACATTCCATATGGGTGCTGGTTTCAGTACCAGCTGCTGTACTTCCAATCCAGCTCCCTGCTAATGCACCTGGGAAAGCAGGGGAAGATAGTCCAAATCTTTGGGCCCCTGAATCCATGTGAGAGACCTAGAAAAAGCTCCTGGCTCCTGGCTTCAGGTTGGCTCAGCTCCAGCCATTGCAGCCATTTGGGGAGTGAACCAGTGGATGGAAGCTTTCTCTCTCTCTCTCTCTCTCCCCCTCCCTCCCTTCTTCCCTCCCTCCCTCTACCCCTCTATAACTCTGCCTTTCAAATAAATAAATAAATCTTAAAAAAAATAAAAGAAATAAAAAGAATCATCAGGGAGCTGGCACTGTGGCACAGCAGGTCAACGCCCTGGCCTGAAGTGCCGGCATCCAATATGGGCACTGGTTCTAGACCCAGCTGCTCCACTTCCAATCCAGCTCTCTGCTATGGCCTGGGAAAGCAGTAGAAGATGGTCCAAGTCTTTGGGCCCCTGTACCCACGTGAGAGACTAGGAAAAGGCTCCTGGCTCCTGACTTCAGATCAGCACAGCTCCGGCCATTGCGGCCAATTGGAGAGTGAACAATCAGATGGAAGACATCTCTCTCTCTCCCTCCCTCCCTCCCTCTCCTCTCTCTTCCTCTCCTCTCTGTGTAACTCTTTCAAATAAATAAATAAATCCTTTTTAAAAAAATCATCAGGAATTACTACAAAGAATTGTATGCCAACAAATTGGGAAATGTAGAAGAAATAGATAGACTCCTAGACACATAAAATCTACCAAAATTGAGTCATGAAAATGTAGAAAACCTAAACAGACCAATAACCAAGACAGAAAATGAATCAGTAATAAAGATCCTCCCAACAAAGAAAAGCCCAAGATTGGATGGCTTCACTTCTGAATTCTACCATTTAAAGAACTAATTCCAATTCTTCTCAAGTTATTAGAAACAATTGAAAGGGAGGGAATCCTCCCAAATTCTTTCTGTGAAGCTTGCATCACCTTAATCCCTAAGCCAGAAAAAGATACAACAGAAAAGGAGAACTATAGACCAATATCCCTGATGAACATAGATGTAAATATCCTCAACAAAATATTGGCTAATTGAAACCAACAGCACACCAGAAAGATCATTCACCTTGACCAAGTGGGATTTATCCCTGTTATGCAAGGATGGTTCAACATTCACAAATCAATCTATGCAATACATCACATTAACAAACTAGAGAACAAAACCATATGGTTACCTCAATAGACACAGAAAAAAACATTTGATAAGATACAACATCTTTTCCTGATGAAAACTTTAACCAAATTGGGTATAGAAAGAACATTTCTCAACACAATCCCTGTAGAAGGACAGTCTCTTTAACAACCATTGCTAGGGAAACTGGATCTTCAAATGCAGAAGTATGAAACTAGACTGATACCTTACACAAAAATCCACTCAGCATGGAACAAAAACCTAAATCTACGACCCAATACCATCAAATTACTAGAGAACATTGGGGAAACTGCAAGACATTGGCACAAGCAAAGAGTTCTTGGAAAAGACCCCAGAAGCACAGGAATTGAAGCCAGAATTGACAAATGGGATTACATGAAGCTGAGAAGCTTTAGCACTGCAAAAGAAACACTCAGCAACATGAAGAAGCAATTGACAGAATGGGATAAATTATTTGTAAACTACACAACTGATAAGGAGTTAACATCTAGAATCTATAAAGAGCTCAAGAAATTCAACAACAGCAAAACAAGCAATACAGTTAAGAAATAGGCAAATGACCTGAACAGGCATTTTTCAAAAGAGGAAATTTAAATGGCCAACAGACAAATGAAAAAATACTAAGGATCACTAGCCATCAAGGAAATGCAAATCAAAACCACAATGAGGTTTCACCTCACTCCAATTAGAATGGCTCTCACACAGAAATCAACAAATGACAAATGCTGGTGAGGATGTAGGGAAAAAGGTATCCCGGTCCACTGTTGGTGAGAATGTAAACTGGTGCAGCCTCAGAAATCTGAATATAGACCTACCATATGACCCAGCCATCCCACTCCTTGGAATTTACCCAATCCAAAAGAAATTATCATATGAAAGAGTTATCTGTATCCCCATGTTCACTGAAGCACCATTCACAATAGTAAGATATGGAATCAACCCAGATGTCCATCAACTGTTGACTGGATAAAGTAAGTACAGTATATATGCACTATGGAATACTACTCAGCTGTAAAAAAAAAATGAAATCCTGTCTTTTGCAACAAGATTTCACAACTGGAAACTATTATACTTAGTGAAATAAGCCAGTTCCAAAAATACAGATATCATATGTTTTCCCTGTTCCAAGGTAATTAATAGAGAACCTGAAATGTAATGTATTGGAGCAAAATGGACATTTTGAGATTCGATGATTGTTTACACCCCTGTCTCTTCCATTGAGGAACAGTGTTTTTTTTTCTTCATACTATTTGTTGAACTCTTTTACTAAGCATAGTGTTGAAAATAGATCTTTGTAAAAATTAAGAATGGGAATGCAAGAGGGAAGCAGAGGAATGGTTAGAGCATGGGAGGTGGAGGGGGGAGGAAGTGCCACTATGCTCCTAAATCTGTAAATATGAAATACATGAAACCTGTATAACTTAAATAAAACTTTTAAAACTATACAATCATTAAGTAAACTGAAAATAGATCTTTGTAAAAATTAAGAGTGGGAATGTGAGAGGGAGGGGAAGGAAGGGTTGGAGTGTGAGCAGGAGGGAAGGTAGGAGGGGGAAGTATCACTATGTTCCTAAATCTGTATATATGAAATACATGAAACTTGTATAACTTAAATAAAATTTTTATAAAAGTCAAAAAAGATATTATTAATGGCAATAGACAATGTTTACTGGGAACAAAAAACCCTAAGAAAATGGAATAAGGTTGTCATATGAATATACTGTATAATAATACACATTCATTAGGCAAGTATTTTGCTTCAGTTTTCCCAACAATATTATTCTTAATAGGAACATTTTTTTCTGAAAGATATATACATATATAATCACTGCTCATTCTCTATAAATTTTGAGTTCACTTGAGCCAAAGTAATAAATTACATTTGTACATTTAAATGAGGCTCCTAACTAGATAAGCAACTAATCCTTGGTTATAGCAGTTCCTACCAGATGTTACTTTTGTGCAATGAAAGAAAAATGTAAACTGTGAAACTCAGTGTGAATAAAAAAATCAACTCCCTCAGAATAAAGGTAAGTCAAGGCAAGAAAGTGATATTTCTATACCTTTGGTATTAACATAAATTCTGTCATTCAATGCTGTTTTTTGAGTACCCAATAAATATTCTATGATGAATTACAGGAAATAAAATATTTGGCTGCAGTCCTCAAGAAACCACGGGAAACAGATGTAAAGAGAAATCATATCTATTGGATGAGGTTTCAGGTACTTCAATATATACTATATTATTTGTTTCTCCCAAGTGTTGAAGATACATATTATTACTCATTTCATATCAGAAGAAATAAGGGCTTGGAGAGAGAAAGTAACTTTACCAGAGTCTCACACCTTACAAGGATAAGAACCATGATATAAAACTGACCCTCTCTATAGATCCAAAACCTTTAAATTTGTCATAAAGAAGAATCATAGAATCATTTTCCTAATGACTATAACAACTGTGGGAATAATTACAAACTTTTTAAATTTCAAAAGAGGACACAAATACACACACATAATGCTATAGATATTCAACAGAAATAGAGAGCATGAAATGTTTCTCTGAGGTCCAGAGACACTAACAGGCAACAGTTAGGAAAGAAGCTGCTAGATCATTAAGACCTGCAATGAAACATGTATCTTAGGTAAAATCTCAAGATGCTATCATGAATACAAAAATTATAAAACAGTGGGCAGATGTTGGGGCACAGTGGGTTGAACTGCCAATTACAATGCCAGCATCCCATATCAGAGGGCTGATCTAGTTTCCTGCTAATGAAGGGAGGATAGCTCAAGTGCTTGGTCCCCTGCCATTCATGAGGGAGACCAGGATGGAGCTCCTGGTTCCTGGCTTCAGATTGGCTCACATCTGGCTATTGCAGCCATCTGGGGAGCGAACCAGTGGACGGAGGACCTCTCTCTGTCTCTCCCTGTCTATCAGTAGCTCTACCTTCCAAATAAATAAATATTTTTTAAAAATTTTAATGCCAGAAAAAATTCATCTTGAGTGTTGTAGACTGCCTCTCAACCCACCTACTTACACAGCACCTTTATAAAATCATCCAGTGGTATGTGAATATACTTCAAAAGGTTGTTTTAACATTCACATTCATTTTAGAGGCAACTATGTTCTGAGTCCCTGGATCCTTGTGATCTCTATTTTGACTTCTCCTTTTTGAAATGAAACCTTTTTGTCTATGTACAATATATGGTCCTCTAACTGAGCATCTCCTGGGCCCCTCTGCAGCTGAGCTTGCATAAGCCAGTCTGGTATGATGCATCAGTTAGTTGTGACCCGGTATAGAAAAAGAGCACTAATGAGATTTTATATCTCAAACAGAGACTTCTGTATTCCAAAGCTCAATATAGAGTTTTCAATACTGGGGTGGCATTAATTAGTATGTCACCTATGACCTGAGAGGTTGGATGTTATATGGACATAATTTATCACAGAAGAAAGCTAAAGGCATTTCATTTGAAACAAGACCATGTTTTCAGTGTGTAAGAATGAGAAAGTGGCTGCCTTCCCACATTATCTCACTCATCATACAACCAGGAACAATCTCCAACTATTAAGATGAATATGTGCCTTTCTGCACCTGTTCAGTTACCTGCACAAACAGGAAACTACGTATACAAGTGTCTCTGCACACTCTACCTCTCAAAAGGCACAAAAAAGATCTTTTTGCTGGCCTTGATATTGGCCGGCCCTCATTTTCTGGAGTAGAAGAATGAAGTATACGATTCAAATAAAATTCTTCACAGATCATAAATTGACCCTGGAAGGTAAGCAGTAATGATAACACCTCCATGGGAGGTAACATTGTAGAAGCAAGAAAGCAGAAATGCTCACATGAATAGGAGAGAACTTGCTTAAACTAGATTGGGACAGTTTGTCTACTAAGATATTATTTTAGCAAGAACACTTGAGCAGAGAACAGAGCAACAAAGCCAGCAGCCACTTTTTTTCATCTCAACACAGAATACAAAGGTTACTCTAAAATTTTCATTTCCCTCTGCTCCAGTATAATGAACATATCAGGAATGTTTGTTAAATGAATGACTGCTGTTACTCAGGAGCAGCTCCGTTTGGCAGGAGGTCATCCTTTGTTTTCCCATGTTTGTGTTGCCTTCTAGGTCCCAAAGCACTTGCAGATAAATTTTTCCATGTTTTCTCAATAATTCTGTCATGTAACAAGACAGGAATATTACCTTATTTTACAGATGAGGACATTATGATTCAGAGGTTGGAGTGACTCATCTGAAGTCACACAGGTATTAGCACTAGCGGACCTGGGTCACAGGCCCTCTTGTCCAGAGCCCCTCATTTTATCCTTGGAGAAGGCTACAGATGGGAAGCCCTGCTTTTGCTCTCCTTATCTACTTTCCTCATATTTGTGCCATCAGTTGCCACATATTACGGGGAACAATCCACATCATTAGTAACAGCTGCTAAAATTTGATGCGTTTAATCAGTGTTACCTTTGTGTCTCCGATTCTTCACAACTCAAGTGCAATTCTGATGGTACCTCTCTTACAAGGTGGTTTTGAGAATTAAATTAATTAAAGCATTTAGAAACATGGCTGGCACACAGCTAATGTTAGTGACAAACCCTACCTTCTTCCTAATCTTGCAACAAACTCTACCTTTCAAGTAAATGAATAAGTCTTTTGAAACACTGTAAAGGGATCTATTTTCACTCTCCCAAAGTGAAGCATAAATGTTTCATAAACAAGCAGCAGACAAAAGACCTAGTATTCGAAATGCAAACACTGACCTGGTTATTTCAAGACATGAATCTTGATTTTCCATTTGGTACAATTTTGAGTCTACTATAATCTTCAGGTCACCCCTCTTGCACTATATGGCTTGACTGTTTCTTAACAGTACCTGGTAACTACCCTTCAAACGTCCATAGTTTTCAATCACCCATTTCTTCTTTTTTAAATACAATTCAAGATTTGCTCTCTACAGGATAAGCCACCTCACTCAGTTTTGCTTTTATTGGCAAAATTAATGAGCAATTCCTATTCCATCATCTCAGTCATTAAGAAAATCTTGAATGGGACTGGACCAAGGATGGTCATTATGGAAATCCACTTAATCTTCCCATTGGTTGATAATGAACCAATGACACAAAGTTGAGCTATAATGTGCCTTTCCCATTCATCCGGAAAAGGTAAAACTCTAACACCTCAGACTTATTTTAGCCATATTATGAAAAAATATATTTTTTAATTTGAAACAAATTTTACCAAAAGTGAGTGTTGCACCAATTAAAAAAGCTATGTATCTCTCACTTGAAGAAGTCACACATCTGAAAGGAAATAGTCAGTGAAAATGTAGACTACACTTTGCTCTAAAACCACACGCTTCTCAGCATCCCAGCTGCCTTCTCCAGCATCCACGGTCCCCAAGGAATTTTCAGGCATCTTGTAGGATTATGCAGTTATCAGCCAAGGTCGACTCTTAAACGCACAATCTCATCTCCAGTGTGGCTTGTTGTAGTGTATGCCTCTCCCCAGAGAGCCAGGCTACAAAATTTAATGAATAGATTATAATGAGAAATAAATATTCTAAAGTGTTTTTCATCTGGGATGCGTAAGCTTTTATTCCAGTATTGTTCTTGTTCAGTTATTCCTTGAACAAGAAACTAAAAAAGGCAATGATAGTGTAGTGTACATACAGAAACTCCTGATCTGATATTACTCGACCATTTGGTAAAAGAGTCATTTCCCTCCACTCAAAATTTTCTACAAGCATGAACAAGACCCCCATTGGGATGGGAATCTGAACACGTGGCATTTCTGGCCAGGAGACAAAGGTCTACAGCATCCTCCTAAATATTTGATGACTTTGGGATACAGCAGCATAGCACTGCCGTGGGAACATCTGAAATTGCTAATGTGTACAGCTGTTTTTCTCTTCCCACATTGCTCAGATGGATAGCTGGGGACTGTGGGAGTGCAGGCATAGTGCTGTTTGATAAAATCCAAAGCACTCACCAAGGGCCCCAGCAAGCCAGGATGCAGGCTATCTACCTCACTGACCTCTGCTCTGCACAGACTGCCCACATGTACCTGCTGCCTCCAACCTCCCCTCTCCCTTTCCTACCAAGCTTAAAGCTCTGATGTCACACACCAGGCAAGCTGATGAAAAAAAAGCTCCTATTTCATAGGCAAGGGGTATAGCTGCTAGTCTGGTGTTCTGTCCCTAGCAGTGGGAGAACTGAGTGGTAATGATGGTAAAACCAGTAGTAGTAATTCTATCACCAGGACTAGTTATTTAGTGACAACACACTGTAGATTAGTGCTCTCAGGGGGTTGGAGAAGGAAACAGTGGCTTCTAATAATAAAAAAAAGTACTGCAGATTTCCCCTCAATTTCTGTAAAATAAAGTAGTATCACCAACTCTTTCCATACCACAGGCATGGCCATCCTAAGGATGGCTTGGGGTGGAGGTGGGGGTGAGACTCAGCACTCCAAACCCTCCATCAGCCTCCTCCCATGCAACTCTAGTAAGTACACACAGTGTGCTTGCGACATAAGCGTCTCCATCCAGTTATCAGGCAATGACCACCAAGTGTAGGGTCGCTCCAGGGAGCAAATTAGAGACTACTCGAAAGAGAAAATCACAAATGAGAAACACAATGGAACTGTAAAACAGAAAATAGTTCGTGGGTTTTCTTGTTGCTCACATATAAAAAGCAAGGTGTGTATGTTTATGGATTTGTCTGCTAGTGAGAAACAAAGGAATAGGAAATGAATACCACGACCAAATCCTTACAATAAAAACCTGTGCCAAATAAAGCAATGTAACATATCTGCAGATACCTGAGCACTGTGCCAGTGGGATGCAGCACTTATCGTTAAAAAGAGGTATTTATTTTAGTATTGTCTTTAGCACCTCTGCCCGGATATTCCTCTCCTTTCTTTATTTTTTCATGATCTTCTCTTTCTTCTGTGCTTCCCTCCCTCTTCTACTTCTCTCTGATTCAAGGAATAACAGCGCACTTCTGAGCTTACCTGGCACTACTAACTGACACATACCATGCACGAACAGTTAACTGCTCTTATCCCATAATGGTGACAGGTACAGTCTGCCCGCACAGAGCCGGGAATAAGCCATCATAGGTCACCCCTCGAGACTCTCTGCCTTTCTGTACAGACCATGTTCTTTCAACATCTTTTAAAAATGCTTAATTAGAGGGGGCCATCACTGTGGCATAGTGCATAAAGCCGCTGCCTGCAGCACTGGCATCCCATATGGGCACCCGCTGGTTCAAGTCCCGGTTGCCCCACTTCCAATCCAGCTCACTAGTAATGTTCCTGGGAAAGAAGTAGAAGATGGCCCAAGTGCTTGAGTCCCTGCACTCAGTTGGAGACTCAGAAGAAGCTCCTGATTCCTGGCCAGCTCTGGTCATTGCAGCTATTTAGTAAGTGAATCAGCAGATGGAAGATCTTTCTCTCTGTCTCATCCTCTCTATATATGTATTTATTCCTTTCAAATAAATAAGTAAATCATTTTTTTAAAAAAATGTTTAGTTTGGGCCAGCACTGTGGCATAGCAGATAAAGCCACCACCTGCAACACCAGCATCTCATATGGGCACCAGTTCAAGTTCTGACTGCTCCACTTGCAATCCAACTCCCTGCTAATGCACCTGGGAAAGCAGCAGAGGATGGCCCCGGTGCTTGGGCCCCTGCACCCACAAGGGAGACCCAGATAAAGCTGCTGGCTCCTGGATTCATCCTAGCCCAACATTAGCTGTTGCAGCCAGTGGATGGCTGTGAACCAGTGGATGGAAGATTTCTCTTTCTCTCTCTCCCTCCTTCCCTTCCTCTCTATGTTACTCTTTCAAATAAAGTAAATCTTTTAAAAAATGCTTAGTTAATATAAATTCTGGCTCTGAAATGGATCAAGAAGGACAAAGACTAGATCATTAATGAACAGAAACTGTAAGAGTAACTTTTGCCTTAACAAAATCCTCACATGATGCCTTAGGTGGATGCTCCTGACCACATGTCAGCCAATATAAGCCCCCAGCACAGTCCCATTTGCATTTGGGTTACAATTCCTTTTACAGTCTCATAGTCTCAGCTGTATAGCAGCAATAAAATGACTTAACTAAATTCATTTTCTTTTAAGCAATCATGCCCTGCTAGGCAGAGTGTCTCACTGCCCTGCTGACCAGAATGCTGGACCCTAACTGCATCACAGGAATGGCCTTTGACTGAAAGCAGTTGCCTTGTGGAGGACAGCCTGCTGTCACCAAGGGTGGAGAGTGGTGGGTGGGCGAAGAAAGGGCAGTTCACATCCAATGACTGACCACTGGAACAGGCACAAAAGTCGGCTTCCTCATCTCAACTTGGGACAGCTCTCAAAGGTGACTTCAGCTCCAGAGACCCTGAGGATTAGCTGAGGCCCTATTTCAACTGTCTGGTAGTTCATTGTCTCCCTGCCTAAACCTCTTCTCTCATCACCTGTATTGCCCGCAGGGGAATTCACCAATAAACTTCCCACAGGCCAATCTCCATCTCGGAGTCAACTCTGGGTAACAAAACCCAGGACAGCATCTAAGCAGCAACCACGGATAAAGATGCACCATACTTTCTAATCCAGTAACGAAGCTGATGGGATGTAGCATAAAAATACCTAGCGCTGAGCTGGGAGTTTAGCCTAGCAGTGAAATCACATGTTAAGGTGCCTGCTTCCTGGGCATTTAGGGGAGTACACCTGTGGATGGGAATGCTCTCTCCATTTCTTTAAATGTTTTTTTCTCTTGCTCTTTCTTTCCATCCTCCTCCGCCCCATAAAAGGAAAAAAAATTAAGATCACTTTCCTAAAACATTCTCGTGAGTGATTTCTTATAATTTGGACAGCTGTTGCCAGCTGCTAGATGCCTAAGATTTCCCACATTTTTAGAGGGACCTCCAACCATTTTACGAATGGGGCACCTAAAGAAAGAGGGACTTCTATCCATTGTCACTTGCAACTCAAGATCACACCAAAAACCAGAACTTAACACAGCTAAGTCATTCATTATAGACTCAAGGACTAAGAATTTCCTTGATCTGATTTACTTGGAGATCATGCAAGTGATGGCACCATATGGTTTGGATCATTATCCATTTACCTATCTACATGGTTAATATCAGGAAAATTACATATTATAATATATGTAATCATAATATATATTAGTTTAAATATAATACTCATCTATGTAACACTACATATGTATATACTATCTATTATATAGTGTATGTATATACTATACATGTATATATGGTTATAATCTAATTATTTACTGCCAAATATAATTATTAGAAAGTAATTATATATGCAATTTCATAATAAAAATTAGGTAGACAGTAATGTAGAAAAACATAACACATGTACTATGGATTATAAAGATCTAGCCACAAGCAGCAATGCTAACCTCTGTAGCTGATATTAGCATTAAAGAGAATTATTGTTTCTCAATTATAAGGAACATCTGAAAGTTGACACTGACTGGTACTCTAAGTTGCTGAAAGTGCCGTCTGACTAGCCATTTCCAGTTTCCTATTTCCTGCTCACAAAATTGTAATAGATCACCTGCTTTATGAAGACAAGCCTTGTGGCCAATCTTCACTTGCAAAGATCCCTTTATAACTTAAAAATCAGAGGTTTTGGCTTTGGCATCTCTCATTGTCTTCACAACACAAACATGAGGAGAATTCACTGACCTGTCTCCAGCATGCATCAGAGCAGCTAAGGTAAGAAGTTAGAATTTCAGGGACAAGCATTTTGGCATAGCAAGTTAAGTAGCCACCTGCAATGCCGGAATCTCACATGGATGCCCATTCATGTCCCAGCTGCTCTGCTTCCAGTCCAGCTCCACGCTAATGTGCCTGGGAAAGCAGCGGAGGATGGCCCAAGTACTTGGGACCCTGCCACCCATGTGGGAGACCCAGAAAAGGCTCCTGGATCCTGGTTCCGACACAGCCCAGCCCTGACCATTGCAGCCATTTAGAGTGAAACAGCAGATGGAAGATCTCTCTCTCTCTCTCTGTTGTCTCTCTGTCTCTCTCTGTAACTTTGCCTTTCAAATAAATAAATAAACCTTTTTTAAAAAGGAAGTTAGAATTTCAGATCCTGAATTCAAACAGATTCTGTATTCACCAAGGCCTTGCTGTCCTAAGTACTGATGAGAAGAGGAAAACTGAAGAATAACAAAAATCTTTTAAGCATTGTTTTTAAAGTGATAAAAATTCTATCTTTGTTTAAGTACAGCCAAAATATATTTCTAGACACTAATGATGCATAGCCAATAACAGATGGATGAACTGAGTATTGATTAGCTGGTTATCTGGAGATAGACATCAGGTGGGTAGGTAAAGCGAAGAAATGCACTTCCACAGGCAAAAATCTGAATGTACTGCAGCAGTACAAGCCCAGGAAGTGTGAGTTTCGACTCAACACTTTGCTCACTTGCTCATTGAGATAGCTGATCTTATTTTCCTAAGAAGAGAACTATTTATGAAGAGCCCGAGCCCCCTCCCTGGCCAGATGGAAAAGCTGCCCTCGAGCCACTGGTATAACCTGGAACAAGAATGCTTCATCGCCTCCATAGGACCCTAGACACACACATATTTATCTTCTCCCTGAACGCTCTCCGTGTCGCTGGGCTTTCCTTGTCTGTGTCTTCCTGGTGTTACAGTAACATGGCCTCATCTGAGAAGCTCTTCACCTGTGATTGACATGTGTCGGAACCCCTGGGGCTGTGAGCCTTTCCCTTCCATTTCTCTCCCTTTTCTTGGTGCTGCACTCTCAAAGCCCTTCCTTCCATCGGCTGGTCTTCAATCTCTCTGTGACCCTGAACAATAATCCTATTACATCCCTGAACTCTATCCAGGTCGTTCATCTCCATCCACCTTTTTAATGGCATTGTTAATGATTTGAGGGGAGTAAATCACAGTCAAGATAATGGCTGCAAAAAATTAATAGACATGATTTTTATGATATAATATACTAGTGTACTAATCGTGAGAACAGTTAATTGAAAAGCACTAAATATTTTATTATCCATTTAGCATTCTGTCTCCTTTTATCATCCAGCATTCTGTTTATTCTTTCCTCCATTCTGAACTTTTTAACCTATTATTCTTTCATAATTTCCCATAAAGGAAAACTGCAGAGTAAGATAAAGGGGAGTCTAATCACTATATCTAATTACAGAAATGAGTAAATCACAGTTTAACTTGTCATATTCTTCAGAAAAAGGGGCAAGACACAATTCAAGGAGAAGCTAACACTTTAAGCTTAGGAAGAAATCTAATATAACCTAAGAATTGTTGAAATATTTGAGAAAATGGAGGCTCTTTTTTCCAATTCTTAAGCAAGAAGTATCTGTGACTCTTTTTAAACTGCAACATTTTTCAATTAGCTAAACTGCTTGTTGTTAGACAAGGTGTATTGGCCACATACCTGGCAGGGGGCTGTGCTGCTGTTTCATCCATCTTTGTAGCCCCAGCATGGAGAAACTCAATGAAGACACCAACACTGCCCTCTTGCCTACACATACACCATGAGGGATCCAGTCTCTAGCATTTTCAGATGCACTCAGTTATTCCTGCCATATTAAGACAAATACAATACTCACAAACTTGGAACAGTAAACATTCCACCATCAGATCACAAATGTGGCCTGCTCGCAATGAAGTCAGATTTAAAAAAAAAAAAAAAAAGATTTATTTATTTGTTTTGAATGGTAGAGTTACAGCAGAGGCAGAAAGAGAGTTCATTCCCCAAATGGCCACAATGGCCAGAGCTGTGCCAATCTGAAGCCAGGAACCTGGAGCTTCTTCCAACTCTCCCACGTGGGTGCAGGGGCCCACGGTCTTGGGCTATCCTCTACTGCTTTCCCAGGCCATATTAGGGAGCTGGATCAGAAGTGGAGCAGCCAGGACTCAAACTGGTGCCCATATGGGATGCTGGCACAACAGATGGCGGCTTTACCAGCTACATCACAGCATCAGCCCCCAGATATTTTCACATCTAATAAATTCTAATAAATGTTCTCAAAGACTACACTCAGTACTCAGACTTGCTGGTGAGTTTACATAACAGTTCAATTTTGTTCTCCTTGTTGGGTAGAAAAAAGGATAAAAATCACAAAATACCATATAAATCCTTGACCTAGGAACCTTCTACCCTGCTTGCTATTATCATTTCATCTCCAAGGAAGTGAGATAGTGAAGGTTACAAGCTGTGTCCACTTATCCAGTTCTGGACTTGAGCTCATTTGATCCTCCCACCAGTCCTGTTGCTGGCTGAGTCCTCAGTTCTCCAACCTCACTACCACCATCTCCTACCTCATCCCTACTCCACTGTCGCTCTGGTTCCCCACCCACCCAGACTACAGTTCTTTCCCAGAAGATACAAAACTGGAAGCATTAGTTTATCCAGAACACTTATATTTTTATCAGAGGATTCTTTAAGGCTGGGGGAGAAAATCGCAGTAAGAATTTCAAGTCCCTGGAAACATATTCTTGGGTCATTAATTTTCAAACCCAAAGAGTTTCAGGCTTATCTTGGTAGCTTGTTAAAAATACAGACTCTGGGCTGGCATTGTGGCACAGTGGGTTAAGCTGCTGCCTGCAAAGCCTACATCCCAACTGGAGGCTGGTTCAAGTTCCCACTGCTCCATTTCCAATCCAGATCCCTGCTAATGCACCTAGGAAAGCAGCAGAGAATGGCCCAAGTACTTGAGTCCCTACCACCATGTGGGGGACCTGGAAGAAGCTCCTAGCTCCTGGATTCAGCCTGGCCCAGCCCTGGCCATTGTGGCCTTTTGGGGAGTGAACCAGTGGATGAAAGATATCTCTCTCTCTCTCTCTCTCTCTCTCTCTCTCTTTCTGACTCTGCCTTTCAAATAAATGAAATAGATAGATAGATAGATAGATAGATAGATAGATAGATAGATATAGACAGACAGATTGAGTCATTCTAGGGTCTGTTCCACAGTACCAGACTCTCCAGAGAACAGCCAGGAATCTGTCCCTTCCATTTAACGCATCTGGGCCAGGGGTGAACCATGGACTGACTTCTGGGATCCCCACATGATCTGCTCCCCAACTTCCTTCCAAAACTGGACCTGCCCTTGAGGAGTTAGAATGGGAACTTGAGGAAATCAATTTACCAGAAAATGTGGAAGCCATAATAACACATACAGAATGGGGAAAAGAATCAGTTACATTAACCATGGTTATATTTTTGCTTAACAGGATACTAGCTTCAACTCAATCAGCTGAATCTACCAAATTGAAATATTTGATCAGCTAATTGTATCAGGTGAGAAAATGGCATTGGCTACTTCTAATTTCTTCATTCCATTAGGCTATTATAAAAGGCAGGATTTATGGGTATGCATAAACGCCTTTCTTTTCTTCCCCCAGAAATGAGAATGAACCCTGGCAATCTACTAAACACAATCTCGCATGATTCTAAATCCAGACCAATGCTGAGTCCATTTCCTCTTATTAAGTAGACTCCACATAACAATGTCAAGTAACAGAAGGTAACACTGCAGAGAGCTCTTCTATCCCAGCCAGGAGAAGCCTCTTTCTTTACATCTTCTCTCTTTAGAAGCTCATCTAAGAAACCTTGACCTAGAAAAGGATGCTCTGAGTTCAAGTTCATGGTCACCAACTCCATGACTTTGGGTATCATATTCACCCTTTCAAGATGGGCAGATCTCCCCTAGCATTTGTAAAATGGGCATCGAAGTACCTTATTCACCTGCTGAAAGTGAGACAGAGGTCCCTCCCTCTGTGGAAGTCTCTTTCAACAGTTTGATATCAACCCAGCCAGTTCCTTGCCCTGTCATTCCCACTGAAAAATATTTGATGTAAATGAAGACTCTTACAGTTCAAATTTGATTGATTAATGTTTTTTCATGCCCTATTGTATATCCCAACAATAGATTATTATAATACAAATAACCACACTATTGTGATAAATTAAGACTATGTTTATCTGAATCACCACCACTTGTTGAGGAAATAATGTCAGTGAACAGCTACATAGCCAAAGGTGGCTAAGCACAGCAGACACGACCCTTTGGTGGTGTGGTGCAGGGGTGTGATGCAGGCACTAGCCGGATGGCTGTAATACATACACTCTCAAGGACCCTTCCAACCACAGTCAATGAAGCTATTGCTAATCCTTAATACCATCCATTATTATAAGTATTATTAATATCAATGTACTTTTTTTTACTCAACGATGCCTCCTTGAAAAATATATTCTGGTAAATCAAGTCATATTTTACATTCAATTACTGTGATTCTGTTACTCCAAGGAAATGTACACTTAATCACTTTGAGAAGCAAAGAATATTATCGGTGTGAATAACCCCCTAATTTACTTATCATTAAAACCTATATTTTTGACCCATGTGATTCTTTTTCAAGAAGCATTTTCTTGAATTTATGAACAGACTTTACACTTCTAAAAGAGGGTAAAGTTATGAATTATGGAAGTTGAAGAAATGAGTTTTTTTTTTCAAATACTGTGACTTAGCCCATGGGAATTTACTTAATAGCTATAAATTTAAAAATACCTGTTTTATTATTCTCAATGTATTATTTCCAAGGTGTCATTGTCTTTGACCCATCACAAAAGTAAAGGGTTGAAACAATATTATTGGGGTCAGCGCTGTGGAAAAGCGGGTTAAAGCCCCAGCCTGCAGCACCAGCATCCCATATGGGCACGGGTTCAAGACCTGGCTGCTCCATTTCCAGTCCAGATCCATGCTAATGCACCTGGGAAAGCAACAGAGGATGGCCCAAATCCCTGAACCCCTGCACCCATGTGGGAGACCCAGAAGAAGGTCCTGGATCCTGGCTTTGGATGAACTCAGCTCCAGCTGTTGCAGCCATTTGGGGAGTGAACCAGTGGATACAAGACCTCTCTGTCTCTATCTCTATCTCTATCTCTATCTCTCTAACTCTGTATTTAAAATGAATAAAATGAATCTTTAAAAAAAGAAATAATATTGTTATTATAGCTAAAGTACTAGATCTGAAATCTCATGTAATTCAGCTGTCATAGATGGCCAATGTAAACTATGATTGTTGAGCAGGTACGGAATGTCCCTAACACTAACAGGAACATGATCCCCCTCAGTGTTGAAAACCAGCACAGCTGATCATGGCCAGATACTGTGCATGGCTTGGTGACCCTTACTTCTGCTTGCTTCCTTGAGTCCCACTGTTGACACTCCTCACTATTCTCGGCAACTTGTGTGAACTGAATCAATGGTCTCCCTTGTGCTCAGGCTTCCGGCGGGGGGGGGGGGGGGGGGGGATTGGGGGGAGGCTCCACCAATGGGAGGCCCAGATGATGAAATAAAAGGAGGAAATTAAAATATTTACTTATTCTATTGTCGAGCTCCCAGCATAGCAGCTCTACCATCAGCTGTATGCTTCACCTGAAGGTGCCAGTACTTGTGAAGGGTCTCTCTGGGTTCCAACAGCCACTTCTCCCCTGATCCATCCAGCTTGGTGGTGGAATGCCTCTCTGCTGAAGTAGCCCAGCAGTTCTCACAATGCTTTGTTGCTTTTCTTTAACCCCATCCATATATTTGCAAATAGTTCATTCATGAAATTTTCCTCAATTACCATCTTGAATATTCCATCTACTTCCTTCCAAAGTCCAGAATAATTCATTTCTTATATGAAAATGTATATATTTGACCAATATACATGAAATATCAGATACACCTTGCTGTAACCCTAGGGTCTATGATCAATAGTTCAGGTTTTATTTACAAATCCAGATCTTTGAACACAATGGGATAAGTCAAACTGGGAAAGGACCAGAAACAGCATCCACCAGATTAAACTGCAAGAGACTGCAAATCTGAGAATTAAAAAAAAAAAAAAAAAAAACCAGAATTGGGCTAAGAAGAATGACTACATTGTGAGGCAAAGCTGAAACTGAGTCCAACCTAGGATAAGAAGATAAAGAGCTATTAGTGTAAACGTCAAGTGTTGTCCCAATCTGGGCAGGGCAGTTGACCTGTTCCTGGTTGAACAAGGAGCATCCAAGAGTGCTGTTGGGAGACAAGTTCTGACGACTCAGTTCTGGGGAGGAATCTGCTCTAGTCTAGGGAAGCATAGTTGGAAAAAAAAAAAAAAAACGTGGAGAGAGTGCAATCTCGGGAAGACACATGAAAAAATGTTCAAGATCACTAGCAATCAGGGAAATGCAAATCAAAACCACAATGAGGTTCCACCTCACCCCAGTTAGAATGGCTCACATTCAGAAATCTACCAACAATAGATGTTGGAGAGGATGTGGGGAAAAAGGGACACTAACCCACTGTTGGTGGGAATGCAAACTGGTCAAGCCACTATGGAAGTCAGTCTGGAGATTCCTCAGAAACCTGAAGATAACCCTACCATACAACCCAGCCATCCCACTCCTTGGAATTTACCCAAAGGAAATTAAATTTGCAAACAAAAAAGCTGTCTGCACATTAATGTTTATTGCAGCTCAATTCACAATAGCTAAGACCTGGAACCAACCCAAATGTCCATCAACAGTAGACTGGATAAAGAAATTATGGGACATGTACTCTATAGAATACTATACAGCAGTCAAAAACAATGAAACCCGGTCATTTGCAACAAGATGGAGGAATCTGCAAAATATTATGCTGAGTGAATTAAGCCAGTCCCAAAGGGACAAATATCATATGTTCTCCCTGATCGGCGACAACTAACTGAGCAGCAAAGGGGAAACCTGTTGAAGTCAAATGGACACTATGAGAAACAGTGACTTGATCAGCTCTTGTCCTGACTGTTGATGTACAATGTAATACTTTATCCCTTTTAGTATTTTTTTTGTTCTAGTACTATTGGTTGAACTCTGTAATTAACACACAATTATTCTTATGTGTTCAAATTTTAACTGAAAAGTGATCCCTGTTAAATATAAGAGTGGAAATAAGAGAGGGAGGAGATGTACAATTTGGGACATGCTCAATCGGACTTGCCCCAAATGGTGGAGTTAGAAACGTGCCAGGGGATTCCAATACAATCCCATCAAGGTGGCATGTACCAGTGCCATCTCACTAGTCCAAGTGATCAATTTCAGTTCACAATTGATCACACTGATAGGTCTAAGAGTCAAAGGGATCACACAAACAAGACTAGCGTCTGCTAATACTAACTGAGAGAATAAAAAAGGGAGAGAACGATCCAACATGGGAAGCAGGATACACAGCAGACCCATAGAATGGCAGATGTCCTAAACAGCACTCTGGCCTCAGAATCAGCCCTTAAGGCATTCGGATCTGGCTGAAGAGCCCATGAGAGTATTTCAGGCATGGAAAGCCAAGACACTCTGGGAAAAAAAAAAAAACCCTAAATGAAAGATCTCTACGAGTGAGATCCCAGTGGAGAGAACGGGGCCATCAAAGAAGGAGGTACCTTTCTCTGAAGGGAGGAGAGAACTTCCACTTTGACTAAGACCCTGTCTGAATAAGATCGAAGTCAGCGAACTCAAAAACCTTCCATAGCCTTGGCAACTCATGACTAGAGCCTAGGGAGATTACTGATGCCATACAAGAGTGTCAAATTGTTAAGTCAACAACAGGAGTCACTGTGTACTTACTCATGTGGGATCTGTCCTTAATGTGTTGTCCAATGTGAAGTAATGCTATAACAAAGTACTGAAACAGTATTTTACACTTTGTGTTTCTCTGTGGGTGCAAAATGATAAAATCTTTACTTAATATATACTGAATCGATCTTCTGTATATCAAGATAATTGAAAATGAATCTTGATGTGAATGGAATGGGAGAGGGAGCTGGAGATGGAAGGGGTACAAGTGGGAGGGAAATTATGTGGGGGGAAGCCATTGTAATCCATAAACTGTACTTTGGAAATTTATATTTACTAAATAAAAGTTAAAAAAAATATATATATATAATGCAAAAAAATGGAATTCAAGAAATTGATTATAGGGTTACTTAGAAGTAATCAGAAGCAAATCCACAAAAAAGAAATTTGTACATAATATCAAAGAAAATTCTAATGAAATTGAGATTTTAGGGGTCAGCACTGTGGCATAGCAGGTAAAACTGCTGTTATCCCATATGGGCACCAGTTCGAGTCCCAGCTGCTCCACTTCTGATCCAGCTCTCTGCTATGGCCTGGGAAAGCAGTAGAAGAAGGTTCAGTTCCTTGGGTCCCTGCACCCACATGGGAGACCCAGAAGAGACTCCTGGCTCCTGGCTTCAGATTAATGCAGCTCTGACTATTGCAGCCATCTGAGGAGTGAACCAGAGGATGGAAGACCAATCTCCCTCTCTCTCTCTCTCTCTCGCTCTCGCTCTCTCTTGCTCTCTCTCTCTCTCTCTCTCTCTCTCTCTCTCTGCCTCTGCTTCTCTGTGATTCTGCCGTCAAATAAATAAACAAATCTTAAAAAAAAAAGAAACTGAGACTTTAAAGATTAATCAAAACAAAATATTGGAATCAGTGAGGCAGAAGAAAGAACACCCAAGTTAGAAGACAAATCTCTGGAAATTTACAGTTAGATCAAAAAAAAAAAGGAGAAATTAGAAAACTAAAAAACACTGTTGGAGATCTATGGGATATTGTCAAATGGCCCAACACACAGGTCTTAGGAGTTCCTGAAGGCATGGAAAGAGAGAATGAATTAGAAGGCCTTTTTAGTGAAGAGCTATTATGGAGAAAAAGCTGTCAACCCAGAATACTGTACCCTGAAAAGCTCTCATTTATGAATGAAGGTAAAATAGAGACCTTCCATAACAAACAGAAATTGAAAGAATTTGTCAGCACTCATCCAGCCTTACAAAAGATGCTTACAGATGTACTACACACAGAAACATGGTCATCACTATGAAAGAAAGTGATGGCAGAAAATCTCGCAGTAAAGGAACAAAGGAAATCCAAAGTAAACAATAGGAAGATTTATGGGAAAATGGCAGGGCAAAGTCTTTACTTATCAGTAGTCACCTTGAATGTAAATGACCTCAACTCTCCAATTAAAAGGTACAGACTTGGCTGAATGTATTAAAAAACATTTATATGCTGCCTATAAGAAACACATCTCACCAATAAAGATACATGCACTTTCACTGAAAGTAAAAGGATAAAAAAAGATATTCCATGTTGACAGAAACCAAAAAAAGCTGGTGTGGTCATCCTAATATCAGACAAAATAGACTAAAACACAAAAACTATTAAAAGAGATGAAGGCACTATGCAATTATTAAGGGATCAATTCAATAGGAAGATGTGACTATAATGGATGTATATGCACCTAATGAAAGGGTACCTGTCTATTTAAAAGCAATGATAGGGGATCTAAAGGGAGACAAAGACTCCCATACAATAGTAATGGGAGACTTCAATACCCCACTTTCAGCAATGGACAGATCAACCAGCAGAAAATCAGCAAGGAAACAACAGTTAATCAACACTGTAGACCAAATGGGCCTAACAGATGTCTACAGAACTTTTCACCCTATAGTTGCAGAATATACCTTCTTCCCAGCAGTGCATGAACTTTCTCTAGGATAGACCACAGACCAGGACATAAAGCAAGTCTCAGGGAATTCAAAGGAATCAAAATCATACCATGCATCTTCTCTGACCACAATGGAATGAAGCTAGAGATCAACAGCTCAAAAGTCTCTAGAGCATATGAGAACACATGGAGACTGAACAGTATGCTCCTGAATGAACAGTGGGTCATAGCTGAAATCAAAAGAGAACTAAAAAAAAACTGTTGAGGATGGGGCTGGCACTGTGGTGCAGGTTAAAGCTCTGGTCTGTAGTGCCAGCATCCCATATGGGTGCTGGTTCAAGTCCCAGCTGCTCCTTTTCCAATCTGGCTCTCTGCTATGGCCTGGGTAAGCAATAGAAGATGGCCCAAGTGCTTCAGCCCCTGCACTCATGTGGGAGACCTGGAACAAGCTCTAGGCTCCTGGCTTTGGATCGGCCCAGCTCTGGCCATGGCAGCCATTTGGAGAGTGAGCCAGCAAATGGAAGACCGACCTCTCTATCTGACTCTGCCTCTCAGTAACTCTGCCTTTCAAACAAATAAATAAATCTCTTAAAAATACTACTTGTTGGAATCTTTACTTAGTATAGAGTTAATCTTCTGTGTATAAAGTTAATTCAAAATAGATCTCAGTAAAAATTAAGAATGGGAATAGGAAAGGGAAGAGGAAGAAGGGTTGGAATGGTGGTGGGAGGGTGGGTACAGCAGGAAAAATCCATACCACTATGTTCCTAAAGTTGTATTTACGAAATGCACAAAGTTTGTATACCTTAAATAAGAAGATTTGGGGACAGCTCTGTGGCACAGCAGGTTAACACCCTAGCCTGAAGCACCAGCATCCCATATGGGCTCTGATTCATGACCTGGCTGCTCCTCTTCTAACCCAGCTCTCTGCTATGTACTAGGAAAGCAGTAGAAGATGGCCCAAGTGCTCGGGTCCCTGCACTTGGAGGAGACCCAGAAGAAGCTTCTGGCTCCTGACTTTGGATCAGCACAGCCCCAGCTGTTGCAGCCAATTGGGGAGTGAACCATCGGATGGAAGACCTCTCTCTCTCTCTCTCTCTCTGCCTCTCCTCTCTCTGTGTAACTCTGACTTTCAAATAAATAAATCTTTAAAAATAAATAAATAAATAAATAAATAAATAAATAAATAACTGGTTTCTGAGGGGAATAAAAAAAAACACCTTCCTAGAGCCAGTAATGAAGCCAAAATCTGGGGAAGGACTGGGCTTGAAAGGTGTGAAAGATGAGGGCTAATAAAGCCAGTTGCCAGGGTGAACAGGACTTTTGGGTGGGAATCACATGAAGGTGATTAAACACCATCCTACTTAATCCTATTCAGGGACCTCATTTGGGGTAAAATGGCCTATCTCATCAAAACATGGGAGTTTAAAAATAAAGGGGTGCTGGCGCTGTGGCACAGTGGGTTAACGCCCTGGCCCGTAGCGCAGGCATCCCATATGGGCGCCAGTTCGAGACCGAGCTGCTCCACTTCCAATCCAGCTCCCTGCTATGGCCTGGGAAAACAGAAGAAGATGGCCCAAGTCCTTGGGCCCCTGCACCCACGTGGGAGACCCAGAGGGAGGTCCTGGCTCCTGGCTTCGAATCGGCGCAACTCCAGCTGTTGCAGCCAATTGCAGAGTGAACCATCGAATGGAAGATTTCTCTCTCTCTCTCTCTCTGCCTCTCCTTCTCTCTGTGTAACTGTGTAACTCTGACTTTCAAATAAATAAATAAAGGTAGCTTTTTATGTGACCCAAAATTCATTATAATTTACTATGCACTAGTAACTGGCCTTACATGTGACTCCTTATTGTATCTACACAATAACCCCACAAGTTAGATACAGATTGAACATCTCTAATACAAAAATCTAAAATCCAAAACGCTCCAAAATCCAAAACTCTCTGAGCACTGACATGATGCTGCAAATGGCAAATTCCATGCCTGACCCCATGTGGCAATTCACAATCAAAACACAGGCCAGTAAAAATATTAAAAATATTGTATAAAATTACTTTCAGGCTATGTGTTTAAAGTGCATATAAAACATAAATGAATTTTGTGTTTGGCTTTGGCCTTATATGTCATTATGTGTATGAAAATATTCTAAAATCTGAAAAAAATTAAAATCTAAAACACTTCTTATCCCACACATTTCAGATAAGGCATCTCAACCTACACTAACTATTCCCTCTATTTTATGTGTAAGGAAACCAAGGCTTGGAGAAAATAAATCATTCTCCCACAGTCATATTAAAAGTTCACAGTGGAAGCTGGATTCAACCCCATGTGAATGCCACCCTCCCAACTACTAAAACATTGTCTCTATAGCATCATAGAAGAATCTAATGAAAACTGTGCAGATTAGTCATCATGGAGTAAATGGGAGTGAGTGGTGTGGTGTGTATATTAAGCTAGACAAATAACTGCATAGTTGTACACCCTTGGGGAGTTATGTTCTGCAGAGCACGCTCATGTGTTACTGTTAGAGGACAATTTCATTGTTTTCAGAGTGTGATGCTATCTTTCTGCAGGAGAGGTCTGCCTACCCTCTCCACAGTGTGAGCACCACCTGGCCCCTTCAGTGTGACATTCAACTCCCTTACTATGTAACAAATCCTTTAGGGTCCCAGTCAAGGTGAAGAGTAGGGCTGAAGGTGGGAGATATTATGTACCTTTGTAATGGAATTAGGTTGTCAAATGCTTTCAAGCCATTTTTAGCAGCAGAATCCTTCATAAATGCAATCTCACTCAGAACCTCAGTACATAAATTCATAAAATCAGAACTTCTCCAGTCTAAATTTTGGAAGCAGACCCAAAATATTGCCAGTTCAACTTTCTTCAAGTATTCTGGAATTCTAAATTAAAAATCACTTAGATTTTTACAGTTTTTTTAAAGCTTAATACAGTTTTACTGCATGATCCAGAAATTATCCTTTTAGATACTTAACCAAATGAGTTGAAAACAAGTCTGCAGGGGGCCGGCGATGTGGCGTAGTGGCTAAAGCCACTGCCTGCAGTGCCAGCATCCCATATGGGTGCCAGTTCTAGTCCCAGCTGCTCCTCTTCTGATCCAGCTCTCTGCTATGGCCTGGAAAGCAGTAGAAGATGGCCCAAGTGCTTGGGCCCCTGCACCTGCGTAGGAGACCCAGAAAGAAGCTTCTGGCTCCTGGCTTCGGATCAGCACAGTCCGGCCATTGCGGCCAATTGAGAAGTGAACCAGAGGATGGAAGACCTCTCTCTCTCTCTCTCTCTCTCTGTAACTCTAACTTTCAAATAAATAAATAAATCTTTAAAAAAAAAAAAGAAAAGAAAAGAAAAGAAAACAAGTCTGCAAAAAAATCTGCAAGTGGATGTTTATAGTAGTTTTATCCAGAATTGCCAACAGTTGGAGCAACCAAGATATCCTTCAATAGATAACTGGATAAACAGACTGTGGTACACATATCTGATGGAATAATACTCAACAATAAAAAAGGAAATGAACTATTAAGCCATCAAGAAACATGAAGAAACCTTAAATGCACATCACTAAGTGAAAGAAGCCAATCAGAAAGGCTGTGTACTGAATCATCCCAACTATTTGACATTCTATATGGAGAAGGCAAAATTAGACAATAAAACAAAAAACACCTAGAAGATAATGAAAAAGTCAGTGGTTGTCAGGTACTGGGTGGCAGGTGGGTGGGATGACGGATGGAACACAGAGGATGTGTAAGGCAAGGAAACTGATCTGTATGATACTGTAATGGAAGACACATGACATATATATTTATCAAAATGTACAACACTAGAGCAAACTGTGACATAGGCCGTGTAACTTAAAGATAACACACAGATATTGGTTCATTCTGATAAGAAATGTACCAGGGTTGGTGTTGTAGTATAGCAGGTGAAGTTGCTGCTTGCAGCACCAGCATCCCATATGGGCACCCGTTCAAGTCCTGGCTACTCCACTTCCAATCCAGCTCCCTGCTGGTACACCTGGGAAAGCAGCAGAAAAGGGTCCAAGTGCTTAGGTCCCTGTTACCCATGTGGGAGACCAAGAAAATGCTCTTAGCTTCCGTCTGTGTCCTGGCCCAGTGGATGAGGGAGTGGACTAGCAGATGGAAGACCTCTCTCTAACTCTGCCTTTCAAATAAATAAAATAAATCTTAAAAAAAATGTACCACCCCAATATAGTATGTTGATAGTGGTGGAAAATGAAGACAAGGGGAGAGAATATGACTCTATACTTTCTACTCAGTTTTTCTACAAACGTAAAAGTGTTCTAAAAAGTCTACTAGTGCTTTAAAAAGTACTGGTCTCAATAATACTGAATAGCTCAATAGACTTAAATACTAGTTGCTGAAAAGTCACTGATTCAGCATTAAACTTGGTTCATTTTGACAGAAGGCATCTCCGTGAGGACAGGTTGGTGCACTCCACTGATGTGCACAACAAAGAGCTTAGCCAGGCATCATATACATGTTAGGCAGAATAAAGGCCCCTCCAAACTGTCAGTGCCTAATCCCCTGAGACTGAGAAATGTTATCTTACATGGCAAAAGGGATTTTGCAGATGTGATCAAGATTAAAAGTCTTGAGATGAGGAGTTTTCCTGGATCATTCAAATAGGCAGTCTAACTCCAAGCCCTTAAAAACAGAAGACCATTCCCTAGTCAGTGAGAGGAAAGTATGACTGCAGAAGACGGGTCAAATGATGCAGCACTGTTGGCTTGGAAAATGAAGGAGGCAGGGCCATAAGACTAGGAATGCACACAGCCTCTAGCAGATGGAAAAGGCAAAGGAAAGAGTCTCCTCAGAGCCTCTAGAAAGGAATGCACCCTGGCCCGGGTACTTGGGACCCTGCCACCCACATGGAAGATCCAGATGGAGTTTCTACTCCTGGTTTGACTTGGCCCCCACCCCAGCCAATGTTGTGTCACCTGGGAAATGAAACAACAGATGGAAGACCATTTTCTCTCTGTGTCTCTCCCTCTCTCTTTGGGTCATTCTGCCTTTCAAACAAATAAATCTGTAAAAAAATAAAAATAAAAATAAAAATAAAGGAAGGTACTTCTTCCGATACCTTGATTTCAGTCCACTAAGACCCATGCCAAATTTTTGACCTACAGAATCATAACATAATAATGTGTACTGGTTTAAGCCAGTGAGTTTGCGATCATTTTTTAAGACACTAATGGTTTCATTACTTTAACTAAAATACTTGACAAGAGCAACTTACAAGGAAAGAAAGTTTATTTTATTTTGGCTTAGTTTGAGGCTCATAATTTAAGACTGAATAGCCCCACTGGTTTAGGCATCTGTTGAAGCTGGAGAATGGTAGGGGGACAATCACATAATGAGCCAGGAAGCACAGAGATTCGAGGAGGGCACTCTTCCTCTACTCTCTATGTGGTCTCTCTTTATAAAGCCATCATGACTCAATCATAGGACTCACTCCACTCTAGCAACCTAATCCAATCCAATCACTTTCCAAAAGTCACCACCTCCAAATACTGTCATTGGATCAGCCCCCACCCTAAACCATTGACCATTAACTAGAATCCATTAACCATTAATATCAGACTGTGGGGTTTAAACATCTGCATGAGGACCCAAATCTTGTCAATCCATAAGAAATAGGAAGTAATGCAATGCATATATGAACTGGAAACAAATCTTGGTCTATTGCCTTATCTTTCCAGCCTAATGTGAACCCTGCCCCAAGAAAGTATCTGGCTCTTCATCCACTAGTCAATGATCACCCTTTTTGTTTTTTTTTTTTTTTTGTATGTTCCTCTGTTCTTTATTGTTTCATTTAACTTCGAGCAATAATGAAATAAAAACTTTGTACAGAATTCTGAAATTTCAAAGAATTATAATGAAGGACAGAGAAATCTCCTGTTACTACTCTAACATGCTGCCTCTTTGGCAGTGTCTTTTTTTTTAACTTTTATTTAATGAATATAAATTTCCAAAGTACAGAATATTGATTACAATGGCTTCCCCCCCATAACGTCCCTCCAACCCACAACCCTCCCCTTATCCACTCCCTCTCCCCTTCCATTCATATCAAGATTCATTTTCGATTCTCTTTATATACAGAAGATCAGTTGAGCATACATTAAGTAAAGATTTCAACAGTTTGCTCCCACACAGAAACATAAAGTGAAAAATACTGTTTGAGTACTAGTTATAGCATTAAATCTCAATGTACAGCACACTAAGGACAAAGATCCTACATGAGGAGTAAGTGCACAGTGACTCCTGTTGTTGACTTAACAAATTGACACTCTTGTTTATGGCATCAGTAATCACCCTAGGCTCTTGTCATGAGCTGCCAAGGCTATGGAAGCCCCCTGAGTTCACTGACTCAATGATCACCCATTTTATCAGACATTTAGGCAGCATATTTTGGGGAGACATAATATATCAGAAGAGTTCATCAGGATATAGCTTTCAGAGTAATGTATAAGCAATTTCACCTAAAAGGAAAAAACATCGCTACCTCAACTCTTATTGTTTAAAAAAAAACAGTTTGATATACTGCTTTGGAGACAAACAGACTCTGAATTTCAACTCTGCTATTAGCTAGCCTGTGCTTTTAGACAAGTCGCTTAACCTTAGTTTCAGGGTCATTGACTAGGAAGTGAAAATAATCATATACAAAAACATGAAACATATATTGCATATGCAGAAAAAAGAATCCAAAATGCATATTAATTTCAATAAAAAAGCACCAGAAAAAATAAGTTGTTCTTTTGTTTTCAGTGGTGTTCACTGGACACAGGGTATACCAGTATCTCCAAGTGTGCCAGAGATGGCGGTGGGAGAACGGGAAGGTGAAGAGAAGTGGGTAAAAAGATTAGAAAAGCAGTCTATGATCTATCTACCCATGTAGTCTCCCACTTCAAAAGAATAAGAGAAAGCACTTACACGAGAAAACACAGTGATGTAGGATCAGGCCACTGAGCTGCAAACCCAAAAGCCTGCCCGCATCTAATGCTTGTGAAAAAGCTGCTTCTCTTGCTAATTCACCAGCCCCTGCATATTCAAGATGGTTTCTGTTTAAAATTCATTGATAAACAAAGCAAAGAGTCTCACAGCTGAACGGGATCAATACCCTGTATGCTCTGTAGGAGACAGAAATCTAACACGCCATTGTTCACAGTGCTGATTGCATTTCATCCTTCAATCCTGTCTTGGCAAGCAGCACGAATGCCCCTGGCCAGTTCACCTGCAGAGGATGCTTCATGACCTGGCCAAAGGTGGTTCCAACATGAAAAGCTGAGATCTCCTTTTTCCCTAAGAGATTTGTAAAACACTCTATCACTTCCTCTACCCTATCCCTGCAAAATTATACAAATCATTATACAACCACCAGACAGGTTCTCATGAATACCTAAAATGCAATGCTTTCTTTGAAATGTAGCAAAAACAGGCTTCCTCTCTCTGTGCAAAGTCAATGAGACACCAGCAGGATGAGGCATTTGTTTGTGCCTGTCTTATTCTGAGGATTATCACAGCACCAAAAGCAAGATAAATTTATTATCCAATCAAAAAGGAATTTGACAAGGTGGACATTGTGACACAGCAGATTAAGCTATACTTGCCATGCCACCATTCTATAAGAGCATGCTTGTTTGAGTCTCAGCTGACCCACTTCCAATCCAGCTTCCAGCTAATGCTCTTGGGAAGGCAGAAGGTGGTGCCTCAAGTCCTTGGACCCCTGCAACCCATGTGGGAGATGAGGATAGACTTCCTAGCTCCCAGCTCCAGCCTGGACCAGATCTGGCTGTTGTAGCCATTTGGGAAGTGAACCATCAGAGAGAAGATTCATTCATTCTCTGTCTGTCTCTCTCTCTCCCCGCCCCCCCCCCGACTCTGCCTTTCAAATAAATAAATAGATAGATAAATAATTAATCTTAAACAAAAAAAAGGAAAAAGGTATTTCCCTCTAAACAGAGACCTTAAAAGCTATGTTAATTCATATGATTCTGCTGTTAATCAAATCTTTATTGTAGCTCCTTTAGTGAGTTGAATTCTGAACTCAGGAATATCCTTCTGATATAATCTTATTGGTTGCAGATGGCTGCCTGAGTGATAGATTTTATTGTTGCAAAGAGTCGAGTTGAAGCTTGGTTTGGTTAGCAATGTATCAACAGAGACCAGACGTTATGGATCAAAAACAAGGTTTGAAGATAAAATCATGAAAGAGGGTTTTTTTGGGGGGAAGTCCAAAAGCTGGACCACAGACACTCCAAAAGAGAGAATTTAGGCTGAATAATGACGTCATTATCCCCAGAACACAGATTTTAAAAGTGATAATTTTAAATAGAAACTCTTCACTTGATGCATACAACAGCATCTGTTTGACAGAGAAAAATAGAGAAGGGGGCTCATTGCTTTAAAGCAGTGACTCTTAAATGTTTGGCCTCAGTACTCCCTTGCACTTTTATTTTTGTAAGATTTATTTATTTGAGAGGTAGAACTACAGACAGAGGGAGAGACAGAGAGAGACGTCTTCCATCCCAGGTCTTCCATCCACTGGTTCATTCCTCAAAGGCCACAATGGCCAAAGCTGGGCCAATCCAAAACCAGGAGCCAAGAGCTTCATCTGGGTCTCCAACGTGGGTACAAGGGTCCAAGCATTTGGGCCATCTTCCACTGCCATCCCAGACCATTAGTAGAAAGCTGGATTGGAAGAGAAACAGCTGAAACATGAACTGGTGCCCATATGGGATGCCGGCACTGCAGGCACAGGTTTAACCTACTATGCCACAACACGGGCCCCTCCCTTGCACTTAAAAAATATGGAGAGGGCCTTTGCGCGTCGTCGTCTTGGGCTGGCAGGTGGCGCCTGGACTCGCCCTCGCCGTCGCCCTCCTGGTCTGTGGTTGCGGAGCGCCTGGACCCCATCTTTGCAGGAGAGTGACTTCAGCAAGATGGCTGAGTAGAGCTGCCTGTCGCTCATGCCCTCTGCAGAAGGACTCGCCACAGAGAGTCCACGGCTGCATTCTGACTGTACGCTGCGTAGTGGCAGGGGAGCAAGTGAGAGCCCCCCGGAGCCCAGGAATCCAGCACAGCACCACAGAGAGGACAGCGAGGCCCCCGTTGCCTGTGGACAACCACACAGACGCTCCCAGCCCTCAGCACCCTTGACCGCAGCCTGGAGTTGGCGTGCCAGAGTTTTAGTGTCAGAGTACGAGTCCACGTCATCTACTCTCGTCGCTTGTGACCTCCGCTCCTATAGTTCTGTGCCATCTTGAAACTGGACCTGGTGCTGGAGTGCATCACCGCGCACAGTCCCACTTTGGAGACTCTGCTGTCATCCCCCCGCTCTCCCCCTGCACTCACACAAGTGGCTGCAGCACCGTGTGCCCTGCTACTCACCACCTAGGGCTAGCGGAACAACTGAAGAAGACACACACAAAGTGCAGCGCTGTGCCCACCCACGATCAAAGCTGACACATCACAGCAAATCGATACCTTTGTTTTTCTCTAGAGAAAGAAAATACCTGTAAAACTGGAAAAAATTACTGTTGCACTAGCACAGATACCAACGTAGAGACACCAGAAACATAAAACAGCAAGGAACCATGCCACCTTCAAGGCAGCACATTAAGCTTGTAACAGCGCCTCTCGAAGAAGAGGAAGTTAAAGAAATGTCTGACAGGGAATTCTGTGTACAAATCTTGAAGTTGCTCCGTGAGATAGAGGCGAATCTCAGTCAACAGCTTGAAGATATGAAAAAGTCGATTCATGATTTCAGTAACGTAGTCAGTGTGGGGAAAGATACCAAAGAAAAGAACCAACTGGAAGTCTTGCAGCCGAAGAACTCGGTGAACAAAGTAAATGCATTTGAGAGCTACAACAAGAGAATAGATCGTTTAGAAAGAAGGATTTCTAAAGTCGAAGATAGGTCTTCTGAATTAATCCAGTCAGGAAAAGACAAGGAAGAAACATTGAAAAAGTGTAAAGAAAGCCTGCAACACCTACAGGACACCATTAAGCAAACAAATATTCGCATTTTAGGCATTCCAGAGGGAGAAGAAATGGAGAAAGGCACAGAAAGCATCTTTTATGAAATAATAGCTGAAAACTTCCCAAGTCTTAGAAAAGACACAGACATCCAGATCCAGGAAGCTCAACGAACCCCAAGTAGACACGACCCCAAGAGGTCTTCTCCCAGGCACATTGTGATCATGCTGTCCAAAGTCAAAGACAAAGAGAGAATTCTTAAAGCTGCACGAGGAAAGCGCCAGGTCACGTACAAGGGGACTCCTGTTAGGCTGACGGCAGACTTCTCAGCAGAAACCTTGCAGGCCCGGAGAGAGTGGAATGATGTGTTCAGAGTGCTGAAAGGGAAGATCTACCAGCTGAGAATCATGTACCCAGCAAGCCTTCAGACACGAAGGGGAAGTCAGGTCCTTCTCAGATAAGCAGAAACTAAGGGAATTCATCACCACTAGGCCAGCCTTGCAGGAAGCACTCCAGGAAGTCCTACATCTAGAGGCAGTACAGTAACTGCCCTCAGGAAAGCCCACCGAAGTGTACAGTCATTAGTAGAGTAGATACACAGATGAGCCAGAAAGCGATTAAACAAACACAAAGTTTGACAGTAAGAGAGGAAGAGATTGACAGGACACACAAGACAGCCAGAAGACACTGGACAGAATGACGGAAGTATGTTGTTACTATTAGTAATAACCTTAAATGTAAATGGGTCCAGCTCCCAGAAGAGTATAGACTGGATGAGACCCAAAATTCAGCTTTGTGCTGCCTATGAGAAACTTACTTCATAAACATTAAATAATGAAAAAAGGACTGGTTCACAAAGGTGGTAACCATTGTGAGCACATATATACACTACTGTAAATCAAACTCTGTTACATTTAGAGGAAGGGAGAGGCTGCTCAACAATAGAAGCTGGGGACCTCAGCACACACGTGTCAACGGACAGGTCATCCAGACAGCAGTGAAAGAGACAGACTTAGCGTCTGTGGAATGCTGCCCCCAGCTGCACATACATTCCTGCCTCCAGCTTGCACCCTACATTAGACCAACACCAAACAAGGACCAACAGATTTTTAAAAACTGAAATCATTGAACCACATGCTCATGCCAGATTAGTGGATCCCTTATCAATAGTGACTGAGAGTGCTGCCCAGAGCAACGAAGTGAGAAATAAAGGCATCCAGTTTGGAAAGGAGGAAGCCAAATTGTCCCTGTTTGCAGTCGACATGATCCTACATACAGGAAAACAAAACCTCCACCAAAAAAAGCCCAAAATTACAAAACAAAGACCCGTCAACTGACGAGATTTCAGTGAAAATGCCCGGTACAAGATCAGCTTGCAAAAATTAGTAACATTTCAATGAAGAAAGCAGTCCCATTAAAACAACAGCAGCAAAAACTGAAAAATAACTCGGACTAAATTGGAACAAAGGGGTGGAAGAGATCAGTAAGACCTGGAAAGCTATCCCGTGGTCATGGGTTTGAAGAACTAATGTTTTTGAATGTCCATACTACTAAAATTAGTCTACAGTCAGTGCAGTCCCTGTCACAATACCATGACATTCTTCACAGAAACAGAATGGAGAAAATACTTCCAAGCTGTCCAGCTGCTGAGATGAAAGAACTCAACCCAACACCCACCCCACCCAAATCCAATTTAAAAAGTGGGCAAATGATCTGAGTAGCCATGTCTGAAGAGAAAATACACAATTGGGCAGCAAGTATCTGAAATCATCAGGGAAAGGGAAATTAAAGCCACAGTGAAATACTATCACACCTGTTCGTATGGCTAAAGAACAAAAAAGACTCAGATTCTGGTGAAGATGTAGAGAAAGGGGAGCTCTCCTACACCATTGATGGGAATGTTAATCAGTGCAGCCCTGTGGGAAACTGGAGTTTCCTCAGAAATCTAGAACCAGAACTGCTGTATGGTCCAACAGTCCCACTGTGGGTTTTTATATCCAAAATAAAGGAAGCCGGAATGTCCAAGAGATGCCTGCACTCCTGTGTTTATTGTTGCACTGCTCACACAGGGTGTGGAGTCGACCTGGGTGCTCCGTTGGTGGATGAGTGGATAAAAATCATGTGGTTACCTCTATGCAGTGGAATAGTACTCAGCCATAAAAAAGGATGTAGTCTTGTCGTTTGCAGCAGCAGAAATGAGGCAGGAGGACATTGTGTCAGCACAGAAAGAAAACTACTGCATATTCTCACTTCAGTGTGAAAGCTTAGAAAGCTGATCTCAGAAGAACAGGGATCACCAGAGGCTGGGAGGAGGAGCATGGGCCATGGGTGCCTGGGTATAGCTGGGTGGGAGGGGTAACTTGGTGGGTGACTCACTGAACAGTAATTGTATGTCTCAGAGTAGCTAATGGGATTCTGCATGTTCCCAACACGAGTGATCAGCATTTGAGGTGACGGGTATGCTAATGAACCTGATCCTTACATGTTGTGTACATGCACTGGAGTACCGCACTGGACCCCATGTGGATGTATGTATGTGTCAGTTATGAATAAATACACGTCAGTGTCAAAAAAAAATGGAGAACCCAAATACTATCATTTATGTGAAGTATAACTATTCATGCTTACCACATGAGAAATTAAAACTGAGAAATGTGTAAAATGTCTTGATTCATTTTAAAATTATAATAAGCCCACTATTTATTATTATATATAATATGTAGTTTCATCAAATTACTACATTTTCTAAAACCAATCAAAACTTGTCCAGCGAATGTCACTGTTTTGCATCTTTGCAAATTCTTTAAATGTGTGGCTTAACAGAAACCAGCCAGATTCTCACACCTGCTCCTTGCAAAATCTGTTTGTATCACATGTCATATAAACTGGACAACTCCACTGCACACCATGACACAATGGGAGTTAGAAAGACAGATGATGTCTTCATGTTATTATGGAAACATTTCCAAGCTTACACATGCCCTAAAAGGGTCTTGGGGATCCCTAGGCTCCCCAGCCCACACTGGGGAAACCACTGCCTTATAGTCACATTTAGTATATGACTACAAACACAACTGTGTGTGTAAGGGAGTGTGTGGGTATAAAAACTGAGGCCCAGTGCAAATACAGAATGGAAGTTCAGAGAATCCTTAACACTGCGCCAAGCAAAGTTGATTTTTAAGCCTTTCTATTCCAAATGTTACTATTTACCCTAATCGGGCATTGTGCTAATTTGCCCCAGCAATTCAACTAAACCACCATTATCTCCTGCATGCCTTAGACATGCTCTGTGCCCTCCCTGTCCTTGTCTGCCAATTAACCAAGCACTTTAGCCAGCAGTGAGCAAAATGAGCCAGAGCAGTAGCAGCCCAGACAATGAGTCGCTGCTGCTTAAGAAAACCATTTAGAATGGTGGGTGAGGGCAGTCCAGACTTTCTCAGTTCTGTCTCATAGCTCAACATCAGTTACTTTGGTGTGTATTTCAAACACACAAACCAAAGTGTCACATCCCAAAGTGACCACTGATGTGAGTCAGTTCACACATCAGCCACCCCTCCACAAAGCACCAGGAACGTGCAGGTTGGTGGGGTGAGAGCACTTCAGCCTCCAGGAGTACAAAAATGCAGATCTGAAACACGCTTTCTCCAACACCTAGGAAGGCATTTCTCATGCAAAGTTTTGCTAACACTATAGAAAGGGTGTTGAAAATGTCTTGGGCTGAATATTTACAAAAAAATATTACAGTTTATCGAAAACTATCATCTCATACACATCAACTGAGCTATCCCTTTGTTCCAGGTCCTAGGTATTTGCTGTCTTCATCAAAAAAGCACTCAGTTGAGGACTCCAGATACCAGGGATCTGATGCCTAGGCTACTTGTCATTAATTGTACATCCCTGGTCAAATTACCTCACCTCCCCAAGCCTGAGTTTCTACACAGGTGCTGTGGTTTGGATAAGTTGAATTTTGATCCCCCAAGGGAACATGCGTTGCGGTATTAAGTGATGGAAACTTCATCCGACTGCAGAGTTTACAGGTGGAGCTTTTGGGAGGTGAGGAGAACTAGGCAAGGTCATCAGGATAGAACTCCAGGATCCAACACCAGTGGCTGTGTTAGAAGAGAGGGAGGGGGCCAGCGCCGTGGCTCACTTGGCTAATCCTTTACCTGCGGCACCAGCAGCCCGGGGTTCTAGTCCCGGTTGGAGCGCTGGGTACTAGTCCTGGTTGCTCCCCTTCCAGTCCAGCTCTCTGCTGTGGCCCAGGAGGACAGCAGAGGATGGCCCAAGGGCTTGGGTCCCTGCACCCGCATGGGAGACCAGGAAGAAGCACCCGGCTCCTGGCTTCGGATTGGCGCAGCGCCACTGTAGCAGCCATTAGGGGAGTGAACCAATGGAAGGAAGACCTTTCTCTCTGTCTCTCTCTCACTGTCTATAACTCTACCTGTCAAATAAAAAAAAAAAAAAGAAGAAGAAGAAGAGAGAGAGAGACCAGAACAGAGACACACACTCATTCCCCATCTCTTGCCATGTGATGCCCTGAACCATTTCAGGACCCTGCCAACAAGAAAACCATCACCAGATGTGGCCCTTGAACCTGTAGAACTGTGAGCTAAATGACCCTCTTTGCGTTGGAAAGTTACCCAGACTCAGGCATTTCATTATAGTAATGCAAAACAGATTCTAGTATGCAGTAGGTAAAAATGGGGCCATCCAAACAAATGAATTCTAATGACCTTCCCAATTCAGAATTCCATGACCCTAAAGGCTGGATAAACAATGAACAAGCACAAAAGCAGAGAAAAAGACATGCTTACATATGTGAAGAAGAATGTGCAGCAAATTTCTCTAACCACAGGGCTCTTTCCACAGTGTAATGGAGGTGCTCCCAAATGATGCAGACGCCATCTAGAAACATGTGCCCCACCTCCACGGAGGAGGGCTGCTTTCTAGGGATTCTGCCCTTCACTTCTCAAGATCTCATTATTCCCAAGGCTCCAGACGGAACACACAAAGCCCCCAGTGATGCCGAGCATATGGCCTGGCTCAAGAAGCGCTCTCTGCACTGAGAAATAGGATGTGTCACAGTGACAAAAACACCTGGTTGCAACCAGGATTCTCAATGGACTTCTCCTTATCCTTGAAACACACGAGCACAGCTAATGTGAATGCTCAACGTGAGAATGGGAGCAGTCGAGACCACATCCCCCTGCGCGACAGCTCTGCCACATGCTCACATGCGCTATCAAATTGCTTGCAGCTCGCACTGAGTAATGAATATGCCTGCCTCAGCCTATCACCAAGCCTACAGCAGTCTGCCTGGGGAACTGGGAGAGATGTTAGAGGTTTGCAGGCCAAGCACAAAATTGAAGACAAGCTTGAATTAATAATTTGCTTATTTCTATACATGTGCTTCAAAATAAAGTGCAAATTGAATAAGGTAATAACAGAGCTGGGGGGAAAAGCCTCCTCTTGCAAACCGCTGACACTTCAACTTCATTATCTCTTACCACCGTGAATGTGATTTGCAAATGTGCTCTCCCTAAGTCATCATGTGACAACGTCTTCAGGAGAAGCCAAAAATGGATGGAAAACAATTCCATGGAGCTGCAGGGGGAAAAAAAAAATTAAACCTCTCATTTTAAGCTGATTTTTTTTTTCAGACCACTGTTTCTTAAAATTGGGCTCCATGGATCTCTGCACCTGAATCACCTGAGACTTCTTGGAACAACGAGCAGGTTTCATGCATTGTCCATTCCAGGTTGCTTCCCTTTTCCTACATAGACACACAAATCTCTACCATGTTCTCACCAATCACAACTGCATCCATACCTCTGGAACGGTGGTTTTTGAGCTGTCATTTTCCAGCATATTTGCTCCTGTATGTTTTGCCTAAATGTGGATCCATTTCCCTTTGTGTTTTTCATCATTGTCTCTGTTAGTCCCACCCTTATCCTTGCAGAAGAATGAAATTACGTACATTTGAGTTCAACATCTTCACCCATCTAATTCATCAGAGCTGTTTTCTGTGGTCTTAGGACATCAGGAAAGAAAATATTGAAACAGAAGTAGGAAGATGGGTAAACACACAAACCCATATACAGCCATACCCAATTGAGTTTCAATTCAAATTTTTAAAAAATGTACCTTTATTATGTATATTTTTTTGACAGGCAGAGTGGACAGTGAGAGAGAGAGAGACAGAGAGAAAGGTCTTCCTTTGCCGTTGGTTCACCTTCCAATGGCCGCCGCGGCCGGCGTGCTGTGGCCGGCGCACCGCGCTGATCCGATGGCAGGAGCCAGGTACTTATCCTGGTCTCCCATGGGGTGCAGGGCCCAAGGACTTGGGCCATCCTCCACTGCATTCCCTGGCCACAGCAGAAAGCTGGCCTGGAAGAGGGGCAACCGGGACAGAATCCGGCGCCCCGACCAGGACTAGAACCCGGTGTGCCAGCGCCGCAAGGCAGAGGATTAGCCTAGTGAGCCGCGGCGCAGGCCTATTATGTATATTTAAAGTATGTAATTAACATATAGTAGTTAAGCATACTCATGGGGTAAAGTGTGACACTGAATGTACAACATGCTTTGACAGGTTCAAAATATTAAAGAAACCACATCCTAAACAAACCCCAAGGATAAACAAATCGAAGGCTTACCCTATTTCCTAGCTCCCCTGGAAGAGTCCAGCGGAAATGGTGTGGAGCCTCTGAGAATCCTCCTACCCCAACATGTGATGGAGAGAGCCACACAGAGATCACCTGAAAAGTGCACAAAACTCTCTCCTTCACACATGCTTCTTCTTAGCAAACATGCTTTCTCTCTTCCTCTTGCTCCCAATCCCTTCCCCTGATCACTTTTTCTCAGTCCTCCTCACAGTAGAGCCTGGTGCAGCTCTACTCTATGCACGCCCCCAGAGCACCTGCCACTCTGCATAAAAACTGCCTAACAATTTGTCTATAAATTCACTAAAATATAAAAATCTTTTACATAGGAACTCTAGAGTGGTGGGTTTTGCACTCCGAATCCTCTGTCCACTACCTGGCATATAACACAAATACACTCTCAGGTAAATGAATGAGTAGGCTTAAACCACCCTGAACTGCTATCCAGAGAATAGAAAAGGAGGCAGGGACCAGCACTGTGCCGTAGTGAGCAAAGCCGCCACCTGCAATGCCAGCATCTCATATGGGTGCTGGTTTGAATCCCAGCTGCTCCACTTCCAATCCAGATCTCTGCTGATGGCCTGGGAAAGCAGAAGAAGATGCCTCAATTCTTTGGGCCCCTGTACCTGCGTGGAAGATCCAGAGGAAGTTCCTGGCTCCTACCTTCAGATCAGCACGGCTCTGGCTGTTGTGGCCATTTGGGGAGTTAACCATTGGATGGAAGACCTCTCTCTCTCTCTCTTTCTCTCTCTCTCCTTCCCTCTGCCTCTGTAACTCTCTCTCACTAATAAATAAAATAAATCTTACAAAAAAATAAAGGGAGACAAGCAGAGTAAATGAGGATTATGGATCTAGAGATTATCAAATGTGTCAGATCTTCCACATCTGGGTTAGTAGTTTGCACACAAACACGGTATATAACTTACAAAAGCCGAAATCAATCAATACCTCTTTTCTGGCTTTAGTTTGGCCCAGCCCAGCTGGTGCAGACATGTGGGGAGTGAACCAAAGGATGGAAGGTCTCTTGATATAACTCTCTCCTCTCCCTCTCCTCTCCTCTCCTTCTCTCTCTCTCTCTCTTTTCTCTCTCTCTCTCTCTCTCTCTCTCTCTCTCTCTCTCTCTCTCTCTTGACTTTCAAATAAATAATCTTTTTGGTCATGGGTATTATTAACACTGCTTCCACAGGTCAGCATCCAAAGCCAGAGAAATAGAAAATCACCATTGCACACTTTCATTATCAATAACCACTAAGACACAAAAGATTAGTCTATTGAAGTTAATAATCACTGTTTCTCTCAAGCTAGTCTAAATATCCCTCAGCAATTACAATCCGTGACAACCCAAACAAAGATATCTCTGAGGGTACTCATCTTACATTGCCTTTTTTTTTTAAATTTTTTGACAGGCAGAGTGGACAGTGAGAGAGAGAGACAGAGAGAAAGGTCTTCCTTTGCCGTTGGTTCACCCTCCAAAGCCGCCGCGGCCGGCGCACTGCTGCCGGCGCATCGTGCTGATCCGAAGACCAGGAGCCAGGTGCTTCTCCCAGTCTCCCATTCGGGTGCAGGGCCCAAGCACTTGGGCCATCCTCCACTGCACTCCCAGGCCACAGCAGAGAGTTGGCCTGGAAGAGGGGCAACCGGGACAGAATCTGGCGCCCCGACCGGGACTAGAACCCGGGGTGCCGGCGCCGCAGGTGGAGGATTAGCTTATTGAGCTGCGGCGCCGGCCTACACTGCCTTTTATCTTCAAGTACAAGGACCAGGAACGGACAAGGATGGGAAGACAGCAGAGCAAGGTCAATCTGAACACATTGCTTTTTTCTCCTTTGCAGGGGCCCCCCTCCCATAACTAGAAACTAAAAGTTGACAGAGAAGAGACTGTATGAGGTTTCAATATCAAAGGAGTTTCAGTATCAGAGTACCATTCGGGTTCCAGCTACTCTGATTCCAATCCAGCATCCTGGGAGGCAACAGATGATGATGGCTCAAGTACTTGAGGCCTTGCCACCAATGCTGGAGACCCAGACACCTGGATGGAAATTCCTGGTTCCTGGTTTCAACTTGGCTGTTATGGTCATTTGATGAGTAAAAAAGGAATCTAAGACATCTTTCTCTCTCCTTTCTCTCTCTCTCTCTCTCTCTCTCTCAGGAAAAATAACTCTTTTTTTAAAAAAGAAGGAGAAGGAAAAACAACAACACAGAACTTCATATGGATGATGACATGTTACAAATTCTGAACAGAACCAATGTCAAGTTCCCTGAAGAAGTGAAGTAAAAGAAACAAAACATCTCCACTTGGAGGTTTCAGGGCCATCTGAATCCCCACATATGAGAGTACTTGAAAAAGTTCACAAAAAGTAGAATTAAAAGATAAATTTATTTTGATGCAAAAAATTTGAAATTTATGGGGCCAGCATTATGATGCCATATGGGCACCGGTTCGTGTTCCAGCTGCCCCATTTCCAATCTAGCTCCCTGCTAATGACCTGGAAAAGCAGCAGAGGATTGCCTAAGTGTTCGGGCCCCTGCACCCACAAGGGAGATCTGAATGAAACTCCTGGCTCCTCACCTTGCGGCGCTGGCACACCGGGTTCTAGTCCCGGTTGGGGTGCCGGATTCTGTCCCGGTTGCCCCTCTTCCAGGCCAGCTCTCTGCTATGGCCAGGGAGTGCAGTGGAGGATGGCCCAGGTGCTTGGGCCCTGCACCCCATGGGAGACCAGGAAAAAAAGCACCTGGATCCTGGCTCCTGCCATCGGATCAGCGCGGTGCGCCGGCTGCAGCGGCGGCCATTGGAGGGTGATCCAACGGCAAAAGGAAGACCTTTCTCTCTCTGTCTCTCTCACTGTCCACTCTGCCTGTCCAAAAAAAAAAAAAAAAAAAAAGAAACTCCTGGCTCCTGACTTCAGCCTGGCCCAGCCCTGGTCGATTGGTAAGTGAATCGGCAGATGGAAGACCTCTTCCCCTCTACCTCCCGTAACTCTGAACTTCAAATAAATAAATAAATAAAATCTTTTTTGAAAATTGAAAGTTATGCATACTAGAGATTTCAAATATTCATGGAGATGCATGTTGCTCATGGATTTCAAAACTTTTTGCACCAGTGCCGGTGCTGTGCATAGTAGGTTAAGCCTCCACCTGTTGACACCAGCATCTATATGGGTAACGGTTCAATTCTTGGCTGCTCCACTTCCAATCCAGCTCCCTGCTGGTGCTCCTGGGAAAGCAGCGGAGGATCACCAGGTCCATTTGCTCTTGCACCCCCATGGGAGACCTGAAGGAAGATCTTGGCTCCTGGCTTCAGATCAGCCCAGCTCCAGCCACTGCGGCCATTTGGAGAGTAAACCAGCAGATGAAAGATATCTATTTCTATGTCTGTCTCTCTCTCTGTAACTCTGCATTTCAAATAAGTAAGTAAATATTTTTTAAAAATTTGTATCAAAGTGGCGGGACTGAGTCGCGGAAGCCGAGCCGCGGGACTGAGCTGCGCAAGCTGCAGGGTCTGCGCGCAAGTGCTCGAAGGGGAGTGCAACAGCAGGGAGACTTGGGACGTCCAGGGCTCCGAGTCCACACATCGGCGCTGGAAGGGGAGCAGACCTGCGTGGAGAGCGTGGGAGCCCACAGTTCGGGACATCAGTGGCAGACTCAACACACCAGCGCTGGAACGCGAGGTGAGCCGAACCTCAATAACCCGAGACACCGGCAGGCAAGCGGAGAGAGGAGACTAGAGGGAACGACCCCCGGGGCGGGGGGGACTTCACCAAGCTAACTGGAAGAGAGAGAGAGGGGAAAAAAAAAAAAAAAAAAAGGTGACTGGTACGGACACGGGTTTCTCTCTCTCCGCTCACCTCTCAAGGGCGAGCAAGACTAAGAGCAGGCGCCATCTTGGACATACGTCATAAGCAGAGCGACCTCAGGTCTGCACCGGCCCTGAGCCTAGCAGTAAAACCTGACTCTGGGTGGGGCGAATTAACAGGAGATTAGGACTTAGTAAATTTATGGTGCTACTGAACTGAGACTGTGAAAAAAGAGACGGTGGGGGAGAGAACTCACGGAATTCACGTGAGCACTCTCCAGAGACGCTACAATTCCGTAACTTTGGCAACCCAGTGGGAGACTGAAGGAGAATTTCAGCCCACTCTAAGGGCCGAACAGATTCCCTGTGTGGTCCTTGGGAAAGAGCTTCTGATCTCTGGCTCCTGTGGGTATATCACTTGCCTGCTAACTACCTCCAACTTTGTTCAGCTGTGCAGAATAACTTCCCTTTTGAATCAAAAAGAGAGAGAGAGAGAGAGAGAGAGGTTTACCACTCCTAACCTGGGAGTGTCACCTTTGGCACACCAAACAGAGCTCTCAGGCCACACCCATCTCAAGCCCTAAGGCTCCATCAAAAACAGATAGTCCACTTAATCTAGAGTCATAGTATAACAAGAAAAAGCACCACAGTGAAGAAACCAAATATCTCCAATATGACAAATAACAAACGCAAAAACCAAGGTAATAAAAACAAGGAAGTCACCATGAAGCCCTCAAATGAAAAAGACACCCCAATTCAAGATTATGAGGATGATGACATAGAAGAAATGCAAGAAGCAGATCTCAAAAAATTGATAAGAACATTAAGAAGTTCTCAAAAACAAATTCTTGAACTACAGAAATCCTTAATGGACAAGATAGAAAATCTCTCTCGTGAAAATGAAATATTAAGGAGGAATCAAAATGAAACGAAACAACTAGTACAACAGGAAACTGGGATAGTGACTGAAGTGAAGAATTCAATAGATCAAATGAAAAACACAATAGAGAGCCTTACAAACAGAATGGGAGAAGCAGAAGAGAGAATATCGGACTTAGAAGACAGAGAACAGGAAAGGATACAGTCAGACCAAAGAAAAGACGAGGAAATTAGAAATCTAAAACATATTGTCAGGAATCTTCAGGATACTATTAAAAAACCCAACATTCGGGTTCTAGGAGTTCCTGAAGGCATGGAGAGGGAGAAAGGATTAGAAGGCCTTTTTAGTGAGATATTAGCAGAAAATTTCCCCAGGTTTGGAGAAGGACAGAGAAATCCTAGTACAGGAAGCTCACAGAACCCCTAATAAACACGACCAAAAGAGACCCTCACCACGGCACGTTGTAATTAAACTCTCCACAGTGAAACATAAAGAAAAGATCCTAAAATGTGCAAGAGAGAAACGTCAGATTACTCTCAGAGGATCTCCAATCAGACTCACAGCTGACTTCTCATCAGAAACTCTACAAGCTAGGAGGGAATGGCGAGATATAGCCCAGGTACTAAGAGAGAACAACTGCCAGCCCAGAATATTATATCCTGCAAAGCTATCATTTGTGAATGAAGGTGAAATAAAGACTTTTCATAACAAACAGAAATTGAAAGAATTTGTTGCCACTCGTCCAGCCCTGCAAAAGGTGCTTAAAGATGTGTTACACACAGAAACAAAGAAACACGGTCATCAATATGAAAGAAGGTAAAGGAAGGAAACCAAGGAAGGAAAGCTCACAGCAAAAGATCACAGGGAATTCAAAGCATATATTAGAACTTATCTTTGGCAAATGGCAGGGCAAAGTTACCACTTATCATTAGTCACATTGAACGTGAATGGCCTGAACTGTCCAGTTAAAAGACACCGTTTGGCTGATTGGGTTAAAAAACAAAACCCATCCATTTGCTGCTTACAAGAAACACATCTTTCCAACAAAGATCCATACAGACTGAAAGTGAAAGGCTGGAAAAAGATATACCATGCCAACAGAAATGAAAAAAGAGCAGGCATAGCCATCTTAATATCAGACACCATAAACTTTACCACAAAAACCGTTAAGAGAGACAAAGAGGGACACTACATAATGATTAAGGGATCAATTCAACAGGAAGATATAACAATTATCAATGTATATGCACCTAACTACAGGGCACCGGTTTATCTAAAAGATTTGTTAACGGACTTAAAGGGAGACTTAGACCCCAATACAATAGTACTGGGGGACTTCAATACTCCACTCTCAGAAATAGACAGATCAATAGGACAGAAGATCAACAAGGATACAGTAGATTTAAACGACACTATAGCCCAAATGGATCTAACAGATATATACAGAACTTTCAATCCTACAGCTAAAGATTATACATTCTTCTCAGCAGTACATGGAACCTTCTCTAGGATTGACCACATACTAGGCCATAAAGCAAGTCTCAGCAAATTCAAAAGAATTAGAATCATACCATGCAGCTTCTCAGACCATAAAGGAATGAAGTTGGAAATGAACAACTCAGGAATCCCTAGAGCATACGCAAACACATGGAGATTGAACAACATGCTCCTGAATGAACAATGGGTCATAGAAGAAATCAAAAGAGAAATCAAAAACTTTCTGGAAGTAAATGAGGATAACAGCACAACATACCAAAACTTATGGGACGCAGCAAAAGCAGTGTTAAGAGGAAAGTTTATATCAATAGGTGCCTACATCAAGAAATTGGAAAGGCACCAAATAGATGAGCTTTCTATTCACCTCAAGGATCTAGAAAACCTACAGCAAACCAGACCCAAATCTAGTAGGAGAAGAGAAATAATTAAAATCAGAGAAGAAATCAACAGGATTGAATCAAGAAAAACATTACAAAAAATCAGCCAAACGAGGAGCTGGTTTTTTGAAAAAATAAACAAAATTGACACCCCATTGGCCCAACTAACTAAAAAAAGAAGAGAAAAGACCCAAATCAATAAAATCAGAGATGAAAAAGGAAATGTAACAACAGACACCACAGAAATAAAAAGAATCATCAGAAATTACTACAAGGACTTGTATGGCAGCAAACAGGGAAACCTATCAGAAATGGATAGATTCCTGGACACATGCAACCTACCTAAATTGAACCAGGAAGACATCGAAAACCTAAACAGACCCATAACTGAGACAGAAATTGAAACAGTAATAAAGGCCCTCCCAACAAAGAAAAGCCCAGGACCAGATGGATTCACTGCTGAATTCTACCAGACATTTAAAGAAGAACTAACTCCAATTCTTCTCAAACTATTCAGAACAATTGAAGAAGAGGGAATCCTCCCAAATTCTTTCTATGAAGCCAGCATCACCTTAATTCCTAAGCCAGGAAAAGATGCAGCACTGAAAGAGAATTACAGACCAATATCCCTGATGAACATAGATGCAAAAATCCTCAATAAAATTCTCGCCAATAGAATGCAACAACACATCAGAAAGATCATCCACCCAGACCAAGTGGGATTTATCCCTGGTATGCAGGGATGGTTTAATGTGCGCAAGACAATCAATGTGATACACCACATTAACAGACTGCAGAAGAAAAACCATATGATTCTCTCAATAGATGCCGAGAAAGCATTTGATAAAATACAACACCCGTTCATGATGAAAACTCTAAGCAAACTGGGTTTGGAAGGAACATTCCTCAATACAATCAAAGCAATCTATGAAAAACCCACAGCCAACATCCTATTGAATGGGGAAAAGTTGGAAGCATTTCCACTGAGATCTGGCACCAGGCAGGGATGTCCACTCTCACCACTGCTATTCAATATAGTTCTGGAGGTTCTAGCCAGAGCTATTAGGCAAGAAAAAGAAATTAAAGGGATACAAATTGGGAAGGAAGAACTCAAACTATCCCTCTTTGCAGATGACATGATTCTTTATTTAGGGGACCCAAAGAACTCTACCAAGAGACTATTGGAACTCATAGAAGAGTTTGGCAAAGTAGCAGGGTATAAAATCAATGCACAAAAATCAACAGCCTTTGTATACACAGACAATGCCATGGCTGAGGAAGAACTTCTAAGATCAATCCCATTCACAATAGCTACAAAAACAATCAAATACCTTGGAATAAACTTAACCAAGGACGTTAAAGATCTCTATGATGAAAATTACAAAACCTTAAAGAAAGAAATAGAAGAGGATACCAAGAAATGGAAAAATCTTCCATGCTCATGGATTGGAAGAATCAATATCATCAAAATGTCCATTCTCCCAAAAGCAATTTATAGATTCAATGCAATACCAATCAAGATACCGAAGACCTTCTTCTCAGATCTGGAAAAATTGGTGCTGAAATTTATATGGAGGCACAAGAGACCTCGAATAGCTAAAGCAATCTTGTACAACAAAAACAAAGCCGGAGGCATCACAATACCAGATTTCAGGACATACTACAGGGCAGTTGTAATCAAAACAGCATGGTACTGGTACAGAAACAGATGGATAGACCAATGGAACAGAATTGAAACACCAGAAATCAACCCAAACATCTACAGCCAACTTATATTTGATCAAGGATCTAAAACTAATTCCTGGAGCAAGGACAGTCTATTCAATAAATGGTGCTGGGAAAATTGGATTTCCACGTGCAGAATCATGAAGCAAGACCCCTACCTTACACCTTACACAAAAATCCACTCAACATGGATTAAAGACCTAAATCTACGACCTGACACCATCAAGTTACTAGAGAACACTGGAGAAACCCTTCAAGATATTGGCACAGGCAAAGAGTTTCTGGAAAAGACCCGGGAGGCACAGGCAGTCAAACCCAAAATTAACTATTGGGATTGCATCAAATTGAGAAGTTTCTGTACTGCAAAAGAAACAGTCAGGAGAGTGAAGAGACAACCGTCAGAATGGGAAAAAATATTTGCAAACTATGCAACAGATAAAGGGTTAATAACCAGAATCTACAAAGAGATCAAGAAACTCCACAAAAACAAAACCAACAACCCAATTAAGAGATGGGCCAAGGACCTCAATAGACATTTTTCAAAAGAGGAAATCCAAATGGCCAACAGGCACATGAAAAAATGTTCAAGGTCATTAGCAATCAGAGAAATGCAAATCAAAACCACAATGAGGTTCCACCTCACCCCGGTTAGAATGGCTCACATTCAGAAATCTACCAACAACAGATGCTGGCGAGGATGTGGGGAAAAAGGGACACTAACCCACTGTTGGTGGGAATGCAAACTGGTCAAGCCACTATGGAAGTCAGTCTGGAGATTCCTCAGAAACCTGAAGATAACCCTACCGTTCGACCCAGCCATCCCACTCCTTGGAATTTACCCAAAGGAATTTAAATTGGCAAACAAAAAAGCGGTCTGCAGCCTAATGTTTATTGCAGCTCAATTCACAATAGCTAAGACCTGGAACCAACCTAAATGCCCATCAACGGTAGACTGGATAAAGAAATTATGGGATATGTACTCTTTAGAATACTATACCGCAGTAAGAAACAACGAAATCCAGTCATTTGCAACAAAATGGAGGAATCTGGAACACATCATGCTGAGTGAAATAAGCCAGTCCCAAAGGGACAAATACCATATGTTCTCCCTGATCGGTGACAACTGACTGAACACCAAAAAGGAAACCTGTTGAAGTGAAAGGGACACTATGGGAAATGGTGACTTGATCAGCATAGCCCTGACTGTTAATGAACAACTTAATACATTATCCCTCTTAGTAGTTTTTTTGTCTGTTCTACTTAATATGACTGGTTTAATTCTGTAATTAATACACAGTTATTCTTAAGTGTTGAAATTTAACTGAAATGTGATCCCTGTTAAACATAAGAGTAGGAATAAGAGAGGGAAGAGATATATAATTTGGGACATGCTCAAGCTGACTTGCCCCAAATGGTAGAGTTAGAAACATACCAGGGGACTCCAATTTAATCCCATCAAGGTGGCATGTACCAATGCCATCTCACTAGTCCAAGTGATCAATTTCAGTTCGCAATTGATCATAATGAAAGGACTAAGAGTCAAAGGGAGCACATAAGCAAGTCTAGTACCTGCTAACACTAACCGATAGAATAAATAAAGGGGAGAGTGATCCAACATGGGAAGTGAGATACTCAGCAGACTCATAGAATGGCAGATGCCCTAAATAGCACTCTAGCCTCAGAATCAGCCCTAAAGGCATTCAGATCTGGCTGAAAAGCCCATGAGAGTATTTCAGGCATGGAAAGCCAAGACACTCTGGCAAAAGATCTCTGTGAGTGAGATCTCAGTGGAAAGAACAGGTCTTCAAAGAAGGAGGTACCTTTCTCTGAAGGGAGGAGAGAACCTCCACTTTGACTATGACCTTGTCTAAACAAGATAAGAGTCGGAGAACTCAAGGGGCTTCCATAGCCTTGGAAACTCATGACTGGAGCATAGGGAGATTACTGATGCCATAGACAGGAGTGTCAATTGGTAAAGTCAACAACAGGAGTCACTGAGCACTTACTCCTCATGTAGGATCTCTGTCCTTAATGTGCTGTGCATTGAGATTTAATGCTATAACGAGTACTCAAATAATATATTTCACTTTGTGTTTCTATGGGGGTGCAAACTGTTGAAATCTTTACTTAATGCATACTAAACTGATCCTCTGTAAAAAAAAAAAAAAAAAGAAAAAAAAGAAAAGAAAAGAAAAGAAACTATCAACTCCCAACTTGACTCTCACTGGGATTAAACATGACAATAGGTCTGATCTGATTTCATCATCATTAAAAAAATCATCTATTATTTTTCACTTTATGTTTCTGTGTGGGAGCAAACTGTTGAAATCCTTACTTAATGTATACTAAGCTGATCTTCTGTATATTAAGATAATCGAAAATGAATCTTGATGTGAATGGAAGGGGAGAGGGAGTGGGAAAGGGGAGGGTTGTGGGTGGGAGGGACGGTATGGGGGGGAAGCCATAGTAATCCATTATTCGTACTTTGGAAACGTATATTCATTAAATAAAAGTTAAAAAAAAAATTTGTATCAAAGTAAACTTATCTTATAATTCAATTTTTTTTTGACAGGCAGAGTGGACAGTGAGAGAGAGAGAGACAGAGAAAGGTCTTCTTTGCCGTTGGTTCACCCTCCAATGGCAGCCGCGGCCGGCGCGCTGCGGCCGGCGCACCGCGCTGATCCGATGGCAGGAGCCAGGAGCCAGGTGCTTTTCCTGGTCTCCCATGGGGTGCAGGGCCCGAGCACCTGGGCCATCCTCCACTGTACTCCCGGGCCACAGCAGAGAGCTGGCCTAGAAGAGGGGCAACCGGGACAGAATCCGGCGCCCCAACCGGGACTAGAACCCGGTGTGCCGGCGCCGCTAGGCGGAGGATTAGCCTAGTGAGCCGCGGCGCCGGCCCTTATAATTCAATTATTTACAATAACTTTCTGAAGTACCCTTGTATAAAGCTAAATTATTTTTTTAAGATTTATTTATTTATTTATTTAAAAGTCAGAATTACTGAGAGAGAGAAGGAGAGGCAGAGAAAGATAGAGAGTGAGTGAGAGTGAGAGAGAGAGAAAGAGAGGTCTTCCATCCACTGGTTCACTCCCCAGATGGCCACAAGAGCCAGAGCTGTGCCAATCCAAAGCCAGGAGCCAGGAGCTTCTTCCAAGTCTCCCATGTGGGTGCAGGGGCCCAAGGACTTTGGCTATCTTCTACTGCTTTCCTGGGCCATAGCAGAGAGCTAGATCAGAAGTGGAGCAGCCGGAACTCAAACTGGTGTCCATATGGGATTCAGCACTGCAGGTGGAGGCTTTACCCCCTACGCCACAGTGCCAGCCCCCAAAGCTGAATTCTTACTCCTTCCTTTCAAATCTGCTTTTCCTCTAGTGTTCATTACCATAGTCATTTGCACTAGTATTCATTCTGTTCTATAAACTAGAAACTTGGAATTTATTCTCACCTTTTTATTAACTTGACTTTGCCTATCACCATTCCTTAAAATCTAATCAAGACCAATTGATTCTACCTTCTAATATTTCCCTTCACTTCCATCGCCAGTACCTTATTCCATTATTATCTACTGCCCACATTCTATGTTACTCAGGCTAAATAAAGTTTGCTACTTCAACAAAGCAGCTCAAAATCTAGATAATTTAACAAAATAAAATCTATTTCTCCACTCAACAAGAGTTCAGTGAAAGTTGTCAGGGAGACTCCCACTACAAGCAGTTGTTCAGGGAGCTATTTATCTCAACCCTATGGTTTTGCCATCTTCTAGGACTTTTAAGTTCTCTACAGAGACAACTGCTTCCTTCTAACTGATGAGGGAAGAGGGGAGAATGTGGAGGGCTGGCATGCATGGAAATGGTCAACATCACATCCACTCTCATTCTCTTGTGCAGGATTCCATTATGAAGTCTCACCGAACTGTGAAAAGACTGGAGAATCTAACTCTAACTCTGGGCCAGGAGCAAAAGAGAAACATGGTTATTGGTTAGCATCACGTTTTTTGCTCACAAGTCACATCTGCTGTTGTCCTAACCACCATTGTCCAAGCCATTCTCCGTACAGCAGACAGATGGGAAAAAATTAGGGTCACATCACTCGTAGGCTTAGAACCTTTCAAGAGCTTCTATTGTTCTCTGATAAACACCAAAATTATTTTCATAGATTATCAGTCAGGGCTTCATCAGACAGGAAGAACCATCATGATAAAGAAAAAATGGTTTATTAGAGAAAGTAGATCCCATACAATTGTAAGGGTTGATGTAACAGTCTATTTTGGTCATTGCCTCCTCTAATTCTTAGTCCAGAATTATCATAGATCAACAGACTGAAGATCAGAAAGCAAGCTGGATGTGGACAAGAGCAAGGTGAAACTAAAACTCACGAAGATGAACGAGGATCCACGAAGACAACTGAAAATTGTGAGAACTGAAACCCACGTCTGTGTCTCCCCATCTTTGACCACTACCTTAGCCATGGAACTGCACACGCTTTTGTGTCAAGGCTTGAAGAACCTGAAGGAGATCTGGTGGGAGCTGGAGGAACAGCAGATCCAGGTGCCATTCTAAGCCAATGAAATGAGCGATTGGATCTTAGCATCCCGGGCTGCCCTGCACCAATGCTCAGAGCATGAAAACTGTGGCTGCCGCTTTGCTTCTAACCTTACATATCTCTCACAAAATGTCTGTTATGTCCTACACCCACCCAGAACCACACAAGAGAGAATTTAGGGGAACATGGTACAGCTCAACTAAGTGGACCAAGTTCAGTGCCACTACACATGACCTGTATAAGCAGGCATGATTTATCCCCTGCCCACTTACCCAGCCTCATCTGAGTGCATTTCCCTTTTTCCATTCTTTAAAAGTCACTCCTGGGGCTGGCGCTGTGGTGTAGCAGGTAAAGCCGCCGCATGCAGTGCCAGCATCTCATATGGCCGCCAGTTCGAGTCCCAGCTGCTCCTCTTCCATTCCACCTCTCTGTTATGGCCTGGGAAAACAGTGGAAGATGGCCCAAGTGCTTGGGCCCCTGAATCTCCATGGGAGACCCAGAAGACGCTCCTGGCTCCTGGCTTCAGATCAGCACAACTCCAGCTGTTGTGGCCATCTGAGAAGTGATCCAACAGATGAAAGATCTCCATCGCGCTCTCTCTCTCTCTCTCTCTCTCTCTCCCTCTGCCTCTCTGTAACTCTGCCTTTCAAATAAAATAAATAATAAAAAGTCACTCCCCCAGAAAGAATTCCTTGACCAAAATATTCTTTAAAATATTCAGTATACTTTTAATCCCTTGCTCAAAGTCTAGCTTTAATAGTAGACTACAACTCCAATACGGAAGGAAGCATTTGTCCAGATGCACTGCCACATCATAGCCTGGAACATGGTACCTACTACATGGAAGGCATTCAACAAATATCTGATGAAGAAACACCAATTGGAGTATCAGTGGACTCCAAATAAGCTACATGAGATTGATACTCCCACCGCTTTCTCGTCAAAGAATCTCTAAAGCAGGAAAGTCAGCCACCTGAACGAAAATTCATTCCAAAGTCTGACATTCATTTTTGTTGTACCTCACCTAAATCTTTAATGCTTCTTAAACTGCCCAATGAAGTTCTCATTTAAGACATATAGGCCACTAAATTACTATATATTAGCAGCAGGGAAGATAAGGAATTCTTTCTTTTGGAGATTTATTAGAAATAGTACACAGCTAACATGTCTACATTATATTAGAACCACCTGCCCAAAAGCAGGAGATGGCTTCTATGACCCTTTAGGGAAATTCCAGTTCAATGAGCCTATCAAAGTTATTTTACTAGCACGGCTGTGTAAGATTAATCATCTTTGTGAATTCTTAATTGCCGTCTTCGACACCCCCCAGAGAGTAATCATACACCATGGCAGAATTCATGCTCCTTTTTCATTCCTCCATGAGGAAGGGGAGAGCAGAAAGACACAGCAGTTTACTACCATTCTCTTCAATTCATTCGAGAAATAATTACAGGTGTTTCCTACAGGGCTAAGTGCTTGGAATACAATGACTAAAGGGACTGAGTCTGTGAAAAAAAGGCAGGTAAATAGAAAAGGTCAATATTTCTTCAGAGGGACTCAAAGACAGTCAACACTATCTTGAAAAAGCAAAAACAAATAAGTGACCAAATATTATAGGAAATAGTAAATATTAGCTAAGTGTTAAGCACTGATATAATCACTTTACATGAACAAATACATTTATTCCTCCTAACAACTTAGCAGGGTAGGTAGGTTTTTTATTCTCCTTTTTTATGTGTGAAAAAATTGAGCCACAGAGAAGCAAAGTAACTTACCCAAGGCCATACACAGGTCTCCAGAGCCGGCTGCTTAACCACAGTGCTGTCCTGCCTCAACCTATCTCCCTGCTCCCTTCCATGGCCCCTTCATAGCTATTAGGTCTAATGATTACAAACGGAGTTATTTGGGGATCTGATGACTCATTTTAAAACATAATTAATAATTAGCATTTTAATTAAAATGGCATTTAAAATCTATGGAGGGATCAAATTTATAAAATATTTCATGTTTAATACCAATACTTCCATATTATCAAAAACTGAACCTAAATTATTACCCTGAAAGAAGTCCCACCTTTGAGCATTTCCCATCTTTAGCAGTATCTGTGCTTCTTCCTTTATCCAGGCCTCAGTGACGCTGTGACTCTCCATTACCCACCCACAAGTCAGCACACCGTACAGGTGCAAAGGCACAAAAAGTCATCAAACAACTTAGCCAAATACAGTAAAACTGTTCCAATTCTTCTCCATCAATCCTGAGATTTCCTCAGCTCAGGCCTAGCTCAAAAGGGAACTACACCCCGATTTAAGAAAAGTCTACACAGAAAAATGTGATTCTATTCATTCTACTGGGAGATATAAGAAACATAAAAGTCATTTCCTGTGTTGTTTCATATTTAATTGGCTCAGAGTCAGAGTGTAGACTGCTGTTAAGGCACTTCCATTACAATGTCCAGCATATTCTCTCCGGGCCTGGCTCCTGTTGGGCCACACTGGGGCAGCAGGAAAGTCTTCTTGGAGGAAACTGGGTTTGAAGAACACGACATGGTGAGTCCTTCTGAGAATCCTAGTAAGCTGTATGACTGACGTGTACAGTAGCAGGTAGGACACATGAGGAGGATGAGACAGGGCAGCTGAGGGGATGAGTCTAAGGATGGAAGTAGTAGGTAAGATACTCAGAGTACATGGACTTTGCTCCGAGGGCACCAATTCTCCAAAGATAACTGCTACAGGACACCCAGCAGGGAGAATCACAAGACACACTGGCAATGGTAGGATAGAGAGCAAAGAATTCCATTCCCTGGAATTGTATGGTTATCCAGCACTGGGGAAACAGCCCTGTTGACTTATTATCTCTTCATCCCAGTCCCAGCAGGAAGAAAGAACTGACTGAAGAAAGATGTTCATGGCCTCTAATAATAATAGATCAAATTAAAAATAAATGGGAGAAAAGGTCTTCTTTGGTTTTTCCTTCTCTTTAGCTATGATCATAGAACATACATGAACCTAAGTCAGGTTCCAATGTTGACAGCAAAACACAGTCAAATTTACAACTTCCAAAAGAGATTGTATGGGGAAAGATTGATGAAAAGTTGAAATGGACCCATGAGAATTTAAGAGATTTCTAAATATTTTTGCAAAGGGATAGCCTGAAAGGGAGTCCAATTGATAGCCATAACACAGCAGAAACACTCAATGATCTATATCAGGGACTTTAAAATATGCACAGGAGGACATAGAAATTAATCCTCAAAGCCATGGCGTGGCCTCTCTTCATGATGCCATGCTCACAGATACCACAGGAAAAGAGTGCATGGATTAAGAGCAGCTTATGATCCTTTTTCTCCTAACATTTGATCATAGAAGTTTTTTATGGTACTTTACAGTACATAGTAGTTAAACTGAACAAATATTATGGCCACCATAAAATACATTCTTATCACTAGAGCATAAATCAGTAATTGCTACATTGTAAGGGAGTTTCCCCCACAAGTCAAGGGACATTGCTAACATCGGCTGGGGGAGCAGTTTAAAGGAAAAGCCACAGAATCAAATATCATTTACAAGCAAAAAGACCACAAAATTAAAACCTATTCTCTGCAGGGCTGCATTGCTGTCTTTCCTGCCTTTACCACAAGCTCTGTCCTCTCTGGTCAATCACGAAAAAGCCACCTAAACAAAACCTATTAATAAGGACTCCTGTGAAAGACTGAGTTGCCATAAAAGTTGGAATGCTTTGGAGCTTGGCAGCAGCAACTCCATTCAGCCCGGTGCACATGTTTCCAATTACAAACCAAAGATTTCTATCAGGGCAAGGGTGAGTTGCTCCACATTGCCGGCACAGAAACTCTCTGAGAGGAGAAGGTCTACAGTGCATAGGGTTGGACTTCTTGGGGAGAAAAATGGGCCATTCCCCTCCAGATGGGGGGTGGGAGGGGGAGGCTAGACTCAGGTAAAAATAAAACTCTTTTGTTCCCTTGGTTTTCATTCCTTGGTTTTTGCATCTTCTTGAAAGAGTGAAATCAAAGTTGCATATCTTAACAATCTAGCAGGTCCTTCTTTATAGAACCTTAGGAATGCAGCAAGCTCTGGAAAAAGCAGAGCCTCAGGGATAAATAAGGTAGCTCTGAGAGCCCTTTGAGGAACTTCTAAGGAAAATGGAATCAGAGTGCTGCCCCTTCTGGTTGATTTAAAGCCAAATAAACTTAGGAGTTTACAAGATTATTACCCTTTTCATTTTGAGAGGCAGAGGGACAGGGAGAACTCCCATTGCTGGTTCATTCCCCCAAATGCCCACAACAGCCATGACTGGACCAGGGCCAAAGCCAGGAACCCAGGAAACTCAACCCAGGTCTCCCACATGGTGGTGGGGACCCAACTACTTCAGCCTTCACCAACTGCCTCGCTGGGTTGGCATTAGCAGAAATCTGGAATCAGGGCCAGAGCAAGGAAACAAGCCCAGCTACTCCAACATGGGATGTGGACATATTAACTGCCATTTAGCCGGCACCGCGGCTCAATAGGCTAATCCTCCACCTGCGGCGCCGGCACCCAGGGTTCTAGTCCCAGTCAGGGCGACGGATTCTGTCCTGGTTGCCCCTCTTCCAGGCCAACTCTCTGCTATGGCCTGGGAGTGCAGTGGAGATGGCCCAAGTCCTTGGGCCCTGCACCCACATGGGAGACCAGGAGAAGCACCTAGCTCCTGGCTTCAGATCGGTGCAGCGTGCTGGCCACAACGCGCTGGCCATAGCGGCCACTTGGGGGCTGAACCAACGGAAGGAAGACCTTTCTCTCTGCCTCTCTCTCTCTCACTGTCTAACTCTGCCTGTCAAAAAATAAATAAATAAATAATGGCAGACACACAGGTGTAATGCTACCATTTTCCCTCTGCTGTTGAGTCAGGACAAAACTACTACTCCATTAAGAAAAAAATTTTCATAACCACCATGCCTCTACTTTTTTAACTAAGCACTTGAGTTACATAAGGTGTTTATTTCTAAAGGAGAAGGGACAAAATGTTGCTCTTGCCCTTAGCTATGGTAACTCATTCTGTTCTGGCAATACTGCTCTATACCAATTTTTTTTAAAGATTTGTTTATTTATTTGAAAGTCAGAGTTACACAGAGAGAGAAGGAGAGGCAGAGAGAGAGAGAGGTCTTCCATCCACTGGTTCACTCCCCAATTGGACGCAACAATCAGAGGTGTGCCTATCTGAAGCCAGGAGCCAGGAACTTCTTCTGGGTCTCCCACGTGGGTGCAGGGGCTCAAGGACTTGGGCCATCTTCTACTGCTTTCCCAGGTTATAGCAGAGAGCTGGATCGGAAGTGGAGCAGCCGGGACTTGAACTGGCACCCATATGGATTCCGGCCCCCACTCTATACTAATTTTAACTCTTGCTTACAAAAGTCAGTTCCCCCTCAACACCCTTTTTTTTTTTTTTTTAGAGGCAGAGAAAGACCTAGACAAAGGGAGTCCCCATGCTCGGGGTTACTCCCCAAATGCCTGCAACAGCCAGGGCTGGGCCAGGCCAAAGCCAGCAGCTGAAAACTAAGTCCAGGTCTCCCACATGGGTGATAGGGACCCAACTACTTGAGCCATCACCTACTGCTTCCCTGGGTCCACATTAGCAGGAAGCTGGAATTAGTAGCAGAGCCAGGACTGAATCAATGCACTCAGATATGGTCATGAGCATCCTAACTACCCTCTTAATTGCTAAACCAAACACCTGCTCCCAAGTGTTCCAATTCTTCTAAAAATGTGGACACACTTACTTTCACAAAAGACCCATCCATAATCAGCAAGTTGGAAACAAATCTGTTCATTTGTGATTTCTTCTTTTAAATTATGGTTAAGATCCCTGCATCCCACATTGGAGTTCCTAGGTTCAATTCCAGGCTTGGCTCCTGACTCCAGCTTCCTGCAATGCAGAAAAGGTGATGACTGAATATTTGGGTCCCTGCCACCCACTTAACAGACCTGAACTGAGTTCTTTTTGGTTCCTTGCTTTGGCCCAGCCCCAGTCATTGCCAGTGTTTGAAGGAGTGAGACAGCGGATGGAAACCCCCTTTCTATCTGTCTGTCTCTATCTCTACCTCTCAAATAAAATAAAAATTTTCTGCTGGTGTTATGGCACAGCCAGTTAGGCTACCACATGTGATGTTAGAGAGCTGTTTCAAGTCCCAGATGCTGTTTCAAGACACAACTTCCTTCTAATGAACCTAGGAAGGCAGCAGAGGATGATCCAAGTGCTTAGGGCCCCTGCCACCACCCAGTGGGGAGACACTGATGAAGTTCCTGGCTTCTGGCTTTGGCCTGGCCCAACTGTGGCTGTTGCAGCCATTTGAGTAGGAACCAGTGGATGGAAGATCTCATCTCTTCTCCCTTTCTCCCTTTCTCTCTCTCTCTCTTTCTCCCCCTCTCCTTCTTTCCAATAAATAAGTAAATAAGCCTTTAAAATATTTTCTTTTAAAAATTGCAGTTGCTTTTTTATTTGCCTTTCATTTTTACCTCTTAAAACCTGATACACCGATCACACCTGTGTGCCCCAAACAACCAATATGTTGTCTTGTCTTACTGCGTTTACTGGCTACACTAGAGAGGGCACTGACTCTAGCTCTTAAACTTGATAAGTGCATCTTGCTCACAAAAGAAACAGGCATTGTCTCGAATAATACACCTAAGTGGAAATGTGAATCCACTTTCAAGTTTGAAAGTTTCTATTTACATCAATAGTAATACATTCAGCCTTACCCAAATGAAGGGAGTGGGCACAAGAACTAAAGTTGGGAAGTTCCCCTGAGGCTGTTGACAACTCACCTTCCACACAATTCCCAAAAGAAACACTACTTCTCTGGACATCAGCCCCACCTTCCCATGCTACCCACTGGCAAGAGTCTCCCACCCAACATAGAGTTAACAATGTACAACATATTTTCACTGCCCCAATTAATGCAGAAAAAAAAGGCTAAATCATTCTTAGGGCAATCTGCAAGAGGAACTCACAACAACCTTGTAAAGCGTGCCTGTCTTGGATTTTTATACCAACTGCTGTGTAAATTAACAAAAACCACAGCCCCACCATCAAGGAAAATGAAGGTTTTCCTCACAGATCATCAGAAAAGTCACCCCTAGAAGCCTAAATAACATCATGCTTGTTTCTTTAGACAAGAAAATGCCAAAGTTTTTCTTTTGCTGTCAGCAAATGATGAATACATGTGGTACCGATTATTTAATACCACTAGACCACCAGGGAAGAAGATTTAGGTGAACTGCGGCAGAACCATGCCATTTATTTTTATTACCATGCATTAAAAATTACGTTTACAGATAATTGTTTTTCTCCTTCCAATAAAGCAAGACTTAAAAAAATCCAGAAGAATATTTAATAATACTGGACCACCAGGGAGGAATTTTTAAGGTTGATTTTTCTATTGAAAAATTAGATTTGCTCTTTTAAAATTTCCAATTATTTTTAAGTACAATTTGTGAAGAAATTATTTTAAATCCAGGCAGGCTGGTGAGTTTGCTGCTGGGGGAGTGTCTCCCAGATTGAGCTCCTCCTTTACAAGGATGAGTCCCTCACCAAGCGGCCCTTCCCTGTCACCAGCTTTAAAATACTCAGGCAACAATCCGCAAGCTCGACAGGGCTGCTCCACCACATGTTCTCGTAGGAGTCCACAGCAATCAGCTTCTAAACTACCCACACAAAATGAACTCTGCATTTTTTTTTCTAGCAAGTTTGTGAGAAAAAATGCCATTTACCAATTTCTTATAAAAAGAAAACGAGAAGCAAAAGGAAGAGGAGAAGCAGGGACAAGGACAAGAAAGGGACCAAAAAGAGAAAACTCAGAAAGAAACGAAGCATCATACATAGTTGAAATGATGCTCTCTCTCAACTTCAGCTGGTATGCTTCCAATTGAGAGGAGTAACTCCACCCACTTTCTTTACCCCTTCTTTGCCCCCTTTCTTCTTCTCTTTTCATCTTTTTAATATCTTTTCTCTATCTCTCTCATATTTATTTCCTCTTCACACCTCTCTCTCTCTCTCTCTCTCTTTCTCTCTCTCTCTCTCTCTCCATCCCTGCCTAGCTTCCTCCCTCACTCTCTCATTCCGCCTCCAGAATGCACTGTCCAAAGTTAAAGAAGAGGATGGACATTTGGTGCACCTGTGAAAATGCTGGTTGGGGCCAGCGCCACAGCTCACTAGGCTAATCCTCCGCCTTGCGGCGCCAGCACACCGGTCAGGGCGCCGGATTCTGTCCCGGTTGCCCCTCTTCCAGGCCAGCTCTCTGCTGTGGCCTGGGAGTGTAGTGGAGGATGGCCCAAGTGCTTAGGCCCTGCACCCCATGGGAGACCAGGAGAAGCACCTGGCTCCTGCCTTCGGATCAGCGCAGTGCGCCAGCCGCGGTGGCCATTGGAGGGTGAACCAACGGCAAAGGAAGACCTCTCTGTCTCTCTCTCTCACTGTCCACTCTGCCTGTCAAAAAAAAAAAAAATGCTGGTTGGAACATCTGCATCACAAGTCACAGTGGCTTAGAGTCCCAGCTCCACTCCCAATCCCAGCTGCCTGCTGATGCACACCCTAGGAGGCAGCAGGTGATGGCTCAAGTACTTGAGTCTCTGTCACCAACATGTAAGACTATAATTGAATTCCTGGCTTCCAAATTCAGCCTGGCCCAGCCCCAGCCATTGCAGACATTTGAAGAGTAAACCAGAGGATGAGTTCTCTAATAAACAAATTTAGATATTTTTTAATCAGTGAACAAAGATGAGGAAGTCTTCCAAGCTCATCTTTCATTATTACTGGAATCCCTTCCTCAGCATCCCACATGCCAGGTAATCATATCAAAGATGAGCTCATTCCCCCCATGGCAGGCCACTGCACTGCGAGACACCCTCACCCCTAAGCTGAGAGAAGTTCCTTGTCTCCCTGTGATTCTCAATCAGGTCCTACTACTGCTCTTGGAAGCAAAGAGAAATTGTTCTCAGGGTAGGACTGCCAATCTACCTGCCAAAACCATGCACAGATTTTCAATTTGTTTTGCTCCAAAATAAACATCTTAATTCCTTCTTTCTGTAAGTTTTTGACGTGCCCTCACATGTACTTCTCTGTTTTTGAAATAACTGCATATGGCAAAAATAGTCCCTGTTTTTAGGGGCTGTAATCAGTCAGGGGGTAGAAGGAATCATACATACACACACACACACTCTCTTCAAGTCTGATTTTCAGAAAGGAAACCTTCCTGATTGGTTCAGTAGGAGAGGCCAGAGCCAGGTGCAGGAAAAAATACCAACTCATTAAAAACTGCCTTTGAAGGATGCGCATTTAGCACAGCAATTAAGACACTGCTTGGGATGCCCCCATTCCATATTAGAGTGCTTGCTTCAAGCCCCAGTTCCAGCCTTCTGCTAATGCAGACCCTGGGAGACAGCAGTGATGGCTCAAATAATTGGGTTCCTGCCACCCATGTGGGAGCCCCAGATTGAGTTCCTGGCTTTCCAGTTTTGGGGAGTGAACCAAAGAATGAGATCTCTCTTTCTCTCTTGATCTCTCTCTCTCCCCCCCGCCATGTTTGTCTCTTCTGTCAAACAAGTAAATAAATTTTTTAAACTGCCTTTGGTTCTTTCCACTTCCTCTCCAATTCCATGACTGTACTGTCCACGAAAACATCTCAATTTTATTAATTAATTTCCTCAAATGTCAGTCAAATGACCTCATTTTTATGGAGTCTGACACTTACACACTGCTTGTTCACATGATGATTTTCAGGGATGCACTGCCACTGTGACTCAGTGTTGTTAGAGAAATACCAACATGCCTACATGTAAGCCCGAAAATCCTTTCTGTGCCAGAAATTGTGTTTGTCTTGAACATCCCTACGGTGCATCTTTGCGGTAAACCACAGGATTTGGGTACAGGTTCCTTTGATTTTAGGACTGGTCTCACTACAACATAAAGTTTGCTTGCTGTGCTCAGTTCCTTCTAAAGTTAAAAAAAAAAGCACAGGCTGGCTGGAGACGGATTTGGGTCAGGACTGATTGCAATTGAGCTTGTTCTCTCAGTGTGCAGGCTCTAGCTGGCAGGAGCATCAAGTGACACGGCCAGGCTCTGGGAAGACCTCGAGCACAGACTTAATATGCACCCCAGGAAACGAGGATCTCCTCCCGACTTCAAAACACTTAGTCTCTTCTGTGAACATAAAGCCAAAAATAATCTGGCTGTATCATTTCTACCATACAAAGCAAGTACCAGCCATTTGACTGCAGCTAAGCTATTCTTCTGGAACATGTTTGCCTTTGGAGTTCACTCCCCTGGCTCATAGGCAGATGTCCTGGAGTTCTGTGGGCCTCCTAGCAGAGGTTCAGCGAAGCAACAGAGGGATCAAGTCTAAGCACCTGGTCTCATCCTTCCTCAGCTTGAAGCGCTAGTATGGCATCCTGGTACTTTGTGGGCTTGCAAGGCCAGCTGCCTTCCCAGGCTCAGTGCCTCCCACAATACATCCCTCAAGTACTTGGACTTCCAAGGACATAATGACCTCTGAGCTTTTAGATGCAGTTTCATCAGCAGGTCTCTCTAAGAATTTCTCCCATCTTCATCAGCAATATTAACATAAGACCCTTGATGAAGGTGGAATTCTAAGAAGTAGGGTGACTGCAAATAGTATTTTATGTCTGAAGTGGCAGAGTGGGGAGATTTCATTACCAAAGGAGAAGGAGGTTGGAGCAACAAGACACAATCAAGGCAAGATGAGGGTTCCTAACTGTTCATGTCATGTCATGCCTGCTCAGCAGACTGGCGATCACATCTTCCCTCTGCCACCTTACTGGGGCCAGGTGGGCCTACAGAGATTTAGGTTAGCAAAAAACAGATATCTTCGAGACCAGAGAAGCACTCTAGTGATGAGACAACTCATTGTGCTCATTTTTGGGGGGCATCTGAAGCTGTTGAGATGGCTTCTCCTAGCAGATTGGGTGGTACTCAAAGCAGGTATCCATGAATGGACAAACTTATTTGGATTTGATGGTGTACCACTGGGTGTCAGGTAATCAGGTCACTGCACAAAAACATGGGTCAAAACTTCCTTCAATCCATTCAGGCCACTATGTCAAAATACCATAGACTGGGGAACCTAAAAACAAGAAAAAATGGGAAATCCAAGATTGAAGTGCTGGCAGATTCTGCTTGATGAGGGCCCACTTTCTGGCTCATAGATGGCACCTTTAAACTAGGTCCTCACATGGTGGAAGGGCCAAGAAAGTTCTCTCAGACTTCTTTTATGAGGACTCCACCTTTGTGATCCATCTCCTCCTAAAAGGCATTACCTCCTAAGACCATCGCCTTGAAAGGTTAGGATTTTAACTTGTGATTTTGGGGGAGGTGCTAGACACAATCATTCAGACCATAAGACCTATAACCAGCTTACAACAACTTAACTTTACTAGAACCTTGGCCACAAAACTAGAAATCAACTCTGATTAAAATAATGTAATAATAAAACTATTACATCAATAACAAAAACCAATATACCTCATATCTGGATGGTGTTTCTGCTTTAAAAATCTTTCACAAATCATTTATTTTCATTTACTTGAATGACAAGGAGAGACAGAAAGAGGTTTCACATTCTCTAAATATTGAGAACATCCAGAGCTGGGCCAAAGCCAAGAGCCAGGAACATAGTTGTGTGACAGGGACACAACTACTTAAGCCATCACATGCTTCCTTTGCACTAGCAAGAAACTGGAATCAGGAGCAGAGAGCCAAGACTTGAACCTGAGCACTGGCATACGGAATGCAGGCATCCCATGCAACATCAAAACACTCAACCCACCTTCGCAAACATCATTTTATTTGATCTCCCCAACAACCATGCTGAGAAACAAGTGATCTTATCCCTATATCACAAATGAGAAAATTGAGGCTCTGGATGCATAAGCAACTGGCCATGGGCCACAAAACTCATAAATGGAGGTAGTATTCCAAGTGTGTGTCTTCACATCAGATGCTGATTTCACCAGGAATGAATTCCATAGCAAAGCAATAACATAGAAACAATTCTCCGATCACAACTCAAACTCAGTTCAACAAATGTTTTTTCAGCTTTAATTCAGTACCTCTACCTGGCATTACCCCCTATATCTTTCAAAGATTAAAGAGGGCTGGCGCCGCAGCTCACTAGGCTAATCCTCCACCTGCGGCGCTGGCACCCAGGGTTCTAGTCCCGATGGGGCGCCAGGTACTAGTCCCAGTTGCTCCTCTTCCAGGCCAGCTCTCTGCTGTGGCCCAGGAATGCAGTGGAGGATGGCCCAAGTGCTTGGGCCCTGCACCCGCATGGGAGACCAGGAGGAAGCACCTGGCTCCTGGCTTCGGATTGGTGCAGCGCTGGCCACACGCGCCGGCCGTAGCAGCCACTTGGGGGGTGAACCAACTGAAGGAAGACCTTTCTCTCTGTCTCTCTCTCTCTTTCTAACTCTGCTTGTAAAAAAAAAAAAAAAAAAAAAAAAAAAAGATTAAAGAGGCCCTTGTGGTCTTTAATTGATGAGGCTCTTATTTTATTAAAACAAAGTATACTAAACTAAAACAGTTACTTTTGTGACTTTTAAAATGTTTATAGTTATATTAGTCTTCTGAATGTACATGCAAACCATCACAATGACTGTATATAAAGAGCTCATTTGGAAACAAGGTCCAAGTCTAAATAACAGCCCTTGTGAAGATAAGACTTCCTTGTCCCTGAGACCCTACCTATGCCAGAAAATGCCTATTTCACCAGATAATCCAAACACTTTGAGACCCTAAAAATTCTTGTTATACAAAAAGATAGGACTTCAAAGAGATTTGATTAAATTCCCAAACTGCCTAACACTTGCAATTAATAGACAAGTGGTGCTGGGGAAGAGCACTGCACTAGGAGTCCAGGGACAAAGGTCTTAGACCCACTTGAACTAGCCAGGAAACCCTGGTGAAGCCCCTCAACTTCCCTGGGCCTGGCTTCCTTCATCAATCAAGGCTGCTGGACTGGACTGTGTGAGACAGACAGCTTCATCTTCTGTGATTTGAGTACCCATCCCCGGAGAAGCTCCTGCCTGGTCCATGGACTAAAACTAATGATTGCTTCAGGCAGGCAGGACTGCAAAACTACGCGAGAAAAGAAAATGTGCAATCACCAAAACAAACAAGCCTTGACTTCAGGAGCCAAGCCACGCTGAATAACAGCAAATGGCAGTAGCTCAGAGAATGGCTGCGCCCAGAAGGGCATTTTGTTTCACATGATGAGGGACCATTGTGGATTTTCATCAACACTCACGCACTGAAATCCCCAGAGCAAATATTCTTTGGAAACAGAAACTGCTGTCCTAGATGCCATCATTTTCCCTGGCTATGAGTTGCTTAGATGACTGCATTCGGACTAGGCCCCCACAGGGGGCTCAAGAAATATCCTTAATTTGCCCAAGGATGCTAATCAAGCCTAGAGGCTTAGAGTCCTGAGCATTTGTGCTGATGCGCATGTTTGTTTCAAATCAGAACGCCTACTTGGTGTGAGGCTGAACCCTGTTATTAAATCCCCTTTTGTTCTATGTGTACACCCATCAATCTTCTCTTACAAATCAAATAGAGAAAGGACAGCACGTTTGTAATGAATCTCTCTGTAAGCCCTTTCCAAAGATCCAGTCAGGCATCCCATACAATGTATACTCATAAATACCTTTTAATTATATAATGAAGTTTATCTCAACAGTGTTTATAATATCTTTTGAAGCAAAACAATGCCCTGCAATCTCTTCTGGTTTTAAAATAATTTAGACCATAAAACCTGCTTTAAGATAATTATCCTGATTGTCTTGGTTATACCCAAGGCAGGAGAGTTTTATTATAAATAAGGACAAAGAATCAATTATAACCAATGCCAGCTAACTTTAAAAATTCCAAACTCATAAATACATTATTTGTTTGTGTTACTAATGTGGAAATGGGGAAGACAATGTTAACTGTTAACTATTCCTTCTCCTGTTTAGAAATAAAATCCCCTCCTAAGTTTTAGCAAGACACAGAGCCACCCAGGTAAGATTACATCTCTCAGCCTCCTTTGCAGCTATAGGTATGGCCATGTGGCTAAGTTCTTGTGAACAGGATGTGAGCAGAAAAGATGTGTGCAACTTACAGCTCTTGACTTTTAAGAACCCTGAGTCCTTGCTCTTCTCTCCCCCCTCCCTTACCATAAGTTAGAATGTGAATTAATTTGTGCTTCAACCAGCAGGCATTAGCAACACCCTTGGGACTAGCAAAGCAACGAGGGAGAAGGAACTTCAATTTCTGGATGGCTTTAGGATCCCCTGCCTTCCTCTAAGTTATTATATGAAAGAGAAGCGGACATCTATATTAACTGATCACTCCTACAGCAGCTTACTAAATATAGAAATTTTAATTTAGTTAATGAAATTTAATTTCTACTACTTTCAGCCCTGTTTCACCACAGAAAATAGTACTCACCTGTGCATTTTTCTTACCCGGTGGAAGTCACACAAAATGAACATTTTAACACATCTTATAAACATATAAGAAGGCAGCATAGTGTAATAATTTAAAATGAGGGCTCTGATGTAAGTGCACAGAACTCAAATATTGGCAGTGCCACTTACTAAGTTTTATATGACCTTGGGAAAATTACTCGCCTCAGTTTCATCATGACAGTGCCTATCCCAAGGGTTGTAGTGAAAATTAAATGCAAACACATGCTGAAAACATAAGTTCTAAGTAGGTGTTAGTGGGTGTTGATAATGACAATGTTATTGCTATGTCTAAGTGGGAAATTTAGGTAGCCATGCAGGACATAAAGTATGATGAGGTATAGCTTCAATTGTTCAGACTCGGAAAAAGCTAACCTGAAGAAAAATTTTAATCAGGCAAAATTGAAAAACCTCTTTCCTTAACTCACCATCATGCTCCTTTTCCCCCGCAGTGAGGCAGCTTTTTTATTCCCTAATTTATAAATTACCAGTCAAGGAAGAATGGATATGTTATCAGCTCATAAGTTTATCTAGGTATTTTCATTTTGAGTTTTTGTTCAGGGAATCCCAAGAATAGTGTTTTAGGCAAGAGAGGTCTTCATGTAGCACTTGGATCCTACATTAGCAGGAAGCTAGATGAGAAGCAGAGGAGCCAGGACTCAAACCAAACCCAAAATAGGATGCCAGCATTGCAAGCAGTGGCTTAACTAGCTGTGCCAACATTGCCAGTCCCATAAACACAAATTTGAATCAGCTCAATCCCAGATTGGATTAGGGTAATTCATTTGTATCCTAATAGCTCTGCCCAAGCATCAGAAGCAAGAGCCTGTCTTCTCTGGTGAAGGAGGACATCCTCCACAACATCAGAGGATATCTTCAGTTTTCCACATACTGTGTCCAGCATTCAATGAGACCATTTAGCTAAAACTAAGAGAAGAAAATATATCATAAACAGGAATCAACCTCAGGAGATCTATTCCATTCCCACAAGGGTCACAAACCATGGTAGGCAATGAGAATATACTGATAAGCAAAAAAGTTACAGCTGCTCCAGGTATAGGCTGGTGGAAGAGATCAATAATAATTCTTCATTTGAATCAAAGAAACACAAGGTGGATGAGAGCCCATTAGACGATGGTAGGTATGGAACACTGGCATCAGACTCCACGTGAGTATAAAAACCTCTGAGCCTTACAGAGAAAGCCCATGTACCACAGAGGACAACCAAGTAGATTTACAGATAAAAGCAGATATGAAAAAGTAAGCAGGACCAAGGAGACAGAGAGATAGAAAGCTGATTCCTAAGGCCGGCGCCGCGGCTCACTAGGCTAATCCTCCGCCTAGCGGCGCCGGCACACCGGGTTCTAGTCCTGGTCAGGGTGCCGGATTCTGTCCCGGTTGCCCCTCTTCCAGGCCAGCTCTCTGCTGTGGCCCAGGAGTGCAGTGGAGGATGGCCCAAGTGCTTGGGAGACCAGGAGAAGCACCTGGCTCCTGCCTTCGGATCAGCGCGGTGCGCCGGCCGCAGTGCGCCAGCCGTGGCGGCCATTGTAGGGTGAACCAAAGGCAAAGGAAGACCTTTCTCTCTGTCTCTCTCTCACTGTCCACTCTGCCCGTCAAAAAAAAAAAAAAAAAAAAAGCTGATTCCTGGTGATCACCTAGTGGCCAGAAACCCAGCTGCATTTCCCATAACTGGGTTCCATAAGGTTCATCCTAGACCCTTGTAATTTTCACTATTTTGACAAGAGCTTCCTTCAAGTGAGTTTCTGTTCCTTGCAACAAATATGACCTCTGGCAAAGACAGGAGCCATCTATGTGACCCAGGAACTATTAGGATAACTGCCAGAGATCAAAAAAGAGAAGAGCTATAAATTGAATGTGTCAGATATGCTTGCTGTGAATGTCATCTGATTATGCTAGAAAACTACATATACAGGATCAGACTTACACAGCATAGTCAGAAGCCAATAATGTCAAACAATTACAAGGAACAGCAGGTGCCAAGTAGTTTTGATTGTGCGCCACATCATAAACAAGGCTGGCCCCCAAAAAATCAAAACTACCTGCCCAGGGAAGTGAATATCTAAATGCAATATTTAAGCAAGCTATTACGTACACATTTTGACCAAATCACAAAATATGATCCTAGTGGTTTTAACCACAAAGTTGTTCCTTTTTTAGAAATGTTTTACTGTGTTACATCTGTGCAAACTCCCGTCATTTACTTTTCTTCCTGCCACATATGGCTCCAATTAGAAGATTCCTCTGTGCAAATCATATACATTCAAAATGATCCAGGAAAAGAGTGCTATGCAGAGACAAGCAGAGAATATATACACAAGGGCATGTGAATGTGAAAAGAAGATAGGCAGAAAGGAGGAACGACATTTCAGGGTTACCTAAACAAAACCCAAAGTAATTTAAAAGTAATATAAGAAAAGGACACTGGGAATATTTGAATTCCAAGAGCTAGAACTTCAATGTTCTTTATAGACCTTGACCAAATGCTCTCTGACAATTGTGTCTTCTCCTCACTCATTTTGGCTCGTTTGCAGGTAGACCAGATTATCTTTGTTTTACAGGTTCATGTCTGGATCACCTGTACACATATACTCACAGACACACAAACTTTATGGATTTCAATCTGCAAGGAGAAAAAAGCAAATGTCTTATATGCTGGTGCGTTCACCATAGCATAGTTTAGAATTCTACCCATAAATATGTCAGTTCCTTTTTCCCCCCTCAAAATCCACATAAACGAAACAAAAGAAATAAGCCTCACTAAGTAAAATGAGTTTTAAAATTAGCAAGCAGCAAAGATGATGCCAGTTGCCCAGGGCAACAAATGGTTGATGGATGGAATAATTAAGATCGACAGTAAACTAATCTCTGTTCCTTTATTGAAAACGAAGTTCCCTGAATCAATTAGCCTTGTCACGGGTACCTTCTGTAAAACAGCAATGACATTCCAACCACTTCTCTTTGTTTATGAATCTGTCCACACTTCCATAAGGGTAGGGACTGGTTTCAAAAGCCCAAAGAGATCGTGATGGAGGACTCTAACACATTAGGCAAGGCTCAAGAAAAGCCATGTCCTGGAAAAAAAAGATCAATGCCACAGTTCAAGTAGGTCTGGGAAACCTCAGAAACATCCATAAAGACACAGTGTCCTCAAAGTTTTGCTACTAAGCAAAGTCTAAAACCCATCCTTTAAAAACAGAGCAGGCATTACTTGTTAGAAATGGAAATCTATTGGCCCACCCTCACATATTATGAGATTAGAGGACCAAACGGTGTTCAAAGGGAGAGCTTCTTATACTCACAAAGTCATTCTGGGGTCTAAAACAAAAGCAGGAAGAGAAGAAGCTCTAAGCAACAGAGAGAGGATATTTCCAGAGTCGGGGGTGTAAGGGGGAGAGGGGGATGCACATGAGCAGAGGGTGTTAATATTATAGACCAAATAGACCAAATCTTCAACCACTAGCAGGCATTACCCTTAAGTTAAGGAATAAATCAAAATTATTAGAGATTACCAAAAAAGACCCATACACTGGTTTTTAGTGTTTCACAAACTGAATTACAGCAATGGTTGCTACAGTCACTTAAGAATCTGAGGGATTAAATAGCACTCTGGCCTCAGAATCAGCCCTTCAGGCATTCAGATCTGGCTAAAAAGTCCATGAGATAGAAACGTGCCAGGGGATTCCAATTCAATCCCATCAAGGTGGCATGTACCAATGCCATCTCACTACTCAAAGTGATCTGTTTCAGTTCATAATTGATCATAATGATAGGATTAAGTGTCAAAGGGATCACATAAAAAAGACTATTGTCTGCTAATACTAACTGAAAGAATTAAAAAGGAGAGAACAATCCAACATGGGAAGCAGGATACACAGCAGACTCATAGGATAGCAGATGTCTTAAACAGCACTCTGGCCTCAGAATGAGCCCTTAAGGCATTCAGATCTGGCTGAAGAGCCCATGAGAGTATTTTAGGCATGGAAAACCAAGACACTCTGGGGAAAAAAAAAAAAAGACCTAAATGAAAGATCTCTGTGAGATCCCAGTGGAGAGAACGGGGCCATCAAAGAAGGATGTACCTTTCTCTGAAGGGAAGGAGAGAACCTCTACTTTGATTATGGCCTTGTCTAAATAAGGTCAGAGTTTGTGAACTCAAAAGGCTTCCATAGCCTTGGCAACTCATGACAAGAGCCTCAGGTGATCACTGACATCATAAATAAGAGTGTCAATTGTTAAATCAACAACAGGAGTCACTGTGCACTTACTCCCCATGTAGGATCTCTGTCCTTAATGTGTTGTACCATGCAAATTAACAGTAAAACTAGCATTCAAACAGTACCTTATACTTTGTGTGTCTGTGTGGGTACAAACTGTTGAAATCTTTACTTAGTATATACTAAGTTGATCTTCTGTATATAAAGATAAATAAAAATGAATCTTTTTTTTAAAGATTTACTTTTTTATTTGAAAGACAGAGTTAGAGAGAGAGAGGTCTTCCATTTACTGGTTCACTCTCCAGATTGCTGCAACGGCTGGTGCTGTGCCCATCCAAAGCCAGGAGCCAGGAGCTTCTTCTGGGTTTCCCACGTGGGTGCAGGGGCCCAAGGACTTGGACCATCTTCTACTGCTTTCCCAGGCCATAGCAGAGAGCTGGATCAGAAGAGGAGCAGCCGGGACTAGAACCGGCACCCATATGGGATGCTGGCACTTCAGGCCAGGGCTTCAACCTGCTGCTCCACAGCGCCACCCCTAAAAATGAATCTTAATGAAAAATGGGATGGGAGAGGGAGTAGGATACGGGATGGTTTGCAGGTGGGATGGTGGTTATGGGAGGAAAAACTGCTATAATCCACAAGTTGTACTTTCGAAATTTATATTTATTAAATAAAAGCTTTCTTTAAAAAAAAAAAATCTGAGGGATTCCTACTGTTAATCAAAGGATTTGAGGTGAAGGATTATGATTTAAACATAAAAACATTTTCTGAGTTATTTTCATAGAAAACCTTGCTTATTTTATTTGCCTACTTCCCTGATTCTCTTTAGGTATTGAAAAAAAAAAAAGTCATTCATGTTTCTTTGATGATTTCTTCCATTGCTTTGGAAGTAGTGATCTTGAATATCCCAGACAGATAAGCTTAACAAATACTGGTTTAAACAGAATTTAAAAAATTTCTTCATTGTAGAACATTTCATACCTTTAATGTAAGAATGTGAATTGCGAATAGAGTTTGGGGGTGGTAGAATACACAAGTGCTTCCAAAATTTTTGGAGCACAGTATATTTTTATCATAAACATTCCATAAAACAATTATTCTACAAAATATACTTTTAAAATCCCTATTTTAAAATATTAATGTAGATATTAAATATGCATGAGATTAGACTAGATATATAGGATCTAAGAATATATAAAATGCCCACTAAAAACCCACATACCAGTTTTATGAAGTGATGACAAGGAGAAGACTGGACTATGGAATAAAGGAATATGTGCTTTTTTCCTAATACAGTCAAATATCAAAAATAGGAACTCAGCAATTTATGATATTTAATTATTCATTGCATTTTTTAAAATTTATTTCTTTACATTTTATTTGAAAGGCAGAAAGAGAGAGATCAATCTACCATCCATTGGTTTACTTCCCAAATGCCTGCAACAACCAGGGCTGGGCCAGGCCGAGGCCAGAAGCTCAGAACTCAATCCCCATGTGGGTGTCAACGACCCAAATACTGGAGTTATTATCTACTGCCTCCCAAGGTGTATTAGCAGGATGTGAGGTGGTAAGTAGAGGATCCAGGCCGCAAACCAGGTACTCCAATAAGGTATGTGAGTATCCCAAGCGGCAGCTTACCTGCTGCAAGTACTTGTCCCTCAATTGAGTCCTTTCTTAGATTCTATTTATTTATTTATTTGAAAGTTTAAGCTACAGAAGCAAAGGGAAAGACAGAGAGAGAGATCTTCCATCCACTGGTTCACTCCCCAGATGGCCACGACGACCAGGGCTCAGCCAGGCCAAAGCCAGGAGCCTGGAGCTTCTTCCAGGTCTCCCACATGGGTGGCATGCAACCAAGCACTTGGGCCATAGTCTGCTGCTTTCCCAGGCACATTAGCAGGTAGTGGAGCAGAAAGGACATGAACCTACTCCCATAGGGAATGCTGGCATCGCAGGAGGCAGCTTTACACATGTACACCACAATGCCAGCCCCTCAATTGAGTCTTCAAACAAAATTTTATAATAACACTGATAAAGTTTTATATATAAATATATGCACTATATGCATTTATCTTGCAATTTTTATTTGTACAATTTAGCACATTGCTATAAAATGAAAAGTTAAAGTGCTTGGGCAACAAAGCTAAAATGAAGTATTCCCATTGCTCCAACATTGTCATCTGCCACAAATGTGCTAACCCAGGAGATTGTAATACATAATTATTTTTTAAAAGATTTATTTTTATTTTATTTGAAAGGCAGAGAGAGAGATTTTTCCATCTGCTGGTTCACTCCCCCAAATAACCATAAGAGCCAGGCTGGACCAGGCCAAAACCAGGAGCCAGGAACTCCTTCTGGATCTCCCATGTGGGTGGCAGAGGTCCAAGTACCTGGTCAATCCCCTGCTGCTTTACTAGGTACATTAGCAGGGAGCTGGATCAGAATTAGGGCAGGGGCCGGCGCTGTGGTGTATCGGGTAAAGCCACCACCTGCAGCCTGCAGTGCCACAATACCATATGGGTACTGGTTCTAGTCCCAGCTGCTCCACTTCCGATCCAGCTCTCTGCTATGGCCTGGGAAAGCAGTAGAAGATGGTCCAAGTCCTTGGGCTCCTGCACCCATGTGGGAGACCCAGAAGAAGTTCCTGGCTCCTGGCTTTGAATTGGCACAGCTACAGCCTTTGTGGCCAATTGGGAAGTGAACCAGCAGATGGAAGACCTCTCTCTCCCCACCCCCCACGCCCCCGCCTCTTCTTCTCTTTCTGTGTAACTCTGACTTTCAAATAAATAAATAAATCTTAAAAAAAAAAAAAAAAAAAAGAATTCAGGCAGCCAGGACATGAACCACTACTCCAATATGGGATGCTAGTGTCACAGGTGTCAGCTTAACTCTCTGTGCCACAACACCAGCCCAATATATCATAATTTTTGAAGTGAGAAAATACATAGCAAATTCCAAGAGTGGGCTGAAGTAGGCTGTACTATTTTACCTATCCACAGAGCATGACAAAAGAGAATAACAGTAGTTCTTCTATCGTTGTAAAAGACTAAACCCTTAAAAATTATCACTGATGTAAATAGTGTTCCATTTCATTTTTTAAATAAACATTTACTTTACAAGGATTTCAAAATTAATCTATGCTCACTATAGGAAGCCTGGAAATCACCAGATATTAACAGGCACAGAGCTAAAAGAGAGTCAGTTGTTTGTCACCCACTATGGGCATTTTAGTGTATGTTCATATTTATCATTTCACAGGGTTGGATAATCTTGTGTATATGTTTCATCCTCCTTGTTTCCTTGGATCACTAATGATCTAGGGCATTTTCCTATCTCTTTGAAAACATCATTTCAAATGCCTGTCTATGACTTCCAAGCCATTAACATGCCCATTGTGGAGAGCACTTAGCAGCATGTGGCTCTGTTTCTCTTCCCTCCCAAGAGCCTCCCCCTGATGAAATCTTTCTGGCCACACAGCTTGGATCCTGCTGTCAGTAGGCATACTTTTGAAGCCAGACTGTTGAATATTCACTACTCAGAAACAAGCATTTTCTTCTACATGGTTAATTCCAAGGACCAAAGCTGCCTTTTCTCTCAAATTGAAATGGAAAAGGCACCCTGAGGCCTAAAACATTATTTGCTTTTGCCAAACTCACCAAACACAGGAATAATCTAGGCAGTGGCACGAGGCAGACACGGCTGACCCTCTCCTCAGAGCCCAGGGATGCTACAGCCCAGCAATGCTGCAGGAAGCACGGCTGGAGACATCAGTGAATCACAGGGTAGAATTTTACTGCTGGCAAGTGGATGTGCCTCTGGCCATTCAAGTCCCTCTCTGTAAATAAATACATCCAGTGGTGAAAAGAAAACCAGTCTTCTTATATTTTTTTCATGTAATTATGGGTCCCCTGAGAAGCAATACAGAAATTCTATTATCAGGATAGGCAGTGCTACGTAGGGAAGCTACCACCAGCCACTCAAATGGCATCCATTAACAAGGATGGGGCCATCTGTTGGAGAGAGAGGGCAGTTCTAGTGGAGCAGGTATTCCTCCTTCCTGGTGGGCTGCAGCCCAAGACCTCCAAACGCCTTTTCCAGGGGTCAGGCCAAGCCATCAGTAAGAAATAACTTTGAATCACCACTCATGTGGGTTGGATATGAACCAGCCCCCTGCAAAGGCCCATCTCGACAGAACAGCACTAAACTCCAGGCCCTGCCAGCCGCCCACAGGCCAGGCTGCTGACACTTTTATTTGCTGGCATTTACAATGTTGCAGCAGCTCAATCCTGCTAATGTGGCCGCTTCCAACATAGCACTTAGGCAAGGACTTCGTTAAGAGGAAACCAAAGGATGCTTTCAGGGTAAGGCCTGCACCAGCAGAGCTCATGCCAAAGGGAACTGCACTGCCTCAAAAGCCAAAGCTGAGGGCTGGCTAGTCCTCTAGTACTTCCTACTTCCCAAGGAATGTGAATATCTGCCACACATAGATATACGTCTACATCTGTTAAGGTACTTACTGCTATTGCTTTTTTCCTCCTACCTGTAAGGAAGAAAAGAAACTTGCAATAGCTAACGACAGCTGCCTCCTAAGGTACACGGCCCCATTAAAGGTAAGAGGAGCACTGGTAAATCCGGAGATGGCCCAGGCATTGGGGCACACTTTACCTAAGAAAAGATGGATGAAGAGTCTACTTTGAAAGGAGCAGCAGAGCTGAAGTGTGCTGGTGACAGACAAAGGAGGAAGGTGACATTTCCAGGCACCATTGAGAATAGAGCCACAGAGTTGAAGATTATCGAAGAGTGAAGATTGGGGGAAGAAGAGAGCTGGAAGTACACTGGGGGGAATTCCTGTTGGGGGCAGATGAAAAGACTCCCCACGGAGACATCTGTGCTCGTTTGCTGCCATATAACCTTGGGACCTGCAAAACCTTCAGGGCAAATTCTCCCAGATGCAACAGTCTTGGTAATGCAGCTGACCAAGAGAGCTAAAATTCACTGAGACCTAAAATACCTTAAAAGTTTTCTATTTTACATGTACAAACTAATTTAAGCATTACAAGGTATGACAAGGTGGGTGATATTATTAACACAACCATGCCCATTTTACATGAGGAAAACCCAAGGCAGAGAGAGGGCAGCAAGTTATAAACAGCAAAGAAGGGATCTGAATTGAGATGGTAGTGGTCCAGGGCCACATGCATAACCACTGCACTGTACTGTACTATACTAAATGAAGGGCAAAGGGAAATTGGGGGCAGAAGTAATAAGTCCCTAGGGATACTCAAAATACCTTGGAAATGGGCACTGGTCCAGTGTTCCCCAGATCTTACTAGGTAGGATGATTCTAGCTTTGAGTTATAGATTCCATGATTCATCAATTCAACAGTTTTAATGAACCTCCTCCTACAGGTGCCAGGCAGTACATTTGGCCTAAAGAAAACTATGAATGAGGCAGGCCTGGCTCTTACCCCCAGAGAGCTTATAGCCCAAAGGAGAGACAGATGGAAAGTCATGTCAATATAATGTGAACTGACTATGAAACAGCACAGAGTAATTTAGGAACACATAGACTTGGAAGACCACGGAAGGCTTCTTGGCTGGGGGGAGGAGGGGTGTGGTAAGTGGTGGAGGAGGGTATATGGAGCTAATCAGCATCCTAAAAACCTAATCAGAATTAGCCAAGAGGAAAAAGGACAAAGAGAATCCCAGACAAGACAACCAGCACAGGAGCTTGTCCCATATTAAGTGCCTGAGTTTAGTTTTCAGCTCCAGCTTCCCACCAATGCAGACCCTGGGAGGCAATTTATAGAATGCCACCCACATGGGATTGAGTTCCTGCCTCCTGACTTCAGCCCCTGGCTCAACCCCAGCCAATGGGACATTTGTGGAGTGATCCAGTAGATAGGAGCACTTGCTCGCTCGCGCTCTCTCTCTCTCTCTCACACACACACACACACACACACACGCCCCTTTCCTCCCTCTCTCTCCCTCCCTCCCTTCCCCTCTCCCTCCCTCCCTCTTTCCCTCCATCTGTCTCCTCAAATAAATAAACAAATATTCCTTTTTTAAAATAACCAAAATGGGGCCGGTGTTGTGGCTTGGCAAGTAAGGCCGCTGCCTGCAGTGCCGGCATCCCATGTGAGCGCCGGTTCAGGACCTGGCTGTTCAACTTCCATTCCAGCTCTCTGCAGATGGCCTGGAAAGGCAGTGGAAGATGGCCCAAGTCCTTGGACTTTTGCACTCATGTGGGAGACCCAGAGGAAGCTCCTGGCTCCTGGCTTCAGATCAGCCCAGGTCCGGCCAATGCGGCCTTTTGGGGAGTGGCCCAGGGGATGGAGGACCTCTCTCTCTCTCTTTGCCTCTGCCTCTCTGTAACTCTGCCTTTCAAATAAATAAATAAGTCTTTTTTAAAAATAATAACCAAAATGTATGAGGACCTACAGGCAAAAAACAGGCCATGGTTTGCTAAACCTGGAATGATTCAAGAGAGAAATTAATTTATTTGGATAGATAAGTTGGGTGTTGATCATATATACAACATAAAGAAGTAAGACTATTATAGGACCAATGAAATCATTATAATATTTTATTCTAAAGAAGGATATGATTCATTCACTCAGTAAATATTTATTGAGCATCTACTGTACACTAGGCACTGCTGTGGATGCTTAGAATAAATAAGTGACTAAATCAAAGATCCTGATTTCACATGGAGAGAGGGGGGAGAGGTGAATAATTAATGTCGAACATAAAAACTAAGCTATGTAGAAGGTTAGAAAGTAACAGAACTAGAAAAAAGAAAAAGCTACACAGGGTACAGTGGAACAGGAGCAAGGGTGGGGGAGATGTGCATGGCCAGACATAATTTGATAGAGTGGTGAGGGACAGGCCTTATATAGAAGGTGATGGCAGAAACTTGAAGGATATTGTTGTTGGTTACTCTGTAACTCCATATGCACATGGATTATTGGATAGCCAAGGTGAAACTTTTCATATCTGCTCTGTTCCCACAGTCTTGCTCTCCTGAGTTGCAGTCATGGTACCATTTTAATTCAGAAACATGAAAACATTTTATAGTTTAGATTCTAGGGCCTGGAGAATAACCAAAAGTCAGAAGTAAACTGGTGGATGGCACTGTGGCACAGCCGGTAAAGCCGCCACCTGCAGTGCTGGCATCCCATTTGGGCACTGGTTCAAATCCCAGCTACCCCACTTCTGATCTAGCTCTCTGCTACCAGTGAATGGAAGACCTTTCTCTCTCTGTCTCTCCCTCTCTCTGTAACTCTGCCTCTCAAATAAATAAATAAACCTTTAAAAAAATAAACTGAACTTTTGCTCCAATATCAATTATTTTCATAATCTAAGGATACCAAGTATTTTCATAAGCTACTAATATCATACTTAACCATTGGATGCCTTTATCTGCTTGAAACCATCTATATCCCTTAATTTGAAGGCCCATCTCTTTTGAAATGCAGCAAGTTAAAAATATTTGATTTACATCTATTTTCCCTATGACCACCCCCAAAGACTTCTTTCTACTGGAAGACAAAAGCAACCATATTTGGTCAATTTGGTTTCTTTCCTTTTTTTTTCTTTTCTGAGTTTATAGTTGTCAGGAAGAGCTGTGTGCAATGCCAATGCTGTCCCCAAAACTAACAGAGCTCTAACATACAAAACATCTATTCTGCTTCTAAATTTGTTTTTAATTATATTACAAGATGGAAAAAGAAATGCCTTAGCTGTTAACACCGGCTCAGTGGGGCCAACAGTAGACATAGAGCAGACACGAGGAAATACTTCAAAAAAATTTTTTTAGCTTGCCATGATTTAATAGCAGATATTCCTGGCTTTGAGTGAACTCTGCAATATCCCTGTGCGACAGGATAAATGATCGTCTACTACTATTAATTTTAGGTCATAATGTCTGAAATGCCGCTTCAAAAATAAATGCAGTATTTTCACTTTATTTGGTCAGGTAAATACTAAACTATTTTGTCATAATAACTTTACAACACTGTGTTTCACCTTGTCTTGCCTTGACTGCTGAAGGTAATAGGGACCGTTTTATTATGTCCATAAATTGAGTCAATTGACTTATCCTTATATCCTGTTTCCTGAACTTAACGAGAGATTCTGCATCATTAGGAAAACACACCATCCTGCTGCAGGATCAAAAGCAAAGGAAGCCTGATAATAAGTCATTTTGATTTCAGGGAATGTTCAGCAGGCAAACTTTCAATATTCTGGCAGAAATAAAACAAATAACTGGCTTTGCAAAGTATGGTTTGCTCAGATCTCTGCTTATGCTGGAGACATCCCAAAAGATTACACACACACACACACACACACACATCACTCTCTCTGAATATGAGGCTCTTGTAATGAATCTGCAGATTAGGTGGCTTAACATACCTATCAAAGCACACAAATCAAATTATTAAATATTTTTGCAAGGAAAGTTTAAAAGATGTTTGCAGTCATATTTTTTAAAAGCCAGACTATCACAATCACATTCTTGGATCAGATCTTATTGTGAAAAATGAATGCTTGTGGTAAAGCCAAGCTCTTCCTTCTACCTTATAAATTTTGAAAACAGTGGGTTCTTAGTTCCTTTGGTTTCATTTGCTTTTCTTTCTTAGTTCCCTGACTCCAGTACAGTGCCTGGTGCATGGCTGCACAAATGGTAATATTGCAGCATTCCATTAACCATGGCAATAGCAAAAATCACGGTGTCTTCTATATCGCATTCATAAAAGGATCAGGACCCAACCCACAAGTAGCATTGCAGTGATGATGAGCAATAATGATGTTTATAGTAGATGTACTGGGGTAAACATCTGTGCCGCACACTCAGCATGGATCATGTCTTTCAATCCTCACACCATTTCTAGGAGTTAGGTACCATCATTATTACCATCTTACAACTAGGTGAACTATATCTTGGAAAAGTTAAATAACATACTCTAGCTATTGTAGCAGCTAAGTGGTGTCTGGTTCCAAAGCTTAAGCTCCAGCACACAGTGCTCCATTGGGAAGCCAGGGTCTAAGTTTTGCAGGCAATCATGCAGAGCAGATTCCCCTCCAGAAGATGCAGGCAGCCAGGGAAGCCTGGTAGGAAAGGAAAAAGACCTAACACATGCCAAAGAGCTAACGACAGCAGGCAAGGGTAAGCTGAGAAAGCAGCTCTCTTGTTCATTTAGCTTATTAGAAACTACACAAGAATACAGTTATATTTTGGTCACACTACTCCCTTGGGCATTGCCCAGCTGCTGGGACCACATGGAAACTCTCTTAAAAGAACCACTGGACCTTAGTCCTCTTTACTTTATAGAATTCTCAGATACTCTCTTAGGTCCCTAGACCAAAAACTTGTAAGATCTTCAACTGCATTCTAGTAAACACAACTGGGTAACTATTCTCTAAACTACTGCCCAAAAACACTTTCGTGCTGAGGACCCATGTCAACATCACTGAGACTGCATAACTCACAGGCAATTCCACTGGACAGCAAGCCCAAGAGCAACAATACAGAAACCAACAATAGAGAAAAAGGCTACAGTTCATAAGCCAAGTAGATTAAAGAACCGAGTGGTTATTAGTGGATTCAACTCATATTGTAAAACCTCAAGGTACATAATGATTCTTATTCTCCACCACACAGAGGTAAAAGTAAGAATCATCTAGCACTCAGTTGGAACTCTCCAAAGCAGATGAGTGGCAAGCCTGAATATATCTGTAAGGTATCTAAATACAAACTACTAGATAATGTCCAAGGATGGCAGTGACATGATCTGACTCCTACCAACTCTCTGGCTTCACCTTGCTCCTCTTCAACCCACATTCACTGCTTGCCAGTTCATGGGACCACCTTCTACTTCCATTGCAAGTTGCCACAACTCACACTCATTACCTGTTGCATTTTCAAATGCAAATAACAGAAACCCAAACCAAATCGCTAATATAATTAGGAACACATCTACAAATCTAAAGCCAGGGGGCTGGCGCAGCGGTGTAGTGGGTAAGGCCGCCGCCTACAGTGCAGGTATCCCATGTAGGCGCTGGTTCAAGTCCTTGCTGCTCCACTTCCAATCCACCTCTCTGCTGTGGGAAGGCAGTGGAAGATGGCCCAGGTCCTTGGGCCCCTGCACCGCATGGAAGACCCAGAAGAGGCTCCTGGCTCCTGGCTTCAGATCAGCACAGCTCTAGCTGTTGTGGCCAACTAGGGAGTAAACAGCAGAGGGGAAGACCTCTCTCTCTCCTGCTTCTCCTCTCTCTGAGTAACTATGACTTTCAAATAAATAAATAGATAAATCTTAAAAAAAAAAAAGCCAGGAATGTTCCACAATTGAAGTTTACAGTTATAGAAATCAATGGGGGCCTAGATTCTTGCTATCTTTCTGCTATGTCACTGGTAAGTGGGATTCGTTCTCAAGCAAAATCCACTCAAGACATGACAACATTCAGAGGCAAAGAGGTCATATGTCCTTGTAAAGAGTGAAGAAACCTGCGAGCAGACTTTTAGCCTACTAGTTAAGATCTCTGCATTCCACATCAGAGTGCCTGGGTTTGATTCCCACTTCCAGCTCCTGACTTCAACTTCTCACCAACACAGACCCTTGAAAGCAATGTTGAGGACTCAAGTAATTGGGTCTCTAGTACCCTCTTGGGAGATCTGGATTGACTTTCCAGCTCCTGGCTATAGCCCCCACCTGTGGTGGGCATTTCTTTCTTTTTTTATAGAAAGCTTTTACTTGATAAATAAAAATTTGATAAGTACAACTTTTAGATTATAGTGGTTCTTCCCCCCAAAGCTGCCCTCCCACCCCCAAAACCATCCCACCTCCTACTCCCTCTCCCATCCCATTCTTCATTAAGATTTATTTTTAATTATCTTTATATACAGAAGATCAACTTCATATAAAGATTTCAACAGTTTGCACCCACAGAGACACACAAAGTAGAAAATACTGTTTGAAGACTAGTTTTATCATTAATTCTCATAGCACAAGAGTGTTTTCACAGTCCCAGCACATAATCCTCCCACAGTCATGAGCACCCAGCTCCCTGTCTATTCTCTCCACCAGATTCAGGAGTCTTTGCTTGGCTGGTTGCTGGGCGTAGACACAAGCTGGTGCAGCTGCTTCATATGTCTAAAATGGTGCCTGCTCTCTGTCAGCTTGTTACAGGACACCTTTGCAGAATGATCAGGGAGAAAGAAAACATGTCACCCCCTTTGTTTTTTCTCCTCCAGTTTGGCAGGTACACTATCTCCCATGGGGCTCCAAGCTGGATTCCCTCTAGGCTCTTCCTCCAGCTTTTTCACCAGTGGCTTGGGCTGCTGCAGTCTAGTCTCACCTCACTCTCCAGTACTGATGTGGAGGTTCTTGGCTGCTGGGGTCCTGAGTTGTGTCCACGCCCTCCACCTAGGTCTACTGTCTCCCTCTAATTTGCATAGAGTTTCCTCTGCCATTTTCTCCCTTACTCTTCCCTGAGACTGCACTCTTTCTACTTTTTTAAAACTATCTTCTCCTAGACTCGAGCAGTAAACTCCCTCCCTGCTCTGCCATCTTAATCCAATCAAACACCATATCTTCTAAGCATGCTTTTTCTTAAACTCCTAGGTTGGAATCACTGTATTTCCAGAATGTGATCTTTTACAATGTTGATAGCAGTCTTATATGATGTAAAGGTGAGGGATCCATGGGTAGAGTGGGAAGGGCAATCCATTCACAAAAGAACATCCATTCTTCATTGAACACAGCTGAAGGCTGACTCGAGCCAGCATGTCATCTCCACGTTCATCTAGGGCAAAAGAAGACATCTGTGAGACAGGCTTGTTACCATTGGGAAACATGATCTCTAAAGACCTCCATGGAAACAGTCACCCCTCTAGCTTGGTTAGGCTTGAGATTCTTTCATTTTTCCTTCTTGGTACAGACCCAGGGATGCATGCTGCTCTCTTCTACTTGTAGATATAGCCATCTGATACCTCTTAGCCTGCTGTTATTTTTTCCCAGACAACAACCTACAGTATGGGACGTGGTGTCCCTCACCTCTTAACTCTCAGCTGACTTTGAAGATAAGTATTGGACCTTCTCAGTGTTACAGTATGGGACTACAAGACAGGCAAACAAGGGAAATCCACAACTTCCAGAAAACATTGGTAAGTTCTCCTAGGATTTCTGGGCTGGATACTATTCCTTTTAGGGTATGGTCTCCTTGAACTTTTATTCTCAATTTTAATTTCTAAAGGTGACATTTATCAAATCACCATAAACTGATGGCATCTTCATCCCCTTTAGCAAGTGATGTCTAGGCCTGGCCAGCCAGCCTTGGCAGAATCATGGTTGTGTCAGCTTATCTCTAGAGAGTAATTTATGATTCTGAAGACCATCACACTATGTTTCACCACTGTCCATTGGATGGTGGCCTCACACAATTTTGAGTATAAAAAGAGTGTAGCTATCAGTGCAGCAAGACTAATAAACTCTATCATCTGTTACATTTTATAGTCATTATGTCATGGTGCTTCATAGCAATATCATGGAAGACTGATTTTTTTCTTCATTTTAATGATGAGCTAAGATGAGTTGCAGGAAGATAGTCTCCCAAAGTCTGTCTAACTTCAGAGACCTTGGCATTTCTACTAAATTTGTTCTAAAGGTAGGAGAGAAACATAGTTTATGCATGAAGCCTGAAGCCACCAGACAAATTGGTTTGGAGAAATTTTAAATAGCCAGTGCCAAATTCCTGTTCTGTAAGCCACTTGTTCGTGGAGGTTGTGTATTGCAAAAAGAAATGTACCTCCTTAGGAGATTAAGCTGGACACAGCCTGGCCATCTGCTCTGTTGGCAGGAACTGCTGTAGGCTGCTTTATGGATAAGGGAGATAGAGCAGGGCATGTCACTGGCCAACAGTGCTCCTGGCAGTGAGGCATGAAGACAGATAACTCCTAAGCAGAATGACTGCTGTCAACATCTTAGAGCCCATGGAGTAGATGTAATGAAAACTGAATGTCTCGGAGAAAAGGGGTGCAGTGGAGTCTTAATAGCAGTATAGCTTTATAGCACCCTGTTTTGGCCAGCATCCCTGCTAGAATTATGCTAGAGGCTGTAGTTGGAGCTATAAGCAGAGTATGGTGGGGTAGAAAGACGTTCAGCAAAAATGCACATAACTATTTAATTATAATCATGATAAACTCCATATGAAAGTAGAATGTTCTTCAATAGCATGAAATGGGGAGATCAAACAGAATCTCTGTTTTGGGCATTATAGTAGGGGCTCTCTTGAGACAGTGATGTCTATAATTTACCCTATAGGTTGTTTGTCACAGATCTTACAGATAATTCACTTTTACCTCTTTCTTTCTTAGAGGACCACACTCCTTCCCCCTGAACCATCCACTTTTGATTTTCAGGTATTCACCTTCTTCTGTCTACCATGGGCTTCAAGCAGGAGCTGTCCTTGAACGTGAGTGTCGATTGATCTGAGTCACTCAGTCTCAACAAATGGTGCTGGGAAAACTAGACTTTCACATGCAGAAGTATGAAGCAGGACCCCTACCTTATGTCTTACACAAAAATCCATTCAAAGTGGATTAAAGACCTAAATCCATGACCCTATACCATCAGATTATTAAAGAACATTGGGGAAACCATGCAATACACTGGCACAGGCAAAGAGTTCTTGGAAAAGACCCCAGAGGCACAGGCAATCAAAGCCAAAATTAACAGATGGGATTACATCAAATTGAGAAGCTTCTGCAATGCAAAAGAAACACTCAGGAAAGTGAAGAGGCAACCAACAGAATGGGAGAAATTATTTGCGAATTATGCAACTGATAAAGGATTAATAACCAGAATATATAAAGAGATCAAGTTATTCAACAACAATAAAACAAACAACCCAGTTAAGAAATGGGCAAAGTACTTAAACAGGCATTTTTGAAAAGAAGAAATCCAAATAGTCAACAGACACATAAAAAAATGCTCAGGACCAGTAGCCGTCAGGGAAATGCAAATCGAAACCACAATGAGGTTTCACCTCTACCCTGTTAGAATGGCTTTCATACAGAAATCAACAAACAACAAATGATGGCAAGGATATATGAGGAAATCCATTGTTGGTGGCAATGTAAGCTGGTAAAATCCACTATGGAAGACAGTATGGAGACACCTCAGAAATCTGATTATAGACCTGCCATTTGACCCAGCCATCCCACTCCTGGGAATTTACCCAGGGGAAATGAAATCAGGATATGTAAGAGTTATCTGCACCCCCATGTTACTGCCACTCAATTCACAATAGCTAAGACATGGCATCAACCCTAATGGCCATCAACTGAAGACTGGATAAAGAAATTATGGGATATATACACTATGGAATACTACACAGTGGTTTAAAAAAAATGAAATCTGATTGTTTGCAACAAAAGGGATGAAACTGGAAAACATTATACTTAGTGAAATAAGCCAGGCTCAAAAGGACAAATACCATATGTTCTCCTTGACCTGTGATAACTTATAGAGCACCTAAAAGGTAATTTATAGAAGTGAAATTGACACTTTGAGAAGCAATGACTTTGAACAGTCCTTGTCTTGTCTGTTGAGGAACAGTTTTTGTATTTTTTCCCATACTATTTTTTGAATTCTTTACATAACATAGAGTTAATCATATCTATATAAAGTTAACTGAAAATAGGTCTTAGTAAAAAATAAGAATGGGAATAGGAGAGGGAGTAGGAAGAGGGGTGGGACGGCAGGTATGGTGGGAAGAACCACATGTTCCTAAAGTTGTAATTATGAAATGTATTAAGTTTGCATTCCTTAAATAAAAGATTTCTTGGGGTGGGGGGGAAGACTAGGTTTATCCAACATAGAAATTTTATCATGGAATGAGCTGGACAAGGGAACTGGGACACTTGCAAGAAAGAGACTGAAATGAGCATGAAATATAAGTGAATTGGGAAAAATTATCAGGGGAGATGAAGAGGGAAAATATGGGAGGTCTTAGATAAGCACTGCTCTAATGGAAGCCAGAAAGAAAGGAAGCAGTGGTTGCAAGATGACAAGTTTCCATAAGTGGCTTCAGAGCAATGCATTCTCTGGCAATGGCAAGTCCAGAATGTGACCATAGAAGTGAGTGGCTAAATCAGAATAGAGAAAAATAGTCATCATCAGGGTGCTTGCCAAACAGGTCATTCACATAGGCAACAAAGTCACCAAGGGCAAAGGCCAAGAGTTGGGTGGAGAAGAATGCTGGCAACATGCATGCTCATCTCTACAAGGTTGGACTCCTTGGTGGAGATTTGGGCATGACAGAGGAGAATGCAAGGGTTTGGGCAAGCACAGAACACAAATACAGGCTGTGGGGGCCCTACAGGTGGTTTTGGGTTCTGCCTCAGATTCAAAAATGTGAATATCCATAGGTTGATGGGGTGGTAGTTTGGCTTTTGTGGGAGCTCTTAACTCATTAGAAAGCTATCTTTCTGGCATTCATGTCTTAATGAAAGAATACTAAAGAATGCCTATGTTTCTGTTATTTCCAACAGAAGTTGTTCATGTAGTCAAAGTTCTAATCCTATGAGATACAGCCACCATTATTTTATATTTATTACTGTACTTAATCTTTTAAGAAAACAGGATTAACTTTCAGATTAAACACCATGTAAATGTTGCTCTGTACTTTAATTAAAATGAATAAGCTAATTAAACTAGAAAAAAGTTCAAATAAGCTCATGAGAGTGTAACATTAAAGAATATATCCTTCGTTAATGCTTTTTGATGCGAGAAAAGATTATAGCACATTAGAGATAAATATTAGTTGGCTTTTGTTATATTAAAGGTTCTTGGATCATATATCATACTATTAATGGCTGCCTTATATTAATTATGTCTGCAGACCAAAGCAATATTTGACAACTTATGATATATGGTACATTATAACATGACTCAATTCTGAACAGCATTGTTAGTAGGGATTTAAACTCTCATTTTGAATATAGATTTCTGGGGTACAGGGTAATCCTTGTGTTTATTTAATGCCAATAGAAATAAGCCTTTAAAAGGAAAAGAAAAACTGCATAAAAAATAAAGACAGAAATGGATTCCTTCCATCTTGCTTGTTTCACTAGGATCCTAGTGTGTTAGAGTTCCACTGGAGCTATTACCACCAAATGAGACGAAGGGCCTGGAGCTCTCAATGAGATTCAGTCCACAGCTCATTGCCATTGAAGTCGGGCCACGGTCTGCTGTGTAAATGTGCACTGTGGGCCTCTTTAATGCACTGATTAGGGCATAATTATGGGTACAATAGACTCTTCTATGCATAATCATGTTCTTGGGGGATTTTAAATGTGTATACTATTGCTCAAACCTAATACAATTTTTGTGATTGTTCATTTCAGTTATGTCATATACCTTTAGTGGGGACATTCTCAATTTGCAAATAAGTTATTTCTTCCCCAAACTATGGATATAACAGTCCACTGAGATTAACTGTGTCTAAACCCATTTCACAGTTTGTCCTTAAGGTGGATTAAGAACACTTAGTACACCCTCACTAAGGATTCTTAGTGTAGATTCTTGACAATTCCTGCAATGGCCTCTTTAAATGCAGTTAACTTCAAAATCATGGGTGACTAGATAGAGAAACAGAGACAGAGTTGGGGTGGAGGTGGCTGGAGGTACTTCTCATAGTCCAGTGCTCTCAGAGTTCTCTTCTCTATGTAGAACCATTTCTTACAGATTATTCCCCCTCCAAAGAGCCAGCTACATGAATTACACAGAAGCCACACAGCAGGAACTGGTAGGACATTTATCCCAATTCCCCCTAATCACTTCCCAGTAATATCGGTAAAACATGGCCCACAGCCTTGCCACTGTCTGCCTTTACAATGCCCATTTCTTAAGTGGTTTTCCCAATAGTCTGTAGATGTAGTACTGCTCTCAGCTACCATGTCATTCACAACTTAACACACTTTAATTCCATTTACCTAAGAAACCCCCCATGCCATTTCAAACTAACAAATATTGGTGTAAAAATATTTGAGTAAGTCCTTCCCTACCCCACCCCCGGCAATTTTACCAAACCACAGGGATGCCTTGCCACCTGAATTGCATCTCACATCCTGCAAATCACTGAAAAAAACCTTGTAGGCTTGCATTGGTCACACCAAAAACAAAACTGAACCAAGTTCGATTTTATTGCTATTTGCAGAGTTGACTACATATTATTTTTATTGTTAGCATTATTATATTACAGTTTTATAGTCTCTTTTTCTGAGGAATTGAAGTAATATAATCTTTCTGACTTCACGATCACTTTCATTTTCCAGAAAATAGAAGAGAAACAGAAAATAGGGGAAAAGAAAAAAATGACAGTAAAAGGAATGGAAGGAAGGAGGGAGAGAAGGAGGGGTAGGAGGGAGGAAACTGAAAAGGATGCAATATTTGGAACAGGTTCCTTTCTTTTTTTTTTTTAAAGATTCATTTTTTATTTATTTGAAAGACAGAGTTACAGAGAGAGGTGGAGACAGACAGAGAGGTCTTCTATCTACTGGTTCACTCCCCAGATGGCCTCAACAGCCGGAGCTGCGCTGATCTGAAGCCAGGAGCCAGGAGCTTCTTCCAGGTCTCCCATGTGGGCAGATGGGCCCAAGGAAGTGGACCATCCTCCATTGCTATCCCAGAACATAGCAGAAAGCTGGATCGGAAGAGGAGCAGCCAGGACCGGAACCGGCGCCCATAGGGGATGCTGAAACTTCAGACCAGGGCTCTAAACCCGCTGCACCACAGTGCTGGCCCCGAGGAACAGGTTCCTTTCTACTACATACTCAAAGAGTGACACAGTGTGTATCAGCAATGTGGTTGAACCCAATTCTAACATTTGGGACAAATGCCATTTAACCGTAGGGTAAAAAACAGAAGGGCAAACCCATTCCTTCAAGTTCTTTTTAAGGCATTAACCAGCTCACAGCCTAACCACCTCTTAAAGACCCCACTCTTAATACACCGAGGATCAAATTTATTTTTTAAGATTTATTTATTTGAAAGACAGAATGACAGAGAGAAAAAGAAAGAGAGAGAGAGAGAGAGAGAGAGAGAGAGAGATTCTTCATCTACTGGTTCACTCCCTAAATGTCCACAACAGACAGGACGAGGTCAGGCCAAAGCCATCCCACTCCTGGGAATTTACCAAAAGGAAATGAAATCAGCACAGGAGAGAGTTATCTGAACCTGTATGTTAATTGCAGCTCAATTCACAATAGCTAAGATATGGAATCAACCCAAATGTCTGTCGACTGAAGACTGGATAAAGAAATTAGGGGATATGTGAATACTACACAGTGGTAAAAAAAAAAAATTAAATCCTGTCATTTTCAGCAAAATGGATGAAACTGGAAAACATTATATTTAATGAGAATAAGCCAGTCCCAAAAAAATGAATACCAAATGTTCTCCCTGATCTGTGGTAACCAATAGAGCACCTAAAAGTTAATCTATAGAAGTGAAATTGACACTTTGAGATGTGATAACTTTGAACAGCCCTTTTCTTGACTGTTGAGGAAGTGTTTTTTTCATACTATTGATCTCTTCACTTAGTGTAGGGTTAATCTTACTATATAAAGTTAATTGAAAATAGACCTTAGTAAAAAATAAGAATGGGAATGGGAGAGGAAAGAGGAAGAACAGTGGGAATATGGGAGAGAAGGCGGTAGGGTGGGAAGAATCACTGTTTCTAAATGTGTATTTATGAAATGCATGAAGTTTACATACCTTAAATAAGAAAAAGTCAAAAAATAAAAATAAAAAATTCAAGTATTAATGAGCCCAATGTGTTTTGCTATATCTGCTCTTTGCACTAAGCTATCTTTTTTGTATATGTTTGTTTATTTATAATTGACACATAATTTCACATATTTATGAGCTACAATGCAATATTTCAATGTATGTATACAATGTGTAATGATCAGATTAATCAGCATATTCATCACCAGAAGCATCTATCATTTGGGTGGGGAACATTAAGAATTCTCTCTACTAGCTATTTTGAGATAATTAATTAACTATTTTCAATCAGTTACCTCACTATGATCATTACAAGCTACCCCTCCCATCCAACTGCACCCTTGTACCCATCAACCATACTTCCTCCATTCCCTTCCTCCCTCCTCCCCCTTCCAGTCTCTGGTAATCACTACTCTACTCTCCACTTCTTTGTAGTCAACTTTGTAACCTTCCACAAATAAGTGAAAACATGCAGTAATTTTTCTTTCTGTGCTGACTTGTTTCACTTAACACAATGTCTTCTGGGCTTGTCTGTGTTGCTACAAATAACAGAACTGTATTCCTTTTTAATACCTGAGTATTACTGTTTATAACAACTATGTACTCTTTTTTTAACTTTTATTTAATGAATATAATTTACAAAGTACAGCTTATGGATTACAATGGCTCCCCCCCCATAACTTCCCTCCCACCCGCAACCCTCCCATCTCCCGCTCCCTCTTCCCTTCCATTCACATTCATTTTCTTTTTTTTTTTTTTTTTTTTTTTTTTTTTTTTTTTTTTTATTTTTTGACAGGCAGAGTGGACAGTGAGAGAGAGAGAGACAGAGAGAAAGGTCTTCCTTTTTGCCGTTGGTTCACCCTCCAATGGCCGCCGCGGCCGGCGCGCTGCGGCCGGCGCACCGCGCTGATCCGATGGCAGGAGCCAGGAGCCAGGTGCTTTTCCTGGTCTCCCATGGGGTGCAGGGCCCAAGCACCTGGGCCATCCTCCACTGCACTCCCTGGCCACAGCAGAGGGCTGGCCTGGAAGAGGGGCAACCGGGACAGAATCCGGAGCCCCGACCGGGACTAGAACCCGGTGTGCCGGCGCCGCTAGGCGGAGGATTAGCCTAGTGAGCCGCGGCGCCGGCCCACATTCATTTTCAATTCTCTTTATATACAGAAGATCAGTTTAGTATATATTAAGTAAAGATTTCGACAGTTTGCACCCACACAGAAACACAAAGTGAAAAATACTGTTTGAGTACTAGTTATAGCATTAAATCGCACATTAAGGACAGAGAATTGAGCTGCAATAAACATTAATGTGCAGACAGCTTTTTTGTTTGCCAATTTAATTTCCTTTGGGTAAATTCCAAGGAGTGGGATGGCTGGGTTGTATGGAAGGGTTATATTCAGGTTTCTGAGGAATCTCCAGACTGACTTCCATAGTGGGTTAGTGTCCCTTTTTCCCCACATCCTTGCCAGCATCTGTTGTTGGTAGATTTCTCTATGTGAGCCATTCTAACCTTAACTGATTTTCAAAAATTGAAATCAGGTATTTTCTCAGACCACAATGAAATAAAATTAGTAACCACAGAGGAACTGTGGATATTATACAGATACATGGAAATTTTTTTTAAAGATTTAGTTATTTACTTGAAAGTCATAGTTACACAGATAGAGAAGGAGAGGCAGAGAGAGATCTTTTGTCCTCTGGTTCACTCCCCAGATGGCCGCAATGGCCAGAGCTGTGCTGATCTGAAGGTAGGAGCCAGGAGCTTCCCCCAGGTCTCCCACATGGGTGCAGGGACCCAAGGACTTGGGCCATTTTCTACTGCTTTCCCAGGCCATAGCAGAGAGCTGGATCAGAAGTGGAGCAGCCAGGACTCGAACCGGTGCCCATATGGGATGCCAGCACTGCAGGCGTTGGCTCAACCTGCTAAGCCACAATGCAGGCCCCAGATACATAGAAATTTAAACTACATGTTTCTGATCAGTCCATGGGTACCTTTTACCTCTCTTACTCAACACATTACTGGGAGTACTACCTAGAGTAATTAAGCAAGAAAAAGAAATAAGGGCATTCAGTTTGGAAAGGAGGACATCAAATTATCCTTGTTTGCAGTTAATATGATATTATACATAGAAAAACTAAAACCTCCACCAAAAACAAATCCTGTTAGAACTGATAAGTGAATGCAGTAAAATGCAGGATACAAGATCAGCTTACAAAAATTAGTAGCATTTCAGTACCCTAAGAACAAATCAGATGAAAAAGAAATCAAGAAAGCAATCCCATTTACATTAACAGCTGCAGAAACCAGAAAATACCTTGGAATAAATTGAAACAAGAAGGTCAAAGAAATTGAAGAGGCCACTAAAAAGTGGAAAGTCATCCCAGTGTTGTGGGTTTGAAGGACTAATACATTTTGAATGTTCATACTACTCGAAATGATCCACAGATTCAATGCAATCCCTGTCACAATAGCAATGACATTCTTTACAGAAATAGAATAGGAGAAAATATTTGCAAGCTGTTCAGCTGATGAGATTAAAGAACTCAACCTACTAGCATCCCCGCAGAAACACAATTTAAAAATTGGGCAAGTGCTCTGACATGTCTCAGATGTCATGTCTCAAAAGAAGAAATACAAAGTTGCACAGAGGCCCATGCCGCGGCTCACTAGGCTAATCCTCCGCCTGCGGCGCCGGCACACCGGGTTCTAGTCCCAGTTGGGGCGCCAGTTCTGTCCCGGTTGCTCCTCTTCCAGGCCAGCTCTCTGCTGTGGCCCGGGAAGGCAGTGGAGGATGGCCCAAGTGCTTGGGCCCTGCACCCCATGGGAGACCAGGAGGAAGCACCTGGCTCCTGGCTTCGAATCGGCACAGTGCGCTGGCCGTAGCAGCCATCTGGGGGGTGAACCAATGGAAGGAAGACCTTTCTCTCTGTCTCTCTCTCTCACTGTCTAACTCTGCCTGTCAAAAAACAAAACAACAACAAAAAAAAAAAAAAAAAAAAAAAAAAAAAAAAAAAACAAAACAACAAAAAAAATGTTGCACAGATTCATCATGAAAAGGGAAATCAAAACCACAGTGAGGTACTATCTTACCTGAGTTAGAATGGCTACTAACAAAAAGACAAATACCAAATGCTGGAGAGGATGTGGAGAAAGGGGAACTCTCTTATACTGCTGATGGGAGTATAAATCAGTGCAGTCCTTGTGGAAAACAGTATGGAATTTCCTCAGAAATCTAGAACTGCCATTTGACTCAGCAATTTCACTGTGGGTATATATCCAAAGGAAAGAAAACCAGTTTGTTGAAGATATACATGTACTCCTGTGATTAGTGCAGCACCATTGACAATAGCCAGGATATATAATAAATTTAAATGCCCCACTGGTAGATGAATTGATAAAGAGTACATGGTTGTTTATTGCAGCTCAATTCACAATAGTTAAGACCTGGAATCAACCTAAATGCCCATCAACAGTAGACTGGATAAAGAAATTATGGGATATGTACTCTATAGAATACTATACAGCAGTAAAAAAACAATGAAACCCGGTCATTTGCAACAAAATGGAAGAATCTGGAACACATCATGCTGAGTGAAATAAGCTAGTCTGAAAGGGACAAATAGCATATGTTCTCCCTGATCGGTGACAACTGACCGAGCACCAAAAAGGAAACCTGTTGAAGTGAAATGAACACTATGAGAAACGGTGACTTGATCAGCCCTTGTCCTGACTGTTTATGAACAACTTAATACTTTATCCCATTTAGTATTTTTTGTTTGTTTGTTCTACTTAATACTATTGGTTGAATTCTGTAATTAATACACAGTTATTCTTAAGTGTTGAAACTTAACTGAAAAGTGATCCCTGTTAAATATAAAAGTGGGAATAAGAGAGGGAAGAGATGTACATTTTGGGACATGCTCAATCGGACTTGCCCCAAATGGTAGAGTTAGAAACACACCAGGGGATTCCAATTCAATCCCATCAAGGTGGCATGTACCAATGCCATCTCACTAGTCCAGGTGATCAATTTCTGTTCACAATTGATCACAATGATAGGACAAAGAGTCAAAAGGATCACATAAACAAGACTAGCGTCTGAAAATACTAACCAATAGAATAAAAAAAAGGGAGAGAACGATCCAACATGGGAAGCAGGATACACAGCAGACTCATAGAATGGCAGATGTCCTAAACAGCACTCTGGCCTCAGAATCAGCCCTTAAGGCATTCGGATCCGGCTGAAGAGCCCATGAGAGTATTTCAGGCATGGAAAACCAAGACACTCTGGGGGGAAAAAAAAAAAACTAAATGAAAGATCTCTGTGAGTGAGATCCCAGTGGAAAGAATGGGTCATCAAAGAAGGAGGTACCTTTCTCTGAAGGGAGGAGAGAACTTCCACTTTGACCATGGCCTTGTCTAAATATGATCAGAGTTGGCGAACTCAAAAGGCTTCCATAGCCTTGGCAACTCATGACAAGAGCCTAGGGTGATTACTGATGCCATAAACAAGAGTGTCAATTTGTTATGTCAACAACATGAGTCACTGTGCACTTACTCCTCATGTAGGATCTCTGTCCTTAATGTGCTGTACATTGTGATTTAATGCTATAACTAGTACTCAAACAGTATTTTTCACTTTGTGTTTCTGTGTGGGTGCAAACTGTTGAAATCTTTACTTAATATATACTGAATTGATCTTCTGTATATAAAGAGAATTGAAAATGAATCTTCATGTGAATGGAAGGGGAGCGGGAGATGGGAGGGTTGCAGGTGGGAGGGAAGTTATGTTGGGGGGGAGCCATTTAATCCATAAGCTGTACTTTGGAAATTTATATTCATTAAATAAAAGTTAAAAAAAAAGTGGTTTCTAGAAGATCAGTACAATTCATCACCATTATAAGAAAAGCCACCATTTACGGCAACTAAGCCCTGAACATTCAACTGTATGCTTTCTATATTTTATTTTTTTAAAGATTTATTTTATTTATTTGAAATGCAGAGTTACAGAGAGGGAGAGGCAGAGGCAGAGGGTGAGAAGGAGCGAGGGAGGGAGAGAGAGAGAGAGAGAGAGAGATATCTTCCATCTGCTGGTTGACTCCCCCAGATGGCTGCAACAGCAAGAGCTGGGCCCATCTGAAGCCAGGAGCCAGGAGCTTCTTCTAGGTCTCCCACATGGGTGCAGGGCCCCAAGGACTGCTTTCCCAGGCCACATCAGAGAGCTAGATCAGAAGTGGAACATTACTTAGTAAAGAATTGGTCTTCTGTATATAAAGTTAATTAAAAATGAATCTTAAAGGAGAATGGGATGGGAGAGGGAGTAGGAGGTGGGGCAGGAATTGGGAGGGAGGGTAGGTAGGAGGTGGGGAACCACTATATTCCTAAAGTTGTACCTATGAAAATTGTTATTCATTAAATACAAGCTTTAAAAAAAAAAAAGAAGTGGAACAGCCAGAACTCAAACCAGCACCCATATGGGATGCCGATGCTGCAGACCGGGGCTTTAACCTGCTGTGCCACAGTGCTAGTCTCTGTATGATATATATATATATATATATATATATATATATATATATATATATAAAACTAACTCCTAACTAACTCCACAGAAGTACAATGTAGTCTGCATTTTCTTCATTTTAGAAATGTGCTAAGAGATTTAGGTTTTATCCCCAAGATTAATAGCTCATAAGTTGCAAAGACAGGATCTGAATTCAGATGTCCTGGACAAGCCAATATTACTATCCATAATGTCCATTATCTCATTATAAGGAAAAGCATGACTTCCCTGGCCCCTGATGTAACATGGAACAAAATCACCTTATTATGCACCAGGATAAGAATGTGCTAATTTAAAACAATAACAATGCTGGAGCATGAAATTCACATCACCACACACATGAGAATACAATGCCACTGTCAGCATGACCCAGCCCCCAAAATCAAACAATTTATGAAAAACCAAACTGAGTATAACTTTTAAACTTTGTATTAAAGGGCACCTAGTAGACTCCTCTGTCCCCTGTGGGCACTTCATAAGTATTAATATTTCAAAGGCTCATGCTTGAATTCAATTTCTTTTTATTCCTATTTGATATCACTTCATATATATGCTGTCTTTACTCTTTAAGTTCTTCAGTGAAGAGCCCTGTCAGCTTTCTCCATTCAACACCTCTCTTTCCTGTGGCCCTAGGTCCCTTCCACAGATATGAACCTCCTAACATTTTCCACTCCTGTTCTCAATCAGCCTACATTGCGGCTCAGCACCCTTTTGGTAGTTCAGGCTTTGTTGGAGGAAGCCTGCTACCACTGGAAGCTCCTGGAGGAATTTTCTAGCTCTTTATCCAGCACCACAGCCCTCTCCCAACTTGCACTCACTCTGCAATATTTGCAGCCCTGGTTTCCTGGGTTTTTCACACAATTTTTGGTCATTTCACAGGACTATGATTTCAAAAATAGAACCCACATTGCATCAAGAGAGAGAAGTTACCTATAAACTCAGATTTACCAAAAGAGTCAATAAAATAAAAGCTAAAAATGTTCCTCTCTGTTCACTGAGGCTGAAACCTTAGGGCAAGTTTTTTAGTTCCCTGCAAAAGTACAGGAGTGGGTGCTCCAGGAAAGCTCCAGCCACATGTGCTGAGAGCAACTGCTTATGCTGGCCTTCTCCTGAAAGCAAGGCAGGCCATGGGGGCCCCAAAGCATATTGGAGGCCCCAAGAAGGGAACAGGGTACTTCAGACAGAGGGGGACAGTTATGCAACATTTTGTATTTATTTGAGAGGCAACAAGAAAAGAAATAAGAAGACATAGACAAGGGGAGCTCTTCCATCTGCTGGTTCACTCCCCAAATGCCTACAATGGCCAGGGATGGGCCAGACCTAAGCTAAGAAGTCAAGCCAGGTCTCCCACATGGGTGGCAAGGGTGGTAAGTACTTGGCCCTCACTGCTGTCTGCTAGGCTGTGCATCAGCCAGAAGATGGAATCAGGAGTAGAGTTGAGAATGAATGCAGGTACTCTGATATGGGACACGACATCTCAAAGGATAGGCCAAAGTCCCACCCTGTTACTCTATGTTGCCTGGGATTTCTTTTCTGCTGTGTTCCCACTTTGCTCCTCCTCCAATCCTGGAATAAATTGACTTCTGTGCCTGCCAGTGTAGGTGAGGATTTGGGAAAAATTCTTTAATACTCCCTTGAGTCATTAAGACAAGATCACACTGTTCCCTACCTTCCCCACCATCTCAGAATTCACAGTATTCACAGACAACTCTGGAGCTAGAGAAAACCTAACAGAGTGATGCTGCTAATTCCTGCATCTGAAGACTTTGAGGCAAGTCCCTTCTCCTGGAAGAATCTCACTTTCCTTGCCCAACAGAGATACAGCCCAGAGGGCAAACTCCCACACTGGCGTATTTCTTTGGGTGAAACGTCTAGAAGAGTCCTGACAACACACAGCAGCAATTTCCATGCAAATTCACGCCTGCAGGGGAAATGCAATTGGGCTAGCAATCTTCTGCTGATGTGTACCCCCTTCGCATGTCAGTGGGCTGTGAAAACAACTTGAATAAAGAGATCTATTTGTTCAGCTTTTCTCTCTCTGAGCTTGCCAGACACAAACAAGTCTCTGTCTCTAAAAAGGTGTACACTCCACAATGCTGTTCAATGACAAGGATGGAATGGAAATGAGAGCTCACATCCCCTCTGCCCCAGTAGGATGAGAACAGAGACGGTGCGTTTTTTCAGGGGGGTGGAAGTAGACAAGACTTTATGTTTTGTGAAACAGAAAGAAAGGCTAGCTGATAATGTAGGTTACAAAGAGAAATAATAACAATCAACTGAACTTGATTAATTCCAAGTGGCCTGTACCACCTGGGGCCATGGCTGATGTACTGGTGGGAAGAGTGCAGGATCAGGAAATTGCTCTGGTCTCTGACACTCAATTCACTACGATGGAATTGAACTAGCCAAAGGGCCTCCAAACTGGGGCATGGCACCCTGGTACACAAAGACTTTCCCCGAACTATCTAGAAAGGGAGAGTCTTGGGGAATTAACTACTAAATCTTCGATTCCAGCATGTATTCTCCCCTGAAACTAATCTGCCTTGATCACATGACCAAGGACTTTTTTCCCCAACTGTCCTTTTTCTGCTTTGCAAAAGAAGAGCACACAGTTATCACCCACGCAGGCTTTTGTACATTTTTCTGAGGTGTGAAAACCTTCCTCGCTTTCTTGTGAGGGACAGTCCTGGGTGAAAAAAGGGAAAAGACTTTACATCTTGAAAGCGGGTGAGAAACTCATGGCAATCCTTGCACCAAACTTTCTTACCTATTTCCTTTCTTCTCTCCCTTGTTTCCTTCCTTTATTTCTTAGAATTAAAATTCAAAAGCAAAACAGTTCCAAAGGGTTGCATACTGACACATTTACCTGAACTAAATAAGATTTTTTTTTCTGACAGGAAGCAAGTTCAAATTGGCTCAATGTTTTGACAGTAAGGACTAGCTCTTGCCAATTAATTTGTGAGATGGACGCTGTCCACAAATTTAATGAGCTAAGTCTACAGCTCCAAAGTTTAATGAAAATATGTTTTAATTGTGGATATGATACTCACTACATCATCTGATATGAGGCATCATCAAAAAGCTCATGGAAAAGTTAGTATTATGAAAAACTTCATGGATTTCAAAACATTTTGGCACCAAAATAAGCTTGTCTTTTAATTATACTTTTCTATGAACTTTCTGAAGTACCATCATGTATACTTTGCAACTATTTAAATTTATGAGGAAAAATTTTACATGTCAATTCAAAAGGAGTATTTTACAATTCTTTTATGCAGTACATGAGCAAAAACATCTGAAGTCATTAGTCTAATTAATTCTTTCCATGTCAAATGGCCTGTGAAACGCCTTGGTCTCTTCTCTTTCTCCTTCTCTCTGCATCCAGCTCTGTCCCCCACTGCTTTCTCAGTCACCGCATCTCGTGATTTTTATTGTACCCCGTGTTTAGTGCATCAGTCTAAGCATCACGAAAATAAAGCCCACCTGAACAAACTAGAGAAGCAGAGTGAGAGGCTGTGGAGGCCAGCCAGGAAGCCCCCATAGTACTTCCCCAACGTCGTGACCATCTTACAGATGAAGGGACTGGAACAAACGCACTGAATGGCTCAATGGTTTCAGAGCAAATAACTGGTTTTGTTCTCAGTTCCCATTATGGACTAAGTTCTTATTTGCTTTCTCTTTGGAATACATCCCATTAATACAATTTTATTTTTGTCCAAAATGATCATTGCTAGATGTGAAAATAGAGAGGAAAATACACAGAGGTGAAGATGGAGGTATTAATGTAAACAGAGGTAGAAACGTTCAGATTCTCCTTTTCCCTTTGCTTTATTTACAGAAGGCCAGCACATGAAGCCTCCCTATACCAACAATCCTTTGAAAAGGAAATAAAAGTCCTAGAGACCGAGTAGCTACACTGCTGTCTGCTTCTTACTCTAGACAACACATTTTAATTCCCTGTGTATGTGGCTCCCTTTGGTAGTGTGGTGAAGCCTATGAACTCTTTTTCACAAGACATAAACCAAATTAATAGGATCAGAAAAGGAACTAATCATCTTGAAATATTATCATCAAAATATTTTTAAAGCAAGTTTGTGGCATAGTAATATACATACTTTTTATTAGCATATTAAATAGCAGTGTTGGTAGGGAGTATTAACTATCATAATTTTAAAGTAGTGGTTAGAACTCATATAAATGATATTTTGATATATCTGTAACCACTGTATTATGATATGAAATATCTACGATTTGGTGACAAACTCACAAATACTGCTGATAGTACTAGGGTTTGTTGCTGACGTACTTAATAAAAAAAATGTTAAAATTTCAGTTGGAGTTCAGCAAAAATACATATTTTATTCTCATTCAAGTTTACAGACCCCGTGTTAAGATAAACTATGGTGGGGCCGGCACTGTAGCATAGTGGGTAAAGCCACCGCCTGCAGTGCTGCCATCCCATATGGGCTCCAGTTCAAGTCCCGGCTGCTCCACTTCCAATACAGCTCTCTGCTATGGCTTGGGAATGTAGTAGAAGACGGCCCAAGTCCTTGGGCCCCTGCATCCGCGTGGGAGACCTGGAAGAAGCTCCTGGCTCCTGGCTTTGGATCAGCACAGCTCCAACTGTTACGGCCAATTGCGGAGTAAACAAGTGGATGGAAGACCTCTCTCTCTCCCTCTCCCTCTCCCTCTCCCTCTCCCTCTCCCTTTCCCTCTCCCTCTCCCTCTCTTCTCTCTGTGTAACTCTAGCTTTCAAATAAATAAATAAATCTTAAAAAAAAAAAAAAAGATAAACTGTGGTGTAGGTCACAAGGGTATTTCAAAAGTTTGTGAACTGGAGCCAGCACTGTGGCATAGCAGGTAAGGCTGCTGCCTGAGACACAGACATTCCATAAAGGACACAGGTTTAAGTCCCAGCTGCTGCACTTCTGATCCACCTCCCAGCTTGCAGTCTAGGGAAATCAGCAGAAGATGACCCAAGTACTTGTGCCCCTGCCACCGATGTGGGAGACCCAGAAGAAGGACCTGGCTCATGGATTCGGCCTGGCTCAGCCCTGGCCAGTGCAGCCATTTAGAGAGTAAACCATCTATTGGAATATCTCTCTCTCTTTCTACCTCTACTTCTCCTTTCTAACTTTAACTTTCAAATAAGTAATTTTTTTTTTAAAAAAACTTCATGAATTGAATTAAAAGATAGGCTTATTTTAATGCAAATAAGTTTTGAAAGTATATATGCAAGGAGTGTACAAAAAGCTTTATAGAAACCCATATTGGGGCCGGTGCTGTGGCGCAACGGGTTAAAGCCCCGACCTGCAGTGCCGGCATCCCATATAGGCACCAGTTCGAGTTCCGGCTGCTCCACTTCCGATCCAGCTCTCTGCTGTGGCCTGGGATAGCAGTAGAAGTTGGCCCAAGTCCTTAGGCCCCTGCACCTGCATGGGAGACCCGGAAGAGGCTCCTGGCTCTTGGCTTCAGATCAGCTCAGCTCTGACCATTACAGTCATTTAGGGAATGAACCAGCTGATGGAAGACCTCTCTCTCTGGCTCTACCTCTCTCTAACTCTGTCCTTCAAATAAATAAAAATAAATCTTTTAAAAAAAAAAGAAAACCCATATTAAAGTATGCATGAATTTCAAAAATTTTGCTCCAAAATAAACTTATATTTTAAGTCCACTTTCCACAAACTTTCTGAAGTTCCCTATTTTGAAGGCCTGAACACTTTTCCTTGTGACTCCATCTTTACTCCTGTTGGCTTCCCAAAGCACCTGCCCTACAGCAGCTTCAGTTAGCTGACATGACAGCTCATGAGCAAAAGCAACCATTCATTGACCTTGTACCATTTTGCATACATTATTTGTACACCTTGAAAGAAGGAACTGACACTCAAAGAGGTTAAATAGCTTGCCCAGGGCAACAAAGTGGAAGACTTGGAGTTCATACACAACTCTGTATGGCTTAAAGTTTACTCCCATTTCTATTACACTATAAGGCCTCCTGGCAGGGAAAAATTTTGCATTTTTAATAGGGACTTGATAAAAAACAAGTATAGAGGTTCCTCCACAAGGGTTGGTTTCAGACCACTACCACCCCGAGTATCCCTAAAATCTGCTCAAGACCCTACAAAAAGCGGTACAGTATTTGTATAGAATCTACACACATCCTCCCATATACTTCATATCATCTCTAGATTACTTATTTTTTAAAGATTTATTTATTTATTTTGAAAGAGTTACACAGAGAGAGGAGAGGCAGAGAGAGAGAGAGAGAGAAAGGTCTTCCACCCTCTGGTTCACTCCCCATTTGGCTGCAACAGCCAGAGCTGCACTAATCCAAAGCCAGGAGCCAAGAGCTTCTTCTAGGTCTCCCATGCGGGTGCAGGGGCCTAAGGACTTGAGCCATCTTCTACTGTTTTCCCAAGACATAGCTGAGAGCTGGATCAGAAGAGGAGCAGCTGGGTCTCGAACCGGTGCCCACATGGGATGCCAGTGCTTTAAGCAAGGGCATTAACCCCCTGTGCCACAGCGCCGGCCCCTCTATGGCCTGTTTTTGAAACTGTATCCTTAGAAGAGAATCAAAAAGGGAGAGAAAGATCCAATATGGGAAGCGGGATACACAGCAGACTCATAGAATGACAGATGTCCTAAACAGCACTCTGGCCTCAGAATCAGCCCTTAAGGCATTCGGATCTGGCTGAAGAGCCCATGAGAGTATTTTAGGCATGGAAAACCAAGACACTCTGGGAAAAAAAAAAAGAAGAAGACCTAAATGAAAGATCTCTATGAGTGAGATCCCAGTGGAGAGAACGGGGCCATCAAAGAAGGAGGTACCTTTCTCTGAAGGGAGAAGAGAACTTCCACTTTGACTATGACCTTGTCTGAATAAGATCATAGTCGGCGAACTCAAAAGGCTTCCATAGCCTTGGCAACTCATGACTAGAGCCTAGGGAGATTACTGACGCCATAAACAAGAGTGTCAAATTGTTAAGTCAACAACAGGAGTCACTGTGCACTTACTCCTCATGTAGGATCTCTGTCCTTAATGTGCTGTACATTGTGATTTAATGCTATAACTAGTACTCAAACAGTATTTTACACTTTATGTTTCTGTGTGGGTGCAAACTGTTGAAATCTTTACTTAATATATACTGAATTGATCTTCTCTATATAAAGAGAATTGAAAATGAATCTTGATGTGAATGGAAGGGGAGAGGGAGTGGGAAAGGGGAGGGTTGCAAGTGGGAGGGAAGTTACGGGGGGGAGCCATTGTAATCCATAAACTGTACTTTGGAAATTTATATTTACTAAATAAAAGTTTAAAAAAAAGGAAAAGAAAAAGAAAAAAAAAGAAATATAAACACATTCAAAAAAAAAAAAAAGAAGAAGAAGAAGTGAGTCCACAGGAATGAGTGCAGTGTCATACGTAGCTGAAAAGTCTGAGCACCAGGAACCAGCCATGCGGAGGAGCATCTAGGCCAGGAAACACGGGGCAGGTGGCCCGAAGGCCATGCGCCCTGGGGGCGCAGGGCTATACCCAGCCCCTTCCTGGCTAGAGGCCAGGGAAAAGAAGAAGAGCTAGATTACTTATAATACCTAATGCAAGATAAATGCTCTGGACTCATCTATACTGTACTCCACAGTGGAGGTTCCTGGTGATCATTTACTTGAACCAAGGCACCGCTGGTCAGTGAACTTCCTTTGTAACTCTTCAGAGTATCCAAGTCATTTTTCTGAGTAGAGGACACTCAACGTTTTTATTTTATTTTATTTTATTTGACAGGTAGAGTTATAGACAGTGAGAGAGAGAGACAGAGAGAAAGGTCTTCCTTCCATTGGTTCACCCCCCAAGTGGCCGCTACAACCGGTGCTGCGCCGATCCGAAGCCAGGAGCCAGGTGCTTCTTCCTGGTCTACCATGTGGGTGCAGGGGCCCAAGCACTTGGCCCATCCTCCACTGCCCTCCCGGGCCATAGCAGAGAGCTGGATTGGAAGAGGAGCAACCAGGACTAGAACCCGACGCCCATATGGGATGCCGGCACCGCAGGCGGAGGATTAACCAAGTGAGCCACGGCGCCGGCCACTCAATGTTTTTAACAAGTTGATTTTCCAAGCCATAAACTTTCAGGACAGTGCTATATTCACTAGTCCCTAAATAATACAGTTCAAGGTATCTTTAAAATGTTCATGGAAAATATCTATTATGAAAAAACTCCACTTGGTTTTCAAAATTTTTTGTACCCAAATATGCATGTCTTTTAATTCGACTTTTACATACACTTTCTGAATTACTCTTGTTTAAAGCTCTTTATATAGCATTGAAACGAGGAACATCTTTATTTCTTCTCTTTATCCTTTGCTCCTACCAAGCTTCATGCCATTTCAAAGCAGAACTGATAAGTGTTGTGTCACTGCAACCACTGTATGACAGATCCTGTCTGGATTTTTAGTATTTATCAAGTTCAGACATGCAGTATTACAGTGCATTAGAAGAGTAAGGTGGATAGAAATGCACTATCTCTAACATCTGTGCTACAAACATTGTTTTTGTTTTTTTTCAATTTTTAATTTATATTTATCAAGCAGTAAGTGTGTTATTTCTGTGTTCACTCATGAAGAACTACAGCCCCAGTAAAGAGCACACTCTGAACCATGAGAAAAGGCCGGTGACAGGGTTCAACTTAGAGAGTGAGGAAAGGAGGGAAGCTGATTAGGAAAAATCAAAACATACACTGAAGGTGCATTTGGCTATCTGTATCTGTGAGTTCCACAGCTATGGATTCAACCAACCACAGATTAAAATGTGAGGAAAAAATTGCAGCTGAACTCAATATGTCTTCCAATGCACTAGCTTATGTTTTTCTCAAGGCTATATTTCTTTGGTAGGTAGGGCAGGTATTATTACCAAATATTACCAACGTTGCAAGAAAAGCCCAAGTTCTAATGATGTACCAGTAGGATAACTAAAGCTAGAGTCCAAGCCACAAAGATCTAGCCCAGTACATGAATCTCCACTTTCACAATCTATTCCTTTTCCAGGAAAACTACTTTCCCATATAAATGCCGTTCAATAAAATTATGCATCCATATATTCTGAGATCTCGCAATCATGAGGGAGACTTCTATTCTACATCTCACCCCAAAGAGGTACACAATTACTCCAATAGGTCAATGAGTAAAACAATAACTATCAATTCCATCCTTAGGGGTCCCATTTACCTATTACTATAGAACAAATTATTCTGAAACCCAATGAAAAATGACCACAACTTTATTGTATCTGGTGACTTTGTCAGAATTTGGCTGGGCTCAGCTAGGTGATTAATCTATCCACATGAAGTTGATGGTGTTCACTGTGCTGCAAGCAACTAGCCACTGCCTTAATCACATGTCAGACACCTTGTTGGGGGGAAGCAAATGGTCATAGGGCTGGCCTTAGCCAGGATTGTCAACCAGAGTGCCTACATGGGATCCTTCCAGTATGGCACCCTCAGGATAGCCCAACTTCTCATCTAGAGTCTCAGGGCTCAAGAGTGAAAAGGTAGGGGCTGGCGTTGTGGCACACTGTGGCACCTGCAATGCCAGCATCCCATATGGACGCCAATTCAAGTCCTGGCTGCTCCACTTCTAATGTGCTGGGAAAGCAGTGGAAGATGGCCCAAGTACTAGAGCCCCTACACCTCCAAGACAGACCTGAATGGAGTTCTAGGCTCCTGGCTTTGGCCTGGCCCAGCCCTGGTTGTTGCTACCATTTGGGTAATGAACCAGTGGATGGAAGATACCTCTCTGTGTCTCTCCCTCTCTCTATTTAACTCTGTCTTCCAAAATAATAAATAATTTTTTTTTAAAAAGTGACAAGACAGAAGCCTCATGGTCTTGTGACCTAGCCTCCATGACACAGTGTCACTTCCATCATACTCCTGTGACAAATGCAACACAAATCTGTTCAGCTTCAAGGAAAAGTGACAGAAACCCAATTCCTCCATGAAAAGAAGACTGAAAAATTAAAAATTTTTGAAAAAATGAAAAAATTTCAAAATGAAAAATTCACAGCCATGTTTTAAAAACATATGGGCTTCTTATTTTTTTTAAGATTTGTTTGTTTATTTACTTGAAAGTCAGGGTTATACAAAGAGAGAAGGAGAGGCAGAGAGAGAGAAAAGAGAAGACTTCCGTCAGCTGGTTCACTTCCCAACTGGCCACAATGGCCAGAGCTGTGCCGATCCAAAGCCAGGAGCCAGGAGCTTCTTCCAGGTCTCCTACTCAGGTGCAAGGACCCAAGGACTTGGACCATCTTCTACTCCTTTCCCAGGCCATAGCAGAGAGGCAGATCAACAATGGAGCAGCCAGGACTCTAACCGGCGCCCATATGGGATGACGGCACTGCAGGCAGCAACTTTACCTGCTACACCACAGCACTGGCTCCATGGGTTTCTTATATTAACTTATAATATTTAAGAACTTAACTAACTCTTGTAATTCACGAGCTCTCTGCTTATGGCCTGGGAAAGCAGTGGAAAGATGTCCCATGCTCAAGCTGACTTACCTCAAATGGTAGAGTTAGAAACATACCAGGGGATTCCAATTCAATCCCATCAAGGTGGCATGTACCAATGCCATCTCACTAGTCCCAGTGATCAATTTCTGTTCACAATTGATCATAATGATAGGACTAAGAACCAAAGGGATCACATAAACAAGAACAGTGTCTGAAAATACTAACCAATAGAATAAAAAAGGGAGAGAACGATCCAACATGGGAAGTGAGATACACAGCAGACCCATAGAATGGCAGATGTCCTAAACAGCACTCTGGCCTCAGAATCAGCCCTTAAGGCATGCAGATCTGGCTGAAAAGCCCATGAGAGTATTTCAGGCATGGAAAGCCAAGACACTTTGGGGGAAAAAAAAAAAACCTAAATGAAAGATCTCTGTGAGTGAGATCCCAGTGGAAAGAATGGGTCATCAAAAAAGGAGGTACCTTTCTCTGAAGGGAGGAGAGAACTTTCACTTTGACCATGGCCTTGTCTAAATACGATCAGAGTCGGTGAACTCAGGGGGCTTCCATAGTGTTGCCAGCTCATGACAAGAGCCTAGGGTGATTACTGATGCCATAAACAAGAGTGTCAAATTGTTAAGTCAACAACTGGAGTCACTGTGCACTTACTCCTCATGTAGGATTTTTGTCCTTAGTGTGCTGTACATTGAGATTTAATGCTATAACTAGTACTCAAACAGTATTTTTCACTTTATGTTTCTGTGTGGGAGCAAACTGTTGAAATCTTTACTTAATGTATGCTAAACTGATCTTCTGTATATAAAGAGAACCAAAAATGAATCTTGATGTGAATGGAAGGGGAGAGGGAGTGGGAAAGGGGAGGGTTGCAGGTGGGAGGGAAGTTATGGGGGGGGGGAGCCATTGTAATCCATAAGCTGTACTTTGGAAATTTATATTCATTAAATAAAAGTTAAAAAAATAAAAATAAAAAATCACTCAAAATAAAGAATATACTCAACCAAAAAAAAAAAGAAAGAAAGATGTCCCAAGTACTTGGACCCCTGCACTCACATGAGAGACCTGGAGGAAGTTCCTGGCTCCTGGCTTCAGATCAGCTCAGCTCTGGTTGTTGCGGCCATTTGGGAGTGAACCAGCAGATGGAAGACCTTTCTCTCTCTCTCCTGCTCTCTATAACTTACTTCTCAAATAAATAAATAAATCTTTAAAAAAAAAATTGAACTCTCATGGTAGGGTCTTTATCTGTCCTAATAGAATGTTCATGTGTCCCAACAGTACACTGGAGACTGAATTGCAATAGGGATAAGAATATAAGCTTTGAGGTCACAGAAAGATCTGGATTTCTAATCTACATTATTTCCCAGCATAATAATTAACAATTTTTAGCTCACACCAACTAACTGCATGGATAGGTTTAGAAACCATGCACTGTGTGACCTTATCCAAGTTACTTTGTAGCTCTAAACCTCAGTATGCTTGTCTATAAAATAGAGAAAAAGATATATACTTGGGGCCAGCACTGTGGCTCAGTGGGTTAATGCCCTGGCCTGAGGCCCCCAGCATCCCATATGGGCGCTGGTTTGAGTCCTGGCTGCTCCATTTCTGATCCAGCTCTCTGCTGTGGCCTGGGAAAGCAGTGGAAGATGGCCCCACATCCTTGGGCCCCTACACCCATGTGGGAGACCTGGAGAAGGCTCCTGGCTCCTAGCTCCTGGCTTCGGATTGGCACAACTCCAGCTGCTACGGCCAGTTGAGGAGTGAACCATCGGATGGAAGACCTCTCTCTCTCTGCCTTTCCTCTCTCTCTGCCTTTCAAATAAATAAATAAATCTTTAAAAAAAGAGAGAGAGAGATACTTCATAATGCTGTCAAAAGGATTAAAGAGGACCGTGTAGACAGAGCATGTGTCACATACCTGGTATTTAGTAAATCCCTAATAAGTAGTAACTGTAGTAGCAGTGGCACTATTAGAAACAGTAATGGTGGTTAACAATAGCTAACTGCTAATAGACTGTGATGGCACAAAGTAAGGTACTCATGAAGATGCAAATGGATTTTTATGGCTCCAATCCTCTCTCTACAGATGTATAAATTCTACGTAAGCAAAATTTTATGTATGCATACAAATATGCACATATACCATGAATGTCAAGATGAAATACTTATATTTTCCCTTTTCACCAAATATATTTTATTTATATTTCTTAAATGTCCACTTAGGTCTTTCTATCAGTCATTCATACCATCACTTCATGTAATTTTTACTAAGAGAATCTACCTGTCTTAGAAAAGTGTTCAAATGCAATTGTTAGGTTCAACTGATCACAAAGCATACAGCCTGATGAAAATGACCCCAGAGCATCATAAAGAAACACTTCAATATTTAAGATGGCTGGATTAACTCCAAGGACTTGAGAGGCAGTCTGCCTATCACCAAATCAGTTTTGAAAATACAGCTCTTGGCTCCAATCCCCAGTTCAGTGAGTGTGGTTAGGGCAAATACAAGGTGAATAAATCATAAAAATACTGAACAAAATTATTTCCAACACAAGAACACAAGGGACAAGGCAATCTTGATTAGTCAATGCCTGAACTAGTATTTCATCTTAGACTAGCTGATGTGAAGGTCAAAATTATTGATTGACTCTTTGAATCTTCTTTGGAGAAAAGCAATATTCTGCTTTGAATTGGTTATTATTGCTACACCCTCCTCATAGTTAAGATCTGTCAATACTCCTTTGTCTAGGAGATTCTTAGCGTCTAAAGTTTTACTGGTCCTGACACGAAGTAATCTACATCATAATTCACACAGTTCACTTCACTTACACAGATGGACCCTTTCCAAAGAAGTGACAACCCTCCCAACAGGGACTACATTCACCTGCCACTCATCCCCAGCTGCGCGGAGGAACCAGAAGGGAGGACAGGGTTCAAGGCATTTTAGAAGCTCTGGAAACTTGTTTTCAGTAGGCAGCAAAGGATTGGAGGGAACACCAAAAGTTCCTACGTTTTTTATTGCAACAGTATTCATAATGGTCAAGATATGGAATCAGGCTAGGTGTCCATCAAGGGGTGAATAGATAAAGAAAAGATGGTATACATCCACAACAAACTATTTCAACTATATATCAAGTAATGCAATTATATCACTTGAAGCAACATGGATGGAGCTGGAGAATATTCATTAAATTAAATAAGTCAGGCACAGAAAGACAAAAAAGTGTTCTCTTATTTATATGAGGGAATGTCAAAAAGTTCATGGAAAATGAAATTAAAAGGTAAGTTTTATTTTCATGCAAAAATTTGAAATTGATGCATAGTTTTGGGTTTTTTTAATATTCTATGTAATTATTTGAGAAGTACAGTTACAGCCAGAGAGAGGGAAAGACAGAGAAAGGTCTTCCATCTGCTGGTTCACTCCCCAAATGGCTGCAATGGCAGGAGCTGGGCCGATCTGAGCCAGGAGCCAGGAGCGTCTTCCAGGTCTCCCAGTAGCATTCAGGGGCCCAAGCACTTGGGCCATCTTCTACTGCTTTCCCAGGCTATAAGCAGAGAACTAGATCAGAAGAGGAGCAGCCAGGACTAGAACCAGCACCCATATGGCATTCCGGCACCATAGGTGGAAGCTTATCCCACTATGCCACAGTGCCAGCCCCTATAGTTTTTTCATAATATGCATTTTCTATGGACATTTTTTTTTGACAGGCAGAGTGGACAGTGAGAGAGAGAGACAGAGAGAAAGGTCTTCCTTTGCCGTTGGTTCACCCTCCAATGGCCACCGCGGCCAGCGCGCTGTGGCCGGCGCACCGCGCTGATCCGAAGGCAGGAGCCAGGTGCTTCTCCTGGTCTCCCATGGGGTGCAGGGCCCAAGGACTTGGGCCATCCTCCACTGCACTCCTGGGCCACAGCAGAGAGCTGGCCTGGAAAAGGAGCAACCGGGACAGAATCCGGCGCCCCGACCGGGACTAGAACCCGGTGTGCCGGTGCCGCAAGGCGGAGGATTAGCCTAGTAAGCCGCGGCGCCGGCCTCCATGAACATTTTAAGGACTCCTCATACGCATGAACTTCAAATTTTCTTGGACCTAAATAAACTAATCTTCTAATTAAAATAAAAGTTCCCAGGTTTGAGTTAAGTATGGTGATTTAATTCCCTAGAGCTCCTGTATGAAAGTACCACATACTGGATGGCTTAAACAAGAGACTTAGTTGTCTCAGTTATGGAGTCCAGAAATTCACAAGGTGTTGATGGGATTGGTTCCTTCTAAGGACTACAAGAGAGAATCCTTTCCATGCCTCTCTCCTAGCATCTGGAGGCGTTATATGTTCCTTGGCCTGTGGCAATAATTTTCATCCCTGTCTCCGTCCTCACATGGCTACATTCTCCCTGTGTGTGTTTGCATCATCTCCCCTCTGTGTATACCTATCCCTGTGTCCAAGTTTATATTTTATTTCACATTATCAGTCATACTGGACTAAGCTCACGCTAATGACCACATTTTAACTCAATTACCCCTGTAAATGTGCTATTTCTAAATGAGATCATGTTTTTGAGATACTGGGCATTTGAATTTTAATATATTTGGAGGGGGACATAATTTAACACACAATATCCAATACACAAAACATTTGAACCAAAGACAGCAAGGAAATGGCACAGGCATATTACATCAAGGTAGACCTAAGAAAAACACCAAAATATTTTATGAGTCCCATTTTCATTTTCTAAAATTATCCTTCCATTGTTTACACTCCTTTTCTGCAAGCTACTTTAAATGTCGTTTCACTTTCAATATCTGTAATTCAAAGCACAGAGAACAAATTGACAACATTTTACCAGATCTACTCTGGGAAATATAGCTGCCAAGTACAAGGTTCCTGACCCTAAGTTTTCTCTGTTATTTCTTTAGCAAGAGGACTGTGAATAACCTGCAGCCAATTCCTCCATCTTATTTTAATGAGGGTAATGGACATGCATGGTAATTATCACTGGACATGACTTAAATGTAAATTTATAAAAATCTCTCCAAACATTGGAAAACTGACCTCATCTATATCAGAAGAATGTTTTTTGCTCTCTTCACCTGTGGCCTCCAGCTTCTTTTTTTTTTTTTTAAGATTTTATTTATTTATTTGAAAGTCAAGAGTTACACAGAGAGAGAAGGAGAGGCAGAGAGAGAAAGAGAGGTCTTCCATCCGATGGTTCACTCTCCAATGGGCCACAACAGCCAGAGCTGTGCCAATCCAAAGCCAGGAGCCAGGAGTTTCCCCAGGGTGTCCCACACAGGTACAGAGGCCCAAGGACATGGACCATCTTCTACTGCTTTCCCAGGCCATAGCAGAGAGCTGGATTGGAAGCTGAGCAGCCGAGTCTCAAACCGGTGCCCTTATGGGATGCTGGTGCTTCGGGCCAGGGCGTTAACCCACTGGGCCACAGCACCAGCCCCATCCTCCAGCTTCTTAAAACCAGCACATTCAGAAAGACTTTATATTAAAAAAAAAAAAAAAAAAAAAAAAAAAACTGATGGTATTTGTGATGGTCCTAGGCCATAAATACTGCCCAGGTCTAGGGTGCTAGAAGTGGACTTTCAGTTTCTCCAAAGTTTGTTTCAAGGAAGAACACCATGAACTAGGAATATCTCCTTCCTTTAACAAATGTTCATGTTTTAAGCTCTTTAGTCTCCTAAATAACTAGTGGCAATTACTGTATCAGAAATTAGAGATAAGAGACTAATTAACAGAAATCATGTTTGAATCTAGCTTTGAATTTATGTAAGATTTTGAGATTGTACTCCACAAGCAGATACAATAATATGGAAAGTAAAACTAATATAGGAATTGCTTAGATGAGGTAGGCACTTAGCTTCATGATTAAGACTCTTGCACCCCACAATAGAATACCTGGGTTTGATTGCTGGCTCTGGCTCCTGACTTCAGCTTCTGGCTAATGCAGACCCTGTGAGGCACAGGTGATGGCTCAAGTAATTGGGTTCCTGCCACTTATATGTGAGATCTGAATAGTGTTTATACATCTTGGCTTCGTGCCTAGCCATTACAGGGCTCTTACATGCCCCCTTGTGCTCACTTGCTCTCTTTCAAATAAATAAGTAAAAATTTTGAAAATATATAAAATTTTTAAGAAATAAATGCTCAGGCCGGCGCCGTGGCTCAATAGGCTAATCCTCCACCTTGCGGCGCCGGCACACCGGGTTCTAGTCCCGGTCGGGGCGCCGGATTCTATCCCGGTTGCCCCTCTTCCAGGCCAGCTCTCTGCTATGGCCAGGGAGTGCAGTGGAGGATGGCCCAGGTGCTTGGGCCCTGCACCCCATGGGAGACCAGGAAAAGCACCTGGATCCTGGCTCCTGCCATAGGATCAGCGCGGTGCGCCGGCTGCAGCGGCGGCCATTGGAGAGTGAACCAACGGCAAAGGAAGACCTTTCTCTCTCTGTCTCTCTCTCTCACTGTCCACTCTGCCTGTCAAAAAAAAAAAAAAAAAAAAAAAAAAAGAAATAAATGCTCACTCTAATCTTCGCAACTTCATCTTCCCCCTAGATTGGGTACCAAGTTTGACATATTCCAAAGTCAGAAAATGGGCCATGGCTCAAGAAACATGTTTAAAAAATAGGAAAACATCCAATTGATAGAACCTAACGTTCGCAGCTTCAGAATTTTTGTTTTTCAGCTTTAAAATTTTACCTAGTTCTAGCCGGCGCCGCAGCTCACTAGGCTAATCCTCTGCCTTGCGGCGCCGGCACACCAGGTTCAAGTCCCGGTTGGGGTGCCGGATTCTGTCCCGGTTGCCCCTCTTCCAGGCCAGCTCTCTGCTGTGGCCAGGGAGTGCAGTGGAGGATGGCCCAAGTGCTTGGGCCCTGCACCCCACAGGAGACCAGGATAAGTATCTGGCTCCTGCCATCGGATCAGCGTGGTGCACCGGCCACGGCGGCCATTGGAGGGTGAACCAACGGCAAAAGGAAGACCTTTCTCTCTGTTTCTCTCACTGTCCACTCTGCCTGTCAAAAAAAAAAAAAAATTTACCTAGTTCTAACACATTTGAAAATGAAATGCCAGAATCAAAGGACCACTTAGTTATATCACGCTTTAACCTAAACGATATGACAGAAAAATCAAGTTGTGGGAGGTATATCTGCAGCATCAGCAGCTCCATATTCATGTTTAACACATGAATTTCTGGATCTTTCAAAAGATGCTAAAAAAAGTAATATTAACATCATATTCCCCAAATGTGACCTATTCGTTCCAGAGGTAAACATCATTTAGATTAATGACTTTTTGTCTGCTTGGGTTATAGAGGACTGGTTTTAAATATTTTGCTTCCAAATAAACTGTAGCTTTCCAACATATGCATTTTGTTGGAAATCTTATAACACTGATATATCATAACAAGAAAAGTTGTGTTGCATGATCTCAAAACAAGGACACTTGCTTCCTTTCTCACTCGCTGGCTATCTCTGTGGCTGCTCTTGGTGAGGGCTGTTCTGCACCTAAGGCAGGAAGATGGTGGCCACAAAGATGAAAAAGTCGTTCAAGTCAATCAACTCTAGGTTCCAACTTACCATGAAAAATGGAAAGTACATGCTTGGGTACAAGCAGACCCCAAAGGTGATCAGACAGGACAAAGAGAAACTGCTCCTCCTTGCCAACAACTGCTCACCTTTGAGGAAATCTGAAATAGAGTACTACGCCATGTTGGCCAAAACAGGTGTTCATCACTACAGTGGCAATAATATTGAATTGGGCACAGTGTATGAAAAATATTACAGAATATGCCCACTGGCTATCATTGATCCACGTGGTTCTGATATCAGTAGAATTATGCCAGAACAGACTAATGAAGAATAAATCATGCAAAACTTTTCTTCAATACAATTTCCCAGAGCTTGTTTAAACAAACAAACAAACAAAAAGAACACTAGGACAGATTTTATCAACTGTCCATCTTTTCAACATGGCTTTTACATTCATGATCATTGAATCTCATATAAGCTTCTTACAAGTCTGTAAGAGAGGATGTTTAAGAATACAGAAGTCCACAGTGAGACCTTACTCACAAGACAGAGCCAGGACAGGCACTCCATGATCTCTACATGCTCTTTTCATTTCTATCTTGTGTCCAGCCAATCTCCAAACATGGTGCTCAAACTTCAGCATCTTGGCCACAGTTCCTCTCTCCCTACAGTCTCTAGCACCCATAATAATGGCATCATCCACACCGGTGATCACAAAAGTTCTCAACAGTTCTCATTTTAACTCCATTATACCTTAGGAAACACTTAGACTTTTTCATCACCAGGAACTGGTCTTCTGCAAGATCTCTAGTCAGTTAACCCTTTCTGATACAATCTCCTCAATTTCCTCTCCCACCCCATGGCCAAACTCAATCTACCTTTTACAATCTTCAATAAATCAAAAATTACTAATCGAGAACCTACTGCATCAAAGCCTACAAAAGAGATGGAAGACCAGCTAGACAAAGACCCAGCCCAGACTGAATTTCCCTTCCTCAGCCTACCATGCTTCCACTTACTGATTTGTTGACTTTACAATGGTGCAAAAGCAATATACATTCAGTAGAAGCTGTACCTTGGGTTTTGAATTCTGATCTTTCCCCAGGCTAGCCATATCCATACAGTAGGCTTCCCTCTCCTGATGCTGGGTAGCAACAGAAGAGACAGCCATGTGATCATGAGGGTAAACAACTGACATTCTGTAGTGCACTGTGTTCCTAAGATATGATGTTCAGTAGGCTGGCTGTATTCATACACTTTTACTTGCAATATTTTCAACTTACGATGAGTTTATTGTGATGCAACACAATGGCCTAAGTCAAGGAGCATCTGTATTTCTAAGGCTCTCTGGGAAATTCTAGTACAAACAATCCATATACTGACATTAGGGTCCTACTGGGCTACATCACTATACCTTCTTCCAGGACTATAAAAAGGGATCCCTTCACAGAGAGGGCCTCTGGTTTGGGTGGTCTGCTTTTAGTTTATTCTTCTTCCTTTCTCCTGCACTTGAACCTGAAGCTTGCTAATCTGCTTTTGTTTATGCTCCCTTTCTTTGTCTCACAATGTGATGCAACTTTAGACCCCAACCCCTGCCCACCAGGTAATTTAAAAATGACTGCAATGGTGCACGTCAATCCTGCTCATTCCACCTCTGCCAACTTAAAGCACCCACCATCTCTTCATTCTCCCTCTAATGCAGACTGACTTCTTGCTCTTTATGCACCTCTGCCCTCTTGCCTCATTTGTAATGACTTTATGTTAGGCAAAATGAATGTTTCTTCATCGCTGCCCTTATATCAAGAATAAAGGCCAATCAAACATTGCATCTCTGCTGGACTACACACTTAAATACATTTATATGTTTGTCCCTGCAAGTGGCCTCCGTGGACTCTGCTGACTGCAACTTGTGTCACTGTTTCTGAAACATCTTTATGGTCAGTGAAAAGATCAAGCATTACCTTCAGTGATGGTAAGCTCCAAATTGCCAGTTCCAGTAACATCCTTGAATATGAGTCATACCTCTGTTTAGTTGATTTATAATAAATCTCTCCCACATGTGTCTTGATAAAAGCAGACCTTTCAGGATTTGTTACTTAAAGTTCCCTACCAAGGCTTTTCACTTCGTACTTTTCAGTTGTCAAATTGTATAAATTTATAATCATCCTCATTCACCATGGATATGATTGACTACATAATACTTTTGAAAAGTTACCTGCCAATATGGCCACTTGACTCTAATTTCATACCTACCACACAGAAATAGGTCAGACTCTAAATGTTGTCTTTTACTGTCTTTTTTTCATTAAGTTGCAAAAGGTTTCATACAGGTCAGCAAAGCTGGTGCCTCCCTACTTTCATTTCTGGAACAATCTTCCTTATTATTAATAACGGTGATGACGATAAAAATAGTACTAATGCCTGTATGCCTTCCCAAGGGCACAGAGGTCTCGACCCTGGTTGCAGGCATACCTAAGATATACAGCAGATGCTACTATCATTTTTTTTAACATCGTGAATGTCTTAATTAATTTTCCTTTAGTTACTAGGTAAGTTTCTAATAATTCTTAGTTACCAAGGCAAGAGAATGATTAAAAGAAACAGTAATAAACTGAGTTAAAATTGCCTTCTTTTGTCTTTGTCCCAGAGGAGTAGCCTCACATTTTCAGTCTTTCACGTCTCATGTATACAGCAAGAATTCACTAAAGTTATCTGGATATTAGAGAAATGCTTAATTTTTTTCTCAGGAAGAATGCAAGCCAGAATTTACATAGGAGTTTTCTAGCTGTGAAAGTACCTGAAGGGGCCAGCACTGTGGCATAGGTTAAGCCTTTACCTGCAGTGCCAGCATCCCAAATGGGTGTTGGTTCATGTCCTGGCTGCTCTTATTCTGATCCAGCTTTCAGCTAATCTCCTGGGATAGAAGTGGAAGATGATTCAAGTGCTTGGGCCCCCGTACCCTAGTGGGAGACCCAGAAGAAGCTCCTGGCTCCTGGTTTCCAATCAGCCCAGCTCCGGCCATTGCAGCTATTTAGGGAGTGAACCAGCAGATAGAAGACCTCTCTCTCTCTCTCTGTCTCTTCCTCTGTCTGTAACTCTGCCTCTCATATAGATAAATAAATAATTTTTCAAAAAAAAAGTTCTTATAGAACTGGAGAAAATAGTCTTGACTGCTGAGAAGGCGGACTTCAGGCTCACAAGCTGTTCTCTTCTAGCCCAGAGTAAGTCACCCTACCTCTTCCCATGTGAAATCAGGCTCTTGCAAATGTGATTTTTCTCTAAGTCATCTCACAGACCACATCCTGTCAGTAAAACACGCTTTGATTTGTTGATAATGTCTTCTACAAAATGTACCTACCAATCCTGAGTCAGCAGCAAGGTGTGTGGTCAGAGGTACACATCAAGTTATTCTGAAACATAGAAAGACAGACATGGCAAACAAAAGCCACCATTTAGCCCAGATACCAGCTTGATTTAATCCAACTTATTGAACATTTACAGAGCCTTATTGTAACAATGTTCCCTTTAAAACTGACCTTGAGGGGCCGGTGCTGTGGTATAGCAGGTAAAGCTGCCTCCTGTAGTGCTGGCATCCCATATGGGCACTGGTTTGAGACTCTTCTGTTCCACTTCTGATCCAGCTCTCTGCTATGGCCTGGGAAAGTAGTAGAAGATGGTCCAAGTCCTTGGGCCCCTGCACCCACATGGGAGACCCAGAGGAAGCTTTTGGCTCCTGGCTTCGGATAGGTGCAGCTCCGTTTGCGGCCAAATGGGAAGTGAACTAGCAGATGGAAGACATCTCTCTCTCTCTCTGCCTCTCCTCTCTCTCTGTGTAACTCTGTCAAATAAAATACCTAAATCTTAAAAAAAAAAAAAAAAAAAAAAAAAAAAAAAAAAAAAACTTAACTTGAGGCAAGGCTTAAATTCTAAGCTTTATTGGGAAGTATAATCCCAGCAGAGTATGAATGGTGGAAAAGAGAACTGAGGCAGGTAAGGTTAGGAACAAAATCCACCCAAGGACTGTATTATAAATTAGCCACTTTGTAAACATACTAGTCACTTAGAATGGCCTGTACAAAAAAGCTTTCCCATGGAACAGTTCATCAGCATGCAGAAATGAAAGAGATTATCTACCAGTTCCCTGCCACTTCCTATGTGGTGGAGTCACACAAAGTCACTTGCTGTCACAGTATTTGGAAGGAAGAGGTCCAAGCTCCAGAGAAACAGATGAAAGTCAGGAAACTTAAGGTGGCACATATGAAGCACCTGATAGTTTTATCATGGGCAACAAATTGTCCTGCACACTATTTCTCAGTCAAATGTGACTACCAAGATTATAATGAGCCTAAGAGTAAATACCTCCTATTTGTATTTTCAAGTCATAATTGAGAGAAAATGCCTTGGCAGGCCAGCATTTGGCTTGGCAGGTAAAGCCGCCACCTGCAAGCCAGCATCCCATATTGGTGCTGGTGCAAGTCCCAGCTGCTCCACTTCTGATCCAGCTCTCTGCTATCATCTGGGAGGGCAGTGGAAGATGGTCCAACACCTTGGGCCCCTGCACCCATGTGGGAGACCCAGAAGAAGGTCTTGGCTTCAGATAGGTGCAGCTCCAGCTGCTGTGGCCATCTAGGGAGTGAACCAGCAGATGGAAGACCTTTCTCTCTCTCTCTCTCTCTCTCTCTCTCTCTCTCTCTCTCTGCCTCTCTGTAACTCTGCCTTTCAAATAGATAAATCTTTATATAAAAAAAAAGGAAAGAGAGAAAATGCCTTCTGATGCTAATTCCCTTTGAAGACAGATGATGATGCTTCAAAAAGTTCATAGAAAGTGGAATTAAAGGGCCAGCATTGTGGTTCTGTGGGTTAAGTCATCCCACAAGTACCACTTCAAGTCCCAACTGCTCCGATTCTGATCCAGCTCCCTGCTAAATGTACCTGGGAAAACAGCAGAAGATGACCCAAGTACTTGGAATGTTGCACCCACATGGGACACCCAGATAAGAGTTTCAGGCTCCCAGCTTCAGCCTGGACAGGCCCAGCCAACATAGTCGTTTGGAGGTAATAAACCAGCAAATGGAAGATATTTTACTCTCCCTCTCTCTCTCTCTCTCTCTCTGTAACTCTGCCTTTCAAAAAAATAAAAATTAATCCTAAAAAAAATTGTAATTAAAAGATGTTTGACACAAAAACATTCTGAAATCCATGCACAGAGCCTTCAAAAGCTGATGAAAACTTTGACCTACATCATCCTTTCCTGCCCCAGTAACCACGGTTCTGCACTGTGTCTATGTACAGTATTTGGCTTTTTAACGATTCTCTATGTAAATGAGACCACATAGCATTTTAAGTATTTTTCTTTCTATATCTGGCTTATTGTACTTAGTTTGCCCCATCCATTTCTTCCTTTGTAATATTTCTTTATCCATTATAGAGCACTAAGTGTGTTTTCATATCTTGTCTATTGTAAAATAAAAGCTATAACAAACATGAGAGGACAGATTTTTTATTTTTTATTTTTTGACAGGCAGAGTTAGACAGTGAGAGAGAAAGACAGAGAGAAAGGTCTTCCTTCCGTTGGTTCACCCCCAAAATGGCCACTACAGGCGGCACACTGTGCCGATCCGAAGCCAGGAGCCAGGTACTTCCTCCTTCGTGGTCTCCCATGCGGGTGCAGGGCCCAAGGACTTGGGCCATCCTCCACTACCTTCCCGGGCCACAGCAGAGAGCTGGCCTGGAAGAGGAGCAACCAGGACAGAATCCGGTGCCCCAACCAGGACTAGAACCCGGGGTGCCGGTGCTGCAGGCGGAGAATTAGCCAAGTGAGCCGCAGCGCCGGCCAGGAGGACAGATTTTAAAAAGTTGATGAAAAATACGGATCAGGAAAGTTATGCATGGATCTCAAATTTTTTATGCCAAAATAAATTTATCTTTGAATTTCACTTTCTACAAACTTTTTGAAGTATCCCCATATGAAATGGTATATGATTTTGGATGGAGGGAGGTAGAGAAAAAGAGAGAGAGAGAGAGACAAAGAGGGAGCTCTCATCTACTGGTTCACTCCCCAAATGTCTACAACAGCCAAGGGTAGGCCAGCCTGAAGCCAGAAGCCAGGAACTCAATCCAGGTCTCCCATGTGGTCTGCCTCGCAGGGTCTACATTAGTGGGAAACCAGAGTTAGGAGTCAGAGCTGAGATTCAAACCCTGTGACTCTTACATGGGACACCAGCATCCTAAATGGTACCTTAACTGCTTCGCCAAACATCTGCCTTAGTGCATGATTGTTTTAGGAATTGTATTTAATCTAGGAATTTCATTTATATTTCAAAAATAATAACAATTACTCAAGAAAAATATTTTATCTCCTTCAGCATAATTTTTGCTTGCCAAAGCCCATCTACACCAACAGAATTTAAAAAATATTAAATAAGAACTTACAAGGAAACACTGAAAATCTAGAGTACTTTCATGGTGGTCAGGAAGGGGAAAAGGCTGGGAATGACTTTATTTTCCTCAATAAAGTGGCCTGAGTACCAAGTACAATGTGATGGGAGAAGGAAGGAGGAATTTAAGAATAAATTATTTCCTTCACTAACAGGCAAATAAATCATTTGTATGCAAATAATGAGTAGCACTGCAACTATTACAATACTTTAAATCTGTCTTATAAATGCAGAATTTTTTTAAGCATCTGCCTGGTGAAAGCTTTTTTTAAAAAAAAAATAAGATTCATTGATTTGAAAGGCATAGTTACATGGAGAGAGAGAGAGATCTTCCACCTGCTAGTTCACTCTCCAAATGACTTCAACCAGCCAGGGCTAGGCTAGCTGAAGCCAGGAGCCAGGAGCTTCTTCTGGCTCTCCCACAGGGTGTCAGGGGCTCAATCACTTGGGCCATCTTTCTCTGCTTTCCCAGGTGCATTAGCAGGGAGCCAGATCAGAGCAATCAGCAGCTTAACCTATTATGCCACAAGCCCAACCCAACAAAAGCTTTTAAGTTAAAGAAAAAGGAGAAGGGGAGGAAGGAGGGGGGATTGAGGGACAGAGGGAGTATACTTGTCATCTCAGAACTGTATCTGTAAAATACATGAAATCTCTTCTCTTTATACTAATAAAAATTTTAAAAAGGAAAAAAAACTTTTTTACTGTCCTACCATATTTCCCACTGAATGATTTGTGCCAAAATTACTGCAAGTGATAAAATCTAAGCTACTATCATTAGGCATATTTGGGGGATATATTTTTAATTGTAATTAGTATAATTTCTGTCTCCAAGGTACCCAGCTATTCCTTTTTTTTCTGTTTAAGATTTATTTATTTACTTAGAAGGCATAGTTACAGAAAGGCAGAGGCAAAAAGAGAGAGACAAAGAGGGATCTTCCATTCACTGGTTCACTCCCCAGATGGCCACAATGGCCATCTACACTGATCAGAAGCCAGGAGCCAGGAGCTATGTGTATCAAACAGTTAATTCGTATAAAATGTTGTGCCCCATGTCTAAAACACACACACACAGTAAGTCCACATGATGTGTTATTAATATGAGTTATTATTCATCTAAAATGATTGATCTACACTGAAAAGTAAAGCTTAGGAATCCAATGGTGGCAGAAAACACTTTCTGGCTTTGCTCTCTAACCAACTTACAGCCCACTCCACCCACAGCTTCCTTCAACATTAAGGTGGACTCTCAGAGTCAAACCCTCAGGAATAGTCAGCTTAGAATTACAATGGCCGAACCCCATTTGACTCAGGCCACCAGACTGTTACAAGGCAGAGCTGAGGTCAGTTCACTTACAGACCAAATGTCCTCCTTCACACAGGGATCATTTATACTGAAACATTACGACACATGGCTCCCTTCTCACATCTGCTTTGCCATATCTTAGAAAGTCAGCTGTATTCTACATTCCCTGTCTTTAAGTAAGTCATATTTTCTCTTTTATTCAGCCATTATTAGATTACTGGGATTTTTTTTTGCTTTTGTTTAATTTTCCCAAAAGTTTCCTTTACAAATTCATTAATATTCATGAAAGTGTTTATATATATTAAAAAACATTAAGTGTAGGATAGGAGGAAGCTCTCTCCGCCCAAGATTTTAGTCTCATGCTTAGGAGATTTGGGGGCTTACTGTACATACCTGTTTTATTGTTTTGTTTTCATGCTTGGGTGATAACCCAAAAATAAAACAAATAAAAACAGAAAGGAGCATGAAGTGGGATGGGACTCTGACACACTGATCAGCCCACTGTCCTGGTGTATCTCAGGAAAGGGTGAAAGTGGTTTACACAACACTATCCAGGCAGACCCATTCAGAAGATATGGCTCCTGTAAGAAAGTCTAAAGCTCCATTAAAGCATCTAGGGCTATATTATGACTTTATTTTGTGGGCTCTTTCCTCCATTAAAAAAAAATTAAAGCTATATTTTACAACTACATTGGGATAAGGATGAATATATTAATGTTATATATTAAAACATTTTCTTCCACCTGAAATTCTTTTTTCCTACCAATTTTAAAAGGAATGAAAACAATTTCACAGGCCCCTCAATGTTTGCTGGGCATGAGACCTATTAAGTATAGGTACTGGCCCTGAAAGCATCTCAGATATTACACAGTAACTGAGATAAGGCCAAGTTGTCTTGGACCCTGGCTAAGATTGCTGGTTGATGACTACACTGACCAGGAAAATTTAATCATCAAAGATGCATTCAACTTTTATAACCTTCTGTTCCTAGCCACAATCTAAAGTCCTATAATAAAGAAAATCATACTGAGGCCCATCATGGCTCTGCATTTCTGCCTGGAGTTATAGCAAGGATGATACAAACTCTTTGTACCTATTCATACTTATCACAGCTCTGTTTTAAAACAAACACCTTGGCCAGCGCCACGGCTCACTAGGCTAATCCTCCGCCTTGCGGCGCTGGCACACTGGGTTCTAGTCCCGGTCGGGGTGCCGGATTCTGTCCCGGTTGCCCCTCTTCCAGGCCAGCTATCTGCTGTGGCCAGGGAGTGCAGTGGAGGATGGCCCAAGTGCTTGGGCCCTGCACCCCATGGGAGACCAGGAGAAGCACCTGGCTCCTGCCATCGGATCAGTGTGGTGCGCCAGCTGCAGCGCGCCGGCCGCGGTGGCCATTGGAGGGTGAACCAACGGCAAAAGGAAGACCTTTCTCTCTGTCTCTCTCTCACTGTCCACTCTGCCTCTCAAAATAAAATAAAATAAAATAAAAATAAAATAAAACAAACACCTTGTACTTGCTGAATTTCATCAGTTGATGTATAAACACATATAAAATTTGCTTCTTTATAAATGTCTTTCACAAACCAAAGTCACTGATCAAGGAAGAAAGGAAATCTTACTGAGAGTATATGATGTGTCAGGCACTGGGAGTCTCCATAGTCCATGACCCAAAGATTATTATCCCCATTTCTATACTGAAAGAGATTAAATAACTTAAGATAAAATAATTCAGTATTGCTAGAGCTAGAATTCAAATTCAAATCTCTTTAATTTCAAAATTAATGCTGTTTCTACTACATCAAATAGATTACATGGAGTTGTCCAATTAAGCATTTTATATTTAAAAAAAAGTTACTCCAAATCTTTTAAAAAGAAAGTAACCATCTTCAAATGAAGCCAGGCAAAATCATATCACCTAACAGTATCATGCACTTTTTGAACCAGAAAGCACATTAGAAGATACACCTAGTACCATCCCTATCTATTCTCAATAAAGAAACCCCTGAAGGATTTATGACATTTCCAAGATCACATACAGAGCAATGCATTTGTAAACATTGCCCCTCACCAAATGCAAAAAGCAAAATTCATATGAAGAAGAGAGTAACATAAGTAGAGAGTAATTGTGAATCATTTTTCATGGTTCATATTGCTACTCAATGGACTCTTCATTTTTTGGTTATATTCATATTTTTAATAGAAAGCTTTTATTTAATAAATATAAATTTCATAAGTACAACTTTTAGATTATAGTGGTTCTTCCCCCTATACCCGCCCTCCCACCCCCAAACCATCCCATCTCCTACTCCCTCTCAAATTCCATTCTTAATTAAGATTCATTTTTAATTATCTTCATATACAGAAGATCAACTCTATACTAAGTAAAAATTTCAACAATTTGCACCCAGACAGACACACAAAGTATAAAGTACTGTTTGAAGACTAGTTGTATCGTTAATTCTCATAGTACAACACATTAAAGACAGAGGTCCTACATGGGGAACAAGTGCACAGTGACTCCTATTGTTGATTTAACAATTGACACTTTTATTTATGACGTTAGTGATCACCCAAGGCTCTTATCATGAACTGCCAAGGTTATGGAAGCCTCTTGAGTCCACAAATTCCAACATTATTTAGACAAGGCCATAATCAATGTGGAGGTTCTCTCCTCCCTTCAGAGAACAGTACCTCCTTCTTTGATGGCCAATGGACTCTTCTTTATCTAGTATGCCCAAGATGAAGACCAAAGATGTCAATCTATCATATGACTTGACAGCAAAACTATAGGCTTCCATAATAAAGGCAGTCTCTTTTAAACTACAGAACTTGAATCAGACTTTGAAGGACAGTAGGAAATGTAGGAAAGGACGGTAGCAAAGTAGAGTGTTTTTCAGATGTTCAGAGAAAAGTCATGGATGGAACCACAATTAGAATTTTCTCTGATCAGGCCAGTGCCGTGGCTCACTTGGCTAATCCTCCGCCTGCGGCACTGGCACCCCGGGTTCTAGTCCCAGTTGGGATGCTGGATTCTGTCCCAGTTGCTCCTCTTCCAGTCCAGCTCTCTGCTGTGGCCCAGGAAGGCAGTGGAGGATGGCCCAAGTCCTTGGGCCCTGCACCCGCATGGGAGACCAGGAGAAGCACCTGGCTCCTGGCTTCGGATCAGTGCAGCGCGCCGGCCATAGCGGCCATTTGGGGGGTGACAAACGGAAGGAAGACCTTTCTCTCTGTCTCTCTCTCTCTCAGTAACTCTGCCTGCCATAAAAAAAAAAAAAAAAAAAAAAAAAAAAAAAAAAATTCTCTGATCTTTAAAAATTTAGAGAGGAATTTCATAATCCCACTGCCATTGTATTTTATAACCCTGTAAGTTTTTAAAATATATATTATATATAATTTTATTATTTAAATCTAAAAATAAACATTTGTTAAAAAAAGTTGAAACGGTGTATAAAGTTTGCTATGTGTATATACTGACCTTTTACAATGCATTTACAGAGATGGGCAAGGAAGTATCCTAATATATTCAGAAAAGTTGAGGGTGGGACAGGGGGAAGACTGATTACAAATTCATATAGTATCAGATGAAGGAGAGAAACCTTGGGGAAAGAACTGAGACATCAGAGGATGACTTAAAATATTTTCCTTTGTGAAGAGCAACACAGCCCACACATCAAAGCTGGGATGGAACTGTACTATGTGCTTGCTTTGGGATTGAGAGAGGGAGGCAGCACTGGAAACAACGTATGGTGAAAGTCCTCAAGGTGGGTGCTAGGTGAGAATAGAGCCATCCCAAAGAGCCTACTTACTTCAGGTGAAACCCATTAGAGAAATTGGAAGGAACAAGGCTCTCAACTTCTTCAATCCTCAGGCTGAATTATTTGGAGGTTTTTTTTCTACAGGCAATGAGAAATCACTGAGGGCTGTTGAGCATGGAATGGTATGACATAACTGATGTTTTAGGAAGATTCTTTGGGCTGCAATGGGGCAGGGGATAAACAATGAAATAATAGAGACCCATTAAGAGGGTATTGGATCCTTTAAGCTATGTATTTTCAAGGAAATAATCTTAAATAAACTCAAATGTTTACATACCAGTATTTTCACTGCAGTGTTACAATAGCAAAGAGTTCTTAAAGCATGAAAAATGACCAAAATATCCTAAAACAGAAAATTAGTTAAATAATTACTGGTGGGGACCAGCGCTGTGGCTCAGCAGGCTAAAGCCCCAGCCTGCAGTACCAACATCTCATATAAGCACCGGTTTGAGTCTCGGCTGCTCCACTTCCGATCCAGCTCTCTGCTAGTGTGCCTGGGAAAGTAGAGGAAGACAGCCCAAGTCCTTGGGCCCCTCCACCCTTGTGGGAGACCCAGAAGCTCTTGGCTCTCTTCAATGGGCTCAGCTCCAGCTGTTGTAGCCATTTGAGGAATGAACCAGCAGATGGAGGACCTCTCTCTATCTCTACCTTTCTGTGTAACTTTCAAATAAATGTTAAAAAATTAATGGTATTTGAAGCCGCTAAAAATAGTGTTTTTGAAAAATATTTAGTTGCATGCAAAATGTTGGTGATATAATGCTGAATGAAAACAATGCCACAAAACTGTATATGAATTTGACCCCAATTATATGGAGAATTTCTTAAGGACACTGTCGTAATTATCTTGCCTTAGGAAAAGACCATTAGTCATAATGAGCATGTTTTAGTTTATAATGCACTGCTTTGAATATACAAATTAGAGAAAACTTCCATGTGTCCACATGACTTGGCTACAAGAATATTCTGAATCATGTTACTGATTCAGGTAGATCCCCTAAGTGTAAGAAAGGAGGTGAATGAATAATAACTGGACCCCAATCCACTGTGTGGGTATTAGGAGAAAAGAAGCCAATGAAAAAATAAGACTCAGTTCTGACATAACACTGAACTAGTGAGGAATAAAGGTTGGATGGCTCACAGACCACCTGACACCTGCAATGCTGAGGTTTAAAGACAAAAGCAAAAATTGTACGTCCACACCCACCTGGAAAAAAAGAATTCCAACCAGGAGCAGCAGTTTTCCCGGAGAAAAAGCACTGTGGGTGATTTGCTTTGTTCCTGCATTAATGAGTATGTGTCACTTTGATAATTAGGGATTTGTTTCATTGTTATTAATTGAGCTTACTTGTTTGTTTAAATAAAGAGGCAAATGCTTAAGCCTGTGAAATGCAAGGGCAGATAAACCAGTAAAGATCCCCAAGTGCCTTCTGAGTCAGGATGCAGGGCTTCATAAAATGTAGTTTACAACATATATAAGCTTAATAGACTTTCCAAATAAACAGGATTATAGACATTGTAGACATTAAAAAGACTTAAGTAGGTAACTTTCTTGGGATTTTCCCAAAGACTCTGTATGGGATAAAGTTAAAAAGTGAAAGGGTACATTCTCCCCCATCAAGTCATCTCCAAAAACATATAAGCTAGCTTTCAATTGGCGCTATCAAGATGACAACGCAACAACACAAGACCATTTCAAAATTTTGAATACTAGTGCAAAATCAACAAAACACAAATAAAAATTACAGTGTTGCTGTGATATTTTTGAAAGACACTGAGTTCACAACATCCTTTTTAAGTTTTCAAATCATCATTCTATAGATTTCAGCACTATAGCTACTGCATATATGCTATCAGGACTACGAATTTACTGTAATGATTTGTAATAATATGGAATCATCTAAATTATGAGTCTAGTTTCTATTTTCAATTGAAATAGCCAACAGGTAAGCTGCATTTTGTTATGAAATTTCTATTTCTATCATTTCAATCATTAAGCCAACCAGTAATGAAAGACAGTTTTACAGTGCTTGATGCCAACAGGAATAATCTGATACCCACTGCACATAGTCTTCAAGTAGAAATGATGGCACATAGTCTTCAAGTGAGGTTTTTTCCACAGAAGAAATGGATACCTTTGGACACTCCAGACTTCCTGTCAATACAAACAAGAATTTCCCCAGATAAGTATGTAAAACTCAATCAATAGCATGTTGGAGAAAATTAAATATAAATCATATATGTTCTGCTTCCACTAATAAAAAGTAGTAACTAAGAAGAGGTTTTAACACAATCTATAGGACATTTGTTTCTGTATTAGTAAAGGATGCATGAAAGCATATTAACAAATTTCTTATTTGCAGTTTTTGACACGTATTTATGGTTCTTTGTTTTTGCTGCATTTTGCTTTTTGATCTCACACTGGAAAGCATAATCCTCCTAATTTTTTTTAAAGATTTGACCTATTTTAAATGCAGAGTTACAGTAAGAAAGAAGGGGGAGAGAGAAGGAGGGAGGGAAGGAGAGAGAGAGATTGATCTTCCACCCGTTGATTCACTCCCCAATTGGCCGCAATGGCTGGAGCTGGGCCTAGCCGAAGCCAAGAGCCAGGAGACTTATCTGGGTCTTCCATATGGGTGCAGGGGCCCAAGGATTTGGGTCATCTTCCACTGCCTTCCCAGCCACTTTAGCAGGCAGCTGGGTCAGAAGCGGAGCAGCCACAACACAAGCCAGGATGTCAGCAATGCAGGTGGAGGCTTAACCCACTTCACCACAATGCTGGCCCCTTTTAAATCTCTGCATTGCTAGGTGACCTGAAATGTAAATTCACTTCCTGTAACCTACTGGCCTTATCAGAAAATTTTATCTAGCAAATATATGTTAATTGATTACTCTCTAAAAGGCACTGTTAAGCAAATATGTATTGGAAGTTGTTCTTTTTTTTCTCAGTAGAAAATCAAGAATCACTAATTAGCTTTCTGACTCCTGGCCATTAAAACATCTTTCCTCAAAGCTATTGTAATAAATATTTTTTAAAAAACCATTAGCATAAAGTTTTTATCTAACTTATATTTTGCCGGCGCCGCGGCTCACTAGGCTAATCCTCCGCCTAGCGGCGCCGGCACACCGGGTTCTAGTCCCAGTCGGGGCACCAGATTCTGTCCCGGTTGCCCCTCTTCCAGGCCAGCTCTCTGCTGTGGCCTGGGAGTACAGTGGAGGATGGCCCAGGTGCTTGGGCCCTGCACCCCATGGGAGACCAGGAAAAGCACCTGGCTCCTGGCTCCTGCCATCGGATCAGCGCGGTGCGCCGGCCGCAGCGCGCCGGCCGCGGCGGCCATTGGAGGGTGAACCAACGGCAAAGGAAGACCTTTCTCTCTGTCTCTCTCTCTCACTGTCCACTCTGCCTGTCAAAAAATAAAAAAAATAAAAAAAAATATTTTATGAATTCTATTTTCAAAAACAAAACTTAAGAATATGTATAATACTATTGAACTTCAAAACAGTAACATGCCAGTTAGCATTCATTCAGAAAGCTCTTTAAGGATACCAAATCACAGAACATCTATCTGTTCAACTGCACGACTTTTTTTTCGTATTTATCATTGTCTTTACTTTATTATTTATTGTTTTGGCAGGGAATGGAGACATTTCATGAAAAAGGAATTCAATTGTACGATATAGTCAAGAGCTTGAAAAAGAATGATTTCCCACCCTTAATCAGTAAACATTCCTTTCTAAAGAAGGTGAAAAAATACTTATAAAATAATAAAAAATAAAATGTAATTGAATACCACATCTCTCTTTGCATTAACTACCGACTGCTCACCATCTAATCACACGTGCTTTCCTTAATTCCAGCGGAAAGTGTGAGAAACTCATGGGTCACCCTGGAAAGCACCTTGGGAAAGAAAGTGCACACAGCGGACCAGCAGGAGAACAACGGCAGTAGAACACCGCATTTAAACTTCTGAGATGAGAAATCGCTCATGGAATCCTTGTTTTGGTAGCAAGATCGTTAATACTTCATAAATTCCATACTTCTGGCATACTGTAAAGTTTAAAGACACAAATAAGCAAGAGAGCTTGAAATACGAAACTGCAACATAACTTTTACAGGAACCCAACCATGTTCCTTACATTTCAAGTAAGTTTAATCAACTCTCATTATTGATTAGCACTCCATCAAGCGGGCCAGCGCACCAACCAGCGGCACCCTACAAATGGCTCCGAACTTGCTAAGCAGAGTTCTTAGGATAAACGTGCGTGTACTTTGGCTGAACAGGCACGTGGATATCATAAAGATGGCAGCTGTACGGCCCGCTCGGTGAAATTTCTTGCCTTCCTTCGTGACTTCTTCTGTACTTCATTCAGTAGCCAACAGTTTTTCCTAAAAAGTCTGAATCTTTCAAGTATAGCTCGACTGTCCCACCAGCAGGGAACAGGCTGGTTGGCAGCCATCTCTCCACTCCTTCCAGCGCATGGTCCCAAACAAAAGGTGTGCAAGTCAGACAGGGTTCTCAAGTCTTCTTATTTCATGGAACTGGCAGGGAGCGAGGGGGACGGACAAATTTCCTCTGAAATTAAACTTCTGCTTGCCTCTGAAGGAGACGACCACTGGAAGTCCAACGCCTCAGCCAGGTCGGGGCAGACAAGCGCCAGCACTGGCAGAAGGCGGCGTCGAGACGGCGGTGGCCGCGGTTCGAGAACGGCCTGTGCGCACAGACGCCGGAAGTCGCGCGCGCCGCGGCGGGCTCCGGCTCCCAGTTGGCCCGGCAGCGGCTCGGGGGCGTGGCCTGGCTCGGGAGCCGCCCCTCCACCCCCCAATCCCAGACTCAGCTGCAGGATTACAGGTATTTACTGGAATCTTCTCGTACAAATGTGACCGAAAGCTGCGTTTTCCCAGTCGCCCGCAATATGTGACTACAAACAGATTCACACTAATAATTAGAATCCAAGTTTATTGGCTCTTGCCTCCACCAAGCAGGATGCCAGCACCTTAGAAAAGTTTCTTAAGGGCTTCTAGAAAGCGCAAGTGCTCTCTGAAATCAGGTGCCTCTGGAATTCAGGTGGCTTCGTGAATCATCCCACTCTACAGGACATCTGCTATGGCTCTCTCTGGCACCTGCTGGGCACTCTCATGTCACCAGATCCTGCAAGCAACAGTGTTGGAATTCTGCCCCAGGTACCAGAGATATGCACTGGTATGGGGACATTGCCCAACACTAACCTTGACATTGCAACCCATTCAAAGGTTCCAAAGTAGAGACGTTTGTATGACTGTGTCATACAGAATTTGACGTTTTGTTTGTGGTCTGATTTTTACAGCAACTTGCTCCCACGGTGACAAGACTTGTGTCACTGAGCCACTGCCTGGTCTGTCCTCTGTATAGCTGCTTTGGAGGCTCCTCAGTCCCCTTTACAAATATTCCCTTTAGGTGCTGTCTTATGTATCTATATGATGTATTCCTATAAATTCAATGCATAACAATTTGTTCTAGAAAAGGTCTATTTGGTTAAAGTTTTTGGGTTTATTTGAAAAATAATCATTATTTTCCTACAGCAAGGCATATTTCTTCATCTGGTATAAAATTTCACTAAAATAAAGTATAAAACCTTAAAATTCTCATTTCTTCACTCTCATAAATATTTGAATAAAACAAATAGAACTCTTTATATTGAATAATGTCACAAATTACTTGAAAAATATTTGAACCCATTGGTAACCCTTTGGGATCTTATGAGGAATAGGACAGTAGCTTAAGAATGTTCTAAGGTTAGTAGGTACACCACAGTTCTACCAACTCTCCTTGCTTTCATCTGGATAAGAAGAAATTGACAGGGGGGTCTCAATTTTTCTCTGCTGTTTCCTTTTTTTCTGCACACTTTCTCCCCTCCTCACACAACAGTTTTCCAGCTGGTTAACAAATTGGCGATTGGGGCCGGCGCTGTGGCACAGCGGGTTAACGCCCTGGCCTGAAGTGCCAGCATCCCATATGGGTGCTGGTTTGAGACCTGGCTGCTCCACTTCCTGTCCAGCTCTCTGCCATGGCCTGGGATAGCAGTAGAAGATGGGCCAAGTCCTTGGGCCCCTGCACCCATGTAGGAGACTTGGAAGAAGCTCCTGGCTCCTGGCTTCGGATTGGTGCAGCTCCGGCCATTGTGGCCATCTGGAGAGTGAACCATCAGATGGAAGACCTCTCTCTCTCTTTCTCTGCCTCTCCTCTCTGTGTAACTCTGACTTTCAAATAAATAAATACATCTTTAAAAAAAAATCTTGGCAATGGCAGATGGCCTTTCCATCCCATAGTTCGTTCATTTTGAGCTCAACAGTTCTGAAACACCATGAAGGTCTCTCTCTCTTGGCTTTAGCGCCATGTTCTTGGGGACCTCCACGCCATGAGAGCCAAGCAGAGGAAGAAGCGAATGCACAGGCTGAAGTACAAAAAGTACAAAAGATGAGACAGAGATCTAAGAAAACTGCTGGCTTGTGCACTCATGATGGCCAAAGGAGAAGAAAGAAGTGCCGGACCCCAGGATGCTGGTACAAGTTGTTGGACTGCTTGCTACTATGTACAACTTGTCTCAAAAAATTTTGAGTTTCCATCACCAATGGATCACTAAAAACACCCATGAGACCCACTTTGCTGACACTGAAACAGTCCCCGATGGCCATCTGTCCTGGGCCTGTGACATTCTGGACTAGTTCTGGACTCAGTTGTGGCCAAGTGTAACACGTGTTCAGTAAATCATCTCTTCTGCTATCTTAGCCAAAGAATTAAAAAAAAAAAAAAAAAAACCACATGGAAACCAATCCTTTTTTAATCCCTCGTTTGTTTTACTGATCCTTGATTCTGGTGCATATGTCTGGTTGCTTCTTAGCCAGAAAGCCCAATCCCATGGCAAAGCAGAATCTCTATTCTCTCCATGTTCCCAGTCTGGCTGGTGTTTTGAAAGACAGGTACAGGACTGGTGCTGTGGCACAGTGGGTTAACGCCCTGGCCTGAAGCGCCTGCATCCCATATGGGCACTGGTTCAAGACCCGGCTGCTCCATTTCCGATCCAGCTCTCTGCTATGACCTGGGAAAGCAGTAAGCAGATGTACCCACGTGGGAGACCTGGAAGAAGTTCCTGGATCCTGGCTTTGGATCGGTGCAACTCTGGCAGTTGAGGCCAATTGGGGAGTGAACCATCAGATGGAAGACCTCTTTCTCTCTTTCTCTCTCTCTCTCTCTGTAACTCTTTCAAATAAATAAATAAATCTTAAAAGAAAGACAGGTACAGGATGGCAAGGAAAGCTCAGACAATGAAAATGAATCATTCCCGTTTCTATCTCAACTTCCAGAGCCATCAGTTAACCTTGAGCAAGTTACATAAATGGTCTAAACTCCACTTTCATCTTTGTTGGAATGGGCATGATGATAAGGGCTGCTACAACTAAACGAGCAATACCTGTAAAGAAGTTGTGACTATTCTGCTGCAATGCAAACCAGGCACGACCCTAAGTAGGACACCAAATACCATCATTTGATTCTAAATCTAAAAGCATCTCTGGATATTCCATCTGCGGCTGCTGAGTGACATAGAGCAAGTAACTCTCTAAACCTGTCTCAAGGCCGGCACTGTGGTGTGGAAGGTTAAGCCTCTGCCCACAGTGCTGGCATCCCATTTGGGCACTGCTGTTCCACCTGCAATCCAGCTCCCTGCTAAGGTGCCTGGGAAAGCCCACGTTCCTAAATGCAAAAGCAGCAGAGGATGGTCCAAGTACTCATGTCCCTGCACCCATATGGGCGACCTGGAAGAAGCTCCCAGTCTCAGCCTGGCCCAGCTCTAGCCATTGAGACCATTTGGGGAGTGAACCAGCAGATGGAAGATTCTCTCTCTCTCTCTTTCTCTCTCTCTCTCTCCTTCTCTCTGTATCACTGCCTTTCAAATAAAACTCTGAAAAAAACTCTTCAGGCTATTTGTTGATCTCTTTACTTAGTGTAGGGTTAATCTTATACATATAAAGTTAACCGAAAATAGGTCTTTGTAAAAGGTAAGAATGGGAATAGGAAAGGGAGGAGGAAGAAGGGTAGGAGTGTGGGCAGGAGGGTGGATAGGGTGGGAAGTATCACTAAGTTTCTGAATCTGTGTGTAGGAAATACATGAAACTTTTATACCTTAAATACTAATTTTTTAAAAATAAAAATATTTAAAAAAAACTTCTGTCCCTTCATCTATAAAATGATACTAACAGAAAAAAATGCATGTAGATTACTTGGTAAGGACCTGACATGCAATCAACATTAATATTAGCTGTTATATCATCTGTAAAACTAATCTTTAATTATGTCTGCTTTATGGAAGCATTGTAATGAGATAATATAGGTGATGTATTAGTTTAATGATTTAATAATTACTAAGCAAACAATGAATACAAGAATATGGTTTCGTTTTTCCCCACACTTTTAAAGCCCATGGAATTAACGTATCAGCTCTTCTAAGTTGCCTTTCCTTCCAGCTATACCTGGAAGTTCATAGTCAATGACTATGCAAACTCCTCCTATTAAGACCCACCACAAACCCACAATTGATGAGCAGTTCTTTACTGATAGTGATAATTGATCAGGATAATTCTAGTTCAAAAACTGTAGTGAGTTTCTGACAATGTAGCAGACTACAAGTATTAGGACCAACCCTCTCTGCTAACGACTGAAAATGCTGGATAAAATATAAAAACATCTTTAATGCATCCGTAAGAAAGCAAAAATAAGGAATACCTGGGAAGGCAATGCTGAATCAGCTCTACTCTCAAGGTGTTTACTGAACCCAGTGAACTTAAACATAGATTTTCATGCTTTGTAGACAAAAGATAAGGCTCAAGGACCACCCAAGTAGGAGTATCCTAAATTAAAACCCTCATAAAACTGGGACCCAAAAGTACACACTTACTGAACAAGGGAACTAAAACAAACTATTTACTTTCACCCCCTTGGAAATTGCAAGGAACACTCACAGTCTCAAAACTTGGCACAGGTAGAGTGGGGAAAAATTATATCCTGAGAATTTGCAACCACAAACTGGCCCTTATACAAGTTTGCACACAAATTCACACTTCTGAAGCAGTCTAAAATAAACAAAATAGCCTGAAGTCAATATTATGTAAAGCAGTCCTAGATTGTAACACCCCAGGTAACTCACAAAAGTAAATACAAATCTGTTGTAGAAAAAGCTTCTTTCATTCCAGGACACAGAATCTCCACGGAACAATCTTCCAGAAAAATTAAACAACTCAAGAGTCAAAAGCAGTAAACAGTCAACGAATCAAGGCCATAAGTGAGAGCCAGCAGAAACAAAGGATGCGTGAAGGAAGGAGATGCAGAACATTAAAAAACGTGTTTAATCCCAGAAACCAAAAACAGCAATTGAAATGGAACACTCAGTTGATAGATTGAATAGCTGATAAAACAAAGCATAATAAAGATAATTAGTATACTAGAAGGTGAAAGAAATAAGAAGGAAAGTCAAAAAACAAAAGAATTCAACACTAAAAAGAATACATAAATTGGGTTTCATCAAAATTTTTAAAATTTTGTGTATCAAAGATCATTATCAAGAAAAATAATCTACATAATGAAAGAAAATATTTAGAAGTCATAAATCTGGTAAGGTCTTAATAGCCGACAAACTCCTGTAACTCAATAGCAAAAAAGACAACTCAATTTTAAAAAATGGATGAAGGATTTGAGTAGCTATTTCTCCAAAGAAGATATAAAAATGGCCAAGAAGCACATGAAAAGATAGTTAGCCATCAGTAGTCATTGGGCAAATACAATCAAACCAAAAAAGACGAAAAGAAAGAAACCCCAGTGTGTACTAGTATTGCTGCAAATATAGTTTCACGAAATTTTGCTTTACCCTTTGTCAAACCAATGGTTAAGAAGGTTATACTATAGCTCTGATGACCTGTGATTACTTTAAAATGCACTGTATGTGGAGAAAATGGTCATTTTTCCGTTCAGTTATTGTTTATAATTGTTGTCTATAGTCCCACTTAACTAGGGTCCTTTAGCTTTTCACTTGTTAAACTTATTAGGTGAAGTATTAAGCCATTTTTACTGTAATATAAATTTAAAATGTTATCTCGAAAACTAAAAAAGAAAGTAAGAAGAAGGATGGGAGGGAAAGCAGGGGAGGGAAAGGAATATTATTATGTTCTTAAAATTGTATCTACAAATCATACTGAATCTTTTAAAAACTAATTAAAAATTAAAAGAAAATAATTCACAAAAAAAAAATAAATAAATCTGGACGGTAGGGCCAAAAAAGGAAAATACAATCAAAAGCACAGTGAAATACCACTGCATACCTATTAGATAACTTTAATTTTAGAAGACTGGAAATAAGCATTGAAAAGGGATGTGAAGAAATTAGAATCCTCATACATGGCTGGTAGAAATGTAAAATGATGTAGCCACTATAGAAACATTTAGCTAAGTGTTGTTCTTCAAAAAACTAAACACATATGCCAGGCAGTTGGCCTGGTGGTTAAGATTCCCACATCCCGAGTCAAAGTGCCAAGTTCAAGTCCCAGCCCCTCTTCTGATTCCAGCTTCCTGCTGATGCTAAACCTGGAAGTCAGCCAAGTGATGGCTCAAGTAGTTGGGTTCCTGCCACTCATCTGAAAGATCTGTATCAACACCCTGGCTCCCTGGCCCAGCCCCAGCTATGCAGGCATTTGAAGAGAGCCAGCTGGAAGATCCCTCTCTCTCTCTCTCTCTCTTTCTCAAATAAAAATTAATTTAAAAATTTTTAAATATGAATGGAGTAGAAAATCAAAGATATAACCAGAAGTCAGTCCTCTGAGAAAGCCAGTAAAATTTACAAAACTGACAACATTAAGAAACAAAACACATGACCCAAAAATTAAAATAGAATATATATGAAATGAAACTATTACATAAATGTATGAAATCAAAAGGGAATATAAATGAAGATGCTGCACACAATAATTAGGAGATGGGTGAGCATCTATTAATAAATTTAAAAACTTAGCAGATTAGGGCCAGCACTGTGGTATAGCAGGTAAGGCTGCCACCTGCAGCACTGGCATTCTATACCAGTGAGGGTTGAAGTCTCAGCTGCTCCACTTCTAATCCAGCTCCCTGCTAATGGCCTAGAAAGGCAGTAGAGGATGGCCCAAGTGCTTGGGCCCCTGCACCAACATGGGAGACAGAGAAGAAGATCCTGGCTTTGGCCTGGCCCAGCCCTGGCCACTTTGGCAATTTGGGGAGTAAACCAACAGACTCAGCTAAACTAAATCAAGAAGAAAGGAAAAAAAGGAAAAACTGAATGGCCCAACGACCATCTAAGAAACATAGTCACTGATTTACAGTCTTTCCCCAAAGGAAAAACTAGGCCTAGGAGATTTTACTATTAACTTATACTAACCATTCAAGAGAAACATAATTTGTTTTAAATAAATTACATGAGATTATAAGGAAAAAGACACTACTCAATTTGTTTTTTTAGTATAACCTTGATACCAATATTCAGCAATGACATTTACAAAGAGGAATTTACAGATAAATCTTACTTACAAACATGAATGCAAAAATCCCTAATAAAACACTAACAAATTAAATCTTTCAAAGTATTAAATACATACACACATACACACACACATAGACACACACACACACACACACACACACACATTACAGCCAAGTGGGTTTATTCAGGAACAAAAATGAATTAAAGAAAGAAAAAAAAATAAGTAATTGATGACATAAAATATTGAAAAAGAAAATCATATGACTTATCAACAAAGGCATAAAACCATTTGATAAACCCCAACATTCCTTTACAGTAAAAATCCTTAATCAACTATGAATTAAAGTGAACTTTCTTATTCATACTAGATATCTGCCCTACAAGTTTCAAACATCTTACTCAATGTTTAGATTTTGAAAACACTCCATTTAAAGGTCAGGAATAAGATAAGTTTATCTGCCATCCCCAGTTCTATGCATAATTAAACTAGAGGTCCAATACAGTGCAAAGAAATAATAAAAAGAAATAAAATATCTAAATCTGCAGAAAAAAGGACAACTCTATCATTATCCAAAAATATATTTTCCCATGAAGATAAATCATTAAAATGTAAGCTCAGTAAATATGCTAATAAAATATCATTATGTAAAATCCATTGTGTTTCTATGTATCAGTAATTAGCAGAAAAATGTAAAATAGTTACTATAGCATCAAAAATATAATATGCGCAAGAATAAATCTAACAAAAAATATGTAAGACTTTAAGGAGTGAAGTTTATTGAAAGATATCTTAAAAGACCTTAATCAGGAAGAGATATACAATGTGATGCATATTTTGAAGAAACCAGTGGTACAGCACAGAAAATACAAAAACAAATACACACATTAACTACCAGTTAACGTATGACAGAGGTACTCCTGCAGATTCATCAGGAAAGAATGGGCTTTGTTTTTCAATAAACAGTACTGGAACAATTTGTTTCAATGTTAGAGAATTACATTACAGTCATACCTCACAAAATAAACAAAAATCAGTTCCAGGTAAAAAAGAGTGACATGTGAAGGAGTAGAACATAAAACTTTCAGAACACAATATAGTAAGCCGCAATTTCAAACCAGAGACGTTCTTACACCAGACATGAAATGTTCAAATTATAAAGGAAAATCATAGCTACCTTAAAATTAATGTCTTCTGTTGATTAAAAGTAATATAAAAAGTAAAAAAGGAAAGCTTAAACAGAGAGAAGGTGATTTCAACAGTGTATTAGAATCCAAAATGTTTTAAAATTTCTACAAATAAGCAGGAATGACAAACAACCAAACAGAAAAATGAGGCATAAAAAGCATAAAACAAAGATGTACAAACTTAAGGCAGGCAAATCAGGGAAATTAAATCCATGAAAGGCCATTCCAAAGCCACCTGACTTAAGATGAAGCTGACTGTTTATAGCTGAGAAGCAGTAAGAACGCGCATCCTGCACTGGTGCGGATGGAAATCAGCCTGGCACTTTTGGGAAACAGCTTGCTTCTGCCTCGTAAAACTCAACTTGCATATACTCTGCGCTGCAATGTTCTCATTCCTCAGAATATATCCTACAAAATTCTTGTATTTATGTATCAGGAGACACATAGAAGGACCTGTAGAACAGCATTGTGTGTAAGACAGAAAACTGGAAAGCAACCAAAAAATATTCATCAGGACAGATCAGTAAGCTGTGGTACATCTTCATAATGAAAACCATAGGAAAAAAAAAGAAGAAAACCACAGAGCAATAAGAATTCATGGACTACAACTACAAACATTGACGTGAATGGATCTCAAAGATAAAATGTCGAACGAAAAGAAGTACGTCACAGAAGAATATGTGAAGTATGTTCTCATTTATGTAAAGTTTAAAAACAATCCAGACTAAACAGTGATTAACAACACATAAACTGATACTAAACATAAAGAACAGCAACCAAGGAATTAACAAGTGCAGAATCACGAGCAGAGGTACACAAAGGGGCCCCTGGGCTTGGCAATGTTCAATTCCAGTCCAGGTACTAGACACAAAGAAATTTTCCTTTTGTTTAGATTGTATGCATGTCTTTCCATGAATTCTTTCCTATGCTTCATATATTCTACAATTAAAAAATAAGATTAGAAATATTTAAGAGCATTATAGCTGTAGCATGCACTGGGAGAATTGTGTGATGGTCTTTTGTGATACTTAATTTGTACATATCCCAGTCTCTGTAGGTATCCACATAGACAAAGGAAAAAGCTAACTCCTGCTTGGCTTTCCTTGAAGGATTCTGAGGCCTGCGCCTCTGCTCCTGAGCTCTGTTTTATGTAGGTGCATCCTTTGCTTACATTTTGTATTAAAAACTAAGAAAAAGAACCCTTTACTGTGGAACATGTTTCATTGTCTCCTTCTACTTATTTCTCTTTTGGGGACATTTTTAAGTTATTCTTTTTCTGTTCCTTTTTCCTTTTGTAAACTTGTTTTTAATTTGTTTAAAAATGGCTTTATAAATTGTGTTTTACACCCCAAAAGCAAAAAAATTTAACATTTCCCTTGATTTTCTAAATTTTTCAGGCGAAACTTTCTACTCCTCAGTTACAATAATAATTCCTTTTTTCTTTTTTCAGTAACATTTTAAAAAACATTTTTATGCAAAATCCTGTTTATTTAGCAATAGGTTTTAAGTAAGCAGTGGAAGTTTTCAGAGTCACTCAAAGCACAGCAGAAAATTATATCGTATCCATTTTATTATTAATGGCATTTATAATATCCAAAGGGATACCACTCTGGAGCAGTGCTGTTCGATAGAAACATATTATAAACCGAATACATGTAGGTATGTAATGTTATACTTTCTAGTAGCTATATTCCAACATATGATCAATATTTTTTAAATTATTGTGACATTCTACATTCTTTTCAAATACTACATTTTCAAACTCCAGCTCCTATCAATCCAGACTAGCCACGTTTCAAGTGCTCACCTGTCACATGTGGCTGGCTGGTGACTATCTTACTGGACTGCACAGCTTTAGAGTCTCCAAATGAGTAACAATTCACTGGGCTCCAGCTTGAGGACTCAGAGGGAAAGAACCAGCCACTGAACCTGGAGGCCTGTGTGGTGCCCAAAAGACAAAGGAGAAGGTTGCTAATTTGGGCATTTAGTAGAGCAAGGTAACCTTACTCACACAGAACAATAGAGATGGCTGTTTTTAATCACATCTTTTTTCTTTATATCCCTGAATTTCCTCTGTATTAGGCCTAACAGGAACTTCCGGTAAAAAGGGAAATAATAATGCTTTGGACTTCTTAAGCTCATTTTTTTTTCCCCGCAGGAATCTGAAAAAATTTAAGACCATTGGTTCATGAATCACCAGCCTTACAACAGTCTTGACATATTCTGCTTTTCAACTCATATCTGTTAAGAAGAATGGAGCTGTGGAATAGAACGACTAACGTCACACATGGAAACAGAAACTGAACCAGGGCCTGGGTTCTGGGTCCCCTGGCTCCCCAGGGCACACACGTGTTTCTTTACGGAATTAGATTTATTTGGGTAACGCTTGTCCAGCCAGGCATTCATGGTTAATTCTTTATATAATTTCATATTTCATCTCCTGTACTTTATCTCAGTATTTGCTCAGCCACTGCCATTGCTGACTCCACCCCCCTACCCCCACACCCTGGTCATTGGCTATGGGAACCAAACAGAATACGCTGACTTCATGCCTTATTTAGTAAGATTTCTGAAAGCAAATATACAATGCCACAAGGATTTGGGCTCCTTATTTTTTAAGGACCAGATATTATAATTGCTGTAGAACAGCTTTTGTAGCAATAAAATCCAAATGCTGACTGGAGAATGAGCCCAACAATATTTATGGGATTTTTCTTCTGACTCATTTTCACTATTTTGCATAGGAAACTTGAGCTTTCTTAGTAGGTGTTGTTCAGTAAGTGTATTCATTTTCCAGTAGTAACTGCATAAAGGTGTTACTAATGAGAACCAAATGTAGATTTCCTGGGATTTATTTGTGTTCTTATATATACATTCATTTTCCTGAGCTTTCTCTATACTTTACACTGTATTTTACCCACAGCAGCACAAAGTATTATTTAACTAGCCTCCACTACATTGCTTTACTAGCTTTCAGATGCCTTAAACCAAAAATTAAAAAAAAAATTTTAATTGAGGGACTAGCATAAAGTTGCCAATTTCTTATTTTGCCAATTACAGTTATAAAAAACATCATTAAAACCTGCTACTTATTTGATCATCTTCATTTCACTCACGCAGTTCTCAAAATAACCTGGAAGGCTCGTGGAGCCCCCAGATGGCGGGGCCCCACCTGCAGAGCTTCTGATTGAGAAGGTCTGAGTTAGGGCCAGGGAATGTGCTTTGCACACAAGGTCAACACGATGCTGATGCTTCTAGTCTCAGGAACCATGCTTCGGGAAATCGCTGCTTTACAAAGAAGCCATTTCAAAAAGGAAGCTAGGTCGTAGTCTCCCAATACAGGGGAATCATTTAAACTGAGTGAATTCAGCTTTGTTTTGATCACTCTTTGCAGGCCCCTGAAAGTTTTGCAACAGTAACAAGCCCTGGAAGTAACATTTAGAAACGCTGTTTTGTTACCTAGCCTTACCCAACCACTTGTGGCTATTGAGCATTTCAAATACAGCTGATCCTAAAGGATATGTGCTGTAGATTTTAAAGGTTTACTACCCAACACAGAACATAATGCATTCCATTACTCATGTTTATATTGATTAGATGTTGAAATAACATTTTGGATAACTGGGTAAAATTTTTTTAAAATATCACTTTTTACTTTTAAAATGTAGCAACTAGAAAATTTCCAATTACATATGTGGGTGGCATTTAGCAGCAGTTAAGACATCTGTACCCCACATTGGAGTGAATGGGTTCAATACTCATCCCTGGGGGCCAGTGCTGTGGCACAGTGGGTTAAAGCCCTGGTCTGAAGCGCCAGCATCCCATATGGGCGCCAGTTGGAGCCCCAGCTGCTCCTCTTCCCATCCAACTCTCTGCTATGGCTTGGGAAAGCAGTAGATGGCCCTAGTTCTTGGGGCCCTGCACCCACGTGTGAGACCCGGAAGAAGCTCCTGGCTCCTGGTGTCAGATCAGCTCAGCGCCGGCCGTTGTGGCCATCTGGGGAGTGAACCAGTGGATGGAAGACCTCTCTGTCTCTACCTCTCTCTGTAACTCTTTCAAATAAATAAAATAAATCTTTAAAAAATATATATGCCGGCGCTGCGGCTCAATAGGCTAATCTTCCACCTGCAGCGCCGGCACCCCGGGGTTCTAATCCCAGTCGGGGCGCCGGATTCTGTCCCGGTTGCTCCTTCTTCTAGTCCAGCTCTCTGCTGTGGCCTGGGAGTGCAGTGGAGGATGGCCCAGGTCCTTGGGCCCTGCACCCACATGGGAGACCAGGAGAAGCACCTGGCTCCTACCTTTGGATCAGCACAGTGCGCCAGCCACAGCGCACCAGCCACAGCGGCCATTGGAGGGTGAATCAACGGCAAAGGAAGACCTTTCTCTCTGTCTCTCTCTCTCTCACTGTCCACTCTGCCTGTCAAAAAAATAAAATAAAAATAAATATATATATATATAATAAAAAATACTCATCTCTGGCTCCTGACTCAAGTTTCCCACTAATGCAGACCATGGGAGGCAGTGGTGATGGCTCAAGTACTTGGGTATCTCCCACCCACGTGGGTGATCCAGACTGAGTTCCCAACTCCTGGCTTTGGCCCAGCCCAAACCCAGTTGTTGTGGACATTTGGGGGATACACAGCAGATGGAGCACTCTCTCTCCCTTCCTCTCTGTCAAATAAATTTAAAAGATTTTAAATTTTAATCTACATATATGGCTGCCATCATAATTCCATGACACAGCACTGTCTTACAGCAGTGGTTATCACTGTAGTCTCTGGTCAGCAGCAACAGCGCCTGGAAACTAATGAAAAATATAAATCCTCAGAACTCACCCAAACTTACTGAATCCAGATCCCTAATGATATGATTCTGCAATCTACATTTTTAAGGACTTATTTATTTATTTATTTATTTGAAAGAGTGGCAGAGAGAGAGGGAGAGAGAGAGATTTTTCATCTGCTGGTTCACCCTCCAGATGGCTGCAATGGCCAGGGTTGGGCCAGGCTGAGCCCAGGAGCTTCTTCCCGATCTCCCACCTGTGTGGCAGGGGCACAAGGACTTGGGCCATCTTCCCCTGCTTTCCCAGCCTATTAGAAGGGAACTGGATCGGAAGTGGAGCAGCTGGGACACCAACCGGCGCCCATGTGGGATGCTGCACTGCCAGTGGTGGCTTTACCTCTACACCACAGTGCTGGTCTGAGCAACCTGCACTTTAATAAGCCTACCAGGAGTTTCTGATCCATACTAAAGTTTGAGAATCACTGCCAGAGTAGTGCTTATCAAACTCTAATATGTACTCATATCACCTGGATGTCTTTGAAAATGCAGCTTCTAATGCAGTAGGTAAAAGGATGGAATTTAAGGTTCTGCAAATTGAAGGCCCACATGATTCTGGATGCCACTAGTCATGGATCACCCTTTGGGGTGCAAGGACCTCAACGATTTGCTGCTTACGAAGCACTCTGACCAACATGTGCTATAACAGGTCAGCACCCATCCCACACTCCAAAGGACTCACACCTCAGGACCCACACAGGCTGCTTTGAGGGAGAGAAATTGTGTTCCTCCCTCTGACAGGAGGGATTTTGTCAGGATGCTTTGAGAGCTATAAATAAATTCCCCCATTTAATTGTTTGCATTATCAGACAACCTGCCATGTTCATCTAATAAGAAAGTGCGTGCTTGTGTTCCTATTTTCTCCAGTAGGTTAATGGTGATTCAATATATTTGGAGCTGGAAGCTACTTCTTCAAGGCTGCAACATTTGAATGAAAAATGGGCACTCAACTGAATCTCCCCTGGCAAAGGGATCCATTTAATCAGCTGTTGTTTATATCTAGATAGGGGGTTTAATCTGAGTTACTCTCTGCTGTTGTTAACTCAGAGAAGGCAAACAGGAGAAGGAAAGAAGAGGAAACTCGAGCTTGGCTGTATCCACTCTTGGTTTATCTGTCACGACAAGAGCCGGGTGCTGAGACAGGCGCAGACCTCAGAGTCTGGTTGGTTCCCAGGAGCATCCATCATCCAACGCAGGCACAATTGCCCCTATATTTTTTTAAAGATTTACTTTGTTTGTTTGAAAGAGTTACGGAGAGAGGTAGAGACACAGAGAGAGAGAGGTCTTCCATCCACTGGTTTACTCCCCAAATGGCCACAACAACAGGAGCTAAGCCAATCAGAAGCCAAGTACCAGGATCCAGGAGCTTCTTCTGGGTCTCCCACAAGGGTGCAGGGGCCCAAGGACTTGTGCCGTCCTCCCCTACTTTCCCAGGCACATTAGCAAGGAGCTGGATCTGAAGTGGAACAGCTGGTATTTGAACCTGCGCCCATATAGGATGCCAGCACTGCAGGCCAGGGCTTTAACCCACAGCACCACAGAGTCAGCCCTGCCCCTATATTTTTAAGATTCTTTTTTCTGATTTCCCCTTCCCTATAAGTCTCCCAATTATATGTTCCCCACGACTTCCAAAGTAGAAGAATGCAGGAAAACAAACGTATTTACAAATAAATGGAGGGGAAAAATAACTATTAAACACTCAGCTGAAATGATAGAAAGTGGCCAATAACCCTTCAGCTTCTGTTGTGCAGATTTTCAGCTGAAGTGACCACTCCTCCTAGAGGCCAGTGGCTCGAAAACTTTGCAGTGAATCAGCTTCAGTCAGTCTTGGGTGGGGCATGAGAATCTGCATTTCCAACAAGTTCCCAGGGATGCTGATGGGGCTGTTCCAAGATCACACTTTGAGAACATCTGTTCTAGCCTACCAGTTCTTTGAGGCAAAGAACTCCAATTTGTTTTATTTGGAATCCCAGGTACCTAACACAGAGGGTGACATATGGGAGATATTCAAGTATCTGTTGAACAGAGGGACAGGTGAACTAGTGAATCCCTTTTCACTTCGTTTGAAGATAGAATCACAAATTGTCTCCAAGTTCAAGAAGGACTCAAGACACTCCTTCATCAGTATTCAGCTTCCTCTTAGCACAAGCAGAGCAAAGGCTGGGAAATGTATCAGAAGGGGGTTGGATGGAGGTTGGGTAATGGGTACCAAAACACAGATAGAAGGAATAACTTCCAGTGTTCTATAGTTCAGTGAGGCAACTTTAGTTCACAATAATGTACTTTATACTGCATGAGAGGAAGAGAGGAGCTGGTAGGTTATAACCATCAAGAAGAGATAAAGAAATGGAAATGTTTATTGCCTGGCTTCATCAGTTTATTTCTTATATGAGTTGAAATATTACACAGTACCCCATAAAAGTATACAAGTATTACATGTTGATTTTTTAAAGCTCCTCTTCCAGTACACCAACTAGCTGGTACTGCTGAAAGTACCATTTGAAAATGTAAATTTGGGGGCTGGTGCCATGGCATAGCAGATAAAGGCGCAGCCTGCAGTGCCAGTATCCCATATGGGCGGCCAATTCACATCCCAGCTGCTCCACTTTTGATACAGCTCTCTGTTATGGCCTGGGAAAGCAGTCAAAGATGGCCCAAGTCCTTGGGCCCCTGTACCCCCATGGGAGACCCAGAAGAAGCTCCTGGCTCCTGGCTTTGGATAGGCGCAGCTCCAGCCATTGCAACCATTTGAGGAGTGAACCAGCAGATGGAACACCTTTATCTCTCTGCCTCTGTCTCCTTGTAATTCTGCCTATCAAATATATAAATAAATCTTTAAAAAAAGAAAATGTAAATTTTGTTTGTAATACATGAAATCATTCCATAGGACCAAAGTCTTGGTTTGGTTTGAGATAAATGGGAAACCTTTTCTTATGACAAATATCTCTTCTCATCTTTAATAATATCTACATATTAACTAGTTAAAGAAGTCACTGCCATTAAAAATATCTTTAGGATTACCAAGTTCATTTTTAAATATGAAATTAGCTGAGCTTTCCTTCAGTACTCCAAATGAGACTGACCACATACATTTCTCTGATCATCTGGGAATCCTGTTTAAAATACAAATACTGGCCGGTGCCGTGGCTCAATAGGCTAATCCTCCGCCTTGCGGCACCGGCGCACTGGGTTCTAGTCCCGGTCGGGGCGCCGGATTCTGTCCCGGCTGCCCCTCTTCCAGGCCAGCTCTCTGCTATGGCCAGGGAGTGCAGGGGAGGATGGCCCAAGTACTTGGGCCCTGCACCCCATGGGAGACCAGGAGAAGTACCTGGCTCCTGCCATCGGATCAGCGTGGTGCACCAGCCGCAGCGCGCTGGCCGCGGCGGCCATTGGAGGGTGAACCAACGGCAAAAGGAAGACCTTTCTCTCTGTCTCTCTCTCTCTCACTATCCACTCTGCCTGTCAAAAATAAAATAAAATAAAATACAAATACAAATACCAAGAACCCTCTCGAAGACAGTAAATTTGTTTGGCATGTGATGGGTCCCCTTAAAAATCAGTTTTTAAGCAAGTTTTAGGTGAGGCCCACCTGGGTATTGATCCATTAATCAATTAATGTGCAGCCAGGACTGACAACCACTACAGGAACCCAAATAAAAATTTTCTCATGAAACTAATTTGACCTAACATTTTTCACCTGGAACAGGTTGGGTCATGGTGCAAAAGGCCAGGTTCCCAACCTGGAATGTCGCTTTGTTGCCCTGTGGCTTCCTGGAGGGAATAAATGTGCAAGGCATTTCTACCAAAGATCAAGTTTTGCGTCATGGCGCCATGTGGCATGAGCCACTCCAACAACAACAATAGGGCCATTAGTCAAAAGACCTCAGGAAAAGGGGAAACTTGTCACAGGATGACGCCAATTACCAATTATTCTGAACTCAAAAACTAAACCGTTAACACTGTCTTATAGCATCAGAACCATGGTATGATCTGGAGAAGTAATTAGCATATTGGAATTTCATGCTGGTATAATGTCCGGGTGAGATAAAGGTGGGTTCTGGAATGTACTGGGAAGTAGAACCAGGAGTGGTCTTGCATTTGAGTATAAAATGGTGGTGTCAACAATTAACCTCCCACTGAAAAATATTCTTCCTGTTTATACATATGCCCTAGTGGAAAAAAATTTTTTGATGTTGGATATTATGTTTGGAATATGACTTCCTTTGCGCCAAGGTCATTTAAGGTGAGCTATAGCTCTAATTCAGAGAGTTAAAATATTCTTTTTAAAATAAAATTGCCTTGGAATCATACTTGCTGTCCTATCTCTCTTTACCCTCTTGCCTTCCCTCTAAGTCCCAAGAATAAAATAGAATAAAATCCAAGCATTTCGCCCAAGCACACTGTATTGGCCTCTGCCCAAGGATCTAGGGGAGGCCAGTTGGGCTCTGCAAAGTCTGCAGCAGTTCGGTTCATTAAGTTGTTTAATATAAGCATTAATTTTTACAAGCATGTAATAAAAGTAGATACTTCCCCAAATGAACAGTAGACAAGCTAGAAAAGAATATAGGCTTCCAGGATGCATGCCCATGGTGACTTTACAGCTAACTCATTGTGCTAAAAAACAAACAGTGCTCCAAAGCACCATTCATTGTTAGCACAGCACCTCACAGAGTCACCAGGTGAATGTTTGCTGACATTCGTTTTCTTTCAATAATGACCCAATCTTTTATTAAATAACTACCATCAAAGAAATTGTTTCTTACAAAAGAATGATTTGAGAGATGAAGGACTGCAAACGTACAAACTAAAGTTCATTGCATTTTTAATAAGAATTTCCAGCACAATAAAAATTTTATATCCAAATATATTATGGAGAAATAGATGCTGATGCTACCTTAAAAGTTTACTATACTGGGTTCATTTACTTCCTTCTTTTTTTCCCATGCCCAAAGTCATAGCCTTCCATTTAAAAAGGACCAAGTTTCAGATTCATATAAAAGTTCCCATAAAAATGTCTTTGGACACCATTTCGCCCCTGAACCTCACTATTCACAGTGAGAGCCTGGTCTGCACGTGGAAGGAGACAGAGCAGCAGGTCTGCCCCAAATGCTCCCTCAAGTTGGCAGCACAACTCATCCTTAACAACTTCTTGTATGGGTGATAAAATAGTTAACATCTGCAAAAAAACCTATACCAAGAAGACAGAAATAAGGGCCGGCTCCCTCCCTCCTATAACCTGGATTCACAGAGGTTTTTTTGTTTGTTTGTTTTTTGGTTTTTTTGGATTTTTGGGTTTTTGTGAAGAAATTTCTGTTTTTTCTTATTTTTTTTTCTTTTTACTTGAAAGACAGAGATACAGAGAGAGAGAGAGATCTTCCATTCTTTTGTTCACTCTCCAAGTACCCACACAGCTGGTTCTGAGTCAGGCTGAAGTCAGGTACCTGCAACTCAATCTGGGTCTCCCAAGTGAGTGGCAGGGACTGAAGCACTTCACCCACCACTGCTGCCTACCACGGTGCACATTAGTAGGAAGCTGGAATCAGAAGTCAAGCAAGGACTTGAACCCAGGCACTCTGATATGGGTTGTGGGCATCCCAAGCAATGTCTTAACCATTCTGCCAAACACCTATCTCCACATGGCTACTTAAATTCTTAAATCCCACAAAACTAAAATTCAGTTCTTCAATTGCACTAGCTATGTTTCAAGTGTTGAATAATCCTAAGTACCTAGTAGCAACCATATTCAGTAGTGTAGACAAAAAAGCCCACTGGACAATGCTAGTCCACAGAGGGTATAGATAAGGAAGGAGTGGTGTCCCCTTACCACTTGAAGTGTCAGTCAAGAAAGAGAAAAGGAAGAATAAGGGCACCTCCCTTTTCAACCAGATGTTTTTTACTCTCACAAAAGCCACCCCAATGGACTCCATCCTTTCTCTTCCCTAAATCTTTCCTGAGCACATAGGGAATGGGGCTGGAGTGTGAGACATTTTGAAGATATTTAAAAAGAAACCAATGACTATACCTTACATTCAAAGTGTGGTGAGATGCCTACACTTATACTGCTGGCTTACACAGTGAACCACTTTACTGGAGTGAACTAGCACGTGGAATTGGCTCTGGAATCCCTAAGTTTTCAGCACGGGCACATATATTCAATTAAATTTTTTTATTCGTATTACCACCATACTAGTTGATATTTGGAATTCATATTCATGTTGCCTCCAATGATATGCTTGGCAACTTAATTTCAAAGTTATTTGGGCTGGTGTTATGGCATAGCAGGTAAAGCCATTGCCACAATGCCAGTATCCATAGGGGCACCAGTTAGAGTCCCATCTCCACTTCTGATGTAGCTCCCTGATAATGTTCCTGGGAAGGCAACTGAAGATGGCCCATGTGCTAAGGCCCCGGCACCCTTGTGGGAGACCCAGATAAAGTTCCTGGCTTCAGCCTGGCCCAGCCCTGGTCATTATGGCCATTTGGGGAATGAACCACGGGATGGAAGATCTCTTGATCTCTCTCTCTTGATTTCTCTCTCTAATTCTTCCTTTCATGTAAATAAATGTATTTTAAAAAGAATAATAGCCAATAGTAATAAAGTCACTATTTTCTTCATATCTGAAAGCATACAACTCTTTTGTTTCCAACACACATGGGTGGAGCTGAAGAGACTGGTGGTTGTAGACATTGGTAGCAGTCCCCCAGTATTCAGCAGCTCAGGGTACATACAGATTATAATTCCCTATCCCCTTGAACCTAGACGTAGCCATGTAATTATTTATGACCAATGAAATGATAACAGATAATAGATAGTAGGTAGTTCTTGACTGCTTCCTTGTCTACTCCTGCTTTGCTGGGCCCTGAAGGATTGCAGATGCAGGTCACTACCTTATGATGATGAAACTTCAGCTCTCTAAACAATTATGAGAAACAGAATCCCCCACCCACCTATACACATACACCAACCCACATTAGACAAGAAGGGTGAGCAAGAACTAAATATTTCCTGTGTAAGCCACTGATATTTTTATTTTGTTAAGATGTATTCATTTATTTGAAATGCGGAGTGACAGACAAGAAGAGGAGAGAGGGAGGGGAGAGAAAGGGATCTTCCATCTGCTGGTCTGCTTTCCAAATGTCTGCAACATCCAGGACCAGATCAGGCCACAGGCCAGGAGCCTGGAACTCAGGGTCTCCTGGATGACAGGGGCCGAAGTATGTGGGCCATAATCCACTACTTCCCAGGACACACATTACCAGGAAGTCAGATTGGAAGTACAGAGTACCCAGGACTCAAACCAGGCACTCCAATATGGGATGTAGGTGTCTCCAATATGGGATGCGGGTGTTCCAAGCAGTGACTTAACCCACTATATCACGATATCCACCCTTTTGAGTTGTTTTTATCACAAACATAACTAGCCTATTCTGATTAGTATGCCTACTCAGAAACAACATAATCTTTCTCCAAGGCATAAGAAACTTGACTGTTATTGCTAGCTATGAAATCAGGTTTTTCCATGTGTTTTCTAGTTAGATGCCTTTTGAAATACCATTCATTGATTCTTTTAGGGCTTTCTCTGAGAGTAGGCCTGTAATAAAACTCCGTTGTGATGTGCCATGGATTTAATGACTCACAAACACATCTTCACCCAGGTGTCTGGAGCTCTCCTTTCAGTACCGTTCAAAACATTCTGTGTCTGGACACCATAGTTGTGAGCTTCCTGTGAATCCTTCCTTGGCACTTCTTCTCTCCTGGGCTCCCTGGAGGGGCCTCTGTTGCAGTACCACATGATGCTCTGTTGATCACCCAGATAGAAGAAAGGGACCTTCTAGAAGGAGAAATCTCGTGTTACTAGCTTCTGTTTCCCCAGTGTGTCGTATAGTATCTGAGAGTGAATAGCTACAGCTTGCACAGAGAATGAGTAAACATGAATTTACAGGTTTGCTCACACCTGGCATGATCTGGAGTCACAAAGAACCAACTCTCTTTCTTTACAATTAACTTCGTATTATCATTGCTATATTTTAAGACCCCCTAGGATGGCTGCCAATTAGCATACTGTATTAAAGTGAAAGAAAGATGAGTCATTTATTGAAAGCCTTTAAAGACTGTTCACCAGTGCTCAAGGCAAATTATCTGTGGATAAAAATAGCCAAAGTAGCATAGACCGGGGAGATGTACTATTGATAGTCATTAAAACATCATTTTAGAAAAAGATTCCTAACTTTTGTAGAAGTACCATGCTTTTTAATTGATGATTGAATTATATAACATTCCTCATGCCAGCCCTAAAATGTACTTAGTTCATATGTTTATATTCAAAAAATTCTAAATTATGGGCCAGTGTTGTGGTACAGCAGGTTAAGTTGCTGCCTGATACCAGCATCCCATATCAGAGCATCAGTTCAATTCCTGGTTGCACCACTTATGACCCAGCTCCCTGCTAATTTGTCTGGGAAGGCAGTGGATGATGGCCCAGGTACTTGGGGCACTGACACCCACATGGAAGACCCAGAGGGACTTTGAGTCTCCTGGCTTCACCCTATCCCAGAGATGGCTGTTGCAGCCATTTGGAATGAATAGAAAATCAATCTCTCTCTCTCTCTCTCTCTCTCTCTCTCTCTGCCTTTCAAATGATAAAATAGTTATTTTCAAAAAAATCTAAGTCAGTTTACTCACATATTTCCTCTGTTTCTCCTTTTCAGTTTTCAAGATCAGGGACAATAATTTTCTTCCCTGCTACTTGCCCCACTTTGGCGCCAACCACAGCAGGGCAACTCTGGAAGGTGAACCCATTGGTCACCAACCTGGCTGCACATTAGAATCACATGGTGGCTTTACTAAAACAGAGGCATGAGGCCCGATCCCACACAAAATTTTTATTTAATTGACATGGGTTGTGGTCCCTGTAGTTTTAAAATCTTATAGTCAGAATTCAAAACTGTTGGTTTGGTCAAATGATCAGTGTTCAGAAAGGATACTGGATTGCAAGTAGGAGGCTTATTCATTATGTGTATTTGTAAGCCATCTCATTATGTACTGGATACTGTACTAAACTCTACAATGTCAAGACAAATAGAACACAGCCCTGGCAAGGCTCATAATCTGAGTAAAGAGGAAAGTAAATTACTTAACTGCCATGATTAAAAGAGGGAGCTGTGACAGACCAAAGGCAGGGGAATTACTTAATCTAGTCTGAGAAAATGCTTCCTAGAGAAGACACATTGTCCAGAATCCTTTTCCATTGTTATTTATTTAAGAGACAAACAAAGATAGAGAGTTCATATCTGTTGATTTTATTCCACAAAAGCCCACAGTGACCAGGAACAAAGCCAAAACCAAAGTCAGGATCTGGGAACTCAATCCAGGTCTCCCACATGAGTGGCAGGAACCCAATTACTTGAGCCATCAGGACTGCCTCCCACGGTACACATTGTGGGGATCCAGAGTCAGGAGCGGGAGCCAGTTATCCAAGCTTCTCCCAAGTGGAATGTGAGCATATTAGCCACTACCTTGCTCACTACGCTACAGACTTTTCCCTGTGCCGGACCGTGAATAATGAGATAGCATTTAACCTGGCAAGGAAAGGACCACCAAGACATTCAATACAGAAGAAAACAGTCATGAAGTACATAATTACGATGTCTTCGGGGGACTTCAAATAGTCAGTGTGTCTAGACCCTGCCATTGGGTAGGTGGGGGAGGCAGTGGTGGAAAAGGAGAGGCAAGCCGGCACCAAGTGTGACATTAAAGTCACTGCAAGGTCAGAAGCCAATTGACCATGGATGATAGGAGACAGACAGCAGCACCCGAAGCATCATGCCGTTGAGTTGCCACACAGCTTGCAATGGGCTCCTTTCCCTCTTTCATTCCCTTTTCCTGCCCAGAAAAGGGAAGGCATGGCCTACAGGGACAAGTCAGAGTGGCCTAGGGCTTTAACGCCCCTAAAATCTCCCTTTTCCTCCCTCTCCCAGAGGTCATCTCAAATAAACACACAACCTTGTAAAAATAATGTATTGTTATACACACACAGCTTCAAGGCAAATTTCTTAACACTCCTTCCAACTGCAGATGCTCCCCGGGGCCCCATCGTGCCACTGAAGCAGCGTTAGATTGTGGTTCAGTTCTTGACTTCTGGTATCCCAAGTTTTAAAAGGCTTCCCAGGTGATTCCAATGACCCATTGGCTTAAAGAGGTCATTAATTCTGACAAGGTCTTCATGGTGGCTAGACGCATAGGGAAAGAAACAGGGCCATTATAAACAAGCTAATCAGTGACTTCAGAAAGGTGGTTAACACCCACGCTGGTCTCCTGTAGGCTGTGATGGCCTGACTTCCCATATCTGAACCTGTGGCTCCTACCCCTGGCCTTCACTCCCCATCTCCTTAAATCTTGACCAAGGTACTTCAGTTGCAGCCTAATGCATTCCCCTTGTTGCACCTCTGTCTGCTTCAGCTCCAGTGGTAGGCCTGTTGGGTGCAGGAGCTGTCTGGTAGCTCAGCCTTGACATCTCAGTGCCCTCTGATGATTCAGGGCTGGTCCTTGACCCATAGTCCCATGTAAGAAAGAATACAATCCTCTTTCCCACAGACCAGAAGACTCCAGGGGCTGGGGAGGCTTCCACTTTCTTGAAGACTGTAAAACCAGCTTTTCAGAGCTGCAGCTTTTCCCTCCTGCTCCAGTGAAATTCAGCATCAAAATATCCAAGAGAAGAGAATTAAACAACTACGTATTGCAGATTTTTCTTTGTTAATTTTGAAAATTTCATGGCAAAATGTTCTGAGGTTTATCTGAGGGTTAGAAAAAACCTGATTTTAAAACCTGTTCTTGTAAACTAAATCGTGATTTGGTAGCACTACTTTGAAGCACAAAAGAAGATCATTGAAGGGTCTGAGCAGAGATGAGACATCATCCAATTTGCATTTTTATTATTTTTTAAGATTTATTTATTTATTTGAAAGAGTTACACAGAGAAAGAAGGAGAGGCATAGAGGGGGAAAGAGAGGGGCCGGCGCTGTGGCACAGTGGGTTAATGCCCTGGCGTGAAGCGCCAGCGTCCCATATGGGTGCTGGTTCGAGATCTGGCTGTTCCACTTCCAATCCAGCTCTCTGCTATGGCCTGGGAAAGCAGTAGAAAATGGCCCAAGTGCTTGGGCCCGTGCACCCATGCAGGAGACCTGGAAGAAGCTTCTGGCTCCTGGCTTCAGATCAGCATAGCTCTGGCCGTTGTGACCAACTGGGGAGTGAACCATCGGATGGAAGATCTCTCCCTCTCTCTCTCTTTCTCTCTCTCTCTCTCCTTCTCCCTCTTCCTCTCCTATCTGTGTAACTCTTTTCAAATCTTTAAAAAAAAAAAGAGGGGGAAAGAAAGAGAGAGAGGTCTTCCATCCACTGGTTCACTCTCCAATAAGCCACAATGGCCAGAGCTGTTTACAAAGTTCTCACTTTCAAGCTGCCTCAAAACACTGGGAAATTCAAAACCAGGTGAATCTGAATGCACCCTTTTATTCCGTACTGTCACCACCAGTGAATTCTCATTTTAGACTTGGCTATCTCAGACCATATAAAAGCCTACATCTCATCAGGATTACCCACACCCCTTTTTTTCATGTCCATATAGATAGTGTAGTTCATGGTGAATGATCATCTGTCTGTTCTGCTCCTCCTCACTCTATACATACACCACAATGGATTTTATACATTAACTGAATTTCCTGTTAAATTATTGTGTCATTTTTTGAGGCTGCTTCAAAAGTATATAAATGGTATTATGCCAAATATATCACTGTGATACATTTTTCACTGAACACTGTTATTTTAAATCATAATATATTCATTTAAATCAGCATGGCTTCTAACTACGGCAAAATGTGCACCACCACCATCCCCCATTTTATTCATCTATGATGGAGACTTAGAATGCCTCAAACATCTCTGATGAACTTTTTTGTGTGTATCTGCTACTGAACTTACATAATGTATCTGGAGTACATGCCTAGGGAGGACCATAAGGTGTTCATATACTTTAATTGAATGATGATACATAGCTTTCCTGAGTAATATACCAGTCTAGATGCCCACTGACTGGATATGGAGTTCGCATTGCCCATGTTCTTGCCAACACTTATTAACATCCACCTCTTAACTCTTGTCAATTGAATGAGTATTGTTTAAATTTGTTATTCTCTGGTTTCTTATATGTATCAGTATCTGTTCACATAGATTTTCCAGCATATCTTTGTGAAAATAGCCTATTCCTATCTTTTGACCATTTCTCAGTTGGGTTTCTTTTCTTTTTCTTGTTGATTTTCAGAAGATCATTGTATATTATTTAGATTAGCTCTTGGTTGCTTTTAAACATCGCAACTATCTTGTCCATGTCACTTAAATTTGTCTATGACTTTTCTACATTTTCTATGGCAATATTAGGAACTTTTGGTAAAAAGAAATTCTCTTCCTTTTAAAGTAGACTGGAAAATATGAAGCCTTTCAACTCTCATAATTGCAAAACCATCCCTTCACCAAACCATGAGACACAATGACTAAAGAGAAATAAATTTTAAGTTTGAATTCCCAGACTTCAACAGTGTTGATTAAGGAAAGCTTTTGGTGTATCCTATTAATAAACTGAGGCCATTTTTATTTACCTCATCTTGTTCCACAAAGGATCTGAGGAAGCTTACAAGAAAACAAGCAATAAAATTGAAAAATATAAATTTAAAAATCAGGAACAAGGAAAGTACACCGCAGAATAGAAGGTCAAGATCAGGAAGAAACTAAAAATGCAGATATGTAGGCCACAGGGTCCCAGAAACTTATTAATGCTGAGCCAAAAATTTGGCTCTGAGCTTCTTGGCAACCAGAGGGAAAAGGGAAAAGGGAATACAATCAGGCATAGTCAACGATATTCCCTTTGTTGATAAGAAAACATGCAAGTTCCTTACGGAAAGATAAGCTTTTCCTGACCCTGAACTCCAAAAGAATTTCTCAGGTGGGTTTCATACTGGGGACAGTTATCCTAACAACATCTCCATGGGAAAAGCAGTGCTTCTTTTTTCTTGTAACATCTTTCAGCAAAAGCTAAAACTGTAGTCAGTTAGAACATGGAAGATAACCCAGTCTCTCATCTACTTATTAAGCATGAAGGATGAAGTGATGAGAAGAAACCCAGGGCTATACAAGTACACAGTCTTTGAGAATACAACTCAGAATAAGAATCCAACTAAAAACAGCCAAAAGAAATAATGGCATGTGAGTATTAGCAAAGATAACACAAACTGCTGGAAATCTCAGTGGCTTAGCACAATGGACATTCATTTCTCATGCATGTAAAACCAAAGCAAGAACCAACTTCCTTCCAACCTTGTGGTGCCATCATCTTCTACACATGGGAAAAGAACATGAAAGACCACGCATGTGGGCTTTTTTACACACCAGGCCTAGCAATGAGAGCACAACACTTCTGCTCATAGTTTACTGGCTATGAATTTGGTCAAAGGGCCAGTGCAAAACCATGAGGGAGCCGGGATATAGTTCAAAGCCAAAGGCCCAGGGAACCAAGTGAAAACTTATCACTCAGCACAAATTATCAGTTGGGTCTTTGAAATACTTCCTCATAATTTCAATTTTCTAAGTCAGGGCCCAGTAAATTACAACCTATCAGCCAAAAACAAAACCCTATCAACTGTTTTCCTATGGCCTACCACCTAAGAATGGCATTTCACAATTGGGGGAAAAAAGAAAAAGAACATTTTGTGACACGTGATAATTATATGAAATTCAAATTTCAGTCTCCATAGAAAGTTTCACTAGAACACAGCAACACTCATCCATTTATATATTGTCATGGCTGCTTTTGCACTACATGACAGCAAAATTGAATAGTTGCAACAGAGACCAAAAGACTTGGAGAACCAAAGATACTTTCTCTGTGGTTTTTACAGAAAGTTTTTCCAACCATTACTTTAAACTGATGAGTCTATGAGTTGAGCAGCAAGTATTGTTAGCATGACCTGAAACACAAATATGCCTGAAAAAGAAGCTGAAGTGGATCTTAGGCATTAGTGATCAAATGAATTGAGGGCAAAATTGATGCCTTTGGGGGACACTAGGAGTGTGGCCACGATTCTAGCCATTCCTCCTCATGCAGACTTGAATCAAGGAGAACCAGTAGAAAAAGCCAGAATCTTTCATAGGAAGTATTTCTAGATACAGTATTTCTAGATTTTGTAGAAAGTATTTCTAGATCCACACAAGTTAAAAAAAAAAAAAAAAAAAAAAAAAAAAAAAAAAACAAGTGACTAGTACCTCACTTTTACATAGCAAGTAAACAAACATGGTTTTCAAATTTCTCAATCACTCTGTTTCAGAACTGGCACTATTTTTCAGGGAGTGCAAATATCTTAATTCTAGCAGTAGAAAGAAAAAGAATTGTGTATTGTGACACCAAATATTAAAAAGTGTATTTGTCATTCATTCCTGATGAACTTATTAGGATAATGTTCTCTGTTTCTTGATAATGCAAAAATCAGATCAAGAACAAAAGTCATTCCTTTTTGTCAGAATATTGATTGCTATCATTTCTTCCTACTGAAATTTCAAAAGATAAATAAGTTCACAATGAATACATGCTGCTAACACATACATAGAACAGTTTAAGAATTTAATAAGGAATAGAATATACCAACATACCAAAATAAGCTTTAAAAAACAATCTCAGCATTGTCAATAGGCTCCTCCCCAAGAATCCCAGTGACATCTTACATAAGCATTGGGATAAAGTTTGTTGGGGTGTTTATTGTTTGCTTCATTCTGCTTTTGTAACCAGTGCAGCTAGTCATCCAACAGGAACAAAATCCCTATCCCTTGGGAACTGGGCTACCTGAAACCTGGAAGACAAAAATTTGGGAATGACTTCAGAGATCATTATTCCAGAGTCCATACCAAACTTTGTTTTATAGAAGAGGAAACTGAGCATTGGATAAGGAACTTGCCCAGACCACACAGCCAGTGAGTGCAGCAGCCCATTCCCCATCCTGTGGTTCCTCCTCTACACCATTCATCCTCCCACGCACTGGCCCTGGAGCCCTCACTGACTCAAGCAAGGTTAATGTATCCTCCTTCTAAAGCGGATACATTCAAGTCCAAAACCATTTACTGCATGAACGTCCTCTCAAAGAGGCCTGTAAAGCAGAGGCCCCGTCAGTTCTGCAGGACCCCCAAAAATCCCACAATGCCATCGTGGCAAGAATTGAAGTTACTCCAACCCCTTAGTCAAGGCCTCAGATGTCTTTCCACTGTCTCTCCAGACCACTTTGGTTAAGCACAGCTCTCTTCTTCCCTCCTTGCCCCCTTCCTCTTTCCTCCCTGGCACCTGCTTTACAGATCATTCTGCTGGGACGCAAAGGCACAGACAGCACCAAGAAGTGCTCAGCTACTCAACTGCCGGAGCACATAATCTCTGAGCAACCACTTTTACTCTAACATTCCAAGTTGCTACTTGAAAATCCAGTATGTGTTTGCAGATTTATTTCTACTTACACAAAGAATTTTAAAAGTAACCAAAACCACGATAAAGTTTTGTTAATTTTTTAATCATTTTTTAATTCAAACACTTCATGACATGGACCACCTCCTTTTGGCAGGGGGAAAATTCTCTAATCAACCCAATACAATCAATATTATTCAGTGTTACTTGACAAAACTAAAGAGTAATCTTCAATTTCCCTCAGCTTTGAATAGGACCAGATCTCAATTAACAGCATTGATTTATTTAAAATAAAAATAATGATCTTTCTGTGGTCTCTAGCTCCCCATTGCACAACCCCACAATCTCCAATTAGCAGTAATTTATTTTATGCAAATGTAGAAGCAACTTAGTCTTTTTTCATCAGTTCCCAAAATGTATATTATTTCAGTGTTTCCTTCATGCCAAATCAGAGATACTCAAAGCTCTTAAAATCTAGCAAAGTATGGATCAGTGCTGTGGTGTAGTAGATTAATCTTCCACCTGTGGCACCGGTTCGAGTCCCAGCTGCTCCACTTCCAATCCAGCTCTCTGCTGATGGCCTGGAAAAGCAGTAGAAGATGGCCCAAGTGCTTGAGTCCCTGCACCTGCGTGGGAGACTTGGAAGAAGCTCCTGGCTCCTGGCTTCAGATCAGCTCAGCTCTGGCCATTGCGGCCAATTGGGGAGTGAGACAGCAGATGAAAGAACTCTCTCTCCCTTTCTCTCTCTCTCTCTCTCTCCCTCTCTCTTTCCCTCTTTCCCTCTCTCCCTATCTCTTTCTCTCTCTCCTCCTCCTCCTCTCTTGTAAATCTGCCTCTCAAGTAAGTAAATAAATCTTTAAAAACAAACCAGGAGCCGGTGCTGTGGCACAATGGGTTAACGCCCTAGCCTGAAGCGCCAGCATCCCGTATGGTTGTCGGTTTGAGACCCAGCTGCTCCAGTTCCAATCCAGCTTTCAGTTATGGCCTAGGAAAGCATTAGAAGATGGCCCGAGTCCTTGGGACCCTGCACCCTCATGGGAGACCTGAAGGAAGCTCCTGGCTCCTGGCTCCGGATTGGCACAGCTCCAGCCATTGCGGTCAATTAGAGAGTAAACCGTCGGATGAAAGATTCTCTCTCTCTCTCTCTCTCTCTCTCTCTCTCTGTGTGTGTGTGTGTGTGTAACTCTTTCAAATAAATAAATAAAATCTTTAAAAAAAAACTTGTAAAGTAGATGCCATCAAAATGGGTAAACACCAAGGTCCTGATTTTCAAAGTACTTGCCTAGTAATGAGTGTGATTTTCTTTCAAGAGACTTAACCACAATTCTTCCAAATGAACCTGTCCCCGCAGTTCCAGAATTCTGCACACAGACCTAACTAGCATCAAAACAACCACAAAAGATGGGGAAACAATACAAAGCATCGGAATTCAAAAGTTTCAAAGGCAGATATTTAGATATTTGGAGGGCATATATACATCAAGAGGCCACTTGCTTTTCACTCTCAGTTTTATGTGAGTTACAAAGAGAAGGGACCATGAAGTTCTTACTGTCCTCTCTCTCTTTTTAAAAAAGAAACAGACAATACAGTGTGGTGACTAAGAGCCCATATTCTGGAAACAGATAAGGTTCAAATCTTAGCTCCATCACTTTTTTTTTTTTTTTTTTGGACAGGCAGAGTGGACAGTGAGAGAGAGAGAGAAAGGTCTTCCTTTTCCATTGGTTCAGCCCCCAAAGGCTGCTGTGGCCAGCACGCTGTGGCCGGCGTACCACGTTGATCCGAAGCCAGGAGCCAGGTGCTTCTCCTGGTCTCCCATGCGGGTGCAGGGCCCAAGCACTTGGGCCATCCTCTACCGCAGAGAGCTGGACTGGAAGAAGGGCAACCGGGACAGAATCCGGCACCCCAACCGGGACTAGAACCCGGTGTGCCGGCACCACAGGTGCCTAGTGAGCTGCGGCGCCGGCCATAGCTCCATCACTTTCTCTTCTGTGTAGTTGATCGAGCAGATTCGTCTCTACACTTTGGTATACTCATCTATGAAAGAAGACGATGACATTTACCTCATTGGTTTTGTGAGGATTAAATGAAATAATATGGATATATACTTGGGGAGGGGGACACTCAGGAAGAACTTGGTGCTTAGTAAACCCTTGGTATATACTGTTTCTTTTTAATATATTGGGAAGTCACGGCCAGGAAAGCCATGTGACTCACCCAAAGGGACGTCACAAGAAGTCCTAAAAGTCCTGTCTTCTTCCTCCACACCAAGGGCTCACTCCACTGTGTATCTGCCTTCTTGGAAATGTTTTGATCTCGAAAACTCAGATGTCAACATTGCTTAGTATTAATGCAGCAACTGAGACAAATACAAATACTTTTATCAAGAATAAAAAGTTTCTATCTGAATCTGTGTACCCTTGGACTAACAATTCCCCACTCCTACACGAACACACACACACACACACACACTCTCAGGCACACACTTGCATCATGTTTTCTAACTGAAGGTACAGCTCTCATACTTGCCCACATTCTCACAGCCGTTTATGATGACTCTGCTGTTGTTCCCATTAGCTGTCACTATTCTTGCACTGTGAGAAGAGTGATCAGTTCTGTCCCCACTTATATCAATGAAACAGACCTGCTCACAGCAATCAATCTCCTTCCCAGCCTTTAGTCTGCATAACTTCATAAACAGAGAGATAGATATCAACTTTCTCCAAGAAGTCTAAACATTTAGAATCTTATTTCTTCCATTTATATGACTAAATCTAACAAAGAAGCCTATTTTTCTCTTTTTTTAAAGATCTATTTATTTATTTGAGAGGCGGAGTTACAGAGAGAGAGAGGGAGAGACAGAAAGAGAGAGAGAGGGAGAGAGATCTTCCATCCACTGGTTCACTCCCAAATGGCCAAAATAGCCAGAGCTGAGCTGATCCGAAGCCAGGAGGAAGGCAGGAGCTTCTTCTGAGTCTTTCATTCGGGTGCAGGGGCCCAAGCACCTAGGACACCTTCTACTGCTTTTCCAGGCCAACAGCAGGGAGCTGGATCAGAGTGGAGCAGCTGGGACTCAAACCGGCACCCAGATGGGATGTCAGTGCTACAGACACTTAACCTACTATGCCACAGCACTGGCCCCAAAAAGCCTATTTTTCATACCACTAAAGATGAAATGAGACCAAACAACTACTCTAGACAGAAAGTAATTTCATTATCATCCATCAGGATAGCATGCTCTTTTATAGCAGTAATTTTTTAATATGTTAGGCCATCTCAAACACCAAGGAAATTATAAGAAGCTTAATTTTTAATCTAGGATTGGAAGGAAAAGGGATTGCAGGCTTGCCTAATGTTGATAATTTAAACGGGAGTGTTTAAAACTTTTCCTTGAAGTATGGTTATGTTCTTAGAATTGTTCTGCTGATTCACTCCCCAAATAGCCACAATGGCCGGGGTTAGGCCAGGCCAAAGCCCAGAGCCAGGAGCTTCTTCCGAATCTCCCACATGGGCCCAAGCACTTGGGTCATCTGCTGCTGCTTTCCCAGCCACATTAACAGGGAGCTGGATGGGAAGAGGAGCAGCCAGGCAGCAGTTTAACCTGCTACACCACAATGCTGGCCCCTAAATGTAAATTAGGACATGTTAATCAAAAATGTATAAAACTCTAGTGTAATATAAAAATACCAAATTAATTTTTAATACTTAAAAATAGAATGGCTAATATTAAGAAATTGTTTTTTGCCTACCTAGTATGAGGGCACTTCAAAAGTCCGTGGGGAAATGGAATTAAAAGTAAATTTGGGGGGCTGGCACTGTGGTGCAGCAGGTTAACACCCTGGCCTGCAGTGCCAGCATCCCATATGGGTGCCAGTTAATATCCTGGCTGTTCAACTTCTGATCCAGCTCTCTGCTATGGCCTAGGAAAGTAGAAGATGGCCCAAGTCCTTGGGCCCCTGCACCTGCGTGGGAGACCTGAAAGAAACTCCTGGCTCCTGGCTTCAGAACGGTCAGCTCCGGCTGTTGTGGCCAACTGGGGAGTGAACCATCAAATGGAAGACCTCTCTCTCTCTCTCTCTCTCTCTCTCTGCCTTTTCTCTCTCTGTATAACTTAGACTTTCAAATAAATCTTAAAAAAATTAATTTGAGACAAGTGTTTGTACAGCAGTTAAAACACTCAAATCCCATATCAGAGTGCCTAGATTAGTCTTGGCTACACTTTCAATCCAGCTTCCTGCTAATGTGCCCTCTGGGAGGCAGAAGATAACGGTTCAAGTGGTTGGGTTTCTGCCATCCACATGGGAAACCCAAACTGAATTCCTGGCTCCTAGTTTTGCCTGGCCCAGCCCAACCTGTTCTGAGTATTTGAGAGTGAATCTACAAATGAAAGACATCCTTTCTCTCTCTCTTTCAAATAAAATGAAAATAAATAAATAAATTTTTAAGAAAAATGTATTTTGGAGTAAAACATTTTGAAATCCATGGATAGTCTTTCATAAGATGTATTTTTCCATTGACTTTTTAAATAACTGTCATGTACATGGATTTCAAAATGTTCTGCACACCAAAATAAACTTATCATTTAATTTCATTTTTCCACAAACTTTCTGAAGTGCCTAATGATGCCAAATAAATGAGAAATTGTTTTATGTTCCTTCTACTCCTAGGCCATCTCAAACACCAAGGAAATTATAAGAAGCTTAATTTTTAATCTAGGATTGGAAGGAAAAGGGACTGCAGGCTTGCCTAATGTTGATAATTTAAACGGGAGTGTTTAAAACTTTTCCTTGAAGTATGGTTATGAGTTGCCCAATAAAATCAGAGGAAGGAAAAATCAAGACACTGAAGTCCAGGATTCCAGTTCCCATTACTAAAGTTCATTTATTCATGTATTCAATAAATATTTGTTATGCAACTAAAATTTCAGGAACAGATAAATTGTTTATAGCTCCTACTTTCAAAGACTACAGTTGCTAACATAATAGGGAATTTACTTAAGTTTAGACAGAGATAATGCTACAAGAGAGGCATGTATGAAGGACAGGTTTTTTTTTACTCATGGAATTAGGATAATATTATTGAACAATAAAAAGACCACAGTTGATATTCAAAATTGAGAAGTTATATTCATATGGTTACATGATGTGCATTACCTTAAAAAATGAATTCTATATAGTACTAAGTGAAAAAAGCAAGCTGTAAAACAATATGTATATTTTAAAATTTTTTTGTTAACTGTCACATAAAACTCATACATATTTATGAGGTATGATGTGATGGTTCAATATACATACACATTGTGTAGTGTTCAATCAGGGTAAACATCTCTCTGTCTGAACATTTATCATTTCTTTATGGTGAAAACACTCAAAATTCTTTCTTGTAGCTTTTCAAATATATATATGGGGGGAACATTATCATTATCTATATTCACCCTACTGTGCAATAAACCACCTGAACTTACTCTTACCTAACTATATCTTAGTACTTACTAAATAACATTTTCCCTTCCCTCCCTCCCCCTGCTCTCCTCAGCCTCTAGTAACCACCATTCTACTCTCAACTTCTATGAGATCCCCTTTTCTATTTTTTAATTTTTATTTATTTGAAAAGCAGAGGGAGGGAAGGAAGCAGAGAGAGAGATCTCCCATCCTCTGGCTTATTCTCCCAGTACCTACAACAGCCAGGGCAGGGCCAGGCAGAAACCAGGAGCCAGGAATTCAATCCAGGTGTCCCATGGGGTAGGAAGGACCCATGTACCTGCTACCTCCCAGTGTGTGCATCAGCAAGAAGCTGGAGTGAAAAGCATTGCCAGGACTAGAATCCAGGCACTCCAATATAGGATGCAGGATTCCCAAACCTGATCCTGTGTGCTAAATGCCCACCCCAGATCAAATCAACTTTTTAATATTCCATATAAGGGAGAAATCGTGTGCTATGTGTCCTTCTGTTTAATATAACCATTGTATATACACATGCACACACATACATCAACATGCATGTGTGAACCACAATGATAAAAATGCCGATCTTTAGACAGAGAAATTCCAGGTGTTTTGATCCTTTTGCTTTGTAACATGTCCAGCTTGACTCCAGTAAAACCTGCAAGGGTATTACCACACAGTGGGGAAAACTTGCCCATGGTGACCACGTAAAAAATTGCATCATGCAATGATTAGTGTTGAACTGTTAAGGAGCTAACACTGAAGGAAGATAGATTATGACCAGGATGGAGGACTGGCTCGCTTCTTTTCTGACAGCCATGGCCCTGATTTTTTTTTCCATCTGTCAACACTGAATGAATAATACAAAAGCATTGACTCTACTTTTGAGTAATATTCAAAGAGCTAAGTAGACGACTGAAGACCAAAACCAAAACTGAAATAGCCAGAACTTTTGAAAAAGTGTTTCCAATTATACTATCATTAATAACCAATGTGATTCCAAAAGCCATTGTTCTGTGTTGGAAATATGCAGTCATCTTCTTACCTAGCAGAGTGGAAGGCCTGGTAGGTCACATAAAATTAATTGATGAAACCTAGCCTGACTTTAAGAAGGGTTTTGATCCTGACTTCCTGATGTATATGACCTGCTGGGAAAATATGACCAGGATTAGAGTTCCTTAGCTAACTGCAGCTGGGCCAGGGAGCTTTAACTAAAGCAATTTACATTTAGGAGGTCACAAATGATGTTTTATGATGTCAAACTGAACAGCAGAGACACCAGAAAAGGTATTCAGAAGGTAAAACAACAATTTAAGATGAAATTGTACAAATTACAGGAAATAAGAAAAATGTGCTCTCAGTATACCTGGATTGTATGAGATAAAGAATTAAGGGGCCGACATTGTGGCGTAGCAGGTTAAGCCTCTGCCTGCAACACCAGCATCCCATAGAGGCTCTGGTTCATGTCCCAGCTGTCCCACTTCCGATCCAGCTCCCTGCTAATGCACCTAGGAAAGAAGCAGAAAATGACCCAGGTGGTTGGGCCCCTGCACCCATATGGGAGACCCAGATAGAGTTCTTGGCTCCTGCTTCAGCCTAGCCTGGCCCTGGTCACTGCGGCCACGAAGATAGAAGATATCTCTCCATCTTTCCTTCCCTCTCTCTCTCTGTAATTCTGTTTTTTAAATAAATAAATCTTAAAAAAATAAAGATTGAATGAAACCACCTCCCATCTTCCTCAGATACCTCTCAAAAGCACTAAGATCCATTTGGATCTCTATATTTAAAGAGAGATATGAACAATTTGCTGAGCATTTAGGAAGAACCTAGAAAAGCTGAAGGGCTGATAAATGAGAATTTGATTACTCAGTTTATAGGACTGGATTCTTCAGCTTAAAGAAGAGAAAACTGGGAGTAAGTTAGCTACAGTGCTCTTTCTGCAGAGGTCCTACACGAAGGATGCATGGTTTGCATGGTTTTCTATTAGAATTATACAAAAATGTCTGGGCTAGAAGCTGGATTCGTGAAGTGGACCATAAAATATTACAATGGATAACAACAGTCACAAAAAAGAAAAAAAAATAAATAAAACCTCAAACAACAATCTACTAAATGCTTGTATAAAAAACACTAGCTCCCCAGCTCTGGTGATGAACACTCACACGTGAGCTGTGAGTAAGGGGCTAGCCTCTTAAGCAAGCCCTTTCCAAAGCCAAAACTCCAGGATTTCATGATAAATACGAGTAATCAGCCAGCATCAGAAGCTTTGCCCAATTGAGCTGAAAAATGCCAAGTTCAAGTTTATGTTCATGATATTCACATTCAAGGCATCATAGAAGTCTATACCAATAGAATACAAAATATGTGGTGAATGTATAGGAAGTAGATCTATGGAGAATCCCATACTTATGCTTTTATGTATATTTGCATAGATTTCTGTTTTCTTAAAAATTAGCTGGCTATTTCTTAATTCATAATGTTCTCGGTAAAACTTGATACTAAAGCCTGATAATTCTTTCAGTTCCAAAGTGTGTACACAGTAAATATGGTTGTCATAAGAATTAGTGAGCAAACAACCCAACCCTTATCAATTCTTCTAATCTACTTCTCAGAGTGTTGTTCTACTCTTGGACCATTGTTTGTGCTTGCAAAATATAACTGTTCAAAGAATCCATTTGTCGTGATAAAGAGCCTTTGGGTTTCTCTTCCTTTCCAAAAAGGGTCCTCCAAACCTATTGATTTAGCACCAAATTTAAATAAACTCCAAGATCCCCTCACTTTTCACATTGAGTAGAACAAGGTCAGACTGGGCCTCTCCCAAATGCAAAGGCTTAATTGGACTAATTCTTTCATGATAATAATGTATATTTAAGATAGCCACTAAAAATTGTCAATGCTAATTTAGTAGATCAATTCCATTAAATGCTTTGAACTTTTCACCACTTGCTAATCCCATCTATTACAGCTGCTGTTTTTGTTGCAAATCTGAAGCCATAACTTCATATCAAATTACAACAATTTTAGCCAGAGCTAAAAAAATTCTTCCCTGTATGTGAAATATAACCTTAAAGGATCTTAGGGTGGTTTACATGGTAAGATTCTAGCCATAAAACTTTCTGCAGCCAAAAAGCAGAGAGATCTTACCAGTCTATTGGTAACTGTATGGTAAAAAGCTGGCAAGCTGCTATATAGAGAGAGCTTATAAATACATGCTTTATTATGTCTGAAAGACAGTTTTAACATTTGGCATTATTGATCACACACCAGCCTCTATAACTAAATAGCTCCGATGTTTAATATCAAACACAATATAATCCAGGTAATAGTTGAAGTCGGCTCCATAGAAACGTCGAGGTTTTGCTGCACATTTAGTGAACAACATGAGCCATTTAACCCATGAATGTAAAAGCTATGTATTCGTTAATTAGTCAAGGACGACTCGGGGCGGCCGCCACACCGCGATGGAATAGCCACGGCTCTCATTTGTTTGTGGACTTCGGAGGCTATTTTTACTCCCTGTGATTTAGCACCAGTATCCTCTGGGTGATAGTTGAGGAAACAGATGCTGGGAATCTCTCTGCGCTCAGTTCCTGAGAGGCGAGTTCTGACTCACGGCCGTGCCAGCGCCCGGCTTTGTACTCACACAAGCACAGGGTGGTGGAGTAAGCGTACAGGACCGCCTGGTTTCCAGTCTCTCACTGCCAGTTTCCTCAAAGTTTCCACTTACGCATTTGCCTCCCTCACCAACTTCGTTTGAAGTTCCTCTTCCAAAACCCTGAACAGCATGTTCCCAGGATACATTTCATTTTTAAAAAAAACTCATTCAGCGGGGATTTTCCAACTGAAATAAAAAATAATATGGATACTGGGGAGGGCGCGTGCTTTTCTGCCAGTTTCCCCCTCACTGTCGATTGCACTGATACCTGCAGAAGGAAGAAGTAGACATATTTTTTAATTGTAAAATGTCCCTCTCTAAGCTCTAAGCACCTTCTCTCCTTAAAGAAAAACTCCTAAACTTGCCTGCACCTCGTTATTTACTGTGAAAGGGCTTAAATGAATATAGATCTGCGTCTAGTTGGAGATTATATTTCAATCATGAATAAAAAATTAATATTTATTAAAGGTCCACAAATTATAGAGCTTTATTCTTAGTCATCAAGGCTGATGAGAATACAGGGACGAGAGGGGGAATCTATGAGGCTTAAAATATCTTTTACAATGGGTTTTAAATAGAAGCAGAAGCCCCATTACAGGTTGAGAATTCTATTTCAGAATATAACAGCTTCTATTAAAACTATTGGTAAAAAAATTAAAAAATAAAAAAAAATAAAAAAAAAAACTATTGGTAACCAGAGACATGAAATGTACTGGCTGGCCAGTCTATGTTTTGATAAAGCTGCTTTGTTTTTTTTTTTTTAAAAAAAAACTGTATTTATTTAAAACAATAAGACCTATACTGATAATTTCTTAAATTTATTTTTGTGTAAATCAATGGGATTTCCTTACCAAGCACTACTGAACTACCTAAACGGTTACTTATTAATCCTGTTCTTGAGTACAGATTAACAATAGCCTAGAATAACTGATAAAGGCTATTTTTACATTAAGAAAATTTAACAACTGTTACTGTGTTTCCAGTAAAATAAGCTTCAATTGATGAATTAGGGTTCACAGTGTAACAGCAATACCTTCTGGAGTTACATCTGTGTGACACTGAGGCAACAAGTCAATCCACTAATTTAATGGAAATCTGTCAGTTCTGGGTGGAGGGGCAAGGAAAGGTGTTAGTTTGTTGGCATGTAGATCAAGCCACCGACGGAAGGCTAAATTACTGTGTTCCATCATAAAGACACCCAACCACTCTCAGCCTGACCACCATCATGTTCTCTGTGAAAGACCCCACTACCACCAAATAAAGATTCCCCACCAGCCACAGAAAGAAAACACATTGCACCAAACAACAACGTTCTAAGGCAAAATGAAACACATTGAGGAAGACAACTTCAACAGAAAAAGAAACCTGATGAAATGCCCAAAATAAGCTCAAAACGCAAAAGATTGTCCAGTGGAAAATGGCCTAATACTGACGAACTGCACACTACAGGCAAAAAAAGTCAATGTAAAAAGTGACACTTAAAAAATCCATTCCCAGGGCCTAGAGGTTAAGACACCAGTTAGAACACCTCATGCCGCATTGCTACGCCTGGGTTCAACTCAGCTGCAGCTCCTGACTCCAGCTTCTTGCTAATGCAGACTCTGGGAGGCACTGCCGTTAGCTCTGTTAACCGGGTTCCTGCCAGCCTTGTGGGAGATGGGGATTCAGTTCCTGGCCCCTGGCTTCAGCCTCCAGCTGTTGCAACCATTTGAGGAGTGAACCAGCAGATGAGATATCTCTCTCTCTCTCTCTCTCTCTGCCTCTGAAATAGATTAATAAGCATTTTTAAATAAGTAAATAAAATTTAAAAATGATTCCCCAATAACATTTTTGTTCGGTCATTAAAAAAAAATCACACATACAGAAAAAAGGGAAAATGTAAATGATGCTGAACTCCTTTTGTAGTTGTAACAAATAACTGTCATTTAAGTAAAAAAAAAAAAAGTCAGACTTGCTGTGTAATCAGAACAACTGTTTGCCCATGCAAGACAAAGAGGCAAATTCAAGCTTACACGTGAAAAAGAGAAGGTGAGGAATAGGATGACGTGGATTAAGGAAGGAGGAAGATTTCTTCAAAGAATAGTTCACTCCTGCTATATGAATCGCAAAGCTGAAATTGCTCCAAGTAAACACACGTGGGACTGCCTAACTTCACAGTCCTGGGCACACCCACAGGTGAAACACACTCTCATGTTAATGTTTTCCTGATCCCAGCAAATACCCTAATGAGTCTAACATTGAGGGTCGAGTCTGTAGCATCTCAAGGGTTAAACTCTTTGCTGTGAATAACTTTGAAAACATATCCCAGTAAGAATTAGCTTGCGCTAGTTCAGCAAGAGGAACCCTTCCGTAATGAGGCTTGGCCTCACCAATCCCGGTAGAATTAATTTTGTGCAGTAGAACTCCTAGATAAATTAGTTTTGCTTTAAATATTGAGTCCTAAAAGAGTTAAAACAGGGAGAATATCAATCAATAATTTTTAGATTAACTACTTTGTATATGACAAAACAAAATTAACTTTGGCATTATAACCCCTTGCTCTGACATTTCTGCTGAACCCCAAGTTTAAAATAAATAGAGATTTAAATACCAACCAAACATGCCCACTTGTTTCTTGGTATGGACTACTAGCTCACTGCCTGATTTGTAAAAAAGAAAAGATTACCCATACATTTGGGAAAATTACAAATATTGTTACTTCTATTAAAATAATCACATAAGAATTCTAAAAGCATATAAATGTATGCAGTTTTTAATGTAAATGTTGATGTAATTAAGCTTTAAAATTAAGTGAAAAATAAAATCTCAGTTAACAGTATTAGATGCTCAAAATTCTCACTTAACTGATTTATGCCTCCCAATGTGTACTCATTACTTCCCTTTTATAAAATTGATTTCTATTGAAATACTTGTACAGAATTAAAGTCATGTCTACAAATGACAACAAATTTAAAATAAAGCTCCCTCGTGTTTTAATGGCTTTTTCTGGTTAAATGCTTTCCAAAAAGGTAAATACAAGTTCCACTTCCACAGCAGAGAAATCAGGCTTTTAACCTGGCCAATTGCCCATATAAACAATCTTCAGTATCATTTGGTCATCATTTGGTAATTAAAACAGCAAATCACAACCGTGCTGAATTTACATTCATGTGCCAAAAAGTTATTTAGCAGAAAACTAGAAATAGAGGAAATGTCTCTTTAACAAATTCTTTGGCGAACCCAGCTCCAAGAAGCATCCGCCTTTCCAGCCCTTGTGAAGACAAGAAGCGGTTGAACAGCGGCACCCAGAGGTAGAAGGAATATTGCATCTGGAGATTTATAGGGTAGCCATGATCTTTCAGTCATCCTTTTTAGCATTTCCAGATCTTTCTCCAATAGAAATCACTTTTTCTTGGTTCCGTATTGAAATACCATCGTTTCATAAATACAAGTAAATTTTGTTTTAGAAATTATGTTAGTTCTGTATTAAATTGCATATCAATTTCCCTCCTTCAAAATAATAATAAATAAACTAACTGAATCCCAGGCAAAACACCTTCCAGGAGTGAGTATAATGTCCACTCCTTCTTCTAGCCTATTAAAATCGTCAGGAAAGACTCTGGGACCACTACCCGATCTCCATACACCCCGAGTTGTTTTTCTGTTTGTGCTGAATTATTGCGTATCCCTGAACCAAAAGTCTAACCCTGGGGAAATCTTTCCGAATCCCAGATGAAGCCCTCCCGTTATTAAGATAGCCAGGGGCATGGAGGCAGGAACAAGACCGCGGCACAAGTCGGAGAAAAGGAAGTCAGGATACTTTTTTATTCCACAGGAAGTTTAAAAATAACAAAATCTATTTTGACCAAAATCAAAGTGTGCCTGCCGATTTTTAATTAAAGAAGCTCCACACCCTTGACCCTGCTGCCCAGCAGCTGCATGGAGCATTTGGCTGGCGCTGAGTTCCTAAGCTGAAGCCACAGAAAGACGCCTGGCCCTGGATGGAACCATCTGCGGGAGGCTCCTGGGATAAAGCTGTGTTTGTGGGGCCGGCGGCGGTCAGGTTGTTGAGGAGCCCGGGTAAGCCAGGGTGCTGTTTGGCTCCTGAGCTGCAATGCACCCCTATGCACTGGGCAGAGAGAGGCTCTCGGGGCAGTGGACGCCTGCTCCATCACCCGCCTCTCTTCCTGCGTTCCCATTATCTTTCGTCATGCGTTTTCTCCAAGATCCCCGCTACTTTTTTTTTTTTTTTTTTTTTTAATCACTAAAGAAGCCACGTTGCAGTGACAAGTTCCAGAATCAGGCTCGTCCTTTCTTATCTGCATCTTCGGCCTAATGATGAGAAATGGACTCCCATAAACTTGAAAACGGCAGGAAAACGCTGCCAAAGTCATTATCCACTGCTTGGAATGGAAGCGATCCCTTTTTAGAAGAATCGTAATAAAGCATGAAATGGGCCAAGGCCTCGGCGTTTCATAAAAGAAACCGCCAATGCCATTCAAAAGGAAAACCAAACACCTTCATGGCCCGCTCTCTCTGACACCTACATCAGAATGTGTCCTCCAAGTCGCCTCTGGAGGCTCAGGCAGAAATGTGAAGTTGCCCGTGTGAAAGCCAACGCCACAATACTCTGTGCTCCTTTCCTCTCGTCTCTTTTCCCTTTACCCCTAAACATCAGTGTCTTGCCTACGTCCGTGTTTTGGCCCTAGGAGCAGCTGCCAGGTGGCCGCCGGCTCCGGGGCTGTCCAGCTGCGGACCGCAGCCCACGCCTGGCTGTGGGCTCGGCGCTCAGCGCTCTGCAGGCTTTCTCCTACTCACACCATCATTGTCCTTATTTGGGGATCCCATGACAGTAACAGTTCGAAGGAGCACCAGAGCATTTTAAAGCAGACCGCAGGGATCACAGTGAACTTTCCAGCCCCTGGCTGGAAAACCCGCAGCCGCTCCGGGATCCGCGCCCAGCGGTGGCGAACCGCCGCAGTAGATGTGGGCGCCATCTAGTGGCTCCCATCCACCTGGGGGAGTGTTCCAGACACCACGGGACTTATAGAAGGTTCTGGGACCACTCCCTACAGCCAGCCTTAAAAAATGCAATTTTTCTTCAAATCGAGGCCGAAGCAACAGGAAAAAGAGGCTTGTCTTTCAAAAAGAAAAGGAAAAAATAAAAAAGAAAGGAAAAGGAGAAAGTGACAAAAGGAGCAAATGACTCTCACAAGAATATTGACAGGTTTTCAATATAAGTTTCAAATCTGTGTAATGTGAAAGTGCTTTATTATATCTTTTTTCATTTAACGTAAAAGTTTGTTTTGCCAAGCTATTACCATTTTCCTAAAATCTACCAGGTCATAGGCTGTATAGTTATATTTTGCCTTAATAACTTGTAACACAGTAAACCATAGTCATGGTGTAGTGGGTAAAGCCGCCGCCTGCAGTGCCAGCATCCCATATGGGCACCGGTTTGAGTCCTGGCTGCTCCACTTCTGATCCAGCTCTCTGCTATGGCCTGGGAAAGCAGTAGAAGATGACCCACGTCCTTGGGCCCCTGCACCCACGTGGGAGACCCAGAAGAAGCTCCTGACTCTTGGCTTCAGATTGGCACAGCTCCGGCCATTGCAGCCAGTTGGGGAGTGAACCAGCAGATGGAAGACTCTCTCTCTCTACCTCTCTCTCTCTCTCTACCTCTACCTCTACCTCTACCTCTCCTTCTCTCTGTGTGTAACTCTGACTTCCAAATAAATAAATATATATATTTTTTTTTTGACAGGCAGAGTGGACAGTGAGAGAGAGAGACAGACAGAAAGGTCTTCCTTTGCCGTTGGTTCACCCTCCAATGGCCACCGCGGCTGGCGTGCTGCTGCCAGCGCACCGCGCTGATCCGATGGCAGGAGCCAGGTACTTATCCTGATCTCCCATGGGGTGCAGGGCCCAAGCACTTGGGCCATCCTCCACTGCACTCCCTGGCCACAGCAGAGAGCTGGCCTGGAAGAGGGGCAACCAGGACAGAATCCGGCGCCCCGACCGGGACTAGAACCCGGTGTGCCGGCGCCACTAGGCAGAGGATTAGCCTATTGAGCCACGGCGCTGGCCAATAAATATTTTTAAAACTACAATTAGCCAGTCCAAATGACAGAATTCCTATTTTTCCTACCATCTGATAAATAAATGAGTCTCCTCCAAGGTGCTGCTTATACAATACTCCACCAAAGATGTCTCCCTTCTTCACCCAATACCACCTGGCCTATCATCCTGCAAGAGGTCTTCCATTCTTTGCACATACGTATTTATTTTCTGGAACAAACAACTGCAATTTTTTCTTGGCAAAGTTATGTCTATTATTCACTTTAAGATCAAATTTAAGACACAACTCCTGGAAAGCTGTACCTCTGATCCAAAACCATTTCCCCCTTTGTGTTTCCAAACATTTTATTTACCATTTCCACTTGTTTATGGTTTCCTATTTGTCTTATCTCCATGAGTAGTACTTCTAGCACGACCTCAGCAGAGGAACCTATTAAATGTTGAATAAATAGACATGACCTGGGGCCAGCTCCGTGGCACAGTAGGTTAATCCTCTGCATGCAGTGCCAGCATCCCATATGGGCGTCAGTTCTAGTCCTGGCTGCCCCTCTTCCAATCCAGCCCTCTGCTGTGGCCTGGGAAAGCAGTAGAAGATGGCCCACGTCCTTGGGCCCCTGCACCCACGTGGGAGAACCAGAAAAAGCTCCTGGCTCCTGGCTTTGGATAAGCACAGCTCCGGCCGTTGTGCCCATCTGGGGAGTGAACCAACAGAGGGAAGACCTTTCTCTCTGTCTCCACCTCTCACTGTCTGTAACTCTATCTCTCAAATAAATAAATAAAATCTTTTAAGAAAAATAGCTATGACCTAAGTAGAGAGCTATCTGTCAAGATCTGCTAGTAAATACTCCAGTTATTCTGCCCTTTGGATGGGCTAAATGTATTGAAAATAACTACCGTTCGTGGAGCGTCCCTGAAGCAGGCCTTGTGAAGTATTTACACATTTTCTTGCTAGATGTTGACAACAGCCCTGTGACACAAGTCCTACTACTCCCTGTATTTGATAGTTGAAGAAAGCTGAGGCGGGAAGAAATTCTCGCACCTGCGCCAGGGAGGGAGGCGGTGACTAGGAGCCAAGTCTTTCTGACTACAGAGCCTGCACTGTGAATCACACTGTGCCTGTTTGGTGTGTTGTTGTGAAACATGTGATACACTATGATCTTATTACTGCTCGTATCACATTTCGATGATTCACATTATAGAAATTAAATCATTATCATTTTATCCCCCTGTAATACCGGTTATTTCAGATCATTGCTGAGGTTATTCAGGCTGTTAATATTTTTTACCGGTTCTTCAAAGAAAGCGCTTACTATAATCAAAAGATTTGTACAGAGGAAGGAAAAGAAATTACTTTAGTGATCAAAGGGCTGATGCAGGAAAATATGCAAGCTGACTGCATTTAGTTAAGGTTGCAACAATGAAGTGGAAGAGCTGGGGGAAATGGAAGATCTCGTAATAACCGCTTCTTTGTTTGTTCAGTTCACCTGACTTGAAACCTTTTTCTCCTGAAATGCTCCTCACACTGCTCACACTTGGCCTCAGGAGTAAGCAAACCAGGAACCCACAGGAACCACCTGTGCGGTCTCATGTCAAGGGAATTGGAAAGACCTCCAAGCCCCTTAAATATTTACAGATGGTTAAAATCACATTCTTAGAGCTTAAATCGAAAAAGGGACTTTCCAAAAAAAAAAAAAAAAAAAAAAAAGGAGGTTGGACATCATTGGTCATAATCACTCACTCCTGGAAATAACCCTACAACGTCAGAACAGTAAAATGGGTAAGTAACTTGGTAAAGTCATACAGTAAAAAATCAATCATTCAGCGCTGGAAATGAATGTAGCAATGCCACACTCAACGTGGCTGCATCTCTAAATACCATTTTGAGCAAAAGATGCAAGACACAAATGAATGCACACAATGCCACTTACGTAACGTGCCCAAACTGACCACACCAAACTCCACTGTTCAAGGATGCACAACCCCGATGGGAAAACTTCAGAAAAATGCCAGGAAATGATGCCTCAAGTCAGGCTGGTGGTTGTCCCTGGGAGCAGGGGGAGTGGGGCAGGGAAGGAGACAGGCAATTTCTATGGCTCTGACAATACTTTGTCAAGTTGTATATTCGAGCCGCGTTCACTTTTCTGGTCAAATGCTTTCTTTCACAATAAAAATGCAAAGGAAGCACATCCAATGGGCATTTCTGAAATGTATCAGGAAAAAGAACATAATACGCTCTGTCCGTTGTTTGTGTTTTGGTAAGAATAGGTCCATTCGCTCTGTGATTACAAGCACACTTAGGAGGAGAGAGACAAGAGCAAGCACGAAGACTCAATTCTAGGAGAAGGTAGTGGTTACACTGCAGGCTCTGGAATCAGACCTGGATCTAGAGCCTGGCCATTTGCCCACAGAGGCCCTTGGGCAGGTATAAAACTCTCAGACCCTCTGCTCTCCATCACAGGGTCATCATGAGGCTTGCACCACGCACTGGTTTTTATTCATTGCCCACTAGGATTATTTTCTTCCCCAATATTGGAACTATGTAAAATGCAGAGTTAGGCAGAGAAAGAGAGAGGTCTCCCATCCACTGGTTCACTCCCCAAACAACAGCAACAGCCAGAGCTGTGCCGATCCAAAGCCAGGAGCCAGGAGCTACTTCCAGGTCTCCCACGTGGGTGCTGGGGCCCAAGGATTTGGGCCATCTTCCTCTGCTTTCCCAGACCATAGAAGAGAGTTGGATCAGAAGTAGAGTGGCTGGGACTTGAACTGGCACCCACATGGGATAATGGCACTGCAGGCAGCAGCTTTACCCACTAGGCCAGAGCGCCAGCTCGGCCACTAGTGTTTTTTCCTTCCCAAGATTAGAATTGGATGAGGAAATCATCAGGGCAGTAGGAAGGGGGGAACTGAGAGACTGCATTTGCTGCATTTCCTCTCCACATGTCCCAGGTCACTCCTCAACCCCACTGGCTTCTTTGTGAATCCCTTGCCTGAGACTTTTCTAGCAAGAGTCACCAGGGGCCTTGTTATGAAACCCCATGAACATCTTTTCTTAGCATCATTTGACACTGTCGGCCGTTCCTCCCTCCTTGAAACTTCCTTCTCTTGTTGTCTTCAATACCCTGAGCTGTCCTCTTCTTACCTAAACTGCTACCACTGCCCACAGCCAGGTCCTTGTTTCCCTCCTGTCCTGCAACAGCCCCCTAACTGCTCTCCTCCAGAACAGACCTCGCCAATGCTTTCTCCATGTGGCAGCCACAGTGTTTGCCCTAACACGCAAACCTCGTCATGCCCTTTCCCTAGAGTCTTCCTAGGAACCGCCATTCTCTTTAGCTCTGGAAGCTCTGGGCTTCAGTTCATCACACTAACCCACCTGCACTCACTTGAACCTTCTTGATTTCTCACCCCCTGTCCTATCTCCCAATTCGCCAGTCACTATATTGCTCACCCAACTTATAAAACTGCAAAATTCAGGATAAGTCTCCTTTTCACCTAATGCCAACCTCTTTCTAGATTACACATCTTTTTTTGTAGTTGATTCAATCCATGCTCATTCCTGAAATGGCTCTGTTTACCTCCTCAGAAGACTATTCTTAAACACAGGTTCAGGGCTGCTGTTGTGGCACATCGGGTTAAACCTGCGCTTATGACATTGGCATCCCTTATTGGAATGCCTTGAGTCCCAGCTACTTCACTTCTTTCTTTTTTCTTTTTTTTTTTTTTTTTTTTCATTTGACAGGAAGAGTTATAGACAGTGAAAGAGAGAGAGACAGAGAGAAAGGTCTTCCTTCTGTTGGTTCACTCCCCAAATGGCCACTATGGTCGGCGCCGCACGGATCCGAAGCCAGGAGCCAGGTGCTTCTTCCTGGTCTCCCATGCGGATGCAGGGCCCAAGCACCTGGGCCATCCTCCACTGCCCTCCCGGGCCACAGCAGAGAGCTGGACTGGAAGAGGAGCAACCAGGAATAGAACCGGCACCCATATGGGATGCCAGCGCTGCAGGCAGAGGACTAACCTAGTGAGCCACGGCGCGGGCCCCAAGCTACTTCACTTCTGATCCAGGTCACTGCTGAAGCACCTGGGAAGGCAATGGAAGGTGACCCAAGTACTTGGGTCCATGCCACCATGTGGGAGACCACAGGTGGGTACCTAGCTCCTGGCCCCAGCCTGACCCAGACTTGGCTGTTGCAGCCATTTGGTGAATCAATCAGCAGATAGAAGATCTCCCTCCTCCTTCGTCTTTCCCCCTCTCTCTATCACTCTGGCTTGCAAATAAATAAGTCTTTTTTTTTCTTTCCTTAAAGGCAAGCACATTTATTACTCATCTTTGATTACCACCACCCTACAAAGTAACCAATTAAAAACCCTTAGATGAATTCATGAAACCAGCAAATAATCTATGCTTACGTCACAGTTCTATGCTTTACCACAGCTACCACTGCCATCTCCCATAACTCACTTACCCACTCCTTCTTCCGTGGGGAAAAAGAGTTATATATCATATCCCTAGCTCTTAATCCCTTTTTTCTAACGCTTCTTGGTCTTGTCATATGTACCGTGTTATTTTCCACATCATAATACCGAATCAGAAATGCTGCAAGTAAGTTAAACCTATCTGACCTTGTTAAATGTGCTGTGTGTAATTAGTCATGGGTTCAAATCCTAACTCTTCCATATACTAGTCATGAAATCTAAGTCACTCAGCCTCAAGTTTCAAGTTTCTCATCTATAAAATGGGAGTAAAAATACCTAAGCCATGACTTTCTTATGAAGCTAAATGAGCTATTGTCCACACTTAGTGCGTTGCCTAGCACAATAGTATTCAATAGATATTATTAATGCACAATTGGCCAGCGCCACGGCTCACTAGGCTAAACCTCCACCTGCAGCGCCAGCACACCAGGTTCCAGTCCCGGTCGGGGCATCGGATTCTGTCCCGGTTGCCCCTCTTCCAGGCCAGCTTTCTGCTGTGGCCAGGGAGTGCAGTGGAGGATGGCCCAAGTCCTTGGGCCCTGCACCCCATGGGAGACCAGGAGAAGCACCTGGCTCCTGCCATCAGATCGGCGCGACGCGCCGGCCGCGGCGGCCATTGGAGGGTGAACCAACGGCAAAGGAAGACCTTTCTCTCTGTCTCTCTCACTGTCCACTCTGCCTGTCAAAAAATAAAAATAAATGAAAGAAAGAAAAAAAAGAAAGATTGAGTAAGTCCTGGGGCTGATATTGTGTAACGGGTTAAGCCGCCAATGCCGGCATCACGTAAGCATGTTCTGAGTCCTGACTGCTCCACTTCCAATTCAGCTCCCTGCTAATGCACCTGGGAAAGCAGCAGCAGATGGCCCAAGTCCCTGGGTCTCTGCACCCACATGGGAGACCCAGATGAAGCTCCTGGTTTTGGCCTACCCCAGCCCTTGCCATTGCAGCCATTTGAGGAGTGAACCAGCAAATGGAATCATTCTCTCTTTCTATGTCTCCCTCCCTCTCTCTGTAACTTCAAATAAATAAAATAAATCTTTTTAAAAAAGAGTAAGTCCTTAATAACTATATCTTTTCCCCCAAGGGGATTGTATTATATGGACATAAGGATAGAATAGATATAGATAATGTACATTATAGCTAGTTTAGTTTATTAGTAAAAAAATCTAACTAGAATAAGTTAATTGAAAATATAGATCCCATCTGATAAATTCAGGCGTTTTCACAGAACAATCTGCCTATTTATTAAATGAATGTTAATCATACTATATTCATTGATGAGACACTCTTTATATACATAACCTGATGAGTCCAATATCACAAAAACTTCACTTTTGCTATTCCTGTTTTTTGTGCTTAATATTTCAATTCAAATCTTGTTAAATTTGAAACTGTGGTTTTGAAGAATGCAAGAATAGAAAAATGGAAACGAAAGAAAACAGATTGATTAGATGGGGCTGTAATGAGAAAAGAACTTGCATGGCCTTAGTAAACATGAGAACAAGATCCTTGCAACACATTCCTGATCTCTAATTTACATTATAAATGTAGTATCTACCTGTATCTACAGTATCTATCATATTTTTACTTTAAAAATCAAAATTTCCTTTCACTAGTGTAAAAGTGAAGAGTCTGTTGGTTTTACCTACAAAACTTACTTTCCCTCTCCCAAATGCCTCCCCAAAAAAGCAACACCCAATGTGAGACAATTTACTCAAAAAGAAGAATCTCATGACAATAGGAATATTATGACAAGCATTTTCCATGCTTTATTCTTTATGCCCAGGATGACATTGGTAAGATAAGACATTTCAAAAGTCAATAGCACTTATTTTGAAGTTTAAACTATCATGTTAAAAAAAAGTCACATTTCCTTAAACAGGAAATATATTAATAATGGCACAAAAGACAGTACAAGTCATACTAGAGAGTACAATGTTTCCCTTCAAAAAGAAAATAATATCCTATCCTCAAAGGATAGTAATTCTATAGCACGCTGTTTAAAAAAAGATAACAGGAGGGGGAAATCTTGGCACTCTCCATTTCACACTCACATGTCTTGCTGAGCTCTGATCATTTGAAAAATTTATGTGTTTCACTAACAATATAAGTTGAGTCTACCCGAAATGTAAAATTGCATCAATATAATCTAGTTCTCTTATCAGATTAAGTTGTGCTTGCTTTATACTTGTTAGGTCTTCACACCAGCATTTGTAAAACTATCATTTTACATCTGGCCAATTCCGTTAAGCATCAGACCCCTGAAAGCTCTGCAAAGAATAACTTGCTGAGTTCTTTAGATTTACTTATAAAACAGAGATCAAAGATGGAAACATTTTTGGCATTGTTTAATGTGCATTTTTAGTTGCCATGGCTTTGGATTAGCTGGGTGAGAATATTCTAAGCCATGCAATTGAGTATGGATTCAAAGTCTTACCAACTGTGTATTTTAACTTCCTATATTCATATATATATATATATATATATATAAAACAATCCTATATTCCATTTCAATCCACTGCCTAATTCACTTCACCAACAGGCCTAAACTTTCCATTTTTACATCAGTAAAAATTCCTCCCTTTGATTTTAATGGAACCTTTTACCATAGTTGAGCCTAATGACTGAGATGTGTATTCAAGTTCCTTCGTGTGTTGACCACTCACTAAGTCAATCAAAAGCATTGTCAAATCTATCATGAGATATAATAAACCAGATTTTATCTTGCCCGCTTTATAAAATCTATCAAAACACATCAAAATTAATGATGAGTTTGAGTCAAATATCCTAAACTCGTTTTCCAAGTAGCTCACAAATAGATTTCCTGAAGCAAATAAATGTTTCTATGGATGGCTGCCTGTGTGGATTGATTGGCCTCATTGAGTCATCAGCATGTTTATCAGAAATGATTACATGGCCACCTCTTCTTTTCTAGGCTCTGGGAACAAATGGCTTTTCCCTTGCTACAGCCAGCTCTGGAAGATGGCACTCCCAGGTCTCTGCTGCTCTGATTTTGGGTCGGCATTCTCAGGATCCAGAATGTAAATTATTCCCTGCCAGATAACTTTTTGCTAAAAACTGATTTGAAGAGGCATTTAAAAATGCTCGTCTCATTTTTTATGAGCAAAGAGGATCAGTGGGGGCTGGAAATCAGAAAGAGCAAAGATGGAGGTTTTTAATTTTTTATAGAACTGGAGACTGCATAAATGTATTTCACAAAAAAGGCACCTTTTTAGTGTGAACTTTCTGAAAATGTCATTTTAACCAAAAACTGCAAAAGAAAACATGGTAACACCAAATCCATCTAATGGACTTGGATTCATTCGAGCTGGGGAGATGAGAGTTCACTCTATTAAGCTGATTTAAGAAAAGTATCAAAACAGCCCCAGAGCATGGAGCAGGTATATGTCTGATTCTTCCTTCCACTGCTTCTTGAACTGTTTTATGGGCAAAAGTGCCTGGTACTTGCTTTGGTGTGATTTCAGGGGGATTTAAGGAATCTAGACGGTCCTGATCCATTCAAAAACAGATAAAACTCCCTGCCACCCACGAGGGAGGCCCAGATTGAGATCTGGGCTGCTGGCTTCAGCCTACTCCAGCCCTGATGGTTGCAGGCATTTGGGAGTGAACCAGTAGATGAAAGATCTATTCCCCCCCACACACACACCGCCACCTTTCAAATAAATAAATTTTAAAATGTGTAAGAACACAAAATAATTTTTTCTGCCCTAAATATCTTCTTTATTAAAGTGTAAATGTCATCATTCTATTCAAGTAAATAAGAAAGCAAGTCTACAGATTCTAGGGGGACAGAGGCTATCACTGCCTCATAGTTCTATCCCAGCTTGGCACAGAGACTGATCAATACATATCTGTTGAATGAATACACTTCCTGATATTTTCATGATCAGAGAGATTTTGTTGCCTTTTTCCATCAAATCTATTCCCAGTCCATAATGCTAGAATTCAAGAAAACTATCGAAGAGCAAAGAAAAGGAGAACTTCTGGGTAAAGCACATTTACTCTTTCAGAATAACAGAGATGAAGGCAAGTTTCTGATTTGTAACAGTATTTTGGCAAGTCTGGCTACACCCTAATAAATGAAGAGAGAAGAATAAGTATTCTAGGTTACATAATAATGAGATACATTGTTTATCATCAAAATTTTATGAGCCAGAATTCAGTGGGTGGTAGTGTGTCCTTGTCTTTATAAATTCCTATAAATCCTAATTCTAGCATTATTTAATTGAGGAATGGGGATGGGAGTGGTAGGTTAACTGGCAAAACAAGAATTGTGGCACATAGATTTTCATAGCTCTTCCACAGCCATATGTCAGAGTAATACTATTTATTACTGTGATTGAACATTAATACACTAAAAAAGGACAAATAAATGACACTGGAGGCATAATTTTAATCTTTAAAAAATTCTAACATGAATTCAGGGCCCTGAGTTAATTTGCAGTTGGTAACCTGAAATCTGAGTAAGGCACATTAAAATCAGTCCAATGGAGAGCCGGACACTGTAGTGTCACACCATACCCTTTACAGAAACATAACAATATATGTTAGGCTTCACTTCAACACTTCAAGAAAAAGGCAGTAGGGTTATGTTAAATTCAAGCAGCAAAATTGTTTAGTTGCACCTTTGTTAACACTTTGGAAGCATCCATTGTATTACTTCTGTAATGTTATTGAGCTAGTTTTATTAAAGCAAATTTATAGCAATGTTAGAAATTAATACCACTCTTATTTCCTCCACTGCCCGACTTTATTGAATGCCATGGGGCATATTAATCAGTAAAGCCAAGTAGTGCATGAAATAAAAGTATAAATTAACCTGTAACATGAATGTAAAAGGAGCTTAATAAAATAGAAATAAATAATACTTTAATGATAATCAACCTGCCCCGTCTGAGCCAAGCAAAAATCGTGATGATGCCAAACACAGAGCCTACAGAGCACTATGCATTTCTGTGAAGTCCAAGGGAAGCAGACAGGGACACGGAGTCAGAGACTGGCGGTGACGGCCAGAAACGAGGTGCTGCCGGATCCAGCGCTCTGGGTTCCACGGATGAATGCGCGCCTGCCTTCAGAGTTTGAACACGGGCAGCTAACTCTTCTAAGTTCCCACTTTCTGTCAAATGATTTACAAGGAGACGATGGTCTTATTGGGCCTCTTCCTTACTCCCCAGTATGGTCTGGTACTTCTTAAATTACAAGAGTACCTGGTTTTTTAAATGTATTGATAGAAACTGTAGCTGCTTCACACATTTTTTAAATAGTTGTATTTTATGAAAATGTTTAAATTCTCTTTTGTCTATAATTAGGATCCCCTTTTTCTCCTTTCATGCTATTGTACCTTTTCCCTTTCCCTCTGGATCAAGTGAAATACAGTCTTAATATATCATGTCTGCAAATCAAACATTTCTTTTAGACAAAGAAAGTTATTATTGAGCAATGCTTACATGTAACTGGATGTCATTCTAATTTGTTCCCTCCAAAATATGCCTTATGTGAGTATATAATTGAATCCACCAATGCACCACAGTGTACAACACCTACAAAATGAAGTAACACTTTAAACAGGTAGCCATAAAATGATCATCTTACCTCCTCACAGAAACACAGAAAGCAGCCATTAAGTTTTCAATCTTATCTATAAATCTATGCTCATACAAGCAATCAAGAGGAGTCCATGATGGGGAAGAGCTAACAATGCCTTTATTATAAGCATCTATTGGGGCCGGCACAATGGCACCAACATCCCTTAAGGCTAGTTCATGTCCCAACTGTTCCACTTCAATCCAGCTCTCTGCTATGGCCTGAGAAAGCAGTGGAAGATGGCTCAAGTGCCTGGGCCCCTACACTCACACAGGAGACCCAGAAGAAGCTCCTGATGCTTGGCTTCAGATTTGCCCAGCTCTGGCCATTATGACCATTTGGGGAGTGAACCACTGGATGGAGGACCTCTCTCACTCTCTCTCTCTCTCTCTCTCTCTCTGCCTCTGCAACTCTGTCTTTCAAATAAATGAATACACCTTTTTTAAAAAAATTTTTAAAAATAATTTTTAAAAAGATAAGCATCAGTTAACCTTACCAAAAAAAAAATGTTAACAGAATAACACAACAGAATGCTCTCCAAATTTAAGATGCTATTATTATTAAGTGTTGGAAAGAAAATACCCATACACAGCTTCACTTGGGCTTGTTCCCCTTGTTTTAGCATTGACTGTAGTAATCAAGGAAGATGACATAAAAACACTTTAGATCAGCAGGCCGTGTGGTGCAGCAGGCTAAGCTGTCCCCTGGTATGCCCACATCCTATATCAGAGTGTTGATTCAAGTCCCAGCTACTCCACTTCTGATCCAGCTTCCTGCTACTGCATCCTAGGAGATGGGGATGATAGCTGAAGTCCTTGAGATCCAGTCACCCACATGGGGGACCCAGATGGACTTTCTAGTTCCTGGCTTCAGCCCAACCCAGCCAAGGCTGTTGCAGGCACTTGGGGAGTGAACCAGCAGACAGGAGATAGTCCTCATTCTCTCTCTATCTTTCAAATAAATAAGAATAATAAATAAGGTTCAAATAATGTTGAACACTTTAGATCATATTCTGAAGTTCTGCCAATAGCAGTTTTTAAACTTTAACTGTTTTGCTTTCTAATGTTGATGCTAAATCAATTTGAGTAAACGTTCAGGGATCCTGTTCTCAGTGACTAAACCAATCTTCTGGAATAAAACTCCTATAACTCTCCCTCTAAAACCCTCCCTGCTTTCAGCTGCACATCAAAACATCACAGATAGCCCCTCTACACATACCTAAGGTCCCTACACCCCAGTGCAACTGGGTCCCTGCCCAGCACTGGCCCTGCGCACCTATGCTCTTCATTCTGCCTGAAGGATTTCCGCTTTCACAACGACCCACCACACCACCTTCCCCAGAGAGGTCTTCTCAGCCTTCCATGCCTCCTCGAACGCTCCTCCTGCAAATTTTCACATCAGCCTGAGGTTGCATTTTTGTATTTCAACACAGAGACAACCAGAGATGCTGAGCCACAAAATTGTTGATCCATCATAGAATTTTAGGTCTTCCATCATTTTGGCCAAAAAGAAAACATTTTAATTATTCTTCAGTTTTCAATGGATGTAAATATCCTCAACACTTGGGGGCAGCACTGTGGCACAGCAGATGGAGCCCTGGCTTTCAGCACCCCTTCAAGTCCTAGCTGCTCCACATCTGATCCAGCTCCCTGTGAATGTGCCTGGGAAAATGGCGGAGGATAGCCCAAGTCCTTGGGCCCCTAAACTCACGTGGAGGATAGGGAAGAAGCTCCTGGCTCCTGGCTCCAGATAGCCTCAGTTTCAGCCATTTTGGCCATTTGGGGAGTGAAGCAGCAGAGGGAAGACCTCTCTCTCTCTCTTTCTCTCTCTCTCTCTCTCTCTCGGTTTCTCTCCTCTTCTCTCTGTAACTCTTTCAAATAAAAAATTCTAGAACTGGAAAGCTGGTTTTTACTTGTAAGCTGTTTCTTTCTTTTTTTTTTTTAAGACTTTATTTACTTATTTGAGAGGTAGAATTACAGCGAAAGGGAGAGACAGAGAGAAAGGTCTTCCATCCACTGGTTCACTCCCCAAATGGCCACAATGACCAGAGCTAAGCCGATCCAAAGCCAGGAGCCAGGAGCATCTTCCAGGTCTCCCACAAGGGTGCAGGGACCCAAGTACTTGGGCCATCTTCCACCACTTTCCCAGACCACAGCAGAAAGCTGGATTGGAAGAGGAGCAGTCAGAACTAGAACCGGCACCACAAGCAGAAGATTAACCTACAACCCCACAGAGCCAGCCCCTAAGCTGTTTCTTATGACATTCAAAAATTATTCAAGAGGCCTAGTTTAGATTTACAAAACACTTCTTATCGTAATCACACACCACACTGTAAGGCGAATTCTCTGACATTCCAGGCAAAGTCTGAAACTCTGGCCTGTGGGTTCCCCTCTCAACTTCCTTCCCCTCCAACAGAGCAGAATAATCAACAGTGAACTACAGTGTATAAAACGTGTGCCCATACACGTTACAATGGTTTATTTAGAGAGAAAAGTAATTCTAATATTCCAGATTATTTTACGGTAGTGAAAACCTACTGACCCATGCACCTCATCAGGCATCAGACAACCATATGAAAGGCCAGTGGGCTTCTGCATTTTATTAACTTTTAAGATTGAAACACTACGTCTGGGTCGAATTAGAATACTCAGTGATTGCACAGGTCTCTCCTCACTGTTGCAATCTCAAAAATACATCAGCTGGTACATTTTCACTTCTCTTGATTTCAGGGAAGAAAAAAAAAGCTACAGCTGGAAATGCCAGAAAACATCTACAGAGATTACATGGGGATTTTAGCTGATTTTACTTTTCGAGGGAAAAAAATTTGGAACAGGATTTTTCCCTGGATTCGAAAACAGAGACGAAAACTCTGACAGCCCACATCTTGCCTATCAAGTACACTTAGTTCTATCCTTGTAACTTCACAAAGTCAGGACATAAAAGTTGGCCTCCTGTGACTTCACCCTGCAAAGTCTAGCACATGATGACTGTGTTGTGAACATCTATGTCATACATGTGTACAGATTGTAAACATCTATGTTATAAATGTAAAACAACAACTCTAATCATTTTTATGATAATAATCCACCCAGAGAAACTGCAGACCATAAAACAGTATGTGCTCCCCCTGCTGTTTCTACTGCTGCACTTAACTAACATTTCCGGTTGCCAGGGCTCGGTGCCCTGATTTTAGGGCTGATTCATAAACAAAGGGTGAGCAGCACAAAATTAAAATATCATTATGTCAATAAATCAGTGGGTCAAGGGGAAGAGGAGACCTGGATTGCCGGTGCCCTGCAGGTAATAAGTGCATGCGATCGTGAAGGTGAGCATCGCCTAGAATTCCAAAGGCTATGCTAATGAGTTTCCAGGGAGCATCAAGGCTGTCACGCGCTGCATTTAGATGAAGTTTTCCAAGTCTGACTTATGGGGGATTGGAGGGGAGAAGATTTTGTCAAATCTGAAAATCGTGCAATGCCCTTTGGCAAACTGGACACGGTGTCACCATCTCCAACTCTGCAAGTGTGACACGGAACCAGCCCGGGCCCGACAGGGCGCACTAAGGAGATTATCTTGGAGAAACGGTAATGACATTGAACAGGAGGCCAGCTTCTCGGCTCGTCCAAGTGGGCTCCCAAGCCTCCTCCGAGCCGGCGGCTTGGAGTTCTGCAGGCTAATGAGGGGAGCCATCTGCAGAGCTCCACTGGCAGATGCGCCCCTCGGCCTGTGCCAGCGACTCCTAATGGGAGGGCCGGCGAGGGCTCCAGCGTCGCTCTTGGAGGGAAGACGGGGATGTTTCACAGCCGCGCACCCGGGAGGCCGGAGTTCCTTATTAGAACGTCCGCCTTTCAGTGTGCCTGGTCTTCTCCAACAGGCATCGCAGCATGGCGGCTGCCTGTATTCATTTCCAAGTTTGTCGGTTGTCATGTTCCTCTCTTCCCCCATGAGTAAAAAGGATAGCCCATGTTTACAGATTTTGTAAAAGATTTTCAGCCCATGTTGAATGAAGGGGGGATTCATGCTGAGGGGATTGGTTACTTGCTGATATCTCAATTTCAAAGCCATCAGAGCCATCTCTAAAGAGGAAAAAGATCCCACACTCAGGTACCTTTTCCTTCCTTCCTTCACAGAGGTTCATTTGCAAGAGCAAGCTAATTTCTAATTGTAATAAGAAATAAAACTCAAATGATAAATCTTAAAATCTTTATGAGTAAATTTCAAATTATGAGGGAATGACATCTCAAAGCATTTACTTGGCAACATATGGGAAATTGTATAAGGATTATAGTAGGCATCAAAATATTTTAAGGCAACCATTAAACGGTTTTAAAGACAGACCTAATCAGAGACTCAGCATTTAAAATAAGTATATACACACCACAAAGCTGTTTTAACACAGCATAAATTAGTTTATGTCGCTGTAATTCTCAAATTTTTATGACAATTCAACTCTATCATTCACTCCAACTCCAGTTAATCCACTGTCACTGACAGAACCTTAATAAAATTAATTTTCTTCTTCTAAAAAATTAATAATACTGCTTCTCAGGTAATGATTTGAAACTCTTATTCAATAACACAAGCTTAGCCTCCATCAAGAAGAGAAATAAGAGACACACAGGAGATTGGTTAACAGAAGATTCTCGATTTTAATCTGGGCCTTATTGTATATCAAAAGTTATAAGGGTCTTCAAACCAAACGGGAAAGTGTTAACACCTTAACTTGGTTGTTAGCAAGGTTAGGTGAATTGATAATATGAAGCAGGCAGTTTTTAGCAAAAGTTTAAAATACAGTTTATGTAAACCTCACACCCCAGTGCTGTGAGCAGCTATTTTACTGGTATTGCTTCACAGGCTAAGATTTAAAAAAAAAAAGGGGGGGTGTGTAATTGGACAAAAGGAGGAAGGGAAAATCATCACATTCTTAGACTTGTATATGCAAACTACATTGGATCTGTTAAAAAGTAATTAAATGTTTAAAAAATAAAACGTAGTATCAGTTAAAAAAAAAAAAGATTTTCATTGTCACTACCCCAACAGCATAGTAATCTAAATGAGACTGTGAGGGAAGACTGGCCATCTTTCCAACATGCACCCTCCTCTTAAATGAGATCTGCCTTCCAAAAACATTATCACGAGAAGTCTCAGTTCACGGTATCCGGATGCCCTATCACGCAGATAGATGAATAACCTTTAAAAGGAAAATTTCTTCTTTACAACCCTCCGCTTGTTTTCTTAATAAATTCCACACGGAGTATTAGTAATGAGAACTGATTTTAGCAATAAGTAATAGAGTTATAAACGGCTCCCACAATCTAATGAAGGAAATGTCTCCACTTCGGATTTTATTTATTAGCATCCGAAGCCTCTCCATCACCCTAGTAGATCAGTTACGGCTTAATTAAAGGAGAAAAATGGCCTGCCAAAGATTCTTTGTTCTTAAAATAAATACGGTATGTTTTCTGTTTTCCAGCAAATCATCGTAACCTCTTTCTATTTGAGAATAGATTGGGTTCCAAGCTTAAATCTACGTCATATGTCCTAAATAAAGTATCATTTGCCTGGAGTTTTCTATATTTTGCTTTCATGGTTTACCAGCTACAAACATTGCCTTCAGAGGCTTCTGCTTTATTTACCATTTGAGAGCTGTTCATCTTAGTGTTGTACCAGGGACCACGCCGCAGAGCCTGTTCACAGCAGAAATATTTGCTATTTAAAAAGGAACACAAATTTACACTCACAACACGTCCCCAGTGCTGTGTTTGTGTCGAAGTTCCGTAGTTATTACACGTCCTAAATATATATTCAAATAGATCTACCAATGGGAAAGGGAAAAAAAAAAACAACAAAAGGCTAAAAATTCACTGGCAAAAATTGAGCTGCTCCATCACCATGGCAGGAATATTTCAAATAAATCATCCCTCTTCAAATCCTTTGCAGGAATGATTGCATTTGTCTGGCCTTTCCTCTCTCTGCCCCGGCGCACCGTTTTTCTCTACGTTCATCTATAATCCCGTCTGCTCCTGTCTGGCCACACTGCAATGATTCCCCCATTAGGCTGATGCGGGGGAGGCCACCGCAAGGCGGACGCCTTCCCCGAGGTGAGCGCGACCACGCGGCTCCCGCCTGCCACCGCCAGCTGGCGCCAGAGCCTCAAAGATGCGGAGAGAGATTGCGTCACCGCTTGCTAATTAACAAAGCTGTTTGCAACCGATGGTCGTTAGCCGAGGAAAACATGAAATGCTTTTGACTACGAAGTAGTAAAGCGGCAGCAAAGAGGCTGCCATTCCGATGAAAATAGCTCCATTTTATGCCTCCTAGCTTCTGTCGTAGGAAGAAAAAAAAAAGGGGGGAAGAAAGCAATTTTTAAGAATGCATTTTAAAAAAATCTTCCCCGAATAATGAACCGAAGGGAAGCTTTGTTTCCTCCAAGAACTACTGACTATACGTATAAAACTGTAAAACTTTCCGGTTATATAATGCTCTGTTCACCTTAACAAAGTGCCTTTTTTATGATGCCTTTAGACAGAAATGTCGGACACACCAGGGTCACAGGGAAGCGGCTTTCCGGAATCAGCTCGACTCCCTCTTCCGGCCCCTTCCTCCTAGCTCGCTGCGGCTTTCCTCCTCTCGGCCCACACATTCCCAGAGCCCAGCGTTTGGTTTTCTCATCCCGCCCTTCCCTCTTCTTGCAGAAGCAGAGAGCCGCCGTTCCAGACCCTTGCATGGCTGCCGGGTCTGCGGGGAGGGGCTGCTTGTGCCTAACATGGCTCACTTCAGGGACGGAAAGAGCAGACGCAGTGCGTTTGGCTCCACATGTAAATTGCAGTCTTGCAGCTAAAACACGCAGAGATGGGGCTGGATAAAACAGGATCTCACGTGGGAACGTTCAAAGTATATGGTGTCATGGAAAATATTTTCATCTGTGAAGATTTCATCAATGCATCGTCCGTTTTTCTCATTAGAAAAATGATTCAGACAAAACTGCAGTAAAATACTCTAATTTTTCAAAGGAATGCTTTCTAGTATTTGCTTCTGTGCCTTTTAAATGGCCAGTGTCCTCATTCAAATCCTAAGCCCTGTGACCCAACCCACTCCCCTCTTTTGCTGGGGAGAAGGGGAAGGAACTGGTTGCTCTGAGCTTTCCTCTGGCTTTCATAGGGAGAGAAGTGTGGTGTGTTCCTTCCCTCACCTTACCCTAATTCCTCAAAGAAACACTGCTAAGCTTTACTTTGGGTGGACTGGCTGTGCCCTAACCTATAAATAAGATGAAAACAACCCATTTCCTATACAGTTGTTACTGGGTTCTGTGGGGAATTCCAGGATGCCCCCCCTCCATACACTCAAAAATCCAAGATGCTCAAGTGCCTTAGATAAAATGATGTATCATTTGTATAAATCCTACTGACAACCCTCATCTACTTTATATCATCTCTAGATTACTTATAATAGGAATACAAAGAAAATGCAAGGTAAATAGCTGTTATTATAGTATTGTTTAGGAAAAAATGTCAAGAGGGACATATGCAATACAGACACAATTGATTTTTCTTCTCAAATATGTTTGACCTGAGCTTGGTTAGAATCTGCAGATGCAAGGGCTTGCATGGTGGTGTAGCATGTAAAACTGCTGCCTGTGACATTGCCAACCCAAGTGGGTGCTGGTTCAAGTCCCAGCCCATCCACCTCCCTGCTAATGGCCTGGGGAAGTAGTGGAAGATGGCCCAAGTGTCTGGGCCCGTGCACCCACGTAGGAAACCTGGATGAAGCTCCTGGCTTCAGCATTGGCTGATGCAGAACCCAGCCAAACTTAGACCAGTACTTCCTCAAAATCCCTTCCTGAGCTGTCTTCCCTACGATATCAGTGAATCGTTGTCCCTTTTTTTTAAAGATTTATTTATTTGAAAGGCGGAGTTGCAGAGAGAGAGGGAGGAATGGAGACATCTTCCATTCACTGGTTCACTCTCCAAAATGGCCGCATTAGCGGGGGCTGGGCTGGGCTGAATCCAGGAGCCAGGAGCTTCATCTGGGTCTCCCACAAGGGTGCAGAGGCCCGAGCACTTGGGCCATCTTCCACTGCTTTCCCAGGCGCATTAGCAGGGAGCTGGATAGCAAGTAGCACAGCTGGGACTTGAACTGGTGCCCTTAAGATATCAGCACTACAGGCAGCAGTTTAACCTGCCGCATCACAGCACGGGCTCCGAATCATTGTCCTTTCATCTCGAGTAGGTTTCAGAAATGAACCTGAGCAGAGACTGGTCCATAACACCAAATAATATATGTTTTGATGGCTCTTGGATTTCCAGTAGAAATCTGCTTTATAAGCCCACTTCTAATGACACCAGATAAGTTGGATGTAGGAGAGAACACTGGGAAAGTGCAGATGAAGTCTGAGGAAGTGTCAAAAACTGCATAGCAAACACAGTGTCAAAGCTCAAGGTGTCTGCAGGGTAATGGAAGATCGGATTTCATCCTCTGCCGTTGGTCGGAGTTTTATGCCCTCTTCAGGACTACATTAACCACAGTTTGCAATGCCCTGGTCTCCCTGCTAACTACAGTTATCTTTTGTTACTTACTGGCCTTGACCTATAGATGGACTGCATTAGGTGCTACTGAAACCAGCAGGCTCCTCTGCAAAGCCTGGTGCAGGCCTGCATCGTATGTAGTTTAATTCATATTCCACTCAACGTGCCCGTTTTATTTCCAGTGGAAATTGCTCATTTAATTGCACTGTAAGTTTTATGGGGTATGCCCCGGGCTGCGTTCTTTATGCTAGGCATTTCAGAATTTATGGGCAGAGCTATCCCCAAAACTTCAAACATAAAGTAAAACCAGCAAAATATGCTCTCCTCTGGTTCCATAAATACTTTTCACCAACCAGTTTCATTATTTTTTCCAATGAAATTAAATGAGTGTGTAAAACCTGTAACACAGGCATTGCCAGGTTTCTCCCGAGCTGCTTTTGTCCTTCATATTCAAATCTGAAACGGTTCCTCTTTCCTGCTTAAGAATTAGGCTGCAGGGAAACAAAGATCAAGCACCATGCATTCTGTAGCGTGGCTGTTCAGTGGAAATAAAGACTTTCTCTGTTGATAGTCTCCTAATTTTTATCCAGGAGACTAACCTTTAAAGGTTTTGGTGTGTTTTGGGGTTTTTTTTGTTTGTTTGGTTGGTTGGTTTTTTGTTTTGTTTTGCTTTGTGTTTTTAAAGAAACTGTGATTCTGGATCATACCTACACCTGGTAAATAAACACTCCGAATTGCAGATCGAACGCATGTGTTGCAGAGTATGGCTGGGTTAAAGAAATAAAGATGTCAGCTTTCCACTGCAGAGGGCTCCTATGTTTGGGGACAGGAGCAGACAGCCAGGTGATTCCGCTTGGAGCAGATCAGAATGCATTACTGTACTACGCAAATGCTCACAGGGCTCAACTACGTATGACTGGTTTTATCTGCTACTGTTAAACTTCTAAATAAAATAGAGGAATGCATGTTTCCAGAGAACTCCAGAGCTTTAGATAAATGCTTCTTGATAAAGGCCCTGGGTGGCCTTTTAGGCTGCTTTGGTGGCAGGGTCTGAACAGAAGCCTCACCATAGGGTTGCCAGAAAAGGTTAAGAGGGAGAGAAGAAAGACAATAGGTATGGAACACCCCATCTGCATCTGTGTTTGGAAGGCGTAGGAGGGGCAAATGAAGATGTGTACCAAATTAAGGGAGGTAAGGCCACGGAACCACTGGGGCTATGATGGATCTCAGGGACCAAGGCTTGAATTCAGGAGCAAAGCAGAAAAGAGCAATCCTGAGCTGTGACTTCACCATGGGGAACATCCCCTGGACTGAGAAGGAGCTAGAGCTGATAACGTAAACAATAGGACCAGGAACTCTTAGAGTACCCTCCACTGTGCTCCATCTCAGTGACTCAAGGGTGGCTTGAAATAGGAGAGAAAAATAAAAACTTTCTAAAAAAGAAAGAGAGGTCGGTGCCACAACTCAATAGGCTAATCCTCCGCCTGCGGCGCCGGTACCCCGGGGTTCTAGTCCCAGTTGGGGTGCCGGATTCTGTCCCGGTTGCTCCTCTTCCAGTCCAGCTCTCTGCTGTGGCCTGGGAGTGCAGTGGAGGATGGCCCAAGTGCTTGGGCCCTGCACCTGAATGGGAGACCAGGAGGAAAGCACCTGGCTCCTGGCTTTGGATCGGCGCAGCACTGGCTGTAGCGCCCATTTAGGGGGTGAACCAACGGAAGGAAGACCTTTTTCTCTGTCTCTCTCTCTCACTGTCCACTCTGCCTGTCAAAAAAATAAAAATAAAAAAGAGAAGGAAGGAAGGAGGGAGGGAGGGAGGGAGGGAGGGAAGGAGGGAGGAAAAAGAAGAGAAAATCATTAAGAGGACTGGGTTAATTTTTTTTACAGCTACAAACTTCATACACTTCATAATTACAACTTTAGGAACATGATGATTCTTCCCGCCCTCCCTCCCACCCACACTCCTATCTCTCTTCCTCCTCCCTTTCTTATTTTCAATTAACTTTATACACATATGATTAACTCTATGTTAAAGTTCAACAAACAGTATGATTAAAAAAAAAAAAAACTGTTCCTCAACAGTCAAGACATGGGCTGTTCAAAGTCATTGCTTCTCAAAGTGTCAATTTCACTTCCACAGATTGCCTTTTTGGTGCTCCATTAGTTATCACAGGTCAGGGAGAACATATGGTATGTGTCCCTTTGGGACTGGCTTATTTCACTAAGTATGATGTTTTCCAGCTTCATCCATTTTGTTGCAAATGACCAGATTTTGTTGTTGTTTTTAACACTATGTATTATTCCACAGTGTACATATCCCATAATTTCCTTATCCAATCTTCCCATAATTTCCTTATCCAGTCTTCAGCAGTCAGGGCATTTGGGTTGATTCCATGTTTTAGCTATTGTGAATTGAGCTGCAATAAACATGGGGGTACAGATAACTCTTTCATATGCTGATTTCATTTCCCTTGGGTAAATTCTGAGGAGTGGAATGGCTGGTTCATATGGTAGGTGTGTATTCAGATTTCTGAGGTATCTCCAAACTGACATCCACAGTGGCTTTACCAGTTTACATTCCCACCAACAATGGATTACGGTATGTTTTTCTTTACACCTTCGCCAGTATTTGTTGTTTGTTGATTTCTGTATGAGAGCCATTCTAACTGGGGTGAGGTGAAACCTTGTTGTGGTTTTGATTTACATTTCCCTGATAGCTAGTGATTCTCTGCATTTTTTCATGTGTCTGTTGGCCATTTGGATTTCCTCTTTTGAAAAATGTCTGTGGTCGGCGCTGCGGCTCAATAGGCTAATCCTCTGCCTGCGGTGCCGGCACACCAGGTTCTAGTCCTGGTCGGGGCGCAGGATTCTGTCCCGGTTGCCCCTCTTCCAGTTCAGCTCTCTGCTGTGGTCCAGGAGGGCAGTGGAGGATGGCCCAAGTGCTTGGGCCCTGCACCCCATGGGAAACCAGGAGAAGCACCTGGCTCCTGCCTTCGGATCAGCGTGGTGCGCCGGCCACAGCGGCCATTGGAGGGTGAACCAATGGCAAAGGAAGACCTTTCTCTCTGTCTCTCTCACTGTCCACTCTGCCTGTCCAAAAAAAAAAAAAAAAAATCTGTTTAAGGAGGACTGGGAATCTTAAGAAAGATGTGGCTTCTGGGGCCGGCATTGTGGTGTAGTAGGTTAAACATCTGCCTGCAATGTCAACATCCCATATGGGCACCAGTTCAAGTCCCAGCTGCTCCACTTCCATCCAGCTATCTGCTGTGCCCAGGGAAAGCAGTAGAAGATGGCCCACGTGCTTAGGTCCCTGCAATCTCTTGGAAAACCCGGAAGAAGCTCCTGGCTCCTGGATTCAGATCGGCCCAGCTCCAGCCATTGCTGCCATTTGGGAGTGAACCAGAAGACTGCCAATCCTGTGCAGTGCAAGGTGGACACCCAGTGACAGCTTTCCTTATAGAACTCGGTTTCCACCTCCTGGCCATAGCACTGCTGTGACCATTCTTATTTTAGTGGGCATTCAGTGAAGGTGCAAGTGTCTGAAAACCCCAAAATAGTGGTGGTTTAAGTCAGATAGAAAGTGTAGTAGTCATTAAGACATCCATATACTCTAATCTTTGGGACACACGGACTACATTCTTTTTTTTTAAAGATTTATTTGTTTGTTTGTTGTTTGTTTATTTATTTATTACACAGAGAGAGAAGGAGAGGCAGAGGGAGAGAGAGAGGTCTTCCATCTGCTGGTTCACTCTCCAGATGGCCGCAACAGCCAGTGCTGCGCCGATCTGAAGCTAGGGGCCAGGAGCTTCTTCCGGGTCTCCCCAAGGATGCAGGGGCCCAAGGACTTGAGCCATCTTCTACTGCTTTCCCAGGCCGTAGCAGAAAGCTGGATTGGAAGTGGAGCAGCCAGGATTCAAACAGGCGCCCATATGGGATGCCAGCACTGCAGGCCGTGGCTTTAGTAACCACTATACCACAGCGCCTGCACCACAGACTACTTTCATACCCCTTTGAAGTTTGGTGGTGGGCCATGATCTGCCTTGGTCCGCAAAGTGACCCATGTCTGTTTCAAGTGAAAGCTCCCACAGTCTTCAGTTCCTTGCATTACCTTTGCCTGTCTCATTGATAGCAGAAACATTGCTTGAGAGGCAGCACTGTCACCCTGGCTCTCATAACGAACAGAAACGCTACTGACCGGTAATAGACAGGTGGTGTAATCAAAAAAACAAACTTTTAGGGACTGGCATTTGGCCTAGCAGTTAAGACCCTCATTATGAGGCCAGTGCTGTGGCACAGTAGGTTAAAGCCCGGGGCTGCAGTGCCGGCATCCCATATGTGTACCGGTTGGAGTCTCAGCTGCTCCATTTCCAATCCAGTTCTCTGCTATGACCTGGGAAAGCAGTAGAAGATGGCCTAAGTCCTTGGGCCCCTGCACCCACATGGGAGACCCAGAAGAAGCTCCTGGCTCCTGGCTTCGGATCGCTGCAGCTCCCCGGCCATTGCGGCCATCTGGGGAGTGAACCAGCAGATGGAAGACCTCTCTCTCTGTCTCTACCTCTCTCTAACTCTCTTTCAAATAAATAAAATAAATCTAAAAAAAAAAAAAAGACCCTCATGACACCCATGTCCCATATCAAAGCACCTGGGTTTGAGTCCCAGCTCTACTCCTGAGTCCAGCTTCCTATTAATACAGACCCCAGGAGGCACTGGTGGTGGCCCAAGTGATTGGGTTCCTGCTATCCATTTGGGGGACCCAAATTACGGTCTTACCTCCCAGCTTCAGCTTCAATTGGCTGGCAGTTAGAGAGTGAAACAGCAGATGGAAGCTCTCTGTCCGTCCATCCCTTTCTCTGCTTCTAAAATAAATAAATAGATAAGTTTTTGGAAAACCTTGTTCTGTGAAGCCACAGATTGAATTTCTCACATAAAAGTCTGGGTGGGAGGCCAGGACTGATGGAGGGATGGATGGCTTTAAGGATCAGGCCCCTCTGTCCTGATGTCCAGTTGGGCATTCCCCAGTGTGCCTGGATCCATAATGACAGTGCTCACTGTTCCGAGCAGCAGGAAGGGATGAAGAGGCAGAGGGTGTGCTGCCTTGTAAGGAATGCTCCCGCAAGCTGTCTTCCTGCTGCTGGGACACCGTCTGCCAGCGCCTGGCCACAGGACTACACCTAGAGCTAAAGGGAAGGGGAACAAATGAAGAAAGCCAAGCAGAAGACTGTGAAATGGTGAGAGGGGCCTGCCACTCTGCTCTCACCTCCACAGAACTGCTTCCATAACCACGGAGGTCATAGGGCTGCACTGCCCCCACCCCATTTTTACAACAATCAGACAGAGTTAAAACATCGAGCAATGTGGAGGAGAAAAACTTAAGGTCACCTGAATTTATTTTGTTGTTGGAAAAGGGCTCTTTTTCTTTCCCAACATCCTGTTGGTGAGAGACTATCAGACAACAGTCCCCATCACAGCCCTCAACAGGATTTCAAAGGGCACTGTTTGTATTCATTCCATGTCCTCACTCATCTGGCTACTTTTAAAGAAACACTGCAAAAAATGGAATTTGTATTCTGGGCTATGATATTTCATGAACAGTCCCAGGAGCAGAGGATACCGAGCTAGCTTGCCATAATCTAGAGATCCCCCTCAAGTGAGTTCGGCTGTCCATTCATTGTTTCTTGCAGAGACTGGAATTCCAGAAAAACAGATGGAAGGGCTCCATTCTAATGTCAGGGAGTTGTTTTCCCATCTGTCTGAACAGCAGCCAGCATCAGGAATCAGCACTGCCACCTTCGAAGGGTCAACCACTATTGATCTGGTTCCCAAGAGCCCATGGAAAGAACCTGCTCCTTTAACAAAGCAACGTGAAGACTTTTGTTTGGTTGTTTTCATTTCCATTCTAATTTTGGGTTGAGGTCACCTTTTCTTTTTTTTTTTTCTTATTTGTTTTTGGCTTTAAAAATGTTATTTTATTTGAAAGGTAGAGTGACAGAAAGAAAGAGAGATCTTTTATCTGCTGATTCACTCCACAAAAGGCCACAATAGCCAAGTCTGGGCAGGCCAGAGCCTGGAGCCTGAAACTCCACCTGGGTCTCCCACATGGGGTCACCATTTCTTAAATAGAATTTCTTTTTTTATTGTCAAAAGTGTTTCTTAAGCATGTTTGGTGTGTATTCTACCTAGACCCAGAAAGGAATAGAGCTTAACCCATGAAGTATTTTGAAGTCCAAGATGTGGAGGGAAGAGACAGATCACTAGGCCGACGCCACAGCTCACTAGGCTAATCCTCCGCCTTGCGGCGCCGGCACACCAGGTTCTAGTCCCGGTCGGGGCGCCGGATTCTGTCCCGGTTGCCCCTCTTCCAGGCCAGCTCTCTGCTGTGGCCCAGGAGGGCAGTGGAGGATGGCCCAAGTGCTTGGGCCCTGCACCCCATGGGAGACCAGGAGAAGCACCGGGCTCCTGCCTTCAGATCAGTGCGGTGCACTGGCCGCAGTGTGCCAGCTGCAGCAGCCATTGGAGGGTGAACCAACGGCAAAGGAAGACCTTTCTCTCTGTCTCTCTTGCACTGTCTGTCAAAAAATTTAAAAAATTTAAAAAAAGACAGATCACTGAGATTATGGCATTTTTTTTCTTATATACCAAAGCTAGCCATCAAAAGGAAAATCAAGGAGAGCCTGGAACAAGAAAAGGCAGGTGCGGCTGGGTTCACCCTCCTTTCTTTGCCCAGTACTTTTCCTGCTTCCTGACTCTCTACAGCATGGGAAATCTACTGTCCACTGCTGGGGCTTTACCTTGCCTAGACATGTTTGTCAGACTGGTGGGGCAGGCCCTGCACATGCCCGAAGGGGCCCTGGCAATTGTCTCAAACTGGGTCTGCTGCTTCAGTTCAAACATACCCAGACAAGTCTGGAAAATTAGTAGGGGGTGGGGGAACAGGATATGTGTGAGAGGTAGAAAAGTATCCCAACAAAAGATGGAAAGCCTAGGGTGTATGACTTGGGAACTGATTTTTTTTCCCATCTGAAAATAACTCTTGTGGCTGTTTTCAGTCCTAAGAAATTGGGACATGGAGTCAGGATCTGCGTACCTAAATGGCATCATCCCTGTTGGAGGTTTAAACGGAATTTGCTGTAGGATCAAAAATGAAGCCTGAAGAATGCTTTTTTTTTTTTTTTTTTTTGGCAGGCATATTTAGACAGTGAGAGAGACAGAGAGAAAGGTCTTCCTTCTCCGCTGGTTCACCCCCCAAGTGGCTGCTATGGCCGGCGCGCAGCTCCGATCCGATCCAGGAGCCAGCAGCTTCTTCCAAACACTCGGGCCATCTTCTACTGCTTTCCCAGGCCATTAGCAGAGAGTGGATTGGAAGTGGAGCAGCCGGGCCTGGAACTAGCACCCATATGGGATGCTGGCACTGCAAGTGGAGGCTTAACCTACCACGCCACAGCGCCAGCCCCTAACTACATCTTTAACCTAAATCTGTTGCAATTCTATTGTTGGACATGAGTGATTAGATTTAGAGGCAATCATGAGGTTGGGGTTGTCATGATGGAATTAGTGCCCTTATAAGAGACATCAGAGAACTTGCTTCCTCTCCCTGCCTTCCCTGCAAGGTAGCTATCTGCAAGACAAGAGGGTTCTCATCAGATAACCAAATCAGCTGGCTCCTTGAGCTGGGACATCTCAGCCTCCAGAACTGTGAGAAATAAATGTCTGCAAAATACCATAGTATTTTCTGATGGCAGCCCTAGCTAAGCCAGAACCACACACCTAGAATCCTAGGGTTTTGATGCAGTCGCTAAGCTGTAGCTTGGAACACCTGAAGCCCACGTCAGACTGACTGGGTTCAAGTCCTGGCTCTGCTTTTGATTCCATCTTCCTACTAATAACGTGCACCCTGAGAAGCAGCAGCTGAGGGCTCATGCTGGGTCCCTGCCATACATGTGGAAGACCTGGATTGAGTTCTGGGCTCCTGGCTGTTTGCAGCATTTGGGCAGTGAACCAGCAGATGTGAGTATGTGTGTATGTGTGTGTCTGTCAGTCCATGTGTCTTTCAAATAAAATAAATATTTTTAAGTAAATAAAATCCCAATGAAGAAATCTCGGATTAGTAGGCCAAAGCACACAGTTCATATTTAAACTCCCACTGGTTTCTCTTCCCTCCCTTTAAGCTCAAACCCAGCTAGCCTCATGGGATCAGACCAAGGTAAAAATAGCCAAGTTGTGACCCAGCATCTGACCTGGCAAAGACTGAGAAAGAGCAGAGACATAAGGAAGAGTGATCTAGTGCTTAAATCCCTACCACTCTGATAGCACACTTGACCACGGGGCCACCGTGACAAGCAGGCAAAGAAAAATGGGAAACCCGCAGTACTGTGGAAGAAATCAATACCATAAGGGGCCGGCACTGTGGCGCAGCAGGTTAAAGCCCTGGCCTGAAGCTCCAGCATCCCATATGGGCGCCGGTTCAAGACCCGGCTGCTCCTCTTCTGATCCAGCTCTCTGCTATGGCCTGGGAAAGCAGTGAAGATGGCCCAAGTCCTTAAGTCCCTGCACCCATGTGGGAGACCTGGAAGAAGCTCCTGGCTCCTGGCTTCGGATCGGCACAGCTCCAGCCGTTGCGGCCTTCTGGAGAGTGAACCAGCAGATGGAGGACCTCTTTCTCTGTCTAGGCCTCTCTCTGTAACTCTGTCTTTCAAATAAATAAAATAAATCTTAAAGAAATCAATACCATAAACCAAAAGGAACAAAAATGTTAACAAGAACTTAAATATCAACACTGCTTTCTGGTCCACAAAATAGAGGGTGGCATTTTTCTAGAAAATGTCCATTTCTGTAATTATTGAACTGATTAATCCAATAAGGCTAAATTTTTTAAACCATGCAACATGTTTTATCAAGGACTTTTCTTCAAAGTACTTGTACTTCCTCAATCTCTCCAGACACAGGCAAAAATAACATACAGGAACTGCAAACTTGATCATTGCCTAAAGAAGGAAAAAGTATCCCCAAGACATGTTTAACCAGGAGACCAATTCATCTGCCGGCCTCCTAGAAGATCATGGAGAGGGACAGGATAGACACCACCACACGATAACCCCTCTTCAGGCCCAGGTCAGCAGCACGTTTCTGGCTAACCATCAGTGAATGTCCAAGGAGACTCTCCATCATCCCCTGCTGCAGAAATCTGTTTCTTGGGTCTCACCAGAAAATGTGCTGGCACTTGAAGGGCAATGCAAATGAAGACACCAGTCATCCTCAAAAATGATTTCGGCTGGGATTTCCCTGCAGACATCTTGCCCAACCTCGTGTTGCCAGCAGGCTGGGTGACTGAAAGAGCCCTGGCAATCTCAGTAGCCATCTCTGCCTCCTGCAGGTAAGACTAAATCTACTGAACTCCAAGCTCACAACCAAGTTTTTCTTTCTTTTGCTATATTTTAAACACATTAAAAAGTACTGTAAATTGCCATTCAGTATAGATTTCTTAGAAAGTTAATGGCATGTTATGTAACTGCTATAATTTTCCTAAATAAAAATATTAATGCAGTATCTTCAATGGTGATGTAAAATGGTTCATTGTTCTTCAAATTATAATAGTATATATACATAAAAGATGTATATTTTATGAAAAGGAAGACGACGTCCAACTGAGGCACGGTTTCCAAACATCTTTGTAGCCATAAAACCTTTCTTCGAAAGTTATATTTTACACAGGCATTTTGTATAAATACAACAAGTAACAGCAGACTTGCTCCAGTGTGCTGTTAAAATGCCTAACAAGGAGCTCTCCAAGAGAAACCAGCTGGGAGATTTTCTGTTTTCCATGGTGTCAACGCTCCTGTCATGGCCATGGCCATCACTGGGTGCAGAGTGAGGAAGAAAAGCCCACAATCTGGTCTCACAAGCAGCATATCTCTGAAACTCGCTCCACCCAAAAGCCTCCAGGGGTGTTGCATCTCTACCTTAACACTCCAAGGGGGCACCGTTTGAAAACTCATAGTAAGGGGTAAGCATTTGGCACAGCAGTTAAAATGCCACCTGGGATGCTGGCATCCCATATCAGAGTGCCTGGGTTTGAATCCTGGCTCTGCTCCCCATTCCAGCTTCCTGGGAGGCAGCAATGACGACTCAAGTACTTGGGTCCCTGCCACCCATGTGGGAGATCCAGATTGAGTTCTTGGCTCCTGGATTTGGCCTGGCTTAGCCCCAGCTGTTGCAAAGCACACTCTCTCTTCCTCTGTGTGAGTGTGTGTGTGTGTGTGTGTGTGTCTATCAGTCTTTCAAATACAAAGCAAAAATAAGTAAATAAAATTTAATAATAATTTTTAAAATACACAGTGATGGGATTTTGGTACAGTGGTTAGCACACTGCTTGGGATGCCTGCATCCATATGGCTATATGGAGTGCCTGGTGTGAGGCCTTGCTCTACCACTTCCAATTCAGCTTCTGCTAATGCACACCCCGGGAGGCAGGAGATCATGGCTAAGTACTGGGTCCCTGCCACCCACACGGACACCTCCAATAAATTCTAAGCTCATGGCTTTGGCCAGGCCCAGTGGGGGCTGTTGCAGCCGTGTGGGGAGTGAATCTGGATGGAAGACCTCTCTCAGTCTGTCTCTCTTCTCTCTATCTCCCTCTGTCTTTCAAACAAAATGAAAATACATAAATAAAAATTTTTAAGAAAATAACCAAAATTATAAAAATTCAAAAAAACCAACTTTTTAACCCATTCAAACAACCTTTTGGCCTTCATCTTGTGACATGCCTAAAATAGCTTAAACACATTTCCCCTCAAATTCAGAATTATAAGTTAGTCTTAAGAATTAATTCTTTAGGGGCCAGCACTGTGTCCCACTAGGTTAATCCTCCACCTGCGGCGCCGGCATCCCATGTGGGTGCTGGGTTCTAGTCCTGGTTGCTCCTCTTCCAGTCCAGTTCTCTGCTGTGGCCCGGGAAGGCAATGGAGGGTGGCCCAGGTACTTGGGCCCTGCACCCCATGGGAGACCAGGAGAAGCACCTGGCTCCTGGCTTCAGATCGGCATAGCTCCAGCAGTTGCAGCCATTTGGGGGGTGAACCATTGGATGGAAGACCATTCTCTCTGACTCTCTCTCACTGTAACTCTACCTGTCAGATAAATAAATAAAAAATAAAAAAGAGGAAGATCTTGTGTTTTTTTTTAATAATTAACTCTTTAAAATTTACTCTCAACATTACCAAAAAGAACAGACCTTATCTTATTCACTCCACTCCTCTCCTCTCTCCTCTCAAATTCTCTCATCTCCCTCCCTTTCCTTCACTGATTCTGAGCAAAAGTTACACTCAATTTGATCCTCAGCCTGGCTGAATGAGGGATTTGTACCGAAGCACAGAGCCTTACAAGCCTTTACCTCCCCCAGACTTTGACACAAGGATGTGGGCCTTTTGCTTGGGAGGAGTCGGGAGAGAAAGCCAGAAGCTAGTCACCCCCCAGCTCGCGTTTCTGCCTGAGCAAGCCAGGAAGTCTGCACCGGCTGCCTCACCACGTGACGGGCCAAGCGCAGCGAGAGGACGCTGCCTGCTGGGACCATGACAATCACAGATGGCAATGATCCTCAGCGGGACCAAGGCAGGGCTGGACTGGGGAGCCCAGCTTTCCCACTTCTTGCTCCCTTTTAAAAATGGATTTCTTTTCTCATTAGCAAATCACCACCTCCGGGTTTTTCTCCCTTCTTTTCATAGCTCTCTGTAGCCCCTCCGGTTGCCTCGCTTTGTTTCCTGTTGTTTAGTATTGTACATTATGCTGGGAATCCACAGCTCACGCAGACGGAGTTAAGCAAACAAAAGAAGAAAAGGGAGGCAACCGGCCCACCGGATCTAGGACTGTGGCCTAGGTGGCGCTGTCCTCCTGAGATCGCGGCCGCGGAGCGCTGAGCCAGCCCACCCACGCCACACGCATTCGTGGCGCCCCTGCTGAGTGCCGGGCACCTTGCTCTGCCATCCCGGAGCCACGGACTGGCCTCGGTTGCTGGTTGTTTGTGTCTTGTGTTGTTTCTGTGAGGGCGGGAGGCTGCGTGCTCTATTCTCAGTCCGGGCGATATTTAAATACATCGCCCAAGCAGACTACTCTGATGGCGCCCTCTGCCTGGGCGGCTCCAGGAAGGGAAGCAGGGACATGAGGACTTGAGGGGAGGGGCTTGTGCAGGGATAGACTTGCTAGAGAAATTTGAGGCCCTGGGGAGAGGATGGAGAATGTGTTCATTTAGAGGAGAGAGGCTCCAGCTAGGAGCAAAGGCAGGAGCGGACAGAAAGGGCTTTCAGAAACCGGCGCCCAGGATATGCTGGTGACGTGCGCTCGGGTGGCTGGGGAAGCCAATCTGGCGAATGGAAAAATCCATCTTCTCCAGGAGCCAAAGAGCTGCAGGATTCGGTTCATAGGAAACCCAAGACTAGGATCGTGGGCTCCGTCAGAAGCTGGAAAAGCCCACGTGCACACCACCAGGCACTATTCTCAGTGCCACCAACATGCAGCCATCAACAGTAGCTCTGTGCAACTGGTGTTATTTTTCTTCTCGTTTTACAGATGAGAACTCTGAGAAACTGAGTAGTTAGGAGCCAGCGTTGAGGTGCAGTGGGTAAAGCTTTAGGTTCGTGTCCCAGCTGCTCCAATCCAGCTCCCTGCTAAGGGTCTGGGAAAAGCAGCAGAAGGTGGCCCAAATGTCTGGGCCCCTGCCGCCCACGTAGGAAACCCAGATGAAGCGCCTGGCTCCTGCCCTAGCCCTGGCGACTGCAGTCATGTGGGGAGTGAACCAGCAGGTCAACGATCTCTCTGTAATTCTGCCTTTCAAAATAAATAAATAAATCTTAAAGAAAAGAAAGAAACTGAATGGTGGTTAATGTATTTCTAGGCAGCTAAGAGGTAATGCTGAGTGAAACAGACATGTTGAGATTCGATGACTGTGTACAGCCCACGTCTCTGCTGTTGAGGAACAGTGGTTTTCTTCTTCAGACTGTTTGTTGAACTCTTTTACTTAGTGTTAACTAGATGATCATTAAATAAACTGAAAATAGGTGTTTGTAAAAATTAAGAGTGGGAGTGGGAGAGGGAGGAAGAAGGGTTGGAGTGTTGGTGGGAGGGAGGGTAGGGTGGGAAGTATCACCATGTTCCTAAATCTGTATATATGAAATTTGTATAACTTAAATAATTTTTTTAAAGATTTTATTTTATTTGAGAGTTAGAGTTAGTTACAGACAGTGAGAGAGACAGAGAGAAAGGTCTTCCTTTGGTTGGTTTACTCCCCCAATGGCCGCAACGGCCGGAGCTGGGCAGATCGGGAGCCAAGCACCTCCTCCTGGTCTCCCACGTGGGTGCAGGGGCCCAAGGACTTGGGCCATCTTCTACTGCTTTCCCAGGCCATAGCAGAGAGCTGGATTGGAAGTGGAGCAGCCGGATCTCGAACCAGCACCCAGATGGGATGCCGGTGCTCCAGGCCACAGCGCCGCCCCCCAAGTTAATGCTTTCTAATGAGTAATACGAGTCTTTTCACAGTTTTCTTTGGCCATCAGTAGAATGTGTCTTCAAGTTTCTTGGTGTCCTGGTAAAGACCTATGTTCACAGGACAGATGTTCAGCATGTGCAAAAACAGACACATACATTCACACAGCCCAGACTTGCTGAGCACCTCCCCTTTCCTAGGCACTGGGCTCCATGGTAAGAATTTTTACAGTCAAATGCAAGAACTTAATAGTGATGGAATGACAGAGAACGTAAAATGGAGAAAAGACCTCAGGTTTTTAAACAGTAATTACAACTTTTTTTATGAACAAATTGTTTTGTTTTGTTTTGTTTTGTTTTGACAGGCAGAGTTAGACAGTGAGAGAGAGAGACAGAGAGAAAGGTCTTCCTTTACCGTTGGTTCACCCCCCAAATGGCCGCTACGGCAGGTGCACTGCGCTGATCCGAAGCCAGGAGCCAGGTGCTTCCTCCTGGTCTCTCATGCGGGTGCAGGGCCCAAGCACTTGGGCCATCCTCCACTGCCTTCCCAGGCCACAGCAGAGAGCTGGACTGGAAGAGGAGCAACCAGGACAGAATCCAGCACCCCAACCAGGACTAAAACCCGGGGTGCCAGTGCAGTAGGCAGAGGATTAGCCAAGTGAGCCGTGGCGCTGGCCCATAAGCAGTAATTACAACTTAATATTAGATTCTGTCCATTACTGATTCTCCATCACATACCACAACTGTATATGCAATGCCCAGATGGTGGTATCAGACTGATCTTTGATGGGGTGTCCCTTTGACACCCCAAACATAAAAACCTCTTGTGCTATACTGTTCTTTTCCTGAAACTTTTCCCATCTTATACTTTCACAGTGGGTCAGATTACATTTGTTTTAAGTCTTTACTTATCAGGACTCAGCTGCTCATGCACAGAGGGAACCCAGGGCAGAGAACTTGTCACACAGGCTAGGCTTGAACACAAGACAGAAAATCTAGCTGGTGGAACAAAAAAGCCAGAGCAACACCAGACCTCGCGTTCACTGGAGCCCTTTCATAAGCCAGAGGTGCCTGAGCCTCCAGAGGGAGAGGTGAGAATTAGAAGTCCACCTTGCCATGCTGGCCTGACTCCAACCCTCTCCCATCAAACTCTGCCTTGATTTCCACACACCAGCTCTCTCCTATGGGACCCATGAAGCTTTCCCCCAGCCCCTAGTCAAATGGCAGATTTGAGACAGTCTCCTGCCTCCTTGCTCAAGAGTAATCCTCAGGCCGGCGCCGTGGCTCAATAGGCTAATCCTCCACCTTGCGGTGCCGGCACACCGGGTTCTAGTCCCGGTCGGGGCGCTGGAGTCTGTCCCGGTTGCCCCTCTTCCAGGCCAGCTCTCTGCTATGGCCAGGGAGTGCAGTGGAGGATGGCCCAGGTGCTTGGGCCCTGCACCCCATGGGAGACCAGGAAAAGCACCTGGATCCTGGCTCCTGCCATCGGATCAGCGCGGTGTGCCGGCTGCTGCGGCGGCCATTGGAGGGTGAACCAACGGCAAAGGAAGACCTTTCTCTCTCTGTCTCTCTCTCTCACTGTCCACTCTGCCTGTCAAAAAAAAAAAAAAAAAAAAAAAAAAGAGTAATCCTCATAAAGCCTTGCTCTCCTCAAAGGACAAGCTTCACAGAGTGCGACTGGGAGCAGAGGGCAGGGACCCTATGAAAGTAGTAACTGCAGGCCGCCGCCTGCAGTGCCGGCATCCCATGTGGGTGCCAGTTCAGGTCCCAGTTGCCCCACTTCCAATCCAGCTCTCTGCTATGGCCTGGGAAGGCAGTGGAAGATGGCCAGAGTCCTTGGGCCCCTGCACCCATGTTGGGGGCCCAGAGGAGACCCTTGGCTCCTGGCTTTGGATCGGCACAGCTCTGGCTGATGCAGCCAGTTGGGGGAGTGAACCAGCAGATGGAGGATCTCTCTCTCTCTCTCTCTCTCTCTGCCTCTCCTCTCTCTGTGTAACTCTGACTTTCAAATAAATGAAAGTATTAACTCTGAACTTATTTTAATATAAAGATGGGGCCAGCACTGTGGCATAGCTGGTTAAGCCACCACCTGTGATGTCGGTAAGCTATGTGGGCACCAGTTCAAGACCTAGCTTTTCCACTTACTATCCAGCTCCCTGCTAATGTACTTGGGAAAGCAGTGAAGGATGGCCCAAGTGCTTGGGTCCCTGAACCCACATGAGAGAGCCGGAAGAAGCTCCAGGCTCCTGGCTTCTGCCTGGCATGGCCCCTGCTATTGTGGCCATTTGGGGAGTGAACCAGCAGATGGAAGATCGATCTCTCTCTTTCTCTGTAACTCTGCTTTTCAAATAAATATAAATAAATCTTTTTTAAAAAATGAAGAAACTTAGGCATTGAAAGTTTCAATTAATTGCCTGTAGTCACAGAGCAAATAAGTAGCAGAGATTCAAATCTAGATCCCTCTGATATAAGAGTCCAGGCAAACTCTATGGCTCTACAATGAAATACAGAAAACAATGATAGTTGACAAAAGCTCCATGAAACTTCTATATTACAAGTCACAATTTTCTTACAGTTTGAATATGTGAAGTTTTCACAGTAAAACCCTGTGTTGGGCAGGGAGTGGATTTGGGAGCAGGAGGATGTTAGGTGGAAAGCCTGCTCGTTATAAGTTTAGGCTTTCACAGACATATGATTACTTTAATGGAAAAAAAAAAAAAAACAGTTTGCCTTTAAAGAGTTCCTTTATCTAAATGAAGGAGACTACTTTATTTTATTTTCATTTTATTTGAAAGGCAGAGAAACAGATTTCCCACCTGCTGGCTCACTCTCTAAATGTCTACAATAATTAGGGCTGGGCCAGGCCAAAGCTAGGAGCTTGGAATCCAATCTTGGTCTCCTATGTGGGTGGCATGCCCTCAAGCTCTCAAGCCATCACCACCTGCTACCTGCCAGGACATGTGTTAGCAGGAATGCTGGATCTGAAGCAGAGGAGCTGGGACTCACACGCAGCCCTCTGATATAGAACGTAAACATCCCAAGCAGAGACTTAGCTACTGTGCCAAACCTTGGCCCTGTAGACTTCCTTCTTTGAAGGTGTTTAAAAGTAAAGACATTCTCAGGGTAGTCTGAAGGTATGGTAGAGACCCTTTGCTAATTCCTCACCTTGCGTTAAGGGGTGGAGTAAAGTTCAATTTGTAAAGCCCTTGGCCTACTCTTCTGTTCTGTTAGAGAGCCCAGGCTAGGGGGCCAGCGTTTGCTCTGGCAGTCAAGCTGCCTGCAGGCCTCATGGGAGTGCCTGAGCTCCAGTCCCAGCTCTCCTCCTGACTCCAGCTTCCTGCTAACGGACACCAGGGAGGCAGTGGTGATGGCTCCGATGGTTGGGTCCTTGCCACTCGCATGGGAAGACCTGGATTGAGTTCCATCACAGGCATTTGGAGAGTAAACCACTGAATGAGAGTTCTCTTGGTCTCTCTGATGAAAGAAGAAAGAAAAGAAGAAACTCACGTGGCAAACCGGTCTCAGTATTCTCTGCCCTCACACATTGCTTAAAAAGCCTTAAATTTCCAAAGAAATTAAACTCAAAATTGATCAGTCCTGTCTTGATACATACACCCTGTGATCCAGAATCAATGTGACAGAAAAAGAGGAATTAAAAAGCTACATAACTTTACAAGAAGGCTCCAAGATTATCTTCTCTCTGGAATTCCCCCAGCATGCACCACTTTGTAACAAGGGTTTATTTCTTTGGTCAACAGGGCATTCCCTGAAGTTACTGAAGCCAGCAGGCCTTAAAGAGGAAAAGCTCAGTGTTACAACTTGATTCTGTTACAGCTGCCAGCAGTTAGGTTCTAACACAGCCCTGCTCAACCTTGACTGTGTATGGGAATCACCTTGGGGAGGCTTTTAAAACTGCTGGTCTCTTTGCAATGGCCTTGGAAAGCAGTATAAGATGGCCCAAGTGCTTGGGCCCCTGCACCTGCGTGGGAGACCTGGAAGAAGCTCCTGGCTCCTGGCTTCAGATTGGCACAGCTCCGGCCATTGTGGCCAATTGGGGAGTGAACCAGCAGATGGAAGACCTCTCTCTCTCTAACTCTGACTTTAAAATAAATAAATAAATAAATAAATCTTAAAAAAAAAAATGCTGGTGCCCAGTTCCACCCCAGAGATTCTAATTGAATTGGTCTGGGGTATAGCCTGAGCATTAGGACTTTTACCATCACCTTGGCTGATGCTAATGTGTAATCAAGGTTGATAATCATTGTTCATGTTAGAAACACGAGATGTGATTGGCTTTCATGTAACTATTTAAAATAACTGGGGAGTGATTTGTATCAAGACAGGCCAACTGCCCAATCCCTGACTATCCTTGGTCAGTCTGGGCTAAACCTCACCCACTCATTCCAGGGCAGCTCTATTGGCTGTCTCCCAGACCTGCTGAGGTAACAGGGCACACACCAGGGCCTGTGTTACTTCTACCCAGCCCAGCCCCTGTACTGCTTCCCTGCTGCCAGGATGAGAGGAGTCACAGTTGCCAAGGGTCAGAAGAATCGTCCCACTCCGCACCCCACTGCATCTCTGCTGTGTTGTGCACACACCCGGCCAGCCTGGGAGCAGTACTCTTAACCTCTTACTCCTTACGAGGGCCCTCCTCTGCAGGCAAGCAGAACACTCTGAATGCACTCTCCTACGGAGGGAGAGGCAGGCTACTGTGACTTCTGAGAAAAGTACTTTTCTATAATGACTGCAGTTCCAGGGTTTGCTCCTTTAAAATATACAAAGGTAACTCCAAAGTCTACGGACAGAAAATGGAATTAAAACATGAGTTTTTTCTCTGTGCAAAAAATTTGAAAATTCATGCATAGGTTTTTCAATAATATGTATTTTTCTATGAATGTGTTGAAGACCCTGTAGATTTATCATCACCTTTCCCAAATATTTTTGTGTACCTTCTAAAGATATTTCACAGAGTGTTATCAGGGAATGTTAACAATTTTTATTTCAGTCAAAATATTTGGAAAGGATTATACGTCGCTCAAAAGGCAAATGCAGAAAACATGGGAAATCTTCCATGGTTATTATTCACTTATCTCCATTCACATAGGATACTGTACCTGTGGCATTTCTCTGTGCCCTGTTGGACTGTTGGACTTATCAATATATGGAAAATGATTTGATGTCTAGGTGACACCATCAAAAGAAGGACTTAAGGCATGTATATATTCAAACCAAAAACGGTGGAGCAGGTGCTGTGGCTCAGCAGATTAAGCTGCTGCGTGGGATGCCCGAATCCCACAGTAAAGTCCCAGCAAATCTGCTTCCCATTCAGCTGCCTGCTGGTGCTCCTGGGGAGGCAACGGATGATGGCCCAAGTACTTCAGTCCCTGCCATCCACTTGCAAGACCTGGACTGAATTCCTGGCTCCTGGCTTTGATCTGGCCCAAATCATTTGAGGAGTGAATCAGTGGATGGAAGAGTTCCCTCTCTCTCTCCCTTTCACCCTCTGTCACTCTGACTTTCAAATAAACAAATAGATAAATAAGTCTTGTTTAAAAAAGGTAGGTCAGGTTGCAGTATCTTAAGTATTTATAGCATTCACCAGTTTCAAAGGCTTCTCGTTATTTGGCTTTCACTGGTTAATATTTACATAGCCATTATTATCTCAGGATCATAAAAGGTTTTTTCAAAGAGTGTTAGTATATGAATATGATCCACTGTTTGAAAACCCATTTATATCAACAGCTCCAAAAAGAACAGAAAAGAGCACTGCAACACCTACCATATACTGTGTATACAACTCGAAAGACAGAAGTCAGAGTGAGAACAAGCGCCACAAAGTCGGGCCTGAGCCTGTTTTACTCATCATTGTGGGGCCAGTTAGCACCAGTGACTAACTCAGGGTAAATAACCCATCAGTAAGTGTTTGTTTAGTGAGAATACATGGCAAGTGAATAATAAGAAGGAAGAGGGTGAATACACAATGGAAATAAATGGGAAAGCATTTCACAAATATTAGTATGGAATTCTTTTTCAGTGTTTTGACCAAATCTAAACCCTTGCAATAAATGAGGTTTTTTCAAAGAGGACCAAACACTTTGAAATTATGATGATTAAGACTGTATAATCAGGGCCAGTGTTATGGTGCAGTGGGTTAAAGCCTCATCCTATAGCACCAGCATCCCATATGGGCGCCAGTTCGAGTCCCAGCTGCTCCTCTTCCAATCCAGCTCTCTGCTATGGGCTGCAAAAGCAGTGGAAGATGGCCAAGTCCTTGGGTCTCTGCACCCAGATGGGAGACCTGGAAGAAGCTCCTGGCTCCTGGATATGGATCAGCTCAGCTCTAGCCATTGCGGTCATTTGGGGAGTGAATCAGTGAAATGGAAGACCTCTCTCTGGCTCCACCTCTCTATGTAACTCTTTCAAATAAATAAAATAATCGTTTTAAAAAAAGACTATATAATCATTGTAACATTGGAGGGTTCAAAGAGTTCATAGAAAATGTATATCATGAAGAAAAACTATGTGTTTCAAAAATTTCACACCAAAATGAACTTTTAATACCATTTTCTTTTTTTATTAAAGATTTAAAGACTGAAAGTCAGAGTTACACGGAGAGAGAAGAGGCGAGAGAGAAAGAGGAAGAAGAGGCAGAGAGAGAGAGAGGTCTTCCATCCAATGGTTCACTCTCCAATTGGCCACAACAGCCAGAACTGCGCTGACCCAAAGCCAGGAGCCAGGAGCTTCTTCCGGCCATCTTCTGCTTTCCCAGGCCATAGCAGAGAGCTGGATCAGAAGTGGAGCAGCCGGGACTCGAACCGGCACCCATATGGGATGCCGGCACTATAGGTGGCAGCTTAACCTGTGCACCACAGCGCTGGCCCACAAAATTCTTGTTTCTAAAAGTTATCATTTCACTTTAAAAATTATACCAGTTTTCTAATAGATCTAATTTTTCTAAATTGAAATAAGAAAAATGTACCCATAAGATAATGTCCAAATGGGTTTTAAAAAGAAGAAATTGTCAACTGCTTTAAAAACAGATCAGGGGCTGATGATGCTGTGGCGTAGCAGGCTGCCTGCAGTGCCAGTATCCCACATAGGTGCCAGTTCATGTCCCAGCTGCTCCACTTCCAGTCTAACTCTCTGCTATGGCCTGGGAAAGCAGTAGAAGATGGCCCAAGTCCTTGCCCCTGCACCCGTGTGGGAACCTAGAAGAAGCTCCTGGCTCCTGGCTTCGGATCGGCCATCTGGGTAGTGAACCAGAGGATAGAAGACCTCTCTCTGCCTCTCTCTAACTCTGCCTTTCAAATAAATAAATCCTTTGGTGGAAAAAAAAATCTGATCAAGAGTGTGGAAAAAGAACAAAATTAAAGGGTGATCAATGCTAAAGATCCATGATTTTAATATCAAGCCTGGGCAAAGGTCAAAAACACAATTAGTTATAAATAGATGATTCTTGAGCATTTACCAAATAAATTGATCATTACAACAGAATTATTATTGAAACAAGTATTACTGTGGTGTCTGGTCCTCATTCTCACCTTGTTAACTCAGGGTAGGAACTCAATAAATACTGGTTTGATTGATCTAGGTATCTTACAGTAGATCAAGTACCAAAATGTTGTTTTATCCCCTGAATCACTGAACTTCTCCTTAAAAGTCTGCCTTCAAGCATCCCAGCATCCTCTTCAAAAGAAAAGAAAAAAATGCAATTTGATCTATCCTGTGTTTGCTTCCTGAATATTTTATAATTAAATTTGACAGTGACTCAAAAGTTCAATGCAGTAAAGCAGAACTAACATTGGCCTGCTTTACTTCAAAAATAACGAGTATTGGAACCTTCCCTCTGTAACTCTTGTCTTTGGTTCCCCTGTGTCTCCCTCTCTGCAACCCTTTCTACCCAGATCCCCTGCCACAAGCTTCTTCCTGATGTCCAGGAAGTGTTGTACTCAGACTTGTCATTCCAATTTTATTCCTGACACCATCACCTATAGGCTTCCACCCTCACGAAAGTCTTATTGTGCTGTTGCTTTAAGTGTAGGAGAGTTGGAGGTCTCTGCTCCTTTCTGTTAATTTCTTTTCTTGTACCCAACTCAATCCCCAAGGGGGACTGAATGATGATTGTTCTGGGCCTAAGACACAGAATGAAGCCAAGTTTACTACTGAGAAGATTCACTGTGGGGTTAAAGGTCATGCTTGCCTCTCTCTATCCCATGACTTTTGATCACTGGGCACAGGATTCAAGTTCCCAGCCACCCTTCTCGCATTACATTCTTTCATGTGGCCAATTAGGTCATAAGATCTCAAAGCAAGTGTGAAAAGAGTTGTCCACAACTGCAAAAGAATCTCACCTTCCTTAGCTTTGATTAGACCCTGAAGCAACAGCCTACACAAAACATAAGCAAAAGGAAAAACAAAGAGCTATCTTTATTTTCAGAGTGGCTCCTTGAGGTCAGCAGTGATGTAGCTTTAGTCTGCAATAAAGACTAAAGCAGGATATTAAACTGCAAAGCCCATTTCATGTTTTACCTAGTACATAATTACAAGTTAAATAGCCACAAAAATCTATCTGTTTGGAAAGCAAAAGAGGTGCCCATTAAATCTGGGCATGAGTGAAGAGAAAACCACCACATATACAGATATAAGAAAATAATCTACTGGGATTCCGTTGTTTAACCTCTGTGATGATGGGTTAATGGACTGGAGAGAAAGACAAGAGGCAGACATTCTGTGCCTGGGATGGATAAGAAGTTCTGACATTGTCATAAGTAGCCCAGCTGAGAAACGTAAGGCAGGAATATGCTAGTTGTACTTTCACTATTTTATAACTGCTATGGAGATTTTTTTTTAAGATTAAAAAAAAGGGTAAGGAAGATAAACATGGAATTTTAACTTGAACTTTGTCCATATTTGACAATTGGACTTTGTTCAAATTACTCAACCCACAGAAAGGAGATCACTTTTGTCTGAATTGGGAGGAATTTATCATAAATGACAGTAAAGTATTACTAAATATCAACAGGATTAAGATTGGGCGGAGAGCTTTATTGGTGATTAAATGTAAATGAAATGTTTAATTTCCTTTTTGTAATATTTATTTTACTTATTTGAAAGGCAGAGTTACAGAGAGAGGGTGGGGGGAGAGAGAGACCTTCCATCCAAGGTTTCACTCCCCAAATAGCCGCATCAGCTGGGTTATGCCAGGCAAAAACCAGGAGCCAGGAGCTTCATCCATGAAGCAGGAGATGGCTCAAGTGCTTGGGCCCCTGCACCCACATGGGAGACCTGGATGAAGCGCTGGCTCCTGGCTTCGGTCTGGCCCAGCTCTAGCTGTTGTGGCCATTTAAGGAGTGAACCAGCGGATGGAAGATCTCTCTCTCTCTCTTTCTCTCTCTCTCTCTCTCTCTGCCTCTCCGTCTCTGTGTAACTCTGACTTTCAAATAAATAAATAATAAATCTAAAAAAAAAAAAAAGTGGTACAACCACTGTGGAAAGTAATTCCTCAAAAAATTAAACATAGAGGGCCGGCACTGTGGCACAGCAGATAAAACCACTGCCTGCAGTGCGGGCATCCCTTGTGGGTGCTGGTTCGAGTCCTGGCTACTCCTCTTCTGATCCAGCTCTCTGCTATGGCCTGGGAAAGCAGTAGAAGATGGTCCAAGTCCTTGGGCCCCTGCACCCGTGTGGGAGACCTGGAGAAAGCTTGTGACTCCTGGCTTCGGATTGGAGCTGCTGCAGCTGTTGCGGCCATCTGGGGAGTGAACCATCGGATGCAAGATCTCTCTCCCTCTCTGCCTCTGCCTCTCTGTAACTGCCTTTTAAATTAAAAAAAAAAAAAAAAAAAAAAAAAAAAAAAAAAAAAAAAAAAAAACCTAGGCCGATGCCACAGCTCAATAGGCTGGCTAATTCTCCGCCTGCGGCGCCGGCACACTGGGTCCTAGTCCCGGTCGGGGCGCCGGATTCTGTCCTGGTTGCCCCTCTCCCAGGACAGCTCTCTGCTGTGGCCCAGGAGTGCAGTGGAGGATGGCCCAAGTGCTTGGGCCCTGCACCCCATGGGAGACCAGGAGAAGCACCTGGCTCCTGCCTTTGGATCAGCGCGGTGCGCCAGCCGCAGCACACCGGCCGTGGCAGCCATTGGAGGGTGAACCAAAGGCAAAGGAAGACCTTTCTGTCTCTCTCTCTCACAGTCCACTCTGCCTGTCAGAAAAACACACACACACACACACACAAACTAAACACAGAATCACCATATAACCCAGGAATCCCACTTCAAAAAAAAAAAAAAAATTGAGAGGGCTCTTGGAGAATTATTTAAAGATCCATATTTGAATTTTAGATTCAGCCTTCTTTGGTTTTGTCACTATTGTTACTGTTTGAAGAAAATTGTGAAACCATGAATCTTTTTATATTCTAGATTAGCCTGAGTTCCGTGGGTGAGAAACAGGGGATCCATAGCCTTTGAGATGATGCTCAGAAGAATGGAGGAATACTGAGTCCATCGTGCAGGAGCCATCTATGTTCTGAGCTTGGCTTCAAACTCTCCCTCCCACTGTTAGGTAGCAAGTCAGAAATTTAGCCTATGTGTGTATGAAAGGGGCCTGAAGAGCAGCACTTGTGGAAGCTCCAGAAGCCCAGCATATTGCACTTCAAAGTCCTGCCCAGACCCTGATAACCTCCCAGGTGGTCTCAGCCCTTCCCCCAAGGAAAGCTCCCAGGAGAATTCTCTCTCCTGGGTTACCTGACCTGATAACATTTATTTCACCCAATAAACCCTTCCCCCATGACTCCCCATACTTTGTCCTGGAGAAGAGGGAGAGGTGGGTAGACAGACTCCCTTAAAAACCTAGGGAGTCCAAATGGACTTCTCGCTCAGCCCACTGCCTCTCTGCTGAGCTGCCCACCTGGCCTGCCCAGGTATATTCTCTCCACTCAACCATGTAGTCTCACTCTTCCCAGTCCGAGTGACTAGGCACTCTCTCTCTCTGTCCCTTCAGTCCTGATGGATGCCTGTCCCCAATACACTCTCTGTCTTAAGCCTGAATTCTTTCTTGGGTGAAGACAAGAACCCCAGGGCTTCCACTGCCTTCCCTCCAGTAACACCACCAGTTCACCCTTGATAACTCCATTCAAATGCTTCATCTCCACCATAAAATCTTCCCAGATATTCAGTACCTTCAACTATTTCCCTCACTTCTCTATAGCACAGCACTTCAATGTAGACCACACAAGTCGGTACTTGAATGTTGTCTCCCTGTTCTAATGACTATGTATTATCAGAAGAGATACAGATAAAGTACCTTAACTCCTTTAGGCATTTTCAGTCTTTGCTTGGTGTTGTACCGATACTAGATTCTCAATAAATTCTCAATTATGGTATAGCAAACAGTCTTAGGAGTCTAAGGGAAAATAAACAAAATTTTTAAATATTGAATTTTTATTATTCTTTATTTATTTGAAAGGCAGAGAGTCACAGAGAGAAAGAAATTTTTCAAATGTTGATTCACTTCCCAAATGCCTGGAATAGCCAAGACTGGACAACACTGAAGCCAGGTGCCTGGAACTCCATCTGTTAGGCAGGAAGTCAGAAAATTAGCCTATGTGTGTGAGAAAGGGCTGAAGACCAGCACCTACAGTGGAAGCTCCAGAAGCCCAGCATCTTGCACTTCAAAGTCCTGCCCAGACCCTGATAACCTCCTAGGTGGTCTCAGCCTTTCCCCCAAGGAAAGCTCCCAGGAGAATTCTCTCTCAGGACTAAATGGGTTACCTGACCTGATAACATGGGGCAATAAAACCTTCACAGAAGCCCTAAGGGAAGCCCCTCTGCTCTGCCCCTGTGCCAGCAAATCTGAGGAGGAATTTGCTAATTTTCACCCAACAAACCCTTCTGCTAGGACTCCCCATCCTTTGTCCTGGAGGAGATGGAGAGGTGGGTAGACAGACTCCCTTAAAAACCTTGGGCGTCCAAACAGACTGTGCACTCAGCTCTCTGCTGAACTGCCCACCTGGCCTGCCCAGTTGTATTCTCTCCATTCAACCATGTAACCTTGCTCTTCCCCGGTCGGAGTGACTGGGCGCTCTCTGTGTCTTCCCTTCCGTTCTGACAGATGCCCTATTCCCAATAAAGCCTTATCACTTTGTTCTCTGTCTCACGCCTGAATTATTTCTCACATGAAGACAAGAACCTCACAGCTTCCTTGGCCTTTTCTCCAGTGACACATCCAGGTGGTATTTGAGCCATCACAGCTACCTCCCAAGGTATGAATTAGCAGGAACCTGGAATTGAAAGTGGAGCCAAGACTCAAACCCAAGCACTGCAATACGGATGGGGGTATCCCAAGCATTATCTTAACCACTGCACCAAATGCCCACTCCAGAGATAAAGTTTATATCCAAACACTACAGTGTGTTCAAAATCATATTGAAACAATTATTTATTAGATGTGCCTCTTGAAGAAATTTATATAAAAATAAGGTCTTTATCAGATTTTCCTAGAGCCACCTAAGTTTGTACCTTACATGCCCTTAGGATTTTATCTTTTCTCATGCACATAGTAAGCCTTTTAGCCTGGTCTGCTAGAGAACAGAGTCAGAGAGAGACTGAGTGCCCTTGCTTTATCTAGTAGGTATAAGTCCAGGATGGTGAGAGTGAGGAAAAGGGGAGGAGTGGTGGGAAAGGATGGGAAGCAATGCACAGGGAAGCTGCCTGGAAAAACTGTACTTGGAAGCAGGCAGCCAGTAGGAGGATGACTGACCAGCCACCCTCCCTCTGAGTCCTATGTCTAGTGATCCAAATTCACCCCAAGTGTACTTAACACCCCAGCTCTTTGCATTGTACTCCCAGAACCTTTGGCAATCATTTGGGGAACCAGATACCATACTCTTTGGTGTGACAGTTCATCCAAGTCGCAATGTGATAAAGAGCCAAAAGCTTCAAATGCATGACTGGCACAGCAGCTGCCAAGAAGAGCCAAAATCCTGGCCAAGGACCTGGTTAGCTCCTGGCCACAGAACCACGTAGACCCCAGAGTAGTCAATTAGCTGTGCTCATGGCCCTGTAGGGGGAGAAAGAATGTGAAGAATTGTGTAAGACATCTCTGATACACAGATGCTTATTAGTGGGGGTTCAGATGGAAGACCATCTCTCATTTTCTTTTAAGTTTTTTTTGACAGGTAGAGTTACAGACAGTAAGAGAGAGAGAGCCAGAGAGAGAGGTCTTCCTTCCATTGGTTCACCCCCCAAATGGCCGTAACAGCTGGAGCCACGCCGATCCAAAGTCGGGAGCCAGGTGCTTCTTCCTGGTCTCTCATACGGGTTCAGGGGCCCAAGCACTTGGGCCATCCTCCACTGCCTTTCCAGGCAGGACTAGAACCTGGCACCCATATGGGATGCCGGCGCTGCAGGCGGAGGATTAACCCAGTGCGCCACGGCACCAGCCCTGCCATCTCCCATTTTCTACAAGGAGAATTCCTTCTCAAAGGCAGTCTATGTTAATTGCAATAATCAAATAAACCCCCAGCTTTCATTCTGTGTGCATATAACAAGGACCTTGGTTCACTTAAATGGAATTACCTGATAGTATGTCTGAGATGAAGGTCCTTTCCAGCCAGCCGTACCTTATTACAGTGAGCAGTGGGAACTAATTTCTCCATATTCCACCTAAGACATGATTTATAAATAATCTATAACTTCGATTAAAATTTACTCAGTGGGGGCCGATGCTGTGGCGTAGCAGGTAAAGCCACCGCCTGCAGTGCTGGCATCCTATATGGGCGCTGGTTCATGTCCCAGCTGCTCCACTTCTAATCCAGCTCTCTGCTAAGGCCTGGGAAGGCGGTAGAAGATGGCCCAAGTCCTTTGGCCCCTGCACCCATGTGGGAGACCTGGAGGAAGCTCCAGGCTCCTGGCTTCAGATCCGTGCGGCAGCTGTTGCGGTCATTTGGGGAGTGAACCAGCAGATGGAAGACCTCTCTCTCTCTCTCTCTCTCTCTATCTCTATCTCTCTTTCTCCCCCCCCCCCCCCCGCGCTTTTCCTCTTCTCTGTGTAACTCTGACTTTCAAATAAATAAAATAAATCTTTAAAAAAAATTTACTCGGGGCCAGTGCTGTGGCGCAGCAGGTTAACGCCCTGGCCTGAAGCGCCAGCATCCCATATGGGCACTGGTTCGAGTCCTGGCTGCTCCACTTCTGATCCAGCTCTCTGCTATGGCCTGGCAAAGCAGTAGAAGATGGCTCAAGTGCTTGGGCCCCTGCACCCACGTGGGAGACCTGGATGAAGCGCTGGCTCCTGGCTTCGGTCTGGCCCAGCTCTAGCTGTTGTGGCCATTTAAGGAGTGAATCAGTGGATAGAAGATCTCTCTCTCTCTCTCTCTCTCTCTCTCTCTCTCTCTCTCTCTTTCTGCCTCTCCTCTCTGTGTAACTCTGACTTTCAAATAAATAAATAAAATCTTTAAAAAAAAAAAAAGTTTACTCAGTGGCAATTGCATTCAGATGTGAGTTCCTTACAGGAACTCAAAGAGAATGCAACACATGACAATTTTTCCATTCAATAACAACCTCTCTCGTAAGCCCAGCCCCTGAGGCATGAAGTAAGCCCCCTCTAGTGTGATCCAGGGGAAGGGCGATGTTTTCAGGGTCTGGAACCTGGGTACACATGGAAGCCGCTGTTTACAGGCTGCACCCAGCTTCTCTTTCCACCTCCTTTTGAGAGCTACAGCAGGAGGCACTTTGGGATTATTTGAGTGCAGTGTTCATTCACCCAAGGAACAGACACTGGGACAGAGGTATACCTTAGGGAAGACAGACACATAGAAGGAATACTGCAAATTCTGATGTGAATTTCAAGCAAGGCATTCAGAGGCCCCAGAAAGCCAGATTGTGTTTAGAGGGAAATTGTCCTAAGACAATCAGGAAATTGCCTATCTTACAGTATGGTTGTTGAGGATAATGGACTGGGTCTGCTCCTTTGTTAAGTTTCTAGGGCAGTTTCTGTACTGGTTATTGTCTGCAAATGACACATTGGTGTTTGGGGGTGACTGGCTACACAGATTTCTTAGGAAATATCAAAGGCTCATTTATTAGTTGTATAGTAATTTTTGTTTTAATATTCTATCATGTAATCTACACAAGGAATTGATTTTTGGCATTCAACAGCTTATAATGCAAAGCTTGTTTTACACAGAGAAAAAGCAAAGCAGAATGGTGCAAAGACGTTAGAAACTGTATGTTGGGAGAATATTAGGTGATAATTGTAGCTTCACTTTGAATTGTCCATTGCAAAATATCTGCTTTGTTTCTTGTGTGAAGGGACAGGTAGAGAGGATGTGAGGATTTAGCCAATCTCCCAATCTAATTTCTCAAGGAGAGCCCTTGGAAATAATTCATTCTTCTGGCGTGAAATGGTATCATATATTATTTTTACTACAATTTATGCCATTTTGCTCTTCAATCTGAGAGATTTATTGTATCTTGTGAGAAAGTAGCTAGTGGCTCATTTTATACTCCTTAACTCACACATCTAATTAGATGAACAAAACACAATTAACATCCGAATTTCGCAACACTGCAGAAAGATAAACAAAATCTTTGCTGAAAGCTAGTTCGGAATCTTAAGAAACAAATTGCTTGTAATCAGAAGAACCAAATAGGGGAAGATTTGAAGCACAGCAACAATCTGGAAAGGCTTATTCAAGGTCACCAGAAGAGAACACAGCTCCTGTACAGGTGCCCAGCATTTTGCACTGTAGCAACTCCACATGGAGAATTTCACTGTGAAACTGCTAATAAAAGAAGGAATTCGATCTTGCATTTTTCATGGCATTTTCCTCAAAGTGCACTGGGCAGGCTGTGGCGTTTATTTTAGAAAAGAGAAGCTTCCATTGGATAGCAGCTGCCTTTCCCCCTGCCCAGAGGCCCTGGGCTGACCAAGCTAAGGCTGTGGCTGCTATTGGGTCTGGCAGGGCCAGGGCAGAAAGACGTGGGTGACTTGTATGCAGAATAAGAGGCTTGTCTCACACCATCTGTATTTGCGCCCATAGCTAGAATTCCCTCTCAGTCTCTTATCAGCCACATGACCTTAGATAAATTGCTTAGCCTCTCTGACCTCTGCTGTCCTGCTCTCCTGGAGGGGGACAACAGACCCACCTGGAGTCCATGAAGGATGAGCAGGAACAACATATGTAAACACTTTAGGCAACTAGTAGGTTCATTAAGCTTCCACACCACCTTCTCCCTTTTAAATACAGATAGAAATGGGAAGTCTCATTGTTCCAACCTTATTATTTTCCTTACCTAGGAAGTCAAGCTCACTGCACAGGATCTAATGTTGGAATTGACAGCGATCCAGGAATGGGTAGGTGGCTGCCTTGTTTCTCCATGAGAAATACTTAACTCTGGAAAAATAGCGTCTCAAAGAGATGAGCAAGAATTCTTTTTCACAGTAGATATTTAGTTTGGAAATCTTGTATTTAAGAAATTGAATTCTTGAAGTTTTTTTAGAAACAATCTTTGCTATACACATTAAGGAATACTTTAATGAAACTCTGGGTCTGGGCTCATACTATCATGTAGAAAAAAAAATGTGTTGGCTAGAATGTGATATTCTTGGCATGTAAAAATAGCCTAGCCCTGTCCTTTCCATCACTATGCTGAAAAGCTCCTTTCAGTTCTCAAAGGTGTGTGGTCACTAAAATATGAACAAAATTGAAGTGTTCGACACAGAACTTGAGCTTAAGGACTGCAGAACTCATATTCTTTATGGCTGAGATGAGAGCAACTGTAGATGTTTAATGAATAGGTAATAGAATAAGCCTTTCATTACTTAATATCACAGAAAATATTATTATTATGGAAATTATAAGTATTATAGAAAATCCTAACACTTAGAATTTTTCTTTTTCTCAAAAATATTTATTTATTTCTTTGAAAATCAGAGTTACAGAGAAAGGGAAAGATACACACACAGAGAAATCTTCCATCCACTGGTTCACTCCTGACACAGCTGGCTGGGCCAGGCCGGAGCCAGGAGCCAGGAGCCAGGAGCTTCTTCCTGGTTCTCCCACATGGGTGCAGGGGCCCAAGGGCTCAGGCCATACTCCACTGCTTTCCCAGGCACATTAGCATGGAGCTTGATCGGAAGTGAAGCAGCCGGGATTCAAACTGGTGCCCATATGGGATGCCACTGTCGCAGGTGGCCCCAACTTAGAATTTTTCTATAAGAGAAAATCTCAATATCAATTGTATGCTTGTATTCAATGTCTATGTATATTTGATGCCCTACTAATTATGAATGTAGGGAGTCATCTAAGAGTTGCTTTTATTTTCTGTAATAGAAACCACAAACATTGCCACCATTTGTCTGAAAATGAGATTCAGATAATGCAAATTAAAACAAAACTCTATCCTGTCTAAATATTCAGGTAATAATTCTGGTGTAAATGAATAAAGATTCATTGGTGAAAATGAGCCTTCCCTTGAGTTTTATTTCCTCTCCAAAAGGTGATTCATTTTATGTAGTTTGAGTTTTTCTCATTCTTTGTTGTCACCCAAGTAGAATAAATCATGGTATAAATTAATAAAGGTATTGGACTATATAATTTCCAAGTTTTCTTCCATATGTAATGTTCTAAATTCTATTATCCTACAACTTCATAAATAATATATAGAGGGAGGAGAAAAACATCATCATGACAATTAGCTAACTGAAACACCTCAGGAATCCAATCAGAAGCTTCTCTGTTGGAATCTCATTCTTAGAAAGGGAACTATAGTAACTCAAAAGAACTGGGGTCCCTAGAGGGAAACTGACAACACACTCGAGGTTATATGTCAATCTAGTACATACTTGTTAAAATTATCAAATACCAAGAAATATATTTGTAATTGATTAATTTGAGAGGAAGGGAGAAAGCTCCTTGCCACTGGTTCACTCCCAAATGCCAGCAACTCCGATGTGGGATGCAGGCGTCTTTACAGGTGGCTTAAACACTAGGCCAAACACCCACCTCAAGAAAAATCTTTAAATAACATTATGGGATTTCATTTGTCCCTTCTGTAATATGAGGTGTTTATTAAATAGCATTTTTGAGAACTGTGAATTTGGAAGCACAACAAAGAAATAGGAGCCTGGCTCCTTTTCACTCACTTCCCTTGTATGTGTTCCCAGTTACTCTTCTATAAAATTATGGAACTGAACCAACTGACCTGGGAAGCCCTTTCCAGCTCTCAAATACTCCAAGCACCACTAATAAAGCCCTAAATACTTTCAAAAGTTTTGGCTAATCAAATGCCTCTTGATCAGATGTAAGACTACTGTTAGAAATTCGGTGTTAAAGGAAGTAAAACACCTCTACGATAATTATGAAACACTGGTGAAACAATTTAAAGAAGACATAAAAAAATACAATGATCTTCCATGTTTGTAGATTGTAAGAATAAATAGTGTCAAAAAGTCCATAGTACCTAAGGCTATGTACAGATTCAATATAATTCTCATCAAAATAAAAATGACATACTTCACAGAACTAGAGAAAACAATCCTAAAATTCATTTGGAAGCACAATTGATTCCAAGTAGCCAAAGCCATTCTGAACAACAATAACAACAAGTTGAGACATCACCTGCTTTCAATACATATTACAGACCTACAATAACTGAAGTGGCACGCTACTGGAATGAAAAGTCACATAGACCAATGGAACAGATTGAGATCCCAGAAGTAAACCTATGCATCTGCAGCCAACTGGTTTTTGAAAAAAAAAAAAATCACCACAGCATCATACATTGAAGGAAGGACAGACTCTTCGATAAGTGATGCTGGGGAAACTGATATTCATTTGCAGAAGACTGAAGCTGGACCCTTATTTTTCACCCTGTGCAGAAATCACCTAACAATGGATCACAGGTCTAAAGAAGACCTGTAAGAACTAAAATTGTGAAATTACTAGAAGAGGGGCTGGCACTGTGACATAGTGGGTAAAGCCACCACCTGTAGTGCCAGTGTCCCATATGGGCACTGGTTTGAGTCCCAGCTGCTCCACTTCTGATCCAGCTCTCTGCTATGGCCTGGCAAAGCAGTAGAAGATGGCCCAAGTGCTTGGGCCTCTGCACCCATGTGGGAGACCTGGAAGAAGCTCCTGGCTCCTGGCTCCTGGCTTCTGATGGGCCCAGCTCTAGCTGCTGCAGCCATTTGGGGAGTGAAACAGCAAATGGAAGATTCTCTCTCTCTCTCTCTCTCTCTCTCTCTCTCTCTCTCTTTCTCTGTCTTTGCCTTTCTGTAACTCTATCTTTGGGAAAAAATTACTAGAAGAAGCATAGGGAAAACATTTCAAGAAATCAATAGGGACAATGGTTTTTTTGGATAGAGTTCTAAAAGTACACGCAACAAAAGCAAAGTAGGCAGTTGGGAATATATCAGACTAAGAAACATTTTTTAAAGATTTATTTATTTATTTGAAAGGCAGAGCTACAGAGAGTCAGAGAAAGAGAGAGAGACAGAGACAGAGACAGAGAGAGACAGAGACAGAGACAGAGAGGTCTTCCATCTGCTGGTTCACTCCCCAGATGGCTGCAACAGCTGGAGCTGCATTGATCCAAAGCCGGGAGCCAGGAGGTTCTTCCAGGTCTCCCACATGGGTGCAGGGGCCCAACGACTTGGGCCATCTTCCACTGCTTTCCTAGGCCATAGCAGAGAGCTGGATCAGAAGTGGAGCAGCCGGGACTCGAACCAGCACCCACATGGGATGCCAGCACTGCAGGCAGCAGCTTTACTCTTTACGCCATAGCACCAGCCCCCAGACTAAGAAACTCCTATGCAGCAAAAGAAAGAATCAACAGAGCCAAGAGACAACCTTGACTTGGGATAAAATATTTGCAAGCTATTCATCTGACAAAGATTAATATCCAGAACATATAAGGGAATCAATAAATCAACGACCACCATGACAAAATCACATTTTAAGATGAGCTAAGGATCTGAATAGACATTTCTGAAAAAAAAAAAAAAATGGCCAACAAATATATGAAAAAAAAATCTTAACATCATTAGCCATAAGGGAGGCAAATCAAAACCACAATGATATAACATCTTACCCCAGTTAGAACGGCAAACAACAAAAAGACAAAAAATAACAAATTTTGGCAAGGATGTGGAAAAAGGGGAACTCTATACATTGCTAGTGGGAATGTAAATTACTCATTATGGAGAGCCATATGGAGGTGTCTCAAAAAACTAAAATAATCTACCATATGATCCAGTTATCTCACTTCTGGGTATCCTCATATATCCAAAGGAAATGAAATCAGCATATCAAAGAGATGCCTGCCATCTCATGCTTATTGCAGTGCCATTCACAATAGTCAAGATATGGATGGAATCGCCCTAGATGCCCACAGATGTACAGGTAAAGAAAATGTGGTACACACACAATGGAATATTAGTCAGCCATAAAAAGGATAAATTCCTGACATTTGCAGAAAAATGGATGGAATTGGAGGAAATTATGTTAAGTCAAATAAGCCAGATATAGAAACACAAATGTTTTCTTTCATATGTGAAGTCTTTAAAAAAGTTGATTTAAACATAGAATAGAGAGTGATTACTAGAGGGTGAGAAAAGGAAAGCAGGGGAAACAGAGGCAGGTTGGCTAATGTATACCAAAACACAGACAGAGGGAATCAGCACAGTGGGGGTAACTATAGCTAATAATCAATTCTTATGTATTTTATGGAAAAACCAGAGGAAAGGAGCGCCAAAGCTCCAAACATAAAGAAATTATGAGATGGAAATGCTAATCATTGTGATTTGATAGTACATACTGCCTACTTGTGCTGAAATATCATACTGACCGCATAACCATGTACAATTACTACACGTTAATCAAAATTTTTAATCTTAAAAAAGGAAATCTGGCGTACATATGTGATTGAATAAAAATAAAAAAGGGGCTGGCACTGTGGCGTAGCGGGTAAAGCCGCTGCCTGCAGTGCCGGCATACCATATGGGCGCCAGTTCGTGTCCTGGCTGCTCCACTTCCGATCCAGCTCTCTGCTATTGTCTGAGAAAGCAGTAGATGGCCCAAGTCCTTGGGCACCCACATGGAGACCCAGAAGAAGCTCCTGGCTTTGGATTGGCGCGGCTCCAGCCATTTTGGCTAACTGGGGAGTGAACCAGCAGATGGAAGACCTCTCTCTCTCTCTCTCTCTCTGCCTCTCTTTCTCTCTCTGTGTAACTCTGACTTTAAAATAAATAAATAAATCTAAAAAAAAAAAAAAAAAGATACTACATAGGACGCCCACATCTCATCTTGGAGGGCCTTGCTCAAAATCCTAGCTCTGATTTTGATTCCAACTTGTCGCAAATGTGCCCCCTGTGATGCAGCAGGTGATGGCCCAAGTTCTTGGGTCCCTGACATCATGTGGGATGTCTGGATTGAGCTCCAGGCTCCTGGCTTCAGCTTGATCCAGCCCTGGATATCACAGGCATTTGTGGAGCAAACCAGTGGACTGGAGACCTGTCTTTGTTTCTCTCTCTCTCTCTTTCTCCCTCTGTGTCTCCATATTTCAAATAAATAAAATAAAATAAATGAAAATTTCAAATGTTTAAGATAAAATAAGGAAGAAAAAGACATACATAGGAACAAGTACAAAGTGTGATAAAGTTATAGTCGATTCCCCAACTCCATCCATACTGCAGCCTACAGCACTGTTCCTGCAAATTGTTTAAGTTCTTGCCAACAGAATATCATAAAATCTAGATGATATACTAAAAGATACCAGTGAGTGTGAAAATGTAATAGTTGTTACTATCTTCAAATGGCATTGATCTTTCTGTTTCTTTCACTTTTATTTTCCATTTTCTTCATTTTGTTGATAAACATAATTGTTCTTTAACATCTGGGATTTCTGCAACCAACATTGGCTGGATGAAAAAGAAACCTGTGGTAAAACAAGTCTGTTCATTCACTGTCTCTCAGATTTTGAACAGACACATAAAGCCTGAAGGTATTTATGCTAAAACACAGGGCAGACTTGGAGTCTGTTTGCCATTTTGGGAACAGTACGTGCAGCTGCAAGCTAAATGTATGGGGAAAACGGAGCAGATGTGCAGAGAGAAGAGGAGATACCCTTTGGCTCCAGTGAGACCTAACAAGAGAGGAATGTAGATGCCTTGGTCCCTGAGAGCTTCACAGTTGCCTAGCTCATCGTCCATGAAGTCTGCCTTACATTTGATCGTGTGAAATCTCTACATTCTTGCTGTTTTATTTGAACTAATTTGGGTACGTTCCTGTTCCTTATTTACAAAACAGCTGAGGCTAACGTGGCTGGGGGTGTACTCCGGAGACTAATGGTAGAGCTGGCATGACTTATGGTAGCCCACGAATAGAAAGCCGCACTTGAAAGGACTTCATGGAAACGTCTAAGGTCTTGGTTTGCAAGTCTCCCTGCTACTAGTTTACTGGGAACAATGATATGAGAGTCTTTCCTGGACTTCTTTTATCCAAGGTGCTTCTTTAGAGGCAAACTGGAGACTCAGCGCAACTGCCAGGTCTGATTCAATGGAGCAGCGAGCATCCCCTACTAGGACCAGCCCTGTGGCATAGTAGGTTAAGCCTCCGCCTGCGGCATTGGCATCCCATATGGGTGCCGCTTCAAGTTCTGGCCATTCCACTTCCAATCCAGCTCCCTGGTATGGTCTGGAAAAGCAGTGGAAGATGGCCCAAGTGCCTGAGCCCCTGTAACCATGTAGGAGACCCGGAAGAAGCTCCTGGCTCCCAGCTCCTGGCTTTGGATTGGCCCAGCTCCAGCCATTACAGCCCTTTGGGCAGTGAACCAGCAGATGGAAGACCTGTCTCTCTGTCTCTCCCCTTCCCTGACTATAACCCTGAATCTCAAATAGATAATCTTAAAAAATAAATAAATAAAAGACAACTTTATTTTGGGGCAAAAAAAAATATGAAATCTGGGACTAGTGCTGTGGTGTAGCAGGTAGTGTCACTGCCTGTGAAACCCCCATCTCATACAGGCACCGCTGGTCCATGTTCTGGCTGATTCATTATAAACATCTAGCTACCTGCTAATGGCCTGGGAAAAGCAATGGAGGGTAGCCCAAATGTTTTTTAAAAATTATGAAATCCATGCATATGAGAGGTTTTCAAATAGTTGATGGAAAATGCATATTATGAATAACTGAATGGATTTAAAAATTGTTTTTAAGGGGCCAGCACTGTGGCCCAGTGGGTTAAAGCCTTGGCCTGAAGTGCCAGCATCCCATATGGACACTGGTTCTAGTCTGGCCGCTCCTCTTCTGATCCAGCTCTCTGCTATTGCCTAGAAAAATAGTAAGAATGGCCCAAGTCGTTGGGCCCCTGCACCTGTGTGGGAGAACTGGAGGAAGCTCCTGGCTCCTGGCTTCGGATTGGCACAGCTCCGGCTGTTGTGGTCATCTGGAGAGTGAACCAGTGGATAGAAGACCTCTCTCTCTGTCTCCACCTCTCTCTGTAACTCTTTCAAATTAAATAAAATAAATCTTTAAAAAAAATCGTTTTAAGATTTATTTATTTTATTTGAGAGGCAGAGTTACAGAAGACAGACAAAGAACTCTTCCATCTACTGGTTCATTCCCCAAATGGCTGCCAAAGGCAAGAGCTAAGACAGACCGAAGCTAGGAGCCAGGAGTTTCTGGGCCATGCTCTACTGTTTTCCCAGGCACATTAACAGGGAGCTGGATCGGAAGTGGAACAGTCAGGAATCAATAGATACCCATGTGGAATGTTGGCACTGCCAAAAAATCAAAATAAACTTTTAATTCCATTGTCTACTCACTTTAAAATGACAGGTAGAGAGAGAGAAACAGACCAAGCTCTCATCCACTCTTTCATTCCCCAAATGCCTGCAATTTCCTGGCTGGGCTGGGGGCCAAAGACGGGAGCAGAAACCCAATCACTTCAACCAAGACCTCTGCCTGCAGGAATGCTGAAGTCAGGAGCTACAGCCAGAAATCAAACGCTTGGATAAGGGACATGAGAATCTTTTTTTTTTTTTTTTTTTTTTTTTTGACAGGCAGAGTGGACAGTGAGAGAGAGAGAGAGAGAGAGAGACAATCTTCCTTTTTGCCATTGGTTCACCCTCCAATGGCCACCGCGGCCAGCGCGCTGTGGCTGGTGCACCGCGCTGATCCGAAGGCAGGAGCCAGGTACTTATCCTGGTCTCCCATGTGGGTGCAGGGCCCAAGCACTTGGGCCATCCTCCACTGCACTCCCTGGCCACAGCAGAGAGCTGGCCTGGAAGAGGGGCAACTGGGACAGAATCCAGCACCTCGACCGGGACTAGAACCAGGTGTGCCGGTGCTGCAAGGCGAAGGATTAGCCTAGTGAGCCACCGCGCCAGCCGGGACATGGGAATCTTAATTGGTATCTTAACAACCAGGCCAAATGCCCACAAACTTTTTGAAGTATCATTTTATAAGATCCTTCCTTCTTGTCACAAAGAACACTTTTGTTGCTCTATTATTTAATAATAATACTCTGAAATTTAAAAAGTCTATACCTAATAGTAATAGTCAATGCTTAAGATAAATTCAAATTAAAAAAAATAGTAGTTAGGTAATATTTACACATTTTACTGCCAGAACTTATTAAAATGCTTTAAATCTAAATAATTACATTCTAGAAAATTTAGAATTATTCTTTTCATATGGTTCATGTGGTAACATCTGATTAAATGGACATTTCACCAAGAAACAAGCTATTGGAAAAAAGTACAGTGAGAATATAATTACAACATACTGATAATTAAAATAATGAAAGAGAAGAAATCTGGGCTATATTCTGAAAATAATCAGCTGGCTTTCCAGGATACCTGACAGATAATGTTTAATGTTTTATGACTATCTTTAAAAGATCACAGTCTTTTAAATTCAGAGTTGATACAATAAGCTGAAGGTAAACAACAGCATATGTTAGTTAGCACACTTTATGAACAAGCTACAGGATATAAAACAAGGCCAGACAGTGTTGTCATTGTAAATTCAACACAGTTAATCCTATCAAATAGACATTGTTTGCCTGTATCTTTCAAAACTGAAGGAGGCGGGGTAGATATCAGGGTTCTATCTACCTTGCTTTCGTATTTTGTCTCTCTCATTATGTCAGATTTCTTACTTGTGGTCCTGCTCTGTTCTCAGTGTTTTCTCCCAAGGACAATCTGAATGGCACTCTATTTGCTATTGTCGTATTTGTTGCAAGGGACTAACGAAAAGCATAGACGGTCATATAAACAACATAATAATATTGTTTGGGCTTAAGATAGCTCAACTGTAAAAAGAATTCATTAGCTCATTTGTGTCCATCGTTAAAGATTTAAAGTCATTTCCATTGCATGAAATTTGATAACATACCTAAAAACTAGGAGTATTTACTCATCTATTAACCTTTGAAAAGGTTACATACAGGTTATCACCATCTACATCGGGCTACATCAATAAATGCCTTTTGTTTTAACCTATGTGTAGACTTCAGTTCCAGTTTTTCCATTTTGTACTACAAGTCATTATAATAATATTAACCCAGAACAGCTAAGTTTTGTTGAGTTTTTACTATGTGTCATGTTATAATTAATCCTTACAAGAACCTTATTTAAAAAAACTTAGTAAAAAGTCAAAACAGAACCACTAGTTATAAATCTGACATAATAACAAAGAAAATATACAGGACTGTCAGGACAAAAGAGAATTCCAAAGGCCTTTTTATTTTATTTATTTATTTTTTAAGATAGAAGCAAATATCTCCATTTGTTAGAGCCAACTATAGTGAATAATATAATGACAATGTGTCTCTGGACTTGTTCACACCTTGTCATCCTATACTGTGAGGAAGGTATTAACATTATTATCTCTTTCATACAAAGTGATTAAATGACTTGCCCCAGGATATGGAGGTAGCAAGGAGTGGTGCTGGATTCAAATGTAGACAGTCTGGCTCCCAAATCCATAAACCGCCATTTCATACAGTTCCCATGCCATGTGACCTATGACATACATGAAAGGCCAGAGCAGAGTCCTCTCTAAGCCTGAAGGCAGCAGAGCTATTCACGCCTTCTTCACCTGCTGCCATGTACTGCAGCCAGCTCGGTTAGCCGGCCACAGGTCCAGGTCCTGTAACGAAGGGTCTTGGTCAAGGCCTTTGTTGACTCCTCTTAGTCCTACTTCCAGACTCTTGAGGCAACACAGCAAAGAGAGATAGCCATCAGTTCCCTGTCTTCTTGGGACTGATTTTATAAGGGGAGAAGCCATTTGCCATATTTTTTGTGTTAACGACAGGACAGGACAAGTCTTTGGCAAATTATGACATTTCTGTTAGTCTTGGAGCTAGCAAAATCTGATTTCCTGTCTGTTGATGTACTCAGAACCTAATCACTTGATATTCTGCACGTGACACTGACTTGCCTGTGACCTGTCCAGTGCTCTCTGAAAAGACCTTGTACCTAGTACTGCCCTTCATCTCGAAGTCTCATTCTCTAAACTAGCTCTTCGTTGTTTCCTTTTATAAAATTTATTTACATTTTATTCAAAAGGAATAGTGAGAGAAATCTATCTACTGGCTCACTCCCCAAACGTCTACCAACAATCACAGGTAGACCAAAGTCAGCAGCCAGGAACCCAATTCAGGTCTCCCACATGGATGACAGGGATCCAAGTACTTTTTTTTTTTTAATAACCTTTAAAAATTTTTTTTATTTTTTTAATTTAGTTTATTTATTTGAAAGAGTTACAGAGAGATGGAGACAGAGAGAGAGGTCTTCTACCTGCTGGTTCACTCCCCAGATGGCCACAACATACGGAGCTGCACCGATTTGAAGTCAGGAGCCAGGAGCTCCCTCCAGTTCTCCCACACAGGTTCAGGGGCCCAAGGACTTGAGCTATCTTCTACTGCCATAGCAGAGAGCTGGATCGGAAGAGGAGCAGCTGGGACTACAACCGGCACCCATATGGGATGCTGGTGCTTCAGGCCAGGGCCCTAACCCATTGTGCCACAGCGCGGGCCCCAGACCCAAGTACTTCAGCCATCATTTGTTGCTTCCCTATGCTGCACATTATCAAGAAGCTGGAATGGAGAGTAGAATAGGGATTCGAACTCAGGCACGGTGATATGGGATGGAGGCATCCCAAGTAGCATCCTAATCACTGTACCAAATGCCAACCTAGACTATCTCTTTTTTTTGGTGGCAAAAAGTGCTACTTTATTCTCCCACTTTCCTGACCATCTTGCAGTTAGTGGTGGCTGTGTGACTAAGTCTGACCCAATGGGATGTAGACATACTGACCTCTACCCCAAAATAGAGCACCTTAGTGTTTGAGAAAAAAGCAGAAGCAGGAAGGCCACTGTCTCCTTCTCCTGCCCTTCTCCACTAAAGCAGATGATATGACCTTCATTTGGAAGGATCCTCCCTGTTGCTGGAGGAAAGTAACGTCCTTATCTCTGAAGATACAGGGACACAGACGTGAATCTGAACAAACAGGTCCTGCTAAATTACTCTCATTTTATCATCATTAGTTCATACCTCCCTTGCCCAATCATACTTCTCCAGGACTACCCACCCCTTCATCCAACCTAAGCATAAAACTATGTGAGTTCACCTGTTTCTTTGGGTCTTCATTTCCTTATGAAGGCTCCCATGTCACATAAAAGCTTTCATCAAATACATTTGTATGCTTTTCTCTTGTTACTCTATCTTTTGTTTTACATGCCTCAATCATGAACCTCATGATAAGGGAGGATAGAAATGTTTTGTCACCCGCAATATATTGAAACTGCAATTGACTGGAAGTGTTGTTAAAGGTCCTGTCTCCATCTATGCCTCCTTCCTCCATCCCGCTGGCTGGGAAGTAGAGTTAGCTGCTGATGTGAAGTACAGCAAACAGCAGGATGAGACGAACCTGAGTCCCTTATACCCTTGAATGCCACACCAGTCTTGGACTGATAATTTCACAAACTATGAAGAATTCAGGATTGTGACTTGTTTATGCTGAAACCTTGTTTCTGTCTGGAGTTTTGTTTTGTTTCTTGGTTGGTTGGCTTCTTTAGCTTTTAAAATTTAACAATTTTAACATTTTGTCATATTCACTTCATATTGGAGTACTTTTTTTTTTTTTAAAGATTTACTTATTTATTTGAAAGGCAGAGTTACAGAGAGAGAGGGAGAGACACAGAGTGAGAGACACATCTTCCATTCACTGATTCATTCCCCAAATGGCTGCAATGGCCAGGGCTGGGCCGATCCAAAGCCAGGAGCTTCTTCTGGGTCTCCCACATGGGTGCAGAGGTCCAAGCACTTGGGCCATCCTCCACTGCTTTCTCAGGCACATTAGCAGGGAGCTAGATAGGAAGTGGAGTGACCAGGACTCAAACCAGAACTCATACGGGATGTCAACATCACAGGCAGTGGCTTAACCCACTGCACCACATTGCTGGCCCCTGGAATACTTTTTTAAAGTATTTATTTATTTATTTGAAAGGCAGAATTTCAGGGTAGGGGAGAGAGGGAAGAGAGAGAAAGAGAGATCTTCCATTGCTGGTTCACTTACCCCATGTTTGCAAGAACCAGGGATGGGTCAGGCTGAAAGAGCCTGGAACCCCATCGAGGTCTTCCACATGGGTGGCAGGAAACCCAAGTACTTGAGCCATTATCTGCTGCCTCACAGGCCCATTAGCAGAAGTTGGATTGGAAGTGGTGACAGTCAGTCACTCCCAGTCACTCCCATATAGGATTCAAGCACCCCAGCCTCCCTCCCTGGGGTGCCTTTGTTAACGTCAACAAAAACAACTCTCCCTCCTTCTACATATAAACAGTGGAGGATCCTCTCTATACTACAGGACTTTATGAACAGGTTCCTTCCTAATTTAGCCCAGGATCTAGTAAAAGGGTCAGAAATTTGGAAAAATCCTAGACAAAAATTCAATTTGCAAAGCTATATCAAGTAAACTTTTCTTTTTGCATCCTTTCCATCTCAAATCTAACTCCCAGTTCTGTCAACCAGGTCAACACCTCTGCCAATGAGAGCAAAGATTGTGTTCTGAGAAAGCCACAAAATGGTTCTAGATATTGTCCCATTAGTCACCAGAGTGACAAGAGCTGAATCCTATTCCTTTGCATTCCTTAAGACACTTCCCATCTGCTCAGTTACCAAAGTACATCTCTTCAAAATGACACAAATAATGGGGCTGGCGCTATGGCATAATGGTAAAACTACCGTCTACAGCACAAGCATCCCATATAAGCGATGGTTCCTGTCCCCGCTGCTCTTCTTCCAATCCAGCTCTCCGCTAATGGCCTGGGAAAGCAGTAGAAAATGGTCCAAGTGCTTGGGCCCCTGTAACCATGTGGGAGACCCGGAAGAAGCTCCTGGCTCCTGGATTCGGATCTGCTGCTCTTCTTCTAATTCAGCTCCCTGCTAATGCTCCTGGGAAAGTAGCAGAAGATGGCCCAAGTGCTTGGGCCCTTGCACCCATGTAGGAGACCTGGATTAAGCTCCTAGTTCCTGGCTTCAGCCTGGCCCAGCCCTGACTGACTGTTGCAGCCATTTGGAGTGAACCAGTGGATAGAAGATCTGTCTGTCCTCCTCTGTGTAATTCTGACTTTTAAATAAATAAGTAAATCTTGAGAGAGAGAGAGAGAGAGATGGAATAGAGGGAGTGATGCCCACCTGAAAAGCCTTGTAGTCTACCTGTTAATTTTATGAAATCTCTTGGAGGTTGAAGAGTGTGTCAATATAGGCAGCAATAGTAACCAATAGTTTTTTGCTTAGTTGAATAGTTACAAATAAACACACTTTACTTGGTACTTTGTTTCTGCCATTTATACTTCATGATGTGCCAGCAAAAGTAACTTCCTGGCAGCTCATAAGATTCCTTTTACAGAGGCTGTTATTTGAGCAGGGATCTGATATAAAAAGGAACCTCAACTGAGGAAGGGCTTCACTTTGTATAACAAAGGGGAGGGAAGTTGAGAATCACATTCCAGCCTGTCAAACCCACAGGCTCCATTTGCTTACATGCTTACACCCTATTCCTCCTCTAAGATGAGGCAATGATTTTACAGAATTTACAGGGTTAATTGGGCCCTTTAATATTTTTGTCTCCAGGAAAGATTGAGCTAAACCAAGAGAAAGTTCCTTGTTTAGGAAAACTGCAATATTAAAAAAAAAAAAAAGGTTCTTGTTGGGATGGGAAATGATATGGTATTCCAGGAAATTGACTAAGGACCTAATAGAAGGACTGAGTGAGCCAGAAGAAAGAAAAATGTAAAGAAATTAAAGTCAGCGAGTAAAGTGAAAGTGTTTTTAAAATCTAAGCAGAGGTATAAGTAAATAAAATGAAAAGGGCCTGGGAGGTTATGAAAAAGACTGGCAATCTTAGCTGTCTCCACTCTTCACTCCTTCAGGGAGTGTTATTTAAATTTCTCACATCAAATATCTTTTGAGCATTACTATACAGTAGTCACAGCAATATGGAATGCATTCGCCCTTGCTTCTACAAGCAAGATTTCATAACTGTCATTCAGGGAAATTTAATCTCTACAGACATATAGCTGTTAAGATTGCAGCCAGGGTCAGAGAGCAGTGTAGCAGTACAGGAAGTTGCTATTATGGTGTTGACTTGCTGGGGAGGGGGAGGGCTTCAGTCCAGAGTCCACTGATTTGCCTCAGTGACTTAAATTCCCATCTTTTGAAAATGTTTGCCTTAAGTTAAGGTATTACTGCTGCAAGATATTTTCTTAAGGCATAGATCTCCCTGGGAGAGCTAAGATAACCTAAAGTTCTGGGAACATTTGTCAAGGTGAGCTTGGAGGGACAGGAAGGAGGAAGTAGGAAAGTAAACCCCCTACTCTTCCCCAACACCCCCCCATCCCTAGTCCCCACCCTGCCCCCCCCCCCACATCAGGCACTGGTCTCATGTTACTCACGTATTGTTCTCATTTAACATCCCCAGTTGCTACTAATAAGCACCATTTCCCTTAAATTTAATGATAGTTGGGTCATATGTCACTCTTTGTACACAGATAAGCAGGCAGTTCTTAATCTACAAACCAGTCAAACAATCATACAGTGATTTTGGCCTCCCACTGCCAGTTCTGAGAAGCAGTGAAGTGCTTGCTGAATTTAGGGATCAGATGTGACCCTTCAGGAAGGCAGGCCTCAGGCCTCAGCTGACTGTCTCCCAGGGACAAACTAACTCACTGGCAATGACTGGAAGGTCAGCCCAAAGAGGCCACTTTCTCCCTCTCCTTATCCTCGGACCATTTTCAGATTGCCCAGATTTCTTAATATAGAGTTGATTGGGATTAATAAAATTCAAAAATACCTGAGAATTTGAAAGGACATAAAAGCCATATTTGGGGCAATTTAAACATAAAAAAGAATAACAACTACAACTGATTATAAAACAATGAATAAAGACTCAGTGTCCTGGCGCAGAGCCCTAAGCCACTGCCTATGACTCCGGCACCCCTTTTAAGTAAATGATAAATAAACTTAAGAAGATTTGGACTACAACTGGAAAAATTCAGGTATGGGTTGGAAATTAGACAATATTAGGGATATATTTAGAAGAGCATCCTCATTTTTCAGTTGTGCAAGCTAAAGTATTAGAAGAAAGTATTTCCACACATATAGGTAAAGCATATGAGGGAACTTCACAAAGTTCATGCAAAAAGTGGGATTAAAAGGTAAATTTATTTTGGCATAAAACTTTTTTGAAATCAATGCCTAGCTTCCACATAATACTAATTTTTCATGAACTTGTTGAATGATCCCAATTATGTGGCAAATTGCTGAATCCAGTTGGTGGATATAATAGTGATTTTTGTACAATTCTTTCAATTTTCCTCTATTTTTAAAAAAATTCTACAAAAAAAAAAAAAAACCATGGAGGAAAACACCCCTAATAGGATTAGAAGTCTGTCAATTCAGATGCTAGTCTTATTTATTTCAATGATATTACTTTCCTCTTTATACTAATAACTGAGAACAACAGTTCTGACAACAAGCCCTATCAAAATTCTTTTCCTTCACAGTCACGATATTGGCAGGCGGGTAGCTCCTGAACAGGGAGGGGCTAAGGACTGCTGGAACTGGAATCACACCCACTGCCCAAATCCCATTCCCTTCTTTGTTGACATTGAGTGCTCAGCATGCCCACCTCCCATTACACAGCTAAGCCACCCTCATCATCTAACAGATACCATGACACCTTCCTAGAGGTCACCACAGGGGCTGCAATCCCACCCCAAACCCCTCTTCCTTAGAATATTCAATATGATTCTGCCCACCAGGACCACCCTTTACCCTGTAGGATGACCCCAGGCTGGGTGGAGGCAAATCTCCCTCATGAAGTTGCCTGCACTCACATCTGACTGTGTTTCCCTTTGAATAAATCATGGTTTCCTGTACACCTTTATATCTCCTTGAATCCTTTCATATATGGAGACCAGAATTTGCAACAAGCCCATTTCCAGGTCATGATCCTCACGACACTCACACAGTGCATATTCTTTTCTCTCTCTTTCTTTTTTTTTAAATTTTTTTTTTATTTTTATTTATTGACAGGCAGAGTGGACAGTGAGAGAGAGAGACAGAGAGAAAGGTCTTCCTTTTCCATTGGTTCACCCTCCAATGGCCACCAAGGCTGGTGCGCTGTGGCCGGCGCACCGCGCTGATCCGATGGCAGGAGCCAGGTGCCTCTCCTGGCCTCCCATGCAGGTGCAGGGCCCAAGCACTTGGGCCATCCTCCACTGCACTCCCTGGCCACAGCAGAGAGCTGGCCTGGAAGAGGGGCAACTGAGACAGAATCCGGCACCCTGACCGGGACTAGAACCTGGAGGATTAGCCTATTGAGCCGCGGCGCCGGCCCTCTCTCTCTTTCTTAAAGAAAATTTATCTTATTTATTTGGAAAACCGAGTGACAGAAAGAGACAGAGAGAAAAGAAGTCTTCCAGTCACTGGTTCATTTCCCAAATGTCCCCAACCACTGGGGTTGAGCCAGGCGGAAGCTGGGAAGCTGGGAAGCTGGAACTCCATTTGGGTCTCCCACACTTGGCTATCTTCTGCTGCTTTCCTAGGTGTACTAGTAGGGAGCTGGATGAGAAGCAATGCCACAGCAGAGAGCTGGATTGGAAGGGGAACAGCCGGGACTCGAACTGGCGCCCATATGGGATGCCAGCACTGCAGGCGGTGGCTTTACTCGCTTTGCCACAACGCCGGTCCCAAGTATATATTTAATTTGTTTGAAAGATAGGGAGAATGAAAAGAGAGAGAGTATTTACTTTTCAAATACTCTCAACATTGGTGCAGTGCTCTGGCACAGTAGGTTAATCCTCCACCTGTGGCGCCAGCATCCCATATGGGCACTGGTTTGAGTCCTGGCTGCTCCTCTTCCCATCCAGTTCTCTGCTATGGCCTGGGAAAGCAGGAGAAGATGGCTCAAGTCCTTGGGCCCCTGCACCCACATAGGAGACTTGGAAGAAGCTCCTGGCTTCGGATCGGCGCAGCTTGGGCCATTGTGGCCATTTGGGGAGTGAACCAGCGGGACAGAAGACCTTTCTCTCTGTTGCTCCATCTCACTGTCTGTAACTCTACCTCTTAAATAAATAAATAAAAAATCTTAATACTCTCAACATCTTGGTGGGGGCAGGCCAAAGCCAAGACATGGGTCTCCCATGTGTGTGGGAAGGACTCAAATACTTGCGCCCTCACCTGCTGCCTCCAAGGCTATGCATTATCAGGAAGCTGGAATTTGAAGTGGAGCCTGGTCCTGAAGCCAGGCACTCTCAGGAAGGAGCAGGGTCTTAACTGCCAGGCCAAATGCCCATCCCTCCCCCAGTACTGCTTTTGTCCAGTGAGAGAGTACACAGAGAAACCAGGCTGCTGGATGACGTCACCACCAATGTAAAAATAATCAAAATGAGGGTGATGAAGGTAGTGGTGTTAGTGGCAAAAAACCTTGGTGAGAAATAAAGATGAAATTGAGGGCTGGTCGGTGATAACCACTACCACCTGAACAATGAACTAAGAAGTCTGTGGTTCCATAAGAAAATCACAGTACATTCACTAGAAGGGAACTATGCTAGGTGGGCAAAATCACAGAAACCCATCCCACTAGGGAAATACAGAGAAGTCATTTGTAAAGGACCTAATAAAGATTGCAGCCTTTTGGAACTTTTAAGCTGGTACCTTTATGAAAAACAATATTATAATATTTTGAATTAAACCATTAATATTTCTGGTATCAAATTATCTCCTCACTGTCCCTCTCTTTTAAATTTTTTGTTTTTATTTGTTATTTGGTTGAATAAGCAGAGTTACAGAGAAAGAAGGAGAGACAGACAGAGATCAATCTTCCATCTGCTGGTTCACTCCCTAAATGGCCACAATGGTTGGTTGGAGCTGGGCCAGGCTGAAGCCAGGAGCCTGGAACTCCTTCTGGGTCTCCCTCATGGGTGGCAGAGGCCCAAGTACTAGAGCCATTTTCCACTGCTTCCCCAGGTGCATTAGTAGGGAGCTCAATTAGAGGTGGAGCAGCCAGGATTCAAACTGGTGCTCCTAGGCTATGCTGGCATCCATGGGCTGTAGCTTAACCTATGGGGCCACAACTCAGCCCTAATCTCCTCACTCTCTAAATCACCCATCTGAGGTGTGGGCTGGGAGGAGGCAGTGCCATATCTCATTGTCTCACCACACTCCTCGACCTGGTCCCTCCGTGGTCCCCTGGAGGCAAGCACAAATTCCCTGAGGGCTCAGAAGGTATACGCAGCCTCAGAACATCTTAGGGAACATGGCCACCCCTGGGAGAACACTGCAGGCATTTCACAAAGTCCTTCTGGAGATTCCATTCCTGTAACAAAACTTTCTGGAAACAGGGAAGAGGGAAAGAAGAAAGAGGGACCCAGAAGGGAGAAGGGCAACAACAGAGGGGGACTCAGTACCCTTAAAACATATTAAGAGGAGGGATAGACAACGGTGTTGGTCCTTGGGTTAGGGAGGATGAACGTTCAGAATAGAAAATTAGTTTGACAGTTAATCATTTGTGACCCTGGAAAAGGAATTTTTGTAGCCTGGGGCAGAAACTAGAAGTCTTCAGGAGCACTTAAAAAAAAGAGTGGCTGAGGCGGCGCCTCACTAGGCTGATCCTCTGCCTGCGGTGCCGAAACCCAGGGTTCTAGTCCCAGTCAGGGTGCTGGATTCTGTCCTGGTTGCTCCTCTTCCAGTCCAGCTCTCTGCTGTGGCCCGGGAGTGCAGTGGAGGATGGCCCAGGTCCTTGGGCCCTGCATCCGCATGGGAGACCAGGAGGAAGCACCTGGCTCCTGTCTTCGGATCAGTGAGGTGTGCTGGCCACAGTGCACCTGCCGCAGCGGCCTTTGCGGGGTAAACCAATGGAAAAGGAAGACCTTTCTCTCTGTGTGTCTCTCTCACTGTCCACTCTGCCTGTCAATAAATAAATAAACTAACTAATTAAATAAACAAATAAAGAAAGAAAGAAAAAGAAAAGAGTGGCTGTGAGGAAGTGGAGATAATCGCAAAATGGCAAAGGAATAAATAGCTCACAGGAGTCTAAGAGTTCTCTAACCAGGGCATCACACTGGGCGCCAGGCCAGCCTCATGGGTATATGATCTGTGCAGGCACACAAGGCCCTTAGCTCAAAAGGGTCCTGGTTTGGCTAATATCCTTGAAATTTTTAAATTTTTTTAACAAAGGGTTCTGCATTTTCATTTTGCTCAATGTTTCACAAAAGAATAAGTAGATCTGCTGGGTCCTTGAGGGGACCCAAAATATTTCACTCCTCATTCATTCATTAATTTACTCAAAATACTATGAGTACTATGAAGCCAGGCATTATATGAGTCTCTGAAGATATGATTAAAAAAAAAAAAAAAAGGTCATGAGAGGCCAGCATTGCGTTGCAGCATGCAGTATGATAAGCTGCTGTGACCCCCCCCCCCAACATCTCATATATGTGTGGTACAGGTTCAAGTCCTGGCTGTTCAGCTTCCAATCCACCTCCCTAATCACCTAGGAAAGTAGCAGAAGATGAGCCAAGTACTTGGGCCCCTGCCACCTATGACCTGGCTGGAGTTCTGGGCTCCTGGCTTAGGCCAGGCCCAAATCTGGCCTTTGCAGACATTTGGGGAGTGAACCAATGGATCTAAGATCTCTCTGTCTCTTCTGTTTCAATCTGCCTTTCAAATAAATAAAAACAAAATTTAAAAAAGGTAATGAATGAGATAGATAGAATGACAGAATCTTTACTTCAACATAACTTTTAAAAAAAATATTTATTTGGGGCCAGCGCTGTGGCTCAGTTAATCTTCTGCCTGCGGCGCCAGCATCTCATATGGGCACCGGATTCTGTCCCGGTTGCTCCTCCTCCAGTCCAGCTCTCTGCTGTGGCCCGGGAGGGCAGTGGAGGATGGCCCAGGTACTTGGGCCCCTGCACCCGCATGGGAGACCAGGAGGAAGCACCTGGCTCCTGGCTTCAGATCGGTGTAGTTCCAGATGTAGTGGCCATTTTGGGGGTGAACCAATGGAAGGAAAACCTTTCTCTCTGTCTCTCTCTGTAACTCTACTTGTCAAGTAAATAAATAAACTCTCTTTTAAAAAATATTTACTTAAAAGGCAGAGTGACAGAGTAGGAGAGAAAGATTTTCCATCCACTGGTTCACTCCCCAGATGACCACAAAAGCCAGGTCTGAGCCAGGTGAAAGTCATGAGCCAGGAACTCTATCTGGGTTCCCCAAATGGTCACAATGTGCCTGAGAAAGCAGTAGAAGATGGCTCAAGTGCTTGGGCTCCTGCACCCATGTTGGAGACCCAGAGAAAGCTCTGGGCTCCTGGCTTCAGCCTGGCACAGCCCCAGCTGACGCAGCCATTTGGGGAGTGAACCGGGAGATGGAACTTCTCTTTCTCATCTCTGTCTCTCCCTCTTTGTAACTCTGCCTTTCAAATAAATCTTATAAAAATAAATAAACAAGAAAATAAGATTGAGAACATAAAGGTGGTAAGCACCGTACAAGGAACATAATGAGCATTTGGTATCAGCAACTATTACGAATTTCCAACAACCAGCATTGCCTAGAACATAGTCAAGTGTTCAATAAATGACTTTACTAAATGTGGGAGGGAGGAGAACTTCAGATTAATCTGATTAGATATAGTTTTGTAGAAAGAAAACAAATAATATTTGGTTCATATATACTATGCATTGATTAGGCCAAGAAGAAAATGCAGAGGTTTACACATTAAGTTGTTGACTATGGCCAAATCTGTATATACATTGTGTATCCCTGATCCAAAATGCTCCAGAATCTTAAGCTTTTTGAATGATGACACAAGTAGAAAATTCTACATGACTTTATGTGACAAGTCTCATGCAAAACATAGGCTCACTGGAAACACTGTAACTTCAGGTTATGTATATATGAAACATAAATGAATTTTGGTTTTGGACTTGGGTCTTATCCCTAAGAGATCATATTATGTATATGCAAATATTCTTAGATCTGAAAAAAATCTGAAATCCATGAGAGACCAGCATTGTGGCTCAGCTGGGTAAACTGATGGCTACATCCCATATTGGAGTTCTGGTTTGAGTCCTTGTTGATCCACTTCTAACCCAGGAAAATGGTACTGTGCCTGCGAAGCAGCAGATGATGGGTCAGGTACTGGAGTCCCTGTCATCCACATGGGAGACCTGGATGGAATTTCTGGCTGTTTCTATCCCTTTGCAGCTAGTACTTTTTAATGATGTCCAGGCTAGCTATTGACAGGTATGCATGTTCTGAAAGCTAGAGTTTCAATGTTAAAATTTTGATATAAAAATATACTTTGAGATTTAAAATCCATTTGCATTATCACATGAAACCACATTTGTCAATAAAAGAAAAGGAAGAGTTGTTAGATTCTTTAAATATAATTACAATTGTAAATTTTGAATGGCTGTATAAAAAGGTTTTAAATATTTTATCACCCACTTATGTGATCAGAGTCTATCACTGAGAATGACTATTCATAATATGAGGAATTCATCATTAAAAAGTCTGGATTAGAAACTGTACTGTGGCGTAGCAGGTAAAGCCTCCACCTGTGGTGCTGGCATCCCAAATGGGTACCCATGTGAGACCCGGCTGCTCCACTTCCAATCCAGCTCTCTGCTGTGGCTGGGAAAGCAGTAGAAGATGGCTCAAGTCCTTGGGCCCCTGAACCCATGTGGGAGACCTGGAAGAGGCTCCTGGCCCAGCTCTGGTCATTGTGGCCATTTGGGGAGTGGACCAGTGGATGGAAGACCTTTCTCTCTCCTTCTCTTCCTCTGTCTCTCTGTAACTCTGCCTTTCAAATAAATAAATCTTAAAAAAAAATAAAGAAACTGCATAAAACCATTTTAACTATAACATTTAATACCCAAATATATTCACAGGAATCAGGTCTAGTTGATCAAATAAAAACATAATACGCTGGGGCCAGCGCTGTGGCGCAGCAGGTTAAAGCCCTGGCCTGAAACACCAGCATCCTATATGGGCACCGGTTCGAGACCCAGCTGCTCCACTTCTGATCTAGCTCTCTGCTATGGCCTGGGAAAGCAGTAGAAGATGGCCTAAGTCCTTGGGCCCCTGTAGCTGTGTGGGAGACCCAGAAGAAGTTCTTGGCTCCTGGCTTTGGATGGGTGCAGCTCCGGCCGTTGCGGCCAACTGGGAGTGAACCATCCGAAGGAAGACCTCTTTCTCCCTACCTCTCCTCCCTGTCTAACTCTGACTTTCAAATAAATAAAATAAATCTTAAAAAAAAAAAAAAGGAATGCTTTTATTTGAAACTTTTACACAAATTCAAGATTTAATATCTTTCCTAATACTCTGCATTTTTAAATCAAAACTACATACTTAAAAAATTTTTTTATATATATATTTATTTTGACAGATAGAGTTAGACCGTGGGAGAGAGAGACAGAGAGAAAGGGCTTCCTTCTGTTGGTTCACCCTCCAAACGGCCGCTACGGCTGGAGCTACGCTGATCTGAAGCCAGGAGCCAGGTGCTTCCTCCTGATCTCCCATGAGGGTGCAGGGGCTCAAGCACTTGGGCCATCCTCCACTGCCTTCCCGGGCCACAGCAGAGAGCTCGACTGGAAGAGGAGCAACCGGGACTAGAACCTGGCACCCATATGGGATGCTGGCGCTGCAGCCACAAGTGAGCAAGTGAGCCACAGCGCCAGCCTCATAAAAACTACACACTTTAAATAAAACATTGTTTTAGCCATCATTGGATATCATCAACAAATATTTTGTGGTTTACTCCAGTGTGCCACATATTAGCTGTCTCTCAGTCATGAAGTGAAAGCACTTGAGATACCCTAATATAGATCACAAAGTCTGTGTGACACCCATCCCACCCTAGGACTCTTACTCCCTTCTCAGCCAGCGCACTCTTTTCTCTCATTTCAGTGAGTCAATGGGGCAGATGTTGGGTATGCCCAGCAGTTAAGTTACCTGCATCCCATATCAGAGCTTCTAATTTGAGTATCAGCCCCTCAGCTTCTGATCCAGCTCCTTGCTAATGCACTCCCTGGGAGGAAGCAGGCTTAGGTCCTTGCATACCACTTGGGAGACCTGGATGGAGTTCAGGGATCCTGGGTTCAGGCTGGCCCAACCCTGGCTGCTGTGGGCATTTGGGGAGATCTCCCTTTGTCTCTCTGCCTAGAAAATGAAAATAAATAAATAAATACAAATTTAGAGAGGGTGAGCATGCGGAAGAGAGGGCTCTACACGCTGACAACATCCGAAGTTCAAGCCTTTGCTCTACCAGGCAACATCAAAGCTGTTGAGGGTAAACTTAGACAAGAACATACACAACAGCTAATGTCTAAAAGTCATGTATATTCAGAATAAATAACAAATCTGAATTAATCTTGGTGTTTTTTTTTTTACATACTCAGAATTGAAGGTATCAGGACTATCTCATGGTAATCCGACTAAAAAATTCTGGGTATACACAAATTCTTGGTATGCACTAAGGCTATAAATTTTTCTGGCTATCAAGAGCAGTTCATAAATAGACTAAGCAAGTTTGCTTGTGATAATGGCATCACAGCAACGGAGTGGCTAGTCTGGAAGGTTATTTCATCCAAGTTACATTATGGTCTAGGGACCGGTGTTTGTCCCCTGGGTGCACGTTTTCCAAATATGCCAGTCCTCTTTGTGCAATACTAGGTAATTATCATCGACAAATTGTTACTCTTTTGCATTCTCCTTTTGTAAATGCCAAGCGTCATCACTTCCCACCTGTTTAATCAGCTTTTCTTCAATTTAGGATATAAATTATTAGATTTCTAAGTTCCCAAGTGAGAGCCAGAGCGATTCTAAACAAGCTGGTCACAAAGGCTACTAAGTTAAAATACAAGGAATCCCCTACCTGGGAAAAAAGCCTTGTTAATTGTAGTCATCTTTGTATCAGCTAACTTTGCCTCAATATGGATTCTCATAGCATTAATTTATAGCTGCTACAGGGGTTGGAAAATCATCTAACCCCATGCCCACGTTCATCTGAAAAAGTAAGACTAAAGCTCAGTAAACCATTTAAAAATACTTGGCTAGGTCATCCTGCTCATTATACTTTACCATTAGAAACAGGTGATCATGTTAAAGTAAAAATTCCTCAGGAATATGCGGCCTACGTGGCGACTGTGCTTTTTTGGAAGTCTCAGCTCCTTAAATTCTGTTCCCTAGAGCAAGGCTTCAGCTCTGTCTACACCAGCTGGGAGAGCACTAGAAAACAACCCCGACATGTTTCTTGAGACCACTGAAGAGCTGACCTCACCAGTCCTGCCTGAGGGCGTTAAGGGCGCACGTTCAGTATTTCAGCTGCGTCTTGAGGCCTGTCCAGAGTGCCTACGATTCATACATGTCTGTGTCGCAGGGCTGTTCAGTACAGCTCTAGGAAATGGCTGTCGCAGGCACAAACATTGCTCCCTGGCATTCGGAAACCGGAGACCCGACAGGCCTTTCCTGCAACTGTAAATTACGATAGAAAGTGTGCTTTTATTTCACGCTGGGCAATGGAATGAATTCGGAAATGGAGACCGAGACCGAGAGGCATGCGTGGGGGAGGGGGAGAGAGGCCCGAGAAGAAAGGGAAAGGCCTTTCTCTTCAGCGAGCGCGGTCACGAGGCGTTCTCCCGTCGTGGGCGCTTGCCATTGGCCTAGCCCGCGCTGACGTCACGACAGCCGCTTGGGCGCGAACGGCGGCAAGGGCGGTGCTGCATTGGAGGTTGGCAAAGCGCGCGCGCTCCCGCGCCTCCGTTCTCCGGCGGCCAATCCGCTTGCTGGGTCCCTCTTCGCGCCCGCTTGGCCACGCCCCTCTTTTTCAGCTCGCCCCGCCTCCCGCCAAACCGGCGGCGCGCGGATAGCGCATCACGTGACGGCTGGCCCCGCCTCTTCCTCTCGGTCCCATATTGAACTCGAGTTGGAAGAGGCGAGTCCGGTCTCAAAATGGAGGTAAAACCGCCGCCCGGTCGCCCCCAGCCCGACTCCGGCCGTCGCCGCCGCCGCCGGGGGGAGGAGGTATTAGGGGGAGAGTGGGGGGTTGACGGGTAGTGGCCGGCGTGGGGGACCTGGCTCGGTGGGAGCGGGGAGGCCGGGTAGACCAGGGCGGCCGTCCCGCGCTCTGCGTTGAGACGAGCGGTGGGGGGGGGAGGGGAAGGCAGCGGGCGCCAGAGGCCGTTTCAGGGCCCTTCGCCCTCTTCGCTTTCGGCCGCACAGGGAGACCCCTTAGGAGTGGCGGCGGGGCTGGGGGAGGCTTTTGGGAAGGGAACCGGCCCGCTGGATGCGCGGCCTCCGGAGCGAGGCCGAGGGCGGCATGGCGGGCTTCGGCGGGAGCGGTTGGGAGGAGGCGGTGGGGGGAGGGGTGGGGACGAGCAGGCACATCCGGGCAAGTGAGCAGGCGGGCGTCGGCCACATTGACATTGATCCGCTGCCGCGTTACGAAATGGCGCATTGGCCCGCAATGGCCGCCGCCTCGCTGGGCCGCCGCGGAAGAGAGCGCGGGATTGGAGGGAAGCGGGAGGCGGCGGCCGGGCCGAAAATGGCGCAAACCGCCTCGCCGCTCGGGGCGTCGTGCTGCTTTTGAGGCCGGGCCGTGTGGTTCCTGCGCCAGCACCGAGCTGCTCGCTGAACAGTCGGCCCTTCTCCGGCCCGTTCTTCCTAACACCCATTTGAAATAACGAGATTTTTTTCAAAAGTTTGCCGATTAAAAACCTAGCCTAGCCCATTTTTGTTGTAGTACTCTGAGTTAACAATTATCGGGTCGTCGAGTGGGCGAAATACTTTGTTTTAAGGATTTCGGTGTAAATGCTAAGTAGGAACTTAAATCTCGATCTCTGTGTTTTCCCATTTTTGGAGTTGGCTTTCCTGGCGTTTTGTTTGAGCACTACAACCATTTTGAGATTTTTGTGTGTTTATGATAATTTTATGTGGAGTCTAATTTTTCTTCGATTTGGCGCACAATTAATCAGCCTTGAAGATGAATTAATGCTTTAGGCTGTTAATATTTTTCCTAGTCTATCGTACGTTACTGTTAACATTTCTCTTTAGCGGGCGCAGGAAGTCATTAGAAATTAAAGTACGCCTTTTTTGAGATGAATGGAATGTTAATGCATTAATTGGCAGTTGATACAATTTATTAAAGATACCTATGAAATTATAGGGTAATTTCAGGGCCATCGTAAGCTTTTATTTTTTAATTTCAGTTTCTGTTTTAACTGTGCTCTATTCGTCTAGCATGAGCATATACTTTACCTAATGTAACTTAGTTCAAATTGGCCAGGTTTTTGTGGTTCTAAAATCGGAGCTGGCGCTCCACATGGCAGTTCCTGGGTTCGATTTCCCTCTCCAGGCTTTAGTTTTGGACTGAAGTGGAGCCTAGGAAGCAGCCAGGATGGCTCAGTTGGGTTGCACCGCACACGTGGAAGGCATGGATAGTTGCTGGGAGACTTCCGGCTTTGGCTAGATCAGTTCCATTTCAGACTTGCAGGCATTGGGGAGCTATAACATGTGTGCCCTCTAGCACTTGCAGTTTGTTTTTCAAATAAAATGAATGTGTTGTATTTGGCATTGTTTACCATATTAAGTGCAGATAGGTAATTTTTGTAGCATACATCAGTTTGATTATAGTTATCTAATATTGGTCGACTTTGGGGGTCATGCGGGTTTATTCTACGAGTGTTTGTTGACTTAATGGACGCCGATGAATTTCTGTAAATTTGCCACTCAATACCTTACAGTTGTGTTTCTGTTTTGTAATTTAAAATTAAATGCTTATTGCAGTGGAGATGAAGTGTAAATGGCACTTGTGAAAACATTGTTTTTGCAACATTATTAGAAAAATGACTTCTCAATAGTAACTTCTAAAAGCCTCAGGCACAAATTTGTAACTTAAAATTTTTCTGGTATACTGTTTTGGGGGAGGGGGAAGTTATTTGAAACCCTACTTGTGATTTCCTTGGCAACCTTTTACTCCCTGAAACAGTTGAAATCCATTTTCTCCTTAAAAACTAGACAAATTGCTAGTGTGACGGGAGTTTTGATTCTTAGTTTAAGCTTTATCATTGGCCGTTTATTACTTGAAATAATTAAAACTGTTTTTTCTTCTCAGGGCCATGATCCAAAGGAACCAGAGCAGTTGAGGAAACTGTTTATTGGTGGTCTGAGCTTTGAAACTACGGATGATAGTTTGAGAGAACATTTTGAGAAATGGGGCACACTCACAGATTGTGTGGTAAGTTACTAAGGGAACAAGATTGGAGGGGGTAGAGAGAGGACTTGTGGAGATGGACTTCAGGGCCTTAAAATTTTTATTTTGTAGGTAATGAGAGACCCCCAAACGAAACGTTCCAGGGGCTTTGGTTTTGTGACTTACTCTTGTGTTGAAGAAGTGGATGCAGCAATGTGTGCTCGACCACACAAGGTTGATGGGCGTGTTGTGGAACCAAAGAGAGCTGTTTCTAGAGAGGTATCTTAATGCCGTATTGTGTAATGCATGAAATTGTAGTGTGTTTTTCTTTTTTGGCTTAACATAATTTGTTTGTAGGATTCGGTAAAGCCTGGTGCCCATCTGACAGTGAAGAAGATTTTTGTTGGTGGTATTAAAGAAGATACAGAGGAATATAATTTGAGAGACTACTTTGAGAAGTATGGCAAGATTGAAACCATAGAAGTTATGGAAGACAGGCAGAGTGGGAAAAAAAGAGGATTTGCTTTTGTAACTTTCGACGATCATGATACAGTTGATAAAATCGTTGGTAAGTAGCAATTTATCAGGACTTGAATGAAGAAGCAGAAGTGATTCTCTGTTTTGTTTTGAATGAAATATATTAAATTGCTTGTAATTTTGTGTTCAGTAGCATATAAAGTGTAACATTCACTTTCATAAAGTGTCTACACCTGTGTAACCAGCATCTGGATCAAGGAAAAGAACATTTACATCCCAGAACACTTCCTTCATTCACACTGCAAAGTTACTGCCTTCTTGATAATGTTTTATTGTGTTAAGTAATGACAAAGGATATCGTTATATATGCTTTTGTGAACATAAAATAACATTTTTTTGTTTTGATTAAAAAAAATTCAGTTCAGAAATACCACACTATTAATGGGCATAGTTGTGAAGTGAAAAAGGCCCTTTCTAAACAAGAGATGCAGTCTGCTGCTGGATCACCAAGAGGTGAGTAGAACCAAAAATAGATAAACAATAGATATGAGTGAGTGGTATTTGTAACATTTAAAAAATTTTTCCTTGCCTCTGTTAAAAGGCCGTGGAGGGGGATCTGGCAACTTTATGGGTCGTGGAGGAAACTTTGGAGGTGGTGGAGGTAATTTTGGCCGCGGTGGAAACTTTGGTGGAAGAGGTAGGATATTGTTTTCATTTTTGAGTAGAAGTGTGCCTAGAATTTAATGTTAAATTGAATGTATAATTTTAATTCCTACCTTTTCTCCAGGAGGCTATGGTGGTGGAGGTGGTGGCAGCAGAGGAAGTTATGGAGGAGGTGATGGTGGTTACAATGGTTTTGGAGGTGATGGTAAGTTTCTTAATTGATAGTTTAACTATTTTATACTGTGAAATTGTGAAGTATTTGAATCCTTGCAGTTTCAGTTGAAACTTGAGGATCTTGATAAGAGTATACTAAACTATTCCCATAGCATAAGCCTTTTTCCTCCCTAGAGCCTATAAAATAGCACTCATTTGTAGCCAACCAAATTGTGCTAGCAGTTGTGCTAAGGGTCTGAGATTATATTATTGTATTTTCTTCTGTAAAACAAAAAAATTGTGGTTTTTCTACTTTTTTATGGTTAATTCATTATAATCTTTTTTCTTTTTTTATTTTTTTCATTATAATTCTTGGAAGTCCAGGTTCTTGCTGTTCTTTTGATTGTATCTTACCAGGCTTTGCAGTGTTAGATAACTTGTTTGCATATTTGCCAGTGACTTAAATGTACCATGAAAATAGAAATCAGCAACTTGATCATTGATGTTTCTGTTGGCCTAAAATTTTTTGTAGGTGGCAACTATGGTGGTGGTCCTGGTTATAGCAGCAGAGGAGGCTATGGTGGTGGACCAGGATATGGAAACCAAGGTGGTGGATATGGTGGAGGAGGAGGATATGATGGTTACAATGAAGGAGGAAATTTTGGAGGTAGTCAGCTTTTACTTGTTTAAATGTTTAGTATTTTTTGTAGTTGCACTGATCACATTCTTGTTCTGTAATTGAAAATGTTATATTAGTGGCTAATTAAATTGAATTTCTTTGTAACTTTATTGGGTCTTCAGGAAACAGTGAAATATAACGAAGTTTATTTTCTGTATGAACAATTACTAGTATTACTAGTGTGTAGTACCTGTTTTGCACTTAAATAAAGTAGTTTTTGTGAATTTTTAATTCTTAAGTACTTTTAAACTGGACAAATTAAAACTAAATTGAGTACTCAAGAGTTGTTGAAATTAATAGGGTACTACCTGGAATCTAGGTTAACAGAAATAGTTCGTCAATGCACAGATGTACTTTATTAAATGATGAGGCTTTTCTTAATGGTTTAAAACAATGCTTCAGAATCGGTACATTGAACACTAAAAATAGTTATGAGGAGTGTGTGTGTGTGTAAGAGTACTTTAAGTACATAGCATCTCATAAAAAATACAGGGTTCCTCTAATATCCTGGCCTCTATACCTATAAGGATGGATTTTGGGTCTGATGGGGGCTTTGAATTTGGAGTAGAGGGAGTTGGGTACTTGTATAAAATCTGTTTTTAAAGAGCTGCCTTTATGTGTGGTAAAGCATGATGCCACTATGATTTTCAAAAGGTAATTATGTGTGTTAAAATGCAGAAATAATTACTATGTGTATAAACCACAAATAAAACCTTTGTGATTTCAGGTAACTATGGTGGTGGTGGAAACTACAATGATTTTGGTAATTATAGTGGACAACAGCAATCAAATTACGGACCCATGAAAGGGGGCAGTTTTGGTGGAAGAAGCTCGGGCAGTCCCTATGGTGGTAAGTAATTTTTTTTTTTCGTGGAAATTGTTTAGATACTTTTTAATTAAAAAAAAATCATGTATATTCAATTGTACATGGTTATTTCCAGGTGGTTATGGATCTGGTGGTGGAAGTGGTGGATATGGTAGCAGAAGGTTCTAAAAAAAAAAAAACAGAAAAGGGTAGGTATCTTTTAATTTAATTTTTTTAATGATGATGATAATATGTGGAAATGTTCACTGAGTGTAATAATTTTTTTATCCTGTATTATTCAACAGGCTACAGTTCTTAGCAGGAGAGAGAGCGAGGAGTTGTCAGGAAAGCTGCAGGTTACTTTGAGACAGTCGTCCCAAATGCATTAGAGGAACTGTAAAAATCTGCCACAGAAGGAACGATGATCCATAGTCAGAAAAGTTACTGCAGCTTAAACAGGAAACCCTTCTTGTTCAGGACTGTCATAGCCACAGTTTGCAAAAAGTGCAGCTATTGATTAATGCAATGTAGTGTCAATTAGATGTACATTCCTGAGGTCTTTTATCTGTTGTAGCTTTGTCTTTTCTTTTTCTTTTCATTACATCAGGTATATTGCCCTGTAAATTGTGGTAGTGGTACCAGGAATAAAAAATTAAGGAATTTTTAACTTTTCAATATTTGTGTAGTTCAGTTTTTCTACATTTTAGTACAGAAACTTTAACACAATGCAGTTTCGAAGGTGTTTCCTTGTGAGTTAACAAGTAAAGAAGATCATTGTTAATTACTATTTTGTATGAATTTTGCTAAAGTTAACTGTAAAGAAACACCTACTGACTTGCGGGTTAAGGGGAATCTATTCTCCCCATTTCCAAACCATGATATGAATGGGCACTGACATGTGGAGAGAATAGATATTTGTATGTTTGCAATGTCTGTTTTAGATAAATAGGATTGGGTATTTAAATTAGCATATTTGTGAATTTAATAGCGTTAAGATTACCTTCAAATGAAAAAATCTCAAAATTCCTATTTGGTTTTGTGCATTTTCTTTCAAATTGTAATCTTATGATTTTAGTGTGTTAGATTTGCTGAGTCCTAGCTGTGTTTAGAACATCTCCATTCTACATTTACCTTGGTCACATTTGAACTGCTGCCATAGTTTTTGGGTATAAAAGAATGTCTACCGCCCTCTTCAAATTCTGGGAAGGGAGGATAGTGGGTGTTTTCCCACTCCTACCTTAAAAACCATTCTTAAACACTTCAAAATATAGGACCACTAAGCTTGCTATATCTGAGCATATTAGTTGGGTACCTTTATTTTTAAAGCACAAGAGGCCCATAAATCTTATTATTTTCCATGGTTTACTTTTTTTGTTGGTTACAAGCTCTCAGCAAGAGAATAAAATTCATGTATTATTGAACCTTTAACTGGCTGGCATGCTTTCCTGTCTGTACCCTATACATTTTGCTGGGTGAAACCAAGCAAAATACAGTCTAGGTATACTTGTCCAAAATAACCTACTGCAGCAGAAATGTAGCATAGTTGCTTAGTACAAGCTTCTCTTCTTGGAGCCCTGAATTGAAATTTGAGTAGTGGGAATTCCCAAAGAAGACACTGTTTCATCTTGTGTACCCTTTCACCTAAATAATGTTGGTGTTGGTTCTGTGTTTGGAAAACTGGTTGAGAAGAGTTTTAGATAATACGATCATATATATAAAAACAAATGTCTACTGTTTTGCGCCAGCTAGTGCTTACACTTTTCACTCAAGCCCTAAGAATGTGCCCTGCTGTTACTTTCTTTGGCAGTTGAACGTTGAATTTGAGATGATTATTTTTTTTTGTTTTAAGAAGTACTAAGCAAAAAAAAGCAATAAAAAGGGGAATGGGGCGTGCTAGTGTTTGAATATGCTCTCTTGTTGCTCTAATTTTGTGCCTCTGTGCATTAATATCTGGATGCATGCAATGCCAGCATGGGAATCGGTCTCCACAGATAATGCAGTTTTCCAGAAACACTCACAAACCAATAAATGTAACACACAACATTCCATTTGTTAATGGGCATATGTGAATAAGCAGTGGAGAAAAAGGCTAATATTAGAAAATGGTTTAAGTCTTTCAAACTTCAAGTGTGGTTATATAAATGGACACTGTCAATGTTTATAAACTTGGGTACCTGGTCAAAATGCTTGGGAAACATTTTATTAAAATCGAGCTAAATTGTCTCAAGTTCTTTTATTCATACAATAAAGGTTGAAAATGGGGGAGATGGACATTTCCTGTTTTTATGTTTGTAAAACTGTTTGACACAACCTTGACAGTATCCTTTAATGGCATATGAGGTTAATTGTACTATTAACCAACTTTCTGTGTTCTGGAACTAGTTTGAGTGAAAATTTTTTCAGTAAGTTGATGTTTGCAACCTATAAGCAGGTGAAGTCTGTGTATGTGACCTGTTTATAAGTTGTATTAGCTTAGCTCTTGCGAACAGTGTGGAAAAGTAAGCCATGAGGAGAGCGATTTAACCAGCTTTAAAGGACCTAAGATGTACTATTTAAGCACAGTGTGGATCAAAGGAAACTCCCTAAGACAGGACTTCAGCAGCCTTTTGAGTATGGACAAGTCAGCATAAATAAAGAATGACAAGGCAGCAGCAAGAGCTTCAACTACAGAGAAGTGGAGGCATAAGATACTATGATGATAGTGAGCAACTTTCCAAAAGCTAGTTAAATCTGCTTATTACAACTGAAATATCGAAGAAAGTCTAGCAGGAAGGAGCTCTTCGCCTTTTGGAACATCAATGAGAGATAGTTGCCACAGTTGCTAGGTCTAGCACTTAGACCTGCAAGGAAGGGCAATAAGCATTAGGTAAGGCTTGAATTTGATTTTTTTTTCACTAATTAAAGAGTAATTTTTTGTAAAGCAAGGTAAGAGTAATCTTTCTGATTTACAGGTTGAATGAGAACCCTACTTGCCTAAATGAGGAATGTCTTTCCTACCATCTTAAATACGAAGGTTTCTGGCTGGGTAAGGTTGGTAGCTCACAGTAAACCTGACACCATTTATTTCCCTACAAATTTATATTAGAAACTTAAACTTTGCCCCCCCATTTAGTAGGTCCGTTGGCAAAATTTTCTGTTAAATTATCTTGGTACCATGTCCAGTATATTTTAAACATTAGATATTTTAAAATTCCCCTGCAATAGCCAGAAGTATTCACCTTAGGTTAGATGTGGCCCTTTTTCATATATACAATTCTTAGTATCTGTAGCATGAAGTCAATTTTTAGAGAAAGAATAAGCTCAACTTTAAATGAAAGTAGTTTATGTAATAAGCATGACTTACATAGAGACACATAAAACTAATCTTCATGCCAGGAACAGCTCTTTCAAATGAATCTTCAAAACTCAGATGATACAGATATAAAAATAGGCTCCGGTTAAGTGGCTCACACTCATCCATGAGTACTCATAAAATTCAGGGAATTTTTGGTTCTCATTTTGGTTATCTTGTAACTAGAAGTAGTGGAGGTCTGATTACACTGATGTTCCTTTTTTCAAAAGATCTTTTCCCAAAGAATAATTACTCGTTACTCTTCAGTTGCTGATCCTAAAGGGCTATTTTTACTGCCCTAAAAGTTTAATAGTGGCATTTTTTTTATTTACAAGTAACTTTTCGGGGATACACTCAGTAGGAATTAGTCTGCAACTTAAATACGTTTTCTATGTGAGTAGTCTTTGCCAGTCTGTTCCCAAAAGTGGATGACTCTGTGTAAATCAGGACTCAGTTTCGACACATTACTGGAATGAAGTGTTAAATGAGGTAACAGTCCTTTCATGATGAATTTTTCACAACATGGTTTTACTGCATCAAATTTCTGAAGATAACAAAACTTATCTTTTTAAAGGCATTGCTCTTCCCAGTCCATTGCATTTATGAAATAAAATTATTTTATTAAAACATGTTCCATTGTCATTTCTGATAAGTACCATGTTCTCAAGTTGTAGTACCAAAAAAAGTGGGAAATGAAATTTCTAGGTTACTGATTCTAGTGCATTTCTTAAAAAGCTGACTTTATGCTCATATCCTATAAGACTATTTGTATGGTAAAATAAAGTCCATTTGTTAAATCTCCATAATTGAATTCGGTTTGGTTTTTAAGAGTTCCATTGTGTTGCAATTTGAAACATTTCTGATGACAGTATTGAGAGTTCTGGTAATTGATTTCACAAAGCAGTGAACAAGCATGCAAATGTGTTGGTAATACAAGAGTTATTAAGCCTACCTAATAATTGAAATTACTTCTAAAACTTTGGTTATGTTCTGATTTTTAAGATTTTCAGGTGGTCTGTAATGGATCAAATGTTTCATTTGTAGTATAACGAAATGTTTACAGAAAGAACTTTTTCATTAAAATATTTTTAGAAATGTGTGTGTGGTTTTGTTGCTTCAGTGTTGATACATGTGTGGATGTGAGTCTTTACATGGGTTATCTTAAAAATGCAGAGTCCGTTAAGTGGGAAATCAGCCATGGGAAAAGTTAAGCAAGAAGCTAGCATCACAGTATATTGCTTTTCAAGGATGTAAGTCTTGGGTGGAGTACATGAGCTACCTAGTGATACAAGGTTCTGAACTTCACAGAAAAGTCAAGGCATTTAGGCCAGTAGGTTAGTAAGAAGGAACACGTATAACTGCTAAAATGAAAAGGGATTGCACATATTGGAAGTATGGTTAGACTTGGGAGTTGATTGTTTTCATGGTGAGGGTGAGTTGGGAGAAGCTGCCTTCATAAAATCCACCTGAAAAGGTTTGGTGATAGTTCCTGACTTGCAGTGTGTATGTATTTGGATTTCAAGCCACAAGAGTGAATTTTCCCAATTAAGTGTAGTGCTTGGTAAGTTGAAGCTAGGTGAAGGTTTTGGCTAGTTTACCAATAAAGTTACAACATTTTGCTGTCACTAGTTTTATAGATGCACTGCACTTACATTCAGGTGATCATTAGGAATTGTATTTTATCAGTTTGATTTTTGAGCCCTGGAAACATTTCTTATGCTCTTAATTTTGAAATTATTAAAAGGCTGAACATTTAGGAAGCATTGCATCTCCCATGTAGCAGAGATGAGTGCTTTCATTTGCAAAGATGGGATCCTGTTAACATGGGTTGGTTAACTATAGATTATACAATGTTAACGGGGAAAGCAGTAGGTAATGCCATTTACCGCATTTTCAAGTATGGTAATATTAGGTAACAATAGAGATCATGGAGTGGAAGGGCACAGCGGGTTAAGCACTGTGGTTCCTGCGTTGTGTCAAAGCACTAGTTCAAGTCCTTGCTACTCCACTTCCATTCCAGCTCCCTGCTAATGTGTCCTTGCCAGCCACATGAGACCTGGATGGAGATCCTCCTGGCTGCTGCCTTTCGCTTGCCCATGTTGCAGCCCCAGCTGTTGGAATCTTCTAGGCAGTGAAAAGATGTGTATTTCCCTTCCTGTCACCCTTTCAACTATGTCACAGCCCTGGAAGCTAGGAAGTAGGAAATTGCCCATACTGATTGATAGTAAATGATGTTATGCACGAGGGTGTTGATCTTTAATAGTGTTTTAGTACATTCACAGTGCAAAACCATTATGTTTAATAAAGGGCCAGTAATGAGTGAAATACATGTACATTTATGTCACAGTACAGGTAGTTTTGTATTCCATGTTACGTATACGTCCCTTAACATCAAAAGATTTCTAGTAAGTTGGGTATGAGGATCTAGGAAAATGTAAGGTTTCTTTTTTTTTTTTTAACTTTTATTTAATGAATATAAATTTCCAAAGTATGATTTATGGGTTACAATGGCTTCCCCCACATACCGTCCCTCCCACCCACAACCCTCCCCTTTCCCACTCCCTCTCCCCTTCCATTCACATCAAGATTCATTTTCGATTATCTTAATATACAGAAGATCAGCTTAGTATACATTAAGTAAGGATTTCAACAGTTTGCTCCCACACAGAAACATAAAGTGAAAAATAATAGATGATTTTTTTAAAATGATGATGAAATCAGATCAGACCTATTATATTTAATCCCAGTGAGAGTCAAGTTGGGAGTTGATAATTTCCTTTTTTTTTTTTTTTTTTTTTTTACAGAGGATCAGTTTAGTATACATTAAGTAAAGATTTCAACAGTTTGCACCCACATAGAAACATCAAGTGAAATATATTGTTTGAGTACTTGTTATAGCATTAAATCTCAATACACAGCATATTAAGGACAGAGATCCTACATGAGGAGTAAGTGCACAGTGACTCCTGTTGTTGACTTTACCAATTGACACTCCTGTCTATGGCATCATTAGTCTCCCTATGCTCCAGTCATGAGTTTCCAAGGCTATGGAAGCCCTCTGAGTTCTCCGACTCTTATCTTGTTTAGACAAGGTCATAGTCAAAGTGGAGGTTCTCTCCTCCCTTCAGAGAAAGGTACCTCCTTCTTTGAAGACCTGTTCTTTCCACTGGGATCTCACTCGCAGAGATCTTTTGCCAGAGTGTCTTGGCTTTCCATGCCTGAAATACTCTCATGGGCTTTTCAGCCAGATCCGAATGCCTTTAGGGCTGATTCTGAGGCCGGAGTGCTATTTAGGACATCTGCCATTCTATGAGTCTGCTGAGTATCTCACTTCCCATGTTGGATCACTCTCCCCTTTATTTATTCCATTGGTTAGTGTTAGCAGGTACTAGACTTGTTTATGTGCTCCCTTTGACTCTTAGTCCTTTCATTATGATCAATTGTGAACTGAAATTGATCACTTGGACTAGTGAGATGGCATTGGTACATGCCACCTTGATGGGATTGAATTGGAATCCCCTGGTATGTTTCTAACTCTACCATTTGGGGCAAGTCAGCTTGAGCATGTCCCAAATTATGCATCTCTTCCCTCTCTTATTCCCACTCTTATGTTTAACAGGGATCACATTTCAGTTAATTTTTAACACTTAAGAATAACTGTGTATTAATTACAGAATTAAACCAGTCATAGTAAGTAAATTTAAGGTTTCTAATTCTTAGGTTTTGCCTTAGTTTTGTGAGGTTGGACAAGTTCCTTGGTAATTCCCAAGATCCATGCTCCCCATTGGCAGTTGAAATGTCAGCAGTTCCTTCTAAAATGTTTTTATATGCATAAACAGTATATTGGGAAATTTGTCAGAATTCTGTCACAGTAATGCATGCTTTAACATTTGGGTCTCACTTTAAAGCTGTGACAAATATTTTCAGGTATGCAACCATCTGGATAAAATTGTGATGTTAAATTAATGTCACAAGCACTGAATATTAGTTGGTTGCCTGAAATACTGGAGGAGAGTGCTGAGTTTCATTAAATAGTAGCAAAAATAATTTTCCTCATCAAAATTCTTAACCAATTAAGAACTGTTTTTACCTAATTTTATGTAAAATAGAGCCTATACGTATCGTCAGTGAGTCTGCAGGTTAAATGTGATAATGAACTTGGAAGTTTAACCTAGTGCCAGCGTCATGGTATCTATATAGTCTTTGTGGTTGTAGTGATGTTTATTGTCTTAGGAGTATCCTGAAGCATATGTCAAATTAATAGATGGGAGAAATATGCCAAGATTAGAGGGTTTGTCTCAGAATTATGCTTTTCTCCCCAGTTCTCAAGTATTAACATCCAATGGAAATTGAAGCTTGTGATAAAGATCCTTGAAATGGGAATAATTTTGTATATGCTTTGTGGACTAATCACAGAAATGTGGGTATGATAAGTACATCTGAGCTGCTTCCTTCCCCTCAAAAACAGGCTTGAGAAAATGGGTTTTAATGCAAGCACTGTCTTGCAGTTAAAAGATTTCTAGTATAGGGGCCTGTGTTGTGCTGTGAGGAATCCCTGGTTCTGATCCTGGCTGCTCCCTCTTCCAGTCTAGGTCCTTGCTGATGCACCTGGGAGAGCAGCAAAGATGGTCCATGTACTTGGACCCCTGCACCCGTGTAGGATACCAGGATTGAGTTTGGCTCCTGGCTTCAGCCTGGTCCATTCCCACCTGACAGATGCTGCCACTGGAAGAGTGAAACAGTGGATGAAAGACCTCTCCCTGCCTCTCAAATTGACGTTCATACCCACCTCACTGTTTTGCTCGATAGGGTTGCTGCCAAGATTCTTGCCACTCCTACTCTCACTTTTGTCCTTTTATTCATGATGTCCTGAGGTTGGAAAACTATAAATCACTACCTTTTATTTGAAAGGCTGAGTGACAGAGGGAGACACATCTTCCATCTGCTGATTCTACACCCCCCCCTCCCCCCATGGCAACAGTAGGGGCTGGGTCAGGCCAAAGCCAGAAAACGGAACTCCATCCAGGTCTTAAGGGGAGCAGCAGGGACCCAACCACTTGGGCCATTTGCTGCTGTTTTCCCAGGTGCATTAGCAGAAAGCCGGATTGTTAACTGGAACAGCTAGACCTGGAACTGAGCTCTGATAATGGGATAACAGCGGCATAGTGGGCACCTGAACCCACTGGAACACCAATGCTGGGATTTGGAAGGAATTGACATGAACAGAAAAATACTCAGGACACAGTCTTTGCACCGGAATCGCTGAAACCATTCATCCAACTCATCTTCAACTGAGCTTTCCAGTCATCTAAAATTCTTTTAAGCTGATTTGAGTAGTTTCTTTTTACTTGTAACCACAATAATCTAATACAAGACTGAAGAAAGCTGACATACCATTACTATAAGCTAGACACAGTATTTTCTGAGGAGTTGAGTTGTTCAGCACACTGTTAGCAGGTAAGGAACCAGACCTAAGAGTGCACGGGTGAGTTACTGGAGGTCAGTGTAGGAATTGACAGCAGCAAGCCCAAGTAGTCTCGTTCCAGGGCTGGTGGACCTCTATATTGCTCCTGGTGAACTATTAGGATTCAAGTGAATTATTTACATGTGATACTTACTGTAAACACACATACTTAAGACGCTTAGGTGAAGCAGTGAATTAATGCCATGAATGGTTTATTGGAAAACAAATTTCCCAAGGATTTTGAGAGGTCTGTTTTTGTTCCTTCAGTATGTCTGATCTCTGTCCAGACAGGAGAACTCATTTTTCCATCTCCATCCATCTCCTCTATCCCTGGGCACCTCAATAATTGACATTCAAGTCCCTGACACTATTTCTATCCCATATTCACCATATTCATTCTATTAGAAAGTCCATTTTAGTTCTACCTTTGAACTAACAAGCTTCCTTGTTTTCTCTGCTACCATCCTTATTCTCAACACGGTACTTTTTTTTTTTTTTTTTTTTTTTTTTTTTTTTTTTTTTAATCTGAAGGGCAAAGAGAACTTTCATCTTCTGGTTCACCCCCCAAATGCCTGTTAACAACTGGGTCTAGGCCAGGCTGAAACCAGACTCCCACCTGGGTGGCAGGGACCCAAGTAGTTGTCGAGCTGCCACCCGCTGCCTCCTGGTGTTCAGAAGGAAGTGGAATTGGAAGCTGAGCTGGAACTTGAATACTGACGTTCTTAGTATGTAAGCCTCCCAGAGGGGCACTTTTTTTTTTAATTTGAAAGCGCTGCAGAGGCAGAGAGAGATCCTCCATCCTCTGGTTCACTCCCCAGATAGCTGCAACTGCTAGAGCTTAGCTGATCTGAAGCCATGAGCCAGCAGTGTCTTCCTGGTCTCCCACGTGGTACAAGGGTGGGAGGTACAAGGGTACAAGGACTTGAGCCATCTTCCACTGCCTTCCCAGGTCAAGAGAGAGAGGTGGGTCAAAGTTGAGCAGCCAGGACTCCCAATAGGTGCCCACGTGGGATGCCGGCACTGCAGGCAGCTTTACCTGATCCGCCACAAGGCCAGCTCCAGAGGGGCATCTTGACTGCTGTGCCTAACACCTACTCCAGATAGAGACTTACGAAAACCACTGAGATGTTGCCTCAGGTTACCACAGCCAATAGTTCCCTAGGCAGATACAGTTCTGCCATGTCCCAAGCCCCATCTTCAGCCATGGTGTCTCAGCCTTTGGGCTTGCTGTGTCCTTTCCACTGTTCCTAGCTATCACAATAGCTCGCTTTCCACAGCTTTTAATGTTCCATATAGCCTTGCCAACTTAATTCTGGTTTGTCCATATTCAACACATACATCTACTGATGGAAACAAATGAATCTGTATTTTCACATAAGTATGCATTTTCCTTGGTTGAGATGTACCTGATGTTGAAGACAAAAATACCTTTTCAATATAGTTTATTTTTCTATAATCTTGGTATCAGAAACAGTATAAAGTGCCTTTTATATTCTTTACATTTTCAAAGAAAGCATTCTGAAACTGCAAAACATCTGAATGTGTTAACTGAATGTCTTACGGAAAATACTGTGTGAATAAATCCAAGGAAATAATTCAACAGTCACAATATGCCTTTATTAGTACAACCTCTTTAATTATTTTTGCCACAGCTGAACAATTTAATATAAAAATGCCATTTTTTGTTCATACAGTATTTATTAAAAAGTACATAGTGGTTAGTTTTGCACCAGTTTGCTTTTAGCCAGATGTCATATTATCATCATACAAATCTATGAATGTAACAAATGAGATAAGAACAGTATAAATAAGTTTTTGTAGTATTTACACTTACACAGAAGCTACTAACCCAAATGGTGTCCTAAGAAATTAACTTTACAGTTAAAGTGAAACTGCTGATTCAACATTGATATTTTAATGCTTTAAAAAGTTTCATAGTATTTTCTATACTAGTTTTGGCTATAATTTTGCATAGAATTACTTATAAAGTATATTTCTGCATTTCACATCATAGTAGGAGCTTTTAGTAGGACAGTACAAACAACAAACACTAGCTCAGAAAAGGCCAAATTCTCCCTCTCTAGTGTTTGACATCTGGTTTCTTACTTTTGGGAACAAGGAATACATTGCCGTCCCTCGTCTGCTGCAGGGAGTACTCACTAGGCGAGTACGGCTTCCCGTGCTCATCCCGTAACATGCTGAAGACTTCCAGATACAAGGTGCTGAGTTGCTTCTTAAGGAGGTGGAGGCTTTTGTCATTTTCTCCTTTTTCTTTGAGCAATTTTTCTTTCTCATCTTTTAAGTGATCTAAATCTTGCTCCAGTTCTACTATATTTTCCAGTTTCCTTTTTCTGCAATTCTGAGCAGCCACTTTATTCTTACCTCTCCTACGTATATCTCGAATTAATGCAAGTTGTGCTTCATTGAATTGCTCCTTGGACATCATTTCATTGAAGTCATCGACAGGGAGGTTAATGATTTTCTCTACAGGGAATGGGATATGGAGAGCTTTTGCCCTAAGTTCATCTCTTGTGAGATGGGCCTCCAAGCGGCCTGAATGTTTGTCTTTTGTGAATGGGGTTTTTCGAGGACTGGGACTCCCAGGCGTTTCCTTCTTTGGTGTGTTTTCACATTGGGCATTGTGCACTGGAGCACTGTACCCCCCAGATGGTGACAGGGGTTGTACTGTATCCCCAGAAGAATGTATTGGCTGTGTTTTAGAAGCATTCTGTTTGACAACCCCATGGGTACTGTCTAGTTCTTCCATTTCAGAATCACTGAAGCCAAGTGGTGTGTCTCCACAGACAGAAGATTCCACTGAGTGTTCTGGTGATGCCATGCTGGGACTTGTGTTCAGTGAAATGCCAGAGTCAGAGTCGGCGAATTCTGTGCTTTCAGGGTGGTTCTGGTTAAAAGCTTTACAAAGGGATAGGTCAGAAACATCAATAGGCCCATTTAGAAGTTCAGAGAGTGACTGGCTGATGGGAGCAGAGGACATGCTGTTGCTGACACTGGGTTCAGCTATGAAGGCAGCATAAAATTCATCACCAAAATCTGTGTTTAATGTGGCATTTGAGTTCACGCTCAGCTGGGCGGGGTCATCTGCGGAGAGGATGCTGCCGAAAGAATCCTCAAAAGCACTAAGAAAATGCGCACTGCAGTTATCTTCTTTTTCCAGTGAGGGAGCCGACGAGTAGAAATGATAATTGTTGTCAACTTCTGTCAGTTTGACTTCTGCACTTGGAACCGTGGTAGTCTCAACCAGCTTGTCCTTTTCAATATTAAGACACTGCATGGGAAAGAAGTTTATATGATGTAAATCAAGATTAAGTACCTTTAATAGCTGGTAATCCAGGACTGATGATTGAGTTAGGTAAACTCACTCCCTATCCTCATCGTCTCCAAAGTGTTCTGTGATTCAAAGATAATTCCCATTTTTACTAGATAGTGACACCATTGCATACAATTTTCAGAGTTCTAGATCAGACTTCAGATTTACAATGTTCTGTCCTTAAGCTATCCAGCCTATTTAACAACAAAGTACATCTTAAGTGAGCATGGGTAGCTTTTATGAGTAATTTCAAAGGACTCTCCAATCCTTCCTTTAAGTAGGTGACATGTAAATTACAAATTATCATGATGACTAATGCAAAGGTGTTGAATATAAAATAGCATGTCCAGTACTACGTTAGATCTCAGTTACCTGTAATTCTGGAATGGATAATAATTCCTCCCAAATTTGCTCAATGTTCTGTTCCATATTGTTTAAATCAGCAACAGCTACCTGAACAAAAGAAGTTTCAGGTGTCTGAGCCTGATTAGGTGCAGTGAAGACTGGGCTCTCGACGTGGCTGGGAGTATCAGGAACAAGTGACTGAAACGTAGCTGAAGAAACCTAAAATTGACAAGGTATTTATCTCCATGAGTCTGCCATCAATGGGAGATGAGTAAGCTCCAAGGCACTATCACAACACCTTATATTTCTCCACTCACTGACCAGTTATGACCCCTATTTCTACAGAACAAGTATTTTTTCCTACCCAACTGACACCAAATTTATTCTTTTCTGGCTTTTTTTAATCCTATGCATTTGAAGGTAAACATCAAAATGGGTAAGAACTGCGTTAGGATTTAATTTGGACCTATCTAATATCTAGTGCAATACTTCAAACACAACAGACTTACGGAAATTGCAAACTGAACAAGTCTTGTTTATTCCCCAGCTTGCTCTTCACTCACCCAAAAAATTTATAAATATTTATAGCAAATAAGTTGCTCCATAGTTGTGCTGACTGATATTACTGGATATACAGAAGTAAAGGTTTTTGGTTTTGTATTGTATGATTTTTTTTTAATACCTATCTGCTGAGGTTTACCTGACAGCATATTTCCTTGATTAGAAATTTCCTAATATTTTAAATTTTCTTTTAAATGGAAACACAATAAAGGATTTATACAGGTTATGTTCGGTGTAGTTAGGGAGTTCTGCTATTATCCAAATTTGTATACCTCATTGTCATCTACAAATGGGAATGTCTCTGCCAAAAGCTGCATGCAGTCATCAAAGTACAGAGCATCTGGTTTGGGAATGTGGGCAACCTGGACCAAAAGGAAGAAAAACATCGTTAAATGTTCCATTGTCAAGCTCAATAATGATGATTTCAGGTTCGTAACTGATGTTCACAGAATGTTTATAATGTAGTTAAGTAACTTTTACTTTAAAAATCACTTTGGTACACAGACTTGAACCAGATTACCTAGGATCAAATCTTAGCTACCCTGATTTCATGAGTGGTCTCGGCAAACTATTTTGCCTTTTTCAGCTTCACTGCTCTTCAGTAGATAAAATGTGGATATGACACTTAATCCATTTAGTTGTGTGGATCATCAGTTAATGTATGGTTTTAGAGCAGCCACAGGACCGTAAGTAATCCCTGCCACCTAGTTCTGTTCCATCTGTTTGGTCCTAACAGGACATTTCTATCATTTACAAAGTTCTTTTCATGTAATAACCCTGTAAGGGAAGTGTGTCAGGTACTGCACTCTTCGGGAGGCTGACAGGGTTATGAAGACAGACACAGTAAAAGCCAAAATGAACTGAAGAATACTTTAATTCCTTGGTCAATATTTCCTTAAGCCTTGCCATAGACTTTCCCAAGACCTGAGTACTCTGTACCTGGGAGTAGTTGGCAGATCCACTGGTTTCTGACTGGATGTGTTGGGCTGGCTGAATTGGGAGGATTTCACCTGTCTCTTCATCTAGTTGTAACTGAGCGAAAAAGGCTTTCTCTTGCTCCTTTTGGAGTTGTTCTTGTCTTTCCTTTTCAAGTTGTTTCTGTTTTTCCAGCTCATACTCCTTCTGTCGCTGACTGAAGTCAAATACGTCTCGACTTACCCCAAGATCTATATCTTGCCTCCAAAGTATGTCAATCAAATCCATGTCCTATGTTTAAAACAAAAAAGGAGAGAGATCATGGTTAAGATGGTCCACCTAAATAAATCCACGTTCTGCCATTGTTGATGGTGGGGGAGATTACAAATGAACTCTGAATAAGCACACAGATGCAGTGTTGTAGAAGAGCACTGTTCATTTCATTCGAAGAAATTGCTCATTAAAAACAACCTGCAAACATACAGTCATCCATTGTAATCACAATGTGCTCTGGCAGATGGCGGAGATCACTAAAGGGCAGTTACAAATGTTGCCTATTAATGTGTTTGAATTCAAAGAATCTCATACTTGTTTTACAGAATATAGAAACTAAAGCAACCACTCCAAGTCACTGGCTTATTATGAGAAACAGGGTTTAGAAAACATGACTGAATACATGGAGTCTTCTTGAAAGCTGCTCAGCAAATACCCAGTTTACAAGATGTGTGTGTGTGGGAGAGAGAGAGACGGGGGAGAGAGAGAGAGAATCCAGCAATCATGAACTATGAAAACTCTTCGGCATCCCCCACACTGGACTGATTATCTTCTCTGCACCATTCTTGCTACTCTTCTCTGTGGCTCACTTATTAAAAGTTTCCTTTTGACCTAGTTTTTGTTCCTGAGGCACAAATAAGATGGCAAACAGAAGGGCTACCAAAACACTGGAAAGGGGTACTGAGTATCCACCAGGGCTCCTTGAGAAATTCTAAAAAACCCTCTTTAAAAAAAAAAAAAAACAACACCTGGGGAAGGAAGGGCTGATGATACTAAGTTTATGATACAGGGAGATTCTTACAAAGAGGGAATTTTAGTTTAGTAAAAGACATGGGAGGCAATTTATATGAGCAAGTTAGGCCTAGGAACCATAACCACATCCAGATTTTCCTAACCACAAATGTGTCAAAAAGCATTTTTCCTAATCTGTAACATGTACAAAATTTAGGTCAGTTTCCATTTAGTAATCTATACTGAAAATAATAAAATGAGGGGCTAGTGTATTTAATGTTGTATATAGTGGGTAAAGCTACTGCCTGCAACACTGGCATCCCATATGGGTGCCAGTTTGAGTCACGGCTGCTCCACTTCCCAACCAGCTCTGCTAGTGGCTGGGATCTGCAGTGGAAGATGGCTCAAGTCTTTGGGTCCCTGTCACCCACAATGAAGCTCCTGCCTCCTGGCTGTTGGCTCCTGTCTTTGGCCTGGCCCAGCCCTGCCACTGCAGCCATCTGAGGAGTGCACCAGTGGATGGAAGATCTCTCTCTTTCCCTCTCTCTAACTTTCAAATTAATTAATTTATTAAAAAATATAATAAAATGAAATTGAAACTGGAAAAGGAAATCAAAACAGAGTATAAGCTGGAGCCCCATGGTCAGCGGATTCAGTGCGCACTTACGTTAAACTGCACTTCAGTTTAGCTCATGGTTGGCAGCACCAGATTGCCTGGTAGAGGTCAAGAGCTTTACTACTTTCAGCCTCCCAAGGACAAATAACATGGCTGTCGCTTCAGTGAGCAGCTGGGCTATTTTTACTCAACAAAAGAGGAGCAAGCAGAGCTGGGTGCACGGCACCAGCCTCTTCTCCCTGGAGTAATGAAAGTTTGGTGCTGGAATTCTAAATGCTATGAATCCTGTTCATAGGGTTCATCATCATTTTAGCCTTGAACAATATGTGGGTATGAAGCCCACACAGAAGGTATAGTGAAAACACTACCCGTAGCTGTCTAGGACTGGCTAGGGTATACTTAATTCCTTTTGAGCCAACATCTACCAAGGGCTTCCTATACTCCAAGCACTGCATATATAGACAAAACCTCAAAACAACCTTATAGAGACAGAATAACCCTATTTCATGGCTCATACTGAGGTTTAGAAAGAACTCTTAGTGCCTGAACAGGATTTACTCCCAGGCAGCTTTACTCAGAGGTTCATGATTTTAGCCACTGGCCTACACTAGAAATACAAACTTAGAAAATCTAGCTATTGACAAGATATAAAACCCTTTGTAGAATATATACTTCACCTTGACATCTTGGTGGTAAGAAGTGGCTAGCTTACTGAAGGTTGGAGTAAGCCTGTCACCTGGATTGGTTTCCTGGCCAGGAGCAACAAAATACCAATCATACAGCATTCAGCCATTCATATATAGCTACCTCAGGGGTTCCCCAGTAAACAAGAGAATAACTTCTGTCTTTTAAAAACTGTTCCCATTTTAAAAAAGGATTTTTTAAATTTATTTGAAAGACTTACATAGGGAAAAAGATTTTTCCATCTGCTGCTTCACTCTCTAAATGCCTGCAACAGCCATTCGCATGGGAGACCAGCATGGGAGTTCCTGGCTCCTGGCTTTGACCTGGCCTAGACATTGTTGTTGCCTGCTTTTAGGGACTGAGCCAGTGGATAAAGGATTTCTCTCTCTCTCTTCCTCTCTCTGTCACTCTGCCTTTCAAAACAAACAACCACCAACAACACACACACACGAATACAGTGCTTTTTCATACAAGAACAGAAGTAGAACTCAAGAAATTTATGTTGGAAACATCTGCTCACAGATCTGACTTTCCCAGTATCCCAATAACCAGCCCTCATGAACTGAGGGAGAACCTCCCCACTATAGCTATCAGTGGCAATCACATCAAGAGTTGATAGAAATCTTTTTTTCCTCTTTCCCTTCCTGCCAGATGATAATGTCTGAAGGCTTCAGGTGACTTCTGCCACACATTTGGCATAATTATTCCATCCTATCCTAGCATACAGATGTTGAGACATGTCAAAGAGATCTCTCCATAAAAGTGTAACAGATAACAAATGCTGTTATGCATGTTGACAGCCACATGCTCTATTACCTGTTGGAGGTAAGACCAAACTCCACGCCAAGGCTTATTAGGAAGCTGCGGACCCAACTAGCGGGAGCATAACACTGGGGCTATTCCAAACACAACAGGCTAACATTTTCCAGAACTGTGGATAGCTACATTGAAGCAATGAGGGTGCTTGGTTCTTCCTCAGGGCAGGACACCGGGCACATGTAAAATGTGTTCTGAATTTTTTTAAAAAGGATTTAGGTTTTAGATTCTCAATTATTTATGAGGTTCTTAAACCCTTTACATCCCAGTTTTCAATTTTGTGAATATTTCAACTATATAGTATTTATTTCAGTGTTTCCATAGTGGTGTATTTAATGCTCAGTTTAAGTCTTTGCAGGTGTCCCAACTATAGGATGGACATAATGGATTACTAAGAAGCAATCTGGGGGCTGGTGCTGTGGTGTAGCAGGTAAATCTCTGCCTGCAGTGCCAGCATCCCATATGAGCGCTGGTTCAAGTCCTGGCTGCTCCACTTCTGATCAAGCTCTATGCTATGGCCTGGGAAAGTAGTAGAAGATGGCCCAAGTCCTTAGGCCTCTGTACCGCATGGGAGACACGGAAGAAGCTCCTGGCTTCGGATCAGCACAGTTCTGGCTGTTGAGGCCATCTGGGTATTTAACCATCAGATGGAAGACCTCCCTCCCTCCCTCCCTCCCTCCCTCCCTCCCTCCCTCCCTCCCTCTCTCTACTTTTGCCTCTCTGTAACTCTGCCTTTCAAACAAATAAATAAGTATATTTTTAAAGATTTTATTTATTTATTTGAGAGGTAGAGTTACAGATAGTGAGAGGGAGAGACAGAGGGAAAGGTCTTCCTTCTGTGCCGATCCGAAGCCAGGAGCCAGGTGTTTCTTCCAGGTCTCCCATGTGGGTGCAGGGGCCCAAGGACTTGGGCCATCTTCTACTGCTTTCCCAGGCCACAGCAGAGACCTGGATTGGAAGAGGAGCAGCCGGGACTAGAATCAGTGCTCATATGGGATGCTGGTGCCACAGGCGGAAGATTAACCCACTGCGCCAAGGCGCCAGCACCATAAATAAATCATAAAAAAACCCCAGCAATCTGAAGATGTAATTTTGATGAATGCTGTGGGTGGTTTTGTTTTTCCATTGGTGTGGCTGGGGTGGCAATGGCAGTGTTACCCTCGTATATTTACACTTTCACATATGTTTTTCTGTACAGACGTATACATCCATTGAATTGACACTCAGTTCCTGACCACCCTTCAATGCACACCTCCAAGTCAATAGGACTTATTTACCCATTATATGATCAGAGTGGGGCACCTCAGTGGGTCCTCCGCAACTTGAAGTGTGCTATTCTCGTCACCGGACCTGAAACAACACTGGGCCCTTCGAGATGAGAGGTTTCCAGGGCCCCTGCTTGCTGTCTCCACCAGGAGTGCTACCAGGTCCAGCAAGCGACAGCAACTCACTGTGCACAAGCAGGCAGGCAGCGTTCAATGTAATCATAACAAGACCAAAACAGGTTTCACAGTGGGCTGAGAGATCTGCCTCTGCAGTTTCGACTTTGTATTTGTCCAATGTTTTTATTGCTATGAGAGTTCCTTAAAAGAAAACAACAGCTTGGCCGGCTCCGCGGCTCACTAGGCTAATGCTCCGCCTTGCGGCGCCGGCACACCGGGTTCTAGTCCCGGTCGGGGCACCGGATTCTGTCCCGGTTGCCCCTCTTCCAGGCCAGCCCTCTGCTGTGGCCAGGGAGTGCAGTGGAGGATGGCCCAAGTGCTTGGGCCCTGCACCCCATGGGACACCAGGAGAAGCACCTGGCTCCTGCCTTCGGATCAGCACGGTGCGCCGGCCGCGGGAGTCATTGCAGGGTGAACCAACGGCAAAGGAAGACCTTTCTCTCAGTCTCTCTCACTGTCCACTCTGCCTGTCAAAAAAAAAAAAAAGAAAAAAAGGAAACAACAGCTTGAAAGAAAAAGCTGAGTTCTAAGCAACCCCTTTGGACTCCTGCTCTACAAATGTAGGACGCAGCAACAGGTGGTTTCTGGTCATGGCCTTCATGTGTCATCCTGTTACTTGGATTTTCACATATGCTTCAGAGGAAAAGACCTGCAGAGGCCTGCCACTGGGTGGAACATCTGAAGGTTTGTGTTGAAAAGAACAGCAGAAGTGTGTTACCCCAGCCTGTGCTGGGAGGCCCACAGTCCCGGCCATGGACAACCCAACAGGCAGCAATCATTTCCTGTAAGGAACCCTGTGACTGGGCACATGATTTACTCCTGAAATGACCATCTCTCTGCAAAAGTCCCACAACATCTACGAGGAAATCATAGTTCGGGTGGAGCCCATAACAAATGAGATCACCGGACAGAGGGGAGGGAAGTGCGTGAGGCAGAACTAAAACTGCTCTTCTGCATACAAATCCCAGGCCGCCCATCCCCCTGCAGGTCCCCCCAACGAGGAAGGACACAGTGCTAAACCCCGATAGGAAGGGTCTGGGGAGGGAGAGGGAGGCAGGGGGATGGCTTGTGCAGCATTAATCTCACGTTGAGGAAGTCTCCCAAGGTCAGCACAAACACTGGCTGTGCGCCTCCATGGCATATGGAACAAATGGATGCTGTCTGCCACCGAGTGCCTGACTTTTGTTGTTGTTGTCCTTTAGTGTTTCCTGAGTGTGTTCCAAATTATGCTGCTTACTTTGCTTAGACAAAAGGCGGCAATTTAATAAGAAACATAAATGCTGGACAATTCTTATTAAATCACCATCTGGCTTAGCTAACGGAAATATTCATGTTTAAAATGGATGTATCATTTGCCATCTGGGTAATCTGTTACACGTTTTATGGGAAATCTAAAGTTGGACAATTAACTCACACCACTTTAAAACAAACAGCTTTGTATCGGGCTAAGGAAGAATGGGCTTGGACACAGAATTCATACTAAACATGTCTTTTGCAAGCCAAGTTTAATAGCTTGACCAAAGAGGCATTTATCAAGCTCAGATGATCCAAAAAAAGCCAAGAAGAAAAAGATAACACAATACCTGACTACATTAAAGCTCTTCGGTAAACTTAAGACTCCGAAGTGAAAATTAAAATGGTGTCTTTTACACACTCACCTGTGTAAATGAGGCTCTTCCCTCTCAACTCCCCATCCTCCCTCCCCTCTCCCACACTCTAATTTGCCCCGAGAATCATTGGATGCTGATGTGAGATTTCCTTCTAGATGGTTAAAAAAATAAGTTGTATATACAAGGGGGATCCAAAAGGTTCATGGAAAACTAGAATTTTAAAAGATAATGTGGGGGCTGGCGCTGAGGTGTAGCAGGTAGAAGCTGCCGCCTGTAGTCCCAGCATCCCATATGGGCACTGGTTCGAGTCCTGGCTGCTCCTCTTCCTCTAGCTCTCTGCTATGGCCTGGGAAAGCAGTAGAAGATGGCCCAAGTCTTTGGGCCCTTTGCGCCTGTGTGGGTGATCCGGAGGAAGCTCCTGGCTCCTGGCTTTGGATCAGTGTAGCTTCAGCCTTTGCAGCCATCTGGGGAGTGAACCAGCAGATGGAAGACCTCTCTCTCTCTCTGCCTCTCTTCTCTCTGTGTACCTCTGACTTTTAAGTAATACATAATAAATCTTAAAAAAAAAAAAAAAAAGATAATGCGAAGGGGCTGCCGCTTACAATGCTGACATCCCACATGAGTGCTGGTTCAAGTCCCAGCTCCTCCACTTCCGATCCAGCTCTCTGCTATGGCCTGGGAAAGCAGCAGAGGATGGCCTGAGTCCTTGGGTGTCTGCACCCACATGACTCCTGGCTCCAGGTCAGCCCAGTTCTGGCCTTTGTTGTCATTTGGAGAGTGAACCCGCGAATGGAGGTCCCTTCTCTCTCTCTGCCTCTGCCTCTCTGTAACTAAAAGTAATCTATAGAAATGAAATTGACACTTTGAGATGCAATGACTTTGAACAGCCTTTGTCTTGACTGTTGAGGAACAGTTTTTTTCCATACTATTTGTTGAACTTTTTACTTAGTATAATCATATCTGTATAAAGTTAATTGAAAATAGATGTTAGCAAACAATAAGAATGAGAATAGGAGAGGGAGGAGAAAGAGGGATGGGAAGAATCGCTATGTTCCTAAAGTTGTACTTATGAAATGCATGAAGCTTGTATTCCTTAAATAAAAGGTTTCTGGGGGATAAAAATATCTTAAAAAAAAAAAAAGGATAATGTGAAGAGTGGGGATTGTGGCACAGTGGGTTAAGCCCTCACTTGCAATGCATCTGTCCCATATCAGAGCATCGGTTTGAGTCCTGGCTGCTTGACTTCTGATCCACAAGACTCCTGGAAAAGTGTTGGAAGATGGCCCAGATACTTGGGCAACCTGGTTGAAGCTCCTGGCTGCTGGTTTCAGCCTGGTCCAGACCCAGCTATTGTGGGCATTTGGGGAGTGAACCTGCAGGTGAAAGATCTCTAATTGTGTGTCTCTGTCCCTCTACCTTTCAAATAAATAAATCAATCTAATAAATAAAAGGTAATGGGAATTTCCTATTAACTTTTTGCCTCATACTAATAAAGTAGGGAAATAAAAACAGATCTGTGCTTCCTGTTTTTATTTATTAAAAGTAAACAGAGCTCCCATCTGCTGGTTTAGCCTCAAAATCCCCACAACGTGCAGAGCTAGGCCAGGCTGAAGATGGGAGCCAGGAACTCAATATGGGTCTCCCACATGGGTGGCAAAGACCCAACCACTTGAGCCATTGCCTGTTGCCTTCTATGGTGCACATGAGAAGGAAAATGAAGCTGGAAGTGAGCTGGGACGTGAACAGAAGCACTCTGATATGCAGGCGTGCCAAGCAGCATCTTGTTAAAAAGATTTATTTATTTGAAAGGCAGAGTTATATATACAGAAGAAGAGAGAAAGAGACAGACAGAAATCTCCCATCCCCTGGGTCATTCCACAAAAGATCACGTGCCAGGAGCTGGGCACTCCACCCAGGTTTCCCACATGGATGGCAACAGCCCAAACATGTGGGCCATCTTCCACTGCTTTCCCAGGCACGTCAGCATGGAGCTGAGTTGGAAGTGGAGCAGCCAGGACACTACCTAGCACCCATATGGGATGCCAGTGTCGCTTAACCTGCTGTGCCACAATGCTAGTCCCCCAGGCAGCATGGTAACTGCTGCCCCAAATGCCCACCCCAAGTTATTCCTTCTTATAATCATGTATTTCCATTAATTTTTTTAAAAAAATTTAAACTCTATTCCTCTGAGAGCCTCCTTCATCCAAATATTAGTTTCTAGCATTCACAGTCTAAACTACATCTGGTTATGTTTTTCTTTCATAGATTTCATTCTTTATATTATGCCCAGGTGATTATATTACTCTCTAAAAAGCTATATCCGGCTTAATATTTTTTTCAGCAGACGCTGCCCAAATATTTTTAAACAAAACTGGATGGACCATGAATCATATCCTAGATGTCTAGATGAATATAAACCAAACTAAGAACTATGGGAGGATAGAAAAACAATTGAGGGTATACTTGAAATTTAAAGGATTCATAAAACAACAAGTAAAAAGATCTCTTTGATTTACAAGGCCCTGCTTTTCAGTCATAATCCTCACTAAATAAAGTAAAATGACACCAAGCAGATGTGTTTTTAAAATACATCCTGCGGGCGCAAGCACTGTGGCATAATAGGTAGGGCTGCCAACTGCAGTGCCGGCATCCATTATGTGGGCCGGTTTGAGTCCCGGTTGCTCCACTTCTTTTTCTTTTCTTTTCTTTTTTTTTTCTTTTTTTTTTTTTTTTGACAGGCAGAGTGGATAGTGAGAGAGACAGAGAGAAAGGTCTTCCTTTACCGTTGGTTCACCCTCCAATGGCCGCTGCGGCCGGTGCGCTGCAGCTGGCGCACTGCACTGATCCGAAGGCAGGAGCCAGGTGCTTCTCCTGGTCTCCCATGGGGTGCAGGGCCCAAGCACTTGGGCCATCCTCCACTGCCTTCCCTGGCCACAGCAGAGAGCTGGCCTGGAAGAGGGGCAACCGGGACAGAATCCGGCACCCCAACCGGGACTAGAACCCGGTATGCCGGCACTGCAAGGAGGAGGATTAGCCTATTGAGCCGCAGCGCCAGCCCCGGCTGCTCCACTTCTGATACAGTTCTGTTATGGCCTGGGAAGATGCCCCAGGTCCTTGGGCCCCTGCACCCTCGTAGGAGACCTGGAAGAGGCTCCTGGCTCTTGGCTTCGTATCAGCACAGCTCTGGCCATTACAGACATCTAGGGGAGTGAACCAGCGGATGGAAGACCTCTCTCTCTCTCTGACTCTGCCTCTCTGTAGCTCTGCCTTTCAAATAAATAAATCTAAAAATGGGGCTGGTACCATGCTCATTTGGTTAATCCTCCGCCTGTGGCGCCGGCATTCCACAAGGGCGCCAGGTTCTAGTCCCGGTTGCCCCTCTTCCAGTCCAGCTCTCTGCTGTGGCCCGGGAGGGCAGTGGAGGATGGCCCGGGTGTTTGGGCCCCTGCACCCGCATGGGAGACCGGGAAGAAGCACTTGGCTCCTGGCTTCGGATTGGTGTAGCTCCGGCCGTAGCGGCCATTTGTGGGGTGAACCAATGGAAGGAAGACCTTTCTCTCTGTCTCTCTCTCTCTAACTCTTTCTGTCAAATATATATATAAAAAAATGTCTGTAACCTGAATCAGAGTGCCTGCGCTTGAGCCCAGGCTCACTCAAAAAAAAAAAAAAAAAAAAAAAAAAATCTTGAGGATGACTATTATATTCCATAAATATTGATCTACTTATTTCCTTCTCTATGGTTTCTCTCCCATGCTGCATTACAAGAAGATATACAATAGTGAACGCAAGTGGTTTCTCAGGATTCTGAAGAGGGCAGATAATAGGCCACTATTTCCAGTTTGCCCGCACTCAAGAACTTTTACGAGACTGATTTGCGAATTCTTGATTGTGACACTGCTCTTGATGGTGAAGTAGGAGATTAAAGATACCAATGGCAGACTAGAGGATGTAAAACTCTTACAGCCATCTCGGCCAAGAGTATATGCCGACAGGCTACTTTTGTGTATCTACAGCACCATCCAAAAAACTAACCGGCCTAGCCACAGCTGTATATATCAGCAGAGACACTTAATAGGTAGGAATAGTCACCACCAATCTGAACTTTCTTCCAGAAAAAATCTTAACTAAGGATTATTTCTCCAGGCTTCAGCAACTCGAGATTTTTAACAGCACAGAATTCCCAAGTACATACCACAAAGACAAAGTATTGGAGGTAAAACTCCAGACCTCCAATTTACCATACCCTGGGTTGTACAGCCCTTCTCCTACCCTAGAAAGTGGCCCAGTTTCCTCCCCGCCTGGCTGGTTACTACGAACAGACATTTTCACTGACTGCTTCCCGTTCATAAACAAAGGTTCTCAGCAGTGACTCAATCTGGGAAATATGATCCCGCCAGTTTACTGGAACTCTCGCCTGTTGCGTCTGTCTGTAAGCTGCAGCGTGTGATGCAAAGATAAAGATAAAGCAGAACTGGAAAGTGAAGGCAGCAAGAACTTGCCTTCTTTTCTCAGGAGGCACATGGGTGGATTGGCCACAAAAGAAAGCAGAAAGGCCAGTTCACTTCCAAGTCAGGAGCTGGTCCCGCCTGCTACAAGGAGTGCGTGGCTCTGCTCCAGGCAGCGTCCCTGCGGGGGCCCCAGACTTGCACTCTGGTGGGCTGTGTGTGTGTGTGTGTGTGTGCAGGATGCTGCTGATGGGCCGCGTGGCACCTATCCAAGGGGATGGCTCAGTTTCACAGGCTAACTGGGGGATGCATTTTTCCTAGCTCCTTGCCCATTTTTTGAACAAATCGTCTGGTCACTGTTGTCAGCACATGGAAGGCACTTCTCACCTTCGGACCTGTCTGTCCCCGCTACCTCCTCCTACAGGAGGTCCCCCAGCAGCCACGCTCTAACCACACACACACACACACACACACACACACAAAGATGCAACTTCACCTCTGAGGTTCTTTTCAAGTTTAACTGCCTAGAGTTAAGCTAAAAAGAGTAAGAATCTGGAGCGGTCCCCAAGCTTAGGGGCTGACTTAGTAGCTAATGCTGTGTGTTGCTGCCAGTCAAGGAACTGGTGTAACTCTGGTGGTACCTTTTACATCATTTATTCATTTATTATATTATACATCATATAGTCTTTTTCTTTTGTTAAATTTACTTGAAAGTCAGTTACACACAGAGAGAGAGAGAGAGAGAGAGAAAGAGAGAGAGATCGTCTATCCACTGATTCATGTCCCAGTTGGCCGCAACAGTGGAACTGTGCTGATCTGAAGCCAGGAGCCAGGAGCTTCTTCCGGGTCTCCCACGCAGATGCAGGGGCCCAAGGACTTGGACCATCTTCTACTGCTTTCCCAGGCCACAGCAGAGACCTGGATTGGAAGTGGAACAGCCAGAACTCGAACTGGCGCCCATACAGGATGCTGGCACTGCAGGTGGCATCTTTACCCCCTAGGCCACATGGCCGGCCCTTCATCATATAGTCTTACATAGGGACTACTTAAAACACTTAGATTTTTTTTAAAAGCTGCAGATCCTGTTAAAATGCACCCCAAAGTATCTGTTTGATTTTGATATTTAAAAAATATTTATTTATTTATTTGAAGGGCAGAGGTCAAAGAAAGAAGGGGGAGGGATGGAGAAAAAGATAGATCAATCTTCCATCTGCTGGTGTACTCCTCAAATGGCTCTAACAATCGATAGGGTCTGGGCCAGGCTGAAGCCAAGAGCCAGGAACTCCAATGGGGGTCTCCCACGTGAGTGACAGGGGCCCAAAGATTTGAGCCAAACTGTGTTGCTTTCCCTGGCACATTAAGCAGGGAGCTGGATCAGAGGCAGAGCAGCTGGGACTCGAACCAGTGCTGGGATATGGGCTGCTGGCTTGCAAATGGCTGCTTAACCTGCGGAGCCATCCAGCACTAACCCCTGTTTGGTTTCTCTTTTTAAAAGTGTGAAATGTTTCTTGAAATAATCAACCGATGGCTAAAACTTCATTTTACCAGAATGGTGGTAGTTATGGAGGCGGTAGTGAGGATCAGTAAGATTCATGTACATACCTAACATCTACCCATATAACACACATGTGCAGACCACCTCTCAGGTGCCAGGAACCCAAGGATGAGTATGTGACAGTCTGCTCTTAGGAGATGTGATGAGAAGCATACGAGAGTAAGAGGCCAGGCATCACGGAGCTAAGTTACCACTAAACCTACACAGAAAGTCCTCTCAGAACCAGTGGCTACAATGCCAGCATGCCTATCGAAGCATCATTTCAAGTTCCGGCTGTTCCACTTCGGATCTCGCTCCCTGTTAACGCACCTGGGAAGGCAGTGGAAGATGGTGCTCACAACTGGGGCCCTGCTACCCATGTGGGAGACCAGGATGGAGTTCCAGGCTCCTAGCTTTTGCCTGGCCCAGCCCAAACCTGGTCATTGCAGCCATTTGGGGAGTGAACAAATAGATGGAAGATCTCTCGGACCCTCCAACTCTCTGCCTCTCAAGTAAAAAAAAAAAAAAAAAAAAAAAAAAAGAAATTAAGGCCTCAAAGACGTGACAATTTTGACAGTATGAGCATCCTACTCAATAAATAAAGGTTAAGCCTGGTTTCCAAAGCAAGGATTCTATGTGGGTGGCAAGAACACACACACACAAACATAGCCCCACTGTTGCTATGTACTCCTGGTCTCCCCTCTTGCAGGTAGCAGTGTTGTCCCTCATCTTCCCCTGCCCAGATTCTCCAGCACAAGGAAAGTTCTCATTCGCACACACAAAAAGACTTCCTCCTCACATCTGCATCTTCGTTTGTATGAGTCAGCTCAGCCGGGCTGGGAATGACTATTAATGCCACACTGTCACGGAAAGCTGCAGCTGGAAGGGGCCACAGGAATCACCCAGACAGCCCCTCTCCTTTTGCAAAAAGGGAAACATGTCTAGGGGTGACACGATTTGCACAAGGTCAAAGGATCCTTAAATCGCCAAGGGTCTACTTTTCTAATTTTACAATGCTTCCATTATTGGGGAAGGGGGAGGTTTGAATTGTTGCTTCACTTTACTTTTTTTTTTTTTTTTTTTTTTTTTTTTGACAGGCAGAGTGAACAGTGAGAGAGAGAGACAGAGAGAAAGGTCTTCCTTTGCCGTTGGTTCACCCTCTAATGGCCGCCGCGGCCGGCGCACCGCGCTGATCTGATGGCAGGAGCCAGGAGCCAGGTGCTTTTCCTGGTCTCCCATGGGGTGCAGGGCCCAAGCACTTGGGCCATCCTCCACTGCACTCCCTGGCCACAGCAGAGAGCTGGCCTGGAAGAGGGGCAACCGGGACAGAATCCAGCGCCCCGACCGGGACTAGAACCCGGTGTGCCAGCGCTGCAAGGCGGAGGATTAGCCTAGTGAGCCGCGGCGCCGGCTCATTTCACTTTACTTTTTTAAATTCGCCTTTCTCGATCTAGCCTGCTGATGTCACAGGTACCCAACAGCTTCTAGCATGGCTGGTGTTTGCACACAGGAGTGTTCGAGGGAGGTATTCTCATTGGCAACTCACTCCAGGAGCAGGAAGGGAGGTGGGCCAGGTACTGTAAACCTGTTTTCTGGATAAGCACATCGAGGCTTTGGGGATCCAGCTATCCACCCCAGATCACACATTCAGCAAGCAGCAGAGCCAACCAGGAACTTCTGACTCAGGGTCTAGGAGGCACCTCTTCCCATGAGCCCACGGCTCCGTGGTGTTCACAGTGTAGCAGATCCTTAGCCACCTACTCTCTCCCCAGGCAGAAAACGATGACAAGTCTGCCCTCTGGAGCTGCCTAACCCAGAGGATTCAAGAGGCAAATCAGGCTGAGTAACTGCCGAAGGAAAGGTTAGCACTGAAATCAATCTCCCCATAAAGCCAATATTACTCCATATCAAGGTCATGAATGCCATATTGAGGTTCTCTTACAAGGATCTGACTAGACTGTAAACTCCTTCGGGGCATAATGTCTTCTGTCAACAAATGACACATCTAACAGGGTATAAATTTGAAAGTCGAAACAGTAATCTCACAGTTGTCCTCCTCCAAGGCAACCACCCGTATCAGTTTTTCTGGTGACTTCTTTTTTTTTCTTTTTTTTTTTTTTAAGATTTATTTATTTATTTGAAAATCTGAGTTACACAGAGAGAGAGGAGAGGTGTGAGGAGGGTGTCTTCCATCCGATGGTTCACTCCCCAAGTGGCCGCAACAGCCAGAGCTGCGCCGATCCAAAGCTAGGAGCCAGGAGCTTCTTCTAGGTCTCCCACGTGGGTGCAGGGCCCCGAGGACTTAGGCCATCTTCTACTGCTTTCCCAGGCCATAGCAGAGAGCTGGATTGGAAGTGGAGCAGCTGGGTCTCGAACCGGTGCCCACATGGGATGCCGGCATTTGAAGCCATGGCGTTAACCTGCTGCGCCACAGTGCCGGCCCCCTGGTGACTTCTTAAGAAGACATCCCATCAAACACACATGCAGCCCACCCCCCCCTCCACATGTATGCTTAAATCGCACTTATTCTCCCCTCCCATTTAATTATTCTGAAGAGGGTTCTACATCACTGTATAGAGTTGTCCCTATTTTTAATCACTTAGCATTATTTTGTTATCAATGAATTATTTACTAACAGTCCCTCATTCAACTGTTATTTCTACTCTTTTGGTATTGCAAATAATACTGCAGTGAGTATCCTTATACACAAATAATTTCACAAATGTGACAGACTATCTGTGGGATAATACTTAGAAAGTGCTAGGTCAAAGGACAGAAGTACTTTCAATTATGAGGGACACGCCAAACAGGCCTCTCCACAGCAGTGTGTGAGAGTGCCTCCCTCCCCATCTTCCTTCCCCCACACCTGCCGGAAATCAGGGGTCGGCATTCTGCATCATGTGGGTGGATGGTGCTCCTTTATTCCGGAGTCATTTTGAAACCAAGTCCCTCTACAGAGCCTTTGATGCGGACACCAGATACTATCAGGCTGTGGTCTTCCCCTTAGAGTTTCTTTGCCTTGCTTCTATGATCACAAATCAACTTCTTACTAAAATAAACTCACTAAAATGAGGGAGTGACAAGGTCAGCCCCACAAGGTGCCAGATAACAAGACTCCTAAGGCCACTTACCAATACATATAATATCTTGATGTTGTTAGGTCTTCTAGCCTTGAAGGTCTTTTGACCTTGCAAGAGCCCAAGCCCTGGGCAAAATATAACTGCCCCCTGCACAAAGCCCCCAGACTGACTGAAACCATTTGCTGTTATCAAGATTCTTAAAAGAATAAGGCATCATTGACAATAAAAGGAAGAGCATGAGTACAGTGGACCAACCAGAGACCTGCAACTGAGCTTAACTTGCACCTTTGAACCCTAACTTTAAACGTGAACTATGCAACATCCACAGGGCTCCTTGTGCTACTCTGCAAATAAATTCCTCCTCCTCCTGTTCTGCCACCGGATGTCAGGGACGGGCTTGCTGGGCATCAGGTGAGCAGACCCAAGTTTGAGGTACTACAATTTCAAAATCAGGTCCTCCTACTATCTTTTAGTGATAAAATTGGGATTAAAAAAGAGAATAAATGTCACCACACAGCATTTCTTTAACCAGGAGTCTAGGCCCAGCCATCATCCAGCAAAGCTGACTGGTCTGTGCCTTCAGGGCCAGTATCAACAGCACATCTGTAGGGTAAAAAACATAGAGGCCATGGTTCTCACTGATAAGAGGGAAGTCGGACAAAGTCCCAACAGGTGGAACACTGAAGCTTAACAGGCAAAAGCAACAACCTCAGCCTAATACAAGATAAACTTTTTTTTTTGAACATTTATTTACTTGTTTGACAGAATTACATATATGTAAGAGAGAGATATCTTTCATCTTCCGGTTCTCTTCCCAGATGGTCACAAAGGACAGGGCTGGGCCAGGCAGGAGCCAGGGGCCCAAACACTCAGGCCATCTTCTGTTGCTTTTCTCAGGCCATTAGCAGAGGGTTGCATTGGAAGTGGAGCAGCCAGGACATGAGCCAGCTGGGATGCTCGTGTCACAGGCAATGACTTTACTCACTATCCCAACAAGGCTGGCCTCAAGATAAACTTTTTCTTTTTTAAAAATATTTATTTATTTGAAAAGCAGAGTTACTGAGAGGCAGAGAGAGATAGAGAGGGAGGGAGAGAGAGAGAGATCAACCTTCCATCCATGAGTTCACTCCCCAATTGGCCGCAACGGTCGGAGCTGCGCTGATCTGAAGCCAGGAGCCAGGAGATTCTTCCAGGTCTCCCACTTTGGTGCAAGGGCCCAAGGACCTGGGCCATCTTCTACTGCTTTCCCAGGCCATAGTAGAGAGCTGGATCAGAAGTGGAGTAGCCGGGACTCAAATGGGCACCAGCAGATGGAAGACTTCTCTTTCTCTCTCTGCCTCTCTGTAACTCTCTTTCAAATAAATAAATCTTAAAAAAAAAAAAAAAAAGTCTAGTTCCTTCCTTGTACTAGCCACATTTCAAGTGCTCTAAAGTGACACCAGTGGCCAGCACCATGACAGACAGTGTATTTCTGCAGGAGCCTACACAAGGGGAGCCCTCCACACTACTTAGAGGTGAATTCCATTCAAATAAACTCTGCTGGGTTGCAAATTACTTCCTAAGAAAAAAACAAATACCCTGGGAAGATAAATCTTGCAAACCACACTAGGCTGTAGTGACACTGGTAGCAATTATTTCCAAAAAGCCACCTTGCCGACCTTGAAAGAGCTTCTTGTGCGCCTGAACCAAGAGGGCTCATGACTAAATGCTTACTGTAAGGTCATTACACACTGTAATGGTCCGGGCTCCACCACAAAATCACCGTCACTGCAAAAGGCATCAGAGAAGGGAGAGAAATAAGAGCCCCTGCGTGCTGGCTGAGTACTATCTGTTCTGAATAAGGACGTGAATCAACACTGAATTTGGAACATGTATTGCAACTGTTTCCAGATACATACATTTGAAAATATACGGGACCTATTCTTGTTGCCAACTGCCAAGTAGTAGTTTGGACTTCTTAAAAAGGAAATTATCAGTAGTATATTTATGTTTATTCTCTTAAAAAAATCAATATAGGGGTGCGCCTTTGGCTGCATTCACATCAGAGTGCCTGATTTCCAGTCCCAGCTCTGCTTCTGCTTCCGGTTTCCTGCTGCTGAGCACCCTGACCCAGAATGAGTTCCCTGCTTGTGTTGTGGCTTCAGCCTGGCCAGGTCCAGGTGTTGTGGACATCCTGGGAGAGAACCAACAGACTGAAGATCTCTTTCTGTCTCTCTCTGCCTTTCAAATAATTTTTTTTTCTTTTTTGGACAGGCAGAGTTAGACAGTGAGAGAGAGAGAGAGACAGAGAGAAAGGTCTTCCTTCCGTTGATTCACCCCACGAATGGCCACTACGGCCAGTGCGCTGTGCCGATCGAAGCCAGGAGCCAGGTGCTTCCTCTTGGTCTCCCATGCGGGTGCAGGGCCCAAGGACGTGGGCCATCCTCCACTGCACTCCCGGGCCACAGCAGAGAGCTGGCCTGGAAGAGGAGCAACCGGGACAGAATCCGGCGCCCGCCGCTGGCAGAGGATTAGCCAAGTGAGCTGCGGCGCTGGCCTCAAATAACTTTTTAAAACTACACCTAGAAATCAATTTAGAAATCTCTTAAAAAAACATTTATTTGAAAGGAAGAGTGACAGAGAGTGAGAGCGAGAGAGAGAGAGAGAGAGAGACAGAGAGAGAGAAAGAGAGAGATCTTCCATTCACTGGTTCACTCTCCAGATGTCCACAACAGCCAAGGTTGGGCCAGGCTGAAGCCAAAAGCCAGGAACTCCAGTACTGGAGCCATCAACCACTGCTTCCCAGGCACATTAGCTGGAAGCTGCATCAGAAGCGGATTGGCTGGAACTCCAAGAAGAGATGTGGACATTCCAGGTAGTGGCTTAACAATCTTTTTCTTAATGTGCACCTTTTCAATTAACTCTGTTCAAGAGGGACAGGGTTACATTCTAAACCTCCACACTGAGACTGAAGAGGGAGGATCACGGAAAGGATTCTAGGTGCAGATAAACGTGTGTAGAACACAGCCTATGTAATAACAGCGCCCGCCCCCAACCCACCTGGCTGGGGGGTATCACCATCATTGCTGTGCTAGAGTGAGTGAGGCACAGACAGCTCACACACTTCAGCCGAAGACTCCATCTAGTACACGGGGACAGTGAGCTCCAACCGATTCATCTTCCAGCACCAGGGTTCCCACTCACTCAAGCAACGCAAGCTCTTGCTTCAGAGCGCTGACTTCATGAGGGAGGCTCCCGGTGCAGTGTGAGGCACGGCTCGGGCTGCACAAAGCAGAGGGTGAGGTCACCACCTGTTTCTGCCTCGGACTTCTACATGGCAACAACAAAAGGCAGTACATGTCAACAATCCCCAGCTCTGTCATCTCCCCTCACTCTCGGCTTCTCTCCCATCTTCATTTAAGGCCCAAGTTATTTAGGGGTAGTCGTCACAAAGAAGCGTTTTTAAGAAGCGTGAGGGGTGGGTGAGTGGCTCAGTTTGTGTCTGGAGTTAGCCTGGCACTAACGCACTTCCAGTCCCCACACTCCTTCTGCCGGGGAACTTGCCAGAGTCCTGTGAGAGGCTTTAAGGATCCTGCGAAGCACAGGGAATGCAGCAGACAGGCTAGGGGGACCTGGAGGGGTCTATGTAGCTCTCAGGGGGCGTCAGTGTCCATAACAACCAGGCCTCCACTTCAGGCCAGGACGTGTGAAGGGAAGACTGAAGCAGGAAAAGAAGTTTACAGAAGACAGCAAAATCCAGCCTGGCTGCTTGTGCCTTTCTGCAGGGGGCGTTCAAGCAGGGACATTTCAGATCTTCACACAGTCAAGCACTCCCAACTAAGAAGAAATATGGGGCTAGGCAGGTGTTGGCACAATGGTTAAGAAACCACGTGGGATGCAGACATCCCTTACCAGAGTGTCTAGGTTCAAGTCCCGGCTCCATCCCCAACTCCAGATTCCTGCTGATGGAAGACCCTGGGAGGCAGGTATGACGGCACAATTACTTGGGTCCATGCCACCCACATGCGAGACCCAGATAGGGTTCTGGGCTCCTGGCTTCAGCCTGGCCCAACCCTGGCTGTTGTGAACATTTGGGGAGTCAACCAGAAAATGGAGGGTCTATCTGTCTCTTTTAAATAAAAAAAGAAAAAAATTAAAATTTTGAAAAAGAAGAAATAGAATGATGCTAACGATCACAGCTGCCATGTGTTGAATGTGTACTGTGTGCCAGGTGCTGTGTCCAGTTCTTGACCTTCCTGCCTTCGAAGGACATTATGACAGTGATATGGCCCACAATCGGAAGATCAAATGGAAACACATCCCTCTGCAAGCCTATTCTCCTAGAACACAGGAGAGTGCACCTGACTTCACAGGGCGTAATAAGGGACTCAGGCTGGGTCTCCCACATGAGTGGCAGCACCCCAATCACTTGAACCATCCCCACTGCAATACGCGACTAGGGTCTGCATTAGCAGGAAGCTGGCATCAGGAGTACTCAGGTACATCAGGTACTCCAACTGGGACGTGGGCATCTTAACCACAAGGCCAAATGCCCTCCTGCCTGGGGGAATACGGCTCATCATGGTACTCATCAAGGGCAAGACTGCTGCGGGTGACTAAAGGCAGTAAACTGATCACAGAAGGGGCAAAGAGAGAGAAGCTCTCTCTGTGCCACCTTGAGGAACACAAGGACCCATTCATAAAGCATTCATGCATGGCCGGGGAGTTTCTGTTAGAACACACAAGAGTGGTGGACCAGTTTCACAGTGGAGAATGGAAGGGGGAAATCTGCTTCCCCTCCTTTAAAACATCCTTACACGGCTCCTTACAATGACAGAACCTCAGAACCTGTGCTCGAACAACTACTAACGCTCACACTTACACCATGGCACCAGCTCCCTCACCATGGCCCTGCCCCCAACCTGTCCAGCCTCTGATTCACCAGGACTTCCTGTCCTCACTCAGCTCAGGTGTCTTGCCCTTTCCAAAACCTTCCACGTGGTTGCCAGATGCCTTGTACAAACGTGAAGCGATGCATGTGAGCACCTAAGGCCCTCCAGCCACCTTCAAGAAAACCTTTTCAACCCTAGCAATACAATTCTCTGCCTGCACCATTCCTTGGGCTTCCAACTGAAACATGAGTGAAACGAAATACATTAAAAAAAAATTCTGGTTAAAATGTCATCTTCTGGGGCGGATATTTGGCCTTATGGTTAACACACTGCTTGGGACATTCATATCCCATTACCAGAGTGCCTGGGTCTGAGTCCTGTCTCCACTTCCTGCTAATGCAGACCCTGGAAGGTAGCAGGTGATGGCTCAAGTGGCCGGGTCTCTGCCACCCATGTGGGAGACCTGGATTGAGTTCCAGACTCCTGGCTTCAGTCCGGTCCAAACCCGGCCCTGGCTGTTGCAGGCATTTGGAGTGAACCAGGGACAGGAGCACTTTCTTGGGCTTGGGCTCTCTCTCCCCCTCTCAGATAAATAAATCATTTTTCTTTAAATGCCACTTCAAACAGGATATCCTCTCTGGGCACCTGAGTTGGAAGTATCATTTCCCCACGTGCATTACCAGGCCCTGTCATGTATCACAGACTAGACTGTATTAAATTCCAAGCCCCTAGAAGGCACCTGATGGAGCCTCTCTCACCTTTATTGAACAATTTTTTTTAAGATTTGTTTATTTATTTGAAAGTCAGAGTTACACAGAGAGAGAGAGGCAAGGGGAGGGGGAGAGAGAGAGAGAGGGAGAGGTCTTCCATCTGATGGTTCACTTCCCAACTGGTAGCAGTGGCTGGAGCTGCACCAATCCGAAGCCAGGAACCAGGAGCTTCTTCCAGGTCTCCCACATGGGTGCAGGGGCCCAAGGACTGGGACCATCTTCTGCTTTCCCAGGCCATAGCAGAGAGCTAGACTGGAAGTGGAGCAGCTGGGACTTGAACTGGTGCCTATACGGGATGCTGGCACTTAAAGCCAGGGCGTTAACCCACTGCGCCACAGCGCCGCTCCCTATTGAACAATTATTAAGTAACCACCAGGCATGGTGCTAGAAAGAGTTAGAAAGATATATAAATAAAATACAGAACATGTCCTAGAGGAACTTCCACTCTAAGCAAAGGAGACAAGATGTATTACTATTTTATACTGATTATGATAGAAAAACACTGCCTCTAAATCAGGTACACATAGAGCCAAAGGGTTGACTATTTAAAGGAGGCAATTTTAAAAACAGATGTCATTGGAGAAGGACATTTGCTCCTTTATCTTGGAATATTAGAACAACTCCATGCCCTGAAGTTTCCCTAATAAATATTTGTCAACTGATTACATGTACATTATTTAGGCCCAGATTTCAGTATTTTCAATGTATACCCAAGACTATAAGGGGTTAAAGAGCTCCAGTTACTTAAGTAACAAATATATCGCTTTATATCATTTATGACCCACCCATCAGAAAGAAAAATTATGTAGTTTCACTTCCAAAAGCAATACTTCAAAATTATTCCTGGAGTACTCGACTAGAAATAAAGTATCGCATCTTTTTTTCTTTTCTTCTTTTTTTTAAAGACTTTATTTCTTTTTTTCTTTTTTTGACAGGCAGAATGGATAGTGAGAGAGAGAGACGGAGAAAAAGGTCTTCCTTTTGCCGTTGGTTCACCCTCCAATGGCCGCCTCGGCCGGCACACCGCGCTGATGTGAAGGCAGGAGCCAGGTGCTTCTGGTCTCCCATGGGGTGCAGGGCCCAAGTATTTGGGCCATCCTCCACTGCCTTCCCATCCTCCACTGCCTTCCCGGGCCACAGCAGAGAGCTGGCCTGGAAGAGGGGCAACCGGGAAAGAATCCAGCTGCCCGACCGGGACTAGAACCTGGTGTGCCGGTGCTGCTAGGTGGAAGATTAGCCTATTGAGCTGCGGCGCCGGAAGACTTTATTTTTTACTTGAAAGGCACAGTTTGGGGGGGCACAGAGAGAGAGAGAGTGATCTTCCATCCACTAGTTCACTCCCCAAATGGCGGTCACGGCTGCAGGGTTGGGCTAGGCCAAAGGCAGGAGCTAAGAGCTTCCTCTGGGTCTCCCATATGGGTACAGAGGGACCCAAGACTTGAGCCATTTTCTGCTGCCATCCAAGGCACATTAGCAGAGAGCTGGATCAGAAGTGGAGCGGCCAGACTCAAACTGGCACCCATATGTGATCCCGGCACTGCAGGAGGCAGCTGAACCCGCTATGCCACAGCACCGGCCCCAGTATTGTATCTCAAGCACTATTAACACACCCTTCTGAATTAATAAATTGATTTTTAAAAAGAACAGATAGGAGACTATTTTGACATATCCATTAAAGAATTTTGCAATCTGGATAATAATTCATCAAGCAATCAATGTAACTGTTAAGTGTATTTTCTTAGAGGATACTATTTCCTTCAGGCTGAGGTCAGAAAAAGGACAAGAAGTGGGTAAACTGATTTTGCTCCCATATTCTAGACATTCTTCCCAAAGCACTAAGCTACGACCATTTTATCTCATCCTGTTCAGCTTTTCTACAGCTTCTCTTCCTGTTTCTTTCAAACGGTGGCCAGCAGAGAGATAAGGCACAGGACTCCCATCTCCGTCTCCTTCCGAATTACAGTAATAGTCATGTCTGTCTTGTTAGGACCAATTCCTCGTACCAGCGGTAACTATTACCACAACAAACAGCATCGCTCTCTGTGTCGAGGGATCTGGGCCAACCATTGCTCCTGAATAAATAAAATGTACATGGTCCCTCGTTTCTAGAGCTTTCATTACTCTTACGATCTCCCAATACCTCCTTTCCGTAAGAATAAAAGGTGCAATCAGGCTGCCACCTGGGGAAGCTGGGCTTCCGCCCAAAAAAATAAGCAAGCCATATTCTGAAATGTCTTGAGGATAAGCAGAAATACCCTGGTTTCCAACTGTCTCTGGTAGTCAATGGACCATACTGATTCCAAGGGCTGGTACCACCACCTAGGGCTATCTGGAACTCCATGGAAATGGGGACGGGGTGTTTCCCGGTTGTCACAAGGACACTAAACACCCTGTAATGTGGCATGCCCTCCCACTCTGAAGAGAAGTCCAGTCCATATGCTACATGAGCTCCTTTGAAGTACACCGTTTTATTAATCTTCGTAAAGGTGTCTCTCATTCTGCAGCATCTAACACAACTCCACAGTCATTAGACAAGGAAAGAAAGAGGGAAGGAGTCACACAGGAAATGGAGGTGGGGGGGCTGGATTACGGATACTGAAAATCCCCAACATGGAGCTCGTGCTGTGGTGCAGAGGGTTAAGCTGCTGTCTGAGGCCGGCAACCCATGCGAGCGCAGGTTTGAGTGCCGACTGCTCCACTTCCTCCAACTCCCTGTTAATGGCCTGGGAAGAGCAGTGGAAAGTGGCCCACATACTTGGGCCCCTGCCACCCACCTGGAAGACCTGGATGGAGTTCTAGGCTCCCAGCTTTGGCCTGGCCCAGCCCCAACTGTCACAGTCATTTGGGGAGTGAACCAGCGGATGGAAGATCTCTGTGTCCCCCTCTCCTTTCTAACTTGCCTTTCAAAAAAAAATCTTTAAAAAAAAAAAAAATCCCCACTGTGCCACCTGCCAGCCATGTGGTACTGGTCAAAGGGCTTCAGCTCTTTCAATAGGTTTCTATGTCCATAAAATGGTGACATCATAGATTCACTGACAAGATCAGGTAAGATAACATGTTAGGGGCAAGGACGGTGCTGGCAGGTGCTGGGTCAATGTTCTTCCCCATGAAACTGCCAGTTCTGCCTGTACAGTCGGCACCCCACACTGGTTGAGTTCTGCCTCCTCATATGTAGCCGACCATAAGACGGAAAATATTTGGGGAAAAAAAAAAGATCTCATGTATACTAAACATATGGGCTTTTTTTCTTGTCATTATTCCCTAAGCAGGATGGTGCAGTAACTACTTACATGGCATTTACATTGTATTAGGTTTTGGAAGTAACCTGGGGAGGGTGTGCAAACAGCATGGCCTCTTGTATAATCCACACACGTTGGCGTCCGCTGGGAGTCCTGGAACCCTACGCCCTGTGTACATCCAGATGTCCTGTAATGTTGCAGGCTGCTCTTCTTCACAGGCAGGAAGAAGGGTGCCAACCAACATCAGCAACTGCAATGACACAGTTTCCTCACTTCCCGCTGGCTTCTTCTAAAGATTTACTTATTCATTTGGAAGGCAGAGTGAGAGATCGATCTTCCTTCTACTGGTTCACTCCTCCAAACAGCCACTATGGCCAGGGCTGGGCCAGGCTGAAGCCGGGGGCCAGGAGCTCCATCCAGGCCTCCCCCATGGGTGGCAGGGAGAGCTGTCACCTGCTGCCTCGCGGGCTGTGGATTAGCAGGAAGCTCGAACTGGAAGCTGATCTGAGAACCAAACGCAAGCACTGTGATCTGGGATGCGAGTGTCAAAAGCAGCACGGTAACTATGACACCAAATGCCTGCCCTCTCAACGTGTATTCTAATCACGTTTCATTGAGAATTACCAAGAACAGAAACAACTTCATCAAAAATTTAGGATTTTTATGATAGTTTTTATTTTTGGTAGTTTTTATTATCAGCATTTTGATGGTTAAAGAAAAAAAAATTTTCCCCCTGCTAGGTCAAAAAATTCAAGGTTCTTCAATACTTTCTAGATACAGCAGCAAGGCTCCCTGCTTCAGGACTGCAAAAGAAACCAACAAAAAGCACAGCTCAAGAACCCCAAGCAGCAGTGTAATTCTATCAACTACCAGACCTCTGTGTCTGTCCCATTCACAGCAGACAAAAAAGCGCTATCTTCATTCCCCCCCCCCCTTTTTTTTTGACAGGCAGAGTGGACAGTGAGAGAGAGAGACAGAGAAAGAGGTCTTCCTTTGCCATTGGTTCACTCTCCAATGGCCACCGCGGCCAGCGCGCTGCGGCAGGTGCACCACGCTGATCTGAAGGCAAGAGCCAGGTACTTATCCTGGTCTCCCATGGGTGCAGGGCCCAAGCACTTGGGCCATCCTCCACTGCCTTCCCGGGCCACAGCAGTGAGCTGGCCTGGAAGAGGGGCAACCGGGACAGAATCCAGCGCCCCGACCGGGACTAGAACCCAGTGTGCCGGCGCCGCAAGGCATAGGATTAGCCTAGTGAGCCGCGGCGCTGGCCCATTCCCCTCTATTCTAACCCCTTAGGCTGTGACTAGGCTGGGTTCTACATCCAGGTGTGACATCAAAATTCTGTGCCATAGCAAAAGACATAAAGCAAAGTTCCACGTGCCTTATGAGAGGACCACCGACACCCAGTCTCACTACGCCCAAATTCAGGTCATTCCTCTCACACAGACCATGGAGGTACTAACCGCCCTGTCTGCTGCATTCCTGCCAAGAACAGACATGACTCCAGAAAACACAAGTATGCATCACATACAGCCTAAGTGTTAACACTGAAATCCTTGGGGTTGGAGGTACTTTAAACACACATTATGTATATCATTCAGCACAAAACTCCTAACAAGTTAAAAATACTGTGCTTTTGAACTTAAAGCAATGGGAAGGACATGTGAAAAGAGTTTCAAAGTACTGTTGACTAGAAAAGCACACAGCTTCCTGAGAGGTGACTAAATAACCCCCCATCAAAGGGGCAATGGACAAGGACAAGACTGGAGTTACATCTCACAAGTCCTTCCTGGCAGCCCTATGTGGGGAAGTGGAGGTGCACAGGGAAGCTCCCACCCTCAGGTCTCCCAGGTACAAGTGCAATGCTGCAGGTCCATGTGCCACATCCCTTGCAAATGATCTGGAAGTTAGCACCTCCCCCCAACCAAACACGTGAGCCAGAAAGTCATTCAGGTAAGCACAGGTGCTAGTCACTGTGGTTAGGATGTAAAACTGGACCTCACTATCACTGCCTAGGTGAAATGTTGATCCACACATTGAAATAGTGTTTAGCAATAACAAGCAATGAAGTTACAACAAGGCTGAACCTTGAAAACATTATGCTAAGTGAAGGAAACCAGTCACAAAAGGGCAAGTATTATAATTTCATTTACATAGTGTGTCTAGAATAGGCAGGTCCATAAAGACACAAACAGCTGGGTGGTTAGCAGGGGCTAAGGGAGTTGGGGTGGGGACAGAACAGAAGGGACTGCTGATGAGGGTGGGATTCCTTTTTTTGCTCACATCCACAAAGACTTTCAAATGTAAAACTCTGCAACACACCGGTATTATAGTACATGTTTTATAAAAATGATCAATTATGGGGGCCAATGCTGTGGCATAGTGGGTAAAGCCGCCGGCTTCAGTGCCAGCATCCCACATGGGTGCCGGTTAAAGTCCCAGCTGCTCCACTTCCTATCCAGCCCTCTGCTGTGGCCTGGGAAAGCAGTGGAAGATGGCCCAAGTCCTTGGGCCCCTGTACTCATGTGGGAGACCTGGAAGAAGCTCCAGGCTCCTCGCTTTGGATCAGTGCAGCTCTGGCCGTTGCGGCCATCTGGGGAGTAAACCAGCAGATGGAACCTTGCTCGCTCTCTCTGTAACTCTGCCTTTCAAATAAATAAATAAATAAAAAATAAAATAAATGATCAATTACAAGTATTTCCCACTCTTTTTTTGTGTGCTTCCCACTCTTAAGAGTTCTTAAAACTCTTAACACTGATAGTTAAAAAGTGCGTCTGGCTAGCACAGAGAAAACTTCAACTTTCAACAAGCAGGGTTTGAACAGTTTTGTTTTTTTTTTACAGGTTAGTGTATGTAGAATAGCACTCATATGTCTCCAATACCACTTGGGAATGTAAAAATTATATACTTGAACATATTTTTACTTTGATTTCCAGGAAACATATCATTAGCAACTGAAGAAGCCTTGGCCATTACCTTAAAGCATTTCTCTCCTTTTGAGATTCATGTGTTCATTTATTTATTTGAAAGGCAGAGTAATGGGGGTTGTCAAGGAGACAGGGGGCCAGAGGGAGAGATCTTCCTCTGCTGATTTCATTCTCCAAATGGCTGCAACAGCTGACGCTAGGCTAGGCTGAAGCCGAGAGCCAGGAACTCCACCAGGGACTCCCACATGAGTAGCAGAGGCCCAAGTACTTGGGTCATCTTCTACTGCCTTCCCGAGCATGTCTGATCGGAATCAGAGGGGCTGGGACTTGATCAGGCACTGGACTATGGGATGCCAGCATCCCAAGCAGCTTAACCACTATGCCACAATACCAGCCCCTTAAAGCTCTCCTTTCTCTTTTAAAGGTTTATTGAACGGCTCAGTTACAGAGAGATGCAGAGACAGAGACAGAGACAGAGATCTTTCACCTGCTGGTTCACTTCCCAAATGGCCACAATGGCTGGGGCTGGGCCTGGGCCAGGCTGAAGCCAGGAGCCTGGAACTCCATCGGAGTCTCCCATGTGAGTGGCAGGGGCCCAAGCACTTGGGCCAGCCTCTGCTGCTTCCCTAGGTGCACTTGCAGGGGAGCTGGATCAGAAGTGGAGCAGCTGGGACTTGAACCGGTACCTGTATTGGGTGCTGGCATCACAGTGAAGGCTGAACTAGCTACATCACGATGCCAACCCTCAGGCCTGTTTAATAAATATTTGCTGGCACTTATTTAGAACCAAGTGGCAATGAAATTTCAATAACTCTTAGAAATCAATTATCAAAATGTAAGGTCTATTCTCCATTTTCTGAGAAATGTAAAATAAACATTCAGTCTTATTGCCATAGACACAGACAAACAGGTTGATTATTACATCTAGTAAACTTGAACTGCTCTACTTCAAGATTTTTATCACCTTTCAGAAGTGACTGGGCCAGGCATTTAAATTCCCTAAACCAGCTTTTAAACTAATCACCTAACAGATTCTAAAAATTCTGCAGCATACTTAACTCAGACAAATAAAACAAGAGTTCCAAAAACATTTTATTCATTAATAAGGACTAAGAAACAAGGTACTGCATGATTTATGAAAGGTACTATTCTCAAAGCTGAAAGTAAACTTCAACTAGATAGATGGGTTCTTATGCTTGCTTCAGTAAGAAAGTGTCAGAACAGGGCATTAGTGTTCACTCAAGCCAACAGGTTTCTGCTAGCCACTGTCAAATCCCTCCCACCTACCCCACTCTACCCACTTCTCTTCAGCCCGTTTTCACTCTATCACACTCTTCACACTTCACTACCAAACTTACTTTTTTATTTTTATTTGTTTGAGATGCAGAGACAGATCGAGACCTCCTAACCACAGGTTCTGCCCTCAGTGGCCAGAGCTGGGTTAGTGATGAAGATGGGAGCCCCGGCCGTGGCTCACTAGGCTAATGCTCTGCCTGCGGTGCCGGCACACTGGGTTCTAGTCCCGGTTGCCCCTCTTCCCATCTAGCTCTCTGCTGTGGCCTGGGAGTGCAGTGGAGGATGGCCCAAGTGCTTGGGCCCTGCACCTGCACGGGAGACCAGGAGGAAGCACCTGGCTCCTGGCTTCAGATTAGCGCGGTGCGCTGGCCTCAGCGGCCATTGTGGGGTGAACCAATGGAAAAAGGAAGACCTTTCTCTCTGTCTCTCTCTCTCACTGTTCACTCTGCCTGTTAAAAAAAAAAGGGAGCCCGGAGTTCAATCCCGGTCCACATGGGGGCAGGGACCCTATCACTGGAGCCATCACTGGCTGCCTCCCAGAGTCTGCATTAGCAGAAAGCCGGGAATCAGCTCAGGTACTGCAATGTAGGATGTGGGTGTCCCACCAACTAGGGCAAGTGCACACCTTTGGTCCCTACTTCAAAATAAAAAGAGCCAAGAGAACTGGAGAATATACCAACCAACAGACCAGACGAGGGCCGACTGACAGACTCCAGAAGCTAAGAGATTTAGTTCAGTAAAAGAAAAAAAAAGAAAGGGAAATCGTTCCCTGAGAAATGTGAGGCAGAATCTCGCCATCCTCCTCAAGTCCCAGTTTTTTCAACTATATATTACTATATTACTATATTCAGAAGTCTGGCTCTGTGAGTTACACCCACTTAGGCCTCGGTCTTCCTTAAAACCCCACAGGCAGTGATGCCCCAGAGGCATTGTATCTACTCACTGTATCTCACAAGGGCCACCTCCTCCCTCAAACTGCACTAAGGGCTTGGTAACCGGGAAAGGTACGGAAAGTAATTATTTTCCTTCCTACCTTTCCTTCCCCCAATTTCCTCAATTTATCCACACTTTCAAAGGTGTTCACATTTAACCAGAATCAGTTTGGAAGTCTTAACTGGAAGTCCCTGGAGTAAGTACTGCTTAGGTTTGAAGGGCTACGCCATGGTCAGGTCCACCTTACAGGGCTCTTGGTCTCTGTGCCTCTGTCCTAACCCGGAAACTGGACCTAACAGTATTTTCCCTGGGGTTACTCTGAAGTTATGCATGTGAAGCAATTATTATCGCATTGCCTGGCATGCAGGGAAGTGGTCAATAACTTATTATCATCGTAATGGAAATTCTTCCTGCATACTGAGGTTAACCCAGGTCCAAGGAAAAATTAGAGGAAATATTATTTATGCATCCCCCTTTTAATGATTTATTTATTTGAAAAACAGAGTTACAGAGAGAGGTAGAGACAGAAAGAGGTCTTCCATCCGCTGGCCAAATGGCCAGAAAGGCCGGAGCTGCGCCGATCTGAAGCCAGGAGCCAGGAGCTTCTTATGTGGGTGCAGGGGCCTAAGGACTTGGGCCATCTTCTACTGCTTTCCCAGGTCATAGCAGAGAGCTGGATCAGAAGAGGAGCAGCCGGGACTAGAATCGGCACCCATATGGGATGCCGGTGCTTCAGGCCAGGGCTTTAACCCGATGTGCCACAGCGTCGGCCCCGCAAAACCCTTTTAAATGGGTCTGGTCAGGACATGAAAGCCAGGAGCTGGGAACGCAACCTAGGTCTCCCATGTGGGTGGCTACTTGAGCCATCACCTGAGGTCTCCCAGGGTGTGTATTAGCGGGATGCTGGAACTTCGAGCTGACCCAGCACTCCAACCCAGGCACTGTGGTATGGGATGCAGGCGTCCCAAGTGGCATCTTACCTGCTACGCCAAACATTCCCTCCCCTAAGCTATTTTTAGTGCAGAAAGACTGAGATGACTTATGCATTTATCCTCCTATGTGCTGCTTCCACAATCTCTCAAGAGATTCTTCATGTATCTAAAAAGTCAACTCATTCTTTGCTTAACATTAATTCAGGAGACAAGAGGCCTGTCCTATTTTTATGTCTGACTTTTAAACATAATCTTAATGTCCAAGATCAACTATATCCCTCATCTACAAAAGTACTTTATCTCTCCAAGACACCCTTGCAAAGACGAATGGATGGCCCTCCCACAGAACGGAGATACAGAACATTAGGCTCTTCTTCCCCGCCTGTTTATCAACACATCCTCCGCGCAGAATGAAAACCTATCCTGGTACCACTTCACTTCTGGAGTGTTGCTCTGAAAAAGGTTCAAAGAACCCTCTGACAGTCCAAACTTTTTTATGGACTACAAATGATGATTTGATAAGAACCATCGTTACAGACACGAAACCCATTCTAAATTTTAATGTTTTCCTTTCCTCACAGTCTTCAAATACACCAAGTGACGTCTGATTACAAAGGTGGAAAAGCAGCCATTTTTATCAAACAGAATTGAGAAATTCCCATTTAAGAGAAAAGTAGTAGATAGTTTTTGTTCACTTTTGTATCTGGACTGCTATATCGCACAGCAAAGAAAAAGACCAAAGTTCGTTTGCATCACGTATTCTTTGGTCAAACAAGCTTGCCAACAGATTACAGTTTAAAGAAGCAGAAACTGCTTCTTCATACTACTGGGAACTAGGAGAATACAATCACAGTCACTACTGGGTGAAAGTTCAAGGCAAACAACTTTAAAGGAAAAAAGTACAACACACTGTCAATAACTTAAAGCCTCATATTGGATCTTGGAGGTCGGGCTGGATACTCATTAAGTGCAGAAACATATTTAAAGCACCTATCAATGAACACATTTCCAGGAATCAGTTTATTTCTCTAAAAACCTAATCACAAACACACACACACACTTGTTCCTTTAAAAGTTCCTACAAAGAATGAGTAGAAACTTGTGTTCACTTTTAGAACAATTTACAAAAACTTGTTAGTAAAGTATTATGAAACCCAAGTGTCCCACCCTCTGCCCTTACAAAGAGGGGGAACAAGCCAAAAAAATAAATTCTCAAACAGAAAAGGGAAACTAGATAAAGCACCTAAGGGAGAAATAGTAGTGAAAGCAAAAAAAAAAAAAAAAAAAAAAAGTAGCAGCCTAAAAGCAACAGAAATCCTAATCTACACCCACAACTCTTACCCTTGACAGCACAGAACAGAAAATCCTGCCTTATACATTTCGGAATTGCAACTCTGAAACGCTAAATCCAAAGACAAAGCCGCCCTGGGGAAAATAACAATTGCGCAACAGATCCACAGCTCCAACTTGTCCCTTGGCCCGGGCGCGCGAGGCTTGCACGCTACGAGCAGGAAAGGGCCAACTGAGGGCCGCCGTGACAGCCGAGGACACCACGCGGCGCGAGCCGCCGCGGGGAACCGCGCCCGCGGCCCGCTCTCATCTCAGACTCCGACGCCCTTTCCGCACTTCCCGCCGCGCTGCTAAGGGCAGGGCGCGAGTCCCGCACACGAACTTTCCCCCCGGCCCGAGAGGGCGCGCAGCGCGGGGCCAGGCTCCGCACGTCGAGGCTGCAGTGCGCGCTGGGCACTTGGTTACTTCCTCCTCCCCCAGGGGGCTGGGCTTCTAGCTCACGGCGGTTAGAGTGAACCGATGGGTCGGCCGATTAATTACTTTGCAAAGAAGCCTGCACAGACGGCCCAGCGGGACGAGCGCGCCGCGCCGCCGCCCACGCTCGCGGAGCTCACGGGGCCTGGGGTCGAGGGCGGCGGCGAGGAGGGACTCCAGTTCTAGCCCGGAGGAGACCTCAGCTTCCCCCGAGAGCGGCCCCGTGACTAGGCACATTTTTTGCCGGCTCCAAGGCGGGGGAGCCGCACAACCCCGGAAGGGCCGGTCCGCGCCGGCCCAGACCGCCAGCGTCCACCCCCTCCGGCCGGGCTGCCGAGCTGCCTCCGGGGCCACACGCAGACTCGGGAGGCCAGCCGAGGTCCCTGCGTCCCGCCTCTGTGGGCCCGGGACGCGACTGGGCGTGCCCCCCACAGTCCCGCGCGCGGGGGCGCAGCACCAGAACGTCTCCCCAAGCGTCCACCCGTCACCCTCGAGGGCCCGCGGGCACGCTGTGGGTCGGACCACCTGGCAGCATCCCCACTCCCCTCGCGGTCCCTCCTCGCCCAGCCTCGGCGCAAGCGCAGCGGCCGCAGTCGTGGCCGGCAGCTGTCCCTCCGCGGCCGCGCTGCTCTCGCGCCCCTGCCCCGGCACCACCACGGTGTCCCCGGGGTCGGGGCAGCACCTGCTGGGACTGCAGTCCCGACGGCGGTAGCTCCAAGTCCATCATGCTGAGCTGGGGACGCGGCGCTGGGGCTTCCCGACGGCGACCCTGCCCCAGCTGCCGAGGCGCGGCGCTGGCGGCTCCTCCGGGATCCCGGGCACTCGCTGCTCAGCGACACGGCCCAAGTCGCCGGCGGGGCTCCGGCCCGCTCCGCCTCCCGCCCCCCGAGGGCGGGGCGAGAACCCGGGCCCTTCCTTCCGCGCACGGGCCGCGCGGCCGAAAATCCCCCGCCCCCCTCGGGGCTGACGCCAGAAGCTCGCGGACCGGGGGCGGGCCGGGGCGGCAGGTTGCGGTGCCCGCGGGCGGGGTGCGGAGGGGAGGCCGTGGGCTGCGGGCGTCCGCGCTCACTTTGCCCTCCCCGCCATCCAGGGCCGCACTCTCGCCCGAGGGATTAAGAGTTGTTTGCGGAAGGGCGCTCGGGCCCGGGGCTTTGAGAGTTTAAACAGTTGGAGCAAACACTCCCGGGGGCGCGGCGACGGCGGTGGTATCGGAGCTGCAGGACCTTGCTCCGCTTTATCGCACCCCGCCGCCCGCGAGTGGCGCCAACCCGCGGGGCGGGAGCTCCCAGGCCTCGGCTTGGGCCGTGCGCGCCAACTGCCCTCCGGCCTTGGGCCCCTCCGGGGCAGGGGGCCAGATGCCCTGCCCAGGGGAGGTGCGGACCACGCCGGGAACTCGTGTTCGCGGTGACCCCGAACGCCCTCGGCTTCCTCGCCCGCGCCCGGCTGCGGTGGCCAAGGGCGCACGGACCAGCCTCTGAGCAGGGGAGGGCTCAGTATCGTCCCGACTCAGGCGTCTGTCCACGCTCCAGCGTGCTGTAACCCGTCGTCGGTTTCTTCTTCGAGTGCTCACGATACAGTTAAAGAAAAAAACAAAACAAAACTCAAACACCAAGTTATGAAATGTTACCCGTTTGGTAACATTTTCCCAGAGAAATGGTTGAAAGATGATCCCCAATATATGAAAGGTGGTAGGGTCATGAATGATTTTTAGCCTTCTCTTTGTTACTTTAAAATTTCCAATGAATATGTCTTATATTTTAAGACATTTCAAAATTAATCACTGCCCACAGAAAATTTCAAGCATTTGAAAACACGAATATTGAGAATTCTTTTATAAAAGATTTAAGAGGGAAGGCGAATTTTTTCTTTCCTTATATACATTAGCAATTTTACTAACACGACTCGTTTTCAGTTTTTGACCAGAAGAAACCTACCAGGAGGGAGGGGGCAGCGACAGGAGGGGAGGTAGCACATCCAAACGAACCCAAAGTGCCAAGAACTTACTTGTCCTCGATGGCATAATTTGACAATCTCAGTTTCTGCCTGCCAATTTTTGTATTCAAATATTCCTGGAGATAAGTAGTGAAGCCTAAATGAATTGCTTGTAATGGAAGCAGGCTTCTTTAACTTGAATTAAACCCGTTCAGCTATTGTGTTACAAGCCTGCAAAATGATCTGCACACTGAAAACAAGCTTAGGTGAAATTATTTACAAGGAACTTGCCATGAAAGATGCAGAAGCGTTATGATGAAATGCCATTTCTGCCTCCAAGTAGGAGACAGGAGTATATTGTTAACTATTCTAGTTACTTATTAAAAACTACTACACCAGAGAAAGCAGGCAATGATCCCAAGAGGCAGGAGATGCCAAGGCCCTTTATGATGACTGCCCTCAAGGAGTTTATAACGTATTTGGCATTTCCTTGTTAAGCAACAAAGATTTTCATTGGCTTTCCACTGAATGAAATAACGATTACTTTTACAAAGCTGCAATTTACCGGGAGTATATTATTTCAGGCACCTGCAGAGTACATATTTTCAAAGGGAGGAGAGCAATATGATAAGAGTCTGGACATGTTTTAAGAAGAGTAAACACTAGGGAAAAGCTGTTTTGACACTGAACAGTGGTTCAGTACAAGAAACCTCAGTCTTAGACCACACATGTCAAGTAGGTTCCCAGCTTTTGGAAACACTGAAATACAATTGTCTTACAGAAAGACTGGCCTGGCCTTGCCCGCTAAACTTGCATATTGTACTATGGGGACACAGATAGATAATGTATGTTAAGAAGCAGGGGGTGCGTTGGTGTTGTAGCACCTCAGTTAAGCCAATGCTTGCGACACAGCATCCCTTACTGATCCAGTGCCTTGCTAAAGCGCCTGCAGCCATTTGGGGAGGGAGCCAGCAGATGTAAGATGGATCCTCTCACTTCTCGCTCTGCCTTTCAAACAAATAAAAAAAAATTTTTTTTTTAAAAGAAGCCGCAGGGGACCAGGAGAGAGGAGTTTATCTCCTGTCCTGGGACCAGTGGAGCCTGCTGACTGCCAGGCTGTGCTCGCTATTCTGATTTTTCCCCTCCATTGGTTTCACATCCTACTGACCCTTGTGCATCTTTATTGGTGTCTGAATTAAGACAGAAAAGACAGCCTTGTATCCTCCTTACTTGAGATGTGTCAGATTGTGGCACCTTGCTCCAGAGTTCTCAACAAAAAAGCATCCTCAGAGAAGTTCTCTGAATGCACAAACTTTGAGTAATGGTGATGCATTGTTCTACCTTCTTCTCTTGCTCTAGTCTGCCAGATCGCAAGGCCTGAGAAAGTACCAACTCTTTCAAAATCTCCATCCCTAGGAGGCTTCTTCCTCCTACTATCACTTCCCCCTCAGTTTTACTTGGTGTTGGAATCAGAATGTATTTGGACTGTTTTGGAATTACATTTGAAATTCTATCCTGTCCAGCCGAAGATGGTACCTAAGGAACCACTCCTCCTGACACTAAGGGGCTTGTGTATCCCTTCACATCCAATCAAGGCTGGCGCCGTGGTTTGCTCTAACACATAGAAGGAGGCTTGGAAGTGGCACTGCCATGTCTTAGCCAACTCTGAACAATGCTGGACAGCTTTTAAAGTTGTACTCTTGAAATTGACCATCATGCAAGCAACTGCCTTGATAGGAGAGATGCCAAGGAGGAGGAGACAGAGTGAAGAGAGAGGGGCTGCGTGAACCAGGGCACCCGACGTGTGACTGAAAAAGCCATCTAGGTGGACTTGTAGTCGAGGCCCAGTCCCTGGGGCTACATCTGAGGAACTCAAATTAAGATCTGCAGACCACCCAGCTAAGCCTGGTCAAAGCACTGTGGGAAATTATCATTTATTTTCAGCCCCTCCATGTTGGGGTAATTTGTTTCACAGCAGTGGATGACCAAAATAGTACATATTGAATACCAAGGTAGGTTTTCTCCTGGCTGCTTCTGGTTTGTTCACCATGATGGGGAAGACCTATAGGGATGGTACTCTGCGGTTTAATTGAGTCTCTGACCCTCGGCAGGGAACTGACTTCTCCAGGAATGAGGAAGTTACCCTTCCTGTAGTATGTACATATTGCTGCATATAAAGTAATGACCTCATCACACAATGCCTCAGTTCCCCACCATTAGGTGGAGGGTGGGGAAATATTCTTATCAAAATACACCTCAGGAACACAGACATTTCATCTGAATTAGATGGAGGTATAAATGCATACAGAGGTCCTGACCCTGACTTGACCTTATTTAGACCCGTTATATAAGATACTTCCTGCATATCTGCTGAGGGAATTTGAACTTGGGGAGCAGCCTGCCCACTGGATAAACTCAACTCCAGCACTGCAGTGTTCAAATAACTGATGTATTAATTTCCAGACACACCCATAACCTTGGTCCCTTCGTTTGCACACCTCACTATGCAAACGGCTGGTACAAAGAGCTGTGTATCTCCAATGCTAGTTTCAACTGGTGTAGTTTCCTGTTCATAATAGAAACAGTGCCCTGTGAAGACAGCAACTCAGTGAGCTAATGGGGAAAATACAGAAGTTAGAAAGTCCTTTTGGCTGATATACTATCTTTATACATAAATATTTATAAAAAATACTGAATATGTACTTCAAAATGTTAACCATATTAATCTCATTAGTTGGAGACTGATGATTTTATTACCTTTCTCATTTTTGCCTGTCTACTTCCCTAAAAGAATACATAACTTTTATAATAAGAAAAAGGTGATGGGTGGGGTGTTGGATAAGGAAGGAGCACTTGGCTTTTCTTCCAGGCCACTGGGTCCATTTTATTTTCAAATTGAATTTTAACCACACGCCTTGCAGATCTTTCCATCCGTATTTGCTTGAATAGAGCTGGGAGAATTTGACTGCATCTTTAAGGGTGGTTGTGGTAAGGGTCTGAAGAGACTCTTCTTGTCCATGCACTGCTCTGTTTGCAAAGTTTCACCTAGCAGAACGGGAGTTCCCAGGCAAAGATGGAACTTAGGAGAACAGACTAAGAACTGTGGCCTTGGTATTCATTATACACTATTTTGGTTTTCCATTGCTGTGAAACAAACCACCCCAAAATTGAGGGGCTGAAAACAAATGATAATTTCCCACAATTCTTTGGATTGACGAGGCTTAGCTGGGTGGTCTTCTGCAGATCTTATTTGAGTCCCTCAAAGTCACCCATTTGTAATAACAGTGCTGTGGGGAAAATAAGCAAAACCCAGAAAACATTTAAGCTTGGCTCTATGCCAGCAAGGCTTGTTCTCAAGTATTAACACAGGGAGGCATGGAACATCAGATGGTTTCCACTTTCGCCTTTGTATTTTGCTGCATCATTCAAATTTTCACAGGAAGAAGTTTTAGAATTGGGGGGGGCAAACTGCTTTAATTTAGGGGGTGGGGTGGGAAGCAGAATAGGAAGAGCAGAGCATCCTCTTAACGAGGCCCTGAAGACAAAGAGGCTGGAAAGTGAAAAAAAGAAGTAAGATTTGCCAAGATGGTTATCTTCCAGCCTTTTGTATTCCACTGATTCCGTTTTCCGCCAGTAATATTAAGATTAATAGACACAGACATCTTCTGGCCCAGAGAGGGTAAGCCGCCCTGTACTTGCTGGTGCGCGGCTGTTGGTAGTGAGTTAAGACCGTGCTTTGCTGAGAGGTCTTTAGCAGCAGCTTCCCAGTTTGGCACAAACAATGATGAGCAATGCCTGCTACAGGCACAGAACCACCGCAGTGGTGCCACTTGGGAGATTTTTTTCCCTCCTTCTTGTAACCCAACCTTCTTTTCTCATGTTTGAGGAAACTATGGGGTGAAGTGATTATCAGTAATCATAGAGCTAGATATTGGCAAAGTCAGAAATAGAATAATATCTCCTGACTCCTGCTATTATGTTCTTCCCACATAACAAACTGACTCGGACATTTGGAGGTAAGTGTAGTCCTGGGCCAGATCCAAGGGGTCAGGTGTAAATTTTATGAACACATTAGCACGTTATTTTAAGGTGAGATTAATAACCCAGTTTATGAATGATAATAATTTTATATGTTTTATAAATATTCCCTACAAGTCAGGGAAATGTGATTAAGCTCAATATTATAAATCAGAAGGGGATAAAAACCAGTACGATATTTGCCCAGTACTCAAGAAAATCATTACCTAAAGACTGACTGTTTCCAAGCCCAGGCTCAGTCCTCCAGAGCGCGCAGGTGTCTACAGCTTCTTGGCTCGCACTGTATTTACTGAGAGGACTCACAGCCAGGCTCCCTAAGGATTACATTTTTCCACATTCTGTTTAATTAATTCTCCAGGGACAGAGTGATAAAGTATTTTTCACTTGCAAGAAAACTTGCAAACAAATTAGAGAACAGGACTTCTACATATGAGATTTCCAAGTGACGGGCAGGGAGAGAGTAAATGGGCTATTTGTAGACTGAGCCTGTCCACCCACAGCAGTGTTTTAATTTTTCTGTGTCAATGAAAAGGTCTAAGAACAAGGTGTAAAATGTACTGACAAAGGTGGAAGCTATTGTAATTCTTGCATTTCCTGTAAATTAAATTGCCCTAGTTGTATGCTTCTAAAAAGTCTAACATGCAGGTAATTTTAGTGTAGTTTAGAGCTATCTGTGCCCCCTGGCAAGATTCAGGTAACTTATTCATCACACTTTCACCCTCCTGATAAAACAGGAACTATTTCAGTCTTTGGAGTTCATAAACTTTCAAAAATGTGTGACATTCAATGTGTTAATTCATTTTGCTTTTTTCATCTGCTAATATTTATTGCATGCTTACAGTTGATCATAATCCTAATTTTTTAGATTGTTTCTCTACAATGTATTAGGGATAGGCATAGAAACAACAAAATAAAAAATACTATTAAGTGCTGCTGATGAACTGTATACTTTCTATAATTTAGTTCACTTAATACTCTCAAGAAACCCAAGACAGGTGCCAGTGCTGTAGTATATCAGGTAAAGCTGTTGCCTGTGCTGCTGGCATCCCATATGGTGCCAGTTCGAGTCCCAGCTGCTCCACTTCCAATCCAGCTCTCTGCTGTGGCCTGGGAAAGCAATGGAAGATGGCCCAAGTCCTTAGGCCCCTGCACCCGCATGAGAGACCCAGAAAAAGCTCTGGGCTCCTGGCTTCAGATTGGCTTGGCTCCAGCCGTTGCAGCCATCTGGGGAGTGAACCAGCGGATGGAAGACCTCTCTCTCTCTCTCTCTCTCTCTCTCTCTGCCTCTGCCTCTCTGTAACTCTGCCTTTCAAATAAATAAATAAATATTAAAAATAACCAAGACATGGGCATATTATTCCCTTGACTTGAGAAATGAGGAAACTGAGGCTGGAGAGGCTAGATAAATTTATCTGGAGTCTAGCAGTTAGTAAGTCACTGAACAAGTCACTGACTTTAAGGTTCTTAAGCATAAAGATATGCTACCTCTTATCGAGGGTTCTTGGAATAGAAATGTTTTCTAAAAGTATGCAGGCACTTTGTTATTTATCTAAGAAGCCATACTTGAACACTGAGTATTGGGATTTGAGTTGAAGACATGTTGGGCATTTGCAGGAAGACCAAGCTGAATATGGATTCTCTCCCTCAAGGTCTTTTCAGTCCAGTAAAAAGCATCACATTTGCACACAGCCTGGAAGTAGAGGATGCTGTGGAAGAGGCCAGCAATGGATCTGTTCAGCCTCATGTTCAGGCTGAACATGGAACAGGGCTGGTAGAGGGTTTTCTCTTTTCATTTTATGCAAAATTGACATAATTTTAAAAACCAGCTTTATTGAGGTACAATTAACATACAATAAATGACACATATTTGAACTATACAATTTGACAAGTGTATGTACACACACACCCATGAAAGCATCATTACAATTGACGTAATGAACCTGTTTATCACTGCCAATCATTTGTTTGTGCCACAATTCATTATTTTCAATTTTTATTTGAGAAGCAGAGAGAGAGAGAGAGAGAGAGAGAGAGAGAGAGAGATGAATGGAGAGGGAGAGCTCCTATCTGCTTGTTTGCTCCCCTAAATGCTTCAACAGCCAGAGCTGGGCTCAGGCTGAAGCCAGGTACCTGGAACTCAATCCAGGTCTCCCATATGGGTGGCAGGAACCTAACCACTTGAGCACACATGACTGCCTCTAATGGTCTGCATTAGCAGGCAACTGGAGCCAGGAGTCAGCACTGGGTTTGGAACGTGGGCACTTAGTTATGAGACATGGGTGTCTTAACCAACATCTCTCGACCACTAGGCTAAAAGCCTACCTCTTTGTGCCTGAAAATTTTTTTTAAAGATTTATTTATTTATTTGAAAGGCAGAGTGTCAGAGAGAGTAGGAGAGAGAGAAATAGATCCTTCATCCACTGGTTCCTCCCCAAATGGCCACAATGGCCAGGGCCAGAGCAGGCTGAAGTCAGGAGCCCAGAACTCCTTTGAGTTCTTCCATGTAGGTTGCAGGGGTGCAAGTACTTGGGTCATCTGCTGCTGCTTTCCCAAGCATATTATCAGGGAGCTGAGTTGGAAGTAGAATAACTGGGACTGTACCAGCAACCTCACAGGGCATGTTGGCATTGCAAGCTGTGGCTTAACTGCTGTGCCACAACACTGGCCCCTTGTGCCTCAATTTTAATCCTCTTCCCTGCCTCACGTTCCATTCTCTGGCAACCACTGATCTATTTTCTGCAACTGGATTACTTTGCACAGTCTAGAATACTGTAAATGAAATAATATGTATTCTTTTTATCTGGTTCTTTCACACATAATTGAGATTCATCTATGTTGTTGCATGTATCGAGAGTTAATTCCTTTCTATTGTTGAGTAGTATTCAATTGTGTAGATATACCACAACTTTTTATTCCTTCACATGTGGACAGATGTTGGCTTGTCCCCATTTCTTGACTGTTACAAATAAAGCTTCTGGACATGCATGTATAGTTCTCCATATGAACAAACATTTCATTTCTCTTGACTAAATACCTAGAAGTAGAATGATTATGATATGTAGGAGTATGTTCAACTGTATAAGAATCTGCCAGACTTTTTTTCTAAGTTGGTTGTACCATTTTACCTTCCCACCAGAAATCTGATAAGAGTTCAATTTCCTCCCCTACCTTGACAAGGTTATCTGGTATGGTTATTCACACATACACATACACACACACACGCATGCACCCACACACATAACTGTAGTTTTAATTTGCATTTCCCTAATGACTAGAGATGTTGACTGTCTTCTTGTGGCACAGCGGTTTTAATGTATACTGTAATATTTTCTATACCTTGACTGAGCAGAAGAGATTCATTCCTATAAAATGTTTCACTTTTAGAAACTTGGCTGTTAATTAATGAGGAGTCATGGTAAGAAAATGTCATTATTGATAAAATGATATAAAAATTATAAATATATACCTTAATGCAAATTTGAGTTCTTAATAAAGAAACTACAAAACCCTAAGCTTTTACTTTCAACTAGTGCCTCAGAATTTCCTATTACCCAGGTATTTGTAAGGAAAAGTTAATGGTTTTGGAAGCTGGAAGTTCAAACAGCATAGCGCTGGCTCTGGCATGGGCCTCTTTCACTGCATCATCTCATGGCAAAGGGCACCGCAATGGCCACCACAGTGCCAATGTCACCACCTTAGCTTTTTCCTCCTTGATCCTTCTCTCCTTTTGAAATTCTGGTTGTCAGGGCTGGTGCTGCAGCATACATAGCAGGTAAAACTGCTGCTTGCAGTGCCAGCATTCCCTTTTGGGCACCGGTTGGAGTTCCGGTTGCTCCACTTCTGAGCCAGCAACCTGCTAATGTTCCTGGGAAAGCAGCAGAGAATGGCCCCAATATTAGGTCCCCTGCACCCACATGGGAGACCCAGAAGTTGTTCCTGGCTGCTGGCTTCAGATCAGCCCAGCGCCAGCCATTGCAGCCACTTGAGGAGTGAGCCATAAGATGGAAGATCTCTCTCTCTCTCTCTTTTTGTAGCTCTGCCTTTCAAATAAATGAAAAAATCTTTTTTTAAAAAGGAAATTTCAGATATAAACCATTTTAATCAAATTAGTTAAAATCATCTCTCTCTCTCTTTTTTTTTTTTTTTTTTTGGTAAAGATTTATTTATTTATTTGAAAGAGTTACACAGAGAGAGGAGAGGGAGAGAGAGAGAGGTCTTCCATCTGCTGGTTCACTCCTCAATTGGCCACAATGGCCAGTTTCTTCTAGGTTTCCCACATGGGTGCAGGGTCACAAGGACTTGGGCCATCTTCTACCGCTTTCCCAGGCTATAGCAGAGAGCTGGATTGGAAGTGGAGCAGCGAGGACTCAAACTGGCGCCCATATGGGATGTGGGCACTGCAGGCAGTGGCTCTATTCGCTATGCCACAGCGTCGGCCCCTAAGACCATCTTTCAACTACCCTGACAATGTTGCTGCAGTGTTATTTTTAAATTTTTTTTAAAGACCCTAAATGCTGAATAGAGATCAGTGTTTTGTGACAATAGTAATGTATAACATGAAGTTTTTTGTACACTGTAGACTTCTCCATAAATGAACATTATGGATTTGTTTTTTTGCTAAAGTTTATACACTCTAGCCTTCTGGGGAAGTAAGTACTGTATCATCAACAGCAGAAAATACATATTTCCAACTGACTTCTCTAGTTGGAAGGTCAGATAATAACATTTGATTTCCTTATAATCAATTTAACAAATAAAAATATTTTGTATACTATATGAAATGCCCCATGTACAACTTGAGTTAATTGAGCACTGACTATACAACATTTTAGTTTCTAATACTTTACATACTAGTCCTCACAATAACCACATTAACAGGTGATAAAGCTGAATTCAGTATGATTCACTAACCTGGCCAAGGTCACATAGTTCTCTTATTCAGTAACTTGGCCAAGATTCCACAGACGAGCTCATGTGAATTCCTAGGGTTAGCTTGTTCCAAACCCTTGCTCTTTTCACTGGGCAGCTAGGCCCCAAGATACTTTCCAAAGCTTTGTAAATAATTAAACATTGTAAGGGTCATGGTCTACAATATATTCTTTGCCATGGACCTCATTTAAGTGTATGATATAATTTGAAGGGTGAAGCATAATATTATGCTATTGGGATGTAATAAAGCTATATAAACCAGGCTATAATTTTCATGTTAAAATTCAACTTAAGATTTCCATGTATTTGTTTTTCATTGTTCTTTTATCTGCAAATAGCAACTCTTTTGTTGCTTTTGTGTGATAACCAGCTCTGAGACCAGTAAGGGGAACTCAACCAGTGGATGAGAAGGAACTATATTGGAAGTTTCATGAACACTCTTTCTTTCTCTCTCTCTCTTTCCTTCCTTCTTTCTTTCCTTTCTTTCTTTTTTTCTTCTTTCTTTCTTTCTTTCTTTCTTTCTCTCTCTCTTTTCTTTCTCTCTTTCTTTCTCTTTCTTTCTTTCTTTCTTTCTTTCTTTCTTTCTTTCTTTCTTTCTTTCTTTCTTTCTTTCTTCTCTTTTTCTCCTCCCTCCCTCCCTCTCTCCCTCCCTTCCTTCCTTTCTTCTTTCCTTCCTTCCTTTTTCTTTCTTTTTAAAAAGATTTATTTATTTATTTATTTATTTATTTGAAAGGCAGAGTTACAGAGAGGCAGAGGCAGAGGCAGAGAAAAAGAGAGATCTTCCATCTGCTGGCTCACTCCTCAAATGGCTGCAACGGCCGGAGCTGCGCCAATCGGAAGCCAGGAACCAAGAGCTTCTTCTGGGTCTCCTACTTGGGCGCAGGGGCCCAAGGACTTGGACCATCTTCTGCTGCTTTCTCAGGCCATAGCAGAGAGCTGGATCAGAAGTGGAGCAGTCAGAACTCAAGCTGGCGCCCATATGGGATGCCAGCACTGCAGATGGTGGCTTTATCCACCACGCCACAGTGCCAGCCCACTTCCTTTCTTTTTTAAGATTTGTTTATTTATTTGAAAGGCAGAGCAACAGAGATAGAAAGAGATCTTCTGTCCATTAATTCACGCCTCAAGTGGCCACAGCTGCCAGGTATGGGTAAGGCTGATGCCAGGAGCCAAGAACTCCATTCTGGTCTCCTACATGGGTTAGAGGGGCCCAAGTACTTGGTCATCATCTACTGCCTTCCCAGGCATGTTAGCAGGAAGCTGGATTGGAACTGGAGCATCTGAGACTTGAGCCAGCACTCCGTTATGGGATGCCAGCATTGTAAGCAACGGTTTAACTGGCTGTGTCCAACTTAACAACGCTGGCCCCAAGATTTAGGTTTTCTGGTCTGATTCTGTGATTCAAATTTTTCACGGCTGTCAATCAGTGCCAAATTCAATGCTGGGCTCTTAAATTATCTCTTTCATTACAGAAACTTCATAATTTCAAAAATGTATACTTTGTTCAGAGCCAGATACACATATATCACCCATTAAAGAGTGAATATCTTGCTTCTCAGAAGACTTAATTAGAAAAGAGATTGTGTTAGAAGGAGAGTCATGACAATGTGGCTAAAAGAAAGATCAAGTACTTTAATAAAAATAATAGTATAATAAAAATATTATAATACCTTTGAAGATGGAAGAAACTTGAACTTGACAGTTGAAAAATGTAGAGCAAAGCAGTTCAATTGAACAAAAAATAAGGCTGCAGGAAGGTTTGAGGATAAAAGATAAAGAAATAAAATAGAGTGTGGAGGGGTGTTTGGATCTATAGTCAAGACACTGCTTGAGATGCCTGCAATCTCATATTGGATTGCCTAGGTTTGAATCTGGCTCTGCTTCCAATTCCAGTTTTCTGCAGATGCACACCCTGGGAGGCAACAAGTGATATCTCATGTTGTTGGATCCCTGCCACCCTAGGAGACCCAGATTGACTTTGAGGCCCCTGGCTTCCCCCTGGCCTGACTCCAGCTGTTGTGGGCATTTGAGGTGTGAACCAGCAGACAGTCCCTCTCGGTCTCTCTATATCTTTCTCTGTGTGTTTTTTGCTTTTCAAATAAATAGAAAGTAAATAATTAAACTTCAGCTTACCACACAAAAAGAAATATAATGGAACAAAACAATAACTTCACTTGTATATTGATTATTTTAATTTAGAGCATTGTAATGGCAAAAGCTAATAGTTACCCAGTGTCATTTCATGGTTTTCATGAAACTCAGAAATATATTAGGTTCAGAGAAGTACATTGTGTTTAGAATTTCAGGATGCTTTTCTCTGAGAAATTTTCTGCCAAGCAGCTTACAATTAACAAACAACAATCATGGGGACGGATATTTGGCATGGTGGTTAAGGCTGTGTTTGGGACACCTGAATTCCATATTAGAGTGCCTGGATTCAAGTCCCAGCTCTGCTTCCGACTCCAGTTTCCTGCTAATGTGCACCCTGAAAGGCAGCAGGTCATGATGGCTCAAGTAGTTGGTCCCTGCCACCCATGTGAGAGACCTGGGCTTATGGTTTTGGCCTGCCCCAGCCTGCCTTTTGGAGGCAATTGAGGAGTGAACCATCCTTTGGAAGATCTCTCTCTTGCCCCCTGTTTGTTTCTGTCTTTCTTTGTCTCTCACCCTTTCAAATAAAATGGGATTTTTTTTTTAAATATCACAAATAACAATCATGTACTCTTAAAGTATTAATACAAATTATAATTTATCTAGCCTATATCCTGCTGGGTACTATGGCGTACAGAGTATTAGTACGAGATACAGGTAGATCTAGCTTCAGTTACTGTGTGATCTGGCAAAGTCATTTAATCTCACAGACAACAGTAAAATGAAGGCTCTTGTGTGGCTTACTGGCATAATGTGTTTTAAGTTACATGTGAAAATTAAAAGCAGTCAGATCCTTTGACATGATCACCCAAAACAAAAAAGTTACCCCATGAAAAAGTGATGTAATAAAATACCACTGCCAATCTGTAAATATAAAATATTTAGCTTTTTTTTCTATGAAAGCATGATCTTTGGCAGAAGGAAAAAATGTACTAGTCTGAACTTGAGAGACCCAGAGATTCTGCAAGACAAAAATAAAGGAGTTGGCTTAGACGTAAGTTCCTCAAGATCTTGAGAATGTGTTATTTATCATCTTAACCCTAATACTCTGTACTTTACCTAATATGCTGTACTCAATAAACGAATGTTAACTGAATGGATGTTTGTATGAGTAAACTTGTTGATTTCTAAGATTTCTTCCAACATCAACACACTGCTCTTAGAAGAAGAAGATGGGAAAGAGAATGCGCTGTATAAACACTGCCTTGTTGTGTTTGATTGGGGCACATGGAGTCAAACATCAACTGCTGGCTTGGCAAGAGAGCTTGGTATTTATGTTGAGATGGAGAGGCTGTAGATTCTTCTTTGTATATATTTTTGTTAATAAATATTTATGAGATTCATTTTCTACTCATCAAGGAATACTCTGAGACGCAGGAACACGATCTCGAGGAAACCCCTGTTGTATAATTCCACTAGTGGGGGTGAGGTTCCATTTAGGAAATATTTTTAATAATAGCAGTGGAAAATAAGGCATAATTTTTAGTGTGCTTTGTTCATAGCCTAGGAGCCTTTGCTGGCTGAATGCTATGGCACTACTGCCAAGAATCTGCAGATTGTGTAAGTGTTTTCATTTGCTGAAATGTTAATGTGTTAATTTTAAATCTACATAATACTTACTCCGTTAGATCTAATGGCCTCTACTATTCGCTTTTAAATTGCTATCTAATTCAGAATGATTTTCCTTTTTTCGTAAAATTGAACTTAGAATCGCGTGTGCTATGTAAGCCCAATGGCCCACGGTAAGCCTGCAGAAGGAGAGCAGTTATCTCAGCTGCTTATCTTTGGTCTAAGAGGATTAGACATTGCCACAACAACATGATTGAAAGGATCCAGACAATAGTGCTTTCCTTGCCTAATAAGCAATTTTCTTTTTTAAAAGTCTCCTATCTGCTTCTCAATGACCAAATCCCTTAAGGTATATAGCAGACTGCTGGCTTTCATTTTTCCCTTGAGTACTAGATTTAGAGATTGGGGAACATTACTTCCTACCTTATATATTTCTATTTTGTTGATGTTTCTTTTCTTAAAGAGAGTGGAGGGAAGAGGAAAGGAGAGGAGGGGAGGGGAGGGGAGAGGAGAGGAGAGAGGAGGGGAAGGAAGGAGAGGGGAGAGGAGAGGAGAGAGGAGGGGAAGGGGGGAGAGGAGAGGAGAGAGGAGGGGAAGGGAGGAGAGGGGAGGGGAGGGTAGAGGAGAGGAAAGAGGAGGGGAAGGGAGGGGAGGGGAGAGGAGAGGACAGGAGAGGAGAGGAGAGAGGAGGGGAAGGGAGGGGAGGAGAGGAGAGAGGAGAGAGATCTTATATCTGCTGGTCCACTCTCCAAATGGCCACAACAGCCACGTCTGGGCCAGGCCCAAGGGGGGAGCTAGGAACTCCATCCAGGTCTCCCACATGGGTGGCAGAGGCCTGAGCGCTTGGGCCATCATCTATTGTCTCTGTACTGTTTGATATTTATTTATTTAATTTTTAAGGTTGGCATTATAACATTGATTAAAATAATGCTATGGGTTAACATAAACAGCAAAGAAGCAAAGAATTAAAATGCAAGCTGTGTAAAATCCCAAAGAAAACCCAAAAGTGGCTGATATATTCATTCTTAGCTAACTAAAAGTGCAAGAAAGACAAGACACTCAATATAATAAAGAACTGCAAACAACTGACAATTTTCAGTTGCCAAAATTGCAGATTTTGCATTTTATATCCTTTTCTCAACGAAGAAAAAATTCTTTTTGAATGTTATATATAAAATACATATAAAACAAGATAGAAAACTACATTATAAACTTGTAACAGTGGCTGTAAATACATTTCCTTACATGTCTCTCATAGGCAATAGATATGGTATATACATAGCATGAAATTACTAAGATAATAAAGAACAGACAAATATGTCAGCTGTGCAGTGACACACAAGCAACTCTCCCATCTACTCACGCCAAAAAATTAAATACTATCAGAAAAAAGTTTTAAAAGCTACATACTTTAATAAGAAATAAGGTGAGGGGACAGCATTGTGGTGTAGTACATTAAGGCTCCACCTGCAATGTTGGCATCCCATATGGGCACTGGTTTGAGTCCCAGCTGCTCCACTTCTGATCCAGCTCCCTGCTATGGCCTGGGAAAGCAGTACAAGATGGCCCAAGTGCCTGGACTTCTGCACCCGTGTAGGAGACCTGGTGGAAACTCCAAGCCCCGGCTTCAGATCCAGCTCCGGCTGTTTTGGCTATTTGGGGAGTGAACCGGCGGGCGGATGGAAGACCTTTCTGTCTCCCCCTCTCTCTGTCTGCAACTCTAACTCTCAAATAAATTAATCTTAAAAAACAAATAAATATAATAAAAATAAGGAATAAGTTTAATAAAGAATAATACTGAAAACCAAGGCATTCAGAGATTTCAAAAGTCATGCTTTTTTATTTTCAATTGATCCAAAATCTTATCAACTAAGTTTTCAAAAGTTTGTTCAGAGCCAGCATTACTCATAAATGTCACACATGTATTATCTCATACATTTACTTCCTTCCCCAGAAAAGACCTTTGATAAACATCTGAAATGTCCAGGTATAACACAGTTGAGATGAAACTGGATCAAATACTGGTATTGTTTTTAACAACTAATACCACAAAGTGTTTAATTGTCGCACATTAATTCAACCAACCAACCAAAATAAGAATCAAAACGGCACAGCATATATTGTAAATAAATCAAAACAGTGGTTTGTGCAACAGCAAGACAAAGTGTAGTACATTAAACCAAAGCTAGACGAATACAAGACGAGCAATGCCTATTGCCTAGTAAATAAACTGGAAACGGTTTCCAAGGAGACGCCATGATGGAGAGCTCACCGTACTGGTGTGAATGGAGTTTCCTGCTGAGCTTGCCTGGGAAGCTACGAGAGAGGGAACTCAAGACCACGGCCACTTGAGACTTGCCACGTCTGATACTGAGCAGCTAACAATTATTCACTCAGTGTTTAGATGTAGCTTTGCACACAAAATGTTTCAACTGCAAAAGTGTTTGAAGTTCACGAGCAACTGAAGTATACTTGAGTATTTATACCCACATTGTTGGGTTTTTCCACCTTTTTTAAAAAATATTTTATTTATTTGAGAGGTGGAGTTACAGAATGGAAAGTAGGAGAGACAGAGGAAGGTCTTCTATCTGCTGGTTCACTCCCCAAATGGCCACAACGCCTGGAGCTGGGCCAATCCAAAGCCAGGAGCCAGTGGTCTTTTCCGGGTCTCCCATGCGGGTGCAGGGGCCCTAGCACTTAGGCCATCTTCTACTGCTTTTCCAGACGCATTAACAGAGAGCTGGATCAGAAGAGGAGCAGCTGGGATACGAACTGATACCCATATGGGATGCTGGCACCTCGCCGGAGGGTTAGACTACTACGCCACAGTGCCGGACCGCCTATCCTTTTAAAATTAAAAAAGGAGTCATAAACAGTGTGTGGGGGAAAATGGGGAGGTTACTAAAACCATCAGAGATGGACAATACAAGTTCTCTGATATTGGTATAAAGAAAGAGGATTAAATTGGGGTCATTTGAAAACATTATTTTCCAGAATGAAAATATTCATTTTTTTATTCATTTTTAAAAAGATTTATTTATTTATTTGAAAGTAAGAGTTACAGAGAGGAAGAGGTAGAGGGAGAGGGAGAGGGAGAGGGAGAGGGAGAGGGAGAGGGAGAGGGAGAGAGAGAGAGAGAGAGAGAGAGAATCTTCCATCTACTGGTTCACTCCCCAGATGTCTGCAATGTCAGGAGCTGGGCTGATCAGAAATCAGGAGCTTCTTCAAGGTCTCCCATGCAGGTGCAAGGGCCCAAGGACTTGGGCCATCTTCCACTGCTTTCCCTGGCCAGAGCAGAGAGTTGGATAGGAAGTGGAGCAGCCAGGACTCAAACCGGCACCCATATGGGATGCCAGCACTGCAGGCTACATCACAGCACCAGCCCCTAAGATTTATTTTTGTGAAAAAGTTTTCTAGGCAAACTCCAATTAATAAGAAAAAATCCAATGCCTACCTCTTCTGTGAATAAAATAAAGCTGTAATTCTCTTTGTCAACTAATGTTCAGATGATCTCACATAATTTTCCTCTCAGAATCCTTTGGGTAAACATTGGAGATTATAATAACCAAAAGTATTCAATTATGATTTTTAAAAGAATAATGTTTTAAAACTTAACAAATCAGACATTAGCAAAGTTATCAATTTTTTTCACAGTATCAGATTTGGCAAATTTGCATCAAAGTAAGGTGGCAAAAATCATATAGATCAAAGCATCAACTCATTTGTCTCCCCTCTTTCACATACTGGGTGACTGAGGACGATGCACTCACTTTTTATTTTATTTTAAAAATTTAAACTTTTTTTAAAATTTATTTTTTAAGGAATACAAATTTCATAAGTACAATTTTGTTGATATAGTGATTCTTCCACCATACCCGCCCTCCCACCCACACTCCCACCCCTCCTCCTCCTCCTCCCGTTCCCCTTGCCAGTCCCATTCTCCATTAAGAATCCTTCTCAGTTAACTTTGCACACAGAAGACCAACTGTATACTAAGTAAAGATGTCAACAATTTGCACACACACACACACACACACACTGAGAACTGGTTTTACAGTTAGCTCTCATAATACAACTCATTGAGGACAGAGGTCCTGCATGGGGAGTAGTGCACCGTGACTCCAGTTGTTGATTTAATAATTGACACTCTTATGGATGCATTCACTTTTATTGTGAGGGAGGAGCTGATTTTAGGAGACACTTGACTAAATGACCAGGAAGGAAGATAAGGCACATTCTTTTCTCCACTTATTCTAATACTTAAAAAATAATTTTAAAAAAGACAAAAAAGCTCTTTTGGTCTTTTGTTTCTTGATAACCACCAGAAAAAAATCATTTAATGAAATAAAGGATTTCTTTGTTCTTTTTTTTTTTTTAAGATTTATTTATTTATTTGAAAGTCAGAATTACACACAGAGAGAAGGAGAGGCAGATTGAGAGAGAGAGAGAGAGAGAGAGAGAGAGAGAGAGAGAGAGGTCTTCCATCTGCTGGTTCACTCCCCAATTAGCCGGCAACAGCCGGAGCTATGCTGATCCAAAGCCAGGAGCCAGGAGCTTCCTCTGGGTCTCCCACATGGGTGCAGGGGCCTAAGGACTTGGGCCATCTTCCACTGCTTTCCCAGGCCACAGCAGAGAGCTGGATCGGAAGTGGAGCAGCCTGGACTCAAAACGGCACCCATATGGGATGCCGGCACTGCATGCAGTGGCTTTATCGGCTAGCCACAGTGCCAGCCGCTCTTTGTTATTTTATTTTGCAATACTTGAAAGCATAAAATGTTACATTTCCAAATATATATATATATATATGTCTATTTTTTCCTGCACCATGTATAGTAAAAGAACATACTTTTTGTTCATTTGTTTCAATGCATTACACTTCATCTACAATTTCATTACAAGTACACAGAAAATAGGCAAGCATGGCTTTTACAATGTTAATTATTTTTTCTATAAAGGGAGGTTTTTTTTTTTTTTTTAAAGTACTTGAGCAGTTTGCCCAGTAATGAGATGCATAATGCATGTACCTTGTTCTTGTATATTTTTAAAGGAGATATAAAATAAAGGTTCAGTAATTTTCACTCAGATGTTTATCTTTTTAAAAATAGTGTTGCAGTTTTTTGCTTTGCATTAATTTTCAAAACTCCTTGTTAAAGCTGGCGCCGTGGCTCAATAGGCTAATCCTCCGCCTTGCGGTGTCAGCATACCGGGTTCTAGTCCCGGTCGGGGCGCCGGATTCTGTCCCGGTTGCCCCTCTTCCAGGCCAGCTCTCTGCTGTGGCCAGGGAGTGCAATGGAGGATGGCCCAAGTGCTTGGGCCCTGCACCCCATGGGAGACCAGGAGAAGCACCTGGCTCCTGGCTTCGGATCAGTGTGGTGCGCCGGCCGCGGTGCGCCGGCTGCAGTGCGCCAGCTGCGGCAGCCATTGGAGGGTGAACCAACGGCAAAGGAAAACCTTTCTCTCTGTCTCTCTCTCTCACTGTCCACTCTGCCTGTCAAAAAACCAACCAACTAACCAAACAAACAAACAAAACAAAACAAAACAAAAAAAAACCTCCTTGTTAGACGTTTTTCTCCTCTGGCACACTTCACCTTCTAACAGGCAATGTAAAAAGGCCACCATTCTGCCTTCTGATGGCACTCTAGTGACGAAACAGCACATGGAATTCAGAACGCTTGTTGAAATCACTTCACCAATGACATTCATGACTGCGGGCTCACACATGATGTCTCATCCCAGAGTACATTCAGAGAGAGCTGTGACTTTGCTAGGAGAAGAAAACGATTCTTGGAAGTCTCTCAAAGTGACAGCTTGTGCCAGTGAATAGTTAAGGGCCATCTGTCTCCTCCCTTCTCATTGGCTCAGAGCAGGGACATTAAAGGTCAGTCACGGGTGGGAGCTATGGCGTTGTGGGTGAAGCTGCTGCCCGCAGTGTCGGCCTCTCATGGGGGCGCTGGTTCAAGTCCCGGCTGCTCTGCTTCTGATCCAGCTCTCTCTATGGCCTGGGAAATCCTTGGGCTCCTGCACCTGCGTGGGAGACCCGGAGGCAGCTCTTGGCTCCTGGCTTCAGATCGGCCCAGCTCTGGTTGTTGTGGCCATTTGGGAGAATGAACCAGCAAATGGAAGACCTCTCTCTCTCTCTCTCTCTCTCTCTTTCTCTCTGCCTCTGCCTCTCTGTAAGTCTATCTTTCAAATAAATAAAAAACAAATCTTTAAAAAAAAAGCCATCAGTGCTGTTGGATGAATTGAACCATTTGGCTTTCGTACCATTTGATATTTCTTTTTTTAAAGATTTATTTATTTACTTGAAAGATAGACTTACAGAGAGAGGCAGGGCCACAGAGAGAGAGAAGTCTTCCATCTGCTGGTTCACTCCTCTATACCATTTGATTTTTAAACAAGCACTCTTTTATATTTAATATTTGACTAAGTAATACATATATATGATTCAAACATTAAAAAAATACAAAAGGTAAAAAGTCTCTCTTCCTATCCTATCTTCCATTTCCATTTTTCTACCCCCAGTCCACTCTTACTGGGTTCTTGAAATCACTACAGGATTGTCTATGTAATACAAATAAATACTAATATATATTCTATATTTTCCTTTTTCACACACAAGGTAGCCAACAGTGCATGTTGCTCTATACCTTGTATTTTTCATTAAAAATCTCTTGGGGGCAGATGGTTGGCCTAGTGGTAAAGATGCTGGTTAAATCACCAACATCTTGCACTGGAGTGCCTTCATTCAACTCCTGGCTGTACAGCCTAATTTTAGCTTCCTGCCAGTGTAGACCATGGGAGGCAGCAGGTGACAGCTCAAGCATTTAAGCCCCTGTTACCCATATAGATCTGGGTTGAGTTCCCAGCTTGATTTCAGCCATTGAAGGCATTTAGGAAGTGAACCAATAAATAGGAGCTCTATTCCTGCACCTGTCTCTTTGCCTCTCAAATTAAGAAAAAAATCCCACTTTTTCCCATATTATAGAACATATACATTATATTCTTTTTCTATGTATTTATTTTATATTGGCTGCATGTTTTATTAATAAGTGAATTATGATTTATTTAAACTAGTTTTATATCAAGAATGGGTTATTTCTAATCTTGCAATTGTAAATAATGAATAATCTATATATCTAGGTCATTTTTTAATTTTGATTTTTTAAAAAAGATTTATTTATTTATTTGAAAGTCAGAGTTATAGAGAGAGAAAGAGAGAGAGAGAAAGATCTTCCATCTGTTGGTTCACTCCCCAGATGGCAGAAATGGCCAGGGCTTGGTCAGGCTGAAGCCAGGAGCCAGCAGCTTTTTCCAGGTCAAACACATGGGCCATCTTCCATTGCTTTCCTAGGCACATTAGCAGGGTGCTGGATCAGAAGTAGAGCAGTTGAGACACAAACTAGTGCCCATATGGAATACTGGCATTGTAGGCAGTGGCTTTACTTGCCATACCACAATGCTGGCCCCTAAATTTTTAATTTTTTAGAAGATTTTATTTATTTATTTGAGAGGTGGGAGTTACAGAGAGGGGGAGACAGAGAGAAAGGTCTTCCATCTGCTGGTTCACTCCCCAAATGGCTGCAACAGCCAAAGCTGAGCTGATCCAAAGCCAGGAGCCAATAGCTTCTTCTGGGTCTTCCATCTGGGTGCAGGAGCATAAACATTTGGGCCACCTTCCACTGCTTACCCAGGTGCATTAGCAGAGAGCTGGGGTGGAAGTGGAGCAGCTGGAAGTCAAACTGGAACCCATATGGGATGCTGGTGCCGCAGGAGGCAGCTTTACCCACTATGCCATAGCACCGGCCCCAAGATTTACGGGTCTTGAAAAATTTTCCTCCATGGTGTCTCATCAATTTACAATCTCATAAAACAATTATTGAACTTATGGATTTTTTAAAAGATTTATTTATTTATTTGAAAGTCAGAGTTACACAGAGAGAGGAGAGGCAGAGAGAGAGAGAGAGGTCTTCCATCCGCTGGTTCATTTCCCAAATGGCTGCAACGTCCAGAGCTGAGCTGATCCGAAGCCAGGAGCCAGAAGCTTCTTTCCCGGGTCTCCATGCGGGTCCAGGGGCCCTAGTACTTGAGTCATCACCTGCTGCCTCCCAGGTGCATTAGCAGGAAGCTGGAATTGGAGGCAGAGCCAGGACTCAATTAGGCACTCTGAGATACATATTTCTCTTCTGGTTATTATCCTACTGACCTCAGTGTATATTTGAGAATTACCTTATCAAGCTCAACAGAAGTTGGTTTGCTTTGGGGTCGGAGGACTGCATTAAAATTTTAAATTAACCTAGAGAGATTTGGTTTTTAACACTTTCAAATTTTCCTGCCCAAGTATGTCTTTCTACCTAGTCAATGCTAATTGGGGTTCTTTGGTTTTAATGTTTTCTATGTATAGGGCTTGTGCATTTCTTCTGAAATGTATTCCTAGAGTTTTTCTCTTTGTTTTGTTGCTGCTAATTTTAAAAAGGCCCTTCATCCTTATAAATTTGAATAGGTTTTTACTTGCATATATGAGACTGATTGCTTTCTGGTATTAATTTACATCTTTTCATGGAACTGTTTTATAGTTTACAGTAATTTGTTAGTTGAGTGTTCGCTTTGAAAGCATATAACCAGGGGCCGGTGCTGTGGTGCAGTGGGTTAACGCCTTGGCCTGAAGCGTCGGCATCCCATATGGGTGCCGGTTTGAGTCCAGGCTGCTTCACTTCCCATCCAGCTCTCTGCTGTGGCCTGGGAAAGCAGCAGAAGATGGCCCAAGTCCTTGGGTCCCTGCACCCGTGTGGGAGATCTGGAAGAAGCTTCTGGCTCCTGGCTTCGGTTCGGCGCAGCTCTGGACGTTGCAGCCATTTGGGAAATGAACCAGCGGATGGAAGACCTCTCTCTCTCTCTCTGCCTCTCCTCTCTCTGTGTAACTCTGACTTTCAAATAAATAAATAAATCTTTTTTTTTTTTTTAAAGAAAGCATACAGTCATATCCTCTGCAAATAGTTAAAGTGTTTTTTCTTTTTTTCATACTTTAAGTTTTTATCAGATCTAGTTGTGACTGCTAGTACCTTCAGCAAAATTGTAATAGTGATAATGAGTATTCTTCTCTTGTTCCTAAATTCAGTGGGCTGATTCTAGTATTTTCCCAGTAAGCAGAATGCTAGCTAGCTGTATTTTTTTTTCAAGTTAAAGAAGTATTCATCTGTTCCTATTTTAGTGAGTACTTTTTATTAGTTATGAAACCAGGAGCATTTTAGTAAACAACAATGACAATGAACATGTTCTTCAGACCTTTCCGCTCTCCTGCCTTCCCTCCAGTCTCCTGCTCGCCTCCCATTGGCTGGTCCTAGACAGAAGCCAGAGGGGAGGACGTCCCAGCTGCTCAGCTTCCTAGAACTCAGAGCAGGTAGAGAAGAAGCATAGGGTGAGGCTCTGGAAGACTGACAGGCTATGTCCAGTGCAGAAGTCAATATCAGTTGACAAAAGAGCTTATCTCTTTATGAACTGAGAACAAAAAGTTTATTATGGGTTCCAATAAGCCATTATCTTAAAGCAAGTAGCATTGCCTTTGCTTATTAAAAAAAATGGGAAAGAGAAGTGTGAGGTTCCAGTCTGGGGCACTTTTCCATGAAAAGCTGCTGTACCAACCTTTTCTAGATCTCTGGTAAGCAGACCACTGAGTTATATTTCCTGGTCATAAATTCAAGTTCAGGATCAGCTTTGGGACATGATTTCCCCTATCTGTACTACCTTATTTTTTAAAAGCTTGCCACTCCTTCCTCAGAACTAAAAATAAAGTTGTGACAGGTCAACTGGCAGCACCGGAACCAGACACTGTATCTTCTGGGAAGGATCCAGCAGGTCGTGCCCGTTTTACTGGCGCCTTGGCCAGTCTCCAGGAGTGTTCTGTCCAGGCCTGCCTCACATGCCCTCTGCATCTGCAGGCTTGGCTTGGCGGGCAGCAAGTTCACCTGACTGTTCCATGTGATACCCTCCCTGTTGGGCTGCTTCTCTTCTGCCAGCATTTCAAGATGCCTCCAAGCTCCACAGCAATGCTGGCCCTCTTCTGCACAGGCTGCATATGCAGGAGACATCCTGGGCCCAAGACAGAGTTGCCAGAGACAATACAGGATGCTCAGTTAATTTGCATTTCAGATGAGGTCTAATTTTTGGTCTAAGTATTTCCCAAGTATTGCATGGGACATACTTAGAGTTGTAAGAATTATTTGCTGTTGATGTGAAATCCAAGTCCAACTGGGCATCCTGTATTTTTCTTTGCTAAATTTGGCAACCCTCATCACAGAGCTCTTCCCAAAATAATCTTCCACTTTGCTCTCTGCCACCAACCACCCTCCCAACTTCGCAGTTCTGCCATTAGGATTATACTCATTAAGTGTTAAGATAGCCAAGGAGGGATAGTAACTATGCAGGTTGTTGTTAAGATTCACTTCTGAGGCTTTTGCTCCTGACTTTAATCCTTACGAGGAGGGATGAGTGTATCAGATTGATAAACATGGGGATATTTCAGTGGGGATTGAGAACAAGCGTGGTGGATCACGAAAAACTTAGATTCTAGCAGATGTGTGTATGGGTAGGGATGAAGGCAGGGGTGTCTGGGGGTATCTTAAAGCAATGCGTGCAGAAAGAGAATGCTGTTGGGTCGAACTGCCCCCTTTACCAGGTTTTGCCCTGATGCTCCAAACTCAAAAATCTCTTATTGTGTTTTCTCTTTCTTTTCCTGAAGTTCCCCTGTTTTACGCTTTAACTGTGGGTCTAGTCATATTTTCTTGAAGTTCCTGTTTTTTTTTTTTTAGGACAGCAAGGTCATGCTATGCTGGCCTGATTCCAAGCCACTCCAATCAGAGCTTGCCAGCATTTCCGCATACCAGCTGTCTTTCACCTAATCCTGCACTTTCCCCAGGCCCCCTGGCAGGGTGTCAGTTTTGAGCATTGCTCCTGAGTTCTTGTGTGGCCACCTCATAATAAACTTTCTGCAGAAGATGGTGGCTTCAGTATTTGGCTTTCCTATGTCCATGGACAAACAGACTCATCCTGGGTTGCTAACAAGAATACTGAAGAGAGCTTAAAATCCGACAATTTTGTCTGGCTGGGATCTCTGCATCCTTTTCTTCTTACCTCCTCTTTTCCTTCCATCCTTTTTTCAACACTCACCTACCCCCGGATACAGGGGCATGAATTAGAGACTTGATCCCAACAGAAGAGAAGCGGGAGGTGTGTGGAAAAAACAACCATCAACCAACCAAGGACCGGGAGTGAAATAGCCTGGGAGGAGAAGTAAAACCAAGAAGGTTTTTAAAATTAGGCCCTTGACATTTAAGCAAAAAAGTCCAAAGTTAGCTAAGGATAACCACTTATTGCAGGATTCAAAACCTCCGAATGACAAAACTGCTGAAGAAGGAAGTGATGGTGACATGGGTACCCTGCTGATCTGTCTCTGTGGTCAAGTACTTCTCCATTCCCAACCTTAATGCAGCCACACGCGGCCCAGATGCAGCAACAGCATTCCTGCTGCAGCCTTTGTCAGCCAGACAACTACTGCTGGTACAGCGGCCCTGTCTCTATGAGGTGAATACACCAGACCGCAGCCTTACTTTCTAAGACTGACTCGGTGTAACCAGCTTGCCCAAATGCTGTGGCCCCAGAGCCTGAGTCTGCTCAGTCATGACGCAGACACGGTACGGCTGCTCTCATGCGACATGCAAGTTCACACCTGGAGACTTGCCCAATCAAGGGTCCTAACCTGGGAAAATCGTGTTTGTGGTCATTTCCCTACATGGCATTTAAAATATTTGTTTCTTATTTATTTTCATTTTATTTGAAAGGTAGAGAGAGAAAGACAAAAATCGAGAGAGAGAGAGAGAGAGAGAAAGAGAGAGAGAGAGAGAGAGAGAGAGAGAGAGAGAAATTGATCTCCCACTTACTGGTTCACTCTCCAAATGCCCCCAATATCCAGAAGTAAACCAAGCTAAAACAAGGAGGTCAGAATTCAATCTGAGTTTGCCATATGAGTGGCAGGGACCCAAGTGCTTGAACCATTCATTGTCTTCTGCTTTCTGGGATGCACATCAGCAGGAAGCTGAATTGGAAGCAGAGTTGGAACTTGGGAACTTGAACCCAGGCACTCTGATATGGGATGCATGTATCCCAAATGGCACATATTTTTAAAACTTATATGAAAGGCAGAGTTACAGAGGGAGGAAGAGACAGAGGGAGAAAGAGAAAATTTTCCATCTACTGGTTCACTTCCCAAATGGCTGCAATGGCCAGGCTGGGACAGACTGAAGCCTGGAGCCAGGACATACAAATATCCATCTGGATATCTCAAATGGATGGCAGGGACCCAGGTACTTGAGTCATCTTCCACTGCTTTCCCAGATGTATTAGCAGAGAGCTGGATCCAAAGTGGAGCATCCAGGACTTAAACCAGTGCCCACAAGGGATGCCAGCATTGCAGGAGGCAGCTTTACCACCTGAGCCACAGCCTGCACCTCCACGTGGCATCTTAAGCACTGTGCCAAATACTTGCCCCCTACCTTTCCTGTTTGAGTTCTCCCAAGAAGTCCTGGGACTTCTTGCAAGGATTTGCTCAAGCCCAGCTTGTCCAGAGAAGCAGAGAATTTGGGGCTTCCAACCCAGCACAGTCATCAGCTCATCATGGCTTGTCTGGGACTTTCTTGTCTTGAAAAGTCTCATTCTCCAGGAAGTCCCTCACTCCCACGCACAGAGGAATGGCTGATCACCCTAAGTTCATGACATCTAGGTTTTGTCATCTGAATATCAGTTTCCTACTTTGTAAAATGCTTGGTTAGGTCAATACAGCTTCTAATGTTACCACTATATTTAATAGTCCATGATTCACACTCATGCTCCTGACCTCATGCCTCCACAGCCCAACTCCCAAACAAAATTCACTTGATCCAAGACCTAAGTTTCACATAATCTGATAAATTAATCATCAGTAAGTTAGTGAGAAAAGATAGGGTTCACAGATGAATTTCCATGATGGCTTTGGGAAGAAGGCACATGGCCATAGCTGAGTGACTCTACGCTGGGAAGTTCTGCTGGGAAGCTGGGATGTTTGGCTCTGTGCCCTTCTAAAAGGAAAAGATATTTTTAGGCAGGTGTTAAGATGGGCAGCCTGCAAGAATTGGTTGGATGGGTTAATTTCAGCTGCACATGAGCAAATGGTCACAGGCAAGGCAGTCTTGTCTGACTGGAACCAGCTTTTACACTATGACCTGAATAAAGGCAGCAGCTGAAATCAGAGACTCACAACGAAAGGAAGTATATTGATTGCACTATTTTTTTTCTGATGGATTTGCTTGTTGCCCAAGAATGACATCTAAAATATAGATATGCAGATATCATTCTGAGTAGCTGATTTTAAACTCTGATACTGGGAAACAGGTGAAATGATATGAATTTGCTGATATTTGGCCTTTTTATTGTAAAAGATTTATATATTTATTTTATTTTAAGGGATGAGAGAGAGAGAGAGAGAGAGAGAGAGAGGTGTCTTCTATCTGCTGGGATGACCAAATGACCACAAAGGCTGGGACTGGGCCAGGCCAAAGACAGGAGCCTAGGACTCCAACCAGGTCTCCCATGTAGGAGGCAGGGGCCCAAACACTTGGTCCATCCTCTGCTGCTTTCCCAGGCACATTAACAGGGAGCTGGATCAGAAGCAGAGCAGCTAGGATTTGAACTGGCATTCCCACTGTGCCACAATGATGGCCCTGACAAATGGACACTCACATGGTGCAATCTTATCTATGTTCTTTTCCTTAGTTTCCTCATGTGTGCAGTGTAGATAGGCACCAACTGCGTGAGGATGCCATTAATGAGAAGTCACAGGGCAGTCAGAGCACTCCCGGGCTCAGAGATGTGCTCAGGGATGTCCTGCTGCCACCACCATTACTGATGAAGAAGCACACGGGGTCCTTGGAATCCATCAACTGATCCAAGGAAGTAGGGGGAGCCCACATTCTTCCTGGGACATGGTATTTGGACAAATCAAGTTATTATGGAAATATGTATCTCAATTTTTATTCCACGTTCTTACCCCCACAGAGAAAAGAATTCAAAACAGAGGCGTAGGGCCAGTGCTGTGGTGCAGCAGGTTAACACCCTGGCCTGAAGCACCGGCATCCCAAATGGGCATGGTTTGAGTCCCGGCTGCTCCACTTCCGATCCAGCTCTCTGCTGTGGCCTGGGAAAGCAGTTAAAGATGGCCTAAGTGCTTGGGCCCCTGCACTCATGTGGGAGACCTGGAGGAAACTCCTGGCTCCTGGCTTTGGATCGGCATAGCTCCAGCCGTTGCGGCCAGTTGGGGAGTGAACCAGAGGATGGAAGATTCTCTCTCTCTCTCTCTCTGCCTCTCCTCTCTGTGTAACTCTGACTTGCAAATAAATACATAAGTCTTAAAAACAAACAAACAAACAAACAGAGGTGTAAGCAAGGTGCACAAATGAGAGGAGGATATTTAGAGTTACAGAGAGAATATACATTTTCTGTGAGTGTGGGCAACCCCACATAGAGATACCTGCCATGGTGGGCACAGAGATGCCTAAGCATGGTCAGGCCTGATTAGTACTTAGATGGGAAGAGGAGAGCACGGGAGGAGGCTGGAGAGGAACCAATAAAGGCAGGAAACAAAAAGTCAGAGGGTCACTGCCGCGCGTCAGTCTCCTTTATGGGGCATGGGTGTCCTAACTGAATATACAAATAGAGGAGTTTGGGGAGGGTTTAGTGTGTGTGAGGCTTTCTGGGAGTTTCATGGGACCTCCATGTGGACTTTAATTTCCATGTGGCCTCATGGCATCTTCCCCTTCCTGGTGTAGAAGCAGGTGCATCATGGGAAAGTAGGTTTATACTGGATTGACAGGTAAGCGTTGGAATTACAATGCAAGGCTAGAGGCAGAAATGAAGAGAAAAATCTTCCAACTCAACTATTCCTACCTATTTCTGACTTAATCCCCCCCTATCATTGGCATATTGGTCCCTTAGCTCAATTGGCAAACTTTAGAACGAGGAAAAATAGGATATGACCACAGATTTTTCAAGTCATTTGGAGAATGGAAGGTTTATTTGCCCTCTCAGTACAGACAATTAGTTCCAAAGCTCACCAAAGCACTTTTATGATGGGGTTTTGCTCTAAGAACATCAGGCTCCATCTTTCACCCTATGTTTATTTGTAGCAACCACAGAGCACAGCTATCTTATTTAGCTTAATTACATAAACACACACAGTATACAAAGACATGGCGAAGCACATATGAAACAAATGAGCTAGCCTTATTATGATCAGAGTACAAAAAAGTTACATTGGATTTCTCCTCTCAATAACTAACAGGAAGCAATAAAAAGAGAGGAAACATAAAACATTTGCGGTACTATTAGCATCATAATTAGATAAAATTTATTGACTTACGCAAATTCACTTGGGCTTTTTATAGCTCCAGGATTGTAGGAAATAATTAAGAAATGGATCTTTAGGTCTATTAGTATCTTTCTTCTCTGTAGCATTCTTACATTTTGTCTTTTCACTTCAGGTTCACTTGTTTTATGTTAAGGGAACACCACCTACTTTAAGTCAGATGGTAGCTGAGGAAACCATCTGACTCCGAGCCTAGCACTCTTCACAGTGAGGATCCCACAGATATGCTGTCAGAAATGGGAAAAAGAAAACAACCTTGATTCTGGCTTGCTTAAACCCTCTCTCAGGGCCTCTTTCAAATGTGAGAAAGTTTAGCTCTCAACGTGTATTAACAAAAGGTATTTACAACAGAATGCCTGCTTGTGCCTAATAATGCCCTTGCTCTTTGAATTAATTCTTTCCTGATGACAAAGGCTGGGCTTTTGAACTCCTGGGTATGGCTAGGCAGGGCATTTTTGCTTGACTTGGCTCCATCTTAAATGGGTAGAAAAGGCTTGATTGGGCACCTGGTATTTCATGGCCACTAATTATGCTACAATGGTTACTGTGCATTACTGAAACTTTATTTTTTGGCCAAAGGCCAACTGTACTCTTTAAAACAAACATCTTTTGAAAGCCTAGGGTGCTCTTTAAATGACTTAAAAACCCACTTCATAAATAGGATTTGGCATAAGTCAGATTGTTTTTTAAAGTCAGATTTTCTTAAAAAAGATGCTTAGAGGCCAGCACTGTGGCATAATGGGTTAAGCCACTGTTTGTAATACCCTCATTCCATATGGGCACTGGTTCAAGCCCTGGCTGCTCCTCTAGTGATCCAGCTCCCTGCTAATGTGCCTGGGAAAGCAGTGGAGGATGGCTCAAGTTCTTGGGGCCCTGCAACTATGTAGGAGACTCAGAAGAAGCTCCTGGCTCCTAACTTCAGCCTGGCCCAGCCCTGGCCCTTGTGGCCATTTGGGGAGTGAACCAACTGGTGGAAGATCTCTCTTTTCCTCTCTCTTTCTGTAACTCTTGTTTTAAAAAATATTTATTTATTTATTTGAAAATCAGTGTTACATACACAGAGAGAGAGAGAGAGAGAGAGAGAGAGAGAGAGGTCTTCCATCAGCTGGTTCACTCCCCAATTGGCCACAATGCCCAGAGCTGCGCCGATCTGAAGCCAGGAGCCAGGAGCCTCTTCCAGGTCTCACATGTGGGTGCAGGGGCCCAAGGACTTGGGCCATCTTCTGCTGCTTTCCCAGGCCACAGCAGAGAGCTGGATCAGAAGTGGAGCAGCCAGGACTCGAACTGGTGTCCATATGGGATGCCAGCACTGCAGGTGGCAACTTCACCCACTATGCCACAGTGCCAGCCCCATCTCTGTAACTCTTTACTCTCCCTCCCTCCCTCCCTCTGTATTTCTTTCTTCTTAAAATATTTATTTATTTACTTATTTATTTATTTGAAGGCAGAGTTACAGAGCAGATGCAGAAGCAGAGAGAGAGAGATCTCTGGAGCTGGGTTGATCTGAATCCAGGAGCCAAGAGCTTCCTCTGGGTCTCCCACGTGGGTGCAGGGGCCCAAGAACTTATATCATCTTTTGCTGCTTTCCCAGGCCATTAGCAGGGAGCTACATTGGAAGTGGAGCATTGCCAGCGCCTATATAGGATTCTGGCAATGCAGGCAACTGCTTTACCAGCTATGCCACAGTGCTGGTTCCATCTGTCTTTCAAATACGTAAAATAAATCTTTAAAAAGGAAAAGATGTTTAACTCAGTATCTCTTTGCTTGCTGTTTGGTATGACTTCCTCCATTTTTTTAAGATATATTTATTTCTTTGAAAGAGTTACAGAGAGAAAGGGAGAGGTAACAGACATCTTTCATATAGCTGCAATGGCTAGGGCTGGGCCATGCAGAAACCAGAAGCTTCATCTGGGTCTCCCCATGAGCAGCAGGGCCCAAGCACTTGGGCCATCTTTTGCTGCTTTTCCCAGGCACACCAGGAGGGAGCTGGATTGGAAGTGGAGCAGCCAGGACATGAACCAATGCTCATATGGGATGCTGTCATTGCAGGCGGTGGCTTTATCTGCTGTGCCACAATGCAGGCCCCAGTTTCTTCACTTTTATGGGGTGAGTAGTATATGCTCTACCTCAGCCATATTTTTTTTTAAGACTCATTTATTTATTTATTTGAAAGAGTAACAGAGAGAGAGGAGAGGCAGAGAGAGAGAGAGAGAGAGAGAGAGGTCTTCCATCTGCTGGTTCACTCCCCAATTGGCTGCAACGGCCGGAGCTGTGCTGATCTGAAGCCAGGAGCCAGGAGCTTCCTCTGGGTCTCTCACGTGGGTGAAGGGGCCCAAGGACTTGGGCCATCTTTTACTGCTTTCCCAGGCCATAGCAGAGAGTTGGATTGGAAGAGGAGCAGCCAGGACTAGAACCGGCGGCCATATGGGATGCCGGCACTGCATGCAGTGGCTTTGTCGGCTAGCCACAGCGTCGGCCCCTACCTCAGCCATCTTAATGTCTCCTTTTCCCTTCATCAGTTCGCATGTGTACAGATTTACTCTAGTGTGTGTGCTAATAACTGAGGCAGGGAGTGCTAAATACTTAAATAGCCAGGGAAACAAATCATCTTTCCTCACTGAGCAGATCAGTAAGTCATCTATGGTTAGGCTTTCACAGCTGTGTGCCTTCTGAGAAGACAAGGTCAACTTAAAAAATATATATATATATATATATTTTTTTTCTATCTGAGGGACACAGAGAGAGAGATAGAAAGAGAGAAAGAGAGAAAGAGAGAAAGAGAGAGAGAGAGAGAGAGCGAGCGCGAGCAAGAGAGCAAGCATTCCTATTGATTGGTTCATTCCCAAATGCCTGCAATGGCTGGAGCTGGGCCAGGTTGAAGCCAGGAGCTGGGAACATAGTGTAGGTCTCCTATGTGGCAGGGATCCAACCTTTGAACCATTACCTGATGCCTCCCAGCGTCCACATGAGCAGGAAGCTGGAATTGGGAGTAGAACTGGGTCTTGAACCCAGGCAATCTTTTACAGATGCCAGCATCCTAACTAGTATCTTAAATCTCCAGGCCAAATGCCACTCCACCACCTCCACTCTTAACTGAAAATCTGAGCACCAAGGTGTGGGGTCAAGTCATCAAGGGTGGACTCACAGGAGTTTGGTTGGGGGGGTGGGGTGGGGGATGGTACACTGAAAGTCCCATCAGGCAGGAGCCAGCCCAATCTTACGCTGATTCCCAGGTATAAGAACTCCCCTCCATGCCTCTTCCCCTCACTGCTAGTTTCAGAAAAATGACAGATACTCACCTCCCAAGGACTGGTGAAGTTGGATGTGATCCATGTGTGGTTAAGAAATGGCTTTTGTTGTTGTTGTTGTTGCTCATGGTACTCCCCAACCCTGTCTCCCTCCCTACCTCCATGCCCCGGACAGCAGGCCCTTCTCATATTACATTACATCAAGGGGAGGAAATGATGTGACAGGGTAGAAAGCAAAACAAGAACAACCAAACTTCTGTGAGCTGTGTTTGCTGTTATAAAAACTCTCAGAGGACTAGAGATGGTTTCAAGCATGGCCAAGATATTTGAAGAAAAAGCTCTGAGGAGAGAGGGAAATCGCTGCAAGACTAGAAACTTTCCTCTGCTGAGGAAAAGGACAGAAGATGGGTGAAAGGTGAGAGGGAGGTCTTTCCCTTAACCACACCCCCTATTTCTGGAAGGCAGCACGCCCGGGGAGGAGAATGGCTCTGTGGCATGGGCCTATAGACTATTCCAGACTCTAGAATGGCCCCAATGGAGCAGGGAGCTGCTAGATACAAATGGGCCTGTGAACAGGGCTAGGAAAGGAAGACTGGAAGGAACTGTGGTGGTCATCTTGGTTGGTGCCTCCTCAAAGAGCTCACTTAAGGAACATATGTTTTTCCCAATACCTAGGCACCACCTAATTCCCTCCCAGTACCCCACTCTCATCACACCACAAACTTCAACACATCTTTAAAGGCGGAAATATACCAAAGTGAGGGAAGTCATTGCTGACACTTTTCAACAGAGAGTGGGGGCTTGAAATATAAATTAGGTTGAATTAGAGAGGAGTAAGGATCTAAACCTTGCATCCTTGAATTTGTATATGGAGACCTGTGCATCCAGTGAGCTTCTGGGGGAGTGCAATGTGGTGGAGAGATGGTTGCCCTGAGAATGAGAGGAGAGAGGTGATGTCACTTACTAGTGCATGACTTCAGACAAGTCATGTAACTGCTCTGGGTATCAGAGCCTAGACAATACCATGTGGGTAATCAAACCTGTCCTGACAACTTCTAGTCGTGTTGCAAGCAATGGGATGCTGCTGGTGGATGTCACAGAATACAGGGCGAGGCAGTAAGGCAGCCTACCTGGTATCAGACACAAAGCACAGCTTAAAGAAAAAAATGAGGTAATAATTTCAACATGTTGGAACTTGTAGAAAAGACTAGCTGAGCATGTATTGAATTTTATCTTCCTGGCACACAAAAAGGAAACATTTCCTGGGCAGGTGTTGGGCACAGCAGTTCAGAGACGCCCACAGCCCATATCAGAGTGTGTAGTTTCGTGTCCTAGCTCTACCTCTGATTCCAGTTTCCTGCTGATGTATGCTGTAAGGCAGCTGGTACGGCTCAAGTAATGGGGTCCCTGACACATGCAGGAGATCTGGAGTGAGCTGCAGGTTCCCAGGTCCAGGTGCAACCAGCCCTGGCTGTTGTGGGCATTTAGGGAGTGAACCAGAGGATGGGAAAATTCTGTCTTGTCTCTCTGCCTTTTAAATAAAATGAAAATAAATAGAAATTTAATAAAGTTGACATTTCCCAGCCTCCCTTATAGTTAAGATGGGACCATTTGATTGGATCTTGGATAACAGGATGTGGCAGAAGTCAGGGACGTGCTTGCAGATGTAGCCACACATCCTGTGGTGTGGTCTTATTAATATGTAATCTCTTCTCCCTCTGTGGCAATTGTTGAGGCCAAATTGTGACAGATGAGGGCATTTTAAGATGACAGGAGCCTTAATCTCCAAGTCACCACTAAAGACTCATCTAGGAGAGTCCCTGCCTGCACTGGGCTCTGATGCATGACACAAACCTCTCTTGTTGTCAACAATATTTTGGGTTTCTATATATTTTTTGAAGATTTTATAAAAATTTGTTTGAAAGGCAGAATTATAGAGAGAGGAGGAGGAGAGGAAGGAGAGGGAGAGAGAGAGAGAGAGAAAGAGAGAGCGCTTCCATCACTGGTTCACTCCACAAATGGCTGCAATGGCCAGGGCTGAACCAGACCGAAGCCAGGAGCTTCTTCTGAGTCTCCTACATGGGTGCAGGGACCCAAGTACTTGGGCCATCTTCTGCTGCTTTCCTAGGCACGTTAGCAGGGCACTGGATAGGAAGTGGAGCAGCCAGGACTTGAACCAGTACCCATACGGAGCTTTTTCTGCTATACCACAGCACTAATCCTGGATAACAGCCATTGTAACTGGGATAAGGTGATATATTATAGTGGTTTTTATTTGCATTTCCCTGATGGCTAGTGATCCTGAGCATTTTTTCATGTGTCTGCTGGCCATTTATAGTTCATCCTTTTAAAAATGCTTGTCCATGTCCTTTGCCCATTTCTTAACTGGTTTGTTTCGTTGTTGTTGGGTTTCTTGAGCTCCTTATATTTTCTGGATATTAATCCTTTACATGCATAGTTTACAAATATTTTCTCCCACTTTCTTTTGCCTCTTCACTTTGCTGAGTGTTTCCTTTGTAGTGCAGAAGCTTTTTGGCTTGATATAATCCAATTTGTCTATTTTTGCTTTTATTGCCTGTGCTTCTGGGGTCTTATCCAAGAAGTCCTTGTCTATGCTAATGTATTTCAGAGTTTCCCTAATGTTTTTCTCTGGTAATTGGATAGTATCAGGTTGTAGATTTAGATCCTTGATCCACTGTGAGTTGATTTTTGTATAAGGTGTAGGGTACAGATCCTTTTTCTTCTCCCTACCCTCTGACACCTTTTATTTAAGGTATATAAACATCATGCATTTCATAAGCACAAATTTAGGAACACAGTGATAGTGATTCTTCCCACTATACCCACCCTCCCACCACACTCTCACCCTTCTTCCTCTTCCCTCTCCTATTCAGGTAGGGGTGTTGTTTCATACTTCTGCATGTGGAGATTCAATTTTTCCAACATCATTTGTTGAAGAGGCTGTCCTTTTTCCAGGGAGTGATTTTAGCTCAATTGCCAAAGATTAATTGGTTGTAGATGCTTGAATTAATTTCTGGGGTTCCTATTCTGTTCCATTGGTCTGCATGCCTATTTTTGTGCCAGTACCAGATTGTTTTGATTATGAGTGTCCAGTAGTATGCCTTGAAATCTGATATTGTTATTCCTCCAGTTTTGTTTCTGTTAAGATTGCTTTGACTATTCGGGGTCTTTTGTATTTGTGTTTCCATATGAATTTTAGGATCATTTTTTTCTAGATCTGAGAAGAATGACCTTGGTATTTGGATTGGGATGACATTGAATCTGTAAATTGCTTTGGGTACACATGGACATTTTGATTATATTAATTCCTCAAATCCATGAACATGGAAGATTTTACCTTTGTATAGTCTTGAGAGAAAATCATAGCATTTCTTCATCTTTGTAATGAATGTCAGACAGTGAATTTAGGGAAGTTGTTTTTCTCACTACATTTGTAATTAAAGAAAAATTTTAAACATCCTTACATCTTATGCCCTATCCCAGAATTAAGAAAATAAGGAGCCAAAACCAAACCAAAACCAAAAAAGATAACCTGTGGATAAAAACCACCCTATGTGGAGTGAAGTATAAACAACAGATTGATGTCAGACGGATGTAGGCTGAAACCTATCTCTGATCATTACTGCCTGTGTGTCCACAAGCGAGTTGTTTTAGGTTCTTGATCTCTAATTTTATGGGGGCTGTGCTTCACATTACCCTCATTCCTGGATCTATTCTAATAGAGTGATTAATAACTAAAAGATTGATAATTTCTCTAGTTGAGTGATCAAGCATTTGGTCTGTCTGGAACTATCCCAGTTTTAGCACTGAAAATCTCCTGCTTTTACCTCAGGTAAGCCTGGATGGTTGGTTATCTTCCAGAAAAGTTGGACACACCATACTCAGCTCTTCAATCTTCTATGTGGAAGCAAAAACACAACACTTCTGCTCATTTCAGGGACCCAAAAAAGTCATGGGGTCAAAAAGAACTCCAAGAGGTGGGGAAGTACCACACTACTATGTGCTAGGGAGGAGATTATTTGTCCCCAGCTGCAATGACCACCACACCTGCTTTCCCCTTCCTGCCCACATTTGGGCTTATAGTCTCCCTCAGCTGACTTTCCACTCTAGCATTTGATTCCAGTTCATTTATTGTCAATGGACTCTCATTTCCCATCCTCACTCCAAGAACAGCTTGGTAGTAAGCTGGGTAGCAGATGCCAAACATAGCATTAGTTTTGCCTTCAGTTGTTATCTATTCATTTATTGATTGATTAGTGTACTCATTTGTTAGATAAATGCTGGTTGAATTTCTGTTACTGCTACAGATGTGTTCTTTAATACAAAATACATGAATTCAAGAGTGACCTGATAATATTAAGCTTTTACTATGCCATTTATAGATCTCATTTCCTCTACTAAATTATTCACAGGCAATTTGTATTTTCTCTCCTCCTTCTTGTCAATACCCACTAAAGACTGAATTAATAGGTTTGAAGTAAGTAACATTACTGAACTCCCCACTAATTAGCTTTATTCATGCTTAACCAAAGAGCTTTGCCCAACTATGCCTCTGGGGTTGGGTGCCTGGTTTGGGAAAGGAGAAAGATTACAACTGGGAAGTTGTGGTACTCTCACATATTTGCTGTCCATGTAGCTTGACTTTGTGCCCTAAGTGTGCCATTACCATTCCAAGTAATACTGGCTGTGTCAGGTCTAGGTTGCAGTGGTCTTCATCACCTGGGAGCTTGGAATGCAATCGTCACAAGTGGCATCTTAACTGTTGCACCAAATCCCCATACCAATTTTTGTTTTCAGTGGTTACTGGAGCATCTGTTTTGGTTGCATTGCAGGCTCAGATCTACTTGAGAGTAATCTATAAAATGGTGATATAATAAAATTATTTTGTAGAGAGTTGTGAGATTTAAGTGAGATAAGGCACATAAAAACCTTAACACAGAAGGGGCCACAAAGGAAGTACACAAACAATGTTAACCTGTAGTCATTGTTCTCCTTGGGAACTCAGATTATATCCTGTTTTCATTTTGACACATATTTCCAAACTTGCTGAGAATTTACAAGAGGTAGGATAGTAGCAAGGATCATGCCACCAGGTTGCTTGGATTTGGCTATGGCTTAGCCACTTGCTAGTTATATAACCTGGGGCAAAGTATTCAACAATGCTGTGCCTCAATTTCTTTTTTTTTAAAGATTTATTTATTTGAAAGTCAGAGTTAGAGAGAGAGAGAGGGACACGGGTACACACACACACAGACACGCACACACACAGATTTTCTATCTGCTGGTTCATTTCCCAGATGGCTGCAATGGCCAGAGCTGGGTTAGTCTGAAGCCAGGAGCCAGGAGCTTCATCTAGGTCTCCTACTTGTGTAGCAGGGGCCCAAACACAGTGCCCCTGGAGAGAACAGCAGTTGTTTCTTCACAGGCTTGTTATGGGAAATTAAATGAAGAATTCCTGTGAAATTACAACTGTTCACATACAGCAAGTCCCGGGCAATTCTGGCAAAAACAGAATCCCTGAGACAATGGAGGGTGACACACATTATCCCATCTTGGTTTGGCCTTTGCTTACACATGGAGCTGGTGACTCCCAATGACCTCACACTGCCTCTATACATGTAGGCTGCACTGATAGGGCTCTGTAGTGCAGGGTATGGTATGTCCAAGGGATCTGACCATTTCATCAGTGCGAGTTCCTTGAGCGGCAGGCCCTTGCCTTTGGTTTGGGTCCTGTGACAATAACAAGTGTTGGGGTTTGACTAGAATCTTCAAAGGAGTGATGTGCTAAGAATGAGATTCTTAGGAATTGAGACTTCCTGGCATACACCAATGCTGAAAGAAACCGACTTGCCTCAGAACACACAAAAGGAAATGATCAAGATAGAATCAGTATAGGAGAAAGCCATGTCTTTCCATTGTATAAAAGCTTCTCCAGCTATCTCTTGGTAAGGAGTGAGGTTGGCCATGTAAAGAGATGATGATAATAACTATAATGATGACAAATAGCCAGCTAACAAGAGTTTATTGAACACTATGAACCAGGTGCTGTGCTAAGCCTTTTATGGATTATTTACCTAATTCTCAAAACAACCCTACAGTTGTGTATTCACTGTGTACCAGGTGCTCTTTAAGCACTTCACACATTCAGAGTTATTTCATCCCCGCAGCAGTCTCACGAGATAGGTAATGATATCACCTCCATTTCATAAGTGATGAGCTGTGGGATAGAGAGGTTAGCTAACTTCCAGATAGCTAGCAATAATGGTTCACAGTTTTAAACCAAACATTATGGCTGCTTTTTTCTTTTTCTTTTTAAAACTTCAGGTATAGGAGCTTGAGTTAATCACACTTCTCAGTCCATACTACCCTCTCCTCATCAGTCTCCTTAAGGCTCAGTTCTATCTATCTACCGATTTTGTATCTACCACCTATTTGTCCCTCTTCCTGTCCTCCTCTCCAGAAGCAATCATTCTGTTGTGTTTAATTTAATGTGTATCTTTTTGTTTGTGTGAGTTGTACCTGTTTTACAACATGGGTTGTGTTATGTTGTATGTAGTTTCTTCTTATCATTAATTAAATTTATAATTAATATATATATGATATTCAACATAATATTTTGATTTGAGTATACATTGTTGTGTGTAGTTTCTTTTTAAAAATTTTTAATTTTTATTTATTTTTTAAACATTCATGTCATAGTTGCAGAAAAAGAAAAACAGAAATAGTCCAATTACAATGTTTTCATATTCTAAACAAATTTTGCAGTGCTGAAAAAAAAAAAACCAAAATGAAAATCAAACCCAAGTGCCAAGATAACAAATTTCTTTGCCTTTCTCAACTCCATTTCCTCTCAGCTGGTTCCCATGGTGGGTGAGTAAGGCCTCTTAGGGACTAACATTTATTAGTGTGCAGTTTCTCACCCACTCTTCCAAGGATAGCAATGCTCTGTGTCCTTATGCACACTACCTATACCATTATTTTACTACTGTTGCTATTGTCCACCCCAAGATGCTTGAACTATTATACTACAAAGGTTATACACTGCTCTTTCTCTGTTGAGGAGCATGGAAGCCAGCAAGTAAGTGTGATAATGTGGAGATCATGTAGTTTTAGTTCAGTTTCCAACTAACAGGTTTGGATTGATGTAGTTCAAAGAGACCTTGAGAGGTCAACAAGATGAAAGAACAGGCAAGAGACCAGTACAAGTCCAAGGGTTGGTTGGGGGTCTGTCCTCTCCATCTACTCAGCTACTCTAATTCTAGGTTGATCCAAATAATAACAAACTATGAAAACCTGATGATCTTGCCATGAAACTTGCCTCTTACTTTCAACTGGATTAGCAACTCAAGCTCCTGTAGAGTACTGGGTCCACCTACACTGGGGCTTTAGTAGAGCACCTAACTATGCCCAAGTCAATTCCTGATGATTCAAGAATGATACTCTAAGCATAATTAAATGTCTGAACCAATATAGTCATCCCAAACTTAGATCTACTGGAGGCCAAAGGCGCTCCACCATTCTCTAGTGTCCAGAAATTCACTCTGCCTTACCTGTCTCTCTGACCAGCCATCATGATGTAAATCAAAACATCATGTTGTGTATCATACATATTAATTAAATATAATTAATGATAAAAAGAAACTACACACAACATAACACAACCCAGGTTGTAAAATAGATACAACTCACATATACTAAAAGATACACATTAAATTAAGTACAACACAATGATTGCTACCTGACCAGCCACCATTACTCTCTTTCTACCCATACCTGACTCCTCTTTCTTGTTATAGGTTGAATTGTGTCTCCAAAAATGTTGAAATCCTAATGCTTAGTACTTCAGATTATGTCCTTATTGGGGAATAGTATCATTGCAGACATAATTAGCTAAGATGAGGTCATACTGGAGTATGGTAGGTCCTTAATCCAACATGACTGGTAACCATGCAAGAAGGCCACAAGAAGACACAGGGAGAATGTCATGCAAAGATGGAGGCAGGGATTGGAGTGATACATTGACAAGTCAAGGAACACCAGCACCTGTCAGCTATTTCTGCTAGGAAAGAGACATTGAATAAGTTCTCCCTCAGAGACCTTCATAAGGATCCAATCCTGCCAACACCTTGCTACTGGACCTCAAGCCTCAAAAACTGTGAAAGAATAAACTTCTGTTGTTTTAAGCTACCTAGTTTATGGTACATTGTTTTGGCAGCCTAGAAAACAACCAACACAAGCCTGGATGGCCCTTTCCGAGCATGGACTCCATTGGGAGACATTTAGCAAGGCTTTGACCAGCATCCCTGGTCCTATCACTCCAGTCCCTTGGAGCCAGTCTTGCCAATCTGAGCCCTGGACAGGACACATCATTTAATTCCTCTGTCCTCAAGCTGTGAAGGTGAGAGTGAAATTAGATGAATTGATTATACTGCAAAGTCATTGTCTTCAAGCCCCTCTCTGAGCCTGAGAAATCTTCAATCACACTGAATGAAGATTCACAGAGGTTCTCAGTGGAGGGTGAAGGGCTCATGATTTGAAATCAAAGCTTTTTCATTGCTTTATTTAACTTAAAACTTTGAATTCCTTAAAACATGCAAGAATAGAAAATTTTTATATTTTGCAGAACAGCAAAAACAGTGGGTCATATTTCCCTTTGTACACAGTCACTTCCCTGAGGTTAGTAAGTAGAAAAACTTAGATCTGGACCCAAGTGTGCCTGACTCCAGAAACTTCCCTGTCCATCTTGTTCCATACCCAGCTTATTGTCTCCTTAGTCCACTAAAGCTGCTCTTTGGCCCTTCAGTTGCCGTATGATTTTTTTCCTCTTTGTTCTCAGTTCCTTTGTAACATTTGAAACTGAGGACTGCCTCCTCTTTCTTGGGATTCTCTCTTCTGCATTTCTGCTGTTTAAAAAAATTCTAAAACATATTTATTTGAGAGGCAGCAAGAAAGAGGACAGCGGGAGAAACAGTATGTATCAGCATACACTGGTTCATTTCCTAAAGGCCTGTATCAGGGCTGTGGTCGCATCAGGGCTGGGCTAAGGGACTGGAACCAGGAGCCAGGAACTCAATCCAGGTCACACAAATGGGTAGCAGGAACCCAATTACTTGAGCCATCGCCACTGCCTCCCTGAATCTGCATTAGCAGGAAGCTGGAGTCAGAAGTGAGAGTTGGGAATGGAACTTAAGTACTTTGATGTGGGATCTGGGCATATTAACTGGCATGTGAACCGTGAGGCTAAGTGCCTACTTCATTTGCTGCTCTTCTGAGCCTTTTCTCTTATTTTTTTAAAAAGATTTATTTATTTATTTGAAAATCAGAGTTACACAGAAAGAGAAGGAGATGGAGAGAGAGAGAGAGAGATAGCGAGTGAGAGAGAGAGAGAAAAAGAGAAAGATAGGTCTTCCACCCGCCGGTTCAATCCCCAGTTGGTTGCAACAGCCGGAGCGACATGGATCTGAAACCGGGGTCCATATGGGATGCCGGCACTGCAGGCGGTGGTTTTACCCACTATGCCACAGAAATGGCCCCTCTTCTGAGCTTTTTCCATCATTGATGGTCACTGATGGTTTCTCTGGTTTCATTTCCTTCTCCTTTTTTCCTAAGTGTGCCCCAAAGTCATCTTTCATCACCTTTTTTTAAAATCCTCTCTGCTCTTTTTTTTTTTTTTTAAGATTTATTTATTTATTTGAAAGTCAGAGTTACACAGAGAGGAGAGACAGACCGGAAAGAGAGGAAGATCTTCCATTTGCTGGTTCACTCCTCAGAAGGCCACATGACCAGGGTTGGGCCAGGTAGAAGATAGGATCCAGGAGCTTAATGCATGTCTCCTACTTGTGCCACCTTCCTCTGCTTTCCCCAGGCCATTAGCAGGGAGCTGGATCAGCAGTGGAGCAGCTGGGATACAAACTGAAGCCCATATAGGATATGGGCATTGCAGGTGGTGGCTTCACCTGCTATACCACAATACTGGCAACTTGTCTGTTCTTTTCTGGCCATTTCACCTAAGCTCTTGCTTCCTCAATTTATTGGTGCAATCTTGAAGGGCATCTGAAAAATATTTCTGGCCCTGAGATTTTCTCTCAAGGTTTGTATTTGTTGCTGCCTCCTGGACATCATTGTCACACTATTTTTTTTTTTTTTTTCTTTTTGCAATAGAGCAAGTTGGGTCTGTTGCTCATTGCCATGAGGAAGAATGCACTCTATTAGGCACTGTGGGATGTCTCCTTAAGAGGGTATTAGAGAGCATTATAAAATTTGAGCTTGTCTTAGATGATTGATGAGGGATGTTAAGGATGCAGGGCTTGCTTTTGATGGAATGCTGTCAGGAAACAGAAGCAATTTGATCATTCGGGCATCCCAATAAATCTCATCTTAGGGGCAGAAGGCCAGACTGAAACTAACACTGTAGTTGATAAAGAAGCAGCAGTAATTTTTAAAAAAAGATTTTATTTATTTGTTTGAGAGGTAGAGTCACAGAGACAGAAGGAGAGAGAGGGAGAGGGAGAGAGAGGGAGAGAAAGACAGAGAGGTCTTCCATCTGCTGGTTCACTCCCTAAATGGCTGCAACAGCTGGAGCTTCATCCAGGACCCAGGAACTTCCTATGGGTTTCCCACATGGGTACAGGGGCCCAAGCACTTGGGCCATCTTCTACTGCTTTCCCAGCCCATCAACAGAGAGCTGGTTTGGAAGAGGAGCAGCCAGGAGATAACCGGTGCCTATATGGGATGCTGGCGCCACAAGAAGAGTCTTAACCTACTACACCACAGCACCAGCCCTGCAGCAGTACTTTTTATGAGGGGTTGGATGGCAGCAGTACTTTTTATGAGGGGTTGGATGTTCACTCACTTTTGTGATTTGGGCAAGTAAATCAACATGATTACAGAGTGCTTTTGATTTTGTCTTGATCCATCATGGCCACAGAATGATCTTGTCTGAGTTCTGTGAAACTGGTTATGTAAAACAGAGGAATGCCACAGCCTAGCTGAGAGAGCCAGCTCAGCACCTAACAATATGATGGTCTGAGGATGCTGTCAGGCCAGCATCTGGACATCAGGGACTGATTTTCCTTTTCTCAGTCCCCTTCTTATCCAAGGGCAGATGGTATACATGATATTCAGATTTTCACTATTGCTTAGGTTTTGCTGATCAAGATCAATGCCAGGGGGCTGGCACTGTGGCGCAGTGAGTTAATGCCCTGGCCTGAAGTGCTGGTATCCTATATGGCCGCCGGTTCGAGACCCGGCTGCTCCACTTCTGATCCAACTTTTTGCTATGGCCTGGGAAAGCAATGGAAGATGGCTCAAGTCCTTGGGCCCCTGCACCAGCGTGGGAGACCCAGAGGAAGCTCCTGGCTCCTGGCTTCAGAGAGGCGCAGCTCCAGCCATTGCAGCCAATTGGGTAGTGAACCAGCGGATGGAAGACCTCTCTCTCTCTCTCTGCCTCTCCTCTCTCTGTGTCACTCTTTCAAACAAACAAATAAATCTTGGAAAAAAAAGATCAATGCCAGAATAGCCTGCAGACAACACTACAATTAACTCCTCCTTCTCCTTGTGTCACAGGAAAAGTTGCTGAATCATCTCAGATGGCTGTACAGTAACAATTAGGGTTGTAGACAGGATATATCAACCAACTGGAAGAAACTACTCATGAAAAGAAGAGGTTCATTTTTGGCTCATGTTTCTGGAGATTCACAGTGCAAGACTGGGTGGAGTCCACTGGTTTTGCTGTCTGGTGAGGCTGGAGGATGGCAATGATGGAGTACATGGCGAGAAAGGGTCCCAGAGTGGGCCAGGAAGCAGAAAACGCTGTCTCACTTCTTTAAACTCAGTGTAACAACTGATGAACTAGTCAGCTTCTCCCCTTACACCCTGCTGGGCCCTTATTTTTATCTTCTCAGTCACCCAAGGCAGAAATTCCTTCCTGTGTCTTCTCTTCCACCTGCAATCCGGGACTCAAGTTCAGTCACCTCTAACCCCTCCAACATCTCTTCTCTCTTCTCTCAGGTCCACCATCACTTTTGCCTTCCTTACTGTCACTACACACACATAGATCAGTCCAGTGCTGGGCACCTGGTGGGAACTCAGCAAGTCACAGCTATTGTCTTTCTTCCTCCTAACTTTTGTCACACATGGTTTCTAACCCAGTTCTAAAAACATGGGTGTGAGCAAGCCTTCAATAGCTTCCTACTGCCCTAAGTATAAGGTTCAAAATCCATTGTCTGATATGTGCTCTGTAGTCCTTACAGCTAAAATTTTCACCTTCATTTCTCTTCAAGGGTGCTTCGTATCAGCTTAATGGAACTATTCCTCTTATAAACACTCCACATCTTCTCGCACCCTTTCTTGCCACCTTTGTTTATATTCCGTCTTCTTGGAGTACTCTCCTTTCTCCTATCTCCATGTTTTCACATCCTATTTATTCTTTCTTTTTTTTTTTTAAGATTTATGTATTTATTTGAAAGTCAGAGTTACACAGAGAGAGGAGAGGCAGAGAGAGAGAGAGGTCTTCCATCCTCTGGTTCACTCCCCAATTGACTGCAACGGTAGAGCTATGCTGATCCGAAGCCAAGAGCCAGGAGCTTCTTCCAGGTCTCCCACGTGGGTGCAGGGGCCCAAGGACTTGGGCCATCTTCCACTGCTTTCCCAGGCCATAGCAGAGAGCTGGATCAGAAGTGGAGCAGCCAGGACTCGAACCGGCACCCATATGGGATGCCAGCACAACAGGGGTGGCTTTACCCACTGCGCCACAGCGCTGGCTATTTATTTTTCAAAGCTCAATTCCAATGCCACTTGCATAAGGTCATGAATGAATGCTCTGTCCCACTTGTCTAACTAAAAGTTATCACTCAAGCCTCTGAGTGTTCTTGGTCTTTATTTAGATCACTCTAATGGCACGTTTCCTTTAGTATTAAAGTTATTTGTATTAGCAATTAACATTTTGTTAAAATCTTAATGCATTGTCTCATTTAATCCTCCTAATTATTTTTTGAAGTATAATATTATTCTCATTTTGTAGATTAAGAAACAGACACAGAGAGGTTAAGTAACTTAACCAAGGGTACATAAGTGGAGGAGGCAGGGTTCAAATGAACAGAGGTAGCCGCCTTCAGAGCCCATCCTCCTAACCACCACTACACGAGACACTGTCTAGTTTACTAGATCGGAAGCTACTGGATAGCAAACACCCTAGTACGTGTCATCTTTTTATCTCCACAAATCCCTGATGCAATGTAAATGTGTTGTAAAGATGTAAAGTAAAAAAGAGGCACACACTTGGTCAAAGGTTTCCTTTCTCTCACCAATAGGTGAGTAAATGAGTGACTATTTATGATGTTTGATGCAAATACTGTGGTTCCATGTGCCAACTGCTCCCTTCCCTTCTCTTTCTTTTCACCTCTTTGCTGCCCTGCACTTGGAGAGAATGCAGTGTTATTAGGAAGGGCAGAGGGCCCTCGCTATACTCTGTGCAGACCTCAGGCATGTTCCCTGGGCTCTGGTGACTTCCTGGGCAGCACACAAGGGGCAGCCCTCTCTCTTCAGCTGGCTAACGTACTACAGTTTGCAACCTCTGGATGATGAACCTCTTGAAACAAACACAAAGGAATGAGACCTTTTATTATCTCCAGATGGATTGTACAGCCTTGGGAGTTGTTGACATAATTCTGCTGTGACTAGATCATACTTCTGTTATCTTTCAAAAGGAAAGAAAATTCCTTCCAGTGAAAAATGATAAACTGGGTTAACTAGAAAGCCAACTTGGATTAAATTCTGCTGAAAGAACCCCCCTCCAAAGTCCAGATTTTTCCAATGTTCTTTGTATTTAACTTTGCATCCCCATTCCCTTTTATTTATTTTTGCACCAAAATAAATTTACCTTTTAATTCCATTCTTTCTGTGATTTTTTTTTTTTTTTTGAGAGATAGACAGACAAAGTGTTCCCATTTGGTAGCTCACTCCCTAAATGCCTGCAACAGCTTGGGCTGCCTTGGATGAAGCCAGAAACTCACCAGCTCTCCCATGGGAGTAGCAGAGACCCAACGACTTGAGCCATTAGCTGCTGCCTCACTGGGTACACATTAGTTGGAAGCCAGAATTAGGAGCTGGAGCCAAGACCCAAACTCAAATATTTTGATACAGGAGAAAAAGGGTGTGGGTGTTTAAACTGCTAGGCAAACTACCTACTGCCTCTTCCCTTTTAAATAAGATAGGAGGGGGCCTGGTGCTGTGGTGAAGTACGTTAAGCCTCCACCTTTGGCACTGGCATTCCATATGGGTGCCGGTTCGAGTCCTGGCTGCTCCACTTCAATCCAGTTCCCTGCTAATGGCCTGGGAAAGCAGTGGAAGATGGCCCAAGTGCTTGGGCCCCTGCACCCGCATGTGAGACCCAGAAGAAGCTCCTGTCTCCTAGCTTCAGATCAGCCCAGCACGAGCTGTTGAGGCCATTGCAAGAGTGGAACAGTGGATGGAAGACCTCTCTCTCTGTCTCTACCTCTCTGCCTGTAACTCTGCCTCTCAAATAAATAAATCAATCTTAAAAAAAAAAAGATAGGAGCAGGCATTGTGTTACAGTGCACCCCATATTAGAGTTCTTGGGATTAATTCCCAACTCCTCTGTTTCCAATCCAGGTTTCTACTAATGCATATTCTCAGGTGCAGCAGATGATGACTCAAGTACTTGAGTCTCTGCCATCCACATGGAAGACCCAAAGGCTCCTGGCTTTAGCCTGGTTCAGCCCTGGCTGTTGCAGGCAGTAGGGGAGTGAACCAAGGGATAGAGACCTCTCATTGTCTCTCTTCCCACCACTCCGTCTTTCAAACATATAATGAATCAATAAAACTTCAAAAAAGATATTTGGCTGGATTGATGTACACATATGAACACATACAGACAAAAATTTTAAGACTGTTGTTTTTTGAGTTGTGGTCCAAGATTTGGATGTAATTTTTAAAACTGAGGATGAAATCTCAAAGTGGGAAATACATGTTCTTTAGAGTATTACAGGAAAAGGAAGCATGCTTGGTAGAACCTTTATTTTTACTTTGTTAGTGGTGGCCAATTGAGCAGCTCCCATCTAAAAGGAGCCCAATAAACACCTATTGAACAAACACCATAAATACTTATAATCTAGAGATATAATAATATAAAATATAACTTAGAACTTGATGGTGCCACCTATTGGTAATGTAAAATGCTCACCTACATAGTAAGGTGTTTCATGTTTCCTAGTCATTTGTTAGCTATTCTCACAGAGATTTGAAGAATAATTGAGGAGCCAGCCGAACCTGTAGGCCGTAAGGACACAAGGAACTAAGGTTTTCAATTGTATTGCTCTCTACTGGGTACCCGTTTAGTGCTAAGCATTTTGGTGGGCACTCCAGAAGTGAAGATATTATTCCTGCCTTCAACAAGCATCTCATCTGGTTGGGAAGAGATTTATCTACTGAGAACTGTCAACCAATACAACAAAATAACAACAGCCTGACACTGAAATATATGAAGTCCATTCTGCTTATATTATTGGTCTTTAAAGAGTTCATGAAAAATGCATACTGTGAAAAAACTATGCATGGGTTTCAAATTTTTTTGCATCCATAAACTTATCTTTTAATTTCATTTTTCTACAAACATTTCGAAGTACCCTTATATGACTACAGTGTACACATTATGTGATAATTGTACTTTCTGAACCCACAGAGTAAGAATAAGTCTGCCATTCTCACCATTTACTACAGGGCTAGAGTATCACAGTACCTAGCACTTAGTAGGTAATTGATATGTACTACTGAATAATTGAATAGGTCACATCTCATGGTTGGATACATGTGGCTTGGCTGATTCCCTGTGAAAAGAACCACCTCAATGATTGTAATGATTTATTTTAAATCGTTTACAGTTGGCAAAGTGCTTTCATATTCATAACTCCAGTTGATTTCACTCTCACCATGAGGATTCTGGTATTTTCATAACTGTCCTTGCTGTAGATGCTCAGTGCTTAAAACCAGGTGTCATAGATAGATTGGTAGGTTGGGATTATGTTTCTTCCCCACTGAGACCAGGCTCCACAATCTAAGTGCATCTAGTTCATCTTCTCTAGGTCAGTTTGGGACCTTCCTAGTCCATCCTCATCTCAGAAGGAGGAAAAGAAGAGTCAGAAGAGAGGCCAGTGTTGTGGTGTAGCGGGTAAAGCTGCTGCCTGCAGTGCTGGTATCCCATATGGGTGCCGGTTCGAGTCCTGGCTGCTCCACTTCCGATCCCGCTCTCTGCTATGGCCTGGGAAGGCAGTAGAAGATGACCCAAGTCCTTGGGCCCCTGCACCCGCATGGAGACCTGGAAGAAGCTCCTGGCTCCTGATCGGCGCAGCTCTGGCCATTGTGGCCAACTGGGGCGTGAACTAGCACACGGAAGCGCATGCTCTCTCTCCCTCTCTGCCTGCCTCTGCCTCTCTGTAACTCTGTATTTCAAATAAATAAATATATAAACCTTTAAAAAAAAAGAGGAGCAGAATATATGTTTTCACTGCCTCTTTTATTATCAAATAGTTTAGACTCGAAGAGACAGGTCAAAGGTCTATTGTACATGATTTTTTTTTTTTTTTTTTTTTTTTTTTTTTTTTGACAGGCAGAGTGGACAGTGAGAGAGAGAGACAGAGAGAGAAAGGTCTTCCTTTTGCCGTTGGTTCACCCTCCAATGGCCGCCGCTGCAGCCGGCGCACCGCGCTGATCCTGGCAGGAGCCAGGAGCCAGGTGCTTTTCCTGGTCTCCCATGGGGTGCAGGGCCCAAGCACCTGGGCCATCCTCCACTGCACTCCCTGGCCATAGCAGAGAGCTGGCCTGGAAGAGGGGCAACCGGGACAGAATCCGGCGCCCCAACCGGGACTAGAACCCGGTGTGCCGGCGCCGCAAGGTGGAGGATTAGCCTATTGAGCCACGGCGCCGGCTTTGTACATGATTTTTTAAAAGATCTGTTTATTGGGGTTGGGGCTGTGGCATAGCAGGTAAAGCCGCTGCCTGCAGAGTCAGCATCCCATATGGGCGCCGTTTTGAGTCCAGGCTGCTCCACTTCCCATCCAGCTCTCTGCTATGGCCTGGAAGGCAGTGGAGGATGGCCCAAGTCCTTGGGCCCCTGCACCTGCATGGGAGACCCAGAAGAAGCTCCTGGCTCCTGGCTTTGGATAGGCACAGCTCCAGCTGTTGCGGCCATCTGGGGAGTGAACCAGTGGATGGAAGATCCCTTTCTCTCTGCCTCCACCTCTATGTAACTCTGCCTTTTCAAAGAAATAGATGAATCTTTTTTTTTAAAAAAAATATCTATCTATCGATTTATTTATTTATTTATTTGACAGGAGTGTGGACAGTGAGAGAGAGAGAGCGAGAGAGAGAGACAGAGAAAAAGGTCTTCCTTTTCTGTTGGCTCACCCCACAAATGGCCGCTGTGGCCGGCGCACCGTGCTGATCCGAAGCCAGGAGCCAGGTGCTTCTCCTGGTCTCCCATGCAGGTGCAGGGCCCAAGCACTTGGGCCATCCTCCACTGCCTTCCTGGGCCACAGCAGAGAGCTGGCCTGGAAGAGGGGCAACCGGAACAGAATCCGGCGCCCCAACTGGGACTAGAAACCGGGGTGCCAGTGCTCTAGGCAGAGGATTAACCTATTGAGCTGTGGCGCCATCCAAAAAAGATCTATTTATTTATTTGAAAGGGCAGAGTGATGAGAGTTTGGTGGGAAAGAGGGAGGGAGGGAGGGAGGGAGGGAGAATCTTCCATCTGCTGGTATCCCAAATGATCACAACAGTTGTGGCTGGAAGCCAGGAACCAGGAACTCCATCCTAGTCTCCTACATTGGTGGCAGGGGCCCAAGAACTTGGGTCCTCACCCACTGCCTTCCCAGGGGGCATTAGCAGGAGCTGGTGTTGGAACCAGGCACTCCAACATGGGATGCTGGTGTTACAAGCGGTGATTTAACCTGCTGCACCACAACACTGGCCCCAACATGTGATTAAAGGCTAAAAAGAGCAAGAGAGAATGAGAGCCGTGATCCAACACAGAAGGCAGTGAGGTAGGGTGGAGTGGGTGAGGATGGTGTGGAGATTTAGGATAGGCCCAACCCAGAAGGTGTGGTGGGGGCGAGGCATGGGAATAGTGGTGAGGATGGCACTGGAGCTGCTGAGTACAACTCAAACTGGAAAGAAATTTTGTATACTCAAGAGCTTTTGGGAAAATGGTGCAATGACATAATATCCTAGAGAAGAAGCTGTGTTGAGCTTGGGGATGTGAGTGGAATGTAAGGAGGTTGCTGCAGTGACTTTGCAGGAAGTTAGATCTTCGAGGGGATGAGCAAAGAGACCCAGGTCAAGGCGTTGTCCTGCATCTGAGTGAATTTGAGCAGAGACGGAGACTTTTGTCTCAAGAAGGGCTATCAGAACTTCTATCTGAACTGCGCTGGTTGAGTTCTCCTGGATTTGGTTTAGCAGAGCGTGCCCTAAAGCGCCCTTGGCTGTCCTTGCATTGGATGACAGGGGCTGTGCTCTTCAGTGGATGGCCAGACAGGGCAGGAATCACCCGAGAATCCCTGACGCGTCCTCTGTCTTATGCACTTTGCTTCAGTGCCCTGGGAAAGGCTTCAGGCTGATCCATGCCAACTCTGTCAACGGGCTCCCTCTACCTTGGCATGCTTATTGCTGCTGATAGCTTCCAAGTATGTGTTTTCTTAGAGATGGATTCCATGCAAGAAAATGCTGTTCTTGTTGCCAAGGTATTAACTGAACAAGTAAACAAGTTGCAAAATGCTAAAGGAGAACATGAAGATGTTTCCATACTTCCCACTAGCTAATCAAGAACTGCTACTTCCCACACTAAAGAGGCCACACAACTGTGCCACAAATAGGGTGCATCTGATCCCTTTTTTCTTAATCAACATTCAAAACCTTATTCTTATTCTTAAGGACCCCAACACTGTATGCACAGGAGTCTCATTTGATTTGCAGAATAAACTGTATTATTTTGATTTCAAATCTATAAAAATAAAGTCTTGAGATGAAGAGAATTGCCCTGCATCACATAATAAGGTATTAAAAGCGATTCCCAACTTGTAGCTAAGTGTCCATCCAAGGCTCTATCTTTCAGAGAGGACATACAGCTGTGGAGTCCCACTTTCTAGTGACTGAGACCATGGACCTTGCAACCCGGTCAGGCTACCAGGTGGGATAGATTTCCACAGAGTAGGAAGCCCTCAGTAGCTTCTTCTTCTTCTTCTTTTTTTTTTTTTTTGACAGGCAGAGTGGACAGTGAGAGAGAGAGACAGAGAGAAAGGTCTTCCTTTGCCATTGGTTCACACTCCAATGGTTGCCTTGGCCGGCGCGCTGCGCTGATCTGAAGCCGGGAGCCAGGTGCCTCCTCCTGGCCTCCCATGCAGGTGCAGGGTCCAAGAACCTGGGCCATCCTCCACTGCACTCCCGGGCCATAGCAGAGAGCTGGCCTGGAAGAGGGGCAACAGGGACAGAATCTGGCGCCCCAACTGGGACTAGAACCCGGTGTGCCGGCACCACAGGCGGAGGATTAGCCTAATGAGCCGTGGCGCTGGCCCCTCAGTAGCTTCTTACCCCCATCTTCAAAAGGATCAAAAAGATTTACCTCACAAACCTCTGAGATAAATTCTTGACTGTTCTTCAGGATTTCAAATTTGTTTCTTGGAGATAGCCCAACCCTGATAACTCAATTTTGCAGGCAGAATCATAGATTAATTACCAGTATGTGAGTTCCTTCTCTACAACATCTGAAGTTTATGACTTTTTTTTTAAGAGGCAGAGAGAAAGAAAGAGGAGAGGCAGAGAGATCTCTCACCAGGTGGTTCTGTCACTAAATGCCTGCCATGGCCCCAGGTTGGGGATGAAGCTGGGAGCCCAGAACTCAATTTAAGTCTCCCACGTGGGTGGCAGGGACTCAACTACTTGAGCCCTCACTGCTGCCTCCTAGGGTCCGCATTAGCAGGGAACTGAAATCAGGGGCTGAAGGCTGGTGTTGAACTCAGGTACTCTTGATCTAGGATGTGGGTATCTTAACCACTAAGCCAAATGCCTACTCTTCTTATATGACTTTTTCACGGACAGTAAAGTAGTAGTCCATTTCACATTTCTGTTACACAGCATTTTCTACATATACTTCAAGTTCTGAAAAAAAGTCTTATCAAAGAATGTACATTTGAGTTTCTTATAGTTTCATGAATCATTTTACACAAAGAAAAAGAGAAAAACAAGGGTAGTTAAAAATGCTATTTGACACAGACTTAGTGTCTGTATCTGGTGGACATTAGGTTATATTGTCACTGAAAGTGCTCCAGATCAGATGGCTGTTAGAATAGAATAGAGACAAAGTGGAATGGACTGACTTACACCCTTGGTTCTCTGGAGCCTTGTGATGGTGCCCCACTCCCTATTTTCCTTTTCTAGATCATTGATAGGCAGAATAAAAAGAGTAAAATTAAAAAAACCAAAGAATGGGATTCAGTTGTGAAGTCGTGTTGCCTTTGGAACAGAGAATCACTCTGTACCATCAGCTGGATAAAGGTGGGATGACAGCTACAGCTATTGTTTTGAAATGTTGTCTTTTCTTTTACTTTTTTTTAGTATATATTAAGCATCTCTAATTGAAAAACCAAAAATCCAAGATGCTCCAAAACTCAAAAATTTTTTCAGCACCAACAGATACAAATATTTCAAAATCCAAGAAATTCTAAAATCGGAAAACTTCTGTTCCCAAACATTTCATATAAAGATCCTTAACCTCTGTCTTGCTCCTCAGAATTCTCCCTACTTTCAGAGATGGAGGTGAGACCCACAGTTAGGGTGGGAGGGAAGTCAGGAGGGGTTTATTTTGTACTTTTATAAACTGTGTTCTTTGTGACTCTGCATATGTGTGCATGTTTTTAAACTCAATTCAGTGGGATTTGGAGAGCAAGAGGAGATCAAATGCATATACACACATTCAATTCACTCAAACCAGAAACCTTTAAAAATTTTTTAAACAAAAAATGTACACTTACGCATTTATTTTACCAAAATAGAATCAGTGAGGACATATTGGTTAGTCATCTATGTCTGTCCTTAGTAACTTATCATAACAATAAATATCCACCTATAATATTACTTTAAATATAAGCAGTATATCATTATATGTATGTACTTCAACTTTTGTTTTTGGACATTTAGGTTGCTTTACTGTTCTGTGTGATGAACATAGCTTGGATGATTTGCCTACTAATTCAATCTTTGCATACATGCTTAATTATTTTGTAAGGATGCAGTTAAAAATGTTCATCAAACAACCTGTATATTTTTAAGGACTTTGAGTATGTGAGGCACCTGCTGTTCCTGTATTTTAACTGTGCAATCTAGAAGCTAACAAGGAATTTTGCTTGGAACACTACTTCAAATGCTTTCCTGTCAAGATCTGCCTTTTTCCAAAGTGGGAGTTCCCAGCATAAGTCTTGTGGGGGTGGAAGCTTAATCCTTCTCCTTCTAAAACCTCGAGTGAGTCACTATCAGCTTCCTTTCTCCACCCTTACTGAGTCCAAACACATCCTTGCCTTTTTTTTTTTTTAAAGAGGAACACTCCAGTAGAGGTTCTACTGGAGTGGAATTGGAGGGGCATATCTTTTAGGTCAGTCTTTCTTTATTTAAAGGTTTATCTTATTGATTTGAAAGGCAGAGTGACAGAGAGAGAGAGAGAGAGAGAGAGAGAGAGAGAGAGAGAGATCCAGAGACAGCTTCCAACTGCTGGTTCACTCTCCAAATTGTTGCAACAGCCAGGGCTGGGCCAGGCTGAAGCCAGGAGCCAGGAACTCCATCCAGGTCTCCCACATCAGTGGCAGAGGCCCAGGTACTTGGGCCATCATCTACTGCTTTCCCACATACATTATCACGGAGCTGTATTGAAAGTAGAGCAGCAGGGACTGGAGCTGGCACTCTAATATGGGATTATATCATAGGCAGCAGTTTAACTCACTGTGTTACAATGCTTGCCCCTCTAGGTCATTATTAATTCCAGACTAGGATTTTCATTCTCTCTCTCTCCTCTCTCTCTCTCTTTTCTTTCCTCTCTCTCCTCTCCCTTTATCTCCCCTCTCCCTTCTCTCCTCTCTCTCTGCTCTCTCCTCTCTTTTTTAAGTTTATTTATTTATTTCAAAGATAGTCACACACAGGGAGAGTGAGCAAGATCTTCTGTATGCTGGTTCAGTCTGGAATCAGGTTGAAACCAGAAGCCAGGAACTTAATTTGGGTTTCCCATTTCCATGGCAGGGACTCAGGCACCTGAGCCATTATCTGCTGTCTCCCAGAGTCCGCAACAGCAGGACACTGGATTGGAAGCAGAAGCAGGACTTGATCCTGTGCACTCTGATATGGGATGTGGGCATTCCAAGCTGTGCCACAATGCCCACTCAGGATTTACCTAATCTTCTTCTTCTTCTCCTCCTCCTCCTCCTCGTTCTTCTCCTTCCTTTTCTCCTCCTCCTCCTCCTCCTTCCTCTTCTTATCTTCTCCTTCCTCTTCCTCCGCCCTCCTCCTCCTCATCTTTCTAAAGATTCATGGTGTAGGCACTGTGGCATAGCAGGTAAAGCTGCCACCTGAAGTGCCGGCATCCTATATGGGCACCAGGTCGAGACCCAGTTGCTCCACTTCCAATCCAGCTCTCTGCTGTGGCCTGGGAAAGCAGCAGAAGATGGCCTAGGTGCTTGAGCCCCTGCATCTGTATGGGAGACCCGGAAGAAGCTCCTGGCTCCTGGCTTTGGATTGACCCAGCTCCGACCATTGTGGCCACTTGGGAAGTTAACCAGCAGATGAAAGATCTCTCTCTCTGCCTCTGCCTTTTTGTAACTCTGCCTTTCAAATAAATAAATAAATCTCAAAAAAAGAAATTTATTTATTTATAAGGCAGAGTTACAGAGAGAAAGAAGAGAGAGAGAGAGAGAGAGAGAGAGAGAGAGAGAGAGAGAGAGAGAGATATTGAGAGATTGATCTTCCATCCATTGGTTCACTCTTCAAATGGTTGCAACAGCCAGAGCTGAGCTGATCCAAAGCCAAAAGCTAGGAGCTTCTTCTGGGTCTCCCATGTAGGGGCAGGGGCTCAAGGATTTGGGGCATCTTCTACTACTTTCCCAGGCCATTAGCAGAGAACTGGGCCAGAAGTGGAGCAGCCAGGACTCAAACCAGTGCCCATATGGGATATTGGCATCACAGGAGCTGGCTTTATCTGCTATACCATAGTGCCAGCCAGGAAGACAGCTTCTTAATAGCTGGCAATGTGGTGTAGTGGGTAAAGCCACTGCTTGCAATGCCAGCATCCTATATAGGTGCTGGTTCATGTCTCAGCTATTCCACTTCTGATCTAGCTCCCTGCTAATGGCCTGAGAAAAGCAAAAAGTGTTTGGGCCCCTGCTCCCGACATGGGAGACCAGATGAAGCTGCTGGGTTTGGCCTAGCTTAACCCTTGCCTTTGCAGCCATCTGGGGAGTAAACCAGTGGATGGACGACCTCTGCCTCTGTCTCTCCCTCTCTCTAATTTTGACTTTGAAATAAATAAATCTTTTTTGAAAAAGATAGTGTCTTAAGAGCTAACTTGAGAAATCTTAACCAATTTCATAGAAGTGAGTAAAATCCACACAAGTTTTTGGAAATAATTAGGAGTGAAAATAGTTGCATAGAAATACTTGTTTCATGAATTGAATAAGGCTGGTATGCCTTGGTGTGATGAGTTTTTCTAAGATGAATTATTTGAGATGACAACAAGAGTTTTGTTTATGTCAGGCAGAATAAAGGTGGGCAAGTGGAGTATTGATGAGCATTCACACAAAAAAGGAAGTGGAGACATTTCATAGCAAAAACTTCATCGCTAATGAGATACAAAGGCTTCAGACACATTACCTAATCTCAATCTGCTCATCTATAAAATATAGATGGTAACAGCAATCATCATACAGAGTTATTAAGTAGGTTAAAAAAGAAATGCATGTAGAGTAATGAGTACAGTGTCTGGCAAATAAGAATTGGCAAGACCCTGGGGGTCATGGAGATGGTCAACTCTCTAAGGCAACCCAGGTACAATACAAGGACCTATACTTAAAGGGGACCATAGGACTTCTACAATGTATGTTAGTCTTGGTCATATCATTTGGGAACTAATTAAGGATCAGCTAAGACACCTGCCCTATTCTGGAAATCTTTGCACTGTGTAAGATCCTGAAACTTTGTGAAATGACTTAGAAATGTACTGTGAAATGTTCCTAACGGCCCAGAGATATGAAGATATGGAGTAGAAATTGAGTTGAATAATAAAATAGTCATATTTCATAACCCACTTCAGCTACTGTTATTCAGGACCAGAGGGTATGTTTAAATGTCAAAGTAAAAGAGCAGGGATTCAGGTACAGGTGGTTAAGAAGAATTTTACTCTAGGTACTTTTTATTGTCCTAATAGCCACTTTGTAATTTCTAGAGGACCCTATAGGAGAAAATTCTGGTTGGATGGAAGCTAGGAAAAACTTCTTTTGTATAACCACTTACACAAAATTGAGGAAACATCAACTGTTCCACGTGAAAATACATTGCAGGGAGTGATTGTTCCTGTAGGAGGGGAAAGGTAGCATCATGAGCTTGCTTAATCTACCATGAGAACCAACTTTCCTCAGCTCTTCTAAAACAATGCCTTGTACTTAATGATACTTTTTTAGATTAGGTACTAACATTAAATTTCTTTAAAAGTAACCCACATTCACATTTTTCCACCAAATCTAACCTTGATCTTTATTTTCTTGTATATAAAGGCAGATCTAATCTTGCTGTTGACTTTTGAAAAAGAACACACAGCCTGGTCAACAACCATGGCATTCCACAGGGCAGGGTTGGGAGGAAGAGGGTAAGCAGTTGCTGGAGGTGGATGGCTGCTACTAAGAAGTATGGGATGTGGAAATGTACTATGACATTTGAACAGGAGTACAGAAAAATTCACAATTTGGAGCTACTTGTTTCACAGCGTTAAAAACTCCCCTGAATTAACTCTGTTAGATACTGTCCCATGAATTCATTTTCACCATCTTCTATACTTACTCTATTTCTACTCTACAGTATTATAGGATTTGGATAGGAAGGCTCAAGACTATATTTCCGCCGGCGTCGCGGCTCACTAGGCTAATCCTCTGCCTTGAGGCGCCGGCACCCCGGGTTCTAGTCCTGGTCGGGGCGCCGGATTCTGTCCCGGTTGCCCCTCTTCCAGGCCAGCTCTCTGCTGTGGCCAGGGAGTGCAGTGGAGGATGGCCCAAGTGCTTGGGCCCTGCACTCCATGGGAGACCAGGATAAGTACCTGGCTCCTGCCTTTGGATCAGCACGGTGCGCCGGCCGCAGTGCGTTGGCCACGGCGGCCATTGGAGTGTGAACCAACGGCAAAGGAAGACCTTTCTCTCTGTCTCTCTCTCTCATTGTCCACTCTGCCTGTCAAAATAAATAAATAAATAAAAAAGACTATATTTCCTACTTTTCACTGTTCATAAAAGTCATTACTGGAGCTGGCACTATGGCATAGCAGATAAAGTTGCTGCCTGTGGTGCCAACATCCCAACTGGGCTACTGGTTTAGGATCTGGCTATTCCACTTTCAATTCATCTCCATGCTAATGTGCCTGGGAAGGCAGAAGAAGATGGCCCAGGTGCTTGGGCCCTTGTACCCACGTGGGAGACCCTGAAGAAGCTTCAGCCTGGCCCCAGCCATTTGGAGAGTGAACCAAAGAACGGAAGAGCTCTCTCACTCCGCATCTGCCTCTGCCTCTCCCTCTGTGCAACTCTGGCTCTCGGATAAATAAATCTTAAAAAAAAGTTACTCTCAGATGAATTGTAAATCTGAGTGTGAACTTACAGTAAAACAATAAGAATTTCACAAGAAAACATTGGTAAATATTCCTGTGTTTTTGGAGTTGGCAAAGATTTCTCAAACTTGGAACATAACAATGAACTATATAGGAACACAGCTATCAACTGAACTGCATAAAAGTGAAAAAACAGGCCGGCGCCGCAGCTCACTAGGCTAATCCTCCGCCTAGTGGCAACGGCACACCGGGTTCTAGTCCCGGTCGGGGCGCCGGATTCTGTCCCGGTTGCCCCTCTTCCAGGCCAGCCCTCTGCTGTGGCCAGGGAGTGCAGTGGAGGATGGCCCAGGTGCTTGGGCCCTGCACCCCATGGGAGACCAGGAAAAGCACCTGGCTCCTGGCTCCTGCCATCGGATCAGCGCGGTGCACCGGCAGCAGCGCGCCGGCCGCGGCGGCCATTGGAGGGTGAACCAACGGCATAGGAAGACCTTTCTCTCTGTCTCTCTCACTGTCCACTCTGCCTGTCAAAAAAAAAAAAAAAAAAAAAAAAAAAAAGTGAAAAAACAAGTCATGGAATAGCAGAAGTTATTCTTGGCACAAACACCCAACAGGCTCATATCCAGAATAAAAAACTACAAAGAACAACAAGAAAAAGTCAGTCAAGCTAAAAGAAAATTGGGCAAAAGACCTGAACAGGCATTTCGTGAGAGAAGGTATCCAAATGGCCAATAAACATATGACAAGGTACTTAGCTTATTAGACATTGGGGGAACTAAAATCACAATGCGATTTCATTTAGTATTGAACCTTTGTGATTGCATTAGCTTTTCAAAACAATGGCTAAATTTTTTTTTTTTTTTTTTTTTTTGACAGGCAGAGTGGACAGTGTGAGAGAGAGACAGAGAGAAAGGTCTTCCTTTGCCGTTGGTTCACCCTCCAATGGCCGCCGGCGCACCGCGCTGATCCGATGGCAGGAGCCAGGAGCCAGGTGCTTTTCCTGGTCTCCCATGGGGTGTAGGGCCCAAGCACCTGGGCCATCCTCCACTGCACTCCCTGGCCACAGCAGAGAGCTGGCCTGGAAGAGGGGCAACCGGGACAGAATCTGGCGCCCCGACCGGGACTAGAACCCGGTGTGCCGGCGCCGCTAGGCGGAGGATTAGCCTAGTGAGCCGCGGCGCCGGCCGGCTAAAATTTAAAAGAGAAAAAAAATACTAAGTTTTGCTGAGGACATGGAACACCCAATACCAGTAAAACTACTAACGTCCCCTCTTGTCTGCAGTTTTGCTTTCAGTTCTCTTTTGCTATAGTTCTCTGCAGTTCAAAATATTAAAAGGAAAATTCCAGAAATAATTCATAAGCTTTAAATTGTGCACTGTCCTGAGTATTGTGATGAAATTCTACATGATCCCATTCTGTTCTGCCCAGGAAGTGAATCATCCCCTTATCTACTGTACCCATGTGGTATATACTACCTGCCTGTTAGTCACTTAGTAGCCCTCTTGGTTATCAGCTCAACTGTCACAGTATCAAAATTCCTGTGCTCAAGTTATCCTGATTAATAGTGGCTCTACAGAGCAAGAATAGTAATGGTGGCAATTCAGATATGCCAAAGACAAGCTGTAAAGTATTTCCTTTAAGTGAAAAGGTGAAAGTTCCTGACTTGATAAGGAAAGAAAAAATAGTCTGCTGAAATTGCCAAGATCTACAGTAATCATGAACTTCTATCTATGAAATTTTGAGAAAGGAAAAAGGAATTCATGCTAGTTTTGCTGTTGTACTTCAGACTTCAAAAGTTACATACACAGTGTGTGATAAGATGGAAATATTTGTGAATGAATATGTAGGAAAATAGATTATGTATATATAGGGTTTGGTACTATCCTCTGGTTAGGCATCCCCTGGGAATCTTAGAATGCATCCCCTGCAGTCAAGGGATGACTACCATACAGATGATCTCAGCTTATGATAAACTCATTGCAAGTTGAAAATACTTTAAGTCAAAAACACATTTAATACATCTACCCTACTGACCACCACGCTTAGCCTAGTCTAAATGGACTCAGAACACTCACATTAGCCTACAGTTGGGTAAAATCATCTAACACATAGCCTACTTTGTAATAAAGTATTAAATCTCATATAAATCTATTACTTGTTGATTATTTTTACCGGAAGTTGAAGAATCGTTGAATGGGTACACTTTCATACCATCATAAAGTTGCAAAATTAGAAGCTGAACCCCTGTAGGCTGCAGATGGTCTACATTTAGGGAAACTGACAGCATCTATTCAGCTGAACCTATGCATCACAGATATTCCTCTCTTATATGAAGATACTTTAAAAGGTTTGTGAAAAAATGAAATTAAAGGATAAGTTTATTTTGTTCCCAAATTTTGAAATTCATACATAGGTTTTTTTCATAATATGCATTTCTATCAATCATTTGAGGACCCTTCATATTTCCAACTGATTGCATACATTAGTTTACCAATGTTCTTATTTGTAATAAACTGGAAATAACCCAAATGTCCATCCAAAGTAGAATGGATAAATTGTGTTATATTCCTATAATGGACTACTATCCAGTGAGGAAAATGAATAGACTATTACCACACACAACATGGATGACTCTTATAAATAGAGTGTTGAGTAATAAGAGTACCTACTTTATCATTCCATTTTGTGTAAGGCTTAAAAATAGGCAAAATTGGTTTGTGGTGTTAGAAGTCAAGATTGTGGTTAATCTGGAGGAGGAAAATGCCTAGGGAAGAGCATGAAGAGGATTTCTTGTATGCTAGTGATTTCCATTTCCTGATCTGGGAGCTAGGTACATGTGGTGTGTTCACTTTACCAAAATTCATCAACCTTGGATTATTATATATGTGCAATTTTCTTAAAGATTTATTTATTTTACTTGAAAGAGTTACACACACACAGAGAAGGAGAGGCAGAGAGAGAGAGAGAGAGAGAGAGAGAGAGAGAGGTCTTCTATCCGCTGGTTCACTCCCCAATTGGCTGGAATGCTCAGAGCTGTGCCGACCCAGAGCCAGGAGCCAGGAGCTTCTTCCAGGTCTCCCACACAGGTGCAGGGGCCCAAGGGCTTAGGCCATCTTCCATTGCCTTTCCAGGCCATAGCAGAGAGCTAGATAGGAAGTGGAGCAGCCGGGACTCGAACTGGTTCCCATATGGGATGCCGGCACTGCAGGCAGTGGCTTTACCTGCTACGCCACGGCGCAGGCCCCTATATGTGCCATTTTGAGCATGTCAATACTTAATAAAAATTGACTACAGTTAATAAAAAGCCCAACAATTAAAACTATCAGGCTGCCCTGCTAATAGGATTCTGTATACCATTGGGATTTTGCCAACCAGAGGTCATGATGGGAGGTTTGGAAGGTAAGAGAAGATGGAGGTTATTTTTCCTACCTGTTAGTGTTCAGTTAGTTGTTGATATGCATGCTACATTAAATATGATTCTCAGAGGGAAGACTTTCTGTAACTCTGCTTGCCAACAACTCCACTGTTGAGTAGTGGTTGTGACGTCAGCAATAGTCACTCTAGCTTCTGGCTTCTAGATTGTTGTTTTGTGGTCTGAACTGGAAGCCTAAGGGCAGCTCTCTCACTTCTATTCTTCCAGCCCTTCTAATGTTTTTTTTCAGCACATAATTCATAATATTCAAAACCTAGACTGTTGCCTGCACTGAACCTCAACTGACAGAACAACTAACATCACAACCCATAAGCAATGTAGCAGGGCTGAAGTTGGGTTTCCAGACTCTTTGGAAAAAGAAATTATCACGGGCAATCCTACCACCTAGGATCATCGTGATCATGGGAAATTCTGCTTCTGACCTAAGCTAAATCTTTTCTGGTACACTGTAAAGCCATTCATTTCAGAGGATATGCTGGTTTCTGCTACCATTCAAATTGACTTGTAAGGTATCCTTTGTCTCCTCTTCACAAGTAAATAACAGCATGGCTTTTAACTTTTCTTTATATGTTCTGCAGCTCTTCCCAGTTGTGGATATTTGAGCAAAGTATTCATCTAAGGATTATCTATTCTGGTAGGATTAGCTGTTCCTTTCCTTTGGTTATACTCCTAAGTTCACACTTGCTTATCTAACCAAAGCCATATATTGCTGACTCAAGGTTACCTTATGGTACCAGCCCAGTATTATATTTTTATTAGCCAAGATCTCTCTTGGATTGAGGTAGAGTTGTAGAAGATTGAAAAATAAAGCGGGTTAGCCATAAGTAAGAGCTTTACCTGGCCTCCAAATACAGAACAATATCTATTATAACAGCTTATAAAGTGAGAATCAGAAGTCTAAAGAAAAATTAGTTAAAAAGCAATGAGGCATTATTGAATGCTTGAACTTAGAAAAGTAGACTTTGGAAGTAGTCTGTATATTCCAGGAAACTGAGCTCAGATATGTATCTAGGCTTCTAGTCAGGGCTGCATACCATTGCTATTCAAGGTCTGGCTCAGAACAGCTGAACTGGCACTGCCTGTTGGAAATGCAGAATCTCGGGGTCAGCACTGTAGTGTAGTGGGTAAAACCCATCACCTGCAGTGCTGGCATCCCATATGGGCATTGGTTGGAGTCCCAGCTGCTTCACTTCCAATCCAGCTCCTTCCTAATGGCCTGGGGAAGCATTAGAAGATGCCAAAGTCCTTGGGCCCCTGCACCCACATGGGAGACCCACAAGGAGCTCCTGGCTCCTGGCTTAGGATTGGCCCAGCTCTGGCCATTGCAGTCATTTGGGATGTGAACCAGTGGATGGAAGACCTCTCTCTCTCTCTCTCTCTCTCTATTTCTGCCTCTGTTTCTCTGTAACTCTGCCTTTCAAATAAACAAATAAATCTTAAGAAAAGAAATGCAGAATGTCAGGCTCTAAGACCCATAAAATCAGACCCTGACTTTAACAAGAACCCTCAAGGTGATTTGTTAAGCACATTAAAATCTGAGGACTAAAGGCAATAGTAGCACAGGTGGTATTTTTACTTTTTAAAGTCTTGTCTAAATTACAATTCACAGAAAACCTGATCTCTCTAGGGTAAGGCCTGTATTATTACAGGTCCTGTAATAATAGATTATTTGAATAGTTGGATTAAAGAAGACAAAAAACTCTCTAATGATCTCTGGAAAAAGAGGGTATCTGTTTGAGCTGCACTAGTTTTCAATGTACTCATTCAGATTTTAATTCACTACAAAAATTAATAGGCTATTTGGTAGTAGCATGTCCCGCAAAAATAAGTACAATAAAATTGAAAGTATTTAAATGGATATTTAAGCTATGCAGTCATCAGTGATTTAGTTTTCAATTACACAAAGGTAATTACCCTAGAATCCACCTCATTCACCCTTTCGTGAGAAAACGCTGGAGTGTTGTAATAAGCTGAGGCTTTCAGGTAATGACTGATCTCCACTCCTTTTTGGCTGGGACCTGAATTCATTTGCTTTAAGCAGTTTGGGGTGTATGCTAAGAATTCAAATGTTGGTAACACCCTTTCTGACCCTTCTCACAAATGAAGTCACATCACTGTTCAGGGTGCGTGTGAGGACATACAGCCAGCCTGTCAGATTGGGGAGGCCTCAACCCAGCAGCTGGATGTGGTCTGTGAGTGAAAGGTGGGACCATGGTGAAGGAGACTGCCATGTCTGGGCTCTTCCTAAAGCAGTGATTCTTAAAGTATGCATGCAAAGGAGGTTCCTGGAGGGTTGCATACATGTTCAGTTTATGTAAATTCATAGAGCTGTTCATTTACCTTAAATATACTTTTCTATGTATATGTTATATTGTAATAAACAGTTTAAAAAGCGGAAAGAGTACATAAGAACAGATTTCTGTCCTTGCTCCCTCCTATTCAAATGCAGGTGGTCTGTGTCCCCTAATTTGACCACACTGGTCAGAGCAATCTAGGCAGCTGGAATCAGGGAGAACTGATGAATGAATTTCAGTAACACCACATATTCATGGAAATGCACAAGTAAAACCAAACAAATAATTTGCAATTTAGGGTGTACTGTGTTGTAGGGGCTAAATGGGTACACATGTGTTCTTCTGGGCTTCCCAACATCCTTGTGAAGACAATATTATCTCCATTTTACAAATGAGGCACATAGTACCCAAAGAGGAGGCTGAGAGTCAATGTCTATCAGCACCAAAGTCCATTATATTTTCACTAGTGCCACAGGAAGGCAGCTTGAAGAAGCAAATAAGCCACAGGACAGGCCTAGGCAATGCAAGTGGACAGAGAAGGTACCAAGGCCTCTCTGCCAAAGTAGTAGATCATCTTTAAGGGCAGCTTACAAATAGGCACTGCTGATCTTTTTAGAATCTTCTGCCATGTAGACTAGTTTCTCAGAGGCAATGCCCTAAGGCCAAACCCACTCGATCTCTAAGCAGCTGAAGAAAGTCATGGAATCCGGATATTTTGGATTATGTTCCAAACAATCACCTTGCCAAGATTTCAAGCACACAGATTCACTGGCTCCATCCCAGGGGGTCTACATTCAGTAGTTGGGGTGAGGCTGAAAAAGCTATTTGAAAGCACCCAGGTAATTCTATTAAGCTGGGCTTGGGAAACACTACCCCAGCCACACTGACCATCAAAGAGGTGGACCCGTATCAACCTTGCTAGTTGTTCTTCACAAGCCAAAGAGGGGAAAGCAAAGGGCCTATTGTGAGCATACGCAAACTGAATAAATGTAACCAGATGTCAAGCCAAGAAACAAAGCAGACTGAAAGAAAGTACCATGAGACAGAAACTTGTGGTTAGTTTAGGCCTGAAAATGAAAGGCCTACACCTGTTGTGTGCCAGTCTTTATGCTTGAGTTTTCTTCTCTCTAGCCTGTTTACAAGGAAAATATGTAACTTCTTTTGTGAAAAGTGTTATGAAAACATAAACAGTAAATCAATTTGGTATCTAGATCTTCATTTGAAATCCTTGGTCTAGGTTATATTTAGTTTAAAATTTGATAATTTTGAATAAGCAAAAATGGCCATTACAAAATTTAAGGAGACAGTGCTGCAAAGGTGACAAGACCCAAGGGCAGCTGCTCTCCACTCCTATCAACCCTGACTGGATTATTCTAGATTTGAACTATGAACTTAAACAGCTTAGACGTCTATCTGACTCTGGTGTTCAGTGGTGAAAGTACAGAGGTGATTATGTACAGTCAATAACATCTCTATCTCCTCTGTCAGGTAGAAAAGTAGCTAAAACTGATAAGTTGGTAAAGTACTTTTTTTCACTGGAGAGTTAATATCTTACTCTAAAGTAGACTTTAATTACTGGATCTTGCTAACAACTGACACATGAATTAATCACCTTAAATCACTGCCAAGTTCAATCCTCATACAATTTAAAGGAGAACTTTACAGTTCTCAAAACTAAAGGAAATATTAATAACATAAATAATAGAACACAATTAAGTCACTTATTCCTCAGAGTAAATGGGAACAAAATATAGCAAGCACTAAAATAAGCCTAGAATTGGAATCAGTGAGGTTTATGGAAACCATCTCAACCCAAAACATGTTCTCATCCTAAGCCCTTCTCTCAATTGAGGAAACATTCTTGTGTCTCACTTGTGAGATTAGAGTTCTGTGTTTCTATTCTTTCTACACACAGAAGTATAGGAAAGAGAGCTTTTAGCTGAAAAATAGATTCTAGGCCCACACACTAGTGAGATGATCTACCTTTATGTCTCTCTATTTGAGAGACAGAGATCTTTCATCCACTGATTCACTCTCAAATGTCTCCATCAGTCAGGGTTGGGTCAAGAGCTCAGAACTCAATCTGGGTCTCCCATGTGCGTGGGACTGACTTAAATACTTGAGTCAGGGGCTGGTGTTGTGGCACAGTAGGTTAATCCTCCACCTGTAGCACCTGTGTCTTTTATGGATGCTAGTTTGTGTCCTGGCTGCTCCTCTTCCAGTCCAGCTCTCTGCTACAGCCTGGGAAGGCAGTAGAAGATGTACCAAGCACTTAGGTCCCTGTACCCATGCAGGAGACCCGGAGGAGGCTCCTGGCTCCTGGCTCTGGATTGGCCCAGCTCTAGCCATTGTGGCTATTTAGGGAGTGAACCAGTGTATGGAAGACCTTTCTCTGGGTCTCTCCCTCTCACTGTCTGTAGCTCTACCTCTAAAATAAATAAATAAAATCTTTAAAAAATTTTTGAGTCATCACCTGCTGCCTCTTAGGGTGCACATTAGCAGGAAGTTGGCTTAGCAGTGGTACTGGGACATGGAAACCAGGCCCTCTGATACAGGATGTAGGCATCCCAAGCAGTGTCTTAACCAATGCACCAAATGCCCTCCCCTCCATGAATTTTATAAAGAGTTAATGATACTCTTCCAGATAAAAGGAAAAAAAAAAAATGAGCACAAAGGGGAAATTAGAACACATACCCAGAAATTAAGGAGACCCCTTTTGTATCCTCAAAATTTTTCAGTTTATTTGCATTTCTGTTTCCTGTCTGTAGAAAATACCTCTAAGGGAAAAGAATGCTTTTGGCTGCAAGTCAAAATTTCTAATTGACTATGGGAGAACAAACAGCTGTTAAAAGTAGCTGCTATTCTGAACTATTTTTTTTTAACTTTTTGTTTCAAAAGAGTCATGATAACATGAGATGTGATCTATAATTTATCCCTTTTAGAAAATAAATTATAGCTATTAGAGAAGAAGTATCTTAAAAACTCATATACCTTCACATTTATGGATAATTAATTTTTGACAAAGCTGCCAAGATAATCCAATGGGGAAAGAACAGTCTTTTCTGAGATAAGATGAGATCGGGCATGTTCAGGGTGGTGTGGCCGTAGATAAGAAGTCTTTTCAACAGATGATTCTAGGACAACTGTATATCACATGCAAAAAAAAACAAAGTTGGATCGAATACAGGAATCTACACAGAACAGATCAGTGACCCAAGTGTAAGAGCTAACATGATAAAAATATAGAAGAAAACGTAGGCATAAATCTTTGCCACCCTGGATTAGGCAATGATTTTTTTAGATATAACATCAAAAGCATAAGGAACAAAAGAAAACAGATAAATCTGACTACATTGATATTAAAAATTTTTATGTTTCACATAACACCAGTAATAAATCATAGAATGGGAGGAAATATTTGGAAATCATATACTTATTATGAGATTTGTATATACAAAAGAACATTTATATATAAGATTTATTTATTTGAAAGGCCAAGGGGGAGAGAGAGAGAAAGAGAGAGGGAGAAAGGGAGAGAGGGAGAGAGAGACAGAGAGAGAGAGACAGAGAGACAGAGAGAGATTGAGAGAGATCGTCCATCTTCTGGTTTACTCTTCAAATGGCCACAGCAGCCTGGGCTGGGCAAGGCTGAAGCCAGGAGCCAAGAACTCTGTTCAGGTCTGTCACTGTCAAAAGTGGGCAAAGGATCTGAACAGATATTTATATAAAAGAGATATACAGATGACCAATAAACACATGAAAGATGCTCAACAGTATCAGCCATCAGAAAAATGTAAATTAATACCACATTGAAATGCTACAGTATGACCAGAATCAAATAAAAAACATATTATATTAAATGTTGGTGAGGGTATGGAGAAATTGGAGCCTTCATATATGTAATATGGCACAACCATTTTGGAAAATAGTCTTGTAGTTTCTCAAAAGGCTAAACATGTAGTTACTATTTGATCCAACAATTCCTCTCTTAGGTATATAACCCAGAGAAATGATTACATATATGGCTTCTCGGCCTTCTGGCTAAGACCAAGTGTAGAAATGATTACATATGCCTATTCCAAAATTTATATGTAAATATTCATAGCAATGTTATTCTAACATCTGAAGAGTTTATTTAACCAAATGTCCCTTAACTGATGAATGGATAAGTAAAATGTATTATATTCATACAATGAAATATATTCAGCAATAAAAGGGAAACTCTGATACATGTGACATCACGGATAGAAAACATTATGCTAAGTGAAAGACCATAAACTCTATGTTTCCATTTGGATGTAATATCCAGAATAAACAAACCTCTATACAGAGAAAATAGTCCAGTACACATCTAGGGCTAGAACGGGAGTGTTGGAGCAACACTGGAGTGGCTGCTGGTGGGTACACGGTTTCCTTTGAGGGTGATGAAAATGTTCTAAAATTGACTTGCAGTGATGATTGTATATATCTGTGGATATTCTAAAAATCACTGAATTTTATACTTTGAGTGAATTGTATGGTAAAGCTAATTATTTTTTAAAAACAAAAGAAACACTTAGCACACTGAGTTAGAAGCATTAAGAGCTAACGCATGTTTCTTTTAAATTTTAATTAAATAGGCCGGCGCCGCAGCTCACTAGGCTAATCCTCCGCCTTGCGGCGCCGGCACACCGGGTTCTAGTCCCGGTCGGGGCGCCGGATTCTGTCCCGGTTGCCCCTCTTCCAGGCCAGCTCTCTGCTGTGGCCAGGGAGTGCAGTGGAGGATGGCCCAGGTGCTTGGGCCCTGCACCCCATGGGAGACCAGGAAAAGCACCTGGCTCCTGGCTCCTGCCATCGGATCAGCGCGGTGCGCCGGCCGCAGCGCGCCAGCCGCGGCGGCCATTGGAGGGTGAACCAACGGCAAAGGAAGACCTTTCTCTCTGTCTCTCTCTCTCACTGTCCACTCTGCCTGTCAAAAAAAAAAAAAAAAAAAAAAATTTTAATTAAATAATTTGCATTTTATGCTGACAGGCAGAGAGAGAGAGAGAGAGAGAGAGAGAAAGATTTTTTTTTTTTGATAGGCAGAGTGGACAGTGAGAGAGACAGAGAAAGGTCTTCCTTTACCATCGGTTCACCCTCCAATGGCCACTCCGGCTGGCGCGCTGCGGCCAGTGCACCGCACTGATCCGATGGCAGGAGCCAGGTGCTCCTCCTGGTCTCCCATGGGGTGCAGGGCCCAAGCACTTGGGCCATCCTCCACTGCACTCCCTGGCCACAGCAGAGAGCTGGCCTGGAAGAGCGGCAACTGGGACAGAATCTGGCGCCCCGACCGGGTCTAGAACCCGGTGTGCCGGCGCTGCAGGCGGAGGATAAGCCTATTGAGCCTCGGCACTGGCCCGGACCTTCCATTTGTTGAATCATACTCCAAGTGGCTGAAATAGTCAGGGCTGGTCAGGCCAAAGTCAGGAGCCCAGAATGCAATCAAGGCCATCTCCAAGGGTGGCGGGGACTCAATCAGTTGAAGCATCATCTGCTGCCTCCCAGGATGTGCCTTAGCAGGATGCTGGATGGGAAGTGAGGCTGGGACTTGAACTCAAGCACTCCACTGATACGGGATATGGGTATCCCAAGTGACATCTTAACCACTGTGCCACATGCCCACCCCCTGTGCATGATTCTTTGCTAAGGCAAGCATAGATTCACCATGAGGGTACTTCAAAAGAGTTCATGGAAAATACACATTATCTTTTTAAAAAAGATTTATTTATTTATTTGAAAGTCAGAGTTACACAGAGAGAGGAGAGGTAGACAGAGAGAGAGGTCTTCCATCTGCTGGTTCACTCCCCAGATGACCGCAACGACTGAAGCTGTGCCGATCTGAAGCCAGGAGCCAGGAGCTTCTTCCAGGTCTCCCACATGGGCACAGGGGCACAAAGACTTGGGCCATCTTCTGCTGCTTTCCCAGGCCATAGCAGAGAGCTGGATCGGAAATGGAACAGCCAGGACTCGAACCAGCGCCCATATGGGATGCCGGCGCTTCAGGTCAGGGGGTCAACCCACTGTGCCACAGCGCTGGCCCCCACATTATCTTTTAATTCCACTTTTTCCATGAATATTTTGAAGTGCCCTCATATTGATAGGAAGGTGTCATAAGATCAAAGCAGCTGAATTACAGAGCCAATATATGGAAGAACATTGTTCTGGAGATACCAGATCCTTCGAGGATTTGAGTAAAAGAGAAAAAACAATTTTGTGTGTTTTTAAAACAAGAAATACTTCATTCAAATTTTGGTGTTGAAAGAGGATTTAGAGATAGTTCAACTAGTCCAGAGCTTCTCAACCCTTTAGCGTCACTGACATTTTGGGTTAGGTACTTCTTTGTTGTGCAAGGCTGCCCTATGCCTTGTAAGATGTTTGGCAGCATCCACGGCCTCCCCAGTTTTAACAAACCAGATGCCTCTAGACACTGGCCAATGTCCCCTGGGGACAACATGCACTCCCTCCACACCTGTTGAGAACCATTGGTTTAATTTAACATGTCCCAGAGGGTGTTCCTTAGAACCCTAGTCCAAAGCTGCAAAAGAAAAGGGTCCCACAGTTTAGTAAGTCTGTAAAACAGTAAGTTAAAAAAAAAAAAGATTCTTCTCCTTATTTCTACCCACATTTTATGGCAGAAGTTCAGGAACAGAAAAGTGAGTTAACTTGCCTTGTGCCACTCAACCAACAAATTAATAATAGCTCTGAGTCAAGAATTTGAGTCTTTTTAACCATCAGTGCTCTTTTTTGACTCTTTAGAAACTGAACTTCATTCCTATCAACATTTTTTAAGGATTTATTTATTTTATTTGCAAGGTAGAGTTACAAAGAGAGAGGGAGGGGAAGAGAGAGAGAGAGAGAGAATCTTCCATTCACTGATTCAGGACCTGAATGGCCACAATAGCAGGGGCTGGGCCAGGCTAAAGCCAAGAGATTGGTACTCCATCTGGGTCTCCCACAAGGATGCAGGGCTCAAGGACTTGGGCCATCTTATGCTGCTTTCCCAGTCACATCAGCAGGGAGCTTTATAGGAAGTGGCAGCTGGGACTTGAACCAGTGTCCACGTGTCACAGGAAGCAGCTTAACCTGCTGCGCCACAATGCCAACCCCTCAAATCTTTACAAAATTGTTATTTTTATTTGAGAGGAGAGAGACAGATAGACCTCCAATAAAAAATGACTAGGGCTGGAGCTTGAAGCCAGGAGCTGGGAACTCAAGGGTTTCCTATGTGGGTGGTAGGAACCCAGTTTCTTCAGTCATCACCCGGTCTCCTAAGGTCTGCATTGGCAGGAAGCTGGAGCCGGGAATCAAACTCAGGTACCCCAGTGATGGTTGTGGGTGCTTAACTGCTAAGCTAAATGCATGCTCCACTGCCTCTCAAGTTGATATCAACCAAAAAAGTCTCAGAGATTTGTTTGTAGATTGGAAACCACTACTAGAAGTGTTGTAATATAAATTCTCCCAAGAGGTCTTCTCTCATTTTGAGATTCAGATGTAATAGAGGCACAAATAGAATGAAGGTCATGTCAGGTAATCCCATGTCTATCTCCCCTCCCTTCATGATAGTTTACAAGTGCCAATTTTCAGCTTCACCTGATTCTACTCCTCTAGGATGAAATAATGAAGGAATGAAGATAAAGCACATGGATTTGTAGGACAGGCCTCAAATCTAGTAACTTTCAGATTGAATGTATCAGACTGTAAGCATATAGAACTTATGAGGATATGTGGTAAATAATCCTTAGTCAAAAAGGATGTGCTAAAGATATGTCCTGATGTTTATTTGGCTGACAGGGTGTACACCCAAGGCTCAGCTGTGTACCTTGAATGTCACAGTAGCATAAGGCATTCACAGGTTCTTTTAGAAAATTCCACTTAAATACAAACATTAAAAAACCAGGAATACCTATTCTATCAAAGGATACCAAATGATCTAAAAAACTGGGGAAATGAATTAGGCTATCAAAACTTTTTAGGGCTGGTGCAGCGGCTCACTAGGCTAATCCTCTGCCTGCGGCACCAGCACCCAGGGGTTCTAGTCCCGGTCGGGGTGCTGGATTCTGTCCTGGTTGCCCCTCTTCCAGGTCAGCTCTCTGCTGTGGCCTGAGAGTGCAGTGGAGGATGGCCCAAGTGCTTGGGCTCTGCACCTGCATGGGAGACCAGGAGAAGCACCTGGCTCCTGGCTTTGGATCAGCGCGGTGTGCTGGCCGCAGCAGCACTGGGGAGTGAACCAATGGAAAAGGAAGACCTTTCTCTCTGTCTCTCTCTCATTGTCCACTCTGCCTGTCAAAAAAAAAATAAATAAATAAAATAAAAAAAAACCTTTTTAGAACTGCAAAGAGAATTTTAAATGGATATATGTTTTTTTTTTTAACCATCTTGGAGAGCAATTTGGACTTCACTATTATGTCAGATAAACTTGCAATACTAATTTGAAAGAGCTATTCTTCCCAACAGGTAAATAACACATTGCAGAAGCTGGGTCTCTCCTTAATATCTGTGGTGCCAAAAGCAAAAATAAAAGTAGAGGTCCATGTTTTAAAACCTATATAAAGAATATAAATTGAACTTTTTGATAAAATGTGTTCTATTTTCCTACTTGATCTCTCTTTCTTCCTAAAGACTGTAAGAACAGATCTGAATGTGCAATTCTTAGACTCCTTAGCATTTTACACCAGCACATAGAGGTACGGGGAGAGCTGGATTTCAGCCTGAAGTACCGCCCCCTACCCTTTCCATTTTGGACTCTGAGCAGGGCCTTTGCGTGCAGGTCCACCCATCCACTCTGTGCACACCTCTGAAGAAAGGCTCATGTTGGCCACCCATCCGACTGACCACAATACTAGTGGCATGGTCTGTCCTTGGGAAGATGGGACTAAGAAGTCTAGGCAGGCCCTGGAAGTGGGCTTGGGTCATTTGAGTAAAGAATTCTGAGACTGTCCAAGGGATCTAAGGTGTGGTCTAGAATGGGCACATCCCCTTGGCTTCATCTAGCTCCTCAGCCTTAGTGAGGGGCATGGGCAGGAAGGGTCAGAGCAAGGTCTTCTTAAAGCCTAAGGGCAGAGGCAGCAGGAGCCCTGCTTTCTGGAATGTGCTAATTAGCATAAGACACGCAATTCTGGCACATACCTCAGGCCTGCTACAGCAGGAGGAGGGAGGCCAGATCAAGCTTGTCCAGACAGCAAAGATGGGTCACACCTCACTCGCCTGCCCTGAGGGGGCGGGGGCAGGGAGGATGGTTCACAGAAACTTATCAATTTTGGCAAAGTGGAACGGCCTGGACTTGGAGAGTCTGCCCAGATTTGAGGGCCAGCTTAGTTAATAATTTAAAGGGGCATTCACCTTTTCACTTGCTGGGGAAAATGTCTGGAATTCCGAGTCTGGGGTTATTTCTATTGGGGCCACTGAACTTTCTGTTTGTCCCCTTTGTTACAAACTCTGCTCCCTCATCCTCTGCTGCTCCGTCCTGCCGTGGCTTGCCATCCTCTCTGCTCGTTACCCATGTGGACAATTTCAGCAACAATCCCAATAGCTGCCTTCACTCTGCTGGTTCTGCATCCATTCCTCCTTTCCTAATATCCTCCTCCAAATGAGTCGTCTGCATACTTTCTGGTTGTGCTCCCAAGGAGAAGTCTAAAATCTGGTCCAAGCCAGTGTTAACTCCCATGTGAGCTCTCACTATTACCACACAATCCTATGGCTTTCCAAGATTGTCTTCCTACCAGATTCTCCACGGCTCCCGTTCTAAATCTTTCTTATTTCCCCTAGCCCAATCTCACGTCTGTAACATGACTTTCCCCTTTTGCTTAATGGAAGAAATCAGGATTTTCCAATGTGGGCCTCTTCTTCCTTCTTCTCCACTAAGAAAAACTTAAAAGATGGCATCTTCTCTTCTCCTTCTGTCACATTTCCAGGGAAAAAAGGAATCTTCTACTTTCCAGGGCTTACTTCCTCCTGGTCCTGGATTCCTAGCAACATCACATCGCGCATGGCCGCTGCTCCGGTCTGCATTTTCTGCTTGCTGTCATGCTAGTTTTCTTACTACTCTTCTCATGCATCAAAACCTCCTTGACGCCTCTGGACTCCCTACCTCTTCTCTTGACCCCTTTTCTGCTCCGCTGCCTTCATCCATCAGCACCATCCTAGCTCTCTTGCATCCCTATTGAATCTGGATGCCATCGCTATCAGTTTGAACAGTTTTTTTTTTTTTTTTTTTTTCACAGCACTACCAATATTCTTGTCCCTTGGTCCTTTTGCCCTCATCTTCTCCATGAATCCCAAGTCTTGGATCAAGCCACCACTCATTTTCTCAGTTCTTACAACCAAGAGCCTGAGTTATTAAGGAAAATCAAAGGAGAATGTGGATTAGTACCCATCCCAGGTTTGGTATCCAGCCTCAGTCACACTCTCAGGGGTTGATAGTTGTTATGCTTGTCCTTCCTTGTGTAACCCCCTCTCTTGCCTTCCTTGGTGGTAATTCTAATCACACAACACTCTCAGTCCTTACCCTCTCACTCATCATTTTCCAACCATCCCCTTTCCCACTCTCTCCCCTGCATTCACCCAAACTTGGGAAGTACCCTGCATTCCTCTGTCGTTTATATTTCAGCTCAAGTCAATCGGTAATCACATCCTGTTGGTCTTCCTTCCCAAACATCTCCTCAACCCACACTCTTCTCTTCATTTTGTCATTTTCTTAAATCAGAACCTCATGTCTGCCTAGCCTCATTCAGCTGTCTGTTAAACGGTGCTCCCCACACCAGCATCATCCCTCTGAATTCCTCCTCCACTGTCCTCTCAGAGCGGTATCTTTGCCAAGAGAAGAGAAATAAAGGCTGAATTGGCAGCAGGGGAGCAGGAGGCAGGGAGAGTCAGTCAAAACAGAGGAAGCCCTGGGGCTGGCGCTGCGACGGAGTGGGCTACGCCTCCGCCTGCAGCGCCAGTATCTCATATGGGCGCCAGTTCTAGTCCTGGCTGTCCCACTTCTGATCCAGCTCTCTGCTATGGCCTGGGAAAGCAGTGGAAGATGGCTCAAGTGCTTGGGCCCCTGAACCCACGTGAGAGACCTGGAAGAAGCTCCTGGCTGCTGGCTTTAGATCGGCTCAGCTCCAGCTGTTGCAGCCATCTGGGGAGTGAACCAGTGGATGGAAGACCTCTCTCTCTGCCTTTGTCTCTCTGTAACTCTGCCTTTCAAATAAATAAATAAATCTTTAAAGAGAGAGAGAGAGAGGAAGCCCTAACATCTGGAAGCCAAAGAGTGACATTGAAAGAACAGAAATGTCTGCCATTTAAACCCTCTCCTCTGTCTCTTCATAGACACTTCAGACAAACCTACTCACATCTGCTTCAGGGAGTTGATTTGCTTTGGGGAAACACTTTAAAGTACCGAATTCCTCTATAAGGTAAAAGAACATTTGAAGCCAGCTAATACTTGGCTTGCACATTCAACGTATTTTTCACTCATACGTTAATTATTTTCCAAATATTTTTTGAGCACCTATCAGTTGTCAGGTACATGCTAGCTACTGGAACATTGATCAAGACAGGCTCAGTCTTGCCTTAAAAACATTTGTAGTCTAGTGGAAGAGCAAACAAACAAGAAAAATTAAAATATGATAAGTGCTCTGATATGAGAAGGTTATGAGAGTGCACAGCAGGGACACATCAAAGCCAGCAGTGAGAAGGCAGTCAAAGGGGACTTCCTGGGGAGGACACATTTAACCTGAGATCAGAGGATGATGCAAGAATTAGCCCAGTGTAGGAACAAGTTGCGGAGAATCTTAGAAAGCCCACAGGTAAGACAGAGCATGGTGAGCCCATGGGATTGAAAGAAGAGGGAAATTCTGGGAAATGAGGTAGGTGTGGTAATCTACAGACAGATCTTAACTTGTAAATCATGTTTAGAAGTTGAGGCTTTATCCGGAAGGCAGTGGGAAGCTACATTTGGCTTTAAGCAGGTGGATGACCTGTTCAGATTTGTGATTTAGAAAGAACATGTGACAAGATGAAATGGGAAGTATTAATGGAATGTATCCTCCACTTGCCTCTCTCCACAGGCTCCGGGCTGCTGATCTGCAGCCTGTCTACCTCGCCAGCCACACTCGCCCACCTCCCCCTGCCCTGATTCTTGCCAGTACAGTGGAAAGCACATTAATTATTGTGGAGTCTGCTCCTGAGAGATGCAGACTCTACATTAAAATTTTAAAATATTTATTTATTTGAGCAGCAGCAGGAATGTGTCCCACTTCCCCTAGGCAGCCAGCTCCAGGAGCCCCAAGAATGAGGCCAGCATAGGGGACGAAGGTCAGAAATTGAGTTCTGAACTGAAGTATTTATATTCACATAATCTCAGTTGGCAGACAAATCACTGAATTCACTTGAAAGAATATAGATTAAATTGTCTGCCATGAAGAAGGCTGGAGGTTCAGATTCAGAAATCATATTTACTGCAGGAAGAAATGATCTGTTTTGGGATAGCTGAATGTTCGTGGACCCTCGTGTCTGTGATAGTCCTTGCTTATTAACAATCATGTAGCTACTGCATGAGGAATGGTTTGAGAGAAGGACTGAAAACAGGGGTTCTGGTTAGGTATGGAAATAAGCAAAAGAGAAGGTGAGGTATTTAAGTGACAGGATCAAGAGCTGCAGGTGAAGGAACTGGATATGTGAGATGATGAAGAGAGCGCCGGGGGTGAAACACAGGTTCCTGGCTGAGGTAATGAGGTCGTGGGTACTGCTTGCCACTTACTGTGGGGGTTCAGGACGAGGCACAGGATTGAAGAGCAAATGAATGCAGTTGGAGTTTAAGATGCCTGTGGAAGCTATGGAGTCTGAAGCTCAAGAGAAAATTCAGGGCTGGAGAGATCTGTTTGGGAGCATGTAGATGGCATCATAGATGCTCAAGAAAAAGAAAGTTTCAGGAGGGTACATATTAAAAGCTGTCCTAAAAGCAAATAAATAGAGAATTGAAAAGTACACCTTAAATTTAGTTACATAGAGTAGGCATCTGCATCCACATCAGAGAGCCTGACTCTGAAGCCCAGCTCTGGCTCCTGGCTCCAGCTGCTCACCAGTGCAGAGCCTGGGTGGCAGTGGTGATGGCTCAAGTACTTGGGTTCCTGTCGCTAATGTGGGAGACCTGGATTGAACTCCTGACTCCCAGCTTTGACCTTGGCTCAGCCCCATCATTGCAGGAATATGGGGAGTGAACAAACAGATAAAAGCCCTATGTCCATCTCTCAAATAAATAGATAAATACTTTTTAAAAAATCTAGCTAATGGGGGAATTAATATAATAGCCCTTCCGGAGACCAAGAATATGAGTAGGAAGGAGAATATGGTAGCACTGAAATCTCACTTGAGGTTGCTGAGCATGAATTTAAGGCCTTTTAAATCTCTATGGCTGTGTAAACTTCTCCTGCAGTGCCCAGCAGCTCAGGAAAAAGAACTGCCAAGGCAGATAACCAGATTCAAGTACACACTACAAGTTTTGTCAGGCAGAGAAAACAGAACAATGGAGCAATGTAACAAAGGACACTGACCCGAGGCTAACTTTATGAACCAAGGAATCCTTCCTGATTAGAAAGGAGAGGGGGATGACCAATGAATGACACAGAAAGAAGAAAAAACAAAACAAAACAAAACAAAACAAAACAAAAAACAGAAAGACTGGAGATTTCGTAAATTTGCAAAGCAGATATAGTGAAGATAAGGGATCTGGAAGCACAGAAAAGGGGGAATTCAGAAGAAGTGCAATTCCTTCGTGACAAAGTCTAGCGGTGGCCATGGGATCGTGTGATTAAAGCAGAATGGATGGTTGGTGCCGCGGCTCACTAGGCTAATCCTCTGCCTGTGGCACTGGCACCCCGGGTTCTAGTCCCGGTTGGGGCGCCGGATTCTGTCCCGGTTGCCCCTCTTCCAGGCCAGCTCTCTGCTGTGGCCAGGGAGTACAGTGAAGGATGGCTCAAGTGCTTGGGCCCTGCACCCCATGGGAGACCAGGAGAAGCACCTGGCTCCTGACTTTGGATCAGCACGGTGTGCAGGCTGCGGCGGCCATTGGAGGGTGAACCAACGGCAAAGGAAATCCTTTCTCTCTCTCTCTCTCACTGTCCACTCTGCCCGTCAAAAAAATAAAAAAAATATAGCAGAATGGTGAAGGTCATTGGAGGTGGAGTCAAGGAGCTGAGAGATCAAATATGCCCCATGGACAGACCAGACATGGTTGACTGTTGGCTGAACATGGAATGAAGACAAGTACTGGAGGCTGGTGCTATGGCCTAGTTGGTAAAGCTGCTGCCTGCAGTGCCGGTATCCCATATGGGTGCCGGTTCGAGTCCCAGCTGCTCTACTTCCAGTCCAGCTCCCTACTATGGCCCGGGAAAGCAGCAGAGGATGGCCCAAGTGCTTGGGCCCCTGCACCCACATGGGAGACCTGGAAGAAGCTCCTGGCTTTGGATCGGCCCAGCTCTGGCCTTTGTGGCCATTTGGGGAGTGAGTGAACCAGCAGACAGAAGACCTCTCTCTCTCTCTGCCTCTGTCTCTCCATAACTCTGATTTTCAAATAAATAAGTCAATTTTTTTTTTTTAAAAGGAGTACCGTGGGTCCAATGCCAAGGTCTTCAAAAAGTCAGCAGATGACAGCTGGAGTACAGAGTGTTACATACTGGCCATGTGGCCTGAGTGTCTGGGCACAGAGAACTGGAACTCACAGAAATGGCACTGTGTGACAGAAAAACCTGACCTGGCTGTCTGTATTTGTCAGGACCACTGGGGAAGCAGTGTGCTTGGGGGAAAGCTAGGCTTCTTACGGCTGGAAAACCAAAGAATGTTCAGTGAAGAGGCTCAGGGCACCAAGGAGTTTGTCGATGATGGAATGAGATTTCTGTGGTCACATAGGAAAGGAAAGGTCACATAGGAGGAAAGGGAGTATAAGAGATAGAGGGGAAAAATACATTTTTTTTTATTGTCACAGACTAAACCAACGCAACACTTCTGGTCACTTAAAATGTGTTTGAATTTTCCCTCACTAACAACCAATTATCAGTAGACACCAACTGGGTATCTTATAATTTAACTCAGTCTGATGCTATTTATCTTGAGGCAGCATCAGATTCCACAGGCTAAGGGCTCGAACCCTCTTCAGATGCCAATCACAAGTAATGAGTTGTCACCTATATTTCAGACCAACTGGTTATAAATTAGGGGTTTGCATGACCTGCTCCTCAGGATTGACTAATTTTCCCAAGTAGCTCACAGACCTCAGGGAAACAGAACTTAAGCTCACCCATTTACTACAAAGGGTTCATAAGAAGAGCCCATGGAAGGGATGCACAGGCCAAGGTATGGGGGAAAGGGCACAGAGCCTCGCTGCCCTTCCCGGCTGTGCCATCCTCCAGGAACTGCCACATGTTCCGCAACCTGGAAGCTTTCCAAATGAAATCTCCATTGGGTTTTAAGGAAGCTTCATTAGGCAGCACAGTTGATTACATCATTGGTCATTGGTGTTTAACTCAACCTTCAGTCCCTCTCCCTTCCCACAGAGGTTGGGGGTGGGGTTGAAAGTCTCAACCCTCTAATCATGCCTTGGTCACTCTGGGGACCAGCTTCCATCCAGAAGCCAGCTGGATGGAAGCCATCCCCAGCCACCAGTCATCTCACTAGTATCTAAAAGGCACTCTTATCATGCCAGAAATTCCAAGGGTTTTAGGAGCTGTGTGCCAGGATCAGGGGTGGAGAACAAATACATGTTCCTTATTATATCACAGTATCACAGGGAGGAATAGGAAACTGAATGAAATATAAGGAAGAGTTCATAAGAGGGTAACTCATTGGAAGGGCCTCCCTCTTGGGCATCATCAAGGATATCAAAGGTCTAAGGGGTGGTGGATCAGGTAGGCAGCATGAATGTAGAATTAACAAGGGAGGAAGAATATTCAGCTTTCTCAGAATTCACTTTGGCCTTCAAGGTTTCTGGGTCTCCTATCCCTGAGTATTGACTCCAGGGACAGACTCAGAACTGAGGGCTGTGGCTGCTGTGCCCCTTGCGATGGATGTAGGCCAGAGGCTGGGTGCTACTCAACATCCCAACTTCCTTCATTTCCTCATATACTGCATTATCTACTGTTTCTCTGCCTGTTCATTTTAGGGCTCAATTTTGTGTCTAAACTTAGAGCCCAGACAAAACCATTCAGTGGCTTTGGAGCATTAAGAGTTGCTTTGGTAAATGCAGAAAGCCTGGTCCACTATCATATTAACTAATTTCAACCATGCTAATGATCAAAGGTACTCACTCAAGGAAAGATGTGGCATTTACAGTAAATTCTGATATTACCTCTTTTATTAACAAAAAACAAGGACAGAGACAAAATTTTAAAATTCTTTGATACATTGCAAGTTGATTTTTTGAAAAATATGAATCAAGATCTGCTTAGTTTTTATTTTGGCTTCAGGTTGGCATATTTATAGACTGTTTATCTTTACTCCCCATGGCAATAATTTATTTTGTTGCAGTTGGTTAGAGAGGTACTGGTCACATTTCAGCTCTGTCCAGTTCATTACACATGCACAATTTAGTATTCTTGCAAGCACTCTTGAGCCTTTAAAATGCCATGCATTGCAAGGGACAGCTTCCTTATGTTCTCCCTGTCAGCAGATTTTGTTGAGAGCATCTTGCTGGTAGACCCCATTTTATTCTTTAATGAAGAGATTCAATGAACCACTGAAGGGTAAAGTTTAAAAAAAAAATCCCTAGTGGGGCTTTGATGTAAAGTATAAAGGTCTTCTCTCTGAGTCTGTTCCACTGCTTTTCTCTTACATTTGTAATTCAACCATAAATTGCACACTTTTAATGAAGTGTTACCTTCATGCTAACTTCCTAAGCTTCAGTGTGGCAACTGGTGACACAGGGATCATTTTACAGCAGGTTCAAAGCATCAGTTGACAGGAGGGTTGGTAAACAGCATTGCTAATAGATCTTAAATGAATCCAACACTTAAAGAAATCTAGGTGGCTTGGAGCTTGGCCGTTATCAGGTGTCCCGTGCAATGATGCTAATGATCACGCTTACGGGACACTCTGGACAACCTGGGGACATCACTGACATTATTTTTAAGACAACAGGAAATACACCTAAGCATAGGTAAGATGCAGGAAGGGATCCTTTTCTTTACTCATTGATAGCAATTTGTCATTAGTTCTTTGCATCCTATGTAATCGATTACATCTATTTGGGGAAAAAATAAGTGTCAGTCATCATACCTTGTGTTCTGTTTCTTGAAAAAAATAAATAAAAGGAAGGGTGATTTGGAGTAGAGGGCAGTTGATGGCAGTTTGCGTCTCCTGAAGCCAGCCTGCTTCAAATTCCTCTTGCATTTTCTCATCTGTGCTGCCATCTAGAGAGGAGAATTAGAAATGCACAAAAATAAATGGGAAGCCCCAAGATGGAGTTAAGGGAAAATAGATATTGTATATTTTATTTATTTGTAGAAAATGGTAAGAAACACCTATGAAATTTGGTGGCTCTAACTATATGTTTTTCTCCTCTTTCTCGCTATAGCTCCCAGATACAAAACAACAGTTGGGTATCTGTTTATCGGTTTCGTGACAACATTCCAGGCATTGCTGGGAAGCCATTTCCGGGATTCAAACTGGTCTCTTCTTCTATGTGTAAAATTTAATTGTGGAAACTTTCTGGGACCTCTGAATTGTCAGGCTGTGGGCTCATTTTTCTATCATTAAAATGGCACTGGAAAAATGCTTATACTTCTAGTCCTGTGGGTTGTGGAGATGAAATAGAGTATTTTTATGAATTAATAAGAGAAAGAAGTCTTTTCAACATAGCAGGGAAGTCTCCTGAAGGCTGTGGTTCCACTGAACCGGCTGGTTTATAGGTGAAATGGGGGTCAAATACATTCTGTACAACAGTGCTAGACAGGCTTCCTTTGTCTTACCAATATACACTGTGAACCTGCAAGAGAGGAAAACTTTTCCTAGTTATTTGACCTTGTATTCCTGAGCTTTTCACAGAACTGGGGTTGTGCGGCGCACAGTTTAAGAAATACTGCAACCAGGAAAGGAAGCTGGTCTGCTCTGTGCACGCTCAAACTTCCAGTGCTCCCCTGCCCTGTCTCGTTCCTTCTTTCTGTGTCTACATACTTTTCGAAGCTTTGTTTTGGTAGAGTTTTGAGTAGAGATTGAGGCTGTTAACTACTTGGTTTTTGTCTAGCAGGTATGTAATTGCTACTTCCAGGCAAGACAGAATAAGATAGCTTAGGGTAGATTTCCTCTCTCAGCACATAGTGAGATGGGCTGGTGACTTTGCATGATTTGCTGTGCTCTGACTCTGGCTAAGGGGCCCCTGAGAGAGGAAAACACAGCCAACTACAATATGGGCTTTGCGTCTCTCCAATCATCAAGCAGGAGGAGTGTTGAGTATACATTTTATAGAAGCGACTGAGGCCCAGAGAAGTTAATTCATTTGTCTAATAGCTTGTAAAAGGCAGGCTTGGGATTCCCATTCTGTCCAGTCTGGCCCCAAAACTTTATTATTTGTTTTCCTCATGGTTGGGTAGAGTAAGTTTAGGAAATGTTTGCATACTTGATGATTTCTGTAACTTAAAATGTCCCTTCCATAGATAAAGTGATGGTCTTGCCAGATTTATTCATCATAACTTAAAGAATAGGGCTTTGCTCCTGAAGAGCAAGGCCAAGTTCATCCATGGAAAATGGAAAGAGCCTGAGAGAAATGCTATTTAGCAAGAATCCATTGTTAGAGCATTTCTTTATTTTGTTTAAAACCTCAAATGTCAATAGTCATAACTATTTATTTATATTAATTCTGGAAAGTGACATTCTTGGTGAAACTAACTGAGCAATATTGGTGCCTCTCTTTTGGGAATTTTTCTGCATTTTAAGAACAGAATATATAACTCATGCTTTTTAGAAAAAAAAAGTTTAGCCAGCATTGTGATATACCAGATCCACTTCAGATCCAGCTCTCTGCTACTGTGCCTGGGAAATCAGTGGAAGATGGTCCATATGTTTGGGAGAGCTGGATGCCATCTACATGGGAAGCCTGGATGGAGTTCCAGGCTCCTGGCTTCAGCCCAGCCTAACCCAGGTTGTTGAGGCCATTTTGGGAGTGAACCAGTAGATTGAAGATTCTTCTGTGTGTGTGTTTCTCTGTCTTTCCTTCTCTCTCTGTTGTTCTGCCTTTCAAATTAAATAAATATTTCTTAAAGATAAAAAAAGATTTATTTATTTGAAGGCAAAGTGACAGAGACAAGGAAAAGGAGTAGGAAAGGCAGGGAGGAAAGGAGGGAGGGAGGGAGGGAGGGAGGGAGGGAAGGGGAGAGAGAGAGAGAGAGAGAGAGAGAGATCTTCCATCAGCTGGTTCACCCCCTAAATGGCTGCAACAGCCAGCTGGGCTGGGCTAGGCTGGGTGGCAGGGAACCAAGACCTTGGGTCATTTTCTACTGCCTTCACAGGCACATTATAGGGAGCTCAATCGGAAACAGAGCACAAAGGCCTTGAACCGGCATTCTGATGTGGTATACAGGTGTTATAAGCACTGGCTCAATCAACCTGCTATGCCACAACAATGGCCCCATATCCTATGCTTTCGACTCAAAAAGCAATACTGGGGCCAGTGCTGTGGCATAGTGGGTAAAGCTGTCGCCTTCAGTGCCAGTATCCCATATGGGCACCAGTTCTAGTCCTGGTTGCTCCTCTTCCGATCCAGCTCTCTGCTATGGCCTGGGAAAACAGTGGAAGATAGCCCAGGTCCTTGTGTCCCTGCATCCATATGGGAGACCTGGAGGAAGCTCCTGGCTCCTGGCTTCAGATTGGCTCAGCTCTGGCTGTTGTAGCCAGTTGGGGAGTGAACCAGCGGATAGAAGACCTCTCTCTGCCTCTCCTCTCTCTCTGTAACTCTGACTTTCAAATAAATAAATAAATCTAAAAAGAAGCAATATTTAGGTTTATATATTAATGATAATAGTGACAAAATGCTGTCCCTTAAAAGAGGTACACATTATTTTCATTTTATGGAAGCAACTGAGGCCCAGATAAGTTAATTCATTTGTCTAATAGCTTGTAAAAGGCAGGCTTAGGATTCCCATGCTGTCCAGTCTGGCCCCAAAACTTTATTATTTGTTTTCCTTATAGTTGGGAAGAGTAGTTTAGGAAATGTTTGCACACTCACATACATACATAGGGGACTATAAGCTTTGTCGGACAACTTCAGTTCTGTTTAACAAACTAAACCCAGTGCTTAGCACATGCTTGACATGGAGTTCCTCAACAAAGCTTTGCTCAATGAAGTACGCACATATTATAATGTTTGGGATTAGGTGGTGGGCCCACATGAACACTTCTTGTTATTTTTTGCAAGATAATTCAGTTATGAATCTGTAAAGGAGAAATAAGGTAAAAGTTATTGCAGGTCTTTTGAAAGTAAGTCTTGTATCTTCAGGAAATAGTCATATTTGCAAATATATTTTCCATTTAAACCTCAACAATTAACTAATCACTTAGCAAGTCAGTCTGTGGATGGTTAAGAACCTTCCCTGTACAGTTGTTTGCTCATTCTCCAAAAAATTGATCTCCTAAAAATGCTTTAAAAAGTAGGCTTGAAAGAAAACTAGACTTGAAGGCAAAACCTAACAATATTTTGTATTGTAATCCTAGTGTCCTGTTCCACAATAGTTACACAAATATCTTAAAAGGAAAAAAAAATTGGGGTGAATGTGAGGAAAATGAGAGTTAGGAACATTGGCTTTCACCCCTTGACTGGTTATATGAACTTGAGCCAATCATTTCTCTTTTTTGTTCCTCAGTTTCCTTATTTGGAAGCCAGAGATGCTGACCCAGTTAACCACGAAGGCACCTCCAGACACTAATTTCCAGTGGATGACACTGGGGTCATTCTTGGTATAAACAAAGCCACGCTTCCTTGTGTCCACAAGGGGGCACTGTAGTACCAGTGCAGTGGCCTCAGATTTTCAATTTATCCAATTCCGGTGACTGCTTTTTCCTGAATTTATTCCCCTGAAAAACATTCCTTACCTTTCTTTTTAAAACTTATACTAAAATGTATAAGATTTAATTCAATAATAGCTGCTGAATAAACCTAGGAAGAATTTAGGTCAATGATTTATATAGCTTAATTGTGGAAATTAGAATTATAGAACCATTTGCATATATAGTAAGGTTATAAGACGTAGAAAGAGGTTAGGAGATGCAAAGCATGTAAAAGGAGGACCTTGAAACTTTTGTAAAGGAGAAGAAAGCAGAACAAATTCTGTAAACAACAAAAGCATGGACTTAAGAAGTATGCCAAATATATGTGAAGGCAATTATACCGACAGTAGAAAAGAAGGCTTAAATAGATATACTATGTTCCTGGATAAGAAATATTAGTGTTGTAAAAGTATAAAATTATGTCCCATATACATTCACAAAAACCTAATAAGATATTTTGGAAGACTGATAAAAATTTTTTTTTTTTTTTTTTTTTTTTGACAGGCAGAGTGGACAGTGAGAGAGAGAGACAGAGAGAGAAAGGTCTTCCTTTGCCGCTGGTTCACCCTCCAATGGCCGCCGCTGCAGCCGGCGCACCGCGCTGATCCTGGCAGGAGCCAGGAGCCAGGTGCTTTTCCTGGTCTCCCATGGGGTGCAGGGCCCAAGCACCTGGGCCATCCTCCACTGCACTCCCTGGCCATAGCAGAGAGCTGGCCTGGAAGAGGGGCAACCGGGACAGAATCCGGCGCCCCAACCGGGACTAGAACCCGGTGTGCCGGCGCCGCAAGGTGGAGGATTAGCCTATTGAGCCACGGCGCCGGCTCGACTGATAAAAATTTTAAAATTCATTGAGAAAAATTTAGTAAAAAAGAGTCAAGAGAAAAAAGATTTAAACTTTTGAGAAGAAAGAGGATTTGAACCACCATATTTTTAAATAAATGATAAAATGGCTGAAACCAAAACAGTATCATATGGCAATAAAATAAACAGATCAACAAAACAGAAAAGCATGTCCAGAAATGAAACAAACAATGGTGTCCTGACTTACGTCTCTCTTTCTCAACTGCCATCATATGTGCATTTGTGAAAGCGTGTGTGTTGGCAACACAGCCTCTTGATACTTTTTCTAGTGATGAAAGTGAAGTGAGGCAGCTGTTTCTTTTTCTACTCAGCAAGAACATCAGCCCATGACTGAAGTTCGTCCAGAGGGATTCTGACAGTGAATCCAGAAGGAATGAGACAAAGGTGCAAGGACCATGAAGCTAGTTACAGAGATGGGGATGATGTGAAAAATCCAGGGGGAGAAGAACATCTGGAGGCGGCAGTGTCACCCAGAAATCTGCCTAAATGCTTCTTCAACACTTCTTGGCTGAGATCTGGTAGCTTTCTAACCAGACAGTGGTCCTTGGCAGCCTCCTTTGGTGCCTGTTACATGAGCCTGGTTTTTAACTTTCCCATAGGTTTTGTGAGCTACTTCTTTCTGATACATTACTTCTATTTCATCTACTTAGAATTGGTTACCAATACTTGTAACTAGGAAACCTGACTTGTTCAGTAACTGGTAATGGGGAGTCAAACCACAAACTCTTTAAGGAAATCTGGTTATTCAGAGAAGATAATAAACACCAATTAATATTCAGAGATGGAGCTGTGGAGCCCAGGGTCTTTCATAGTGAAACAGCAATTGAACTTAATGCCTGTGAACATTAGGACTGGGGTGGGCATTAAAGACTAGCCTGTGGGGTCCTGACTACTGTTGTCATATGAGGGAGGTCTATGGAGTTCAAGAGCCATAGGCTGATGTCACCCTCTTCAGTTGCAAGACTGACAAGTGAAAAATTCCCGAGTTTTCATTGTAAAACATGAACTGAAACCCAAACTGTGAATTTGTTAAAAGAAACTCTCGGCCGGCGCCGCGGCTCACTAGGCTAATCCTCCGCCTTGCGGCGCTGGCACACCGGGTTCTAGTCCCGGTCGGGGCGCCGGATTCTGTCCCGGTTGCCCCTCTTCCAGGCCAGCTCTCTGCTGTGGCCAGGGAGTGCAGTGGAGGATGGCCCAGGTGCTTGGGCCCTGCACCCCATGGGAGACCAGAAGAAATTCCTGGCTCCTGCCATCGGATCAGTGCAGTGCACCGGCCGCAGTGCGCAGGTGGCGGCGGCCATTGGAGGGTGAACCAACGCAAAGGAAGTCCTTTCTCTCTGTCTCTCTCTCTCTCACTGTCCACTCTGCCTGTCCAAAAAAAAAAAAAAAAAAAAAAAAAAAACTCTAATATCCCCAGGATTGAGATAACTATGAACCAATATTTATTTTGATTGATCTCTTGCAAATCAGTTAAATTTATCTTCTTACCCAAATTCTTATAGGAACATAATTAAGTCACTGATCTAGAAAGATTAGGATCTCTAAAATTAAAATTGATATAGAGGAGAATTTGGAAAACAGAAAACTCTAACCCTCAAATTCCAAGACTTCTAGCAGCTGGAGTTTTTGCTTAGGAGGTTTTGTCTCCTTTGAAGATGCTGAAACTCCCTACTTAGAGGTAGTTATCTTATAAGAGGAGACCAGTTCTCTTATACCCTAGTTTCAACTTGTACTATCTCCAGATCTACAATTAGTATCAGATTCTAGAGGCCGATTCCAAAGTGAAACTTGGAAAACTGCAAGAGGCCAATTCTAAAGTGAAAACTTGGAAAAATCTGGCTCAAGCAGCAAAGGAAGTGAAGAGCTTTGCTAACTAATCTGTGGAATGTGGGCTAGATATTTGAGAATGCTGAATGAAGATGAGGAGAACACAATTTCAGATTAACTTGCAATTTCTAACAGGGCTTACAAGAGATTGTGGACTAACTGCTCTACCTTGAGAAACTGGGAACATTCTGTTTACCATATAGGTCAATCAAAATCTGTATTCAGTGGTAGCTTAGGCAAAATGAAATTGAGATGCAAATCTCTTTGAGAAAATGCAAAAAGACAAACTTTTAAATTTCAGGAGACAACAGTGTTGGAGTAGATTTATCATGTGACTCAACCATCTACTTCACCTGTATCTTCCAAACAAGTTGCGAAGACACTCTTCACAAAGGCTTTGAGAAACAAATCTGTTAGAGAAGGGTCGGCATATTTGAAAAGCGCTTTGAATAATGTTTTCTGTAGGCCAAGGGTGATGGTTAAAGAGGCTACAGTTGAGTTTGGCTTATTTAATTTGGCAGGATCAAATAGAGTTGTGGCCAAAGTGGCAGCATTTAACACTTACATAAGGCTAACTTCAATGGTAGTAGGATCCAGGTTAAAATCAAAATGCTCTGGCCCTTTGGTTCTTGGGATATGCTGATTGTGGAGTCCTTGGACTGGAATACATAGAATACATACACAGTTCACTGAAGTCCTACTTAATTTGAATGGTAAACAAGCAAACAAAAAACCTTTAGATCCAAACGGAGAGACATTATCCAATTTCCAGACACAAATCAGTTCTCAGACACAATTTAAGGAAATCAGGGTACTCAGGAGGAAATGCCTACTTGATTCTTCCTCCCAGCATGCAAGGGGACATGTGACCATTTATTAGGATAACTGTGAGTGATGAGGAAGAAATAGTTTGCTTTCTTTTGGCATAATTACAATAGTATAGTTCCATCTTTTTGCCGCAAGGTTACATCACTTTTGGGCTCTGGGTCACAATTAAGTCTGCAGAAAGCTACTTATTTCCTCATCTCACTAGACATCACACTGACATACTGGATTGTAAATACCATACAGATGGGGACAAAAGAGTGGAAAGTAATAAATATCCTTGCAACCTTGTAAAAAGTATGTGACAGCTAGAGAGTGGGGAGTTTTCAAGGGTCCAGTGGTAAACAGAATGTTCGGCTCTTATTTTAAAGTGCAAGATGAACTGTTGTATTGAGCTCTTTATCAATAATGAAGAAACACTATGATCTCTTTGGATTTTTAGAGGTTTGCTACTGAGTCCCAGTGGAATTCCTAAACCTAGGACACAAAGTGACTTCACAATCCTAATTGCCCCTGATGATCAAAGTATTAGCTGAGACACCTAACTCAAGCTGAGAAATATAGCACCAGACCTGGGCTGGTCATAAAGGCAAGTAAGTTTAAATAAGCACATTGCTCCTATTCTCCTGTTGCCTACTCCTGCTATACTGCTGTTCCATCTGGCATGCCTCATGGGGTATTCACTACAACCAACTGACCAGGAAGGAAACAATTAAAACCCTGGTATACAAATTCTTGATTTATTTTTTGACAGGCAGAGTGGACAGTGAGAGAGAGAGAGACAGAAAGGTCTTCCTTTGCCGTTGGTTCACCCTCCAACGGCCGCTGCACCACGCTGATCCGAAGGCAGGAGCCAGGTGCTTATCCTGGTCTCCCATGGGGTGCAAGGCCCAAGCACCTGGGCCATCCTCCACTGCACTCCTGGGCCACAGCAGAGAGCTGGCCTGGAAGAGGGGCAACTAGGACAGAATCCGGCGCCCCAACCGGGACTAGAACCCCGTGTGCTGGTGCCGCAGGTGGAGGATTAGCCTATTGAGCCGCGGCGCTGGCCACAAATTCTTATTCCTGGCTTGGAGTAGACTACTTTAGCATTTGTTGCTTACTCAGACACCCAGAAAGACCAGGGACAACAACCACCCTCACAATGGGCAGAACTTGAGATAACATATATTCTGTCTTTCAGTTTGCCTGGAATTAGCAGGGCCTGATGGCTTGGTAAATTGCTTAGTGACTAGAACAGGTAAGATTGGTAACAAGGATGTTTGAGAAAAAGATAAGTGAAAGGACTTCTAGAAATGGGTCAGAACATGTGGAGACGGTATCTCAGATTAGCATTGCTTTTCTTCTTCAGAAACTTTTTCTAAAATTCTTTCATGTTCTTAAAACAAGGAAAACCAGAAGGCAACAGTCTGGCAGTAGAAAAAAGTATGCAGCTGGAAGAGATTACCACCAACTAGATCTGACATTAGATCTCACTTTACATTCTGAAAATAAAAGGGCATGTAGATGAAGGACTAAACTAGTGGTTTTTATATACTCAGGGATGTTCATCACTAAAAGGAAAAGTAGAGATGATCGAGTTCCCTGATCATCATGTTAAAAATTCTAATTAGCTTTCGAATTTACAGTGAAGATTAACATGTACATCAAATAAACTTGATCCTGCAGCCGTTGAATCTGGCAATGTGAGTAAAAAATTCCACCTCTTTCCTTCCTCATTCTTTCCTTTAAAAGCTCCCAGACTCCACAGGGTAGGGTTTGGAAGGCATGAATCCAGTCCTTTATTTTAAAGAATGAGAAAACATACAAAGAACTGACTTGATTTGTCTCAGGTCATAGAGTTAGTTAGTGGCATAGTTAGAATAAGAACTAAAATCTGCTTCTTAAACTACTGCTCTCCAAATGAGCACATTCCTTCTGTAATGGGAATATGTTCAATTTAATGACAATTCCACTCTTCTGTATTATTTAATCTGTAACTCATTATGACAGAAAAGCACCACTCTTTTCTATTCTTCAAAACATAGAATACCTAATGGTAAGACAGACACTTCATTGGAAAAAAGATTAAATACTTGGATGCACATTTGTAATTTGTATCATAAAACTCTCTTCCCTAAGACAAGGAGGGGGCTTCCAGCTATAAGAGGCAAACACTATATTAAGCACATTGTATTCATCATCTAACCAAACACAGGCAGCTCAAGTCTTTGAAAGAAGCTATTGTCTCCAGCTGTGAGTCTTCTTTTATTTAAGATTGCCTGGTCCAATAAGGCAGCCACTAGTCACATTCGGCTCATGGACACCTGAAATCTGCCTAGTCTGAACTGAGATACCCTGTGAGTATAAAGCACATACCAGCTTTTGAAGACCTGGTACAAAAAGAATGTAATATATTTTATCAGTAACTGAAAAACATCGATTACAGGTTAAAATGATAAGAGTTTGGAAACATTTGGTTAAAATGTATTAGTGAAGTTAATTTCACAAAGAACTGGTTTGAGGAGGCGCCATGCTATATGATTCCGACTATATCACATTCTGTGGAGAGCAAAATGCTGGAAGCAGTAAAAAGGGCTGTGGTTGCCAGAGTTGGAGGAGTGGGAGGGATGAATAGGTGGAGCATAGAGGATTTTTAGGGCAGTAAAACTCTTCTGTATGATACTATAGTGGTGGATATATGTTGTTATATGTTTACTAAACCCCTAGAACTACAGCAGCAAGAGTGAACCCAAATGTAAACTATGGACATTGATACTGATGCACCAATGTAGGTTCACAAATTGTTAACAAATGTGCTACTATATTGGAGATACTGATAATGGGAGAGGTTGTCCACGTAGGAGCAGGGGATATACAAGAAATCCGTATCTTCCTCTTAGTTTTGACTTGAGGCTAAAACTTCACTTGATCTTAGCCAAAAGGCCGAGAAGTGATTGAAGCTAAAACTCTGAAAAAGTTTTTTTTTTTTTTTTAAAGTCTATTAAAAATTAGGGGCAGGTATTTGGTGCAGCAGTTACGAAGCCATCTGAGACACCCGTCATCTCATGTAGGAGTGCCTGGTTTGTGTCCTGGCTCCTCTGCTTCTGATCCAATTTCCTGCTAATGTGCATCTTGGGAGATGACAGGTAATGGCTCAAGTACTTGGGTCCTTGCCACCCACATGGGAGACTTGGATTGAATTACTGGCTTCTTGCTTTTGCTTGGCTTAGCCCTGGCTGTTGTGGGCATTTGGAAAGAAAACCAGTGGATGGAAGATTTTCCTTTTACTTTTTAAAAGTGTGGCTCCCAGAAATGTAAAATTACATATGTAGCTTACTTTATATTTTTATTGATCAGTAAGGGATTTGGCAAAGGAATGGAAGCCAAATCAATGGAATTTGGTCAATGTTTCTTAGAGCTCACTGGTGTCAGAATTCTAAAGATGGCAGTTACTTCACAAGGGTATCATGAGGGTCAGATGGGTTAATAAGTAGTCACGGTGGTCCCAATGGAATTTGGAGTATAAAATATTTGCTTCCTTCCCCCCAAAAATGTTATCTTTAACAAGAAGAAACAGGCCATCCTCTTTCCTTCAGAATCTCCAAATTTTACCATGAGAATAGCAAGGGAGCTCTTCCTGATCTCACAGCTTATTGTGAATACAAGTTACCTATCCCACTCTCTGGATGGTCTTTTGTTTCATCATAAGCAGGACAGACAGGATGAAGAACTGTAAATTAGGTCATTTGATGGGTTTTGGTCCCAGCCTGGTAACTGCATGCTGATCTGATTGTCTAGTTTTTTTTTTTTTCTTTGAAATTGTACTTAAAAACCCCCAGTGCTTTGAGGTTCTTCAGGTTATTTCCTCTCTTGGAAGCACCCCCTGCAAGCCACTTAGGCTGGAGGTCTTTGATTCTAATAAATCTTTTTAAATCCCTCTGCTGTCAGCTTGGAAATTCTTTTCCCACGTGAGGCAAAGAACCAAGGTAACAATCATTTCTCTGCCACCGTTTTCCCTTAACAGTATGAGCTGTTGAGCTTTCATTTTTGCCAAAATCACCAGCCACAAATTGGAATTTCATACTTTCCATAATACATTGGAATGACAGTGCACTTGTCCTTGAGGGTGGGGACCGTGCCAGGATCTGTCTGTAACACAAAGCAAGTTCATTGCTGGCATGGGGTAATCATGCTTTAGAAATCAGATGGCTAACAGCTCTTCAGTGAAGTTACAAATAGGCCTTCTGGTGAGTTAGTTTGAACACCAACATTTATTTTGGAAATGTGAGCTTCATATCACTTTATCATATTCTTCTCAGTTTTATTTCACTATAAAATTTTAATCCCTCCACCTTTAACCATTAATGTAGAGGAAGGTAGAGTATAATGAGTTGATGGTATTCCATATATGTGATGTACAAAATTTTAGATCAGCTATAGATACTTTTAATTATATTCATTAAATCACAGGTTTCTAACAGGCCAGTACACATCAACATGATAAAATCATAGTTAATCAGAGACAAGTATGAATATTATGTTTCCCAAATTAACGTTTCCCTTGGAATTCTAGGCTGTAGGGGAATTCCAATAAAGTAAAAATAAACTGCTAAGACATAATCAAATTATAGTTGTCTTTGAAATGACAGAGAATGTGAGTGCTACATAAGGAAACCATAGCTTTCAGAATCATACCTGCTAAAATATACCAGAAAGACGAGTGATGATGCTCAGTTATATAAGCGTCTTCTCAGATTTGTTCCCCCACCTCCTCTGGTTTCGATGGTATCTCCTATGCTCAAGTAGTCATTGTTAGCACCAATTTTACCTTTCAAATGTCTCTTAAGTCCCTCTGTCATCCAATCTTTTCAGGATATTTTTGCAAGGTGAATCCCTTAGTTTACCTTGGATGCCTGGAATACCCCCACCCTTTTTTTAAATGCAATTTATTATTTATTTACTTGTCTATTTTTTATACTTGAAAGGCAGAGAGAAAGAGGCAGACACACACATACATACACACACACACACACACACACACACCTCCCATCTGCTGGTTCACTTCCCAAATGTCTCCAATAGGTGGGGCTGGGTCAGGCCAAAGCCCGGAGCTTGGAACTCAATCTGGGTTTCCCACATGGGTGGCAGGGACACAAGTACTTGAACCATTACCTACTGCCTCCTAGGGTGTGCATTTGCAGAAAGCTGGAATCAGGAATAGAGCTGGAACCCAGACCCAAGTACTTCAATATGAGATGTGGACATCTCAAGTGGTATCTTACAACCTGAGCCAAATGCTTTCCCTGGGCTAGCCTTTAAGTAATTAATTTCCCAGTAAGAGCGCTTATTGAACTGTTATTGTTTCCACTCCATTTTACTGAAGTTATCTATCTAAATATCCTAAAGATCTCAGTATATCATTAGCCTGCTCAAAAACACTGCAGATGGATCCCACAAGCTACTAGATAAAGTCCAAACTTCATAACAAAACATTCAGGGCCTAATCTCAATTTATCCCAGACTTACATTCTGCCTCTCCCACCACACTCTGACCATGAATATCAAAGTTTATGAAATGTATTAAAAATGCATTAATTCTTCTAAATTTTTACAAATTGATAATAGTGGGATAATTGCTAGGATTTCTATAAGATATAAGTACTAGACATTACTCAAATATACATCTATTACTCATGGAAAGTTTATTCTATGTATTTCCTTTTGGTTCCAAGTAGCAGAAACCTAATTTGAATTAGCTTTGGCAAAGATTAGAAGCTATTGGCTTGTAGATCCCAAGGAAGGGTTACAAGCTAACATAAGATACAGACAGGGGTTCAGTTGGACTTTAGGAACAACTGCAGGAACTCTATTGCCACCAAAATTCTGTCATTCACTTTGGCCAGCTTCCTCCACTCCCACTGAACACAGAATTTCCTCTCGAAGCAAAAAACAGGGACACCAACAGCATTCTTGGTCAGTGTTCTTTAACAACCATGTGGCTGACTCCCTTTTGATTCCAGCTTGAAAAATCCAGAGGAAGGCCTGTGATTTTACTGGCATTGATCAGGTGTCTTCTTCTTGATCCATTAGGTTTAACCTGGGCAGTAAGATCATGCAAGCACAGAAAAGGTCTGGCTGGAACCATGTGAGTGTGGAGGGGGAAGGGGATATCAGCTCTCTCTCTTTTTTTTTTTAGAAAGCTTTTATTTAATAAATATAAATTTCATAGGTACAGCTTTAGGAATACAGTGGTTCTTCCCCCCAATACCTGCCCTCCCACCCTCACTCCTGTCTCACCTCCTACTCTCTCTCCTATCCCATTCTTCATTAATATTCATTTTTAACTAACTTTATATACAGAAGACCAACTCTATACTAAGTAAAGATTTCAATAGTTTGCACCCACACAGACACACAAAGTATAAAGTACTGTTTGAAGAGCAGTTTTACCATTAATTCTCATAGTACAACTCATTAAGAACAGAGGTCCTACATGGGGAACAAGTACTCAGTGACTCATGTTGTTGATTTAACAACTGACACTGGGGCCGGAGCTGTGGTGTAGCAGGTAAAGCTGCTGCCCGCAGTACCGGCAACCCATATGGGTGCCAGTTTGAGACCCAGCTGCTGTACTCCAATCCAGCTCTCTGCTATGGCCTGGGAAAGCAGTAAAAGATGGCCCAAATCCTTGGGCCCCTGCACCCATGTGGGAGACCCAGAAGAAGCTCCTGGCTCCTGGCTTCCGATTGGCGCAGCTCCAGCTGTTGTGGTCAATTGGGGAGTGAATCAGTGGATAGAAGACCTCTCTCTCTCTCTCTCTCACTCTCTCTCTGTATGTAACTCTTTCAGATAAATAAGTAAATCTTTTTTTAAAAAATTGACATGCTTATTTATGATGTCAGTGATCACCCGAGGCTCTTGTCATGAGCTGCTAAGGCTATGTAAGCCTTTTGAGTTCACAGATTCCGTCAGTATTTAGACAAGGCCATAAACAAAGTGGAAGTTCTCTTTTCAGAGAAAGGTTACCTCCTTCTTTGATGGCCCCTTCTTTCCACTGGGATCTCACTCACAGAAATCCTTCATGTAGGTCAGTTTTTCCCACAGTGTCTTGGCTTTCCATGCCTGAGATGCTCTCATGGGCTTTTCAGCCAGATCCAAATGCCTAAAGGGCTGATTCTGAGGCCAGAGTGCTGTTTAGGGCATTTGTCATTCTATGAGTCTGCTGTATGGCCTGCTTCCCATGTTAGATCATTTTCCCCTTTTTAATTCTATCTGTTGTTATTAGCAGACACTTGGTCTTATTTATGTGATCCCTTTGACACTTATTCCTATCTTTATGATCAGTCACACACTTAAAATGATCACTTTAACTAGTAAGACAGCATTAGTACCACCCAGCTTAATAGGATTTGGAGTCCCAAAGCAAGTTTTTAGCTTTACCCTTAGGGGTAAGTCTGTGGGAATGTGTGTCAAACTGTATATCTCCATCCTCTCTTATTCCCACTCTTATTTTTTACTGGGATAATTTTTCAATTGGATTTAAACACCTAATATCAGTTCTTAAGAAAGAGATTTGGGGGAAGGCAGTATCACAGACATCTGTCGTTCTAAGTAATTCTTAAGAAATTCAGTGGAATTAAATTTAAAAGAGCTGAAAATGATACAATTAATTATATTTAAATTCAATTACATTTACTGATTGATCCCAGCTTGTTAGCTGGCTCCACCAAAATAGATTTTAAAGTCTGTTAGGCTTACAAGTTTGTACTCATAATTTTCTTATTCTACCTTTTTATTTGCTTGTAATCATATTGGTTCCAGGTACTGATAATTTTGTTTCCCCATAGTTATAACTCATGTTTTTAGCTTATTATTTTGGCTAGAACTTCCAGAATCATATAAAATCATCACTTGTGTTATTGTGAAGTTTCCAGAAATGTGTATAAATAAAGGCTTGTAGGGGTAAGAAAGGAAAACAGTATCTTCACTGAATGATTATAAAAGTTCCTGTTGGGTAAAAAAAGAACTTAAATCACTTTCTACCAGAGCAATAAAGAAACCTCATTGTTACAGGGAAAGGTACTTTGGTCCTCTGTGAAACCAGATGTTATCAGAAGTCTTCTTAACTTTTGTGCAAACTTCCTTACTAGTGTCTGGTAGGAGAATTTGCCCAGAACTTCAAAACAGGTCTGTGCCTCCAAAGCACAGCTATTGGGTGCTTTGCAGAGGCTGATAAAGTCTATGTGGTTGGCCTTTTTGAAGACATCAAGCTCTGAGCTATCCATGCGCAACGTGTTAACAATTATACCAAGAGACACCCAGCTAACATTCTGCACATGTGTAGGGTGTGTAGGAATCCACTGTGATGGGAACCATTCCAATATTTCATTCTCAAAAAGAAGATCTTCCCATTATTGGAAATTTTGAATGTTAGGTATTTTTTCCACCACGGGATCAAGTATGCTCATTTGAATATCAATAGGGGACTAGGTGTTGGCAGTTTTCCATTTTCACTTGTGTGTGAATTTTTAATATAAAGCAGGGACATAAAGCATTCATGCAAGGCAAATGTTTCTGTGAACAAGTTTCAGCAGTTTAACTTTGTAGCACAAATCAACCTGTTAATTTTTTCTGGACTATGCCACAACAGAATTAAAAAAAACTTTATTATTGATAGCAACTAAATGGTGTTAGTAGCATTTTTATCATATAGTAGGTATAATACATTTGTTATGCTTTTCTGAGTTGCTGTGCCTATGAGTACATGTTTTTATTGTTGTCTGTCTTCCCTGATGTTTCTGTAAGTTTGCTATTAAAATACACTAAACTATTAGAAAAAAGAGAAAACCAGGAAAACATAAATACAGAATATCTGATGATATTAAGAAATTATTGTTAATATTTTAGGTATGCTAATGGTATTGTGGTCACATTTTCAAAACTGCTGGCACTGTCCAGAAAATTTGAACAACTCTTTTTTAAAGATTTATTTATTTATTCGAAAGTCAGAGTTACGCAGAGGGAGATAGAGAAAGGGAGAGAGAGAGAGAGAGGTCTTCCATCCACTGGTTCATTCCCCAATTGGCTGCAATAGCCAGAGCTGCACCGATCCGAAGCCAGGAGCCAAGGAACTTCCTCTGGGTCTCCCAGGTGGGTGCAGGGGCCCGAGGACTTGGGCCATCTTCTACTGCTTTCCTAGGCCATAGCACAGAGCTGGATCGGAAGTGGAGCAGCTGGGTCTCGAACCGGTGCTCATATGGGATGCCAGTGCTTCAGGCTAGGGCGTTAACCCGTTGCGCCACAGTGCTGGCTCCGAACAATTTATTTATAATTATTATAAACTGCTGAAATTTGGTCATGAAGCTTTTAACTTTCTTGAATGCTTTAAGCCCCTGAATATTTTATATCAAAAATTCACACACAAGTGAAAATGGAAGAACTGCCAATACCTAATTTCTGTCCCCTAATTTTTTCCTTTCATATGAATACTGACATAATATTTGTAGTTCCAATGCTTCCGGACTGCTTCACTGTGATACAGTGGCAGTGGGGGTGGGCCCGACAGCAGGTAGGTAGGTAGAGATGAAAAAAGAGCTGCTGGGAGGTGATGACAGTTGTGGCTGAGGGATGAGTCACTGTACTGTGCATGTGTAAAATTTCCCATAACAAGTCAACAAATAAGTTAATATTTACTTAATACTGCCCTTGGAGGCCATACACTTAAATCCCCTCATTTTACAGTTGGAAAGAAACTAAGGTCTAAAAAATTCAGTGCATGAGAAAAGCAAGGACTTTGGGAACTCACTTACTACATTAGTCAAGTGACCTGGGACAAATGACAGGCAGCCTCTCTTTCCATTGGTTCTGTTCTTGTGGATGCAACCAACTATAGAAAATATTTGACTGAAAATATTCGAAAGAAAAGAACTCTGTCCTGAACATGTATAGACTTTTTCTTGTAATTACTCCTTAACAACGTTTACACTGTAGTAAGTATTATACAAAACCTAGAGGTGACTAATTGAAAGTGTAAGGGGAGTGGCGGCCGCTGTGGCGTGGCGGGTAAAGTCACTGCCTGCAGTGCCGGCTTCCCATATGGCACTGGTTCTAGTCCTGGCTACTCCACTTCCGATCCAGCTATCTGCTATGGCCTGGGAAAGCAGCAGAAGATGGCCCAAGTAATTGGGCCCCTGCACCTGCGTGGGAGACCCTAAAGAATCTCCTTGCTCCTGGCTTCAGATCTGTGCAGCTCCGGCCATTGCGGCCATCTGGGGAGTGAACCAGAGGATGGAAGACCTCTTTCTCTCTGCCTCTGCCTCTCTGTAACTCTGCCTTTCAAATAAATAAATAATCTTTTTTTAAAGGTTTTTTATTTATTTATTTGACAGGTAGAGTTACAGACAGTGAGAGAGAGAGACAGAGAGAAAGGTCTTCCTTCCGTTGGTTTACCCCCCAAATGGCCGCTGCGGCCGGTGCTGTGCCGATCCGAAACCAGGAGCCAGGTGCCTCTTCCTGGTCTCCCATGTGGGTGCAGGGCCCAAGCACTTGGGCCATCCTCCACTGCCTTCCCGGGCCACAACAGAGAGCTGGACTGGAAGAGGAGCAACCAGGACTAGAACCTGGTGCCCATATGGGATGCCGGTGCCGCAGGAGGAGGATTAGCCAAGTGAGCCACGGCGCTGGGCCCCTAAATAAATAATATTTAAAAGAAAAAAGAAAGTGTAAGAGAGGAAGGGTATACATGGGTTATATGCAAATACGACCCCATTTTATAAAAGGGCTTGAGCATCTGCAGATTTTGGTATATGAAGGGGGTCTTGAAATCAGTCCCTCCTGGATATGGAGAGACATAATGCACTTAACTTCTCTGTGCCCATTGTAGTCATCTGTATAACGAGGCTAATGGCACTGATCATGAACAGTTATTTGAGAATGTAAAAGAACAATATCTGTAATGTGCCTATCACAGAGAGCAGAGTTGTGCCCACTAAGTGGCAACTGTCAATATGAAGAGTTTAAGACAGCACAGCTTATAGCAGCTCAGCCAGATCTAGAGCGCAGGCTTCCTGATGAACAGTTCTGCCCTATCACATTACTAGAGTAACAGGATTTTGATCTGTCAAAGGAAACGATCACAAGAACTTAAAGGGGCCGGCATTGTAGCTAAGCAGGTTCAGCCACTGCCTGCAGTGATTTGAGTCCCGGCTACTCCACTTCCGATTCAGCTCCTTGCTAAAGTGCCTGGGAAAGCAGCAGAGGATGGCCTAAGTGCTTGGGCCCTTGCACCCACATGGGTGGCCCAGATGAAGCTCCTGGCTCCTGGCTTCTGCCTGGCCCAGCCTTAGTAGTTGCGGCCATTTGGGGAGTGAACCAGTGGATGGAAGATCTCTCTCCCTGTCTCTCCCTCTCTCTCTCTATAGCTCTGCCTTTCAAATAAATAAAATAAATCTTAAAAAAAAAAAAAAGAATTCAAAGAACTTAATTGGCTTCTAGAATCAGGTACCACTTTACTCCATAAAATAGATTAAGGGTTCTAACAGGAGTCACTGTGCACTTATTCCCCATGTAGGATCTCTGTCTTTAAGGTGTTGTACTATGTGAATTAACAGTAAAACTAGTATTCAAACAGTACCTTATACTTTGTGTGTCTGTGTGGGTGCAAACTGTTGAAATCTTTACTTAGCATATACTAAGTTGATCTGTATATAAAGATAATTAAAAATGTATATTAATGAAGAATGGGATGGGAGAGTAGGAGATGGGATGGTTTGCAGGTGGGAAGGTGGTTATGGGGGGGAAACTGCTATAATCCAAAAGTTGTACTTTCAAAATTGATATTAAATGAAAGTTTAAAAAAAAGAAAAAAAAAGAATAAGTGTTCTGATGGGCTGAGTAGAAGATGGCAGTTTCATTGACAGAGAAGAGATGGAAAAAGCAGAGACAAAGAACCAAGAGAGAATGGGTCATTTCACAGTTTTTTCTTCTAAGGCAGCAATGAGGAGACCACAGTAGAAAAATACTTGGTGGGTTAACAACGTGTTACTGCAGATTACCTATTTTGTGTAAGGATTAAGGCAGAGGGAACTTTGTTATCATGCCAACTGAAACTGGCCTGTTTGAGAAATTTGGTTGTTAGTCTTTCTCCTGAAGGTCACGTCAACAGCTTAGTTTTGGTTTGGTAACATGGAACTTTGGCATGAGTGACTCCACTTGGATTTTTAATCTGCTCTTTTGGGGCCCAGTACAGAAGCTTAGTCCAAAACAATAGCCTCCTATATATTTTTTAATTAAATGCCATTTAAAAAAAAAAGAAACACTTGAATGAAAATTAACTGATGTTTAGCAAGAAGGAGTTTCATCTGAAAAAGGTTTGTTTCCTTAGATGTGATGTGATACCATATCTTCAATGACGGCAGCAATATAATTTCACCTGACTGTCAAGGCCTCCTGCATCCTTCCCCACGTTCATCTGTGGTTCAGTGCGGGTGATTTAACAAAAGGAAGCTCCTTTAGGAGGCTTTCTACTTTTAAATCTGTAATGAGAGGTCCCATAAGCAACACAACGAACTGTAGATAGTAATCTGACTTGACCCATCTGACTTTGATAGATAGGTGCAGAAATGGGATTAGAAACTAATATAAGGATTTGGTGAATACATTATTTTTAGATGTTTATGCATTATGGAAGATGATTTCTACCTCAAAGACTACAATGTGCAGTATTGTGCTTCTTCCAAGAATTAACAATAAGGAGCTTTCAAATTATCATGTGAACTATTGCTTTTTCCTTTTTTATGTTTATTTATTTACTTATTTTGAAATGTCAGTTTCAGCAGCTTCCCTTGGCCAGATGCCCTTGGCATTTTACACTTGTGATTTGAGGAAAAGCTGTAGAGTTTTAAACATACACCACACCCAATGTATGTATGTATTTGCATTTCTTGGTTTGTTCTCTATGTTTGTAAGCCTCCCTGCTTCTTTCTTCTTTCTCAGTAATTTTCACAAGAAGGGCAAAGAGGACAGAATGTCTCTGTTCTCTACTTTTTGGTGGATGTGAGGGAGGATATATTATGGAATTGAATAGAAATGATAGATTAAAGAACTCGACTACTATGCCAATAAAAAATTCATTTCATTTAACAAACACCCAATATTGGGATAAATGCTGAGGATACAAAGATGATTCGGATAATACATCACTCCAGCATACCTGCCCTTGGAGATCAGTGTCCAACAGGTTAGGCAGATGGGTATCAAAACAACTATACCATAACTGCTAAACATGAGTAGAAAAAAAGTGCTTTGGCAAGAGGAGGGAAACTCTGACAAGAAGAGGTAGGCTTTCAGAGACAAAGTGGTATGTGGTTGGTGCCTTTAGGAGAACTTAGTTCAGTTGTCTGAGAATCAGAATTTAAGACTTGTCATTCTAAGGCTGTTAAGTGGTTCCAGTATCTAAGGGAAATGGGAAAACACAGGGTGTGTTCTGAGGACACTGGTATGGCTGCACCTGCCAGCTGCATTTCCACCTGTGAGCTCTTTCTCACCTTTGGCAATGACACATAAAAACACAGAAGATAATAATAATCTAAAGCAAAGTTAAAAGTCTAACAATACAAAGACTACACTCAAATAGGGTAGGTTCCTTCTGCTCCAGGAACCCTGTCAAAGAAGAGTCCACATGAATCTCTACAATACGAATGTGGCCATTTGTTCAACAAGTATTTAACAATCTCCACCTTTGTGCTGGGCACTGGGAGAAAGCTGTGAACAAGATGGCTATGGTACTCTTCTTTTTCTCCTTCCTTCCTTCCTTCCTTCCTTCCTTCCTTCCTTCCTTCCTCCCTCCCTCCCTCCCTCCCTCCCTCATTCCCTCCCTTCCTTCCTTCCTTCCTTCCTTCCTCCTTCCCTTCTTCTTCTTCTCCTCCTCCTCCTCTTCCTCATCCTCCTCCTCCTTCTTCTTCTTTTTTTTTTAAGATTTTTATCTATTTGAGAGGCAGAGTTACAGACAGAGGGAGAGACAGAGAGGAAGGTCTTCCATCCACTGCTCCACCCCCAAAATGGCTGCAATGGCTGGAGCTGAAGCTGATCTGAAGCCAAGAGCCAGGAGCCTCCCCTGGGTCCCCCAGGTGCAAGGGCCCAAGCACCTGGGCCATCCTCCACTGCCTTCCCAGGCCACAGCAGACAGCTGGATTGGAAGAGGAGCAGCTGGGACTAGAACCAGCACCCACATGGGATGCTGGTGCTGCAGGCGAGGCTTTATCTGCTCCATAGTGCCAACCCCTAAGTTTATATTCTGACCAGAGAGACAGTTGTTAAACAATAATTGTACAATCCCAACTGTAAAAGCAGTGTGAAGAAGTGAAGATGCCAGGGGGATATCTTTAATAGTCTAGGGTGGGAGGGAAGTCTCCTTTGGAGAAGAGACATTTGAGTTGAGCACTGAAGGAAAAGTAGGGGTACGAAGGCTGGCGTCAGGGCTGGTAGTGGCTGCCAAGTGGGTGAAGACTGAGAAAGCTAGGGAAGTAGACGGAAGCCTTTTTGTGCATGGCCTAATGAGACCCATTCATGATTTGAGTCATGGCATACCAGGAAGGAACACATTTTTGAAAGTTCACACAAAGTACAGAATGGAAAAAGACTCAAAGTGAGACAACAATAGGCATGAAAAGACCAGTCTGAAGGCTACAGAGACCTGTTGAGTCCAAAGAAATGAGAGTGACTTGTACTAGGGTGGAGACAGTGGTGATGAGAAGAAAGGTTGGAGGAGGAGGGCAAGCTCCGAAGAGAGAGCATGCCAGGTCAACTGGGTGTCTGTGTGCGCAGGTGCATGCGTGCATGTGTGTGTTACAGAGTGGATTATCTTCAAACAGGGACCAGCTTTTATATCAACAATTCTGTACCACCTCAGTTATATGCTCTTTCTCTTTATTTCAGAATCCACACACTCCCAACCTAGGCCCAAATAAGACCAGAACTGCAAGAATCAGTCATCTTTTTCCTAATCCCCATGTGCAAGATTTGGCTTGTGGAGTCACACCCTAAGCACTTTCAATCCTTTCCCAGAACCTTGTGTTCAACATTGAACAGAGACAACAGGAAAGACGCCAGGGAGACAGAAAAGAGGAAACCTGCAATCAGAAAGAAAAGGAAGCTGAGTAAATAGGGACTAATTGTGGGAGTTAGAGAAATGTACTTGTGTGCATTCCCCAGGTCTTCCTGTTTGGGTGGGGATGAAATAACCCTCTAGAGAGAATCTTAGCTGCAACTGTTTGAAGCTCTTACTTGCTGTAGCAACACTTAATACTAAGGCTTAGACACTGGAGTTACTTAGTAAATATCTGTTGAATTAAAGCACAAGTACAACACAGTGCAAGACAGGGCTGACCCAAAGTCCTGAGGAACCTATACATTCTTAGCACAAATGTATAGTCTCCAACTTCTATCATCTTATAACATAAAGGAGAAGGAGCCTGGAAGCAGAGTTGCTTGGCTGCTCTTGTGGAAACTGGAACTTTGTGGCAAGCCCTGGGCCAGGAGTTCAGGTAATAACTGGCTGACCCTTAGCAAGTCTGGCTTCATTTCCTCAGTTTTAAAGAAGCAAAGGGTTTATATAAGATGGGCTCTAAGTGCAACTTTTGGTGTAAAATAGTATGGAAAGCAAGGCCCAAACGCATACAGAGATTTGAGTAGGGAAAGCAAAGAAAGCAAGAAAATTGTTGAAAGCAATAGAGAACTTCTCTGCCACATTTCAAAGAATCTTAAACTGAGACAGGATCCAAGTGTGGATTCCTTTCTCTGGGCTCCTGCCTAGGAAGTGATTGCTACCACCTGTTTTTATTCATACCAGCATCTGTTATTGTCTAAAACAAATATTCTTCCTTCACTACAGTCCTCAGTTTCCTAACAACTTTCTTAACAACTCAGGAAACCAAGCACTCTTGCCAAAGGTTCCTCAAAGTTTCTGCAATCTGTTTCCTAGGACCCTTCCCCAGGGCAGCCAAGGTCCAGACCTCTTTTCTATACCCCTCAGTATTCTATAAAGGGGAGGATTTCTAGCTCTACAGGTAAATCTCTAATGAATTCTATTCTCTCCATGTGACAATGGAAGTAGGTATGAGGAGGCTGGTCAGAGATCTCTGCAGATTTGCTCTTGCAAATAGTGGCCTCTGCAATGAGTTGAACTCATTGGACTTTGGGTTACAAGGAATAGGTAATTGAGGTCCTGGCAATCACAACTACTCCGAAAATGGGCAGTGGCAATGGTTGGACCTCCTTAATATTTTAATCAGGACAGAAATTAATCTTATCTTTTTTGGAACACTGATGGAAAAGCTTTGTCCTCATCTTTTCTTTGTTAAATAGAAATATATCAGAAAAGTTAGCAAACATAATCTCAAAGGGGGATTTTTAATAAAAAGCCTTTATATAAAGACATACTTATCAAAAAACAAATTTTTAACAAAGGACTTTTAGACATGTGTAATTCTCTTCCCTCATAACAGAATTTGAAATTATTTCTTGGAAGGGCTCCAAAGGTCTTGCTTAAGAACAATAGACAATAGTCATAGTCTCCTAACTCCATTAGTGAGGAAAATTGTGGTCTTCAGTCATAGGGGATTTTTCAGAAGTCTCCTGTAACAGCGGGTGACACAGAAACACAAAAAACTCCCAACAGGCACAATTTTGGGGAAGCATAAAAAAACACTGTTGGCTTTCTTGGTATCACTTTGAGGGGTGGTCTCAGGCCTATTGGAATCTAGTTAAATAGCAATATGTTGGTTTGTGCTGTTAATCCAATAGGGTTTCCATGTCAATTCTATAGATTTTCTGGTTTGTTAATACAAGTAGTCTTTGGGTAACCAATATAATTACAAAAGATTGGGACTGTAAAAATTCACTTAGTCTATTTGGATGAGGTTCCTTTGTCAGGGTCAGAATACTATATTTGTCACCATAAAGAATTATCTGGAACTGTGTTAATGTGGTATCCATTACCCACATGGTGTAACTTAAATTCAACTAAAATTAATGAAAATCTGAAGTTCAGTTTCTGAATTTCAAGTACTCAAAAGCCACAGGGGCTAGTGATTACTAACTAGACAGCATAGTCATAGAACATTTCCACCAATGTAGAAGTTCTGTTGGACAACACTGATCTAGAAGAAATCATTTATCTGTAAATGTATCAACTATAAATTCAAATTGTTTTTCATTTAAAATGAAATAACCTTCCTGAATCCTTTCAGCTTCACTGAAAGACAGAAACAAAGCAAAAAAATTCCCTCTTCCAGCCCTTGAAATGATTTTTGGATATTACATTTCATTCAGGACTTGAAGTAACTGGAATGTTTTTTCTGTATTTGCTCAAAAGTTAAAACTATGTTCACAACTTCTTGGCCTTTTGGCTAAGATCAAGTGTAAAACTATGTTTATATGTAGCTCCAAGTAGGGTGAAAAAAACGTCCTTATCAGTGAAATTTGGGGAATGACACATAAGAAACATAATCCTCATTGTTCCAGAATTTGAAGACTCTCTAACGAACGCTTCTCATATCTGGTATAAATGTAGGGAACCCATGAAAGTCTTTTTGTATTGACACTTACATTTTCCATCTACTCATTGACAGCCCAAATTCCTTCAACAAAGAGAAAGAAATTTTATTAAATAATTAGATATAAAATTTTAGTACAAATATCACTGGAAGAAACAGACTAGGCTGTAAATTATATCTATCACTTTCCTAATAGGTTTTCATAAGTGATGGAAGAGAAAGTTCCAAAGTGCTGTGTTTCTGGATTAAAGTAGACTGGTTAAGAAGAGAAGAATCAGAAGGGGAAGGATTTGGAGTAAGAATAGATTTTTATTGCTCATTTTTGGCAAAACTTGGCTTTGGGTAATTAGGGAATTTAAATTTGTGATAGAGTACATAGCTGTGGTTTCCATTCTCTTTGAAAGTAGGGTTCTCCTGGACCCTGAGAAAATTAACTAATTACTCTGAGCATGAGAATGATCAATATTGGTTTAGAGGTGGTATCTTGAAGACACACTTGACTTTTGGTGACACTAAATCACAGATATTTAGAATCTGGGGAACTTTGAGTAGCATCTTGTTCACTCCACTAAACCAAGAATTTACAGATTATCTTCTTCTAAACTTAGGGTGCATCTTAAGGATATCACAACATTTTTCTTCATTTTCATTTATAAGGTGCAAATTTCACTACATTAGACTAGAAACTTTCTGCCTGTCATCTTTGGTCTCCAGCACAGAGCAAAATACCTTATAATGTTTGTAGAACTGCAGAGCTGCAGTCTCCTATTTTATATAACTAATTTATCAATTTGAGGGAGAGAGAGGGAGAAAGGGAGAGAGGGAGAGAGAAAGAGAATCTTCCATCCACTGATTCACCCACCAAATTCCTGCAATGGCTGGGCCAAGGTCAAAGCTGGCAGTTGAGGAGTCAGTCCAGGTCTTACATGTGGGTGGCAGGGACCTAATTATTTGAGCCATTAGTACTCAGGGTCTGCATTAACTAGAAGCTAGAGTGAGGAGCATGAGCCAGGAATTAAATCCAGGTACTCCAATATGGGACACGGGTGCCTTAAATGCTAGGCTAAATGCCTGCCCTGAACTACTCTATTTTATTTGAAAGGGAGAGAGAGAGAGAGAAAGAGATCTGGCACTGCAGGTGGCAGCTTTACCCACTATGCCACAGAGCTGGCCCCAAATCTCCTCTATTTCAAAGATGAGGAAAATGAAGCTTAGAGGAGGAAAACAACTTCCTGAACATCATGGAGGAGGCAGCTGTCAGTGCAGGACACAGTCCCTTGTGCTTCCCACTGCACTCTGCTGATTTCTCACAACTGCTTGCTTTCTTCTGCTACTCACTTGCGGATGCCGGTACAGCTTCCCACAGCTCAACTGGATGCAGTTATTGTTTCTCTCTCTTTGTGTCATTTTTGTGTTTTCTTTCATTTCCTGTGCTGAAAGCATCAAATGACTAGATTTTTCTTGTACTAAGCAAAGACAGTCTAGTATTAAGGAAAAAAGTATTAGGTAGAAATACAATAAATTTTATCTGCATCTCTATATGGGCTGGAATCTTGAACTATTTTTATTTATTATTTTTGTATGTTCTAATTTTGCTACATTGAACATTACTTTTAAAAACATTACTTTTCCTAATTAATTGCTTTTTAATTAGAAAAGAATATTATCTATATGATATAATATAGATAATCACCTTATCCTTCTATTTTTACTGCTCAAAAGGATCCTCCTTCATCTGCATAGAGTGGAACAGTGGGCTTCAATCCAGCAGGGTGAAGGGCACATTCATTATCTGAGATATTTGGGATAGTCAAGGAGGGTACTTATTTGTGCCACTCCATTTCCCATATTTTCAGCTGAAAGAGCAGAATGCTGTCTGAAATCAGTGCTGGTCCTACAGTTGAAACCAGCTCAGGCCCCTCTGCATTACGGGGCTGTGCCTTTTGGCTCTTGGTAAGGGTGCAGCCATGTTTCATTCTCACCAACCTAGTGATTTTTACTCTCTCCCTCTGTCTATCCTCTTTTTCCTAAGTAATTCAAGACAACAACAACAAAATCGTAAACTATTAATTGTAGGGTTAGACTTTCTACTTCACTTAGTAAGTTATTAAGCTCATTTCCTTAATATTGCACCTACATTTTCTTCCAAAACATATAAAAAAGGGAATAATCCTAGGCTTTTTAAAGGAGAAAACAGATAAATGAAAGATAAACCTCAGGAACTATTAATGATGGATGTGTGTATGTGTGTAAGATCAAGCGAGAGAAGGAGGGACAGAGAGAGAGAGAGAGAGAGAGAGAGAAAGGAATGGGTCTTGTTCCTCTATGGATTATCCTGGATGTGTTTTAAAGTGTTTTTGTTTTTTCATATATCTCCCCCCAAAAAAATGTCCTAATTAAATCCTATGAAATTTAAGCCCTTTGTTTCTTTCAAAAGAGAATATAGAAAATCTGCATCTCTCAATTACTATTTGATACGTTTGTGTTTTATTCCTCCTTTTCAGCTTCCTTCTCCTTTTCTGAACCCCAGCCACTTTCACTGTACTAGTTCTCCAATGCTGCTAATCAAAATAAAAATAAAACTCCAAGACTGCTTCTGTTTCGCTAATCTTCAGCTATATTCAGATATTAAAAATTAAATGCTTGAAGGATCAGGCCATCAAGGAGAGAGGTGCCTTTCTCTGAAGGGAGGAAGGAACCTCCACTGTGATACGGCCTTGACTAAACAAGTTCAGAGTTGGTGAACTCAAGCGGCTTCCATAGCCTAGACAGCTCATAGCAAGAGTCTCGGGTGATTGCTGACATCATAAATAAGAGTGCCAACTGTTAAATCAACAACGGGAGTCACTCGGTACATGCTCCCCACGTAAGATCTCTGTCCTTAATGTGTTTAACTATGAAACTTAAAAACAACACTACTAGTCAAACAATACCCTATTCCTGGTTCGGTTGTGTGAGTGCAGCCTGTTGAAATCCTTGCTTAGTATATACTAAGTTGATCTTCAGTATATGAAGGTAATTGAAAATGAAACTTGATGAAGGGCGGGATGGGAGAGGGAGTGGGAGAGGGGAGGGCCATGGGAGGGAGGGAGGTTGGGGGGGAGCCACAACAATACAAAAGTTGCACTTTGTAAATTCACCTTTATTAAATTAAAAAAAAAACTATAAAAAAATTAAATGCTTAAGAAGCTATGCTAATTTACTCATTGACATTTTTCTATTTAATAGGTAATATGGATCATAAAAATATATATATTTTCTCCCAGAGATTGGATAAAAGAAAGTGGTTTCATTTAGAATTTAAATAAAATGCTACCAGAAACATTTTCCCCAAAGTTGGCTCTCACACAAAACAATGACTCACCACTGAGCCAGAGATTTCCTTGCCCGTTTTCTGCAAATTTTATTTAGTGTTGCCATAAAATCTGCTTTCTTTGTGGTCTCATTCCCCAAGGGCCACCTGTGAAGATCAGAACACATCCCAGACAGGATGGACAGCTGATTACTGAGTTCAGTTAGTGCTCCAAATGGTCTCTCGCTGAAGTATCCCTTCCAGAAGAACCCATTTGGTAACTCTAACAAAGGGAGTTTCAGGAGGACCCAGGTGGTCAGTTAAGGTCGTCTTTCCCTTCCCATTCTCCTGACTTCTCTCACCTCCCTTTGCTCCAATTTCCCCATATGCTCCGTCTCCCTCTTTCTCTCTTTTCTTCTTCCTCCTCCTTTCTCCCTCTTTTTCTTTCTTAAGCTTGACAGTTTAATTTAAAAAAAATTATTTATTTATGAGAGAGAGAGAGAGATCGATCTTCCATCCACCAGTTGACTCCTCAAATGCCTACAGAAGTCAGGCTGGACCTGGCTGAAGAAACCAGGAGCTAAGATTGTAATCTGGATCTCCCACGTCAGTGGCAGGGATATAGGACTTGAGCCATCACCTACTGCTTCCCAGGGTGCAAATTAACAGGAAACGAATTGGAAGCAGAGCTGGAACTCAAACCCCAGCACTCTGATACAAGATGTGGGCAACCCAAGCAGTGTCTTAACCACTGTGCCAAATGCATGTCCCATCTTTTTTTCTTTGAAAGAAGACCATCCTCTCCTTGTCTCTCTCCCTGCCTTTTGCTGAACACAGTGATATGCCAGATGGATTTTTTCTGTTAATGTTTCCGAAGATTCTAATATGTAGTCTTCAGGGATTTTGCTGTGAGACTGTATGAAAATAAAGTCTTTCAGTTATTTACTGCTGCTACTAATAACAAGAGCATTTATTACTATAACACTAAAATTATCACAACAATATTTTACTTTTGCATAATGATACTCAAGTTTTGAAAGAATGTTCCTACAGAAGTCATTGTGCATTTACTCCCCATATAGGACCCCCATCCCTAATGAGCTGTACGATGAGAATCAACTGCAAATTTTGTTCCCAAACTGTACCCTATATGTTGTGTATGTGTGTGGGTGCAAATTGTTGAAGTCTTTGCTTAGCATGGAGTTGGTCCTCTGTATATAAAGTCAAACTAAAAATGAACCATAATGAAGAAGGAGATGGGAGAGGGAGAGGGAGGTGGGATGGGAGTTGGTGGGGGGTGGAGAATGAGTATGGGGGAAAGAACTACTGTATTCCTGAAGTTGTATCTATGAAAAAATGCATTCATTAAATAAAGAAAAAGGAAGAAATGTTCCCATCCAATATTTACCTGGCTTTATTTTCAGTGCTACTATGTGAAGGAGGGTGGTCAATGTTACTTTCTTCTATTTTTTAGATGAAGAAATAAGGTTGCAAAAGTTTGACTTGTCAATAATATCATAGCTATCTAATAATGAGTCTGGGACTGGAATCTCAGTGTTCTGGTGGCTGAGTTATTTTAGACAGAGGTGAAATTGGATCACTGTACCTGATTTTGTTAAGTGGTATCCAATATAAAAGATTTATGTGGGGCCGGTGCTGTGGTGTAGCGAGTAAAGCCACTGCCTGCAGTGCCAGCATCCCATATAGGCACTGGTTCGGGTCCCAGCTGCTCCACTTCTGATCCAGCTCTCTGCTTTGGCCTGGGAAAGCAGTAGAAGATGGCCCAAGTCCTTGGGGCCCTGCACCTGTGTGGGAGACCCAGAAGAAGCTCTTGGCTCCTGGCTTCAGATGGGTGCAGCTCTGGCTGTTGTGGCGAACTGGGGAGTGAACCAGTGGATGGAAGACCTCTCTCTTTCTGCTTCTCCTCTCTGTGTGTAGCTCTGACTTTCAAATAATAAAATTTTTTTTTTTAAAAAAGATTTATGTTCATGGCTAGATACTAATGTAAATAAAGGAAGTAGTGCCTAACTAGCAATTCTTTATACACCTGACAGATGTGACCAAGCTGGCTTTTGCCTAATTTTACTTTCAGGGGTTATTCCTAAAATATTCTTTGGTTGCCTCCTCACATTTAGATTTTAAGATTTAAGTCCGGGGCTGGCGCTGTGGCGCAGTGGGTTAACGCCCTGGCCTGAAGCGCCGCATTCCATATGGGCGCTGGTTCAACACCTGGCTACTCCACTTCCGATCCAGCTCTCTGCTATCGCCTGGGAAAGCAGCAGAAGATGGCCCAAGTTCTTGGGCCCCTGTACCCATGTGGGAGACCCAGAGTAAGCTCCTGGCTCCTGGCTTCGGACCAGCACAGCTCCGGCTGTTGCAGCCAATTGCAACCAACAGATGGAAGACCTCTCTCTCTCTCTCTACCTCTCCTCTCTCTGTGTTACTGTGTAACTCTTTCAAATAAATAAGTAAATCTTAAAAAAAAAAAAAAAAGATTTAAGCCTAAGGTTTAAACATACACAAATGCATATAGGATTTGGGCTTTACTACAAAAAATTATAAATTTTGTTTTAAATTTGTTAATTTTGGGTTTCTGTACATGTGAAATAGATTTTGGGGCCCAAAAAGAAATATATGAGGCAGTAGTAGTGGGAGTGGTGGAGCACTGACTGAAAGTACAATGTAGGCAGTAGGAAGATTAGGGAAAAAGTAAGAAGCTAGCAGTAGTTCCTTAGGGCCTTGCCCAGTCATCTTGACCTTGCTACTGAGCCAAGAATATTTTTGCTATAATCTCCTGGAAGGCTGGATCCAGACAAGCTTGTGAAAGAAAAAAAAAAAGTATATGAACTTTGGTTTTGCAATTTCTCCAAGTGTCACCTTCATTGCCTAATTTTAAATCCTTCTTAGGCCTCTCATGAAATCTTTTAATCACTCCTAAGGGCCAACTCCATCAGTAACTCTCTACCTATGCCAAGCCCTGAAAGTAACCCAAGTTTTTCTTCCTCTACTGTCCTGGTTTCATTGCCAGAAAACTCTGCTCTCGTGGCTACCAGTATGACAGTATTGCTCTGAGCATACATCAGGTGACCATATTATCTTTCTTCCCTTTTTGGTGATAACCTCCGTAACAGCTTTCTGGTGTCTTTTACTTTCACCGTGAGCCAACCATTTGGTGTGTGAAGTTTGAACTATTCCCTTTAGGTGACAACTTCCAAATTGGAACACTTCTAGGTGGTACAACTGTAGGTATTTCAATGTCAACCATGTCTGAAAACTGAACTTATGGCTCTCCTCCTTCTGTGCTGTTAATTCACTTTTTAGTAGATTAGGCTTGAAACTGCCCACATTTTATATTGCACAGCCTAATTTAAACCTTCCTCATACCCTCAGATTTCTCTAAGTCCCTCCATCAGAAAGAATGCCCCTCCATCCTCTGTCCCTTGGCAGCCCTTTCCTTATGCCTGGGACCAACTACCTTGTATATTTTTGTGGTCACTTCTGAGGATATACGAGGGTACTTGAAACGGTCCATGGAAGTGAGATACACAGCAGACCCATAGAATGGCAGATGTCCTAAACAGCACTCTGGCCTCAGAATCAGCCCTTAAGGCATGCGGATCTGGCTGAAAAGCCCATGAGAGTATTTCAGGCATGGAAAGCCAACACACTCTGGGGAAAAAAAAAAAAAAAAACCCTAAATGAAAGATCTCCGTGAGTGAGATCCCAGTGGAAAGAATGGGTGATCAAAGAAGGAGGTACCTTTCTCTGAAGGGAGGAGAGAACTTCCACTTTGACCATGGCCTTGTCTAAATATGATCAGAGTCAGTGAACTCAGGAGGCTTCCATAGCCTTGGCAGCTCATGACAAGAGCCTAGGGTGATTACTGATGCCATAAACAAGAGTGTCAATTTGTTAAGTCAACAACAGGAGTCACTGTGCACTTACTCCTCACGTAGGATCTCTGTCCTTAGTGTGCTGTACATTGAGATTTAATGCTATAACTAGTACTCAAACAGTATTTTTCATTTTATGTTTCTGTGTGGGAGCAAACTGTTGAAATCTTTACTTAATGTATGCTAAACTGATCTTCTGTATATAAAGAAAATTGAAAATGAATCTAGATGTGAATGGAAGGGGAGAGGGAGTGGGAAAGGAGAGGGTTGCGGGTGGGAGGGACGTTATGGGGGGGAAGCCACTGTAATCCATAAGCTGTACTTTGGAAATTTATATTCATTAAATAAAAGTTAAAAAAAAAAAAGAAACGGTCCATGGAAAATTGAATCAAAAGCCATGTTCATTTTTGGTGCCCCAAATATGGAAATCCATGCATTTTTTTCTATAACATTTTTTATGAATTTTTTGAAGACCATATGTGCCCCTTCTCCAAGAGCCTGCTAGTCTCAACCCCTTTTCTTCCTGCCTCCTATCTAAATCCAGACTTGGCAGATGGGGGTGGTGAGGTGGAGCATTATAAATTATAGGACTTGTCGGTACATACTAAAGTATGTACCTCAGGGCCGGCGCTGTGGTATAGCAGGTAAAGCTGCTGCCAGTGGTGCCAGCATCCCATATGAGCACTGGTTCAAGTTCTGGCTGCTCCACTTCTGATCCAGCTCCCTGTTATGGCCTGGGAAAGCAGTAGAAGATGGTCCAAGTGCTTGGGCCCCTGTACCTGCATTGGAAGACCCAGAGGAAGCTCTTGGCTCCAGGCTTTGGATCAGCACAGCTCCGGTTGTTGTGGCCAACTGGGGAATGAACCAACAGATGGAAGATCTCTTTCTCTTTCTCTCTTTCTCTCTCTCTCTCTCTCCCTCTCTCTGCCTTTCAAATAAATAAATAAACCTTTAAAAAAAAAAGTATGTACCTCACTTTGAGCTAGACTCTTAAATGTGTCTTTGGTGTACACTTTTTCTTAGTCTCCTATGCAGCTTCAGTCTCTCTGTTCTTCAAACACGCTTCTCTTGGCACCACACAGTCTCACTCTATAGAAACAATCTTGCCTCCTGCTTCTATAGGAAAAATTGAGAACACCACAGAAGAGCTCGCTTTCAAGAAAGTACTCATTAGGCAAGAAATCTACTTTCGCTTGATTTGAATCCTGACCTCAGAAGACCTGTTGCCCTTTATCTATAAAATTGAATTATTAGAGCCTTCTCTAAAGGGTTACTGTAAGGATCAAATAGGACAACCTATGTGTTGAGCAGAACACCATGTACTAGTTGCCAGTCTCAGCAGGGGACTCTGCTTCTGCCCCTTCCATTCTAGGATCAGAGTTACCAAGGAAAACGCACTGCAGTCCAGCACTGGGTGGCATATCGCTTTACTACACGTACTACACGGGGGTCAGGTCAGAGCCAGATCAGCTTCAGTAGTAGGCCTTGGTTCCCCATGCCCTGAGGATGTGTCCTGGGGGCCCATACAGGGCAGTTTGTCTACTCACAGCCCTCTGATGCTGCAGGGGAAGGACCCAGCCTTCTCCTTATGGAGTCTGAAGTAACCAACACTGGGGCATGCCTCAGGGTCACTAACATAAACACCTTTCAGCAGAACACAGGGCCTCTCATGGAGCATGAGGCAGGGAGAGGTGGAAGTCCAGCACAGGCCATTTCTTAGTCAGGAAGTGTAGCAGGCCCAAGGCCCATCCTGAAGTGGCTAAGGGGGTGTCCAGAGCTTGCGCACATGTGACTGCCTTTCCCAACACTACGTACATCACTTAGTGCACAGCCACGGCTTCCTCAGCAAAGGTTAATGAATGTTATTACTAAGAACTTTCTCACCATCTAAAGCTCTGTCTCTCTTACCTTGTCCTTTTTTTCCTGCCTTCCAGTGGGAGAGGTCACCCTCTATAGTATCTGCAAAGAAATATGAGACAAATTTTTCCTCAAGAGAGACAAAATGACATTAAATGAAACTATCTCAGAATACTTCAATGTTAAGCTAGATGGATTTAACAAAGGACTATGAGTACTCTTGTTTTGTAAACACTGAGGTCTGCAGTACTTAGATTTGCTAGAGGATATTCTAAATGGTGCTGTAGTAAGGTGACTCTGGCAGGAATGTATACAAGCCTGATTAAAAAGAAAAGACTTGGATGAGGTTAGATTGGCCAGGAGTAAGCATCAGGTCCAATCTGGTGCAGGTTATGGTAATGAAAAGTAGAGAAAAGGTGTTTCTGGCTCTGGAGAAACTTGGTGAGCGCTGGGATGGAAGTAGAAGGAAAGGACATAGTCACAGAAGGCTTTCAGGTTTCTATTTGAGACTGGGAGAAGAGTGGTAGCATGAGCAGATTTAGGGAAATTAGTTACTGTAGAGGCAGCCAAACAAAGCTCTGGGAAATCATTACTATATATACTGGGGAGAATATGTAACTAATTAATGACCAAATTATAGACTACACAGAAATTGTGACTGTAAATTAAAAGGATCTACACAACAAATGAACTAACCTTGTTGTCTTGATAAGACCTGTAGATAATAATGAGTAACAACCTACAGGAAGTTCAGACCAGGCTTGCAAAGAATATTATGCATGACAAATCATGAAAACAGTAATGAGGAATTCATGATTTAACAGAAATGAGTAGTAATAATTCATTCTGTGATCCAATAATCCTGCTATTTGTAGCAAGACCTCTTTTTTCCCTAGCCAAGGGAGACTGAATAGAACCATGTCCTTGTCTGTACATGTCTTCAATAATTTTTGCATTTTCACAATACCAGACAATGAGACTTGCTGGTATTGGAAGCCAATGCATAATGGAATAATGAATAAAAAATTTTAAGGAACCAAAATCAATATGCTTAAAAACCCAGACACAGTGTAAAAGTGGCGCAAGTGAGATCTGGTTTGGCTGAAAACTCAGGCATTAAGTTGCGGTTGGGTGTTTGGTGCAGGGATTGAAGTTGCCACTTGGGACACCCACTCTCCATATGGGAATGTTTGATTTGAGTCCTGGCTACTCCATTTCTGATCCAACTTTCTACGAATGTGGACCCTGGGAGGCAGCATGTGGCCACTCAAGTGGTTGGGTCTCTGTTACCCAAGTGGGACCCAGATAGAGTTCTGGAATTTTGGCTTTGGCCTGGCCCAGCCTCATCTGTAACAGACAACTGGGGAATAAACCAGCAGTTTGAAGATCTGCCTACCTCTCTGTATCCATGTCTTTCAAATAAAATGAAAAAAAAAAATTGGCTCTTATTAACTTTCTGATTGACTTTGTGCTCTTCTAAGCTTCATCATCACTTACTAAATACCCCCAGGATGCTTATACCTCTTCTAGATCATGCTCAAGAGGCAGTCCTAGAGGTTACAACCTAGAGAAATGGACAAATACACAACATGATTATTTTCTTTTTCTGGATTAAAATATCTGAAAGTGGATAATGAAGGCTATTCATGGAGTCTAGGATAGGAGATAATGTGTCCATTTTATATATATGTGACACTACTTCTAAAACTCATTCTGTCTGTAATGCTATCACTGAATCAAGTTAAATGTCAGAGAGAGTTGCTAATCTCCTCATTCTCCACCATGTACAACTTACCCATCACAACAAGCATTGTCCTTTTAAATATGAGACACTGGAATATATTTAGAAAAGTTACAATTTATTCTATATGCTGTGTACCATTAAAATTCCTTCCTTTCCTTTTTACAGTATTCTTCTAAATCTGCACATCCCCTATTCCTAACAAATATTAGACTATTAGCTTTTTTCTACTCTACCATTTGTTGAATGTTTGAATACTAATTTAAATTCTTTTTCTTTTAAACACAGATTTAGCAGGCTCATAAACTTTGGTGCCCTATTTCAATTATGGCTCCTATGAATAGAAACACTGAATTCAAAAGTGTACACATGAGTGTTTATATATGTGTATTAAGCTTTCTGGGTCTGTTTAAAAGGTTCATTGCTCCCCAGTTGGCTGAACTTACCTTACACCTAATGCAAAATATTTTTATTACATAGAATTAGCTTAGTATCACCTTTATTATTATTATTTTTTTTGAGTATCACCTTTAAATGCTAAGAACCTGCTCCCATTACCTTCATCTGGGACTTGAAAATGGACAATAACTTAAGCTTTGGACAACTTTGGGTCACCATTCACAGAATGACTCACCTGTTATTATTGTATTTTGGGTTCTTGCCTGAGGCAGAGAGATAGAGAAACACACACACACACACACACACACACCCACACACACAGTGGGGAGAGAGAGACAGAGAGACAGACAGGTTCCACCAAATGCTTGCAATGGCTGAGGCTTGGCCAGGTCAAAGCTGGGAGCTGTGAACTCAACCCAGGTCACCTATGTAGGTGCCAGGGTCGCAAGCACCAGAGCCATCACCTGCTGATTCCCAGGGTACACAGTAGCAGTCAGCTAGAACCAGGAGTGGACCTGGGACTCAAATGCAAGCATTCCAATGTGGCTGGCATATGGGAATTACAGCAGGATCTTACCCACTAGGCCAACCACTCATCCCAGATTAATAGCTTGAGCACTTCTATAGGACCTTATAATTGAAGCCAATTTATCCCAAAAGTATAGAAATAGGTATTAAGGGGAAATCATCCCATGGGTGAATAAACTGAATTATACAATGTTATATATAATTTTCAGAGCCTTTGATAATGGGTAATGAATTTATGAATGGACACTGTCACTTTTCAAGGAGGCAGGGTTATAATGGGAAGTGTCTCTCAACTTCATTTTATAGCAGAACCACAGAAACACACCCTGTCCTCAGAAGACCTAGCATCACACAGAAGTAGTTTGGGAAACTTCAACCTGATCAAATTTTCAAAGTGGTAGCTTCCTGCAATCCACATTCTTTTCTCTTCACCTTAAGGGAAAAGTGCTGACAGTTCAGAATTTTCCAGAGACCTCTGGGAAATGCCCACCTCTGTTAGGAATTGGAAGAATTCTCAGGAGACCACCAGAAGCAGATGCACCCTACTAGAGAAGAGTCTGGGCACTTAACTAGTTCTAGGATGATGGAATGCAGGAATCCTGACACCTAATGTAGAGTTTTAGTATCTCATACTTAACTTCTTGGGGTATATTAAACTGTACAATTATATCTCAACTTTAAGTTAAGGCATACAAATTTCTGTGATTTGTATATACAAATCAGGAACACAGTGATACTTCCCATCCTACCATCCCTCTCGCTCACGCTCCCACTCTTCTTCCTCCTCCCTTTACTATTCCCACTCTTAATTTTTTACAAAGATCTATTCTCAGTTTACTTTATACTCATAATATATTAACCCTACACTAAGCAAAGAGTTCAACAAATAGCATGAAGAAAAAAATCTTTCCTCAAAAGTACAGACAAGGACTATAAAAAAAATCACTGGATCTTAAAATATCAATTGCACTCCTATACATTACCTTTTAGGTACTCTATTAATTACCACAGATCAGGGAAAATATATGGAATTTGTATTTTTGAGACCGGCTTATTTCACTAAGTATAATGGTTAATTTCCCACTTGTCATTCTAGATACCCTAACATTCTAGCTTAAGGCTAAAGCCAAAAGTTTTATATATACCGATTAACAATTATTTGTCATAGACTAAGAAGGAGAATATGAAATAGATTGGAAAGATTTATTAGATTTTTCTAGTCTTTAAATCCTTGTGAGGGCTTGAATTGTGGCTGAAGCAAGTTTACTTGGTACTTCTCCCTTATGTGAAAAGCCTCTTATCATGTCATGAAATGAACTTTTTTGGTGTCATCTCTTTTCAAGAAGCCATATTAATTGCTGAGCCAGGAGTTGTACTTTTATGGAGGATTAATAACATTTAATTGATTTGTTTTAGTAGCTTGACGTATATCAAAATTAAGATAAATTTGGGTTGTGTTTTCTTTCTAGCTTTATGTATTAGATTTACCTTTTTGCTACTTTTAGGAAGTTCTGTATCAAATCAAAGGTGTAAAACAAAATGGCAAATAACAACATGTACTTAGGAATTCTACTATTTTAACAGGATTCTTAATTTTTTTAAAAGATTTATTTTATTTATTTGAAAGACAGAGTTACAGAGAGAGGTAAAGACAGGGTGAATGGTCTTCCATTCATTGGTTCATTCCCCAGATGGCCATAACAACCAGAGCTGCACTGATCCAAAGCCAGAAGCCAGGAGCCAGGAGCTTCTTCCAGGTCTCCCCCGTGGGTTCAGGGGCCCAAGGACTTGGGCCATCTTCCACTGCTTTCCCAGGCCATAGCAGAGAGCTGGATCGGAAGAGGAGCAGCCAGGACTAGAACTGGCGCCCCTATGGGATGCCGGCACTGCAGGCCAGGGCTTTAACCCACTGCACCATAGCACCAGTCCAGGGATTCTTAACTTTGAACAGCACTTTTATTTGCATTATTTCACTTGACACAAACATTATCCCAAAAGGTGAACAAGGTTAAGATCTCCACCCAAAAAGTAAACAAGGTAAAGAAGTGAAGAAAGTGAGAGCAGAAGTTTTGACTAAGTTCTTTTAAATTTTTAAGTACTTGAAAGGCAGAGAGAAAGAGAGAAAGAGAGAAAGAGAGAGAGAGAGAATGAATCTCTTCCATCTGCTGGTTTACTACCCAAATGCCTGCAATAGCTGGGGCTGGGTCAGGTCAAAGAGAGGGGCCTGGAAGACAATCTAGGCTTCCCACAGGAATGGACAGGGACCTAAGCACTTGAGGCACCACTGTTGCTTCCCAGGGAGTACATTAGCAGGAAGCTGGAATCAGAAGCAGAACTGGGACTTGAACCCAGGCACTCAGATGTGGGGAATGCAGGCTTCCCAGGCAGCATCTTAGTTATTGTGCTAAACATCCGCTCCTTTCCCAAGTTTTTAAGTGGCACAATCAGAGCTACACTACACATCTTCTGACTCACAGCTTTGAGCTATTTTTATAACAGTAGAAGGTTTTTTTCTCCCTTTCTAGGACTGTGAGGTGTAAATCATCAAGCCGTTTTGCTAAATATATTCAGCAGTTTAAAATATACATCAGTCATTTCCATCTCTGACCCAAGGTGTTTGGTTTTCTACTCTACCTCACCAAGGCCAACTCTTGTATCTAGATATTTTATAAAACTTGGGGATAAAACCATCATGACTCAGGGACTATTAAAAAAAGAAAACCAGTAACACTTACACTGTCAATCATAACCATTTTCCCTCCCTGTTTGGGAGTGTGTGTGAAATTTTCCTCCCTTCCCCATTAATGTGTATAATGGAAGAATGCTTTTTTGTTAACCTTTATATGCAGTTTTAGATGACATCACTTTTCTTATTTGTCACTCTCTCATCTTTTTCCTATAAAATGAAGAATGTCCTTCATGTCATTCTTAGGTAATCCAGCCTGATTACCAACGTTTCTTTTGAAGACATGTATCAATTTTTAAAACACTCTTTGTATAGTTTTAATTTTTTTTAACCCTGCCTTTGCTATGATTGTTACTTGCCATCATAAAAGCATCACATCCATTATATTTTTTTTGCATAGACACATTGGATCCTGTTCTATTTTTTTTTTTTTTTTTTTTTTTTTTACAGGCAGAGTAGACAGTGAGAGAGAGAGAGAGAGAAAGAAAGGTCATCCTTTTGCCATTGGTTCACCCTCTAATGGCCGGCGCACCGCACCTATCCGAAGGCAGGAGCCAGGTGCTTTTCCTGGTCTCCCATGGGGTGCAGGGCCCAAGCACTTGGGCCATCCTCCACTGCACTCCCTGGCCACAGCAGAGAGCTGGCCTGGAAGGGGGGCAACCAGGACAGAATCCGGCGCCCCGACCGGGACTAGAACCCGGTGTGCCGGCACCGCTAGGCAGAGGATTAGCCTACTGAGCCGCGGCGCCGGCCCTGTTCTATTTTTATTAACACTATAGTGGTAGTTCTCAAAATCACCTGGAAAGTTTGTTCAAACAGAGTGCTAGGCCCCACCCCATCTCTGGATTTCTGACTTCACAGATCTCCAAAGTAGAATCTGAAAATTTACATTTCTAACAAATTCCTGGAAATGTTGATGCTGCTAGTTAGGGACAACACATTGAAGAAAATGCTTTTTAGGATCATCTGGAGAACTTTAAAGAAGCATATATATTGGGGGCCAGCATGGTGGTGTAGCAGGTAAAGCTTCTGCCTCCAGTGTTGGCATCTCATATGGATGTTGGTTTGAGTCCCGGCTGCTCTACTTCTGATCCAGCTCTCTGCTATGGCCTGGGAAAGCAGTAGAAGATGGCCCAAGTCCTTGGGCCCCTGCACCTGTGTGGTAGACTTAGAAGAAGCTCCTAGCTCCTGGCTTCAGATCGGTGCAGCTCTGGCCATTGCAGCCACCTCGGGAGTGAACCAGCAGATGGAAGACCCCCCTGCCCCGTCTCTGCCTCTCTGTAACTCTTCCTTTCAAATAAATAAATAAACCTTAAAAATGTTATTTTTTTAAAAAAGAAGCATATATTGACATTAAGATCCTACTGCCCAAGATTTGTATATATTACGTGTTAGGTATATGGTACAATGATTTTTAAAATAGTGCCCTAGTGATTCAGATAGACAACCAAAATTAACAACCACTGATCTAGAAGTTGACCAAAATTAAGATTTTAAAAAGCCAGCAGGTCTAATAGGCCTCCTCTCCTCAACTCTTTCTTCCATAGATATTTGATAAAGACCTCTAATGAGTAAGGCATCCTACAGAAGTTGTACAAGTAACACAGTTGCCTAAGGTATGGTTTCTGTCCTCTAAATGTTATCAAAGTATCGGGGAGACATAAGTGTAGGCACAAACATCTTCATTGTAAGATATGGGTTTGAATCAATCATAGCAACATAGGAGAACACAGAGGGGAGGGATGAAAGCTGCATCAATGTGGAGGCATTGTGAAGAAGTGGGATTTTCCTACATGATAGAATGGTTGGAAGGCACTCTTTTTGTGAGGGGCAGTAGTGCATGAATTCTTGAAAGGTAATTTGGGGCCATAGTGTGAAGAGCTTTAGAGGCCAGAAGACAGCAGTGGAAGCACTGAACCCTCTCAACACAGCAACAATGTTCAGAGCAGCATTATGAGCTTCTCAGGATGGCAGGAATATGTGGGATGAATTGGAGAGTGAAAAACATATAGAGGAGCTTTGTATAGGAATCAGAGATTGTTTCTTAAACTCTAGGAACAATTGTCAAATTAGTTTTTCAATGAACAAATGAAGAAAAGAGTTTTACTCAGTTGACAATAGTTTGGAAGTTACCAAATAGAAGAATATTTACAAACATTCATCTTAACTTCCTTTGGAAGACATTGAGGGCAGTCCTCCCTTTGGCAGAACTCGGTTAGAGTTCTGATCTTGGATGTGGGTATGTTCTGTCTGATCTCTCTTAATCCCCTTTTAGGTGCCTGGTGTTCTCAGGATCTCCATTTCTGCTCCATCAAAATTTGCTCTTAGGAAAGAATCTGAAATCAATAATTTATTCTGTCATGAGATATGACCTAGTATTTGAGGTTTCTCTTATATGTTTATGTAAAATAAGATTTATTTCCTACCTTCCTATTACTGCCTCTAACACACACACACAAATCAAATAGAGCAAACTTCTTTCCACGGTTAAGGCCAAGCCACTCTGTGGGAGTTCCTCGAAAATAAACACATCAGAAAGGAATTAGACCTACTGCTATGATCAACAACAATGTCTCTCCTTGGGCAAAGTGTCTGCTAAAATGAACCTAGAAAGAAAACCCACACAATTTGGTATGCAAACATAATAACTCATAAATAATGACACAGAGCAGAGACTCCCTTAATCCTAAACTATTCGATTCTCTGTTAAAGGACAAAGAGATTAATTTTAATTTTTGGACGGATGTTGCAAAGGGACTTTAACCTTTACAGTGGTACAAAAAATTTCCTTTGAAGAGATACCAATGAATTTTCTTGACAAGAAAACCCTTGGCCACACTATAACTCAACGTATTCTGATAACATCAAGAAAGAATTATAAAAGGAATCTGCATCTCAGAATTGTAGGACATTGACAGTACTGTTGGGTTGGGAAGAGATAATGATTGATGGTGACTATCAGAATGAATGGTCATATGCATCAGACTCTTTCCACTAAAGACAATTAATTTATTATTCTACTGATTGTAAAATTCAATGATTAAATTTCTTTTTTACCAGCCAATAAAATTATAAAGTCTGTGTCTTTCATGATACCTGCTACCAACATGAAAAGATGTTATTAATCTTTCCCTTCTTCTATACCTAAATAATCATTATTTAGTTTGCACAGTTTTCCATATTTAGGAATATTTTTGAATATTTCATTAGTCTATTTTAGAAAAGATGATATCTAGTTGCATGCTTTATTATTAGAATCTGATATATAATAGTTGAATAGATACAATTCTTCTGCTAGATTGTGAAATTTACCTATTTCCTCAATTTACCTTACTCACAACAATTACGATTAAGTTATTGGACTGTGGCTGAAAGAAGTCAGATTTTGTCCTGCATTGATGACTTGCGTTCTGAAGGTATGATAGGAAACTCAAAAATATTCCTCAAAATCACTGTTGCTAGGAATAAAGAGTAAGTGTGGTTTTATAGAGGAATACAGAGAAAGAGACTGAAGTGCAGCTTTCTAGGGATGGCTAGAATCTGTCAATGTACAAAGTTTCTAACGTTTTTTCCACAGTCAGTTGTGGATATTGGAGATTATTTCCTTCTTGAGCTGAGATTTTGAGTTTGTTGAAGGCAGATATCAAATGCTGTATTTTCTTTCTCATCTATTGTTATTTCTTGGTTGAATAATTAAGATTATGAATCAACTAAAAAGTTAAGTGAAAGTATTTGTACCAGGTTCAATTGAAGTCTATCATTAATAAGAATAGAAACTAGAAACTGAGTTTTAGCAGAAGCACACTTAACTCCACTTGGGAATGGTGGGGTATAATACAGAAGTTAGCAGTCATTGCTATTGCATTTTTTTTTTCTGTGAAGACAGATACTCAGCAAACCCTGGCTTGGGTTCTTGAAAGCGGTACTGTACTTTTAGGTACAGAGATTTATAGCACCAGGGCAGGTTGAAAGTTTTAAATGGCTGAAAGTTATTGTTTGGTTTGCTTTCTTTGACTTTAGTAACAAAACCATCCCAGACAAACGGGGGTCCAACTATTCTTCTCTTAAGGACAATCCTTGCAGATCCATTTTCACATTTCTTTTTTTTTTTTCTTAAAGATTTATTTATTTGAAAGTCAGAGTTACACAAAGAGAGGAGAGGCAGAGAGAGAGAGGTCTTCTATCTGATGATTCACTCCCCATTTGGCTGCAACAACTGAAGCTGCACCAATCCAAAGCCAGGAGCCAGGAGCTTCCTCTGGGTCTCCCACATGGGTGCAGGGGCCCAAGGACTTGGGCCATCTTCTACTGCTTTCCCAGGCCATAGCAGAGAGCTGGATAGGAAGTGGAGCAGCCAGGTCTCGAATGGGCGCCCATATGGGATGCTGGCACTTTCAGGCCAGGGTGTTAACCCACTGTACCACAGCACCAGCCCCAATTTTCATATTTCTTACCTCCAACATTTAGGAATCACTTCTTTTCTTTTATCCTACAAGTAGCAACCAGTTCCCAAAATAGTGTCCAATGATCCTGGTATTCACATTTCTAAGTTGTCTCCCCTCATGATGTATGACCAATAGGATAAGACAGAAATGACAGCATATCACTTCCAAGGCTAGATTATAAATGATCACAGCTTATATCATGGATACTCTTTCAATTGCTTGTTCTCCTGATGCTTTTTTTTTTTTTTTTTTTGACAGGCAGAGTTAGACAGTGAGAGAGACAGAGAGAAAGGTCTTCCTTCCATTGGTTCATCCCCCAAATGGCCAATATGGCCAGCATGCTGTGCTGATCCGAAGCAAATGAACCCAGTGTGCCGGCGCCGCAAGGCGGAGGATTAGCCTAGTGAGCCGCGGCACCGGCCAACTGCAATTTCTCGAAAGACTGTGAGCCATAACCATCCACTTAATTTGCTCTGGGGCTCCTGACCTTCACTAATGCTGTGAGATATTAATGTTTGTTGTTTTAAGTTGATAGGTTTTGAGACGATTTCTTACCTAGCAACAGTTAACCAATATATCACAACTGTATTGAAATGTGAAATACTGGCCTTATGGTCAGGTTGAAGAAATGACTTGTTACTTATAGTGCAGGTGCCACTGTTGCCCATCAAGATGTTGTACAAAACTACTGCAGACAGTGACCTGATGAAAAGTTCATTCAACTTGTAGAGGGTGAACATATTACTCTAAACTATCTATTTACTCATATGGTTCACCATCGGATCTGACCTCACAATTATTACAACTGCTAGGTGGTTAAATAGCACAATGTTTTATAACGGTTTTCCTCATCTCCCCCCCACCCTTTTTTTTGACAGGTGGAGTTTTTTTTAGACAGTGAGAGAGAGACAGAAAGGTTCCGTTGGTTCACTCCCCAAATGGCCGCCACAGCCAGTGCTGTGCCGATCTGAAGCCAGGAGCCAGGTGCCTCTTCCTGGTCTCCCAGGTGGGTGCAGGGGCCCAAGCACTTGGGCCATCCTCCAATGCCCTCCCAGGCCACAGCAGAGAGCTAGATCAGAACTGGAGCAGCCAGGACTTGAACTGGTGCCCTTGTGGAATGCTGGCATTGCAGGTGGCAGCTTCACCCACTATGCCACAATGATGGCTCCTAGGCTGCCTTTTTTTTTTCTTTTTTTTTAACAGGCAGAGTGGATAGTGAGAGAGAGAGAGACAGAGAGAAAGGTCTTCCTTTTGCCGTGGTGCGCTGTGGCCGGCGCACCACGCTGATCTGAAGCCAGGAGCCAGGTGCTTCTCCTGGTCTCCCATGCGGGTGCAGGGCCCAAGCACTTGGGCCATCCTCCACTGCACTCCTGGGCCACACAGCAGAGAGCTGGCCTGGAAGAGGGGCAACCGGGACAGAATCCGGCGCCCCGACCAGGACTAGAACCCGGTATGCTGGCGCCACAGACAGAGGATTAGCCTATTGAGCCGCGGCGCCGGCAAAGCTGCCTTTTTAATTACTGTTGCAAAATCAGTGCAGATTGTAAGAAATCCAAAAGGGATAGTAGAATATAAAGAAGGAATAATATTTTTAGCATGCATGACCTTTCCCAACATGCAGATACTAAATATACTATGAAGGCCACTCCCTAAATGTAAATCAATCAGTTGTACGAATGACTCAATTAGTCATTAACTTTAATGCCATTTTTTCTCCAGTACTGACTGATACTAATATTACTCCCACATTTGTGAAAGGGAGAGATGAGGGCCAGTGCCGTGGCTCACTTGGTTAATCCTCTGCCTGCGGCGCTGGCATCCCATATGGGCACCGGGTTCTAGTCCCGGTTGCTCCTCTTGCTTTTCCTATTCTCTAATCCACTTTCTTTGTCCTCTGTTCACCATCTGCTTTGGATTAACTGGATGCAAACCCAAAAGATTATAGTCTTCCTTAAGACAGGGTAGTTTTTAATAACCTTATTTCAAAACTGGGAAGCAGGAGCTTGCCTTTTTTTTTTTTAACTGATTGGTTCTAAGGAAAAAGGAAAATGGAAAATGGGAGCTGGTGAAATATGTTTCTATTTTAGGCAAGAAACTTATCAGGTCATCAACCTACGTTTTGTGATTTCTTCTAATGAACCATTGAATTTTTTAAAACATTGTAATGGTAATGTTATGAAGTCACATTCTGAATTCTGGGTTTAAAGGTATGTGAGAATGTTTCCTGACATTTTAAGATCCACCAGATAGGCCGGCGCCACGGCTCACTAGGCTAATTCTCCGCCTTGCGGCGCCGGCACACCGGGTTCTAGTCCTGGTCGGGGCGCCGGATTCTGTCCTGGTTGCTCCTCTTCCAGTCCAGCCCTCTGCTATGGCCAGGGAGTGCAGTGGAGGATGGCCCAAGTGCTTGGGCCCTGCACCCCATGGGAGACCAGGAGAAGCACCTGGCTCCTGCCTTCGGATCAGCGCAATGCGCCAGCCGCAGCGCGCCGGCCGCGGCAGCCATTGGAGGGTGAATCAACGGCAAAGGAAGACCTTTCTCTCTGTCTCTCTCTCTCTCTGTCTACTCTGCCTGTCAAAAAAAAAAAAAAATAAAATAAAATAAAAAAAAATCCACCAGATAGCTGGAAGATCCAATGATTAGTTATTACAAATTCACTCCCTCAGTGATGCCACGGTAGAAAATCATAGAACTTGGGACAGTGCTTCCCACAATTACAAATGTGCTTACAGCTTAGGTGTAAAAGGGCAGGCCAGTTGGTACCAATGAAGGTTGATTGTCCTGACCCCTAGTGCTTTGTGAGTGCCACCCAGAACTAGCATACAAAGCGGCTTATTCATTCAAATATTTTCTGTTCCATTTTACAAACCCCCACTGCTGTGGAGTCTAAAACTCTTCATGATTATTATTGCAACTGGTGTCATGTTTGTACAGCTGCTGCACTGCTTCCCCATAGGAAGTTTCTTGATGTTTACCCCTTTATTAGCCTCTCACCTGTTCGGAGGAGGTTCATCCTGTGACCTCACTCTGCACAGGCAACCTCTTCTAGCCTGAGCTGTGATTAAATGGAGAAGTTTAAAAGCTGTTTAATGATCATCTGGCCCATCATAGACAGCATTATAACTGATTATAGTTAAAATTTCAGCTATATGAATTTCAACTCTCCACTTACCCAATACTACATATAAGACAATTAGAATATTACTTTTGATGCAGTACTTTGGCATTTTTTAATTAAAAGAAGAAATGAATGTACTGATAGTTCTTGATAATTGAATACCTTCAAAAACTGAAACACAATATCTAACACTTCCAAGTATACTATTGTTTTGCATAGAAACTTAAAATAAGCTGGACCAAATAGATATTTTTGAGAACCATATTCAAAATGTTTGACAATGTTCTTTAAGAACATACTAAGAATCCCTTTTAGCAGAATTTGTTGGCCTCCTAGTGACCATTCTGATATTCCTCTCTTACTGGTTATCAGTGGTTCTATTCAGGGCTCTATCTTAGGATGTGTTCTCTGCTTTGCCCCCTCCTAGGGAACCTTCTGGTATTAGCCTTGACTGTCTTCCCTTGACCCTGTCTCCTGCATCATGAACCAATTTGAAAACTCATTGTACTGATCCTGAACAACTTCTTTCATTTTTTTTTTTTTGCTTTACTCAGAAACCTTTTATTTAAGGCATACAAACTTAATGCATTTCATAAATACAATAGGAACATAGTGATTGTTCCCACCCTACCACCCTACTTGCCTTCCCTCCCTCTTCTTCCTCCCTCTCCTATTACATTTTTTTTTTTTTTTTTTTTTTGACAGGCAGAGTGGACACTGAGAGAGAGAGAGAGAGAAAGGTCTTCCTTTGCCTTTGGTTCACCCTCCAATGGCTGCCATGGCCGGAGTGCTGCAGCCGTTGAACCGCGCTGATCCAAAGCCAGGAGCCAGGTGCTTCTCCTGGTCTCCCATGGGGTGCAGGGCCCAAGCACTTGGGCCATCCTCCACTGCACTCCTGAGCCATAGCAGAGCTGGCCTGGAAGAGGGGCAACCGGGACAGAATCCGGCGCCCAGACCGGGACTAGAACCCGGTGTGCTGGCGCCGCAGACGCAGGATTAGCCTATTGAGCCGTGGCACCGGCCACAATTCTTATTTTTTACTAAGATCTATTTTCAATTAACTTTATACACATACAATTAACTGCATACTAAATAAAGAGCTCAACAAATTGTATGAAAAACAAATAAACAAACTGGGGCTGGCACTGTGGCGCAGGTTAATCTTCTGCCTACAGCACCGGCATCCCATATGGCTGCTTGTTCAAGACCTGGCTGCTCCTCTTCCAATCCGGCTCTCTGCTGTAGCCTGGGAAAGCAGAAAATGGCCCAAGTGCTTGGGCCTATGCACCTGCATGGGAGGCTGGGAAGAGGCAGCTGGCTCCTGGCTTCGGCTTGGCACAGCTCTGGTCGATGCAGCCATCTGGGGAGAGAACCACCGAAAGAAGACCTTTCTCTCTGTCTCTCCCTCTCACTGTCTGTAACTCTACCTCTCAAGTAAATAAATAAAATCTTTTTTTTAAAAAAAAAAACAAAGACAAAAACCTGTTCCTCAACATTTGAGACAAGGGCTGTTCAAAGTCATCATATCTTAAAGTGTCAATTTCCTTTTAGGTGCTCTATTAGTTACCACACATCAGGGAAAACATATGGTATTTGTTCTTTTGGGACTGGCTTATTTCACTAAGTATAATGTCTTCCAGTTGTATCCACTTTGTTGCCAACAATAGGATTTCATTTTTTTTACTGCTGGGTAGTATTTCATGGTGCACATATCCTATAATTTCTTTATCAAGTCTTCAGTTGATGGACATTTGGGCTGATTCATGTGTCTTAGCTATTGTGAATTGAGCCGCAATAAACATGGGGGTACAGATAACTCTTTCATATGCTGATTTCATTTCCCTTGGGTAAATTCCCAGAAATGGGATGGCTGGGTCATAAGCTGGTCTACTGTCAGATTTCTGAGGTATCTCCATACTGTCTTCCACAGTGGCTGTACCTGTTTACATTCCCACCAACACTGGATTAGGGTACTTTTTCCCCTACATCCTCACCATCATTTGCTGTTTGTTGATTTGTTTATGAAAGCCATTCTAACAGGAGTGAGGTGAAATTGAATACTTTCTTTTCTCACCTCTCTTTAGCCTTGAATTATATTGACTCAAATTGAAAAGAAAAAAAAACATAAACAAAAAAGGAAAAGCTTTGAGTCTAAAAGAAAAAAAATAGGAAAAGGGAGGCATTAAAAATAAGAAAACAAGGGCTGGCACCACGGCTCACGAGGCTAATCCTCCGCCTGCGGCACCGGCACACCGGGTTCTAGTCGGGGTGCCGGTTCTGTCCCGGTTGCTCCCCTTCCAGTCCAGCTTTCTGCTGTGGCCTGGGAAGGCAGTGGAGGATGGCCCAAGTGCTTGGGCCCTGCACCCGCATGGGAGACCAGGAGGAAGCACCTGGCTCCTGGCTTCAGATCAGCACGGTGCACCGGCCGCAGCGGCCACTGAGGGATGAACCAATGGAAAAGGAAGACCTTTCTTTCTGTCTCTCTCTCTCACTGCCTTTCAAAAAAATAAAAAATAAATAAATAAGGAAACAAGTTGAGAAGAGCATGCAGCTACCATGTATCTTTGTTTAAAATCTAGGTATCCAGTGTTGCCACTTTTTAAAAAGTAGATTAAAAAAAAATCACTCCTTTTGTGGAGCAGATATAGGGGTGCCCTGGGAACACTATGTGGGTGGTCAATAGGTCATTGTAAATACCTGATTCAAATAGGTCATTGTAAATAGCCTGATTCATGCTACAGGCTTCATGGACAGGATGACTTGTGGTAGGAAGTGTTGTCAGGGTTCAGTTACATTAGACAGAAACTTCTTTGTTAAAGAATAAGAATGGGAGGATCATTAGAGCTGTATGTACCCCCAATATGCTCACAACATCTTTTTTATGGCATAACCTAAGCAAGTGGGGAGAAAAGTTAGATTGTGTTTTCAGAAAAGAAAATAATGGAAAATGGGGGGTGGGGGGGAAAGGGGAGAAGAGAGACAAAGAAACTGGACGTTTGAAAAGGCCAAATGCTAGGATTTATGAATGAATGCGTTCTAAGTTATGATCCCCACAGGATTCAAAGGCACAGGATTTACTTTATTTACCACTGATTCGAATGCAATGATAAAAACAATTCTATGAACCCAAAATGGGAGTGGGCCTGAGCTGATAAAGTAACTTAAATCACATTGCCACAAAAGTTAAACTAAGTTCAGATACGTTTCTATTTATACATGAATTGGATTTGGAAATATTAAAAAATAATTTATTATTATAAGATCTATGTATTTATTTGAAAGGTAGAGAGAGAGAGAGAGAAAGAGAGAGAGGGATCTCATCTCCTGGTTTACTCCCCAGATGGCTGCAAGGCTGGGGCTGGGCCAAGCCAAAGCCAGCAGTCAGAAATTCCATTCAGGTCTCCCATGTAGGTGGCAGGAGCCTTAAATACTTGGGCCAACTTCTGTTGATTTCCCAGGTGCATTAGTAGGGAGCTGGATCAGAAGTGGAACAGCTGGGAGTAGAACTGGAGCTTTGGATATGGAATGCTATTGTCACAGGTGGCAGCTTAACCCCTTCTGCACCATGACGCCAGCCCCTGGAAATTTGATCTTTTTTTTTTTTTTTTTTTTTTTTTTTTGACAGGCAGAGTTAGACAGTGAGAGAGACAGAGAGAAAGGTCTTCCTTTGGTTCACCCCCCCCCCCCCCCCCAGTGGCCACCATGGCCAGTGTGCTGCACTGATCCGAAGCCAGGAGGCAGGTGCCCCCTCCTGGTCTCCCACGCTAGTGCAGAGCCCAAGCACTTGGGCCATCCTCCACTGCCTTCCCGGCACAGCAGAGAGCTGGACTGGAAGAGGAGCAACCGGGACAGAACCGGCGCCCCAACCAGGACTAGAACCCAGAATACCGGCGCCGTAGGCGGAGGATTAGCCTAGTGAGCCGAAGCACCGGCCTGGAAATTTGATCTTAAAGTACAGGAATGACTTTCAAAATGTGATTCCATGAAAGTAAAAAAATGTATTTCATATAGAACATCAAGATATGAAATTATGCTTTGAATACTGTTGACAATATTGCTTTATTAATAGTGGCATTGTTTTACTTCTTGTGGCAATATCATTAACTACTTTGTCATCCAGTTGTCTAGTTTCCTTAAGTGAATGTTTTAGCAGACATACATAGAAATACTTTGGGACTACAGTTCTCATGAGGTAGTCTGAAAACCCTGGGGATCCTTTAGACTCTTTTAAGCTGTCAGCAAGGTCAATGCTATTTTCATAATAAGATAAAGATGTTATTTACTTTTTAAAACTCTTATTCTCTCATGAGTGTAAAGTAGAGTTTTCCAGAGGTTACATAGCATGTGATACCTCCACAGACAAGTCAGAAGCAGATATGATAACCTAGCTGTGTTTATCAGATATTAAAGAGATAGCAGAAATGTAAAGGAATATCATTATTCTCATTTTTTCCTGGAAAATATTTACTTTTTTTTTTTATTTGACAGGCAGAGTTAGACAGTGAGAGAGAGACAGCGAGAAAGGTCTTCCTTCCGTTGGTTCACCCCCCAAATGGTGCTACAGCCGGTGCTACGCTGATCCGAAACCAGGAGCCAGGTGCTTCTTCCTGGTCTCCCAGGCGGGTGCAGGGGCCCAAGCACTTGTGCCATCCTCCACTGCCTTCCCCAGGCACAGCAGAGAGCTGGACTGGAAGAGGAGAAGCTGGGAATAGAACTCGGTACCCATATGGGATGTCCGCACCACAGGCGGAGGATTAACTAAGCGAGCCATACAGTGCCGGCCCGGAAAATATTTACTTTTAGTAAAAGGTGTTATGATATGTATTGATCTGTCATTATTTTTTTTTAAATTTTTTTGACAGTGAGAGAGAGAGACAGAGAGAAAGGTCTCCCTTTGCCGTTGGTTCACTCTCCAATGGCCGCCGCGGCTGGCGCGCTACGGCCGGTGCACCGTGCTGATCCGAAGGCAGGAGCCAAGTACTTCTCCTGGTCTCCCATGGGGTGCAGGGCCCAAGGACTTGGGCCATTCTCCACTGCACTCCTGGCCACAGCAGAGACCTGGCCTGGAAGAGGGGCAACCGGGACAGAATCTGGTGCCCCGACCGGGACTAGAACATGGTGTGCTGGCGCCGCAAGGCAGAGGATTAGCCTAGTGAGCTGCGGCGCTGGCCGATTTTTTAATAATTAATAAATACATATTTTCAGTTTCTTACATGGTATAGGTAGTAGTAGCTAGGTAAATATAAACAAAAACAAAGTCTTTGGTAGGTGTATAAATTTTTAAGCTTTTAAAAAATTCTGGAGAAAAATTTAAGAACTACTGCAGAGTACTAATTAACAGAAAATATTGATTTTATATGTGACAAAGAAAATAATTATTTTAAAGTACCTTTTGACTTTGATTTCCAAAGACTTTGGATATCTATAATATTACAACAAATCTGAGAGGCAGGCAGGCCAGAAACTATTTCTACTTAACATAAAATAAATCAAGAAAGGAAGAATTTTTGGTTGCATAGTAAGCTAGCGGCAGAGTACTAGTAGAAGATAACTTACTTCCAACTCAACCCCAACTATTTAGTTAATTATTGAAGTCAGTATCCCTTTACTCTGCTTATTTATTTATTTTTTTAAGATTTATTTATTCATTTTGAAAGGCAGAGTTAGAGAGAGGCAGAGGCAGAGAATTTACTCCCCAGATGGCTACAATGACCAGAGCTGTGCCAATCTGAAGCCAGGAGCCTGGAGCTTTTTCTGGGTCTCCCATGTGGGTACAGGGGCCCAAGGACCTGGGCTATTCTCCACTGCTTTCCCAGGCCATAGCAGAGAGCTAGATTGTAAGTGGAGCTGCTGAGACTCAAACTGGTGCCCAAATGGGATGGCAGCACTGCAGGCAACGGCTTCACTAGCTATGGCACAGAGCCAACCCCTACTCTGTTATTCTAGTCTTTTTAAAAAATATTTATTTATTTGAAAGACAGATTAGAGAGAGGTAGAGATAGAGAGAGAGAGAGAGGTCTTCCATCCACTGGTTTACTCCCCAGATGGCCGCAATGGGCGGAGCTGCACCGATCCGAACCAGGAGCCAGGAGCTTCTTCCGGGTCTCCCACGTGGGTACAGGGGCCCAAGGACTTGGGCCATCCTCTATTGCTTTCGCAGGCCATAGCAGAGAGCTGGATGAGAAGAGGAGCAGCCAGGACCAGAACCAGCACCCATATGGGATGCCGGTGCTTCAGGCCAGGGCTTTAACCCGCTGCACCACAGCGCTGGCCCCTGTTGTTATAGTCTGATTGTGACATTTGCATTGCAACAGGACCTGCAGCCCTTTCACATTAAATATGCTCAACTCCTGAGTTAACTCACTGCCTTTTACTGCAGCAGAAAGCTAACCACAGTTCAATGCTTTTCTGTCATTAAAGCACCGTTTTCTCCTTTGGCAAAAGTTCTTTAGGTCTTCTTTAGGTCTTTATCACTTTCTGGTACAGCTTCTTCTTACAACTACCATCAGATTCTCAGGCATATCTGATGGGTGAACTTTCATTTGAGAATGAATTCCAAAGTTGTGGTCTTTCTGGGCTTGTCATAAGAATATATAGCAAACAGAGATCCTGTTTTTATTCTTACCCATTTAATCTTATTTTTCTTCTTTTAAAATGGACACATCTTTTCTAGGAAGACTCTATTTTTTTTTTTTTTTTGACAGGCAGAGTGGACAGTGAGAGACAGAGACAGAGAGAAAGGTCTTCCTTCCGTTGGTTCACCCCTCAATGGCTGCTGCGGCCAGTGCACTGCGGCCGGCGCACCGTGCTGATCCGAAGCCAGGACAACCGGGACAGAATCCAGCACCCCGACTGGGACTAGAACCGGGGCTGCCGGTGCTGCAGGCGGAGGATTAGCCTATTGAGCTGTGGCGCTGGCCAGGAAGACTCTATTGTATACCTTACACCCAGCTTACTCCCTCTTCCATAATAGCATTTAGAACTTACTACATTTTTGCTCATTAATCCCTAAATATCCTTGTGAAATAGTCGTTACCCTCTCAATTTTATCGATGAGGACCAAACCCAAACAACACATCTGGTCAATAGTAGAGTTTGGTTTTTCATCTATAAAATTTAGAGCAGATATTAAAGATTTGAACAGCACAATCAGAATAATTGACCTAACTGGCATTGTATGGAAAAAATGTCCCTCCCCCTCAAAAAAAAAAAAAAAAAAAAAAAAAAAGAGAACACTTATTTATAAATACAAATGGGAACTATTTGGAATTGAATAATAATGAAAATATGAGTACTCGGTGAACTCAAAAGGCTTCCATAGCCTTGGCAACTCATGACAAGAGCCTAGGGTGATTCCTGATGCCATAAACAAGAGTGTCAATTTGTTAAGTCAACAAGAGGAGTCACTGTGCACTTACTCCTCACGTAGGATCTTTGTCCTTAATGTGCTGTACATTGTGATTTAATGCTATAAGTAGTAATCAAACAGTATTTTTCATTTTGTGTTTCTATGTGGGTGCAAACTGTTGAAATCTTTACTTAATATATGCTAAACTGATCTTCTGTATATAAAGAAAATTGAAAATGAATCTTGATGTGAATGGAAGGGGAGAGGGAACGGGAAAGGGGAGAGTTGCAGGTGGGAGGGAAGTTGGAGGGGGGAAGCCATTGTAATCCATAAGCTGTACTTTGGAAATTTATATTCATTAAATAAAAGTTAAAAAAAAAAGAAAATATGAGTACTGTTATGAGTACTTAAATAATGAAGTTAATTGTTTAGAAAAAAATTATAAAATTTATAAAATTTAGAGGCAGCCTTAAACACATAAATGAGAAAATAAACATGTAAAAAAAGGAGCAAAAAATAAACATATGAAAAATGCAAGAAATCAATGAGACATACATTGATTTTAAGAAATAGGTGTGTGCGTTGTGGCGGGGTTGAGCAGGAAGTTTAAAAAGGTAGAAGATAGGAAATGACAAGGAATATAAACAGAAATTAATGAAATAGTGTAATAGAGTAGGATCAACAAAGTCATTAAAAGAGAGTCATTCTAAAGGAGAGTAAGAGAGTAAGCAAAGTACTAATGTTAAGAATGAAAAGTGGTTGGGAAAGTCACTTGGCTGAGTGGTTAAACTACTGGTTAGGATGGCTCAATTCCACATTAAAGTGCCTTGGTTAAATACCCAATCCTCGTTCCTGATTCCAGTTTCCAGCTAATGCAGACCCTAGGAGGCAGCAGCTATGACAACTCCCTCTCCTGGCCCAGCCATTGTGGGCATCTGAAGAGTGAACCATGGCTGAGAGCTCTCTTTCTCTCTCTTAAGTAAATAAAAAGAATGAAAAATGGGACATACCACAGACTTTATATATTATTCTAATATCTATATTAGAATGGTAATAGAAGATACTATGAAAAAGTTTATGCCAATAGATTTGAAAATATAAACCAAGTGGATCACCTGGTATAAAAACACTGCCAAAAACAAGTAGAAATAGAAACTCTGAATAACATTACATTATTTAAAGCTTTCTGTAAGAAAATCTTAGATCAGATTGTTTCTTTGGTGAATTATACCAGACATTTAAAGAAGAAATAATGATCAAGCTTATACAAACTCTTCCTGAGATTAGAAAACAAAGAATATTCATAATTCATTTCATGAGGCTAGTAAAACATGTCATAGATATTAGAGAAAGGAAAATTACCGGCCAGTCTTACTTTTAATCAAAGATATAAAACCCTAATTTATTTTATTCATCTGAAAGGCACACACAAACACACAGACACACAGACACAGACACACACATACATGGTGGGGGGAGAGGGAGAGGCAGAGGGAGAGGGAGAGAGGGATAGAGTGAGAGAGAGGGAGAGAGGGAGAGAGGGAGAGAGGGAGAGAGAGAGGGAGAGGGAGAGGGAGAGAGGGAAAGGGGGGAGAGGGGAGAGGGGGGAGAGGGGGTGCCAAAAACATTGGAGAAAGGACAGTCCCTTCAACAAATGGAGGAAAAACTGGATATACATCTGTATAAGAATGAAACTAGGAGGTGGTGCTGTGGTGTAGTGGGTAAAGCCACTGCCAACAGAGCTAGGAATCCAATATGGGTACCAGTTTGAGTCCTAGCTGCTCCACTTCCGATCCAGCTCTCTGCTATGGCCTAGGAAAGCAATAGAAGGTGGCTCAAGTCCTTAAGCCCCTGTACCTGTGTGGGAGACCCGGAAGAAGCTCCTGGCTCCTGGCTTCAGACTGGCACAGCTCTGGCCGTTGCAGCCAACTGGGGAGTGAACCAACGGATGGAAGACCTCTCTCTCTCTCTGCCTCTCCTTCTCTCCGTGTAACTCTGACTTAAATAAAATAAATAAATCTTAAAAAAAAGAATGAAACTAGATCTCTACCTCTCACCATATACAAAAGTCAATTTAAAATAGATAAAGGATCAAAAAATAAGACTTGAAACTATGAAAGTACTAGAAGAAAACATAAGAGAAACACTTTAAGGCATGGAGATAGGCAGAGATTTTGGGCAAAAAAAGCACACCTGGAGAAACAAGGAGTATACTGAATGCAGAAGCTTCTGCATGGTAAAGGAAACAATCAACAGTCAAGAGACAATCTAGGCTGGCGCTGTGGCTCAGTAGGCTAATCCTCTACCTTGCGGCGCCGGCACACCAGGTTCTGGTCCCGGTCGGGGCACCGGATTCTGTCCCGGTTGCCCCTCTTCCAGGCCAGCTCTCTGCTGTGGCCAGGAGTGCAGTGGAGGATGGCCCAAGTACTGTGGTGCTGGCATCCCATATGGGTGCTGGTTCTAGTCCTGGCTGCTCCTCTTCTAATCCAGCTCTTTGCTGTGGCCTGGGAAAGCAGTAGAAGATGGCCCAAGTGCTTGGGCCCCTGTACCTGCATGGGAGACCAGAAGGAAGCACCTGGCTCCAGGCTTCAGATCGGCACAGTGTTGGCCGTGGCGGACATTTGGGAAGTGAACCAACAGACGGAAGACCTTTCTCTCTGTCTCTCCCTCTCATTATCTGTCACTCTATCTCTCAAATAAATAAATAAAATCTTTTAAAAAATAAAAAAAGAAATGGGATAATTTTTTTAAAAAAAGAGACAATCTACAGATGGGAGAAAACTTTTGCAAAATATTCATCAGGAAAAGTGCTAATATTCTGCTTTTAATTAAACAACTCAACAGAAAAAAACAAAGGAACACAAACAATCTGATTCAAAAATGGGAAAATAATCTGCATACACATTTCCTAAAAAACATATAAATAGTTGACAAGCTTATGAAAAAAAATGCTCAACATCACTAATCATCATGGAAATACAAATAAACACCACAAAGAGATATCATCTCATTTCAGTTATAATGGCTACTATCAAAACCACAAAAAATAGCAAATGCTGGTCAGAATGCAAAGAAAAGGGAACTTTTTAAATACCATTTGTGGAAATGTATATTAGTATAGGCATAATGGAAAACAGTATGGAGGTTCCTCAGAAAATCGACAATAGAATTACCATATGAGCGGCCGGCACCGCAGCTCACTAGGCTAATCCTCCGCCTTGCGGCGCTGGCACACCGGGTTCTAGTCCCGGTCGGGGCGCCGGATTCTGTCCTGGTTGCCCCTCTTCCAGGCCAGCTCTCTGCTGTGGCCAGGAGTGCAGTGGAGGATGGCCCAAGTGCTTGGGCCCTGCACCCCATGGGAGACCAGGAGAAGAAGCTGGCTCCTGCCTTCGGATCAGCGCGGTGCGCCGGCCGCAGTACGCCAGCCGTGGCGGCCATTGGAGGGTGAACCAACAGCAAAGGAAGACTTTTCTCTCTCTCTCTCTCTCTCACTGTCCACTCTGCCTGTCAAAATAAATAAATAAATAAATAAAAATTAAATTAAATTAAAAAAAAAAAGAATTACCATATGAGCAAAGCAATTCCATTATTGGGTACATAGCCAAAGGAAATGAAACTATTACATGAAAGAGATACCTGAATGTCTATATCTATTAGAGCTCTATTCCCAAAAGCCAAGACATGGAGTCAACCAAGATATCCACTGATGAATGGATTTAAAAATATGGTATATATACAATGGAATATTATTCAACCATAAAAGGATGAAATCCTGTCATTTGAGGCAACATGAATGGAACTGGAGGACATTACATTAAACAAAGTGAGTCAGGTACAGAAAGGTAGATGCTGTATGTTCCCATCAATGTTGAAGTTAAAAAATTTGGGGTGAGCATTAGGGTCAGCAGGTTAAGCTACTGCTTGGGTCACCTGCAACCTATATCTGAGTGCCTGGGATTGAGTCTCACCTCTATCCTGAAGCTGGGAAGGCAGTAGAAGATGGTCCAAATACTTGGGAGACACAAATGAAGTTCCTGGCTCCTGGATTCAGTCTGGCCCAGCTCCAGCTGTTGTAGCATTTGGGGAGTGAACCAATGGATGAAAGATCTCTTTCATTCTGCCTTCAAGTTAAAAAAAAAAAAAGTTGAACATATAGATGCAGAGAGTAGAAAAGTGATCTTTTTTTATAGAAAGCTTTATTTATTTTTTAAATAAACTTTTTTTTTTTTTAATTTCACAGGTAGAGTCATAGACAGTGAGAGAGAGAGAGAGAGAGACAGAGAGAAAGGTCTTCCTTCTGTTGGTTCACTTCCCAAATGGCCGCCATGGCCAGTGCTGCACCAGTCTGAAGCCTGGAGCCAGGTGCTTCCTCCTGGTCTCCCATGCGGGTACAGGGGCCCAAGCACTTGGGCCTTCCTCCACTGCCCTCACGGGCCACGGCAGAGAACTGGAGTGGAAGAGGAGCAACCGGGACTAGAACCCGGCGCCCATATGGGATGCCGGCACCGTAGGCAGAGGATTAACCAAGTGAGCCATAGCGCTGGCCCCAGAAAGCTTTTATTTAATAAATGTGAATTTCATAGGTACAACTTTTGGATTATAGAGGTTCTTCCCCCCAATACCTGCCCTCCCACCCCCAGACCATCCCACCTTGTACTCTGCTCCCATCCCATTCTTTATTAAGATTCATTTTTAATTATCTTTATATATAGAAGATCAACTCTATACTAAGTAAAGATTTCAACAGTTTGCACCCACACAGACACACAAAGTATAAAGTACTGTTTGAAGACCAGTTTTACCATTAATTCTCATAGTACAATTCATTAAGGACAGAAGTCCTACATGGGGAGCAAGTGCACAGTGACTCCTGTTGTTGATTTAACAATTAACACACTTATTTATGACATCAGTGATCACCCAAGGCTCTTGTCATGAGCTGCCAAGGCTATGGAATCCTCTTGGGTTCACAAACTCAGACATTATTTAGACAGGGCCATAATCAAAGTAGTTTTCTCCTCCCTTCAGAGACAGGTACCTCCTTCTTTGATGGCCCCTTCTCTCCACCAGGACCTCACTCACAGAGATCTTTCATGTAGGTCATTTTTTGCCACAGTGTCATGGCTTTCCATGCCTTAAATACTCTAATGGGCTTTTTAGCTGGATCCGAATGCCTTAAGGGCTGATTTTGAGGCCAGGGTACTGTTTAGGGCATTTGTCATTCTACGAGTCTGCTGTGTGGCCTGCTTCCCATCTTGGTTCAGAACAGTGGTCATAAAAGGGCTAGGAAGGGTGAGGGGAAGAGCAACAGTGAAAGGGTAAACAATGGACATCAAAACACAGTGGGGGAAGAATGCAAATCTAACAATATGTAGCACAACTGGGCAACCATAGACTATGACAACTAATTCATTATTTCAAAATAACTAGAGAAATTTGAAATTTCCCAACACATCGAAATGATAATATTTTAGGAGACTGAAAAGCTAATTACCCCGATTTGATCACTATTCATTGTATAAACATATGAGTTACAATCCTATATCTCATAAATAATATAAATATAAATCAATTTTAAAAATTTCAATTGTAGGGGCCAGTGCTGTGGGTAGCAGGTAAAGCCGCCTCCTGCAGTGCCAGCATCCCATATGGCACCGGTTTGAGTCCTGGCTGCTCCACTTTCTATTGAACTCTGCTATGGCTCAGGAAAGTAGTGGAAGATGGCCCAAGTCCTTGGGTCCCTGCACCTATGTGGGTGACCTGGAAGAAGCTCCAGTCCTCTGGCTTTGGATTGGCTCAGCTGCAGCCATGGCAGTCTTCTCTCTTCCGCCTCTGTCTCTCTGTAACCCTGTCATGCAAATAAAATAAATAAATCTTTTTAAGAAATTCAATTTTAGCTCTCACATAAAAGGGAGAACATGTGCATTTGTCTTTCTGTGTCCTCCTTATTTCGCTCAACATGATGTCCTCCAGTTGCATCCATTTGGAAGCAAATGGTAGAATTTCATTCTTTTTTATAGTTAGATTATAAGAAAAAATTAAAATTAAAAATAAACAATTTAGTGGAACATTAAGCCTTTTGATTTTACTTTACATTTAAAATGTTATATCTTGGGGCCAATGTTGTGGCAGAGCTGGTAAGGCTGCAGCCTGTGACTCTGGTAACCCATATGTGTGACAGTTCATGTCCTAGCTGCTCCACCTCTAATCCAGCTTCCTGCTAATGCAGTGAAAGATGGGCCCCTGGCAGCCATGTGGGAGACCTAGATGAAGCTCCTGGCTCCTGTCTTCAGCCTGGCTCAGCCCTGGCTATGTGGCCATCTGGGGAGTGAACTAGAAGATGGAAGATCTCTCTCTCTCCCTTTCTCTCTGTAATTCTGACTTTCAACTAAATAAATAAAAATTAAAAAAAAAAAGTTGTCTCAAAAGCTAAGACAGAAAGGAAGAAAGGGGAGGGAGGGCGTGAAGGAGGAGAGTGGAAGGGAATATCATTATATTCTTAGAATTGTGTCAATGAACTACACTGAATCTGTTCTCTTTGTATTAATATTACATTAACATGAAAAAATAAAGTATGTGATGGTACAATTTTTTAAAAATAATAAGCAAAAAATTTCTGCACACATATGAACAGAACATAAAATAGGAAAAGAAAGAAAAAGAAGGAAGTGCTTATGATAAAACTTAGGACGGTGGTTACTTTTGGCAAATAGGGAGGGTGAAATAACAGGGAGAGGGCAAATGGGGGCTCTTGGGGTGCTGGCAGTGTTATATTGCTTAACCTAGATGGTAGTTTCAGGGGTGTGGGGTTTGAGATAACTTCCGCTTTGGTTCACTTCTTGGTTGTATTTTACAATTTTTTTTAAAAAAAGGCATAAGATACAAGAATTCCTATTCAGGATTCAAAAATTGATCTGTTCTCTTCAGACTTATTTTTGGCCGTTAGCTTAGAAGATGTGTCATAAATGCACTTACCTAAAATTCTATATGCCATGGTTCATTCACCCCCTTCTTCCTACGTATGTGATCTGTTTTCCATCAAAAAACAGGCTATAAAGGGCCAAGTATCTCAGAACTCAGAAAGAACAGGTTAACTGATATGCCCTTTTGAATATGATATTCAGTGATGTTTCAATTTTTCTGGGAATCACAAGCATCTCAGTGGACCTGGTTTCCTGTGAAACATCCATTTCTCTTATGTAGCATGAATAAATAGGGCACTCTTGGAGAGGAAGTTGGAAATCCGTCACCAAGACTTTCGTACCACACTTATTCCTCCCAATAGAATCACCCAGTTTTCCTCCATATATATCCTGGCTCCTAACTAGTCTGCTTATACCACACAGAACAAACAGAATCTGAACACGTGTTTTTGCTGCCCATATACTTCAGGACTGTACACACACACACACATACACACACATGCATACACACACATATGCAGTTCACATGCATACACATACATATGCAGTTTTTCTAGTGGTACATAATTTTGGTTTATATCAAGCTTTTCATCACCCAGGAGAGAGCTTTTGCTTTTTCTGTGGATACCTGTAAAATTTATGAATTTTGCCTTCTGAGAGTTGGCAAGAACCATGTCCCTGCTTCAATTTGGACAAGAAGTCAGCTGATTACTTTACACGTTAAGTATGCCAATAATGTTAGATTGAGCTCTCTGGGGGAGTCAGGAAAAAAAGTCAGTGGGCCCATCTAATTGCAAAAATAATTTGAGGTCACTGTGGCTTACATAATATTTTGGCAAGAAATCTACAAATTCTTCATGATTGCAAGCAAATGTGCGAGTTGGTGTTTTAACTCTGATCTGGAAAGGGTGTGAGAAGCTTGAAGACTAAGTTGCTGAACTGTCAAACTGGAGAAGCTTTTCTCCTCAGAGCAATTTATTCTTCCTTCTCTCCCTTTTCTTCACTCCTGGTCCATGTGAAATAGCTGCTGGCTTTTCTTAGGAAGAATGCAATGATCAGAAGTAGCGGCTAAATAGGGGTTGGGCTCAGGGATCTAGAACTGCATTAAATATGTAATGCTGAATTCCCTCTCCAGAGCTGGAGATTTAGCATGCAAATCAAGTCTTCTTCATTATTATCTGAAAATTTCCAGAACTACTAGATAGTTCTTTTGCATTAGTCAAATAACTCTTGGAATGCCTTAACTTTTTCTCAGAACCTGTGTTAGAAAGGAGGTGGTTCATCAGAAAGAGGTAATTTTACTGGGCTGGGAATCCTTGTGGCAATCCTTTCTTTTACCATCACCAAGATCTATCTTTGAGAAGTACACATTATGCAAAAGGAACTTAATGGTTAGATCTTCAAGATGGATTATAATGGCTTATCTAATACATAATGTACTGAAGTGTGTATTGTTTTGGCCACATCTAATCATTTATACTATTTTTGGGGGGCGAAGATGCATTTAGAGTCTTAGGTCAGTATGCAAGAGACAAATATTTCTCCCTGAACATTCCTCTTCCCTGTATTCCAGTGCCGGGGAAAAGCGGCAGGTTGAATTGAGTTGATATTTCTAGGCACCAATAACTTATTAACTCCCAATAAATGTACTATCCAACAGTCATGTGTCCATTTAAGTTTAAATTAATTAAAATACAAAAACTCAGTTCCTTTTTTTTTTTTTTTTGGACAGGCAGAGTTAGTGAGAGAGACAGAGAGAAAGGTCTTCCTTCTGTTGGTTCACTCCCCTAATGGCCGCCACGGCCGGAACTAAGCCGATCCGAAGCCAGGAGCCAGGTGCTTCCTCCTGGTCTCCCATGCCGGTGCAGGGCCCGAGGACTTGGGCCATCCTCCACTGCCTTTCCGGGACACAGCAGAGAGCTGGACTGGAAGAGGAGCAACCATGAAAGAATCCAGCGCCCCAACGGGGACTAGAACCTGGGGTGCTGGCGCCGTAGGCGGAGGATTAGCCTAGTGAGCCATGGTGCTGGCCAAAGCTCAGTTCCTAAGTCATCGTAGTCAAATGCCATTTTCCTAGCCATATGTGACCAGTAGTAACTATACTGGATAGTACATACATAGAACATTTCCATCATGAAAAGTGCTTTTTGTATGGTGCAACTTTGTACGTTAATCACTAGCTAAGCATTTGCATCTGAGGGAAAGGGGAAAATAGTTTCTATGTGGCTGTGACTCAAGTCCCTCTCCTACAATGCCAAGTTAGTGAAGCACTTATAAATTAAAAGTGAATTTCAGATTTTTATAAAGGATATCAATTGTCTTCATGGAATTGATGGTCTGTTTGGAGAAACAGATGTTTGCAAATGAAAAGTTAATTAACAAATAAAGACAGAATGTACAAATTTTAAGTGAGAGAATAAGTTCTCAGGGAAACGACAGATTTGACAGATACGAAGGTTAATGTATTTGTGACGCACTGGATTAAGTGGCAAAAGAGGAAGAGTCTGAAAAGAGGCCTGGGGTTGATAGAACACTGGCAGACAATTGGGAAATGTAAAACGGAGGGGGAAAATGAGCGTTTCACCATGTTCAAGGAAGCACAGGGAGAATCAGGGGATTATTCTCTTGCAAAAGCAAAGGATGATCTATGAGCAGTCAACAGGACATCTAAACTCAGTACCTGATAGACCTAGAGCAGTATTGTTACTTTATCTGTTTTTAATGTTGTCAGTTACACCACACCTGAGATTGGATTATGGAGATAAAGGAGGAGGTCAGACGCAAGCAAATGGAGGTAACGCCCAGATAAACTGAGGGGACAGTATTTAGGAATAATCTTTGGCTTATTAATTTTTGATTTGAGCCACCTCCACCTATTCTGGTGACTTTTATCAAGTCAAAGGATATGAGTATGGCTTTCTTTATATTGTGCAAGACAAAAGGAAGACAAATAGGGTTGTGTACTTGACACTGGAAGGCACAGTGGGTTTCAACTTTTTAAAATAAGTCACAACTCCCTTGATAGGCAATTAAGTCAAGTAAAGGAGAAACATCTAGGATATCCCTCTTCTGTTATCAAACCCGCAGGAGGTATATCTACATTTTTGGTCATTAGCTAAATTCTGAAAATTTAATAAACAGGTTTGCTGTGTTGTGAGGACACACAACAAAACAGGGCCATTTATGCAAAAGTCAGAAACTAGGGGCTTCCAGGCTTTGATACCTAATTATTCAAGAGCAACTAAAGATTCTCTTTCTCAGTTATAAATACCTAGAAAAGTGCTATATGGGTCTCATGTTCTTGTATCTCACAAATGGGGTCTTGACAGCTATAGTGGCAATCCCTGAAATTCTTCCCAGAACTCAATCTTTAAGAACTAGGAGTATAGTTTATCAGGGTGAAAATTCATTTTAGGGGCCAGCGCCATGGCTCACTTGGTTAATCCTCCTCCTGCAGCGCCGGCATCCCATATGGACACCAGGTTCTAGTCCCGGTTGCTCCTCTTCCAGTCCAGCTTTCTGCTGTGTCCCGGAAGGGCAGTGGAGGATGGCCCAGGTCCTCGGGCCCTGCACCGGCATGGGAGACCAGGAGGAAGCACCTGGCTCCTGGCTTCAGATCGGCGCAGTGCCGGCCATAGCAGCCAACTGGGGAGTGAACCAACAGAATGAAGACCTTTCTCTCTGTCTCTCTCTTTTACTGTATATAACTCTACCTGTCAAATAAAAATAAAAAATAAAAATGACCTAGGAAGGAGGAGTCTGGCCACCTTCCCTTCACTGGGACTTTCATTCAAAACTGGCTCTTAAAAAAAAATAAAGAAAATTCATTTTAACAGGTTCAACTTTAGAATTCATAAAAAAACAAACAAAAACCCTCAAGCTTGTATGTTTTAACATACAATGTTAATACCTCAGAATTCCAGTGGTGGAACAAGGATAAGATGAAGCACATGGGGGACGGTGGTGTTGCTCAGTGGGTTAAAGCTCCAGTCTGCAGTGCCGGCATCCCACATGGGCGCTGGTTCCAGTTCCAGCTGTTCCACTTCTGGTCCAGCTCTCTGCTATGGCCTGGGAAAGCAGCAGAAGACGGCCCAAGTGCTTGAGCCCCTGCACTCAAGTGGGAGACCTGGAAGAAGCTCCAGGCTCCTGGCTTCAGATTGGCCCACCTTCGCCCATTGCAGCCATCTGGGGAGTGAACCAGCGGATGGAAGACCCCCCTACCCAACCTCTGCCTCTCTGTTACTCTTTCAAATAAATAAATAAATATTAAAAAAAGATGATGTATATGGAACTTTCTTTTTTAAAGATTGATTTATTTGAAAGGTAGAGTTACAGAGAGAGAGAGAGGGGAAGAGATAGAAAGATCTTCCACCCAGTGGTTCACTCCCCAAATGGCTGCAATGGCCAGGGCTGAACCAGGCTGAAGCCAGGAGCCAGGAGCTTTATCTGAGTCTCCCACGTGGATGCAGGGGTCCAAGGACTTCTGTCATCTTGCATTGCTTTCCCAGGCACATTAGCAGGGAGCTGGTTCAGAAGTAGAGTAGCTGGGACTGGAACCAGCACCCAGATGAGATTTCAGCACAGCAGGCAGCAGCTTAAGCCATTACGCTAAAAAGCTGGCCCCAGTATATGGTACTTAACATAACAAACAGTTGTTTTAGAAAAATTTCTTATACTCCTTGAAAAATCTGTATCAGTGTGTTGCTGCAAAGAGTCACAACAGTCTAGATTATGGCTATTTAGCATTTAACAAATTCATAGTATTTCTTAGTTTTGTGCTAAATTATCTTTTAATTTAAAGATTTTACTTATTTGAAAGGCAGAGTTACAGAGAGAGAGGAAAAGGCAGAGAGAGAGAGAGAGAGAGAGAGAGATTGATTGATTTTTTCATCTGCTGGTTCACTCCCCAAATGGCTGCAATGGCCAAGGCTAGGCCTCACTGAAGCCAGGAGCCAGGAGCTTCTTCTGGGTCCCCCTAGGTTGTGTGGGAGCTCAAGTACTTGGGCCATCTGCTGCTGCCTCCCCAGGCACATTAGCACGGAGCTGGACTAGAAGTGGAGCAGCTGGGACTCGAACTGGTGCCCATATGAGATGCCGATATTGCAGGTTGAGGCTTTACCTGCTATGCCACAGCACCAGCCCCATTAAATTATTTTAATAGCTGCAAAAAATACTTTATCATATGAAAAAAATTCTTTTAACCACTTCTCTGTTGCAAGACATTTTTTAAAAAAGATTTTATTAATTTGAGAGGTAGAGTTATAGACAGTAAGAGGGTGAGACAAAGAGAAAGGTCTTCCACTGTTGGTTCACTCTCCAAATGGCCACAACTGCCAGAGTTGGGCTGATCTGAAGCCAGGGAGCCAGGAGCTTCATCTGGGTCTCTCATGTGGGTGTAGGGGCCCAAGGACTTGGGCCATCTTCTACTGCTTTCCCAGGCCATAGCAGAGGGTTGGATTGGAAGAGGAGCAGCCGCGACATAAACTGGCACCCATATGTGATGCTGGCACTGGAAGTGGAGGCTTCACCTGCTACGCCACAGTGCTGGCCCCTGAGGCTAGACATTTGTGTTGTTGTCATTGTGGCTTGGTATCTCTTTGTATATGAATCTCAGAGCCATGAAATCTGCAAAGTTCTGATAATGTATATTTTAGGACTTTTTGGACCACATATTGCATGTTCTGTTTATTTCTTCCTTTTTAAATGAAACAATACTTTTCAACTCTCAAAAACATTAGCTTGAGGGCTGTATAAAAACAGATGCCTGGGGCCGGCGCTATGGCATAGTGGGTATAAGCCGTGGTCTGCTGGGCCAGCATCCCATAAATGGGTGCTGGTGGGAGTCCCAGCTGCTGCACTTCAGACACAGCTCCCTGCTAATATGCCTGGGAAAGCAGCAGAAGATGGCTCAAGTCCTTAGTCCCTGCACCCACATGGAAGACCCGGAGGAAGCTCCAGGCTCCTGACTTCAGATTGGCCCAGCTCTGGCTGCTGTGGACATTTGGGGAGTGAACCTGCCGGATAGGGGACCTTTCTCCCTGCCTCACTATAACTCTGCCTTTCAAATAAACAATATATCTTAAAAACAAAGAGTTGGCTCTCACCTAATAACTTGCCTAGGCTTAACCAACAGATTTATCAGATGTGGGCCTCTTTGGAAGCTCACGGTGAAGGTATAAACTCAACTGTGGATGTTGGCAAGAGCCTAGGTGTCAGCTGACAATAGGTCATGGGGTTTTGGTGTTCTTCGGAGCCCTCTGCCAATAGTTTTCCTTTTGTTAAGAAAGCATAACGTGAAGGTGCTGATCCCGTGGAGACAACACAATGGCCAGTGGCATCGCCAGGTTTTGTGTAGGCTAATTCTTAAGTAAGGCACTGGCTGGAAAGGGCTGTGGGGCAGTCTTAGGAGATGCCCCCTTAATTTCACCAAGTGAAAATAATTTTATCAAGAAATTAAGCTAACTTGTAAATAACTGAGAAGTCTCAAGAGCAGCCAGCCGTTCAGTAATTTTATATGTAGCAATAAAAACAAAAACGAACCACCTGGCCTCTATTCGCGTCAGAATCCAGAAACGAATGGAAAAAGAAAAACTGCAACTCAGTTTTAGCAATTAACTTAGCAAGTTCTCAGACGAGCTGGATATGTCTGTGAGTCTCTGTTCATCTGTAAGATGGAGATTACTGGTTTGAGTTCTATCATTAAGCACAGTGCCATATTCGAAACAGGTGATGAGAAATGAGAAAATGAAGGGCCGTTTGCTTTGATGGTCAGAGGTAATGACAGTTTTGAGCTACTTTAGTGACCTTCACTCCCACCCCCACCCCCCACCGCGGGGGAGAGCAGAGGCGCAGCACTAGCATTTCTCTGGGCAAAGGAAGGTGCTGGTCTTCTAGTCAGGTCCGGTAACACCGCCTACTCCTGCTCCGAAGCGCTTACCCCTAAAAAGCTCCTCGAGAGGCCCAGGCCACACCCGAAGGCACCTCCCAGGATTCCAGGACTACTGCGGGGGCGCTTGTGGTTTGGCTCTTGGACCAGCTCAGCCCAGTTGGGCCAATAAGGGGTCGGCTCAAACTCACCTGCTCGGCAGGTGCTCCCGGCCGAGGCGTGACCAAGGCGGGCGGGCGGGCGCGGTGGGCGGAGGCAGAAAATGTGAAGCTCCAGGCGCATGGCACCCGCCGCCCAGTCGCCGCGGTGGCTGCCGGGATGCGCCGCAGCGAATGGTCGCGCCGGGCGCCGCTCTGAGTGACCTTTCACCCGCGCCCAGCGGACCCGGGCGGCAGCACAAGGCGGAAGCCATGGCGGAGGCGGCGGCTGCAGCGGGCGGGACCGGCGCGGGCGCGAGCTCGGGCTCTGGAGCTGACCGGGATCGGGACCCAGATCGCGCAGGGCGGCGGCTGCGGGTTCTCTCGGGCCATCTGCTGGGCCGGCCCCAGGACGCTCTGAGTACCAATGAGTGCAGAGCGCGGAGAGCCGCGGCGGCGGCCACGGCGGCGCCCACGGCCACTCCCGCCGTGCAAGAGTCGGGCATCATCCCCAAGAAGCGGTGAGTACGGCCGAGGGAAGGAGCTGGTGGCGAGGGAGCAGGCTGGGCCTGTGCTGCGTGGGGGGCGGGGGGCGGGGAGGGACAGGGAAGAGGGGTACAGAAGGTGACATGAGTGGGCAGAAAGCATCCCAGTCGCGCAAAGTACGGACCCACCTCTCTGTCAGGAGACTGGACGGGAGCCTGGACTCTACCGGGACAGGATGGTGGACTGTGGCCACTGTGTGAGGGTGACAGACCCGAAGAATTCTTACAGGGGAAGAGTTTTAAAGGAGTCCCTTCCCTTGGGTTCTTAATGCCAGGAATTCATTCCTTTTCTTGAACGAATACTTAGGGGCTGTGGTTTTGGAATGGGTAACAGGGATTCTGTTAGGCTTCTCCCAGGAGGTTTCAGGTTAGCACTAGAAGATGATCACAGGGTCCCCTTCTAATTCGTGAAAGCCTGAGTGTGTGTTGGGGGGGGGGGGGCGTTGGTGTCCTGGAAAAAGGTACCTTTTGGCTTCTGTGGAGTAGACTTCTACTTGCTTATGGGCATGGTCTTTGACTTCGAGGGAGGAAACCAATGAGTGAGTGGGTAAGAAGCAATGAGCCATAAACACTAGTTAGTGATGGAGGGTGTGGTGTTGAACTCCGTGTAACCAGCAGCTAAAAGACAAGGATCTCTGGATGAAGGATATTTCTGACAGATCTTGAGATGTGACTTCTGGGGAAATCTTAATCTGATGAAATTTACTGGGAGGAGCTGTTTGCTGAGATGTGGCTTTGAGTGCATAAACTCTTGAGAGTGAAATAAGATGTTGCTAATGTCTAATGGGTACTTGCAAAGTATCAGAGATGTGCTAAATCCGTCATTTCTTTTATTCCTTCCCAAGCCCTGAGATAGGTACAGTTTTATTCTGTCTTACAGATGAAGTTAAAAAAGAAAATTTTTAGCTTAGCAGATACACTGTGTGGCAGTTTAGAATTGGAAAGCACATCAAATTTACTTCAGTGCCAAGTTCTCAAGTTATACTACTACTAATGAGTTCATTCATTCAACATGCATTAGTCTTTCTCTGTTACATACATACTATACTAGCTATGCAGAGATTTAAGAATGCAGTATTTAAGGAGCAAATGCAGTATATAAGGAGCAAATAGCTTAGTAGCTGAAGTTCTAATAGTGTAATGACAGACTTAACTGGTAACTGTAGATCATAGTTACTTAATCTAGTTTTGGGTGTGTGTGTGTTATGACAAAAGCTTTCAGAGTTAAGATTAGCTGAGTAAATCATGAAGCTTGCATTGGAGATAGCCTGCCTAAGTAGAAGAGTGTTTTTGGGAGGCAAATAGTAGGTTCGCAGGTGAAGACATGAGAGACAAATAAGGGAACTGCTGGCAGTTAGGTTTGGCAGGAGCTGGTGAGAGTGACATGGATTAAGGCTAGGGAGGTATCTTGGTTGCAGGATTTTGCCTGGGGCAAAATATGATTAGATTTACATTTTACAAAAGTCCCTGGAACCAAACTGAAAAAGGTTGAGCAGTTTAGCAATATAATGCTCGACCTGGGTTTGAATTTCTGCTACATGGTTTAAATTGCGTGACCTTGGGCAAATCACTTAGCCTTTCTCAGAGGTTTAGTCTCCTCATTTATAACCATAGGGACAATCATTTCGGCTTTGCAGTATTGCTGTGAGAATTAAAAAATACAAAAGTGATCAGGTGCTTAGTATAGGGCCCGTTAACGCAGCCCCTCAACAAGAGGTAATTGTAATTTTCATTGTGTCTAAACACAGAGGGCCATTAGGAGACTGGTAGGCTCATGAGAAATGGTGGGATTGTGAACTAAGGCATAATTCAGAGAAGAAGCATTCTGTTAGTGAAAAGGTTAGGAAGTAAACTTTTCTAGAACTTGTTTACTGGGTGGTAGGAGAGGGAGGAATCAAGGATCACATCTTGTCCTCCAGCTTTAGCTGGAGCTATAGTAGCCATCATTGGGCTTAAAACTTTTAAATAGCTTCAGACACATCTTTCTCTACTCATTTGTATGCACATATGTGTGATTGTACATTTGTATGTATTTTCACATTTTAGGAGCCGAGAGGGCTGGTTTTCCTTATGGCTCAATTTAGATTCACTGCTTTCAAGGAAAAATAGTAATGCATACTAGGTGATGTTTGAAGCTTTCTATGGCTGAAGATGACTGCCTCCAAGATGTGGCTGCTCCAAGGACTGGAAACAGCAGTTGCTCAGGCACAGTTGTAGCATGAGTTGTGCCTGCTCTTTGGATTAGGGTTAGGTGGTTAGTGGTAAAATCTTGTCCTGTATGAGTATTTTGAAGACAGAGAGAGAGAGAGAGAGAGAGAATGAGAATGAATGAGAATGAATCTTCCATCCACTGGTTCACTCCTCCAGATGGCCTTAAAAATTGCAGCTGGACAAGGCGGGAGGAGCCAAGAGTTCCATCTGGGTCTCCCATGTGGGTGGCAGGGATTCAAGTACTGGAGCCATTATCTGTGGCTTCCTGGGCACATTTGCAGGGGACTAGATCAGAAGTGGAACAGTCAAAACTCTAATCAGCACTATGAAATGATATGCAAGTGGCAGTTTAACATGCTATGTCACAGTGTCTGCCCAGGAACCGAATTGCTGGAGGCATCAGCACTGCCTTCCAGAGCCTGCGTTAGCAGGAAGCTGGATGGAATCAGGAGCTGGAAATGGGAATTGGACCCAGGTTCTCTTATGTGGGATTTGAGCATCTTAACTGCTAGGCTAACCTCTTGCTCTCTGGAGTAGTGACTGGAAGACTGAAATTTCATGGCTTCGTTCTTCTTACAGAATAGTCATGTGCCTATTGATTTATTCAGCGTTTGTAGGGTAGCTGCTTTGTGAGAGGTACTGTTCTAGGCACTGGAAGTAAAGAAATGAATAGTCTTCATCCTGAAAAGAAATTGCAATCTGGGGAGGAAGATACACTTTCCAGGATAATTAGAGCCATTGTAGTTACAGGTATGGATGTTGCACAACGGAAGCAAAGAGTGATCTGCTTTATCTGGGGGGCCAAGGGAAGCTTTCTGGAAAAGATTTTAAAAATATTGGTGATAGTTTGTCAGGGTGACTGGATGGTAAGGAGAGTTTGTATTGCAGGCAGAGGTGACAGAGCAAAGCAAGGGGATGTGAAAGTGCATATTTATTTAGGTAACTAGGGAGTTCACTATTACTAGAGGTGGGAGGAAAATGAAGAGAGCAGGGCAGTGGCAGATCATGGAAGCACTTGGCCTAAAACTCTTGAGTCATTCATTCATTCACTCATTTAGGCATGTAACGTAGAGCAATGAACACATGCTCTGCCCTTAGGGAACTTGCATTCTAGTTGGAGTGGATGCAGTGAGCAAACATGTAATATACTATGTTAGATGGTGACAAATGTAATACAGGAAAATGAGGCAGCTTGGGAGGTGGGGGTAGGTGATGGAGAACCTTGAAGAAATTGTGCTGGAAAGAGGCATGCTTGGATTGGGTTTGGCTTAAGAGAGGTCACTCTAGCTGCAATCTTATGAGTGGAGAAGGGTAAGAATAGGCACATTGTCGCTCCCCCTCTTCGTGGAGGAAGGACACTAAACCCTGCCTAGGCTTCATATCCGAGTCACGGCACCATTATGTCGCTCCCCCTCTTCGTGGAGGAACGACACTAAACCCTGCGCTGTTCTTTCGTCTGCTCGGCCCTCCCCGGGTTTGCTGCTGGTTCTTCCCGGGTTGGCTACTATCCCTTCCACCTCCGTGGAAGGGCAGTTCCCCCTGGCCACATTCCCCACTTCCGCAGGGGAGCGGCACACCGCCGGCCGGCTCTCTCGGGGCTGCACAGGTGTTCCTTCAGCTAGATGTTCCCCTTAGATGTTCCTGGTGCATGCCGTCTCTCTCCTCCTTTATAGTCCTCCTCCGCCAATCCTAACTCGGCTGCCCACACGCCGAGTACGCTGCTCTCCAATCAGGAGCAAGTCCTACAGTTTATTGGTTGAACTGGAGGCAGCTGTGTAAAAGCTGTTTTCTTCTCTCCCAGCGCCGTATTGTGGGAGAGCAGATGCATAGAATAAGTCTTAATTCCAGTAACTTAGTCTAGTCCGAATTGCTCCCCACAGCACATGGATAATTTGGGGGAGCCTGTTGTCAGAGTGAGAAATAATGATAGATTAAACAAAGATGATGGCAATGAAAATGGGGAAGAGGGGGTGGGTCGGAAAGTTTTGGAAGTTAGTGCAGTAGGTGATAACTTTTTTTTTTGAAAGATTATTTATTTGAAAGGTAGAGTTACAGAGAGAAGAGACAGAGAGAGGTCTTTACACATTCCTTAGGATTCTGTCATTCCTCTTCTATTTTCAATCAGTCTGCAGACTCCCATAGCGTAGTAAATGCTAATTAGTTCTACAGTTTTAAAGTTGTCACCTACTGGGGCCAGTGCTGTGGCATAACGGGTTAAGCCACTGCCTGCAACGCCAGTGTCGGCATCCCATATGGGCGCTGATTCAAGTCCTAGCTGCTCTACTTCCAATCCAGCTCCCTACTAATGCACCTGGGAAAGCCAGGAGCCAGATGCTTCATCCTGGTCTCCCACATGGGTGGCAGGGGCCCAGACACTCGGGCCATCCTCCACTGCTTTTACCAGGCCATTCCCAGGGAACTAGATCAGAAGTGGAGCAGCTGGGACATGGACTGGCATCCATCGCAGCCGCAGCTTTACCTGCTACGCCACAATGCTGTCCTTGCATTGTTTTTTTTTTTAAAGATTTATTTATTTATTCAAAAGGTAGAGGTACAGACACACAGGGAGGGAGAGAGAGAGAAATCTTCCAGCTACTTGTCGCTCCCCCTCTTCGTGGAGGAGCAACACAGGACCCTGCGCTGTTCTTTCGTCTGCTCGGCCCTCCCCGGGTTTGCTGCTGGTTCTTCCCGGGTTGGCTACTATCCCTTCCACCTCCGTGGAAGGGCAGTTCCCCCTGGCCACATTCCCCACTTCCGCAGGGGAGCGGCACACCGCCGGCCGGCTCTCTCGGGGCTGCACGGGTTCCCTTAGATGTTCCCCATAGATGTTCCTGATGCATGCCGTCTCTCTCCTCCTTTATAGTCCTCCTCCGCCAATCCCAACTCGGCTGCCCACACGCCGAGTACGCTGCTCTCCAATCAGGAGCAAGTCCTACAGTTAATGGGTTGAACTGGAGGCAGCTGTGCGGAAGCTGTTTACTTCTCTCCCAGCGCCATATTGTGGGAGAGCAGATGCATAGAATAAGTCCTAATTCGAGTAACTTAGTCTAGTCCGGATTGCTCCCCACACTACTGTTTTATTTCCCAAATGGCCACCATGACCAGGGGTGGGCAAGGCTGAACCCAGGAGCCAGGAGCCTCTTTCTGGTCTCCCATGTGGGTGCAGGGGCCCAAGGACTTGGGCCATCTTCTGCTATCTTCCCAGGCACATTAGCAGGGAGCTGGGTTGGAATTGGAGTAGCCGGGACTTCAACTGGTGCCTGTATAGGATGCTAGCACTGCAGGTGATGGCTGAGTCATCTGAGCCATAGCTGAGTCACAGTGGCAGCTCCCCGAATTTTTTTTTCCCAATTTTTAAAAATTATTGTAATGTTATAGAAAAGAGAAGGAAGATTCCTTGTTTACTTCTGTTCCTTTACACTGTTAGCCACTTTCCCAGTTGTAACTTTGGCTCCAGTCTCATTGTGGTTTGTTTGCATTATGAGTCAGAAGTGCTCTGTGGCAATTTTTACAGAGGTTATTAACTCTTCTGATTCATGTCAAAAGAGTATCTGATGAAGAATGCTGCTAATTAACTTACTTGCTTATAATGTCGTTTATATGCTGCTTTTTAAAAAGTAATATATTGGGGCAAGTACTGTGGCAAACCGGTTAAAGCCCCAGTTTGTAGCACTGGCATCCCATATGGGTGCTGGTTGGAGTCCTGGCTGCTCCACCTCCAATTCAACTCCCTGCTAATGCACCTGGGAAAACAGTGGAAGATGGCCCAAGTGCTTAGACCCCTGCACTTACGTGGAGACCCAGAAGAAGCTCCTGGATCCTGGCTTTGGATTGGCTGAGCTCCAACTGTTACAGCCATTTAAGGAGTGAACCAGTGGCTGAAAGACCTCTTTCTCTCTCCCTCTGTTTCCACATACCTCTGTAACTCTGTCTTTCAAATAAATAAAATAAATCTTTTTAAAAAAATCATATATTATTTACCATCCACCAGAAGCTTTGGTAGATACTTTCCAGGAGGAGAAAGGCTCAGTCTCTTGTAAATGTTTCCAGTGAAGCATACTGAAGCCAATAGGAGCTGACACATTTCTGCAGCAGATATTTGCAAAAGTGAGCTGACTTTGACTTACATTATTTGACAGAATTTGAGCCTATTTTGGTAGTTATGTGGCATGAAATACTAGTCTACTTTGAGTTCCTAGTTAGGAATTCCAGTGATAATAATAATAAGACTTTTAATTTGAATATGTCCAAATATGCCAGGTACCATGCTAAAGTTTATGCATTGTTGTCTCTTAAAATTCTCTTACAGCGCTAGGAAGTAGGTGATGCTGTATGTATGTTACAGGCAAAGCAGTGGAGCCTCAGAGAAGTTAGTCTAGGTCATGCAGCTATGAAATGAAAGAGATGGCACTTCACCTCTGGTCTTACTCCAGAGCCCATGTTTTTTCCTCCTGCTGTATTGCTACTCTTGAAGTTGTTCCCTGGGGAAAAATTACCTACTTATTTTTATTATTCATCAAGTTGCTTTCTGTGTCATGCCAAGTTTCAGACCTTTTGGATTAAATAGATCATGATGAAATACTGTGCCATGTAGTTAAGAAGGCATTAGTTTATGTTGTACTTGCTGAATAAATTATAAAATGTATCTAATGAAAATGAAATTCATAACTTACGAAAATATAATGCATTATTTAAGGAGATAGAACAGCCTGTTTGTGTGTGTGTGTGTGTGTGTGTGTGTATGAGTAAATTTTGCTCTTTGGCTTGTGAGAAGACAGAGTTGGAATAAAAGTGAACCAAGAAGAAGAATGTGGAAGACCCAAGATCCAAGAAAAAGGGAAGACAAGAGAGGCGATCTGGAGGAGTTAGTGCTTGGCCAAATGTTCTCTTAGCACTGTGAATGAACAAGAGACCCTGAAGACGTAATATTTATTGTTATTTGATGTTATACTTCTTAGATTGCATTTTGAGACAGACTAGACTTTTTCTAAATAGAATTCTTTAAGTTGAGAAGTTACCTTAATGTAGAGCCATCTATCCTATGGTCAGTTAATAAAAATATCTGGGAATAAATTAAATGATCTTTTTAGGATGCGGGAAAATGGAGTGCTGTTGCAGTCAGATGAGATACTTTATGGAACAGTTCAAAAGCAAGTACTAAGCAAGTATTACTCCTTTTGATTTTATTTCCTTGCTTAGAAGATTATTTCTGTTCATCAGATTAATATGTTATTTTCAACCTAAAGCAAGTCAGAGGTTTGGGCCAAGTCTTGAGTATCATCTACCCTTCTGACATAGAGTAGTAATTGCCCTCCCTGCATTAATGCCGTCTACTGGATTTTAAGGGTAGTGTTTTATCAGATCTCTGTTCCAAGTTGTGAGTTCAGAATCATTTGAAAGGTAGTATACAGGATACAGACAGGGGTAAAAATGTGAGCATTTTTACTGATAAAGCTGTTTGGATAACATGGCTTAGATCTGGATTCCCGATGTTTCCTTTGAATTAGATTCTATCACAGGCAATGCTAGCCCATGGAAGGAAGGACTCCTGCTGGGACAGGGCCAACGCCAGTAAGCCTAACACATGCCATCGTGACCCTAGAGCATAGCCTCTCTGTAGTGGAGAGATTCTAAAGAGTAAGGGCTGACGCCAGGTGCTTGCTGCCTTTGCTCAGAATTCACTGACCAGCTTGATGACCCCTATGAAAACTGTGTGTGTACACGTTGGGTAGAGGCTAGAAGCATTCTTGTTGTTGAAGCTGTCCACATTGCAAACTAGAACCTGGAGAATAGGGGTATTGTTGGAGTGCTTTTTGAGAGATTTGATGGTAAGTGAACAGCTGCCTCATTAGCATGTGTTATCCCTACTGCCTACTGAACACTTTACAAAATTTCCTTTACGTTTCTCTAAGAGGATCTCTCCTAATGAGAGAGATCTCATTTCAGGGCTATCTCTTGTTTTTATTGATATCTATTATGTGCTTTAGATGCACATTAGAATTATTGCTATTCCCAGGTCGTTCCTTTCCTTTCACCTCTTTGATACGTTAGCATTTCCCAAACTATAGTACATATAGCCTGATGTTCCTGAGATAATTTGAGTGTGTTTTTTATATATATATATATATATATATATTTTTTTTTTTTTAACAGGCAGAGTGGACAGTGAGAGAGAGAGACAAAGAGAAAGGTCTTCCTTTTGCCGTTGGTTCACCCTCCAATGGCTGCCGTGGCTGGCGCACTGCAGCCGGTGCACTGTGCTGATCCGATGGCAGGAGCCAGGAACTTCTGGTCTCCCATGGGGTGCAGGGCCCAAGCACCTGGGCCACCCTCCACTGCACTCCCTGGCCACAGCAGAGAGCTGGCCTGGAAGAGGGGCAACCAGGACAGAATCCGGTGCCCCGACCGGGACTAGAACCCAGTGTGCCTGCGCTGCAAGGCGGAGGATTAGCCTAGTGAGCCGCGGCGCCGGCTACGTCTTTAAAAACAAAAAGATACACAAAAATGAAAAGAACAAATCACATGTTTAAAACTTAAATTTTTATGAAGTAATTATATATGTCTTATTTATGTTTAGATTAGGAAACAGCATTATCAGTACTCAGGAGCTCCCATCATGCTCCTTCCAGTGGCCTCTCCCACCAGGGTGACTACCACCTTGATTTCTGATTCTATAGTTTAGACTTGCCTGTTTGAATGTCATATGAATGGGATTGTTTGATGGAATCAGACATTGTGTTCTCTTTTGTATTTGGCTTCCTTGTTCAGTGTTAACGTTTGTGATATTCATATGTGTTGTGGTATCTAGTTATATTTTGTTTACTTTCTTTCCTGAATAGTATTCCATTTTATGGATATATAACACAGGTTATTTAGTCTATTACTGATGAACATTTAGATGATTACTTTTTTGCTTGATTATTTAATATAAAGTACATATTAAACTCATTCTTTACAAATATAAAGATTATTGCATAGGAAGGGGCTAAATTACTCATAGTATTTAGTATTTATTCCACTTTCTTAAGTATATCACTTATCTGAGATAATAAACAAAATTATTCCAGTTATTGAATTATTATTGTAAATATATTGAAGCTTTAAATACAGTGATCTCAGAGTCCTTGTAATGTTCAAATATTTCTTACAAACTTAGAAGATTTTGTTTTAAAATCATAGGTATAAATCTGTTACTCAGTTATGTGACTTGCAAGTCATTCTTATAGACCGGATTCTCTTAAATTTTGTCAGTACATATAAGTGATTTGTTTTTGTGTGGTTTTAAAAAAACAAAAACAGGAGTATCTGCTTTTGCTTTTTTTCATAAGCATTTATGTATTTAATTCTGGATCTTTTGATAGTTGAAATATACTTACTCATTAAGGAAGACTGCTCCTAGTAACTGCAGTTACTTTTGATGAGAGAATTTTGCCATATGGGTGAGATTTAGAGTTGCAGATACCATCTTGTCACTGACTAAGAACACTCTTGTATGATTGCTGATAATGTTTGGTTTTGCCAGCAAGTTTGAAGGTATTAACCAGAGGATTTGGCCAGGATGCTGATCACATTCTTTTTAGCAACTTGCTGGGACACACCAGATTCTATTTATAGTTGCTATGTCAGTGACCTTATACCATCCAATGGAAGAGTGTTCATGTATCCTTTGAGTAAAGTAATTGATTTATTTAATTCATTATATTCAAGGAAGTTTACCACTACCACTCAGATTGATTCCTTGGTTGGATTTTGCATTAATTTTAAAAGGTGCTTTATAGGAATCCAGCATCAGGGATATTAAAATGACATCTACTTGAATTCTCTTAGAACTTTAACTCATCGAGATACAGTATATTGACTGAATGTTTTGCCGTATGCTCCAATTTTGTAAATCACTGCATAGTGGAATTCCTATCATAATCAAAATGTTCTCTAATCTGTGTTACCCATTATGGAAACCAGTAACCACATGGGGTCATTAAGCATGTGAGTATGGCTAGTGTGACTGAAGAACTGACTTTTAGATTTTGTTCCATTTTAATTAAATTTAAATAGACACAAATGGTTACTGATACCATGTTGAATAGGACAGCTGTAGACTGAAACCTAACTCATTCTGTATTATTTTTCTTCCTCAAATGGAGTTACTTTTCTGGGTTTTCTTCTCTTAGTTGAAACTAGTTCCACAGTCACATCCCTCAAACCTTAATCCTGAAGATTGTTTAATTTTTTTCCTTTTAAGACTGAACTCTTAATTTTTCAAACTAAAAAGTCTGCATTTGCCTTGCTGTTTATTCATGTTATCTGATCTTCACAACTACCCATTTCACAGATCAGGACACTTGGCAGACAATAGTTACTTTCTGGCTTACGATAGTAGAGCTTAGACTTGAATTTAGATCATTTATCTCGGCCAGCGCGGCGGCTCAATAGGCTAATCCTCCACCTAGTAGCACCGGCATACCGGGTTCTAGTCCTGGTTGGGGCACCGGATTCTGTCCCGGTTGCCCCTCTTCCAGGCCAGCTCTCTGCTGTGGCCCGGGAAGGCAGTGGAGGGTGGCCCAGGTGCTTGGGCCCTGCACCCCATGGGAGACCAGGAAAAGCACCTGGCTCCTGCCTTCGGATCAGTGCGGTGCGCCGGCCGCAGTGTGCCAGCCATGGCGGCCATTGGAGGGTAAACCAATGGCAAAGGAAGACCTTTCTCTCTGTCTCTCTCTCTCACTATCTACTCTGCCTGTCAAAAAAAAAAAAAAATCATTTATCTCAAGTCTAAAGCTTTCTTTTTGATATACAGATATCACCAAGTCCTATTCATTTTCCTTCACAGTCTTCCACATTTCTTGCACATTAAACAAGTACTTACTCATCAGTTGTTTAAGCACTTGGTCTACATCAGTGGACACAATGGACAAAGATCTCTGCTATCTTGGAGCTTATATTCTGAAAGCTGAAATGAATAATCAACATAATAAGTAAATTATTAAGTATCTTAAAGTGTGGTGACTGTTTTGGAAGAAAGAAAAAGGTGCAGAGTTAGGGTTCGAATTTTAAATGGGATGTCACTGAGAGTGTGACGTTTGCCTAAATATTTGGAGATGAGAATTTAGCCGAATGAATAGTAGGTCAGTGAGTTTTCCAAGCTGAAGAATAGTGTGTGCAAATACCCTAAGGGAAGGTGGACATGTGACATTTTAGGAGAGTAGCAAGGAGACTATAGAGTAGCTGGAATCAGTTTACATCCTTACCTCTCACCATTGCTTAAAGTCTGTACCTTTTATTTTTGTAAGAGGAATGTCTCCACATCTTACTTTCTTATTGTTAGAATATATTTTTATTAACTTGAAAGGCATGGAGAAAGAGTGAGAGTGTGAAAGGGAGAGATCTCATCCATTGGTTTACTCCCCGTTTACCCACAACAGCCAGAGCTGGGTCAGGCTGAAGCCAGGAGCTGGGAACTCCATCCAGGTGCCTCTTGTGGGTGACAGGGACCCATACGTGAGCCATCACCTGCTGTATCTCTGGGTGCACATTAGCGGGAAGCTGGAATAGGAAGTGGAGCAGCTGGGACTGGAACCAGCATCCATATGGGTTGCCGGCAAGGCAGGTTGCAGCTTTACCTGCTACGCCACAGCACCAGCCCCATTTTTGAGCATTTTTGAGCACATCTTTCCCTCGTGCCTTTCTTTGGAAGATCTTTGTTGATTGACACCAGATTGCAGGGTCTATTGATTTTGGGATCTTTTCTTATTAATTTTTTTTTTTTTTGACAGGCAGAGTGGACAGTGAGAGAGAGAGACAGAGAGAAAGGTCTTCCTTTGCCATTGGTTCACCCTCCAATGGCTGCTGTGGCTGGTGCGCTGCGGCCTGCGCACCGCGCTGATCTGAAGCCAGGAGCCAGGTGCTTTTCCTGGTCTCCCATGGGGTGCAGGGCCCAAGCACTTGGGCCATCCTCCACTGCCTTCCCAGGCCACAGCAGAGAGCTGGCCTGGAAGAGGGGCAACTGGGACAGAATCTGGCGTCCCGACCGGGACTAGAACCCGGTGTGCCTGCGCTGCAAGGCGGAGGATTAGCCTAGTGAGCCGCGGCGCCAGCTTTTCTTATTAATTTTGTAAATTAAGGATGTATTGATCCACCTTGTATTAGTTACCTTTTCTTCATGATTTCTCTGGTTATGAACAATAACTAAAATTCTGTTTAGTGCTCAAGGTCATATAATAACTAGGTATGGAGCTTTTAATTCATTTAAATTAGCTAGACTATCTCCTGCCATCTCCTTACTTTCATCTACCCAGGGTTGTTGGAAGTTTCTTTAGTGTCTTCTATTTGTTAAGCACTAGGGAGGAAACAATCTAGTTTTTCGCTTTCTAGGACACATAGATGTGTTAAGGAAGACTCGTGTGTCTTCTATTACTGTATGGTGCCCAGTGTTAGAATGGAGACAGGGGAGTGGTGACTGCTACAGAAGTTGGAAGGGCAACTTCATTTTAAAGACAAGACTAGGAGGGTTGGAAGAGTGCTAGTCTATGTTAAGATGCTTTGCAGAAATTCTTAAATCTGAGAGTGAAAACATTGATGAAAACATTTGGATGAGAACAGTATCAGAAGACTTAGGGTAGGAAAATGTGAATATAATGTTCATGAAGCCAATGTGGCAGTTGGCAGTAGTAATAATAGGGGCCTTCAGCCATCTGGATAGCATTTAGATGTCTTACTCGGCTAGCAGCAGAATGTCTGGCAATTATTTTTCAATTATAAGAAAATGGGAGGGTAAATAATGTTGTTATTCTGAAACATAATACATTCTATTGCAGAAAAAATAGAAATAATGGATAATCAAAATGAACACAGATATTTGAACTAAGAGATAATCACCTTGGCATAAATCCTTTCAGACATAAGCATATGTGTGTAAGGTTATGCAGTAGTACTGTCTTGAAGCCACTATTTTCATTTACTGTCTTGTGCATAACTTTCCATGTGAAGAAATATTAATATACAACATCATTTTTAGTGACTCAAAGTATTATACTATACATATGACTATAATTTATTTAACCAGTAGTGTATTACATTTATTTGTTTCCAGTTTTCCCTGTTATAAAGAATGCTGTGGTAAGCGTTTTACAAAAAATTCCTTAATTTCTTTAGGGCACAGTTTTAAAAAGAGCATTGGCATACATCATTCGTTCATCTCATTGAGCAAAGACAAAAATAAAGGACAACTGTATGTTAGGACTTAATCTAAGAATAAAGAAAAATAATTAGAGTCCTTGAGAAAATACTGCATTGTGTTTGAGCAGATTTATAACATCAAAATTAAGAAAGTAGCTTTCTATAAATTCAGTTAAATAGGAAACTAGATGTTTTGGCCTGAGTTTCTAAGAAGAAACCAAAACATGACTACAGGGAACCTTGCAAACATTGCTTAACCTTGTCCAGGTCTCTGTGATGATGAGGAGTGAGAGCTGAGGCAGCTGGCTTAGATATACCATTCAAGCCACTTCTTGCTATCAGTAAGTAATGTACAAGCCAAGCTTATTCACATGGCTTCTATATGCTGCTCAGGCAAATCCCATTATGTGAAGTGATGTACTTTAAGGATTATGGTGACAGCAATTGTTATTTCCCTCTCAGCATTTTATTTTGAAAAAGTTTGAATATATTGCAAAGTTGACCTTTTTTTTTTTTAAAGAATTGTTTTATTTTATTTTGAAAGACAGAGTTACAGAGAGAAGTAGAACCAGAGAGAGAGAGAGAGCTCTTCCATTCTGCTGGTTCACTCCCCAAATGACTGTAACAGCCAGAGCTGAGCTGATGTGAAGCCAGGAGCCAGGAGCTTCTTCCGGGTCTTCCATTCAGGTGCAAGGGCCCAAGGACTTGAGCCATCTTCCACTGCTTTCCCAGGCCACAGCATAGAGCTGAAGAGGAGCAGCTGGGACTCGAACCGGTGCCCATATTGGATGCCAGCTCTGCAGGCTAGGGCTTTAACCTGCTGTGCCATAGCGCCGGCCCCCAAAGTTGACCTTTGCAATAAACACTGGTGTGCAAACCACCTAGATTCTGCCATTAACATTTTTCTGTGCTTGCTTGTCACATATCTGCCCATTCATTTCTCTATCCATGTGAATCCATGCTATTTTTGATGCATCTTAAAGTAAATTGATAGTTTATTTTTGAAGAAAAAGTTCTGCTTTTTTTTTATATTGATTGGTTTTGATTTCCGCATAGTATTTGCTTTGTGTTCATAAAGTATTTGTGACTTCACAACTATTAGACTGCCAATCTAATTTTGTTTACGTTTCTAAATTCTAACCTGCCATATGCCATTTTCAGAAAGTACATGCTAGTTTTCCATTCCTGCCTTTAGATTTTATATAATTTGTAACTTTTCAAAAAAGGAATTCTTTTTTTTGGGTACATGTATTAATCAGTATTGACTATAACTATTAATTCATTATAAGTGTTAATCAGGACTATTGGTTATAGCAGAAAGGGGGAATTTATTGTAAGAGTACAAGGGCACCAAAAAACTCAGGGCACAAATGGAGCTTAGCTTCAGGATAAAATTAGGGCTGAGAGCAAGAAAGCTATCAGATTTCTTCCTAGGGTCACTTCTTGGTAGTATGTCCTGTATACTTCTCTAAGTATATCAGTTTTCCTGCTTTTCTGTCCAAATGGAAAAGTATGGCCACTCCCTCACTCCTCCATGATCTTCAGCCAGTAGCAGAAAATAATTGAATAAACTTGTCCCTAATACCAGGGTCACATGATGACATTACTCTAATCAGATATTGCCTGGAAGGAGAAGGTAGTGATCATAGGACAAAAATGGCTGTGGAGCTCCTACATATGCTAATTTACTATGGGTGTCTGCTTTGAAAGAAGACACGACCAGATCATCTGCTCCTCTTTTTGATGGTTCCTTCTCTGGAATCTTGCTCCATGGGTTATTTTTTTTTTTATTTTCCTCAAGTCACCAGTCTTTCTGTTGACTTTTTCTTTTTTTTTCTTTTCTTCTTCTTCTTTTTTTTTTTACAGGCAGAGTTTAGACAGTGAGAGAGAGAGGGACAGAGAGAAAGGTCTTCCTTTTCCATTGGTTCACCCCGCAAAATGGCCACTACGGCTAGTGCGCGATCTGAAGCCAGGAGCCAGGTGCTTCTCCTGGTCTCCCATGCGGGTGCAGGGCCCAAGCACTTTGGCCATCCTTCACTGCCCTCCCTGGCCACAGCAGAGAGCTGGCCTGGAAGAGGAGCAACCAGGACAGAATCCGGCGCCCCAACCGGGACTAGAACCCAGGGTGCTTCGCCGCAGGCGGAGGATTAGCCAAGTGAGCTGCAGCACTGGCCTCTGTTGGCTTTTTCAATTGCTTAAAAGGTTGCTCAGGTAACTTTCTCAAATTGCTTTTTTTTTTTTAATCCCTCTCAAAAATCATCCATAACCTGATTATAAAATGCTTAGTCATCCTCTTGATCCATTCCCAATACCTAATATTATTTGAAAGTCAGAGTTACACAGAGAGAGGAGGGGCAGAGCGAGAGGGGTCTTCCATCTGCTGATTCACTTCCCAATTGGCCGCAATAGCTGGAGCTGTGCCGATCTGAAGCCAGGAGCCAGGAGCTTCTTCTGGGTCTCCCACGAGGGTTCAGGGGCCTAAGGATCTGGGCCATCTTCTACTGGTTCTCTGCTTCTGCCTCTCCCTCTGCCTCTCTGTAGCTCTGCCTTTCAAATAAATAACTCCTTTAAAAAAAATCTTTAAAAAAAAGTTTTTATTTATTTGAAAGAGTTACAGAGAGAGGTAGAGACAGAGAGAGAGGTCTTCCATCTGTTGGTTCATTCCCCAAGTGGCCACAATGGCCAGAGCTGGGCCTATCTGAAGCCAGGAGCCAGGAGCTTCCTCTGGGTCTCCCACGTGGGTGCAGGGGCCCAAGGACTTAGGCCATCTTCCATTGCTTTCCCAGACCATAGCAGAAAGCTGGATCAGAAGTGTAGCAGCCGGGACTTGAACTGCTGCCCATATGGAATGCCGGCACTGCAGGTGGCGACTTTACCTGCTGTGCCACAGTGCCAGACCCCAAGTGTGTATATTTTTAATTTGTTTGAATTCTGCTATGCCGTGGCTCGTATTGTCTCCTTTATGTTCAACATTGTTTTAAAATCTCTTCACTTTTCTGTATATCTGTCTACTTCATTGCTCTTGATTACTGTATAGTATACAAAATTCACAGAATGCATTTTCAACTTTTTTAAAAAAATACATTATTTCTGGATCTTTGTGGAGAATGGGACTGGAAATGGGAGAGGGAGCAGAAGGAGGGTTGGGATTGTGGCTAGGTGGGTGGGTATGATGGGAAGAATCACTGTATTCCTGAAGTTGTACCTATGAAATGCATGAAGTTTGTATTCCTTAAATAAAAGGTTTCTCTGGGGGAAAAATGCATTGTTCATAGTTTTACGAATCTCTCTCTCTCTTTAAAGATTTACTTATTTATTTGAAAGGCAGAGTTGCAGAGAATCAGAGGGAGAGATAGGGAGAGTGAGATCTTCCATCCACTGGTTCACTCCTGAAATGGCTGCAATGGCTGGAGCTGGACTGATTTAAAGCCAGGAGCCAGGAGCTTCTTCCTGGTCTCCCACATGGGTGTAGGGGCCTAGGGACTTGGGCCAGACTCCAGTGCTTTCCCAGGCACATTAGCAGAGAGCTGGATTGGAAGTGTAGTAGCTGGGACTCTAATGGCACTCATGGGCTGTCGGTGCCTCAAGCTGTGGCTTTACCTACAACACCTCAGCGCTGGCTCCCGTGTTTTCTGTTTTACTTATCAATTCTTGTGGTAATGCATCCATCTACTCTCAAAAATAATGCTTATGGAATTGTGTATGAATTTGTGCAGTATATGCCCATGAGTTGTATAATTGGGTTATAGAATTGGTACTGTAAGTCCGCCACAAAACACACCAAACACAAGAGTAAGGGAGAGGGTTACTTTGCTGGGGGGGTGGGCAGGTAAATAGGAGCAGCAAATCCCATCAGGATGGGGTTGGAATTGATACAGGTGTTTGGGCCATGGGGTCACTTGGCTTCCAGCCATGGCGGTGGGGACTAGAGCCTAGGATGGTGTGTGTAGGGTGTAGATCGTGCCATAGATAATACTGTGCCATTTTACAAACAGGTACTACCTATGAAAGCTTAGTACATCATTGTTCTGTTCAGTGACTTATCAGTAGTGTATGGATTCCTTTGATTCATGTTCTTGGTAACAATTTTCCATGTTCTAAAATCTCTTATACTTAAGCCACTTTGCACCATCACACAGGAAGAATCAACTTATTACATTAAAGGGCCAAATTTTTATTATGGCAACCAAAGTTGGAAGCTTAGAATGGAATTTGAAGGGAAGGTTGAAATTTGTGCTGAAGTTTATAGTGTCATAATTACATGGGAGTTTTGTAAGGCTTATTGTCTGGAGGGCAGGGCTATCACCTTGTTGACCCATTTAGAAACCTTATCTTGTCAGAGTCAGTCTTATTAGGTAGTCTGACTTCTATTGACTGCCCTCACCACTTACCCACTTACCAAAGTTAATTAGTATTTAGATAGACTAATTGATGATGGAAAGTAGAATTATTGAGCCTCATCGCCACTTCAGTTGGCCTTCTCTGGAGGAAGTAAAAATATAATTAGATGAATGTAGCTTCATGAGTTTTATATCAAGGCTAGAGGAAATATTTTATGCTTCAGATTTTTGATAGTGTCAAGCTATCCAAAGCCTGATACCATTCATTTGTTTTTCAGTTCCAATGTTGTAGCAATCACTGGGGAATGGGTAGCAGTTTTATTTTTTTTCTTTCATATTTTCTGGGGGGGGGGTTAAAGTACACATAAGTTTTTGTGTTTGTAACTAAGCTATTTAAGTAAATTTACCTACTTGAAAAGGAATTAGTTGTACTGTTGTAGAGGCAGCATGCATTATAAGTAGTTTTACAGTTCACTACTGAGTTTTTAGAAATAATTTTGTAGGACCAGTAGGTTGCCTAAAAACAGGATTTTTAATGTATTTTAAAGCATATACAGTCTAAAGAATAATAACCTTACATTTCACAGAATGCATTTTCAACTTTTTCCCTCCTCATTACACTTTTATGTTTATACTGATACTCAGCTTCAAATGTGTTATTTTTTTATTTTTTTAAATTTTTTGACAGGCAGAGTGGACAGTGAGAGAGAGAGACAGAGAGAAAGGTCTTCCTTTTGCCGTTGGTTTACCCTCCAATGGCCGCCGTGGCCGGCGCACCGCGCTGATCCGATGGCAGGAGCCAGGTGCTTCTCCTGGTCTCCCATGGGGTGCAGGGCCCAAGCACTTGGGCCATCCTCCACTGCACTCCCGGGCCACAGCAGAGAGCTGGCCTGGAAGAGGGGCAACCGGGACAGAATCTGGCGCCCCGACCAGGACTAGAACCCAGTGTGCTGGCACCGCAAGGCGGAGGATTAGCCTAGTGAGCCACGGCTCCGGCCTTCAAATTTGTTTTAAAATAAAGAATCCAATAGGAATAATGTTTCATTTATGGGGATATTCTGGTGGCATATTTTTTCAGAGGTCTATTTTATTGATGAAATTTTTGTGTCTTTCTAATCCTTTTTTTTTTTAACTTTACTTTCATGATTTCCTTTAGTTTATCTTGCTCTTCAAGTACATAAGCATACTTCTTGATTATAGGATTTTAATTAGCACCAAAAAAAATTAGTCACAGATTTTTTTTTAAAATTTATTTAGGGGTCAGAGCTGTGGCAAACTAGTCTAAGCCTCTGCCAGCAACACCAGCATCCCATGGGGTGCCAGTTCATGTCTCAGCAGCTCCTCTTCTGATTCAGCTCACTGCTATGGCCTGGGAAGGCACTGGAAGATGGCCCAAGTCCTTGGGCTCCTGCACCCATGTGGGAGACCCAGAGGAGGCTCCTGGCTCCAGGCTTTGGATTGGCCCAGCCCTGGCAGTTGTGGACATTTGGGAGTGAACCAGTAGATGGAAGATCTGTCTCTCTTTCTCTCTGTCTGTAACTCTGCCTCTCAAGTAAACAAATAAAATCTTTAAAAACATATTTATTTATTTGAAAGAGTTACATAGAGATGGGGAGAAACAGAGAGTGAGTGAGTGAGAGAGAGAGAGAGAGAGAGAGAGAGAGATTGATTGATTTATCTGTTGGTTCATTCCCCAAATAGACCCAACTGCCTGGGCCAGAATCCAGGAGGCAGGAGTTTCATCCAGGTCTCCCATGTAAGTGACAGGAGCCCAAAATGTAGGCCATCTTCTGCTGCTTTTCCTGGGCCATTAGCAGGGAGCTGTATCGAAAATGGAGCAGCCAGGACGTGAACTGGCGTCCATTAGGGATGGTGGTGTTGCAGGTGGCAGCTTCATCCCCTTGCCACAATGCTGACCCCACGGATTTTTTTTTAAACTTCTGTGTATTGTTCTACATATGGAATTGATTTGAATTTAACTGGTACCAAGGTTGGTTAGCTTAAAATCCAGCACTTCCAGCACTGTGCCTTCGTTTCATACTTAAAAAAAAATTATTAGCTTACCGAACCTTTTTTGTTAACCCAGAATGAGAGTAGACTAAATTTTTTTCCCTTATTTTCCTTAGTCTCTAGTGAAAAATATCATAATTAAAAATAGTAATGATAAAAACCATGCATTTATATATTTTTGCTATTAGAAGAATTGTAATATGATTAATTTATGTGTGAATGGACTGAAAAGCGAAAAATTCCCATTTTAAGAATAAATAGGCCGGCGCTACGGCTCACTAGGCTAATCTTCCGCCTGCGGCGCTGGTACCCCGGGTTCTAGTCCCGGTTGGGGTGCCAGATTCTGTCCCGGTTGCTCCTCTTCCAGTCCAGCTCTTTGCTGTGGCCCCGGTGGGCAGTGGAGGATGGCCCAAGTGCTTGGGCCCTGTACCCACATGGGAGACCAGGAGAAGTACCTGGCTCCTGGCTTCAGATCGGCGCAGTGTGCCGGCTGGAGTGGCCATTTGGGGGGTGAACCAATGGAAGGGAGACCTTTCTCTCTCTCTCTCACTGTCTAATTCTGCCTGTCCAAAAAAATAAATAAATAAATAAAGGGACTTTATGATCTTATTAATAATAAAGCTAAATCTAAACATTTTACTTAGAGATTATGCAAGTAATGTCCTTGGGAAGTGGAAAATACTGAGTATGTATATCATATATATCATGGGAGAATACTGCCACCTTGTGTATGTGTGATGTTATTTTAAAAGTCCCTGTTTTCTTTTGTACACCAGTCAGCAGTGCTTTTGCACCATTTAGTATTGTGGTCAGAAAGAAAATGCATAAAACATTTGTTTTATTTTTCCATGCAGAAAAATCAAGCCAGCTTTTTATGGTAGGGGGAGGAAGGATTTTATATCTGAAGATATTAATTTTGGTGTAATCAACTCTGAGAGTTGGAATATATGAGCGCTCAAAGGCAAATTGATCTCTGGTGTTAGTTGTGAATTGCATCCATTTATGTGAATCTTATAGAAGGTTGGTGATTCTTTGATCATTCTTTAATTCAGTATTTGCAATGCTTTGGGATTATTTTGAGTGGCAGACTTCCTTATGCTATACGAGGTGTGAGGCATTTGGCTTACTGACACAACTATATTCCCTGATTTTGAAATCATTTTCCTTCAGGTCAAGTTCAGAAGAATGACTACAAAAATAAAAAGATAATAATGCTCAGAAATAATACTGATGTGCTATAAAAGGGGGATTCCTTTTATAATTTTGGTTATTCAACTTAACTGGTTTCAGATTATTGCCTTTCTAAAGAGGAAGAATCATGAGACTGTTAGCCTTTGGAAGCTGCAACTCCCGTAGCTGTCTGACTGTGACTGATTTTGAACACAGTTTCTTTATCTGAGAAATGAGCAGTTGATCTGGGTGGTTTCTAAGGAGTTTTTTTCAGAAAGGTTTGCTCTTATTTTAAAATGTTAATGCTGTGATGCCCTTCAGTTTACTCATTGTACTATTAGCTTTGCAATAAGTAACTTAAAATTTTAATATAACTGCATAGTTGTGCTTAATTATTATGTTAGTAAATTGAGAGAGTACATATATATAAAAATTTAAAACTAGAGCCTAGGAAATTTGCCTACTTTTTATTTAACACATGAGTACTTGAAGCTATCAGAAGATTGGTTTATGGGTAACTGAGGTTTTAATTATATATTGTTTAAGTGACAATGCTGATCATCAGTGCATCCCAATTGCTTACATTTTAACTTCTGAAAAGACTCTAAAAATTTTTGTAAATGAGGTAGTCCATATGGTAAAAATTTTCTGACTAGGATTGCAAGAGAGAGAAAGGTACATTGGCCTACAGCTGAAACCTTGGAAATTAGATATTACACAACTTGAAAAAAAGTTTTTTTAAAGATTTATTAATTTATTTGAGAGTCAGAGTACAGAGAGAGAGAAAAAGAAAGGTCTTCCATGGGCTGGTTTACTCCCCAAATGGCTGCAATGGCCAGAGCTGAGCTGATCTGGAACCAGGAGCCAGGAGCTTCCTCTGGGTCTCCCACACAGGTAGAGGGGCCCAAGCCAAGCACTTGGGCCGTCTTCCCCTGCTTTCCCAGACCATGGCAGAGAGCTAGATCAGAAGAGGAGTAGCCGGGATACAAACTGGCATCCATATGGGATGCCAGCGCCGCAGGTGGAGGCTTAGCCTACTACGCCATAGTGCTGGCCTGACAAGTTGAAAATGTAAGGTCTAGGAGCCATTGCTGTGTGTAGCAGGTTAAGCTACAGTACTGGCTGGCTGAAGTCCCAGCTGTTCCACTTCTGATCCAGCTCCCTTCTAATGCCCCTGTGGAAGTCAGTGGAAGATGGCCCAAGTCCTTTGGACCTCGTAAGTACATAGGAGACCAGGAGGAAGCTCCTGGCTCCTAGTTTTGGCCTGGCCCAGCCCCAGTCATTGCCACCATTTGGGGAGTAAACAAGCAGATGGAACACTTACCCCCACCCCCCTGTTTCTCTTTAACTTTGCCTTTCAAATAAATAAATAAATCTTTAAAAAAATTTTTAGGGCCTAAGATAATATATAAATCTCTCCATTGTGTAGTGTATGCAGCAGCAGATCTTTCCTGATCACTTTGATTCATTTACTTGTGAAGTTAAGAGTGAATGAAGCCGGCGCCGCGGCTCACTAGGCTAATCCTCCGCCTAGCGGCGCCGGCACACCGGGTTCTAGTCCCGGTCGGGGCGCCGGATTCTGTCCCGGTTGCCCCTCTTCCAGGCCAGCCCTCTGCTGTGGCCAGGGAGTGCAGTGGAGGATGGCCCAGGTGCTTGGGCCCTGCACCCCATGGGAGACCAGGAAAAGCACCTGGCTCCTGGCTCCTGCCATCGGATCAGCGCGGTGCGCCGGCCGCAGCGCGCCGGCCGCGGCGGCCATTGGAGGGTGAACCAACGGCAAAGGAAGACCTTTCTCTCTGTCTCTCTCTCTCACTGTCCACTCTGCCTGTCAAAAAAAAAAAAAAAAAAAAAAAAAAAAAAAAAAAAAAAAAAAGAGTGAATGAGCCTGTGCAGCCAGGTTTAGCTTTTCCCTTTGGGACCATCTGGGAATAATTTTTTTTTTTAAGATTAATTTATTTTATTTGAAAGGCAGAGTTACGCAGAGGCAGAGAGAGAGAGAGAGAGGGAGGGAGGGAGGGAGGTCTTCTATCCACTGGTTTACTCCCTAGATGGCCTCAATGACCGGAGCTGAGCTGATCCCAAGCCAGGAGCCAGGAACTTCTTCTGGGTCTCCCACGTGGGTGCAGGGGCCCAAGGACTTGGGCCATCTTTTACTGCTTTCCTAGGCCATAGCAGAGAGCTGGATCAGAAGTGGAGCAGCCGGGACTCGAACTGGCCCCTGTATGGGATGCCAGCAATGTAGGCGGCGGCTTTACCTGCTACTCTGCAACGCCGGCCTCCTGTTTTTTTCAATTCTAGGGATAAATTTAAGGAAAATTATTCTCATTGTTAAGCTATATAAGCATAGAAAACTCAACATCTGTATTGAAATGATTTCCCACTGCTTGGTGGTTGTAATAGCAGAGCAAATGGATTACGTTGATCTCTTTGAATTTATTTTGTATAATACAGGACTGCTGTTGTGTGGAGTGTAGAATTCATGAAAATGTTTAAATTCACTAGTAATTAAATGCTTTCATGTATGAAAATTTATGCATATGGGGAAATGTTAATTTATTGAAATTATATTCTTCCTATATAAATTATTATGGAATATAAAATATTAAGTACATTATAATTTATAAAGCGAAGAGAATTAAAACATGAAAAAAGTAAAGTGAAAGATAACTTAACCTGTTTTTAGAAAGTATAATCTTAAGGAAATTAGAATGTCAGTCATGACATTAGGCATGAGGGTTTTTTGTAGAGATTTTTGCAGAATTTCTCTTCCAAAACTTCCCTCTGTGGTGAAGTAGGAATGTTGTGAGATAGAGTTGTGAGATAGAGTCTAGTTTAAAACTCACTCATCTATAAAACTAGCCTCTGTATTAATACTAGAGGTATTTTAAAATTTGTTTTTATATAGTGATATAGTTTTTGTTGCTGGCAAATTACAATTTTAAACAGAGCCTTACGGAGTGAACATTGTGTTGCGGTAGGTTAAGCTGCTATTTGATATAACTACATCCCATAATAAAGTGCCAGTTACTCCTCTTCTGATTTAGCTTCCTGCTAATGCATCCTGTGAGGCAGTAAGTACTTGGGTCCCTGCCACTACATGGGAGACTTAGATGGAGTTCCCAGCTTCAGCCGGCACATTCCTGGTTATTGCATGTATTTGGGAGTGAACCAGCAGATAGAATCAATCAGTATCTCTTTCTCTTTCATTCTACCTTTTAAATAAATAAATCTTAATTAAAAAAAGATAAATAAAGCCTTCCTAGTTTGTTTCAATTTTATAAAGATGGAGATTCTAATACACCTTTTAATTACTTATATCTAGTTCATTTGTTTTATGTTTGGAAAGCTTTTGATTTAAAGTAAGAATTATGATTGTAATGAAAAATATGCCTATCATTTATCATTTTCTCTGAGAATTATGGAAAATTAGAAGAATGCTTTCTGAGTGTGTCTTTGTTTATTTTGAAGTCTTAAAGCAGCAAATATCTTTCTAGATAGAGATGTTTTCATCAAGTTATTTCTATCCAACTGCATAGTTGAGTTTGCGGTAAGAAGATTCACCACCAATTTATTTTAGTAGTCAAGATCACATTGGAGAACCACATGAAAATATATACTAGAAGATAGCCATGTCCCATATTGAAGTACTTGGTTTCAATTCTCAGCTCTATCTCCTGACTCAAGCTTCCTGACAGTGCAGACCCTGGGAGGCAGCAGTGATGACCCAAGTAATTGGGTTCCTGCAACTCATTTGGGAAACCCTGGATTGCATTCCCAGTTCCTGGCTTTAGCTGTGTGTCCCAATCCCAGCCATTGTGGACTTTCAGGGAGTGAACTAGCAAATGGGAACTTGCTCTTTCCGTCCCTCCCTCTCTGCCTGGTTATCAAAGAAGTGAATACATAATAAAAAAAATTTTAAAACCCTTGTAATAAAAATTGACAGAATACTTCACTGCCCTGGCTCTTTGTGTTATGCATAGGCTCAGACCTCCTTATTCTTATGTGATATGCAAAATTGAATGAGTGAACCATTGATTTTAATAGAAACTATTTTTGAAATACTGGTATTTTAGAAATTACAAATACAATTTTTTTTAAAGATTTATTTTATTTATTTGAAAGAGTTAGAGAGAGAGAAGTCTTCCATCCGCTGGTTCACTCCCCAAATGGCTGCAACTGCCAGAGCTGAGCCAATCTGAATCCAGGACCCTCTTCCGGGTTTCCCACGTGGTTGCAGGGGCCCAAAGACTTGGGCCATCCTCCGCTGCCTTCCTGGGCACTTTAGCAGGGAGCTGGATTGTAAGTGGAGCAGCCAGGTCTCAAACTGGTGCCCATATGGGATGCCAGGACTGCAGGCTGGGGCTTTAACCTACTGTGCCACAGCACCTGCCCCTGAGATACTGTTTTGAAGTGCTGAAAACTAATATTAACTTATGATATGTAAGTCAAGGTGGAGATTGGTAGTCACTTGGAAACTGAAGCATTTAGAATGTTTACGAATGTAACCCTGAGGTTCTTATATCTACTTTATTAAAAGAATTTACTACTAATGAACTTACCTTGTAAACTGTTTTTTTTCCTCCTAACAACAGATTAAAAGTTGTGACTTTTCCCCTAATATATGTAAACCTTTGTTTCCTATTCAAGTGAATTCTTAGTTTTGATTGCAGAATTCTTTAGGCCAGCCTGTAATATAAACTCAAGAACATGTATGAAAATGAAAAAACATAATATAGGCATGTTTCTTATTTCTTTCTTCCTTTGAATGTATTAGATTTATTGGTTATAGCTCTCTGTGAAGCAGTTGCTGTATATCAGAATGATTCTATATTTAGAGATATTAATATATAGACATTTTAGTGTATACTAATTTTATTTAAACATAATATTTATAGGCACAATGTCTAATTTTATTACTTATTAGCTTTTTAAAAAGTCTTTTAAATGAATGTAAGGGTTGATAGTAATATCAGTGTTGAGACATTTAGCAAAGGTCTCATTTAATTTTTTTTCTCTCATTAGGCAAGAAATTATGAAATGGAATGGATGGGGATATAATGATTCCAAGTTCTTCTTCAATAAAAAGGGGCAAGCTGAATTGACTGGGAAAAGGTAATCCTAGTTTGTTCTTTTTGTTCCTTTTGACTTTTTGTTCTATGAAAAATTTTAGACATGTATAAAAAAGAAAGGATATTACATTGAACCTTCCTCCAGCATACAAACTATTAACATTTTTCCATAGTTGCTTATTTTTTTCATGTAATATTTTAAATTCTGACATTGTCATGTCACGTCTAAATATTTATATATGTATCCCTTTAAAAATAAGGACCTGGGATAGACATTTGGTGCAGTTGTGTAAGATGCCTCTTTGTATGCCCTTATTCCTTATCAGAGTACCTGGGATTAAGCCCTAGCTCCACTCCTGATACCAGCTTCCTACTTCTGTGTACTTGTGGAGATAGTAGGTGATAGCTCCAGTGGGTGGGTCCCTGCCACTCACATAAAAGACCTGGATTGACTTCTGGGTTCCCAGCTTTGACCTGGCTCTGCCCTGGCTATTGTGTACCTTTGGGGAGTGAACCAGTGGGTGGGAGATCTCTGTCTGCTTGTCTTTCTGTCTTTGCCTTTCAAGTACAATAAATACATAAATTTTTTAAGAGGGCCTAATAGAATCTATCATATACCACTTTCATACTTCCAAAATAAGAAAAATTATATAGTATCTAATTATTTGATTCAGGTTTACATTCTCTCAATTGTCTCATCAGTACCATTTATGTGTTGTTTATTTAAATCAGGATTCAAACAGGGTCTACAGCCATTCCACCACCCAATTCTCATGCCATTGGTTTGTTGAAAGTAACTTCATATTTATATCTGGCACTTTGTTTGTTAGTGTGGGATTTGGTTCTTTGTGAATATAAATAATATTTTCAAAATTAGTTTTTGAGATAACATTAAGGAAGAAATTAAGAAAGAGCAGTCATTTGTGTGGTTGGCTTTCACATTTCTGAAATGTTTTGGTAAGGTGTTGATAATGATAAAGAATATTTGTTCAGTCTTATCTCAATAAAACTGGAAAATATTTAAAAAGAATTTTGGAGGGATATTTGTATTGTTGCAGTTTTTTCCAGATGTGGATGGAATTTTAAAATGGTTCTTAATTGATTTTAACCAAAATAGCCCCTGCCAATTCTGTATTTTTGGTTTGTCTATTGAATCCTGATGTAAATCTTGAAAAGACAGTGAGTACAAATCTGGCACTAATACAGTAAATAAAACATTGAGACTAAGTGAAAGCATTGGATCTGATGTATTTTGATTCTGTTCTTGTATTACATTTTGATTTCATATCTCTTGGACATTCATATGCTTAGGTTAATGTTTTTTAAACTTATAAGGTACATAATTATTAAAATTTTAGCAAAGAAATGTTTCATTCCTTTGGAGAAGTTACTTTCTTTTCAATATAATTGTTTTTTTCCAACTTATACATATTTTGTACCTGAAATAAAATCCCAGGAGTAATAATTAGGAACTAGTTTTGATGAAGATATGAAAACATATATTTGACACCTACTTTTTGATACGAAAAATAAGTATTATCTGTATTCAAATCTCCCATCATTGGGCATGCAGAGGGAAGTTCAAGTGAGAAACTGTAGTGGAAGTTTCTGGTTGAAATTAAATTTCCTAATGTCCTAAATGTTGTCTTTCCTGTTTGAAATAGAATAATGTATAATAGAAACTTATATAATAATGTATATATTGTTATATATATTATATTATTATATTACATATAATATATTATGTATATGTATATATAATAATGTATAACTTATATAATAATGGATAATAGAAACTTATCTAGATGGTGACTTTTCAAAATTTTCAAGGGGAAAAAAATAACTTTTTGAACTTAGAAAACCAACTTCTCTCAGACACAGTTCTTGTTTCACTCTGTTTTTCTCTTTCTTTCTTTGGACCTTGAATGTACAATATTTCTGTTCCATGAAAGGGTAAGATAGTAATTTGTATTTCAACACAGTGCCCTTGAAAGCATAAGACACCTACTGTCTTCTATAATGCGCACTATGTGGCATAGTGGTTTGTGCTAGGAGCATGTGTGTCCTTGTGAAATGAGGGTTTAGGTGCAGAGAATATAATATACTTGATACCCATACCTTAGTGAGTTCCATGGATTCAGTAACTGATTCGTTTTTGTTTTTTTAAGATTTAGTTTTCTTTCTTTCTTTTTTTTTTTTTTTTAATTTATTTTTGACAGGCAGAGTGGACAGTGAGAGAGAGAGAGAGACAGAGAGAAAGGTCTTCCTTTGCCGTTGGTTCACCCTCCAATGGCCGCCGTGGCCGGCGCACCGTGCTGATCCGATGGCAGGAGCCAGGTTCTTCTCCTGGTCTCCCATAGGGTGCAGGGCCCAAGTACTTGGGCCATCCTCCACTGCACTCCTTGGCCACAGAAGAGAGCTGGCCTGGAAGGGGGGCAACCGGGACAGAATCCGGTGCCCCGACTGGGACTAGAACCCGGTGTGCTGGCGCCACAAGGCGGAGGATTAGTCTAGTGAGCCGCGGTGCCAGCTAGTTTTATGTATTTCAAAGACAGAGTATAGAGAGAGGTAGAGACAGAGAGAGAGAGAGGTCTTCCATCCGCTGATTCACTCCCCAAATGGCCACAATGGCCAGAGCTGAGCTGATCTGAAGCCAGGAGTCAGGAGATTCTTCCAGGTCTCCTCCGTGGGTTAAGGGGCTTAAGGACTTGGGCCTACTTCCACTGCTTTCCCAGGCCATAGCAGCCATAGTAGAGAGCTTGATCGGAAGAGGAGCAGCCCAGACACTTCAGGCTGGGGCTTTAACCCACTGCGCCACAGCTCGGGCCCCAGTACCTGGTTCTTAATCTGGATATTCTCACCCTTGATCTGTCAGTTTTCTCAGAAGAGATTGAACTGTAGGGGTCTGATACATTTGCCACAATTATATAAGTGATTTAAAATGAGATTTAAAAGATTGATTTAAAATGTTAGAACCTCAGTTTTTTTGCTTATGGTTCTTTTTTAGGATATGAAATACTTGTAGTGTCCTGTCTGATATCTTGGAATCTAGAAAACAAAATGCAGCTTGTTAGGAGAGCATAAATTCAAAACAAAATGAATTCATTGGTCTTGATGGATATTTTATCCAGGTGGTAATGGACATACAAAAGCCTCATTTCTTGGTATCATTGACTCCTGAGACAGTGTTCGTGGGGAAGAAGAAAAAAAGGGTGCAGCTCACTGGAGAAGCCTGTGACCGAGACCAGAATGATTATCTGGTGTATTCTTTTGGGTAGAAGGAAATTCCCGTACACAGAAATGGGATGTAGGGGTATATGTGGCACAGCAGGTTAAGCTGCATTTCTGTGAGCACTGATTCTAGTTCCCACTATTCTACTTCTGATCCAACTCCCTGCTAATATGCCTGGGAAAGCAGCAGTAGATAGTCCAATTATTTGGGCTCCTGCCACCCATATGGGTGACCTGGATGAAAGTCTAGCTCCTGGCTTCAGCCCAGCCCAGCTCCAACTGTTGTGGCCATTTGGGGAGTGAACTAGCGGATGGAAGAAGTATGTCTCTGTCTTTCCCTCTTTGTTTGTAACTCTGCCTTTCAAATAAATAAATAAATTTTAAAAAAGAAAAAAGAAGTGGGATTTAGATGTTCTGGGAGTGTTGGCTACACAAACAATAGACTAACACTAAAGAACTGATAGTTTCCATTTTGATGCTTCCACAAGCACCTTTATCTTATATTAGCACAATAAACTAAATTGTATTAAATTATAGCTTTCTCTATATCTACTGTAGATTCTTGGATAATGGATAAATTGGTATAATTCTTTGTTATCAGAAAATATTTACAAACATTCTTTAAGATTTTTTACTTATTAAATGCTTACTGAATTATAATACCCTTGAAAAATGAATAGTTACATTTTAAAAATAATGAAGAGATTGAGGATGAGAGATGTTAACTAGTTTACCTGGGGTCACCTGCTCTGTGGGAAATTGGGGTTAAAAACCAAGTGTTTTAAGCTTTGTTCGCAGACTGTTTCTGTTTTGTTGTGCTTGTGAGTTATTTGTGAATAACTGGAGATCCAGTATGTTGATTCAGTTTTCTCTCCAAGCTCTGGCAGCACTTTTTGGTAGTCTTCGATACTCTGTACTGACAGAGTGGAATTGGTTGTATTGTAAAAAGTCATCTTGTGATACAAATGCCTATTGTTCCACTGAAAGGCAAAGGGCAGAAGCATAAGAACACTGTGATATTCTTGAGAGAGAAAACAAAATCTGTGTCTCAAAAGACTGAGTACAAGAAAATACTACTTGGCTGAACAGTTTATAAATTCACCATTATGTATTAATAATATATATTAATAATATTAGATTGTAAGGACAATTTTTGAAGTTCTTTATAGAAATTTTTCTATCCTGGCAGTGTGGTAGACTGAGCAAATATGTACATTTTAACTTCTATAAATGCACAAGGTGAATAAAATACCAAAGAAAGAAATATAATACAGCTGGAAAGAAACAAAGGAGAATCCTTAGGTGTTAGAAACTGAGTGCCTCTTGGTGAAAATTTATGGAGGAGTTACCCTATTTCTGATCCAAAGAACACTGACAATATTGGGGTTTTTATAAGCAAGTGTAATCAATTGTATTTATATTTTGGGGAATTTGACATTTCATACCAAGCTATTAAGTTAGGAGTTGTTTTTATAGGCTGTCACAGAATTAGAGAAAAATAACTTCTTTTCCCTGAACAGTCTTAGCTTTTGAACAGGTTTATAATTTGTCACTTTATAAATTTCTAGGTTTATCATCTGGCACTCTTACTCCTCCTGGGTATAGATGAATTGAGTCTTCCTTGGTTTAAGTATCATAAGGCAGTGTTTTAAAATGAATTTTATAATTTATGTAAAATAAAATTTTGAAAATGTCATTCTTTGATTTTAATTGGCACATGCAAAGCACAAGTTAGTGCATAAATGGAGAGAGAATTTGGATTTTTTATACTTTGTATTTTCAGTGGCATAATTTTTCATTGATGTCTTATCTGATTATTAAGAGGCTATTAAATTACATAGCAATTGTGGAACTCACTCTGAGAATGGAGAGTTATATATCCTGATATTTTTATTGCTTCTTATGCACTGCCCCAGAGTGAGTCTAAGTCACTTTATTTATAGTCCTGATGTATACTTCCTCCTTGGATACTTAGCATTTTTTTTTTTTTTTTCATATAGATTGATTTCACTGGTCTTGAAAAAATTCTGATTCTCTGTCATCTGTAGTATGGTGTAGTTTAGTCCTAAGGAAGAATGGTAAATTAATTACACAGTATATTTGTCAATGAAAACTACTTCCTAATGTTCTCAAAATAATTTTCAGTTATGTTAAAGAACTGTTCAGTAGTCACCCTGATTCAACAGTTGGTTTAGATGGTCGACTTTCCCCTTGTCACATTTTTGACAAAAGTTGCACGTTTTCTGCCCAAGTATTTAACCTTGCAAGTTTTTTAAATAACAAAATTATTTAACTTATTTGAAAGGCAGAGTTCCAGAGAGAGATGGGGAGGGAGAGAGAGAGAGATCTTCCATCTTTGATGGATGAATGGGAAATAATTTTGAGCAAGAGTATTCCAGATTAAACGTTTTAAGTAGTTTGCCAGACATACAAGGGAGCTTCAGGAAATTCATGGAAGAATGGAATTAAAAGATAATATGTGTTTTCCATGAACTTTTTGAAATTCCCTCATCAATGTTAAGACCAGTCAAGTTTCAGTGTTGGCTTAATTGTTCTTTGATTTGGAATAGTGACCACTATTGTCTAATTTTTTCCTCTAATTTTCTTTACTCAAAATCACACACACAAAATAAAAATAGATATAGGAAGACTTAAACTATCATTTTAGAAAAAGTTAGTTTCAAACTTACCTTATATAATATACACAGATCAATTCCAGATGAATTATAGACTTAAATTTATAAAATTATAAAATTGCTGGAAGAATACTCCAAGTATGTTTCTGAGTTTGAGGTAAGCAAAAAAAGCAGAAGACATGAAGCATTAATTGAAATAGAGAAAATGTAAGTCAGTTAAGCAGCATTAAAATATGGAACTTATTTTCATTAAAAGATTCCTTTGAGAGAGTGAAAAGCTAGGTCACAGAAGAAAATGTTTATATATGTGTGTGTGTGTGTGTGTGTGTGTATATATATATTCTTACTTGGAAGAACTATTACGCATCAATCAGAAAACAGCAATAACCAGATAGGAAAATGAGCAGAAGCCTTGAAATGACATTCAAAACGAGATATTCAGATGGACAACAGACACTAAAATAGGTGCTCCATCTCATACGTAATCAGTGGAATTCAAATTAAGACTAGGGTGAGATACCAATAGAATATCTCAGAGTTTCAATTATAGAATTTCTATTTTGTAACTTTTTAGTTTCTATTTCTTTGCTAATCCTTTTCTGTTATTCATGGGGAGGATATTGTTTCTTTTATCCTTTAGCATAGTTGCAAAAGCCACTTTAAAATCCTTGTGATATTTCCAGTATCTTGGATTATCTTGGGGTCAGTCATTATTGTTTGCCCTTTCTCTTCATTTAGGGATTACACTTTTTGTTTCTTGTCTAGTAATTTTGGAGTATATCATGGACATCGTCAATAATATGTAGCAAGAACTATGGATTCTGTTACATTCTTCTAAAGAAGCTTATTGTTTTAAATCAAGAAATTAACTTGACTGATCTTAAACTTCAAATTCTGTTCCTCTGTGGTGGTGACTGAGCAGCTGAATTGTATGTTCAGTTGTTTTTAGCAGCTGTTTGAAAGACTCCATTACATGCTCCATGCTCGCATAAATCAGGACCAGCCAGACATTCAGACTGAGTTGGTAGGCAGGTCCCTCTTTTACTCTTCTTGTGATTTCCTTGTATGCTTTCCAAGTACTGTGTTCACTTCAAATACTGTCCTGTGGTCCTGAAGCCAGGAAGACTATAGGTTTTCAGTATTTTTATTACTTTTTGTGGCACTAGCTGGGCTTTCCTTCTGGCTGAAACCTGTTTAAAAAGCAAAACCAAGGGTGGAGGTCAGCACTGTGGTGTAGTAGGTTAAGCTGCTTCCTGCGATGCCAGCATCTGCTGTGGGCACCAATTCGAGTCCTGGCTGCTCCACTTCCAATCCAGCTGTCTGGTAATGAGCCTGGTAAAACAGTGGAAGATGGTCTACATCCGTGGGCCCTTGCACCCATGTGGGAGACCCGGATGAAGCTCCTGACTCCTGGCTTCTTCCTGGCTCAGCCCTGGCCTTGTGGCTATTTAGGGAATGAACCAGCGGTTAGAAGATCTCTCTCTCTGCCTCTCTCTGTAATCCTGCCTTTCAGATAAAGTAACTAGATCTTAAAAAAAAAAAAAAAAAAAACAAGGAATACCATTTAGTGTAGTGGTTAAGCTGCTGCCTGGAGTGCTTGCATCTCATGTTGGAGTGCTTGGTTTTGAATCCTGGCTGCACTCTCCATTCTAACGGGTTGGGTCCTTGCCACCCACATGAGACCTGGATTGAGTTCCTGGCTTTTGGTTTCGGTCTGGCTCATCCCCAGCTGTTGTGGGCATTTGAGAAATGAACCAATAGTTTGGAGATCTCTTTCTTCCTCTTTGTTTCCCTCCTTCTCTCTCTCTCCACTGTTTCCCTTTCTCCCTCACTCTCTCTTCTTCTGTCTCTGCCTTTCAAATAAATAAAATTAATAATAATAATAATAACTGAAAAGAACAAAACTGGATACTCACAGTGGTTTTTCCTTAACTTCCATTATTGTTTGCTGGCTTTTGGTCTCTCTATAGTGCCTTAAGATAGTTGGGTTTTGTTTGTTTTGATTTGATTTTGTGTAGAGTTTACAGTTATACTTGTATGTGGGAGGGTTGGTTTAATAGGAGCTGCTTAGCTATTACCAGAAGTAGAACTGCACTCTTAAATTTAAATGAAGAGAAATGAAGAGACTTTGCTCTAATATTTTACCCTCTTTGTATCTTAGGTATCCTCTTAGTGGCATGGTTTTACCAACTCTTAGAGAATGGATCCAAAATACCCTTGGAGTAACTCTGGAGCATAAAACTACCTCTAAAGTAAGCAAACAAGAATGATTACAAACAAGCTTACATGTGTTTTTTAATACCAAATTAATCTTTATAATTTATTATATTTGCTTTAATGCAGTTGTCTTTTTTGTTAGGCAAACTTGATAACCACTACACTATGGAATCAGACAGCTTGCAATTGTCTTTTTTGTAAAAATATGAAACCTATTAGTTATATTGTCCTGGTTATGGTTTTTAGGGGCAATTTTTTAGGGCCACAGTTCTAGATCCTAATCTTAGAATTTATCTGGCAAACTTTTTATCCACTCTGAGCCTTGGTTGTTTTAATTTGAGAAACAAATTAATTTTCTTTACTGAAGAACTTCTTGTTCTTTGTCTCACAGAGTAATGGTGAAGTGAAAATTAGTTAATTCTGTGTAGAGCAATTTGTTTAGTAGACTGACAGGAATCTAGGATTAATTATAGAATAATCTAAAATAAAAAGGTAATGTTATGTTTAATGTTAAAATGTTTAGAACATTTAAATAGGTTCATGTTGTTTTGCTGTTCTGAAAGTGGGATTAGGAAACTTTAAACTGTATATATGAAACTAATGAAATATTTAGCATTTTAAAGTGCTTTTTAAAAATTTTTACCATTAATTGCATTAGCATGGTGATCTGCATGTCTCTCTGAGTGTAAGCTCCATAATACAGGGATTGTGTGTTGTGTTGTATTCTCCATGTAATCCAATATATTACAAAGAGATGCAGGCATTCACGGAGTACTTGTTAGATTCACTTATGGAGCTACAGTTATTTTATTCTGGTAAATAAATTAGGCTGAACAACTACTTCCTTACTCTTTCTAAACTATGCTTTTAACTTCTCTTACAGGTCTCTTTTGTTACCTTAAATTCTTTCACTCTCTTGACTATTTGTAATGACCTTTTTTGGACACTGATACAGTCAACATGCTGTATCCAGAAATTTCATCAATTTTAGATGTACGCCTTTTATCTTTTCAATTTTTAAAATATATTTATTTGTGAGGCAGAGAGATAGAGAACGAGACAGAGAGAGGGAGAGAGACGGAGAGAAATATCTCCCATGCACTAGTTCACTCCCCCAATGCCCACGACAGGTAGAATTGAACCAGACCAAAGCTGTTGAACTGGGAACTCAACACAGGTCTCCCAGATGATACCTAGGGCATCATCTGCTGCCTCCCAAGGTCCTTATTAGCAGGAAATTGTAATTAGCAGCAGAGTTGGGACTTGAACCCAGGCATTCTGGTTTTGGATGTGGGAATACCAAGCAGCATTTTAACTACTGTGCCAAATGCCTGCTTTGAGCCCTTTTCAGTTTTTAATAGCTTAAATATTAATTGATATGTTTCATTAGAGTTTTTTTTAGTCATTTCTTTGTACTATAGGATAAATTTCATGAAGTCAAGATTCTTTCTTCTGTCTGACTCACCACTGTGTCCCCAGTGCTTGTACAATCACTCAGTAAATATGTATGATACAAATGAATAAGAGCATATACAAGTCATATATTTTTCTTTATACATTCTTACACTTTGTTTTTTCTCAAATACTGTGTCATAGCTCTTTTTGTTCATAGCACGTTTGATTTGGCCAGCCATTTATAAACTTCTGCTTATATGCTAGGCATATTAGATACTTTTGAGAAGAAGTATCACATTTAACTTGTCTTCATTACAGCAACCCTATACATTTGGTGGCAGTAACCTCATGTAATTGACTAAGAAACTAGGGCTCATGGGAGTTGGGTGACATGTCCAGTCTCACAGTTTTAACTGTGCAGTTGAAGATGAAATTTTATGTTGCCTGTTAATTGAAGTTGACAAACAAGTTTATGATTAATTATGTCATGAGTTTTAAAGCAGCCCTATAAAAAAGGGCTTATTATTGTGAAGCTTTCTGTTGATCATTTTAAAAGAGTAACTGAAGAACAGGAAATACTAAATTTAAGTGCAGATAAAGATTTAGATAATGCACAAGTCAAGGAGCTCTTCCCCAGTCTCCTTAACATAAAGTTGAAGATTGGAGACTGCTTTCTTCCCTCTTCTTATTGTAATCTTTAGAAATAAGGAAAAAGTGGGCCCTAGAAGCAGAGAAAACATTGGGCTTTTGTAATTTATGATATAAACTCTGATTAATAAGGCTACTTGTAATTTGCATATTCACAAAATTGGTTTATGGTTTATTGGTTTATTATCTGGCATTTTCCTATGTTTTTATCTTGAGATTAAAACAAATCTGTATTTTAAAGTCATTCTCTCTGAGGTATTCAAAATTTATTTTCTAAAAGTAAGTCAAAGATTTCAATTCTGTTTTTTAGGCATCTTTAAATCCTAGTGATACACCTCCTTCTATTGTAAATGAAGATTTTCTTCATGAACTTAAAGAAACCAATATTTCATATTCACAGGAAGCAGAAGATCGAGTATTTAGAGCTCATGGTAAGCTACTTTATATTAATACTTTTTATTTTTAATTATATAAATTTTCTATAGTTTAAGATGTTTTTACATTTTTCTCTTTTAAATCACAAAACAGGTCATTGTCTTCATGAGATATTTTTGCTCAGGGAAGGAATGTTTCAGCGAATTCCTGATATAGTTTTATGGCCAAGTAAGTTTTTTTCTTCTTTTTATCATCAATTCAGTATTGTTAAATCTTAAATAAATTTAGTGGTTGAAAAGATACTTCTTAACATGAGTTGTAAAAAATATAAATAGCTATATTTTAAGAGTTTATTAAAGGTCATGAAGTCCTTTTTTCTTTTTATTTTTTTGAGAGGCAGAGAGCAGAGAGAGAAAGAAAAAAAGATAGACAGGTGCCACCATCCATTATTTCACTCCATAAATGCCTACAGCAGCTGGGTCTGGGCCAGGAGGAAGCTGAAAGTTGGGAATTCAATCCAAGTCTTCCACATGAATGGCAGGGCCTCTGCTACTGGAGCCATCACCTGCTGCCCCTCAGAATGTGCATTAGCAGAAAGCTGGAATCAGAAACAGAGCTGGCACTCAAACCCGATCCCGTACGGCATTCACGCATCTTACCTGCCATCTTAACTGCTGGGTCACATGCCTACCCTTTTCGTCTTCTCTTGATCTGATCATACTTAACTTTTTTTTTTTCTTTTTTAAGATTTATTTATTTATTTGAGAGGCAGAGTTATAGACAGAGAGAGGGAGATACAAAGAAGTCTTCCATCTACTGATTTACTCCCCAAATAGTCGCAACAGCCAGAGCTGAAGCCCGGAGCCAGGTGCTTTGTCCAGGTCTCCCACAAAGGTGCAGAGGCCCAAGCACTTGGGTAATATTCCGCTGCTTTCACAGGCACAGTAACAGGAGCTTGATGGAAGTAGAGCAGTTGGAACTCAAAACAGTGCTGTAGGTGGAGGCTTAACCTACCACACCACAGCTCCAGCCTCTGAACTGTTGGTTTTAACGATTGATTTTGTTGATGATTGAGTCTTCATTTTAAATGTAAATGATCATATTGGGAGCTTAGTAGAAAAATCTATTTTTGGTTAATTTGGAAGCTTAAATAAATTATTATCAACCAGTGATATATTTGGATATATGGAAACTTAATTAAAATAATTGATAACTGCAAGCTAATAATAGTAGCTTGTTGAAATCAGCTTGTAGGGTAAAAACATTTTAAATTTGTATGTATGCCTTTGAAATGAATTAAGTGTTTTTTTGTTTTTTTGTTTGTTTGTTTGTTTGTTTGTTTTTGACAGGCAGAGTGGATAGAGAGAGAGACAGAGAGAAAGGTCTTCCTTTGCCGTTGGTTCACCCTCCAATGGCCGCCATGGCTGGCGCGCTGCGGCCGGCGCACCGCGCTGATCCGAAGGCAGGAGCCAGGTGCTTATCCTGGTCTCCCATGGGGTGCCAGGCCCAAGCACTTGGGCCATCCTCCACTGCACTCCCGGGCCACAGCAGAGAGCTGGCCTGAAAGAGGGGCAACCGGGACAGAATCCGGCACCCTGACCGGGACTAGAACCTGGTGTGCCGGCGCTGCTAGGTGGAGGATTAGCCTATTGAGCCGCGGCACCGGCCAAAATGAATTAAGTTTTGAGAAGTCATTTGGATTTGGTTTGGGATGAATTTTCTCTTGTTATTTTGCTTTTTGTGAGGGTTAGGTACTATATTTATATAAATGGTTTTTTACTCATCTCTTTTAGCAGATACTTTAAAGCAGGACATATAATAATTTATATATAATAATATATGATAATATATATTAATAATATATAATAATTTGTTGTACATAACTGTGGTTTTTTTTAGCTTTTATTTAATAAATAGAAATTTCATAGGTAGAGCTTTAAGAATTTAGCAGTTCTTCCCCCCATTCCCGCCCTCCCATCCCGACTCCCATCTTACCTCCTACTCCCTCTCCCATTCCATTCTTCAGTAAGATTAATTTTATATTTTTATTTTTTATTTATTTATTTTTTGACAGGCAGAGTGGACAGTGAGAGAGAGAGACAGAGAGAAAGGTCTTCCTTTACCGTTGGTTCACTCTCCAATGGCCACTGCGGCCGGTGCGCCGCACTGATCTGAAGCCAGGAGCCAAGTGCTTCTCCTGGTCTCCCATGGGGTGCAGGGCCCAAGGACCTGGGCCATCCTCCACTGCACTCCCGGGCCACAGCAGAGAGCTGGCCTGGAAGAGGAGCAACCGGGACAGAATCCGGCGCCCCAACTGGGACTAGAACTCGGTGTGCTGGCGCCACAGGTGGAAGATTAGCCTATTGAGCAGCGGCGCTGGCCAAGATTCATTTTAATTATCTTTATATATAGAAGGCCAACTCTAAGTAAAGATTTCAACATTTTGCACCCACACAGACACACAAAGTGTGTCTGAAGACCAGTTTTACCATTAATTCTCATAGTACAATTCATTAAGGACAGAGGTCCTACACTGCTTTTCCTAAGTGCATTGGAATTGGAGCAGCTGGGACTCTATAACGGGTGCCCATGTGGCATGCCAGCATTGCAGGCGGAGGCTTTACCTGCTGTGCCATAGTGCCGGTCCCCACCTTAGCTGTGTCTTGAGAAGACCTTTCAAGTGTGCTTTCTAGATATTTTCTTCATGTGTTTGACTATTAAAAAACTGAGAAAATATCAGAGTGCAAGTATGTACCTTGCTTCAACATATCCAAATATTTTTAAAAGCCCAGGTTTAGGAAACAGATGGAGTTACTTAGTACACAAAGGTTTTCTTGCTTTGTAAAATACTTCTCATTTGATTTATTCCCTCATAGTTCTGCCCTTCCTTCCTTTCTTTTTTAAAATTTCTATTCTTTTTAAAATTTTTAAAAAATATATTTATTTATTTGTTTGAAAGGTGGAGTTACAGAGGCTGAGAGAGAGAGGTCTTCCATCCACTGGTTCACTTCCTAGCTGCCTGCAATGGCCGGAACTGAGCCAGTCTGAAGCCAGGAGCCTGTACTTCTGGCAGGGATGCAGGGGCCCAAAGACTTGGGCCATCTTCTACTACTTTCCCAGGCTATAGCAGGGGGCTGGATTGGAAGTAGAGCAGCCAGCACTTCAACTGGTGGCCATATGACATGCTGGCATTGCAGGTGGAGGCTTTACCTGCTACACCACAGCACTGGCCCCTAAAATTTCTATTCTGATTTCCTCTTTAGTCACTTACCAATGCCTATGTGGGTTTTTGTAGCCTTAAAGATTTTCATGCCTTCAAGTTTGTTGTCTCCCCAGTCTTCCTATACTCTCTTGAGGGGTTAGTTTTTGTAAAATGGAGTAACTGTCTTCAGGGGTTAGTTATATGAGTGAGGTATCCTGGTTGGAGTAAGGACTTATAAAACATGTGTCTTCCCTGATTTGGAGTCTTCTAAGTCCATTCCAAGCAGGATATGTCACCTTTGTGACCTTTACACAGTGTGTCTATCTGTGCCTTTCATTTAGTTTGGATAAGTGGTCATTCATACAATACATTGTTATTGATAGTAGGTATAGTTATAAAACTGTAATTTTTATATGGCATTAACATATTTTGAAAATTGTTTCACTTACTAAATTTAGTATGTATGAATTATTTTCAGTAGCTTAAATACTAGAAACTTAGGTCTGTGGAAATACAGACTTGGTACTGGTTAATGCTGAGGCTAAGCAGTGACCAAAGCAGAAATCCCTGTTCTGGGTACCCTAAGATCTAGTGAGGGGTGTGGGGAGCCACATGATAAAAATATATATTTCATACTGGACAGTCTTAAATGGTATGAAGAAAAAGCATATAAGAGGGTAGAGTGAGAAAGGGTAGATGGTGAGATAGATGTGTACTGTTTTAGATAATGTCAGTGACTTTCTTAGAAGGTAGTTTTGCCTTGCTAAAGTTTTTGAACAGCCATATTCATGTGTTTTATTAATTTTTACTTATCTAGTATTCCATTTAGTAAAAAATTTTGCCACAAATGGTAGGCTCTGTAAGCTTAATCTGAAACCTTGAAAATGAATTTTCATTACAAATTGGAATGACAATGACATGTATTCTTAGCATTAAATAAACCTGAGAAATCATAATTACAACTTTTATAGAACAATACTTTCACTTTTATAAATGAATATACATTTGTCTATTTTCCTGAGCATCCTTATTTCCTTTTCAAGATCTTAGTAATTAATATTAGATACTTAGGGGCCAGGTAAAGCCACCGTCTGCTACACCAACATGCCATATGGCCACCAGTTTGAGACCTGACTGCTCCACTTCTGATCTAGTTCCTTGCTAATGTGTCTGATAAAGCAGCAGAGGATGATCAAGTGTTTGGGCCACTGCACACATGTAGGCAACCTGGAAAACGCTCCTGACCCCTGGCTTCAGCCTGGCTCAAACCCGGCTGTTGTAACCATTTCAGGAGTGTGCTAGTGGATGGAAGATCTATCTCTCTTTCTGTGTTTCTTTTTTTCTAACTCTGACTTTCAAATCAGTCAATCAATCAATCAATCTTTTTTTTTTTTTTTTTTGACAGAGTGGACAGTGAGAGAGAGACAGAGAGAAAGGTCTTCCTTTGCCGTTGGTTCACCCTCCAATGGCCACTCCGGCTGGCACGCTGCGGCCAGTGCACCGCACTGATCCGAAGGCAGGAGCCAGGTGCTTATCCTGGTCTCCCATGGGGTGCAGGGCCCAAGGACTTGGGCCATCCTCCACTGCACTCCCTGGCCACAGCAGAGAGCTGGCCTGGAAGAGGGGCAACCGGGACAGAATCCGGTGCCCCGACTGGGACTAGAACCCGGTGTGCCAGTGCCGCAGGCGGAGTATTAGCCTATTGAGCCGCGGTGCCGGCCAATCAATCAATCTTTTTAAAAATTTAGAAATTTGCCTAGGTTCCATGCTTCAAGTCTCTCTCCTGCATGCCATCTTATACTCTGTCAGGAGATCTTTCTGAAATAATCTCTTTGCCATGTTTTTCCCCTCCCTAAAGACCTCCTCCAATGTCCCATTGGCAATCAAATTGAGTCTTAGCACCACTTGTTTGGCATTTGAGACCATCACAGCCAGGTTTTTGTTACTTACATAACTTTTGTATTGATAACAGAACCTTTCAGTTATGTATAATAAAAAGGAATTCATGTGCAGTAAAGGTTGTAGAACATTTTAATATTTATTTAACAACAAAATAAAGATTTACCATGGTGCTAAAATTAGTGGGTGAAAGTATGATGAGAAATGATGTTTACATAGTCTAAGTGTCTCTCACAAGACACTGATTTTTTTTTTTTTAAAGATTTATTTTATTTATTCAAAAGGCAGAGTTACAGGGAGAGGTAGAGACAGAGAGAGAGGTCTTCCATCCGCTGGTTCACTCCCCAGATGGCCGCAATGGCCAGAGCTGCGCCGATCCGAAGCCAGGAGCCAGGAACTTCTTCCGGGTCTCTCACACGGGTGCGGGGACCCAAGGACTTGGGCTATCTTCTACTGCTTTCCCAGGCCACAGCAGAGATCTGGATTGGAAGGAGCAGCCGAGACTAGAACCGGCGCCCATATGGGATGCCGGCCCTTTAGGCCAGGGGCGTTAACCAGCTGCGCCACAGCGCTGGCCCCACAAGACACTGATTTCAACAGGAAACATCATGGAGGGACCTAATAGACACCCCTTAACAACATGATGGATGTTAATATTACCAGAAATGAGACATACCTACATCATGTGCTTCCAGATATAATGCATTGAGAAAGGCACAGTATTTTCCCTGTGAAATTACCACTAGAATGTTTAACCTGAATTTACTCATGAGGAAACACACAAAAACCAAAACTGAGAAACATTCTATGAAATAACTGACCAGTGTTGTTTAAAAATATCATGATTATGAAAGGTAAAAGTAGACTGGGGAAATGTCTGTCTTCAAAGAAGATGCAAGACTTGATAACCAAATGTAGTGTGTGAACCTGGATTTTTTCCTGGACTGGAAAAAGGACATTAGTGAGACAATGGTAAAATTTGAATAAGGTTTGTAGGTTAATTGATTGTCTTAGATCATTGTTGATTGCTTGGTTTTGCTAATTGGACTATAGTTAGGTAAGATATTACTTGGAGGTGTAGAGTGCAAGAAATTCTTAGTATTATTTTTGTGACTTTTTTGTAAGTTTGAAATTCAAAATGGCAAGTTTTAAAGAAATTACTTTCATGTTGGTGTTTCATGTATTAATGATTGAATAAATGAAGTTTTAGACATTGAATAACTTTATAGACACTTATTTTGCAGTTACCCAGATTTTATTCATGTCCCTGTGATTAACTTATTCTCCCTTTTTTTTGACAGCATGTCATGATGATGTAGTTAAGATTGTGAATCTAGCGTGCAAATATAACCTTTGTATCATACCAATTGGTGGTAGGTATTATGTCTTTTGAATTTTCATATGATATAAATTTATTCTTTCCATTTAAAATATTTTAAATATTTGTGTCATCCCAATGAGAATAGACATCTTTGTAAGAATGGTTGTGGTACTCCTGAATCTGTTCTAAGTCTACCTAGACTGTTTGATACATAGAGTACCCTTAGCATAGGTTTTTCTCCAGTTGGATCCTAGTTGAAGTTGTATTTTAATTCCTAAATAAAAAAATACGTTCCTACTTTAGTCATTTTTTTAAAGATTTATTTATTTTATTTGAAAGTCAGAGTTACACAGAGAGAGGAGAGGCAGAGAGAGAGAGAGAGAGAGAGAGAGATCTTCATGGAATGGTTCACTCCCCAGTTGGCTGCAATGGCCGGAGTTGCGCCGATCTGAAGCCAGGAGCCAGAGCTTCTTTCGGGTCTCCCATGTGGGTACAGGAGCCCAAGGACTTGGGCCATCTTTCACTGCTTTCCCAGGCCACAGCAGAGAGCTGGATCGGAAATGGAGCAGCCGGGACTAGAACTGGTGCCCATATGGGATGCTGGCACTTCAGATCAGGGTGTTAACCCGCTGCGCCACAGTGCCGGCCCCTAGTCATTACTTCTGACATGTATGTTTATGGAGATAATTAGATCACTATCAATTAAGAGATCAATCAGTACAGTGATGGCCAAATTAATAATATCTTTTGTTTTAAAGATTTATTTATTTATTTGAAAGTCAGAATTGCTGAGAGGCAGAGGCAGAGAGAGAGAGAGCTCTTCCATCTGCTGGTTCACTCCCCAGATGGCCGCAATGGCTGGAGCTGAGCCGACCTGAAGTCAGGAGCCAGGAGTTTCTTCTTAGTCACCCACTGCTTTCCTGGGGCCACAGTAGAGAGCTAGATTGGAAGAGGAACAGCTGGGACTAGAACTGGTGCCCATATGGGATGCCAGTGCCCCAGGCAAAGGATTAATCTGCACCACAGCACTGGTCCCCAGTAGTCTCTTTTAATACAGATATGAGCATGTTTTGCACTGAGACAAATTTGATCTCTGGAGATCTTTTATTGGCTGCATTATTTTAACAACATACATAATAAGCCAAAGAAAGTTACCTTGACCAAACTGCCATTGATGGAATGCAATGGGGTCCCCAGCAATTCCAGAAGCTCTAGATGATCTCTTCAGCTGACACTTCCTGTGAATTCATGCGACAAAGGCATTGCATTGCCACTTACTATGAAATATTTTTCTGATTTCAGATGCCTATGATAAACAGTGATTACTGACCACAGGCATCATGTTCTTAACTGACAGCTTATGGTTTTACCTCATTAACTTAAACTGAACCTGACAGATCAACACACTCTGTTCTTGTAGAAGATAATTTCTACCTGTTTACTTCCATGCAAAATGTATAGAAGTACATTTTTTAGTGTATACTGGAATTATACAGATCTGGCTAAGAACTAAGAATATTGTGTTATTCTTTATTGTCAAGAAAGTATTTTCCTTTGACAGCAGGGATAAGAGAAAAACACAGTATACTTTTTAGGAATTCTATGTAGTATTTGTTCTATATTAAAATCATTTCACCAATAAACATAAGTGATTTTTAAATATTGCATAGTCTGGACATTTTTAACCTGTTTCTATTCTAATTTGTATTTTGTATAAGCTTATTAAGATATTATTTTAAATGATAAATGATTCTCATAATTATGATAGAAAGGAGGTAATGGTGTCTCTAGGATGAATCTTAGTAATCAGTAGCTTAGAACTTTTCTAATCATGTTTTTGGAGTTCACAAATTGCTAGGGGCTTTACTTGAGTGTGTATGTCCAAGGAATGGAGCCATATCCCGTTGCTTTCAGTTCCATAATATTGCTTCATTTTGGCACACAGCATAAAATAAAGGTGTTTGGTTTTTAGTGTGTTAACTTTTTTTTAAAGATTTATTTATTTATTTGAAAGTCAAAGTTACACAGAGAGAGAGAGAGGTCTTACTTCCGTTGGTTCACTCCCCAGATGGCCCCAAAGGCCGGAGCTGCGCCAATCGGAAGCCAGGAGCCAGGAGCTTCTTCCAGGTTTCCCATGTGGGTGCAGGGACCCAAGGACTTGGGCCATCTTTTGCTGCTATCCCAGGCTGTAGCAGAGAGCTGGATTGGAAGTGGAGCAGCTGGGTCTTGAACTGGCGCCCATATGGGATGCTGGTGCTTTAGACTAGGGCGTTAACCCACTGTGCCACAGCACGGGCCCTGTGTGTTAGCATTTGCAAATGGCATTTTGCAAACTAGAACTAGGTATCACTTTTTTTTTATTTTTTAAGATTTATTTATTTACATGAAAGAGTTACACAGAGAGAGAAGGAGAGGCGGAGAAGAGAGAGGGATGTCTTCCCTCCGGTGGTTCACTCCACAGATGGCCGCAACAGCTGGAGCTGCGCCAATCCGAAGCCAGGAGCTTTCTCTGGGTCTCCCACATGGGTGCAGGGGCCCAAGGACATGTGCCATCTTCCACTGCTTTCCCAGGCCATAGCAGAGAGCTGGATTGGAAGTGGTGCAGCCAGGACTTGAACCGGTGCCCATATGGGATGCCGGCACTACAGGTGGCAGTTTTACCCACTATGCCATAATGCCGGCCCCAGTATCACTTTCTTATTGGGCCTCTCTGTATACTGTGTATTAAGAATTTGCCCTAGAAATGTAGTTGAAACTATTTTAAAATAATTTTAAACTTCAGCTTGTTTTCTATTTTGGCAGGAGGAACAAGTGTTTCATATGGCCTGATGTGTCCTGCGGATGAGACACGAACAATTATTTCTTTGGACACTTCACAAATGGTATATGATAATTTAAGATGTATTTGAAAGTAGCTTCTATTTAAATATTTCTATGGCTCATCCTTAGTTGTCACTTAAAAAAGATCTGTTACCCATTTTATTTAAATGTATTTCATCTTTATATTTTACTCTTCTGGTATGCAAAAGCTAAAATCACTGTTGTTCTTAAGTATGTATTTTGATGCTGTTTCTATGAAATTGATATATGAAATTCATATTTTGAGAAGCACGAGTTGGAATAGGAACATGCTACATGACTTGATTTGTGTCATTCAAAAAGAACACATGATATAAATTAAGGTTAATTTGAATCATCAAAGCTTACTTGTCCCCCAAATTTATATTAAAGCTGTTGCATTTTTTGTGCACATGAATAAATGCACCAGCTAATGTTAACAATAGGATTACTTTCTGAAGTTCTGGCCCAAGTTCTGCTGATCCAAGAATTGGCCATTGTGCCATGTTAAGGTTTTAATTTGATTTGAACTTTATCTTCATGCAAGTCAAGAAAATTCCTGGTTACATATTCCTATATTATAATAAAAATGATTTAAAATCTTTTTAATTTGAAATTTTTCTTTTTTTGCACAAGAGCTTTATTCATGATTATAGAAAAATGGAAATAGCTCATGGTCCATCAGTTGTTCACTTAACATCAGTTTTTCACCTAACAGGTCGTGAATTAAGCTGTGATGTATTCATACCATGGAATACTACTCATCAGTGAGCAAAGAGCTGCTACACATGTATGACTCTCAAAACATGCTGAGTAAAAGAAACATACACAAGATTACCTACTATGAATCCATTTATATGGAGTTCTAGAGTAGGTAAAACTAAACTTTGGTGAACAAAATTCTAACAGTGGTTCCCTGTAGAGGAAGGGAAGAAATCTGATATGATGGAAATATTCTGTAGCTTGCTAGGGATTTGGGTTATGTAGGTATACATCAAAATTTAACAAACAGTACACTTAACATTTGTGCATGTTATTGGATGCTTTTCTTGTAGAAAAAACTCATGACACATACAAGGGGTCTTCTAAAAGTTTATGGAAAATATGTATTATGAAAAAACTGTGGATTTCTAAATTTTTCACATCAAAACAAATTTCCCTGTTAATTCCATTTTCCCTCAAACGTTTTTAGTCCCCTTGTATGTTGAAAAGCTTACGAGTCAAGTATAGAGGTCTGCAACTTACTTTGATATGAGTAAAGATAAAAGATTGATGAACAGGTATGTGATAAAGAATGGTAAAATATAGAATCTAAGTGGTGAGTAAAGGCATGTTGCTAGTGTGCTTAGAACTTTCCATCAAAAAAATGTTGCAGTGAAAAACAGTCATGGAACACAATTGCAGGGTGTGGACTATTTGATATTTTTCAAACACCAAAGTAGAGAATGCTATACCTCTTCTTTAGACTTAAGTAGTTATTAATATTTGTCATACTTGTATAATCTTTTTTCTCTAGTATTTTTTTTAAAGATTTATTTATTTATTTGAAAGAGTTACACAGAGAGAGAGGAGAGGGAGGGAGGGAAAGGAAGGGAGGAAGAGAGGTCTTCCATCTGATGGTTCACTTCTCAGTTGGCTGCAATGGCTGGAGCTGTGCCAATCCGAAGCCAGGAGCTTCTTCCAGATCTCCCACATGGGTGCAGGGGCCCAAGCACTTGGGCCATCTTCTACTGCTTTCCCAGGCCACAGCAGAGAGCTGGATTGGAAGTGGAGCAGCCGGGTCTCTAACCAGCATCCATACGGGATGCTTCAGGCCAGGGCGTTAACCTACTGCACCACAGTGCCAGCCCCTTTCTCTAGTATTTTTAAAGCAAATCTGGTAGTTTGTTACTTTACAGCTATCTGTTTAAAATAGGACATTTTCTCAAGTAACTAATATGTTATCACTCCTGGCAAAATCAAAAATAATTCCTGAAATTACATAATATTCAGTCCGTGTTCAATTTTTCACTGATCTCAAAAATGTCTTTATTTTATTGTTCATTTGTTCAAATGGGGATCCAGATAAGGTTAATGTTAGCTTTTGGTTATTTCCCTTAAGTCTCACTTTATCTAGAAGCTTCTTCTTCCTCCCTATTTTTTGAATGCTGTTGGCTTTTGAAGAAACTAGGTTATTTGTAGTGTAGAATGTCACATTTTGAATTTGTTTCCTCTTCTTGGTGTCATATAACTCTTCCTCTAGTATATAGAAATTAGATTAATTAGATTCATGTATAGCTTTTTTTTTTTTTAAGCAAGACTATCTTCTCTGGTGATTTGTTTTTTCCTCTTAGAAGTTTTGTTTTTAATTGACACAATGATTGTATCTGTTTATGGGGTACAGTGTGATGTTTTGATATATGTATACATTGTATTGTGCAATGATTTCATTGCTCTGTATTATGGTGTTTTTTTTTTTTTTTTTGAGTGTCACATAACATCAGGTGAGGTGGTACAGATTAGCTGGTTGTCCTGGTTTTAGTATTGCTAAAATGATGAGCAAGTTCACATAATGATTTCCTGATTACTTTACGATGAAGTTCCTCTTCAACCTTTCTCCTATTCTATTGTTTAAGAAAAGGCAGTTTCCTCAGGAGACAGTAGAAGGATTGTATGGAATAGACTTTGGAATGTAAATGAATTTCTGGCTCTTTATCTTACTATGTGCAAATTTACCTTTAAATCTGTTACTGAATGTGTAAAACAGAGACAGTAATACTGCAGGATGGTATTGTGAAAACTAAGTTAGATATCTTAACATTGAGCAAATGTATAAAAATTTTTTAAAATTATTTTTAATATAAAAGAACCAAGTTCCTGTAGTTGATGGATAAAATAATAAGAATATGATACCTACTTCCCTCCCTCCCCCTTCCTTTCTTCCTTTTATAATTTTTGTGATAACATATTTTTAATTTACTTTGTATTCACAGGCTTAATGTTCCACTAAACAGTCTAACAAGTGAAAAGTAGAAAAACCACTCAGAAATTTAGACAAAGGCTATAAATAATTAGATTTTTATACTCTATATTAGCTATCACAAATCAGAAAACCTGTGATATGTGTCTTCAGTTCTGGCTTATTTCACTAAGCATAATGGTTTCCATTTGCATCCATTTTGTTGAAAAGACAGGATTCCATTCTTTATGACTGAGTAGCATGCCATTGTGTATATATTTATATACACATCACATTTTCATTATCCTGTCACTAGCTAATGGACATCTAGGTTGATTCTTAAATCTTAGCTATTATGAGTTAAGCTGTTAAAAACATGGGGGTCCAAGTAACTCATATACTGATTTCATGTCCTTTGGGTATATGCTCAGAAGTGGGATGGCTGGGTCACATGATAGATCTGTTTCAAATTTCTGAGGAACCTCTATGTTGTCTTCTATAGTGGTTATACCAGTTTACATTTCTTCTAACCATATATATATTTTTTTTATTTTTTATTTTTTTTTATTTTTTGACAGGCAGAGTGGACAGTGAGAGAGAGAGACAGAGAGAAAGGTCTTCCTTTGCCGTTGGTTCACCCTCCAATGGCCGCCACGGCCGGCACGCTGCGGCCGGCGCACCGCACTGATCCGATGGCAGGAGCCAGGAGCCAGGTGCTTTTCCTGGTCTCCATGGGGTGCAGGGCCCAAGCACTTGGGCCATCCTCCACTGCACTCCCTGGCCACAGCAGAGAGCTGGCCTGGAAGAGGGGCAACCGGGACAGAATCCGGCGCCCCGACCGGGACTAGAACCCGGTGTGCCGGCGCCGCTAGGTGGAGGATTAGCCTAGTGAGCCGTGGCGCCGGCCTTCTAACCATATATTTTTTAGAGTATCTTTTTCTCACATCCTTGCCAGCATTTTTTATTTTTGGATGATAGCCATTCTAACTGGGATCAGAAGAGGAGCAGCCAGGAACAAAACCTAGGATGCCAGTGCTTCAGACCAGGGTGTTAACCCGCTGCGCCACAGCGCCGGCCCTGTGGAGTTTCATTCATATAAAATCTGAATACAAACAAAGTCCGTGTTTTAAATCAATTCTTGGGTACTATACTGCCTTACTACCATCTTTGTCATGCTGTGTAGTGAAACCTAAGTTGAGGTTGTTTCCAATGTGGATGGAGTTTGGAGGGCACCCTGCTTGCTTAAGTACTGTTTTGTCACTGTTGCTTTGAGTTAAGAAATAACCTTTCCTGAGAAAATGTCAGAAGTTCCTGGAGATCAGACTTTTTTCTTCCTTTGCAACAGAATCGAATCCTTTGGGTTGATGAGAACAACCTGACAGCTCATGTAGAGGCTGGCATAACAGGACAAGAGTTGGAAAGACAGGTATGTTATTTCTTTAAGATTTTTAAATGGCTGTGTCCCTCTGAATGAAGTACCTTTCACAAAACACTTTTCACTCACCAAATCTGTTCAGTTTCTGTTGTAGGTCAGGCATTGAACGAAACGCTAAGGACACAGTAGTGATTGAGACACTACTCTCTACCCTTAGGTAGCTTATATTAAGGCAGAAAGTTAGATACATATTAGAAAATTGGTGATTCAGAGTTAGAAATGCTATATGGAGGCTACATGAGTCATCAGAATGGGCCACATGGGAAGGAATTGAACAAGAAGATATCATAGAAGATGTGATGTTTAAAAATGAGACTTCAGAATGCATCACAGTTAACCAAAACCGGAGATGAGGTGGGAAGAACAGTCAGAGGAAAGAGTGTGTGCAGAGGTATTGCCATAGCTGCTGCTTTTGGGGAACTGCAGATACCTATGAATGGCTGAAGTCTAGTATGGGTGTTGGGAGAATACGCATTCTTGTTGTTTTGTACATTGCCCTGGATTGGGCATATTGATGGTAAAGGATGAAGCCAGGAAAGCATGAAGAGTTTAGATCTAAAAGGGCCTTATAAAGTTCCTTGTAGAAGGTTAAATTTTACCTTTATCCTTAGCTAGTTCTTGGCTATGACTGGTGTGTGTTAGGGCCGGTTGACTGCTGCAGTAATTTAGGCAAGGACCGATTGGGATCTGAACTGAAGTACTGGGAGCAGAATGGAACAAACTGGACATGGAACTTTCATGTCTTGGTAAACTACATCAGCCAGGAAAATGTTGGTACTTGTATTTGGTATTTGTTGAACTTTTCAATGTACAATTTCATTAAAAGCTGCTCATCTCCTGAGTTATTGGAGCTCTTGGAGTATTTGTAGCACTTTTTGGGGCTCCTTTTCTTTCTTGAAAATTTATTGAAGTTGGCCTGTTCCTGACCAATTCTGGGTGAAAGATTATGTTTATTTTCTACTTAATGCAGAGAACTGGATAAAGATGAACATATTTGTTGAAGTAGTGTTAAAGACCTGTGGTCAGTCAAGGTTTTATAGAAGTCAGAATAAGGATTTTTTTTTTTTTTTTTTTTTTTTGACAGGCAGAGTGGACAGAGAGAGAGACAGAGAGAGAAAGGTCTTCCTTTTGCCGTTGGTTCACCCTCCAATGGCCGCCGCTGCAGCCGGCGCACCGCGCTGATCCGATGGCAGGAGCCAGGAGCCAGGTGCTTTTCCTGGTCTCCCATGGGGTGCAGGGCCCAAGCACCTGGGCCATCCTCCACTGAACTCCCTGGCCATAGCAGAGAGCTGGCCTGGAAGAGGGGCAACCGGGACAGAATCCGGCGCCCCGACCGGGACTAGAACCCGGTGTGCCGGCGCCGCAAGGTGGAGGATTAGCCTATTGAGCCACGGCGCCGGCTTAGAATAAGAATTTGTAAATTATTATAGTTGACAATGAACTTCAGTGGGTAGAATAATAATAATTAATGAAAAAATCTTTTATTTGCCTGAATGACACATTATCAACTTAGCATTTTTTAAATAACAAAGCATGGCTTTTTTATGTCTGCAATTTTATATCCTTTATTATAGCATTTGATGTAGTATCTTAACCTTTCCAAGTTTTCTTTTTTTTTTTTTAAAGGTTAGAATTAAAATTCCTTGAAAATTTAAATGGCATTTTCCTAGACTAGGAACTTCTGATATTTTTGCCTCTAGTTCATTTCTCTAAATGCCAATACAGAGCGCTCTCTCTCTCTCTCTCTCTCTCTCTCTCTCTTTTTTTGCCTCCAGTAGCTATAATATGGTTTCTACAGGTATTTTGATCCTGGTTCAAGTTCTTCCTCATTAAACCTCTGTGTCCTTCAGGTTCTATATCAGCTGAGATAACCAGTTTAAAATGTCCTGCTTTTTCCTCTTAAAATTTTTAAAATGACATGAACACAGTAGTTCAGTAGTGAATTTAAATCTCTTTAATTTGTAAATTACATTGATTTTAGTGTGTATAAAATTTAAGGGAAACTACAGATATCAGTTATGAATTCAAGGGAATATTTTTCAGGTTTATTAAATCTTGGCTACTTTATTAGTAGTCTGGGGATGTGTGGCTCTAATGGTTTTTCTGCATGGGAATAACATCACTAGCAATATCACATTATCTTTACTTATTTCTAATAGTTAATTAGTGCTTACTGTAAACCTCAAGTGTACCTCCCAGCTGTGTCACCTTGGGCAAGTTACAAGCTTGTATGTCTCAGTTTCTTCATCGATAAAACAATAATAATTTCTACTTCATAAGGTTTTTGGTAGGATAAAGTAAATTAGTAAAGTACATAAAGCTTGCCCAATTTTTAGATTGGGTTGTTTTCTTGTAATTCCATTTGAGAGTTCTTTATGTATTCTATAATATGCAAATTAGCCAGGGTAACTGACAAGTCTCATATCTGGATTTTTTTTTTTTTTAAGATTTATTTATGTGTTTGAAAGGCACCATTACAGAGAGGTAGAGGTAGAGGTAGAGGCAGAGGCAGAGGCAGAGAGAGAGAGAGAGAGAGAGAAGTGTTCCATCTACTGGTTCACTCCCCGAAAGGGCCACAATGGCTGGAGCTGGGCTGATCTGAAGCCAGGAGCCAGGAATCTTATTTTGGGTCTCCGATGCAGGTGTAGAGGCCCAAGGACTTGGGCCATTCTCTGCTTTCCCAGGCACGTTAACAGGGAGCTGGATCAGAAGTGGACCAGCTGGGACTTAAACTGGCGCCTATATGGGATGCCAGCACTGCAGGCAGCAGCTTTACCTGCTCTGCCACAGCACTGGCCCCTGATATTCAGATTTTTAACCATTCTTCTTTTTTTTTTTTTTTTTTTTTAAAGATTTATTTATTTATTTGAAAGTCATAGCTACACACAGAGAAAAGGAGAGGCAGAGAGAGCAAGGTCTTCCATCCAATGGTTCACTCCCCAGTTGGCTGCAGTGGCCAGAGCTGGGCTGATCAGGAGCCAGGAGCTTCTTTCAGGTCTCCCACGTAGGTGCAGGGGCCCAAGGACTTGGGCCGTCTTCTACTGCTTTCTCAGGCCATAGCAGAGAGCTAGATTGGAAATAGAGAAGCCAGGACTCGAATTGGTGCCCATATGGGATGCTGGTATTGCAGGTGGCAGCTTTACCCGCTATGCCACAGCACCAGCCCCTAACCCATTACTCTTAATATCATTTACCTAGTAGGAAGTTACATTTTTAACAAGGAAGTAGATTTAAATTAGTGTGGTAGGTAGAGCTCCTTAAGCATAGGAACATTTTTAGATCCTTGTTTTCATTGCTATACACAGTCCTGATACTTGGTAGCTACATGTGTTTTGGAAGAAGTAATGAAATAGCCTACCAGACATAAGAAGCAAATTAGGAGCATACTGGATACAGAATATACTGATAGAAATAATCTAAGTTTGTATTGAAAGATTGACTTCTTTGTAAGTAATGTGGAAGTTTTTTTTGAATCATATGAATATATGAAAATTCCTTCTTCAGTGCCAAATATATCTTGGGACTCAATGTATTTCTGTTTTTCTTCTAAATTCATAAAATTGAGTAGTAGCAGTCTTTTGAGAAGAAATAACATTAGTTTGTTTAGGGATGGAAATAGGACAGAAATACAACCTAACAGTCTGATAGACTTTAGATTGGTTAGCCATGGATTTAAACTACTTATTTGTGAGTGGGTATTAAATTCTTAAAATTAAATATATTGAATATTTAGTGAAAAAAACACTTATTATATAACAATTGATATCTTTCAAATCTTGTTTTCCTAGCAGCAAAATTTGAAAAGAAAAATAACTTGCAGTGATAATGTACAAAAACTAACAAATTATATTTCTTCTAACACACCGTTGAATTTTAGATTACAGCTTTTGTACTGTACTTAAATACACAGATACAAACATAGCTGACATATTCTACATCTCTGCATGGCTTGCTTGAAAAATAGAAGCAGTTGCTTAACTGGATGACTATCAAAATGGTCAACACAGATTGATGGGCTTGAGTGCAGTAGACAGTAGGTATGCAGATGGTGGCGTCTGTACCATTTGACAGGAGATGGCTGGGTCTTTAAAATGATTTCAGTGGGATGGCTTTGGTGTTGTTGCAGTAAAGGGCATCCATTCAACCTCAGGTGCTGTGCAGATGGCAAAGCCAAGCTAATATAGAAAAATGAGAAACAAGTGACTGTTTAATGTACAGGAATGCATGATCTGCATCACAAATAAATGGTGGTATTAAATGCAGGAAACCTAGCCAGATGGCTGTACATTAAAACACATGACTCCTTGAGAGAATTAAGTACAGGCAATTTGCTCGGATTTTCTGCAGGCCTGCTGCATATTATATTAGGGTAGGGAGACCAGGAGATTAAGTACTTTATTTATTGAAAGTGTTTAGGTGAAGTTGGCAGTTATTTAAGCATAATCTGATCTCTCTAGGTATTTTAATTGTTGGTGGGAAAAAAAAATAGAAGAGGGGACGGCAGGCATTAAAACAAAAGGATGTAACAAGTAAAATTGTCTAGTGAACCTGAGGAAAATACAATTGTGTTTTGGCCCACATTTTTCAGTTTTGTGAAGTTTGCCATTAGGCAGAATTTAAAGTATTTTTTTTCTACACAGGTTTTCATTAATTCAAATACCAGTGAAATATGCAAATCTAAAAGTGAGAAGAGTTAATGTGTTGAGCTCTGTGTGAAAAGGGACCATTTTCCTTAGTAAAATGTTGCATTTTTGTTTTTTAGCTTAAGGAAAGTGGTTATTGTACAGGTCACGAACCAGATTCTCTGGAATTTAGCACTGTGGGAGGATGGATTTCAACTCGGGCATCAGGCATGAAGAAGAATATCTATGGCAACATTGAGGACCTGGTAAATTGCTTTCTAGTTATTATATAATAATTGATTTATGTGTAGAGATTAATATAGTATGATTAAAGGCTTCTAAAAATTAAGAATTGGATGATAGACCTACCTAAAATTATACCCCTTTTATTATAGTGAAATTAAATATATATAAAGATGCAATTAAGATACTTAGGTATAGATGTTATTTAAGGATATCCCTTTTCAGGTGATTAATGTTTAAGTTTTGTGGCTGTTTTACAGTATCCAACTTACAAACTACACAAATACTATTTTACAAGTCTTGTGAAAACCTAGTCTTCAACTTTACCAAAATTTTTGTTGATACATTTAGGTGATCTCATTATTGATACTTTGTTGCTTTATGTGATTTTGCATTTATTTTTCTGAAAAAAGATTTTTCTGTAGACAGGGAGCTTGATTGAAATTATTCTGCTAAATAGTGAAATAAAGTGTAATATTTTTATGCATACCATTTTGTTTTAGCTGATCTGCTGCCATTTCAGTGGGAGTTAGCATGGTAATTGTGCAGCTGTGGACACACTAATTAGGAATTAGGTTGCACTTGTTCCATTTGTAGCCTTTCCAGTGATTAGTTGTGTGACCCTGTGCAAACTGAGTTATCTTTCTAGACTTTAGGTCTTCTCATCTGTAAAAATAGAATAATGATATTTGCTGCAGAGTTGTTGTTCAGAGGAAAGGACGGAATGCAAACTCAGCAGTGTTTCTGGACTATAGCAGATGTTTCATAAATATTAGTCCCTTATTGTCCATATTTTGATAATAGTTGAAAAGAATTTAATTTATGAAACTACTAAAGTGATGTTCCTATGATTGTTTATCTTTGCTTTTCAAATCTAAAATTTTATCCTTTTCATCAACACCTGATTGGAATATAAAATCTTTTTAAAAAATTTCTTTGTGGTTAACACAAAATATTTAAGATTTTTATTCATATTGTGAATATTTTTAAATGCTTATCTTGCTGTGTTCATTTTCTTTTTCCCAAGTACATCTTTGAAAATCAAACTTTTCTTTTTGTAATTAAAATAACCTAAATTCAATTTTAGGGGAGAATAGTGGATCCTTTTGCTATTGGGATTATAAGAACTTTATCAGAGTTAGGCAAATAATTGATAGACTGCTACATTTAGTACTGCTAAAGCATGCAATGTATCTTAATCATTTCTTGGAGATATTTAAAGTTACAGATTATCAAGTGTATGTCATGATGTGATTATTTTCATTAGCAATTATTTAGCACATTTTATTTTAACTTCTTTGCAACAGTGTCCTCTGAAACTGTCTTAATGTATTTTACTTGCTTTTATAAGAACTTCACTGAAGTTGATATTCTTTTAATCCATGTAGTTACAGTAAAATATTAATCTTTTGAGTGTTTATATAGTTCTTTAATATTAATATACATTTTAAGTAATATATACTAATATATGTATTAAAAGATACTAATGCATTATTTTATTGTTTGAAAAAGCTAAAAATTCAGAAGTCTTGAGTGCTCTCTAGTACAATGGGATAAACTTTCATCTTAAATTCTGATCCTCACTTATTTTTATGGTCATTTAAAGGAATTTTAACTACAGTCCACCTCAAATACTCAAGTATTTCTTAACTTAATGAATATCTCTTCATCAAAGGATTTCCTGAGCATTTGTGATTATACTTTGTTATGCTAGTGTTAAGGGGCTACAACTCAAAGCCGTTAAATAACCCATGCTGCCATGAAAGGAGACTTCCTGTACTTTTTCATAATGAAGCACTGTTAGAAGAAAAGAAACTGAAATCTATGACAGAATCAAAATAAAGATCCTGAATCTTCACAAAAGGAAACAAAGGGTGATATAGTGAGCAATTAATTTAAAATTTTTTTCTGAAGAAAATGCTTCTTTTAAAAATTATAACTGTAATTCAATTTAAGCAATTAGAAAAAAAAACTTTTTATTTTATTTTAAAAATTTTATTTTATTTTAAAAATTATACATATACATACAATTATATGTTGAATATCCCTTATCTGAAGTACTTAGAAACCAAATTGTTTTGAAATTTTTAGGAGCGGAGTTTGGAATACTTGCATATATATAATAAGATATCCTGGTGATGAAACTCAAGTCTAAACACAAAATTGGTTTATGTTTTATATACTTTGTACACATAGCCTGAAGTAATCTTATGAAATGTTTTTAGTGCACCATGATCCATCACATAAGTTCAGATGTAGCATTTTCTACTTGTTGCATTCAATCGATACTCAAAATGTTTAGACTTTTTGGATTAGGGATACTCAATTGGTATTAAAAAAGCCATGTGTTCTCTCTCTCTCTCTCTCTCTATATATATATATATATGATCATATCTAATTTTCTTTATAATTTTTCTTCCAGGCCTTTTTCTAGGCATACCACAAATACATATGAAAATCTAGTTTTTAATATAAAAAAGAGGATCATACTGTGTTTAATGTGCTCTTTAAATTTATCAGTATATTAAAATGTAAATCATTATAGGTTTGTACTAGAATTTTAAAACTTTTTTTTTTTTTAAGATTTAGTTATTTTATTTGAAAGGCAGAATTAGAAAAAGAGAGCGAGAAAGAGAGAGATATGTTCCATCTGCTGGTTCACTCCCCAAATGGCTGCAACAGCCAGGTCTGGGCCTGGCTAAAGCCAGAAGTCTGGAACTCTATCCAGGTCTCCCACATGGGTGCAGGGGCCCATGTACTTGGGCCATCCTCTGCTGCTTTCCCAGGCATGTTAGCAGAGAGCTGAATCAGAAATGGAACAGCTGGGACTTGATCTGGCGCCCATATGGAATGCCAGCATCACAGGTGGCGGTGTAACCTGTACACCGTAACACCAGCTCCTCTTTTTCTTTTCTTTTTTCCCTTTTCCCTTTTCTTTCTTTCTTTCTTTCTTTCTTTCTTTCTTTCTTTCTTTCTTTCTTTCTTTCTTTCTTTCTTTCTTTCTTTCTCTCTCTCTCTCTTTCTCTCTTTCTCTCTTTCTCTCTTTCTCTCTTTCTCTCTTTCTCTCTTTCTCTCTTTCTCTCTTTCTCTCTTTCTCTCTCTCTTTCTCTCTTTCTCTCTTTCTTTCTCTTTCTCTTTCTTTCTCTTTCTTTCTCTTTCTTTCTCTCTCTCTCTCTCTCTCTCTCTTTCTTTCCCTCCCTCCCTCCCTCCCTCTCCCTCTCTCTCTCTCTCTCTCTTTCTTTCTTTCTTTCAGATCTATTTATTTATTTGAAAGGCAGAATGAGAGAGAAAGTGAGGTCTTCTATCTGCTGGTTCATTCACTGAAAGACTAATGGCAGGGGCTGATTCAGGAGGAAGCTGGGAGCCTGGAACACCATCTGGGTCTCCCACTTGTGTGGCAGGAACCCAAGTACTTGGATCATCTTTTGCTGCCTCCTCAGGCACGTTATCAGGGAACTGGATCGGAAGTGGAGCAGATGGGACTTGAACCTTAGCTCCTATACAGAATGCCAGCATTGTAGGCAGCTGCTTGGCTCACTACGCCACTGGCCCCTATTTCTTTTTAACTGATAACAAAACTGTACATGTTTATCAGTACCATATGATGTCTCTGTTTATGTATATGTTGTGTAACGTTCAGATCCTCAAACATTTATCATTTCTTATGATGAAAACATTCAAAATTGTCTCTTTGAACTCTTTTTTTTTTTTAAAGATTATTTATTTATTTATTTGAGAGGCAGAACTACAGACAGAGAAGGAGAGACAGAAAGGTCTTCCATCCATTGGCTTACTCTCCAAATGGCCACAATGGGCAGAGCCAAGCCAATCTGAGGCCAGGAGCCAGGAGCTTCCTCCTGGTTTCCATGCAGGTGCAGGGACCCAAGCACTTGGGCCATCTTCCACAGCTTTGCCAGACCATTAGCAGAAAGCTGGATTGGAAGAGAAGCAGCTGGGACTAGAACCAGTACCCATATGGGATGCTGGTGCTGCAGATGGAGGTTTAGCCTACTATGCCACGACACTCGCCCCGAGCCTTTTTTTTAATAGAGTACATTATTATCTCTATTCACCTGACTACACAGAACTTCTCTTAACTATAACTTAATACTCATTAATCAACTTTTTCCCATTCCTCCATCCCCTTGCATAATCATTTTAAAAAGTTTACTTATATATTTATTTGAAAAATAGAGACAGAGATCTCCTATCTTCTGGTTCACTTCTCACATGCCTGCAACTATGGGACTGGAAAGGCCAAAGCTAGTAACCAGAAATTCAGTCTGGGTCTCTTATGAGGGTGACAGGGACCTAGCTGCTTGAGCCATCACCTGCTTCCTCCCAGGGTATGCATTAACAGGAAACTGGAATCAGGAGCGGAATCAGGAGCAGAGTCTGGACTTGAACCCAAACAGTCTGATGTGGGATTTGGGCATCCCAAGTGATGTCTTAGCTGCTATGCCAACTGCCTGCCACTCCAACATAGTTTTTAAAGAATTCATATGATTCTTGTATTGAAAATTGTGGTTTATTAAACTTTTTAAATGGGTATTTAAATTATTCTTGATTTCAAAATTACAGAAAGCAAAGGGGAAAATGTCCTCTTGTAACTTTTTTGTCATACACCTTTAATTATTTTCTATGGGTAAACTCCTAGATTTATATATTTTAAAGTCTTTGGATTTGTACAGTCAAATTGCCTTGTAAAAACCTTGAACCAATTGGTACTATGAGGCTATCTATATATTTTATTGGACTTATATTTTTGTCTTTTAGTTTTGAATTTCTTTAATTGCTAGTGAATGTAAATGTCCTTACTGGCAACTTTTAAATGTCATCATTGACAAGTATTTTTCTTATCTTGTGAATTGCTTATTGATGATCTCTGTTCATTTTCTTCAGTAAGGAATAGATTGTTATTTGTCAAAAATCTATTCTAAAAACACATTAGATTTTTACCTAGCCATTTCTGATTCAGACCTTAGGAATCTGTTTCTTGCAGTGGTCCTTCTTCTCTAGTTTGTTTACTTACTTCAACTACTCTTCAACTTAGTTATTACTTCTACCTCTTTATTCCATTTTTGACCTGTTCACAGTTAACATTTCATTCTTTTCATTCATTTTTACTAGTGTCATTGAAGAGAGGGTAAGGCAAGAATAAAATTTTTTCTTATAACTCTAAACACCTAGGATATTGCCTAGTATAATAGTGTTTCATAAATATTGTTAAACAAGTCAAAGAGTGAGGATGTTAAAATGTGATCATTGATTATATTTTGAGTCCTTTAGTTCTTTGCCATATGGATAACCCTGGACTAAATTTGATGTAAAGAAATATGTTTTCCCATTCTTTAGATGATGAATGTATCTAAAGCAGTTCAAATCAAGAGATGTACAATCTTAGAATGATTTTTTCCTTTTTTAAGGTTGTGTGCAAATTTGGCTTACGTCAAAGATTGCTAAGAACTTATGATTCAAAAAGGCATCACAATTTATTACTTAATCCAATATTTTAAAAGTAGCGTTTTACATAAATATATGTGAATGTGTGTACATACACAGACACACAGATTCATTGACAGATGTCTAGAATTTATATCGTGTATTGTATTAAACAGGTGGTTCATATAAAAATGGTAACACCTAGAGGTACAATAGAAAAAAGCTGTCAAGGACCTCGTATGTCAACAGGCCCTGATATCCATCACTTCATCATGGGATCTGAAGGTAAATATAACTGCAAATTTACTATGAAAAATACAGGTCAGTGACTCACTTTTGTGAAAATCTGTGATATTTTGGTATCAGATCTTTGAAAGAAAAACATGTTCTATATATTTAAGAATTAGTGAATTTTAAGAGTTTAATTTAGTACTTCATACAGTTTTTATTATAACATTTTATTAAACTTCCTCTTTTTGGTTTTCCATATTTCAAGAGACAACTTGGTCTTTTAAACGTTTTCTGTTAGAGTTTTTAATTAATTTTTAGAAAAGTGGTTATAAGGTCTTAAAGAGGTTTGCTTTGACATTTTGTATTCTTTAATCTTGTTAGAATTATCAGGTGAAAGAACTGAATAAAGTATTTATTGTCTTTCTAAAATTACTATTTGACTTTTGAAAGAAATAGATTTAACATTTTACTGATTCACGTATCTGTTAGTCTTTTGATTTTTCACTATGCATGCAGTATCCTTTTCTTGGTTAGTAAATATTAGATTAATTGGAATGTAGTTCTTCATTTCATTGTAAACATTTAAATTATTCACAAATCAAAAGAAAATTAACTTTCTCCCTTCTGTTTTGGCACAAAATGACTTATATAAGCATGGTGAATTATAGGATAAGGTGAACATAGGCTGTTTTCAATTTTTAGAATGGAAGAAGGATATCCTTTAAATTCAGTGAAATAAGGTAAATTGAAACAAGAAGGTGTTTCTAAATTCGCAGAGGAACTCATTACTTTAGAAGGTGGTCCAATTTGAAAAAAAGATAGATTTTGGAGACTTAGCTACATTCATGAATAAACTAAGATTTTTAGGGCATAAGTTCTGATCCTTAACAGTAACGCCAAAAAAGAAGAAAATAAACTGTACAGTTCAGTGATGCGATAGAAGTCAGCTGTTGGGCTGATGACCTGTGGTGTAGCCTAGGTCTTTTTTATGATGATCAATGATAACCAGTAACAAACCTTTATCATGACCTCTCACCAGTTTATTCAGTTTATTTCTTTTTTGATCAGCATACTCTTCTTTAAAAAAAAATCACAAGAATCCTTTTAATAATAAAAATGAAATGGTAAATTGTTTTAGGGCAATATAGTTCTGTAGTAAATATTATTCTGGAACTTGTATTAATGTATCATCTAAAAGTTACCTTAAAGAATAACTTTTTGTCATCAGTTGTGAAATTAAATACAAATAGGTATTAAAACTCATACTTTAAAAGTTTTATTTTGCTTGAAAAACAGAGGTCTCCCATCCACTGGTTCACTCCTGAAATGCCTGCAATAACCAGTTCTGGGCCAGGCTAGAGCCAGGAGCTGGGAAGTCAGTCTGTGTCTTCCCCAAGCACTTGAGCCATTACCTTCTGTGTCCCAGGATACACATTAGCAGGAAGCTGGAATTGGAAGTAGAGCCAGCTCTTAAACCCAGGCACTCTTGTATGGAATGCAGGTGTCTTAAGTGGTGTCTTAACTGCTTCTCCAAATGCCTGTCCCCTTAATTCATATTTTAAAAAATTATTTATTTGAGAGAGAGTGCACATGTATTCTGCCATCCATTAATTCATGCTGTAGATGCCCACAGTGCCTGGGGCTGGGCTAGAATGAAAACTGGGAGCTGGAAACTCACTTCAGGTTTCCAACATGGATGGCTAGAACCCAACTACTTGAATCTGACTACTGCTTCCCAGGGTTTGCATTATCAAGAAGCCGAAGTCAGGATCTGGAGCTGGTATCAAACTCAGGTACTCTAATATGGAATGTGGGCATCTTAACTGGTAGGCTAAATTGTGACCCTGGAACTCATACTTTTAAATTATTGCATTGATGCCTTTATATTTGGAGTCCACTCTATAAGTATCAATAATCTTTTGAAGTAACTACATCAAACTTTTTTATCTACTGTCAATTAGTATTTTACAAATTCTGATTGCTGTGTGCTGTGCTAGCACACTTAAGGACACAGTAATAAACCATTATACTATAGTATGATCAATTATGTTATTGAAATAAATGCAGGAAAAAATATAGAAAAGATCAGGTCAATAGATCCTAAAGAAAGATTTCCCCAAGAGGCCATACTTAAAGTGGTTTGTGAAAGTTAATAAGGAGAAAATAATTCCAGATTAAGTGCAGGAAGGAGTGCAGGGACTTTTCCTGCAGAATGAACAGCAGTGTGCAGGCTTAGAAATGAGAAACAGTATTGTCTGTCTTATCATGAAGCTGCCAGTTTTCAGTGTCATGAATGTAAGGTTTAATTGTGCAGTGGAGCAGGCAGTAGGTCTAGGGGCAGAGTGATAAAGGAGGTAATTTGGTCTTTCATCCTTTTAAAATAGTTTCTCTTTTATCTGAAAGACTGGTTTCCTCTATCAATAACCAACTGTTATGTGAATTTAAGAAAGATACTTATTATAAATAAAGCCAAAAAAGTATGATTTATAATAAATTAACATACTGTGCTAACTTACATAATTAAATGAGATTTTGTTAATATGCATGCAAAGTGGTATACTATGAACCATGAAGTCTGTCAGATCTGGATTTCTATCCTGGTTCTCCTACGTATATTTCTGTGACTTTGTATAAGTGAGGAAATTTTGTATGCCCAGTGTCCTAAGCTGTTAATGGAAGTAATGAAGTACCTAACTCCCAAAACTTGTTGTGAAGACCAAATGAGATTATGCTAAGCAGTTTATAACTCTGTCTTAAATACTCACCAGGTGTTAATTTTATTACTATTGTTGTAGCTGTTATTTGGTATTGATCTGTACAGCCTATGGTCCTTCACCTCCATTTTAACTTGCTTTCATTTTAGATGCCATAGCATATTCAGTGTAATGAAAACTGCAATATTTGAAGCATTTGAAATTCTGTATATGTAATTTACTGATTTGCTCTTTTATTTGAAAAACAGTTAAAAGTATACCTTTTTAAGCCCATGATCCCTTTATTTTGTCATTACTGTATAGTTAAATAGATGTGATACTTAGAACCAGTTCTTTATTTTTTTTAAGCTTGAAAGGTCTTTTTTTTTTTGCATTTTTTTAAAGATTTATTTATTTATTTGAAAGTCATAGTTACACAGAGAAAGGAGAAAGAGGGAGAGGCCCTCCATCTGCTGGTTCACTCCCCAATTGGCCATAACAGCCGGAACTGTACTTATCCAAAGCCAGGAGCCAGGAGCTTCTTCCAGTTCTCCCATGCAGGTGCAGAGGCCGAGGGACTTGGGTCATCTTCTACTGCTTTCCCAGGCCATAGCAGAGAGCTGGATCAGAAGTGGAATAGCTGGGACTCGATCTGGTGACCATATGGGATGCTGGCACTGGAGGCCATGGCTTTACTTGCTACACCACAGTGCTGGCCCCAGAACCAGTTCTTTGGTAAAGTTTTACCAGTAATCTTTTAGTTAAACAAAAGTCATCTTTTGGTAGATTTCTTAGGATAGGCACATTTGAAAGTTCCTTGAGTTCTGGAAAACTCAACTGTTTTTTTCTGTGACTTTAATACTTGAAGGACAACTTGAGTGGATATACCTTTGGGTTGTACTTCCTTTCCTTAAATTCTTGAAAATGCTGCACCACTGTTAGTTTGCTTTTGTATATTGTTTTAAAAAAATATGATCCTCATAGTGTAACCCACTTGCCTCTGTAGACTGTTTTCTCTTTTTGCCTGGAAGCCCTTTGTAGTTTCTTTTTCTCTCTCTCTGTATTGTTGAAGTCTTGTACTTATGCCACTTAGAGTTCATTGCCCTGGATCATTTGGCTTGGGTACCCAGTGAACCCTATGTAGATTCCAATGTTATTTTATTTCTGGGAAGTTTTTCTGAGTTGTAACATTGAATCTTTTTATTTTTAAATTAATTATTTTTATTTGGAGACAGAGACAGAGACAAAGAGGCACACAGAGAGAGCTCCCATTCACTGGTTTACTTCCCAAATGCTGGCAAAGCTGAGGTTGAGCCAGGCCGAATCTATGAGCCAGGCTCTGTCACTTGGGTCACAGAGACCTAACTACTTGAGTCATTGCTTGATGACATTAGCAGCAAGGAGAGACATTGGGATTAGAGTCATAACTTAACTCCAAAGGCTTCCTTAACCAGAGGCTTGACCCCTAGGACGATATGCCTGCCCCACCTATTTCTTTTTCTTTCTTTGCAGCAATCTAGGATCTATAGTACTGTGTTTAAAAAAAAAAAAAAAAAGCTGGATCTGGTGTAGTGGTGTTATTGGGTAAAGCTGCCACCTGTGATGCCAGCATCCCATATGGGCGCTGGTTCAAGTCATGGCTGCCCCACTTCCGATCCAGCTCTCTGCTATAGCCAGGAAAAACCGTAGAAGATGGCCCAAGTCCTTGGGCCCCAGCACCCATATGAGAGACCTGGAAGAAGCTCCAGGCTCCTGGCTTTGGTTTAGCTTGGCTCCGATTGTTGTGGCTGTTTGGGGAGTGAACCAGTGGGTGGAAGTCCTCCCTGTTTCTCTCTGCTTCTGCCTCTCTATAACTCTGCCTTTTAAATAAAAAAATAAAAAAAAAATAAATAAATAAATAAAAAAGTAGCAGGGGTCGGTGCTATGGCTCACTTGGTTAATCCTCCGCCTGCGGCGCTGGCATACCATATAGGCACTGGTTCTGGTCCCGGTTGCTCCTCTTCCAGTCCAGCTTTCTGCTGTCGCCCGGGAGGGCAATAGAGGTGGCCCAAGTGCTTGGGCCCCTGCCCCCGCGTGGGAGACCAGGAGGAAGCACCTGGCTCCTGGTTTCTGATCGGCGCAGCACCAGCCATAGCAGCCATTTGGGGAGTGAACCAATGGAAGGAAGACCTTTCTCTCTGTCTCTCTCTCTCTCACTGTCTATAACTCTATCTGTCAAATAAAAAAAAAAATTATAAAAAAATAGCAGTGGTAAGAACCTGATTTAAAAAAAAATTTTTTTTTTTTTTTTTGACAGGCAGAGTGGACAGTGTGAGAGAGAGACAAAGAGAAAGGTCTTCCTTTTGCCGTTGGTTCACCCTCCAATGGCCGCCGCGGCCAGCGCGCTGCGGCCGGCGCACCGCGCTGATCCGATGGCAGGAGCCAGGAGCCAGGTGCTTTTCCTGGTCTCCCATGGGGTGCAGGGCCCAAGCACCTGGGCCATCCTCCACTGCATTCCCTGGCCACAGCAGAGAGCTGGCCTGGAAGAGGGGCAACCGGGACAGAATCCGGCGCCCCGACCGGGACTAGAACCCGGTGTGCCGGCGCCACTAGGCGGAGGATTAGCCTAGTGAGCCACGGCGCCGGCTCTTAAAAAATATTTTTAAAAAATGTATTTTCATTTATTTGAAAGAGAAAGAGAGATCCACTAGTTCACTCCCCAAATGCCCACAGCATGTGAGACTGAGCCAGGCTGAAGCCAGGAGCCTAGATTTCAATCCAGGTCTTCACATGGGTGGCAGGGACTCAGATACTTGAGGCATCACTTGCTGCTTCCCAGTGCGTACATTAGAAGAAAGCTTTATAAGAAGTGGAGGCTGAACTCAAACGTAGATACTCCAAAATTGATATGCAGGTGTCTTTAATCACTGTTCTAAACACCTGCCCTTTAAGCTGGTGTTTTTGCTTGTTTTGTTTTGTTTTTTATTTTTCTTCTTCATGGACATTGGTTTTACATCTTTAACTTCCTTTGCTTGTTTTCTATTGCAGCTACGTTTTCCTCTGACCTTCTTACTTCATTATCATTTTCCTACCCTTTTCAATGCCCTTTATTATATTTTCTTTGACTCCATTCTTTGTTCCTTTTTGGGTACCTTATAGCTTAGGCTTCCGTTTATTTCCCCCAAGATTTATTTATTTGAAAGGCAGAATGATAGGAGAGAGACGGAAAAATAGAGATCTTCTATCCTTCCACTGGTTAGCTTTCCAAATGACTGCAGCAGCCCAGGGTTGAGCTAGGCCAATACCAGAATCCAGAAACTCCATCCAGATCTCTCATTGAGTGGTAGGGCCCCAAGTACTTGGGCCATCTTCCACTGCTTTCCCAGACATGTTAGCAGGGAGCTGAATTGGAAATGGAGCAGCGGGGACTTGAACTGACACTCTGATATGTGGTGAGACTTAACCCACTGCATAACAATGCTGGTCCCTAAACTTTTTTTTATATGCTTTTTTTTTGTTCTTTTTGTTTCCTGAGTTTAGTAATGTGTTTTATTTGATTTCTTCTTTTTGGTCCATTAATATTTTTCATTTTGGAAAAAAATTAAATTTAGTTTTATTTTATTTGAAAGGCAGAGACAGACATCTTCTATGTGCTGTTTCACTTTCCAGGTGTCCACAATAGCCAGGCCTGGGCCAGGCTGAAGCCAGGAGTTTTATCTCCCATATGAGTGGCAAGGGCCCAAGTACTTGAGCCATCATCTGCTTTCTCCAATGCACGTTAGCAGGAAACTAGACCAGAAGCAGAGTAGCTTGGACTTGAACCAGGCACTTCGATATGGGGTGCAGGTGTTCCAAATGGCAACTTAACTGCTATGCCAAATACCTGCTCTAATGTTTCCAGTTTTGGTATTTCTGATTCATGATATGTTTTTCATATCCCCAATTGCTTGTTTGATGGTATTTAATTTAGTTTGAAATATTTTGTTTACAGTTTTCTTCAGGATCACAGTTGTTTTGGAGGAGAATTTTCACCAACAGTGATGTTTTATTTGCATTTTCCAACAGTTTTTTTTCCCCTTAAGTGTATTTGGCCTGGGGGTGATTTTATCTATACTTCCTCCAAGTCTTCTGTTACTCTCACTTTTTTCTGATACAGTCTTTTAAACTTCTGCTTATTCCCTTTCCACTTACACAAGCTTGTTGCAGCTGGAAGGCTGCAGGATGTCTGTTGGAATTTTTTTCTTTTTATTTCTGATTAGAGGTAATTTGAAGATGACAGTGTTTTTTGTCTCCTCGTAATACTGAAGTTACAGGTCCTTTGTAGCTTTATTTTCCTTGTTGATTTTTCTTATGTTTGATGTTCCAGAGTGTAACATTTACATCTTGCCTATCAAAACAGCTTCAGATTTATAGTAATTTAATTACTATATTTAATTACTAGAAATGTTTCTCCTCTGTGGTTCTGTTCCTTTCCCCCTATTTTATGATATTATTGTTATACATATTACCTATGTGAATGTCACAAACCCATCATTGCATTGTTGTCATTATTTTATATAATGTTGTACATCTTTTAACGAATCTGTCAGAAGAAAGGAAAGGAAATTCTTAGACATTTTGTTATATTAACCATCTTATTTATGCTCTCTGGTTCTCTTCATTTGTTCTTGTTGATTCAAGTTACTATCTGGAATCATATGTAGCCCGATAGAGCTTTGCTTCCACTTACCTCCTTTGAGCTGTTATTGGTTGATAGTTTAAAAAAATACATATATTCAGTTTTATACCGTTGCCTTTTTTTTAAGATTTATTTATTTATTTGAAAATCAGAGTTACATAGAAAGAGAAGGAGAGGCAGAGAGAGAGAGAGGTCTTCCATCCACTGGTTCACTCCTCAGTTGGCCACAACAGATGGAGCTTCGCCAATCTGAAGCCAGGAGCCAGGAGCTTCTTCAGGTCTCCCACACCGGTGCAGGGGCTCAAGGACTTGGGCCATCCTCTACTGCTTTCCCAGGCCATAGCAGAGAGCTGGAGCAGCCGTGATTCAAACCAGTGTCCATATGGGATGCCAGCACTGCAGGCGGTGACTTTACCGGCTACGCCACAACGCCAGCCCCACCATTGCTTTTTAAATTAAGTATGAGAAGAAAGAAGAAAACACATATATACTGTCTTTTTTGTAATTACAGTTTCCTTTTCTGGTACTCTTTGTGTGTATGTGTGTGTTAATTTGAATTACTGACTGGGACTGGAAATCATCTGCTTTCCCGTTGAAGAACTTCCTTTTGGGTGAGGTTGGCATTGTGTTGCAGTGGGTAAAGCTGCTGGCTGCAATGCCAGTATCCTATAGAGATATCAGTTCTTGTCCCAGCTAGACCATTTTTAGTCCAGCTCCTTGCTAATAGCCTGGGAAAAGCAGTGGAAGATGGCTCAAGTGCTTGGGCCCCCTGCCACCCACATGGGAGACCCAGATGAAGCTCCTGGCTCCTGGCTTTGGCCTGGCCCGGCTCTGGCCATTGCAGCCCTCTGGGAAGTGAACCAATGGATGGAGGATCAATCTCTCTATCTCTCCTTCTCTCTCTGTAACTCTTTCAAATAAATAAATAAATAAGAACTTCTTCTGGTATTGATTGTAAGCCTAGTCTTTCAGCAACAAAACATCTCCAGTTGTGTTCATCTAGGAATATCTTTATTTTGTTTTGATTTTTGAAATATAGCTTTGCTGGATGTAGAATTCTTAGTTGACTGGTCTTTTTCTGTGAGTACTTTGAATATGTTATGCCACCAGTTTTCTGGCTTCCATTGTTTCTGCTGGTAAGTCAGCTGTTAACTTTACAAGGTTACTCCTGTAATTGATGAGTCCTTTTTCTCTTGCTGCTTTTAACATTTTCTTCCTGTCTTACTTTCAGCATTTTTACTATGATGTGTCTGTTTGAGGGTATCTTTGTGTTGATCCCACCTAGAATTTGTTGAGTTCCCTTGATGTATAGGTTAGTATTTTTCAATACATTTGGGACATTTTCAGCCATCTTTTTCTGCTTCATTCTCTCTTCTTTTCCCAAGTCTCCAGTTGTAGAGTTACTGATGTGAATAAGGGTTTCCCACATTTCTTTGAAGCCCTTTTTGTTTTTGTTTTTTCTTTTTATTTATTTATTTGAAAAGTAGAGTGATGGAGGTAGAGGTAGAGAGAGAGAGAGAGGATCTTCCATCTACTGGTTCACTCCCCAAATGGCTGCAATAGCTGGGACTGGACCAGGCCAAAGTCAGGAGCCTGGAGCTCCATCTGGGTCTCTGGACATGGGTTGCATGGACCCAAGTACTTGGTTTCCCAGGTGCATTAGCAGGGAACTGGATTGGAAACTGAGCAAGTGGGATTCAAACCAGCACTGCAACATGGGGTGCTGGTGTTGCAGATGGCAGTTTAGCTCACTGCGCCAGAGCACTGGTCCCTGGTTTACTAAATATTGCATAATTGCTATTAATTTTGTTCATATTATTACATAATTTCTGTCAACCTCAACTTTGTTTTTCTGTCTTTGCCAAATCACATCTGCTGTTGAATAGCCCTTACGTTAATTTTCACTTCATTTATTAGTGTTCTATTAAAAATTTTCCATTTGATTCTTTTTAATAGTCTTTTAATTTTTGAATCATGGTTTATGACTGTCTTTTGTATACTTTTATAATGGCTGCTTTGGAGTCTGTTGAATAACAACTGCTACCTATTCACTGTCACAGGCAGTTTTCATTTTCCTCTCAGTATATGGGTCATATTTTCTTGTTTTGTTGCATATAGAATATTTTTTGCTTTTGGAAAGTAAATGTTTTAGATAGTATATTATATTATTTTGTGTAATGCCTCTACCCTCACCTCAGAATTTGATACTGTTATTTGCTTGTTTGTTTAGGGAATGGCTGTATTGTTTTCATGAGGTCTGTTTCCTCCCACTTACCCCTGTGTGGTGTTAACCCTTTGACACTGCTTCTTTGAGGGTGCAGCTGTGGGCTTGCTCACAGTCCCTATGATGACAGTATGACAGTTCGTCAGGTCTCTGTGACTCTTTCCCTCACCATACCTCAGTGGTGAAGGCCACTGATTGCAGATTGATTGGTGTTTTCAGCGATGCTCTGGGGCATAAATTGCTTCACTGACTCTGAATCAACTTGTGGCTTCTCAGAATGGATAGTTATTGCGGTTAGTATTGGAGGTTTCTTGGAGAGCCCAGGAAAGTCCTCCCCTGTGTCTCTTGTCTCAGGCAATCTAGACAACTTGCAGTTTAGCTTATATAGCTGATGAATCTACCTGCATCTTCCCAGTTACCTTATTACTTCGTTTTCCACTGTTTTTCAGTGTCCTTAGGCTTGATCTTCTTCATGTTCTATTGCAAATAAAGTTACTTCCTTTGGAAAGAGATAGAAACTATTTGTCTTATAGTCTGTTTCTCCTTCCAGGCAAAATCTTTGAATTTTGGCTCTGGACTTGGGGTGGGAATGGTTGCATGCTTCTCTGAGTGACACCCTTTCTTTAGGAGCTGAGTTCTGGGGGTAAGGGGAGAATTAACATAGGCCATCTGGGTTTATTTATTCTGTCAAGAAACCAACCCTTCCCAAGCCAGGGAAAGGATGATGGGGACTTTAGAGTTACTGTGCCATGCTTAAGATAAAGTCTTTGTCCCACCAGTTGGGCCTGGGAGCAAGAAGTGACCTCTGCCTTTCACTGTACTTGCTGGGAACTTAGCCTCAGGAAGAAGGTAGCTAAGGGCCAGGTGTTAATATGGAGTAGAATCAAAGATTTTTTTTCTCAAATTATAGAAGTCTAGGTATCTGAGAATATCCAAGATAAAATAAACTATGTCCACTTAAAAACTTGTATATTTATAGCAGCATTATTCATAATAGCCAAAAAGTAGAAACTTAAGTGTTCATTAACTGATGAATAAGCAAAATGAGGTACACCATCAAATGATATAATGTTTGCCAATTAAAAAGTAGTTAGATACCAATTCATGATACAACATAAGTGACCCTTGAAAACATGGTAAATTAAAGACATCAATCACAGGCCACATATTGTGAGAGTCCCTTTATAAATAATAAGCATATGGAGCCGGCACTGTGGCGTAGCAGGTAAAGCCGCTGCCTGCAGTCCTGACATCCCATATAAGTGCCTGTTCGAGACCCGGCTGCTCCACTTCCATCCAGCTCTCTGCTATGACCTGGGAAAGCAGTATAAGATGGCCCAAGGCCTTGGGCCCCTGTACCCATGTGAGCCAAAGAAGCTGTTGGATCCTGGCTTTGGATCGGCGCAGCTCCAGCCATTGCAGTCATCTGGGGAATGAACCAGCAGATGGAAGACCTCTCTCTCTCTCTCTCTGCTTCTCCTTCTCTCTCTGTGTAACTCTTTCAAATAAATAAATAAATCTTAAAGAATAAGCATTTGTCTATTAACAGAAAGATTTGTGCTTGCTTAGGGGTAGAATGTTGAGGTAGAAATGAGGACTGATTAGTGGGTATGGGATTCTTTGGTGGAGTAATGAAAATGATCTAAAATTGTAGTGATGTTGTATAAATCTGTGTATTGAGTTTTGTATTTGAAATTGGGGATCATTGTCTGTAATTATATATATTTTTTTTATTTTTATTTTTATTTTTTTTGACAGGCAGAGTGGACAGTGAGAGAGAGAGACAGAGAGAAAGGTCTTCCTTTGCCGTTGGTTCACCCTCCAATGGCCGCCGCGGCCGGCGCGCTGCGGCCGGCGCACCGCGCTGATCCGATGGCAGGAGCCAGGAGCCAGGTGCTTTTCCTGGTCTCCCATGGGGTGCAGGGCCCAAGCACCTGGGCCATCCTCCACTGCACTCCCTGGCCACAGCAGAGGGCTGGCCTGGAAGAGGGGCAACCGGGACAGAATCCGGCGCCCCGACCGGGACTAGAACCCGGTGTGCCGGCGCCGCATGGCGGAGGATTAGCCTAGTGAGCCGCGGCGCCGGCCTGTAATTATATTTTGATAAAGATAATAAAACAAAAGGGAAAGTTTAGTCACTTTTTCTTTTAAATTTTAGATATACCTATTTCATATTAAAATGTTAATCAGGTCAAACTTGCAAAACTGTTATGATCATACAAGTCTTAAGAGGGTCGTATTTTATAATCTAAGTAGGTTATCATGTGTTTCAGGTAGTGAATATATTAAGATCTAGTGTAGTATAATGTATTTTTTGTGGGCTCAGTAGGTTTTAATCTTATATGTTGAGAGGTGGTTTTTTTAAAAAATAAATTATTTTTAAAGGCTTTATTCATTTATTTGAAAGAGTTACAGAGAGGCAGAGGCAGAGAGGGAGAGAAAGAGAGGTCTTCCATCTACTGGTTCACTCCCTGAATGGCGGCAACAGCCAGAGCTGCGCTGATCCATAGCCAGGAGCCAGGAGCTTCCTCCAAGTCTCCCATGTGAGTGCAGGGGTCCAAGGCCTTGGACCATCTTCCACTGCTTTCCCAGGCCATAGCAGAGAGTTGGATCAGAAGTGGAGCAGCCAGGTCTTGAACTGGTGCCCATATGGGATGCTGGCACTGCAGGCGGCAGCTTTACCTGCTACACCATAGTGCTGGCCCCATCAAGTTGTTTTTAGTGTATTAGACATTTTTGGAAGATTTGTTCTTGTATTACATAGTTAAATTACACTGTTCCAAAGATTTTTCATGTTCTTTACTCTTTTTTAAATGATTCTGAGAAAGTTTACTAATAGCATTATTAATTGTCGGCATTTGCATATCACAGATCACCAATTTGAAAAACTTGGCTTTGTGAATATAATCCTTTTTGTCTCGTCTGTTCAAATATTTTTACCATAGATGTTTATACCACATGATTGTTTCTTTTTTTCCTCTCTGATTAATGGCCAACTCTGCCCTATAATAAAGAAAGGAACATTTGTTTCATTGCCATCCTCTGGTGCTCTGTATTTATGATAACCATTTTATTTCTGAATATGTGTTTCTTATATCAGTAATGTCTTTGTCCTTTGTTTGTATTAATTCTTAGGAGAAAAGGCAAGATAATATTTCTTCAAATATTTTCTACCTTAATTTCTCAGAAGGTTAGCCTCTTGTGTCCCAGTAAATTGTGGATATTTTTTTGTTTTATGGAAGTAATTTTAAGTTTTTTATTTTTAAATATTTTAATTGTACATATTTATGTATTACATTGATAATTTGATACATGTATATAATTGTAATAACCTAAATCTAATCTGGGTAGTTAACATTACCATCTCCTTCAACACTTAACATTTTTTTTTAACTAATGCTTAGTAATTTTAAATATTTATGAAGTATAGTGTGAGGGCCGGCACTGTAGCGTAGTGGGTGAAGCCACCGCCTGTGGTGCTGGCATCTCATATGGGCGTCAGTTCAAGACCTGGCTGCTCCACTTCCAGTCCAGCTCTCTGCTATGGCCTGGGAAAGCAGTACAAGATGGCCCAAGTCTTTGGCACCCTGCACCTGTGTGGGAGACCTGGAAGAAGCTCCTGGCTCCTGGCTTCAGATTGACACAGCTCCATCTGTTGCAGCCAACTGGGGAGTAAACCAGCGGATAGAAGACCTCTCTTTCTCTTTCTCTCTCTCTCTGCCTCTCCTTCTCTCTCTGTGTAACTCTTTCATACAAATAAATAAATCTTTAATATAGTGTGATATTTCAATAAATGTATACAATGTATATTTATAAAATTGGAGTGTAAATTTTTCTATCTCCCTGTCATTTTTTTTTTATTTTGGAGCTTTGATCTTCTCACTTGTATTAATTTATAAAGCATATAAAAGGTAATTGTATATTATAGTTACCCCACCATGATATAGAATGGTAGAATTTATTCCTTCTAACTGTAGCTGTGTTTCGGTACCTAATATCAGTCTCCCTCTCTCCTGTTAGTCTTAGTTATCACTATTCTATGTACAGATGAACTATTTTTTTTTAGCTTCTACATATGAAAGAGAACTTGTAGTATTTGTCTTTCTGTGACACAGTGTCTTCTCTATTCATTTTGATGCAAAAGATAAGCTATAATTCTTTTTTATGGATAAATCATGCTCCTTTATGTATATATACACCATGTTTTCTTTATTTTTTCAACTACTGATGGGCACCTAGGTAGATTCCATATTTTAGCTATGATTGAATAGTGTAGTAACAAATATGGGGGTGCAAGTATCTCTTTGATCTGCTGAGTTCATTTCCTTTGGCTATATGTACCTATACCTAGAAGTGGGATGCTTGTATCGTATGATTAGATATATTTTTAGTTTTTCAAGGAACTGCTGTCTTTTTTTTTTTTTTTTTTTTTTTTTTTTTGACAGGCAGAGTGGACAGTGAGAGAGAGAGAGACAGAGAGAAAGGTCTTCCTTTGCCGTTGGTTCACTCTCCAATGGCCGCTGAGGCTGGTGCACTGCGGCTGGCGTACCGCGCTGATCTGAAGGCAGGAGCCAGGTACTTATCCTGGTCTCCCATGGGATGCAGGACCCAAGGACTTGGGCCATCCTCCACTGCACACCCAGGCCACAGCAGAGAGCTGGCCTGGAAGAGGGGCAACCGGGACAGAATCCGGCACCCCGACCGGGACTAGAACCCGGTGTGCCGGCGCCACAAGGCAGAGGATTAGCCCATTGATCCACGGCGCCGGCTCGGAACTGCTGTCTTAATTTACATTCCTACCAATAGCATAGAAGGGTTCCCTTTTTTCATATCCTCTCAATTTTTTCTTTTTGATCATAGCTTTTTTTTCTTTTAAGAATTACTTACTTTTGGGGCCGATGCTGCAGCGTGGCAGGTAAAGCCACTGCTGCAGTGCCGCATCCCATATGGGTGCTTGTTCGAGTCCCAGCTGCTCCACTTCTGATCCAGCTTTCTGCTATGGCCTGGGAAAGCAGTAGAAGTTGTCCCAAGTCCTTGGGCCCCTGGCACGCATATAGGAGACCCAGAAAAAGCTCCTGGCTCCTGGCTTCAGAGCAGCACACCTTTGGCTGTTACAACTATTTGGGGAGTGAATCAGTGGATGGAAGATCTCCCTCTTTCTGCTCTGCCTATCAAATAAATAAATAAGTCTTTAAAAAAAGAGAGAAAGAGCACAGATAGAAATCTTTCATCCACTGGTTCACTTCCCAAATAGCCACAACAGCCAGGTGTAGGTGGGCTGAAGCCAGGAACCTGAACTCCATCCTGGTGTGCTATGTGGGTAGCAGGGACCCAGATACTTGGGCCAACCTCTGCTGCTTTACCATGTACATTAGCAGGAAGCTGGATTAGAAGCAGAATAGCTGGGAGTCAACTGGAACTCCAATGTGGTATGCTGCACTTAACCTGCCGTACCACAACAATGGCTACTGGTCATGGGCAATCTAGTTGGAGCAAAATGATACCTTATTGTGTTTTGATTTGTATTTCCCTAATTCTAATGATGTTGAGCATTTTTTTCATAAATTTGTTGATAATTTGGATTTGTTCTTTTAAGAAGTGTATATTTGTATCATTTGTCCCCAATAAGTTATTTACATAGTTAAAAATAGGCACAAATATCAAAATATACTTTTGTCTAAAAATATGAGATTTAAAATCTCAAAAGTTTTTTCTTTTAATAAGTTGTAATTCTTGAAAGGCATGTAGAAGTCTTTGAGAAAGGTTACTTTAAAATGTTTTAAAATATTTATATATAGCTGAGAAAAACATTCCAAACACATTTTTTATCATAAAATATTGTTTTCCCAAAAAGACTTGAGTAGTCATTATTTCTCGAATAGAGGAGCTTAAATAGATTTAAGTATGAGTAATAGAGTAAATTAATGGGATAAATAGATTAAATAAGTTCAAAAGCAACTTTAAAAATTACTGTGTTGCCATCTCACTAGTCCAAGTGATCAATTTCAGTTCATAATTGATCATAATGATAGGTCTGAGAGTGAAAGAGATAAACATAAACAAGACTAGTGTCTGCTAATTCTAACTGATAGAATAAAAAAGGGAGAGAACAATCCAACATGGGAAGCAGGATTCACAGCAGACTCATAGAATGGCAGATGTCCTAAACAGCACTCTGGCCTCAGAATTAACCCCTCAAGGCATTCAGATCTGGCTGAAGAGCCCATGAGAGTATTTTAGGCATGGAAAGCCTAAATGAAAAAAGCCTAAATGAAAGATCTCTGCAAGTGAGATCCCAGTGGAAAGAATGGGCCATCAAAGGAGGAGGTACCTTTCTCTGAAGGGAGGAGAGAACTTCCACTTTGACTATGAACCCTGTCTGAATAAGATCGGAGTCGGCAAACTCAAAATGCTTCCATGGCCTTGGCAGCTCATGACTAGAGCCCAGGGTGATTACTGACACCATAAACAAGAGTGTCAATTTGTTAAGTCAACAACAGGAGTCACTGTGTACTTACTCCTCATGTAGGATCTCTGTCCTTAATGTGTTGTTCAATGTGAATTAATGCTATAACTAGTACTGAAACAGTATTTTACACTTTGTGTTTCTGTGTGGGTGCAAACTGTTGAAAGCTTTAGTTAAAATATACTAAATTGATCTTCTGTATATAAAGAGAATTGAAAATGAATCTTGATGCGAATGGAATGGGAGAGGGAGTGGGAGATGGGAGGGTTGCAGGTGGGAAGGAAGTTATGGGGGGGAAGCCATTGTAATCCATAAACTGTACTTTGAAAATTTTATTAAATAAAAGTTAAAAAAATTAATGTGTTGTATATTGGATTACTTTCCCTTCTTTTTCAGGAACTCTTGGTGTAATAACAGAAGCTACAATAAAAATCAGACCAGTCCCAGAATACCAAAAGTATGGCTCAGTAGCTTTCCCTAATTTTGAACAAGGAGTAGCCTGTTTAAGAGAAATTGCAAAACAGGTAAAAATAAAATTTTATATATGTATTTGTATTTTCAAATTTTCAAAATTCTGCATAATTGTGATATGTTACTAATATTCTTCATATTTAGTTGTGTTATATTTTTGGTTTTTACACAGTTCTATATGAAAAAGTAGTGTTGTAAACTTATTGCTGTCAGTGGAATTGCTATTTCTATCAGTAATATCTTGTTTTACTTATTTCTTGGTTTAAAGGCAGCTGTGTAATTTTAAGCCAAGGTGTAAGATACATACTTGGATTGATGGCTTAGAATGACTCTGCTTTTTACTGGGTGTTATGTATCTTAACCTTTAGGTAAAATATTTTGTGGTCAACTGAAGTGATACGTGATCTAAAGACATTTTGAAATGAAAAATAATGACTGAAGATCATTGACCCCAAAGTTTAGAAATTAAGTACAGTTCAACAAACTTCATGAATTCATAGACTGTCCTATTAGGCTGTATTGATTTATATTATCTAAGCTATAGCTTAAGTAGTATAATATTGTACATTATATGTAATGTATAGCTATAATCTGTAAAGACTTCTCATTTTCTCCTTCCTTTAAAAATTATCATGGTTTTTTTTTCATGTTTTTTTAAATACTAGTTAATGCCAAGTAGTTTTACTTACATGTTTACTTCTGTGTTTCAGTGTTGAAAGTCCTACTTTGCTTTAGACATTTGGTTTATTGTTTAAACTGCAGTGGTTTATGAATAATTCTTATTTCAATATTTCCTAGCTGGAAGAAAGGAGAATATACTATAGCCTCTTTCTTGTTTTCTCCAAATTCCTAGAGTTCTTGAATGCTTCCCACTAGCTAGACCCATGTAGGATGGGGAAGGAGATGTTCGATGTGACCCATAAATGTTGGTTTCCCAGCACCCAGAGCTGAGTGGAAGGAGAATCTGATGAGGCAAAGGAAAAATACCTAGCAAGTAGTTCTTACTCATCTTGGACTTTGTAAGGTACTGCAATGGAAAATGAAGAAGGGCCTTTCCATCATCCCAAGACAACTATTTTTTTTAAAGATTATTAATTAATTTATTTGAAACCCAGAGTTAGAGAGAGACTGAAAGAAAGACAGGGACAGAGACAGAGAGATCTTCCATTTACTGGTTCATTCCTTAAATGGCCACAACGGCAAGGGCTGAGCCAGGCTGAAGCCAGGAGCCTGGCACTCTTTCCGGGTCTCCCATGTAAGTGTTGGGGCACCAGCACCAACATGCTTTTCTAGACATGTTAACATGGAGCTGAGTTGGAAGTGGGAAAGGCAGAACTCGAACTGGCCCCCAAGTGGGTTGCTGGTGTCACAGTCAGTGGCTTAATCTGATGCGCCACAACATATGCCCAAGACAACCATCATTAACGTCGCACAGAAATTTAAAATGAGAGAAAAAAAAAAAATAGATGACCATAACAGTCCTAGTGCTCTGTATTGCATATATTCTGTTTTCTGAGATGCTTTTTCTGGCAGTGTGCCGCTTTCAGGAAGACCAGATATGTGATCGCCTCATTTAAACTGTTGACAAGGATAAGTCTTGTAATTTTCAAGTAGCTTCAGTTATTTGTCAGTTGGATGGCCAGACTTAGAATAGGCCCCTTAGTCTTGAGTGCCTCTCTAATTCTGGGTAGGGAGAAGATTCAAAAAGAAAGATGGATCCTGGAGTGAACATTCTTGGACTAGTGGTAGATTACTCTGTTGATGTTATGGAAGAAGTGAATGTTAACAGTTAAAATCCTTACATAAGAGCTCCTAATTCCCTAGGACTTTGGGAATATTATGTTATGGTTAGGGAGCTCGAGTATATAGCATTATGTTTGCTAAAATGATGAGATGACAACATTGAAGGCAGGAATGTTAAGTAAATGAGGAGTAGAGGTTAAGTTTTAGGAGCTAAGACTATTTGTTTTAATAAAATAACATCTGAGCACCAAGCAGTAAAATTCAGGCGTGTTCTAATAGTTGTTTCCAAAGGATTCTAGTACCTCATGATGAAGGAAATTACAGTATATTCAAATTTAAGATAGCCCATGTATTAAGAAGTGAAAGAACTACTTTACAGAGCCTATGGTTTTGCCAGTGAGTTAATACCTAGAAAAATAGGAATGAGGGTTTTTCCCTGTTTTTGTTTTTAGAAAATAACCAGAAATTCATCAACAAAAAATTAAATGTTTCCATTAATAGATCATATTTCTTGTTAATTTTATATCTTTCTTAATGAGTAACTTTTTATTCAGGCTTTCTATTTTGTATTGTAGTTCATACTATGTGTTAAATATTTTTATTTTCCCTTTATCTTTGCCAAGCTTGATTATTCTCTTTCCCCAAAAGCTGTATTAAAGATAGAGTTCATGAATCTCCTGTTCAATTTTTGAGTGCCATAGTTCTAATTAACCATTATTTCCTCTTTTTTTAATATTAATTTATTTGAAAGTCAGAGTTACGCAGAGAGAGAAGGAGAGGCAGTGAGAGAGAGAGAGGTCTTCCATCCACTGGTTCACTCCCCAATTGACTGCAATGGCCGGAGCTGCACTGATCTGAAGCCAGAAGCCAGGAGCTTCTTCCGGGTCTCCCACATGGGTGCAGGGGCCCAAGGACTTGGGCTATCTTGTACTGCTTTCCCAGGCCATAGCAGAGAGCTGGATCAGAAGTGGAGCAGTCAGGACTTGAACCAGCTCCCATATGGGATGCTGGCACTGCAGGTGGCAGCTTTACCCGCTATGCCACAGTGCTGGCCCCTATTTTTTATGGCACAATAAACATGAGTGCCAAATTAGACTCTTTAAAAAAATTATGAAGGTATAAAAGTAGGTTGATTTACTTTTATTTTCATGCAAGATCTTTTTTTTTAAAGATCTTTTTTTTTTTTAAAGTATTTATTTATTTATTTATTTGAGAGGTAGAATTACAGTCAGAGAGAGACAGAAAGAAAGGTCTTCCATCTGATGTTTCACTCTGCAAATGGCCGCAACTGTCGGAGCCAAGCCAATCCAAGCCAGGAGCCAGGAGCTTCCTCCAGGTCTCCCAGATGGATGAAGGCCAAGTACCTGGGCCATCTTCTACTACTGCTTTCCCAGGCCGTAACAGCTGAATTGGAAGTGGAATAGCTGGGATATGAACCGGCGCCCATATGGGATGCTGGCACCACAGGCGGAGGCTTAACCTGCTATACCACGGTGCCGGCCCCTTCACACAAGATCTTAATGAGATCACATTCAGTCTGTGTTGGCCACCTCTGCCTTTTCATAGTATCTCCTCTATAGAACACAGATTAGTGGACTCATTAAGAAATATTATCATAGGATCTTTGCAGTAAAGATATTACATATTTTATGCTTTCTTGACTGCCCCCATCTACTTTTCCACATTGCAGACATTAACCTGTAAATCTGGCTTAGGTTTTGTTAGTGAGAAGTGATACCTAGGCTGGCGCCGTGGCTCACTAGGCTAATCCTCCGCCATGCGGCGCCGGCACACCGGGTTCTAGTCCTGGTCAGGGTGCTGGATTCTGTCCCAGTTGCCCCTCTTCCAGGCCAGCTCTCTGCTGTGGCCTAGGAGTGCAGTGGAGGATGGCCCAAGTCATTGGGTCCTGCACCCCACTGGAGACCAGGATAAGTACCTGACTCCTGCCTTCGGATCAGAGCGATGCGCCGGCCGTAGCACGCCGGCCGCGGCAGCCATTGGAGGGTGAACCAACGGTAAAGGAAGACCTTTCTCTCTGTCTCTTTCTCTCTCACTGTCCACTCTGCCTGTCAAAAAAAAAAAGTGATACCTAAATAGGTCGAAAACTCTTTCATTTCATCACTCATAGAACAGATATGTTGGAGTTAAGCATAGATATTTGGCATAATCTGATACAGTTTTGTTAGGATTTTATTTGCTGCTGATAGAAAATGATAGGGGAAACTGCTATTGAAAAGCAGGGGATAGAATTTTCCTTCGTCCTTACATAAATCAGTAAAATTTTTCCTTTTATTCTTTTCAAAAAATTCTTAGAACATTCACACAGTGTTCATAATCTAATTCACTACACAAAACTGTTGGATATCTATCATGAAGTCAATAAAGACAGTGATGGATCGGATTTGCCACTATGTGGTTAAAGAGCAAGTCAAAAAGAAAGCTCCTTTCTAATCTGTAGTTCTAACAGTTTGCTTCTGTATTCTTGCCGGTACATAATTTCTAGAGAGATAAATATTGCGGATTAGAAAGCTTGCCTTACTTGAAACTGACTTAAAAGTCCAGGAAGATAATATTTTATTCTCAAGTATTGCTGTTATGAATGAAGCAGTTACTAGGAATGATTACTTGGATTTGGAGATACCACCTCATTTTAGAGGACCTGTACATTTTACTTATATTGTGACACACACATGTAAAGAGACTTTAATGTTTACCTTACCTGTAAATGGACAAAAGATTTTTATATTGTCTGGGGACAATTAAACATCAGTTTACAGAATGCAAATCTCATCAGGAGCAGTACGGGTTGCTGTTGTTTATAACACTGTTCTTAGGCAGAAAAATTGAGAAAATTAGCAAGTTTTGGCACTGGTCCTTGTTCAATTTGGGATTTGGAATTTCAGCTGATAGCAAGAGAATTAAGATCCATTAAAATAGATGGTACATAGTTTATGATTGTGCCAAATTTCTTGATTGAATAATGACTTGGCTGCTTGTAATTCTTCACTGTCATTTCATGGCACTTCCATTTCTGCAGTATTTTTAGACTCAAGTCCTTTTGAGTGGGGAATTATTTTGGATGAGTATGTTTTGGATAGGAGCATACATGGTTGTTCACAAATAGCAAAGTGGGCTCTGTGTGTATTTCCAGTACTGTTCTTCCTGAAGCCACTAGATTAAGCAAGCTTACAATGGCAGCAGCAGGATTCCTCTAAGGTCTCTCATCTGATCCTTGTCCCTGTGAGGAATTGTCCTCTTTCAGTACTTCACTGCCTTGTGAGCAGCTAGAAAGGAAGATTTAGTGGAAGATTAATGTGATTGTCTCTCATAAGTGGCAGTCCAGTACAATCTCCAACTTTATTCACTCAATGGGTAAGTGATTTTTAAGACTTTCTCAGAAAATAGAATTCTAGTAGCCTCTCCAGAGGGAGGAAATAGTATTTTTTAATCAGAATATAAGTGTCAGGTACAAGATTTTATTATTCTCTTTTATTGTTTACTTGCAAGTGACAATGATATCTTTATAAGGTTTGAAGGGAAAACTGAGTGTTAAAACAAGTTTAAAAGCAATTTTGAAAGTTTAGGGTTTCTAAATTTTTGTTTTCAATGAAAACTAATAAGAGTTCTGCATTATGATATTGAGAAGAAATATTTGTTACAATAAAGGGAAAAATAAATGTTTTATATGCATTAATTGTCAATCCTCTGAAAACTGTCTTTCTCAGTATCAGAAGAACTAAGTTACTCAAATTTTAAGATGAAAAGCAGCTTCTTCTCACTAATTTTGATAGTGGTAGCCTTTTCTGTCTCCCATCATTATTATTTTACATGGCTTTAAACTGATAGCATATTTTTTCTAGTGAATTTAGATTATAATTTAAGAAGAAATAGGTTGTTCATGAATTGTTCTGTTTTAAACTTAATTTATCCTGCAGGGTTTCAAATAAATTGAAAGAAATCAGCCTTAGTACTTACTTTATTAAAACATTTAAAATTCTTTATATTCAACAGTAAGTCTCAAGAATATCTGTTACATACAGAATATAGAGCTGTCATTTTAAATCATCTTTTTGCATTATACTTTTTTCTCTCTGAAGCAGAGAAAAATTCTAGTCTACTGTTGGTTTAGTTGGAGTCTTTTACTGTGTCACTTAAAAAAATGAAGATAGTTTATAATATGCTTTCCACCAGATGCTCCTCAGAGGAAGTTGTTTTACCTTCATTAAACTGAAAATAAGTAAGATTAGAATACTGGAATTAATTTTGGCTCTTCCCATAGTATAAGTAGAAGGAAATATCCATTCTGTAATGTATTATTTCATTCTTTAAAACCAAGAAATAATTGTCTTGTTGAGGGGGTGTTCTTGTGTTTACATTATAGACTTCATGCTATAAGCCATTAGTATATCCTTTCCAATATGATGGAGCAGTAAAACCAATGGCTATAAATACTATATGATTTCATATATGATATAACTCTTAGAGAAAGAAATTATCTCAGTTTTAGTTTTTGTATATAGACATTTAAATTTAACAACTCTTCTTTGAGTCTTTTTGAACCTTCTACTATGTTACCGTTGCTTTTCAAGTGAGGCACTGTGCTCTTAATTTTGTAGCCAACACAGTGCTACAAAATTTCTGTCCTTTAGTAATCACTAAGAATATTGCTTATTGTGATAAATTGTTTTCATTTTTGTGTAGCATGGCACATAGGGTTTCAGACTGAAGCATTTGCTCTTCATATAATATGAAATTAGTAGATCATCTCCAATATCGTCACTAGGCTTAGAAGTGTGTGCTGGTTTAGAAGCTGCATAGAACATTTGATTTATTCCTTGAAGAAAGAGACCTCTTCAGTTTAAAGATGATTCATTCCTTAGCCATTGTATCAGAGATAGGACCATTCAGTACTTATACTTTTTAATTTATTATTAAGGAATTAGAATAATAGAAATCCTATAGATATTTGATATGTGTGTTAATATTGAGTTTGTATTGCCAGTAACTAGTTCCCATTTTTCTCTATGAAAAATCAAACTGTGACTTAGTTCCAGTAAAACAGATTTTGCAGAAATCTTTAGATGTGTTTCCTATAGGGACTATTTTTTGGATAAGATTATTTGATAAATTTGTGGGGTTTTTTTTATGTTAGTGTAGGGAATACTAATAAGTAAATAAGACTAATCTGAGTAGTTATTTTTTACTTTTCAGGCTATATGAATATACTTCAAAAAAGTTCCTGGAAAAATGGAATTAACAATAGTTTATTTTGGTGCATACATGTTTTTGAAGTCCATGCACAGTGTTTTCATAACATTCATTTTCCATGAACCTTTGGAAGACCTCTCATATACATGGATTTCAAATTATTTTTGCACAAGAATAAACTTACCATTTAATTCCATTATCCATAAGCATTTTAAGTATCTTTGTATATTCAAGTAAGTTTCTGGTTGCAACATATTTATGGAGAGAAATTGTCAGAAATTTGACTAAAAGAGTCTTTTACCTGCAGTTGGAGGTCAGTGTTGTTATTTATTTCTTTATTTTTCAAAGAAAACAAAGATAATGATGGTTATTAATTAGTACATAATAAGTTTTTCATATCTTTTCAGACAAAAAGTGTATGTGACATTTGAGATTCTAGTAAGAGCACATAATTTTTTCACTAACTCCTGTTTGAGTAAGTGATTTTTGTTTGAATGCTCCTAAATTCTTTGAATTTATCACAAACACACCCTTAAAAATGGTTAAAATATATATTCCCTCTCAGGTTGGTTCTAACCACCTACCAGCAGGGGTCACTTTAATTTAAGGACCTTTATTCCCCTTTCTTTATTTATGGAATACAGTTCTGTCACCTGGTATACTTAGAGTGCATAGGAGTGCGTGTAGAGCTCAAGTTTCAGAATTTGTGCTGTCTCTAACTTTCATTGGCAATCTTGTGAGTTTTTTTTTTTTTAACCTGCAAAATTAAATTTAAAGAATGGAAGTAATCTAATTTTAACTATAGATATGGTAACTCAGATTTAATGTTATTATAAATAGTAAGATTATATTTGTCTTGATTATAGGAACTTTTGTTTAATTTGTTTGAGAGGAACCTTTTTTAAAGGAGTGTTGACACTGATTAAAAAAATTTTTTTAAGGAATTATTTATTTGAGAGGCAGAGAGAGACAGAGACAAAGAGACAGAGACAGATGTACATCATCTGCCTCAATGCTCAGATATCCACCACAACTGCTGCTGGGGCAGGCCAAAGCCAGGAGCTGGAACTGAGTCTGGGCCTGCTGTGTGGGTGGCAGGAACTCAATTACTTGAGCCACCACTGCTGTCTCTCAACTTGTGAATTAGCAGGAAGCTGGAATTGGGAGTGGAGCAGACTTGAACCCAGACACTTCAATATGGATGTGGGCATTCCAAGCAGTGTTTCAGCTATTATGTCAAACATCCTCCATTGTTGTAGTAGCTTTTACTTATTGCAAATTCTAATTAAACTTGTTGTATATCTAAAGTGATGTACAGTGATTGACAAGCTATTGATCCAAGTGAATCATAAACCAGGCTAGATGCTACTTTGAAATTTGAATGTTTTATTTATGAGAATTTACTGATAACAATAACTGAAAAACTTTATGTACTTAAAAAATCTAGCACTATTAAAAATGAGACTTTTAAAGCTGCTAATTTGAACTAAAATTTTTCAAAAAGTCAACATTAAAAATGAATTTAACATTATCTAGTATATAAAACATTCTCTAGCTTTTAGTAGTCCTTTTTCAATAGTATTCTTTTATTATCACCTACTGGGCCTCCTCAATATAAATAGGAATAATGGTTTAACAAGAATATATGACTCAGCTGTCAATTTAAAAATCACATCCAATATAAGTTAATAAGTTAATAATATAATATATAATATAATATATATATAATAATATAATATAAGTTAATAATATAAGTTAAAAATCCAATATTGGTTGTTATATTATGGAGCAAGTTCCTTGAGGTTTAAGATTTAATTGAGGCCTGAATTTTGTCTTTGTTTTAGATATTAAATACCAATAGAAATTTACTATCCTAAGTGTAGTATAATTGCCTCTGATGGTCTGATACATTTTTACTTATGTTTGTTGTTTTCATTAGTAACTTCTGCCAGTGACAACAGGTAAAGTAGAATCTGGTTGGCAGTAGGAGATAGAATTAACAAGTTGTAGGAATTAAAAAATTTTTTTTTTCATAAGAATGACAATGCTCTGAATTCTCTCTCATATTTTACTTGTGTGCTTAAACTAAAGCATATAAATACATGTTTTATAAATATTCTGTTTTATGAAGAAAAGATATTTGGTCTAATCAGGTTCCACATGTTTTATTAGAAGTTGATATGCCCATTTTACTGAAAACATTTTAACTTGTAAATGTGAAGAAACTGATTTTCCTTTAGTATTTTGGAAAGTAGTAACATATTTAGAAATGTTAACACAATTATAAAGAAAAGGTGTCTTTATATCAAAATTTAAATTACTCAGCTTGGGCCGGTGCCGCGGCTCACTAGGCTAATCCTCCGCCTAGCGGCGCCGGCACACCGGGTTCTAGTCCCGGTTGGGGCGCCGGATTCTGTCCCGGTTGCCCCTCTTCCAGGCCAGCTCTCTGCTGTGGCCCGGGAGTGCAGTGGAGGATGGCCCAGGTGCTTGGGCCCTGCACCCCATGGGAGACCAGGATAAGTACCTGGCTCCTGCCATCGGATCAGTGCAGTGCGCCGGCCTCAGCGCGCCGGCCGCGGTGGCCATTAGAGGGTGAACCAACGGCAAAAGGAAGACCTTTCTCTCTGTCTCTTTCTCTCACTGTCCACTCAGCTTATATATTTCTAATTTCATTTTTAAACTATTACAATTTTAATAAGACCACAAAACGGCAAATAAAGAAAATTAGATAATTTTTGTTTCCAGTATGACTTTAAAGCTGTGTGTATATGTTTTAAGTGATTTTTTTTGGAGGCTTTCTGGTATACTTGAAATCTTATCTTGTAGTCAGAATATCTTCTTCCTTCTACCTTTACTATTCCACAGTCATCTGACCTTGGGCAAGTCTTTTGACCTCACTGACTCCTGTGCGCTCATCTGTTCGATGGGGATAATGCCAGTTCTGCTACCCTGTCAGGATTGTTTCTCTGTCAAATACAGACATTTGAAAGTAGTTTGCAAACTATATGATTCTTTAAAAAGCAAGGTGATAGGTTATTGTTATCCTGTATATGTAAAATTACTATTTCTTTAGACCTGGAAGTGACTTTTTAAATATAGATTGAATAGTTGCATCTTTAGTACCAAAGGTGAGTAAACTGTATAGTCTTCAGAACAAGACTTTAGTTAGTCATTTCATTGGACACAATAAAATGTGCATTTGTATTTTTATAAAAATTAAATATTCAGTTGAAAGCAAATCATAGCAGAAATGTTATATAATGCACAGTTAAGGTATGTACTAAATTTTGTTCTTTTGAGTGAGTCAATAATTTGTATTGATATAAATTTTATTGATAAATACTATTGGAAAATTAGTGTTTAAAAAGTTTATAGCATTTGTCAAAATGTTACAATCTGAAGGCAGCTTCCTCATAAAAGTTTAGCCATACTGAAAATTTGTATTGGAAAGAAATTTCATTTGGGGATCAGCTCATTTTAGATCTAAAGAGAATTGTAGCCAACTTTATCCTTGCTAGAGTTTGTACTGTAGTGTTTTTTTATCACAAAATTAATATGAATATAAGTTTAATATATCTTCTGAAATGCATGGGACTAGAGGACTTTAGATTTTGATGTTTTCAGATTTTGGAATATTTTCATGGACTTTTACTCATTGAGCATCCTTAATTGAAATCTCGAATCCATAATGCTTCAAAATCTGAAACTTTTTGAGTGTCATTAGTGCTCAAAAGTTTCAGATTTTGGAACATTTCAGGTTTTGGGTTTTGAGATTAGAATGCTAAGCCGATCTCTGCTTTTCTCAGTTTTCTTCCAGGTTTTGGTGTGTGCTTGGATAAATGTAACACTGTGAACAGTTTTAGATACAGACTTTTATGCTTCAGCATTTCAGGAAAGAACTTAGAAATCTGAAAGCTGGATGGTTTTTATATTAACATATATTATGAGAAAAAATAAAAAGAAGGAATAATTTCTAGAGCTGTTAGAAGACACTGCCGACACTTTATTTTAAAGTGTTTGGCACATGAAAATTTCCAATCACCAGCTTCCTCATTTTAAAACTGTATAAGAACATGGTGTCACAATATAGTTAAAAATGGCATAAGACTCAAGGTACTGATTTTAGTTGTAAAATTTCTACTTTGCTTTAAAATAATCTACTTTGAGGCCTGGTATTTCCATAGGTCTTTGCAAAGCATTAAACAGATCTGTTGCCCTTAAATTAAAGTTCTGGTAATTTATGTCTGTATTTATCTATTGCATATGTAGATTTCTCCTCACCAAATACTTTATAGAAGCCATGAATGTTATTTGTCTTCATAAAGTTACAGAGTGAAGAGGCTTTTCCTTTATATATCCTTAGGCACTAAGCTCTTATTCTCCTAAATACAGAAAGATCATACTCATATTCTACTTACCCAGCTTCTCACTATATTAAATTTGCAACTCATTGTTTTCTGTTTTAAACAGAGATGTGCTCCTGCATCTATTCGCCTCATGGACAACCAGCAGTTTCAGTTTGGTAAGTGAAGAGAATTTTATTTTTATTTTTTGAAAATTGAGAGTTTTTGTTGTTGTTGTTGCATTAGAAAAATAGAAATAGATCTAGGGGCTGGCGTGGCGGGTTAAGCCTCTACCTGGGTGCTAGCATCACCTATGGGCTCTGGTGTGTGTCCCAGTTGCTCCTCTTCTAGTCCAGCTCTCTGCTAATGGCCTGGGAAAGCAGTAGCAGATGGTCCAAGTGCTCGGGCCCCTGCACCCACATAGGAGCCCTGGAAGAAGCTCCTGAATCCTGGCTTCAGATCAGTCCAGTTCCAGCCAGTGTGGCTATCTGGGGAGTGAACCAGCAGGTGGAAGACCTTTCTCTCCATCTTTCTCCCTCTCTCTCTATAACTCTCTCTCTCAAATAAATAAAAAAATATTTTTTAAAAATAGGTCTGATGCAAGTAGTTCACATCATAAAGGATTTAATAGGTACTTGAAACACTGAGTGGCTTTGTGTTCAGGATGTAACAAGATACTGTTGCCTCCTTGCACTGGCACATTCACACTTGAGGTGACATAACCAGACCCCCTCCTGCATTCAGCTTTCTCCCTGCAGTGTACCCTCTTCCCCTTTAGCAGTTCTGTGTACTGTTAATTAACATGAAACAAAGCTTCTTCAAGGAAACAGCATTAATTTTGCATAACAGATTCTCTGCAATGAGAAGAGGGTCTTCTGAAGAGGACCTGCTCTTTTAGCCACAAAAATTTCTAAACAGCAGTAGGAAAAGCACTGTGCAGAGCTAGCAAGGTGGACGTCATGATTCCTGTCCTTCAAGAAGCTCTCAGTGTGAAGACAGATGGAACGAGTGTAGCTGTGTTGGAGGGTCTGTAACAGATGAGTGCACTGGACACTGTAGGCCACACATGCAGGGCTGGTTGATTCTACTTGATTTTCCTTGATGTGTGGTGTCAGAAAAGAATTTTAAAGGAGGGTGGTAGTTGAGCTAAATCTTTGAAGGTGAACAGAGCTTTCCCTAAGAGCTCCTCTCCCCCAGCTAAACTTGCTTCCATGTCAGCAAGAGATCTCCCTGGCTTGCTTTAGGGTACTATCAAGATAGTTCTGTATGAGTCAAGCAGAGGATAGATGGTGGACCAGGGTTTTGCAGGATTGATTGAGATTTTATCTTGTCAGCTGTAGTAGGATTTCTACACTTGATCCTAGCCAAAAGACTGAGAAACGATTGTGGTAGGATTCCTTTGTAGAGCGAATAAAATTAATTGGCTTTACATCTTTGAAAGCTTATTCTGGCGGTATTATACAGGATAGATTAGAAAGGCACAAGTGTAACATAGGGACACTAGGAGGTGAAACAATTCAAAAAGCCAATTTTGGGGGATCTGAACCAAGGTAGCATCAATGGAGATAGCAGAAGATGGAGTTTGAAAAATTTAGTTTGCCGACTAGTTGTGGAATGTGGGGAGCAACTCAGACTAGACTAAGTTACTCGAATTAAGACTTATTCTATGCATCTGCTCTCCCACAATATGGCACTGGGAGAGGAGTAAACAGCTTCTACGCAGCTGCAGGGGTTCAACCAATAAACAGCAGGACCTGCTCCTGATTGGAGGAGAGCGGCATACTCGGCGTGTGGGTAGCAGAGTTGGGATTGGTGGAAGAGGACTATAAAGGAGGAGAGAGACAACATGCACCAGGAACATCTATCTGAAGGAACACCTGAGCAGCCCCCTAGAGAGCCGGCCGGCGGTGTGCCGCTCCCCCGCGGAAGTGGGGAAAGTGGCAGGGGGGCCCACCCTTCCACGGAGGTGGAAGGATCGGCAGCCAACCTGGGAAAGACCAGCAGCAAACCCGGAGAGGGCCGAGCAGACAAAAGAACAGCGCAGGGTCCTGTGTCGTTCCTCCGCGAATGGGGGAGCGACAGTGGAAGATAAAATGAAAGGGAAGATTTTTATTTGATTGATTAGGTAAGTTGAATAACAGTATTAAAAAGAGAAGTGTTGGGGCCGGTGCTGTGGCATAGCAGGTTAACTAACACCCTGGCCTGAAGCGCCAGCATCCCCTATAGGTGCTGATTCGAGACCCAGCTGCTCCACTTCCAATCCAGCTCTCTACTATGGCCTGGGAAAGCAGTAGAAGATGACCTAAGTCCTTGGGCCCCTGTACCCACGTGGGGGACCCAGAAGAAGCTCCTGGCTCCTGACTTCGGATTGGCCAACCGGGGAGTGAACCATTGGATGGAAGACCTCTCTCTCTCTCTCTCTCTCTCTGTCTCTGTCTCTGTCTCTGTCTCTGTCTCTCTCTCTGCCTTTCCTCTCTCTGTGTAACTCTGACTTTCAAAGAAATAAATATATCTTTTCTTTTTTTAAAAATAAAGAAGTGATGGTTTTAGGGAAAGACTATTACAGCCACTGATATTTAAGAATATTACAAGGCCGGCGCCGCGGCTCACTAGGCTAATCCTCCGCCTGTGGCGCCGGCACACGGGGTTCTAGTCCCGGTCGGGGTGCCGGATTCTGTCCCGGTCGCTCCTCTTCCAGGCCAGCTCTCTGCTGTGGCCCGGGAGTGCAGTGGAGGATGGCCCAAGCGCTTGGGCCCTGCACCCCATGGGAGACCAGAAGCACCTGGCTCCTGCCTTCGGATCAGCGCAGTGCGCCGGCCGCGGCGGCCATTGGAGGGTGAACCAACGGCAAAGGAAGACCTTTCTCTCTGTCTCTCTCTCTCACTGTCCACTCTGCCTGTCAAAAAAAAAAAAAAAAAAAAAAAAAAACAAGAATATTACAGCCAGTGGTATTTCATCAGTAGCATGGTTAGGTGGAGAATTCAGTACGCAGTTATGTCTGAAACCAATTTTTTGCCTTCCCATTTTTGTCAAAAGTATTAAACATCTGACATAATTTATCATCTTTTTAATTCTACTTTTATTGCTTCTGGGTTTTTTTTTTCCATATGTTGAAATTTACTTTGGGATTTAAGTTTGTAAAATTTAAATACCCTCAAAATAGTTCCTGAAACTATGGAAGTGTTTGCTCAATAATAAGTACTAAAGGCTGTTAGGTAGGCATTTGTTTATTATGTCTAAAGAGAGCTTTTTATTTAGGGGAGAATGATGATAGTTATATAGAATTTTAAGGAAGTCAAGTTAATTAGATGTGAAGAGTTATTTTTTAAATTAGATTCTTCTGAGTCACAGTTGTTTATTTCCTTAAGTAAACTACTTTCAAATTACTATGCTATTGATAAAATTTAAAATATATGTATTCCATAAATGAAACAGTTAAATCAAGTGAAAATCAAGCCTCTGTTTTGGCCTGCATTTAGATATCTAAGTCTAAAGAGAGCTATGAATCTAACTAATGACTGCATTATTCTTTTACATGTTATTCTTGTAGCAAATTGTGTTAGACATAGGCACCTTTGTGAAATTAACTGTGATTTGGCCAGATTTTACTTGTAATTGGGATGTATAACAATTTAAAATGAAGGTTTTTAAGAAAAGTTCTCTCTGGCCATCTATCATCTCTGCTCCACATTCTGATTGCTATACATAACACTCTTTTAGCTCTGTGATTGATCCTACACTCTTGCCTTTTTTTTCTCCTCTAAAAAATTATTTTTTTATTTGAAAGAGAGAGACAAATAGAAAAATCTTCTATCCACTGGTTCACTCCCTGAATGGCTGCAACAGCCAAAGCTGGGCCAGGCCAAAGCCAGGAGCCTGGAACTCCATCCAGGTCTCCCACGTGAGTGGCAGGGGTTCAAACACTTGGGCCATCTTTTGCTGCTTTCCCAGGCGCATTAGCAGGGAACTATATCAGAGGTGGAACAGCTGGAACTCAAACTGGTGTTCACATGGGAGTGAAGCTTAACCTGCTATGCCACAATGCCTGCCCTCCACCCCTGGTCTTGACTGTGTCCCACCACCCTCTGCCCTTTACTTAGCCACCATGATAATTTTTTGGAAATACAATCTGACCATGCTTCTTGACTGACTGTAACCTATTTGAAAGTTCCATTGAAGCATTTTCATCTGTGTATCTATCCTGTCATGGTTTCATGATCAAGCAACTCAAAGGAGTAGTGCTTAGCACAACAACGTGGGTCCAGGACCCTGCATCAGCCATATAGTAGTTGATCAGTGTTTGTACCATATTGTTAACAAAATGCAAGTCACGTCATTAGTTGTTAATAGTTTTATTATAACCCTACTTCTGGTACAACAACCCTTAATATATATATTGAACTTCGTTCTCACTATATTGGAATGATCTATAGATATATAGATCTCCCAAGGAGGCTAATGTTTCTCAAATTTAGGAGATGTTTCCTAGTCACTTTTGTATCTGTTGCAGTTACCACATAATAGGCACTTAACATGTTGGTTGAGTTAATCATTGAGCTGGCCAAAGAGGATGAACAGATCCTAGATAGCTCTTAGTATTGCACTGAGCACATTATCAGTAGCACAGTTTATATCAAATTTCTATTCAGAACTATTCTTCAATGATAAATTTCTATTTTATAGATGACTCAGAGGCTCAATATTTTGGCTTAAGTCCATAGGTCATATGTATTAGAGCTGGGGTTAAACCCAAATTTATCTGATCCAAAGACTAAGACTTTTTCCACTGTCTCAAATCACTTACTTGAAACATAGATATTTGTAGCAATACAAAATTTCACTAATCAGACTGTCCAGCTCCTAAGTTTGGAAACAAGTTTGCTATAAGATAAAATGTAATATCCAGGATATACTTAGAATGTAATTTAAGAAAAAAATAAAAAAGATAACAGTGTCCTCTAGTTAATACTTAAAAGTCAGTATCACATTTATAATTATTTTTCAAAGCTATCATGTCAACTCAATATAAGGGATATGTATGACTAACTCTCACTAGTGTTAATTAAAATTGTGCATATAAATCTCAAGGGTAAAGGTGAACATTTTTGCCCTTAAGGACTATTTCATATTATAGTAGTACCATTTGGAATCCTCATGTATAAAACTGTGTGAATCAGACCTTTGTATAAGGAATAGACAGTTTCAGTCACTTGCAGGAAACCAACATATACACACTCAACAGGTATGTTTATGTATTTATTTCCAGTTTTTAATATAGGATGAGTTCCAATTGGGATAGGAAGTGAATGTTTTGATGATGTTACTTCTGATTTTATACATACTAGAAATTAAGTTTTTTTAAATAAACATCATTTATGCTAGGTTATAATAAAAGAAAAAAAATCCACAATTCTTATGTGTGATTTAAGAGCTCAAAAAGATTGCTACATTGACTCCATCTAATCTACATTTCATTTTGCTTGCTTTTTATTTTAATTACTCAGTTATAGAATGTTATCTAATTTTTAGACTCTGGTTAAGACATATTATTTGGTCTTTTATGTGACACAGTTCAGCAAAAAAATGTAATTATATCTTAGAGGTTCAAATTCTCACTTTAAAAATTAGATGAACAGAGAAAAAGACTGTTAATCATAGTTGTTTCATAAGCTGCTAGTTTATACTTATTTTAAAGGAAGGCCTTATACAAAAATTCCAAAACCTTAAAGTCTATTTAAAAAAATAAACTTTTTGTTTGGAGACATTTTAAATTTACTAGAAACTTTAAAATTATTTATAAAATTCTGTCTAAATAATATGCCACATTTTTCTGAATTGGGCTCATGACATTAGGCCAGATGCGTGACTCTTAAATGTAGCAGTCATGAGAGTTGAGAAGTTGCTACTCTGAAAACAATGAGAAAAACAGTAAAAGGTTTTCACTCAATTAAGCTTAATTCGCAGGCAAAGATGTTAATTTAACAGACTCTGAGACACCATTTATGTTATTTTGGCAATTTCAACTCTCTGGGTGTAATTAAGGACGCAGTTGCTAGTTTTATGCCAAGAATTCTGGATGAATTAAGAATTAATTAAGAAACAACCTTCAACTTGGCTTTGGTTTGGTTATAGTTCTGAGTGGTTTCTGTATAATTAAAAAAATAAAAATAAAACCAACATTTATTGGGTATTTTTAATGAAGTAAAAATTAATGAAGTAGTTTTACTATGTATTAACCATACCATTGAAGGATAGCCTAAACTACGTGTAGTATTAATTACATATAGTAATTTGACTTAAAAACAAACAAACCGAGAATCAGTTTTATAAATAAATTGTTGTTTGTAACTTTTGAAAGGTGATAAAGATAAAAGATGAAGACACACACACACACACACACAATAGGGAAAATTAAGCAATTAAAGTCATGAAAACTTTCTTATAGAATGCTTAGTTGAAGTAGCCTCTTAATCAAAAAGCACAGAATCTGCTATTAATTTAAATATAAACTTTTTCTCTTCCTTCTTAGGTCATGCTCTTAAACCTCAGGTTTCCTCTATTTTTACATCTTTTTTGGATGGATTAAAAAAGTTTTATATCACAAAGGTAAGAATTTGTGTAAAATGCTAAAATTTTAAATGTTTATTAGGGTGTTAGTTTCCTGCCTTCTCCTCACTGACAACAGCTGTAAAGATGTTTTTCTATATTGCGTGTATATTTCATAATTAATATTTTTCATGTTGGAATCAATACTTCATCAGGTACTTTGCTCCTTCAGTGTCAGAAATGTGTGATTCTTTTCCAATTTGATAGTTTTAAAAATAACACTGTACCAGTTTAATGTGTCCAACATTTTTTAAAGTTTTTTTTTTCCTTTATAGTAGATATTTAGGGGTAAAATAAGAGCAGAGATTTTTGTTGTTTTTGCTTCTGATTGCTAAATTGCTTTCCTCAAGGGTTACACCAGCTTCTGTTACCACTAATGATATGTGTTTGTCAGCTTTTTGTTGTATTCTTGTTATGGCACATGGAGTTTTTTGCCTTATGTTTCAAGTTTACTGGAGAGGAGAGAAAATAGTATTGTACTTTAGTTGATGTTTCTTGATACTCCAGTGAGACTAAACACTTCCCTGTATTTTCTACATGTAATTTTTGGGTGTGATGTAATTTGGGGGGGTATAATAATTGGGTATGAATATTTTCACAGGAGTGACAGCTTCATGTTTTTTTCCTGGTGCTTTGATATGTGCCCTTTGAGTAATGAAATCATTAGATGACCTTTATCATAAATGTTGTAAACAGTTTTTCTTTTCAATCTCCCTTTTTAGAGATTTTGCTTTTTGGTGCTAAAATTTCAATTTTGCTTTTCTTGTGATTATTTAATTACTGCACAGCTTAAAAAAGCCTTCCTTTTCCCGATGTACAGTCAGGGTCATTTTATTCTCTTTCTCTCTCTGTTGTGCTAAATGAGAAGTCTTAAAAAGTATCCTTGTTATTATTTTAATTTATTTCAATTTTCTGTCATGAGATAAAAATCTGCATTCATCTTTACTTCCTACTCCTCTAGTAGCTAGTTGTGTCAGCACTTTTCGCTATCTCTGCTTTTCTTAGACTTTTAATTGAAGTAGACTCCATTTTTAATGTATCCAACTCTTTGTAGTGACCTTCTTGTTTTTGAAACTGTAAATGAATTCAGTTATTATAAGTTTAGTTTTCCCTCTTGTTTAGAATTTTCCTTATTACCACCCCGTGCCTGTTTATTATTTTAGAAAAATTTTAGAAACTTCATCATTTTAGAAAGTCCATTGGAGTTTTTATTAGAATTGGAATAAGCTGGTATTTTAATTTGGGTGAACATTGACAGATTTATAATATTTAGTTTATACTTTCAAGAATATATATCTTTCTCATCGTTTTAAGACATGTTTTGCAAATGCAGTTGTATATTATTTTTGAGATTATTGTTAGGTATTCTAATTGTATTCCCAAGAACTCTTTTGAAAATATTTAATGGGGAGTTATTGTTAGCATATAGGGATGCTGTTAGTTTTTACCCTTTCCCCTTTATAGCTGGCTACTTTTTTCTATTATTTTGTAGAGGTTTTTATTATTATTATTTACTACAGTTGCAATTCTGACAAAATTACTTATAATATTAGCATACCAGTATGTCATTATGGTTAACACTGTAGCATGTTTCGAAATAAACTATTTTTCCTGTGCTAAGTAGTTTTGTTATATTGTAATGACCTGAATAGGTATATTAAAATTTTTTCTGGCATGATATATAAAGTTCCAAAGTTCAGTTTAAGAAGTTGGTTTATTTGAGCCCAGATCAGAAATGAAAGAACAAAATGTATTTTAATTTACTATTTTGTAGACTTGACGCATTTATCATCATAACATTTTGTTTCATTTCTTGTAGTTTAAAGGATTCGATCCAAATCAGCTAAGTGTAGCCACATTATTGTTTGAGGGGGACCGTGAGAAAGTTCTTCAACATGAAAAACAAGTATATGATATTGCTGCAAAATTTGGGTATGACTTTTAAGTTCATAATGCCAAGAGAGAGTTATGCTAAAATTCTAGTTATCTCCAAGCAGTTATTAATGTACTAGTCATTAATTTCTCTGAGCAGATAGTCTCCACGCAGTTGTTAATCTTAGTGTTAAAGATGTGGGAATTTATGATAGTAAATTTAAAATACTGTTTTTATTTCCAAAATTTGTAAGTTTGATTGATGTACTATTATTTGTCTATTCATAGTATAATATATTAAATGTTACTACATTTTTCCTGGATTTTTATATTAATGCCAATTTTGTGATTTTTATTATTTCTTGTGCTAGAGTAAAATAGAAAAAAATTCATTGTCATGTTACTCTTTAGTTATGATAATGTATGTATAAACCATGCGATTAGTGTGTTTTTAAAAGGAAATTGTGTTTAATCAAAGGTATTTGATAAATTATCTGTACTCCACCCCCTGTCACTTACTGTTTTGTGCTAGTATAAAGAAACAGAAAACATTTCACATCTATAACCAACTGAATAATGATGGGGTGGTTTCTGTCTGTCTGCTTGATGGATTATAAGACTGATCGATGAGAACCATAGTGAAAATGCCATTTATCAGGACTTATTTTTTTTTCCTTTCCTTTTTAAGTACGTGAACTAACAGCTTTCTGGATATCTGTCTTTACTTTTTTTTTATTACTTTAGAGATTAAAATACATAAATTATGCTTAGTGTGAGTTTTTCATAAATATTTCCTTTTATCACTTTGTTGTTTTTTCTCATGAAAGCTAGTGAACACTTAATTTTTAAGCCATATTTCTTTAAATACCCCACTTATTTATGTGTTTTTTCCATGTTAGCCCTTTTCCTCCAGAATTATCTGAACTTTGTGTTAAAATGCAATGTAATTACTGGGGGAAAGGTTTTAATCAGAAAACTTAATTTTTAGTTTATTTTTTAATCTCTCACTTTTTTACCCTACTCTAAAATCAGCTAGTGGAAGTTCTTTAGTAAAAGATAAAAGTTTGTTAATCTCTCACTTTTTCTCCTCTAGTAGTACATTTTGGCAGAATTACTGATATTTTAGCTAAAATAATTAATAATAATTGTGCTATAAAGATTTACTTAGTGTCCAGATGGCTTCAGTTTCACATCATCTCATTTTAGTTTGAATTTTTGGAATGTGTATGCGTTCCTTCCCAGAAGGAATTTAGGTCTCTGTGTATACCTACTTTGAGTTTCTAAGTAATATGTAATTTGATTAGAGTTGTTTCCTTTTTTCTTAAAACACATGAGATATAAATTAAAATCTTTTCTGTTTTAACCTTAAATATTAGTCAACTTTAAAAAATTGCTCCTTAAATATTTAATTGGGATTGCAAAGTATCTCATGAAATGGTAATCAAAAAGGCCATTGTGTGTTAATATTTGAATCACTGTATATAAGGTTAAATTTGCTTAGTTTTACCTCACTCACCCCCCAACATACACATACACATACACATACACATACACTCACATTCACACCCGCATACACACCCATACAAATGAGAATTGCACTTTGTAGAATCTATAATCATAATTACAATTCAGAGAGGCTAGCAAATCTCTAGGAGTTAGTCCTGGACCATAGTTCCATAGTTGGGCTGTGGTAGGTTGTTGTCATACCTCACATGTAAGGTTTGTAAGTCATGACCTGCCTTTTCTTGGACATCACTGTTGATGCTTGGTATAGATTACATGCGTGGTTAAATATTTCTAGAGTGAATGAATTAAACCAAATACTGTATTTTTCATAATATTTTGTATTCTACTTCATTTATGCCTAATTACTGTGCTACCTATTAAACACTGTATTTTCATCTTTAGATGTTTTTCAGAACCATTTTGTCAGTTTTGTTTAAGCTACCAGCTGTCATAAGTGTCAGTAATGCCAGTCTTATATTCTCGTATAATATCATCCGTTTACAGCTTAAAAATGAGTGAGTCTTCTTTAAAATGTAGAACCAAACACTCTTTAGATCCCGATACTGGAGCCCCATAACTGTAGGTTTAATTCCAGCAATTCTCACTCTCAACAAAGCTTATATCAAATTCATCTAGGAGGAAGGAAGGGTGGAGCATGGGCAGGGGGAGAAGATAGGAAGTATCATGCTCCTAAGTCTGTCTGATTCTGAAATTGGTTCACCTTATATAAATAAAAAAATTAAAATTAAAAATAGATTGCAGTAAAGGAGATACTAAAGCAAGGATAAAGTGTTTAAAAGTTTGGCAATGATTGAGGCCTCACTGTTTGCTTATTATTTGCTCTGGCATAGTTATAATTAATTTCTTAATGTACTTTTTAATGGCTTCCTCTTTCTAAAAGCAGATATTGCTTGTTTAACAACACAAATTGTTCTTAGGCAGAAGACTTAGGAATATTTTGATTTTTTAATACTTGGAAATACCTTATTTTGGTTTTCTAGCAAATGTCCTTGTTTTCCCTGGTTTTCTGTATGCACTAAGTTTGTTCTCATCACTGAGGATTCAGGCATATTTTTTTATTTATGTTGTCACTGTGCAGTCCTCAGTGTACAGTCTTTTCTCTTTCTGTATAATAAGCCAGAGGAAAGCACAACCAGATTTCTCTCTACTAAACTTTTCATACGTTAGTGTCGCTTATTATTTTATTTTGAATGAGGACCCTAATGAATTTAACTTTTATTTTCTCTTGCTTTTTATCTTCTATTCCCACTACCTCATTAGCTTTAAATTAATGATTTTTAATGAAGTAGTCCCAGCCATTCAGAACTTTTTAAGGGGTTAGCCAATTTTCCTCTTTGCCTTCCAGTCCCACTCCACCACTCTTAAATAAATACCTTTGCACACATATGACCCAGCTAGAATATAATAGCCACACACTGGATAATCTTACCTGGGTTGTTTTATCCATGTTGGCTAATAATGCACTTTAATTTCTCTAAGAGCTGAGCAGAATAAACATTACCTGTCAGCATTCATGACTGGGATTTTGACATTTATCCTGTGTAGCTGTTTTCCTCCGTGACTTGCCATGGCAATTTTCTGACTTGTTTCCCTTTTGTTTTAGAACTCTGTGTCCAGCCTCATACCCAGACAAGAATTGTCTTCTGTCTCTTATTTTTCATTGTCATCTGCTTGACCTAAGTTTTGTCTTTGTTCATGAACATTCCATTTATACAAATAGTTCCCTTCATTTCATTATACCTTATCCTCATTTACTCCAGAGCTACTCCTATCAAGTCATTCCCATCCCTTTTGGATGATACTAATTTGCATATCTCCACATATAATACTGTGAGGAAATTCTGATTTAGCCTGTATATTCTAGCCTGAAATTGCCTTACAGTATTTGTATAAAATGAGGAAACCTCACAGTATATTGTTTACTTACCACCAAATCCATCAAAACTTGAGAAAAAAAAGAATTTAATTATAAGATGTTAATTGAGGCCATAACAGATTTGATTCTTCCTTTAGCAGACTAAAGTGTGTTAACATTAATTTGTTTTATAATCGAAAAAGCATAATTAAAAACTATACTTACTAAAGGTATTGGGAAGCTATTATTGTTTATTGGCTTTTCAAGTAAGAAGAATGTTCACCCACCAAAGTACTTGAACAGCATTATATGTTATATGAGATTAATTCTAAATAGATAATCAAATACAATTTCTGTAAAATTATTTTCAAATTGAAAGGGTGCTATATATGTCTACAGTGATAAAACCTTACACTCTTGCACTTGTCTGTGCATTGCTTTATAAACTTTAATATTTCTGTGATGGTGTGTTTTCTCTCATTTAAGTAATAAACTCCATAAAGTAAACATCATATCTAATACCCCAAATACTATATGCTCAAATATTTTAGAAACTTTTTGGTATTTGGGAGTTCCTATTCAGTTATCACACTTCTTTAATTATGAATAGCATGATATGAATAACAGTTTACTACAGGTTAAATATCCTTTATCCAAAATGCTTGAGACCCAGAAGTATTTTGTTTTGTTTGGATTTTGGAATATTTGTGTCTATGCAATGAGATTTCTTGGGGACAGGACCTAAATTAAGTATGACCTTCATTTGTTTCATATATACCTTTTACATAGAGCCTGAAGATAACTCTATACAGTGTTTTAAGCCTTCATTTTGACTGCAACCCATCATGTGAGCTCAGGTGTGGAATTATAAGGATGTTATGCTTATGGGAATTATTTCATTTTATTGAACTTGGTTCTCATGGCTAATTCTTGCACTGCTCTTTTGAGAATGTGGAGAGAAGTAGTTGAGTTCAAATTAGTCAGTTTTATTTGGTGGAACAAAGTTTGAAATGAATGAATAAACTGAAATATTAAAAGTTCTGTCACATTTTTCTTATGCAGACTTATCTCTTGACAGCTGTTTGATATACTTAAAAAATGAGGTTAAGATAAAAAATGAGTTGCAGAGTAATACATATTAAACTGTTAAGCAGTTATCTTGAGGTACTATGTCAGTTTGGTTAGTTTAAATATTTCTTAGTTCATTTAGCATGTGTTGATTTTCTTCTTCAATTACAGTGGGCTGGCTGCCGGAGAAGATAATGGACAGAGAGGTTATTTACTCACCTATGTCATTGCGTACATTCGAGTAAGTTATATCCTGTTTGCCTTGCCATTTATTTTATGCTGTGAATAATACTTTTTTTTTAACTTTGAGTGAATGAAGCTGTCTTTATTTTGTTAAAATCTAAGCTCTTCTAATTTAGCATATCGTTTTCACATGCACTCTGGATTAGCTAGGAATCTACAGAAGTCCATTTAAACCTTCAGTATATGCTTTTGAGGGACTTAAAATGATTTAATATGTCTTTCTCATCTTAAAAAAAAAATGGAGCCATTCTCTGAAAGTTGAGAATAATGCCATTCCTATCATTACTTTGTTAGATCAAGCTATTTTATAAGCAACATTTTGCATTGATTTATAATGTTTCCAAGATATATAAATCTTTAACCATGTCTTTAAAAAGTGATATTTGACTTCATTATAAGTAGCTGTTGGTTCACCGGTGATGATTACTGTATAGAATTTGAAAAGTAATCCACCCGCACTTGTGCCAACATTTCCTAACTGTAGATTTTCTACTTAAGAGAAACTTTGTGAGTCATAATAATCTCACATCTTGTAAAATTACTTATATGAAATTGTTCTTTTGAAATTTTATTTCTTTATTTAGTTTTTTTTTTTTTTTTGGTACTTTGGCTATAACAAACTCAGGATTCTGAATTGTCTTCTGTGTTTGCTAGAGTTATTATTTTTTTTTTTTAAGATTTATTTATTTGAGAGGCAGAGTTACAGACAGAGAAAGGGAAAGACAGAGAGAGATCTTCCATTCACTGGTTCACTCCCCAAATGGTCACAAGGGCTAGAGCTGGCTGATTCGAAGCCAGGAGCTTCCTCCAGGTCTCCCGCATAGGTGCAGGGGCCCAAGTACTTGGGCCATCCTCAACTGCCTTCCCAGGCCATTAGAAGAGAGCTGGATTGGAAGATGAGCAGCCAGGACACGAACTGCTGGCTGTATAGGATGCTGGCACCACAAAGTATTTTCGTCTTGTACACTGTAAAGTATTTTCCTAGCAAAGGTACTTTAAGATCTTCTCTCTCTCCTGTCACTTCAAAGAAAAACACTGTACTTTCTAAATTTATTCTTTGTTTTGACAGGCAGAGTTAAACAGTGAGAGAGAGAGACAGAGAGAAAGGTCTTCCTTCCGTTGGTTCACCCCCCAAATGGCTGCTACGGCCACCGCGCTGTGCCAATCCGAAGCCAGGAGCCAGGTGCTTCTTCCTGGTCTCCCATGCGGGTGCAGGGCCCAAGTACTTGAGCCATCTTCCACTGCCTTCCCGGACCACAGCAGAGAGCTGGAGTGGAAGAGGAGCCAACCGGGACAGAATCCGGTGCCCCAACCGGGACTAGAACCTGGGGGGCTGGCGCCACAGGCAGAGGATTAGCCTACTGAGCCGTGGCGCTGGCCTAAATTTATTCTTAAGGAAAAGTTAATTTTAAGAAAGGAAAATATCTTCTTCCAAACTCTCCTTTTAAACTCCCACTCATCTACCCTTTTGCTTTTGATGAATAATTTTTGATATTTGCTGATTTACTTATTAGGCCATTAAAGCAGTTCTGCTAGTATTTTTTGCAAGCACATAGTCTTTTTCTGCATAGAGGGTCCATTCACTGGAAAAATATTTGAGTTCTTATCCTGTGTCAGGTGTTGTGCTAACAATATTACTGATCTTTGTACATCCTTGTAGTATCTTGACTTTTGTGTGTGTGTGTGTGTCTTAACAGGACTTGGGTTTGGAATACTATGTATTAGGAGAATCTTTTGAGACTTCTGCTCCTTGGGACAGGTAAAATATTGTAAAACTCTTGATATTCACATATTCCATCTTAGAGTTGCTGAATTAATGTATTTCTGTGTTTGAATGTGTAAACTTTAAAAATTTTAGGAAAAAAACATTGAAGCAAAGTAGCTACTTTTGCTTAAACTTTCACCATTCATCAGAATGCCTTGCTTTCAAGCCGCTTGGTGTGTGTGTGGGGGGGTGGGCGGATTGTTCCAGGTAAATTGTGATCCAAAGAACAAAGGTATTGTTGAACTTTATACTTTGAAGAATCTTTTTTTTTTTTAAGATTTATTTTTATTTATTTGCAAGACAGAGTTACACAGAGAGGTAGAGAGAGAGAGACTGGTCTTCCATCTACTGGTTCACTCCCCAAATGGCCACATCAGCCAGAGCTGAGCCAATACGAAGCCAGGAGCCAGAAGCTTCTGCCAGGTCTCCCACGTGGGTGCAGGGGCCCAAGGACTTGGGCCATCTTCTACTGCTTTCCGAGGCCATAGCAGAGAGCTGGAGCAGAAGAGGAGCAGCCGGGACTTGAACCAGCACCCATATGGGATGCCGGCGTCTCAGGCCAGGGCTTTAACCCACTGCACCACAGCACCGGCCCCATTGAAGAATCTTCTTGACTACTAAGTTACTATGTGGTTTTACTTAATTTTAATTAAAATTCTTAAGTGATTAATATGCATAAATATTCTCTAAAATATTCTCAGAAATTATAAAGCTGGTTGACCTTTTTTTGTAATTTAAGCAGTCTGAAAGAAATCTAATTTTTTTTAAGATTTTATTTATTTGAGAGGCAGAGTTACAGACTATAAGAGAGAGACAGAGAGAAAAGTCTTCCATCCCTTGGTTCACTCCCCAAATGGCCACAATGGCCGGAGCTGTGCCAATCTGAAGCCAGGAGCCAGGAGCTTCTCCCACATGAGTGCGGAAGTGCAAACACTTAGGGTGTCTTGTGCTTTCCCAGGCCAGAGAGCTGAATGGGAAGAGGAGCAGCCAGGACTAGAACTGGTGCCCATATAGGGTGCTGGCGCTGCAGGTAGAGGATTAACCTACTGCACCACAGCACTGGTGCCGAGATGTATTTTTAACTTTAAGCAAAACTTTAAACAAAATTCTAATACTAGAATATATTATAGAAAATGGCCCAAATAAGATAACTGGAAATATATTTTAGAAGGGTTTCTTTCATGGAAATACATATGTACACACACATATACTTTAGGGCATTAACAATAAAAGCTGATGAGGAAATCTAGTGGCTTTATTTAAAATGAACTTGTGAGTTGTTAACCCATTCATTAATTGAAAAATTTTTAAGAAGGGGCTGGCATGCTTGAGATATCCACATTCTGTATCAGAGTTTCCCAGGTTTGAGTCCTGACTCCACTTCCAATTCCAGCCACCTACATGGGAGACACAGATATGTTGAGACAGATCTCTTCTATCCACTAGATCATTCTCCAAATGCCCATAACAGCCAGGGTAGGGCCAGGCTGAAGTCAGGAGCCTGGAACCTTATCTGGGCTTCCCCAGTGGACGCCAAGGACCCAAATACATAAGCCATCACCTGCAGCCTTTCAGGATACACATTAGCAAGAAGCAGGAGTCAGAAGCAGAGCTGGGATTTGAACCCAGACACTCCATTATAGGGTATGAGTGTCCTAAACAGCACCTTAGCTGTTGCATCAAACTCCCACCAGGAGCAGCTACAAGTTAAAAACTTTGTTATCTGTTTAACAGCTTAATTCATCTTTTTGACTTTTTTTTTTAACTTTTATTTAGTAAATATAAATTTCCAAAGTACAGTTTATGGATTACAATGGCTTTTCCTCTCTATAACTTCCCTCCCACTCGCACCCCTCCCATCTCCCACTCCCTCTCCCATTGCATTCCCATCAAGATTCATTTTCAATTCTCTTTATATACAGAAGATCAATTTAGTATATATTAAGTAAAGATTTCATCAGTTTGCACCCACACAGAACATAAAGTGTAAAATACTGTTTCAGTACTAGTTATAGCATTAATTCAAATTGAACAACACATTAAGGACAGAGATCCTACATGAGGAGTAAGTACACAGTTACTCCTGTTGTTGACTTAACAAATTGACACTCTTGTTTATGGTGTCAGTAATCACCCTGGGCTCTAGTCATGAGTTGTCAAGGCTATGGAAGCATTTTGAGTTTGCCGACTCCGATCTTATTCAGACAGGGTTCATAGTCAAAGTGGAAGTTCTCTCCTCCCTTCAGAGAAAGGTACCTCCTTCTTTGATGGCCCATTCTTTCCACTGGGATCTCACTTGCAGAGATCTTTCATTTAGGTTTTTTTGTTTGTTTGTTTTTTGTTTTTTGTTTTTTGTTTTTTTGCCAGAGTGTCTTGGCTTTCCATGCCTAAAATACTCTCATGGGCTCTTCAGCCAGATCCGAATGCCTTAAGGGCTGATTCTGAGGCCAGAGTGCTGTTTAGGACATCTGCCATTCTATGAGTCTGCTGTGTATCCCGCTTCCCATGTTGGATCGTTCTCTCCCTTTTTTATTCTATCAGCTAGTATTCGCAGACAATAGTCTTATTTGTGTGATCCCTTTGACTCTTAGACCTATCAGTATGATCAACTGTGAACTGAAATTGATCACTTGGACTAGTGAGATGGCATTGGTACATGCACTCTTGATAGGATTGTATTGCAATCCCCTGGCACATTTCTAACTCCATCATTTGGGGCAAGTCCCAAATTGTACATCTCTTCCCGCTCTTATTCCCACTCCCATATTTAACAGGGATTACTTTTCAGTTAAATTTAAACACCTAAGAATAATTGTGTGTTAATTACAGAGTTCAACCAATAGTATTAAGTAGAACAAAAAAGAATACTAAAAGGGATAAAGTATTAAATTGTATATCAACAGTCAGACTTTTAAGCTAGATAACCGGTCATCTTTAACACTAGCCTATAGGATGAGGGTCCTCTGACCTCACATATTTCTAGATCATTGCTTTTTCAGGCACAAGTCACTTTTAAAGTATTTGTTTTGGAAGTTGGATTTTCAAAATAAAGGTATATTAAATATCAGTAAGCAGTGCTTTGTTAAATATTTTTAAAATATGCATCTTTACCATTCCAAAATAAGGTACACATAACAATGGTAAGTTACATTTAGCTGCAGTTCTTATAAATTAAAACAGAATTTAAGAGCATTATTTTGTGTTAGAATTTATGAACTTTTCAGATACTACATTCATAAAAATACCTGTTATGTTAATAAAATATTTAAGCTCTTTTCATATTTGTTTTAATCATATATTCTATATTATTGGATATATAGATAACTTCAATGTGTTTTATATGGTTTAGTCTATTTAAATGTTACTGTTTTTATTAAATTGATTTTCATACCAGATCAGTTTGTAACTAGAAACACTCCTGCCTTTTGAGTTTCTTAGTTTATATTTTCAATTCTTATGTTGCTAAATGGACCGAGGTTTAAAACATAGAGCTTTAAACACCACTCTGGCCTCAGAATCAGCCTTTAAGGCATTCAGATCTGGCTGAAAAGCCCATGAAAGCATTTCAGGCATGGAAAGCCAAGACACTCTGGCAAAAAATGACCTAAATGAAATATCTCTGTGAGTGAGATCCCAGTGGAAAGAAGGGGCCATCAAAGAAGGAGGTACCTTTCTCTGAAGGGAGGAGAGAACTTCCACTTTGATTGTGACCTTGTCTAAATAATGTCGGAGTTTGTGGACTCAAGAGGCTTCCAAAGCCTTGGCTGCTCATGACAAGAGCCTCAGGTGATCATTGATGTCATAAATAAAAGTGTCAATTGTTAAATCAGAAACAGGAGTCACTGTGCACTTGCTCCCCATGTAGGACCTCTGTCCTTAATGTGTTGTACTATGAGAATTAACAGTAAAACTAGTCTTCAAACAGCACTTTATACTTTGTGTGTCTGTGTGGGTGCAAACTGTTGAAATCTTTACTTAGTATGGAGTTGATCTTCTGTATATAAAGATAATCAAAAATGAATGTCAATGAAGAATGGGATCAGAGAGTATGAGGAGGGAATGTTTGGGGGTGGGAGGGCGGGTAGTGGGGGAAGAACTGCTATAATCCAAAAGTTGTAATTATGAAATTTATACTTATTAAATAAAAGCTTTCTATAAAAAAAGTAGGGCTTATCAATATATGGCCAGGGAATAAAATGGTTTATATATACCCTCAGAGTTTTACTTTTCCAGATGAAACAAAATAGGTGGTTATAATCATGTGTTACAGCACAGTTTTAAAAAAATCAATTTAAAAACAGATCAATATTGTCAAGTAGTATCAGTCCTTCTTCCTCTTTAGGATTAGCACTACCCTCACATTTTCAGACTTATTATCAGTGTAGCACAGTAGGCAGGTGCTTTACACAAGCACTTTAGTCTCTGTCAGGTTGACTTTTGGCCTGCAAATAGGCTACTAACATTTACTGTATACCATCATGATTATTAATCAGTTATTTTTAAATAAAGAGAGACTTGGTAGAAATGGATAAAGATTGGTAGTCATATAACCCAAACATGAGCTTTCATTAACATGTTCTTTTATAGCTTTTTTTTTTCTAAAAAAATTGCATAAAGGTCTTGTAACTAAATCTACTTTGATGTTGGGCTTTAAAAAAAAAAAAGATTTTATTATTTGAAAGGCAGAGTTACAGAGAGAGAAGGAGAGACCGTGATCTTCCATCTGCTGGTTCACTCTCCAAATGGCTGCAACAGCTGGGTCTGGGCCACACATAAACAAGGAGCCAGAAGCTTCTGGGTCTCCCGCATGGATGTACGGCCCCAAGCACCTGGACCATCTTCTGCTTTCCCAGGCACATTAGCAGGGAGCTGGATGGGAAGTGGAGCAGCCAGACCAGCACCCATATGGGATGTCAGTGCTGCAGATGGCGGCTTTCTTCTTTAAAGTTATGAATGGAGGGCTTCATTCACATGATCAAGGCTCTTGGTAGCTCTTGAAACAATGACTATAAAAGCTTTAGTTGCAAACTTCAGACTTGAAGGATGCCAGCAATTTACTAAAATGTGTAGTTTTCATTTGAAGACTTAATATTGTTTTATCTCTTCTAGGGTTATAGATCTCTGCAGAAATGTCAAAGAAAGAATAGTAAGGGAATGCAAAGAGAGGGGTGTTCAATTTGCTCCTCTTTCCACATGCAGGTAAGTGTTTTCCTTATTGTTCTTATACTCCTTATCCTGAAAAACTCTTTGTTTTTTTCACTCAATAGGGAAATATGATTTGCCAGCTGAGAAAGAGCTTCAGTCTGTTCCACTTGGCAAGCTTTCCTAACTGCACTTACCGCTGTTAAGATTGTGTTGCTAGGATTTAACAGCAGTTTTGAGGGCTTCAGTAGAACTCCCTTCCATGAGTGAGTCTTCTACCCTGTCTTGACTGCATGACAGTAAGAAGCCTAGTGTCTGAGCTCCTGGCAAAAAAGGACTCCTTCATTTACTAAAACTATAAAGTAAAGATTTAGTCATGTAACCATAAGTTGTGTGCATAGTCAACACAGGTTTTTCTCATTAGAGAAAAAAATACTTAAACAATTTTTGTGTTGATTACGTGAATGAGAGTAGAATAAAAGAGCAAAAGATTTAAGTGTCGATTACCTTGGTGCTTTCCAATAATAGCTTTCTTCAGTAAATGGAAATATTCTGTGCAGTGTCCAATACAGTAGACACAAGCCACATTGACTCTTCAGTGATTGAAATGTGGCTAGTGTAACTGTGGACTAACTTTTAGATTTCATTAAATTTTTAAATAAATTTAAAATGTCAAGTGTGGCTGATATCTTCTGTATTGAATAGTGGTGGCTAACTGATAATCTTGTCCTCTTTGTTAAGTAACAGGAGCCCAAAAGGAGGTTTTCTTTTTTTTTTTTTTTTTTTTAAGATTTATGTATTTATTTACTTGAAAGGCAGAGAGAGATAGTCTTCCATCTGCTAGTTTACTTCCCAAATGGCCGCAACAGCTGGAGCTGGGCTGATCTAAAGAAAGGAGCCTGGAGCTTCTTATGGGTCTCCCATGTGGGTGCAGGGGCCCAAGACCTGGGCCATCTTCCACTGCTTTCCCAGGTGCATTAGCGGGGAGCTAGAGTGGAAATGGAGCAGCTGGCACTTGAACAGGCGCCCTTCTGGGATGCCAGCACTTCAGGTGATAGCTTTACCTTCACCACGCACCTGCCCTTGTATTCAGTCTTTTGATATTTTATGTGTAATACCAGGAGATTTTATGTGTCAAGGGTAAGTTGAACATTTGGCTTCTTAAAAAGTTACAGAATTAATTGGAGTGGAGAATAAATGGAAATCAGAACAAATTATGACAAGAGAAACCTTAAAATAAATGATACAGTAGTAATATAACGTTCTATATTTTATTACTAGCTCACTGTTTTGTGGGTGTGTGTGTGTGCACATACACATGTGTATGGTTTTCAAGAATACTTCTCCAGGTTTTATTATAGAAAAGCACAACTTAATATATAAAAATATATAAAATATATAAAAATAAAGTATTTTTAGATGTATATCTATTAGGGGCCGGTGCTGTGGCGCAGCGAGTTAATGCTAAAGTACCGGCATCCCATATGAGCGCCGGTTCTAGTCCCGGCTGCTCCACTTCTGATCCAACTCTCTGCTATGGTCTGGGATAGCAGTAGAAGATGGCCCAGGTCCTTGGGCCCCTGCACCCATGTGGGAGACCGGGGAGAAGCTCCTGGCTCCTGGCTTCGGATTGGCACAGCTCCAGCCGTTGTGGGCATCTGGGGAGTGAACCACCAGATGGAAGATCTCTCTGTCTCTACCTCTCTCTGTAACTCTGTCTTTCGAATAAATAAATAAAATAAATCTTAAAAAAAAGTATATCTATTAAGTGTACCTAAAGTTGAATTTCTGAAACAAGATATACTTAAGCACAATATTTTCTATATGTAAGATGGTTTGCAGACTTACAATGGTTTGACCTAGAATTTTTTTACTTTTATAATGGTGTGAACATGTATTCATACAAGCATTCTGTTTTTCAGTATAGTATTCAATAAATTGAGATATTCAGTACTTTATTTTAAAAAAAAGGCTTTATGTTGGATGATTTTGCCTAGCTGTAGGCTAATATAAGTGTTTTTAGGCTTGACTAAACTATGAAATTCAGATAGGTTAGTGGTATTCAGTGCCTTTATAACATTTTCAACTTAAAATATTTTCACATTACAGTAGATTTATTGGGATGTAACCCCATTGTAAGTTCAAGAGCATCTGTTTTTCTGTTCATGATGCTTGTTCTTCTGATTTACCTGGAATTAGTTAATCTCATCTGGGAAGCCAGACCTGGTATTATTCCACTTCAGGATCCATTTTCTGAAGAAATTAGATGAGAAGGAACTGCTAGTCAGTGAGTCTGACACAAGGAAAGTACTCTTAAAAAGTATTAAAAAGTATAACTACATAATGTTTTTAGAAATTAAAGAATAGTGTAGTGACTTTGTGAACCACACCATTACTTGTCTGGATAATTTAAGTGTCTTAAATGATAGAGCTAGTCCATTTTAAAAGGTATTAGAGCTCAGTCACTTCTAAAGTAGACCCAAATTGAGGTTTCTACAAGGTGTTTTTAATGATTTTCATTTTGCTTTTGTCCATGTTACTGATTGATCAGGCCCATCAAACATTTTATAACTAAATTTAGTATTCTGCCTGTCTACTGAAAACTGAACTTTGTGATATATAGATCCTGGATTTATTGGATAGTGACAATGCTCTATTAATATTTAGTTACTTTTTTATTGATATTAATGATTCTCTTACGAATTGTGTATGTTTACTAATTGTTACAAAATAATTTATCCTTGAAATTTCATTTGAATGTGGTTAATTCTAATGATAGTGTCCTCATAATTAAAATGGTTCTCCAATTTTTCTTAAACTTTGTAAATCTGGTACTTAAAATGTAAACATTTAAGGGATCTTTTTTATGAGTGTGAATTAACACTAGAAGAAAAACACAGCTGGCAAATTGACAGCAGTATTGTTAAACAGTTCATTTCTTCTGTTCTGAGGCACCTAACATTTGGCCTAAAAGGCCATTAAAATTTTAGATTAGATGCTATTTGTATTGTGTAATAAAAAGAGTGTTTCCTCTATATTTGCTCCTTCTGTTAAATTAAATTCTTTGTGGGAACCTTTGTGAGTGCATTTGGGGATTTGACTGTGATTACCTTAGTTCTGTTTTAACTGCTTTCCTAATTGCATTTTGAAAACCCAGATATGTGAGTGTATACATATGATCCAGTCCAGGTCTACACAACTAAACACATGTTTAGTTATCATATTAGCATATCATACATATACACACATATAATATGATTTAATAATCTAGCATTCTTGATGGATACCCATATACCTTATTTACACATAAAGTTTACAGACGCTGTTTTAACCCATTAAATCCCAAGTTTTCAATTCTGCAAATATTTCAATCACATAATATTTATTTAAGTTACCATATGTGGTATGTTAGTTGCTCAATTTAAGTCTTTATAGATGCCCTATATATAGTACAATAGGATATAATTAGTTAAGGCCATGCCTTTGCATTTGATTTGATCAATTTGTTTTCCAAATCTTTTTAATTTTTCAAAAGATTTATTTGTTTTATTTAAAAGGCAGAGTGACAGAGAGAGAAAAGACAGAGAGCTCTTCCATTTACTAATTCACTTCCCACTGCAACTAGGCCTGGCCAAAGCCAGGAGCCAGGAACTCCATCCAGGTCTCCTGTGTTGGTGACAGGAATCCAGCTGTTTGGACATCATCTGCTGTCTCCCAGGTCCACTACGTGGAAGCTGGACTGGAAATATGCAGTTGTCAGGACTGCATCTGGCACTCTGATGTGAGATACTGACATCCCAGGCAACAACTTAATCGATTGTGCCACACATCTACCCCTTTAATATTAATGTGAACTTAGGAAGATGATGTATTTCACCCAATCACATCATATTTGGTATTTGCACATTTCTCCCATTTCTCATGTGAGTTTTAAATTCTTATACTTATTCTGTTAATTTTGAGGCAGCTTAGAAAACTTGAGACAGTTCACCAAGTTTTATCTTGTCTGTTTAGAGTCGTTTTAATAGAAAGAAAAATCTCTCCTGAGGATAATGAGGTTTTGTTTATTTCCAACTGATTGGGAAAACATGAACATTGGTTTTAAATTTTTAATGAGGGGTAATGGTGATGGCAATGATCCTGATCTATAAAAATTTGCAAAATTAACACCAATAGTTCCAGATACCTTTAACCCATCTTTCTCAGGTGTTTGTGTCTCATACAATTATATATGATTATAGTATATATAACAATACTGTTAGCTAATCTACAAATCTTTTTTTTTACCATTTGTCCCACTGATGTCTTCTTTTTCTGGTTCAGGATCAAGTCCAGGACTATATAAAATGTTTAGTTATTATGTTTATAACATATCCCTCAATTTTAGTTGTCTGGTATTTCCTTATGATTGAATTCAAGTTTTATTTGTTTTTAAAAATGTTCATTTTATTTGAAAGGCAGAGACAGAAATCTTCCATCTGCTGATTCACTTCCTAAATGCCTGCTGCAGCCAGGAGCCTGGAGCTCAATCCAGGTCTTCTACAAGTGTGGCAGAGACCCACATACTTGAGACTTCACCTCCTGCCTTCCGGGGTATGCATTAACAGGAAGCAGGAATTGGAAGTAGAGCTGAGAGTCAACCCAAGCACCCTGACATGAATGTAGGCAGCCCAAGCAGCCTCTTCATGGCTGTGCTAAACACTGCCCCATTGTTGGCTTTCATATCCCCCTGATTCCTGATGTTAGAATTGTCATTATTTTTAGGTCATCCTTCAATTTTTCCCTCCATGTGTTTTCTCATCTGTTTCTTCTGCTCCTGAATGTCTGGCTTTTATACTCTCCTCTATTATCTCTTGGTTGATTTACCCTATACCTTGATAATGTGGTATTTTTCTTACCTAAAGCAATAGCTTACATTTTCTGTATATCTCCATTAAGGTATACCTTTTCTGGGTACCTTTCCCAATTGACTTACCCAGGTTTTTGTAATATTTGTTTAAATCCTTCATTGTGATTTAATTACCTTGATATTTTCCATCTGTAGAGTCGAGTCTAGATTGCATTTTTTTAAGGTTTTACAGTTTATTAATTTTCTTGTTAACGGTCAGTCACTATAGATAAAGTCAGAGCAGAGTTTTTTATCCTTTGTTTTTTGCCAACACCAGCCTAGATCTTTGCAGTCTCCCTTACATTTGTTCATTTAGTTCTTGCATTCGTTTTGCTATTTGCTTGGCCTTTTTCTTCTCATGCAGGCCATGTTTTACAAGCGGATATTTGGGATCATTTTTCTTTGTGTAATCCTAGGGATTGTAAATCCTTCCATAGCCAGTTCTCTTGCCACCAGCAAAACAAGATCTGAATCCAAACAGAGATGGCCTGAGCTCTGGTGTGGACTTGTACAGTTTGGCTGATCTTTCCCAAATTTCTGTCTTGGGCATTATTGCCTTCCCAGGGTGGAGGACATCAGTGATCATTTGTTTCTGAAGCAGACATTTGGTCATTGACTTGTGGATCTGGATAGCCACTTGTGCCATTCATGGTGGCAGCCAAGAAGAAGACCACTTTCCTCTTGACTCATTTTTAATGGCATAAAATTGTTGATATTTTCTTTGTGTTCTGTTTATCAGAGTATCTAGTCCATCATCAGACAGCTTAGTAAACTGAACCTTGAGTTATCAGCATCCTTCAGTGCTGTTTGTCATTCTTTATCCTGAAGCTGTATATGTTTTAACCATAGAAGAGCGTCTTCTAGTGCATTTAAGCAATCTGTAGAGGGGAAAAAAAGCCATTGATATTTATTTCATTGTCATTTACTTTTTAAATTATATCCATGGCTGAACAATCTTTCTTATGACCTCTAGTTTAGTGACTTACTTGTTTTTCCTACCCAGAATCTTTAAGTCTCCTGAGCCAAGAGAATCCAGACAAATAATTAGTTTATAGTATTGTTGTCAGAGCACTTACTGTAGTCTGAAGAGTTATAACCTGCCCACATTTTACCAGTGTGGATTTTTAAGATAATTAAAATTGATTTTCATCAGTGTTGGCATATCCATATGTGTATTCCATGTGTTTTATGTTTCTGTTTTCAGCAGCGATGGGGTCAAGGAATGGAATATATAACCAATTTCAATGAGGTCATTGAAAATGGCATTTCATCATAAAATGCTGGTGAAATGTTAAAAGTTTGTTTTATTTCTTGATAGACGTTTTAGTCATGTGAAACATGCAGACAAGAGAAAAGACCGAATGTGTACTTGTAAATAGTGACTAAAGTGGCACTTAAATGAACGGTGTATTTGTTTCTGACTGCATCTTTAATTCACCTGTTTCGTCAACAACTCTAAAGAGAGCCAATCTACTCATTCCTTCCATGACCTAGGAGGCTGGGTAGAGAATGAGATTATAGTTTCAGCTAATCATTCAGGTGGTTTTGCCTTCAAGATTCTAGACATGAAATCTGTTTCTCTTAACTTAAAGCCCTTGTGGGAATTTTTTTTTCTGTTTTCTAGGGTGACTCAAACATACGATGCAGGTGCATGTATCTACTTCTATTTTGCCTTTAACTACAGGGGAATTAGTGACCCACTGTCCGTGTTTGAACAAACTGAGGTAATTCTGCATACAATCATATTGCTTTTATATTCTTTTCTTAATGTTAATAAATTTTACTATTAATTTATGAATTTTAGTTTGATTATATTTATCTCATTTGATTTGCTAGTATGTAGAAATGTCAGGTGTATTTGATACACTGGCTTATGTGCTGAATTGTGAGTCTAAAATTAATATTCTGTGTACCTGTAGTCTGTGATTCTTTGGTTGTTTCTTATAGCACATAGTAACTGATTGCATTAAGTGACAGTAGAAATGCCTGTGATATAGGGATCCCTAACATCACTTTGGCAGCCTGCCCATCTCTAGGACATAGCTGTAAGTTTAGGTAAGCAACCTTTTTGGTCTGGGTTGTTGAGATATCATCAGTGTATGTTCATTGGCTAGTAGTTTATGTTACATTTCTGAAATGTCCTTAAGCAGCTAATTTTTATAAAGCCTTCTGTTGACGGCCAGTATTTCTCCTTTCAAGTGTACCTAGAGTTGAAGACACAGACTAGACTATGGAGGAACTTGTAGGAAGATGAGATGTCTTAAAAACTCAGATATCCTTGTGTTTTAACTCCATTGAGTACCTGCCAAAGATAGCACTACAAGATATTTTAAATGGCATCACACACTTTTAGATTTAAGCCACAAAATGATTTGTTTGGCTCACCCCACCCCTCTTTTTTTTTTTTTTTTTTACAATTTTTTGAAATATAATTGAAAGACATTGTGCACTATAGTTTTTAAAGTGTACAATGTAAAGTATACAATTTGAGGTGGAAGTTTATGACACTTGTGCTACATATAGAATACCTGGGTTTGATGCCTGCCTCTGACTCCAATTCCATCTTCTTGCTAATACAGCCCCTAGAAGGCAGCAGTGATGGCTTGAGTAATTGGGTTCCTGCAACCCATGTGGGAGACCGGAATTGCGTTCCCAGCTCCTGGTTTCAGCCCAGGCTGGTCCTGGCCATTGTGGGATTCTGGAATTAGCCAACAAATGGGAACTCCTTCTCTTCTTCTTGCTTACCTACACCCTCAGCCTCACCATTAGTATCTCTCCTCAAATAGATAAGTCAAATAATAAAGTGTGCAAATTGGATTTTGACATAATATAGTCTCCTGTGAGACCATCCCCTCAATCAAAATGATGACCATATCTGTCACTCCCAAAAGTTTGAGTACTTTTTCATCACTTCAGCCTTTCAGTGCTCTGATGTTGCTCTCTGGCTATCCAGAGCTCCTTCTCCTGCAGTACTACAGTGTGACATTGTTCCTTCTTTCCCAGTCCAAACTGCCATTCTCTTAAGTGCTGCTGATCTCAGATGGTAACTGCTTTATTTGAAGTAATTTGTTGGAATGTAAGTTCTTAGAGCAAGGGCTAGCATATTTATAATTCATTTGAAAAGATCCTAAATCTTAAGTAATGAGAGTTCTTTAAGTTTTTTTTTTTTTTTTTTTTAAGATTTATTTATTCATTTGAAAGGCAGAATTACAGAGAGGCAGAGGCAGAGAGAGAGAGGGGAAGGTCTTTCATCCTTTGGTTCACTCTCCAGATAATTGCACTGGCCAGAGCTGTGCCAATCCAAAGCCAGGAGCCAGGAGCAGCTTCCTGGTCTCCCATGAGGGTGCAGAGGTCCAAGGACTTGGGCCATCCTCCACTGCTTCCCCAGGTCATAGCAGAGAGCTGGATCAGAAGTGGAGCAGCTGGGACTCAAACTTGTGCTCATATGGGGTGCCGGTACTGCAGGTGGCAGCTTTACCTGCTACACCACAGCACTGCCCCCATTCTCTCAAGTTTTTTAGTTATGATTAACATATAATACTTGTACATCTTTATAGGGTACAGTGCAATGCTTCAGTGTGTGTATACAAAATATTCCATGCCATGCAGCCAGCCTGTCATTCTCCATCGTTTGGAGCCTAGCAGCTTCTTCCCTCTAGCTCTTTTTGTGGTATATAACACATTATTGAGAACTATAGTCACTCCCAGTGAGGGTTCTTAGAGATTACTTTGCAATGAAATGTGGTCCATCTGTCCAACCTGGGCCCTGTTCTACCTCAGCCTAACGCCTAATAGTTCTATGCCTGTGAATAATTCTGAGAGGTTCAAGATGCTGTAGGTATTTCCCTCATGGCTATTACACAATCATGAGTCATTCAGAATTGAAGGTCATTCTGGTTTCTGTTACCCTTTTTCACTCTATACTTCAGTCATTCTATGTTTTGTTGTGTTTCTCTTTGTAACTTGTGTGCTTTATAAGGAGCTTAGTCAGGGCTTGACATATTAGGACGGTTAAAACATGGAAAGACAACAGGATATTTTCCTATGCTTCAGTATCCATAGGACTGCTAGGTAATTTGTCTCAAGTCATTGACCTAAGCAGGTCTTTTATTATTATATTCTCCACCAGGGCTTTTATTATTGATCTCTGATAACTTTGTAAGCACTCTTGACTCTAATGTCTGTTGTCTGACATTAGGCAAATCATTTAACATTTTCTTTATCTGTGAAATGGGAGTAATTGCAGTTATTCCATAAGGCTATAGAAAAATAAATGAAAGACTGCAAAACAGTTGCTTGGTGCTTTTCAGGATGTACCTCAAGCAGTCAGTAAGCACTAATTGTTAATGTGTGTTAGTATAATGTTCAGTTCAAAGTAGAATCTAGAATCTTTTTTTCCACAGAATCTCAAGGTAGTCTTTTAGGCATTGTTACTGTTCATTAGAAAAAAATGTATAAAGTTTGGCTGCACATTTTATTTTAATGTCTTTTAAATACAGTCTAAGAGAGAGGAAAAAATAGGCTTCTAATTTATTATTTAGCCTAGAAAAACTGAGTATGTGCCTCTCCTTTGGGGATTGGATCTTACTTTTCTACTGCAAAGTGATATCTAAGTCCCAATGACTTGTGTTGTTTCCAAATACAGGCAGCTGCTAGAGACGAAATCCTTGCTAACGGAGGGAGCCTCTCACATCATCATGGAGGTATTCTTTTTTGGGAGTACAATTTCTAATATTCCTACTTTAAAAAATATTTGATTCAGTAAAATGTTGTGAAATGAGTAATGAGAGTTATGAAATGAGTAATTTGAGAGCACGTGAGATTTCTTAAAAGCTTTTATGTCTTAGAATAACTGTCACTGAGGTAGGTAGGCAAATTACGGTGGTAATAAACACAAGCTCCTCTGCCAAGTCTGTCCAAATATGGATTCTGGCCAATCTGCCAAGTTCCCAGGGACCTGATGTTCACCAGAGAGTAACCCAGCTGTCTGCGAGGTATTTGACCGTTATAGTAAACATTTTTGAAGAGGGAAAACAGCAACAACAGCAGAACCCTATATAATTTCGGCCACTGTTGAAATGTAGCTGGATATCACTTATACCATATATTGAAGAGCTATTTGTCCTGCCCACCCAAAACCTCAGTAAATTAATGAAGACAGGGGATGAAAACAGATCTTTTTTCAAGAATTTAATGCTGTGTTAATACTGTGATGTTATTGGTGGTCATTTTGGTATCAAGTTCATTAGAGAATTTATTATATTACCAATAAAAATTGTTATCATACTAGCAAGCATAGGAAATTAGTATGAGGCAGTTGTTTGTTTTTTTTTTTTTTTTTTTTTTTTTTTTTTTTTTTTAAACTTTTATTTAATGCATGTAAATTTCCAAAGTACGACTTATGGATTACAATGGCTTTCCCCCCATACCGTCCCTCCCACCCACAACCCTCCCCTTTCCCACTCCCTCTCCCCTTCCATTCACATCAAGATTCATTTTCGATTATCTTAATATACAGAAGATCAGCTTAGTATACATTAAGTATGGATTTCAACAGTTTGCTCCCACACAGAAACATAAAGTGAAAAATAATAGATGATTTTTTAAAATGATGATGAAATCAGAGCAGACCTATTGCCATGTTTAATCCCAGTGAGAGTCAAGTTGGGAATTGATAATTTCTTTTTTTTTTTTTTTTTTTTTTTTTTTTATTTACAGAGGATCAGTTTAGTATGCATTAAGTAAGGATTTCAACAGTTTGCACCCCCATAGAAACACAAAGTGAAATATATTGTTTGAGTACTCGTTATAGCATTAAATCTCAATGTACAGCACATTAAGGATTTAAAAGTTAAATAATAGCTAATCTGTCATTAAAATTATGAATGTTGAGGTTATTCATCCAGTTTCTTTTTTTTTTTTAAGATTTTATTTATTTTATTTGAGAGGTAGAGTTACAGATAGTGAGAGGGAGAGACAGAGAGAAAGGTCTTCCTTCCGTTGGTTCACTCTCCAAATGGCCACAACAGCCGGAGCTGCGCCGAACTGAAGCCAGGAGCCAGGTGTTTCTTCCTGGTCTCCCAAGGTCTTGGGCCATCCTCTGCTGTTCCCCCAGGCCATAGCAGAGAGCTGTCATCCAGTTTCTGTAATAGAAATTTGTTCATATTATATTCCTTGATATGAATTGGTGCTTAGAGAGGTATAAATGGACAGATTTCTAAATTTTAAAATATTTTCAAGAGAGGAACATGATGATAAATGATAACTCAATTTAAAAATCCAACTCCCCCACCTTCACTGTGTTCTTCATGTCCTTCTTTTCTTGGTAACACTTGTCATAAGGTTATGTGCTGTATACTTGTACTTTTTAGAATGTTCTATGTCTTGACATTAGAAAGTCAGGATCAGTGAGAAAAGGGTGTTTGTTGCCTTATACCAGCACCTACAGCAGTACTTGGCCCCAGTGAGCCCTCTACGTTTATACAGAATGCGCAGAAGAATCTTGGTGCAAAAAGAAGTAGACTGTACAATACAGGGTCTATGTCTGAATAACGTTCTTACAGCCAGACCTGGAGAAGACTGCTAATACAGATGAATGAAATAGAAAGGTAATTTGTAACATCAGTGTATTAATTTAGTATTTGCTACCAATTTACTTTTTTCTTAATCCCTACAGATAAATTTTTAGTTTAGTTGACTGATAAGCATTAAAGTGAATGAACTTGGTCTTTTCCTATTTATTTTTGTTTCCTTGGGTGAAGGTTCCAGTGAAAATTAGAATGACAAAATGAAGAAGGGAAGAAAATGGGTATTAGAAAGAAATTTTTCAAGTGGAATTAAGATGCTGATTACTTTGGTAGTCTAAACCTAATTTTGGAAATTTAAACAAGAGGGATTTCATGAAGATACCCAGATTCTAGTATCCTCCTTTAAAGTAGTCACAAAGCTCGCGTGTTCTCTCTTTCTCTCTTTCTCTCTTTCTCTCTGTGTGTGTGTATATATAATTTTAAATGTTTTTATTCTGTTTATGATTATACTGTATTAATATATAACAGAATTTTAAAAATAGTTGCCATGAAGTATTCATGTGTTCTTCATTCTAAATTGGTAGCATGGGAAAGGAGACAGAATAATTTAGCCATAATTACTTGTATGAATAAACATTAAAATTTCTTTTCTATAGTTAGCAGTTTCTGTAGCCTTATGATACTTGTCAGCAGCCATCAATGCACCTGTTCTTTGAAAATCGGGAAATTTATGGTTCTCTGTGTATATTGATCAATATACTTCTTCAAGAGGATGAGAACAGCTGAATCATGTGGGTAAAGGGGAGATAGATGGCTTTTTGGGACTAATTATTAAATGAACTATTTCTTTAATTGAGGGATGATGCTTTCAATTTACTTAAGCTTTATAGTATCAGAAATTCTATAGAAGTTGGAAATTACCAAATTACCTGAAACATTGCAGAGGAAAGCCAAACCAAGTTATTTTCCTTGCCCAGTGACTCTACTTCCTTGGGATCTATGAGGATATTCAAGTCCCTCTAGGAGTTCTATATGTGTGAATTGCTAAAGTGTAATATGCTGAACTGGTAATGTTAATTTACTTTTTCAGATCTACCCCAGACACAAAGCTCCTTGGTAGACTTTAGCAAACCTACATAAATGCTTGAAATAATGTATCTATAAAGCTGTTATTACAGAAAAAATAAAATATACACAAATTTAAAATAATATAATTAAACCACTGTAATAACAACTTGAATTTTATTTGGGAAAGCTATGGAAATAGTGCATTATATTAATACAAAGAAGTTAAAGTTAATAATAAAAATTGTAAACCTCAAGCTGTAAGATTATGATTATTCAATTCTTGATGTCACACAAATATGTAAATATCTCCTTGTGATATTTTTATATAGAGTATGTTTTCACTTTTTAATGTTATCCATGTTAGAGATATTACTCTTCCACTACACAATACAAAGAATTGGAGTCCTTTAGTAAATTAAATATTAGAGGATTTCAAAAGGCACTGATCAAAACTGGTGACATAATATCATTAATTATTAATTCCTCGAAAAACACTTAAACGGACACTTCAATAAACATGTAGCTGCTATAGATGCAGAAACAGTAAAGACAAGGAAGATAGACTTAATATATAAAGCTGTAGATGTTTGCTAGCTGCACTGCATAATTTAATCTCATTCAGTCCTCAGAATGCTGCAGAGTAGTGACAGGCACTTGGCCTAGGGGTTAAGCAGCCAGTTGAGATGCTTGCATCCTGCATCATAAGGGTGCTTGGATTTGAGACCCAGTTCTACTCCCACCTGATTCCCAACTTCCTGCTGATGTGTACCCTGGGAAGCAGAAGGTGGTGGTTCAAGTAGTTGAGTTCCTGGCACCACATGGGAGAGCTGGATTGAGTTCCTCTGTGCCAGTTACAGGATGTCACAACCTTGGTGCTTGTGGTCATTTGGGAAGTAAATTAGAGATGAGAGCTCTCTTTCTGGCAATATCTGTCCTCTCTTTCTTTCTCTGTGCCTCTCAAATAAATTTTTTAAATGTGTAATAAGTATTATTCCAATCTTCAAAAGCAGATACTTACACTCTGAATACATAGGAACTAGACCAAAAATCGGCAATAACTGTTGGTGCCAGAATTTGAACCCAAATCTTCCTGCCTCAGTGTCCCTGGCCTCTTAATTAAAAGCCTGAAATATCTGAGGTAGGTAAAATTTTAAACAATTGAAATTTACAGCCTTTGAAAGAAGTGTATAATTATTCTAAAAATTTATGGGGGGGGGGGGTGACTAGCACTGTGGCTTGGTAGGTTAAGCCTCTGCCTGAGGCACCAGCATCCCATGTGGGTGCCGATTTGAGTCCCTGATGTTCCAGTTCTGATGCAGCTTCCTGCTGATGGCCTGGGAAAGATGTGGAAGATGGCCCAAGTCTTGGTCCCCTAAGCCCACGTGGGAGACACGGAAAAAGCTCTTGGCTCCTGGCTTTGGATCAGCTGAGCTCTGACTGTTGTGGTTATTTGGGAAGTGAACCAGCAGATGGAAGACCCCTCTCTCTGTCTGTAACACTGCCTCTCAAATAAATAAATAAATCTTCTATGTAGTAGAGACTCAGAGAGTATGTTGAGTGCTAAGTGCATGCCCAAGTTCTCAGAATTTCATATTAAAAAGGCAGTAGTCTTATTACTAATATAATTTCAAACATTTAATAACCAAAACCTTGTTTGAATATAGGAGCATACTTATTCATAGAAAGGCTCAATTTATTGCCTATTTCTGGGAAAATGTTAGCAGAGTCAGTTATTCTGAGGAGAGAAGTATACTAAAATAATGTGTGTTTCTCTGAAACTCCACACCACCAGCCATTTTACTGTTGTTCCTCAGATACATAGTATATGTAAGGTTCAATTCAAATTTTATCTTAAAACAAATATAAGTTTGAAAGGCTGAGATAAAGGAAATAAAATGACCTTGAAAAATCTCTGTTGGACTCATTGCTTAGCAATTTTTTAACTAGCTGTGTGACATGACCTTAGAGAAATAATTTCTCTTAGCTTCAGTGTCCTTACCTGCAAAATGAGAATACTAGTTCCTATATCATAAACTGTGATGATGCGTGTAAAACATTGAAAATCCCTTATACATAATAGGTGCTTAGGAAACAATAGTGTATTTCTCCCTCCCTCCCTCCTTTCCTTCCTCCCTCCCTCCCTCTCTTCCTTCCTTCCTCCCTTCCTTCCTTCTTCCCTCCCTCCCTCCCTCCCTCTCTTCCTCCCTCCCTCCCTTCCTTCCTTCCACTTACTTCCTCTTCCTTCCTCTCCTCCTTCCAAATAATAGCAACAGTGTCATGTGAAACTCTGTTTTGTATTTTAAACCTTTATTCTAACCATTGAGAAAAAGGCTGTAATTTATTTGAAAAAAGATCTGTATATCCAAAAATATGATTCAAAATAGTGTTGAAAAAAGTGTTTCTTACTCTCTATAGGAAGGTCTCAATCTGTATGAAAAAAAAATTGCATTTACACTAATGGCTGTGAAATTTGCTGTAGAAAAAATATTTTCATAATAGCTTCTCTAAAGTTAATCATCTAATTTGTAAATTTGAAATGTCACTGCTATTCAAAATAGTTTGATAAAGCAGAAATCCTTCCAATATAAATTTTATATAGTGTATTCACTTGTCCTGGTAATCTTATTCAATGCTAGAGCTTTTGAGAGATCACTTGTTTTTATGCATAGAAAAAAGTTTCTTTGATTTGCATCCTGAATTTAAAATGCAAGTTGACCTCATAGTAGCTTCTTTATTTATTGACCTTCAGGCAGTGTCGTGACACACACACGGTACAGTTTTTGAGTTCCACAGTAGAAGGGCTTGGGGTTAGAAGAATATTGATGCAATTTCTCTTAGAGGGTTTGGCCTGTAATTGTGATTAATAACAGTTGCTTTCACTATCTGGAAACAGACAGGCTGGTTTGTCTGCCTACAATCATGCTGTGATAAATGGAGCTATTTTAACTCTGGTTTTGTGTATCAAAGAAAACAGATGTAGTCTGGAACTGGAGGCTATTGGAAATATAAAGCCTGCTTAACTTAATCTTCATAGTGCTTGTTTTTGTAACTGAGGAGCTGGTCAGTTTAAACAACAAAGTTTATGTCAGCCAGTATTTAATTTCAATTTATGACTTAAGTTTTAAGTTGTTCATTTGCTAAAATTATATCAAAGTCCTTGTCAGGAAGTTGAAAAAAAAAAAAACCTGATTAAGTATAACCAGTCTTAGTTTAAATATTAGTGTCTTTATTTGACCAACATTATTTCTTGTTATAATCACAGGGCAGCTACTCGTAGCTTTTCTGTGTGGTCTCTTTAAAAGTAAAATGAGATTATTCAAAAACTGAGCAAAGTATCTGCTTTTGGGCCATTTATTAAAAACCTAGTATGAAATAAAAGCAATATAGATTGGAAAGACAGAAATAAAACTATCCCTATCTGTAGATGACATGATTGTCTATGTAGAAAACCCTAAGGAATCTGTAAAAACAGAATCAGAAAGATTATACAATATAATATCACATTACAAAAATCAATTGCATTTATGTATATAAATAGCAAACATATAGAAGCCAAAAGAAAATGAAGTAGGCATAAATCTAACATAAAAAAGTACATACTTAGGTATAAATCTGACAAGATATGTACAGGACCTATATTCTGAAAATTCTGTGTTACTGAGGAAATGAATAAAAGAAGATCTAAATAAATGACGAGATACAGTGTTTGTGGGTTGTTGGAGAATGAAACATGTAAAGATGTCAGTTCTCTACAAATTGATCTGTTTAATGCATTTCCTTTCAAAATTTCAACAAGATTTTTTGTGGTATAAAAAGGAGTGTTCTAAAATTTATATGGTCAGGCAAAGGAACTTGATAGCTAAAACAAGTTTTGAGAAAGAAGCATGAAGTGGGAATAATCAGTCTACCTGATTTTTAAGACTTAAATAGCTACAGTAACCAAGACTGTACCTGGCATTGGAGGAGAAACACATAGATCAATGGAATGGAAGAGAGAGCCCAGAAACAGATTCATACAGATATGGTACTGCAACAGTCAGACATGCATAGGCAAAAAAAGAAAAAAAAAATCTTAACCTAAACCTCAGAGCTATTCAAAAATTAATTCAAAGTGATTCAAAGAGAGTAATAAGCTTAAATGTAAAATCTGAAACTTTCAGCAAAGTACCTTAAGAGAAAATCTTCAGGATTTACAATTAAACAAAGTTCTTAGATTGGACACCAGAAGTGCAAAAGCATAAAAGGAAAAATTGATAAACTGGATTTGATCAAAATTAAAAATTTTGCTTTGTGAAGGATTCCAGGAGAAGAATAAAAAAATAGGTCTCAGAGTGGGAGAAAATATGTGCAAAGAGTTTATCCAACAAAAGGCAAATCTGTAATATTTAGAGAATTCTGAAAATTCAGTAGCAAAAGCAAACAATTAAATTGGGAAATGGGCAAAAGACATGAAGAAACATTTCATTGCAGAGGATATACAGATGGCAAATAATCACCAGGGAAATTGTTCAGCATCATTAGCTGTTAGGGAAATGCAAATTAAAACCACAAGAGATAGTACTACACCCATCAGAGTGGCTAAAATAAAAAGTGTGATAGTATCAGATTCTGGCAAGGTTGCAGAGAAAGTGAATCACAGTTATACCATTGAGCATTTGTACCAGAGAAATGAAAATTTATGTTTACATAAAAACCTGTATTTATTCATAGTAGCCCCAAACTGGGAGCAACCCAGATGTCCTTTTAACTGGTGAATGACTACACAAACTGAAATAGCTCCTTTCTATGGAATACTGCTCAGCAGTAAAGAAGAACAAACTGTTGATACATGCAACAACATGCCTGATTCTCTAGAAATGTGTTTCTAAAAGATAATCCCAAAAGATTTCATACCATATAATTTTATTTCTGTAACATTTTAAAGTAGAAGAGTGGTTTCCAGGAGTTGGGAATGGGGCGGGGTGGGGATAAGGCAGAGGCATTGCTACTAATAGGCAACACAGGGATTTAGTGGTGATGGAATTGTTCTATATCTTGACTGCATCAATGTCAATGTCCTGTCTTTAAGTTTATTACATTATTTTCCCATTAAAACCATGTTATAATTAGGTAAAATTGTAAGAAAAGACTGTAAAAGTCAACCCATAGTTTTGCTGTACATTGTTGTTATGGCTGTATCATAAGTTAAACAGATTTGAAAGCCCACAGAAAATCTGTAGCAAGAGTGTATGGATCCCTGTCTCTTCCCTCCCATGAACTACAGATAGTCCAGTCTGAGACAAAAAGGGCAGGCACAACACTGTTTGCTTTGTCTTCCTATGTGCTATACCTTTAGTAGCTCCCACCTCAAGTGTATCTCTCGGAGAGAATAGGTGGCTTGGATAATAAAACTTCTTTTAAGATTCCTGAAGGAAATTTTTCTTCCCACTGATTCTGTGTCTAGGACTCTTATAAGTAGGATGTTTGTTAGTCCGAACTTTCCTATACATTGTTGTTACAGAATTCTTACTGTTTTATAGTTCATTTCATGTGGTTACCAGTTAATCTTGTCAGATATTTTCAAGTGTAAAGTCTGTTAAAAATGACCTTAGGTAAAATTTATTTTTCATGCTATTCTGTAGCTGTGCTGTCAGTAGGCTGTATGTGACTGCTTATTAATGAAAATTAAATAAAATTTAAAATTTGCTTTTTTGGTTGCCCTAGCCACATTTCAAGTGCTCTATATCCACAAGTGGCTAGGTGGCTACTAAACAATACAGATATATCGCATTTCCATCATCCAAAGAACATTCTGTTGAACAGTGCATTGAAACTTTATTTCACATATATTTTCACCCATTGATTAGAAAAATGGCCCTCCAAATTATAACTTAATCTTTTTTTCCTGGTAGACATTAGATTCAAATGTTTTGATGTTAACTTTTAAAATACAATAGCCTGTATCATTTATTACTGATATTCTTACAATAACTTCTGTCTACCACCTTTTCAAGATTTTTTCTCAATTTGATCAATAGCTTTGAATTTAAAGAAAGTTCACCTTGCATGTGACTGTAGGCCATTTATTGCTGATGTGGTCAGTTGTAGCAGTGAACGTAAGTTGTCTTTATGTAAATTCCTTTTACTCCTAGGAGAGACATCGAGAAGCAGATAGGCACCAGTACTCCGCAGTCTCAGCACTGTTGACATTTTTGCCCAGATATTCTTTGTTGTGTGTTGGGAGAAGAGTAGGGAGGGAGGGTGAAGGGGTCCTGTTCATTATAGGGTATTTTGCAGCACTCTCAGGTTCTACCCAGTACCTGCCAATAACATTGTCTCAGTTGTAATAACCAAAAATGTCTTCAGACATTGCTAAATGTCTCCTAGGGGGCAAAATAACTCCAGTTGAGAATAACTGATTCATTCCAAAGAGTCCTAGAGATTTTGAAGGTAATGAGAGTTTGAAGTTCCATGACATAGCTTCTTTTGTCTTAGGCATAGCAGAATAGCCTGTATGTATCCAAGAAATGATGTGAGTATGGGCGATGCAATGTAGATAAAACCAAAGGAAATTTAGATGGGTCCCCTTAGACCTTTGAATCCATATCTCATATGTGAAATGGCTTATGCATAACTGTAGTTCAATACTTACCTTTCATTTCAACTAACATTTATTGAATTTTAACTGTGTGGCAAGTACAGGTAGTTTGTTATGCAACAGGACTACAGAGGTGGATAAAGCATGGCCATAAGCCTTTAAGAAGCATAGAATTTTTTCCATCCTTTTCTCCTATCCAATTAAGTTCCCTGTTCGCTTTCATTAGTCTTTGGTGTATGGGCATTTGATGGCATTTTGGTTTAAATTTCAAGTATGCTAAGCTACTTTCTGTGGACCTACAATAGAATTAGCACTTGATTGTTGTTCTAAAGACAGGTTGAATCCAGCTGTTGTGATCTGTCATCATTGTAATAATTAGAACTTTTTGTTTCATTATCTCTAAAGACCTATTCAATAGTCTGTAAGTGTTTAGAGCTATTGGATAAACTACATAGATGAAATCTTAGCATGAAGAAAACTGGCATTTTAAATATTGACAGCAAGAGAAAAATGTTATAATAATATTGGATTTTGATGGCTTTATTAAAGTCCATAATATCCATGAATTTGACATCGTGATATCAGAATCTTCCTAAGTGGAAAATAAATAAGATAATTTAAAAAATGACTTTTAGTACCTACTGAGCATTAAATTTATTTTCTTTGAAGTTTTGAATAGTCATAGTCCCATCTTATATTCCCTTTAAGGCTGGAGGTTAGCATCCCTCAGCAGGAGATCACTATACACCTCCACTAAACAGAAATGTGCTTTATTTACAACACAGGGAAATGGGCAAGGAAATCATCTCTTCAGGTTGAAATTTCCTTCTGAAGAAACAACATCACAACAGATCACCTTGTAACTCAAAGAATGGAGTGTCCATTGCTCTTAGCTATTCTCATCAGTGTTTAAGAAGTTCTGTACTGCCAGAACCTCATCTGGCGAGAGATTGGATGTCCCTCAAGCACTAGTTCCTTACATAATCTACCAGTAATTTGATCAGATTGATTAAAATCTTGATATACAAAGTGGATGCTCATGTCACTCACAGAAGCAGCTAAGTCTAGATTTTCTTTTTAAATTCTGACCTAGAGGATAGTGCTAAAGAAATATCCAGGATGCCCAAACTAGAGCTTTTAAAAATTCAGTTGTGACCTGGCTTGAGTTCCAGGTTCCTGGCTTTGACCTGGCCTGGCCCAGTATTGGCTGATGACAGGCTTATGAGGAGTGAAATAGCTAGTGGGAGGTTTCTCTGTCTCTGTGCTTTTCAAATAAAATGAAAATACATTTTTAAAAGTACAGTTTTTATAATAATGAGTTAGGTACCTTTTGCTTTAGCTAAATTTGGCTAATCTTTAGTTTTGGTAATCTTCTAAATGTATGGCCCATTGCATAATTTCTTTTTAATAATTCTGTGGTAAATTTTTTTATCTTAAATTCATGGTTCAAAAGTTATAATCTAGCTAAGTAGCTTTGGAACCAGTAAATCGTGGATTTAACCCTCTTGAGATGGGACTGTTTGGTAATTACGTTTCTGCTAAGTCAGCAGTCAGTCCCTTAAACCACAAGGAAGAGCTCTAGATAATATTAAGGGATTAGGCTGGTCACATGTCCACATTTTCCTCACACAATGTCACCTCCTTCTCTGCCCCTCGCATCCACTTCTGTTCCTTTTCTTATCTCATTGATCATACCAGAAAGTGCTTTCTTCCTCAGATCTGTCAGCTCCCAGAGGAGAAAGAATATAGAGCCTGTGATTTAAGAGACTACCCTTGAAAGTTTGTTTTCTCTGTTATTAAAAAAATTTTTAATGGACTATGTGTACATATTGTGGAAGAACTCAAACTTGTTTTCTCTGGTCTGTGCATTCTAATGCTTTTACTAGAAATTAAATTGTAAAATTGGTGAACTCTTTATTTTAAACAGAAAGAATTTCATCCTTTTTTTTCCCCCTAATGTTTAGTATTTGACCTTTTTTTTTTTTTGCATCTTGTAAAATGTACCTGTGATTCTTTAAATACCTGGCTTATATACTTTGGTTTTCTATGTGTGGAATAATAGCAAATTGTGAAATATTACAGGATCCCTATCTGGTTTTCAACGATGGCAGACGTGGCTTTTTGTAGCTTTAGTGTTTATTCTTAGGCTAGGGTAATACTTCTGTCAAAGGAATATCAATATGTCCTTAGAATTGTATCTACAAATCCCATTGAATCTGTTAAAAACTAACTGAAAATTAAAATTAAAAATTTTTTTTTAAAAAGTGAAAGGAATGTGCTTGGGTCCATGTTCATGAATACCCCACGTTGGGTAATCCCAGTCTAGAGAGATGAGGAAGCGCCTGTGGTATGAATGCCTTTTCAGTGGATAACTATCCCTTCCATGGTACTCATTCCTTTTCCCCTCCTCTAGTAAGGTGTACTGCATAAGGGACAGGCTATCATTTTTTTCCTTTTTTGAAAAAAGCTCTACAGATATTTAAGCAACCATTATGTAGTTGCATACACAGTGTGTTGCTCATGTACAGGTCTGTATAGTCAACTAATTTCTGAATGCCTAGCAGTGCAAGTGAGGACTCTACAGAGGACATCATTGCCATTGATAGCTCTGGAATAGGAGTCTTCTACTTTGAAGTGCGTTTCTTTCTTAGGATTAGAAGCTATGGTGTTTTGTTCTTGTTTTAATTTATTGCTGTATCTGAGGCAGCGAGAGAAGTTCTCCAAAACCTCAAGACATTTCCAATAATTGTCTTGTTATTAGATCACAATGAGTGATTTTACTTCAACGATTTTCTCTCTGTACCCTTGTCCTACAATGTAATTGACTTAAATTGTTAAGCAAAAACAGTAATTTCTGGTCTCTTTAATGCATAAGCTGATTGCTGACCCCAGTTCAGATTTGGTTATCAGTAGCAGAAAGACTCATAGACTTCTGCCACCAACGGGTTAAATTCTTTCACCAAATATGTTTATGAGGGCCCACAACTATGTCAGCGATACTGCCTTTTTTTTTCTTTTAACTTTCTAGTTCACTAATCAAATGTATGTTAGATTGATTATTGTAAAAGTATAAACCATAGAAAATTTGACAAGATAGATGTGTAAATTATCCTTCTGACAGAACTAATGATGCACTCCAAGCACCTTCTGTTTTCCAGCGCTTGGTGAGCAACTTCATTAAATATGCAGTGGCTGTTGGGTGGCTTCTCAGATGATGGTTCAGTTCCTTGTGGAATTGCATTATTACAAGAGGTGTAAAACCAGGCAGACAAGCTAGCTGTTGGGCATCCTGCTGAGGTTCTAATGTGCTCCATCTTGTTGGAGCAGTTGTTTGCAGTCTTTTCAGGACAATTACATCCATAACCACAGGACGCATTCAGTGAAACTATATTACAGATAACAGTGGAGACTGGCATTGACTGCTCTTCAGCCCTCTCTTGAGCTGCCTCAGTATCGGGAGTTTTAGTGATACAGTAATGCTACTCTGCCACTCACAGAGTACGTGCTGGATTTTTTTTTTCATCCTGAGAAGCAAATCTGGAAACACTGATTTTTAACTTTTTAAAATTATTTTAAATCATAGAATATTAGAGTTCAGAAGACTTTATAGATCCTAATCTATTTGCACATCAGAAAACCGAGGCAGAAGTAGTCTTGGGTTGCCCCTTAGGGAGATAGAGGGTTCTGGTGGAGCATGGTAGAGATTGCATGAGTAAGAATTTGCATTGTTGAGCTTCAGCTTTAAAGGTTTTTAAAACTTTTTGTTTTAAATTTAAGATTTTTTTTCCTTTTCTGAACTGCATTTCCCTTTCTGTTAATGCCAGCAACAGTTTTTTTTTTTTTAATTTCTAAAATCCAAGCAGAAGTATTCTGTTTTCTGAGGATATCACACTATTTATTATTTTGATGACAATTGGATGATTTCCTGGCAAACTGGACACAAAAGCTGGTTTGAGCTGAGCTTGAACTGGTAGTTAAGGTTTCTGAAAGGCAGATGATGTGATATATCACTGCAGCCTGATAAATGGGAGTGCATTTTAGAGTGACAGCCCGAATACTTTAATGAAAAAAGGTTTCCCACTTCAGTTGGCCAATTAAATCACTGTTGATGACTTTGGATCAGTAATGAACATTTGTGGAAAATGACCATTTGAATGCAATTATTACAGTAATACATTTGTTTAAGAAATACTAACTGCAAGTAATTCTCGCTGTAAATTAGAAGATTTACCCATTTTGCCATAGATAAATCAGCATACTGTCTTGATTTTTAATGCTAAAGCAAGTTGACAGTTAAATTCTTTTATAGATTAAGTACATATGCTTTCTTAGAAAAACTGTGCTTAGAAAAGTTTAGGTTTTTCAATGAGTGTCTTTTAAAATATAATTTACACTACTAACCATTATGCACTTCATTATTCTCAGAATAAATTAGCAAGAATTAGAAACAAAGAGTGGGGACGTTATGTAGTATATAAAAGCAAGCTATTAAGTTTAAGATGGATTAGGCATATAATTTATTTAGTGTCAAAAACATCTCTATTGGGAGAAGGTAGTATTTGAGAAGATGCAAATTTGTTTAAAAGTACTATGAAAACAAAAATGGAAATATTTATAACTAAATTGTTCACATCTTCTTTTTAAAGCTTTTGTTGTGTCTTAAAGTATTTAATGGAAATATATCCTGTAATTTCTTTTGCTAAGTTTACCTAACACATTCATGTCAGTATGGTATTAAGATTCTTAAGTTCATTTTCTCTGAAACTTTGGCATGTTTGGTAGTTAGGAAGGGGGTGGCTCTTTTGAAATGATTGCTTTTCTCATTTTGTTACTTGTAAAATGGGCTGTAATCTCAGTCCAAGCTTCTTTCAATCTCCATTTCATAGTTTACAGAGAAAGGAGACACCGTGGAGCATGGACTTCCCCTGGGAATACATTGGGCTTAATGAGCTTGATAGTCTGGTGGGCTCAATAAATCAAATAAAGCAAAACACTTCTCATTTTTGAATAAAAGCATTTATCACACAGTGTTTGTTCACTCATGGTCACAAGATTGATTGGTTCCCAACATCATAGTATATATTGAAGCATTTTTGATTTTGTTTTTCCAGTGGGCAAGTTACGGAAGCAGTGGCTAAAGGAAAGTATCTCTGACGTCGGCTTTGGGATGCTGAAGTCTGTCAAGGAGTACGTGGACCCCAATAACATCTTTGGAAACAGAAACCTTTTATAAATCCTTTAGAATCATTATGGAAAATGTCACTTTTTTGTTTTTTAAAGTCTTCAACTATGGTTATACCAGTAATCAAATATATCATGGACTATATTTTGGCTACATTTGTTTGTTGGTTTAAAATAAGTTTGTTTTCCTTCTGTAGTTTGTTTTGTTTCCACATCTGCGGATTGACAGATGGTATTCCTAAATCTCTCACTGTAGGCATCAGTTTACGGCCAACCGGTTGTCATTTCAAATATTAAGTAGCTCAAGGCTGCCAGTTATTTCAGAGGAAGATGCTGCTGGCTGTTTTGTACTGAAGCTTCCTCTTGGGGAACAAAGACAGATTTGGTATCATCTATCGCTTATCTAGCCTCTTTTTAGAACAATGTTTCTAGAAGCAGATATCTAGGGAAGGATTCCACTGAGGAGTGTTTGTGTGTGTGTGTGTGTGTTTTTAAGAGCATATTCTGTTGTGAGTAGGCCAGTAAGGGAGGATGCTCATGAAAGAACATAGGCAACATGTTACTTAGGACTTGGTTAGTGCTGTAAGGTGCTTGGCCTACAGTTTTCTTTGAAATTAGTATACAGTTACAAAATCTTAAATCATCAGTGAACCAGTTACTCTGTTCTCCTTGTTTCTGTTGCTACTGAGGGATGAGTTGTATTTGTATCACTGAGATAACCCAAGATTATGTCCTACTTCACTCATTCTATATTTTGTGAGAAAAGCCAACTTACCATCATTGTCCATGAAGAACAGGTTTACCATGAAGTGAATGCCTCCGTTTAACCTAGAGTCCTCACGTTTCTGATTTTACTTCCTTGTTGCTGAACTGCAGAAGCATCTATCACAGGAGCACATGGAAGATCCCTTACACTTAACGTCTCCAGTTGAAAGAATTGTTTGGCTAAAGAACAGTCATTGTTCAGCTATTAATTTCGAAAGACTTAACAGTTTCAATGACAAAAAGACAAAAATCTTTTTTTTTTAAATTAGCCCAAACAACATGATACATTTTCATTATAAAAGTAAAGTTTTGATTTAGTTTTTAATAATGGTTTAATGCCTTTTTTGAATTACTGGTTTAACCTAAATTTTAAAAAATGTAATGTATTAATGCATATACCATAATCAAAAGTTTGAAATATCCTATTTCTTAAATAATGAGATCATTAATCACATTTAGCAAACATTTTTACATCCAAACTTGGATATTAAAATAAGTGAAATGCTTACTTTGAATCACTGTCAGAGTTCATGATTCACATTTTGAGATGGATTCTTTTCTTAATGCAATACCTAACTTTTGATAATTTTTTAAAATTAATATTTGATCATATATAAGTCAACATGCAGACGATCCTTTTAAAGGACACACTGTCTGTCTATGTAGCAACAGCTCCAAAGTCTTTTTGGGCCGTTTGATACCTTTTATATCTGAAGTAGCCTTAACCAGAAAAGTGAAAATTTAAAATTGACAAAATGATATTTTTAAGACTTCAAAATTATAATTTTTAACTATTAAAATTGGCCTCAAGCTAATAAACTTAAATCTGTAAGCAAATTAAAATTAAATATTAGTTTAGCAACAAAAACTAAATATTTATTTTTTAGATGCTGCCTCTCTTCATTGTGATTTATTTTTAATTATAAAATGTCCAGCAAATCTTTGCTTAAAGCCCTTGATATTTGAAATTGTGTGACACTTGATGAGAAAATTGCCTCTAGAATTATAAAATTCTCAGCTTTCTAAAATGCTTCTATTCATGAAGGTAATTTCTCTAATCGGTGATCAAAATGTAAAATTTAACAAGGTACTAATATCTCACTGGAAGTGTATACATGTTTCTGAATAGTTTTTTTTTTTAATAAAACAAATTCATAAACAGATCCACTCCTTTGCATGTGATTGTTACATTCTTTCCCAGGGAGCTTGGATTTCAATAACCTCAGCAATCCGTATTTAATATTAGGAAGCTATAAGTGTAACACCTGAGATCCTTATATTCACTATTCTTTATCAGCATTATGGAAATCACTGCATTAGGTCTATTTCTTTTTCCCATGTATGCAGGACTCCCCAGCCATGATTTTATAATGGTGACTGCATTATATAGTTCACATCATTTCTACAGGGATCACATTAAAACACAAGAACCTTCATCTGTACTGTTTTCACTCTGATTTATCAAATCAGAAAGCCTTCCCCCCACTTTCACACACCCACTTCTGGGAGGTGCCTCAGTATAGACTTCCAGTCTGTGGAGGACTGAGCTCATGAATATGCACAGAAGCACTTAAACCAGGCCTCTTCTGAAGTATCTGAAAATGGCTTCATAAAGTTAAAGCCAGGAGAACAGTGTTTATGTGAGGCTTCTTATCTCATTTTGAGTATGTTGATTTAAAATTTTTTAAGTCTGTAGCCTATTTAGTTTTCAGTATTGCATAATACTGACTTCACTTTCTTAAAGTTGTATTTATAATGTTTTACTTAAGTTTGATGATGTCACATTTGGGTTGGGGTTTCCCTGGGAATGGGAACTTGCTGCTAGTGAGAGATGATTTTGAATACTAAAGATAATATGAACAGGCTTTATTGACCCTTAGAGAAAATGTTGCCTTAATGTTTGGTGCAATTTATAGTAATATGTCAGTGAATTTTTGGTAACCTGAGCTAAGTAACTTGAGCTTTTTTAGTTTAGTAAGAGTTGTGAGAAGCCACATGTTTATTGTGCCCAGGATTGTACCACAAGGAAAGAGAATTAAATTCTTTTTCCCTTCTGAAGAATTGGGAATTTTCTTCCTAAAAGTGCTTATATATTATAGTACTGTTACTTAAAAATTATTATGAAACTGGAAGCCTTTTGGTGTGCCTAAGTTGATACATTTTGAAAAAACAAGTGCAGTAAAGGATGAGCTTCCATCAGTGTGTATTATACCAGATACAGATGGTTGCAAGGACACCTTCCCCCCCCCCCCCAGAATACTGTATGAATAATTGCTAAATCCTAGCTTGCAGTTTTGAAAATGCCTCTTGCATGTTGGCCCATGAGATTTTTCTCTTAATGTATTCTTTCACAGCTGCTTAACCATGGATGATCAGCAGAACTGTAATCCCAACCAGAAGTGTGATCCTTTGGCTTTTCAGATGAGGCCGGATTTGCTTGCACTTCTGTTCTACATAATTGTTGGAACACATTTGTTTACTCTGGGTTGATTCACAAATTCCATGTGCTGGTGCTTGAGGCAGTCAAATGGGATACTGTGGGAGGCATATCTGTATTTTAAGAAACACTGAGACAGGAGTTAAGGACAGGTTTAATAATTTTGATTTACCACTTAATCTTTAGCAACTTTGGTTTTAATCAGGGCTTAGCTCATGGTAGGAGAAAAGTGGAAAATGTCAAGTACCAGATGAGGATGGAAGAATCTGCAGTGTTTCTCCTTTGGCTTTATGAGCTATGGAAGTGTGGCTTTGCTCAAGGCTTCGTGTTCCCAAATGAGCCATATGTCAATATATTCACTTAATTCTTACTAATTTCAGTTTCCTGAAACAGAGACAACTTATACATTGATGTTGAAACCCAGAAAGTGTAAAAGGTTTACTTAAACTGTTGAAATATAGTGTCTGATATGAAGGATGTAAGTTACTCAGCTTTCTGTTCCCTAAGCCAGTGTTTGTCTTCAGTGTGAAATTTAACTGTACAAAGTACTTGTAATGTCAAGAGAATATAGAAACATATTATTAATAAAATGGACCTGGGTCTAAGAATTCTTTTTCCTTTAAGGGGAGTGTGAAGTGGTTTATTCTTCTCTTTGCATATGGGTTTTTCTTTCAACTTTAGTTTTTCATCTTCATATTTACACTGATTTGGAAATAAAAAATTATTTTTATAATTTTATTGATGTAGCATGATCAAATACAACTTACAAATCCCTTTGGCTGTATTGCTGAAAATATTGTTAACTAGATTTTATTAGATTCTAATTATTTTTTAAGTCAATAGTATATTCCCAGGAGGTGTTAGTCTTCTATCAATGTGAAGCATCCCCTTTTCAATCTTGAAAGACTTTCAAGAATGAGCACTGTTGTGCTCTTCTAACCACAACAATTAATTTCTTCAACAAGAGTAAGGACCACTGGTATATAGAACATTCGAGCCAAAGAACCATCACAGAATTCAGTAACTTTAGTTCTGTGAACATGAAATGATTTCTTTTTTTAGTTCCCAAGGGAGATTATTTTATATATTTTCATAAGGAAGAGAGATAATATATTAAATGTCATTAAGAACATTTTTCAGGAACTCTGAATTCCAAATCTGAAAAAGAAAGAAAAAATTCATTTTCATTTGAATTTCTAAGCTACATATGTACATGTTTTTAAGGCATCTTACTGTTAGCAGTGTTTTCCATGGATACCACAAGCACCCCATGAAACATGTTCTTAATTCTTGAAGGAATCATATTCACATATCCGAAAAGGATGTAATACTTGTGTTGGTATATGGTTTCTGTAGTTAGTTTTTGAGCTACTCAAACAATATCCCTCCCAAAAGTTCACAGTGCCTTGTTGGGAGCTTCTTTTTTCCATGAAATAGCAATTTAAAATGAGTAGGAGAGGATGTCTTTAAAGACAGTTTATCAGTTCATGGATATGCCTCTTCAAGAACATATCAGGAATTAAGTAGTTGTAGAACACTGATAAGCCTTTCCACAGTTGGTTTGGATCATCATCTAGCATATTCAACTATTTATGTGGTAGACCCGTACTCTCATATATGCATCTATGGGATTTGTACCCACTTTCCATTCCTACATTTTCATTTTACTGTCCTAACCTTGTGGCCCTGAGCTGTAGCCATTTGGATGGCCATTGAGACATTCTCCACCTGCTTCTGGATGTCAGCTCCCAACTCCCCAGAGTGGAGTCTGGGAGCAGAGATTCTATTCCTTATATTGTGTCAGTCCTTTTTTGTGTGATGGTGCCTTCAGAATAATGACTATTTCTGTTCCTGGACAATGATAAATCTTAGGAGATATTTGTGTAGGTTATAATAATTTTTGTCCCTTTTTTACCAAGCCTGTGAAATACTTTGACTCTGATACAACTTGACTTGAATAATGTCTTATCCTGAGTCTTCCTCTAAGGCAGTACTTACTCCTGCCAGTACTGTAGTAATCTTTTGGGAACTACATGTGGGTAAGCCCTTGTGTGTAAGCCATTATACTGCTGTAACTGATGCATACAAGCAATTCTCCACATTTATAATCTAAAAGTGGATATGTAGTGGGAAGGAAAATTCCTGAGAGATTCCAGCATAGCTTTGTCAATTCAGACTGAGCCATACTGTTTTCCACAAGGGCTCACACATAATCTCTATACTGTGCTTTCCGTGTATGTTCAGATTCTCGTTTTACTGGCTTTTCTAGACTGTACTGTCTATAAGCAAATGCCCATGTGTGATTTTTAAGATGTGCTGGGAACAAATAAAACAGTACCAAAACCACTCTTTGTTACAGAAATCGTTGTTTATTTCATCTTGATTCCCCTAAACCTTTGTTGATGTGTCATGCTGTACTCTGAGTAAATGGGATACACTCTGTACTCATCAGCAGCCTCTCTACTAGTGAAGGACATGGAACAGAGAGTGATTTCTTACCTGCCTGTGGCTTCCACAATGGAGGCATGGTGGTAGCCATCTAGGCTCTGAAATGGCTGAAGACCAGACCTTTGAACTCTATCTTACATGGTCCATTTCGATAATCACTAGTTACACTGAGATTTTAGCTTTTCTATTTAAAGAAAGCAATTTCTTGCCCAGCTTATTTAAGCTCAGATTTAATGAACCTTAGAAATCATCTCATTCTATTACATTTTACATAATTGCTACCCAACTGTCCCTATCCTCTGGGCCACAAACACAGAACCAGTTCTCTGAATATTTGCTATGACCAAATGGGATTTACTTCCTTTGCAAGAAGCTTCTTCCATGTTAAAATCTTAAGGAATTAGGAAATTTTTTTTATTAGACTGAAGTCTGTTTCTGTCTTCTACTCATAAGTACAACTCTGCCTTCCGTAGTTTATAAGGGATTGTCCCATTGCTTTAAGGCAGCCCTTAAAGATGGGTTTCCTGTTCCCCTGGATTCTTTCCAGTCAGCCTTTGCACCTGTCTTTTCTACACTGGCCTCCATTTTAATCCTCCACGTGTACCTGTTTGATGTTTTAAAAGGGATATATCTAGGCCTGAATATAAATCTTCAACATAGTACCCATGCGTGCCCAGTCCAGTCAGCTAACAAAGGCATTTTTGGTGTGCATTGCACTGTCAGCCCAAGCTGAAGTTGAATTTAATAAAGGTGGTCTTTTCCGCACGTGACGTTTTGAGTGCATCTCCCCAGAGGCTTCTTTTGTTTCTTTTTTAAGATTTACTCATCCATTTGAACAGCAAAGTTACACAGATGGAGAGAAAGAGAGATCTTCCATCCACTGTTTTATTCCCCCAAATTGCTGCAATGGCTGAAGCTGGGCCAGGTGGAAGCCAGGAGCCCCAAACTCTATCCAGATCCACCATGTGGGTGGCAGGGGTCCAAGCACTTGGGAAATCCTCTGCTGTCTTCCCAGGCACATTAGCAAGGAGCTGGACTGGAAGTGGAACAGCCAGTACTTGAACCTGTGCCCATGTGGGATGCCGGCATCACAGGCAGTGGTTTAACCCGCTGTGCCACAACGCCAGCCCCAGAAGCTGCTTTTGAAAGCCTCCATTTCTTGTTTGTCTTTATTAATGTTTGTTTCTTTATCAGGTTTAGTTCCAGATTTTCAAAATTGTAGGCTGTTGATTCTTGATTCTCAATTCAATGCCTTTGGTGCTGGCTGCTTCACTGAACCAGGCTCTGTGTGTTGGGTGACCATGAAGCATATAGGATTTTTGCTTTTTAAAGGCGATTATTAGTATCTTCTACAAAAGGGTATGAATGGAGTAAATGAGTCTCCTCCAACCACAGAATGGAAGCTGCTGCCTTTGTGACCAAATATTACAGCAATGCAAGAGATGCTTTTGCCTTAGATACTGTCTCTTCTATAAATGTTTAAGCCATAATGTCCTGCACTGATGAGTTGATTTTTTTAATGAAACTCATAAAGGAAGTACTGTATCTGATGGACTTAATAAATTTTCATTTTTCAAACTTTATACTCTTCAACACTTAAAAATGTAAGACAGCCTGTTTCTGTAAGCCATACATCATCCATAGAGACTGGAAGTTGAAAAATCTTTAAAAATTTTAAAACATTATATCATAAGTTCAAAACAAACTATAGTCTTTGGACAGTTACAATTCCTTAAAACTACTACTAAGAAAGTTACTGCTCAAGGATTTGAACTACATTAGGGAATTCAAAAAGTTACATTTGTGAGGTTGGCTTTTAAAGTTAGTGAAAAAGAATTCAATGATTATACACATTTTCCATGAACTTTCTGATATCTCTTCATAGCTTATATTTAGAATAAAGTGTAAACTCTGGTGGTTACAGCCACAGGGTTATGTAGTCAAACAAGCAAGGACCCAGTTACTGGCTCAGTAGAAAAATCAGCTGTTTGACTACAAAATATCGCTTTAGTCCTACAGGTCAGCTAGGTGTGAGTCAGCTAGTGAATGGTGAGTAATAGGCTGCAAGTCACACTAACGGCAGGAAGCTCCTGGAGCGTGGGGGTGGGGACAGTGCAGAGAATACCCTCAGAAAAGATCAGCGTGGTGCTCTGGCCGCAGCACGCCGGCCGCTGCGGCCATTGGAGGGTGAACCAACGGCAAAGGAAGACCTTTCTCTCTGTCTCTCTCACTGTCCACTCTGCCTGTCAAAAAAATAAAAATAAAAAAATAAAAATAATAAAAAGCCACAACCTCTCGAATACTTCCCCATCATCCATGGTCGTTAAGAAGGAACCTAAAACCAAAAACTATTGGAAAGTGCTGATCTTCACCTGCAACGAAAAGTTTCTCTTTGGGATATTATCCTTTCAAAGTTAAGTTCTTGAGTTAGGCACTGCTTTCCTGGAGTCAGGCTCACAGCACTGCTAACCCTGAATGTAGAAATGAGCCTAGGTAAGGACTGTGGGGCAAAGCACTGAGATTACTCCCTTAACACTTCTTCTCCAAGGCATTCACCCTTTTTTATCTTGCATTTCCTAATAAGTTTGGGAATCTACCCCACAGCCCTGTATAAACAAATCATTCTAACCTTGAGCCAAAGCTATCATTATTCTTTATGGCTTCTGTCTCAGGAGCCCCTCTAAGCCTAATGTATGTCATCTCTCCTATGATATCACCCTTCCTATCATCTCACTGCTGATGACGTATGCATCTCCATCCCCACAGTCCATCTCAGGCGTCTGCTCCTCACAAGTGGGTCAGAATTAGCCACTACACACTTGACTTCACTGATGGTATTAGTGCCAACATCATGCCATAGCTGAGGTGACATTCCAAGAGGGATGGTGTCATGTTACTGATGAGAGGAGTCTCTGAGCTTGGGGGAGTTCTGCACATACAGATCAAGATCTCGTGCTGATCTTGTCTGAGAAATCAGATACAGCGTCTGTGTACAAACACATGCTGATGTTCTGTATATGCATATGTCGGGACCAAGGGGTTGACTAAGATTACAAAGTACTGGATTTAATAATTGACCTCTTTAAAACAATTTTTCAGATATTAAGAAATGCCAAATGAGTAGAAGCTTTAGAAATAGAAATCTCACTTTTAGTCAAGCAAATTGTTCTGAGCACTTAATACTCTCTAGGACACTGATGGGGAACGTTTTCTCTGCCAAGGGCCATCTGGATATTTATACACCATTCACAGGCCAGGCAAACTTATCAACTTAAAATTAACTTGCTATGGATTTACTGAAGTTCAAATGCTGCCTGTGGTTGCCTTGGCAGAGCCAGACCAAATACAGCCTGAAGCTAATATGGGGTCATTGTAAAATCCCATGCCTTTTCAAAACAAGAAGCAAAGCAGAGTACTTTGCACATGAATAAAAAAAAAGTGTATATCCTAAAAGTAAAGGACAGTAAGTGCCTGGGGAGTTGAGATGCCCTCAACTCTCCAAGCCAGGCTCCTCCAGGCCTCAGCATTAGGTCTATGGACTCAAAGTCTCAGGAGACTTTGCTGTAGCCAGCAGTTATCTGAATCCAGTTGGTGCCTTTCTGGAGAGCCCAGGTAAGGAAGGGTGTAAATGCTATGATTGGCCTTTGTTCTGGTAGGAGCAGTCAGGGTCTCCTGATGCATTACTAATGGCAGGAAATCCCAGCTGCCCAGCAGCAAAGGGTTAAAAACTGTTCTGAAAAGCGTCTTATGTTCTAAAAGCTAAATTACACCTACACACATACATTCAAACCACAACCATACAGCACCTGGGTAAACAAATGGTAGCCAAATAAAGGCCAAGCCATTTACAAAAGGGAATCTGGAAAACATTTGTTTTTGGACAGTTTACATTACATACACACACACACACACACACACATACACGAAAAAAGTTTTGAAAAATAGGAAAAAAATTTTAACGTGGATGTTGAAAATAAGATTTCACTTTATTTACTTCTCCAAAGTAAAGGGGTTATGGAGATTGAGAGGGACACAGAGCTACTGCACCAACATTTTTTTTAGTTCAGAAGTTTTTGAAGAACTGTTCCCAGACAGAATGTGGCTCTGGGATACACTGAAGAGGTCATTAAACTTTGATGATTCTCCATACATGGGATTAAAGCATCACTATGATGGCAGCTCAGATAATTAACACTAAACATGGCAAAAATTCAAAACCATTGTACTTCAAAGTCAAATTTTCTAATCCAATAGAATTGAACAACCAGCAGTCATGCTACAGAGGAACTATGCTGAACATACTTCATCTGGGTATCCATGTAGCTAAATGGTTTCTTCATGCTGGAAAAACATAAGCAGTTCATTATGACTGGGGTTCCTTATCTACCAGAAAGAAAGCTATTAAGTTGGAACCAAATTTCCAGTTTTTAGGTAAAAAAATTCTAGAATCAGAAATGATTGAAGCCAGTATTTTTTATTTTTCCTAAGTGAGGTCAAAATGGGGTTACATCTATGAAGTGAAAGGATAAGGAGTAGAAAAATATTAAAGCTCTTGCAGGGTTCAGAAAACAAAATACCTGACCAGAATGAGTGAGGTTCACAATGGGAACTCAACCAGAATTTATGAACTGGAAACTAGCATTATGAATCTAAGATATAATGACCTTTTCATTAATTATAGGGGTAGGGAAGGAGTTTGGTGGGTTATGGGCCATGTAGCCATGTGATTACAACACAATAACAACTCTAGCATATCCTAAATTACAAACACAAAGGTAGGAATTAAGATATCAGTTTTTAGTACCTGTGCTGTTAGTCACTATTAAAAATAAATGAAAATAATGAAAAACAATGATAGTACTTATTCATGTATTCATATTATTAACAAGTTGGGCAAAAGCAAACAATGAAATATGTTTTCATGATAATTGCTTTTTGTCTCTACACCATAGCACCATAATTTTATTAAGGATACAAGATTTCCCAATGAATCTTGCACACTAAAAAATTCATTTATAGCACAAGGAATCTTGATTAGAAAAGCATTATGTTGCACTGGAAAAACACTATTCTAAACTCTACATAAAACATACACATTACAAATTAATATATTAATGAGGGTAAGCTGTTAAACACACAATCCCTGAAATGATTATTAAACATCTAAAGTCTTATACATTAATTACTACTGATTTCTGGACTTAATGGAGCCTACTACCAGTTGATGTAACCCTTGTGCAATGACCCTTAAAGATGAATAAAAACCTACATGATACAGGAGGGGAAGCAGCCATTACAAGTTCTAACAAACACAGCATTCATCAATTTTGAATTTTTCCTGGGGTAAAGTTCTTACATTATTTCACTGTGTGGTAGATTTAACTCAAAGCTTTATCTAATATTTTTGTTATAATTCTAAGGAGTACAAAATTCAAAATGTAAAAATATAAAGATGCCAAAAGCTAAGCAGAGATATTATAGTGCAAGATGTACAAAACAGAGCCATTATAATAAAAGCCATTATCAGCCATTACTATGTATTCCAACCTATAATCTCATAAATCAAAGCTCTTAACTGTCTGGATTCATATGTGACTGTATTCTTTCCAATATGCATTCTTTCTTCTTCCAGGGGTTGTTCTATAACAGCAGGTATGTTTTTGCCAAAAAGTTCACAGTGTTCTAGAAATTGGATACATTCTTGAATAACACTGTCACGTAGCATGATTGTGTGTTTTGACATGTTTTCTAATAAGGACAGGAAGCATCTCTTGGCATAAAACCAGGTATCAGTGCCCAGTTTTTTATTATAAGGTTCCAAGCTTTTGATAACTCGAGAAATGCCAAAATCATAATTTCCTTTGGCACAATAAAGTGTTCCTATCACCAAATTCACAATACACAGATGATAGGTTTTCTTGTCTGGGTCATCATAGGAGAGCTGCTCTTCCTCCTTCTCAATCTTCCTCATCAACTCTTCAGCTTCTTCATTTTGACTTGTCATGATATAGGAAACACAGAGGTTAGCTAAAACAACAGCACTGACATTGAGGATGTTATCATAATGCTTCTTAACTATGGGCTCATAAAATCCAATGGCTTCTTTGTACTTGTTTTCCTGCATGAACAGAACATGAGCAACATTCAGCTTCCACACGTCATGGTCATTACAGAATTCCACAGATTTGCGGAAGATCTTTTCCACCATTGAATAATTTTCAAGGTTCCAGTAGATTTTTGCTTGAGCCATCAACACCGGAATGTACTTCTCAAGGGTGTCGTCATATTCATTCACTGCTTTTTTGATCCCTTCCTCGTCTCTGTTGTGTCTTGCTTCCTGTACCTGTTTGGTGAGTCTCCGGAGCTGTTCGGTCAGCATCCCCGCTAGTCCATCCAGCTTAACGAAAGCTTCATCAGGAGCTGTCTGGCAAGTGATCATGGCGTCCAGAAAGTCATAGAGGTAGGGTGTGAGGAACTTGTAAGTCAAATGGGCATTTTCTGCCAAGACATCTGCAGCCAGGTCAAAATACTCATATTTACAGTAGAGCAGCAACAGGTTGCCAAAAGTCTCTGGGGGGAAGGGGTTCTGTTGGAGCAAAAACTGGAGCTTTTCAAACCCTTCCGTAGGCTTGGCATCCATGTTCATTAGTGCCTGGTTGTGCAGGGTCACAGGGTCCAACTCTTCCTCTGCCCTAGGAGGCATGTCAGTGAGGGCTTCCTGAGCCGCTTCATAGTTTTTCAGCTGGTATTCTATGGCTGCCTTGAGGTTGAAGGCTTCTACCAAAGCAGTCTGGTGGAGAACTAAAGTGTTGCCAACACTGCGGATATCAATGCCCTCGGTGGTCATGCCCACACCCAGCTCGGGATGCTGGCGGATGCCACGCTCAATAATGTCAGCGATGTGCTTCAGTGCCGGCGCATAGTGCCGGCTGCTGTAATAGGCCAAAGCCAGGTTGTAAGAAAGGTCAGGCTGGTAGCCCAAGGCCTGCAGGGCCGCAAAGAACTTGGAACATGCAGCTTCATACTGCCCTTCCTTGTAGAGCAAACAACCCAGGTTGACCTGGCCATCGGGATCGTTCTCTCCCCCTCCCTCCTCTCCGCCTTCCCCACTGAGCAGCTGCTCCACCAGGCTCCTGGCCCCTGGCAGATCACCCTCGCTGTACTTGATGGCAGCCTGCAGGCGGAGGACCCGGTTGTGGTAGGCGGGGTTGTCCAGCAGGAGGAAGGCGACCCGGGTGGCGTCCGGAAACAGGCAGGCCTTGTACAGGGCCTGGGCCTGGTACAGGCGGTACTGCTCGAGCTCTGGGTGCAGCTGGCTCAGCTGCTCATAGCACTCGGCGGCCAGCGCGAACTCCTGCAGGCGGTAGTAGCAGTAGCCCAGCAGCGACAGGCCGGCGCGGCTCTTCGGGCTGCGCTGCAGCTCCCCGCCCAGCAGCTGCACCGCCTCGGCGTAGCGAGAATCCCGGATGAGCCGGTACACGACCGCGGTGAACTCCCCATCCGGAATCTGCGAGCCGCTCAGGCCCGCCATAACTGCCCAGTTCGTTTTGTGAACTTGTTACCACGGCAACACAGCAACCGGAAGCGGAAGTCTTTTCGGAGATGACTTGGCAGCGGAAGGACTCCGTTCAGAATAAACAATAACCATCTGATGTGTCTCTCAGTGTCCCACATTCTGTTCGTAGACTCAGTACTGGCGAGTTGTGTGAGTCATGCAGGGGAAAAGAAAGACCTCCGTGCCGTTCAGAGGCGGAAGTTTACATTCCGGCATGCACCGTTCCCGTCGCGGTGCCGCTCGGGATGTGGCCGCGCAGCATGCTGGGAGGCGTAGTCTCAGCCGCCGGGACCCTCAGCCTTCGGGAGTTTGCGGTTTTTGTGGTGTTCTCAGGTCTCTGGGTTCCTTGGAGAATGGACTAGGCCCCGACGTCGTCCGTGATTCTGAGGCTCGTACAACTCGTGTTACACACTTATTGGGGTCGTTTCGCGTTGTTTCCATGAAGGGAACAGTTTGGGAAAGCGGGTTATTTCCCTGGGATTAAGTTAGAATTAGTGTAGGTTCTTTTTATGCTGTCCTGAGAGCACACCTTCTAAAAACAGAATGACACAGCCACCCAACATCTTAATTTTGTTCGTTTCTAGAAGTTGAAGAAAGGGAAAAGTGCTGTCATTCTTCCCCGGTACAGGCAGAGGATGAGTTTTAGGTCCAAGTATCTCCCGCCCACCTTTTCGTTAACAGTGGATATTACCAAGCATTTCCTGATTTTTGAAGTTGGTCTTGTGTGCTGCCGTGGTGTTCCAAGCAACACTGCCAGCTAGAAACATTAGAACATGCACGGCCTTGTCTTTTCCAAAGGAAAAAGAAACTAAAATTTGCTCCTTTACTAGGTTAGCCGGTGACATGAGGGCCTGTGAGAGACTGAGATACTCACCCTCTGCTCGCAGGCTGTAATGGTTTTGGATATTACTGAGCTGACCAGAAGTGGATTTTCTTTCAGCTAAAATGAAAACAAACTGCCTACATTTCACACTTCAGGTTCTGAGTTTGATCTCTATGAAGACTTAGAGAACGCCCAGAAAGTCATTTTTGTTTTTCTATTGTTAATTTGTCACGTTTTTGGATTTCATATTACTATCCTGGGTCTATTTTTATATAAATTCTGTTGAATTTGTTAGGACTATGAAGGAGCAGTGACAATCAATGGGCTTCATTATGCTATAGAAAATTGCATTTGATCACTAACAAAAAAAACCATAGTCATCGATTAGACTGACGTAGAGAGTATACAATTTGTAGGAGAATAAATACAATTTTCCCATCAAGAATTATGGAAATAGATAAGAGAGCAAAATATAAAACTTGTTTATCGCAGTGAGGTACAGATATACTGTGTATTTTCCAAGATAATCATAAGTTTTGAGCATCTATGATATGTAGCAGCTCTGCTGGTGGCATGGGGCAACATATTGTCTTTGATAGTCATCCGTAATGTGCATTGGCCTTACTCCCACCCAAGGCTGCTCAAGTCCAAGTCCAAGAATATCTTTGCTATGAAGTTGTAGACTTCAGTGCACATACTTTGTTTGCCTCTTCAGTAATATTGCTGCCCATAACTCATATATATATATATATATATACACATACTTCTAAAGATTTATTTACTTGAAAGGCTGATAACAGAAGGGGATGGTGATGGTGAGGGAGGGAGCAAAAAAGAGTGCTTCCATCTGCTGGTTCATTCTCCAAATGCTTGAAACAGCTGTGGCTAAGCCAGGCCAGAACAAGGAGCCGGGAACTCATCCAGGTCTCCCATATGAGTAACAGGAACCCAGGTACTTGAGTCAGCATCCACTACCTCCCAGGTGCAATAGCAGGAAGCTGGATTGGAAGTGTAGAAAAGCTGAGACTCAACCGAGGCACTCCAGTATGGAGATCCTTATTCCACTGTGCCACAGGGTCCACCCTCTGTGCACGTATTTTAGAGCCAACAGCAATTGCATGCATGGTACTCTATTGAACTACTTACATATATTATTTCTAATCTTAATAACCACCTCGATTGCTGCATGTTACAAATGGAGAAAGATTAAGTAACTTGCCCAGTATCACACAGCTACATATGAAGCAGCAGGACCATGATAAGTTCAGTAATAAGTGACTGATGAATTATCTTGATCTATGTCTCATGCATGGGTACAGTTTTGAAGGAATGTTAGTGTCTTGCTTTGGGGACCGGGATTGTTATTTTCCCATTAAAATGCACAAGCAGCTTGGAATGTGCTGTAGAAATTTGAACTTCCTGGCCTGAGTTGTAGCTGTGAGCAGGTGTTAGAAGTGATTAGTGGGGGATGGCATTGGTCCCAGTCATCTGTTTTGCCTAGAGATTTCAGTAGTATCTAAATGCTATACTAAAAATCAACAAACTTCATGCACTTAGACATTCTCCATTGCTGAGAAGTTTCCACAGCTGTGTTCTTCTGAGTCAGACCAGAAAGAGAATCTCCTATTGCATCAATACCAGAAAATTTCAGGAAAGTTGAGCATAGCTTTGGACATGCAAGATCATCAGAAAAAGCAGCTGAGAGAAACCACTATAGCCATCCCATATGCCAAGGCTTCTTCCAATCCAGTCCCCAGCTCCAGCCCTTTCTTGTCTTCAACCTAGGGAAGTGTATGGGTTGAGGAATGCTGGTCAGTGCTGCTCAATAAGCAGGAAGTGTGGGGTCTTCTCCTTTATGCCTGCCTGATTGACACTTGCTCGTTGGAAGCAATTAATACTCAGAAGGCTGATTATTTCAAAATCCTTATATATTGAGCTGAAACTTTGAATGCATTGTTATTAAATCAAAGCAAGATGACAACATGGCAAGGGGATATTGTCTTTCATGTCTTCAGCCTCATTCTGTGCTTTACAGAGTTGTGTTCGCATTATGAAATCATTCACATTCAAATGACTTATTGAAACCACATAAAAAGTAAAAGGATTGTCTGCTCTATTTAAGCTTCTCTGATTGCCATAGGCATCTTTGTTTTACCTCTCTGTGAGCATGGCCACTGATGTGGGCAGGAGAGAGGCCGTTCTGTGTCTTCCTCCTTATTTCACGTGATGCTGCTCCAGAGGCCTGGCTTGAAAAAAGCAGGACATTCGCCTTAGACAGATGGAAGGCAGGGTCATTTTCAAAATGAAATGAGTGCACAAATCACACTGTGAAATTGGCATGCCCGTCACTGCTGCTGTGATGGAGCGACTTTCATTTGGTCTCCAATAGGCAATTGGGGAATAGCTTAGTTTTTTGGTCAGGGGTGAGCTTGAAAGGAGGTAAGTTAATTAATGATAGAAATTCTGGAAAGCAATAAACAGGGTGGACTACTATAACATATCATAAGGACCATTTTATTTGCAATAGAATCTTGAAAACCTGGAGCATATATCAAAAACTAAGTCCATACTATTCCCAGCAATAAGAAAGCATTTGGTATTTGCAATAAAATAATTTAGTGTCTTATTGAAAGGAATTGGGCTTTCAGGAAGTAGTATAGGACTCAGGGTGGATTTTGCTGACCGAGGATGTGTATTTGCCATGTAGAAAAATTCCATTTAGGCAACCTATATATGAGTTAAAGGCATAATGTTTGGTACTTAGCACATTTCTGTTTCTCCCTGCCAAAATTTGAGATGATCAAATTCTGTTGTGCAGTCTCTTCCAAACACAATTGGAAATGATTGTTTCTTACTTGCTTTGTAAAAATAGCTACAGCTTGTTGGTAAGCATTGTGAATATTTCAGCCACAGCCATGGTCATATCCTTATCCTTGATAAAGGATGGCCTTAAGAAAAAACTATTTTCTGGTTGTTATTTTTTGTCTCCCATTCAGTCCAGGCCATTTTATTCTGAAGGTCCAGTTTGGGAGACTGTGTTTCCTTGCTTTCTCTGCGGTCCAGGTTCAGTGTTTCCCCCACTGTGCATCCATTCATGATAATAGGACTGACTTTCCTGATACCACCTCCTTCAGCTTACACAATAACATGGTGCATAAAAAGGAATTAGCATGAAGACACAGATGTGGGTACAGCCACTGCAAATCGATTCCTCATGGTTGGAAAGTGCTGTGGGGTGTTCTGATGGAGCTATTCTCCAAATCACTTCATTTGAGCATCTTTCACTCTTATTTCCAAGAGGCAAGAAATATTGAAGTAGCACTTATTTCCTTCAACACTGATACCTTTTTTTTTAAGATTTATTTATTTATTTGAGTGGCAGAGTTAGAGTTACAGAGAGGCAGAGGCAGAGAGAGAGAGAGGGAGAGCAAGAGGGAAAGGGAGAGGTCTTCTATCTGCCTCTTCACTTCTCAAATGGCCGCAATGGCCAGAGCTGGGCCGATCTGTAGCCAGGAACCAGGAGCTTTTTCTGGGTCTCCCATGCTGGTGCAGAGGCCCAAAGACTTGAGGCATCTTCCACTGTTCTTCCAGGCCATAACAGAGAGCTGGATCGGAAGTGAGGCAGCCGGGACTCAAACTGGTGCCCATGTGGGATGCCGGCACTGCAGGCGGCAGCTTTACCTGCTATGCCACAGCACCAGCCCCAAGACTGGTACCTTTCATAGTCAGTTATATCCTGTTTATGCCTGTTTCATTTCTGCAGTAAAACCATGAAAACAATGCATTGTATGGGAGAGGTCTTTGACAAAACTCTATAGTCAAAAAAATGAGATTCCTAAAATAAAACTGTTATCTGCCTCTGAACACATTTTCTGGTTGACAAAGCCTCCACACTGTTTTTCCATGGTGACAGCCAGCCAGCCACCATGCCTTTGTGAAATGACACAAATTTTCATCTGGCTGTTGTCTAAGATGTTATAGACCTCATCTGTTTTCTTCTTAAGCCCTGAGCAGTGACAAAGTGCACAGAGCTGTCCTATTAGGTTACACTTTACATTTTCTGGCTAAGGTTAATCATAGTGTTACAGTTTGCCATCTTCACAGCATACCAGCCTTGAGAATACAAACCAAACGACCACTGGCAATGGTATTCTAGCAGCAGTCTGGTTTCTGCACTGGTTTTTGAGGCTTTCTCTGTGGAGGGTTGTGGAACACATTCTCAGGGCCTCTGCTGGTAGACTAAGAGACCCACGAGGAAGCGAGTCTGCCCCGCCAAGCTGCCTGCTCTGTCACTCCTCACATCTGACATGTCAAGTTCTGATAGTTCTGCCTCTGAAAAATCTCACCTCCATCTGCATCTCTCCAATGTCTACTGTTCCTTCTTGCTGTCTGCCACTACCATCTCTGTTCTGGGTAAATGCCTTTCCCTCAACTCTTCCTGGAACCCTTCCAAAAATGTCGAGGGGCTTTATTTCCCTTCTTGGTTTAGGGTTTTATTTTGGGTACCTCAGGAAGCCTTTAAATGCACGAGTTCACTGAATCTGGTACAAAATGGAATTTCCATAAGCTTGGCTGGCTGTGCCAGCATTAGTGTCTCACACAAGTAGAATTTTTTTGCTCATCCCAGTGATTCTTGCTGCCAAAATAAATGAGAATGTCTTGGGACTGACACTTCAAATGGTTTTGAAGGAATGCTTTCTCTATATGGTAACAGAAGTTGAAGGTAATGCAGAGAATTTAAATTGATTTAATTACTTTCTTCTAGTGAAGACTTTAATAACACTGTTTTGTTTTATAAGCACATCAAGTACTTTTCTTACCTGTGTGTCTTTATGCCATGGAAGGGTTCTTTAGAGATGATTTTGTCCTTCTCTGGCTTATGCAAATGGAACCCTTTCTGAAAGAACCTGTAAAAACCAAACCAACCAACCAAACAAAAAATTGGTCAAGACATCAATCAAAATGTCCTCAGGTAGTACACATGTTTGAAAGAAACTAGTTCCGTGTAAAACCACCTAATGTCAAATCCTTCCTTGTTCTGCTGTCACCAACAATGTGATCATGGAAAAGTTTCCTAAGCTCACTGAATTACAGTTCTCTTATTGGTAAAACAGGGACAAAAAATGATGTAAATTTATTATGAAAGTTCAAGCTAATTAAAGCATTTGGCCCATAGTATGTACTTAACGCATTTTAACTACTTTAATGACATAAATGGAGCTATTGAAGTTTCTTGGGAATCTTATTAGACTGTCTTAGGCTTTATCAACTATAGGAAAAACTTATTGAATCAATCATTTTCTATTCAAGCATAGATATTTTTCTGACACATCAGATACTGCATTCCTAACAGTGCCTGATACACTCCAGAATGTAGGAAGGCAATTATCTGGCATAATTAAATATCCTTCTCTAAGAAGTCAAAGTTCCAAGTTAATTGGTTTATTTTGTGCATTCAACAAATTCACAAGCACTTACTCCACCCAAGGCCTTGTAGCCTGCAGAGGACGCAGGACCTTTTCTAAAGGGTTCCAAGCACTTCTGCCATTTTCTGTTGCCTTTGCAGGTGCATAAAATCTATGAAAAAACTTCACAAAGTATATTCTGTTTTCACTTACTCTTGTTCACCTATCTATATATTTTTAAAAATATTTTATTTATTTATTTGAGAGGTAGAGTTACAGACAGAGGGAGAGACAGAGAGAAAGGTCTTCCATCCATTGGTTCACCCCCCAAATGGCCACAATGGCCAGAGCTGAGCTGATCCAAAGCCAGGAGCCAGGAGTTGCATATGTCATCGTGGCTCGCTGGTTTCGCTACTATATCTTAATTCCATTGTGTGAATATAGCATTGTTTACTTGCCAGCTCTTGCATTGTTCAGCATTTGGATTGTTTCTAGGTTTTTGCTGTTCTGAAAAGTGCTGCTATGCAACATTTTTATATATGCCCTTGGTGTACATGAACGAGAGTTTTTCTTGGTATGCTTACCCAGGTATATATACCTAGAAGTAAAATTATTGTGTTGCCACAGCAGACTCATAGAATGGCAAATGCCCAAAACAGCACTCCTGCCTCAGAATCAACCCTTGGGACATTCGGATCTGACTAAAAGGTCCATGAGAGTCTCACAGGCATGGAAAGCCATGACACGGTGGCAAAAAACAATCTAAATGAAGGATCCTGGTGAACAACACCCCAGCAGAAGGATCAGGCCATCAAGGAGAGAGGCACCTTTCTCTGAAGGGAGGAAGGAACCTCCACTGTGATATGGCCTTGACTAAACAAATTCAGAGTCGGTGAACTCAAGGGTCTTCCATAGCCTAGACAGCTCATAGCAAGAGTCTCGGGTGATTGCTGACATCATAAATAAGAGTGCCAATTGTTAAATCAACAACGGAGTCATTGGGTACATGCTCCCCACGCAGGATCTCTGTCCTTAGTATGTTTATCTATGAAACTCAAAAACAACATTACTAGTCGAACAATACCCTATACCTGGTTCGGTTGTGTGAGTGCAACCTGTTGAAATCCCTGCTTAGTATATACTAAGTTGATCTTCAGTGTATGAAGGTAATTGAAAATGAAACGTGATGAAGAGCGGGATGGGAGAGGGAGTGGGTGAGGGGAGGGCCACGGGAGGGAGGGAGGTCGGGGGGGGAAGCCACAACAACACAAAAGATGCATTTTATATTCTACTTAAAACTATTGGTTGAACTCTGTAATTAATACACAATTACTCTTAGGTGTTTAATTAATGCTATAACTAGTACTCAAACAGTATTTTACACTTTGTGTTTCTGTGTGGGAGCAAAACGTGGAAAGCTTTACTTAACATACGCTAAATTGATCTTCTGTATATAAAGATAATTGAAAATTAATAGTGATGTGAAGGGGAAGGGGAGAGGGAGTGGGAGAGGGGGACGTTGTGGGTGGGAGGGAAGTTACGGGGGGGAGGAAGCTATTGTAATCCATAAGCTGTACTTTGGAAATTTATGCTCATTAAATAAAAAAAAAGTAATAAAAAAAAGTTGTCATAAGTAAAAAAAAAATTATTGTGTTGCTAACTATTTGAGTGTTTGGCATTAGTACATAAAGCCAAACTATTTTCTGCAATAGTTGCCCTAATCTACATTCTCACCAACAGTGGAGAGATTCTGTAAATATGTATCCTCTTTAACACTGCCACTGTCAGAATTCATATTTATTCCACATGTACTTTCTCTTTTGTGAAAAGCCTGTGCTTGTCTTCTGCTCACCTTTCTATTGGGTTGTTAGTACTTTTCTTAATGATTTGTGGAAGTCCTTTATATATCCATTATACTAATCCTTTATCAGTTACTCATGTGTGAATGTTAAATTTCTGCTTCTGGTTTGTAACTTTTCCACCTTCTTTGAACTACTTAGTTTTTTATTTAGTTTTTAAAGATTTATTTATTTATTTTGAAAGGCAGTATTACAGAGGGAGAGACAGAGATCTTCCATCCACCAGTTCACTCCCCAGATGGCTGCAATGACCAGCACTGGGCCAGGCCGAAACCAGGAGCCATGAACTTCACCTGGGTCTCCCACGTGGGCAGCAAGGGCCTAAACACTTGGGCAATCTTCTGCTACTTTTCCAAGGCCATTAGCAGGTAGGTGGATCAGAAGTGGAGCAGCCGGGATATGAACCAGTGCCCATATGGGATGCAGGCATTACAAGCAGTGGCTTTACCCACCATGCCATAACACCAGCCCAGGTACTTAGTTTCAGTGTAGTCAAATTTATTATTTTTTTCTTCTACAGTCAATGTCTTTTTATATCTTGCTTAAAAATCCTTTCCTTACTCTATGTATGAATTATATCCATACTTTTTATTGTTTTGTTTCTGAATTTAAATTTTTACCTATCTGGAGTTTTTGTATATAATGTGAGGTAGATATTTATTTATTTTTCAAATAATTTTTTTCCCTGCTCCATTTATTAGTCAGTCTTTTAGTTTGCGTATATGCACAGGCCTGTTCCTGACTCTCTGTTCTTTTCCATTGTTCAGTTTTATCAAATTCTGGGCCAACACTACATTGTCTTTTTTGTTTTTAATTCTCATTTTTCTGATGTTTGTCTTTTAATGTTAATATAAAATAACAGCAATGATTTAGATATGTTCTCTAAACTTTTGCAAACTAAAGTATCTTTGCTTATGTGGAAAACATATAACTTTTGACTAAATAATTTTATTATCTTAACCAAGTTTCAAATTCTACATTGATATGTATATGAAAATAAATGACGAAAAAGTTGATAGCATTGCATTCGGGAAACACGTGTTCAACATTAGCAATTGAGTATAAAATTAGCTTAATAATACAGTTATTATTTTGATGGCTTCACTAAGGATTTTCTGAAGGCACTCTGTTAAAAACACACATCTGACTGAGAAATAAATGTAAGTTAAAAAGTAATATTAATTAATAACACAGACAAATCTGTTCATTATGGATGAACAGCCAATTTGGGATAATACTGCTATAGAAATATTAGCTAAGTTTGAAAAATGTCCAAAAACCTTACTTTAATAATAAATAAAGAGAATAATCAAAGAGTTTCACTTTTTAAATCATAAGGTTTTTTTCAGTTACATGCTGAATTCTATTTTTAAATTTTTTAAAAAATAAATAAAAGAGAAATGATGATTTATAGTAAAACAGTATGTAGTTTCATATAGCAGGGTTAGGTCATGACAACCCTAGGAAAAGACCTTCAGGAATATTCAGAGTGCCTGCTAGGAGTAATGTAGCCTTCATTAAGAACTTACAGGGTAGGGACCTGGGGAGATACTGTAGAGAAGGCATCATATCATTTGAGCCTTAATGAATTGGTAGTCTTAAAACTGGCAGATCTGAGACAGAGAAAGAATTTCAGTGCCAAGTAAAGACACAAATTATATTTATTGAAAGTTCATTGTGAGAGTGGAGTGAGTTGGATTTTTTTTTTTTGCGATTTTTGTTTGGGGGGTGCTGGTGCAGGCCCAGGTTAATTAATACCTGTGTCACATCCCCTTAAGCTGGTGCACTCCAACTCAGAGGCTGACCCACTTGCTTTGTTTTGAGCCAATCATCCAGAGACTATAAATTAAGTTCTGAGAACATAAACCAATAACCCAAAGCAATAAACCCAGGCTTAATAAAAATGAAACAAGTTGCCCACATTTCACTGTAAGCTGTAGCTCTATTAAGTACATTTTCATTGTATGTATTTTTATAGTACATTTATAATAACTTTTTTTCCTCAATTGACAAGTATTTCCTACTGTTTTATTTTTCTCCTGTGGTTGAATTAGTTATTTTTTAAAAATAAAATTTGGATACTTTAAAAGCATAGTTGTGGTTGCTGGGTAGTCAGAGAGTGGGGAAGGGCCCCAGTTTGACTCTATGATGACTAGATTGGCCTAGTGAGAACTGCATTCTTTCCGAGGTAGGGTCCCTAAACTGTGTTTCACCCTCCTGAATCTACCAGCAGGGTGCTGGGGAGAGGGGCTGTTGTTTTGCCCATCCATCAGTAGTTCCTCTAGAAGTTTAAGGGTCTAACTAGCAGTTTCCTTGAAATGAGCATTAGCTACTAAGTTTTTTAGACCACTGGCAATACAATAGTGTTAGGACCCCTTTTGAAGGCCTCATGGTCACTTTTGATATTGGAGGAGGATGTTATATTTCATTGGATTAAAAAACCATGTCACTTGGGTGAGCATTTGGCACAATACAAAAGTTGCTGCTCGGGACCCCTGCATTCCCTATCAGAGAGTCTGGTTTGAGTCCCAGTTCCTCAGCTTCTGATCTAGCTAAAGTGCTTGGGCCCCTGACATCCACTTTTGGAGACCCTGATGGAGTTCTAACTCTTGGCTTCAACTTGATCCACCCTTGTTGCAGGTGTTTGGAGTATGAACCAGCAGATGGAAGAATCTCTCTTTCTCTCTCTCTCCCTCTCTCCCCCCTCCCTCTTTTCCTCCCTCTCTCTTTCTCTCCCTGTGTATGTATGTATCACTGCCTTTCAAATAAAATGAAAATAAATAAAAATTATTTTTGCACAAACCATGTCAATGATTTAAGTTTGTAAAAGGTTTTGAAGGCCAGCGCCGTGGCTCAATAGGCTAATCCTCCACCTTGCGGCGCCGGCACACCGGGTTCTAGTCCCGGTTGGGGCGCCGGATTCTGTCCCGGTTGCCCCTCTTCCAGGCCAGCTCTCTGCTATGGCCAGGGAGTGCAGTGGAGGATGGCCCAGGTGCTTGGGCCCTGCACCCCATGGGAGACCAGGAAAAGCACCTGGATCCTGGCTCCTGCCAACGGATCAGCGCGGTGCGCCGGCTGCAGCGGCGGCCATTGGAGGGTGAACCAACGGCAAAGGAAGACCTTTCTCTCTCTGTCTCTCTCTCTCACTGTCCACTCTGCCTGTAAAAAAAAAAAAAAAAAAGGTTTTGAGTCTCATTCTAAATATAATACCTCTAAAAATGTAGTCTGACTGAACCCAGACCATGTGTACTACTGTACACACTAGTAGTACACACTAGAACCCAGACTGTGTACTACTGTACACAGTCATGCTCTATGATATTTAAATTAAAACAGTTTTTTTTACTGCTGATACGTCTCTGAATTCTTCCACTCCAGGATTGCCAGGTTTTCCAAATAAAACTCCAAGATGTTTGTTATAAGTAGAGTAAGTATATTTGGTTGTATTCACTTTATGAAAATCATTTGTTTATCTAAAATTTAAATTCAAGTGGACATCCAGCACTTTATCAGGCAACCTTTGTTCACCCCAATATTTCATCCTCATATTTCTTACTTCTACTGTATTACTGATTTCTTTCATGTTGTTTTTAAAATTTTATTTATTTAAAAGAGGGAGTTACAGAGAGAGGTAGAGCCAGAGAGAGAGAGAGGTCTTCCATTCTGCTGGTTCACTCCCCAGATGACTGCAACAGTCAGAGCTGAGCTGATCTGAAGCCAGGAGCCAGGAGCTAGAAACCAGGAGCCTCTTCTGGGTCTCCCATGTGCGTGCAAGGGCTCAAGGACTTGAGCCATTCTCTGCTGCTTTCCTAGCCCACAGCAGAGAGCTGGATTAGAAGAGGAGCAGCCAGGACTTGAACTGGTGTCATATGTTATGCCGGCGCTGCAGGTTGGGGCTTTTACCTGCTGCACCACTGCGCCAGCCACTCACGTCACTTCTTAGAGCATATCCCTTCTGTGGTCTTATAACTAAAAAATATGGAAGATACTCCTTTTGCTTACTTTCTTCTGAATGCTATTAGCACCAGAAATTGAGTAGAAATAACACTGGTGGGGGGAGTGTATATGTAAGAATAGTGGTGTTAAAGAAAAGCTGTAGGAATACATATATCTTATCCCAGGTAAAAAATGTAGCTGCATGTTCATTTGGCTGCCTATATATGTTACACATTTTGATATATTGAACTAATTACTGATGATATTCATTAATTAATAATGATCTTAATTATTTTTAAACCTGTGCCTTGGGGATTGCTAAATAGATTTGATGGTTTCATCCAATAGATTCAATTCAGTTCCTTTTCAGTGTGTGAGTAGTGTTCTTGGCAGAATACCAAGCTTATACTGGAAATATTAGACATTTCTACTCTAAAGAGTCAATATGCCATATCCTGCATTGGAAATTTCTCATGTTCTCGTCTCCTTGGGTCACAGCCTCACCACTGTCCTACTGGACTATCTCTTCTCATCTTTTCTCATTTCTCCTAGTTTATCTCCATTCCCAAATCCCCTCTTCCTTAGAATGGCTGCTGCCGCCTCAGAAATCTTCCCCCCCTTATAAGCTGTCACGTCTCTTCTAGCCCACACCCAAAGGACCACCTTTCTAAAGCCAAAGTGGCTTATGAACAAAATACAAGGCTTGGGACTGGGGTGCAGCGGGTCAAAGCCCTGGCCTACAGCACCAGCATCCCATATGGGTGCCAATTCTAGTCCTGGCTGCTGCACTTCCAATCCAGCTCCCTGGGAAAGGAGCAGAGGATTGACCAAGTCCTTGGGCCCCTGCATGCACATGCGAGACCCGGAAGAAGCTCCTGGCTCCTGGCTTAGGATTGACTCAGCTCTGGCCGTTGCAGCCATTTGGGGAGTGAACCAGTGGGTGGAAGACTCACTCACTCTCTCTCTCTCTCTCTCTCTCTGTAACTCTTTCAAATAAATAAAATAAATCTTAAAAAAGACAAGGCTCCATCAGGTAAATATTGCTGCCAGCTCCCAAAACAGTATTTCAGTCTCCCCTGTTGTTACTAAAGGGAAGAGGGATAACAGAGAGCCATGATTCCAGCCTAACCAGGAGGATGAACAGAGGGACTCTCCATGGAACCTTGTGTTATTGTTGAGCCACTGTGGAAGGAAGGATGAAGACCAGAAGATGATGGAGCTGCTCAAGAGAAGCTTTATTGGGCCTGGATAGAGATACCCAAGCCAGATGACCAGGCAAGGGCCCAAGGGGGCAGGAGAGGAGGACTGTCCTCACCTTTCCTAGCTTTCTTTTTGGTTCCTGAAGCTGAAGAAATCTTGCTGAGGTGCTGAAGGGCTGAGGGACAGACACTGGCATTCTTCTCTCAAGCAGTATCCTCTTCAGTCTGAGTTGTGTACAATGGGAAGGGACTCTATTGCTGCAGAATGGGAGACTGCTGTTAACAGGTTGGTCTATTGAAACACATGTGGCTACCTTTTGCATCTCCTAGGAGTGGCTTGGGTGCACTCTGATAAGTGACAAAAGAAAGGTATAGAGGGAGATCACAGCTAGCTATTTGGCCCATGAAGGAGGCATTAATTAATTGGACCTCAAAGGATTACTGAATAGACACCCTCACATTAAGAGGTAGCATCTGTTATGTTAAGAGAAGTGCATTAATATGTGATGTTTTAATCTTGTCAAATGCCTGCAACTGGAAACCAGGATATCAATTCAGGTCTTCCATATAGATGGCAGGAACCCATGTACTTGAACCATCAGCACTGCCTCCCAGGATCTAGAGTAAACTAGAGTCAAGAGCCAGAGCCAGGTGTCATACCCAGGTACTCCAATATGGGATGCAAGCATTGTTGTTTTTAAAAATTATTTATTTGATATAGTTACAGAAAGAGAAGGAGAGACAGAGGTCTTCCATCTACTGGTTCACTCCCCACATGGCCTCAAAGGCCAAGGCTGGGCCAGGCCAAAGGCAGGAGCTTCTTTTGGGTCTCCCACGTGGGTGGCAGAAGCCATCTTCCACTGCTTTCCCAGGCCATTAAAAGGGAGCTAGATTGGAAGTAGAACAGCTGGAACTTGAACCAGTGCCTGTATGGGATGCCAGCATCACAGGCTGCTGCTTTACCCACAATGTCACAACACCAGCCCTGGATGCAAGAATCTTAACTGATGTCTTAACCACTTGGCTAGACTCCTGTCTCCCTACCTCTGTTTTCAACAGATAGATTAGTAATGCTGGTAACTTACAAATGAGAACACTTGGGAAAATATGAAGATCAGAATAGCCCATGGAAACAGGTACCATCCTTACAGAATCCAGTGTCATATTTTTAGTGCCTACTTAAATAATCCCCTTCAAAAACACACCTCCTGAAGAAGAAAAATAAGAATACAAATTGATCTATCACAAATACAGAAAAAAAAAAGTCACCCAAAACCTGTCTCTGGAGAGAGTCTTTCTCTGCTGCCCTGGGAACCACATTCATTACAGCCCAACAGGGTGACTTCCACCCCCTAGCTTAGACTCTTAGAGAGGTGTGTGGAGGTAAAAGCTGCCACCTCTGGGGTGGTCACATGAGAAGCAAATCCACTTGGTGGATAGACATTTTTAAAACCTGCCACATATGTTAGCTATTTTACGGCAATTAAATTGTTGGGGATCTGCAAGGTGAATGTGCAATAAAACCTTTCACAATAAACCATGTGGAAAATCGTCTAATCCAACTCCTGGAGGTCAAAAGCCACAGAAACATGTTGTTTTATACCATGGAGAAGAAGTCAGATCCTTTCAGACAGCTTGCTTTTTTTCCTTTTTGCTTTATAGCTGGTGCTCCAGGTTTGGGAGGAAGGTGAACAGTGTGAAGTGCCAGTGGCAGGGGTGGAAGAGGGTGGGGAAGCCTCCCTTGTCAAATGGGACCCCGAAAGTTCTTTACCAGTAACTTCTGAAGCTTCATTGCTTCTCTGGCCCCCTTTCAACACTCTCAGGAGGAAGATATTCTTCCAACAGAATAGGGAAGGGAAGAAAGGGAAATAGTTTCTTGGTGAGCTTCTCAAGGACAAGGAGGTAAGGCACCTAAGTCAGAACAGGATTTCACAGAGAAAGGGCTTGGGGTTTAGGAGGTGTAAAATAGACATTATGATCATGTTTATTGCATCATATGCATGGAGCACTCAACCCTCAGAACACTGGGGAACCTTTCATTTTCTCCTAAGAAAAAGCAGTGGTCTGATTAAAAAATGCTTATAAGAGCTCAAGATACATTCTTACTAATTTGTACTTTGAGGACTTAAGCATAAGTCATTTAGCTATATGAGATCCTAGAAAGTCATTATAGTTAAAAAGAAGTTTTGGGGCCAGCACTGTGGCATAGTAGGCTAAGCCTCCATATGGGCACCGGTTCAAGTCCCAGCTGCTCCACTTCTGATCCAGCTCTCTGCTATGGCCTACGAAAGCAGTAAAAGATGGTCCAAGTCCTTGAGCCTCTGCACTCACATGAGAGACCCAGAAGAAACTCCAGGCTCCTGGCTTCAGATCGGCACAGCTCCAGCCAGCATTGTGGCCATTTTGGGAATAAACGAATGGATGGAAAACCTTTCTCCCTCTTTCTGCCTCTGCCTCTCTGTAACTCTGCCTTTCAAATAAATAAATAAATCTTTTTAAAAAAAGTTTCTAGGCCAAAAAAAAAAAAAAACATTTGAAGTTTTGCAGTAACTTCTGGAAAATGGCTGATTAAATTTTCTTACCTCTGTTTGAAGTTCCTTGTGAAAACTTCTGTCATACAAATTTATTTCCAAAAATATGCTTCCAGTGAAGTCAGAATTCTATTCAGTTCTCCTTTATCTTTTCTACCCAATTGTTTTAAAATATGTGATTTAGAATAATGAAGAGCATGAAATTCATGGTTAAACTATTTTAAGAAGAAAGAAGAGGGTTGATGTTAGTAGTCAGAATACCTTCAGATTGCAAACAATCAAGAAACCATCACTATGCAGTGGTCTTAAGTTCTGCCTGAGGAATGAAACAGGCCAACAAAGAAGGAACTTGAGTCCTGAATCAATCTGTAGAAGGATGACTCACCCTGGTGAACAACTGCACTGAACTTTTATGTGTATAAGAAGTAAACTCCTCTGTCTTATTTGTTAAAACTGCAGTCCAGGAAGAGACACTTAGTGAATTCCTACTATGCGTGTGGCATGCTGGGTAGTAGGGATTCATCAGTGAATAACATATCATTCCTGCCATCAGGGAGTTCATCCTGGAAGGAGAAGACATCCAGGCATACACACAAGTTCACCATAGTGTGTTAAGAACAGTAATAAATATGAGGTGCTGTGAGAGCATATAGCTTTGGGCGTTTGGAGAAAGACTCCCAGCAGAAGCAGTGTTTAAGTGAAGCACTGAACAGTGGTGGTATGGACTGAATGTGTCCCCGTAAAATGCATGAAGAAGTTGTAACCCCTGTTGTAATGGTAATAGTATTTGGAGATGGGGTCTTCGGAAGATAGAGTTAGATGAGGTCATGAGGATGGGGGCCCACACGACAAAGTTAAATCCCTTATAAGAAAAGCCTCCTATGTGAGGACACAGTGAGAAGGCTTTATCCGCATGCCAGGAAGGGGGATCTCAACAGAACTTGGTAACATTGGAACCTGGCTCTTTGAATTCTAGCATGAATAACTTCAGTTGTTTAATCCACCAGTTCTATGGTATTTTATTATGGCACCCTGGTGAAGACAAGTGCATTTCTTTCCAAGAGACCAGACTTAGCGAAAGTCCAGAAATAAGAGAGGGCGAGAAAGAGCTTTGCTGCAGAGAAGGTGAAAAGCTTAGCTCAGATTGCATCTGACAGGAGGAGCTCACACTGCACTGAGGCCTTCGAACAGGTTTCCCGGGAAGATAGCGTTTGTTATGAATGAAGCTTGAACAGCAGCTGAAGATGATAGAATCACCTGAGGGACCTGTGGGCATGATCTAAAGGTTAGGCAGGCAGAGAGAATTAAGGACTTGGTCTAGAGCTGGTATTAGTAGTACCTGTAGCCTCTTTAACAAGGAAGATATTCAAATGCTATCAGCTGGCAGATCAGCTAGATTTGACATAGCCTAGCAGCAAAGAGAAAAGAGGAACAGTTCTGAAAAATACAGTTTACTCACAAACAACATTGTTAAACACGTGAGGACTTCAAGTCTCAAAGTAATAGAAACAATGCTGTAGCCTCTGAGGTTGGCAGTAAAAGCAAGTGCTTCGGGGCCACTGCAGAACTTTGGGTCTAACATTAATGAATTCCTCACTCCAGAGAGAGAAGTCATTATTTGCATCATGATTTCTGACTTGGAAAATAATCAGAAGGAATAAATCAAAAATCTTTATTTCCCAATGAGCATCATTTGGTGAACTTTTTTTATTGCCTCTATTCTAGGTTTTCCTTATCCTGAAGTCTTCACAACAACAGAGCCTCCCTCCTCCCAAGTCTTGTCTAATCCTTTCATAATTCAAGATCACAGGGCTGCTGTAAAAACCCAGCCTCAGTGTTGTGCTTATTCCGTGTGCTTGGCAGAGCAAGCAATTCCATTTTCCAGCGCTCCGCGACCATGTGGTGATAAATAAAGCTGCCACCCTCTGCCTGCCCACCGTATTTAAAATGACACATTGGACAAGTGGTCTCTATTGCCTTCACTTTTTTCATAAAAAGGCTAAAAATGATCTGTGAATGCAGTAAATCTTAATTTCTAAAATAAACTCCAAATATAGGGGGGAAATCACAAACCAGTTTAGACTGAAGTGCATCTGATGATCATATGGCAAGGGCTTGAATACTAAAGAGGTAAAGCAATTTGAAAACTAATTTCAGTAGCCTCTTGCATGTGTGGGTTTCTTCTTTCCTTTCCTGAAGCAAGCTTGCCTTCTCACAGTGTAACATCACTGGAAATTAAAAGCACAAATTCAGGAAGAGCCAAGTCAGTATTCTAAAATGCTGTACTTCTAAATATAGAACCTCAGAATTTAAAAATTCCCTACTTTTATGATCACTCTTACTCATAATTAGATTTTATTGAATAGTTATTGTGTGTGCCAAGTCTTTCCTGCATTATCTCTTTGAATTTCTCTGAGTCTGTCGATTTTATTTTCAGATTTCCCACTCTGAAATCAAGGGCATTCTTCTTCCTCTATAACCATTAAAAGGAGAGTTGAGTTAGAGTCACCATTGAATACCAAGACCTTGAGTGATCTCCAAGTTGAATGAGTCAATATTAAACCATCTTATTGAGCCACATAATAGATTCCTTTACCCACATTCAGAGTTCTCCCACATCTTGTACAAACCCACTTGTAAACCTTATTTCCAGCACCTCTCCTTCATCTGCTGTGCTCCAAACTCATCACCCTGTGCTCTCTGTCCCCACTCTCTCCCACCTCTGTGCCTTTGCTCTAGGTCAGTTGTCTACTTTGATTACCTTTCTCACCACCTTCATCTCATATTCCCTACCCAGCCATTAAGTCCAGCTCAAATTTCAGCCTTCCTTAATCCTTCTACCCAAAGCCTTTCTGGCCATCCAATGCTCTTTATTAAATTCAGAAAACCTGCCTTTGTGAGGATGTTCACAGCAGAATGGTCATCCCAGTAAAAATGGGAAGCAACAAAAATGTTCACTGCTACTTGTCAGTTAAATAAATTATTGCATTCTTATATTTTCTAGAGAAGAATTTAGTGATTAGCCATGGTGCTACAGATCTATGTATTTACTGATTGGAAAGATACCCACAATAGATTGGTAAGTACAAAAAAAAAAAAAAAACCATATTTGATCTTATCTTTAAAAACACAGGTAATTTGAATATCGTCTGCTTCAATTTTCAGTAACTTAAGTCTCCCTCCCTTCTGACCTGCCCAAGCAGAACCTCAGAAGTGGCCCAAGGTTGTTCCTGAAAGTCCCCAAGGAGCATGGATGGAGGTGCCCCATAGCCATAATCATTCCACTGTTCCTGCTCCTGAAGGTGCATTAAGAAGCTTCAGTGCCCCACTTTCTGATGGAGCCTGTTATGGGGAGGATGTTGATACACCCAAGCCATCAGTGAGTAAGCTGGCACTGGGTTTCACCTGGTACTGAAGTCTTCCAGACCCACCTCTTCCTTTATCTCCCAAGTGTGAGGAGGGTCCTCTGCACACCAACCTCTGATACACAAGATCAACAGGATACGAACCCTGTCCTGAAAAGGCTGTCAGACTGTCCAGGTTTCCACTTCCTAGTCCTGCTTGGAAGTTCCTTCATAGCTATAGGATCTTAGTACACTGCTCTAGGGTAGGCCCATAGACAGAGAGCTGAGTAAGAAGACTGTGTGGTTCAAATCTCAGCACTGTCAGTTACTAGCTTACCTTCTTGGGCAAATCACAATATTTCCATATAGCTTCATGGTACAAAATGAGATAAGTATATCAAAATAATTCTTCATAAAAATCTCTCTCAAAAGCATTATTAAACACATACCGCATTCTACCTCTCCTTCTCTAATGTCTGCTAGGATACCTGCCAATCCATGTAGCTTTTGAGAATGTCTAAGCTCGTGGTTATTTAAAAAATAATTTTTAAAGATGCTGGTATGGGAACAACAGCTACTTGACTTCACAGATCTGACCTTCCGTTTCCTCCTGAGATTAGCAGTGACCAGAGTTAGGCTATTTATCACCTTGGTAAAAGGCTCTCAGATGGTAGCAGCTCAGTGGATCCAGCAGCTCTTGGTAGGAACTCACAGCCCATTCTCAAATTCTCATCCATCCTCTGAAGTAGGATCTCAAAACCAATCACTACACATGTCAAGTAGGAGTCTTAGTCCATTTTGCTATAACAGAATACATGAGACCAGGTAATTAATAAAGGCAAAGTTGTTATTTTGGCTCATGATTCAGGAAGCTGGGAAGCCCCAGGACTTGGCACTGGCGCCTGGTGAGGACCGAGTGCTGCTTCATAACACAGCAGAAGGGCAAGCAGGCATGTGCTGAAGAAACAATAGATGAGGTTTGGCTTCCCTTTATAACAACCTGCTCCCTCGGAGACTAATTCAGTCCTGTGAGCATGAGAACTCACTCCAGCAAGAATTAACCCCGTCCTGTGATCGCTGCATTAATGCCTCTTAACACCCTGATCACTTCTTAGAGTTTCCACTGTCCCTCAACACTGTTAGATCTGGGACTACATTTCAACAGGACACTTAATTTAAACCATAGCAGAGCTCTTTGCTAAAATATAAAAATGTGCATTCTTAGGAAACAGGATTTGATGGGACATAGAAGAACATAGAAGAATTGCTCTTGTTTTCTCTTGTTTCTTCACTGCTAAGCCTTTCTGGAAGAACTGTCTGTTCTTGCTCCAAGGGCCACTGTCACTTTTTGGTAGATGGATCTTTCAGTGTTTCCTCTGTGGAGTGGATTCTTTGGAGGCATCTGTTATAGTTACAAAGTGTTAACAGGCTCCTGGAAGAGCCATTACTTTAAGTGGAAGGCATTAGGTTGTTTTTAAAAAGAAAAAAAGATTATTTATTTATTTGAAAGACAGAGTTACAGAAGAAGGTGGAGAGGCAGAGAGATATATTCCATCTGCTAGCTCATCACACACACACACACACACACACACCCCGCAATGGCTGGAGCTGGGCTGATCCAAAACTAGGAGCCAGAAGCTTCTTCCAGGTCTCTCACATAGGTGCAGGGGCCCAAGGACTTGGGTCATCTTCCTCTGCTTTCCCAGGCACATTAGCAAGGAGCTGGATCAAAAGTGGAGCAGCTGGGACTTGAACTGATGCCCAAATGGGATGTCAGCACTGCAGGCTGTGGCTTTACCTGCTAAGCCACAGTGCAGGCCCCAAGGTATTAGGTTTTGATCCCTGATTGTGGTTCAAGTTTATTTAATTTCTGTCTCCCCCCACTTCCCTATTCACAACCTATTAGGATTTAAACCTGTTGGCTCCTAACTCCAGTTGTCTTATTTGTATCTCTGGGGGCACATCTACTGCTATTCTTGACTTTTTTCAGCTTTGGAAACAGCATTTTCTTTGCATTCATGAAGATGTTGGGTGTTGATGGGAAAACCTGCTGCATTTAAACTTTGAGCTCTTTTCATCTCCTGGGGGCCAACAAGAACTGGGTGAGGCCCAAGTAGTTGACTTAAACACAGCCTCATGTGAACGACTTTCATTTTAAGCCCAGCTATACCCCTGTTGTTCTTCAGAAGCTTGCTCTGGGTCAGATGTTGCAAGAATTCCTGCTGGTTGATTTTCATGCTAATAAATCCAGAACCCTGAGTGGCAGCTCTGTTGGTGGAAAATCACTCTCATATTCTCTATCGCTCTCTTTCAACTTTGACTTAAAAAGTAATATTTATGGGAGAAAACTGGGAACACACAGGCACACAGAGTAGAACATAAAAGCCGCATGTTAGTGTGTCATCCTGAGGCTACTGCTGTTGACAACTGGCATGTCTTTCTGATCCTTTGTCTAAGTTCAAATAGATTATTTAACAGAATTAAGACCATCCCGTTTGTTAAGCATTTTTTATTCACTTTTGCATAAGAGTGATATTGCAATGCCTAGTAAAGCAGTCACACTCTTCACCATGATTGTTCTCAGTCACAGAACACTGGCAGCTGCTGTCTCCAACAGCACCTCACACACTAGTCCTCTGTGCTGATCTTGCCTGGCCCCTGATTCAGAAATTATGATGTAACTCCTGGGACTGGATACAGCCTGATTGGAGTCATTCACAAAACCCATACTTTAAACTCTCCGTTCTGAACATGGCCATGTACCCAAAGAAGGAATAAGTCAGCATAAAAATGTAACACATTCTCATGTCAGAAAGAACCTAACGCATCTGCTCAGCAACCTACCTGACAAACTTACCCTTCTGATCCATTCATTTCTTTCAACAGCCATCCGTTGTCTAGAATGCCATTTAGGGTCATTTATTTATTCATGTCTTCATTTCAATAAGCTTTTCTTTCAGAGTGGTTTTAGGTTCACAGCAGAATTGAGCAGAAAGTAGAGTTCCACTGTATTTCCTTCCCAAACCTGCCTCACCATTAATATCTGGCTCCACAATGATAAGTCTGTTATGGTCAATACAGTCTCATGAACCAACACTGACACATCACTGCCAGCAAAGGCCCATAGGTGACATCAGAGTTCACTCTTGGTGTTGCACTTTCTGTGGGTGTTGACAGATGTGTAATACCATGTGCTGTGGTTTGAATGTTTTTGTCCTCTCCAAAAACTAACGTGTTAGAAATGTAATCCCTAAAGCAACAGTGTGGGAGCTGGGACCTAATGGGAGGTATTTAGGCCATAGGGGTTCCACCCTCATGAATGGACTAAAGCCTGTATACAAGGGCATGAGGGAGTGGGTTCCCTCTCTTCTCCTCTTCTGCTGGGCAAGGATGTAGTATTCCTCTCCCCTGGAGGAAGCAGCAAGAAAGGCTTTCCCCAGACCCCAACGGCCATCACCTTGACCATGGACTTCTCAACCTCCAGAACTGTGAGAATCAAATTTCTATTTTTCATAAATTACCTGGTCTCAAGGATTTGTTGTAGCAGCACAAAATGGATTAAGTGTGTTTCTGGTGTTGTAGTCTCATACCAAATCATGGCTCTGCACTGAAAATCCCCTATGCTCTTGCCTGCTCATCTCTCTCTTCCTTAATCCCCTGGCAACCACTAAGCTTTTTACTGCCTCTATAATTTTACCTTTTTCAGGAGGTCATATAATTAGAACCATATACTATATAGTCTTTTCAGATTGGCTTGCTTTATTTAAGTAATATACATTTACATTTTCCTCCATGTCTTTTCATAGTCTACTCATTTCTTTTTATCATTGACTAATACTCCATTGTGTGGATGCGCCACAGTTTATCCATTCACCTATTAAAGGTCATCTTGGTTGTTTCCAGATTTTTGGAAATTATAAATAAAGCTGCTAGAGACATCTGTGTGCAGCCTTTTGTGTGGACATAAGTTTTTAATTCCTTTGGGTAAATACTAAGGAGCCCAGTTACTGGGTTGTATGGTGAGAGTGTGTTTAGTTTGGTACAATCTACCACATTGTCTTCCAAAGTGGCCGTATCATTTTGCATTCCCGACATCAGTAAGTGAATGATCATATTGCTCCACATCCTGTTAGCATTTGGTGTTGTCAGTGTTTTGAATTGTTACCATTGTAAGAGGTATGCAGTGGCAATACATTTTTTTAAAGGACAAAAATCCTTTTCTAGTTGACAATGAGTATGTGCATATGGACCCAAGTATCTTCTCCCTTCTCTCTCTCTCTTTTTTTTTTTTTTTACAAGCAGAGTGGACAGTGAGAGAGAGAGAGATAGGGAGAAAGGTCTTCCTTTTTCCGTTGATTCACCCTCCAATGGCCGCTGCAGCCAGCGCGTTGCGGCCGGCGCACTGCGCTGATCCGATGGCAGGAGCCAGGTGCTTCTCCTGGTCTCCCATGCGGGTGCAGGGCCCAAGCACTTGGGCCATCCTCCGCTGCACTCCCGGGCCACAGCAGAGAGCTGGACTGGAAGAGGAGCAACCGGGACAGAATCCGGTGCCCTGACTGGGACTAGAACCCGGTGTGCCGGCACCGCAGGTGGAGGATTAGCCTAGTGAGCTGCGGCGCCGGCCATCCCTTCTCTATTCTTGAAGACTGAGAACTGCAGTCGCTCCCTTGGACTCTGTTTCAGCATCATGGTGAAATATTAGTAAATGTTTGCTGGCTGCATGGCTTTCGATGACTTGACCGCCCCTGCTTTTGATATCCATGAGGGATCATTTGGACAGAGTCAGAGCAGCCCATGGGCATACGCATGCACATATACATGCATATAAGTGCACACAAACCATGGGTACTCTTCTGCTTCAGCTTAAGATAGTATTTATTCAGTCCCTTGGAGGTAAACTTACTGCCTACTTCTTGTGTAGCCTCAGTACTCTGTACTTATCCTGCACAATGTGCCTGTCACAGAGTAGGTGATAATCGATGTTTGTTGAATGACCAACCTACCTTTGGGTCAAGGTAGAGATAAGATAAGCTTGAAAAGAACCACCTAACATTCTTGGGTTTATTGTTTGAAGCCACCATTACAGCTATTTTGTAATAGCAGAAATCAATCCAGGTTTTCCCTCATGAGCCCAAACCCATGACCAAGTGTAGACCCGATATTTGCCAACCCCCAACCCTCTGCATATTGTCAAAAACACAGCACACATTGTAGCAATCATATTGCCAAAGCTTTATGGCATCCATAAATTGAAAACTCCTGCCTCTGACAGCTATGGGCCTGTGTCAACACCAGATCACATTGACTCTTCTGGAATGTGTTTGCAAACACACTATCCCTGCCTTGGAAGCTGTTGACAACAGAGGCTGTAAGTTCATTAGATGTGCCCTAGGGCATTGTGGGGCTTGTCATTTATGGTAGGAGAATTATTATTATCTTTTAAAATTCTTTTCGTTGATTCTGTCCCAGGGCAGGAAGTATCTTGGCTGCTATCTTTGATAGACAAGAAAGCCTGTTTAGAGAGGGAGTCCAAGTTGCTGGGTAAGTGATGATGTTTGTGAACTACTACCTTTCTTCCCTTTTGGTGGAAGGCAGTAGGAATGAGCAGACAGGGAGAAGTGGCGGTGGCATGAAGTCTGCTGCAGAGGAGAGACCGCTCACAGCCTGCGTGTTTTGGGCAGACTCTGTCTGCCTTTGCCAGTGCAGGCTTCTGCACATGATGATGCTGCCTACGTTGTGACAGCATTCTGTAGTCAGCACAAGCTGTGGGCTCTTGTCTGGCTCTTCTCTCTCTCTCTCTCTTTCTCCTTCTGTGTGTGTGTGCTGCCTTATTTTTCTTTTCTGCTGTAATATCCTTACCCCTCACAGAAAGAAAAAAAGGATCACCCACAAGTTAGAATAGGTGTGTGTGTGTGTGTGTGTGTGTGTGTGTGTAGTTTCTCCTCTGGAGAAGTCAAGAAAGGAAGAGGGATCTGACCAGTTCTTTCAGGCTTTGAGGAAAATGTAAAATCTTCAAGATTTCATCAGCCTACACTGGCAGTTTGCCACAGGTACTTCAGCTGACAGGAGCTAGACAGAGGAACAGGGAGAAGTGGCCTTACTGGAGAGTGGCAAATGAAGCCAATGGGCTTAGGGAGAGCCCCCACAAACCTGTTCCCTGCCAACGCACTTCCTGCTTCTCGGTACTCTCTGACTTCCAGAGGCCAAGCACTGAAGAGGAGCCAGAGGAGACAGGGAGAAATCAATCTCTGCCTTAAGGAAGTCAACAGTCTCATGGGGGGATTACACACCTACACATACATATTAAAACAAAGCCCTATGCTTGTGCATGTGGAAACAGAGCTGACATAACAAGTGAGTGGTGATCGAGCACCTCGGGAGTTCTGAGGAGGACACAAAAGATGGCTGGGGGCTGGGGGAAGGCCTTACTAGACAGAACATTGACTGAAATCCAGATAACTGTGGCCTAGGAGAAGAGGACTTTCCAGGCTAGAGGATCATGGGAGCAAAGTCAAGGAAATGGGAATGTTTGGGGGGAGGAGGAGCAGATATGGAAAGATAGTGAAGAGAGGCAGAGCAGATTGGGTGTGGCACAGCAGGTTAAAACCCTGACCTGAAGTGCATGCCATATGGGTGTCGGTTCTAGTCCCGGCTGCTCCACTTCCAATCCAGCTCTCTGCTATGGCCTGGGAAAGCAGTAGAAGATGGCCCAAATCCTTGGGCCCCTGCACCCACGTGGGAGACCTGGAAGAAGCTCCTGGATCCTGGCTTCAGATTGGCACAGCTTTGGCCATTGCGGCCAATTGGGGAGTGAACCAGTGGATGGAAGACCTCTCTCTCTCTCTCTCTCTCTCTCTGCTTCTCCTTCTCTCTCTGTGAAACTCTGACTTTCAAGTAAATAAATAAATCTTTAAAAAAAAAAAAAAGAAAGAAAAAGAAAGGCAGGGCAGATAAGCCTGGAAGGATCAATTGCAAATTCCCGCAGAGCAAGGATTTTTCGATGTGAATACCTCAAGCCCTGTTGCCAATTCACATTTGCTGACACTTGTTGAAGGGTAACTTAAAGTTGGAAACTGCAAGTTTAAGTCCCTTAGACAGTGTTCTCCAGGTGTGTGAAGGACTTGTGCAGGGTTTTGGATGGAGCAGGTAGTTGGTAGGTGGCAGGCAGAGTGACTGAAGAGGGGGGTGTTTTAGGCAGGTGGCCTAATTAACAAATAAAAAATGATAACCCACACATGAGATACTTAGGGACTCAATTATGTCAGAGCTCAGAGGGAGGTGAGGACGGAGGCCAGTGTGAGAGGCAGTGCGGTTTCAGAGAACAAGTTCATACAATACAGCTGGTAAAATCTCGGGAGACCCTCTAGTCAGTCCTGTCTATGAGGGGTCTTCAGTTAGCACATGAGAAATATGTATTATGCAAAAACTGTACATGTATTTTAATAACTTTTTTTGCATTGAAATCAGCTTATCATCTAGTGACACTTTGCAGTAAACTTTTTTTTTAAGATTTATTTATTTATTTATCTAAAAGCCAGAGTTTCACAGAGAGAGAAGGAGAGGCAGGGGGAGGGGGTCTTCCATCAGCTGGTTCACTCCCCAATTGGCCGCAAGTGATGTCAAGGTGTTTGCAGACTGTTTCAGACTGTCTAAGTCTGCTTAGGCTGCTATGAGAAACACACCACAGATGAGGAGGCTTAAACAACAGACATTGATTCTCACCACTCTGGAGGCCACCAGCCTCAGGTCAGGGTCCATCAGGGGCAGTTTCTGGTGCAGGCTCTACTTGGTTTGCAGATGGCTGCCTTCTCTCGCTGTTCTCACATGGTAGAAGAAGAAAGCTCTGGTGCCTCTTCCTCTCTTTATAAAGACAGCAGTATGGTAGGATTAGGGTCCTACCCTCATAAGCTCCCTAATCTCCACTGGCTCCTCAAATACAGTCACACAGGGTATCAGGGCTTCAGCACCTGAATCTGCACTGAATCCAGGCGACAGGAGGAGAGACTTCTTTTGCCTGCCTCTTCACTGCACAGATAGTGGGTACTAATCGCACTTCCAAAAAACTTCACATGGAAGTTGTGAAGAAAGGAGGAACTTGCCAGAAGGCAGAACAGAGCTGCCCATAAGTCACAGGGCCCTGAGTGTCTGCTAAGATTTCCCCCATGTGGCTTGACTCGATCAGGTTTGGGTTTCTGAGACATCCCTCTGGCTGCAGCATGGGAGACAATGAGAGGGACAAGGCCAGAGGCAGGGAGACTATTAAGAGGTGCTGGCCCCCAGCAGGGGAAAAGGTGGCGTCTGATGAGTTGGATACAAGTTAAGGGTGGTCAGAGGGAAGAAATGGAAGAAATTGGTGCCTGCTTTGATTTCAGGGGCAGAGGAAGACAATAGAGGCATCTGGGTGACTCCCAGTGTTCTAGGTTGCATGAATTCCATTATTCCTCAATTCAGGTTTTCTAGGAAGTAGAAAACAGTTCTAGAACTCCCATCTCCAAGTTTTTCTATAAATAGTGATTGAGTCTCCCCCTGCTCCTGACTTTCTGAATTTTTCCCACCAACCTTCTCACAGCAAAATTCATTTGTTGGCAAGTTAGAGCAGACATGGGCAGGAGAGGCGAGGGATTCTCTGGGCCTGAGGTGGTAGACACTTGTAGTTTTTAGTCACCTAGCTATTGTGTCACCCTGTTCTGGCGGAGTCCTGATTCCTGATTTCCCCATAGAGAATGAGCTCTGTCAATCAGATTCAGCCAATCTGATAGGCCTCTATTTGGATCACTTGGTTCCATCAGATTCACCAGGAATCCTGAATGGCTTGATGCTGGGACAGCAGATGCCCTCAAGGGATGTCAGCTCTGGGCTGATTTGTCATCTTGATTCCATGTCTTCCTTTCTTCCTGTCCTCTCTAAGACAAAGTTGTTCAGCCTTTCTTTTGATTTAGTGAGGTACTCTATATCCTTTCAACACATTCCATTTTTAAAACACTTTTATTTCCTTGTTAGGAGAGACCGACAGAACCCATTTGCTGGTTCACTCACCAGATTCCTCAACGGGTAGGACTGGATTTGGACTGAAGCTGGGAGCTGAGAACTCAAACTAGGTCTCCTATGTGGGCGACGCAGACCTAACTACTTGAGCCATCGCCTGCTGCCTCCCACGGTCTGCACTGATAAAAAGCAGGAGTCAGAAGCCAGAGCCAGGACTTGAACCCAGGTACTCATATACAGGGTATACACATTTTAGTCACTTGACTAAATGTCTGCTCTCTATTTATTGTTTTTAACCTAACATACTTAGTTGCATCTAAGGAGCCCTAGCTGTTGTCCAGAGGGTGTCAGGAAAGGCCAGATATCCGCAGCCATCTCTGCTGAGCCTGCCTTGGGCTACCTGTAGTAGGAGAAACCCCAAGGCCACTCTCATCTCCCCATTATGGCCTTCACATGCTGTACACAGGGCCCTCTGCTCCTCTGTGGCAGGAAGCTGGATGTGTCCCCTCCACATTGAAACCATCTTCCCCTGCACCTCAGACTTGGCTGACAGCCTTTATGGGAATTGTTTCAGCTGCCTTGCCCAGCTGTCAGACTGAGGAGGAGGAGGGAGTCACCCACAGGATCGCTCCCAGCGAGGGCATGAAAAGGACAGGAGAGGCTCTGAGTACTAAAGAGCAGGTGAGACCAGAGAACCATCAAGGAAGGGGACGACAGATGGAGGTGGCCTCAGGTGAGCTCTGCCAAGGCCACATTAGTTGACTCCACGTTGTTTTAAAGGTATCATTTCCAAGATTCTGCTGCCAGAACTTTCTGAAATGCCAGCCTGAGTGCCAGGGTAGGACAGGAAGCCAGCCAGCATGGGCCGCAAGTGCCAGGAGATCACACACAGCCACTAATAGCAGCTTTCCTGATAGCTTAGTGTTTTGTTTCTGCCAAATTGATGTAGTCATCAAGGTATTCTTCCAGACCTGGTGGTCCAGGTGGTGTGCCAGAGAGGAAGCCTCAGCCCAGGACCCTGAAGCTGGCCTCTGGCAATGGCTTGGGGGTTTTAATGGATGGTCCTCCTCCTCACATTCAAGGAGCTCTATATTCACCTAGAAACCCAGCTCTCAGGATCTCTGGCAGCCAGAAGTGATTGCGGAACATCTGTCAGTAGTTGGGTGTGGATTCACTTCTGCCTTCCTATAATCCTTTGAGCTTTCTTGAAACAAAGTTTCCCATCTCTTTCTCCTTCACCATCCCCTTCCAAAAGTCAGTAGTCAAAGGACATCAATGCACAGATGTTTATGTTTTATATTTCTATAAAGAAATATCAAAGAAATAACCATAATAGAAGGATTGCCTTGAGCAACCACCTACTATCCCATATGCATACCTTATCTAAAATATCAGGCAACTGATACCCTTAAGTATAAATTTACATTATCATTTATTGGGATCTATTATATATCAGGCATTGTGTTAGATGTTATCCTGGAATCTCTGAGGATGTTGGTTGTCAATAGGAGACAAGGACAAGGTCATAAGTGAATGGACGTTGGAGTCTGATGTTTAGCTCAGAACATAGGAGTTGTGGAGAAGGACTGATTTTAAATTATTCTGCTTCATAGTAAGACACTCTATGCCATGAGGGCAGTGTCTGAGGCACTTTTTTGGCACTTGTTACACCCTTATTGAACAGTCAGCTCCCCTTGTAGGTAAGTGCATGTGTCTCCAATCACAGAAGAGGACAGGGAGAGACTCACCCTTAACCTCATGCCTCAGAAAGTGCTTGCTGACTGATGGACCAGTCAGTTCAAGCAAGCTCCTTTTGGATTTTAAAGTTTAAGACAAGGCACAGTCAACTGTTGCATCATTTAGCAAGTGAGTTTACCCAGTCCCTACTGTTTTCCAGCACTGCTTAAGCATGTCCACACAACATAGGAAGCCAATGAAACCACAACAACTAATGTTGTCTTGTGTTTTATACCCTGCTGTCAATTAGAATGCAAACAGCATATCTTCTTACTTGATACCAATATGTGATATGAATGATTACTGTCAGTGGTGAGATATTTTGTTAACCTGGGGTTGGGAGACCCAATCTTCTAAAGAAAGCAAAACTATGGGAACTATGGTGATATTAGCATTACTGTCTGTCATTTGGCAATTATGATACTGTTTAGCTTAATTCCCACAAGTAGGCATTCTCCTGTAAAGTAGGCATTGTCCTTCCCATTTGTCAGTTGTGAAAGTGGGTCTCAGAGAAGTCAAGAGCTTGATCAGAGCTGGAAGTCTATTGAGTGAAGGTGCTGGGGTATGAGCTTCTGTGTGCCTGATTCCACGGTAGTGTTTTCTCTACTGTGCTCTGCTGTGGTGGGGTGAGGGGTGCTGTAAGCAGAAGCCCCACAGAGCTTAGCTGGCTGGAGAAAGAACCTTCCAGATACCGGTTCCTTCTCCCCAAATGCTTGTAGAAAGTGTAAAATCCTCCTGGCTGTGTAGCTTGTGATAGTGGAGATGGGAAACTTGGGAAAATCTCTAGCATGGGTCAGGAATGGGTGGTGCAAGGCCTGCTTCTGCTGGGAACAAGTGTGGGTGCCCAGCTGTGCGGCTGGGGAGCTATCACAGGAACTGCGCAGGGAGCCAGAGAGAAGTGAAGTGCTCACCCGTGTGGGAGAGCAACGATGAGGGGATCATGGAGTTAGCACCAGGTGGGGCTCCAGAGGTGGGCTGAGGCTCTCGGGAGCTTTAGAGTATTTGTTGCACAGCTCTGGACAACTTGTTTGCTTATGCTCTCTGTGGCTTAGATTCTTCATCTGTGAACAGGAATTAAAATACTTTCCTTGCAAAATTACTGTGAAGATTTAAATAAACACATCCATGGTGATGTGATGAATCCTGCGTCCATCAGACATTACACACTGCTTGTGTGTTAAGCAGCATTCCAGGCACCGAAAGAAGTTCTGAGTAGTAATGCAAAATGCTCTTGCTGTATGTGGACTCGAGTCTAGAAGAAGAGGTTAAAAAAAATTAACAAATTCATTAAATCAGGTGATGAAGGCAATAATGAAATATGTACCAAATTCTCTAGTGTCAGAAAGACAGGAGTGCAATTCAGAATTCAGAAATTATTGTAACAGAGAATGCTTTGACAAGGTGATTCCTTTCTGCAGAATTGCTGGTTATCTTTCATTCTTTCATTCCCTGAACCATTTAGACTCCACATATAGGCCAGAAAGTCCCTTTTCGCCATCTCTCTGCCTCTGGCTTGCTTTGAGTTGGCTTGTGACCTGCAGCTCACTCCTAACTGATCTTTCCACCTCCAGATTTGCCCACCACCCTCCACGTGTCTGTTAGTTCCTTGTTGGTGCACAGTGTTTCTTTCATGTACAAACTCTTCTCACTAATGTCACCTATATTGGTCTTTACCACAACCACATGAAGTGTGGGAAGGCAGAACTGATTACCCTTACTTGAAAGAAATTGAGGGGCAAATTCAAACTCACTCTTTCTAAATCCAAGCCCAGTATTTTCTCTTCCTTGTCTCTTGATGGCATTGGATCCTTAAATAATCTCATGGCTTCTTGTTCCTCAACATAATTGACAACTTTGTTGGTTGTTAGAGCTCAGGAGAAGCATCTGTTTGACTAGGGATTCTTGGCACTCCCAGTCACTTTCGCCAAACTGGAGATTAATTACAGAGTGTAACTAAAGTTCTCTCTTCTGTTCCAAAGGCCTCTTGAGTTGAGCTGATCCTGTTGGCATAGGGCAATGTTCACAGTCAGAGGGGGGTTCTGTATGAAACACCTGGCATACGGGGTTTTTTCATTCTGCAGCTCATGTTCCAAGAGGGTGACCTGTGAGAGAGAGACTATGGTACAGGAGCACGGGAATGTGCCAAGCACAGCCCTGGTTCAACAAGGCTGCTGAGCAGTGTCTGGATTCTGTCTGTTCCTGGTGTTAGAGTAATTGTCTTCTGAGTAGTGCTTGCTTCTGCTTCATTAATTTCATATGTTTATTCATTTATTTATCCATTAATTCAATAATTATTAATTAATAAATTTATTTATCCATTAATTATCAATTAATTCATATATGAAGCACTGTATAGGCATTGTAGATACAAATAATAACAAGACACATTTCTTACCTCTTTTTTCCTTCTCTCCAGAGATGGACACTGGTCATATCAGTCCTGTGCCTACTTCACTGACCAACTACCCTAAGGGAATGGGCATGCTAACAGCCTTCCTAACAAAGTAGCCAACTTGGTACCATGTGACCCTCTCTGTGGCCCAGACTGATTGAACCGGGGCTGGGCACCTCACACAGAGCACACGTCCAGTTGGCTGATCCAGGATTTGGCCTGCTGGGAAATACAAGGTGCATCAATCAGATCTATGTTCTGGGAAATCTGAAGTGAGAACTGTGGAGTGATAGAAGTGGTCCAAGGGCAAAAGCTGATAGACTGATTGACTTGAGGTTGAATTGGGGCCATGGTTGAATGAAACCATGCCTAAAGTGACAGGGAAAGACTGACTTTGATTAAAGCGAAAGGGATACAATGGTGAGAAAATGGGCAAAAATCTCTCTACTCATGAAGCAAGTCTTTTTGGCAGTGTTCGTATAGGCCAGCTGTCCATTCACCAGCTTTGCTACCCCAACAAGCATCCCAGGAGTGTTACAATTTGCAGCTCTATCATGCAATTCCTGGGAGTGGTGGGCTCCTTATCATGGTGTCTCTGTTTGTGATGTGCCTTCCCCAGGTCTCAACACCTGCTTAACAACAGAGATCACAAAATCATTGACTTCTCCAGCTTCTTCTCCTTGCCTGACTGAGGCCCCACCTCCCAAGCCAGTCTGTTCACGGGATGCCCTCAGGCAGAAGCCCTACATTGTCCTCTACATTTGTTCACTCATTCATCTATTCCACAAACATCATTTTAAGTGCCGTCTCTGTTCTAGGTGCTAGAATTAGACCCAGCTCTTGGTCAGAGGTCTCTCTACCCTATAAGGGGATTGTAATTCAGTGCAACAGGTGCTAAGATCTTTTACTTGTTGACTGCTCACTGGCCTTCCCCCAATTGTGGGATTTTATTGCAGATAAGTCTGTGTCTGCCTTACCAGTAAATAGTTGGTGGATAAATAAAGAGACTCATCTAAGATTGCTGAATTGCTTTTTGAAAACAGAATCCGGTGGTTTTCCCATCTTGGAAATTCATTTTTTTAAAAGATTTATTTATTTATTTGAAAATCAGAGTTTCACAGAGAGGAGAGGCAGAGAGATAGAGAGAGAGGTCTTCCATCCACTGGTTCACTCCCCAACTGGCCACAACAGCCGGAGCTACGCCAATCCGAAGCCAGGAGCCAGGAGTTTCTTCTGGATCTCCCACGTGGGTGCAGGGGCCCAAGGACTTGGGCCATCTTCTGCTTTCCCAGGCCATAGAAGAGAGCTGGATTGGAAGTGGAGCAGCCAGATCTCGAACCGGCGCCCATATGGGATGCTGGCATTTCAGGCCAGGGCATTAACCCACTGCGCCACAGCACTGGCCCCGGAAATTCATTTCTTTATCTGCTGTCTTTCCAACAACATTTTCCCAGGGAAGAGGCAGGGAAATGACACTTGGAGAAGGACAGAATATAAGGGTGGTTCCTATTAAAGAGTAAGGGGAAGTAGGAAGCTCTTCTGGATAAGAAAAATGAAGAAACGCCAAAAGTCAGCCCTGAGTGTTCTCCACCCTTCCTCTGCATGAGGTTCAACGTGTGGGGCTGGTGTTATGGGAGAAATTCCCAGAGGGTGTCTAAGAGCAGGATTATTCCTTGCTGCATCAGGAGCAGCAAGAAAGACTATAAATCTCTCAGGAGACCTATGATAGGCATGGCTCTAGTCCCTCCCTGATACTGGAAGAGTAAAAATGGCGGAGGGGGGATGTCTGGATAGGTAAGACTGAACTAGCACTCCTGTGGCCCTTGCCTCTTAGTTTTTGTTTGCTTGTTTGTCTTAATCTTATTTTTTATTGACACATAGTAATTCTACATTACTTATTAAATGGTCAATGTGATGTTTTGATCCATGAATACATTGTATAATTATCAAATCAGGGTAATTAGCATATCTATAACCTTAAACTTTATCAACATGGAGAGTGCATTCAAAACCCTGTCTTGTAGCTATTTTGAAATCTACACTGCATTGTTTTATTTTAAATATTTATTTTATTTATTTTAAAGACAGAGTTACAGAGAGAGGTAGAGACAGAGCGAGCAGTCTTCCATCCACTGGTTCACTCCCCAGATGGCCACCACGGCCGGAGCTGCATTGATCCGAAGCCAGGAACCAGGAGCTTCCTCTGGGTCTCCCACATGGGTGCAGGGGCCCAAGGACTTGGGCCATCTTCTACTGCTTTCCAGGCTACAGCAGAGAGCTGGATCTGAAGAGGAGCAGCCGGGACTAGAACCAGCGCCCATATGGGATGCTGGGGTTTCAGGCTAGGGCTTTAATCCACTCTGCCACAGCGCCGGCCCATTCACTACATTGTTAACCATATTCACCCCACTGTGTAGTTTAACTTCATACCCATTGAACCACCTCTCCTTACCCTCTTCCCCCTTACTCTCCAAGCCCCTGGTGACAACTTTTTATTCTCAAGTGCCATCAGATCAACTTTTTTAGTTTCTATAAGTGAGTGAGATTGTATGGTACCTGTCTTTCTTGAATTGGCCAACAGTCAAGGATAATAAATCTCTGGCTCCTAGGGAACATGTATCGGGATGAGAAGACGACAGAACCTGATATATAAGTGGAAAGAAATGGCAAGGTTTGTGGGCTTATGGTCACAAGCAGGGGGTTCCAGTACATGTAAAACAGAACAAGCACCCAAACCAAGTGGGCCCGCCATACTCAAGTTCAGTGGCTATTAGTGCCACTGCACTCTGTTGTCAGGGACAAGACCACAAGAGCTGAAAAAGTAGATCCAGGAGGTAAAGTTAGCATTTAAAAGTCTCAGGGAGTGATTCTGTGTAGTCTTGGTTGGGCTACCTGCCCACCTGTTAGAGCCAAGTGTGTGAAGTACTATCTATGCTGTACAAAGTGTGCCATGTGTTCCCACTGCTGTGGTTGGAGTGTTCTGAGGGAAAGATAATAACCAGGTAAATATTCTTAAAATCCAGTAATGGCTCCTGTGCATGGCCCTTGCTTCGGGGCACTTGTCATAACTTCACAGCTACCTCTGGGTGTCCCCTAATCCCGAAGGAGCACAGTGCTACAATTAGCCTGAGACATTTTCACCTTGGAACCATTATCTTCATCTGGTCTGTAATCCAGTTATTTCACACCCATACTTATCAGCAAGCAGAAGGAGCTTCAGGCCTCCATCAAACCAGTTACCTCTGTAAAGAATCTGGGGTGCATGGAGATAGGGTTAATGCAGGCAAAGGAGTAGTCAGGCACCGCACAGTGTTGGGTTACTAACAGGGACATTTCTAATTAATCATCCTCACCTCCAGGATGGAGAGAGGGAAGACAGCTGCTAAGTGCACGCCAGCTCGGGCTGCTCACACAGTACCTAGTTCCAGGCAGAAACTGTTACATGAACAGCTGGCACCCAAGATCCTACTCATTGTCAGTGAGCATGCGGCTCAGAGCTAAGTGTTTCTTGTATGAGGGTTCAGAGGGTCATTCCTGAGAACTGCTGTGCCCTTTGTCACTTAGGCTGCGTTCTTGGGATGTGTGGGTCTGTGTAGGAACCTGCAGTTGGGTCTACTGGGTTTGTACCAGAGCTTCAAAAACCTTAGAGAAGAGGCCAACAGTTGAGACTGGCTCCTACACTGACTTCATGAAATACCGCTGGCATCTGCCTGGAGATGAGCCAGAGCCCTCTCTTGTCATCTGGTTAAGGGGCAGTAGAATGGCAGACAGAGGAAATGCAGCCTGCTCAGAGTCGTCAGCTACCCGGAGGTCCAGCTCATGAGCAGAGACCTTTCAGGCCTTGCAACTGGATCTTGAAAGGAGATTTCTGTGCCCGGCTAAAGGCTGAGAAGAGAGGTCAATGAAATTATGTAACCCATGAATGGTCAGAGTCAAAGACCTCTTAGCTCCCTGAGCTGCCTGCCTCTTGGACAGGATGATATTTCTTCTTTTTAGGCTGCACTCTCCTTTCTGGGTCACACTGCATCCTCCTGCAACCTGTGTGGCTCTAGACTGATGAGCCATGTTTGTCAAAGAAATATCAAGCTCCCCTCTTTCCCCTATACTAACATGTGACGGTAACATTTCTTAGTCTGCCACTACCTCAGCTGGAAATAATTTACTGGAATTCCGCCTCTCCAGATCACTAGGCTCTGAGTTCTAGAGGCTGGTTCTGTCTGATTCCATCCCGCTAGAGTCTGTCCCAGTCATTTTTAAAACATTGCAAGTAAGTCATCATATTTGGGCCTCTGCTCAGCCTTTTCAATAATCAGACATCAAATTTTCTTTAGGCACTCAAGTTTGATCATTGTCTTATTCTTTCATACTCCATAACTTTTATTTTCCCTTTCATTAATTCTTAGATATTTAGATTCATTTGTTGATAATTGGGTCATTGATATTTCATCAGTGTTCATAACATTTGCCACTCTTCCCTGGAAAAAAATTTATATATATCTACGGTCTTAATCTGTTTGCACTACTCTAATGAAATGCCATAGACTGGGTAATTCGTAAATAATGGAATTTTATTTCTCACAGTTCTGGAGGCCAGGAAGTCAACAGTCAGGGCACCAGAAGATCCTATGTCCATGAGGACGGCTCTCTGCTTCCCAGGTGGCACCCTGCTGCAGTGTCCTCTGGAGGGAGGGAGCCCTGTGTCCTCTCATGGTAGAAGGCGGAAGGACAAGCAAGCCAAATGCTGCATGAAACCCCTTCTTAAAGGACCTGAATCTCTTTTGTGAGGGATGAGTCCTTGTGGCCTAATCACCTGCTAATTCCATTGCACTGGCCACTAAGTTTCCACACCTGAATTTGGGAGAGTACTCATTCAAACCATAGTGCACCCTGGATGGTGTCAGACTTCAGCACATGGGTTTGGTTAGCCAATAAAGCACGACCAGAAGTGACATTTGTTACTTCTGAGCAGAAGCTGTTGGAGGCATTGTGTGGCTTCCCCATGTCTTCTTTCTCCTTTGTCAGGGAGTCTTCAGTGTCCCGTAGAAGGGCTGCTCTGTTTGGCTCCCGAAAGAAAGATAAAGTGTGGCATTGCTACTGCTTACTTGAGCGAGAAGTAAACTCTTGTTCTCATAAGCTGATTTTCTTTCTTTTTTTTTAAGATTTATTTTTATTTATTTGAAAGAGAGTTACAGAGAGAGGTAGAGACGCAGAGAGAGGTCTTCCATCCACTGTTTCACTCCCCAGATGGCCACAATGGCCGGAGCTGCACCGATCTGAAACCAGGAGCCAGGAGCTTCTTCCGGGTCTCCCAGGTGGATGCAGGGGCCCAAGGACTTGGGCCATCTTCTGCTGCTTTCTCAGGCCATAGCAGAGAGCTGGGTTGGAAGAGGAGCAGCCGGGACTAGAACTGGCGCCCATATAGGATGCCTACGCTTCAGGCCAGGCTTTAAGCTGCTGTGCCACAGCGCTGGCCCCCATAAGCTGCTTTTCTGTAGAAAAACTTAGCCTATCCCGGTTGATAATAGTCCCATAAACTACTCTGGGTAGACCCTGGAATCATTTCATTTCTTTTCAAAACAAAACCTGCAACATCCTTATATTGTGCACCTTAGTGAAGGCTCAGTGTTTCAAACCTTGTCCGTGGAACTGTGATCATTGGTTTCCTTGTAACTCTCGACCATCACCTTAGCTCACATAGAATTCACTTTGTTTCAATCAATAATAACAAAAGCTATCATTTACTTGGAGTTTAAATGCCAGATACTGAGTTCTGACATTACACAATCCTCACACATCATCCCTGCAAGTTATATAAAATTATCATTATTTCACAGATGAGATAACTGGAATTCCAAAAGATCAAATAACTTACTCAACATCATGGGATGGTAGGTGAGTGGCTAACTGGATCCCTGCCCAGGTCTGTTTGAGTCTTTCCACTACACAAAAGTGTAGGAGGAGAAGAGAACAATTCTCTTGCCAAGGGAAGGGATCTTGGATAAATAAACAGTGTGATTCCTCCTTGTCTGGAGGAATTAAGCGTCTGATTTCTCTTTCTGGGCATTGCCACTTGAAATGGGAATTATAGAAAAAGAAAATGTTAACAAGAGATAAATGATTCAAAGAACACTCAGCCAGGCTCTGTGGTTTAATCCTAAATGTAAACATCAATTTTTCTGCCCGAAAACATCTATAAAGGCAAGGCTTGAAGGGTCAGTTGGGATACTATTTACGCGGCTGCTTGTGGTCTTTGGACATCAGCTTTATGCATCTTAGATATTTCATACGTATGCTACGAGGTGGGAGTTGTGGCACAGTGGGGTAAGCTGCTGCTTGATATGCCCACATCCCATAGTGCAGCACTGATTTGAGTCCTGCTTTCTCCACTCTGAGCTAGCTTCCTGCTAATGCAACCTGAGAGGCAGTGGATGATGGCTCAAGTTTCTGGGCCCCTGCCACCTACATTGGGGACCAAGATGTTCCCAGCTCCTGGCTTTGGCCTGGCCTAACCCTTGCTTTTGTGAGTATTTGTGAACCAGCAGATGGAAAATCTGTCTCTCTTTCTGCTTCTAAGTAGATAAATAAACATTTACAAGATAATGTATATGCCTAGTCTTAGAACTTGAAAAAATATTTAGAAAAGTTTTATATTTGTATAACAGATTAAAAATTTTGTGAGGTTCCAACCCCAAATTCCAGATTTAATATTGTGCTTAGAGACCAGTTCTCTTGATGATCCCTCTTTTTGCAGGAAATGACTGAAACTCTAGAACAAATGGCAGTTTGCTCAAACATGTGTGACTGCCTCAGCTCTTTGAACCTCTGTATAGAATTCATATCACTTTGCATTTACTGAATGGCAAAATCTGTCATCACAGGCTAGTGGGGTGGAATGGTGGTAAAGTCCTGGTTCTGATCCCGATTCCAGTTTCCTTCTAATGGGTACTCTGAAGGTAGCAGGTGATGACTCAAGTAATTGTGGAAAATGTGGAAGAGCCAGACTAAATTTCTCTTTTCTGGCTTTGGCCTGGCCTAGCTCCAGTACAGCCATTGAAGGCATCTGGGGAGTGAACCAGCAGCTCGCTCTCTCTTTCTCTCTTTCTTTCTCTCTTCTTCCTTCCTTCCTTCCTTCCTTCCTTCCTTCCTTCCTTCCTTCCTTCCTTCCTTCCTCTCTCTCTCTCTCTCTCTCTCTCTCTCTCTCTCTCTTTCTTTCTTTCTTCTTCTTTCAGACTTATTTATTTATTTGAAAGGCAGAGGCAGGAAGAGAGAAAGAGAGATTAAGATATCTACTGGTTCATTCCCCAAATGCCACAATGGTCAGGGCTGAGCCAGGCCAAAACCAGGACCCATGAGCTTCATCCAGGTCTCCTACGTGGGTGGCAGGGCCCAAGTACTTGAGCCATGTTCCACTGCTTTCCAAGGCACATTAGCTGGATAGGAAATGGAGCAGACAGGAATTGAACAAGTGCCCATATGTGATTCTGGTGCTGCAAGTGATAGCTTTACCTGCTATGCCATAGCACTGACCTTGTCTCTCCCTTTCAGGTAAATAAATAAAATGATCATAATTCTGAAGCCAAATGATGCCACCAGTACTGGGGTATTAAAAATTCAGTGAAAGTAAATATTTAGTGTATTTTACACATGAAAAATTTACTAACTTGTCTAAGATATCAAGTAAAAGCAAGAACTTATATAGACAATAAGCATACATTATATTCTGATATAAATAGTTATCTGTACTAAATATCTCTGCTATTTGTTTCGCATTTTATCCCCACCCCCACTCCCACCCTGCTTTTCCCTTGGAGCTGCTGCCTTTGAAGTCCTGACCCACCAGAACTTCACTCCTTCCCGCCAGGTGGACCTGAGTGGAGCTCTGGGGGTCATGGAATCCACACCACCCCACAGATCTGGCCAGTCACTGCCAGTTGGAGCCTTCTAATTTCTGTCTAGCTGACCAGGAAGGGGCCTACCTGGGGTCTACCCTTCCCATTTCCCAACAGGGAGATATGGCTCCTCCCACCAAGTCCAGGTTAGCTACTGAGTTATGAGGTAGGGGTAGGCAAGCCAAGGATTTACAAAGGCTGAGTGGCAAAGAGGAACTGGCAGGGCTTGTGGTGAGGGTCTTGGTTACTGGGTGGGAGGTAGGAAAAGGTAGGCTGGGAACTGGAGAGACAGCCAAGTTAATTGATAACCAAACAACACTTTATTTTAAGATTTATTTATTTATTTGAAGGCAGAGTTGCAGAGAGGCAGAGGCAGAACAGGAGAGAGAAGTCTTCCATCCGATGGTTCACTCCCCAGATGGCTGCAATGGCTGGAGCTGGGCCAATCCAAAGCCAGGAGCCAAGAGCTTCTTCTGCATCTCCCATGTGGGTTCCAAGGGCCCAAGGGCTTGGGCCATCTTCTACTGCTTTCCCAGGCCACAGCAGAGAGCTGGACTGGAAGTGGAGCAGCTAGGACTTGAACCAGCGTGCATATGGGATGCTGTCACCGTAGGTAGTGGCTTTACCACTATGCCATAGCACCAACCCCCAAATAACATTTTTACAATGGTAAAAATACCAGTATTTCTGATATTAAATAGCACACTGTACCAAACAGGAAACTGAAAACATGTATGGCAAAGAAGATCTTTCACGAGTTTTTAAATATAAAATTTTTATTATTTCACCAAGAAGCAACAAACAATTTAGAGAGAGAGAGAAAGAAAGAGGTGGGGGGAATCCCATCTGTTGGTTCAAAACCCACATGTCTTTTATACCCTAGGCTGGGGCCAAAGATGGGATCCAGGAACTCAATTCAGTTTTCCCCACGTGAGTGGTAGGGACTCTGTTGCTTGAGTCATCACTGCTGCCTCCCAGGGTCTGCATTAGCACAAAGCTGCAGTCAAGAGCCAGAGATGCTCTCGAATCCAGAAGCTATGATATGGGACATGGGCATCTTACCCAGTGTCTTAACCACAAGTCTAAATGCCTGCTCATTATTTTTAAATGCTATGTGTGGAGACAAGTTCTTTAGACCTAATGAAGCCATTGTTTCTATTTTTCTCCCTTTCCAGTCCCTAAGGTAGCTGATTCAGATCAGCCCAGAATGAGATGCATTAATTGTGAAAGAGGAGGGAGGAAGGGGAAGAGGGGAGGTATTTGTGAAGATGTGGTTCCTGGGCTGTAGCCCAGAAGTGAGCCAATCTACCATGACAGTAGTCAGACCCAAGAACCATGTCTTACAGCCTGTGCCAGGCAAAAAGGAAGCACCATTTGGATGGGGAGCTGGGAACTTTTATGATGCCCAAGGATTTCCCAGATGCAGATGTTTTTGCTTCTTGACAGCCCATTCCTGGAGGGGCAGGCAGAGAGATGGACTTGCTGTCATTTGGAATGGCTCTGTCCCTGTGGTGGAATTGGCCCGGCCAAGATTGGGACTGTCATGGCATGGCTCCCTAGTTTGGTTAGCTTCCTGGGAGTTGCAAGTCTCATTTCTGAGTGCATTTCCCTTTCATTATTATGGCTCCCAGAGATCCCGCCTACAGTTTTACCCAGCACAAAGTAAACTGAAGACAGACCACAGAGAGAACCCCAGCAGTATGTTAGGACTCCGAGTCCCTGAAATTGCTGTTTTTCTTCTTAGTACTGTGATTCCCACAAATGCCTGGGACATGAATTAGAAGTGCCCTGTTTACACAGAAACTGCTCACTGAAGCCATCTTGGCCATGAGTAAAGAGAATATAAGGTGTCCCTTTTGTGCAAAAGACAGAGCTACACTGAGCCACACTGCAATCAGCTTTGAATGGTTTTTGTCATGACACAGTCTGTCATACATGACACCAAGATGAAACACCATTCCAGCTGACTCTCTGAATATGTGTGTTTAGGTGCCCATGTAAAGTGTAACCAAAAGCCAGTATGTCTTTATCAGAGCATGTGGATATTGTCGCTCCCCCATTTGCGGAGGAACGACACTGGACCCTGCGCTGTTCTCTTTGCCCGGCCCTTCCGGGTTAGCTGCCGTTCCCTCACTCGCAGAGGAACGACGCTGTCCCGGGTTAGCTGCCGTCCCCCCCCCCCCCCCCCCGCCTCCACGGAGGGGCGGCACCCCCGCCGCTTTCCCCGCTTCTGCCGGCTGGCTCTCTCAGGGGTTGCTCAGATGTTCCTCAGATGTTTCCCGTGCATGTTGTTTCTCTCCTCCTTTATAGTCCTCTTCCACCAATCCATGCTCTGCTACCCACACGCCGAGCACACTGCTCTCCTCCAATCAGGAGCAGGACCAGCTCCTGCAGCTTATCAGTCAAACTGGCGAGGCAGCTGCGTAGAGGTTGTTTGCTGTCGCTCAGCGCCATATTGTGGGAGATCAGATGCATAGAATTAGTCCTAGCAGTTCCAGTAATTTAGTCTAGTCTCAGTTGCTCCCCATAGATATCATTACTGCTCTTGCATTTTGGGTTAGAAAGAAAGTGGAGCTACCAGAAATCTCAGTAAACGAAAGAAGTTTGTCTATAAAGTTTTACAACTGTGGGACAGAATATTGTAAAACCTAGGTTCCATTAAAAAATGGGGAACTAAGTAATGTCACATCACATACTTGAGTAGTTTTGTTGGAGTTAATTAGTAAAGTTTACTTATTACACTTGATCTTAGCCAAAAGGCCAAGAAGTGATAGTAGAGTTTACTTATTACTTGTGACTAGAAGATTCCATTCTAAGAAATGGAGTAATTGGAAAAATAGCGATTGCTACGTCATTTATGCCAAACCCATTGTATTCAGACAATGCAAATAGGATTTCTCACAAGTTTTCAAAATGTAAAGATAATGCATAAATATTGCTAATGTTTTGAGTTTGTGTTGTAATTCTTTAGCTGGCAGCAAAGCTGGCCATTAGTAAGCATCTGTCCATTAGTTCTCTCTTTAGGCAGTGCACTAGATTCATTTAAATGGAGCAGATTCCCATTCAGGTCCTGGAAATATGAAAGCATCTTGACTTTTTTTTTTTTTTTTTTCTATTTGACAGGTAGAGTTATAGACAGTGAGAGAGAGAGACAGAGAGAAAGGTCTTCCTTCCATTGGTTCACTCCCTAAATGGAAATGGCTTCCACGGCCGGCACTGCACCAATCCGAAGCCAGGAGCCAGGTGCTTCCTCCTGGTCTCCCATGCCAGTGCAGGGGTCCAAGCACTTGGGCCATCCTCCACTGCCCTCCCGAGCCACAGCAGAGAGCTGGACTGGAAGATGAGCAGCCGGGACTAGAACCGGCGCCCATATGGGATGCTGGCTCCGCAGGTGGAAGATTAACCAAGCGAGCCACAGCGACAGCCCTAGCACCTTGACTTTTAATTGTAAATTGAGCTCCTCTGGGAATCAAGTGGAGATCCAGAAGTTCTGAAGGAAACCAAATGCTTTGGGAGACAGTTTGGGGTGATCTGAATTAAAGTCTACCCTCTTGAGGGCTGCAGACACCACAAACAAAGCCTCCTCTACTGTGTCAGCTATTGTGTTCAATGCACTGAGTAACTCTTAATGTTTCTAGGGGTTCCTAAATGGCCTAGAAATAAAGCAAACAGAAGAGGCAATATATTTCACTTAACTAACTTAATAGCATTCTCAAAGTTATTTCTTTTCAAATAGCTCAAAAAAAGGACTTGGTCAGAGTTTTGGTGGTGATAGAAATACTTGGACATGAATCCATCCGCCACCCTTTAAGTCCCCAGATCTTCCGTACATTAAGAGTGAAACACCACCCTAGATGCTACAACCTTCATAGGTCTGCATTTCTTCTTATATATATATATATGTGTGTGTGTGTGTGTGTGTGTGTGTGTGTATAAAACAAGAAGAAAGAACAAAGCCTCCTCTCTCCTCTGACAACTGGAGGAAAACTCAGTAGAAACTCGAAACTCTTTTTCAGTGCAAAGCACCTGATGTCATATATTTTGTTTAATAAAGACTGAGTTGGCTATACACTAAGCCAATTTAAGAACGTGAACTGTAACTCATAGTCTTAATTACATGGAGGAAAAGTGAATGGGTTCATTAATGCGGTGAAAAGGAACAGTGACCCTACCTGCCAAGTGGCAAAGTGGAAATAATTAATCTGGTCAATTAAAAAGAAACAGATAATTTAAAATGCAAAGGCTTCCAGGTGGTGCAATGCATTCTGCTCTCTGGAATTGTAAATTCTTACTGTCAATTCTGATTGTCTCGGCAAGGTTTCTTCGTCCTTTCCTTCTTAAAATTGTGTTTTGCCATGGCTCAAATCTCATAAAAAAATTGTTCTGAGCTATAAATCCTGACCTGTTTCTTTTGGTCTTCTGTTCTAAAATATTTATTTATTCTAACGTGTGCTCCAGAAAGGCTCTGGGGAGGGACCAAGTCCCAGTACCGACTCCAGGAGTCTTTGCTCTCTGTGTGGAGGCCTGTTACATCTTACTTGCCCTTCCAAATTGTTTGCCTTCTTCTGGGGTTTTAATAATATTTTTAAGGTGCTGGAGTCTGAGCCACACTGTCTGGCTTATCTAATCCCATTTATGATCCTATAATCTTGAAGCTCGCCACGGCCAGGCTGTCAGCACCAGAGTCTAAATACGCAGGGTAGTGTGTTTGCTTCACGAAACAGGAAATTAGTCAAACAGTTACTTTTCTACAAATGTTTGTAATTCCTCTTGACATTTACAAGCCGGTAGTAGTTCCTAAGATGTAGAACAATCTCAAAACATTCCGCGTCGTCTTTGGAACTGAGAGTGTATACAGTGAAGCGGGTTGAGGTGCCCCTGCAGATCCGGGGATCCCTCGACTCCGTGGGCGCGGAACACGTGCGCACGCGGTCACCCAGCGCGCGGCCGTTCCCCTCTGCGTCGCAGGTTCACGGAAAAGCGAACGTGGGAGCGCTTTCATCCTCCCCAGCTGGGGCAAGCTCAGTCCCAGGACAGACATTAACATCGCTTGCAGTTTAACCACGGCAAAGCTTGAGGAAAGGAGCAACCGGGCTGTTGGAGCTACTCAAAGGAAGGTTTTATGGGGAGAGCCTGGCTGTAAATTTCTGGTTGCTACGGAAGAAAAACCTCACCTGACAAACAAATGCTGCCGGGGCCAAGTGCGGGTTGAAAGGCTCTGTTTCCTAAGTGTTAGACTTGGCAAGTTAGTTACAGGCAGGGCGGAGAAACGCGGCTGTCAGCCCACGGCTCAGACGCGGCGGTGCATATTGTCGGCTCCGCAGGAGGCGCGCTCAGGCCATATGTGCGTCGCCGAGCGAAATGGGATAAACAGCTGCCGCCAGGAATCCAATTCCTGGCAAGGAGGCAAGCCCACGTCCTCCTGTTTCCAAAATAAAAATCACCAGAGGGATTCCCTTTCCTGCAGTTCGAGCCAGTAGTTTTATAAAAGCATAAAACATCGCTATATTGTGGTTTATAATAATCCCTTACATTTGTAAAGCATTTTACAGTTTACAAAGCGCTTTACGTCCATTATCTCATTTGAGCCTCATAACAGCCCTGGAGAGCACAAAGCACAGATATTGTGATTCGCTCTGCACAGATGGAGAAAGGAAGGTTCAGAGAAGGCTGTGGTGAGCCGGCTGCCCCAGGCCGTCTCCTATCGCCCAGGCCAGAGCTGGCCTTGCAGAGACTTCCCGGGGCTCCCCGGGGGAACCTCGGGGGACCCATGGAAGGGATCGGTTTTTGTGCATTTGAGGTGGGAGCATAACTTCACTTCCTTTTCTTTCCTTTGTGCAAGCCTTAGCTTGTTCTGCCAAAAGTACCCCTCCTGCACTCCAGAAAATGACTTGACAAAAACAGAGAAAGATCTCTTATCTTCTGGTTCACTCCTCAAATGGCCCCATCAGCCAGAAATGGGCTGGGCAGAAGCCCAGAACTCAACCGGCGTCTCCCTCTGCGGGTGGCAGGGTCTCAGTCTCTTGAACCATCACCTGCTGCTTCCCAGGGCGCTGCACATTAGCAGCAAACTGGAATTGAGAGTGGGGCTGGGACTGCAGCCTCCCTAAACTCCACTCCCCCACCCCCCACTCCCATAAATGATGCGGGAGTCCCAAGTGGCTTCCTAAGTCTGCCAAGCACCTGCTCCACTCCTGCACGTTTTAAGCTGCAAGAGAGGAAAGCAAGTTGGGAGAGAGCAAGGGAGAAAAGGTCCTCACCGTACTCACTGGAGAACCTGGTCTGCCTCTGATTGCACATTCAGCACGCACTGAAAAGACTGGTCAAAGTCACTTAACTCCTCTGGAGGAAAGACCTAGATGGTGTTCAGCTGTGCTGCCACTTTGCACACCCTTTGCAGAGGTACACGCTTTGGTCCTGAACTGCCGGGCTTGTGGGTAAGCCAAGGTGGGTTTGCAGAAAGCATCTACAGATGTCCCTCTGACAGTAGGAACTGGTGGATACTGATACAGAACTGTGCTTTCCTGTGCCATGAGGAGAGCCTCATAGCTGGGCACTGTGCTGACCCCGTTGTAGGTTGCTTTATTTCTCACATGGGAGCCACTCTCTGGCAGAGCCTTGAAGACTTCTCTAACATGTACCTGTTACCTGCTGAGCTCCCATGGAGTCTTTCACACCATGGGATTTTGTGCCCTTTGATTCTAGCTGCAGAATCTGGCAGTAAATTCTAGTGCTTAAAACATAGACTCTGGTATCAAAATGCCAGTGCTCCGTGTCTATGAAATATGTGAGCCTGAGCAAGTCTAATGGTACTTTCTGGGATGCTCAAGGTGTGTCTTACCTGAAAAGATGGAGCTGTGATTACAGAGGGCAGGTGTTTCAAGCAGTGATTAAATGCCACTTGGGACGTCCATGCCCCTGATCAGCAGGCAGGGGTTTGAGTGCGAGCTCTGCGGCTGACTAGCTTCCTGCTATGCACACACCCTCAGAGGCAGCAGGTGATGGCGCAAGTATTTGGGTCCCTACCACCCACGTGGGAGACCTTTACTGAGTTCTGGGCTCCTGGCTTCAGCTTGTCCCAGCCCTGGCTGTTGTAAGCATTTGGGGGAATAAATCAGCAGATGAAAGAGCCCTCTCTCTCTCATTCTCTCTCTTTCCCTCTGTCACTTTGACATTCAAATTTTAAAAATCCCAACATAATTGAATAATACAATATGTTTCGTTGTTATAAGAATCAAGTGAATTATCTGCAGTGTGCTCAGGGCTGTACCTGGTATGAGGTAAGTGCACTGTGAGGCCTTGTTACATCCAGTAAAGTATCAGCAGCCCAGCTCCAACCAGTCTCTTCCTGCTCCTGCTCCTTGACAATGCTCCTCTTACTGAGAGTGGTGACATGCCTTCTCCCTGGGTCAGCTTTAACTCAGCTTTCCCCAGAGCCTCCAGAAAGAGGCACAAAGCAAGTGGCACTTTGGCTCCTGTAATTTAGTCACCAGTCTTTCCATGCTGCACAGCAACCGGGGTTTGCAGGAATACAACACATTTTGGTGGAGCATGTTTACATTGTTGATGTTGAAGCAAAAATTGCACTGGACGAAACTGAACAGGAAAGGAAGACTTTATTCAAGGCTGTTGCAATAGGGGAGAGAGGCTAGAACTTAGTCTGAATTCAACTTTGCTGAAACAAAGGGTGATAGGATTTTAAAGCACAGAGGTGCGAGGGAGATTGGGAGCCACCTGTGTTAGCTAACTGGCTTTACCCAAGAGAAAATAAACTTCTCATACCTTTTTAGCAGGTGGTGGTTTTACAACTTGGAACAAGATGCCAACCCAAGTTAGGCTCCTATCATCCCACATGGTCTGTTATGAGGCTTGAAGGAGCTGGAGGTGCTACGTACTCTGATGATTTCATTTCAGTGACATGGCTCCAAGTCCCTGAGAAAGATATTTCTGGGTTCTAAAACTGGCATGAGACTTTGAAAAAGATTTACGTATATCGCAAACAGACAGTGAATAAATTTACAGTGAAAAGTTTTTTAAAGTAAAAGCTCTAAAGAAAAGAGGGGTCAGAGCCCAGAGTCAGGAATAGGCTTCTCTGGAGTTTCGGTGTGCTGGTGTCAAATATTAAGGCCAGTTTGATCCCTGGGGCCTTAGACACTGGATGGCAATGTGATGGGCGAGGCCCCTCATGGAACACTCCTTTTGAAGGTGGGCAGAGCACCGCGTCCCTACTCGGCCATGCCAGTTTCTTTTGGCTCCTTGAGTGTCCAGTCTCAGCCCTTTCCCTGCTCAGAGGGCAGCTAGCTCTCACCACTGGACAAGGAGACAGCCTCATTTTGCTTTTCTGTCCTGAGCCTTCTGAGTCCTGGCGCACGCAGTAAGATGATGCCCCTCCCTTGGGCCAGAGATTGACACCTGCCCCTTGAGTGCGTCCAAGACCTTAATATTTTGGAAAGTGCTACCTAACGGGGGGAATGTCAGAACTCCAGGTCATTTGCACTTTGTCCTAAACCTGGAAAAGGGTAGACTTCAAAGATAGAAGCTTCCTCCCAGGAGGAAGACCCTTTGTGGCTTCCCGCTTCTAACCCAGTAACAAGGAGCACATCAGCCCTCCAGGGTACAACCACTGCCTTCAGGAAAGTTTTCTCCCACACAGTACCAGATTCTGTCTGCAGAAGCCAGCTGGGGGGTGGGAGGGCCTCCAACAAGATGGTTAGTGAGAGGGACCTTTTCTGTCCCTCCACTCTCCTCTCCCCCTTGAGGTCACGAGTCCCGTTCTTGTATAGAAAAATGTTTGGCTTCTTTTCTGCTTTTCTCTGGGAGGAAGGCAGTGGGGAAAAGAAAGATTGCTGGAATATTAAAAGCACCGTACTACCTGCAGGCTCCTCGGAGTTTCCTGTGGGCCTTTTGTGGGTGGGGATGGGATGGGTGTCGCTCCCCGTCTTCGTGGGGGAACGACACAGGACCCTGCGCTGTTCTTTTGTCTGCTCGGCCCTCCCCGGGTTTGCTGCTGGTTCTTCCCGGGTTGGCTACTGTCCCTTCCACCTCCATGGAAGGGCGGTTCCCCCTGCCACCTTCCCCACTTCCGCGGGGGAGCGGCACACCGCCGGCCGGCTCTCTCGGGGGCTGCACAGGTGTTCCCTCAGATAGATGTTCCCCTTAGATGTTCCCGGTGCATGTTGTCTCTCTCCTCCTTTATAGTCCTCTTCCACCAATCCCAACTCTGCTACCCACACGCCGAGTACGCTGCTCTCCTCCAATCAGGAGCGGGATCAGCTCCTGCAGGTTACTGGTTGAACTAGAGGCAGCTGTGTAAAAGTTGTTTTTACTCCTCTCCCAGTGCCACATTGTGGGAGAGCAGATGCATAGAATAAGTCTTAATTCCAGTAACTTAGTCTAGTCCGAGTTGCTCCCCACAATGGGGAGGTTGCCAATGCTTTCATGGTCCAGGGCTTGTGGCTGGAGAAATAATTCAAAGCTACAGCTAAGCTGTATCTCATACTTTGAAAAGAACCACTTTCAAACCTTACAGGTTTGACCTGCAGAGGACTAAATAGTAAGAGTCAACAGAGGTTTGTATAAGACAAAAGAGAACGCAGATGTCTGTTGTTGGACACACAGGCCCTTATGAGGGTGAATGTAGCATGCTCCAAATAGCATGAGTTTGTACCACTCTTTGCCCCCAAACTCTCCAGAAGGAAATCAGCTGCTTTGAATGTTGATTCTAAAAGGGCAGTGTGTTCCTAGGGCACCCATAGTAGAGAGACATGCTACTCTGGAGACACATTTGGAGAGACCAAAGACATGTTGGACTGGATGTGCTAGACACAGGCTCCGAGCTGGGAGAGGCTGCAGACTGCAGTGTGAACCATATGGGAAGACACAAACTCAACTCACAGTAGACCAGGGCTAAGCACGTGGAAAGGGTTAACCATGGGGCACCTACATCAGACTTCCTGCAAGTAAGATAAACAGCCTCGCAAAAATGTTCAGCCCAAACCAACTGCCTCATTTTCGAAGCCCAGTGCAAAAATGTAAACATAAGGGCCCTTGCTCATAAATTAAGAATTTCCAAACAGTGGCAGCAGAGGATTAAACGGAGCTCAAGGCCTTTTGGTGTGGGGAGCATTGTGTGACTGCACGGGTGCTCTGTCTCCATGGGTGTTAATCCAGATGTGCAGGGCTTGCCACCCAAGCACTCTGCAGCATCAGCCTCACTTAGCAATCAGAGAAAGGAGCGGGAGAAGAGGGTGAGGACCCCGTGAGGCTCTGTCCCAGCAGGGCTGTCTTCTCTCCCGGGGACCCCCTGGCCCCTTGTTTCCTTTCCTTCAAAGAGACACTTCCCCTTGAGGGAAGAGGGGTCCTATTTTAAGCTGCTTGCCAGATATATGCCTGGTCTGGACTTGCCTTGGATCTGTGGAAAGGTTTCCTTTTCACATGATTTCTTTCCCATCTCTTTCCCTCTTTGCAAACACATAGCTCTTTAAAACATTCTGGGGAAAAAAATTTTTTTGGCAAGTTTTGTGAGCTTTTATTAAGTATACAGTGTAATTCCAAACTGTGATTACATGATGTCTGGCTTTCCCTAACTCAAATTCAATATCCTGGAAGAATGGGAAGCTTTATTTGCTAGCTGCTGCTCGCTGCAGGGGTGGGGGCCTGCTGATTGCTGCGGTTCCCCCTCCTCCCGTCTCGAGCTGCATTCGTGACCTCCACTTTGCTTTTGCAGATGAACTTTTCCATTTGCTTTAACTATGCTTGTTAGGCAAGGGTTATACACGTTTCTGTTTAAAAAAAGGCATTCACAGTTCTACAATTGTAACACTCTTACTTCCATTTTTTTTTTTTTTACATTCTCTTACCAATCTGAATTCTCTTTTTGATTGTTACGTTCATAATGGAGTTATAACTATTTTACTCTGGTGTAGTTGGATTTTAATCCCTGTACGCTCACAAGGGAAGAACACACACATAAACTACAGATGGAGGAAGAATAAAGCAACTGAGATGTCTTGGAATTGCCTGCAAAGAGAGAGCAAAGCAAAGTCACTGAGAGATAGCAAGTCCAATAGAGAAGAACCGAAGTGACTGCAGTGGTTGGCTCGTCCTGGAAACAGAGGCTCAGAAGTGAAGGGGTTAAATGATCCAGCTAAAGTAACACAGCCACTAGGAACAAATAGGATTGAACAGGTTGTGAGCGACTTTTTCATAATAGCTGAATAAACCTGTTTCCACATTAGTAACTTTCTGTGGGACATAAACTTTTTTTTTTTTGTTTATTCATTTGAAAGGCAGAGTTACACAAAGAGAGGAAGAGAGAAGAGAGAGAGAGAGAGAGGTCTTCATCCTGTGTTTTACTCCCCTGATAGCTATATATGATAGGGCTGGGCCAGGCTGAAATTAGGACCCAGGCACGCACTTCTGAGTCTCCCACATGGATGGCAGAGGCCCAAGCAGTTGGGCCATCTTCTGCTACTTTCCCCAGACACATTAGGAGGGAGCTAGATCAGAAGTGGAGTAGCCAGAGCTCAAACCGGCACCAGTAGGGATGCTGGCACCGCAGCTTAACCCACTATGCCACAGTGCTGGCCCCAGGGCATAAGTTCTTTACATGTCTGTTCTTGGTTTGTGGAGCCAGGGAGTTGGAACAGCTGCTCTTAATGATCCTCCAAGGGTAGGAATTTGTCACAGCTGTTAAGATGCTGCCTGGGGGGCTGACGCTGTGTCATAGTAGGTAAAGCCTCTTCCTGCAGTGCCAGCATCCCATATGGGCCTTGGTTCGAGTCCCAGCTGTTCCTCTTCCAGTCTAGCTCTCTGCTTATGGCCTGGGAAAGCAGTGAAAGATGGCCCAAATTCTTGGGGCCTGTACCCGTGTGGAAGACCCGGAAGAAGCTCCTGGCTCCTTGTTTTGAATCAGCCTAGTTCCAACCGTTGTGGCCATCTGGGGAGTGAATCAGCAGATGGAAGACCTCTTTCTCTAACTGCCTCTGCCTCTGTAACTCTGCCTTTCAAATACATAAATAAATCTTTAAAAAAAAATAAGATGCTGCTTGGGACTTCCACATCCCATACCAGGGAGCGTGAGTTCTGACTCCTCTGCTTCTGATCCCACTTCTTAAGTACACTCTTAGAGGCTGCAGATGATGATGACTCAAGTAGTAGGTTGAGTTCCAGGCTCCTGGCTTCAGCCTGGCCTGACATTTGCTGTTGCCGGCATTTGGGGAGTGAACCAGTTGGGACGTGTCTGTTTCTGCCTTTCAAATACAACGGGAGAAAAATCTAAAAAGATTCTTACAACTCTAAAACTTTGAATTCAACTCAAAACGAACACAATGGTACCCTTGCGTGCTGAGCCCAGAGTACTACATACACAATGAGTAGTGTGGTAGCGATCAGAACCCTCTTTCAGTTAAGAGATTTTGTGCAGTGGCTAAGCAGATCCTTAAAAAAGCTGAAGACGGAGCTATGACAACTCATCCGCTGCTGGACCGATCCACGGGTGAGCGGTTTCATTTGTGTATTCCTAGCTCCGAGAAAAGGGAGGCGTGCTGAGCAAACCCACGGAGGGGTGGTCCTGTTTGCAGGAGCCCCTCTTCAGCCTTTAGAGGAACTTTCAAGCAGAGTGAGGCCCCCTCTGCTGGTCAGAACTTGTAGGTTTGTGGGAAATGGGGGGAAGAAAATTCAGATCAGCATAGATTAAAATGATAAGGAACAAAATATCAACTCTAATGTCTCAGCTTTCCAGGTGAGGAAACAGACGACCGGCAAGTTCAAAACAGTTTTACCATAAGTTTGTCGGCAAGGTTCTCCGGAGGAAATTTCCACCTCTGTATTCAGACGTGAAGTTGAATGCCCTTGACAAATGTGCACTGGATCCATAGCGGCTCCTTCTACTCCGTGAGGAGCAGGTTGTTGCCCTCTCCCTCACGTATTCTACCTGTGTTCTACGTCTGTGTTCTACCTGTCTGCACCTAAACCAAGGTTTTCTACACTCCAGTCATTCGAGTATCACCAATGCGCTTCTTGACATAACCAGGTACCCTGTGTAGTTTTATGCAGTAATTTTCGTTCAATAAGTCCACTTTGTATTTAAGTCTCAAAGTAGTCAATAGACTCCATGAAATTTCAGGTTTGGTATGTTAGGTGTACATACGTGTGTGTGTGTGTGTGTGTGTGTCCAAACGCAATTCAACACCTGGCACTTGGCTGTTAGGAAGCGTTCATCTGTGGGCCAACTAAATTCCTCTCGGCTAACGATCTCAGGCAGGTAGCACACTTCAGAAAACATGAAGGTCACGCACCTCAAGTTTAAGTCCTGGGAATGCAGTCATCATAATTCCATCGTTGTTTGAAAGACAAGCTGCTTGCTGCACTTCTTCCCCTTGTCTTCCCCTTTCGCCTTCTCCCCCTTCTTGAGGTCTCCTCTCATCCCCTTTCCATTCTTTCACAGCCATGTGGCTTCGTGGTCATAATTCCTTTCCCCAGTGTGGTGAGGGAAGCTTTCCCCTTGGCTTGCCCGCTGGGGTCCTTGCCTCATTTGAGACGGAACTCCTGGAAACCACATTAAAACAAAGTGGCATGTGACAGAACGAATAAAAAGACCTTTGTATTCTTGTCTTTTTCTAGAAATTGGGGCTTGAGGAATATTGAGAAGCAATGTTATTTCTATTTCATCCTCATAGTCAGCCTTTTTGAGGAAATGGCACATAAACACAGAAGGTCCAATTTCTGAAAGTGTGTTGAATAAATTATTCCTCAAGGAGTATAATGGAGGCTCTGTTTTTGTTCAGGCGCTATGGACATGGCAAAATCTGCAGGGGAGAATGGAGATGAGAAAAAGACCAGTCTGCATGGAATCTTTTCCCTTATTAAACATTCCTGTGGAACTCACTCAAGCTTAGTTTCTTCAGCAATCATGGTGACCACTGTGCATTTACTGGTGGATCACCACACTCAGTTCCCAGTTAGTTATAACTCAACACCAAGTGGATTATCTATAGTGAAGCTGCTCTGAAAAAGAGGAGTTTGGGAATCTTTTGTCATTATAATGTTTTCTTTGCTTTAACTTCTCATCCCTGTTGACCCTGAATGAGAAAGGAATAGAGAGCCTTTGATACCACACGTTTAGCAACTTTAAACCTAAAGAGCTCAGGAAGCTTTGCTTGAAATGCAATCTAGTTCTAAGAAGTGCAACACGTGGAGTCATACGCAAAGCTCTTCTCCCAAAGGAGTTTCAGTGACTCAGTTTTCATTTTGCTAGCATTTGCATAATAGCTTCAGAATCATATGGAAAAGTTTTACAGAATTGCCTGTAAGAAGCCAAACACGGACGAAAACTAAAGCTGCAGCAATGGAGTAATTCTCCATGCCTTCTTACTCAGGAGAAAATTAAGCAGAGTCAGTCCTAAAAGCAGTTCATCCTAAAAAGACCAATATAGGATCGGACCCATGGGGAGGAATGGGTGCTCTGTGTTTACCATGACTCCCTAAAGACGTTCTTTCCGATGGGAAGCAGATGGAAACCCCATGCAGAGGCAGATGCCCGCTGTGACTGTCACAGGGCTGCACCGTGCCTTGGAAATGACATCAGTCAAGATATCTGTGACTGGAGTCTCACATTTCACAGACAGATTTTGCTTTATTTTATTTTATTTTTTTTGTAGGACCGAAGATGGCAAGAGGAGCCAGTAAATTCTGTCTCAGGTCCTCAGCTAGTGGGAGTTTAAAGTGATTCTATGAGTAAATCAACTGTCCCAACCCCCTAATGTAATACGGACCATCCCGTTTGAATTTGAATTTCTTGTGTCCCTGTTTTAGAAAACTGATGTACTCCAACACTCAGAATGAGCTGGGCCTAGCAAGTGGGATGCAGTGCTGATGGGGATTATCAGGAAGAACTAAAGTATTTATTTTTTATGAAGCTTCTCCTATAACCAGGTTTATAACTGGAAAGGGCCAAAGCTGAAATTGTGCAGCCACATAGATTAGCATTTCTCACTGGAGAGGAGATTAGCTCACCACACTTTAACACTTAGGTTTACTATACATGAATAAATGTTGCTGCTGTTCTCATTTTCACTTTCCTCCTTCTGCTGTTATTGAGATTCTACTGAAACAACCTTATATGAATGTGAAGGAAATTCTGAAATTGAGGAATCTGTTTTCTGTAAGAATTGGTGTTTATCTTGTGCCTCTGCCAAGAAACAGTGAGCAAGCTTTAGGCTTAAGGCTAGTTCAGGGCCATTTAATCCTCTATTTAATTCTACGTAAGTGAATGCTCTCCCAAGAAAATGAAGGCGTATCCAAATGAATCTCTTGCAAGGCTGTTGTCTCGTGAATCGCTGTGGTAATTCCAAAAGACTGGATGACTGGTTAATACTAATTAAGTCACAGTTTCCAGTAATGTCTTTACAAAGGTCAATTAATTTTGTCCTACTTACCTGAACCTCAGGAGTGATGCTTGGGTCTCAAGGAAGACTGGATACCAAGATGTTAGGGAATATGCAGGAAGATTCATCCCCTCCTGGATAACACTCAGAATGTTTGGCCTGTGCACAAGTATGCTGCTTTAGAAAAAAAATAACAAGACTATTCAATGACACTTGTTAAGGATTTCAAGGCATCATTTAATTAAGGGATTGGGGGTGTGGGTAAAACTATCTTCATATGTAGAATGACCACGGCAATGAGAATTTTCAGTAGGGGAGAGAGACTAGGCCGAACTCCAAATATAGCATGGACAAGTGGGAACTTACAACCAAGGAGTAGGATGTAGGCCAGTGGATAGAAAATTACTAAGAGGAAAAGTAGGGGTAAGGGGAATTATGGCTAGACAGACTTATAAGGCAGACAAGGTGATCATAACAGCACCTGGGAGACGATGCAGTCTTGAGAGGCTTGAGAACCTGGGTACATAGCGAGGGTCACAAGACAGGGAGGAAATTGCTACACCAACTTGTCTCGATTCATGTTCAAACTGGACGCTACAGAGACAGACATGAAAGTCTAAAAGTTGAAGCTGAGTTAAAAACTTCAGAGTGGAGCCGGCGCTGGGCGCAGTCGGTTAATCCTCCGCCTGTGGTGCTGCCATCCCATATGGGTGGCATTGCAGAAAGCAGCTTAGTCTGCTGTGCCACAGCTCCAACCCCAAGGGGCATGAAATTTTTAAAAGCTCCCTGGGTGCTATTAATATGCAGCCAAACATTTTGAGAGCCAGTAGTTTAGACCAAACATTTGCCGGTGGGGTCAGAGTAGGAGTTAGGAATGTATATTAGATGATAAACCACCACAGCATTGAGTATTGTTATATTTTCAGTATAGATTTTTAAAAAAGATTTATTTTTATTTATTTGAAAGACAGAGTTACAGAGAGAGGTAGAGACACAGAGAGAGGTCTTCTGTCCGCTGGTTCACTCCCCAGTTGGCTGCAACAGCTGGAGCTGCACCGATCCGAACACAGGAGCCAGGAGCTTCTTCTGGGTCTCCCACGTGGGTGCAGGGGCCCAAGGACTTGGACCATCGTCTGCTGCCTTCCCAGGCCATAGCAGAGAGCTGGATCGGAAGAGGAGCAGCCGGGACTAGAACCAGTGTCCATATGGGGTGCTGGCGCTTCAGGCCAGGGCTTTAACCCGCTGCTCCACAGGGCCGGCCCTTCAGTGTAGATTTTAAAAAGTCATATGTACATATATAAATGCATGCAAGGGATTGGAGTCTGATTTGGAGGAATCCTCATTTATAGGGAGACCAGGTGAACACGGTCCATATTAGGAGAACATGTTGGGTTCATCCAAAGCCAACCAAAACCATTTGTTAGAATGGTTGTGATTATGCACATAAAGAGTTACATTTTCCTTTAGCAAGGCATAATTAGCATAATTAGTAGTGATGACAGTGAGAGTTCAGGACATGCCACTCCAAAATATGCTGCTTTCGCATATTGATTATTTTGAGCTAAATGCATTTGAAAAACAGCAGGTGCAAGAAAGGCACTCCGACCTCCCCTTTTCTTCCTGAGAGAAGGCAGGGAGACTCCCACATAAAAGATGCCCTCCCTGCACCAGGAGAAAAGAAACATTTTTGTCACTGGAGATGGGGTGTTGAGACTGAGAGAAGTTTATAGAGACGCACCTTAGTAAGCCAACTGTTCTTCCCAGTTATTTTTCCACAGCTGCCACTCTGCATCCATGCCTAAAGCACTCAGGCTACTTCCTCTGATTGCTCATTTTCTTGCGAGGGACTCTTAGGTATATGTAAATATAACTTATGTGCTGTTCTGTTCATCTTACATCAGAGACCCTAAGAGCGTGGAGGGAAAACCTTCCTTCCCTCCAATGATGTTTGAATATACTCTTACATTCTGGAAACACTCTTGAAGGAGTTCCTGCTATCAGACTTCACAGCTTCTGGTTACTTCAGTGTGTTTTCAGATCTCTTCTGTGAAAGCCAAAGATTTCTTAAGAATTTTTGAATATGTGTTTTTTACAAAAAATGTAAAAGGGATGGATGTTTAGTTTAGTGATTAAGATGCCAGTTAAGTTACCCTTGTCCCATGTTAGAGTATCTGGACTTGATAATTAGCTCCAGTTCCTGACTCCAACCTCCTGCTAATGTGGACCTTAGAGGGAGCAGTGATGGCTCAAATAACTGGGCCCCGGCCACCTGCAGGGGAGATCTGGACTGGGTTTCCAGTTCGCGGCTTTAGCCTGGCTCAGTCCACAATATTGTGGACATTTGGGAAGTGAACCAGCAGACAGGAGCATGCTCTGTCTCTCTCTCTGCCTCTCAAATAAATTAAAATATATATATATATATATTTTAGGTGTAGGTGTTTGGCCTAGGGGTTAAGATGCTAGTTAAGACACTCTTATCCCATATTGGAATATTACTGAAGACTCCAGAAAGCAGCAGTTGATGGCTTAAGTGTTGGATCCTTGCCACCCACGTGGGACACCTGGACTGAGTTCCCTGCTCCCAGCTCCCACCGGCATGGCCCCGACTGTTGTGGACATTTGGGAAGTGGACCAGCAGATGGGAGCTGTCTCTCTGCCTTTCAAATAAATACATAAAATTTTTTTTTAAATTTAAAGAGATTTCACTTGTTTAAAAATGTTATATGATTTGGGCCAGCGCTGTGGCTCAGCAGGTTAACGCCCTGGCCTGAAGTGCTGGCATCCCATATGGACCAGCCTGCTCCACTTCCAATCCAGCTCTCTGCTATGGCCTGGGAAGCAGTAGAGGATGGCCCAAGTCCTTGGGCTCTGCACCCGCATGGGAGACCAGAAAGAAGCTCCTGGCTCCTGGCTTCGGATCAGCGCAGCTCCGGACATCGCTGCCAATTGGGGAGTGAACCAGTGGATGGAAGACCTCTCTCTCTCTCTCTGCCTCTCCTCTCTCTGTGTAACTCTGATTTTCAAATAAATAAATAAATCTCTTAAAAATGTTATGTGATTAAACTACAATACTCCAGCCTAAATACCTTTCCGATTCTTCCATTTATCACATTCATTTTCCACAATTTCTTTAGAATGGCATCATTGTAGCTTCATTCTCAGGCTGCATCCTACCACTCTCCACCCTGCCTGGAAGCCTCCGTGCGCAGTCACTGTCTTATTTTTAAGCACAGTGCTTTAAAAAAAAGATTTATTTTTATGTATTTGAAAGACAGAGTTACAGAAAGAGGTAGAGACACAGAGAGAGGTCCTCCATCCACTGGCCCACTCCCCCGGTGGCCACAACGGCTGGAGCTGTGCCAATCTGAAGCCAGGAGCTTCCTCCAGGTCTCCCACGTGTGTGCAGGGGCCCAAGGACTCAGGCGATCTTCCACTGCTTTCCAAGGCCATAGCAGAGAGCTGGATAGGAAGAGGAGCAGCCAGGACTTGAACCAGTGCCCACATGGGATGCTGGCACCTCAGGTCAGGGCTTTAACCCGCTGCACCACAGCGCCGGCCCCAAGCACAGCGCTTTTTAAGCCCCGCTACACGTTGACACAACCTGGAGAGACTTCTGAAAAATGGCCCTCCACCCACTCCCATCTCCACAAATCAAAACAGAATCTTTAGGGGTAAGGACCCAGGCATTTCCAGTTTCCTGAGTTTCCCAGCTGATTCTGATACAGAGGAAGGACCAAGAATTATTAGTACAAAGGGGAAAATGAAGGTAGATAAAAGGAACGTGATTTGTTCTCTTGTTCTTGACTTGTTTAAATGAGTAACCAATCTCCTACAAGAGGGTACGATTTAAGAGTTCAGCTCAAAGGGATTTTGCAAGCCTCAGAAGTCTCTGGTAACACTCAATAAATACTTGTGGAATCAACTGGCTTTCGGTTGTGGTTTTTGAATAAGTGTCTCACAGCCCTTCGCACTTGAGGTGCAGAGCAGCTTTCTGACAGCTGCTTTTATGCATTTGGCGGTTTGAAACTGTAATGGGGAGAAGAAAATCACTAATTTGAAGAACTATCATAAAAAGTAACTTTCTAAAAGAGGTGATTAAACAACAAGTGGGTCAATACTTTTTCTGCCCATCCCAGATTGTCTTGTAGCTAACCTTGTGTGCCCAGGGCAAACAATATGTAGGGGTCCCCACCCAAGACCCTCTGGCATACTTTTGGAAACTATAATGTAATTCAGGTTAGCCCAGGAATGTGCTTACAAGTGTCCGTGGGAATTAAAAATGGAATTAGAAGTTCATCGCATTGCAAAAAAAATTGAAATACATGCAGTTTTTTTCATAAGATACATTTCCATGAATTTCTTGAGGACCTTTTATATGCATGGCTTTCAAATTTTTTTCACCAAAACAAACACCTTTTAATGCCATTTTCCATGAACTTTTTGAAGTCCATTTGTATTCTGGAAAAGCTTGCCAATCCACCAATTAGCAACACTGAGAATGAAGAAAGTCATAGCTCTGGGAAGAGATACTTAGCAGTGATGGAATACTTTGAAAAAATAAAACCTAAAGGAGGAATGTGTTGGAGTGGAAAGAACATAGGAACTGAGCCAGAAGCCGAGGATTCTAATCCCAGCTTTGCCAGTATTTGGCTCTGTGGTTTTAGGCAAGTCATACAAGTGTCAATCTCATATTAGTCTCTGCCTCAGGCATAGCAGTCAAGAGATGAACTAGGCCAAGTTCTCGTTCAGGCTCTACTTGCAGATATATTTCAGATGCTTATCTTAATAATTCATAATTTTAAAAATATGTTTACAAATCTGCAAATGTAAAGGATTCATTTATGGTTTTTCATCTTCTATTTCACAGGTTAATTCCAGAATAATTTCAATGATTTTTCTATAAATTATATGAACATTGTCAGGAAAACAGTCTCCTTAGATTCTGAAACTTCTTTCAGCGTCTTGGTCAGAGACTGTAAAACTGTCCTCTGTTCTTGGTCCTTTTAGCGAAAGTTATTGGTAATGAGCCAGCACAAGAGCAAAAACACTGTATTCATTACAGAACGAGTTTTGTTCTTTCTAGTAAACATACAGAATAACGGACTCCCAGCATACGTGAGTATGTGGCACGGCCATGTAATGGAATAGTTTTCAGTAGGGCAGTTCTGAAAGTTTTCTTGTGTATTTTTTTTTTTTCTTTTTTATTTTCTTTTTATTTTTTTGACAGGCAGAGTGGACAGTGAGAGAGAGAGAGACAGAGAGAAAGGTTTTCCTTTGCCGTTGGTTCACCCTCCAATGGCCGCCGCGGCCAGCGCGCTGTGGCTGGCGCACCGTGCTGATCCGAAGGCAAGAACCAGGTACTTCTCCTGGTCTCCCATGTGGGTGCAGGGCCCAAGCACTTGGGCCATCCTCCACTGCACTCCTGGGCCATAGCAGAGAGCTGGCCTGGAAGAGGGGCAACCGGGACAGAATCCGGCACCCCGACCGGGATTAGAACCCGGTGTGCCGGCGCCGCAAGGTGGAGGGTTAGCCTAGTGAGCTGTGGTGCCGGCCAATTTTCTTGTGTTTTACAATGCAAGGATGTGACCTTCTCTTGCAGTAGTACTTCTTGTCTTAAAAATGGGATAGATATCTTTTATTTCCCAAAATACATACATCTCTTTTTCGCATACAAAGTCCATAAACTATAGAATACGATTTTGGTACATTTGAAATAATTGGAACTAAATGGTTGAGTTTTCACAGGACAGACGCTGACCAGAAAAACTAATCAGCCATTAATTTAACCCTTGAGTCTTAACAAAATCTTAGGAATTTATGGACATACTATTTATGGTTGCCATGAGTGCTGGTGAAACTTTTAGCTATGTGTCCTTGATCTTAAGCATTTTCTTTTTCAAATAAAATAATTCAAAACACAATAACAATAGCAATAAATGCTTTCTCACATACTTTATTACTCTAAAGTCCTGTTTGCACAATACAATTTTAGCCATTTGTTATTTTGAACTAAGGTATCCAGTCATTGTTAATGATGTGTTTAATCTCACAAATGTGCAAATTTCAGTTTTGAACAAAAACTTGGGCTTATTTCCCATGTTTATCTGGTAATATTTGCAATCAAGTTATTGCAGGTTCCATGCATACTAAAAATATATATCTTTCATATTCAAAAGTAGACACAGAACTTTCTAATAATCTTCAAATAAGGTTGTAGAAAGGATTTTAGAGTATGGTGAATCAATTTTAGCCAAAATCCAAGGTAGCTGATTTACTGAAATAACCAAAGGGACCTCCATTAAAAGTGGATTTAAGTATAAAGGCTCACTCCCCAGGGGAATATCAAACACTATACCCATAGCTAACACAGTAATTACCTCTGGCTAGTGCCTGCCCCTATTTTTCAACATAAAATGATTACAGTTATGGAAATGCCAGTGTCCTCTAGTGTTGAGTTTAAGTCCTCATGTCACAGGACATTTTAAATAATAAAAATATTATACATATTTAAAATTTAAGTCCCTATTTTTCTATTGATGTCAAGGAGTTTAAAAGAAAAATATGAGGGTTACTGCAAATGTACAAATAAAGTTCACTGTATTTGACAAGTCACATAGATCCAGTGCTCTGAGTGAGTCCTTTTAAAATTTCCTCTGGCTTTTACTGATGCAGTAAAGCATAATTTTTTATCAAAAATTTTATATCATTTACAAAAATGCATGGTTAGAGAATTTCTAAAGTCACCATGATAATCACAGTATTAGGGCACCTGACAGTGCTGAAAGGTTGGTAACATCCTTTATCTCTGGTTGTGGTTTCTACTGCCAGCTATCATAGAAAAGTGCCCCTATCGTTGACAAAATGGAGGAGATAAAAAAAGGGGAAGAGATGAGTTTGGAAAGGAAGATAGATTTTTCATTTCTTATCTAGCGATACATTCTACAGCAGTAAGCACCACTGTCTCTTAAACAGACCTTTTGAAGGCAGGAAAGAAAACACCACAAGAGAATGCTTTATAAACTGGAGCCTGCCTTTCCATGCGGCTTCGTCCTATCGGAAAGTCTGCATGTCCTCTCCTTGTATTAAAGTAAACAACGCTGTAAGGACTGATAGTGTGACTTGGTGAGTTACAGAAGTAGCTCCTGCATCTGTTACTTCCGCTCTGTTATCCATTTCTTCTGTTCTGCTAATGGCGGTAGGCATTTGATCAACTACTGTGATCTGGATATGAAGGGGATCCAAAGTGGATTGTGAAATAAATCGCATAGCTAAATCTCCACTACATCTTCATTTCCCATGTTCCACTATGGCAGACTGGCAGCCCGAGGCCTTCATCACTAGGGCAGGTGGCTGTAATTATTTCAAGAGTAACTGGGGAAAAATACACATTGTTTAAACTTGTCAATAAAACTGAAATGAAGGGTAGTTTATTTTTTTTTATTTAAGACATTTATTTGAGAAATGGAGGGAGAAAAAGACGAGAGGGGAGAGAGAGAGAGAACTAATAGACATTGAGTGATGGACAGACCTGCTATTTCACTCCCTACATGCCCATAATGACCCAACCAAAGCTGGGGCCAGGAGTTGGAAGCTCAGTCTGGTTCTCCTATGTGGGTTGCAGGGTCCCAACTCCCTGAGCTATCACTTGCTGCCTCCCGAGGTATGTATGGGCAGGCAAACTGGAATTGAGAACAGAACTTGGGCTCCAAAGCAGGCACTCCGATGTGGGATGAGGGCTTCCCAGTGGGGTCTAATGGCCTGGCAAATGCCTACACCATCCGCTGCCTTTTTGATACTTTCAACATCTCTGTTGTGTCTTGCTTCCTGCGCTTGCTCGGTGACTCGCCACAGCAGGTCACGCAACATCCCTGCTGGCCTATCACGCTTCATGAAAGCTATCTGGCAAGTGATCATGGCATCCAAAAAGTCATAGAGATGGCATATGAGGAACCTGTAAGTCAGAATGGTTTTTTCTTCCAGGACATCTGCAGCCAGGTCAGAATACTCACAGTTACAGTAGAACAGCAACAGGTTGCCAAAACTCTCTGGAGGAAAGGGATTCTGTCGGAATAAAAACTGGAGCTTTCAAACCCTTCTGTAGGCTTCCCTGGTTGTGCAGGGTCACAGGGTCCAACTCTTCCTCTGCCCTAGGCGGCATGTCAGTGAGGGCTTCCTGAGCTTCCTACTGGTTGTCCAGTAGGGGGAAGCTGACCCTGGTGGCATCTGGAAAAAGGCAAGCCTTGTACAGGGCCTGGGTCTGGGCCTGCTACAGGTGGTACTGCTCAAGCTTTGGGTGCAGCTGGCCCAGTTCTCATAGCTGCCAGGGCAAACTCCTGCAGCAGTCGTAGCAGTAGCTCAGTGGCAGGGACAAGGCAGCACGGCTCAGCCTAGCAGGAATCCTGGGTGAGCTGGTACAGGACCACAGTGAACCCAGCAGGTATCTTTGGAGCAGGCCAACCCCACTGTAGCTAAGATTGTGGTGTGGGCTTGTTATCATGGCAATGAGGCACTGAGAAACTGTGAAGTTTCAGTGCAATGAGGCACTGAGAAGTTTGTGAAACATATTTTTCCTTATGGGCTCTGTAAGTTAAATTGTAGAAGAAATCGGCTAGGATTTGAAAGGAATTATTTAACTGATACCCATACCCTATGTTTCTTGTGCCTAGCAAATGGAAAAGTTAATCAAATATGTAGGCAAACTCATATTTAAAGATCCCTTCAGTGTTTCCTTCAAATATGAAATCATCACCATCAACTGGGTAAATGGAGCTGCTCAAATAATACAGATTAAATGTGCTATAAATTGCAAATAATGCATTAGATTTCACAGCCAGATTCTCTAACAAATCCAATACAATTTCAGCACACTAAGAGATGCTGAGCATATTTCATGTGTATGTAGCTAAGTTGTTTCTCCCAGAAAGAAAGAACACTATCTCATTTTAGCAAGAATCCCGAACCTTTTAGAAAAATGCTGTTAGATTGAGTCATGAAATATAGTTGTTTTCATAGATTGAAAAGTTTAAAAATCATGCAACTTGGACTGATCCTTTTTTCCCCCTAAGCTAGATATAGTGGAGTTCACAATACATTTATGCAAACTAAAGGGTCTAACAGGATGGGAAAAAGTAAAACTCTTTTAGACACTGAGAATCATATACTTGGGGGCCGGTGCTGTGGCACAGTAGGCTAAGCCTCCGCCTGTGGTGCCAGCATCCCAAATGGGGTCCAGTTTTAGCCCCAGTTGCTCTTATTATTATCTAGCTCTCTACTATGGCTTGAGAAAGCAGTAGAAGTTGGCCCAAGTGCTTGAGCCCCTGTCCCCATGTGGGAGACATGGAAGAAGCTCCTGGCTTCAGATCAGCCCAGCTCTGACTGTTGCAGCCACTGGAGGAGTGAACCAGTGGTTGGAAAACCTTTCTCTCTGTCTTTTCCTCTAACTCTCTCAAATAAAATATTTTAAAAAATTAAGTACTTGAGCAGAATGAGTAAGTTTCATGTTGAGAAATTCAAAGAAGCTATTGGGAAGATTGTGGATATTAAACTTGCAAAATGAATCTAGTGAATAAAGTTCAGAAGCCATTTATAGACCACTCTATCCCACTCTATCTGTATAGTTATGAAAAAGAAGTTGATTGGGTCATAAAAATAGTGTAGAATATTTTTCCTTTCCCAAGAAACAAATTCCAATACAAATGTGTCTTAAATTGCAATAGATCTAAATCAATTAACTGAGTTCTAAGACTACTTGTGTTAATCTTTATTAAAGATAAATTATGAAAATAGTAAGATCACATCTTTTTTTTTCATATGTTAAACTTATTTACAAATGGAGCAAATTGGGGTCAGCGCTGTGGCACAGTAGGTTAATCCTCTGCTGCAGTGCTGGCATCCGATGTGGGCACCAGTTCTAGTCCCAGCTGCTCTTCCAATCCATCTGTCTGCTATGACCCAAGAAAGCAGTAGAAGATGGCTCAAGTGCTTGGGTCCCTTCATCCGTGTGGAAGACCCAAAGGAAACTCCTGGCTTCAGATCTGCCCAGCTCCAGCCATTGTGGCCATTTGGGGAGTGAACCAGTGGATGAAAGCCTTTTCTGCCTCTTTCTCTGTCTGTAACTCTACCTCTCAAATAAATAAAATCTTTTACAAAATGGAGTAAAGGAAAACCAATGGAAATTTGTCCATACAAATACTCACACTATCACACCATAATTTTAAGATTTTAAATTACAAGATTTCCCACTGAATCATATTCATTCAAAAATTGCAGAACATGAGGAATTTGTTAAAGAATTTTATTCATACTGGAAAACTCTGCTGAAACACAATGAAATTTATGCAAAGCATATGGCTTAAATGTAATTATGAGGATATTAGAGTAGAACACAAAGTCCTTGAAATGATCATTAAAGACTAGATGTACTACATATTAACTAGGTTCTGGATTTAACAGTTCCTGGTATCGAGATGATAAGGCAGAGGGAGCAGAGGCATTGAAAATACATTTTGATGCAATGCCTCAATCCAGTTTTGTTTATTCCTGAACTCTTCTGGATTTCAAATTGTTATGTTCCATTTCATGAGGTTTTGGGGGGGAAAATAGCAATGTCAAAGTGTTTCAATACAAAATGTTACAAATGTAATGATGCCGATGCCCAGATAACCAAGCCATCACGATGTGTTATTATCAGATACGACTATATATTCCAGCCTATGATTTCATAAATCAAAGCTTTTAACTGCCTCGATTCATATGTGACTGTATTCTTTCCAATATGCATTCTTTCTTCTTCCAGGGGTTGTTCTATAACAGCAGGTATGTTTCTGCCATACAGTTCACAGTGTTCTAGAAATTGGATACATTCTTGAATAACACTGTCACAAAGCACTATCATGTGTTTTGACATGTTTTCTAGTAAGGACAGGAAGCATCTCTTGGCATAATACCAGGTATCAGTGCCCAGTTTTTTATTATAAGGTTCCAAGCTTTTGATAACTCGAGAAATGCCAAAATCATAATTTCCTTTGGCACAATAAAGTGTTCCTATCACCAAATTCACAATACACAGATGATAGGTTTTCTTGTCTGGGTCATCATAGGAGAGCTGCTCTTCCTCCTTCTCAATCTTCTTCATCAACTCTTCAGCTTCTTCATTTTGACTTGTCATGATATAGGAAACACAGAGGTTAGCTAAAACAACAGCACTGACATTGAGGATGTTATCATAATGCTTCTTAACTATGGGCTCATAAAATCCAATGGCTTCTTTGTACTTGTTTTCCTGCATGAACAGAACATGAGCAACATTCAGCTTCCACACGTCATGGTCATTACAGAATTCCACAGATTTGCGGAAGATCTTTTCCACCATTGAATAATTTTCAAGGTTCCAGTAGATTTTTGCTTGAGCCATCAACACCGGAATGTACTTCTCAAGGGTGTCGTCATATTCATTCACTGCTTTTTTGATCCCTTCCTCGTCTCTGTTGTGTCTTGCTTCCTGTACCTGTTTGGTGAGTCTCCGGAGCTGTTCGGTCAGCATCCCCGCTAGTCCATCCAGCTTAACGAAAGCTTCATCAGGAGCTGTCTGGCAAGTGATCATGGCGTCCAGAAAGTCATAGAGGTAGGGTGTGAGGAACTTGTAAGTCAAATGGGCATTTTCTGCCAAGACATCTGCAGCCAGGTCAAAATACTCATATTTACAGTAGAGCAGCAACAGGTTGCCAAAAGTCTCTGGCGGGAAGGGGTTCTGTTGGAGCAAAAACTGGAGCTTTTCAAACCCTTCCGTAGGCTTGGCATCCATGTTCATTAGTGCCTGGTTGTGCAGGGTCACAGGGTCCAACTCTTCCTCTGCCCTAGGAGGCATGTCAGTGAGAGTTTCTTGGGCTACTTCATAGTTTTTCAGCTGGTATTCTATGGCTGCCTTGAGGTTGAAGGCTTCTACCAAAGCAGTCTGGTGGAGAACTAAAGTGTTGCCAACACTGCGGATATCAATGCCCTCAGTGGTCATGCCCACACCCAGCTCGGGATGCTGGCGGATGCCACGCTCAATAATGTCAGCGATGTGCTTCAGTGCCGGCGCATAGTGCCGGCTGCTGTAATAGGCCAAAGCCAGGTTGTAAGAAAGGTCAGGCTGGTAGCCCAAGGCCTGCAGGGCCGCAAAGAACTTGGAGCATGCAGCTTCATACTGCCCTTCCTTGTAGAGCAAACAACCCAGGTTGACCTGGCCATCGGGATCGTTCTCTCCCCCTCCCTCCTCTCCGCCTTCCCCACTGAGCAGCTGCTCCACCAGGCTCCTGGCCCCTGGCAGATCACCCTCGCTGTACTTGATGGCAGCCTGCAGGCGGAGGACCCGGTTGTGGTAGGCGGGGTTGTCCAGCAGGAGGAAGGCGACCCGGGTGGCGTCCGGAAACAGGCAGGCCTTGTACAGGGCCTGGGCCTGGTACAGGCGGTACTGCTCGAGCTCTGGGTGCAGCTGGCTCAGCTGCTCATAGCACTCGGCGGCCAGCGCGAACTCCTGCAGGCGGTAGTAGCAGTAGCCCAGCAGCGACAGGCCGGCGCGGCTCTTCGGGCTGCGCTGCAGCTCCCCGCTCAGCAGCTGCACCGCCTCGGCGTAGCGAGAATCCCGGATGAGCCGGTACACGACCACGGTGAACTCCCTTTCGGGGATTTGCGGACCGTTCAACCCGGCCATAACTGCTAAGAGTGTGGCGTCGGTTTGTTTCCATGGCAACACAGCAACCGGAAGCGGAAGTCTGCCGGAGATTACGTTGCAGCAGAAAGAATCCTATAGGAATAAAAAAGAATCAGGGATATGAGTCTCTCAATCTGATTTGATTCTAGTAAACTCGGTACCGTGGAGTCGCGGTAATACGAGAGGCGGGAGGAAGCGCCTCTCGGCGACAAACTGGTACTGCACGTCCCGGCATGCACCGCCCCATTCGCGGCGGGCGCCCCTCGGGACGTGGCCGCACAGCATGCTGGGAGGTGTAGTCTCTGTCACATGGCCGCTCTGTCTTTTTGGGATGTGATGTCACTTGAATGACACTTGAATGAAGGTTGCTGTTTGTGATTATGTACTTTGGTCTCTGGCGCGGTGGAGTAAGACGTTGGGGCCAATGTCCCTGAGTATGTTGAGCCTCACGGTTTGGCTCATACAAGTGGTGATGTTTGGTGTGATTTAGAGGAAAACATGGGATGGAAACGACGGGCTATCTCTTTGAAATTCCCTGGGAATTAGTGTAGATTCTATTACGTCTACCCTGAGAGCTCGCTTTCTAAAAAGAGTAGTGCAGCCGCCAAGAATCCTCATTTTGATATTTTTCAAGAGGTTGTCAAAGGAAAGAAATTCCGTCCATCGCAACTTGTAACTGGGAGCAGAGAAGTTTAGATCTGAGTATCTCCCTCCCTTTTCTATAACAACAATTACTGAATATATTTTGGTTCTTAAACTTGTTTGTGGGGGCCAGCGTTGTGGTGCAGTGCGTTAAGCAGCTGCCTGCAAAGCCATTACCTCATATAGGCACCAGTTCCTGGCTGCTCCAGTTCCCATCCAGCTCACTGGTCACGTGCCTGGGAAAGCAGCACCCAGCTACCCGGAGATCAGGATGGCTCCTGGCTTCAGCCTGGTCCTGCCCCAGCGCTAGCTGTAGCAGCCATTTGGGGGAGTGAACCGGTGGATGGAAGAGCTTTCTCTCTCATGTCTCTTTCTGTAACTCTGTCTTTCAAATAAATAAAATTAAAACAAAACAAAACAAAACAAAAAACCTCTTATTTGTGACCACTCCCTGGTGTTCCAACTTTCCCTGCGAAGAAGAAATAGTGACCCCCATTGTTCTCTACAATGCCTATGATTAAGGTGGTCCAAATAAAAGGATGTCTTTAATATATAATTAAACTTTAGTGCAGGTGTTCTCTTTATCTTCTCAGTAGTATTGATGCCCTTAAATATTTTATAAAATTTCAGAGCCAACACCAAACATGTTTTATAGCACTTTATGTTATTTCTAATGTAAATAGTCACCCAGTAATTTGCACATTACAGATGAAGTCCCTGTAGGCTGGAAAGGTTGAAAGGTTTAAGCAATTTTCTCAAAATTGTACCCAGGTAGGTAGTGGCTGAGTCATGCTATACATCAACTGAGTTCACTATAAAAGAGTGACTACTGAATAACTCAGTCTATGTATGTCCTGCAGATGAGTGTGTAAAAGCCCAGTTTTTCATGCAAAGTGTGCATGAAGGTAATTATCTTTTTTCCTCTGAACTTGATGTTGGCAGTAAGCTTTGAACTGCCTGATGTCAACTGCAGGTGTGGACAGATGTTAGAAGTGACTAGTGAGGGTCATATAGCTACTAGTCATCTAGTGATGCTAGGAGACTTCAGCAGGTTGCGATGGCTGATATGGTAAAGTGACTAACTTTATGTACAAATTCCATCTTCTCTGTTGCTGAGACTTGACAAGGTTGTGAATTCAAGGGTGGCAGCGGACAGTGAGCCTTCCAGTGGGTCAATTCAAAGAAAGGACTAAGTGTACCAACTTCACAGGGATTGAGTGGGGCTTTGGCTCATCCAAGATCACTCCCAGAAAGCAGCTGAGTAATACGACTATACTCCTACTCTGAGGTTTCTGTCAGTTTGATCTCTGATTTGGCATTTTAGAGGCTTAATCCTTGGAGGAACGTGGCGGAGGGGTGCAGGCTAGAGCTGCTCAGTAATAAGGGGAGTGTGTGTGTCTTCTCCTTTGTGGCTGACTGCCTGACGCTTGGCCAGTGGAAACTTAGGCTCAGTATTTTAAAATGCTTACAGACACATTTAATAGCAAGTTGCTATTAAATGAAGGTAAGATGACAAGATGGAAACAGGAAATTGCCTTACATATTTTTTAGCCTTTCTCCCTGTTTTGCAGAGTTCTATATGCATCACAAAAGTATTCATCTTCAAATGGCTTCCAGAACATGTATGAAAAAGCAAAAGGACTATGTAGTCTTCATCAAATTTCTCTCTTTCCTACAGGAATCAGTTGGGCATCTTTTGTTTGTGCTAGTACCTGTCTGCGAGTGTGGCAGCTGAACAGGGCCAGAGGGAGGCCATTCTGTGTCTTCCTCCTTATTTCACGTGATGCTGCTCCAGAGGCCTGGCTTGAAAAAAGCAGGACATTCGGCTTAGACAGATGGAAGGCAGGGTCATTTTCAAAATGAAATGAGTGCACAAATCACACTGTGAAATTGGCATGACCATCACTGTGGCTGTGATGGAGCGACTTTTATTTAGTCTCTGATAGGCAGTTGGGGAATAGATTAGGGTTTGTTTTTTTTTTTTTTTGGTCGTGGGGGAGGGGAGTGGGGAAAATGAAAGAAGTCCCTTTAATTAATGATAGAAATTCTGGAAAGCAATAAACAGGATAGAATATTCTAAAATGTCATAAGGGATCATTTTGTTTGCAGTAGAATCTTGAAAAGCTGGAGCATATATCAAAAAGTACGTGTATCATACCATTTCAAGCAATAGGAAAGCACTTGGTGGTTGTAATAAAGCAATTTAATGACTTGTAGAAAGGAATTAGGGATTGAGAAAATGGTGTTGAATTCAGGGAGCAGTATCCTGTAAAAAAGGAGGCACATTTTATTGTGTTGAAGAATTCAACAAAATGTTTGGAGTTAAAATCATGATGTGTGGTTCCAAGCATGGAAGTTCTGCCTGCCAAAGTTTGAGATGCTCAAATGTTCACATCCTATTTGTATGTATAATCTATTGTCATTTTCCTTAACCCTAATTGGAAAGTTTATCTTCTTACTTATCCTGTAATGTGACCACCTCCTGTTGGTAAACATTGTTAATCTGTATTTCAACCACAGCCATGATCAAACATGGTCCTCATAAAAGATGATTTTCTGCAAAACCATCTTCCAGTTGTTTTTCATTTTTTTCCTTTGATTCCATATAATCTTCAGGATGGTCATTTTTTTTTTTTTTTTGAGGAGGGGAATGGAGGGCAAGAGGGAGCTTAATTTTCTTGCATTCTCACCCTGTACCTGATCTCCCACCACAAACGGGCAAGAAAAGAATAAATTAGCCAATTTATGAACTTGATGTACTTTTAGTAGCATCTGTTCAATCTTTTAAGGTTTTTGGAAATACTGTATGCTGAATCAACACTTGGGAACACTGATGCTTCCATGGTGAGAAATTTTACCTCATCATGAATGCTCCTTTCACTGGTATTTCCAGCTTTCTTAATATTTAATTAGATTTTCTTCTTGAACATACTTTGCTTTTGACCAAGTAGCTTGTACGTTGGCATTTATGGTGTTATTGTCTAAACTTATCAGGGAGAGCACAATAGCATTGTGGTTCATAAAAAAGACTAGCAGAGAATGCAAAACTGTGGACACTGGCATCAAACAAAAAATCATCCAACCATCCAAACAAAGAGTTGCTCCAATCCCTGTGTTTGTACTATAGTTTCAGTACCAGGCCTGTTTCGCTCAACTTTCCTCATTCATCCTCACAGTCCTTCTGTGAATTCGGTGATTCTTACTGTTGACCCCATGTTAAGACTGCAGACGGCAAAGCACAAAGAAGCCGGCTGTTGCTGCAGCCAGCACTGGCGATTGCTTCTGCCGGCCAGCAGTGGGCCACACTGCACCTCTTCCTTCTCTCTCCCCGGGCACCTCCTCTCCAGTCATTTGAATTGGCTTTGGATCATTTGCTGCAGTTTGTTCTAACAGAACAGGCACAATGGCGTAAGAATTTTAAAGTTTAAGCACCGAAGCCATTGTGTAATTGTATGGCGTCCGTGTGGCTAGCGGCCCTGCACTGATGCGATCCCCCTGTGTAATTGCCCATGCAAATCTGAGCAATCTGTAACGGACACAGGAACCCAGCATTTGGCTGCAAACTCTCCTACTTTTGGAAAACTTCAATAATTGGAAGAGCTTTTTGTCATCTTTAAAAATGCTATATGGGTTGTCCCAGCACCCTTCTCACACAGGCAAACATCACAGATCAAGATGTGGTTAATGGGCTAAATTAACAGTTGGAATTTAAATTGTAGGTAGTCAGATGCATGCCTTCTTTTAGCCCTTAAGTCACCCTTCTCAAAAGAAATAAAGATTATTTCAGAGCCATAGTGAAACATTAAGCATTTTATTAAAAACAAAGATATTTCGATCTCTTAAAGCAGACTGTTTCAAAATCATAGATTAGTTGCTTGCAAAATGGCCAAGCAGTCTATAATGTAGTATTCTTACAATGAAACATCAGCCTGGGAAATCTACACAAAGGGAAATACATCAAACAACTCAGTTAAAGATGTATTTCCCTTCTTTTGTGTAAAACAATAATAATTAGGAAGCAAGTCAGTAGGGGATCCTTTTTAGATTATTGTACATCAAAGTAAAATGGCAAAAGCAGTATTCCCAAAGGGAATGAAACTAAATAGAACCTAACCTCCTATTTTCACAACTGTGCTGTTTTGTTCCATCTTCTATGTGTGATTTAATCTAAACAAAAGCAAAAGAAAAATTAAGATTTTAATGCATGTACACATATGTACCAAAAATGAACACAAAGATAGATGGCCCCAAATAACACATTTTTAAACAGCAAATACTTCTTTTACTTAATAAAACAAACATTTATGTATCAGTGTATACATTCAGTGACACTGGTATAGATATGTCATAAACAACTTATCTTTAGCACTGCTGAGAGATGTATCAATCGTGCAAGAACATTCAAAATTAAATTTAAAAAACCATACAACCCAAGATTACTAGCTGAGGAAAAAAGAGGCAGTGACACAAACAATGTAAGCAGAATACTGGGCTTTGCTAATTCGACATGCTCATCACAAAATACTCCGTTTACACCTCATTGTATTTCTGTCACCTATGTGCTTTATTCTATTATTGCTCACTTAAGAAACTTAGGAAATTTTGGCCTTCCTGTACCTAGACGTAGGCTTTACATTTCCTGACACATTTAAGTTTTGGAAGTTCTTCATAGCTTAGAACATGGCAGAGTAACAATTTCAGAGGTGGTTATTCTGAAGCAGATAATGAAACTTTACTATTGCCATAGGTATTAGGATCCCAAATTAGATTTTGTTCATTGCTGTAAGGAATCCTTTTTTGCATTTTCCCTCCAAAATGTTTATATTTAAATTTTCCTCCAATATGTTTGGATTTCTATCTCAGTGACAGGAAATTATTTTAAACTATTACTCAAGATGAAACTTTTTTGTCTTTCTGCCATTCATAAGAGTCAACAGGAGAAATGAATTTTAAAATAATTGTACCACAAATTTGAGCAGGCTCTGTTTAATGACCTATGGTAAATGAATAAAGTATGATAAATTCTGATATAGAAAAAGCAATTGAATTCCAGTAGCATTAATATAATATTGTTATTACACTGATACAAAAAATTAAAGATTACTTCTAGCACACTGTCTTTGCAAATAACAAATACCTGGGAATGCACAGATATGTCAGATTTTAGCAACAGTGAAAACACACACATGGCAATTTTAACTTTTCTTTACTGACTTCTTAAATTTATATCTGAATGACTACCACTTATGGGATACCTATGATATTAGATCAACTGAAAGTGTTCTAATTTATTACATAAAGGAAGATATGAGTAATTTTAAAAAACGCTTTGGTGACCATATCTGTCATGATTACTACAGGCAGGCTCGGGCATGTCTGTAGTCAGATTGTTTATATATCTACCCGACATACGTAGCTTAATTTTGTCTTCCCCGAAAATCTGATCTCTTCACATTTGCTCCCATTTGGAGAAGAATAAGTAAGAAAGTTATCTGGAAAAATCTGCGTAATGCCAAACACAGCTTGTCCTTTGGTGTTAGAACTGAATTAAAATTCAATGATTTCTTTAACATCTAGAAGACCTGAGGCCTGGAGAGCCCCCAGGGTCCCAGCGAGAGGCCAGCCAGGATGGAATCTTGGCCTTCTGTGCACTGGGTGGCAACCTCTATGGCATGCCAGGCTGTCTCCATCTGCCAGTATTGCTGGCTACCACGTAGACTGCCATGTGTTATCTACATGTCTGAAAAAATATATATCTTATGTAAAAAGGGGGATGAATTTCAATCATTAGTGCCAAGAGACCCAAGGGAGCAAAACTGTTCAGTTTGAGGTTTTACAAAAAGACTCACATTTCAAATCCCTCCCAACAATAGGAAATAAACAATAATAATAAGGACTGGGAAAACTGCTCTCTGTCTTTCTTGAAAAAGCAGATGTGGATAACCACACATACCTCACATTCTTGGAAAATTACAAATTCATTTTCAAAGGTATTGAAAATACTTCGAACTCCTGAGTTCAACCTCTAACCCCTGGGGTTGCTGGCACCAGGCAGGCTGTCAGCCTCCTTTCCACTGCTTTCTGGTCATGGAGGAACAGAGCCATGGCATTACTCAGCAGTTTCTGAATCTTGACCCACAATAGCAAAGATACCTCGAGACAGGAGAAATAGATGGAGGCAATTACAAACAGCTACTTGATTGATGGTTGACATTGTCAGGGCCCCACTATATGGCAGATTGCAATGGTGTTGAACTCCCCTTGCTACCAGTGGATGTTGCTATTGGCAACCGTGCAGTGAAGCCAATAAAAAGGCAAGAAAATGAGACGAAAACTCAACCTTAGTGGAAGCCGTAGGGTTTGTGCTATAAATTATGCTTCCCTTAGCAATATGCAGCATCAACGTTCAGGGCAGCTACTGTGCTTGTAGCTGCCTGCAGTCTGTGTCAGATTCTGGGTCTAGTTTTATCCTACAGCACATGCTTTAAAATTTTGCTCTGGATGGACTGGTATCCGTTTGTCCGGGCTATTTATTTATTTATTGTTGGGGAGGATAACAGATGTGGGCTCATCTCTGGCTCACATGGTCTGCTTTCCAATTCCCATTTGTGATATAAACATGATGTGGCACAATACCCAGAAACACCTGCAGTGCTTCGGCACTGCAGGCATGTGACGCGATGTCGCAGACCCCGGTCTGTCTCTAACTCCACCCACCCTTTGTTCCTCACCTGAAGGAGGGGAGACAGCCCTGCGGAAGCTATTTTCCTTTATAGCAGAGTGATTCAGAAAACTGGCTTAATAAAATCCATAAATCTGAACAACCTCCCTTACCTGCTCTGCGGAGGCAATTTTTCCTGTACTCATTTTCTCCTCTGGTCTCTCCAGCCTTCCCTGCAGAGACAGCTGTAAAGGGCAGCCAGGAACATTATTTTTTAGGGCTCCCACTCCTTCCTTCCTTCTCTTCTTTGTCAAACCCCTCCCTGTCCAAGTTTCTCTCTGTTCTAAGCAATTGAGGATAGGACTCTACACCCTCACTGTCTGGGTTGCAAGTGCCATTTCTCTTTGTTTGGACTGACTCTCACCTTCCCTTTGGCAGCTCCCTTAACCACCTGCCTCCGTCCCTCTCTTTCCTTTAATGGTCTTTTCCTTTTTCTTCTTCCTTTCCTCTCCCCTCTGTGCCTGACTTATAATTTTCTTTTACTTTGTTTTTCTTGCCATAACAAATCCCAATTCTTCTCGATGATGACCATTTCCATTTTTCTACCTCAGTTTTCCCCATTTCCTCTTAAACATTTCCCAGGTGTCTACTATGTGCCAGGAAAACAATGTCCCTTGTGGAACTTGCCCCCTTTTCTTTCATATTTGAGTAGTAACTTCATAAGTGATACTGATCAGTAACTAAAACAAATATGGTTTGTAAATTTTGATTTTTTTTTTCAGAGCTGGGCTGGATCTCAGGTTTCATCTGGTCCAGGGATTTTCAAACTCTTCAGAGTCCCTTTGTGGTTCACCATGTTATGTAATCAAAATCAGGAAGATTTGTAGGGTCCCTAAACCCCTGAAAAATAGGAGACTTCAGCTTTTAGATGTAGTATATCTCAGGGATTCCTTGAAAGGTTTATTTGAACAGAGTTCTAAGGCTAAAGCAGGTTTGAAAATCATTTCCTAGTATAACCTCAGATGACAAAAGAAGAAAGAAAAAACAAGTTCAGAGAAATTGACTTGTCCAAAGTCATCCAGTCAAAAGTGCCAAAATGAGAGCTGGAAATCTATCTTCTGGCTCAGGATCTTTGGATAAGACACACTGTGTTCTCAGTATCTCAGGTAAAACAGAGCAAAGCAGCTTCTAGTTGTTGTCCATTTTAAACAGTTTATGCTCACCCATTATAAACCTGGATTCCTATAGCATATGTGTCCTATGCCAATACTATTATTTCTTAACCCTTCAAGCATCATTTCTCACACTCAAGGAAAAAAATCCCCAATTGGGGACCCCTGCATCTGGCTTTGGAGTGCTCACTGGTAGTAACCTAAAATTTTATACCAAAGCCTCCTCACTAGGACAACTGAAGGAAGTCAGTACTCAGTCTTCATGTCTCTGCTGTGTCACTGTTGAAGGCAGTTCCTAGATGTTCGTGTCACCTGTGGTAATTCCAGCTGAAGTTTTCCTTTCATGCTTACTTTAATTAAAATCTATTAACACATTCCTTCTGAGAAAAGGCTAGGTCTACAATAGAGGTTGGATTTTTAAAACCCTGTAAAAACGGACCACGACCCAGTGTAGTTTACAATCTTGTATAAACACCAATCAGACAAACTCATTTGCTGTATTCTTACTATAGATTTTTTTTGGGGAAACTGCGTTGACTGGGATTTATAAGGATAATATAGTTCACCTTTTAGGTAGGCAATCCTAAAGGCTCTTATCCACCCTTAAGGAGCTTTAGGATTGAAAACAAAATACCTCCATAGAATACAAATGAGGTTTCTTGGGACAGTCTGGCACAGAAGGGCGCTCAGCGAGACAGCGCAAAGGCAGGCAGTGTTTGGCTTCTAACGAACAGAAGAGCCGTATACAGATTGAAGCAGCACTAATGACGCTTTCACTGCTCCTGTTCCCACAGCCCAGAGTGAACCGGGTTAAATGCATTCAGGTCCGCAGAGCCAAAACAGCCCTCCGCGAAGAGCCTTCCTCTCAGCCCCGTGTGCGCGCCAGGGAAAGCCGAGGGTCCTGGGGCGTGCTCCGTGCCCCACCTCCTCCTTTGTCCTTCCTGGCACCCCCTCCACCGACTGGTTACACTTCAAGGCCAAAGCCAAGGCGTGCTGCCTAGAGCCTCTCTGAGACTAGTTCAGTCTGAGCTGAGAGAACAAAAGGACGGTGGGGCTGGCCGGAAGCCGGTCCTTCGGGCTGGGCTGCGTTCGTTTTGCAGCAGCAGCAGCAGCAGCAGCTGATCTGGAGGTTTAGTTTCCGTCTTCGGTGGCCACCGTGCGGCCAGCAGGGGTAGGGGGGGCAGCCGATACCTGCAGCCTTTTCTGGTGCAGTTCTTCCCACTTACTTCTGTTCGCGGCCACCGAATCCAGCATGGGCTTGAGTTTCACGTTGACCTTCACCAATGCCTGAGACAAAACAAAAAACAAGGAGAGGAGGGAGGAAGCTGAGTCCCTGACGTGCTTTTCCACCTTTCACTCTGAGAAGGATGGAAACTGGCTCTGTGGAAGCAAAGTGGTGATCATGTTGGTAAACACGAGCTATTTACAAGGGGTGGATACATCTTTACCACCTTTATGTTGCATTAACCGAGCCTAGGCAGAGAATGGACAAATGAGATGGACAGCTGCGTACAACTCCAGGGAACAGCAGCCAGGTAGATGCCGATCCTGTGTTACAACCACATCAAGCGAGGCCGGCGCCGCGGCTCACTAGGCTAATCCTCCGCCTAGCGGCGCCGGCACACCGGGTTCTAGTCCCGGTTGGGGTGCCGGATTCTGTCCCGGTTGCCCCTCTTCCAGGCCAGCCCTCTGCTGTGGCCCGGGAGTGCAGTGGAGGATGGCCCAGGTGCTTGGGCCCTGCACCCCATGGGAGACCAGGAAAAGCACCTGGCTCCTGGCTCCTGCCATCGGATCAGCGCGGTGCGCCGGCCACATCGCGCTGGCCGCGGCGGCCATTGGAGGGTGAACCAACGGCAAAAGGAAGACCTTTCTCTCTGTCTCTCTCTCTCACTGTCCACTCTGCCTGTCAAAAATAAAAAAAAAAAAATAAATAAACAACCACATCAAGCGAGACAGGAAACAAAACGTCCAGCTCACACACGTCTGCCAATCTGTGTATCTTTGCTTGCCATCAAGGGCTCCAGATCGTGATACACTATGAACTAAATTTTTTACAAAAACAAACCTACAGCTCTTCTGCCATAGATGACCCTGGATGGACTTACCTGGATAAGAAAGTCCAGGTAAAATCCTGAAACAAGAAGAGATGCTGACTTTTAAAACTTAAGAGATCTCGGGGCCAGAGATGTGGTGACTGGGACTAGAACCCGGTGTGCCGGCGCCTCTAGGTGGAGGATTAGTCTGTGGAGGATTAGTCTATTGAGCCGCGGCACCGGCCAACACCGGGTTCTAGTCCCAGTTGGGGCACCGGATTCTGTCCCGGTTGCCCCTCTTCCAGGCCAGCTCTCTGCTGTGGCCCAGGAGTGCAGTGGAGGATGACCCAGGTGCTTGGGCCCTGCACCCCATGGGAGACCAGGAGAAGCACCTGGCTCCTGGCTTCGGATCAGCGTGGTGCACCGGCCGCAGCGGCCATTGGAGGGTGAACCAACAGTAAAGGAAGACCTTTCTCTCTCTCTCACTGTCCACTCTGCCTGTCAAAAGAAAAAAAAAAAAAAGAAGAAGATGGCCCAAGTCCTTGTGGGCTCCTGCACCCACGTGGGAGACCTGGAAGAAGCTCCAGGCTCCTGACTTCAGATCGGCGCAGCTCCAGCCTTTGCGGTCATCTGGGGAGTGAGCGAGAGGATGAAAGACCTCTCTCTCTGTCTGCCTCTGCCTCTCTAACTTTATCTTTAAAATAAATACATAAATCTTAAAAAAAAAAAACCTTAAGCAATCTTGGAATTGTGCTAAATATACAGCTCAACATGGTAGCATGTATGGAAATAGGACATAAAGGAAAAGGAGTGTGGAAGAGTGACAGGGTACTAAAGCCACCATCTGCTGCCTCCCAGAATGCACATTAACAGGAAGCTGGATGGGAAGTGGAGAAACTGGGACTTGAACCAGGCATTCTGAAACAGAATGTGGGCATCCCAACTGGTGACTTCAGCATTGCACCAAAGGCCTAGCGTGTTATCTAAACATCCAAAATATGTTCACTTGGTAGTATGTTTACAATAGCAGCTTATAAATGGGCAAAATCTAATGAAAACATATGGACTTTTAAGCATTTATACTTCTTGGGCCTGTTCTCCATTTCCAGGGGTTCAAAGAAGCCTAAGAACCTGGCATCCCACATAGATGAGGAAGAGCTTCCACTTATAAATACCTACTGTATGGTACAAAGGTATTCCTTACAATGATTCTGCATCTTACACGTGATAAAATATGGCTCACACATGTTATGATTGGAAATGGTCTTTAGTCCTTCTACTATGGAATGGAGGAAAGAAACCATTTAGGAAGCAAAGGGTTATGTTTGTAATCTGACCATTTGTTTTGAAAGCTGTGGAGAGAACCATTGTTCTCCTCAAGTAAAAAATCAAGGCTAGGCCAGTAGCCCGCCATGTAGAATAGTGTAGAGTTGTCAGGGATGTGGCACGGAGGGGCAACTCTTAAGAAGAAACAGACCAAGAAGGTACACAACCTGAAATTGCGTGGCTCCAACCTTTGTCAATAATCACTTCAAGTCAGCGAGGAAGTCTGTTCACAGGTTTTCAGAGTCTATGACAGTGAGGAAGACTGAGACAGGGTGACCGCTGTTGTCACCACCTCGGGGTAAGACCCAACAACAGGAACCTCCTTCCTTTCTTCCTGCTTACTCATACCCTCTCCCCTCTCTTCTCTCCCTGTATTCCTTGTGTTCTCCTACTCATCAATTCTATCACCCATCATTTGGGCTGTGTAGAGAACTCTGATGAGCTCTAACATGATTCTTTGAATGGAATCTGTAGCACTTGAGGCCTCCCTGTCCTTAAGACTGAAGTAAAACCTGACCTGAAATCCAGCGCATGCTCTGGGGCCTTCCTCACCCTCTGTGTGGCTCCCCCAAGTCTTCCTTGTCTCTTGGACTTCCTCCTTGAGTCCGTTTGGCCTTGTCGGCCCCACTCTATATCATTCTCTGCACAAAGCTCTACTTATTTCCTCCTTTCACAGAAAATCAAATTACCTTCAACATTTTTTTTTTTTTTTTTTTTTTGGACAGGCAGAGTGGACAGTGAGAGAGAGAGACAGAGAGAAAGGTCTTCCTTTGCCGTTGGTTCACCCTCCAATGGCCGCCGCGGCCGGCGCACCACGCTGATCCAATGGCAGGAGCCAGGTGCTTCTCCTGGTCTCCCATGGGGTGCAGGGCCCAAGGACTTGGGCCATCCTCCACTGCCCTCCCGGGCCACAGCAAAGAGCTGGCCTGGAAGAGGGGCAATGGGGACAGAATCCGGCGCCCCAACCGGGACTAGAACCCAGTGTGCCGGCGCCGCTAGGTGGAGGATTAGCCTAGTGAGCTGTGGCACCAGCCCACCTTCAACATTTTGTATGCCTGCTAACTCTACTGAATATCAGAGGTTCACAGGGCAGAGATTTGCCCGCTCACTCCCTCCTACATGCTCATCCTCATCTCAAACGCCACAGATACCCACCCTGCAGTAATCCGGTTTTCTCTCCTGTCTTGTCTCACTGCTTTCATACCAGTGAGTATATGCCAGCAGGTCTGTTTTCCCCAGGTTTCCTGGAATTCTAATGAAGTAAAGTTTCTTTTTCTTGTACTTACTACTGACCTATAAGGTGGTTTTTATTTTTCCCATAAAGAAGGAGCATGGGGCTGTGAGGATGTTAGCTGATGGGAAGGTGATGTTCCACTTTCTGCCTTGGGACGATCAGCTCCTTTTGTTTTGTGGACACGATTATACTTCTGGTCCTACGTAGACACCGTGCAGCTGCGTCCCATTCACCACAAGGGGGGCAGAAGGTGAACATGCTAAACCACTGCACCTGCAGCATACCTCCGGGAGGAGCTTTCTTCAAGCGTGACCTGTGGCTAAGGAGTGGTCAGCAGCAAGGTCCTCCAAAAGCAATGGTCCCTCTACATGCTGAGGTGGCCCCATGCCCTCCTCCAGGTGCCACTGAAAAGCATCTGCTAGCAGACACATGCCCTCAAACAGCACTGTACTCCGGGAAGTTAAGGGACACAGGTAACACAGGACTGGTCGCAAGTTAGGGGAGAGGGGTGGGGGTGAAAGCCCAGCAAAGCCATGCACCCTGCCGAACAGTGAGTGCTCCACCCTGGCCCACGTGCTCCTGCTCTGCATCCAGTGTCCTTCAAACAGAGGATGCGCTCACTCTCTCCCAATCCCCATGTTTATTCACGGAGCAAGAGCAACTCTTTAAATCGGGTGCATCCGTTATTTCATGTGATAACAAAACAAGGCCATAGGGTAACTCAGGCAGTGATTAGAATCCCCTTTGTTTCCATGAAAGAAATGCAGGGGTCTGTTTTCTGCTCAGTGTGGTGTTTGTTGTTGTTGTTGTTTTATCTACACAGAAGTGTGAGGGAGCAATGGCTGCCATGCTTTTACTTAGTACAGTTTGGCACCAGGTCCTCTCTACTCAGATCAAGCCTTTTAATTAAACCGACTACTGTAATTCTTATGGAAATTAGTGTTTATGCTATTTTCCTGCTGCAAAAGCATTTCTCTGGAACTTATTCTTTTTTTAAATCCCAGGAGCACAAATTGGAATTTTTTTCTGCTTGAAATGTAATTAAAAACTCATTTGATTACAATATTCCTGGTTCTGTTTTACTTATTAAATTCCTGTAATCAGTTTTCCTTTATGAAGCTGCTGGGAAATGATCTCAAAAGCAACACATTTTTCTCCTCCTTGGCAGGTTCCTGAGTATTTACTAAATTATATTCATAGCACCTGCCCGTGATTCGTATTACTCCACCAATTTATTCCTTAAACCATTTAAGTTTATTTGGCTTTGCCCCAAACAGCTTTCTTTCCTTCATCTTTGTTCTTTGTCTTCCCTCTTGCTTCCTTTGTGTTGAATAAAATATTAGGGGGGAGGTACCTATTTATCAGGATTCCTCTTGCCTCTTTGTTTTGTATTCTTGTGAAACACAGAGTTGCCTTACTAGAATGTTATTTTCTCCGGGGCCAGGTGTTGGTTCTAGGCAGAGGTAGCAAAAAATCTTATCTTGGGGAGCTACTCTTATGGTATAAATTTATTGCATAGATGCCACTGGCTAAGACAATGGAACTGTTTGAATATTAGTAAAGCAGAGGATTATCTGCAAACTTGAATTCTAGGTTTATGGTAATTTTCTACAATGTGCCATCAGCAAGAGAATCGCTCTAGTACATACATGCTAGGGCATTCCTAAAAGCTTCCCCTCGGCCAGCAGCACCTGACGGGTTCTGTGTGTGTGCTGCCTATATCTGTCTAGTTTGACTTACAACTCACATACAGAGTAAAGGGGAAATTTAGCACCTGTCTGTCTGATCGCTCTCCTCATAGGCATAGGTTCTCCAAAGGTTGGGGACGTGGATGTATCAGCCTCAAGATGCTTGACTGTCCTCTGTGGCGTTGCAGCTATGTGACCTTTAAGCCACCATTTAAATGTGTCCAGAGGCAGAGAACACATTACCCCTCAGGGGCACTCCTTTTTTTTTTTTTTTTTTTTTTTTTTCCGACAGGCAGAGTGGACAGTGAGAGAGAGAGAGACAGAGAGAAAGGTCTTCCTTTGCCGTTGGTTCACCCTCCAATGGCTGCTGCGGCCAGCGCACTGCGCTGATCCGAAACCAGGAGCCAGGTGCTTCTCCTGGTCTCCCATGCGGGTGCAGGGCCCAAGCACTTGGGCCATCCTCCACTGCCTTCCCAGGCCACAGCAGAGAGCTGGCCTGGAAGAGGGGCAACCGGGACAGAATCTGGCGCCCCGACTGGGACTAGAACCCGGTGTGCCGGCACCGCAGGCGGAGGATTAGCCTAGTGAGCCACGGCACCGGCCACTCCATTTTCTTTGCTCTGATTTTAGTAATTGTTTCTTGTATTGCACTAAAATCTGGGTCCCTGTAACTTCTTTTTTTTTAATATTAATTTATTTGAAAGTCAGAGTTACATAGAGAGAGGAGAAGCAGAGAGAAAGAGGTCTTCCATCTGCTGGTTCACTCCCCAATTGGCTGCAATGGCCAGAGCTGCACTGATCCGAAGCCAGGAGCCAGGAGCTTCTTCCAGGTCTCCCACGCAGGTGCTGGGGCTCAAGCACTTGGGCCATCTTCTACTGCTTTCCCAAGCCATAGCAGAGAGCTGGATCGGAAGTGGAGCAGCCGGGACTCAAACCGGTGCCCATATGGGATGCCTGTACTGTAGGCGGTGCTTTACCTGCTATGCCACAGCACTGGCCCCCTCAATAACTTTTACTGAATGATTCTAAATATCAGGCTGCTCTCCCTTTAAACCAGAAGCTTCTTGAATAGTGTGGGATTGATGACTTATGTGCTGCTCCAAGTGTAGATTAGGGTTGATGCTATCCTGAAAACCTAACTTGGGATGCACTGTTTTTCTCTTGCAGCAACCTCATTGGGGTTCTAGGCTCCAGCTCCCTCTTGACCCATCAAAGACAGGAGATGAGATATTTGTCCACTGAGGGACACAGCCCTGGGCAGCTAGTCATCTACATGGCTGAGGACCACACTTCCTTTTTGATTCAGTTCACACGCCATTGTTGAGTTCTCTTGTGACAAGTGCATGCAGCTTACTCCATATTTTCTTTATGTCTGAAGAAGTAACCTATTCAGATAGCTCAAGGGGTACAAAAGGGTATGAAATACATAGTGCAAAATCTCCCTTTCAACCCAGCCCCAAAGGCTGGGATTCCTCCCCTAAAAGCAACAGATATTATCAATGGTTTTTAATTGGGCATGCATTATTCAAGAACATTTTATACATATGTAAACATATATTTGAAAATGGTGGTATACTATACATACTGAACTCCATGTGTTTTTTATTTTAAATATATCATGGAAACAAACCACATCTTTGCAAGAATTAAATGTCTTCATTTTTTGTGGTAACTAATATTCCAATGCTACCACAATTTGTTTAACTAGTTCATTTTTAATGTTTTTCTTTTTTTGTCTACTTGAAAAACAAAGAGAGAGAGAAGGGGAGAGAGAAACATAGAGAGAGACACACACACATAGAGATCTGTCCACTGGTTTTCTTCCCAAATGTCCAAATTCCCACAATATCCAGGGCTGGGCCAGGCTGAAGCCAGGAGCCCAGAACTCCATCTGGGTCTCCCAAATGTGTGGCAGGGGCTCAAATAATGAAGTCATTTCTGCTGCTTCCCAGGATGCATTAGCAGGAAGCTGGACTGGAAGCAGCGTAGACAGGACTTGAACCAGCACTGTGACAGGGGTTGTGTGCATCCTAAGTGATAGCTCAACCTGCTACACCACAACACTGGCCCCCATCTAGTTCCATTTTTGGCAGAATATGAAGGTTGTTTCTATTTGGCCATTACACACTTAGCAATTCTGTAGATTCGAAGTTTATCATGAGTCAAATTCTAGAATTGGTAATGTTGGGCCAAAGGGCATGTGCATTTGGATTTTAGTAGATGTTACTAAATGAATACATATAATTTCCCTTAATATACAGTGCAGATCCTTATAATAACTGTACTAACAGGAGAGAGAAAACAAAAAAACCATAGCTACTACTTAGATTCAGTCCTTGGAAAGATAGAGAGTGGGTAAAGCTAAGGACACACAGATCTGGGATGTGCTCCTCTTCTCTCTGTGTCCTACAAATGTTAATTTCTGTACATCACTTTGGTGTCACTCAATCATCACAATCATGTTGCTCTAGAAGATTTCAATTACACTCCTCTAAGGTCCTAAAATGAATCTACTTACATCTGTTAGAACTAACCAGTCATCTTTGACAACTTATAGGGTATTACACAGGCTATTACTGTTATTAGCAAACTCTAAAAATCTGTTAGTTCACAGAAAGATGGAGGAAGGAGAGAGCAAAGGTGAGTGTGAGAGTGATGGGAGGGGGAGAAAGAGAGAGAGAGAGGGAGGAAGAGACAAAGTCCCATCTGCTGGTTCACTCCTTGAATGTCTGCCATGAAGCCAGGAGCCAGGAACTCAATTCAGTCTTCCTTGTGAGTGGCAGGAACCCAGTTACTTGAGCTGGAGCTTGGTATGAAATTCAGGTTTTCCAGTATAGGAAGCAGATGTCTTAACTGCTAGGCTAAATGCTTACAGAACAGCAAACCATTATTGAATGCTTACTTTGTGTCACATTTTAACAGGTGCTTTTCACATACCGCCTATTTTATACAAAGCTTTGCAAGGTTGATGTTGTTGTTATTCTTGTTGAGGATTGAAGAAATCAAGGCCTAGATAGATTAAATAACTCACTTATGGAAGAACTGAAACTATTGTAGGGTTTCTCAACCGTACTATTGCCATTTCTGGCCGGATAATTCTTTGTTGTAGGAGATGTCTTATACGCTGTAGGATGCCTTATAAGCCAGTACCAATCCATTCCCAAGTTGTGACCACCATAAATGTCCCCTCGGGGAGCAGAGTTATCCCTGTTGAGAACTCTACTGTTTCCAAGAGTTTTCTGCCTCCATCAGGTCTTAAGTGAACCTAGCTTTCTCTGAAATAGATGAACTAAGGTAACCAGCCAATAATGCCAACAGTATTATCACTATCAAAGAAAGAAAGATTTCCTCCTTGGGCCAAGTATATAAACCCCTCTTCAACTACTTCTTCTGAGAACATTTAACAAGGAGAAGTAAGAGGAGCTTCTATATATATTGAGTATTCAGTGTGCTGGACTAGGGCTAGGGGCATAAAGTCATTATCTCATAAAATCTTCATGGTGTTCCATGAAGTAAGTACTTTGTATCATCTCCGCTTTATAGATAAGGGAACTGAGGTTCAGTAGGTTAAGTGCCTTCTCTATGGTCACATAGTGAGAGATGGGGCCAGCATTTTTCCCTGAGCCTCTCTTACCCTAAAGCCTTATGTGAAAAGTTCCCTTCTTAGGGAACCAGTCTTCCTTCACCACTCAGCTCACTTTCTACCTCCTCTGGGAAGTCTTTTCTGATGTTTTGGATCAAAACCAGGACTGCTGCATATTTGTCAGGGCTGTAGCACATCCTCTTCCTCTCTGCAGCCTAGCCCAGCCTGGTGCTGGGCCACCCTTCGTGTCAGCACTGGGCACCCCAGTGCATGCTCCTGCTTCTTGTCCTGGGGCTTCTGCTTGCCCCCCACCCCACCCCGTCCTGCAGAACTTCTGCCAGTTGTACTGCTGGTGCTGGCTGGAAAGAGTGGATGCTGGATTTCTTCCCCACGTCTTTAAACTTGTTTCAGTTTTGTTCCTAACATGTACTGAGATGACTTGGAATGATGTGACACCATGGAGGCCTGCTGTTAAGCTTTGCTAGCTGGGTTCCCAGCAGCCTCTGATGCGGGGCTAATCTGGCCCCACTACTGAGGCCACGCCCTCCTGAGAGCTGCTCACAACACCCCTGTGCCTCAAGGCTTTTCCCTGGTCATCTGGCTGGTGGGAGCATGGACTGCTCCCCGGCCTGTGCGACCTCTGAGGATTGTTCTTGCTTGCTCTTTTCTGCTTTACTCCGTCTCAGCAGTTTCCTTGCATGGAGGTTGTGAACTGCGCTAAGCTGGAGATTGCAAGCGGCTCTTTGCTGAGACCCTCCCCTGGAAACTCTCACTTCCCACACTCCCCAGGCCCCTGGCTCTGCCTACCTTCACTGAAAACTCAGTATGTTATGTTGCCCGCTTTTCACTATCTCAAAAATGGTGGCTCCTACACTTTTATGTTTCTTTATTTCTTTTTGTCCCCTGTTATGCCATTGTGGCCAGCAGCGGAAGCCCCCATCATTGGTGCTAAGCAGCTGTGTCTTGTCTGGTATCCCATGGGTGCAGAGACAGGATGGGAACAGGGCTGCTGGCTTTGCATCTCCAACACCTGCAAAACCCCAGGAAACAACAGCCCCTCCTTCCCCACCTCCCTTGTTCCTCAGAGAGAGGAGTGGTGGGAAGAGGGTTAAGGCTGGGACAGCTGCCAGCGGCTGAGAGTGGGGTCAGGACGTTCTGACGTGCCACAGACTCCTGCTGTAAAAACAAACCTAGAATGACTCCCACGGGAAATGAATACAGTACTTTCTCTCATTACCCTTATTCCTAAGGCCTTGTTTTTTATCAGTTCCCCGAGCTGCTAGGAGCCGGATCCTGGATTTACTTTCCCTCTGCCGTCACGATCCACATCTGCTCTCATCTGGCTCAGTGGGTACTTACTAGTGGACCACAGTCACTTCGGGAAGCTCAGCCGCAGGACAGCTGGACAAAAGAGTAAGCAAAGAGGAACTATGCTCTGAGAGAGAAACCAGTACTCCTCTGTCAGCAAGGGGCACGGGGAACCCGCACGAAATTAAAACCAGGCTTGTCTTAGAACCCGAAAGCGTCCAACCACGCTTCAATACCACAATACCCTTTAAAGCCTTTGAAGAAATTGTCTGAGCTGGCTACTCGTTTATTCTAAGTACAAAGACAGAAAGGGGGTTTGGGCCCCCTTTGGTTGAACTGCTGGCAGTGCTAGCATTTTTGCCTTTCCTTGCCCAAGAGAAATAATCAGAAGCTAAGAGACACATATAGTGTACGGCAGAGGAGAAAGGATTTAGAGTATTCCTCAAGATATTAATTATTGATAAAGTGTAAAGTTAGACATGGGAGTAGGCATTTAACGTGGCAGTTGGGATGCCAGTTGGGGTGCCCACATCCCATGTCAGAATGCCTGGGTTTGAGGACAGCCTCTGATTTAGCTTCCTGCTGGTGCACACCCGAGGGGCAGCAATGATGTGAGCCCATGGGAGAGGCCCCGGGGTGAGCGCAGCCTCCTGGCTTTGACATGGTCCAACACCGACTGCTGCAGGTATTTGGGGAGTAAGCTGGCAAGTGGATGATTCTCTCTCTTCCTCTCTCTCTCTCATCTCTCTCAGTCTATTTTTCAAAAAATTCAGCAAAAAAAAAATCAAGATTAGAGTTGGAGCTCAACTCAAATACCTGTTTTAGGCAATAACTCTATTACAAGGATATGATTACTACCTTGATCATTTCCTTTCCAAATGAAAATGTCAAGAAGTCCATTTGGGGATTGGTATCTTGAATTGTTTATTTATTAATTATTTGAGAGAGAGACAGAGACAGAGACACAGATAGATAGGAACTTCCTATCCACTGGTTTCCCCAAATGCTTGTCACAGTCAGGGCTGGGCCAGGCTGAAGTCAGGAGTTCAATCCAGGCCTCCTATGTGGGTGACAGGGATTCACGCAGGCGTTCCAATATGGGATGTCATTATCCTAAGTGGTATCCTAACTGGTAGGTCAGACATCTGTCCCTGTATTTTGAAGCAGGGAAATCAGGGGTCATAGGACCAGCTGGAATCAGCTGTGCTCGGACCTGTCAGTAGCTTCTAGTGATGTGAATATGCTCCTCATCTCAAGTCCCAGTCCTGCAACGTGGTGTGCAAGGCCTTCTCAGAAAAGGAGAATTCTCATAATCAGAGCACGAAATCCAGAAACTAAACAGAATCCAGCAAAAAAGAATCATTACACTGCCGGAAAACTTGGGTTACGGCACAAAAAACAGAACTCTGAAATGCCAAAATCATCCCCAAAATTTTTCTAGGAAAACTAAAATATACATCTTTCTATGCATTTTAACATTTTCATGAGTTAAAAAAATAAGCTGAACTCCACATGGTGTGTTTGGCAGGGGAGTGGCTACAGTGTTGACCACTACATGTGAGAGCGGATGGAGCTGGCCAGCTGGACACTGTCCACCTGGGAGGCAGCAACCAGGCTCCTCCTGAACCTCACTCTTCCCTCCTCAGTCCAATGGCCTTTGAAACTCAAGGTTGTGTAAAAATTAATTTACATTAAATTGCTAAAGATAATGTTTGCTACCAGGAGGCTTCCAGAACTTTTAAAAATTTGCCTCAAAAAATAAAACAATAATGTTGGACACAAGAAAGGTGTCAGCACTTTTTGGATAAATGTTTTCAAACTTCCACACTGAAGATATTAGCCTTACAACTTACCCTTTTGGTGTGATTTGCTGAAGTCAGAAAATAAATAATTTTTATTGATGTAGGTTCCACATGTAACTGTTTCAGGTACTGTGATATATTTGTGCTTCATATACCTGAATTCATTAAATCCTCAAAACAGCCAGATAAGGGAGGTAGGTCCATTGCCAGCCCATTTTAGAGATGAGAAAATCAGGCTCAGAAAGGAGACATAGTTTGCCTGGTGCCACGGAGACTGGATTTGGACCTAGTTCTCTTTGACTCCAGAGCCTGAGTTGCTAACCAGTTACCATATTTGTGATGTTGAAATATGCTATTGTGTAGGGCAGCCCTGCTAGCTAGAGTCACAAATGAAAAGTGAATTTTGGTGGCTGTTACTGTGGTGCAGTGGTTTAAGCTGCCACCTACAATACTGTTGTCCCAAATTGGAGGCTCAGTTCAAGTCCCGGCTGCTCCACTTATGATCCAGATTCCTACTAATGCACCTGGGAAAGCAGCAGATGATGGCCCAAGTACTTGGATGGGGACCTGCATGGAGTTCTTGGCTCCTGGCTTTAGCCTGGCACAGCCTGACCATCGCAACAATTTATGGGAGTGGACCAGCAGATGAAGATCTCTCTCTCCTTCTCTGCAACCCGTCATTTTGCCTTTCAAGTAAATAAAATAAATCCTTTAAACAAGTGAATTTCTAGACAAGCATTATTTGTCCCTCCTAAGGAACAACTGATCCTCCAGTGAATGTTTTCCTTGAACGGACTCAAGTGCTGCTGTGGTCTCAGACATGTTCCTGTGACTCAGGTCTGAGGAGACCAAGGCTAGTCAGTGGAGAAAAGACGGATCACTCTGAAGAGTGAACAGGGATAAGACTGCCCAAGCACAAGACTGATGTTTGGGAACAAAACCAAGGGTCACATATTAGGAAGAGGCCCCAGCAGAGGCAAAGATTTTGAGTTGCCGACACAGGGGCCTTACGACAGCTGAGGATCAACAAATGCCCATTTCTGCTCAAACTACTAAGAGTGACTTTCTGAGCTCCAAATAATGGGCCACTTGCTATTGCTGCTCCTTGTTCTCTGCCACCCCCAGGAGCGACGTGAATTTGAGCTGTGCCCTCTCCCTGGGCCTCTGAACTGGTGACTGCTTTGAGAGAGCCCCATCTGTGCATCTGTTCTAGTAGAAAGACTTGCTGCTAACACTTGATTGGCAGTTCTTTATACTCAAGCTAATGAAGGTCAGAGACAACCAGGCAACAGGTGTCTGCCTAGAACTCCCAGAGTCCGCCAGAGGGAAAGGGCCGTGCTCCTCTTAAGGCCGCGCGTTCTTAGCCAGTCGTGTTACTGAGGCTGCCAGCTCCCTCTGCTGCAAAGTCAGCAGGCCCATGTCCAAGGAATGTCTCCTCCAAGGCAGCAGGGGCAGCATCCACGTAGCCGGGATCTAACTATGATCCAGGTGGCTTCAGACACAAAGGGAAACAGCAACCCGCTGTTATCTTCTCCTTAGTGGGAATTCGGGATTATACCAGGTTTGTCATATAGGGTGAACTGCTTTGTCCAAATGAGAAAATTCTTTTCTAAATTTCTGGATTAAGAAGTAATACTTGCACTTTTTAAGGAGCACAGTGCAACATTTCAATGGGTATATGTAGCTGAAACTGATCACACCAGGCAACTAGCCTTTCTATTATCTTATCTTTTTGTTTTTGAAGCCTATCAGCTCCTCTATTCTGGCTCTTTATGCAGAATATCCATCTACAGGACATAGCTGCCTCATTGTGCTGTACAACACTTGAACCCATTAACACTCACCTGCTCTCCAACCTCCCCCATCTCCTTCCCTCCACCCTTTCCAGCCTCTAACTGTCACTATTTAAAATTCAAATTGGGGTCCAGTGCTGTGATATAGCAGATTAAGCCATTATCTGCAGTGCGAACATCCCATGTGAGTGCCGGTTCAAGTCCCAGTTCCTCCGCTTCTGATCCAGCTCCCTACTGATGGCCTGGGAAAAGCAGCAGAGGATGGCACAGTACCTGGGTCCCTGCACCCACATAGGAGACCTGAAGAAGCTGCTGACCCAGCTCGGGCCATTGTGGCCATTTGGGGAGTGAATCAGCAGATGGAAGATCTCTCTCTCTATGTCCCTTTGTCTGTAACTCTGCCTTTCAAATAAATAAATATATATTTACAAAAATAAAATTCAGATCCAAATAATTCAAACCATTATTATTTTTAACTGTCACATATGACAGCTAAGAAAATATTATATGTGGTAATATTTACTCTGTGAATCAGTTACTATTCAACAGTGACTGAGCTTGCGAGATTTTTGCAGGTACCAAAAAATAGTCATATTTTTCTATTTCATTAGTGAGATCTGAGATCTTAAAATCTAAATAATGTGAGACAGTTATCCAAATGACAGTAAGATGATAAAGCCACAGAGCTAACAGTTACCATGAAGGCAAACAAACACATAAGGATCCACATGCAAGAATGATTCAGAGAGGCCACTGGGATCTACTTGAGCTGTAACTGAAGGTGCTGCTTGTGACATCAATGTCTAATATTCTGAAGGCTAATTACAGTACTGGCAATAACTTAGAAAGAGAGTGTTTGGGCTGGCGCCGCAGCTCACTAGGCTAATCCTCCACCTGTGGCGCCGGCACACCGGGTTCTAGTCCCGGTCAGGACGCTGGATTCTGTCCCGGTTGCCCCTCTTCCAGTCCAGCTCTCTGCTGTGGCCCAGGAAGGCAGTGGAGGATGGCCCAAGTGCTTGGGCCCTGCACCCCATGGGAGACCAGGAGAAGCACCTGGCTCCTGGCTTCAGATCAGCACTGTGTGCCGGCCCTAGTGCACCTGCTGTAGCAGCCATTCGAGAGGTGAACCAATGGGAAAGGAAGACCTTTCTCTTTGTCTTTCTCTCACTGTCTAACTCTGCCTGTCAAAAAAAAAAAAAAAAAAAAAAAAAAAAAAAAAAGAGAGAGAGAGAGAGAGAGAGTGTTTGGTCTCTTAGATGCGAAGCAGATTGGCAGCCCACGTAAAAGTGAAAATGCAACAATGCCCATTTCTTTCCCTTTCCATTTCCTCCCTGACTTCTCAGATTAGTTGGTTTGCTTATTTTCTTTATATGCTCAAGGGATGCCTCTGTGGAAAATGATATTCACAAATGACATTAACATTCTGAATTAATGAGGCAGAAATGTTAGTTCCCTTGGGTTAATAGCACTGTTATCTCCATAATATAGGGCAACAGTCTCAGATCCAGTGTCTACATAACCAAGCCAGTAAAGCTACTGAATGAAGTAGGTTGCACAGCACAGTTGGGAGTGGTGGGGACTATGGCAAAGTAGACATTTTACAATTTAAAAAAACCATGTTAAACTAAATGACATATTCTGTGGGCTGAAACTATTTTGGGGTCCACCTCTTTTCTTTCTGTAATAGAGGGTAAAACACAACTCACTAAAATGAACTAACTACTGAGTTACTGCATACCATGTTCATTTGAGGAATTATCCACATGTGAGCTGATTAAGCCTCACATTAGTGCTGTGCTTACAGGTATGATTGGCTGCGACTTGACAGATGAGGGATCTGAGGTTCAGAAATTAAGTTACATGGTTAAGTATACAGCAGAGCTGGAATCTCTGTCCAGCCCGACAGTACAAAGCACATGGCATTCTCACATCAGGAATCTCCACAGGCACACTGGTGACAACGGTTGTCTCACACATCACTGTAGTGTCAAGGGCAGTAGAGCAACATTTTTGTTTTAATGTCCCTGGCCCTGGTTCAGGGCAAACTCACTCACTGAGGAAAATAGACGCACCACCTCCCAAGCATTAGGTGTAGACAGTGCATCCTTTATGTGTGACTCATCTAGTCTACCTTGCCCTGGGAAAATCAAACAAGGGTTTTTCAGTAGTAAATGACAGGCAGGCCTAAAGGCAGCTCATGCAAAAGGAAGCAAGAACAGTCTCTCTGTTATAATGAGCCCCTCTAGAATACTGTCCTGGGTTATCCTGTTGGTTGGATTTTCAGAGCCTGGTGGTAGCTAATCAATCACGTTCATTGTGTAGACAACTTCTGACTTGGAAGGAATGGCTGTTGACCCAGAAGCCACAGCCTTTGATGAATGGGGCTTCATATAAGATGCGGCTGGAACATGTAACTAAAACATAGCCACATGCTAATAACCCACCTCTCCACATGCCAGAATGTTTTCCAATAAAACCAGGCCACCTGAGATTTTATAGAAATTTATAAAAATTTTATTACTTTTGCAAAGTTCAGTGTGTAAAAAGGGCCATTTAAAATTTTTAAATTTTGTTGAGTTGCAAACTATTGACTCACTGTACATCTTTGGTATACTTTCTGTGTGTCTTGACTCCTATGGTGCCCAAGACATAATGGACAGGGTGCCTGTGTGGGAGGGCGTTGTACAAATAGGGAGCAGCAAACCCATGCTTAGTGTGAATGGAGTTCTGTGTGAGGTATTAGAGGACCTCCAAGAGTGGATTCTAGAATATTCCATTAGCATTTATTCTTCTATTTTTTTTAAGCTTATATTTGACTGTCCCTAAAGCGTCAAAAGATTAATTATATTTAGGAATGAGCTGCTTAGTGAGTATCATGAAAATCTGATGATTAGAGAGCAGTTTTTTGGTGTGAGTTGAAAGCACCAGACAGTGCTCCGCTTGGAGTCAAAGAGCAGCCTTCAAAACCAGGAACCCCATGCCTCACATCTACAGAGGACCAGGCCCCCAACATCCGGAAGAAATATTTTGTCTTTAGGTAAAGATCTTTTGGGACACAAATTCTCTATTATATTGGTGGACTCTCTCCATATGGTAATATGGAGATACTATGACATTAATAAAGAAAGAAGGACTTTTAAGAGAAAGCATAAGGGCTGACACTGTCGCATAGCAGATAAAGCCGCAGCCTGTAGTGCCAGCATCCCATATGGGCACTGGTTTGAGTCCCAGCTACTCCATTTCCAATCCAGATCTTTGCTGTGGCCTGGGAAAGCAGCAGGGGATGGCCCAAGTCGTTGGGCCCGTGCACCCACGTGGGAGACCCGGAAGAAGCTTCTGGCTCCTGGCTTTGGATCAGCTCAGCTCCAGCCGTTGCAGCTGTCTGGGGAGTGAACCAGCAGATGGGAGACCTCTCTCTCTCTCTCTCTGCCTCTTCTCTCTCTGTGTAACTCTGACTTTCAAATAAATAAATCTTAAAAGAGAGAGAGAGAGAGAGAGAGAGAGAGAAAGCATAACACAAGAAAGGGAGAGTTACATATACTGTCGGGTATATGTCTGAAGTGGCCTTGTCTTTTTCCCGAAAAAGGGGTCAGTATATCTACTTTAATTTCTGGTAGAAGGGGATGGCATTGTGGCTCAGTGGTTAAGAAGCCACATGAGAAGCTGGAATCCCATATGGGTGCTGGTTCAAGTCCTGCAAGCTCCACTTCCAATCCAGCTCCCTGCTAATGCTCCTAGGAAAGCAACAGAAGATGGGCCAAGTGCTTGGGCCCCTGCCACTGGCGAGGGAGATCCACATGGAATTCCAGGCTCCTTCTTTGGCCTGGCCCAGCCCAACTGTTGCAGACATTTGGGGAAAGAATCAGCAGATGGAGGTGGATCTCCCTCTCTCTCTCTTTGTCGCTCTGCCTTTCAAGTAAGTTAATAAATCTTTTTAAAAAAGATCTGATAGATGATATGTATTGTGGCTCTTCTTAAATTACATTGGTAACTTCCCAAAATGCTAAAATACAGAAAACACATAAATACATATGTGTAGGGACAGCAAGACCAATACCCTTAACAGTTTTTGCATTTTTAAAGTGCAGTTTAAGGAAGAGATCAGAAGAATTTTACAGATAAAACTTCCCAAATGTGCAATATTTTCTATCTTTTAAATTTTGGGAAGATTTACATGAATTTAACTTTCAACTATTGATCATATGAAATGAAATATGTCTCCTAATAAAAAGACAAACTGCATTTCTTTGTAAATTAAATTTTAAAATTTATATGGGAAATATATGAATACTTAAAAATGCTGAAAAAGAGTAATGGGGAAAGTGAAATGAGGCTTATTATTATTATTTATTATATCATAAAGTGGTATTAATTAAAATATATTCATGTACCACTTAATGACAGGGACACATCTGACAACACTGTGATTTCAATGTTTTGCAAACATCATAGAGTATGTTCATACAAACTTAGATGGCAGAGCCTCTACATATGGAAGCTATATCTATATATGGCATAGCTTACTGCTCCAAAGACTGTGAAGAATAAAACATTAATTAAGCATAGAAGAAAATAATGCAATCAAGATATATGGTAAACACAAGATGTATGAGGCTGCTGCTGGTATAACATTTATAGTGTCTTACAGTAAACTTTTAATTTTATTTTTGACAGGCAGCATGGACAGTGAGAGAGAGACAGAGAGAAAGGTCTTCCTTCCGTTGGTTCACCCCCCAATGTCTGCTGCGGCTGGCGCGCTGCGGCAAGCGCACGGTGCTGATCCGAAGGCAGGAGCCAGGTGCTTTCTCCTGGTCTCCCATGGGGTGCAGGGCCCAAGCACTTGGGCCATCCTCCACTACACTCCTGGGCCACAGCAGAGAGCTGGACTGGAAGAGGAGCAACCGGGACAGAATCCGGCGCCCTGACCGGGACTAGAACCTGGGGTGCTGGTGCCGCAGGCAGAGGATTAGCCTATTGAGCCGCAGCACTGGCCTTAAACTTTTAATTTTTTTTTTTTTTTTTTTTGACAGGCAGAGTGGACAGTGAGAGAGAGAGACAGAGAGAAAGGTCTTCTTTTGCCGTTGGTTCACCCTCCAATGGCCGCCGCGGCCGGCGCACCACGCTGATCCGATGGCAGGAGCCAGGAGCCAGGTGCTTTTCCTGGTCTCCCATGGGGTGCAGGGCCCAAGCACCTGGGCCATCCTCCACTGCACTCCCTGGCCACAGCAGAGGGCTGGCCTGGAAGAGGGGCAACCGGGACAGAATCCGGCGCCCCGACCGGGACTAGAACCCGGTGTGCCGGCGCCACTAGGTGGAGGATTAGCCTAGTGAGCCGCGGCGCCGGCCTAAACTTTTAATTTTTAACTTTGTAAGTAGAAGGAGTATACTTTAACAATATAATCATATGACATAACAATATAATTTAGTATAGTAATAAATAATCAGCAACACAGTCATGTGTCATCATTATGAAATATTACATACTGGACATAATTGTATGTGCTATTCTTTTTTTTATGACTGGCAGTATTGATTTGTTTTTACCAGCATCACCATAAATACATGAGCTTTGCTAAGATCTTATGATGGCTATAGTGTACTAGGAATTTTTCAGCTCATTATAACCTTGAAAACATTTATTTATTTATTTGAGAGAGAGAGAAACACATTCTTGATCACTGGTTCACTTTCCAAATGACCACGCTGGATTGGAGCTAAAGATGGAGTTGGGAACTAAGTCAGCGTCTTCCATGTGGGTGGAAGAAACCCAGTTACTTGAATTGTCACTGCTCTCTCCCAGCTTCTGCATTGGCAGGAAGCTGGATTCAGTAGCCAGAGCCAGAAATAGAACCCAGGCACTCCAGTGTGGAATGTGGACATCTCAACCCGTAGGCTACATGCCCACTCCAGCTCTGTTATATTTTATGGAACTGCTGTCATATTTGATCCATTGTCAACCAAAATGTTACAAGGTACATGACTGGGGTTTGCCTAGGCAGATGAGTCAACAGAATAGAGAGAGTAAAAACAGAACCAAATTTAAGGGATGTAGTATATGATAACAATGACCTTCCAAATCGTAAGGGAAAAGATTAGACAAAAACGTATGTGGGGAAACTGAGATAGCTAACTATAGAATGAGGTTGGAACCCCCCTCACTTTTTACATCAAAACAAAGCCAGATGAAGCAGAGATGTAAGTATTTTAAAAAGAAACTATAAAATACTAACAGAAGTTCCAAGAAAAATTTTGTTTTTATAATTTTGAAATGGGAAAGTCATTATAACACAAAGCCTAGAGCCACAGAAAATTCCTGAATTTAACTATGTGAAATCAATATACATATAGCAGAAACAAACTGAAAAGACAAACTGGCAAAGATACTTCCTCATTTTGCTCTGTGTACAAGTCTCTTCTTTAATATACAGCAAGCACCTACAAATCAATAAGACTACTGCTCAAAAGAAAAAATGGGCAAATTTTTCTGTAATGAGAAGTTTACAGAAAAAAATTCAAATGGTTCATAAGTGAATTAATCTATAGTAAAATTTTATCATACTTATTTACTATGTGGAAAACACAAAACTATTATGAGATAGATTTCACACATATGACATTGGCAAAATTCAAGAAGATTATGAACACATTGTATCGGTAATGATATGGAGAAACATCCACCTCAGAGCTTGCTAGTGGGAATATAAATTCAAACTCCACAAAGCTGGCAGTCTATCAAAATTTCAAATATCCATGCTCCAACTGTCCACTCATCTCACTTCTGGGTATTTATCTTAGAAGCAAAGAGTGAATATGGTATATTTATGATGATCTTTGTTGTACATTGTTTATAGAAGCAAACTATTAGAAACATCAGTGTCCATACTAACAAGATAATCAATTACTGGTTAAATAGTTTATTTTTCATCTTTAAACTCTAAAACCTTGCAGCCATCCAAGAAGAATGAGACAATTTCTTTATGGACATTAAAAGGAAGTAATTTCAGAAATATATTAGGTGTAAAGAAGCATGAGATGGAGTAGGATGCACACTATGCTTTTATGTATGGGCACACACACACACACACACACACGGGTACTCCAAAAGGTTTATAGAAAACTTAATTGAAAGATAATATGCATTTCCATGAATTTTTGTAGATCCCGATGTACACACAGTTTATGTATAAAACAATGTATAAACACGATACACCAAAACAGCGTAAGAACACACTCTGCTTTTACATGGATCATCTTTATCACACATGAGGCATTGCTGGCAGTGTTTGGCCCTAGAGAGAGGAACTGGGTGACTGACAGGAGTTTCTCTAACACTTTTCTGCCTTTCATCACCTTTGAATTGGGTAACCTTTCCAACAATAAGATATTTCATTCAAAAGCCTAACATGAACAGATAAAGGAACTAGCAATCTTAGGTTAGGTGTTAGAGTGATTAAATGGTAAGTCAACTGATAATAGTTAAGGCTTAGAAGTACAAGAGCAAACTGGAGAAAATGCTCATTTCATAAAAATCAAAATAATATAGTGCTTTAACACAGTAATACAAAATTATTTTAATGCTTTAACGTATGCCGCAATAACACTGCATATAAACACTGCTTCCTCCTCCATCCAGCTCACCCAGCCATATCACAAACAAGGGCTGACTACTGCATAGCTCTTCAGCATTCCCTCTGAAAAGCGATCAATGTCCCCTGCCTGGCCATTAAATAGATTTTGAAAAACTCTTCAATCCGTATCAGTCTCATATCCTTATTTAGTTCCTCAAATTTGCCCTCAGCTGGGAATTCTGCTGGCAACTGTGATTCTGTTGTGCTCACCACCCATTTGAAGGGGCCCATCCATCATCATTTCTAGTCCTTTTCTGATGCAATGTAGCTTGTTCTTTGTCTTTCTTAAAAACTGAATGGCTGTTAAATTATCCATTTATCTTCCTTCAGATTTTCTGTTCAGTTTCTCAGGCCCTCTCAGGGCTGTCTTTTCTACCTTGTTTGCTGACTTTTCATTCCATTTCCCTCGTTCTTGGAGGCATCTTGGTTCACCATGCTGTCCTTCAAAGCCAACTCTGGTTCAGTTTGCTTTCTGCTTGTGGGAAATCTGCATCACTACTCCCTTTTTAAATTCTGTCCTTTCAGGGGAGCTTTGAAAACTTTGAGATATTATATTTCAAATTTTGGGTATAGATACTGGGTTGGGTATATTGGGACAAATTCTAAACTGATGGTCAAAAATCTTGTGTGTGTGTGTTTTTTTTTAAAGATTTATTTTATTTACTTGAAAGACAGTGTTACAGAGAGGTACAGCCAAAGAGAGCGTGAGGTCTTCCATTTGCTGGTTCATCCTGCAAATGACCACAACCCGAAGCCAGGAGCCAGGAGCTTCTTCTGGGTCTCCCACATGGGTGCAGGGGTCCAAGCACTTGGGCCATCTTTTACTGCTTTCCCAAGCCATGGTAGGGAGCAGGATCAGAAGTGGAGCAGCTGGGACTCAAACCAGCACCTGTATGGGATGCTGGCATTGCAGGCTGGGGCTTTAACCTGCTGTACCACAGTGCTGGCCCCAAATCTTGGGTTCTGCTATGAGTTCTGCCACTGTCAAGTCCAGTCACTTTTAGTGCCTTTCAGAGTTCTGCTCTCTTCACCTACAGGATCTGCAAGTATACTTCTGGTTAAACATTGTGGTATTATAACAGCATGTTGCTTCTGTGTAAAGCGACTCAAGGAAAGACATGGGATTTGTATAATGCTATGGCCTACACACCTTCTCTCTATCACAGGTGGCAGTGGATGATACAGGTTAGGAGCCCTAATTTGAGGGCAGAAAGAATCTAAGTTCTGACACTTACTGTGCACTCTTGGATAAGTTACAGAAACTCTGTAGCCTTGGTTTTCATATCTGACAGGGGAGATAATCATGATATTTAAAACTTGATATTATTAAGATAATTAAATCAGGCCATGCTTGGAAAGTCAGTCTTGAGTACCCAGTAAGTGATCAAGAAATGTTGTCATAGACTCACTACCCCTTTGTGGGCTCTTCTTACCCACATTTACAGCAGAGATGCAGAGGTGTAGAGAGGACCTTATGATAAAGGACCTCATGATAAAGCCCTTGTTGGAGGCTTTAATATATAATGTTTACTCTCCCCCAAGCATTTCCCCTTCCTTTGTTTGGAGGAGGATATTATCTATCACCCATTCTTTTTGCTCTGAGGAGAAAGTCACTTTGTAAGGCCAAAGACCCTTGAAAAGCAGAAGAGTCAGCTACCTCCAGGCAAACCTGTGCACCAGCTGGTGACCACCATAAAAGGAAGCTGAGCCTAAGGGGAGAGGAGGGCAGCTTTTTAAGACACAAAAACAGTCCTCCCTCTTGGCCTCATCAGAGGCCCTTAGCATAGGTCATTCTTCTCTTTCCTGCTGGCTCTTCTCTGGACCGGTTTCTCTACTTGTTTCACATTTAGATTGTCAGCCCTTTGGATCACCTGTAGCACTAAGACCTTTGCTGACAATACATTCAATCAAGCACCTGGGGAAGAATTCTTCCCTGTCTATTACCTCCATCCCTCTCTTTGCTCGAAGGAGGCATTCGTTCAGATGCTGAGACTCCCTTGAATCACCAGGGCGATTCTGAACAGTGACCTCCCTAATTTCTCATCCGTGAAATAAACGCAGAAATGTCCGTGCCTGCCGCAGGGCAGCTCGGGAATGGTAGGTTATTTCAGGGGACTCTGAAAGCACACGATGCGCAGGAGCAGGGGTCTCTCCAGCAGCAATGCGATAACCCAATCCTTCCCGTTTCTGCCACTCTCACGCACTGGCTGGGCGGCTGAGGCAGCCTGTGGGGTGTCCCAGCAGCCTGATAACACTACACATACACACTGCTGCTGCCTCCTGCGTGAGGGAGGAGGGCGATAGCACTGAGTGTTCTGGGCACTGTGGCTGAACAGCAGAGGCAATGAATGCAAATCATTAAAATGTGCTAATAAAGGAACTTGCAGTGGGTCCCAGAGGCTGGAATATCTACCTCCTAGGAGCCTTTCATGTGAGCACAGTCCTAAAGTCAGAGCAGGATTTGCTTGGGCAGAGGAGGGAAAAGCACACCCACAGAGACAGCTGTGTGAACAAAGGCACTGGAAGGAGCAAATTGGGAGATGGCAGGTGCCAGTTTTGGCAAAAGTAGAGGGCATAAAGGAAAGAGAGAGGAGGTGGGATGGGGAGGTCGTATGTGCCAACTTAGACTGTTTCCTGTAGCGATGGGAGGGAGGGTCTGAAGGATTGTAAGCAGGTGAGTGACTTGATCAAATCTGCTTTAGGAAGACAGATCTGGAGGTAACAAGGCGCGAGAGGAGGACGGGGCTGCGGGAGTGAGATGGGAGAGGAGCTGCCGAGCAGTATGAGGGTTTGAGTGGAGGCAGCTGGCCCAGGTTGAGGATCCCTTTCCTGACATACTTGGAACCAGAAATGTTTTAGACTTCAGATTGTTTCAGACTTTGCGATATTTGCATATACATAATGAAATATCCCGGGGCCCAAATTTAAACATGACATTCAAATATGTTTCATGCACAGCTTGAAACCTGAAGGTGGTTTTAAAAATTTTATTTCAGTTTTAAAATTTTTATTTATTATTGAAAGGTAGAGAGAGACAGAGAGAGCTGTCCCATCTGTTGGTTCACTCCTCAAATGCCCAGAACCAGAAATGAAGTCTAGGTCTCCCATGTGTGTGGAGTTATCATCTGCTCCCTCCCAGGGTGAGAATTAGCAGGAAGCTGAACTCAGAAGCAGAGCTGGGACTCGAAACCAGACACTGACATGAGACACAGGCATCCTAAGCAGTGGCTTAAACTACTGCACCAAATGCTCACCCATGAAGGCAGTGATATTTTAAATAATTGTGTGTATAACCAAAATTTCATGGTGTGGAATTTTCCACCTTTAGCATCATGTCAGAGCTCAAATAGTTCCTGATTCTGGAACAATTCTGGAACATTGAATTTTTGGATCAGGGATGCTCAACCTATATAAGGAAGTGAGATATAAGGGAGGAAGGGAGAAAATCATGACTTAGCAACTAGAAAAAAATAGAAAGGAAAAGTCCAGGCATGTTGGTCTTATTTAATTTTGTTGACTGTATGAGAGGTTTTCTTTGAAGTCATCTTTTGTTTTCTGTATTTACTGCAGGCTCTGAGTTTCCTTTTCTTTCATGCTTTAAAATTTGCTGCTATTCATTCCTATTAGAAGCTTTTCTCAGTCATCCTGTGGCCCTCATCTGTTTGCAGACATCTGAACGCCAGGCACTGAAAGAACTGCAAAGGGTGATGGACAGGCAGGGGATGGCAGGGAGGCAGCAGTCGCATGGCTGTGACTGTCGACTGGTGGGTTCCATTTTAAGGGCGTCCTGAAGAGCTGATTCCTCGCGAGAGTCCCATGGGCAAGTACGTGCAGGTCTTTTCCCTGAGGCACTTCTGGTTCCCAGGAGAACCCCAGTTTTCTGCTTTGGAAGGCATCTGACTGCCGGTGTCCCAGGAGCAGAGTAGGAAGGCGCCTCGGGACAGACTTACCATTTCAGCTGTGAGTTCTCCTGACTGGCACCCACAGATGAGCTAGCTCTCTGCTCTCCCAACTTGGCAGCCGTGGCACAGGCTGTTCCCTGGTTGTGTGGATGATGGGTTATTCCAGAATCCCCAGTTACCAACTTGCAACCTTTCCTCCTTCCCTCCTTTCCAGGCCTATGCCTCAAGCTCACTGTTGTGAAGTATGTCCTCCACCGCATGGGCTGAAGTGCTCACGCCAGTCACCTCTGGGTTTGACTGTATGTGGAAATAGGGTCTTTTCAGATGTTGGCAATTAAAAATGAGGTCGTACTGGAGTAGGGTGGGCACTAAATCCAGTGGTTGGTTTCATTACAAGGCCATGTGGGCACACAGAGGCAGGGAAGATGATGTTGAATTCAGACAGAGACAGAAGTTACAGTGATGCATCTATAAGCAAGGAACGTCAAGGACTGCAGGCAATGGCTGGAAGCTGGGAGAGAGGCATGGAGTGGATTATTTCTCAGAGCCTTCAGAAGGAGCTAACCCTGCCAATGCCTCAGTTCCAGCTCTTGGAACAGTGAGAGAATAAATTGCTTTAAGTTACCCAATTCACTTGACTTCATTACAGCAGCCCTGAGAAACTAATACACCCACTCTTGGCCAAACCTGTCCCCCTAGGTGCTGAGCTTCTCACCAGCTCCTTCTGAAAGACAGGATCAGCTGCCTGCCCACTGATGTCCCTCTGCACACTCTGGCCAGCTCCAGCACTCGGGATACCTTCTCTCCACTCACACTGTTTCCTTGAGAGATTTTTTTTTAAGGCTGGCTTTAATAATTTCTAATCACACTCATTATAATATTGCACAAGAGTGCTTATTTCAGGATTATCTCAACTAGAAAAAAAGAAGCAGGGAGTGATATTAAATTATGACAAGTCAACTGAATGGAATAGTAGCTTGTTGTTTCAAAGGAGAATGTGAAAATTATGTACAAACGTGGAAACACGTAATGAACTTTTTGTTAAGTGACCAAAGCAGAATATACTAGTGTACCTAAATCAAAACATGTTTGCGTGTGAGCTGTGGTGTGAGGGGGCAGCCAGAAATAAGAGAATGCGAGGCTCTTGTAGTTTCTAATGGTCTCCTGGCAACTTAGGCATTCTCTAAGGTTTTACCCATTTTCTTTACTGTTCTCATTTCCTTTTAAGACCTCACTGGCAGATTCATTAACTTGGCTATTTCTACTAACAGTTTTCATAGGCAATCTAGGTTTTTTTCTATCACAATGCCTAAAAATCTTCCAGCCTCTTCCCATTGCCAAAAGGAGTCTGTATCACTTTAAAATAATAATAATTATTATTATATCAGTTGGATTCTCAGAAGGACGACAAGATAAACTGATGAGTTCAATCCACAAGCATTAATTGGGAACATCAGTCCCCTACACAGTTGAAGATGTTAGATTGAGAAAAAATTGTCTGCAGTGTCCAACTAAACAGATTCCATCAGCCCAATCAATCCTCTGAAGTTCTCTCTGGAATTTCTACGCAAGTCCCTGTATCCTCCCCACTGAAGGACTCAGTGTTTCCTTTGTGAATGGGGAGGTTTACAAAGGTACAGTCCTGTTGAACAAAATGGAATCACACGTTCTCAAGGAAGTATGGTGGGGGAAAGCACAGAAAGATCGAAGGGTACTTGGCTTGGAAATTCTGATTCAGCCTTGATTTAACTGCTTTACTCTAAGTCCATTAGCACTTTGGGTTTCAGTTTTCTCATCTGTAAAAAACTAGACCATGAGGCATTATGGGATCCAGACTGAAGTATTTCCGTCCTTCACAGAAGTAGGATTAGATTAAATTGCACATATAAAATAAAAGCACTACGTAAACTTTAAAATTTAGGCCTCTGGCAGTGGCTAATATAGTCAGTATGCAATAAATATCTGCTTATAAAAAAGTATGCATGAGGAGACGCTCATATTTTCAGGAGTTTTAGACTGATCTCCTTTTCTACAGAAACTTCGTCTGATAGAGGTCTTGAATTTCATTTTAGACTGGCTAACAAACTCAACTGCAGGGTTGCCATAGTGCATGATGTGTGAGGTTGAGAGCCCGAATCTCTTTGATCGCTTTGCTAAGGTAGCATGTGCTTATGAAAATGAGGCAATGTTCTCTGATTAACTGATTTAACATTACAGCTCTGATAATTAAACATAAGATAGTGATAGCTCAGGACCTGGGAGGGCCTCCTTGAATTCTCTCAGGAATCACATAGAATAGTACAGAAGATTCTTCTTGGCAATAGCATAAGAACAATGCTTCATGTTTATCTAATGCCTCACTTGTCAAGAGCTCAAACAATATGGACCATAAGTGAACATAATCTCTCTCGGAGATTTTGGAGAGGCACTTGCAAAACCAATCAGTACAAGAGGTCTTTATTTTTATCTGAGTAAAGAAAAATGTTATTTTTCTTTATCTCACTTTCTTTCTCCCTACTTTTTTCTTCTGAAGACAGTAAAAGAAGGAAGGACCATCTAAAAGAGTTAGGTCAGATTTTAAAATGTGCTCTTTAGAGGAACTGGAAAATAACAGAAATAAAGACACTATTACAAGCTTTGTATAGCATTTGGGTTAAGTGACTTTTAGCTTAATGATAACCAGGTAGAAATATTTTTAAAGAAGAGTTATTTATGCTGGTCAGCTGGATAAGGAGAAGTAGATCTTAAACTCTATCTTCAAAAACTTTATTAGAGAATATATCATATTTTTATCAGATTCCAGCATTTTAATATAAATTAACAATTACAGTTTTCAAGCTCATAAAATACATATGAATAGCTTAAGTAGTACTTGTGGGGAGCAACTCGGACTATACTGTTACTGGAATTGAGACTTATTCTATGCATCTGCTCTCCCACAATATGGCGCTGGGAGAGAAGAAAACAGTTTCTACACAGCTGCCTCCAGTTCAGCCAATAAACTGTAGGACCTGCTCCTGATTGGAGGAGAGCAGCGTACTCGGCGTGTGGGCAGCCGAGTTAGGATTGGCGGAGGACTATAAAGGAGGAGAGAGACGGCATGCACCAGGAACATCTAAGGGGAACATCTAAGGGGAACACCTGTGCAGCCCCCGAGAGAGCCGGCCGGCGGTGTGCCGCTCCCCCGCGGAAGTGGGGAATGTGGCAGGGGGAACCGCCCTTCCACGGAGGTGGAAGGGACGGTAGCCAACCCGGGAAGAACCAGCAGCAAACCCGGGGAGGGCCGAGCAGACGAAAGAACAGCGCAGGGTCCTGTGTCGTTCCTCCACGAAGAGGGGGAGCGACATAATGGTGCCGTGACTCGGATATGAAGCCTAGGCAGGGTTCTGTGTCGTTCCTCCATGAAGAGGGGGAGCGACAAGTACTGTATAAAGAACAGCTTTTTAAAAGTTACATGAAATAAAACAAAGTCCTTTTACTTATAAGCAATTGTACATAGAACTGGTTACTTTATCAAATCAAACTCATTTTTCAGAGGTGGAAAATGCCCTACAAAATCAAACACTCTGGGAGTCAGGTATTTAGGAGTGACTCTGAGATGTAGCCAGGGGTGTGAAATACCTTCACCTGCCCCGTATCATGCATCAGCAGGAGGCGACGTGAACCTAACTGCTCTCCTACTAATGATCCCTCTCTGCTCTTCAGCTCTTCCTCCTACACAGCACATTATCATTTGATGTTTGTATTGATAACTGTCAGGTGCTGGAGGAGCTGAAAGTCTTCTAAAGATGAAACGTTACCTATGATTATTAAGTTTTATTATAATTTTTTGAAATTATATGTATACAATATACAGTACAATTTCTTGAAGTCTTAAGTTTGACATATGTTAGCCTGATCCATTAACTTGAATATTAAAAGAAGACTATATTTTCTAGCGATGCTGGATAGAGAAAATTTAATGGATTTCCTAGCTGAAAAAGTCAAAGCTCTGAAAAATTCATGGCTATAAACTGGTCCTTTACGGTAGAATTAAGGGCCGATTCAACCACAATGGAGAACTAAACCACTTTCTGCAAAGATATCATAGGCCATATACTTCAGATTATGGACAGGTATATAACAGTGCATACTCTGATGAAAGGCTTTATGTATTTATAGGCAATAACTTAAAATGACATTATAACCCGACTGAATACATTCCACTGGTTATCATTAATTCTGTGGCACTGCATCCCCTGTTCAAGTTTCTGCTCTTTCATTCATTTGTTAAGCAAACATTTACTGAACAGTTGTAATGCGCCCTGCACAGTGCTACTAGTTGCCAGGAATATGGTGTCCCAAGAAACCAGTCTAATGGGGGAAGAGAGACAGGCAAAAAAATAATCACGGTGCAGAGTGGGCTGTGTGATTATGAAGAGATGGAGAGAGCGCTGTGAATGCCAGGGAGGGGTACAGGTTTTACAGCAGTGACCGTGGGGGCTGATGAGTTACAGACTGAGGAGGGGGCTGGGAAGACAGAAGGGCAAGGCAAGGGAAAACTAAGGAGGGTCGGTGAGTCCGGTGGGGCAGAGGGTGCCTGAGTGACGAAGTTGGCAGGGTGACAGATGACAGTCGTTGGGGGCTCAGAATAAATGGGGAAGGTGTGTTTGATGCCAAACCAGGAAATAGAAGGTCTCTCAACAGAGGTCAGAACCTGAGGTTTTAAGCTGAGGGATGCCCTGGTCAGATTTTTTTTAGAAAGTTCATTGTGGCAAAAGTTTACAAAACAGTCTATAGTGCAGGGGCCTATAACTTACCTAAAACTGACACTTTTGAGTACTTGTATTTCTCTTCCATTTGTATTTGACTTAAAACATACAGCATCTTTTTTTGAGATAAACAGGTTTTACTGTTGGCTCTCAGGTTTGGGTGTGCTATATGTATCAATGTTTCGAAAATAGTAAAGTAATTTAATTTTCATTCTGTTCATGATGCCTGGGGCTCTTCACCCATTACCTCAGCAGGGTCCTCTCCTTCAGGGGGATGGTGGGTCCCCTCCAGAAACAGCAAGCCATCATCCTTTAGCCTGGAGAGAGAATAACTGCATGCAGCTTTGGGTAGTAAAGAAAGGGGTATCCATGTTCCAGAACTCTCCTCTACTATAAAGAATAAAGCCAGGCTAAGTCAGATCATCAACTTTTATGACAAAGCGCCAGTAGGGAGAACACAGAGGAGACCATCCATGTAAGAATATTTCCCATCCGAGGAAGAAAAGGAAACTTAAACATTCTCCATCTAGGGTGCCAGGGAAGGTATCAGGAGGAGGGAGGAGGAAAAAGGGGGGGACAGAAGAAGGCAGAAAGTGAGAGAGGAGAGAAGGATGGAGTTGGGGGGGAAGAGGAGGAGAGAGAGCAGCAGAAGTGGCTGGGAGCCTGGGGGCTGGGAAGGGCTGTTTCTGGACTTCAGGGCCTAATTTTCCTAAAGCAGGCTGGCATTGCTCAGGCAGGGTATTAGAAAGGACTTAGGGGTGTCCTGTGGACAGCAGGCTGAAGTCGCTGAGAGTTCATAGGTGTCCCAGAAGGAATGAGCCAATGCCAAGAGACCCAGTTGACTGGAACTAACCAGGAAGCCCAGGAGGCAGGGGAGGAGGCTGGAGGAGGAGGCCACAAGGGCCTTCTCTTGCTTCTGAAGCCACAGGGAGTTAGGGTGGAGTGGGGGAGTTGCCAGCACACAGCCTCCTCATGCCGACACCCACGCCCACACGGAGGCTGGTATGGATCATGCCAAGTCCTGACCAGCCACCTCACAGGGAACCCATTAAGACTGGCAGGTAGCATGTACACGAGGGGCCCTTGTTCTCAAAGGTCGCCAAGTAGTCACAACCACCTGTGCATTCTTCTGGCACCAGGTAAGAGCAGGGGAGGAAACACCGTGTAACTGGGGCAGTCCGCGTGTTAGCACCACAACCCAGCCAACCCCAAACCTGTGTTAAGCAGAAATCAATACACTTTTTCAAATTCAAGTACCTGTCCCTGAACACTGCTCCTATCCCACCTCCATCACCAGGAAAAGACTGAACCAGATAGATCAATGACAGAATACAGGAAGATAACTCTCTCCCTCTTTTGAATTACACAGGATGCCATTCCATATTGTCCCTTTGCAAGAGCAAATGAGAAATGAGCCCTGACTCTTCCTCTCATTCACAAGAAAACAAGATATCACAGGGAAAACACTAACAGCATGCTAATTCAGGTGGGTGGGGTCCTTTTTACAAATTACTTGATGCAGTCCTCTCTAGTCACATTCCATTTCTCATTGGCTTGTTAAGAGGAGATGAGGGGGGCTAGCACCATGGCTCACTAGGTTAATCCTCCGCCTTCAGTGTTGGCATCCCATATGGGTGCCGGGTTCTAGTCCTGGTTGCTCCTCTACCTGGCTGCTGGCTCCAGACAGGCACAGCACCAGCAGTTGTGGCTATTTGGGGAGTGAACCAATGGAAGGAAGACCTTTCTCTCTGTCTCTCTCACTGTCTAAAACTCTACCTGTCAAATAAAAAAAAAAAAAAAAAAAAAAAAAAGAGGAGATGAGGTTACAGCTCCAACCAGTTATTCTATAGCTCATTACTTATTATTATTTTTTAATGGCACACAGCCATGAATGACTAAGGGAACTTTTATCAGTACCCGGAATCCTGGAATGGCATCTTTATTCTCTTTTCCAGTTCAATTATAACAATTTCTAACTCCCAGTCCCTAAAATGTCAAAAATATTTTAAAGATTTTTTTCTCTCCATTCTCTTCTGGAGATCATATCAATATTGCCTTTAGTGGAATGTATTTCCAAAATGGAAGGCAGAAAAAAAAGTCAAAAGTCACTGTAATCTTAACACCAGAAGCCGTGCCTGTTGCAGAAGCCCCAAGACATTGTTCTAAAAGTGTTCCTCCTCTTAATGAAGACAGAGAATTATTCCGGCTGCAAGCAGTCTGGGTCAGGTTCTCTTTACCTGTGAGGAAGTCCACTCCAAGATCAAAAGCTTGTTTGGGATGAGCTAAAACTCTCTGTTCATAATAAAAGCCAAACTCTTCAGTCCTTATCCAACAGGAGATTTCTAATGCCTGTTGTACATCATTGACATTCCAGGGACACTGAGGTTGGATCAAGTTGTGGATGACAATCAGCGCCAAACAGTTCGCCTGCTATTGCAAATAGAAGCTCCGAATGATACTGTGACATCAGGGTTTCTGTTTATCCCTAAGGCTGGTGCAGCAATGACTTTGAAGTTTGATGGTGTCTTTTTTTCTTCTTCTTCTTTCTTCCCTCCCCCTCCTCCCCCAAAGATGTGAGCAGCAGGCTAATGGATCCCCAGCAGGGTGCAAAGACAGCAGAAAGCAGGAGAATCAGATGTCAATGTATTCTCTGAGATATCCTGCTAGGATGGAGCTAACTCACAGGGCTTTAGTCTTCTTTGGAGGAACACGCTTTGATGATTCCATGCCCACTCTTGGCTTCCTAGATGCTTTCTGATTAAAATGCTGTCACAAATAAATCATGACTTCTGCCTGTTAGGACTTTTTTATTTTAATTCTTTTTTTTTTTTTAAACAAAAGTTTGGAACCCTAGGATTAAAAAGATAAACGTGTTCTAGAGAACTATGTGGTTACATATGAACATATGTATATAAAAATGTATTATAACTATGCATGGGTCTGGGGCTGTTCTCATACATGTCAGAGAGCTATCAATGCCACAATTACTTGCTCTCTTTCTCTTTCTCCATTTGAGATAGAAACAGCTAGTTTCTCCTGTTTACTTATAGTAAGGAGAGCCCGTGTGTCAGTTTTTGCTGCTTTATTGATATGACTATATATATGGCCACTTTCAGTCAATCGCTTGATCACTCGAGTTACCTTCCCAGTGAGTAGATTCTGGAGGAGGGGAAGTTCCTTGCTGTTTCTCTGCAACACAGTCACAGATGGACCAGACATTAAAGTTATCCCTTAAATGAGAGTTTCAATTAAAAATAATTTATGGAGGGAGGAAGGGAGAGAGTGAGAAATTGATTTCCATTTGCTGGCTCACTCCCCAAGTGCCCACAACAACTGGGGCAGGGCCAGTGCTGAAGCCAGGAGCCAGGAAGTCGGTCCAGGTCTCCTATGTGGGTAGCAGGGATCCAACTACTTGGTCTCCCTGTGCTTCTTTCCAGGGTCAGCATTAACAGGAAGATGGAATTGGGAACATAGCCAGGACTTGAACCAAGGCACTCTGATGTGGGATGCGGGTATGTATCCCAAGCAGCGTACTAACCACTATACCCAACACCCATCCTGAATTTTCATTTTAAATATAAATGGCATCCAAATGTACCTATGTGGGTTCCCACCTACGCATACAAGTAGTCTTCAGGCATCTGAAAGTAGCAACAATCTTTATCCTTTGCATGGAGGAAAGACAGAACTCGGCAAACAGGAGCACAAGCAAAAAGTGCTTGATCTATTTTGATGTCTGACAAGCACAACCCTTTTAAAGCCATGAAGTAAAACCAAACTACCCAATGAAAGTTAGTGAAGTAAAAAAAGCTGTGCGAAAATCATATTGTATCAACTGCCTGCTGCAAGTCCACTCTTCACTGCCAGACCCCCAGTGCCATCCCACCGCGTGTGGAGTAGCCTCCTGGCCGTGGGATGCCCTTGGCTAGCTGCCAGCTTCGCCACACTCCCTCTTTCCACATTGCTCCACCTGTGAGAGGATCCTAGCTCTTTCAGCAGAGTCTGTTTGCTTAGGCTGTACATCAGGTTTCTTGTCTCCCACACCTGCACCCATGCCTGCCGCCATGGGGTAAGGACCTTGGTCATTAAAGGGGCATTCTTGGTTTTCTATGTACCATTCCATGTCCTTTTGCCATATGCCCAGAACAGTTTTTGCAAAGCCAAACTGGATTCTTCTGTTCAGATCATACCATTTCATTCAGGAGTCCTGCCACCTGCATGCTTTTCTGTTTGCCTTTTATCCTCTCAGACGTATTGCACATTGATTATTGCACAAACTGGCCTTTCAGCAACTGTCTGGGTTGCCTCTGTGGCGGACTTGCCTCGCTTGTCATTGTCTCAGTGCTTTGTGTCTTCCCCTGAATGTCAGTTCCCGCCTACTGACTGATTCATCTCAATTAAAGTAAGATTATCCAGCTAAATAATGGGGGGAAACCCTCCCCACTGCATGAGAAGGAACAAAATAGGGACCCTTACAGGGATATTTTACTCCACAAAGTTTGAGTGTGACGGTTCTTTGAAAGGTAGATTCTAATGCGTTGTCAAGAATTTGCAAATGAAATCATGACATTAGTGGTGACAAGGAATCAAAAAAGGGCATGGCTTCCACCCTCTGTCAAAATGAGAAAACCGCAGCAGCAAGTATGAGTATGAGCTTTAACAAACAGCCTCATCCACATTCGTCTTTCAGAATGACATGCAGAAATAGTCACGAATAGTGGAGTAAATTTCCATCAGGGGAGGAACTAGGCAGTGGAACTATCACGAATGAGCAGGACACAACTCAGATGTGGTGGGCACTTTGCTTAACCTTTCAATATGTTAATTTCCCCCAGATGAAAACAGAAGGTGTATCTAACCCCATGGATCAACAGTAAAATAAGACAGAGGTGAGAAATCAGGATAATATATAATTGGGATGGTCCTATTACTCCCTTAATTCTAGAAACTGCCATTTTCAGTTTAATGTCCTTTTGAACCTCAAGATTTCAAAGTATTTAATAGGAAATATAACGTAAGCCTAAATGATTGTGAATCAGTAATGAAACAATTAACATGGAAAAGCGCATGAGGGTCCTTTTCAGCAATCACTAGAACTAATAACACAGAAAGAGTATGTAGGCTTTGGGTTCACTCCAAAGGAGCTTTGCAAACTAGCACAAAAATTTAATCAGCCCCACAAATATATTTCTTCATTCTCCTAAGTTTTATTCACAGTAAAAGGAATTTATGAATTCCAAGAATAATTTATTCATCTCATTTATTGCCTAAGTGTGTACAGGAAGCTGAATAACATTAAAAAAATAATTCAATGTGGATAGTCAAGGTCAATTTAGCAAAGCAAGATGAACCTGACCCAACAGCTGTGGGCTTCACACTTGGGGGCCCAGATTATTCAATGCCACTGAGGGTGGGAGGAGCAGATAGGAAGAGAAGAGAGTTGAGGATCAATTTCTCATAAAGTGTGCATCACTCTTAATTTTTTTTCCCTCATTCATTATTAAATAAATGAACATTATATTCCACTTATAACTAATTAATTTTAGATTTTTAAAAACTTAGCTGGTTTCATGCTCTCCTGTGTTTAATGGATAAAATTTTTAAAATGAATATATTTTTGTTGTTTACAAAATCAATTTTTTTTATTTAAAAATTAACATTTGCATCTTTAGGGTGGTATTCTGTTTTATTTTAAGTGTGCTGTGGTTGGGCTCAGCAGTTCCTAAAAGTGCTAAAAGCAAAGTGGTGAGATAAGCTCCAAACTTAATGGTTGTGGGGTCCTTAAAAAGCAATAGTGTGTTTTTAATGGAGTCACACAGTGTGAGAAACCAAAGAAGTTCTGCTTTCGCTGCCTGTTTCTCACTTCAGAGTAAGAAAGGAAGCGTAGGTAGGCAGGGGCAGAGAACTCACCAGGTTTCACAGATGAAAGCAAATGCTTGGAAGTGGAATTAAAACCCAGCGTACAGTGAACTGTTAGTGATAACCGATGCCAGCTCTAATGCATCCTCAAAGTGGAATATGAACCCTTCAAAGCTAACATTTGCCAGCTTGCCAAGGGCAGGGTTCTGTATGCTAGGCAGCAGAGCTAGAAACTGTTAGTGCATCTTGCTCAGAATTCATGGCCACATATATTGATTTGTCACACGCATCTAGGGAGAGGCAGAGTTTGAAGATGGAAGGTGCTTCACAACTTGAGAAATTCAGAGTCATTCAGGGTTAAACAAATTTCTTGCTTGCAGAATTTCTCCAAGCCTTTACTATTTTAATGTGCATGGGGACAATTCCTGAATTACTGGCCCTGAGAAGTCTTTTTGCAGAGAGAGCTATTAGAGTATGGCTAGATACTTATATTCCATGGGGCACACTTTGGGAAGTTCCAAGATAAAATATTATTATCCCTGGTTTACAGATTAGGGAGTTGAAGCCCATAGAAGATTATGTGCTAGACAGATGATGGTGGAGAACTCAGGTCTCCAGCTTCCTGGTACCCACTCTTCCCAGGGGTCAGTCCAAAATCTGAGAAGATGAACTGTAGCTAGAGTTCAAAACATGCGTACTCTGGAAGGTCTCTTAAAAGAAATGCTTCGAAAAGCACTTTACACACACTCTTGCTTTTCTGGCTCAACAGAGACACAGAAACCCTCCCAAATCAAGGTTACCTGATACAAAGGCATGCAGATGCTATCAATCCATTCCAACTGCAAACGAGGCAGCTCATCTTTCCGGTTCCGATCAAAAATAGCCTAGAATGGGGGACAGAAAGTAGTGTTACTGCATTGGAGTACTTTACAGGTGCTTTGTCAAACACTTTAGCCCAACTTTTACCAACTGCACACATCAAAAATCACAATCAATCTTTACACATACTTTCATTTCCTTTATCTATGATGAGAAATAAAGTATTTTCCCTCTTTTTTATGAGATTTGTAAATGAATGTATTTGAACTTTACAGCATGCCACTCCTTGGGGCCAAAATCTGTCTTCAGATATAAGTAGCTGCTACTAAATCAAGTCATCAGGTCACTGGGAATTGGGAACAAGTCAAGGAGATGGGGATGTGTTTTATTGCCATAAAAATAATGCAGGCTCTTATTTCTACTGTGAGAGGGTGTGACAGATTGAAAAAATATTCTTAAAAGCAATTTTATTTTAAATAGAAACCATTTATATTACTTTTTCAGGGTGAAATGTTGGTGTGACAATTATATGTATTTTTTCAATAAGGTTCTATCATTAATAGACTTCTAAATATTTATCTATCATGGGGGAGGGCAGAGGAGGACACCCATCCCTCTCATTCCCAGTCTTTAAACTTTATGACGGTATAATAATTGACATAGTGTAGTATGTTTTTGAGATATTTCTGTTGGGCAAACTTAACAAGGGAAATGAACAGAATTCAAGAGTTAAAATGGATTCCTTGAAGAAACACTTGACAATTCTACTCCAGTGAGAATGTCCCTTCCTTTGTGCTTAAGGAGTAAGACCAGGACCTAAGAAGGTACCATGTGCCCTTATTGATAGAGAAGACTGCATTGCCTGGTTATCACATGCCCTGGCATCTTAGAGTAGGTTTTGTCTTTATTACAAATAAAATGTGGCATTCACACCATCTTGGTGACTTTACTGGTCAAGTAGACAGAGTCAAGTAATCCCTTTGGTCCAAATCTACATCCTTCAGATTTATGATTCAGAGTAGGGCAGAAATCACAAGCTGCCAAACTGGGGGACACTATCTCCAAATTAGGGTAAAGGTCTATGACCCCCCACAGCCTCTGTTTTATCCCTGTGTTGAAATGTGAAATGCAAAAGAAGGCTGGAATTCAGAGAAGACAGTGGAGTGCGCTGGAGAAAGGAATAGTTCCCGTGAACTACATGGGTCTTGGTCCAAAATATTATTTTAACAAGTTTAATTCTTTTTTATTTTCTCTATATCTCTCTTTGCTATCTGAAATGTTTCGATTTATTTAACTGTCCTGTGTCTGGTGGGTATTATTCAATTACTTCCTTTTAAAAAATCAGTTGTTTCTAGTATACTCTCAGAGTTGTTATAACCATCATCATAATCAATTTTAGAGCATTTAAAAATATATTTGAAAGGCAAAATGAGAGAGCACACATGCATGAGAGAATTATCTTCCACCTGCTGGTTCATTCCCCAGATGACAGCAGCCAAGTCTGGACCATGTGGAAGCTTGAGTCAGGAACTCCTTCTGGGTCTGCTGCATGGGTGGCAGAGACCCAAGTACTTGGGCTGTCATGTGTCGCATTCCCAGGCACATTAGTAGGAAGCTGGGTCAAAAATGTTGAGAAGCTGGGACTTGAACCAGCATTCTGATATGGGATGCCAATGTCACAGGAGGTAGCTTAATACAAGCACCACAATGCTGCCCCTTGAACATATTTATCACCCCTAAACAAAGCTCAAACCAGTAGTAGTCACCCTCATTTTGCTCCAAACTCTCATCCTTAAGCAGGCACTAATCTACTTTCCGTCTCAAAGGACTGCCTCTTCTGTACTTTTTGTATAAATGGAGTTATATAATATAGGATCTTTTTAACTTAGCCTAATGCTTTCAAGATTTACCTTAGCCATGTGGCATCTATAACTTTTATTGATTTTTATTGCCAAGTGCTATTTCATCATATTGATATATCAAATTTTATTTATTTATTCATCAATTGATTGACATTTATTTATTTTTTATTTATTGACAGGCAGAGTGGACAGTGAGAGAAAGAGACAGAGAGAAAGGTCTTCCTTTGCCATTGGTTCACCCTCCAAAGGCCGCCGCGGCCGGCGCGCTGCGGCCGGCACACCACGCTGATCCGAAGCCAGGAGCCAGGTGCTTCTCCTGGTCTCCCATGGGGTGCAGGGCCCAAGCACTTGGGCCATCCTCCACTGCACTCCCAGGCCATAGCAGAGAGCTGGCCTGGAAGAGGGGCAACCGGGAAAGAATCTGGCGCCCTGACCGGGACTAGAACCCGGTGTGCCGGCACTGCAAGGTGGAGGATTAGCCTATTGAGCCACAGTGCCGGCCAATTGATTGACTTTTGATATTCATTTTAATCACTTTTTTTTTTTAAAGATTTCATTTATTTATTTGACAGGTAGAGCTACAGATAGTGAGAGGGAGAGACAGAAAGGAAGGTCTTCCATTTGCTCCCCAAATGGCCACAATGCCAGAGCTGGGCCAACCTGAAGACAGAATCCAGGAGCTTCTTCTGGGTCTCCCACATGGGTGCAGGGGCCCAAGGACTTGGGTCATCTTCCACTGCTTTTCCTAGGCCATAGTAGAGAGCTGGATTGGAAGTGGAGCAGCTGGGACTAGAACCAGTGCCCTTATGGGATGGTGGTACCACAGGCGGAGGATTAACCTACTGTGCTACAGTGCCAGCCCCTCCACTTTTTGGTTAATATGAATATTGCTGCACTGAACATTCGCATACAAGTTTTCGTTTGCATATATGTTTTGATTTCTCCTGGGGATATACATATATACCTAGAGGTAGAATTTCTGGGTCATATCATAACCCTATGTTTAAATTTTTGAGGAATTGCCCAACTGTTTTTCGAAACAGTTGCACCAATTTACATTTCTCCCAGCAATGTATTAAGTGCCTATTTCTCCACAGCACCACCGACACTTGTCATCATCTGTGTCTTAGTGAGTGTAAAGTAGTATCTCACTGTGGTTTCAATTTACATTTCCTGGTGACTAATGATTTTGAGAATCTTTTTATGCGCTTATTGATCATTTATATATCTTCTTTAGATAGAGCTATTCAGATTCTTTAACCATTTGACTTATTTGTCCATTTAAAAAAATGATTTACTTATTTTAAAAGAGAGAGAGAGAGAGAGGGAGAGACAGAGAGAGCTTTCTTTCATTCTCTAGTTCACTCCCCAGATGACTGCAGTGGCCATCACTGGGACAGGCAGGAGCTAGGAGCTTCATCCAGGTCTCCCATGTGGGTGGTGGGGGCCCAGACACTTGAGCCATCTTCTGCTGCTTTTTCCAGGCCATTAGCAGGGAGATGGATCAGAAGTGGAGCATCCAGGACATGAGTGGCCCATATGGCTCCACAGACAGTGGCTTTACCTGCTACACCCAATGCTGGCTGGCCCCAATTAATTTGCCTGTTGTTGGATTACAAGAGTTCTTTTTACAGTCTTGATACTTTTGGCCCCTCAGAGATATATTATTGGCAAATAATTTCTCCACTCTGTGAGTTGTCATTTCACTTTCATGACAGTGTCCTTTGATGTACAAATTTCTAATTCTGATTATGTCCAATTTAATTTTGATAAAGTCTAATTCAACAGCTCTGAGCCACTTTATCTTTTATTTCTTGTGCTTATGACATTATATCTAAGACATTGTGGCTAAATCAAACCCAGAATATTTACACCTTGATTTCTAAGAGTTTATAGTTTTAGTTCTTGCATTTAGGTATCTGATACATTTTGAGTTAATTTTGGGTGTGGTGGTGGTAAGAGGTAGGGGGCCAATTTTATTCTTTTGCCTGTGGATATCCAGTTGTCCATGTACCCTTTGTTGAAAGAACTTCCCTCCCTCCACAATTGAATTGCCTTGATACCCATGATGAAAATCAGTTCACAATAAATGGAAGGATTTATTCCTGGACTAGTCACTTCTTTACCTTTGACAAGAGAAAAATGAGGGTGAGGCGCTATATCCTGCCGTGCTCCCCTTTGTCCACAATTTGCACCTTGAAATTGAGTATTAGTAAGCATTTATTTAATGTCTATATTTCCCACCAGTTGACAAGGTCCTTGAGGGCAAGGAGACTGCTGTCTTGCCAGTCACTGGATACAATGCCTAGCTTTGTGCCTGGCACATGGAGGTGCTCAAGCACATTTGATGAACTGACTCACTGCTTCTGGTATCAACCCTCTGGCTGTGGCCCAGATTAGCCTCTGTCTTAGCAAAACCACTCTGATGGCTTCCAGGACCATGACACCTGAGGAGACAACAGGACAATTTTCTTCCTAATTATCAGGGGCAGGTGGACACTGTAGGTGTCATCTCTAGGCACACACTTTTCCAGACATTTCTGGAAAAAGACTCGTGAACGATAACCTTGCCACAGCAGCCAGGCCTCTCCTGAGGAGAGTGCCGTCAGCTGTGCTAAGTAGTCTTTTGTGAGGAGAGAGCATCATTTAGAGTTATGCTTCCTCCACAGAATTAATATCATTTATGTCTTCAGAAAATGCCTTACCTGGGCCTACAGATAAAGGCTCTTTAGTGCTGCACCACTGCACCTGCCAGCTCGCTGACGCTGGCAATTTACTCATTTTTTTTTTCATTTAATTAAATGACCTGTGGTATTGCTGTATTATAAACCCTTCAGAGTATGCCTCTGAGATGGCTTTTAAAAGGAAGGGGTAAGCTTCTATTTGAAAGCAAATATACAGCTGAGGGAAACTTGGGTTTAGCAGGTTTTACACTTGAACTCTATGTATCACAATCTAGTGTCTTTTTTTACAACTAAACTTGGTAAACACCAAAAAAAAGGATGTTTTAAAAACTGTATATATAGATGTTGCTTTGAAAACTTAAATAAGTGGTTTGTGTTTCAACCTATGCTGTATTCTGACCTTTTTTAGGTAAGCAACTGGTTAACAACAGTCAAAATGGAGGCTAGCATTGTGGCACAACAATTTAAGCTGCTTGCAATGCTGGCATGCCATACTGAAGTGCCAGTTTGAATCCTGGCTGTACTACTTCTGACCCAGCTCTCTGCCAATGTGCATGGCCAAGCCGAAACCAGGAGCAAGGAGCTTCATTAGGGTCTTCCATGTGGCTGGCAGGGGCCCAAACACTTGGGCCATCTTCGCTGCTTTCCCAAGGATGTTCGTAGGGAGCTGGGTCAGGTGTGGAGCAGCTGGTACACAAACAGGTGCCTACAGGGGATGCTGGCACCCCAGGTGTCAGCTTTACCTGGTGCACCACACACCAGCCCCTTTTCTTTGATTTTAAATGTCAGCAAAGAAGAACAGCTTAAACCCTGAAGATCTTTCAAATACTTCCAAATATTTAAGACACCATTGGTTGGAATCCTCATGAACAAACGTGGTCGACAACTGACATATTCCTTGAGTTTTATTGATGCTGTGCTAGGTTTTAAAATACTTTGCCCCACTCTCAGAGTCATTGGACTACATAATTTGAGCTGATTATTCATTAGGAATGAAGGGGCTACCTCTCCTCGAGGGTGGGGACTGAGGAACTGAACATCTTCATGTGTACACACAGCGTCAGCCTGAGCCCACAGCAAACACTGTCAAATCGCCGCTGAGCGGATGATAGAGCGCAGCCTGCTCACTGGAGCCTCATTCCCCACTGGAAACTTCTCAGTTTCCAGACAAAGGGCAGAAACAGATGTGCTTTAGGGATTTTGAAAAGTTCAAAATTGGAAAATAAAATCAGTCCTTCAACACTAGACAGCTTGCCTTATTATTTATTTATTTTTTGCTGTATTTCTATTCCAAAGGAGGCACACAGGAAATGCTAGCAATGGACTCTGAATTATTCAAATTCCACTTTTCACATCCTCCCCTGTGCCTACTCATTCCACTGTGGGTGCTCGGTAAATGCTTATTAAGTAGCTCACCACTCTTAATCAGAAACCTGGGAATAAGAGTGTTTAGCATTTAAGTTTAATTAAAGTTCTAAGCTTCCAAGGGGGGTGCTTCTTTAAATCCATTCTCAGTCTTTGGCATATTCAATTTGTTATTTGGAGTTATTTTGGAAAATGTCATTCAAAAGGGTAAATACATGATAATAAAAGCATGAACTTACTGAAGGGGTGAGTTTGAGTTCTGATCTTTCCCGATCTCCTTGTTCAAAGAACTCACTGGTTACAAGTTCAGCCACCTGAAACATATAAATATTTTATCAGGAGACTCAGTAGTTATTATTGGCTGATGTATAAGGTGATTATCTTCAACACAGATAATCATTTACAAAGTTTATGAGGACTATATTAACCTTTTGTATTTGAAGGTATTACAGAATTTAATCAATGAAACTGATTTCCTTTTAATCAAGATAATTTGTGCAATGTATTTTTAGGTATATGCCAATGGATGATTTCCCACAGTACAGCTACCCTATTCAGGATGAGGCATTGGATTGCCACTTTCAAAGTAAGAAAAGTTCTTATACAGAGAAATGAAGCAATTAATAAGAATTTATATTGTTATAATATTATATGATGTAATGATAATTTTGCCAACCTTTGGGTTTTTTTCCTTACATTTGTTACTTTGCTGTGATGTAGGCAGCACAGTAGCCAGCAAAGATGGGCTAAGGATTGCTAGCATCTGTGCTGCAGCCTTGCCTGCTCCACGGCCCCGCGTGTCCTGCCCAAATCCCACCCTCCTTCCATATAGGCTGCAGCTGCAGGGTTTTGCTACTCAAGAATTGGTGGTTAAAAATATCCAGTATAGCTCTTAATTGCATACCTGTGATGATATTTAGTTCATTATAATGTCATTTTAATAAGACTACTATGGCCAACACTTCCACTCCCATCACGCACCTGATGTCATGACACTTTCAAGATTTCCAAAAAAGGGCAAGGAAATGGGTGGTAGTCCAGCCTCACCCCAAACCCTACCACCTTTGAATATTAAATTAAGCCTCACCCCAGACATTACACCCAGAACATAGAAAAGGATGGCCCTTGATCCCTGTTCAACTGGGCCAAACCTAGCTAGGGACTACCCCATTACAGTCATATACTTTAATCTTAGCTTGGCTTCATCTTGCCATCACAAAAACTCCTTAATTTCCTCCTTACAAATATTTGTGTGTAGAAAGGTTAACCTCAGGGCATGCCCTCTGCTTCCTCCTGCAGCAAGCAATCAAGAGGCAGGACACATGCTAGATCCACTGTTCACACAAGACATTTATAGCACTTCAAGATATAGTTTGAAGAATGTGATTTGGTCTTTGGATTGCCTGAATCTATATACAAAACTGTTGATTTATGCCAGGCTCTAGTTAGTATAAGCACAATGAAATGGTTGTGCTACTCCAAACCATGGAGATAACCCTATTTTCCAACTTTTCATCCAGTAGTGTGAATGATCAGCAGAAACTGATCACAGACAAACTAAAGAGATTTTTTTCCCCAGTGCATAATTTTCAGGATAGCTTGTGACAAGTAACATGATATAACAGATGTTTAAAAGGTATTTTCAATGATACTGTAGTTCACATCTAGGTAATTTCTGAGATGAACTAGCTGGATTTACAAACTATTAGAAGAACAGAAAAAACCCAGACAACCTAAGGGCAAGAAAATGTGGATCCCTAAACTAGTTTTTACTTCTGCTATTCTAGACTGTTAGGAAGATAAATTCTTAAATATGAAAAAGGTGAGATGAGTTTACTTTTGGTCAAGTGCATAGAATCAAGATAATTAAGTGTAGCTCTCAAGAGATTTTATCAACCATGGATCATAAATAAAATTTGAACACAACATCAAACTCTCTTTCTCCCCACCACACACACATATCTGAGAAGAGGAAGTATGTAGCTATTAAAAAGAAAGGAATATCCAGTAAGTCCAGATTTCTAACATTTCTAATAAGAAGCATGACTACCTTTCAAGAATTCAGCCACATAAAACTCATTGCAATTACTCAAAAATCAACGTCTCCCCACGTCTGTCTACAATCACTGGTATATGTGCCCATCTTTTAGGACTTGGTTTTCTTCTCTCCAGTCTGTGCCACTCTGGGCTTCTTCCTCTAGCCTTCCTTTAAAGAAGAAACAGCCCCCTAAGGGTATGACCCTGCTTCTTCCATTCCCAGAGCTCTCTCAGACTGCTCTGAAGCTGCTGCTTCTGCGATAAAGAATAAAAATGGGCACATCAGGCACCTGGAGGTGGGAGCCCTGTGTAGGTCTATAGCCTCTGGAAAGCAAAGAAATTAAACAAAATCTCATCCCTGCTCTTTCTAAAGTGGTTCTGGGTATCTCCCCTGTGCTTCTTTCACAGTTGAACTTGTACCACTGTTTTGCTTGTACTTAAAAATCCAATCAGGAACATTAAGTGGCTCCTGATGGAATTTTTCATTAAAGAAAGAAATTGAGATGCTAATGAGGCCTTGAGGGATCACTGGGGAAACCCACATGCTCAGAGCCATGATTGCGAGGAAGGAAAAGTGGAATAAATCCTGGGAAAAAGAACATTTTAAAAGGGAGTTTAAAAAAATCCAGGAAATTGAAATGTTATTTTTTTTTTAAAAAGTGTTCTGATGTTTTGACCTAATGTTCCCCAAATCAAAAAGTGAATAGAGTTTTAAAAGTATCAACCTATTCAGTTTGGAGACAAGCAAAGATGATAACTGTAGCACAGAAGTGTGACAAGATTTCTGATGGAAACATGTGCAAAAACATGTTTTATTTCTTGAAATCTACCATTTTTGCGCTTATCAGCAGAACTTCACATTCTAAAAATAAAATTTTGTCTATACCAGTGACCAAGACAAGCAGCTATTGGGCCTCCCAAGTTGGTTTAAAATATCCATGAAGAAATTCTTTTTCCTTCTAAACACTTGACCCTGTCCCTTTCCTGTACCAAGTGAGCTGCTGCTCCTCTAGTTCCTGACGCGTGTTTCACTGGGATTTCTGGGGCCTCTGGCACACCGTACCTCACCCCACTCCCTTTCTAGTCTTCTCTGTTTGTGGCCTAGCCTCATCACTTCTTCTAACTCTCCACCCCTTTACCTAGCTTCTCTTCCTCCCATCATAGCAGCCACTCCAGTATTACACTTTCCCCCAGTACCTGAAGAGTCATGCGCCTCTTCCCTCCGTCCGTGCTCCCTCCACTCGTGTAGTAAGGGAGGCCTCCCAACACGGGAGAGGTGAAGGGCGGGCAGGTAAGTAAAGAAAAGCTGCCCAACCACACACATTCTTCACAGTTACCCTGCTTTATGTGACTTCATACATGTCACACTGAAATGAAAACCAAAGCGCAAATGAAGGAGGGCTCTACAGAAACAGCTCCTGATTGGCATTGAACTGTGATGTAAGCAAGAAACAAACTTTAATTTGTGTTAAGCAACTGAAATTTCAGAATATATTTGTTGCTACTGCAAAACCCCTCTTAACCTTGATTGACATAAAAATTGTCATCAAAAAAGAACTGAGGTGCTACTGTTAAACAAAAAGAAAGTAAAAGACCCTAAAATATGTGGTATCAGCTTGGGGGCCAGTTATCAGGCAGTGAGGAGGCTACAAAGATTAGAATCCACATCACGCAGTGGCAAAATATTCTTTACCATTATCACATAAATAAAGTTAATTTTTTAATTGACTTATAGTCTCCAGAGAAAAGACTGGAAAACAAAATGTTAGAAGCATGCAGTGGATACCAATGACCATTGCTAGGTATTATTAGAAAAAAGCTCAGAAACGCATAAGAATGGAAGAGTATTGAACAGTTCACAAATTCAGGGTCTTGCAGAGATGGAAGATGAACCTGCTTCTCAACTCTAAATCATGAAAATGAAAATCGAGAGGTGTTTTTGAGTGACAAAGGTCAACAGACTCAGCACTGCAATAAGAATCAGATAAAATTTGGGGGAGACTTGGGACGTCCAGGGCTCCGAGTCCACACATCGGCGCTGGAAGGGGAGCGGACCTGCGTGGAGAGCGTGGGAGCCCACAGTTCGGGACACCAGCGGCAGACTCAACACACCAGCGCTGGAACGCGAGGTGAGCCGAACCTCAATAACCCGAGACACCGGCAGGCAAGCGGAGAGAGGAGACTAGAGGGAACGACCCCCCGGAGGGGGGGGGGGAGTTCACCAGGCTAACTGGAAGAGAGAGAGAGAGAAAAAAAAAAAGGTGACTGGTACGGACACGGGTTTCTCTCTCTCCGCTCACCTCTCAAGGGCGAGCAAGACAAAGAGCAGGCGCCATCTTGGACATACGTCATAAGTAGAGCGACCTCAGGTCTGCACCGGCCCTGAGCCTAGCAGAAAAACCTGACTCTGGGACTCTGGGCGGGGCAAATTAACAGGAGATTAGGACCTAGTAAATTTGTGGTGCTACTGAACTGAGACTGTGAAAAAAGAGACGGTGGGGGAGAGAACTCACGGAATTCACGTGAGCACTCTCCAGAGACGCTACAATTCCATATCTTTGGCAACCCAGTGGGAGACTGAAGGAGAATTTGAGCCCACTCTGAGGGCCGAACAGATTCCCTGTGTGGTCCTTGGGAAAGAGCTTCTGATCTCTGGCTCCTGTGGGAATATCATTTGCCTGCTAACTACCTCCAACTTCGTTCAGCTGTGCAGAATAACTTCCCTTTTGAATCAAAAAAAAAGAAAGAGAGAGAGAGAGAGAGGTTTACCATGCCTAACCTGGGAGTGTCACCTTTGGCACACCAAACAGAGCTCTCAGGCCACACCCATCTCAAGCCCTAAGGCTCCATCAAAAACAGATAGTCCACTTAATCTAGAGTCATAGTATAACAAGAAAAAGCACCACAGTGAAGAAACCAAATATCTCCAATATGCCAAATAACAAACGCAAAAACCGAGGTAATAAAAACAAGGAAGTCACCATGAAGCCCTCAAATGAAAAAGACACCCCAATTCAAGATTATGAGGATGATGACATAGAAGAAATGCAAGAAGCAGATCTCAAAAAATTGATAAGAACATTAAGAAGTTCTCAAAAACAAATTCTTGAACTACAGAAATCCTTAATGGACAAGATAGAAAATCTCTCTCGTGAAAATGAAATATTAAGGAGGAATCAAAATGAAACGAAACAACTAGTACAACAGGAAACTGGGATAGTGACTGAAGTGAAGAATTCAATAGATCAAATGAAAAACACAATAGAGAGCCTTACAAACAGAATGGGTGAAGCAGAAGAGAGAATATCGGACTTAGAAGACAGAGAACAGGAAAGGATACAGTCAGACCAAAGAAAAGAAGAGGAAATTAGGAATCTAAAACATATTGTCGGGAATCTTCAGGATACTATTAAAAAACCCAACATTCGGGTTCTAGGAGTTCCTGAAGGCATGGAGAGGGAGAAAGGATTAGAAGGCCTTTTTAGTGAGATATTAGCAGAAAATTTCCCAGGTTTGGAGAAGGACAGAGAAATCCTAGTACAGGAAGCCCACAGAACCCTTAATAAACACGACCAAAAGAGATCCTCACCACGACACGTTGTAATTAAACTCTCCACAGTGAAACATAAAGAAAAGATCCTAAAATGTGCAAGAGAGAAACGTCAGATTACTCTCAGAGGATCTCCAATCAGACTCACAGCTGACTTCTCATCAGAAACTCTACAAGCTAGGAGGGAATGGCGAGATATAGCCCAGGTACTAAGAGAGAACAACTGCCAGCCCAGAATATTATATCCTGCAAAGCTCTCATTTGTGAATGAAGGTGAAATAAAGACTTTTCATAGCAAACAGAAATTGAAAGAATTTGTTGCCACTCGTCCAGCCCTGCAAAAGATGCTTAAAGATGTGTTACACACAGAAACAAAGAAACACGGTCATCAATATGAAAGAAGGTAAAGGAAGGAAACCAAGGAAGGAAAGCTCACAGCAAAAGATCACAGGGAATTCAAAGCATATATTAGAACTTATCTTTGGCAAATGGCAGGGCAAAGTTACCACTTATCATTAGTCACATTGAACGTGAATGGCCTGAACTGTCCAGTTAAAAGACACCGATTGGCTGATTGGGTTAAGGAACAAAACCCATCTATTTGCTGCTTACAAGAAACACATCTTTCCAACAAAGATCCATACAGACTGAAAGTGAAAGGCTGGAAAAAGATATACCATGCCAACAGAAATGAAAAAAGAGCGGGCGTAGCCATCTTAATTTCAGACAACATAAACTTTACCACAAAAACCGTTAAGAGAGACAAAGAGGGACACTACATAATGATTAAGGGATCAATTCAACAAGAAGATATAACAATTATCAATGTATATGCACCTAACTACAGGGCACCGGTTTATCTAAAAGATTTGTTAACGGACTTAAAGGGAGACTTAGACCCCAATACAATAGTACTGGGGGACTTCAATACTCCACTCTCAGAAATAGACAGATCAATAGGACAGAAGATCAACAAGGATACAGTAGATTTAAACGACACTATAGCCCAAATGGATCTAACAGATATATACAGAACTTTTAATCCTACAGCTAAAGATTTTACATTCTTCTCAGCAGTACATGGAACCTTCTCTAGGATTGACCACATACTAGGCCATAAAGCAAGTCTCAGCAAATTCAAAAGAATTAGAATCATACCATGCAGCTTCTCAGACCATAAAGGAATGAAGTTGGAAATTAGCAACTCAGGAATCCCTAGAGCATACGCAAACACATGGAGATTGAACAACATGCTCCTGAATGAACAATGGGTCATAGAAGAAATCAAAAGAGAAATCAAAAACTTTTTGGAAGTAAATGAGGATAACAGCACAACATACCAAAACTTATGGGACGCAGCAAAAGCAGTGTTAAGAGGAAAGTTTATATCAATAGGTGCCTACATCAAGAAATTGGAAAGGCACCAAATAGATGAGCTTTCAATTCACCTCAAGGATCTAGAAAACCTACAGCAAACCAGACCCAAATCTAGTAGGAGAAGAGAAATAATTAAAATCAGAGAAGAAATCAACAGGATTGAATCAAGAAAAACATTACAAAAAATCAGCCAAACGAGGAGCTGGTTTTTTGAAAAAATAAACAAAATTGACACCCCATTGGCCCAACCAACTAAAAAAAGGAAGAGAAAAGACCCAAATCAATAAAATCAGAGATGAAAAAGGAAATGTAACAACAGACACCACAGAAATAAAAAGAATCATCAGAAATTACTACAAGGACTTGTATGCCAGCAAACAGGGAAACCTATCAGAAATGGATAGATTCCTGGACACATGCAACCTACCTAAATTGAACCAGGAAGACATCGAAAACCTAAACAGACCCATAACTGAGACAGAAATTGAAACAGTAATAAAGGCCCTCCCAACAAAGAAAAGCCCAGGACCAGATGGATTCACTGCTGAATTCTACCAGACATTTAAAGAAGAACTAACTCCAATTCTTCTCAAACTATTCAGAACAATCGAAGAAGAGGGAATCCTCCCAAATTCTTTCTATGAAGCCAGCATCACCTTAATTCCTAAGCCGGAAAAAGATGCAGCACTGAAAGAGAATTACAGACCAATATCCCTGATGAACATAGATGCAAAAATCCTCAATAAAATTCTCGCCAATAGAATGCAACAACACATCAGAAAGATCATCCACCCAGACCAAGTGGGATTTATCCCTGGTATGCAGGGATGGTTTAATGTGCGCAAGACAATCAATGTGATACACCACATTAACAGACTGCAGAAGAAAAACCATATGATTATCTCAATAGATGCCGAGAAAGCATTTGATAAAATACAACACCCGTTCATGATGAAAACTCTAAGCAAACTGGGTTTGGAAGGAACATTCCTCAATACAATCAAAGCAAGCTATGAAAAACCCACAGCCAACATCCTATTGAATGGGGAAAAGTTGGAAGCATTTCCACTGAGATCTGGTACCAGACAGGGATGTCCACTCTCACCACTGCTATTCAATATAGTTCTGGAGGTTCTAGCCAGAGCTATTAGGCAAGAAAAAGAAATTAAAGGGATACAAATTGGGAAGGAAGAACTCAAACTATCCCTCTTTGCAGATAACATGATTCTTTATTTAGGGGACCCAAAGAACTCTACTAAGAGACTATTGGAACTCATAGAAGAGTTTGGCAAAGTAGCAGGGTATAAAATCAATGCACAAAAATCAACAGCCTTTGTATACACAGACAATGCCATGGCTGAGGAAGAACTTCTAAGATCAATCCCATTCACAATAGCTACAAAAACAATCAAATACCTTGGAATAAACTTAACCAAGGACGTTAAAGATCTCTACGATGAAAATTACAAAACCTTAAAGAAAGAAATAGAAGAGGATACCAAAAAATGGAAAAATCTTCCATGATCATGGATTGGAAGAATCAATATCATCAAAATGTCCATTCTCCCAAAAGCAATTTATACATTCAATGCAATACCAATCAAGATACCGAAGACCTTCTTCTCAGATCTGGAAAAATTGGTGCTGAAATTTATATGGAGGCACAAGAAACCTCGAATAGCTAAAGCAATCTTGTACAACAAAAACAAAGCCGGAGGCATCACAATACCAGATTTCAGGACATACTACAGGGCAGTTGTAATCAAAACAGCATGGTACTGGTACAGAAACAGATGGATAGACCAATGGAACAGAATTGAAACACCAGAAATCAACCCAAACATCTACAGCCAACTTATATTTGATCAAGGATCTAAAACCAATTCCAGGAGCAAGGACAGTCTATTCAATAAATGGTTCTGGGAAAACTGGATTTCCACGTGCAGAAGTATGAAGCAAGACCCCTACCTTACGCCTTACACAAAAATCCACTCAACATGGATTAAAGACCTAAATCTACGACCTGACACCATCAAGTTACTAGAGAACATTGGAAAAACCCTTCAAGATATTGGCACAGGCAAAGAGTTTCTGGAAAAGACCTGGGAAGCACAGGCAGTCAAAGCCAAAATCAACTATTGGGATTGCATCAAATTGAGAAGTTTCTGTACTGCAAAAGAAACAGTCAGGAGAGTGAAGAGACAACCGACAGAATGGGAAAAAAATATTTGCAAACTATGCAACAGATAAAGGGTTAATAACCAGAATCTATAAAGAGATCAAGAAACTCCACAAAAACAAAACCAACAACCCAATTAAGAGATGGGCCAAGGACCTCAATAGACATTTTTCAAAAGAGGAAATCCAAATGGCCAACAGGCACATGAAAAAATGTTCAAGGTCATTAGCAATCAGGGAAATGCAAATCAAAACCACAATGAGGTTTCACCTCACCCCGGTTAGAATGGCTCACATTCAGAAATCTACCAACAATAGATGCTGGAGAGGATGTGGGGAAAAAGGGACACTAACCCACTGTTGGTGGGAATGCAAACTGGTCAAACCACTATGGAAGTCAGTCTGGAGATTCCTCAGAAACCTGAAGATAACCCTACCATTCAACCCAGCCATCCCACTCCTTGGAATTTACCCAAAGGAATTTAAATTGGCAAACAAAAAAGCGGTCTGCACCCTAATGTTTATTGCAGCTCAATTCACAATAGCTAAGACCTGGAACCAACCTAAATGCCCATCAACGGTAGACTGGATAAAGAAATTATGGGATATGTACTCTTTAGAATACTATACCGCAGTAAGAAAAAACGAAATCCAGTCATTTGCAACAAAATGGAGGAATCTGGAACACATCATGCTGAGTGAAATAAGCCAGTCCCAAAGGGACAAATACCATATGTTCTCCCTGATCGGTGACAACTGACTGAACACCAAAAAGGAAACCTCCTGAAGTGAAATGGACACTATGGGAAACGGTGACTTGATCAGCATAGCCCTGACTGTTAATGAACAACTTAATACATTATCCCTCTTAGTAGTTTTTTTGTCTGTTCTACTTAATATGACTGGTTTAATTCTGTAATTAATACACAGTTATTCTTAAGTGTTAAAAATTAACTGAAATGTGATCCCTGTTAAACATAAGAGTGGGAATAAGAGAGGGAAGAGATGTATAATTTGGGACATGGTCAAGCTGACTTGCCCCAAATGGTAGAGTTAAAAACATACCAGGGGATTCCAATTCAATCCCATCAAGGTGGCATGTACCAATGCCATCTCACTAGTCCAAGTGATCAATTTCAGTTCACAATTGATCATAATGAAAGGACTAAGAGTCAAAGGGAGCACATAAACAAGTCTAGTACCTGCTAACACTAACCGATGGAATAAATAAAGGGGAGAGTGATCCAACATGGGAAGTGAGATACTCAGCAGACTCATAGAATGGCAGATGTCCTAAATAGCACTCTGGCCTCAGAATCAGCCCTAGAGGCATTCGGATCTGGCTGAAAAGCCCATGAGAGTATTTCAGGCATGGAAAGCCAAGACACTCTGGCAAAAGATCTCTGCGAGTGAGATCCCAGTGGAAAGAACAGGTCTTCAAAGAAGGAGGTACCTTTCTCTGAAGGGAGGAGAGAACCTCCACTTTGACTATGACCTTGTCTAAACAAGATAAGAATCGGAGAACTCAGAGGGCTTCCATAGCCTTGGAAACTCATGACTGGAGCATAGGGAGACTACTGATGCCATAGACAGGAGTGTCAATTGGTAAAGTCAACAACAGGAGTCACTGTGCACTTACTCCTCATGTAGGATCTCTGTCCTTAATGTGCTGTGTATTGAGATTTAATGCTATAACGAGTACTCAAACAATATATTTCACTTTGTGTTTCTATGGGGGTGCAAACTGTTGAAATCTTTACTTAATGCATACTAAACTGATCCTCTGTAAAAAAAAAAAAAAAAAAAAAAGAAATTATCAACTCCCAACTTGACTCTCACTGGGATTAAACATGACAATAAGTCTGCTCTGATTTCATCTTCATTTAAAAAAATCATCTATTATTTTTCACTTTATGTTTCTGTGTGAGAGCAAACTGTTGAGATCCTTACTTAATGTATACTAGGCTGATCTTCTGTATATTAAGATAATCGAAAATGAATCTTGATGTGAATGGAAGGGGAGAGGGAGTGGGAAAGGGGAGGGTAGTGGGTGGGAGGGACGGTATGTGGGGGAAGCCATTGTAATCCATAAATCGTACTTTGGAAATTTATATTCATTAAATAAAAGTTAAAAAAAAAAGAATCAGATAAAATTTATGGCCAGCCCACATTTACAGTAGTGGACAATTGAATAGACAGTGGGTGTTCAGCCTAGCAATTAAGGTATCTCCGTCCTGCCTGGAGAGCCTGTATTTGATAATCGGCTTGGACTCTTGACTCTAGCTTCCTCCCAGGGTAGACATTGGGAGGCAGTAGTGATGGTTCAAGTCACTGGTTTCCTGCCACCCTCATGGGAGACCTGGATTTTGTTCCGAACTCCTGGCTTTGGTCCAGTTCTGGTTGTTGCAGGCATTTGTGGAGTGAATCAGAAGATGGTCTGTCTGTCTCTTCCATAAATAAATAAATAAATAAACAAACAAAAAGAGAAACCCAGTGAGGTGGTTTGTATGTATATCCTTCTTCTTTTATTTTTTAGAGACTTCTTTTAAATGTATTTGAGAGTAGAGTTACAGACAATGAGAGGGAGAGGAGACAGAGAAAGGTCTTCCATCTGCTGGTTCACCCCCCAAATGGGTGCAATGGCCAGAGCTGCACTGATCCGAAGCCAGGAGCCAGGAACTTCTTCTGGGTCTCCCACATGGGTGGCAGGGGATCAAGCACTTGGGACATCTGCTGCTGCTTTCCTAGATGTATTAGCAGGCAGCTGGATTGCAAGTGGAGTAGCTGGGACTATAATCAGTGCTCATATGGAATGCTGGCATTGCAGTCAGTAGCTTCACCCACTATGCCATAATGCTGTTCCCAATAAATAAATCTTAAAAAAATATAGATAATCCAAGATGCTTATACAGAAAAGAACTATGGATGTGCTTATTGGCAAATGGAAATGACTAGAATCAAAGACACAGGGGGATGACTAAATGTTCAAGAGAGTTTCAGTGCTAAAGAAACAAGGAGCCCATGATTACTAACAAGCAAGCCTTCAGGACTCAATGTTCTTTAGGTGAGAAGCTGTTTGACTTTCAGACAAAGCCAAGGAGGATAGTAGAAAGGGAGTAATTCCCCAGGGGTGATTTAAAGGCCATGGAAAATATGAGTTAGGAAGCATCTCCCGGAGGACCAGGGCCCACTGTGGTGAAGAGGGGGTCTCACAGTCAATGTCCTGGAGATTCTGGAATTGCCACAGGTCCCTAACTGTCCATCTTGCTCATCTCTTCCTTTCTGAATGGACAGTTCCAGTGGGTATTTTGTTTCAGGTGTATGTCAGGCACCATATTGTGGGTAAGTGAAGCTCTTTAATTTGCATCCAGGCTGATGCATAGATTAGTATGTATCACCTGGGCTTTGAATTTGATGACATGACTGATGAAACATTTGGGTTGTATCCATGGAAAGGATGAATATATTTTGTTGGTAGGAAGGGAAGTGAGTCACACTTTTGGTGATTAGAAGGGTACACTGTGGTAGTCCTATTTTTTTACCAACTGTTTCTAGATTTCTAGATTCTGGGCACACGGAAGGATTGTACTTCCTGGCTGAATAGGGTCATGTGACAAGGTCTGGCCAATGAGAGTTGAGTGGGGGCAATTTATTGTTAGGGCATCTGCCAGATGATCTGGACAGCGGCTGCTTCATCAGCCCCATCCAGAATGAACACAAAGGGGTGCCAAGCAACCCTGATATGTGCATGTTCAAGAGCAGTTTTTTGCTTACACCACCATGGAGATTTTGAGTTTAGTGATAGCAAAACCTATTCTGTGGATACACTTGGATCATTTTTAAATGCTGATTGATACATACTGGTAGGAAAGAATAAAACATTAATAATGAAAGTTTTGCAGCCTCATCAACTAGGGTCTATTCCTAACTCCACCAGTTACTAGCAGTGTGACCTCAGGGTGCTCATCATTCCTAAACCTTATTTTTCTTGTGTGTGAAATGGACACAGTGATGTTCCTGTTTCCTAGGGCTGCTGTCAATGATTACAAACATGGTGCTAAAACAACAGGGAGTAACTCTCTTACAGTTCTGGAGCTGAGAAGTTGTATGTTGATTCTCTGGGGAGGTGAGGGGAACCAAGATGTTGGCAGGCAGGCGCTTCCTACAGAGGAGCTAGGAGAGAATATTCTTGCCTCTTCAATTTCTGAGGGTTGACAATACTTTGTGGTTCTGTCCCTCCGATCTCTGCCACATCTTCACAACTCTATCTCCCTGTACTCTTTTTTTTTTTTTCTTTACAGGCAGAGTGGACAGTGAGAGAGAGAGAGACAGAGAGAAAGGTCTTCCTTTGCCGTTGGTTCACCCTCCAGTGGCCGCTGCAGCCAGCGCGCTGCAGCCGGCGCACCACGCCGATCCGAAGGCAGGAGCCAGGCGCTTATCCTGGTCTCCCATGGGGTGCAGGGCCCAAGCACTTGGGCCATCCTCCACTGCACTCCCTGGCCACATCAGAGAGTTGGCCTGGAAGAGGGGCAACCAGGACGGAATCCGGCACCCCGACCGGGACTAGAACCCGGTGTGCCAGCGCCTCAAGGCGGAGGATTAGCCTATTGAGCAGCAGCGCCGGCCTTCCCTTTACTCATATCAGGGCACATGTGATTGGATTTAGGGCACATACAGATAATCCAGGGTACTACCCCCCAACAGAGAGCCTTACTTTAATCATATTTGCAAAGGATACCTTTTCCCTCTAAGGCAATGTTTACAGGTTCCAGGGGTTCAACCTGGTATCTTTGAGTGGGTATTATTCAACCTACAACACTAACTATACCCAGCTCAAGGGGAGGAAGGAGCACTAAAAGTGATACTATACACAGAGCAGTCACTGAAATAATGTATACAAATGTTACATATGTTATACCAAGTTACTGTTTTGGATCATACAGTCCACACAGTAAGGGCCTCATTACACTTAGAAAAATATTAACCTCTAAATATTATCAGTAATCAAGAATCTTGAGTAGTTACTTGATTCAAAACTGTTCTTGCTATAGAACCAATGTGTTGTGGCCATGAAACCAGATAAATGGGAAAGGCATGATTTTTTGTGCAAATTAAAGATGGATACCGTATGCTTTTCACCACACAGGCCTCCAATATCTAAACAGTATTTAAAAGAAAAAAAGAATTTCCTTTTCTTTTTTCAGATGTGGAAGACTGGACATGTGCTAAGATATGATTACCTATTCAAAAACACCATCTTTGAAACTCTTCCCTTAAGAAATGGCCAAAGTGCTCTTCAGAGTTTGCACATTAAAAATGTCTTACAGAGTCAGAAATATTATTGCTCGGTGGAAGCATGATAAAGAGAAGGCTGTGCAATAAACTATGTCGCGCCTAAGCCTCCTGCTATTTTTTACACCATGGTTAATACTCATGCAAATTGACTAGGGTTCCAGTGCCTGCTAGTCAGAGCTCTGGGAATATTGTCCCCCCTCCAATCCCCTCCCCCATGCCCCCACCCCAGTACCTCCTCCACTGAGCCCTGCCATTAATCACCACTTGCCTGTCTCGAGATCTCCCACGGCTTGGTCACGGCTCCAAGGTCACAGGCTGTCATTAACATTGATCTGAAAAACAGAGCCAAACAAAATAGCCTGAATAATCTTTTGTTGCATTCCAAAACAGACATGTCCTAAATACATAAATAAATAAAACAGAAAGGAGGCCAGCTTACGTCTTCTTTCCCTCAACAAGGAATAGCACTGTTCATAGTTTTACGTTCGGCATCCCCGTCCTGTGGCCCCAATGCATAGCAAGACAAAGCTCTCACATATCCTCTGGTGGCCTTTTGTTTTGTCTGCAGCATTACAAGGACAGCAAAGTGCTACTTTTTTCTGTATCTGAGCTAAGCAAATGCTCTTTAACTCATTCTGGACAATGTTGGCTTTAGTTTTTTAAGTATAAGCAAGGGAATCGGTGTATAATGTATACAGATGGCTGATGCATCTATTTACCAACTTCTCACTGATTGATGGGAGTGGGAGAAAACTCTTACCAAAGAGGTGAGGCACATAAGGAGCTCCTTCATTTTCATCCGTGCCCTACGGTGAGGATTTACGTGTGAGGGCCACTTCGTTTTCATCGGTTTACTACCTGGCTCCAGCCATGTTTTATAAGCACCATGAAGAAGAAACATACTCAGCTACAGCTTTCATTAATTTGAGTCCATAAGAAAGTGCAGGAATGATGTGAATCAGATTTCTGAGGGGCAGATGTAACTAGAATTCAAACTAGACGGTGGAAATGTGGGGGACAATTGAAATCTCAGTTAGCTCTGGGCCTTATCATTTAATGTGGTTGTGGGGAGGGGGGAATAAGGCCCACTCTTTGTCCCAAATCTGCTTTCTCTGTGCTAAAACCAGCAGTATGTGATGACAGGTCATGCAGCATGGGAACTGGGAAACCACATCTTGCCTAACAGCTCTTGAAGGAAAGCTGTGTGGTGTTGATGGTCCGAAAGCCGTCCCCATGTCAGGTGTTAACATTTCAGACCCCGCTGGATCCGAATCCTGGGAAACATGTCTGCTGCCCAGATGGCAGCGCACGCCTCCGCGGCAGGCGGACTGTCACTTTCCCAGAGAATAAGGCAGGCGGCCACAGATAACAATAGGTCATTCAAGGCACCGCCAGGCAGCACCAGTATTAGCACTCGTCTCAGCTCAAGAAGCTTTTAGGAAGCATCTAATTCCAAACATGCAAAGAGTCATATCAGTCTTTACTTCAGCTTTTATCTCTGTAACAAGGGCTTCTACAGTGCTCACCATGCCGCTGCTACTAAGTGCTTTACCAATTAACTAATGGCTAGCTACCTACTAAATGAATGCATATCAAAGCCCTCAGTGGTGGGTGCTTCTATTTCACAGTTAAGTAAACAGAAGTGTGGAGGGAGTTATCTTCTTTTTCTTTTTCTTTTTTTTTTTTGGACAGGCAGAGTGGACAGTGAGAGAGAGAGAGAGAGACAGAGAGAAAAGTCTTCCTTTGCCATTGGTTCACCCTCCAATGGCCGCCGCGGCCGGCACGCTGCCCCAATCCGAAGCCAGGAGCCAGGTGCTTCTCCTGGTCTCCCATGTGGGTGCAAGGCCCAAGCACTTGGGCCATCCTCCACTGCCTTCCCGGGCCACAGCAGAGAGCTGGACTGGAAGAGGGGCAACTGGCACAGAACCAGTGCCCCAACTGGGACTAGAACCCAGAGTGCGGGCGCTGCAGGCAGAGGATTAGCCGAGTGAGCTGTGACACCAGCCGAGAGTTATTTTCCACGACGAAGTAAGAAATCAGGATTCTGTACATATTACAAAGCTACTGAATCCCTTTTGGCCATAGTCTATGTTCCTTGTCTTGGGTTCTGCTGGCGACTGAGGGCACAAGACTGCAGGTAACGTATTGAACATGGCAATATTTCTTCCAGACAGGAAAAAATGTGTGTGTAGTTACCTACTTGTAGTATAACTTGGATAATTATTTGAGCTTTGTTTGATAATTTGAAGCTTCTCAAATTCATATCACCATTAGTCAATCAAGTATATTGAGTATTGTTTAGGTGCTCAAATGATGATAATTCTAATAGCTAGCATTTATTGAGCAGCCACTGCAGGCTGACTGACATAGTCTCCTTGAGGAATACTATCATTATCTCCATTTCACAGGTCAAAAAGGAAGGCTCAAAAGGTTACATAACTTGCCCAAGATTATATGGCTAGGAAGTGTCAAAGCTGGGATGGGAGCCCATGGTCTTAAAGAGAAATTTCTCCTTTCAATGAACACTGTATGTGGAGCAGAAGGAAAAGACTGGGAGGGAGGATGGGTGGAGTGGCTGAAATCTTTATCCAGTGGGCACCAGTGAGTCAGCTGAGGCTGGGCACACAGGAGGGAAGTGAGAAAGTTGAGTGGTGGATGTGAAGGTGGTTTGACAGTGGAGAGTGAAAGGATGAATCCTTGGAAGCAGACATCGATATGAGCCTAAAACAAAGAGGACAGGGAGAGTGCAAAGGCAGGGACAAGGATGGAAGATCACAAAGGAGGAACTGAAGGAGATAAATGAACTGTTTTATCTTATTTTGTAGATCAAGGCTCTGAAGGAGTAAGAGGTCTTTTCTACAGTAAGAGAGCAGGGAGGGAGTTTCTACCAACTGTTTTAGTCTTCAGACCCCATTATTCTACTCCAATTTACCCTGAAGTTGTGCCAATCTGTTTAGTGCGATTGAATGAACGGTCTGGAATAAGGACTGCACGAGCATTTCTGTCCTAAGGAGGGGAAGGGAGCAGTGTGTATTCAGCATCTCCGATGCTTATGGCAGTCCAGTTTTAACACACCTCTCCTCTGTGTGCCAAAATTATTTCAGTCGTAATCTTGGGATAATTGTTATCTCCTTGATTTGTTCTTTAGTCTGTTTTTTAAAAATAGCAATTTAAAGGAAATGAATTTCAATTTTAAGGATATATTCAAATTCAGTAAAGAATTTCATGTGTGAACTGAAATTTGCATTTCCCCAAAAATACTATTACTCCCTGCAGTTTGCATTCTGTTTCACTGTTTTAAATTTTAAACACAAATAAAATGCACAAATGGTCACATAAAATAACAAAATGGAAGGAGTTCAAGTTATATTTTTTCATCTTTACCATCACTATGCTCTCATTGCTTATTCTGAAAAATACCATTTAAAAGCAGGGTTACGGAATTCTGCAAGATTGGAGGCACAGAACTACCCCTGGAACAAATCTGAAAGATTCTGAACAGCAACATACTCTTGAAAATGTGCAGCCAGGTCCACCTGTGTGAAGGGCCAGGTGGGCATTCTTGCAACTAATGCATATTGCAATGCATGTACATGAAAGGATAAATAATAAACGTGCTAATATGAACCTTTCATATCAATTATTTTGATTGTCAGTTGCAGCCTCAGCAATTGTTTAGAATTTACAACCAAAAACTTTTGGCGGGGTCAGGGGGCTGGGCAGCTCATCACCGACTTTGCTCAAGCTTGCCGATATGGTGATGATAAAAACCAAACTGGTTTTCAGTTGCTTTTATCACTATCTTCAAATTCTCTACAAATAGTGTTTTCAGAGCCCCGCCCAGGGTGCACTATGGTGAGGGTCTGACCATGAAATGGGGAAGGAGGAAGGAGCAGCTAGAACACCTCTATTTTATAGTATGTGCTTCCAAAGCATTTATTCCTACCAAATGAGGTTCCCTATGAAAAAAGTTCAAATACCTCTGCAGGAAAACCTCCAGGTGGAGATGCGGACAGAGTCCTGGCATTTCAGTGGTGGAGCTCAGAAGAGAAGGCAGGCCCAAGCAACGAGTTGGGAGTCATTTGAGGAGAGGAGTGGAAAACATGAGGATGTTACACTTAGAGTTACACTCAGGGGTGGTAGGGAGGAAGAGTGGCTAGAGAAGGACAAAGGAACGGAAGAGTCAGAAATAAAGTAGGAAATCCAGAAGAAAATGGATTTGCAGAATCCGGGGCTGGAGAGAGAGTTCAAGGGAAGGCCAACTTCATGAGGGCCTATAAAGTGACCAAGGAAGCTGAAGAGAACAAACACAGTAGGATTTGATACATCGGAGGTGACTGGTGACTCCAAAAGGCACAGAAATCACATTTCACAGACAATTCCTCAAGAGAGGAATGACTGAACACTATACATCGATAGTTTAGATGAAGTCTATGCTATGATGAGAGATGATGCGGTGTTGACGTAGGCAGGTGGCTAGTAAGCAGAGAGCCGCTGAGGGGCTGCCAGTACCCAAGCCGTGTGCAGTGTGCACTGCTCAGATCTCACCCCCTTCCATGCTGATCCAACGTGGCTGCCGATCTGCACACCCACTCCCTGTCTGGCACCTGAGCCTTTGTAGAATGCAGTGTTTCTGCAGATGCATCCAAAGCAGGCAGTCACCCCCGCACCTCCCCACCCTTCCTCCATGTTTGGAGCCTGCCAGCTCCTCTCTTCAGTTTCTCCTATAGTATCTAATGCACCATTGTGGTCTACAGTTGCCATTCAGTGCCATGAGCAGCAGAACCTGTTCTAAGGCATGATTTTTTGATTGCAGAGGCAGAAGCATGTTTTTAGGTGTAGAATGGTTATAATTGGGGAAAAAGTGATTTTGAAAATGGAAGCCTATGGGTCATAATTGTCAATAGCAAGGTTAGGGGAGGCGAGGAAAGGAGAGGGAATGGAATTAAGACCCAAGTGGAGGTGGCAATCTTAAAAAGAGGAGGAACCCTCTCTTTCTCTCTCTCTCTGAAAGATTTAAGCATGTAATGCAGAGAACTGTTAAGTAGAGAGGAGAGCAAGAGAGGGACATCTGGGGAGAGGACCTGAGGAAAGTGTGAAGGGAGGTGAGCTGCAGAGGGAAGAGGCGGGCAGAGCCCTGTGCTACTAAGCAGGTGCAGAGATTTTATATCTCAGTAATGTGGGAGGGGGAGCTCTAATGGGGACCGTGCTTGGCTGATTCTAGTGGTTGTATGATTGTGGAGCAGATGCTGTGCACCCTAAGCATGGCCTCCCAAGCTTCTCCAGTAAAACTTGGCAGTGTCAGACAGGAACAAGACAGCAGAAGTTCTGGGGTGAGTGAGGTCCAGAGAGTGGAAGGATGGGGCATGAATGGAAGAGAAATGGAGCCCCACCATGCAGAGTGGTTGCAATAGAGTGGTAAAAATGCGCCACATAAAGACATTGATTTGCTACTGTCCTTTCTAAACAACTGTGCGGAACTCCCATTCAAAGTCTAGAACTAATTCCTTACCTCCACTGCCACAATTGTTCAGGTTGGTTCCTATTCACAACCCTACTGTGGCTCAAGGAAAGTAGAAGTTCACTCTGCATTTTGCTTGGTGCTGTGCAACTCTGGTTTCTAAGGTTCAAAACGCCCTAACTTTCCCAACTCTCCTCCTAACTTTCCCAACTCTCCTCCTAACTTTCCCAACTCTCCTTTTGAGGAAAATGAAATTACGGCTTGCATGGGGCCAGCATTGTGGCAGAGAGGGTTAAGCAGCCACCTGCGACACTGGCATCCCATTTAGGCATTTAGGCTGCTCCACTTCCCATCTAGCTCCCTGCTAATTTGACTGGGAAAGCAGTGGAGGATGGCCCAAATGCCTGGGCCCCTGCTCCCAAATGGGAGACCTGGAAGAAGCTTCAGGCTCCTGGCTTTGGTCTGGCCCAGCCCTGGTGGTTGCAGCCATTTGTGGAGTGAACCAGCAGATGGAAGATCTCTCTCTGTAACTCTACCTTTCAAATAAAAAAAAAAAATTAATTAAAAAAAAGAAGAAACCATGACTTGCTAAAATGGATCTAATTTGAACACCATTTTCTAAATTGAAGGCAGATTTATGGAGAGGAGGCCAAAAATATAATAAACTATAAGATGAAAAAAATGTTGTCTATCTTTTCTTCAATTAATCTGTTTTCAGTGTAATATTCATCACTTTAAAAGTCACTTGCATGCTCTCAGCACTGTCGGAAAAGCACAGGTGAATGTGCAAATAGTGAAGAAACACAGAAACAAGAGCTTTTTCTTACCGAAATATATCACGGTGGTTTTTGATGTTCCAATCATATTCTCCTCTACTGACAAGTTCAAAGAATTCAGTTCTCCTCCTGCAGGAAAATTGAATGAAGAAAGAAAGAAAAAAAAAACCTGGAATGAAATTTCTCAGTCTGTGGAGTGACATAAACACATTTATGGGGAAAATATAAGACCACCTGAACCACATAACTTAATATTTGAAATCGTGAGGCTAAAGCACTATCAAAATAAATCACTTTTTTAAAAATGTTGAGGCTTCAAGAAAAAGCCACAATCATTTCTGAATGTATTTACAACAGAGGCGATTATAGAGCCATAAAACAGAAAACAATGTGGCGCTGCACTTAGGATTATGTGCTGTGAAGCCCTTGTGACACTCACTGAAGGTCAGAAGAGGGAAGCAAGGACAAATACAATGCAGAGCAATTCTGGAATGTTCTTTTATTATTCAACATAGAATTGAGCTGCATGATGATCCAAGATAAGATAAACTCCCTGCTAGTAAATTTAAGATAAGTGTTTTATTTTTTCCAGATTAGAAAATGAATATTTTACTATGTGAGCCCTTAAGCAAATAGCCTATAGAGGGGCCATCGCTGTGGCATAGCAGGTAAAGCCGTCGCCTCCAGTGCTGGCATCCCATATGTGTGCCTGTTTGAGTCCCGGCTGCTCCATTTCCAATCCAGCTCTCTGCTATGGCCTGGGAAAGCAGTGGAGGATGGCACAAGTCCTTGGGCCTCTGCACCCAGGTGGGAGACCTGGAAGAAGCTCCTGGCTCCTGGCTTCAGAATGGCCCAGCTCCGGCTGTTGTTGCCATCTGGGGAGTGAACCAGTGGATGGAAGACCTCTCTATCTCCCTCTGCCTCTGCCTCTTTGTAACTCTGCCTTTCAAATAAATAAATAAATAAATCTTAAAAAAATTAGGCTATGGAGTCCCAAAAGTAAATGTGCCTAAACACTGGCTACCTCCTTGCTGTGCAATTTGAGGAAGCTACTTAAACCCTCTAAGCCTCAATTTCCTAATCTAACATGGGAATTTTATTTGCTCACTCACATGGTTACTGTGAGGATTAAATGAGATAACAAATGCAAAGTATCTGGCACAGTGTCTGAACATTGTAAGTGCTGCTGCAGACACACACACACACACATACTCACTCACTCATGAATATACATTTGGAGATGTAAGGATATGGAAAAGACAAGAAAGGAATACTTCAAGGTTTGAAAATAAAGATTCATTCTTATTTTTCTGAACTTTTAAAAGAAACTAGCTATGTGACTTTTTCTAGAGAGAAAGGAACAAAAGAGGACACCACCATTTTGATTTAAGAGTCATTCCTCAAGTTTTCACTTTCTTGGCACTTCATAATGAGAAAATATTTAAAGGATCATGACACACATTTCCCTAAGTGCATCCCAGAAAATGCTAGTCTTAAGAGGTGCTCCATGTAAAAGAATTCCCTGGCCAAGTAGGTTTGAGAAATGCTGTCCCTTGAAGACACTATCCATATTAATCTTTTCAAGGCTCTGATAAAGACTGAGGTATAAAAGCCTGTTGCACCTTAATTACAGAATTCCATATAGTACTTACGCAGGAAGGAACACACTTTGGAAAATACCACCGCGACATATCACTAGTGGGGGATATCAGAGTAAGATCTTAGGAAGTCTGGGGGACAAAGGATATATAGTTGATAACATCTAGTTCTGCTGTGCCTGGCCCAGGGACCCATCACTAACTGACCAACTCTACAAGGAGTCCTCAAACATTTGTGGAAAATGCTTATTTTGATAAAAATTATATGTAGATTTCAAAATAATTTTTGCACCAAATAAACTTATATTTTAATTCCATTTTCCATGAACTTTTTGAAGTCCATGCATAGGAATTTCTTGTTAATTGGTCAGACTGACTTCTCAATTTACCTGAAAGGGGGCAGGTCAGGGAAACAAATTCTTATTGGAGACACCAAGACAGATCCTGGATCTATTTCTTCATGTGGATACATGTCAAGGCCATACTATAGTACGTGACAATCTCCAAGACGACCCTACAGCAACTGGTGGAGATGGCATAACACAGTTACAGGGAAGGACCCAGCAGGCCCCTGCCCCTTTGACTGGGCCAGTGCATGTTTATCCTTCTTGTATAGCTTTACCACCTCCTTCATTTGGTCCTCTGCCTTCTTCATGACCAGAATCATGCCTTTTTCACATCACTGACTGTGACTGGAAGGGAGACAGTATAGTGGGAAGTGCCCAGGTACTGAGCTGGGTTGAAAGCTAACTGCCACTTACTTGCTGTGTGGTCCTGGGCAAGTGACCCCACATTACTGAGGCTCTGTTTCCAATCTGCGGTAAGAACCTGAGATAAAGTGTGCTATGTGTTTGGAACTGGTAGATATTCAATATCTGAGAGCCAAATTAGCTAAGGCTAAGATGTAAATAATATTATAACATTATTACTGCCAACAGTAACATCAATTGGACTACATGGAGAATGAGGAGTTTACTCAGTCTTTCAATCTTCCCCTTTTACTGAATACAAATCAGTTTTATTTTTATTATTTTTTTTAATGGAACAGTAAGTTGAGTACAAAAATTTTTTTTTTTTTTTTTTTTTTTTTTTGACAGGCAGAGTGGACAGTGAGAGAGAGAGACAGAGAGAAAGGTCTTCCTTTGCCGTTGGTTCACCCTCCAATAGCCGCCGCGGTTGGCGCGCTGCGGCCGGCGCACCGCGCTGATCCGATGGCAGGAGCCAGGAGCCAGGTGCTTTTCCTGGTCTCCCATAGGGTGCAGGGCCCAAGCACCTGGGCCATCCTCCACTGCACTCCCTGGCCACAGCAGAGGGCTGGCCTGGAAGAGGGGCAACCGGGACAGAATCCGGCGCCCCTACCGGGACTAGAACCCGGTGTGCCGGCGCCGCTAGGCGGAGGATTAGCCTAGTGAGCCGCGGCGCCGGCCCAAAAATATTTATTGAACATATACTCTTTGCCAAGCCTTTACTAGGCAGTATAGACAGAAGAAATGGGTGCTAGCTTTAAATGTCTCTAAAGTTAGCCAGGGCAACCAATAAATAAATAGGTAATTCTCCCTTCTAATTTAGTTCAAATGATAATAATGACCCTGGGTCTAGAGGGAGGTGAGGAGCACTCACATGGGCACAAAATATAAGTGGGTGACAACTCAGTAATGAAAACAAAGAACAGTTTAATGTAAATGTTATTGGCTCTGATGAGGCTAATATTTACTGAGTCCTTCCTAGTCCTTCTGAGATTCTGCCCATGCATCTGACTTTAGTAGGTTACTTAATCTCACTGGGCTTCAGCTTTTTTTTTCTTAGTGAAAGAAAATTAGTAATGGGATTTACCTTGTAAATTTGGTGGGAGGATTAAATAAAAAGATTTATGGAGAACACATAGCAGAATCCTGGCAAAGGTAGGTGCTCAAGTAAGGATTAGTTTTTCTTATTAAGCTCTAAAGGGTTGAATACCTAGCCCAAGTTCTCACAGTCTGTGAGTTGGCAGGGGTGGATACAAACACTACCTGTTAGAGTAACAACTGCTTCTTGCAGCTCAGATACATCCATATGTCTTGGGAGCACAGAGGAATACATGCCCTCATCTTGGAGGATCATGGAAAACCATGGAAGAGCTTCAGTTAGCATCCTTGGCTGAATGGACAATTCAACCCTATGAGTTGTTCCAAAAACTCACTAGAATGCTAGTTCCGTGAGGACAGGGGCCTGGTCCAATTTTGTTCACTCCCACAACCCCAAGTGCCAACAATGCTTGGCATGTAGTAGGAGCTCAATTAGAATTTGTAGAATTCATCAGTTAATGAAAACGATTATCTCAGAAAACTATTCAAATTTAAAAATAACTCTTCAATCACTGGTTTTACCTAAATTCTAATTGTTCTAGGGACTTCACAATTGCCATGGAGACTAGATTCCAATTTGAACCAAGTGGACAACTTAACAAGTCACAGGAAATAACAGTATAATTTCCACCTGGCATCTGTCAATATACAAGATATAAAATCTTTGATACAAGTAGAGCCATGTTCCCTAGGTGGCTAACTCACTAGCAAAAACAGATAATTTTTCAAGCGCCAATTTCTAAAAATCACAACTGAATGACGAGAATAAGTTCTCCAGTGACAGAAGTTTTAATAGCTAGAGCTGCTGGTACAAAAGTTATAAAGTGAACTCACAATCAGTTATAGATTTTACATCTCATTAACAAAGCTAAATTCTGTCACATCAGGAAGGAAGGGGCTATTCATTATCTCTAGGAGATGGTGACTCAAAGAGGGATAGGAGGAATTTTTAATAGGGTATTAAAAAATGTAGTATGCCCATTCTTGGCTATTTCCTGATAGGTTCTATTTACTGATAGTCTCAAGGTTTGGCTGTGAGCTTAGGAAATAATAAACATATTCCTACTCACCATAATTTTACCAAGAGACCCCTATTCTCCGGTAGAACCATCTCCTTCACATACCTGGTAGTACATTTGGTCACATAAATAGCCAGACAGAGGCTTTAGAGTGTACTTAAAATTTTAAGTTTCTGATAAAAGTCCTTCTTGAAATATCAGGATAAGATTAATCATTTTCATAAGGCTACAAAAAGGATTGTAAAGTGATGATCTGCAAGGATCATGTAAAACTTTATTATGCATATTCAATATATTTAAAAGGTATAAAAATTAAATGACATAGAGCATCCATTTACCACCAAGCCTAGAAATGAAGCTCCACCATTTCTGCTGATGCCTTGTCACCTCTGTACACTTGGTTGGCCTCCATCCTGTCCACTATGTGATGAACACCTTATGACTTTTGTATAAATCATATCCTTTTATTTTTACTGGATAAATTTATATAGTATTGTTCTGCATGTCTTAAAACATTATATAAATAATATAGCATCATGATGTATATACCCTTTGGCAACTTGCCTTTTTCATTCAATATTTGTGAAATTCATCTGTGTTAATGCACATAATTCAGGCCATTTCTTCTCTCTGATGTACGGTGTTTAATGTATTATCATACCAGTATCTACTCACCTACTTCCTGATGATGAAATTTAGGTTACTTCAATTTTTTTTGCTATTGTATTCAATATTGCTATGAACTACCTTATACATGTCTCTTTGTAAATCTGTGTGAGTATGTTCTTCCTCCCTCCCTCCCTCCCTCTGGGTCATAGAACTATTTCTTTTTCTGGGACTGGCACTGTGGTATAGTAGGTTAAGCCTTCACCTGTGGCACCGGCATCCCATATGGGCACTGGTTGAGTCTCAGCTGCTCTTCTTCTGATCCAGATCTCTGCTGATGGCCTTAGAAAGCAGCAGAAGATGCCTAAGTACTTGGACACCTGCACCCAGAAGAGGCTCCTGGCTCCTGGCTTCAGATCGGCCTAGCTCTGGCCATTGTGGCCATTTGGGGAGTGAACCAGCGGATGGAATACTTCTCTCTCTCTGTCTCCCTCTCTCTGTCTCTCAAATAAATCTTTTTTTACAAAAGAAGTATTTATTTTCTATGTTTGAGCTTTCATTGTAGCTATAGACTGTTAGAGGTATATAGAACTTTTGAGAAAAACAGGCTATAATTATCTCATTTTATGGATGAGGAAACTCAAGGTGAAGGGAGGGAGGTGAAGTCTTCCGCCTAGGATCCCAGGGATGTTAGGGACAGACCCAGGTAGATTCTAAGTCTGCAGCTTCCCAGTTCTGGCTCTTGAGATAATCTTCACAAACTGTGTACAGCATAAAGCTCTGGAGCCCAGTACTCTTTTCTGTTGTCAGTACAAGCTGCTGTACCAAGGGCAGGACCAGTGCCAAGTCAGACACCAGACAGAGGTCTTCTCATCCTTCCAAAGAAGAGCTGCAGGTGGCGCAGGCTAGGCTGACAGTGCATGGCTCCAGGCGGCGTGTTTCTGACCGCACCCTGATAGTCACTACAAAGCAACAATATGAAATTCATTGTGCTTTCGGGAAACAAGTTTGCCCATACACCTGCTCCATTCATTTTAGGATCTATACGTGTGTATAGATTGTATGCGAAATGGTTAGAAATGGAAGCATTTTTAGAGATGCACGATTGTTAAAATGAATATTTGAACATCCACAAAATTATACAATACCCCCTGGATCCAGACTCCTTTGTTACAAAGAACTATATCATTAACTTCTGAAGCAGATCATTGGAACCTTGCTTTTCAAGGACAATGGCAAGTACCTTGCTAGTGAAAAGTAACTTACTGGAAAATCTCATTTATAATCAGATATGTTTTTATTAGACTTTCACCCTGCTCTCTGACATATGTTCCACTCAGAAAAATAGCAGTCTTTAAAAAAGCATCATTTGAACAGAACTGCAAAAATTACCCTCAAAAATAATTCCAAAGATTGGTTACCAGTCAGCCATCACCACATTGAAAATCTTTCTGGTTTATCATTTATCTGCAAGGCATCTTTTATTCGTAAAATGAAAAATAATCATTCCTGTGTAGACTTTAATCAGGGATATTGTTTGTAAATTTATATATCTCTACATGTATATATGTACACATATTCTTTATCTATCTATTCATCTAAATGCTTTGAATCTACTAAAAGTCCATGAATATTAGGAAGGTTTTACTGTTGAAGTGGCAAATCATCATTGTGACTCATCTGCGATTGCAACTGCAGAGTTGCCAGACAGGGGTTGCCGGGAGTGTGTGTGTGGATGGGGTGGGTGGGTGCAGGCAAGGAGGATGTTTGTTCTTTCAGTTCATTCAGCCGGCAAATCGCACATTGACAGTGAACTGCTAAATGCAGAGTCTGGAGAGATGTCTGCACTTTTGGCATAGAAGCAGTAGGGAGGATCAGAAAATTAACCTGTCAATGTTAACTCCAATAATTATAACTAAAGCAAAGTCATATGTTTAACCTGGAAGTGCATTTTCTTCCTGCTTTAGAATAGCACTTGTAACACAAAGGCCAGATAAGATTCTCAGTGAAATGACCTTATTGATGCTGGTCTAATTGTTGACGGCACAATTGAAATGGGCAACATGCAGGAAATGGAAAAACTAGAATTGCTCTAAAGGTTGAAAATGGCAGAAGATGAGATTACACAGGCCCTACCAGTCAATTCCATCAAACTATCGTCACCAGGCAGAAGAAGTTATTTAAACTGCTGCTGGGTGGAGCGTGCTGCACTCACTCTGTGTAATCGCTCTGCCCACCCCAGCACTCTGCATACCCTGTCGTCTCTCTTCCCCACTGGGATCCAAGTCCCTGAGGGTAACAACTGTACATGATATACCTGTACATTCCCAGCACCTAGCACAGTCCCTGGCATAAAGAAGGCATGAGTAAGTGCCAGCTGCATGGGCATCTTTGTTTTGTATTCAGTTGTGGTATCATGTGAGTGTGGATATGGGGATGGTTACATATGAAAGTCCTTTGATGTACATCACGGAAACCAAAAGATTTCTTCCATCAACCTCCCACAAGGCCTGTTATTCTAACATTATGATTGTTTCAATAGGTTATCTCATCAAGCTCTGGCAATATGTACGAATATTTGGAGAGAGAATTGGATTATGCTGCATCAGTCATCAACATCTTACTATGCACCAATTTATGCTCTTCCTTTCCTATACTAAGTGCATGCAGGAAACTGTGGAAGCTAAAAACACTGAACATAGTGGGCTCACAATCAACATTTGTTAAATGATAAATGAGTGAATATTTCTGGCTACATAGCAGTTAGGAACATTTGTTGTGTTCCTACCGTATTTTAAATAAATTGTCTAATTATTAATAGAATTTTAAAAAGGATGATCAAACAATTATTCTGAGTAATCTAAAAATAGTACATTGTGCTGTCATCATCAGATGCTTTTGAGAAATGCTATTTTCTGCAATTCTTTGGAAAGACAAAGACAAAGAAAGCATCAGATTGGGTCCATAATTACTGATGGATGTTCACAGGGCACAAAGAGAAGTGGCAAATTTACAATTTGAAGATTAATCTGATTAATTTAGAAAGCCAATCTGAGAAGCACAAAACACCAAATGGATTTATAAAATCTGAATCATGGATAATTCTCTGCTTAGACAGTGGTATGAGGCAATGTGGCATGGAGACCTGATCAGAAGCAACTTGATGACCTTGAGAAAACTTCTCATTTACTCTAAGCCCAACCACCCTTATCTATAAAAAGGACTAAAAGAATCTACCTTTCATGTGGGTATGAAAATCTAATATCAAAAAGTTAATTTTGAGAACCCATTATGTCAGGCAGTATGTCAAGTTCTGGGACTTGAAGGGTGATTTAAAGAGTAAGATGTCTGCATTCATTTAGCTTCCATTCTGATGGGGATGCAGGGAGATATTGTAAGGTTTGGGCATGGGGCAGGTACCTGCTAGATGTGATCGTGGTACATAATCACAACAAGTTGGGGATGAATGCTAAACTATTTATTGCTAACCAATGGCAACAACGTCCCTGACTGTATTAAATTTAAAAATTGCCCATCTCTGATGCCCCAGTCTAGTTTAACTGCAATCAAGCCATCTCTAATTGCAGTCAGTCCCACCAAAGAGTTCCCTGAGCAACTCTGTCCTGGTGCCTTCACACCCACCTTGCATTCCTCATGGTGGGGGCCTGGCACTAGTTTAATTGCTGATGTCTAAGTGTGTTTGGAACTAGCATCAGGCCTGGGTATACTCAAGGTACTGCTCTCTAACACTCATATGTTCTTGGGGTTGGCCTCAGTTTCTCCTTCAGTACTCTTAAACTAACAGTTACATCATTACAGAGAAAATGGCAAGGTAGTTAAAAACATTTTGGAGTCCAGATTCTTGGCTACTATTCAACATTGTGAGTAATTTACTGAATATCTCAAAACCTTAGTTTCTTCATGCATATTATGAATTTAATAATTGTACCTGCTTTAATGGGACTGTATTCAGTATGAGACGATATGTATATATGGCTTCTAAGTAAGCCTCTGGAAGTATTAGTTATTATTTCCATTATTAATCATAGAAGTTACCTGGTTCATCTTTGTTGATTGACACACAAATAGTAGAGGAAATTTGTGATATATCTTTTAGGTTCTAACGTTTGTGATTTTAGATCTGTCTCTCTGCCCACCACAGCATGTGCCATCTTTTATGGTGCATATTTTATTAAATTTTCCAACTGAATGATTCCTTTTTTATAAGGTACTTTAACTTCATAGAACTCTTTCACATAGATTATCTCTGGCCTGCCACAAGTGCCTAGCAGACTGGCATGGGTGACAGTCCTATCCCCATGGTTCTGACAAGGAAACCAAGGCAAAGAGAGATTGAGTTACTTTCTCAAAATTATTTCAATGGTTATTTAGACAGTATATCTAAGTCTTGCTTGAGATGGAGAAGTTACTACTTAATTATAAAAGCCTTATTTACTGTAGGGACTCAGAAATAGGCACAGAGAATCAATTTCAGATAATCTCTAAAGAGTAACTAGAAAATATTTTCAGAGAGTTGGAAAACTAGGCTGAACAACTAACCCCTAGACTTAGGTTGTGAAACCATAAATTCACACCAGGGAGTTGGATTTGGTTTTTAGTCTTAAGAATTCTACTTTCATGGGTAATTTGTGTCATAGAATCTCAAGGACACCCAAAGCAGTCAGAAAATAAAGTTACAAATTTTTGTGGTTGTTTGCAAAGCATTTCCATATTTCCATGAATCTTACATTTTTCCCTTTGGCAGGAAAATAGTGAGCTTCCTTTTTGGTTTCTTCAACTGTATCATCACTTTTGATTGGAGTAGTCAGGGCAGAAGAACCAACGAAAATCTGGACTTTGAGAAACTAACTCTATGGGGTTGCCTCCCATCCTCTCTGCCTGCTCACATGTTTTCAACTGTTGCTGCTACACCAGCACCTGAACTCTTGCCTCAGCTGCTCTGTGCATCACTTACTTTCTACCATGGTCTGTTATAACTGAGTGTGGGACAGGGGGCAGTTGTAGGAACCCTAGCCCTTGGATAAGCTGGAATTGCATGGGAATTAACACCCCATAGAGTGACCACTGAGAAGGATGGAGGCTAGTGGACAATTCTGAGGTGCAGCATCTGAGACTTCTTAGATGTTGCCTACAAGATCAAGCATAGCTCATCACGGTGGTGACCAACAGGAAGTGTGTCCTTACTGTGACTTCCCTCCTTCCCTGTTTCACTGTCCCTTCCTTGCCTCCCACTTTCATTCTTGGTATCATTTCCAAAGCTAAACTACCTGCAAGCAAGCCCTTGTCTTCAGCTCCACTTGGTTTTGATATAAACCTGGGAAGATCAGTCCAAGGATTGTCATATAAAATATCCCAAATTCAAATGACAACTATTTCTTGATTCCTTCAGTAGATATGGAATATGGTGATTATAGGAAAAAATCTTGAAACAGGAGGTGTGGCTTACAGTTTTGCCAAAACTAATCAATTATATGACTCAAGCTGCATGGTTTAACCTTTTTGGACCTTGCCTAATCATCGGCAAAACAAAGGAGATGAATTAGACAACATCACTGTAAGATCCCTTCCAGCTCCACAACTGCTCGTTTAGGGAATAAAATCATCTGGACAGTAGCTACTTTCCCCCTCATTAACCCTAGACATTGTTTTGGCTAAAAATAAGGCAATACTTTAATGCAACTTTAGACAGGCAAGTGAATCAGACCCCTGAAGGTGTAGATTAGAGAATGAGCAGCTATTCAGAAGTTCAAAGACAAGAACATTGACAAAAAAAGAACAAGTCAGCTTCTTTGGGAGTCAGCAAACATTAGCAAGGGCTGCAGCATTAAGATAAGGCCAGAGTAATGAGAAAACGAGTTGCAACCAACTTTCTTGACTGCATTCCATAGCTAACAGTGCTTGATAAATGGACTTTGAGTATTGAGGTTTCCCTCTCTCTCTCTCTTTAAAAGTTATTTGAAAAACTTTTTTGGCTTGGGAAAATATTTCTAATTTGAAAAAAAAATACAAAATTCTGCAAGTGTCAGGGGAAGGAAATAAAAACACAAAAAGCATAAGGCTTTCCACAAATCCCAACTCAAGGAGCATCAATCCAGAAAAAGATGGAAGATCATGATAATGAAGGCAACACAAGAACCACAGAACAGGCAAAACAAATAAGTTGTAAAACAAATGAGATTATAGATAAGAGCACTGATACGACATTAAAGACATAGGAGACATTTATAAGATATATGAGAGTACTTTAAAAATTTCATAGAAAATGGAATTAAAAGATAATTTTGGTGCAAAAAAACTCATGCAAAGTTTTTCCTAATATGTGTTTTCCATGAACTTGTTGAAGCACCTTGTATAATGTAGGCATAGTTTCCATTTTACTTGTGAAGAAAACATGGTCAGAGAGGTAAATAATTTGATGTCACACTGCATAGTTTTATGTAGTTAATTCTTATTTATTTAAGATTCAGAGAAACAGAATCAGAGAGAGAGAGAGAGAGAGAGAGAGAGACAGGGAGGGATGAAGGGGGAAGAGGGAGGGAGAAATGAAGGGCGAAGAGAGAGAAAGAGAGATAGAGAGAGAGAGAGAGAAACAGAATGCTCTCATCTGCTTCACTCTCTAAATGCCTGCAATGACTGGGGCTGGGTTGGGCCTGGGCCGGGGCCAGAATTGGGAGTGCAGTCCAGGTCTCCTAATTACTTAAGCCTCCAAAGGTGTACATTAGAAGGAAACTTGAATTGGGAGTGAAGCTGAGACTCAAACCCAGGCATTGCATCATGGGATGCAGGTATCTCAACTGGCAGCTTAACCACTAGGTCAAAAATCTGGCCTGTTTTTTTATTTAAATATACTTTAAAGTTAATTAACATTTATATTTGTAATACCTGTATACAGTCAAGAAATCAAACAGCACTAAAAGTCATATAATTAAATACAGCAGTGTTTTCCGTTTTGCTGCCTTTTGTCCTCTGATTGCGTTTCCCATTGCTTTCATCTGACTTTTCATTTTGGTTGTCTGTTTTTAACTTTTCAGAACACTTCCTTCTTCACAGTCGCTCCTACTCTCAGTTTTAAAGCCTCTGGTTCTTGTTGCATGTGTGCAACATCTTAGCTCTGTGAGGATATTAACACCAACATTTTGCTTTTGTTTTCTTCTTCTGCATGTTTTCTCTGAATTTTATTATTTTCCTGTTTGATTTGTCTTTCATATAGGAGGCTTAAAAAACGTTCTGCTGTACGTGGATGTCTATTTGTGGGTAGTAATAAAGCAATGAAGGGTTAAATGAGAGGTGTGTGCGTCTGTGTGTGTGTGTGTGTGTGTGAAGGGGTAGAATTACTAGATAAAATATAGAAAACCTAGGTAGATTTGAGTTTCTGATAAAAATTGTTTTTATTATATTCCTAAACAAATTCATAGGATCTCTCTAGACACCAAATAACTCTGCATTGTTTAAAAAATTTAAACTCAATTAGGCCTTCTATATGACTTGCTAGGTCCCCCAGCTCTGGGTGTATGGCTTATAGACTCCCAGCTTCTAGATGAGTGGGCTAGGAGGTTTCAGTTCATTTCACTGAATCCCCTCTTCTGAGTTCTGCTTCTCATTCCCACCCTGTACTTCTCCTCAGTCCAGAGTTCTTAATTTAATTTCTCTGGAAAACAATTCTCTGGCCTTCTCCAGGAGCAGAGAAAGCAGCTGCACGACTATTCTGGTAGAGGACTTTGTGGACTTTGAAAGTCCTGTAAACTGACTTTCTGGCAATCTCCTTGTCCTAGGCTTTGAGTATCACGCCCACTTTTCATGCAAGGTTCTGTAGGGCACACTGCCTTGCTTCTCAGTGCTGTTCCCCTCTGTGGTCCCGTTTCCCATTTCTGGAGCAACTACCATGGATGAGTCTGCCTTCCATTTTACACAACTGAAATAACATTTCTTGTCATTTGTTTTCTGCCCTGGATCTCCTTGCAGATTTGCGCCCTTTTTTCTTTAAATTCATTTAGCATCATCTCAGTGGAATTTTAAAAGGGAGAGACAGACATCTGAACTCAAACCACCAGGTTTAACTATAATGCCAGCCTGAGATTTAAATCCAAGCCACTATAACTCCAACACCTTTACCATTTCATATATACCACTTCATATCTCCACTATGCCACTTCATATCTCAATTAGTAGAACAGAACAATAAATACCTATTGCATAGACTGATAATTTCTTTTTGTTTTACTTCAATCTCTATCCTTGTTTTCTACTTCACTAAAAGAACCCCTAGTTTTTAACTGGGTACATGACTAACCATAATAAAAACTTCCTTTCCCAACTTTCCTTCAAGCTAGGTATGGCCAGGTGACTAAATTCAGACTAGTGAAATGTAACTGAAGTGTCATGTGGCAGCTTCCAGAAAAGTCTTAGAAGACAGGCTGCATTGTCTTTTTCTCTGTTCTCTTTGTCCCCTTTTTTTTTTTCTTTCCTGTGTACATTATGAACTACTACCTTGGACTAAGAGGTGAAAACTGTATGTAGAAGGTGGCAGCCTAGAAAGAGAGAAGGACTTGAGTCCCAGGTGACTTCATATTGCTAAGTTCAGTTGCTCATTTCCAAACTAGTTTTATGTAAAAGAGAAGTAAGATACTGTTACTTTGGGTTTTCTATCCTTTAAAATTGAACCTAATTCTAGCTGATGCAATGACAAACTACAGTGATATTTTAAAGGAGTCATCCAGACTTAGAAAAAGTTGTAGAAGATATGAACTTAAAGGATGTTCAGTTCAACCAGATGGGAAGTGGAGGGACAGGATTCCGTGTAGGAATGACAATAGGATTGAGGCACAAGGGAGACTACACAAGGTGTTTCAAAGGGTAATGTATAGACCAGTTTAGCTAAATTAGATAATCACGGAGGAGAGAAGTAGGTCATAAGAATTGTACAAACGAGGACTCAGATGCTTGGTCCCTTGCCACCAACATGGGATATGGGGATGAAACTCCAGGCTCGTGGCTTCAGCCTGGCCTACCTCTGGTCCTTGTGGCCATTTGGGGAGTGAACCAGCAGATGAAAAATCTATCTCGGTCTCTCTCTGTCTCTCTCTCTCTGTAACTTTATTTCTAACGAATAAAAGAATTAAAAAAAAAAGAATTGTAGAAGTTGGGTACAAATGTTTAGAGGGTCTTGAAAGTCAAATCATATTTAGAGCTCTCTCTGAAAGCAAGGAATAAACTGAGGTTTTTGAGATGAGACTTGGGGATATAGGTTGTCAGAATGAAGATGTTTGAGGCTCTCACTGCGGGTAATAATCTATATGGAAATAATACAGAAGTGAGGCAGGGAAGAAAATCTGTGTGGAGGAAGGACAATATGGATTTGAGAATTCAAACTTGGGAGAAAAGAAATATACAAAGAATCTAGAAAAAAAGAGATAAGGGCAGCTGGATGCTGGGGAAGCAAAGAGAGCAGGAATGGAGACGCCAACAAACCTTCAGGTTCCTCAAAGAAGCTAGGAGAAATCAGAAATGAGTATAGACATTGAATTTGGGAAGAAAGAAGTCTCTGGTGACCTCAGAATGTATAATTTTGATAGAATATACTGGTGGAATCTACTCATCAAAATGTAAATGTGTGTTAGGAAATCAGAGGTATTCATTCCTATTTGTTAAAAAAGGAAGACAATGAAAAGTTAAATTTAGGAGCAATTGAAGATCTCCATAGGGTCAATTGAAATTGTCTTCTAAGGCAGGAAGTGTTTGGTCTTTAAATAGGAGAGAGCTATGCACATCAGAGGAGGGAGAGACTTCCAGGCTGCCAAAAGAGGTGATCCCTGATGGAACTGGGCCCACTGAAATGAGAGGTATGGAATTCCTAGCTCAGGGAGAGGCCTGAATTTTGGGGTCAAAGGAGACAGCTCTTCTAAGAAGGAGGGAGGAGAAGCAAAGAATGAAGACTTGGCCTTCTAGTCAATCTTCCATCAGCAAGTATTTTTCATTATCATCATCATCATAGATCTGACTAGAAATGGTAGTCTGAAATACCAACCTTAGCCAATATCTAAAGATATAGAGTCAAGAGTTCAAAAAAAGGCTTATAAAATAGAAGGAAGATATAAATCTCTTTATAAAGATACAAATAAGATATAGCCCTGATTCCCTTAGCTTATATACACTGCTTTAATGAGCTTCATTTAGATAAGAGGAAAACAGCAGCAAACAGTTTAGTTCATTTATGCATTGATAACAATGCTAGAGTAACAGGCATTCCCCAATATGGACCCAAAATTAATCACAGTATAGAACTTTAAATACCCATTTGTCAAATAGATCTAATGCCAATACCTACTCAAAGTACAGCGTGAGATCTGTTGCCAATATTGACTGCTTCAGAAGCTGCATAAGGTCACTATATTCCTTTGAGGACAGATTCGCAAATATGTTGTGACCCTGTAATGAGAAAGTGATGGTAACAAAAGACAACATTCAATCTGTGGTTGTTGATTCCATGTTTTTCCTATATTGAAAAAAGGTCTAGAAATAGGGTACATTATCTTTTTTCAAAAAAGGCCTAATGACATTTTGTACAAACACAAACAGAATCTCTGACAAGCACAGCAAAGCCGGAAAGTGCATCATTTTTGAGGAAGTCTAGTGAAAGACACTTTATTATGTGTTAGTCTCAAAGGGAAAACTCTAAAATATTTGAATTTGTCTTACTTTGGACATGTTTGCGCCATCAGCTCCACCTGACTGCCTATTTCCTATGGGATTAATTTAATGGAGAAGTTGGCAAACTGTTTGGGAATCTTTCTGATCCTAAAATAAACAGTAGCTTCATGAGTAAAGGTTTACGTTGCACATAGGAAACATTTCCTAAGGCAACAAGTGACTCCTTAAGGAGGAAAAAAAAAAACCATTAGATCAGTGGTTGTCAACTGGGAGTCTTTTTGGCAATGGGAGCCTCAGGTGATGTCTACAGACGTTTTTGAGGGTCATGACTGAGTGGATGTTCCTGGCATTCAGTGGCAGTTGCTGAACGTCCTTCAATACATCAGAGACTTAGGCCCTACATGGTTAATACTGCTGGAGTTGAGAAATTCCACATAAAACTGTTAAAACATACTTTGAATAAGTGTGTAGCAGAGTAAATTCAACACATTGAATAACTACTGAGTAGCTAGAATATATGATATTGTTCTTGGCACAGTGGAACTCCAAAGATGACTTTTACCTAAGGAAAGTTGCAATTAAGGGCTGGCATTTTGGTGCAGTGGGTAAAGGTGCCACCTGCATTGCCAGCATCCCATAAAGGCACCAAACTTTGTGTCCTGGCTGCTCCACTTCCAATACAGCTCACAGCTAATGGCCTGGGAAGCAGTGGAAGATGGCCCAAGTGCTTGGGCCCCTGCACCCACACAAAAGACCCAGAAGAAGCTCCTGGCTCTTGGCTCCTGGCTTCAGCAGCCATTTTAAGAGAGAACCAGCAGATGGAAGACCTCTCTCTCTCTCTCTCTCTCTCTCTCTCTCTCTCTCTTTCTGTGATACTCTGCCTTTCAAGTAAATAAATACATTTTAAAAAGAGAGAAGAAAAGTTGCACTTGCATCTTTACCTCCATACCTTTGAAAAGCTCTCCTCCTTTCATCCAAATCTGTTTTAGCTACACAAGGCATTGGCAGCTCCACAGTTTGTTTTTACTAACTTCGCTTTTACTAAGCAACCAATAATTCACTTAGTTTGTCCTGAAAGTTGGATCTTTTAATTTCTCGGGTTTTCTCTTCTTTTTAAAAACTATTTATTTAGGTGGAGAGAGAAACAGACCTAAAGCTCCCACCCACTAGTTCACTCCCCCAAAATCCAGGCTGACGCCAAAGTCAGGAATTGAGAATGTGGTCAAGGTTTCCCATGTGTATGTCAGGGACCTAATTCCATGAGCCATCGGCACTGTCTACCAGGGACTGCATTCAGAGGAAGCTTCAGTAGGCTTCAGTCAGGGCCTGGAGGCAGAAATCAAACCCACACAGTAATGTGGGACACAGCATGTTCACTGGTAGGCTAAATGCCCACTTCCCATTCCTCAGGTTTTCCTAGCATGAAATTGGAACTCATAAGCAGCTGGCCCAGGAACTGGACCAGTTTTAAACCTACTGTTGAGAACCCAAAGATAGTGGAGAAATAAAGGGCAGAATTACTGCCTATGAATTGTCTCCAATTAGGTAAATTAATTCTTTGAGGGGATCAGAATTTCAATTAGTAAATTATATCTCACCTGGTGCCAGATGATGATCTTCTCTCCTGAGTTAATTTATCTCATTGGATGAACCCACCACTTCTTAAATACTAGACTATGCATATTGGTTCCAAGTGGAGCCAGGTCTAACGTTAACTGTAATTTTTAAATGAACTTCCCTGGAGCCTTCAGCCATCAGGAGGAAGATGGATAACTAAAGAAATGCAGCACCATAATTCTGCCCAGGATCTTCCGCCTGACTCTTGCCCCATGGATCAATCACATTCCAGGACTTGGGGAAAAGTGGTTGGAAACTGTGGAAAAGTAGTCACCCGGATGCAGCCACACACTCAGCAACTCTTAGTCAGAGGTTAAACTTTAGGAGCTGATTGACGTTGAGACAAGAAGTAACGTGGTCTGAATTTGAGGATCCTGATTAGTTGTGAGGGCCTGCATTTTACTACTTTTAAAGGGTATATGGTAACTAGTGCTTTTTACAATTAACAAAGGGGCAAAGCTAGCCAGATAAGCTTTAGTTATGCAAAAGAAGTTCATTTGTAATCTGCGTATGGCTTATATGAACATTGGTCTTCAAGGGTGTGATGCCTCAAGTAGATTTTGGTCTCCCTGCAATACTGCTGCTACCCTTTGCTTAGAGACCCAGTGAGTGTGAGACCGATGGAGAGAAATGGCAGATGTGGAGGAAGAAAGGCCTGGGGCAACTTTCCTCAAGGCATCCAACCTCCGGGCACCTGTGTGTCATTTGGAAAGTGGCAGGATAAGGACACCTGCTTGTCTGCCTTGTGACAGAAGGGTTTGAGGGGGCAGTTCTGGGCAGCACCCGCTTGTAGCAGGTGCTCAGGGCTTGCTTCTGCGATGATCACTCTCTGCCCTTCATGAAGAATTTCAAAGGGAAGGGTGGCCAATGTGTTCTGTCTGCGTGAACCCAAATTCCGAGTGAGTGGAGTTCATTTCCCCTAGGAAGCTGACAACCTGTTTATAACCCTCATTACAAAGCTAGGGGTTGCTAGGATCAGAGGCAGATTCATCACCTTTGCCGGTACAGAGAAGATAGTCTGCACCGAAGTTCCTTCCAGCTCTGCTTCCCTCTCGCACAGCACTCAGCGCCAGCGTGGCTTTCATAGGGAAATTTCTGAGCTACAGATGCCAGGTCGCTGGCTTCTGTCAGGTACTGAGAGCCTAACCCTGGATGTTTCATTCCCAGCTGAAGAGATATCACCCCCAGCAGGCTTGCCTCTCCCCAGGGTGCATGTAGGTTCTGGAATGTCGGCTTTCCTTTATGGGGTCAAAGGCCGTCACGATATTGCAAAAGACATGCTTTCTCCAGATAGGCTGGAAGGAAAAAAGACCCTCCATATTTAATGATGCTATTTCAGTGAAGCAGGGCCTTAATGATGATAATAATAATAATTAATGGCACAGCTAGAGAACTGACAAATAATAGGGAACAGATGATCCCTTCCCGGCCTCAAAAAAAAAAAAAAAAATGTACGCCTGCAGAAAATTAAACAGATCCTTTCCTAGCAATTTAAAGCTCAGATGCCTCAGCCGGAGTCAGTGGTTTCTGTTTTACTCGGTGGAAAGCTAATCGTATAAAATCCCAACTACTTCTGACTCCTGCATTGCCACTTGAAGCAAAATAAGGCATATGGCATGAGCCCTGTCCCACCAGCAATTTTAGGTTCTTTCATCTTTTATAGGCTTCTCAACTATGCTCATAAAGTATAACTTTCTCACCCCAGTTTTGCTTCTACCATATTTAAAAATTGCTCTGGGTTTCACAAAATGAGAATGTTGGGCTACTTAGTCATTGGCTCAAGTCCCCCAATAAGTAGGCTTCTGTGTCTCTTAAGGAATGGAAAATCATGCTCTGGTGGCATACGGTCTATCCTGCTGACCCCAGCCACTGATGAAACACAAATGAATCGGCTTAGAAAGAATTTGAACAAGGCCCTTGCTCGGTCATCTAAAAGAATCAAAAGAACTACAAAGGCCCCACAGTTGGACTTCAGTGGTTTTCTCGTATCTCTGCATCTGCCTGTGGCACTACAAAGAAAGTGAGGGAGGAAGCAAATAGTTGTTTTGGTTTCCGTGAAGAAGAGAAACAGAACACCAGGTCAGTACCTCACTTTGAAGGATCATCACGGCGTGGTTAAAATGGTGGTGCTCTAAGGTAGCAGATGTTCCATAGAGCTGGGCCAGGGCAGAGCCGCTCCTGCAAGAGGACAGAGGGTGAGTGGGCAGGCCCCTTCAACCATCACCATTCTCCCAGTTCTTCTGCTCAAACTGCTTTTCCCACCTCTAGCAAAGGACAGGGACTAGTTACATTCTCAGGCAACAGCATGTGTTGTTCATGCCTCTCTTAAGAAACCCTTTCAGGAACATGTGGTTAGGCTACATATCATGGATGACAGACAGTACATAAGACATAGTCCCTGCCTCTAAGAAACTACAGAACAGTAAGGGAGATGCCACATGATCATAAGGAAAAACAATGCACACAACAACAATACAAATACTAATGCATCATACAGAGTGTTGCAGGTCCAATTTAGTGCAACAGATGTTCTGAGGGGAAAAGAGGGATCATTTGTGGATCAATGGAGGCTTTTTTGTTTGCTTTACAGAGATTTATTTATTTGAGAGGTAGAGTTACAGAGAGGGAGAGAAAGAGAGGGAGGTCTTCCATCGCTGGTTCACTCCCCAAACTGCAGGAGCTGGGGCGATCCAGATCCAGAAGGCAAGAGATTCTTCCAGGTCTTCTGCACGGGTGCATTGACCCAAGCATTCAGTTCATCTTCCACTGCTTTCCCAGGCCATTGGCACGGAGCTGGATCAGAAGTGGAGCAGCTGGGACTTGAACTGGTCCCCACATGGGATGCCTGTGCGGCAGGAGGAGGCTTAACCTACTATGCCACAATGCCAGCCCCCTTATGCTTCTTCTGAGAGTTCAGAACAACTGCCCTATTCCAAATGTGTTCATCTCTCCATAACAAAGGACCTGGTGAATATCCTGCCATGTACAGTTTATGCATTTTCTGTGGATGACTGACAACCTTCTAGCATGGTATCCCAGACCACAGTCACACTATGGAATCTTGGTGTAGAACTCTGCAAAGTTTCCTGGATTTGGAGTCAAATCTCAGCTCTTCCTCCACTTAGTAGCTTTCAACAGTTTCTTGGCCTCCTTAAGACTCCATTGCTTTGGACCTGGCCCTGTGGTGTAGAGGGTAAAGCCACCTTCAGTGCTGGCACCACATACGGGCATTGGTTCAAGTTCTGGCTGCTCCACTTCCAATAAAGCTCTCTGCTGTGGCCTGAGAAAGCAGTAGAAGATGGTCCAAATGCTAAGGCCCCTGCATCTGCATGGGAGACCCAGAAGAAGCTCCTGGCTCCTGGCTTAGGATAAGTGCAGCTCTGACTGTTGAGGCCATCTGGTGAACCAGCAGATGGAAGACTCTCTCTCTCTCTCTCTGTAACTCTAAATTTCAAGTAAATAAATAAATCTTATTATTAAAAAGACTCTATTGTTATATCTTTAAAATGATGATACACATACTCTGTTATTTATTTATTTTTTTAACTTTTATTTAATGAATATAAATTTTCAAAGTACAGCTTATGGATTAGAATGGCTTCCCCCCTATAACGTCCCTCCCACCCACAACCCCCCCCTTTCCCACTCCCTCTCCCCTTCCATTCACATCAAGATTCATTTTCAATTCTCTTTATATACAGAAGATCAGTTTAGAATACATTAAGTAAAGATTTCAACAATTTGCTCCCACACAGAAACATCAAGTGAAAAATACTGTTTGAGTACTAGTTATAGCATTAAATCACAATGTACAGCACATTAAGGACAGAGATCCTACATGAGGAGTAAGTGCACAGTGACTCCTGTTGTTGACTTAACAAATTGACACTCTTGTTTATGGCATCAGTAATCACCCTAGGCTCTTGTCATGAGCTGCTAAGGCTATGGAAGCCCCCTGAGTTCACCAACTCTGATCATATTTAGACAAGGCCATGGTCAAAGTGGAAGTTCTCTCCTCCCTTCAGAGAATGGTACCTCCTTCTTTGATGACCCATTATTTCCACTGGGATCTCACTCGCAGAGATCTTTCATTTAGGTGGTTTTTTTTTTTTTTTTCCCCCAGAGTGTCTTGGCTTTCCATGCCTGAAATACTCTCATGGGCATTTCAGCTGGATCCACATGCCTTAAGGGCTGATTCTGAGGCCAGAGTGCTGTTTAGGACATCTGCCATTCTATGGGTCTGCTGTGTATCTCACTTCCCATGTTGGATCATTCTCTCTCTTTTTTATTCTATCAGCTAGTATTTGCAGACACTATTCTTGTTTATGTGATCCCTTTGGTTCTTAGTCCTATCATTATGATCAATTGTGAACAGAAATTGATCACTGGGACGAGTGAGATGGCATTGGTACATGCCACCTTGATGGGATTGAATTGGAATCCCCTGGTATATTTCTAACTCTACCGTTTGAGGTAAGTCAGCTTGAGACATACTCTGCTATTTATAAGACTACAGTAATATATTTGAAAGTGCCTATCACAGTGCCTGGTATGTATTAGATTGTGGTTTCTAGTAATTATTTTATATCAATTATCTTTATATTGGTTATTAGCCAATAATTTAAATACACATGGATATCTACACTTTAAATCAATAAAATGATCATTATAACTTGAAGGGACTACTTTGAGTTATCTGTTAATTTTGTTTATGTGGAACAAACCATTCCTCAATGATGTCAGTTCAATAAGGTGTTCACTGAAAATGTTCAAATACATTCTGTTAAAACTCTTTTCTTGGAGTAGGACTTAGAGCATTGAAAGGTCCCAGAGAATCTGGGATTCAAAGGGCAGCTGTGGGGCTCGAGTTTAAGTTCCATCTCTGTCTGCGTGTGCTTTCTTGCTCCTTGCCAGGGACTTGGTTGTCAAAAGCACAATTTGACCTTAACTTGGAAATGCTGCTCACAGTCTGTCCAGCCAGTTAGAGAAGCAAGGACTGCAGCTAAGAGCCTTGTGAGGAATTTTGGTGAGAAGCTGACCTCCTGAACAGCGTGAGGTAACCTGAGACCACAGCTAGTTCAAGGGTACAGGGCACCTGTGATTCTTGGAAAGACTCAGAGCTGACCACACATTGGCAGAAATAGCAGGATTGGTTCAGTAGGGATGATTACCAGAGTTAGTAAGGAGGATACTAGATTTTAATTGGGCATGTGTTATTTTTTATAAAACTTGCCTTAGTCTGTATCATTCAATAAGTTAAATTTTGGTTGGCTAATCTTAGTCACGAATTATTGTTTAATGTTAGTTATATAGGGTGCATTCCTATGGAAACTCATGTCTCAAATGTGTATTATATGCCTTTGTCTTTGCTGAAATTCTAGGATGCCTTACATCCAAGTGTGTTCTATGGAGTAGATGCTTAAAAATCTATTAGCTGTTTAGCTAATAAGCTTACAGTGTCTAGTCATTATAATTCAAATTTGAAGGTTGTCAGTCAGTAATAAGCATGTTAACATGCTTTATAATAATGCTACTAATAATCATAGCTACTATGCTCTAGGCAGCATATTAACAAATTAATACATTATTTTATCTAGTCTTGACAGCAACCATGAAATAGGTATTACTTTCTCACTTTACTCATGAGGAAACCGAGGCTCAGAAAAGTTATGTAACATTTCCAAGTTTTAAAGCTCCTTCTCATTGTATAATGAGAGTGATACTTATAACATATATTTCATATATTTGATTTTTCATTTTTACCAAGCTGGTTGTCACCAATGAAAGATTTCAAAATTTAATTCATAATTCTATAGTATGAGGGGATCTTCAGAAAGTTAATGGAAAATGAGTCATGTTTTCAAAAATTTTTTGTACCAAAATAAACTTGTTTCCATTTTATTAGGGAGAGAGTGACAGACACAGATAAAGACAGATAGAGAAAAGGGAGTTCCCAGCTGCTGATTTACTCCCCAAATGCCTACCATGGCCTGGGCTGGACCAGGCCAACCACAAGGGCCAGGAATGCAATCCAAATCTTCTATGTGGGAGGCAGGAACCCAAGTTCTTGAGTCATCACCTGCTGCCTTCCAGAGTCTACACTGGAGGGAAGTTGGAGTCAGGAGCTGAACCAGGAATTGAACCTGGGTACTCCAATATGGGATGCAGGTGTCCTAACTGCTAGGTTAAATTCTTGCTCCCTAGGCTTATCTTTTAATTCTATTTTTCCATGAACTGTTTGAAGTCCTCTCATTTATGTGTTAACCACAGGCTCAGATTCTCATGATTCATTTTTGTTAAACAGTCAGGCTCAGATGCACCTCACTTACTGATATGAATCCTGATAACTTAGACACTGATGAGGCAGGTAGGGTCAAGATGTACAATATTATCTCTTCCTTTATTCACTTCAGCTTAGCAGACCCCATAAAATCACAAGTCACTTTGTATTTTCTTTGTTCAGGATGAATAAGGAGAGTTTCCTTTCTTAACCAGGAAAGAAACAAAGACTCTGGCTCCGAGGCTGCCCTTCTCCCTCTCCCCAGTGTCCATATGGCTTCTGAACTGCGGTGGTTCATCAGGACAGACTGCTTGTGCAAGTGTGACCACGCCATGTCCATGGTTTGAGCATATTCCTCATCGGATTCCCTTTGTCCCTTTCTGTAATTCCATCTTACAATCTGCCCTCTCACTTACAATACAGATTCAATTACAGAAAGCATGCGGATGTTGCAACTAAACCAGACTAATGCTATGAAAGTGGGGGAAAACACTGTGATTCATTCATTCATTCCCCAAACAATTATTAATGACTATCATTATGCCAGGCCTCAGGCACGTGGAGTACAAAGATAAGTAAGATGTGGCTCTTACCCTCAGGGCTCCCACAGTCCTCTATAATTGTGTCGAGGACTTTCTTGGACCAGCCTCAGACTAAAAATGCTTATCTTTCAACAAGCAAGGTGACATCTTTGCATTCAGAGAGTGGAACACAGTACTAAGTTTATTTTGAGCTTTCTAGATTAAAACAATCTAAACAAGAACATATCCATTTCCATACGGTTCCCTATCAGACTTTTGAAGACTGCCAAAACTCAAATTTTTTTTCACAGGCCAAGTTTCATGGAGAATGTTGCCTGTATCTGCTATTACACACTGTGAACTTCTAATGACCACCAGGAGTGAAGCCCACAGTCATAAAAGTTGATATAAGTGGCAAAAACTAAAATATGTCTGTTAGGATGAGCTTTATCAAAAAGGTATTCAACAGAATATTAACTTTGCAATGGTAAATGGCAGTGAGGACTGAAATACAAAGGGTACCATGGTCAAATAAGTTTGAGAAATGCTAGCTTTAAAAATTGAACCATTTCTGCACCGTAGGACTTCCCAGAGGCGCTGCTAGGTGAAAATACACCTTGTGATTCTGCGGGAAGGGAATGCAACATGCAGCATTTACCACTCTTAATTAATCATAAAACCATTTTTAAAGAGGTAATTTCTTTCATGTAATATATTTTCCATAAAGAAATACTTCTATTTTTTCATGGAAAATATGAAAAAAAACTCACAATCACATTTGGGAAAAATTGACATTAATACCACCTCCCATTTTAATTGTGGTAGGTATATTCATTACATAAGTAGTTTTGGTGCACACACACTGTAGATGTGAAAATGTGATTCCATATATGTAAGATGTATGGAGAGAGAAGGGAAGGGAGGAATAGAAGAGAATCCAAATTTCACAAGAACAAGTACTTTTAACTACATGAGTATTTGATGTACATTATTGATTAGATTGTCTCAAATGTGAAAGTTTTTCATTTGTTAACAGGGAACACATTGAAAAGAAAGTTACAAAAATAAGTCAGTGAGAATGTTGTTCCTATAGGCATTCAGCACTTTGTACAGGCACCAAGAATAAGTGTACAAATTAAAATGTACCTTCATAGTGTCCCTAGACATGCGCATTCTTTGAAAAAGAGACTTAATGGCAGAGTGCAGCCATGGCTTAGAGGAAACTTTAAACAGGAAAACTATGAAAGGTAATTAGGAAACTGAGAATTGTTGGGAGGTGGTGAGCAATGGGATTAGGCTGTCATGGCAGATTAATGTGCCCCAGTATTTCACTTCTGGGACCTGGCCGAAAGCGACAAGATGGGTTTTCATTCCCAAGAAATGAGTATAAGAGATTATGCTAGAAATGAATAGAAGAAGTCTCCTAGGAGAATATACTACAAAGCTGCCCGGTACTAATATTTAATCATCAGGGGCAGCTGTGAGGGGGAGGGGGATGAGTGGGGAATGCTGTCTCTGGAGAAAACAGGGGAGAGGTGTGAACAGAGCAATTTCGAGGCACTGTGGCACTGCTACACTCAATGCCTATTGATCATTCATTGCACGCACTCTAATACTTAAAAATTAAGAATAAAATATGAAAATGCAAAGGTTCACTTATCAGAAAGGCTAAGAGAATAAATCAAATTGTGCTCTAACTAAAGTCACACATTTTATTGTAGAGGCATTTTGCATTTTATATAGTAATTTGTCCCTTGCTAAATGTCTCCTATTTCTTTATAGCCTTATACATGAAACAAAGGTAGCATATGCTTTGACACATAATAATTGGTGCATTTAAATCCCATTTTCAAATCATTTGAAGGGCTAGAATGAGATTGTGAACACTTTAAGAGAAGGGACTGTTGGCCATACTTCTGTATTTCTCCCACAATGCCTAGCAAAGGGCCTTGAACTGCAAAAGCACTCAGTTATTTGGGAATACAAAAGGAGAAAGGGGTATACGTTGCTTCCCAGGAATTTTCTAAGCAATGGCACACTCACTGAATAAATCTATTCTAATCAGTGAAAAGCTGGTCTCTTCACTACACTGTAAGCAAATCTTTCAGCATTCATAGTTAACTGAGATTAGTTCATCTTAACTGAGATTGGGCAACAGTGGCAATAAGTGTCCTAAATTCAAAAGTGACTCCATTAGGTAAGTGCAGAGCATGTGGACATCTCATGAGTTGGTAAACTGTATATAAGTCTAGTCATGTTGAGGGGACACAGCACACCATCTAACAGGTAGCTGTGATCATGTGATACAAGGATGCAACAAAAATAAAATCGAAATGTAGAATTAGTGACCCAATACCTATCGAACAGAGTATGAAAGGTGTTAAGTCTTCTACAAGTGAATTGAGAGTTGGAAATCCCCAGTTTCCATTTTTGTGAAGATAAAGTGCTAAAAGTACAATTAGTTGGGTCTTGCTCAGTTCTACAATTTTTATGGCTCCATGTCTTCAATTGCTAGATATAAAAATATATTTTCATTTTCTAGGGCTATCAGATATGACAAGTTAACCAACACATTGGAAGCTCAAAGGTCCAGAGCAGATGTTATGAAGTCAGGGAAGAGAGCATAAGAGGGTGGTTAAAGAATGAATTTTGGAACCAGATGGTTTTGTTCCAAACTCCCTTCTACCATATGGGGGATGGACGAATTTGAGCAAATTATCTTCCTCAGGCTCAGTTACTCCTGTAAAATGGAGACAAAAAATACCTGCTCTCTAGAGACACTGGTGAGGGCTTGAGACATAGTAAACAACAAATTATTGTTCTTGTTGTTTCAGATGTGGTACGTTGCAAAGAACAGAAATGAAGTACAACCAGCTTCCTTAAGAAAAAGGTTAGCTAAATGGCACCAGAAGTCTAAGTTGGCCCAACTATTTCAAGCACAGCTGGGTCTCCTAGAGATGGGAGCAAAGATGAGAGCCAGGAATCAAGTCTGATTTTCCCCTGTCTTCCTTTTGGATTATGCAATTTCTCCTTTCTGATTCTCTCCATATACTAGTTTCATCATTCTCTCTTCTCTGAAAACCAGCTTTCTTGTTTTGTCCCATTTACATGGGATGTGGTCATGATAGCTTTTCCAAAATAGCAGCCCCAGCCCCAGGTCACCATGGACTTACAGCGTGGCTCCCTGTAGTTTACATCTGGTGTCATGGTGATTTAACTCCAAATTTCTTGTAAGCAAAATATAACTGGTCTAGCTTTGATTTAGGGGTATACTCCTAGTCCAAACAGCTCTTGGCCAACTGGCAAGAAGAACTGTCTCTTTCATTGTGACACACAGGCTTTCTCTCTGGGGCATGGTCACTGGTATCTGAGTCCAAGCATTGTACTCACTCTTAGCAGGTCCCACAATACGCTCACTATGGTTTTACAGACATAGAGCTAAAGCATGTATCTCTTATTTATGCATAAGTGGTAGAATGGTAGAGAGGCAGGAGGATGTTAGAGGGAGATACAATGATACAATTGGTCTGGTGGAGAAAGGAGCCCTAAATAAAATAATGGAATGCAGCTACAAGAAGTCAACATTAGGAAAAGTTAAACTCTATAATGAAAGCCTAAACAGTTTACATTTCAACAGGCTCCTGTTCTGTAGTACATTAAATCTGTATACATAAAAACAATACTTTTTAATGATTTATAAAAGGTTATACCTGTTTAGAAGATAAGGAAACTTTATTGAAAGGCTATAGTAAAATGGTTCAAATAAAATCTCATTCATTCATGCCTTCATTATCCACTCATTCAGCAAGTATTCAGTATGTGTTTGTTCTACTCTTGGCACTGTTCAGTTGTGGGTACTGAAGAACAAGGGGAGAGGCACCTGTAACTCAGCAATGAAAATGGAATGAGATCCACTTTTTGAAAACACAGCCAGGGCATTATGTGGGCATTAAAAAAAATGGCAAAGGGAGGCACAACAGGGTAGAACTCTGGGAGTGATGCTTCCTGGGGCATTTGAGGGAAAGCAGAAAAGGAAGGGCATTTCAGGCAAGGGAGCAGCAGAGAGATGAGAACCATCAGGGCTCCACTGAGCTCTTCAAGAAGTCCCTTGTGTCTGGAACACAGATGAAAGGCAAGGTGGGGTAAGCCGGGGCTAGTAGGTGTGGGCCAGAGAAATGGGAAAGAGTCCAGTGGGAAAGGACCCTAAGGGTCTAAACTAAGGAACTGGAACATTACTCTAAAAGTCACAGGAAGACTGTGGATGGCTTTCAAGCACAGGAATAAACTGGTCAGCTGTGTGATTTAGACAGATTATTGATGTCAATCAGAATAGAGGAGGAGATTTGAGCTATTGGTTGTAGCCACCCAGGATTAACAAAGTCACCCCCTCCTCTGCATTTGGTACAGTAACTACAGCTTTTTTGCAAGGAGGGAGTCTTGGTGACTTGTAGATTTGCAGTGGTGTTGTTCACTAGGATAATGAATAAGGAAAAGAGAAACATGCTTTCAGGTGAAGACTGATCAAGAGGCGACTGTGAGACTTCAAGTAGCAGGTGCCTCTTAAACCACTGGATTATGTGCCTATGTAGAATCTGAAAATTGGGGTTCAAATAAATGGATATGGGACTCATGAGCAGATGGATGGAGGCCCCATGCGAAGGGTCACAAAGAGCAGAAAGGAACAAAAGATAATAATACCAGTGAAGCTTGGGCCAGGAGGAGAGAGGCCTTGAAGCAAACTGAGAACGGTTCCAAGGATAGATGAAAATCCTTTGTCTTAGAGACAAAGAAAGAGATTCCAGAGGGAGGGAGAAGCAAAATATGTCGCATGCCAGAAGGATCAAGGTAAAAAGACAATAAAAGGTAAAGTAGCTCTGGGAGAAGGGGGCTGTTGGTGACATTACTGAAGATGGCTCCTCTGATGAGGTGCAGTTGGGAGTCATGTGTGAGGGCAGGAGTTGGGGAGAGTGAAGATAAGGAACCTAGCCAGCTCTCCAAGAAACTTGACTGGAAGGGAGGAAGAAGAGAACCAGGCCAGAAGCTACAGATAAGTGGAGGTTAAGGTGAGTGTTCTTGCAGGAGGAAGGGGAATTCATGTTAATAGGATGCATGGCACCAGGAGAAAGGAGGCAACTGACACCAGGGCCAGAGAGGAAGATTGATGGCCCAAGGGCCCAAAGGACTGTGCGAAGAAGGGATGCAAAGCAGAGGCACATGGTGTAGCCTTGGACGAGGAAAGCACAGCTTTTTCACTGAGACAGCAGGGAAGGAGGAAAGGATTGGGATGGGTAGATAAGTTTGTGGATGGCAGGGAGGAAATTGAGAGAGTTCTCGATTGATGGCCTCAATTTTCTCAGTGAAGTAGGAGGCAAGGTGATGTGCTGAGAGGTGTGGGGGAGGTGGTGGAGGGTGGAGCAGAAGGTGGTTTAGGGAGAGAAAATGTTCTGTGTCTGTTACTGCTAAGAGCAATGGGGACGATGCTAGAGAGGGACCGAGAGGGCTGGAAGGGAGACCTGAGCATACAGCAGAGTTGGGAGAATACGTGACTGGACCGTCTCAAATTCTCACAATTGTGACATTTTCTCCAAAAGCCTTTACAAGTTTAGGCAGAATAGCACAAAGTTGAATTGTCAGACTGAATCATGATTGATGCTTTGTTGAGTGAATGTTATAAAAATTTAAGAGGTTCAAGCACTATAGGCTATTGAGAAGAGAGTTGTAACGATAAGCTACAGGATTCAGCATAGTTAAGGAAGGGCCCAGTATAAAAACGCATCTGCTAGGTCACCAAGCACATGCAAGGGTCCAGTGTCTCAATGAATAGGCATTTGGGGAACAGAACTGAAGGGAACCTGCTGACACACAGTTGACCACTGAAGTTTCAGATGATATGAGTAGAGGACGGCTTTGAAATTAGTCATCTGAGGCTGATGTTCTTTGCAATCAGTCATTTTAATCTCACCTCTTTGTTATAGCTTTCCCAAACCTCTACTCTCCCTGCTCCCAATTTTTTCTCTCCTGCTTCTGATCTCTTGTATGCCAACAGAAAATGAAAAGAACACTAAAACTGGATGCTCAATATAAGGGTCAGGAGCCTTGGGGTTTCTTTGCAGCACCTGTGAGCCACCAAGCAATGGCTATCTTGACCAGTACAACTTGCTCTATTCTGTCATGCTCTTCTTCTGCATGGCAAATAGATGCCTCTACATCCCTGTACTTGTATTTATGTAAATTCTGTTTCTTTTTGTTTTCCACCTTTCTGTGGGAGTGGAGATAAAGGGAGCAAAGGCTACTCCTTGTAGGTAGCTTTATTTCACTGCAGATCCCACAACACCCAGAGTCAAAAGAACACTAGAAATGACTGCAGCAGGAAGAGATGTTTTGTGATATAAAATTTCCAAAGACTGGCTTCTATTTTAATGTTTTTAAAACCAAATTTTGAGAGTAGCAGGTATAAGAAGCTTATAATGCCACACAGACAAATGTTTTGGGAGGAAAGATCTAGGCCCTTTAAAATCTGAGCTTTGCTATCTGACTGAGGTCAACAGAGACAGACCAGATCAACAAGCATGACATGAAGGGCAAATTTGCAATTAAAAGAAGAATAGGGAATTATAAAGATGGATGGGCCCCATGACATGCACGCCCAAGCCTGCATGGCCTTGGCCCCGGATGCCAGAAATTAATGCTTTACTCTTTAGCACTCATCACCTTTGGCTCCGAACAGAAAGGCAAATGCATTAAAATAACAACAATTAGAACACTTACTTAGCTTGGAAGGCATTGTTGGTTCCCCTGTGGTCGAGGTCATGACACAGGCATCCCACAATCACCGCTAAAATTTCCACCTCGGTCAGAATCTCTTGAAACCCAGCAGTCTGGGAAGAAGGAGAAAATGGCAACAGTCACTACTGGGGGCACAGAGGGTTGGGGGGGGGGGGCGTGGATCAGGTCAGTCCACTGAGCAACAATCAGCCCTGTTTTCATAGCCACATCATTTAAGGAAATGATTAACTGCCATCCCTCTGGATGACTGAGGGTTGAGTGGTCAGTTGCACAGCCTCAGGTCCCCACAGTGATGAATTAGCTCGCTGTCACAGTGGCCTGTGCTGCCTTGCTGGGACAGAGTTTAGACTGTTTTCTTTCCTTTTCAGGGAGGAGGGTATAGTCTCCAGATACAGTGACAGTTTGGCAAAGGCCCAGAGCAAAATGTGTTCTGTTTTTCTACTTTGTAATGAAGAGAGCACTGGGTTTCTCATAGTAGGGGATAGAAGAGGGCTGTGGATTTTGAACTGAATGCCATATCCACCAGATGCCATTGCAGGGAGAGCAGACAAAAGAAGGGGAAAGAAGGCTCTTTTTATATTAAAAGGAGCAAGTTAGAATTACTTGGGTTGTTACATGTTGACATTCTAGAAGCTATCTTGAAAATGCCTTAATTCATTTTGGGTTGGGAGTAGATTAAATTCACTCAGCTACCAGGGCAGTGCATGCCCAGGAAACAATAATTTGAGGGAGGATTAGGCAACCCAGATTGAGGATCAAGTGGAGTATACATTACTTGGAATTCATTTTTTTCTTATCCTGTGGTAGTTTGCTTGCGAAAAATCAGTGTGATGGGGTTTCTTTTGGAAGCACTTTGATATACTCATGTAACCAAGGGCAGCAATGGTTCTTTGGTTCCTGCTGGCCCTTTCATTAGTTCAGAAGAGAAAGTGCACCTCTGGGAAAGCTGGGCTATGCATTTTCTTGATCCAAGGCCTTTTACTTAGTAAGTCTCCCATTTCATTACTTATTAAAATCTTCATCACAGGGCAGGAGGAGGGGAGAGTTAGGGCTCAGATTGCTTTACTCTTCATGTATGTGTGTTTTTCCCCCAAATCTATATCACTGGCTAGTATCTATAAAACACTTCTCTTACAGCAAAGAAATCTCTACTTTTTAATTAGTTTTGTTTTTAATGCAGAAATTACTGAATAACAGGTTCCTGTGTTGGCAAATCTATTTTATAAAAACTGACTTGAGTCTACTGTTACATTTAGAAATGCATACTTGTACAATTTCATCTGTATAGCAAATGGAACGATTAATAAATTGTCTGAGAGTAAGAAGCAGTCCATGTCAGAGCTTGTATGCACCCTCCATTTTAAGATTTGGAATTGGTTGTTGGTTGTTTTAAATGAATTTTATTTTACTTACAGTTTTACCTCTGATCATTATTTAAAAAATTCAAGTTGTACTAAGAGACTGAGAAGCAAGACCCAGAAATTCCTCATCCTTCCTTTTTCTGACTCCCATGGGCATCTGCTTTCCATTTTCTTTTTTACCTAAATTTGTAGTTCCATATATTTCTATTTAATATGCACATGTTAGCACCTGGTTATGTGATACATCTTTTTTTATTTTATTTTTTATTTTTTTATTTTTTGACAGGCAGAGTGGACAGTGAGAGAGAGAGACAAAGAGAAAGGTCTTCCTTTGCCATTGGTTCACCCTCCAATGGCCGCCGCGGCCGGCGCGCTGCGGCCGGCGCACCACGCTGATCCGATGGCAGGAGCTAGGTGCTTCTTTTGGTCTCCCATAGGGTGCAGGGCCCAAGCACTTGGGCCATCCTCCACTGCACTCCCTGGCCACAGCAGAGAGCTGGCCTGGAAGAGGGGCAACCGGGACAGAATCCGGTGCCCCGACCGGGACTAGAACCCAGTCCGCCGGCGCCGCAAGGCGGAGGATTAGCCTAGTGAGCCACAGCGCTGGCCAGTGATACATCCCTTATATGGTCCTTCCTATGTACTGATACTGTCCTGAGAGTTTTATACTGTTTCACTTATTAATTCTCATTGTTTTATGAGTTAGGAATATTATTAACCCAGTAACAGATGAGAAAACTGTCATAGAGTCTACATCATAGAGCCAAGCACTCACAGCTTGTATGTGGCAGAGCAAGGGCAAGCTCCAGGATGCTATCCCCAGGGTCAGTCCTTCAACACTGATGATATCTGGTGGCAGGTGTGAGTTTGCGAGTTTATTGTCTACTACTCACTCCACGGCCCCAAGGCAATCCAGGTTCAGAGCTTTCCTGATTATCTCCTTTTAATTACCACTCGGTGCTGAGTCAACTAACACAGAATGATTGCTTCCTTTCTTATGAACATTTTTGCAAGTCCTGGAGTTAGGATTTCAGACATCTAGGTCTTATCACATCCTGCACAATTCTGTAAAATGATTCTCAAAACAATCTTAGAGCGGGACAAGAATGTCATACCTTTCGCTGGATCCCTCCCATCCTGGGACTCCTTCCTGCAAGTTGACCCTGTTGTCTGTTCTGGATTCTCTGTCTGGGGATAGCTGCCCTCCTGGGCATCCCTCATTGTCACTCAGGGCTGTCCCCTCGCAGCTTCTGCTGCTGCTCTCTCACCTCCTGCATCCCAGGCCTTTCTCCCTCCTCCTGGCACCCTCGTTTTGTAGGAGCACACCTGCCAGGCTTCACGAGAAAGGGTGTGCATTGCTTAACACTGGGCAGCTCACTGTTTTGGAGGTTTTGCATGACAGATAAAGTCTTTCTTCTGTTCTCATCCCCAGTTGCTAGCTCATCTAATAATTCTAGGTTGAAACATTTTCACTCAGAATATTGAAGGATGGCTCTGTTGTTTTCTTGCTTTGGAAAAGAACACACTATTCTTCTTAACACTTTGAATATTACTTGATTTTCCTTTAAAATTTCTTCTCTATCCCCAGTGTTTAGCAATTTAAAAAAGATGTACTTTGCAATTTGGGCTTTTTCTCAATTTGCATGGTAGCCCAATCTGAGGGCTCAAATTTTTAGTACAATATTCTCTTAAACTTTAAAATACTTTTTTTGTCTTCAATATTTTTTTTTCTGGACTATCTGAATGAATGCCATTTGGTTGGACACTGGAATTTTTTTTTTAAGATTTTATTTATTTATTTGAGAGGTAGAGTTACAGACAGTGAGAGGGAGAGACAGAGAGAAAGGTCTTCCTTCTGTTGGTTCACTCCCCAAATGGCCGCAACTGCTGGAGCTGTGCCGAGCCGAAGCCAGGAGCTTCTTCTAGGTCTCCCACATGGGTGCAGGGGCCCAAGAACTTGAACTATCTTCTATTGCTTCCCCAGGCCATAGCAGAGAGCTGGATTGGAAGAGGAGCAGCTGGGACTAGAACCGGCGTCCATATGGATACCAGTGCTTCAGGCCAGGGCTTTAACCCACTGTGCCACAGTGCTGGCCCAGATACTGGAATTCTTATATTTATTTTCATTTATTTATTTATTTATTTATATTATTTTTTTGACAGAGTTAGACAGTGAGAGAGAGAGACAGAGAGAAAGGTCTTCCTTCCGTTGGTTCACCCCCCAAATGGCTGCTACGGACAGCGCACTGCGGTGATTCGAAGCCAGGAGCCAGGTGCTTCCTCCTGGTCCCCCATGGGGTGCAGGGCCCAAGCACTTGAGCCATCTTCCACTGCCTTCCCGGGCCAAAGCAGAGAGCTGGACTGGAAGAGGAGCAAGTGGGACAGAACCGGCGCCTCGACCAGGACTAGAACCAGGAGTGCCAGCGCCGCAGGCAGAGGATTAGCCTAGTGAGCCGCAGCGCCGGCCTATTTATTTTCTTATGTAGTTATCTCTTCTTTCTCATATAGAATTTGCCTCTCACTTTGTAGGAATAATTAATATTTTTAATTTATAAGCATGCTATTTTGATATATAAGCATGCTATTCTCCATGGAAGCATTGCTTTATTTTTCTGAAGATATTAAATTTTAACAATATTTACTTAGATTTAAGAATCTTTAACATTTTGTCATATTTATTTTCTATGTAAATATTATATATACATTCATACAATTTGTCTTAAAAGCACGGATATTAATATTACATAATGTAGGATTCAAGACAGTGCCATAAAGTGAGAGAAGAGGGTATATTATTATGCAGAGGGTATAATTCAGTGAAGACAAGATTTACAATTATTTATATATCAAATAATATAACATCCACACATTTTTTATACTCCATATATTAACTTCCACATATGAAAGAAAGCATGGATTTTTCTTTATGTATCTGGCTTATTTCATTAGCATAATGAACTCCAGGTTGATCCATTTTGTTACAAATGTCAGGACTTCATCGTTTTTAATGGCTGGGTAATATTCCACCCTGCGAATACACCACATTTTCTTTGTGCCGTCATCAGCTGATGGATATCTAGCTTGACTCTATATCTTTGCTATTGTGTGCTGGGCTGTGATTACAGTTCTGAAATTTCTTTCTGTCCCAATTGCCTACTTCTCCATACTCCTTCTTTCTCTCCGTTCTTGGAGGCTTCCCTCCAGCGTCTGGTCATTTTTAATGTTCTGTTCACATCTAAGAATAAGGCACGACACCAAGTCACAGTGGGTTTCGGGGGCAGTAGCTTGCCGGGCCTGACCACAGGGTGATCAAGTAGCTGGCTGGTCTTTCGCTGGAGATCCTCAAACATCAGAGTCTTATCTCATTTTCTCCAGGCTCCTCAGTCTGTTGCCTGGGAATGGTGTGAACATGGGTCTTGACATCCTGAGGAGAGAGAATTGAAGCTTCCCATCGAAGAGGATATGGGCTTTCACTGAAACTCCTTATTTCCTGTGTGCATCTCCTTTGCTGGTGTCTCCAAGGCAGGGGGTCCAGTTTCTCCAACAATACTATGGTTACTACCTGGATGGGGGTGTGAGGACCCTCTGACCGCGGGAGGAGGAGAGGGCTTGGAGACTCAGCTGTGTTCATCACTGTCTCATCGCACCTCATCCTATTTTTTGTGGTACCTGAATCCTCCAGTTCCTAAGCCTCGCTAGGTTCTGAGTGTGTTGATTCTTCCTCTGCTCTCTCCTCACCATGCCTTTCTCTGCTCAGTTATGAACAATCCTCCGTTTGCTGCCTTCATTTGTTAGGATTATATGAAAGGTAGAGTTTTCAAACATTTCTTATTGTTTTTTTTGCTACTTGGGGTGATTTTTTGAAAGGAGAGGGGGATGAAAGTGTCTTTTTTTGGTCATGTCTATCACCTTTAAATTATATATACCTTGCTGGGTTTGGTATTGCAGGTCTGAGGGAGCAGGTAAGTATGTGGTGCACTGGTTAAGTCACCACGTGAGATGCCCAAATCCCATATCAGAGTATCTGATTAGAGTCCCAGCTACACTGTTTCTGATCCAGCTTCCTGCTAATGTGCACCCTGGGAGACAGCAGGCAATGGCTCAAGTATTTGGATCACTGCAACCCATGTAGGAAAACTCAGTTGAGTCTTGGGCTCCTGGTTTCAGTCTGGCCCACTCCTGGCTATTTGGGGAGTGAACCAGCAGATGGTAAATCTGTCTCTTGAATAAAATAAAAATAAATAAGTAAAAGTTCCTTTAAAAATTCAACTATGGGGGCCAACACTGTGGCACAGAAGGTAAGCCTCAGCCTGTAGCACTGGCATCCCAAAAGGGTGCTGATTTGAGTCTTGACTACTTCCTTCTGATCCAGCTCCCTGCTAATGCACCTGGGAAAGCAGCAGAGGATAGCCAAAGTCCTTGGGCCCCTGCACCCACGTGGGAGACCTAGAAGAAGCTCATGGCTTCAGCCTAGCCCAACCCTGGCTGTTGTAGCCATTTGGAGAGTGAACCAGCAGATGGAAGATCCCTCTCTTTTGCTCACTCTCTCTCTCTCTCTCCCTCTCTCACTTTAACTTTGCTTTTCAAATAAATAAATAAATAAATAAATAAATCTTTAAAACAAATTCCAACAATGAAATACATATCTATGATACTGTGGAAGTAGGTATTGTAAACAATGACACTGCACTGAAATGTAGAGGTTTCTGCTATGAGAATACTATTGACTAGAGCTAGCTGACCAATCAGAACAATAATAGGAATAATGTTAACACTAAGGTAATTTGAGTATAAATTTAATTCAGAGTTAAAATTAAATGTCATCTAATAGACTCAAATCACAAACCCAAATCAGTTTTTTTTTTTTTTTTTTTAAAGAGGCAGAGTTAGACAGAGGGAGAGAGAGACAGAGAGAAGGGTCTTCCTTCCATTGGTTCACCCCCCAAATGGCTGCTATGGCTGGCGTGCTGCGCCTATCTGAAGCCAGGAGCCAGGTGCTTCCTCCTGGTCTCCCATGCGGGTGCAGGGGCCCAAGAACTTGGGTCATCCTCCACTGCCTTCCTGGGCCACAGTAGAGAGCTGGACTGGAAGAGGAGCAACAGGGACTAGAACCCGCCGCCCATATGGGATGCCGGCACCACAGGCGGAGGATTAACCAAGTGAGCCACGGCGTCGGCCCCCCAAATCAGTTTTTAAAAGCCACCAGTTATCATCCATTCTATAGTAGGACAGAATGTTTTTTGCTATGATTCCCAACACAGCCACTGCTCCCTTGTTTTAAAAATCCGGTGCCTAGTTTGTAAACTATGTGTATTGTGGATACTTTTGAGAATTTGATGAAAGCCATGAACTTTCCTCCCAGGCATTTTTCTTGATTTTTATGATATTAAAAGACCACAGAGTCCATCCCTGGATCCAGGAATAAAGAATCCCTGAAGTATGACACACACACACACACACACACACACACACACACGACGTATTTACCTCTCTTGACTTGTGATACCTGAGTTACTGAAGCAGTACCTGTCTCTTGACTGTGATTTAAAGCTGCCTGGTAAATGGTTTCTGAGAATCGTCAAGCCTGAAAAGTGTCCACCTGCCACTGAGTGTCCATTTACACCTCCTCCGTCCTCATCCGTCTTCCTTCAAGCCCTATCTATTCAGACCTGCATGTACCCACATGGAGTGGAAAAAGTCATCTGTCTGCTGAGGACAATATAACTTTCAAAAGAAAGCAGGGAGATAGCAAAAAGTATATTTTAATGCACTGATCTCATTCTAGACTTTGGTTTATTCTTTTTAACTTCAAATAAAATTATGTCTTTTCTATCCTCTACCCAATAATTATTTAGGTTAATATGTCATTTAAGAAGTTAGGTTAATACATCATTTAAGAAATGTAAGCAGCAAATATAACATCTAAGTAAAGAGACAGTAAAGACATATGAGGGATCCTCAAAAAGTTCATGGAATTTGCATATTATGAAAAACTATGCATGGATTTCAATTTTTTGCACCAAAATATATTTATCTCTTAATTCTACTTTCTAAGAATTTAGAATAAGATATAAGAATTTAGAATTTAGATAATAAGAATTTAGAATTTAGATATATACCATATGTTTATGTGTGTGGATATGTGCTTGTGAATTTTTTTTGTTTTAAGAATAATGTCAAACTTCATCAAACTCTTCCAACATGGAATAACACAGTGACATTCTGAAAAGTATCCATTCATTTATTCAGGAGGAACTGTTTATAGTATTCAGCATTTACTCTGTGCCAGACACTAGGAACAGAGAAGTGAACAAGAGGGCAATGCTCCTGGCCCATGCTGCACACGTAGTCTGGTCACACTGGGAGCTGGCCAGGACAGTGCGCAGATTTCCTATTTATTTATTTATTTACTTACTTACTTATTTAGATTTGTTTATTTTTAGTTTGAAAGGCAGAGTTAGAAAGAGAGGGAGAGACAGAGAGATCTCCCATCCAGTGGTTCACTCCCCAAATGGCCACAATCCCCAGGCTGTGTCAGGCCAAAGCCAGGAGCCTGAAACTCCATCAGTGTCTCCTACCTGGGTGTAGGGGACCAAGGACTTGGGCCCAGGAAGCTATATCAGAAGTGGAGCAGCTGGGACTTGAACCAGTGCCTATATGAGATGCTGGCTTTGAAGGCAGCAGCTTAACTCATTATGTCACAATCCTGGCCACAGAATTCCCATTTTCAATGAGAATCTGTCATTGATTGCAATTTGTGGAAGAGAGTAATGGTAGACAGGCTACCATATCTGCTTTGGTCCTGGAGATGGCACATCATGGACTGCATGTATGTCCTTGTCATGTGTGCAGTCCTGGCATAATAATCTGAGAAAGTAATGCTAGAAATTCTGCCCTCATGTTCCTTTGTAAAAATATAATTAAGGACAGATCCCACATGAGGAGTAAGTACACAGTGACTCCTGTTGTTGACTTAACAATTTGACACTCTTGTTTATGGCATCAGTAATCTCCCTAGGCTCTAGACATGAGTTGCCAAGGCTATGGAAGCCTTTTGAATTTGCCAACTTCGATCTTATTCTGACAGGGTCATAGTCAAAGTGGAAGTTCTCTCCTCCCTTCAGAGAAAGGTACCTCCTTCTTTGATGGCCCCATTCTTTCCACTGGGATCTCACTCACAGAGATCTTTCATTTAGTTTTTTTTTTTTTTTTTTTTTTTTTTTTTTTTTTTTTTGCCAGAGTGTCTTGGCTTTCCATGCCTAAAATCCCCTCATGGTCTCTTCGGACAGATCCAAATGCCTTAAGGGCTGATTCTGAGGCCAGAGTTCTGTTTAGGACATCTGCCATTCTATGAGTCTGCTGTGTATCCCACTTGCCATGTTGGATCGTTCTCGCCCTTTTTTATTCTATCAGCTAGTATTAGCAGACACTAGTCTTGTTTGTGTGATCCCTTTGACTCTTAGACCTATCAGTGCGATCAATTGTGAACTGAAATTGATCACTTTGACTAGTGAGATGGCATTGGTACATGCCACCTTGATGGGAATGTATTGGAATCCCCTGGCACAATTCTAACTCCACCATTTGGGGCAAGTCCGATTGAGCATGTCCCAGATTGTACATCTCTTCCTTCTCTTATTCCCACTCTTATATTTAACATGGATCACTTTTCAGTTAAATTTAAACACCTAAGAATAATTGTGTGTTAATTACAGAGTTCAACCAATAGTACTAGAACAAAAAAAAATACTAAAAGGGATAAAGTATTAAATTGTACATCAATAGTCAGGACAAGGACTGATCAAGTCACTGTTTCTCATAGTGTCCCTTTCTCTTCAACAGGTTTCCCTCTTGGTTGGTGCTCAGTTAGCTGTCGCCGATCAGGGAGAACATAGGATATTTGTCCAACGTGAATTAATGCTATAACTAGTACTGAAACAGTATTTTACACTTTGTGTTTCTGTGTGGGTGCAAACTGATGAAATCTTTACTTTATATATACTAAATCGATCTTCTGTATATAATTGAAAATGAATCTTGATGTGAATGGAATGGGAGAGGGGCGGGAGATGGGAGGGGTGTGAGTGGGAGGGAAGTTATGGGGGGGAACCAATGTAATCCATAAACAAAAAATAATTAATTAATTTACATAAAGGGAGCAGATTTCATGTATTTCATACATTCAGATTTAAGAATATAATGATACTTCCCAATCTGCCTCCTTCTTCCATTCTTATTTTTCTTTTAATTTTTGCAATGATATATATGTATATATAATTTACTTTATAATGACAAGCTTAATCCCCCACTAAATAAAGAATTCAACAAATATTAAGCAGAAAGACTACTGTTCATCAGGAGTATAGAAAAGGACCATAAAAAATAATCAAATCTCAAGATGTCCATTATCACTCATATACATTAAATTTTTTGTACTATATATATATAACAGTTTACACAAATCAGACAAAACATGATATTTGTTTTTTGGAGACTGGATTACTTCATTAAGCATTGAATCCTACTATTGGAGGTACTAAATGATGAGAGATTTCCTAATGAGTTTATCCTGTTGACTCTGAGATCTGGCAAATAGCAAACTAAAAGGCAAGAAATCCAATGATGTGCTAGAAATTCCTAATAGTTGAAGAAAACCCAAGCCAGAGTGCTTCCCTTCAAATGTTGCTGATATGCAGACACTACTGCAGAGACCTCAGTGGACTGGCTGGGGTGGAGGGAATAGCATGACTTGTTTTTGGAGAGTCTTCCTCCTGTCTATCTATCTCTCTACCTCTTCCGGACAAGAAGAGCAAAGCGTATTGCTCAGATCTTTCCAAGGATTTTGAACGACATGGTTTCTCAAGGAAGCACCTCCTCAAGAGGAATCTGTACACCACATCGCTGGTCTATGCCCTCATGGCTTATCCTATCTACAGATGCCTTGGATTTGGGGGTCCTTTGAGCTGGAGACTTAAAGGCAGCATTACAGCAACATTTAATTTCTAGTACACAGAACAATGCAGGGTCACTGTCTTGGCCTTCAATTTGGTGCACATATATGAGCAAGACTGACATTCTGAGATTTGGTTATTGTTTATACTCTTGAGGAACAGTGGTTATTCTACTTACTACTTGTTGAATTACTTTGTATACTGGAGGGTTACGCTAATGATTGTAAAGTGAGTTGAAAGTATGCACTGTAAAAATTAAAATAAAAATAAGGAAGGAAGGGGGAGGGAGGGAGGGTAAGGTGGGAAGTTATTATTAGGCTCTCAAAACTGTGTATATGAAATACATAGGGCCGGTGCTGTGGCTCACTTGGCTAATCCTCTGCCTGCGGCGCCAGCATCCAGTATGGGTGCCAGGTTCTAGTACCGGTTGCTCCTCTTCCAGTCCAGCTCTCTGCTGTGGCCTGGGAGGGCAGTGGAGGATGGCCCAGGTGCTTGGGCCCCTGCACCCGCATGGGAGACCAGGAAGAAGCACCTGGCTCCTAGCTTCGGATCGGCGCAGCGCTGGCTGTGGCGGCCTTTTGGGGAGAGATCCAACAGTCTCTCCCACTCACTGTCTATAACTCTACCTGTCATTAAAAAAAAAAAAACATAAAATGTGTTTCCTTTATATAAATAAATTAAAAATTTAAATAAATAGAATAACTTCAGCCAAAAAGTGCTCTATGAGGGTATCATTGTAAATGCATATTCAAGGTAGTCATGTTCTCTGAAAAAATGCCCCTATTGCCATGTTGATGGTTGGGCATAACATGAGGAATCTATCAGTGAATCCTATATCTCCTAATGGGAACAAGGTTCCAACAGAAGGGTGTCTACAAGCAGCTCCAATTCAGCACCTATCCCAGGCTTGGGAGAGTCAGGGCGGCAAGAGAATGGCTAAGGTAGATGTTTGGGTCCCACCTGTATTTACAGCAAGCTCAGCGTTCTTCTTTGGAAGACTGTTTTGTTGGATTCACGATGGAATGGCAGCCTCTCAACACATAAATCCAAAGGGTAGGCTGATGAGTGTCAAACTACTCCATATACTTCAAGGCAATGGTTTTAGGCAAACGAATTTCTCGGGCTTTAGGGTGGAAGCGGATCTCAACTGCCTGCCAGAAGTGCTGCTGAGTAGATTCCTACTGTTCAGTGCTACATCTTATGAGGATGATGCAGCACAAGCGAGAGAAGAGCAGATCTTCCCTCCAATGGGAGGAAGAGCCCCACTGCCCAGACGACAGGCCCCAGATTGAGTGGTCACTCCCTTGGCGCTTACAGTAGTGTCTGCCAATATTTGGGTTTGGGTTTGCTGAGCTGAGAAAAAAGGTGCTCCAGCCCCATTTTGAGGTCCAGTGAGCAGAACCCTTCCAGCTGTGACATACCCAGCACTGACATATTTACATGTCTCCCTCTAGCAGAGCACACGGCACAACATAAACCACTTGCAGGTTGTCTCACTTTCCCTGGGAGCCCAATTTGATTGAATTTTCTCTTTCTTTTCAAGATAAATGTAGCCAAATATTGATTTGGCATTAATTAAATATTGATTCAAGTCTACAATCATTCTTTCCTTACCAAGCTCAAGAGTTGGTAGTTTACACTGAAATGACTTTCTTTTGCAACCTGAAATTTCTGAAAACGCTTACTATCAAACCAGAAAACTTCAGCCATGTGTTGGGCAGATTATTGACTCTTAACATCAAATAATGTCACCAATGCTTTTCCATATAAGTCTTAGAAAGGCAAGGCAGCAAAAACTCAATGGCATACAGGGTACAACTATATATGTTGAATGAATGTTTGAGGCATGAATTTTAAATTTGGATTGATTTTGTACCGTTTTTATTTTTAATCCCAAGAATTAATATTTATTTATTTTTTGAAAGGTAGACACACACACACACACAAGACAGAAAGAAATCTCCCCTCAACTGGTTCATTCCCCAAATGCCCAGAACAGCTACTGAGGGACCAGGCTGAAATTGGGAGCCAGGAACTCAATCTGGGTGCCACACATGGGTGACAGTGACCCAACCAGTCAGGCAACACCTGCTGCCTCCCCTGGTACATATGAGCAGGAAGCTGGAATTGGGAGTGAAGCTGGGACTTAAACCTTTGGCACCCCAAGTGAGATTTTAACTGCTATGTCAGAAGCCACCCCAAGATTTAATTTTTTAACTGCTTTATTATAATTTTAAAGACTCATTTATTTATTTGAAAGGCAGAGATAGAGAGGGGCAGAGAAAGAGATAGATTTTCCATTTGCTAGTTCATTCCCCAGATGGCCCCAGTGGTCAGGCCTGGGTCAGGTTGAAGCTAGGAGCCAGGAGCTTCTTCCAGGTCTCCCACATGGGTACAAGGGCCCAAGGACCTAGGCCATCTTCTGCTGCTTTCTCAAGCACATTATCAGGGAGCTGGATGGGAAGAGGAATAGCTGGGATTCGAATCGGCACCCATATTGGATGCCAGCAGGGCAGGCAGAGACTTAACCTTCTAGGCCACTGCACCAGGCCCATAATTTTAAATCTTTATTTGGAAAATTAAAAATAAACAAAAATAAAATACTATAACGAACCCCATGCATTCATTGCCTAACTGCAAGGGTAATCTACATTTCGCCAATCTTGTTTCATCTGTCTCTACATGTAGTAGGTTTTGTTGTGTTTTGCTTTTGCTTTTGCTTTTCTTGGTGCTAGGGTATTTCAAAGCAAACTTCTGGCATCTGTGAACACTGTTTATTTCATTCTCAAGATGTCCTGATGTGATTAAAAATAGATTGCTTAGTATATTTTTGCTATCACTTTTTAATTAAATGTGCAAAAGGATGAACAAGTGGTATAGGAAAGTTTTCAGACTAAATATTTCAATAAGACTTGGTAGTTATGTGTAAATCACAAATAAAACGAAAACCAAGGTTCCCATTTCAATTGAGATAACATATAAACATAGCTGTATGGAGGTATCACATACCTTGCATTTTAAAAAGACACAAAAAGAGTATCAGCCTGTTAGGGGCGTAGCTTTCAAAACTAAGAATGTATGTGCTTTCTGCTTCTTTTGTAGACAAGGACAGTATGTTCTGTGCATATCTAGAAATACGTCTTATTCACAATAAATTACTGGCAACTGAACATAACACATGAGCTGCGGGCACAGAAAGGAAGCAGATCGCTTGGTGCACGCTAACTGTGCAGGGCAGCCCTCTCCAGGCGCCGGAGGGGTCAGGGTGGCGGATTTCAATTCTACGAGGCCTCTCGAAAGCTCACCCAAATTTTTATCAGCCACCAGTGAGTCCAAATCGAACATGAGCCCCATGAAAAGTCTAAAACTTTCAAAAACTCCCAACTTAACACCTTTACGTGGCAGATTTCAACCCCCAAGAAAGTACGACCAGGAAGCCACCCGCCGTGGAAAACGGAGGCTGTGATAAACGCCCGTGGCTCCGCGGCTCGGTCTCCCTGACCTGAAGGATTTGGCCGGTGTCATAAAACACGAAGCATCAGATTAAGCAGTTTACCAACACTGTAAAAAATGCAAGAATAAATGCACTTTGATTAAAAACCCTATATTGTAACTGGGCAGCCCTGGACTCCACACCACACATATTTCCTCATGAGTCTGTGACCATGAGCAGGAGCTCATCCTTGGCCTGGAATGCCGGCCATGATCATGCTCATACACTTGCACAATTTCCATGTCCTAAGACAAATACCCGGCTCTGGCTGATGGTGCGGGAGGATTTATGTTCACTAGAAAGGGAATGACCCAGAGCTCATGAATGGCAGCGCTTAAAGTGAGTTATGGAGGGTAGTCTCCTGTGAGAGGAAATGGATTGGATTATCCTGCTGCCCAAGTGCCTGTTTGGTTATTAGCACACCAGGTTCTTATTTTTGTGCAGCTCTGCCTTTTTTTCTCTTATAAAGTAAACGTGGATAAAGGGAAAGTCAGCTAGAAGCATGAAGTGCCTAATGGGGACCCTGAGATGCAGGCAAAGAGAATGAAAACAGAAACCTCCTTCAATGTAATTTAAACATAATATTTAAATTGATTAGCTCCATGGTTAATTTATAGTGCCTTGATATTCTGCCAAAACACTATAAGTAACTCCTTTCCTGGATTAGAAATTTGCCATTCTCTACATTACCTCTACACGAAGATTAAAGAGCTTGCTTTTCTAGCATACGGATTTATTGTATCATTATGATCATCTTGCCATTTATTTTAAAGTCAATGTAACCAGCTACTGCCTGTATTGATAAGGCATTGCAGTGTAAAGATGATGTTTGGTGATCACAAACGTGGTTATGGTTACTTTATTGTAACAGAACATTCAGATCTTTTTGTATGTCCCAACGTTACAATCTACAAAGGAATTCGATTTCTGTTGAGGTTAGGATTCTACTTATTGAGCAAAAATATTTGATTTAAAAATTTGATTGTTTTTGTCTTTCTTGGGGGAAAGAAAAAAAGTCCTCGTTGTGCTTCTAATTTCTCCTTGAGAAGAAGTTTTCTGCCTCAAAAAGCCAGGGTGTCCCTGACAACTGCAGGCCGTGGCGCATTACCCTCAAGCTATGAATAGGGTGGATCTCCCCCTAAACATCCCTTCTGCTCTCTGAATGATCAATAAAACGGTTTGGCTTATCTCTGAAAATAACCTTGTTGACAACACAAATACGGACTTAAGCATGTTCCCTCCACACTGAAGATTTAAGGAGCCCCCAGGAAATGTCAGGGGGTATCACAGTGATACTTGGTTATTATTAGTGTTTAACTGAAATTCCCCACCAGCGGCACGTGCCAGCACCACCATAAATTTTAATGGGAGCATGTGCTCTTCTCTTTTCATATCCAGTGAATTCTGCAGGATCACAATATTCTGTATGAACCCTGGCTGAACCCTGGTGTGATGCGAAGAAAGAGCAAGATTCTCCCGCAGTGATAGCTGCTCATCATTGTATAGTTGTTGATTTTGTAAAAGTGGACATCGAGCAGCATGGTTGCTTGAATAATATTACCCTGAACTAAAGTCACTCATTCAATTAATCTTTATTGAGCCCCCCACAGGATGTAGGGCAAGCCCAAAGTGCTAATGAGTACATTTATGGGATAGTAAAGAATACTGACTCTTAAAGAAAGCTCTCCCCTCTTGAAAAAGCTGTCAGAGCGCATACGTCACTTATAAAATCAAACACCATCTTTGCAACCTTGGCACCACCACAGGCCTTTTATTCTACAGAATACCAACAGAAGTCCAGTTGTTTCCTGTATCTGATCTGTATCATGAATGTGAGAAATGTGTCCATCATCTTTCATTATGTATGTATGTGCTCGGTGGAATATTTATTCCACGAGACTCTATATTAAAAAAAGAGAATTTGTAAAACTGTCATTGATTTGAAGGTTTTTATTTCTTGTTTTAACCATAAATAGTAGCTAGCAGTACATATTGTACTCACTGAGAAAGTTCAAAGTATGTGTGTAGTAAATTTTAATGATCCAAACATCTCTTTAAAAGTCAAGGATAACATGGAAGTTCCTGTTTTTATAAATTTGAAATTTTAGGCTGGAGAGATGGGACAAATTAATAAGTATTCAATAAGGTTCTCAGTGAACTAAATATCCAATATTTTATATCAATTATCTATCCTACAAGGTAGTTTTATTTTAAAGGAACAAAACTGCTTTGTTACCTACATATGAGTCTCAGTACTTTTGCAAAATGCAATTTTGAGTCAGTAAATTTTTTTCATGTGTGAAATGATTTTAAGGTTAAAAGTCAGGAAGCTGGTGCTCGTATTTATAATTTCCTTGTCCTGTCACACGGAGATGCCAGCATTTGCCCAGCAGTGACACACAACTACGCAGGTTCTGATGTTCAGACAATGTACTTAGGAAAATACACAATCCCAGCTTTAGGATTAGACAGAGAACACTGTATCATTCACACTAACAGCACAGCCGGCAAGGAGGCAGGTGCAAAACAGCTTGTCCTGATGGGCGGGGCTCTTTTCTGGCTCTCTGGCTTTGTTAGTGTCTCTTTTAGGGAAAACATTTATTCTGTGGGATGTGGGCCTCAGTTATCACCTGTGCCGGAAGAAAAGAAGCACCTTCAAGGAAGGCCAGGAAGGTTCTCCTCCCCGCCCCGTCTTTTCTAGCAATGGCAGAGAAATTTTGCCTTGGAGCGCCATCTAGAGGAATTTTCAGCACATATCTGCTGTGTTTGGCTTTGTGATCCCATCTGAATCCAGTGGTTGGTGCATAGTGAATTTCTTTTTCTCCAGATTAACAGAAAATTTCTAACTTATCACATGGAAACAGAATATGAGGTCACTTGAATGGAAATAGGACCACAGATGAGATGAAAACAATGAAAGGCTTTAAAATCTACAGGAATTCCAGAAGCATTAGTGCCTATCCAATGGAAATAAGGAAGGTGTCATTTTCTCTTAGGCTGAGGTCATATTTCAGAAATTAGAATTGATGAGTGAATTAAATTCAATTCTGTCTACATTGATCAAGTAATTTCTGTCATCTTCATAATTATTTTCTCAGTTAAAAAATTCTGCTTAACCAGATTATTCACGGTCAAGCTGCAGAAGATGCTTGTATTAAGAACAAACAGAAGTCAACATTTTCAGCCTAAAGTAATTCTCATTCATTTAATAAACAGGAAATAATAACTTTTCCAGATGTGGCTGCACAGTTCAATGTGAAGGAGAAAAGTGATATCCACTAACATTTTCTTTCCAAAGTCCTGCCCATCCCCTCTTATAGCAATGAAGTCTTTCCTTTTTGTGCTAGCATCAATACAAAAACAATACCCAAACTAACAGAGTACCTAACACATAATGTGCTGGAGTGAAATGGGTATTTTGAGATTTGATGACTGTTGACAGCCCTTGTTTCTACTGCGGAGGAACAGTGTTTTTTCCTTCATACTATTTGTTGAACTCTTTACCTAGTGTAGGGTTAACCTTATGAATATAAAGTATTCTGAAAATAGATCTGTGTAAAAATTAAGAGTGGGAATAGGAGGGAAAAGGGCTGGAGCTTAGGTGGAGGGATGGTAGGAAGGGAAGTATCACTATGTTCCTAAATCTGTATATATGAAATACATGAAGCTTGTATACCTCAGATAAAATGTTTTTAAAAATTAAAAAAAAATCTTCTCTAACAGTGATACTCTTCAACACTGCTGAGCAGGTTTGCAAAAACAATCAAAACTTTCAAATATTTGGACTAGTTAAGTATTCCCATTATGTTGGTGTAGTTTAAGAGTTCCACTTTCTTCAGTTTCTTGGAAAGTATAGAGATTGCTCAAATCATGGAAACCATTAGTGATGAAAAATGAATATATATTTACTTCCAAGTGTCCACATTGATCTTGTCACCTTTGCCAGCTTCCTCCTCCCAATTATTTTAAGGCTTGTCATAGAAATCTGTCCCTGACTTCAACATTTTAAACACAGTGTCACGGTCAACTCTTTTTCCTTTGTAAACAAGTTTCCTGCTTACCTATTTTGCAATTCCAAAAATCCATAGGGTCAATTCAATAATTTCCTTATTGAATGCCCTCTCTGAGCCAGACACATGAATTCTGCACTTGGAAAACTATTGCTTGTTTGATTTGGAAAATCAACATTATGGGTTGATTTTTTCTCCCCACATAATGCTGGCACTTGAGCAGTTAAGCTTCACGCTTCAAAGCACCCTGACTGTATAGGTAACGGAAAGACAGAATCACTGCAGTTTTTCCAGGCCCATCTGTCTGTTCCTTAGACAGCTGGGGACTCAGAATACAACTACCTGAATATAAAGTGAAGACATTTCGGTCCCATCTTCTTCCACCATATATGCATTTGACTTCAATTCAATCCAATATACATTTGTTGTAAACCTACCAAATGCATGATAGGGTGCAAGGTGCTGGTGGCGCCTCAGTAAGTAGGTGCTCAGTAAACAAATGAATTGTGCTGAAAGAACAAGAAATCATCTCTTCCCCCAAGCAGCTTACTCCACAGGAGAATGAGACGTTTGTTACTTAAGATACAATACAACGTGCTGTACTAGATACAGTGGGGAGAAAGAAGTAATTATTGATGCTTTGGGAGAGGGGAATACTTTGTGGAAAAGCTAACATTAGATCAATGTCTTAAAGGATGAGCAAAATTTTAATAGGCAGAGAAGAGGGCAGAGATTTTCATGAAGAAGCAAAATAGTCTTTGTTCAATTGGAACAAAAGAAAATGCATTTCGTTTGGAACTTCTGATCTTGTGTTTAAATTTCAATCTGGGTGCAAACACATAAGGTATTTGTATTTATGTCATGAGTCTCTCTCTCTCCTTCTCTCTCCCTCTCTCTCTCTCTCCCTCTCTTTACACATATCCATATATAGGTACTATGAGGCCAAAGAAACCAATATATTTGAGCCAGAAAGCATTTGACTTGATGATAGCTTAACAATGTAGGTGGAAACAGGGCCAGAACAATCCTTAGTTCTCGCCAGAAAATGGGGATGAATAGAGGATTCTGTTTCAATCTTTGCCTCAAACATTTGCTTTCAGATTTAATTCCAAGGCTTACCTCTGGCCAGCTGCCCCAGCTATCTCTGCAAAACAGATTGAACACCATCACTGGGTTACAGCGGCTGGGGTAGAGGATTTAAGCCCAGTTAGCCTCTGAATTCTGAGGGCATCTGTTCCCACCCCTTCCTGCTCCCTGGACTTCCTCTGGTATTCTCCCAAATAGGTGTTCTCAACGAGTTTCCGTGCTCTGGTGGGTAATGCTCACACCTCCCTTCTTTGGCTTTCCAGCAACCCAGCAAGTCTTATCCAGTGATCTGTTTTATTACTCAACTCTGAAAAAAGATTACTTGGAAAATTCAAGTATTTCTTTTGTAAAAGCACCAATTTACCCAGGTAAAATGTTGAAAAGAGGCTCAAATCATCCTTCCAAGGCTACATCTGCTTCAAGCTGTCAATGACTTTACAGTTTTAAAGCCTAGAAATTGTTGCTATCAAATAGAGACTTGCATAGCTGAGGCTGCTAAGCCATCAAACCACCATATGGCCAATGTCCAGAGAAACGGACACGTAAAAGAGAGGGTCTGTAGGTTCACACGCATGGAAGAAGACCTTCCACCACCGCTGAACACACTTACAGTCAGCATGGCAAACATCAGCTGGCACACGTTGAAGGCGTGTCTCCAGTTGTGGTATAGAACCATGCGGTAATTTTTCCTCACTGTCAAAAGCCACCTGCACAGCGTCTGGAATGGGAAGGCAGAGGGTGGGTCAGGCAGTTGTAAATGTCTCCTCTGGATCTTTCCAAAATGATGCTTCAAGTTGAGTGGCCCACAACGGTCAGAGCTCTTCCCACAAACACCTCATCCAGTTCTCGAAGTCCTGTCACGAGGTGTGCGGGAAGAGATAATCGGCTTTGCCTTGTCTTTGGGTAGCCTGAGGGTAAGAGTGGCTAGCAAATTGTCCCAAGTGCACTTCTCAGGTCACCCAAGGCAGAACGTCTTACCTCATAGTCAATTTTAAATTTCTGTACCATCCCCAGCTCCATGAACATCCGGAGGGCAGCTGTAATCATGGCATCAACGTCGAGAGAAAAGTCATCAAAGTGAATGTCATCGATGGCCAGTTCTGACACCAGAGGGATGTTGGCGGCCTACAACAGCAAAAGACGCAAGTCAAACCAAGTTCACCAGCTTCCCCAAAGCCCCTGTCCTCCTCTCCTCTCCTGCTTATCAGAAGTGCCACATAAATCAGGCCTGACCTGCACTTACACCCTGATACAACTAAACTACAAGCTGTAAATGTCTTTTGTTTCTGAACTGCAAATGCCCCAAGCAAATGAAGTTGGGGGGGGGGGGAGGGAGGAGGAGAGGCAAGTCAACTGGAAGATAAAACTCACAGAGTAGATATAGCCTGCAGAATTTAGAGTGCAGCACCATCTAGTTTACTGAAAACACGGTCATACAATACATTCTGATACATATTACAGAGCACTAAATGCAAGAAACAGCTGGGCAACTGGCAGCTGTGAATTTTGATTGCTGCGGTTCAGGAGAAGGAGTTGGGAATACACCCTTTGCCTTGTTCCTTGTGCTCTTAAATCCTGCAGTTCTTTGTTACACACGTGCTCCAGACTTTCAGAAGGAAAGAAAGGATCAGACAGTGCATCTCTGCTGTGGAATATGTTGTCTTGATAAAATAGAGATGTTTGGGGCCAGCGCTGTGGCATAGTGGGTAAAGACACTGTCTGCATTGCCAGCACCCCACGTGGGTGCCAGTTTGAGTCTCGGCTGCTCCACTTCCGATCCAGTTCTCTGCTATGGCAGAGAAAATGGCAGTAGAAGATGGCCGAAGTCCCTGGGTCTCTGCACCAGTGTGGGAGAACCGGAAGAAGCTCCTGGCTCCTGGTTTCAGACCAGCGCAGCTCTGGCCGTTGCGGCCAATTGGGGAGTGAACCATCAGATGGAAGACTCACTCTCTCTCTCTCTCTCTCTCTGCCTCTCCTTTTCTCTGTGTAACTCTGACTTTCAAATAAATAAACCTTTGAAAAATAGAGATGCTTGGATGGTTAGCGTAAGCGCAGGTTTCATTGAAGGGGTACATTTTCTTACATCGTTTAGCATCATTCTACATAAACCATCACGTAAATACAGTTCTGGTCATACACATGCGGAGTTTTCAGTGTGCCCAGGTTATGCAGCTGTCAGTCTTGCTCAACATAAGCATAAAGGGAAAAAAATAAAATCTTTGGAAGTTATTTCTATGCTAATTTCTTTGAGTTTACCATATTGTTTGGGCCACTTTTCATTAAGAGTCGCTTTTATGTTTTCAGATTACCAGAGACATTCTATATTCATATTTCTACTCTACTTACTGAGTATCAATTATCAAGGGAGAAATTTATGCCCTGGAACTACTTTGGCTGAACAATTAAATACAAGCCTGGCCACTCTAAGCATTCCAGAAACTACATACTCAATCCCTTCCCTCAGAGCTCTGTGCTCTTCCAGGGGAGTTTACATCTCTAGGCTAAAATCCAAACATTGGTTTTCCCCCACGACATGGGCAAAGAATGACCAAAGATTTAAACTGCAGAACAACTAACCTTCTATTCTGAGGATGGCTTATTTTCATTAAAACATTAATTATCTTATCCAATAAATCATCTTAATATGTTAACAGCTTTGTAGGCTCTTGCTCCTTGGGATTAAAAAGGTATGGATTGTGAAATTATTTCTTTGTGTGTAGCTGTCCTTTCTCAGCATTTGTGTTCCCAAGGAAGCATTTTACTTTTTAAATTTTGCACATTTTTAAACAAATTTATAAATACAAATAATCTTAGGGTGAGACTAGTTACATGCACACAACAGCAGAACTCTTTTGGTACCAAAATTTTGCCTTATCCAGAAACAACCAATTTAAAATCATCTTAAAAATATTTTATGAATTTATTTTAGAGATGCACAGACAAGACAGAGTATTCCCATCTGCTGGTTTACTCCCCAAATGCCCATGATAGTCAGGCTGGGACTGGAGCAGGCCAAAGCTGGGAGCTAGGAACTCAATCTTGGTATTCCAAGTGGGTGGCAAGGAGCTAACCACTCGAGGCGTCACCTGCTGCCTGCCAGGGTGCACCTCAGCAGGAAGCTGGAATTGGCAGCAGAGTGGGGACATGTGCCCAGGCGCCCTGATATGGGATGTGAGAATAGCCAGTGGTGTCTTAACTGCTAACAAAATCTTTTAACAAAGTCAATTCACAATAGCTAAGACCTGGAACCAACCTAAATGCCCATCAACGATAGACTGCATAAAGAAATTATGGGATATGTACTCTTTAGAATACTATACCGCAGTAAGAAACAACGAAATCCAGTCATTTGCAACAAAATGGAGGAATCTGGAACACATCATGCTGAGTGAAATAAGCCAGTCCCAAAGGGACAAATACCATATGTTCTCCCTGATTGGTGACGACTGACTGGACACCAAGAGGGAAACCTGTTGGAGTGAGGTGGACACTATGGGAAACGGTGGCTTGATCAGCATAGCCCTGACTGTTAATGAACAACTTAATACATTATCCCTCTTAGTAGTTTTTTTTATCTGTTCTACTTAATATGACTGATTTAGTTCTGTAATTGATGCACAGTTATTCTTAAGTGTTGAAAATTAACTGAAATGTGATCCCTGTTGAACATGGGAGTGGGAATGGGAGAGGGAAGAGATGTATAATTTGGGACATGCTCAGGCTGACTTGCCCCAAGTGGTGGAGTTGGAAGCATACCAGGGGATTCCAATTCAATCCCATCGAGGTGGCATGTACCAATGCCATCTCACTGTTCCAGGTGATCAATTTCAGTTCACAGTTGGTCATGGTGGAGGGACTGGGAGTCAAAGGGAGCACATAGACAAGTCTAGTACCTGCTAACGCTAACCGATGGAGTAAATAAAGGGGAGAGTGATCCAACATGGGAAGTGAGATACTCAGCAGACTCATAGAATGGCAGATGTCCTAAATAGCACTCTGGCCTCAGAATCAGCCCTAAAGGCACTCGGATCTGGCTGAAAAGCCCATGAGAGTATTTCAGGCATGGAAAGCCAAGACACTCTGGCAAAAGATCTCTGTGAGTGAGATCCCAGTGGAAAGAACAGGTCATCAAAGAAGGAGGTACCTTTCTCTGAAGGGAGGAGAGAACCTCCACTTTGACTATGACCTTGTCTAAACAAGATAAGAGTCGGAGAACTCAGAGGGCTTCCATAGCCTTGGAAACTCATGACTGGAGCATGGGGAGATTACTGATGCCATAGACAGGAGTGTCAATTGGTAAAGTCAACAACAGAGTCACTGTGCACTTACTCCTCATGTAGGATCTCTGTCCTTAATGTGCTGTGCATTGAGATTTAATGCTATAACGAGTACTCAAACAATATATTTCACTTTGTGTTTCTATGGGGGTGCAAACTGTTGAAATCCTTACTTAATGCATACTAAACTGATCCTCTGTAAAAAAAAAAAAAAGAAATTATCAATTCCCAACTTGACTCTCACTGGGATTAAACATGACAATAGGTCTGCTCTGATTTCATCATCATTTAAAAAAAATCATCTATTATTTTTCACTTTATGTTTCTGTGTGGGAGCAAACTGTTGAAATCCATACTTAATGTATACTAAGCTGATCTTCTGTATATTGAGATAATCGAAAATGAATCTTGATGTGAATGGAAGGGGAGAGGGAGTGGGAAAGGGGAGGGTTGTGGGTGGGAGGGACGGTATGGGGGGGAAGCCATTGTAATCCATAAGTCGTACTTTGGAAATTTATATTCATTAAATAAAAGTTTAAAAAAAAATCTTTTAACAAAGTCTTTCTGGGTTTTATATTTATATATAATATATATAATATGTATACTTTATATAACATCATATATATTTTATATTTTATATATTATATAATGTACATTTTATATAACATCATATATATACATAACATCATATATCATAATATATATATATACATATATTTAGCAAAATAAGATGCCTACAATTTTAATTTTGGATTATTTTCTGCTCTAAGTATTATCTATTAATTTCCTGCCACTGTACACTGCATTTGCTAACCACTGCTGTATTATGTACTCACTCTTTTCATTCCTTAATATGTAAACTTTGCTTAGATTAATATTTGGGGAATATATTATTATGACTGTGTACAAGATATTCATAGCTAAGTCATGCAATTATTATGACTACTTTCCTCTTACTGTGCTTTGTACTCTGCAGAGTTAATAATTGTGTTTTTTAATGTGTGCTTAGTTTTCCATGTACTCATAATTAATTTCATCCTTAAGTTCTCTACCAGTTGTCCAAGTCTCCTCTGAAAACATTCAGATGTTTGGAGAATTCTTCAGTTTGTGAAAAAATCATTCCTGGGATCTTCAGTCCTTTTTGAATTTGGACTAGCTGTCTTGTACATCTGATGTGTATTTTCTACCCTAGGATGTTCTGTCATCAGAATTCTGGGAGTGTCTTCATCTCTTGCTTTTGTTTCTGAATCTCACTTCTTTCTCTTTCTTGGGTTCTCCCCTCATTGTGGTGAGTCACAATCTCTGTTAGTATTCAAGGTAGATTTGTGAGGACTCGCAGTCTGAAATGTTTTGCTCTTGTCACAATATTATTACATTTTTGCATTACTATATTTTATTTGTCTAGATATAGATTTCTGGTTTGGAAATCACTGGATTAGAATTTCAAAGAAATTGTTTTCTCAACTTTGGATGCTACTTTTGGGAAGTCAGAAGCTATTCTAGCCTCTTATACTTTGAAAATAACTCCCATTTCTACCTTATTTTTTTGTAGGATCTTCTTTTGCTTCTCTGAAATGTCATGAAAATGTGCATTGGTAGGAGTTTATTTTCATTATAATCCTAAGGACTTTATGAGTCCTTTAAAGTGGAAAATCATATCCTTTAGTTCTAGAAAATTTTTTTAAAATAAGCTCTTTGATGATTTCTTCTTCTGTCATTTGCATATAATTTCTTTCATTGACTTTTGAATGGTTTCTTTTCATTTTCTTCTTCATGTATTTTGCTTTTTCCTATTTTTCTGTTCTTGTCCTTTTTTCTCTTTTTTCAGGAAATAACATCTTCTCTTACATTTGAGACTTTAATACTACAGTTTTCATTTCTCAAAGCTTCTCTTTGTTTGAAAATTCCTTTTTAATTTTTTTATTGGCACTGTAATTTGTTTCATGGATGCAGTATCTTATCCCTTTGAGTACATTAATGATAATTCTATCTGCCATTTTCTTTTTCTTTTGTTTATTTCATCCTTTTCACTTTATCTCAGTTTCTCTTTTTAGTTGGCAAAAAATACATAACACACTCTCCTAACAATATGTAACACACTACACAGTACTGTTAGCCACACACATTGTTACACAGTGGATCCTCAGAGGTTGTTCATCTTGCACGACTCCAACTCTACACCTACCGGACAACAACTCCCCCATTTCCTTCTCCTCCTAGCTCCTGCCACTCACCATGTTTTACACTCTGTTTCTGTGAGCTTCATTCCTCTATTTTATGTAAATTGAAGCGTGAGGTCTTTGTCTTTTTGTGATTGGTTTATCTGTCCTAGCATAATGTGCACAAAGTTTATCCAGGTTATAGCATGTGACAAGACTTCCTTCTTTTTAAAGGCTGAATAATATGCCATTGTATGTACATGAGGGCACTTCAGAAAGTTCATGGAAAATGAGATTAAAATTTATTTTTGGTGCAAAAATTTTGAAACCTGTAAATAGTTTTTCATATTTTCTATTAACTTTTTGAAGACCCTTCACATACCACAATTTCCTTCCATTCATCCATTGATGCTTTCATCTCATTCTTAATCAGCTAGTCTTCAATAAATTAATGTATTAAAAGCTTCAGAAATATTAGAGCTTTTCCTTAGCTGTTGGATAGTCTGGTTTTCCACGTATGTTTAAAAGTGAGGCTGTAAAAGCTTCTATTGCAGCTTTCAAGGGTTTCCCTATGGGAAGCTCCGGGCTACCCTGTTTCCTTGGGGAAGCCACCAAATGTCAGTATGTATGTGTCTTTGCTCCTATCCTCATCTCTGTATTGATGACTTTCTAATCCAGAGACCCATTTTATCATACACTCTCCAAGAATAAGCTCCAGTCCTTATGGAGAGAAGCGTGGGACATAGGATGCAGGAATCCAACTGCTTCTTATATTGTTTTTCTGACATAGCCCCACCTTCATTCCCCCCTAATTAGCCAAATCTCAGTGCATTTGTGGGAGCAATTTGTAACATAAATCTGCTTGCCTCGCAGCTTTTGCCATTATTGGCATATCTTGGCTTGCTGGGGTTTGCTAAATTATTTATATTCATCCATCTGTTTTCTAGTTTCCAAAATTGTATCATTGTTAAGTTCTCTCCCAATTCCTTTGATTTTGAGAATTTGTGCCTTGAAAAAATAAAATTCCATTTTGCTGTTTTAGTAGGGCTTAGGGAGGAAACAAAAAAATTAGTATGTTTAATCTACCTTCTTTAACTCAAAATTATTGAAATTATGTTTTTTAATACTACCTTAAGTGGTCAGTTTGTAGAACTCAGATGTAAGCTAGCCTCTGGCCTTGAGGCCCTTTGTTTCTGTGTGCATGGGCCTGGCTGCAGTCATGTAGCTCTCTTTCCCTTGTCCTGTGCATTGACTTGTGTCAATGACTACCCTTCTTAGGATGTAACAATCCATGGCCGCCACCATGTTTCTTTTCTTTATGGTAGTTCTGGAACAATTCTGCTCCCATCACATGTTTCAAGGATTTGTATATGGAGAATGCCAAATACTAACAAAGACCTGTGACCTATGCTTGTTGTAATTGGTTTGAATTTAAATACAACTAGAAACCAACTTCTAAAGAGTTAGAGGCCCTGTCCCAAAAGACACATGTCTTTCTGGTCTCAGAAGGGAAGTTTGGTTCTGAATTGGCACAGGAGTCTGAACCCTCTTAGAGTTTGTCACAAAAGCGGCAGAAACAGCAATTGAGATTGCACTGCCACTACCCAGGTGACCCCTGTCCTGTAGATAATTCATAGTGTAGTCCCTTGTGCCATTATAAATCCTCTACTCTTCAAAGGCACTAAATTCAGTTAATTATCTTAAAAATTAAAGAATATGGGCATTTTTTCATTATGAAATGTTAATGGAAAGGAAATAAAAACATTAGGTTGAAAAATGTAGGACGACCTCTGGTTCATCAAGACCCATCCTCACTGACCTGGTCTTTTTTCCCCCTAATAGGTTGATTGATCCAGAGCTAAATCACAGCCGTCTCTGGATCACCCTGAGCCCTGCCGTAAACCCCTGCTGGCACTTGCAGGTGTGCAGAAAGTTCCGAGCCTTTCGTGAATGACTAACTATCTTCAGCTATTTTTGAGAAGCATCCGTAGTTTTTATCTACACATTCCCACAGTGAAAGAGCAGCCTCTGGAGAAAATTATGAAGAACAAAAGGTAGTATTGATCTCAAGGAGATGGAGGTCTATTTGGTCTGCAAAAGATTTGGGAACAGCCTTCTGTTGCTAAATTCCTTGTCAGAGACACATGCTTCCATTTCTTTCAGAGAATGGGATCACATCTTTCAAACATAGAATCACTTGTACCCATAGAATATTAACAAAACAAATCAAAGTCAATTTCTCCAAGTGTCAGTCTTGACTTTTAAATATTTATAAGGTGCCATATCCCTAAATCAAAGAGGAGTATCACAATCCAAAATAACTACTGAATTAATAGCCAGGAAATAACATTTGGATAAAAGAACCATTTACTTTACTGCAGCAATAAATGAAAACACAGAATTATGAGTCCTGGAGCTAATATGAATAATGTTTAAGAGGTGGGACTCTACCTGGCTGGGAGTATCTGATATCCTTTAACCATTCCTCTTCTTTGTTTGGGTCTTAATAGTTAAGTGGTTATCAAAAGGAGTCATAAAACTGCCTCCTCTAAAACTGAAAAGGTAGTTTTACAAGGAGGCTATAAAATGTTAAAATATAATCCTAGTTCTTTTGACACATGAGTATTAGATTTTGTGATGCCCAGAAAGTGGGAAGAAACAACCAAGTAAGTGGTAGTCCAGTACTGGCAATTCCAAGGCAAAGTGACCTGTTGCCTTTGCAACCTACTTACCCACTTACTTCTCTAGACAAAAAGAGAGATCAGGGGCATTAGGATTCTGGGGTTAATGGAGACGAAAGGCCAATCCATTGTGAAGTGGGAGGAACAGCAGAGTTCTTTCCCTCTCCAACAGTTCTATAGCACATATTGAATGCCAGGCACTGTTCTAGCACTTTTAAAAATTCATTTTATATTCACAAAGACCCTAAGAGGTTGGGAATATTTTCAATTCCATGTCATGGAGAGGAAACTGAAATATGTGATAAAAAAAAGTTGTCCAAATTTGCATAGTGTGGTTGGCAGAGGCAGCTTTGAACCTGGGGAATTTGGTTCTAGAGATTGGCTTCTCATCACTGTATTGCCTCTAAAAAATGGGCCCTATGTCATGCTAAGAGTCCCCTATTACTGTACTATGCAAGCCAAAGGGGGTACATCAAGGGTGGCACTCAGAATTTAGCTAGCTAGATTATCAATCCATTTTATTATGGTGAATAGTCTGTACTCATTTGGGGCAATAATGTTTTGGTCTTTATTTCCATGAAGCCACTTGGGGAAACTTCTAAACTCACAAGTGACTTTGGAATGAACCTCATCTGTCAGCTTTGTGTTGACTGGAGCTAACACAGACCCAACTCAATACTCCCAAGACCATCCTGAAACAATAACTTGTCTTTTGGGAGAGCAGGAGCAGACTTCAGACAAAACACATGAGCACTGCCGTGATGGCACTACAAAGTAGGATTTAAATTCTTCTAGAAGTCATTTTCTTTTGAAGCCATTTAATAAATTGATCTTGTGGTTGCCTAAAACACTCTTCACAAGTAGATATGGTCGCTAATCCTACCTCCAAAACCTATCTGCTGAGTGAGCAAGGGCAAGAAACTGAAGCTTGCCTTGGATGATGGTCTTTATGCAGACAATAACAAACTATGTTGCGAGGCTTTTGTGAAGAGTAAATGAAACCATACACATGAGTAGCCTGGCACAGTGCTTGGAAATAAGACATTCTAATTAGTTACTGTTGTGCTTTGGCTATTATTAGTGTGTTGTTGTTATGCCCTTTATTATGTTTATACAAATACCAGCTCCAAAGGACAAGATGGACATAGAAGACTTCGATGACTAGACTCTGAGGAGTCAAACTCTATCCTTCCTCTTATTTTTTTTTTAAATGGAAGACAGAATCACCCCATGTGACAATGACTCAGCTTTCTTTCTTTCTTTCTCCCTTTCTTTTTTTAAATTTATTTGACAGGTAGAGTTATAGACAGTGAGAGAGGTACAGAGAGAAAGGTCTTCCTTTCCGTTGGTTCACTCCCCAAATGGCCACTACGGCCGGAGCTGCACTGATCTGAAGCCAGGAGCTGGGTGCTTCCTCCAGGTCTCCCATGCGGGTGCAGGCACTCAAGCACTTGGGCCATCCTCCACTGCCCTGCCAGGCCACAGCAGAGAGCTGTACTGGAAGAGGAGCAACCGGGACTAGAACCTGGAGCCCATATGGGATGCTGGCGCCGCAGGTGGAGGATTAACCAAGTGAGCCACGGCACCGGCCCTTATCTTTCCTCTTAGATGGCTTAATTTAATTCATTTGAAATCAGTACACATTTATTGCATACCTAACTATTCCAGGCACTACACTTGGTGGCAAATACATTTGTGAAATCAGTGTGGTCCCTGCAGTCATGATCTGTCTGCAGATACAAAGAAAGAAGCAACTAAGCAATTACAAAGAAAGCAGCAACTAGGCGAGTACTGTGATGGAAGAAACACAGAGTGCTATAGGAACACCTGAGAGAGGTTAGTGAAATACTTTCAACTGAGTGCCCCTGCCTTAAATCCAAGTTGTCATTAAACTTCAACTTTGTAAGGTATATTTAGAATAATGTAGAATGCTAAAACAATAGTTACTATAAAAAAAGTTTCTCAAGGTCTAGGGCCTCTGCTAAGCCCAAGAAACAATGCAAACTGCATTCCTGAGATGTTCATGGTCCATTCAAAGAGAACAAAGCCTGAAAATAATGGTTGGTTAAAAAAAACCAGAGCATAAATTTCAAGGATGACAAAAAGAAGGAGATGTATGGAGGCCAAGAAACATAGAAGAGGAGGATCATTTGATATGAGAATTGAAGGAAGAATGTAAACCCACCAGGAAATAAGGAAACATGGGCTCTTTGTGGCAGACAACAGCAAGGGCAGAATGGAGTTCTACCCTCCTCTGAACATGGCACAACCTCATGAGGTGCAGGCCCCAGGTTTGGTGGAAAATGCTGCAAGTTCCTTGGGATTCAGAACTTGCCCTAGTAGGTTTGGAACATTGGCTGCCTCACCAATCAGAAAGCTTGAGTACATCTAGGTAAAAGGCGACGCTTGGCCAAGCTCCTCTCAGTGGCCTCAGACCTCAGCCCAGGCGCCTGACTTGCCTGTGACTCTAAGACGGACATCTGCTCGCTGTGCACGTGAAGTCTTCTCCCCGGCGCTGGGCATGGTCCCTGGCCTGTGATCAGAACTCCCAGAACTTCCCTTATGAACGTCTCTCATCACAGTTTCAGTTGTAGCGGGTGACAAACACTTGGAGTCTTTTATATAAAAAAGCAATTGTCTCTGTTTCCTGTTCCCTTTCGCTGCAGAATTCAACAAGAAACCCTTTCTCTCCTATTCTGACATTTCTCTCCTAAATCTGAAACCCAAGTAACACTCTAGGACCTCCAGGTTTGAAAAGGAACTTGTTTCTGCTCAAGTGGGGCTCTAAGCCCAACAGGTCATGAGCATCGACTTTTAGAGAATGAGAAGAGGGTGTACTAACGAGAAAGGAGGGAAGAAGTACTCCTGGAGGAGATAAGAAAGGAAGAAAAATTTACCCCTCTCACAGAGGTCAGGGAATGGGGTAAGACAGGGAAGGAGAGAGCTCCTGGTAGCACGGCATCTGATGCCACTGCATTTACTTAGGAAGTGCACACACCTAGCAGACTCCTCAGAGGCGTTGTGTGAGCTCTCGTGAGCTACGTGGTAGTGAATCAGAACCCGTGGAATGTTCCCCCTTTGTTCAAGTAGACATCATCTCTTGCTTACACCAAGGGACTCACCAGCTAGTCTTCTCATGGGAGATGGGGAAAAGACTTTCTTCTGAGGATCTAACATGTCACCCATACCCAAAAGGAGTGACACAAGTCTGGGCAATGCACCTCTGCTTATTCCCCAAACACATATGCCTAGAGGACACCAAGAAAGCCAATAAAGAGGGACAGCATCCTGAGCACCTACAGGAATGCTGGCGGGGGAGCCTGGCATGTCTGTATTTGGCTGAGAAGCTGAACTGAATCAGTTCAAAACCAGCTGGTTAATGACCTCATGGATCCATCTGTAATATGCTGCGTATTTATTTGTTAAAATTCTGACAGACAAGCATGGGGATTGTGACTGTCTTGTTTACTGTTGTTTTCTAAGTGTCAGCATAATCTTTACCATTGTGGGCTAGATTTGACATGGAAAAACTCATTAAACATTTGTTGGATGAGTGAGAGAAAGCTTGATAATCCCTCTGAAAATTATCTTACTGGTGCTTGCCAAGTCATGTCACAGTATTCCCAGATGAATTTAAGGTTGTGTGAACTTTTTGCTGGGCCTCTAAACCCGTGTGGGAGACCCAGAGGAAGCTCCTGGCTCCTGGCTTCAGATTGGCACAGCTCCAGCCGTTGTGGCCATTTGGGGAGTGAACCAGCGGACGGAAGACCTCTCTCTCTCTCTCTGCCTCTCCTTCTCTCTCTGTGTAACTCTTTCAAATAAATAAATAATATTAAAAAAAAGAAAAAGAAAAAGAATTTGACTCCAAAATAAATATATCTTTTAATATCACATTTCCACAAATTTTCTGAAGCACTCTTATACAAGTGAGCTAAATAGCTTTTTCACTTTGGGTGACTCTAATGCTCTATGGGCAGTAGGACATTCACAGTGGGGTCCCTTTCCTCTTTCCTGGTCTTCAGTGTCCAATCTGAGCTCACCAGGTGTGTTACTCTGAGTGGTAAGATATCCTGCTTCTTCCCTTCCAGAGGGAGACGGATCCTCCCAGGGTGGATATGTGAGTGCAGCATGGTGGTCCTATGATGCTATCTTGAACTTCTTATGGTGTCCTTCTTCCCAAGCCTTCGTAGTGGAAGGATGGTGCATATTTGCAGGCAGCCAAGATTGCATTAATTGCATTAGACCTTAACATTTAAAAATGGAAAATACTAATTTGCCAGGGCAGGTGCTGATGGTCCACCATGGTCTTTCCAGCCAAGTGTTTGCTGCTGTACTCTAGTCCTGTTAGAATTACTATGTCCTTGTATACTGCTTCTCTGACTCACATGCTTGGATGGACCTTCACAGTTTCCTGCCCATCTCAACTCCACCTGCTGTGCTGCAGGTCTTGCTTGAGTCCATGCTGACCTCCCTGCTGCAGCCTCTCAAGAGAGAGAAGGCCCAGCGCCAGTGTTTTTTCCATCCTCCATGGTGCTCAGAAGCACGCAGGTCACATAGCAGGGACTCTGTGTTGTGTGATGAATAAGGACAAATTCTGCATCCATTGGCAACTTCCCTAAGTATAAAAGTCCACCAGAATAGTATGAAAGAGGTATAGAGAGCCGGCGCCGTGGCTCAATAGGCTAATCCTCCACCTTGCGGCGCTGGCACACCGGGTTCTAGTCCCGGTTGGGGCGCCGGATTCTGTCCCGGTTGCCCCTCTTCCAGGCCAGCTCTCTGCTATGGCCAGGGAGTGCAGTGGAGGATGGCCCAGGTGCTTGGGCCCTGCACCCCATGGGAGACCAGGAAAAGCACCTGGATCCTGGCTCCTGCCAGGATCAGCGCGGTGCGCCGGCTGCAGCGGCGGCCATTGGAGGGTGAACCAGCGGCAAAAGGAAGACCTTTCTCTCTCTGTCTCTCTCTCTCACTGTCCACTCTGCCTGTCAAAAAAAAAAAAAAAAAAAAAAAAAAAGAGGTATAGAAAGTTAAGCAATATCATGCAACAGATTTACAGGTGCTGACCAGGGTAATCATTTAGGGAAAATACAGATTCTGTAAGAAACAATACATCTATTAGTTTTTAGGATATCTAGGTATCTTAGAAAGCAAAGCGACTCCACCCAATATTAACTGCTCCACTGTTAGCAATGGTGTGTTCTAATTTCCTAAAAGTTTGAAATTAGTGAGGCTTAGGTGTTAGTTTTCTGAACAGAAACTTGAGAAAGACTGTCAGAAATTCCCAACTCTTGCTGGGAATGAGGCAAAGAAAAAAAAATGCAACTTTACTCACAAATATGATCTCAACATAGGTTTAATGGGTAACTGCTTACATTCAAGGGCTGAGGAGAAAAATCTACAATTCTAGATGAACTCTCTCTCCTACCTGCCAAAAATATCTCCATCAAAGTTTCATCAACATCAGAGAATTACTGTTGATTTATATGAAAATACATTTGAGGTGATGGGGATGGAAGGACAGCTCCACAAAGCAGGGCAGATTACAATAATTATCTAAAAAATAAGACTGAAAACTACTCAATGATTGCTTCAGTGAATGGACAAAAGAGGAAACAGAAGGCAAAAAAAGTTGTGCTCTGAGAAGTTGTGCTCAGGAAGACATAAGGCTGCCTTCAGCCCCTGGAGATGGACTACGGTTTACAGATCATGTGAGGTGATTCAGCATTTTATTAGCCAAAAGCTAAGACTAATGAGCACCGTAACTCCCTTGTTTCTGTAGTTTTAAATGTCAGCTTTATCAAAGGATTGCCTCTAACAAGAATTCAAAGGAACAAGAAAACACTAATAATGGGCCAGGAAGCCAAGGTACAAGGGACAGCAAAGGGAACGGGATCTTGAGGCTTGTGAATGGTAGAGAAAGAAAATGCTGGAAAGAAAAAGAATTGGAAGCTCAACCTTCCCTCTGTGGTTTGGGTTAAAGTCAATCTGACCTTGCCTTGCCTGTGCTGGGATGATGAGATACAGTGGCCCTGTTGCAAAGTTCCACACCCCACCATGGAGCAAAGCCAGGGAGGATGAAACCTGAACCTTGAAAGTAGAATAAATAGCAAACAGCAATAGCGGGCCACCCTGCGAGTGAAGAGGATGGTGCAGAACTGCTGGCTGGCACATGGACTCTGTTTGGGTTTCCATTCATGTTACTGACCTCATTCCATACTCTTTCTGAATCTTGTTCTCTACCCTGAGGTCCCTCTTTCTGACCTGCTATTGGGTTTCATAGTACAATCTGTCCCCCAAGGACACACAGAGCTGGCAGGCCACTCAAGTCACACTTTCCAGTGAACTGGCCAGAAGAAATATTTTAATATTCAGGCATTCCATAGGAACAGTTTCCCATTAAGTATAGCTAAAATATAGTGGAGCCTTCTTGCCATTTCTGCAACTAAAGGTCATCTCTCAGCTCTTGCCTCCACAGGCAGTTGGCTGTCTCCTTAGAGAAAAATAGACTCCTCTTTCCACGTGCTTTTCATGGTTCCTCTATGCAGCAAGATCAATGAAAATTTATATACTTTTACTTACAGATCCAGTAAATATTTATATTGGTTTGTGCAATAAAAACACATGGAGCATTATAAAAGAGGTCTCTACTCTTAGGGTTGAATAAAGCAATCACTACCAGTGAAGATGCAATTTATCAAGTGAGGCAAAGAGGGGCATAGGACCCGATTCCTGAGCCACAATGCCCAGTCCTGAACTGTCGCTGCATTTACTTTCAGCTGGCCACAGGTGTGTCTAAATATACACAGATGTACATCCATGCACACAAACGTCAAGCACACACTTTGTCATCTGCTCTTCCATCAGATAGTTTGACACATTCTATATATTTTTTAAAGATTTATTTATTTATTCGAAAGGCAGAATTACACACAGAGAGAAGGAGAGGCAGAGAGAGAGAGAGGAGAGGCAGAGAGAGAGAGGTCTTCCCTCTGCTGGTTGACTCTCCAGATGGTCACAACAGCCAGAGCTGTGCCAATCCAAAGCTAGAGCCAGGAGCTTCTTCTGGGTCTCCCACATTGGTGCAGGGGCCCAAGGACTTGGGCCATCTTCCACTGCTTTCCCAGGCCATAGCAGAGAGCTGGATGGGAAGTAGAGCAGCTGGGACTAGAACCGGCACCCAAATGGGATGCTGGCACTGCAGGCAGAACTTTACCCTCTACGCCACAGTCCAACCCCAAACACATTCTATCTTGCCCTGTCAAGACTGTTCTTCTGAACTAACAAACTTTAATTTTGCCTGGACTCCATTGTTGGTGACATATACTGATGCTTAGTCTAATCTGAATATGGTGGATATTGTAAGAATATCTTGGATATTGAAAAATATCTTGGAATTAAAAAGCTACATGCAAGAGTCAGTGAAAGTATACATAGATTTACTAATAACTTTAATTAAAAAAACTAACAACTCAGCCATGTTTAGACAGGTTGGCTGTATTATATTTAATTTACATAATGTTTATATAATATACATAATTTTAGACATTTATATTTAGACAAATATTATATATTTATTGTATTTAGGTGGAATGCACACGGGAAGAATTTTTTTCATCTTGCTGAATTGATTGGGACATAGTAGGTTAAGCATTGTGCTAATGGCTTTATAGTATCTCATTTAATCTTGCAATAATCCCATGGGTAAAAGTCCATTTTAAGTTCCAATTTCAGTTGCTCAGCATAGATGAGAAAATAGGTTAAAAAGATAACTAATTTGCTCAGGGTCATACAATTAGAAAATCACATGAACTAAAATTCAAACCTAATTAGCCTGTCTGCTCTCCCGTGTTTGTAAGCACTACACTGTATTGTCTGCCCAACCATATGAGCGCCTCTAAGCTTAGATTCACTGTGGTAGTGCCGGGGCATTAGTGCTTCCAGAGATTCTTTTCTTGGAGGTCTTTGTGAGTCTGTCTCTCATCATTTACAAGTTCCATAAGGAAAGTATTAAGATTCTCGAATGCCAGAAATTGTTGTAGCATATTACTTTTTTCATAGGTAGTACCTAATAAATGTGGGTTTGTGGCTTGCCAAGTGCATAACTCTAGAGCCAAACAGAGGAGCATTTGAATCTGAGTTTGCCACTTGCTGAAACTGTGGCCTTGGGCAATCAAAATATCTCTTCTGCAAAAGGAACATAACAGTAACTATGGCTCATAATGATTAAAAAGATGAAAATAAAATCACACAGTGCCAGGCTCAGAGTAGGCCCTCAGTATATGACAGCGTACTAGTCTGCCAGGGCTGCCACACTAGATACTACAGAAATTAATTTTCTCGTAGTTGTAGAGGCTGCAAGTGCAAGATCAAGATGCCAGCAGGTTTGGTTTCTACTGAGGCCTCTCTTTGGCTCGTAGGTGGCCACCAATTTGCTGAGTCCTTCCGTGGTTTTTCCTTTGTGTATGTGCATCTCTGGAGCTTTTTCTCTTCTTCTTCTTTTTTTACTTATTTGACGGGTAGAATTATAGACAGTGAGAGAGAGAGAAACAGAGAGAAAGGTCTTCCTTCCATTGGTTCACTCCCCAAATGGCTGCTACGGTCAGCGCTGCACCAATCCCAAGCCAGGAGCCAGGTGCTTCCTCCCAGTCTCCCATGTGGGTACAGGGGCCCAAGCACTTGGGCCATCCTCCACTGCCTTCCCGGGCCATAGCAGAGAGCTGGATTGGAAGAGGAGTAACTGGGATTAGAACCATATGGGATGCTGGTGCTGCAGGCGGAGGATTATCCAAGTGAGACACGGTGCCAGTCCGTTTTTTCTCTTCTTATAAGGACACCACTTGGACTGGATTGGGGCCCACCAGTGTGACATCATCTAGGCTTCATGAAGTCTTTAAAGGCCCTATCTCCAAATACAGTCACATTTTGGGGAACTGAGGGTTAGGGCTTCAATGTATGAATTTCAGGGGACTCAGTTTAGTTCATAACAGGTGGTTACCATTATGACAAATGAATTGAAAAGCAGTAAATATGCAGGAATTCAAAATAGGTATTTCATGTTATACCCAGCAATGTTGTCCCCTTAACAAGTGTCCTAATTACAATGCTAGTTCTTTCTTCCTCTGGTGCCTTAGAGAAGGCAATCTAACCATCTTGACTCACAGAAAACTGCACTATACTCAGTTCTTGGAAAGAAACATGTTCAGCATTGAGCAATACAAGATACACTGGTGAAAAACAAGATTCATCAAGTTTGAGTCAAACATCTCAAAAGGTAAGGTATTTAGTACAGTGGATAGGATGTTGCTTGTGATAACCACATCCCATGTTGGAATGTCCTTGTTTGAGATCCAGTTGCATTCCCAATTCCAGTTCCCTGACAGTGTTCACCCTGGGATGGCTCAAGTGCTTGGGTCGCTTCCACCCACAGTGGAGACCTGTATTGAGTTCTGAGCTCTTGGCTTTTTGCCTGGCTCAACTTCAGCTATTGCAGGCATTTAGGTAGGGAAGTATCAGATGGAAGACCTCTATCTTGCCCTGTCTCTCTGCCTTTTAAATAAATAAAATTTTTAAAAGGGTAAGGATCAAGGGGCTTCCAACTTTCTAACTATGATGTCAGGGTGCTTGTTGTGCAGAGAAAGAGATCCTCTTGTTGACAGCTAGAGAGGAAGTGGTTGGTTCTTCAAACTAACATCTTGTCAGGCAAAAGCATGATTATTTTTAGGTTCCTGTGACGGTACTTTCCTTTAGAAAATTACTCCATAGCTATCTTGTTGAGAGAAGTTTCAGGAAAGATTGAACATTCTCAGAGAGCCCTGGTGTGCCAACCTCTGTCTCACCTGCCTGCCTCAACAGAGCTCCTCAGCCTGCAGCTCTGCTCCTCTCAGTTTCCCCCATCAACTCTCCCTGGCACCTTCAGCCACAGGCAATGTCCCTGGTGTCAATTCTCCTGCTGTATTTGTCCTTTTCTCCTTGACAACACTTACTGTGCATCCACTCATTCATGCATTCAGTCAATAAATACTTAGCAAGGGCTTAATGTGTGCCAGGTGCTTTGTCTAGTGCTATGCACTAGAAAGGAACTCCATGAAGGACACGACAGACAGAAACTGTCCCTGCTTCATTTGGGTACCAGCCACAGGATCCACCCTTTGGCAAGCTTTCCACAAATGTTAGTTAAGAAGGGTGCTTTCTCTGAGAGCATTTTCCTCAGAAGGAAGAAGCAGTTAGGGAAATAAGAAGCAATATCTTGGGGTTTGCAGCAATGCTCTGTTGCCAGTGGGCAATAGAGGCAATGGAGGTTTCACCTTTCAACCAGGCTCCAGAGAGAGGAGGCTGCAGGGGAGAGGGGAGGTGGCAGAGCAGGCCAGAGAGGAATGTTAGAGACCAAAGTAAGAGCACTGCAGAATAACCAGGCAGCTGTCAGCTGCTCTTTCCTACTTTGCTGCTTATGGAATCTGTGGATAATGTGTTTCTGAATCCTCCTGATTCTACACAAGCAGCAAAATGATTTAACGTTGTGAAGAGTCCTTTGATAAAGATGTTCATCGTGGTTTTGCTTTAGTGCTGTCTTGGGAAGAGGAGAGGAGTGGGAGCAGGGCCCAACGCATGCTGCTTACAGATGCCAGAGGCAGAATTTAAGTTTTGAACATTGGTACTTTTTGCTTTGCTTATTTTCTACTAACTCTCATAGTTACTCATAATTTTGATCATTGATAGTTAGCACCACATAAAAGTCCAATGTGTAAGTGTTACTATCTTGGTTTCAACTGTGAAGGAAAGGAGGCAAGGACAAGGACATATGAAGAGGGTATGAAACTTAGATCACAGATGGGCAGGGAAATGAGGGACGAGGGAGGAAAGTGGGTCAAGTGCTCATTGAGCACCTACAGTATGCCTTGAACTATTTGATCACCTGCTAAGAGGGCACAGTGCAAAGTCAGTCTCATTTGATCTAGGATGGCCAAGAAGTTACTGAAGAGAAATATCAGTGAAAAGAATCAGCATTTTTGAGTGGCAACCACCTGAAGTTAACTTCTCATTGAAGTCACAGTCTTGTGAGGCTCAGTGAGGTTAATCAACATGCTAGGATAAAGTCTGAGTACATTAAGAATATATGAGAAGTATAAAGGGAAAGTGGGGGAAGGAGTTAGGATTTGGACAGTTTTACAACTGTAACACTCAGGAGTCAGCAAGGGATAACTAAATAGGGCATGCAATTCAAGAAGTTTGTAACTGTAAAGCTGTATAGTTCTGCAAACATTCCTATGGACTTACATCTAAGGGTACAGTTTAAAAACTTGTCATGGAACTCTAAAGTCCATTAAAATTTGTGGTAAAATGCTATTTTAATTGTTAAAGTGATCTTATTAAGTGTTAAAGTGAACATATATACAGGATTAAGTGTTAAAGAGATCATATAAATAGGATCAAGTGCCTGGCAATAATAACAGATAGAATTGAAAAGGAGAGAATGTCCAACACGGCAAGCAGTCCACACAGCAGAATGATAATCGCTTTAAGTAACACTCTGACCTCAGGATTAGTGCTTACAGCTTTCTGATCTGGCTGAAAGGCCCATTAGAGCATTTCAGGTTTGGAAAGCCAAGAGACGGTGGCAGAAAATGTTCTGCATGAAGGAACTCTGCGAGTGAGACCCCAGTGGAAATGAGTGGCTATCAAAGAAGGATGTAATTTTCTCTAAGGGAGGAGAGAACTTCCACTTTGCTTATGACCTTGTCCAAATACTGACGGAGTTTGTAAACTCAAAGGCTTCCATAGCCTAGGCAGCTCATTTCAAGAGCCTTGGGTGATCACTGATGTCATATATAACAGTATTAATTGTTAAGTTAACAACAAGAGTCACTATTCACTAACTTCCCATGCAGGACCTCTGTTCTCAATGAGTTATATTGAGAGTTAACTGTAAAACCAGTTTTCAAATATTTGTGTGTGTGTATGCAAATTGTTGAAATCTTTATTTAGTATAGAGCTGGTCTTTTGTGTACAAAGTTAATTGAAAATGATAGAATTAAATCATTATGATGGAGAATGAGACTGGCAAGGGGAGAGGCAGGAGGAAGAGGAGTGGGAATGTGGGTGGGAGGGATGATATGGTGGGAAGAATAACTATACCCCTAAAGTTGTACTTGTGAAATTTGTATTCCTTAAAAATAAATTTAAAAAATAATAATAATAAAGAAATTCAACTTACAAACAAGAGAATATGTGAGCAGAAGACTAAAAAAATCTGCAGCAGCCTTGGTTGGTTGAGAGAACTTTAGCTTTTTAAGTATCTGGATCATTCAGAGAGAAAGATAAGCTGGCTGCACTTGGTGTCTACCTTGGAGCTTCTGCCCAGCAGTGGACCAAGCATTAAGCTGATAGCAGGGCTGGAGGCCTTGTCATTTCTCATACAGACAAGATTTTGATGCAGGAAAAAAAGAAGAGAAGGAAATTTTGAAGGTATAGAAATATAAAAAAGAAAATGAGGATTGGAAGAAGGGAATAGAGGAACTGTAGAAGAAGAAGAGCTATTCAGTAGTGTAGAGGAGTGGGATTAATAGGCTCTAGTGACCTTGTTGGAGGCCCTGAAGTCTGACAGTGACTATATGTGTTCGGTTGGGGGACAGTATGCCAACAGGTTGCACCACTCTGGATGTCCCATGCTGTTTTTGACCACGCAACTTGGAACAGATCAGCATGACATAAAGTGTGTCTGAACCTTCTTTAGATACTTTTGTACATGCTCATACTGTGAAAGGTGGAAGAACATCTCACCTGGCTGAATCACCTGGGACACTTGCCGGAGGGGCAATAGTCCAGATCTCCTGTAATTGCTGTCCAATTGGTGGTTTTCTGTACTGGGCCTCTATATCAGTAAATTTCTAAAAGGGATGCTTTCCTGCCCTGTGATTGTGATGAGGTCTTATTCGTCCCAATTATTTGCTCTTCTCAGTGTAAGAGGACTCTACCTGCCCAGGCATTGCCCTGTGGTCCAGTGCCTCCCAAGGGATCATGACACTTTCCTGCCTAGTGACTTCAGGGTTGGCTATGACTTGCTTTGGCCAACAGAATGTGAGTGGACATGATTGTACACCAGCCACCTCAACCCCTAACATACACACAAGTGGCAGAAACAGTAAAGTCCATCACGTGGTTTTGCAGCTCACTTGTCCTCTGTTTTCTGCTGTGTCTCAGAGGGGCTTCTCCGTCATCCTAAATCTTGGAATGAGCTAGATCTGACTTATAATGAGAGCTAGAAAAAAACTTTTGTAGTGGTTATTTCCTCAATACAACCTATCAAAGATTGCTCTAATGATATTCTTCTCATTTTATATGACCACAGTTATTTTAGGCCTGGCGTGTATAATAAAGGACATCTGTCCCTATTCATAAACACCTTCCCTTCTTACCCAGACTGTAGAAGATATTGCAAGTCATAGAAGAAACTCATGGTATAAGGTGACAGAGACAGAGAGGAACTGGCATATTGAGAAGGACAGACTGAGCATATCATGGGTTCTCAGGTGTTGGGTGACCTCACACTCTGGGTACAAAAGCATGATGGCCAGAATCTTACCAGGGCATGCTTAGCCCCATCGACCTCTAAAGTCAGTTCCTAGCTCCCCCAGGCAAAAGCACCAGCTTCTACCCTCGATCACTGATTCTGAAACTCAACCCACTCCAGATGCACCTGGGGACCATCTTAACCTAGATTCCAGGCCTCCCTTTGAGATTCTGAATCAGTAAGTCTAGAATCAGTAAGCCTGGAATCCTTATCTTCTCACCATTTCCCAACTGATGCAGGTGAGGTGCTGGAGGTTGGGAAGTAATTACTGGCTCCCTCTTCCTTGGCAGCCTTCCTGGGTCCTGAGGGTGCCAGAAGAGGTCAGGCTTGTGAGAGATCTGTCAGAAGGCTGGTGGGGGATGACAGCCTCTTTGAGAAAGATGAGGGCCCTGGGGATTCTAGGAACAGTCTCTCGCCAGTGGTCCTTCCTGGTGGAAGGTGGCAATGGCCCCAGTGATTTTGTCTGTTCTCTGAAGCATCCCCCGACCCCTACACACACATCCTCTCCTGTTTATCAGGTTGGCTGAGTCCTCCTGCACCCTTGAGAGGCAAGGATGGCACCAGCTGAGGGGACCAGGGAAGCAAGAGGTCTTCTGGTAAAGTCTTTGTAGGGGTTGTACACAACTTGCTGCTTACAAGTTTGCTGCTTGCCCATGGGGCCTCAGTGTCCTCCAATGCCACTGAAGTGCCCCCAGCACATGGACGTGAGCCTCAGTGAACAAAGGGAAACCAACAATGCATGGGAAAGACCAGGTCACCAGAAAGAAATAGAACTGCTGGGGGAGACAGAAGACTGCGTGTACAACATCATAATCACCATCACATCTAAGGGTTACAGGAGCAAAATGGGACTAGAAATGGAACTTTATAGACAATTATTGCAGGTAAACTGAAGAAGATGGTGCCGAGAAATGACAGGCTGCATCTGCCAGTGTCAGAGAAAGATCCTTGTGGCAAGGTAAGGATCCAGACCTTCTATCTACCAAACAAGTGAGCCTGAACATAGACTCTGAGAGAGTTAAAGATGAAGAAGACAGGGAATAGGTGGTGAGCAATGACACTTGCAATAGAGAGAGTTAAATTTAAATGGGAGTTAGTACAAGACTGAGCGGGATTATCTAATGTAAGTGTCAAGTAAAGATACTGAAATAAAGCAGATATTGACTGCCAGGGGAAACCTCAACACCATCTAGCAAAACTGAGGTTGCGGGTTGGGTAGGAGGTGGGTGGGCACAGAAAAAGGAAGGGAAAGCCTCCCCATGACCTCAGATGGGTGGAAGTGGGAAGGAGAAATGTTCTAATGCTTATTAAGGTGATGGTAGCAAACAATGCTGGAAGGAGATGACTTCTCTCCAGAGAACAGTTAGGTGCTCTGGCAGTAGGATTCCCACCAGAGAAGAGGTGCAGGATAGCCTGAAAAGCATTGAAGATAACCAGGGGCCTACATCGTTGCTCCCAGAATTCTATGTAGCATTCTTCTAACTGCTTGCACAATTTGATCCCACTTCTAAATTCTTGCTTTGAGAACCACTCTTCTCTGACCTTGGACAATACTCTACTTTGTACTCATTTGCTGGGCCCCATCCCTCCTTGCATATCAAGTCACCACACATCACTGCTGGATGGGATGGGAGCTGCAAGGGAGTCTACTGTGGAGCCTCTCGGCCAAGTCCAAGGTGGCTGTGGCTCTCCTACTCTTGAAGGAAAGTGCAGCAGTCAACTCTGCAGGTGTCCTAGGATGTCATTCCAAATAGCTCTCCTAGATCAGTCAAATCCTCAGGGATGCTGAAATCATCTAATTCACGTTTCTTCTTTCCTATCTCATTTCCACACTGACCCCACACCAGCCCCCACTATATTCTTTCTAACTCTGAAGATTCTATTTTGAATCTATGGGTTCTTGGGTAACTTGTAGGCTGCCTTTCATGTTCTGCTTATAACATTCCAGGATTTCAGGAAGGCATTTGCAAGACTTTGGTCTCATCCTTAGCTCAGCTCATTAGTGACAAACGAATGGGTGTGGGTCTCTGGATATCATTCAGAAAGTCCCAAAATGATAGAAGGCTGGGCCCTTCTTGTCCAATGGCACTGAGATCGAACCTACCCAAGGTTAGAGCACCTGCTGGAAACACAGCCTGGATTAGAATCCATAGGTGCCCAGTCGAGATTCTTTTGCCCCCTGTGCCCTTGCCAAGTTCCTTTTCCAACTTGAGGTTCAATTTACCAACCTTCATGATTCCCTACCCAATGTCTCTCTTAAATCTGACTCTAACTGGTGACATTCTGTAGTTTCTGGTGGGAATATGAGGTATTTCAGATGATGTGTTTAACGTAGTGATCCCATTAATCTTCTGTACTGAAAGATCCAGCTCATGTAAACTTCTTTAGCAGAGCTAATAAATGATCAATAATGTAGCTTATCCAAAATAATATTTTTAGACCTGGGATTACCAGTAGGAAGAAATATATTTCTTTTATAGTGAAGATTTGATTGAATGGAAATTTTAGATTGAGGCCATTTTATGGAACCACATATGAGAACTGCACACCCCTGAGAGAGCAGATTATACACTTATATTTTGAATATGATCAGATTATATTTCTCTCTATTCTGGTTATTCTTGTAAAGACACACCAGGTAAAGAAAGCTCTTTGTCTATCTTATCTATTTTCATCTTATTAAATACTGAGATCTGGTATTGTCACTGCCTCCTGGCAACAGTATATGAGTAATTCTTGGAAGAGTCATGAAATGAATGAAAAAAGCTTCTTGATTTTATCTAGTGTTGCAAGGTATAAACTATGGGCATGAGAAAGCAAGTTTTCTTTTTTATTATTGTTTTAAAGGTCACAATGGATAAATGGTTACAATAACATTTCACTCACTGATTCTAGGCTTTTACTAGTAAATCCTGATATTGATTTTAAAAGCTTCAGCTTCAAAACTTTTATTAAAATATTTCTGATCAGATCATAAATCCTTAAAAATCAAATCCTGTGAATGAAGGAACTGTGATAATAAATAACGATTTCATAGGCTGTCAAAGCACAAATGCTACAATTCATAGTTTGTCATATGATATAAAACATCTGCAGGTAGATTACTTATTTTGAAACAATTATTATTCAGCACTGGAAGCTATTTTGGGGGAAATAAGAATAGAATATAAAATAGTTTTTTTGCCAGAACTAGAAATTTTCTTCTTTGGAATTAAGTGATAAAAATAACATGAATAAATGCTAAAAACCATTTACTCTGAGTCAAATACAGGGTATGCTACTGCACTGATAGGCCAGGCTGAACTATTTTCTCATTAGAAACAATATGTTTTATAATTTTGCTGGAGATATAGGAGTTCATCTTTTTCTTTTTTGGTTATTGTTTTTTAACCCTTCCTTTCCAGAGGTCATCAAGTACTAGAATCATATTTAAGTCAGATTACATATGCTAATAGTCATCCTCTTTATAAAAGTGATTATAGGATTAAGAAGCTAGTTAGCTTTTTTTTTTTACTGTTATCTTGCTCTGCTTGCCTTTTTTAAAAATTTTATTTAAAGTATACAAATTTTATGTATTTCATGTATACAGATTTAGGAACATAGTAATACATCTCACTCTACCCTTCTTCCCACAAATGCTCCTACTGTTCTCCTCCTTCCACTCCTAATACCTCCTTTAATTTTCACAATGATCTACTTTAAGTTTACCTTATACTCATAAGAGTAACCCCACACTAAGTAAAGAGTTCGAAAAATAGTAATAATAATAAGAAAAAATACTGTCAGGGCTGTAAACAATCATCGAAGCTCAAAATGTCAATTGCACTCCTATACATTACAATTTTGGTACTCCATTAGTTACCACAGATGAAGAAAAACATATTGTATTTGTCTTTTTGGACTGGCTTATATCACTAAGTATAAAGGTTTCCAGTTGTAGTCATTTTGTTGCAAAAGACAGGATTTCATTCTTTTTTATGTCTGAGTAGTATTCCATAGTGTGTGTGTATGTATCTATCTATCTACCTATCTATCTATCAGTCTATATATCATAATTTCTTTATCCAGTCATCAGTTGATGGACATCTGTTTTGATTCCATATATTAGCTATTATGAATTGAGATGCAATAAACATGGGGGTACAGATAACTCTTTCATATGCCAATTTCATTTCCCTTGGGTAAGTTTCCAAGAGTGGGATTTCTGGGCCAAATGTTATATCTATTTTCAGATTTCTGAGATATCTCTACACTGTCTTCCACAGTGGCTTTACTAGTTTACATTCCCAACAACAGTGCATTAGGGCACCTTTTTCCCCACATCCTTGCCAGCATTTATTGTTTGCTGATTTCTGTATGACAGTCATTCTAACAGGGGTGAGGTGAAACCTCATTATAGTTTTGATTTGCATTTCCCTGATGGCTAGTGATCCTGAGCATTTTTTTCATGTGTCTGTTGGCCATCTGAACTTCCTCTTTAGAAAAATGCCTGTTGAAGTCCTTTGTGCATTTCTTAGCTGAATTGTTTTGTTGTTGTTGAGTTTCTTGAGCTTTTTATAGATTCTGGATATTAATCCTTTATTGGTTTCATAGTTTGCAAATATTTTCTTCTGTCAGTTGTCTCTTTACTTTGTTGAGTGTTTCTTTTGTAGTGCAGAAGCTTCTCATCTTGATGTAATCCCATTTGTCAATTTGGGCTTCTTATTTTTTTCACCAGAAACCTTTTATTTAAGGAATAAAAACTTCATGCATTTCATAAATACAACTTTAGGAACACAGTGATTCTTCCCACTGTACCTGCTCTCTCACCCACACTCCCACTACTCTTCCTCCTCCCTATCCTATTCTCATTCTTATTTTTTACTAAGATCTATTTTCAATTAACTTTATACACATATGATTAACTCTATACCAAATAAAGAGTTCAACAAATAATATGAAAAGAAGAAACTGCTCTTCAACAGTCAAGATAAAGGCTGTTCAAAGACATTGCATCTAAAGAGTCTTTTCCAAGAAGTCTTTGCCTCTGCAAATGTCTTGCAAAGTTTCCTCAATGGTCTCCTCTAGTAATTGGATGGCATTGGGTCATACATTTAGATCCTTGACCCATTTTGAGTTGATTTTTACAAAAGGTGTAAGCTAGGGGTCTGCATATGGAGATCCAGCTTTCCTAGCACCATCTGTTGAAGAGAATGTCCTTTCTCCAGGGATTGATTTTAGCTCCTTTCAAAGATTAGTTGGTTGTAGATGCATGGATTGATTTCTAGAGTTTCTATTCCGTTCCATTGGTCTACATGTCTATTTTTATGCCAGTACCAGGGTGTTTTGATTATAACTGCCCTGTAGTATGTCTCGAAATCTGGTATTGTGATGCCTCTGCCTTTGTTTATGTTGTGTAAGATTGCTTTAGCTACTCAGGATCTTTTGTGTTTCCATATGAATTTTAGCATAATTTTTCTAGATCTCAGAAGAATGTCATTGGTATTTTGATTTGGATTGCATTGAATCTGTAAATTGCTTTTGGATGGGGCAGGTGCTGTGGCTTACCAGGTACAGCCCCCACCTACAGTGCCGGCATCCCATATGGACATGGGTTCAAGTTCCAGCTGCTCCGCTTCTGATCCAGCTCTCTGCTATGGCCTGGGAAAGCAGTAGAAGATGGCTCAAGTCCTTGGGGCCCCGCACCCAAGTGGGAGACCTGGAAGAAACTCCTGGCTCCACGCTTTGGATTGGCACAGCTCTGGCCGTTGTGGCCATCTGGGGAGTGAAGCAGTGCATGGAAGACCTCTATCTGCCTCTGCCTCTCTGTAACTCTGCCTTTCAAATAAATAAATAAACAAATAAATAACTATCGGTAGTATAGACATTTTGATTATATTAATTATTCCAATCCATAAACATGGAAAATTTTTCCTTTTTTTGTGTCTTCTTCTATTTCTTTCTTTAATGTTAGCTTAGTTATTTTCTATGGTTGCAGATAGTGGTTCTGATTCTAGCAAACTGTCTCATCAGCCAATGTGTCACAAAGAGGGGCTGACTGAAGAACTGTAGCTAGATTTGGAAAATCCAACACTACAGCTCACCAAACAACTAAGAATTAATTAATTTGTTACAGAGATATGTCTGAGTGTTACCTTCTTTGACAAAGACATCAAAGGATACTCTTCACACAATACAGAAATGGGATATGTATGCATATCTTGATCTATATAAATAGAAATATTTACTTATTCAATATTATGCTCATTTAATTCCCATAAACCATTTTTTTCAAATAAGGATCCATAATACATGATACCAAATATTCTTTAAAAATTGAAAAATGCTGTAAAATATTTATATTTATTGATAGAAGCCTAAACTGTACTGAAATAGTTCTGTGTTAGTTGTCATTTTCTTTAATCAGTGGAACAACTAAAGAGCAGGTCACTGATGGACAGTGACTCCAGCCCCAGCTTCCATTCTCATGTGAGCAACTTACTTCTCAGAGCTTTAGCTCTCCACGAGGCCAAGAGGGCACAAAGTGCTAATGTCAGAGAGCTGTTCTGATGACTAAATTAAGATCACACATATATATGAGGTGCTCCATAAGTACAATAACAATATGAATTTGCACTGTATCTAACTTGAGTAACTCCTTAGGCCCCTGGCTACTAGCATGGAGTATGGCCAAGAGTTTACTATGACTTACAAACTGCTCATGGTTACACATTACTGACTATAAATGGAAAAAGACTCACTGGAAAAGGGAATAAGTCAGGAAATCAGGGAATGTCTGAGGCAGAAGGGAAGACACAGAGTCAGAGAGCTCCCATCTCAGATTCTGCAAAACGGAGTTTAGGTTTCATTTATAACAAGACATAATCTCAGCTGCACATAAGACACCTTGCCACCTCTGCATAGTAAAATACAAATCACTGACTACCCGTTTTTATTTTAGGCAGTTAGATAGTTAGTACATCGTTAATTCCTGCACACACTGAAGCTCAGTATCATTGTCAGTTCCACTTTATTTCAGAGATCCTTTGCTGGAGGGTAAAGACCTGCTCTCTGAGCCTCTGGATACTCGTAGACAAGATAAAGCTTTAGGAGCTCTCCTTCTTTGAGACAATTTACAACTCAAAACAGCAACATATTTTCTTTTCAGGGCAGAAACACAGTAAAAATGGAACAGCTTTGAAATATATGTTACTGTAATTAAAGTGACTTGCTCTTTGGAAATTCTTGAGACAAGTCTTTATTGTAGCCATTATTTAATGATGACCATAATAATTAAAGACCAATCTTCAAACATAATATCAGTGCTTGGATCTGGATGTCCTGTGGATTTCTGGTGACAGAACATGGTGAGTGGAAGATGCCTCTACACAGGAGTTTTGTGCCTCCCCCTTAACAATGTGTGGAACATGCATGGTTCAGGTCAGCATGTGTGCAAACTGGTGATTCCTGGCACAGTTACGGAGATAGAAGATGGGCTTTTAAAACAGTGCATACTCAAAAATGGCTAAGAAAAGCTGATGAGCTACCATTTGAGGTCCAGTGCCTGCGAGAGTATAGCATCTCAGAAAATTTGCAGTGAAGATACCTATTTAAAGCCTCATGGTAGCAGAACCCTTTGTGGGCATGTGGCATATGTCTTAATGTTTTGTGGAGCAGTGTTCTGTGAGCCACCAGCTAGACCTGTAATTTTCATTCTTACCTTCATAACAGAATCACCTGGAGCTTTAAAAAGTGTACCAGTACCTGCATCTCTGCTCCACTTCTTTTTAACTGGTCTGGGGTGGATGCCCAGGTATGGTTGTTGGTTTTGAAGTTGGTGGAGTCCATTATCCAGCCAGGGCTGAGAGCCCTTGACCTAGACCTACCACTTATGCATCCCAAGAATCCCCATTCTAGTGCACAGAGCCGAATTGAATAAGAAAAAAAATCCCTCCAAAGCTTCAATGTGCCAGGCAAAGTTTTCTCTTGGATCAGACCTGGATCTAAAAACTGGTTGGAAGTTTTTGCAGGTTCATTGATTTGCTGGTTTCATGGGTTCATTTCCTACCACACTTCTTTCTCCTTGTCTGTTGCCATGTTTAGTGGGAAGGGGCAGATTGCCTGCTCCACTTAAAATATTTCCTGAAAACCCATACTTACTAATACACTGACTTTACATAAGTGAGGAATAGCTCTTTCTCTCTCACACACACAAACAGTGAGAACGTCTGCTGTAGGTAAGCCTTCCAAGATTTGCTCTAGGGTTTGCGGTAGCCTGCCTCTCACTGGGCCTGCAGGAAGTGGTAAAAGTCCTCATAAGGGCAGTTTCCCAGGGAAATGGATGCTGGGGCAAAAGTTGGGGAGCTGGAGCCTCCAAAAGCCTTGTCTAGTGGGCATTGCTAGCTTTAAATTTGTACTTCGGTCTGAGTTTTTTTTTTTTTTAACTGTAACAGAAAACAGTGTTTATTCCATCTTAAATAAAGAACAACATTCACTGATGAAGCAAGACCAGACAGAAACACTGGATAACTTTATAGACTATATCTTAAGAGCACAAGGGAATGAGAAAAAGCATTATATATTGATAGAGCAATTACAATATGCAAATATAAATGCAGGGCTTTCTTCCACATTGTCATCTCTAATCACTGGGGCTGCTCCTCTTACCCCACTTCTATGACGGGGGAAAGGGAAGCCAAAGGGTAGCAGCTGTTGCCCACAGTTACATGGCAAGGTGAGCCAGAGCTGGATTTTGAACGAATGTCTAGTGACGGTGTTGGCCTGCACAGACCCAGAGGGGCTGGTTCTTCCACCTCTGCAGAGCCCACCACAAGCAATGGGATGAAGGGCTTTACGGCTTCAACTGTTCAGTGACCTGTTTAGAGCTCATAAAATTGCAGAGGCTTCATCCTTCCCACACCTTGTCTCTCAATTTTTTTCTGTGTCATCTCCAAAATAGCAACAGAAGAAGAGCTCATGCGGAGGGGAGATGCAGGATGTCCTGCTCCCTGAGCGCATATTTCAGGACTTAAAAAATACATCGGTGTGAAAGCAGATTCTTATAATGGCAACAGGATAGGCTTTGGATCAGACCTGGATTCAAATCTTGGACTGTGACCTGCTAACTCTGTAACCTCAATTGAGTTATTTTACTTTAGAACTAAATCTCCTTTTCTACAAAACGAGGTAATAATACTTACCTCATACCAGTATGGACCAAAGCCTTCGGTATTTATTTCTGCTTGACCCATTCACCCAAACAAGCAAAATAAGATCTAAATGCTTCATAGCTTTCCAGAGCTTATCATCTGTGACACTATGGCAGATTCACAAGTTTATGCCATTTATCAGTTTATTAATTTACTCATCTATTTATTGCCCCAGTTCCACAAATACTTCATTGAGCGCCTACTATGTGTCAGGCATTTTGGTAGGCACTGGAGACAAAGTTTTACGGTAGCTTAGACTTATACTTTGACTAAGGCTAATTTCACTGTACCATTATTCCTACCCATTAGAGGTATGCAGAAATGATATTCACATGCTAATTTGTTAATGTGAGTCTACAGAATTAACATGCATGTAATAGTGTTGGATCAAAAGTTAATATGTTGCCCGTTGTTAATTATAATTACTATATTAATTATGGTTAATTTCCAATCTAATTCTCTGGAAAAGTAGAGTACCTTCGCTCCATTTTGCTGCACTAAGTCAGCAAGTAGCAGGTGCCCAGGGCAATGTGCAGTAAAGAGTTTATACTGAGGGCATGCTTACAGTCGAACTGCTTGGCTTACATGAAAGTCCTTAGCCAGTGACAACATATGTGTGGGCTCCTGGCATTGAAGCACCTGGAGACGATCCACTTTTCATTATTGAGAGCTGATGATCGTACCCTGTGTAGCCTGAAGGGATGAGAAACTGGGTCCCCAGAAAAGGACTGGATGCCGTCAGCTTAAGGATTCACTTTTTCCTTGTCTGTTTTATACTGTTTTCTTTCCAGAGCATTCCCTAATTGCTTTGGTTCACATACGAATTTGGTCAGTATTTCTCGTCTGTGCTATAGTAGCAACAAAAGAACAAAAAGCAGAAAGAGGAAAATCTTATTCTCTGCTGTAGACTGCACAAGAAATGAGTGGAGTGGGTGGGATGGTGTTCTAGCCTGTCATTCAAGGCCCAGGTAACCTTAGTCTGTTCCCTGGCTCTCTTGTTTGGTTTCTGCAATTCCCTGGGGAAGAATCAGTCTGAAGAATTAAACAGAAGGCAGACCTTTTAAAAGGCAAGGTAATTCACAAGCCCAAGTACGGATTAAATAACTTTGGGTGCTTATTTTGCATCTAGAAGACCTGCTGTCCAATTGTCCCACCTTCTAGCAGAAAGAGCCTTGTTTGTTTCCATACCCAAAGCTCTAGCTCACATCCATGAGGCCCCACCCGCAGTAGTTCTTTCTTTCATCAGGCAGATAAGATCGGAAACCAACATCTCTCTTTTATTGCTCCTATCACACTGCAGATTGAAACTACCTGCCCTGCTACAGTACCACTCTTTTACCTTTGATATTTATTTGGGGGGATGAAAACATCATGCTTTATATGATATTTATAGCATTCCACATTTGCCATACTGCCGCTGTGTCCAAACATCTGCCCATTTGGATCATCCTCCTTCCCAGCTGACAGGGAGAGAGCCAATGAAATCCCTTTCCCTGTTGCTGGGTGATTGGGGATATTTTGAAAACAAATCTTATAAATGCAGCAGCTTCCAGGTCTGGCATTGGCTGGCTGGGCGTTTTGTGCAATGCTGACGCATTAAAGCTGGCAGACGAGTGACAGGTGGGAATAGCTACGTAAATATATCACTGGCCTGATGTTCCACTGGAGAGGAAAAGCATTTCAAGGCTGAGTGACAACTATAACATACCGGGTTAGAAGAAAAATAAGTCTCCCTGGGTCTACATTCAGGCATCTGAAGAACAGTTCCAGGAACACTGCAGAGAAAACATATCCCCCAAAACAACCCAAGGCTGTCGTATCCTCAAATATCCTGCTTTTCATGGTCTGACGAGCAGTTCTTCCTGTTCAGGAAAAACGTGGCTATTTCCACATACCTTTTGCAGAATATGTGTTTACATATTTTAAAGTCCAAATGTGTTTATTCGGGAAACAATTTTCAACCATGTCAAGGAGGACTTTTACAATTTTCTTGATCTCTTTGTATCTAGTGTCCCCTTCTTCACCTTCCTCCTTTGACCTTCAAGTTCAAAAATCCAGCAGCCACAGGATGTGGTCAGGGTCAGGGGCAGCACTGGCTACATTTTATTTCACTCTGTCCACTTAAAATATTTGAATCCTGGTGGGAGAAGAAGCACAGTCCTGTTTAAACAGCTTTGAGATTAGTCTGCAGCACAGAGAGCTGTCTGGAAACAAGTAACTGCTCTTACTAACACTGGGTTAACTGTGCGCACACAAATCTGCCAAAGAGTCTCTAGGAAAGAATGTCCTTCTACTAATTGAATTCTAATGAGGCCAGGAAGTAGATTAGGAATTGAGCTATTTTACTTGAGTTTCAAACATCAGATATAGGGATATTTGGCCTCTCTGCTCTCCTTAATCTCTCAGTAGGTTCCAATTAATTTTTTAAAGATTTATTTATTTATTTGAAAGACAGAGTTAAAGACAAGGGAGAATCAGAAAGAGAGAGATCTTCCCTGCTGGTTCAAGCCTCAGATAGCCTCAAGGGCTGGGGCTACACTAGGCTAAAGCTAGGAGCCTGGAACTCCGTCCCAGTCTCCCATGTGGGTGGCAGGGGCAGAAACACTCAGGCCATCCTCTGCTGCTTTCCCAGGTGCATTAGCAGTGGAGCTGGATTGGAAGTGGAGAGCTGGGACTGGTACTCATAGGGGATGCTGGCATTGCAGGCAGTGGCTTCACATGCTGCACCACAACACCAGCCCCATTAAGTTCTAATTAATTCATGGGGAAATGACTACCCAGAAAGAATCTGTGGGTTTCTGGTTGATCCAGCTTAAGGGATATTTTTTTTTTTTTTTTTTTTTTTTTTTGGTTATAGGATCAGACTCCATTGTTCAAGCACAATACAAAGATGGTGTGCTGGTTTGACCCAATGAGAAAGTCATTAATGAGGAGTTCCTGGTCTAGTGTAATTCATACATTCCTGGAAGTTACATTGATTTGCCTATGATTATGGGGTAAGTTAGAGTCCAATCATGGTGACCATCAATGGGAATGGCTTTGGAGATAGAAACACTTTCAGGAGAGAATATTCTTCTCAATACTGTGATTCAGTGAACATTGCTTGGAAAGCCATGTTGGCAGATAGATTATTCACAAGTGTCACATGTTAGGAAGGGGGCCTAATAAGCCTCTCATTTGTGTTCCAGGAAATGTCTGCTGGCCAGAAGAGAGGGCATGGACTGCTTGGGTGTGGGCTGGAAGTCACTGTCTAAAGGTTACCCCTCATACCTCACCCGTGAAGGATAGTTATGGTGTCCTCTGACTGCTACTTCCCTTCTTTCCAGGAAAACTGGTCCTCCTTATACTCCCACAATGTGTTTTCCACATGGGAACAGTTCTTATGTGAGTTCTCCTTGACACAGTTGATTGGTCCAGGGATAGACAGACCAATAGACCAATCAGAGAACCAATAGACCAATCAGAGAACATCCCTGAACTTCTCCAAACTGGAGCTTGGCAATCATTCCTTTCTAAAAGAATGTGCTGAAGGATGGGGCTCTGACAGAGGCCACACGTATTCCTTTATAATGGAAGGTAGTCTGCAGTGGGCACACCTAGGGGCTCAGTGCTCTAACATGTGGCTCTGCACTTTTGGCCCAAGGGGCTATGTGGGTGCTTGGTGCAGAGTCATGACAGCACCCAGGGAGTGCAGTGGTCAGGTGGTGGTGAGCCCAGCAGTTGGTTTTGCAGGAGCACATTCCATGGGGCAACTTTTCCTCTGGTTCACACAGTATACCCCCATTTGTAACCTCTTCCAGGAATACTTTGGGTTAATGTATAGACTACATAAAGGAAGAAAATGTTCCACCTCAGATTTGCAGCCTACACAACCCTGCCTTCTCACAAATGAATTTAGCCCAGAAAGCAAGAGCTCGTGGGGAGACAGCAGCTCAATCACAGCCCAGTGCAGACAGGGACACCCTGAACACCACAATTGCTGGGCCCTTGTTTTTTCAGGAGGTTATCAAAATAATCAGCCTTTGTCCTCGCACACAACTCCTCAGAGACTAAAAGCAAAGCTGTTTTCAAGGAGATCGTTGATGGTTTGAAAGATATTTCAGGCAGAAGCATAAATTTCTCCATTGCTTTAAAGGGAGGGTGGTTCCTGTGATTTTTTTTTATATCAGAGTAACATGGTCATTGTGAGTTATCCATCCTTTTCTCTTTCTTTTTTGAATTCTCCATCTTTTCTGTTGGTGGTGAAGGGCAGAGCACAAAATGTTCTTCCTCAGAAGTCGGCTCCAGGGTCTGAGTTGTTTGACAAACTTAAGCCCAGCGGTGAGGCCAGCCACCTGTTCCTGCAGAAATCATCATAAAACTTGGTGTTCTCAGAGCCCCTTGCGGTCTGCAAAGACCAGAGGCAGACTGCAATGTATGGTAGGAAAATGAAGCTAGCAGCAAGGGGAACAGGACCATTCATCACATGAATTGTCTGGGATTTACCCTTGGGAGGGGAGAAATGTGGTTAGATCCCACAAACCTATCTCTTGACGTTGATATTCCAGAATGCTGACAGCTGAGGAAGCTTGCCTGCTTACATAGTGGGGCTTGAATACAAACTATGAAACCTTTAAAACAAACAAACAGAAACCCTCTTAGCAGAGTCTGCTGAAATCTTAACTCCAGGATTACCCAAGGTCTCATAATCAGACCACAAGGGTAGGGCCACACAAAGGCCAGAAGGGTATAAAATAGAGTCCCATGTCAGTTCAGAAGGGAATACTACAAATTTAGTGTGCCCACCCACATCTTGATTTCTTAATTGATATGCTACAATTAACCACACATTTCTCTCTCTCTCCCTCAATTTTATCACCTGTAAAATTAGGGTTTTTGTGATGACTGGATGAGTTAATACAGGCAAGGCACCCAAAACAGGCCAGGCCTGGCAGGTGGTAAATTGTTCGTTAAATGTTTGTTGTATTCCAGGTGACTGTCGCCGAGTGGACTGAGCCCAGACTGAGGCACAGAGTCCATGAACAGGACTCTGCAGGAAGAGCTGCAGCCTGCAAAGTGGCAGCTGCCTTGTCTCTTAGCTGCCTGATATGTAAGAGGGGCACAGCCACCAGCGCCTCTTCCAGGGGCTGGCTCTGAACAGGCAATGAAATACGAGCTACAAAAACACTTTGAATCAGCAAGAATGCTGCAGCTATAATGGCATCAGTCTTAGTGAACGGCAATATTGGAAAGTATATAACGGTCGGTGTCATGTTATCCTATAGTAAGCCCAGGAAATGTATTTTAAAGTCCCTCCACCTGTAGGTGCTTAACACCAGAACAGTACTTAAGTCCCTCATCCTTGTGTAGGTTGAGAAAAGCCTGTTTCTAAGTTCTCACTGGCCCCTTTCATACTTTTTCCTTTCTTGGATGTGTGGATTTGATTACGGGGTGCTGCAAGCAGTACCTGTGGGTGCGGCCCTTTCTGGGGCAACTATAAGGCCAGCTACCGTGGCCCCCACCTGAAGGTCAGAAGTAAAATCTCTGTTGAGTATAGATCCGTTCCACAATGTGGTATTGTAGAAAGGACTGTTGAGTTTTTGGTTACAGTGGGACTGTAACAGATTTTCAATTTTTATTCAAATTCTTACTTGTTCACAGCCTAATTCCTCTTAGTTCCAACCAAATGTTTGAGAACTGGAAACACCCACCTGCTTTACATGACAGTCTTAGAATATTCTCTGTGGCTGTTCTTGTTCATAATGCTGAATTTGATTCCTTGGTTTTATGCACATAAGCATCAAATCCAAACAGAACAAAATCTGCACAGATATTGTGTCATTGACTAGGGATATTTTGGTTGGTGGACTTAAGTGGTGTTTTTGTAAACACCAGGAATTGCATCTAGGGAAGCAAAAAGCATCCCCAACAGAGTTACCATTCCACCAGCACGCAGCATTCCCGGGAAGGGGAAGAAAAAGGAATGCTTAACAACTCCCCCAGCTCTGGTAATGAAAGGAATGCATTTGAAGGGGCAGAGTAGGCCACACAGACAGCTGGTTCAAGTCCTGCTGCTGCAAGCATGCTGTAGTGACACAACAATGAAAATAATTAATGGAGCCTTGGACCTGCTGACCTCTGGATACCTACCATGCCTCCTCATGCACATTTCCCAGCCCCTCCCTGCTGCCTCCCCTGCCACCTGCACCGGGATAGAGCCAGCTCCATCCAGGGCCTCGCTCTCAGCTTTGTTCGTCAGACTGAACCGATAGGGGAGAGTTCCCCAGTCCTTTCCGCCTCGCTCCTGGGCAAATGCATAAGCTACCTGTGCCACTAACATATTCCAGGTCATGCACATGTACAAACATTATGATATCTCAAAATTACTTTGAAATGGCTGTTTTTTTTTTTTAACCATTTCCCTAAAAACATGGTTCAGTAAATCCTTACGTGGAGCAAGGATGGCACCCAGTGGCCAAAGTGTTTCATCTCAGACCCTGTTTTCCCACAGCTTTCCCATTCTCTTATCTCTGGGGCTGTGACAAGATCCTTTTCTGAAGCCAGAGTTGAAAGGCCAAATCCTATGGCTATCCCTTTAAGTCGAAGCAAGTGTTTACACGCACATGCTTGCGTACACTCACAAAAATTGAGCCGGTATCAAGAGTTAATTCAGAAGAACAACTCAGAAAAAATTCTTAAAATTTACCTCCAGAGTCTTGTGATTTTTCATCATATTTCAGATAAGGCGATTACCATCCATGATGTCTCTAAATCAGGTATCACTATAGGAAATATTACCCAAATATAACCCAGCCCCACGTTCTTCACTCCCTATCTTTCCCCAATCTCCAGTTCATAAGTTCTAATGCCTTAAACTTTATCTCCTGACAAGTGCTTTGTCATTACATTGGTGTTCACAATCTCATATCCTTGGTATCTTTCTTACAAGGTACTTGGCAGGCCTGGAGAGCACAGGATAATAAAGTGGGACTGCTCTTCTCCTGAGCTTTCCAGATGTTGAGAGATTTCTATAGACCTAGACAGCCAATCAGACTGTAAGGGAGACAGGTGAGATGTCGGAATAATAGATCATACGCCCTCTTGCTAAGAATGATGCAATGTTCCATAATGTTGGCTGTTTCCAATTTCCTTAGGTTTCTATGCAGTTGAAACCCCAAGGCAAGAAGTCACATGTATGGCACAGCCACAGAACAAAAAGAGGTTTCTGATAAAACAGCATTATATACTAACTATCCAAAGAGCACCATGAACAGTCTTTTTGAAATATCTGTGTACAGTTTAGCCATAAATTCTCTTTCTTAGACATCATCACCATTCATACTTAATTGGCACTCAAACTCTCAGAATGCCAGTAGGGCGCCAAGAATAACAGGTGAATCAAAAGAAATGATTTTAAGGATAAGACTCCATGACATTGCTTCTATTTTTCTACTCAACCACTTGAAGAGCAGCATTGTCTTCAAGGTCAAAACACGGGAGAGGGAAAAATCAAAGCTGACAGGTTCATTTTTCTTGCTGGTTCTTTGACTCTCTGTTGTCTCATGTAATGCAGCAATGCCAACCCTGCCTTCACCAAGAAGTTGTGAGGCTTAAGTGAGTTAATGGATATGAAGACATTTTTATATAATGCTTATCATTTAAAACACTATTATTTAAATATTTAGAGGTTATGCAGTATATAGTTTTATATAGATGAGATTAAAGACTCTTGTTTTACCTCAAATAATTTCTTATCTTCCTCATAAGGGCTACTGCATTAATTACATTATCCTTCAAATATAATATAAAAAGCCATAAGGGCTTTAGAAATTACTTACACTATATAATTAAGTGAAGCTGAACCACATTTTCCACCAAACACTCAAATTCTTAAACAGGCCTTAAATTCAAATCTTTAAGTACACAAAAATCATAAACCCCCCAAGATGTTTTGTCAACATTTATGTTGCTTTGTGTTTTATTCTTCCCTCCCTCCTAGAGATAAATTTTATAAGCTCATTAAATTAAAGTATTTTATGGCAGGAAAGGGCTTTGTTTTGCAGATGAGGAAACCTGAAGCTCTAAAATTTTAATAGAACTAAGAGGTCTGGTGGCTGCTTTGTCTATTTACACATTTACTTGCTCTTGTCTTGCAAAGATTGCTAAATAGGTAGCTCTGGTTACTGAGATTGCAGAATGTCTTAGGTCAGGTTCTCTACTACCTTCGCATTTTTATGGTACCTTGGGATTCATGATTCACAAACATTTTAAGAATCTGAAAGGATCCATTTCCAACTGAGAAGAAACATGAAGATCTGCTGAGCTAGTGTTCAATTTCAAAAATAGGACAGGAACAGGCGTTGTGGTGCAACAGTTAAGTTGCTGCTTCGGACTCCCGCATTCCATATTTCAATGCCTAGAATTGAGTCCCACCTCCACTTCCAATCTAGCTTCCTGCTAATAGTGCCAGGGAGGCACAGATGATGGCCCAAGAACTTGGATTCCTGCCACCAAATGGAATACCTGTATAGGGTTCTTTACTCCTGGATTTGTCGTGGCCTGGCTATTGTAGGCATTTGGGGAGGGAACCTGCAGATTCAAGATCCATCTCCCTCTCTTCTTGCTTTAAAATAAATTAATATGTAGGAAAGTCTTTTAAAATGTTGTTTTAAAAATAGGAGACACAGAACACAGAACTATACAAAAAGTAAGTATGAATACAAATAAAAAAGTATTTGGCATTTTGAGGGTCAAGAAAATAAAAGATTTTTTTTTAGCAAAGTGGTGGTAGCAGGATACATGAGTGATGAGTGAACAATATTATTAACAGTAAAGAAATTGTGGAGCCAACTATGAACTAAGAGCAAAGGGCTTTTGCCTACAGCATGGAAGACAGACCATGCTACAGAGAATAGGGTCAGGGCTCATCCTAGACAAAGAAAATAATCCCTTTAATTTCATATAGTTTAGGTGGCACAGGAAAACCAGGAAACTAGAAAAAAAGAACATAAAACAAGAGATTTAAACAACATAAAGCAAGGATGAAGACAACATTTTACTCATTTGCCTTGCTATAAGTCCCTGCTTCAATATCTGACTGATGCATTATAATTTCCTCTGCTATAAAAATGGCAAATGTTTCAATGAATTTGGTTATCAGGTAGGAATCTTTACCTAGGTACCCAGGTGCCCAGGTGCCAGGGATGGCTTTAAGTGATATAAGGGTTCTAAAAATGAACAAGACAGGGATTCTCCCATAACAATGGTCCTGATTTAACCATTTGGCTAGACAGGTGAACCAAGATTTACATTGTGAGGTAGTGTGATGAAAAGAATGGCAAATGAGGCCACTTTTGTCTGCAGGACAGCCAGAACTCCTGGAGAGAGGAAGCCACTGAGCAGGCCCAGGTCAGGTGCTATGACTTTAAATAAGCAGAGATAAGGAGAGGGATGGAAACAACAGGAAAAGGTAGGTAGAAGGCAGAAAACATCAAACTAACATTACCAGTAAGAGATCAGAGGAAACAGGGTGGAAAAGTGAACTGGAGGTTAAAGTTCACAGTACTTTAATGTCCAATTAAGGAATCCGAATGGATGGATCCTAGATGTTTACAGATGTGAAGCTTTGCAAGCAAGAAGTGCCAATGAAAGGGGACTGTTCACCTATAAGCTGTGTACAGAAAGGGTTTGAGAGAGGGTCAGAGAGGGAGGCAGGGAGATCAGCCAGGAGAGCAGTGTCTGCTTGGGAGAGAGCGAAGATCTGAACCAACGGCGGCTGTCAGAGCAGAAGGGATATTTTGAAGGCAGGATGCAGGGGACAGCGTGTGCGGGTGAGGGTAACTGTCCAGTTAAACCCCAGGCGTGCATCTAGAGAAGGAGGGGGAGGGCAGCACGGCAGTCCAGGGTTGTAGCTTCTGTGTACACTCAACAGAAAGTCCGTCATCGTGATTGCTGAACCGAGCCCCACCACAAAGTGAGGGGCTCCCCGTTCTTCACCAGCCAGCTCAGCCTCTACAGTTACAGATGGCTCTCATGAGAGGGACACCAGAAAGAAGGGAATGATACAGTCCCAGTTGCCACAGTATTCTGGAAGGTGCTGACACCTTCAGCCTTGACAGTTCCCTTCCCAGATCAGCGGTCAGGAGTCTCACGGGGCCACACGATTATGCTCCATTGGGCCTTCAGGACTCCTCACTGCTCTCTTAGTTAAGCTCTGCAAACCAAACTCAACTGCCCTTTCTCTCTCTGCCTCGGGTCCATAGGGTTCATATTTTCTGGGCCTTCAAGTGTGGCACTTACAGAAAGCAGTGAATGTCGCTGTGCTAACTCAGGCAGCAGGGTAGGAGATGAGAGAAAGCCCTCGGGATGCACTCTTCCTCCCAGGGAAGGAGACATTCACTGTGACCTTCTGAGACAGCATCTTCATTTTGTTTCCATATGGCAAGAAGTGACAAATAGTGGTCGTTTAAGCTGATCTGCGGGGAGGGCAGGGTCACAGCTGGATGGATTTTGGTCAGGTGGGTCCTGGAAGGGTCCTCAGTCGGCAGCTGCCTCACTCAGCAGTATGAAAGGCCACTGGGCTTGCACCGTGCTCCCCCTCTCCAGAACCTTCAGTACTCAAGAGTGACAAAGTACCACCATTCTTTTTCTGATGTGGCATTTGATTAAGACACAAGTCATAAGGGGGACTAGACATGGGGACACCAATTGCTCCGCATATTTATGGATGCGTCCTGAGCTGTGCAAGCCGCGGGGCCCTGTCTGCTGCCTGTGAGCAGAAGATGCCCTTTTGGCTGCTGATGCAGCTGTTTCCTCTGCAGTCAATTTCCTGGGGGAGATTCAATAACTTTCCCTGATGATAAAAAAAAAAAAAACTCACATATTAAACTTGGAATAAATACTAAAGTTAAAACAACCCCCCCTAATTTAAGGGAGTAAGATAGAATAGGTTAGGTTTAAGATGATACCCCAATTCCATTTATACTGCTGCAAGGCCATCTTTAAACAACAGCTTTAGAAGTGGGAATGCAGTTGTTGATATTTCAGAAGGTAGCGTTTCAGGAGGGCAGTGAGACTGTAGAGAGACAAGAGAAAAGTCCCGTTGCCTATGTGGCACCTGGAGGCCCTGGGCCACACACACACACACACACACACACCTGGGTTGTGGGGTTGCCCCCTACTGATTAACGAGGGAACATGAGATTCCGGGCCTCTGACTGGCAGCCTTCCACAATGTCCTGCTCTACCTCCTGTCTCCCGCGCAGTCTGTGTTGTCTTAATTTTGTTAAAAGTCATGGAGTTACCCTTCTATATAGTGCATTCTCCCTCTGCACAAGCATGGCTTTTCCACGCTCGGCAAATAACGTGGGCAGAGCGGCGGCTAGTAAGTGCCCTTCCGCTAGGTTACTAAAGGAGCGCCCCCTGGAGGATCAGTCACGAAAAAGCATTTGCAACACTTGAGCCACCAAGGCAGACTAGACAGGCTGTCCTGAGGGCTGAAGCTTCTCATTGTACACACTGGACAAGCAAGGATCAACGTGCTTTCTCAAATCTAAATTTGTTTTGAAGTCTGGTAAATCACACTCCATTGCTTGGATTGCAGAGATTATAAGATCCTGTTTTCGATGCAACCATTCTAATTTTGGTCTGTGAATGACACATGGAGTACCATTCCATTTTATTTACTGTATCAGGATATTAATTTGTGGACCAGGAATTAACATGGAAAACTTGAACTATGTAAGAGGCAGACCTAACCGAAACACCCAACATGAGTTATTGGCCTTTAATTACTGAGGCAGTTACGATGCTGTAAATGAGTCCCTCTTTGATTGCAGCTGTAACCCATGCAGTTCTGAATTGAAGGGGTGATGATAGAAGATGGTAATATAACAGAAGAATGTCCATGAGTTGATTTTAATTGGTAAACTGGCTGTACATAGTGATAACTGTTTGGCTTGTCCACCACTTCGGAATCTAAGGAAAGGACATAAAATTACAGGAGCATATAATTGGTGTACTAAGCTCATTTTCTTATGTTATCACAGCTGGCATCTTCACATTATTAAAAGCCTTTAAACCAGCCTTCTTCAAAGAGATCTAATTGTCAATATGGTCTTTATACATTATTCCTGTTAGCACAGAGCTGAAGAGAGATAAATAGGCACTAAAATACGCATACATTTTCTATATACAACTTTCTTATTTCAAGTTCATGGAAGATCGGTAAAACCATAGATACTGGTTTGTTTATTTGATACCCTGGGCAATCAACTCATAAAAACAATTTATTAACATTTAATTCAACTCAGGATTTAAAAATTGTTAATTCATTAGCTCTAGGAAGTTCTGTGATATTTTTGTGTATAAATGATTTCACAAAAATGACAGTTTTCCTGAAATATAAATTATATATCAGAATCAAGAAAAATAAGCCCAAATTTTGACATTCTTAGGTGAGCAATTTGATGTTTTACCCTTATTCTGGCCAGACACTCCAGGGATACTTTTTTTTTTTTTTTTGACAGGCAGAGTTAGACAGTGAGAGAGAGAGAGAGACAGAGAGAAAGGTCTTCCTTCCGTTGGTTCACCCTCCAATGGCTGCTGCGGCCAGCACACCGTGCTGATCCAAAGCCAGGAGCCAGGTGCTTCCTCCTGGTCTCCCACGCGAGTGCAAGGTCCAAGGACCTGGGCCATCCTCCACTGCCCTGCCGGGCCACAGCAGAGAGCTGGACTGGAAGAGGAGCACCCGGGACAGAATCCGGCGCCGCAACCGGGACTAGAACCTGGGGTGCCGGCGCCGCAGGTGGAGGATTAGCCTACTGAGCCGCGCAGCTAGCCAGGGATACTTTTAGAAAGTATACTCTAATCCTATTCCTACCCACCACCACACATCCACCGAGATTTTTCCCAACAGGAAAAATGGGGTTATCAGAACAAAACCAAACAAAAACCCAAATAAGACCCTCCCAACTCATCTTAGAATACAGAAAGAAATCAACCAGATATGAGGAAGAGTAAGGTGGTATTATCCTAGCATTAATGGTTAATTTTTCTGTTTAAAAATATATTTGAAAGGCCCAGAAAAAGAGGGATGAACAAAGAGAGGTTGTTCCCTCTACTGCTTCACTCCACAGGCTGAAGCCGGAGCACAGAACTCAATCCGAGTCTCCCATGTGAGTGGCAGGGATCCAAGTATTTGAGCCGTCGTATGGTACCTCCCAGGGTGCACATTAGTGGGAAATGAATCAGAAGCAGGGCCAGGACTTAAACTCAGTTACTCTGATATGGGATGTGGGCATCCCAAGAGGTATCTTAACACCAAACATCTGATCCCAGTATGAATAGCTATTAAAGAGTTCCTACATTTCTTTAGGCCATGCTGCCTAGGAGTACCAATGGTAGTAAATTAAGAGTAATTAATGGTACATATCACATTCTCCAATATCATAAGATCCCCACCTCTCCTACTTATTTATGGGGGTCCACAGGTATGCCTTAACTATCTTTAAAATACGACTACTCAGCCTGCTCTTTCAGCTTCTGCTGGTCATGCTGGTAGGAGCATGCCTTTCCTCTGGTCCATAGTGATACTTCCTTCCATTGGGCCGCTGACTTCAGCTGTGAGGAGCAGACACTCCAGCCTCTTGTGTTACCCGGAGCATTTAATGCTAATGCACTGAAACTCTACTTAAGTCCATGCCTTTTGTATCCACTCATGATCTCAGCTGAGACTATGAATCCGTGGGAGGCAGAGGTAAGACACAAATCCAAGGGACAAATCTCATGTTGAACCTTGGAATCACCCAGATATTTGCTCAGAAGCCCTCTGAGTCCCTCGTGTAAGTAAACACATCTCGCAGGTCTCCCAGGCATTTCTGCACCCCAGATGTGGTGCAGCTTGTACTTCCACTATGGTCTGCATTATGTACATATATATTTGACCTCCAGAGTTTTTTCAGCACTAAATGATGAAAACAACTTCTGTCCTGATTCTGGCTTAATCTCCGAATCCTTGATTATATATTATATATTATACATATTGAGTATAACCCAATACACTGGGACTCAGCATCCTTTAACCTGTGAAATCTCATGGGTAATTATGATCCAGATTTCAAATCACCACACACATTAAAAATTCTTTTTCGTTTACTATCCGTGTTTTAAAAAATTACTGCAAGCAGGTAGAAGAGGATTACAATATAGTTGAATGCAAACATGATTTGTCTATATATATTGGTTAAAATGAAGCATTTATTCACTGGTATTTAGCTATAATGTTAGGAAACAGCCATCACACACACTCCAGTCTGGAATTTCAATAAATGTTTTTCACTGTCTATATGCAGGATTATTTTAAGCCCACTACATTTTAATGTTATTGCCACAGCTACAACAGACATCATCTACCAATTATGATAATGTTTTATTTACTTTATATACCAAGAAAAAGCCATTTGGTTAAAAGTATGTACTATATCTCAATTACATTCTAATATGATACTAGCTAATATCTTTTAGGTTAAAACCCAGAATAAATCAGTTAATAATCTTGATAAAATTTTAAGATGAAATAACCCTCCATTCTCAAATTTAAATAATTCATATTTTTAGATGTTGGTTGAGCTAACAATAGAAAAAACATAGCACATTCTAGGATAATGGGATTTTCCTTCCTCTAAGCAAAGAATTAAGCTTGTGTGTAGGTCAGTAACCTTCAGAAAGCAGACAGGTATAGAGTCTGGCATGTGATGGCTCTGGTCAGGCCACATTAAGCAGCTCTGGCAATCGCATTTACCATTGAGAGCTTTGATATTTTTCTCCTCATCTACCCTTTCCCTTCCTTTTTTTTTTCTTACAGTTTATTAATTTATATTTATTTGAAAGGCAGAAAGACAAGAAGAGATTTTTCCATCCTCTGGCTTACTCCCCAAATGCCTGCAACAACCAGGGCTGGTAGAAACTCCCTTTGGTCTACCACATGGGTGACAGGAACCCAAGTACTTGGGCTGTCAGCAGCTGCCTCCCAGGCGCACTAGCAGGAAGCTGGATTGGAAACAGAGGTAGGACTGGAACTGAGACCCTCTGCTAGGGGATGCAAGCATCCCAAGTGGTGGCTCAACACGCTCTACCACAATGCTGGCCCCCAAATATTTCTTGAATGTTACTATATTCCTAGAACCAAAAGAGGCAGTAGAGATGGAGCAGTAAACAAAACATACTAAAAATCCTGCCCCAAGGGAGCGCACATTCTAGTTGATAGGCAGGATGTCAGCCTCCACAACACATGTGTTCTGACTGCTGGGGTTTGGGTTGCTCTTCTCCTTCCTCTGCTGTCAGCTGTCATCTCTGGCTAGCACCAAGTTGCTCCTTTAGATCTGGGTTACATGACAGGTCTTTTCCCTATGCATCTCTCTCTCAACAAAAATCCACGTCCCCAGAGCTGGCTCCCAAGCAGCTCATCACATGTCCATGGTGGATACTCTGCTTCTTGCCCTTCTGAGGAGTTCTCCTAGCCCTTCTCGATGTTTGGGATTTTCCTTTGTTGCCTTTCATTGTTCATGTGACTTAGTTTTCATGGCCTCATTCAATTATTAGGTTCAAAGGTTTCTATGCCTTTTTTCTCCCCCTGGGAAACTGAATGCATTTACATGCAAATGAGATGCTTGGGAGAACAGCCACCACCAAGTGATATTATATACTAATATTACAATATAAAATATAATCCTTTTCTTTTTCCTGCTAATTCCCTGAATCTCTTTAGAAGCTTAAAAATGCAGCCACCAAAGCTTTCAAAAAGGAAGAAAATGTTTTCCTACTTTCCTGGTTTTTGACCATGGCTAAAAACTTCCTGATGGGAGAATAGGGAGACAAGCAAGAATGCTGAAATGCAATTAAAAGAATGGTGGTGACCAAGGAGAAAAGGAATATCAAAAATTTATTCACACAGACTCATTGGATGTTGAAGCTTGGAGGGAGTCAGTCACCTTGAGTGCCAGTTAGAGATAAAACCCACACCAAAACCAGGTGTCTCAATTCTCACCAAGTCACACAATTTTTTTTTTCTGAAATCCTCCTGCGTATTTAACAAATGGGAAGAAATACTCATTTATTTGATCATAACAGGGCCACTGCCTCTTCCTCTCTAAAACTGAAATATCCAAATGCACCTTTGCCAACTCTCAATGACAATGACTAATTCTATAGAGGGAAGTCAAAAAAGGGCAGAGGGGCCAGGGCAACTCTAATTTTATGCACCAATAGGGCAAATATTTCTTTTCTTACCTTGAACTTGTCAACTTCAGCTTTTGAACATGTCGCATGGTATGATAGCACCTGATTCAGAAGAAAAGAAAAAGAACTTCAAAAACTAGACTTGATGATATTTTCTGAAATTCTACTGGCTTAAGAATAAGCTTTGCTTATGTATATGGCCTTGATACAATGGCGGATCTTAACATATGGCAAGAAATTTCTAATAGTCTATGACACAGATCATTTATTAACGGTTATTTTATATGCTTTTATATGTTTCTTTCTTTTCCTTTTTCCTCCTCCCTAGAACGTAGCTGTAAAGCTGTAAAAATCTGGTGTCTGTGAGGGGACAATCTGGGGTGTAAATGCAGCTGGGTATGGATGGTAGAGCAGAAAGGGAAAGAGAAAGGCCCCCAACCTTGGGGCAAATAAATACATTTGCTTAAGCCAGTTAAGGCACACGTACACACATATGCACACGCGTATTAATACCAGATCCATTCTTAATCTAGACAAATCTCAAACAAATAAGCTTAGGAAGTGCTAAATCCCTTTTCACCTACCAACCTCAGAGAGTCAGTTCAGCTCTGAAAGTAAAGTAACGTGTTTTATCATGTTAAAATCAGCATTTCCTATACCTAATTAGATTTGAACTCCCTTTTATGTAGTCTAGTAATCTAGTAATGCATCACCTAATAACATATCGGCCAAGAACTTTAAGAAATGCTGACTTAGGACATGCACCAGCACTGTCCCTGGTGTTCGAACACAGTTATTTTGAGTTGGGCTGGCAGGGCTCCTGCCCTGCAGAGACCTGGGAGTAATTTCCTTGGTCCTCATTTGTAAGATGGCATAATAACAGTAATCCACAGACACCTCACACAGTAATCTGTCCCTGAAAATCAGACGGTCCACTGAGACACTGATAGGAGGCCTGTTTTCCACAGTTTTAATCGGAAAAGATTATAATGCACTGGAAGATCGGCAACTTCCTAAAACTGAACTGAATTACAGGAAAAATTCATAAGTCTATATAAAACAAACATTATAGGTTAGGTTATAAATTGTTTATAACAATTTTATTATCATAATTAATATAATTGTTAACAAAACGTTTCTTTGAATTAAGTGATATCGTTTTCCATTTGTAAACACTTTCCTCATTGACTATTTTTTTCCATAGTTTTCTCAACAATTTTTTTTATCTTTGGAAAGGGACTCACAAAAATGTTGTACAAAGAGATAAGTATGTTCTTTGAGATTTGGTTGTTAAGAATGATGAGATTTTTCTACTTGGAAATGGGGATTTCTATAGGTTGGGTCTGTACTTAACAGAGTTCTTAGGAACATTAAATGCAATAAAACATGTTTAATACCTGGCACAAAAATAATCAACTTACACTTATTGTACTGATAGTCAATTAAAATTATATCATAAAAATATTTGGCAGAGTCTCATGTCATCATATTATTATATTCATTTTTCTTATTATTAAAAAGTATTTTCAATACAAACATAACTAAAAGGAGTTAAACTTTAATTTGGTAAACTTTAATTTGGCTGTCATATTCTTAGAATTTCTTACTGTTTACAAGTCTCTTTTTTCAGATCCAATATTCAAAATATATCTTTATTGTCCTTAAAACAAATTTGAAGAGTGATTCCTGGAGGCTGGGAGGGGTGGGTAGGGGTGATACAGTTTGGATAATGGCTATCCAATCAGAGTTATATTGAAGGAATAAGCTCCTGTTTTACAAGGCATACTTGCATGACTATAGTTCAAAATAACCTATTATGTATTTTATGAGCATGTGCAGTAGGGGAGGTCCAGAGCTCTAATAATAAAGTAATGTCAAGGAAGAGGAAATGTTGTCTATCCTGATTAGACTAGTACACACTGTATACATGTATTGATTGTCACACTGTGGTCCATAATCACATATAGTTGGTGTTAGTAAAAAAAACACACCAACAAAATCTACCTAAATCATGCACCTCTTAAAAAATTCCACAAAAACTGAAGCTACAATTCAAAATCTCTGCCACCAGGTGAGGCTTAGCCAGGTTTCTAATATGTGAAGGACCCTTTGTCCCTCATTCTGCTCCTCCTGGTTTAATTCAACTTTTCCCATGTCCTTTATTATTTTAAAAAGCCATTAACTCTACTAAATTGAAATCAATTTGAATCAATGAAGCAGGTAGTTATTATGGATTAAGACATTCTTCACATTCAAAATAAGTTTCTTTTGCTTATTACTAAGTTGTAGGAGTTCTTTGTATATTTTGGATTCAAGTCCTTTGACAAATGTCTATTTCATAAATACTACATCCCAGTTTGTAGCTTGCTTATATTTCATCTTTTAATGTATCTTAACAAACAGAGGTTTTAAGTTTGATGAAATATTTGCCATTTTTAAAAAAGATTTATTTATTTGAAAGGCAGGGTTACAAAGAGAGAGAGAGAGAGAGAGAGAGAGAGAGAGAGACCTTGCATCCACTGGATCACTCCCCAGATGACTGCAATGGATGGGGGTCCAATCTGAAGCCAGAATCCAGGAGCTTCTTTTGAGTCTCCTACATGGGTGGCAGGGGCTCAAGGACCTGGACAATCTTGCCCCTTCCGCTGCTTTCCCAGGCAGATCAGCAGGGAGATGGATCAGAAGTGGAGCAGTTGGGACTCAAACTGGGACCCATAGGCGTGCCAGTGTCACAGGAGGCAGCTTTATCCACTATCCCAAAACGCTGGCCCCTAATTTGTCAATTTTTAAAATTGCTTTTGCTTCATGTACCATTTCTATGAAATTTTCCCTATCTCCAAATTATAAATACATATCTTATGCTGTTTTCTAGAAGATTGAAATCTGAAAGTTTTCTCTTTTGTTTTTAAGTGTATGATTAGTCAGAAATTAAATCCATATATATAGTGTAAGATTAAGGCCTAATGAAAACAAATGCCTTGGTTGCTTTTGATTTCTATAGCTTGGAGTCAAAGCCCTGGGGAGTTTATCCTGAGGATTTAAGCCTCTCTGCTGCCTCATTTATTCAGTGTTTAGGAATCTATTCATCCTATCTAACTATACAAAGTTAATGATAAAAGGAGTTTTGATTTTGTCTTTTAAAAATGACTTATTTAGTTGAAAGACAGACAGATCTGGGTCCTGGTGGGGGAGACAGAGAGATCTCCCATCTGGTGGTTCACTACCCAAATGCCCCCAAGTGCCAGGATTGCACTAGGCCAAAGTCAAGAGTCAGAAACTAAATCCAGGTGTCCCAGGTGCATGGCAGGAACCTAACTACCTGAAATGCCTTGGAAGGTGTGCATTAGCAGGATGCTGGAATTGGAAGCAGAGCTGGGACTTGAACCCAGGCACTCTGATATAGGATATACATTTCCAAGTGGTATCTTAACTGCTACGCCAAATACCCATCCCTGGTTTTAGTGTTTGAATTTTCTTCTGTGAGTTCCTGTTTCTTTTTTGTAGGACTCAGAACCAGGAAGGGAGCAGGGAGTAGAAGTGTGGCCTGGCTGAATAATCTCTGGATCACTAGCCTCATGGGGATGAGGACAGATGAGTCATCACCAGCTAATAAGAGTACATTGTTCTGCAGGAATGTGCCCTTTTGGTAAATCACAGTCTGGGAGGATGGTAGCACTGTCCCCTCAAAGAATAGCTGGAAAAATGAATATGCTTGAGGAGCAGATTCCTTAAGACAAGGAGATCTCTGACTCTTGCTAAATAATACTTTAATTTTCTCTTCCCAGGCATTTCTTGGTCCTAAAGCATTTCCTAAGATGCATTCAGCAAGGTGATGGTGCCTTACTGCCCCAGTTTACCTCCAGCGTTTGCTTTATTCACAGAGCACAACCATGAGAACCTGGTAACATCTGTACTCCTTTCATGCTATCAAATTAGCCACTGTGCGATTCTGACTAGATATAAATATGCATTAGTGATTTTGCTTTGTGCCCAGCTTCTTCTTGTTGAAAAGACTGATCAAATGTGATTGCTCACTAATTTTAACAAGCTCCTACACATGCTATTGAGGTCACACAGGACTTCATCATTGATCATGTCCTCTTTACTATTCAATCTTGATCATTTTTGGTTCTGCTCTCATCATTCCACTGAAACAGCTTATGTCAAGGTTCTTTTTCTTTTTTACAAAATCCAGTGACAAATCTGCAATGCCTTTTGTAGCAAAACTGAACCAAGAAGACTCTCCTCCTGTTTTGACAAGTTCTTCACTTGGCTTTCATGGCTCCATACTTGCTATGGTTTGGATGTGGTTTGTTCCTCCCCAGCGGTTCATGTGTTGGAAGCTGGGCCCCGAGTGTTGCATATTTGGAGGTACTGGAACTTCTTTTATGTTTTTTTACAGGCAGAGTTAGACAGTGAGAGAGAGAGAGAGAGAGAGAGAGGGAAAGGTCTTCCTTCCGTTGGTTCACCCCCCGAATGGCTGCTACGGCCAGCGCACTGCACCGATTCGAAGCCAAGAGCCAGGTGCTTCCTCCTGGTCTCCCATGCAGGTGGAGGGCCCACGCACTTGGGTCATCCTCCACTGCCTTCCCGGGCCACAGCAGAGAGCTGGACTGGAAGAGGAGCAACCGGGACAGAATCTGGTGCCCCAACCGGGACTAGAACCTGGGGTGCCAGCGCCGCAGGTGGAGGATTAGGCTAGTGAGCCGAAGCGCCGGCCAGTACTGGAGCTTTTAAGAGGTGGGGTCTAGTGGAAGGTAATTAGGACATGGGGGAATTGCCTTTGGAAGGGATTAATGTAGATATTGTGAGACTGGATTAGTTCTAGTGAAAATGGATTGTTCTAAGGGAACCTGGTACATATCCCAAGTCTTTCTTCCGCACTTGACACTAGCCCCTTCAGCAATGCTCTCCCGTCATCATGATGTCATCTCTGTGTTGTAATATAGCCAGCAGGTCTTCATTACAGCCAAGAAGATGCCCACTAAATGCTGTTCAACTATGTGCTAAATGAACCTTTTTTTCTTTATAAAATTATCAGCCTCAGATATATCATTTCATAATACCAACACTATTTTGCTTCTTACCCTATTTCTCTGGCTATTCTTTACCTGTTTTCTTTGTTGGCTCACTTATCTTAACTCTAAGTGTTGAAATTTTCTAGGGTCAGTCTTTTGTTCAGTGATATCATCTATTCCTGTAGCTTTATACACCACCTACATATTAACAACTTCCAAATTTAGTCATAAACTTTCATTTATCTTTAAATTCATACATCCAACTGCCTATGTTACTAGTTGCTACTTGACTGGATCATTAGCATCTTAAATTTGACATGTCTAAATATATGTGTTGATTTTCCCACATGTGGTTAGCAGATAAGGCCCTCACAATGTCCATGTCTAATTCATGGAATCTGTGAATCTGTTACATTACACAGCAAGGAGTAACCATAACTGCACATGGACTATACCACAAATGGGATGATCTGAGGGGATTTTATAAGTGTAAGAAGGAGGCAGGAGAATCAGAATTGGTGATGCAACATGAGAAACCAGTTATCCAGTCATTGCCAAAACTGAAGATAGAAGGGGCCATGAGTCAAGGATGCAGGTGTGCTCTTGAAGCCAGAAAAGGCAAGGACATGAATTGTCCCTTTGAACCTACAGAAAAACAAAGCCTTGCCTACCCCTTGATTTTAGCCCATTTTAGAGTCTGATTCCCCCAAATTGTGAAATAACAAGTGTGTATTGTTTTAATCAACTAAAGTGGTGGTCATTTGTTACAATAGCAATAGGAAACTGACAGACCACCCAAACTGTTTCTCTCCCAGCCTTCCCCAATTCGGTAAATGGCACTCCATGCAATCAGTTGTTTAAACTAGAAATATGAAGACTAGCCTTGATTTTCTTCCTTCATTTTCTCACAATTAATCATTCAGAAGGACACATCATTTCCACTCCCATATTTTAACCTTTTTTCACCATCATGATTGCTATACAAGTCCAGTCCAACATTTGTGGGGAGCAACTCGGACTAGACTAAGTTACTGGAATTAAGACTTATTCTATGCATCTGCTCTCCCACAATATGGCGCTGGGAGAGAAGAAAACAGCTTCTACACAGCTGCCTCCAGTTCAGCCAATAAACTGTAGGACTTGCTCCTGATTGGAGGAGAGCAGTGTACTCGGCGTGTGGGCAGCCGAGTTGGGATTGGCGGAGGAGGACTATAAAGGAGGAGAGAGACGGCATACACCAGGAACATCTAAGGGGAACATCTAAGGGGAACACCTGTGCAGCCCCCGAGAGAGCCGGCCGGCGGTGTGCCGCTCCCCCGCGGAAGTGGGGAATGTGGCAGGGGGAACTGCCCTTCCACGGAGGTGGAAGGGAAGGTAGCCAACCCGGGAAGAACCAGCAGCAAACCCGGGGAGGGCCGAGCAGACGAAAGAACAGCGCAGGGTCCTGTGTCGTTCCTCCATGAAGAGGGGGAGCGACAAACATTGTTTTCACCTGGTCTCCAGCAATGATCCCTCCGTTTTTATTCTAGCTCCCTCCAATCTCTTTGGCATATGTCAGCCAGAGGGATCCCACAAAGCAGAAACCAGATCATGCCATCCCCATGCTGAAACCCCATCAAGGGCTTTCAGTGGTCTCTGAGATTAAATCAAGTCTCAGACAGTGACCTGAGTGGTCCTGTACCACCTGGCCACTGGCCTTCTCTCAACCACACTTACTGCTTCTGTGCCCTCTTCTTCACATTCTAGCCACCCTCTCACTTCTCTTTGATTCTTCTATATGCCAATTTCTTTGCTACATTGGAGCCTCCTCCACCCTCATCACCTGGCTGGTATCATCTTCAAAAATTAGAAATTAGGTTCAATGTCATATCTCCATGAAGTTTTCCCAGCAGCCATGAGAACCCCATCCCCACCCTTCTCTCCCTTCTCTCTCTCTCTCTCTCTCTCACACACACACACAAACACACACACAAATATACACACACAGAGTCTTCTCTGGGTTAACAGACTCTTTCCTTCACACCTGTCATCATTTCAACAGAAGTTATTTATCAGCTGGTTCACTGCCAGCTTCACCTATAGGCACCATGAGGGCACGGACTTGGTCTACTTTTGGTCATCAATGTCTAAACTAAGCTTGGGAGTATGCTTGATTCTTAGTTGGAACTCAATATACTTGGTGAAGCAAAGAATAAAAAGGAAAATGATCTTATATGAAAAAAAAAATAAAAAAACCAGAATCTGGGGGACAATGTTGTACTGTAGAAGGTAAAGTCCCCACCTGCAATGCCAGTATCCCATGGCCACTGGTTCATGTCCTGCTGTTCCACTTATCCAGCTCCCTGCTTATGCACCTGGGAAAGCAGTGGAAGATGGCCCAAGTGATTGGGCCCCTGCCACCTACGTGGGAGACCTGGAAGAAGCTCCTGGCTCCTGACTTTGGCCTTGCCCAGCTCTGGCTGTTGTGGCTATTTGGGGAGTGAACCAGTGGATGTAAAATTTATCTCTCCTCTATCTCTGTCTTGCAAACAAATAAATAAATCTTTTTAAAAAAGATGCTCTTTCTTTCCAACATGGCTCATTGCTTCTATGATTACTGAACAGAATGGGCATCTTTTCCTCAATGAAATCACAATATGTCTTAGATGTCAGCATAAACTGAGCAGAGTCAGTAAGGTTGCCAGGTTAAGCAAAAAAAAAAAAAAAAAAAAAAACCACAGCATGCACAGTTTAATGGGGAATTTTAGATGAGCGATAAACACTTGTACTATTTGGGACATATTTACACTAAAAATGTGACATCATTTATCTGGATGTCCTGTGCTTTATCTGGCACGCTACTTTTACTTGCTCTAAATTATGAAGACTGGTGGTAAATCTGGAGAATGCTAAACCATCCTACAAGACACTCATGTTTTTCTCTTCACTGCCAGCCCATATCTCCCAGTGACTTTTCCTCTATAATATTTAATCTGGAAAGTTAACAAATGTCTCAAGTAAGGAATGTTTTCAGCAATGCTATTGTTATGAGATGAACTGAGCTTCCCTCCCCTCCAAATTCATTTGCTTAATTCCTAACCTTCAGAACCTCAGAATGTGGCTATATTTGGAGCTAGGATCTTTACAGGGATAATTGAGGTAAAATGAGGTCATATGGGTGGGCCCTGCCTAATCCAGAATGACCAGTGTCCTTGTGGTGAGAAGAGATTAGGACATGGACGGCACACAAAGAAGTGACCATGTAAGGACACAGCAAGAAGATGGCCATCTAAAAGCAATGAGAGAAGCATCTGAAGAAACCAAGACTTCTGACATCTCAGTATTGGACTTCTAGTCTCCATAACTGTGAGGAGAGAAATATCTCTTCTATAAGGCACCCAGTTTGTGGTATTTGGTTATAATATAGCAGCACTAGCAAACTAACTGTGCTAATAATCCCACTAACCTAAGACCTGTGACTGAATTATTGATATCGTCAGAGGAACTATAACAGCAGTAACTCCTGATTATGTTTAGCATAGACAAACAAAATAAAATCTTTACTGTTTATATATATATATGTGTGTGTATGTGTATTATATGTATATGTAATATTGCTTGGCATAGCTAATGATTAAAAATCAGACAATCTTCTATAGTTAAGAATAAAACAATAAACTAATCATATTTTGAAACCACTTTGTCAAAATGTCTTGGACAAGTTAAAGTTTCCTCCACAATTCCAGATGACACTAATTTTATACATTATTTGAATTTCCTGAGCTTTCTGTTTGATAACAAGCATCCAGGTAACCATAAATTTTTGGATAATAATATCTTTGATCAGGTAAAATAGCTTTAATTGAATGTGTCATAATAGTTTTGAAGAAAAGCATTTGCAAACTGTAATTATTTATACTCAAATTCTTCCTCTATAAGAAACTTTGTTAGGTTCTGAGAGTTTAGTCATAACATACACACCAGTTAATTTCTTTGACAGCTAAATAAAATTTGTATAAGGCTTTCATACAAAAGTAAACAGTTAACTCACAGAACACTTGACAAACATTAAACTTTCACAAGGAAATTTCTATACCAGATAGATTTATCTTTTGTGTTGGTATTAACTTAGGAAATATTTCAAAGTTATAATGAGTGACTCAGTTTTGTTGGTGAGATCTAGCTTTAAAATATTTACGGTTTCTAAAATAAATCTCTATTTGTAAAGCAATACCAACTTGAATTAACTTTTGGATTGAACTTGGTCCTAGCAAAACACAACAAAACAAAGCAGTAAGATAAAGCGATTATCAGACTCGGGAAAGACAGAAGAAAGATATCATGGTTTTGTGTCGAGTATGCACAGCAGGAAAAGACAACTAACTGTATTTCAAAAGAAAAACCATGAGCAGAGCTATGAAACAGAACCCTTGTATCGAACTTTGCTGTCAGCCATATGTAGTTCAAGAGTACAGCCACTTGCTTGTCTTGCAATCCCAGGAACTGGCCCTGAGTAGTTGAGGGCAGATATCCCACACCAATCATTTTGAATGTTAATTTATTATGGATCTGGTTAGCCATTTGCTTCTGAAATGAGAAATGGACTGTCGCTCCCCCTCTTCGTGGAGGAACGACACAGGACCCTGCGCTGTTCTTTCGTCTGCTCGGCCCTCCCCGGGTTTGCTGCTGGTTCTTCCCGGGTTGGCTACTATCCCTTCCACCTCCGTGGAAGGGCAGTTCCCCCTGGCCACATTCCCCACTTCCGCAGGGGAGCGGCACACCGCCGGCCGGCTCGTCTCGGGGGCTGCACAGGTGTTCCTTCAGCTAGATGTTCCCCATAGATGTTCCCGGTGCATGCCGTCTCTCTCCTCCTTTATAGTCCTCCTCTGCCAATCCTAACTCGGCTGCCCACACGCCGAATACGCTGCTCTCCTCCAATCAGGAGCAAGTCCTACAGTTTATTGGCTGAACTGGAGGCAGCTGTGTAGAAGCTGTTTACTTCTCTCCCAGCGCCATACTGTGGGAGAGCAGATGCATAGAATAAGTCTTAATTCCAGTAACTCAGTCTAGTCCGGTTTGCTCCCCACAATGGACCATTTCAGAAACTGGTGGAGAGGAGAACAAACATAAAGAGCTCCTTGAGGGCCCAGACTGACTGTCTCAGGCAGAAAAGGGCTACATCGATATTTACTGATATGTTTAAGGCTCTGGTGGCAAAGTGCCACTTGGTGACACTTGGAAAATAAACTGACATAAGATTGAAGCCAAGCTGATCTGAAGTAGAATTCCAAATAATTTATACTGATGAGTTCCAAAGAAATAAAGAACTTTTGCTATCAGCACTATTAATCTAGCAAAACAACAAACAAAAAACCCACAAGGCATGTAAAGCCATTTCACTTGGCATGGCCTGACTGAAGTGTCTTCTAGTTGTGTAAAGAGTCATCATCTTAGCAAGATGATGAAAATGACAACTGGTACCTTATGCACTTGCCAGAGGATAACAACAGTGCAACTACATCCAAATTATTATCTACAACAGATTAAGAAGAACATACATCCTTTGACAAGTCTATTAGAGATGCAGTGTACCTTCTCCTTGACTCCAGGTGGAATCTGTGACTGCTTCACCAATGACATAATATATGAGTGTGCTGCTATGCCAGTAGGGCTGAACCTAGGGCATGAGAGACCAGAAGCTTCTACATCCTTGTTCCTGAAAATTTCTGTTATAGCCACAAATCACTGTGTATGATGTTCATTGACCTCATTGAGAAAACTGAATGATAAAACACTGAGTGGAGGGCACCACGAAGCCATACATGTGACTGAGTGAAGACACCAGTCTGAAAGGGATCCTCTAGTCCCAAGCATCCCAACTGATACCACATAAACCAGATAAACCACTTATCCTAGTTCTTCTGGAATTCCTGGCCCATAACATCATGTGCAAATAAAACAGCTCAGTGTTTTAAGCCACAAAACTTCCAGATAATTAAGGGCAAAAAAACAAATAACAGGTCACCAACATTCAACTGAGACTTGCCACCCTAGCCATTCACAGATTTTCCTAAGTAAGTATCAACTTAAGCTTCCTTGACTTTGAGAATCTCCACTTCTAACCCAGATTCCAGTTAATATTCATCCTGGGAGGAAGAATTGATGACTCAAGTATTTGGGTATCTGCCACTCATGTGGGAGACCCAGATTGAGTTCCTGATTCCTGAATTCTGCTTTTGTCCAGCCCTGGCTGATGTGTGCATTTGGAGAGTTAACCAGTGGGTAGGAGCTCTTTCTGTTCCTCTGCCTCTTATAAATAAATAAATAAATAATGTTTAAAAATGGAAACACAAAACTGCTATGAAATTAGTTTCTGTGAATATCATTTAAGAGCCCCTTCACTTTGGAAAGCCATCTGAATAAGACACTGTTTAAAATTACATAATTGCACAAGTCAATTATACCATGATACTTTTCCTGACATAGAAATCAGCTTTCATCCTTTGAATTGTTATTGGCTTGCAGTATAACCTTGTCATTTGGTCATCTACAGTGGTCAGTACTAGTATTTGATTTTGTTTATGTGGGTTTATTGTTTTATGGATTATCTATAGTAATTCTTAAAGCAGACTTGTGGTGGAATGAGAAGGCCAGGCCAAGATGGCTGCTGGCAACAGAAACTGCCTGGCAACAGGCTGTGATTGGATGGCTTCGGAAACCACATGACAACAGAGCCTGACTGGCAACAGGCTGTGATTGGATGGCTTCAGAAACTGCCTGGCAACAGGCTATGATTGGTTAGGGCATAAACCTCCCCTTGACCAAATTGGCTGCCTTGGCTATATACGCTGCTGTACTAACTGAAATAAATGAGTCTGCAGGCTGCTTGCCTCTGGCCTGCTTTCACCTGGCTCCTGGGATCTGTGTGGTGACTCTGCGCCTCTTGCCCCCACCATGCTCCTCCTCTCAGAACAAATCCACCTCAACATGGATTATCTATGGTAATTCCTAAGGCAGACTATTTTCCTTTATTCAATAATGTTGTTTTCTTACTTTGTCACCACTTAATATGCCCACACTGGTAAGCAGTCTAGCTTGGTTTTTGGGTGTAGGGTTTTGGTAATGGGCTGCCTGGAGTCCATAATCCTGGCTCCACCAGCCCTGTACATTGGCCAAATTAACTCTCAGCTTCCTTATTGGTAGAAGATAAGAAATAACTATATTTTCCAATCACATTTCACTAGCCAGAGCAAGTTATAAGAGTTCCATCCAACTGCAAGGGATTGAGGAAGTATCATCCTGACATGCACTCAGGATTACCACGTAATAAGCTCTAATGGTTGGCACAATGTGTTGGGCAATCAGATAGTAAGTTTGTAAATAGTAAATATTAGAATTGTGTTTAAAACCAGAGAACATGAGCCCAGAGTATGAACTCTAATATATTAGTGGTAGTTTATTCAACTTTGTCTGTTTCCTGATTTTCTTCTGTGTTTCAGTTTTGTAGATAGAGTTTCCAAATAAATGAATCATGGTATATACTTATTAAATATTACTTAATTTTAATACATGTTAAAATAAAAGAGTATATCAAAAATGGATGAAAAGTAGAATTAAAAGGTAAGCTTATTTTGTTGTAAAAATTTTTGAAATCCATGCATAATTTTCTCATAATGCAAATTTTGAAATTTTTTAAATTTATAAATCAAAAATTGTGAGGTAGTAATACAAAGAGTCCCCATATACCCTTCACCCCACCTCCTCTATTATTAACATCTCATATTAGCATATTTGTCAAAATTAATGAACTACATTCATTTTTTTCTTAATTGCTTTAATCCAAACTCTATATTTCCCTCTCATTCCTCTCAGCTTCTAGTTATTGGCATTCTGTGTTCAATTGTGTTTGTGTTTTACATTTTACCTCCCACATAGAAGGGAGGATAGGTGGTATTTGTCTCTCAGTGTCCAACTGATTTCATTCAACATGATGCCCTCCAGTTCCATCAATTTTGTTGCAAAATTACAGTATGTCATTTGTTTTTATGGCTGATTAATATTCCATTGTGTGTGTGTGTGTGTGTGTGTGTATCTCCCATTTTCTTTACCCATTCATCTAATTATGAATTAGATGGTTGATTCTGTATTTTGGCTACAGTGAACAGTGCTGCTATAAACATGGTGGAACAGGTATCCCTTTGATACGATCAGTTCATATCTTTTGGGCATATACGCAGCAGTGGGACTGCCAGATCATATAGCATCTTCATTTCCAGTTTTTTAAAAAATTTCCACACTATTGTCCACAGTGGATGCATTGATTTACATCCCCACCAACAGCAAGTAAGAGTTTCTCCTTTCTCCACATCCTCACCAATATTTGTTACTACTCCCTGTCTTTTTAGTAACAGCTGTTCTGTTAGGGTGAGGTGATATTCATGAACATTTTAAGACCCTACATATGCAAGGATTTTCATACTTTTTGCATCAAAATAAACTTATCTTTTAATTCCCTTTTTTCATGAACTTTTCAAGCACCATTATACAGCATGATCATTAAATATTGCTGCTTTGACTGAACACACTTTGATACCTAAAAGAGAAAATTATTGTAAGTGAAGGATAATGATTGACTTATTTCTGTTACATAAGTTTCAGGAAGTGCTTAGTTATTAATTTCAATCATTTCAATGTTATTGAAATGAAAGAAATAGCCTAATTTCTTTGAAATAGTTGCATGTGGTTATGATTCTTCTCATTTCCCCAAGTTTTTAGTAGTCTCTCATAAAGGATCTCCACCATTAACACTTAAATTAAAAATGGTTGTATGATTAATTCTTAGTGTGATTCAATCTGATTCTATACAGATGCATATTGGACTATAATTTATAACTTTAAAAATAAGTGTTCTATTACCACAATTGCGTTACTCCTCACATTGTTTGAAAGTGAAGCTGTTTTTCTTAATCATGTAGGTTATTAAATGTATTAATGTTTCAAAAATGTTTTTCTAATGAACTCCTTGCTTGCTTGATTTCCTTGTTTGTTATTAAGAACAGAAAGAACATGGCATTCTTTGAATCAATTGAGCAACTTGGTTTCATTACTGCTGTTTCTAAAACAACAATAATATGTGCCAGGCCTTTCAAAGCTATAATTTGTATACAGTCATGCATGCTTAATGACGGGGATATGTTTTGACAAATGCCCTAGCTGGTTCCTTTTATTTTTCAGGTCACAGCTTAAATACCATCTCCCTAGAGAAGCCATCCCTAACCAACTTTTCTGACACTTCTCCACCCTCTTCCCACCCAACCCCCTTCTGTCTTTCAGCATTTTGCTCTTGACTTAGTAACAATTATTTTATACGTTTGCTTACTTAATGTCTGTCTCTGCTGCTGAAACAGAAGTTCCATTAAGATGCAGACCATGCGCACATTCAAATAAAGAGCTTGGAACAAATTAAGTCCTCAATAAAGATTTCTTGTGAAGATTTATTTATTTGTTTGAAAGAGAGTTACAGGGGGAGGGGAGGGAGAGGGAGAAGGGGAGAGAGAGTGAGAGAGAAAGAGAGCGAGCGAGCAAGCTTTCATCTGCCGGTTCACTCTCAAATGGCCATAACAGCCTGGACTGGGCCTGGCCAAGGCCTGGAGCTAGGTTTCTTCATTCAGGTCTCCCACATGGGTAGCAGGGGCCCAAACACCGGGCCATCGTGTGATACTTTTCCCAGGCTACAAGCAGGGATCTGGATTGTAAGTAGAGCAGTTGGAATCAAACTGATACCCATATGGGATTTCAGCATCGTTGGCACTGGGTTTATCTGCTATTCCACAATATTGCTGTCTTCAATAAATATTCTTGATTGTCTGATTTGTGACCAAGACACACCAAACCATATTATCCTAATTGACTTCCTCAAATCAAATCTGACCTCCCTGCCCACCAACTTGGGCCCAGAAACAGGGAAAGCATTTAGGGAATGAAAAGTAGCCTTGATGTGGTAAAAGAGCAGTGTGAGGAAGGTAGGGTGCCCTGAGATTAACTGGGAGGGTTGCAGTGGTGCCAGGTCAGAGTGGGATTTGGAGGCTGATGGAAGAGTTTACTGCATTGGGCTAGCACTGTGTTATAATGGGTAAAGTCGCTGCCCGCAACACCAGCATCCCATGTTGGTGCTGGTTCAAGTCCCAGCGGCTCCACTTCTGATCCAGCTCCCTGCTAATGTGCCTGGTAAAGCAGCAGGAGATAGCTCAAGTGTTTGGGCCCCTGCCACCCATGTGGGAGACCTAGGAGAAGCTCCTGGCTCCTGGCTTCAGATCAGTCCAGCTCTGGCCATTGGGATCATTTGGAAGCGAGCCAGCAAATGGAATCAATCAATCTCTCTCTCTCTCTCTCTCTCTCTCTCCACCTTTCAAACAAATAAATATATATTTTTAAAGATTTATTTTATTTATTTGAAAGACAGAGTTACAGAGAGAGGTAGAGACAGAGAGAGAGGTCTTCCATCCACTGGCTGCAATGGCTGGAGCTGCGCCGATCTGAAGCCAGGAGCCAGGAGCTTCTTCTGGGTCTCCCACGCGGGTGCAGGGGCCCAAGGATTTGGGCCATATTCTACTGCTTCCCAGGCCATAGCAGAGAGCTGGATCGGAAGAGGAGCAGCCGGGACTAGAACCGGCATTGATATGGGATGCTGGTGCTTCAGGCCAGGGCGTTAACCTGCTGTGCCACAGCGCCAGCCCCTAATAAATATTTTTTTAAAAGTACCTTAAAGAATAATCTGACTTCCTATATAATAATAAAAAAAGATTTTATTGCAGTCAATGGGAAGCCACTGAAAGATTTTAGGCAAGAGACTGACATGATCTGCTTGGTTTTCTGGTCCCTGGAAGCTCCTGTGTGCTTCTCTCCAAATACATTCTACCTTTTGACTTTTGGGGTCTTCATTCCCTTTGTGTATTTTGTATGCATTCTAGAATTTATGTAAACATATTCTCATTACATGTAGACCATTCCTCTGGCTACTTCGTGAGGATGAACTGTCAGTGAGCAAGAGCGGATGTGGGAGGAAGAACAATAGCTGGACTAGGAAGGTAGAAGTGGAGTTTAAGAGGGAGGAGAGAACTTCCACTTTGCTTATGGCCCTGTCTAAGTACTGACAGAGTTTGTGGATTCAAAAGGCTTGTGTAGCCTAGGCAGCTCATGTCAAGAGCCTTGGGTGATCACTGATGTCATACATAGGACTGATTATTGTTAAATTAACAACAGGAATCACTGTGCACTAACTTCCCATGCAGGACCTCTCTCAATGAGTTTTACTATGAGAGTTAACAGTAAAAATTGTTCTCAAAGATTTACTTCACTTTAGTGTGCTAAATGGAGGATATTCTTATAAGTTTTAGATATGCCTAAGTGTTCAACTCCATTGCTTGTTTCCTTTGGTGCTTCTACAATTAATGATAAAACTTGTTCTCAAAGAAAAAAGAAGAAAGTCTATTATTGCAAAAAATTAAAAGAATAAGAAAGGAAGTAGGAGAAAAGGTGGTAGGGAGGGAGGGGGGGAGGGTAGGGTGGGAAGTGTCATTATGTTCTTAAAACTGTATGTATCAGATACATGTAATTTATTCCATTTATATAAATAAAAAATGTAGATAATTAAAAAAAAGAAGTGGAGTTCAAGATCTGCAGAGACAATGCACAGGGACCTCCCACCCAGGAGGAAAGGGCCAGAGCTGCAGCAACACTCAGCCCAGAGTTGCAGGCCCTGCTGGGGGAGAAATACATCAGGAGTCCATGAAAACAAAGTGGGTATCAAAAGGCATGAAAAGCCTACATTCAAACAAACTGGACCCACAAATATGAGAGGCTGTTTCTCTTTGCATGTGTGAGTACCTGCACCCTGTTACCTCTACGGCTATGATGCATGGGGCAAGGCAGCTGACTTATTCCAGAATCCGGTAGAAGGCAGGGTAGGGACTGGAGCACTTGCGGTTCATAGCTTGGCAGGACTGAAGATGTGCATGGTGAATTTCATTACCTGAATCTGAGGCAGCGTTAAGAAACACGAAGACTTCAAAGATTTCTCAGTCAACAATTATTTCAGTATCAACTATGCTTTAGGAACTATTCTAGAAGCTGGGATGTACCAGTGAACAAAGAGACAAAAATCCCTGCCAACATTGAACTTACAATCTAGAATGGGAAAACAGAAAAGGAACGTTCGATAAGTACAAAAGCTAAGGTGTCAAATGATGAATTCTATGGAGAGAAACAAAACAGGGAAGGGAGATTGGCACGTGGTGGAAAGAGGCACTGTAAATTTAAATAGGGTTTCTGGAAAGGTGGAACTGAATAGCATAAGGGGAGACCTGAAGCTGTAGAGGGAGAAGTCACATGGATATCAGGGGAGAGAGGTGCAAGTTGCAAGTGCAAAGGCACGCAGCAGGGATAGGTCCAGCTTGTTTATTAGAGGAAGAGCAAGGAAGAAGACAAGATGGAGTGAGTAAGGGGAAAAGTAACAGGCCAGAGAGGGCCGAGGGCCGGCGATTTGATCCTGGAGGTTTCCAAAGAGGTTTTTTTTTTTTTTTTTTTTTTTTTTTTTTTTTTTTTTTGACAGGCAGAGTGGACAGTGAGAGAGAGAGACAGAGAGAAAGGTCTTCCTTTGCCGTTGGTTCACCCTCCAATGGCCACCGCGGCCGGCGCGCTGCGGCCGGCACACCGCGCTGATCCGATGGCAGGAGCCAGGAGCCAGGTGCTTCTCCTGGTCTCCCATGGGGTGCAGGGCCCAAGCACCTGGGCCATCCTCCACTGCACTCCCTGGCCACAGCAGAGGGCTGGCCTGGAAGAGGGGCAACCGGGACAGAATCCGGCGCCCCGACCGGGACTAGAACCTGGTGTGCCGGTGCTGCTAGGCGGAGGATTAGCCTAGTGAGCCGCGGCGCCGGCAAAGAGTTTTAATTAAAGCAAGTGAGTGCAGGCAATTGCTGGGGAGAAGAAAAGTTTCCCAGAGGCAGGTCTGTCCAGTTGAGCCAAGTGAATTCACTCAACTAAGGAGTCTTTTTGCTGTTGTTTTTGTTTGTTTGTTTGTTTGTTTTTATAATAAAGAAATAAGAGCTGATTCTCACTTAGATCTGCCAAGCTCAGTGCTGCTGTTAACTATACAGAATTATGCAAGATGGATCTTTTCTTTGGGCCAATCTCATTCCTTGGTAACCTGGGCATGAATCGTACTCCATCACAGCCCACAAACCTACTGTTCATTGTCCAGGTTATCTGCTTGGCATTTTGGCCTTCATGTTACTTCATTAGGTAGAATGAATTTATTCATGGATAGGTAGTGGAATGCAAGGTTTAGAGATGGGATCAAACCTGAAGTTTCTGGGCAATGGGACACACTTTTTGAAACAGATGCATTAAAATAATTGAGTTTGAAAATGTATTTATGCTCATTACCTGATGATGTTCAAGGATAAGGAAAGGGCAAAACCAGGTAAATATATCTCCTGTGATAATGTTCTGGTTGTCTCTTGTTTGCTTCCTTTGTAAGAGCAGGTGTTCTGGTTATGAAGTGATGATTTTCTACTTGGGCTTAGCTGCTAGAGTTTATCAGCATATTTGAGCTTCATACTTCAGGGATGTAGAAGGAAATGGTGGGGATTTCATTTTCTTTCTTTTTTTTTCATTTTCAATTATCTTTATATACAGAAGATCAATTTCGTATATATTAAGTAAAGATTTCAACAGTTTGCACCCACACAGAAACACAAAGTGTAAAATACTGTTTGAGAACTAGTTATAGCATTAAATCACAATGAACTGCACATTAAGGACAGAGATCCTACATGAGGAGTAAGTGCACAGTGACTCCTGTTGTTAACTTAACAAATTGACACTCTTGTTTATGGCATCAGTAATCTCCCTAGGCTCTAGTTATGAGTTGCCAAGGCTATGGAAGCCTTTTGAGTTCCCCAACTCTGATCTTATTTAGACAAGGTCATAGTCAAAGTGGAAGTTCTCTCCTCCCTTCAGAGAAAGGTACCTTGTTCTTTGATGACCTGCTCTAGGGAAAGCTTTCAAAACCAAAAAAGGGGAAGTCCTCATAAGCTATCTTGGAACCAAGACCACTGATTAGAATGACTTGTTGTAGATGGCGATGTTAACTCATTGGTAGACACAGCGTGGTTAGGCAAGTGTCCTTGTGCAACTCATTCCTCTGGAGTACAGCAATTGACTTATCTGGACTACCACAACTTTGGGGAATTCTTTGCATAATTTCCGTCCTAGTTCCTTTTCTTTTGTTATAACAAAATAACCAAGACTCTGTACTTTATAAGAAAAGAGGTTTTTTAGCTCACAGTGTTGGAGGCTCAAGGGCATGGCACAGGCATTGGTCTGAGTCTGGTGAACCTCATGCCAAATGACATCCCAACAGTGGTAGCATAAGCACGAAGATGAGATGAAACTAGGGTCCAGGCTGTTCTTTGCTTCCTCATAGAAATACTATTTCCACTTCAAAAATGAATACAATCTTATGCTTTTTAAAACTTACTATAAATGAGATGATCCCCATTGTGGTGATGTGAAGAGGTGGGGCCAGGTGTTTATTAATTAAGTCACTGAGGGTGTACCCTTTGGAGGAATTGATGCAGTATTCAGGGGACCCTGGCTAGTTCTTCTGAGAGAATCAGATCCAGCTTCCTGGTGTGTCAGGGAGGCAACAAATGATGACTCAAGCACTTGGGATTGGGTTCCTGGGGATACTCAGATGGAGTTCCTGGCTCCAGGCTTTGGCCTGGCCCAGCCTCAGTGGTTACAGTGAACCAATGGTTAGAAGGTCCACCCTTTTTGTCTCTCCCATTCTGTCATTCTGCATTTCAAATAAAAAAAAAAAAAGGAGACCATTTATCTATTTACATGCTATTATTACATCATTTTCTTTTTTAATTTTAATTTTTTGCCTACTTGCCATTTGAAACGCCTTCTTATTGGACACCTAAAGCCAAGCTTCTCCCGTTTCCACTGGGTAGAGAATTGAAGATAATTCCAAGCAATCTTACCCCTAAAGTAAATGAAGAAAAATGAGTCTTCCCCACCTCCCAAAATTTGCTTTGGTGAGGACTCTGCATCACTAAATAAGGCAGTTAGTGAAGGCCATATGAAGCAAAAATCAGGTAGCATGTGGGGATTGAAGGTAATTAAGGCTTCTTATTAATTATTTAATTTACCATTACAATTTTAGCTACATTAAGCCTTTTGAAACCATGAAACTATGAGTTTTAAGGCCACACTGAAAGCGGGTACTAGGATAGAGATACTCAGAGTGAGAGCTTGATTAGAGTCCTCCTGACGCTCAGATGATTGTTACTGCTATGTAACAGATGCCTGGCTCTGAGCTTTGAAAGGCTGCCCTCTGGCTGTCTCTGGCTATAGCCGACCCTCTGGGTGGGGTTGGGGAGTCCATGGATTCTGGGGGAAATGTCACATCAGCTTATGTTCCAGGTATCTGGAATCATTCAGACTAAATTTCAGGGACCTCAAATTCTCCCAGGTATACCAAATAACCCAAGCCTACTACTAGGACCTGCAGGGATTCTTCCCCAGATTGGGCCTCCCCTGGATCCACCTCTGGGTGGAGGCCATTTGTGGAGCTGTGTATAGAGGCTTTTTTGTTTTGTTTTGTTTTTAGATTTATTTATTTATTTGAAAGAGTTAGAGAGAGAGAGGAGAGGCAGAGGTGGGGGGAGAGGGAGAGAGAGAGAATCTTCCAATCTTCCATCTGGTGGTTTGTCGCTCCCCGTCTTCGTGGGGGAACGACACAGGACCCTGCGCTGTTCTTTCGTCTGCTCGGCCCTCCCCGGGTTTGCTGCTGGTTCTTCCCGGGTTGGCTACTATCCCTTCCACCTCCGTGGAAGGGCAGTTCCCCCTGGCCGCATTCCCCACTTCCGCAGGGGAGCGGCACACCACCGGCCGGCTTTCTCGGGGGCTGCACAGGTTCCCTTAGATGTTCCCCATAGATGTTCCCGGTGCATGCCGTCTCTCTCCTCCTTTATAGTCCTCCTCCGCCAATCCTAACTCGGCTGCCCACACGCTGAGTACGCTGCTCTCCTCCAATCAGGAGCAAGTCCTACAGTTTATTAGTTGAACTGGAGGCAGCTGTGCGGAAGCTGTTTACTTCTCTCCCAGCACCATATTGTGGGAGAGCAGATGCATAGAATAAGTCTTAATTCCAGTAACTCAGTCTAGTCCGGTTTGCTCCCCACAGTGGTTCACTCTCCAATTGGCCACAATGGCTGATCCAAAGCCAGGAGCCAGGAGCTTCTTCTGGGTCTCCCATACTGGTGCAGGGGCCCAAGGCCTTGGGCCATCTTCTACTGCTTTCCCAGGCCATAGCAGAGAGCTGGATTGGAAGTGGAGCAGCTGGGACTGGAACCGGTGCCCATGTGTGATGCCGGCACTGCAGGCAGCAGCCTCACCCACTATGCCACAGCGCCGGCCGCTGTACAGTTTGTAATGTGCAAGCTACCAGGCTCACTCATATGCAAAAACCCAGCGTGGTGCAGACTGGAGACTGCAGGGACGGGAGGCTGGTAACCCAAATCTTTTCTAAAGGGTTTATGGGCATGGTTACAGCTGGTTGGATCTGGGTCTGATTTACCACCTGCTCAAAGCAGCCTCTCCTTACTGAACCCCCACACAACATCACTATCAAGATACTGAGCATTGTCCCTAAAGCAAATGCAGTTTCTTACTTGGCTAACTATAAACTTGGGTTTCGCAAGTCAATGTTATACAAGAAAACCAACAGGCCAAGGCACGGCTATTCTACTACAGAAAGCTCTTCTTCCATTGTGGAATAATCGACCCGTGTCAACTAACTCAGACTCGGCATCTGATTCAAACGGGACTGAATTAAGGGCTAAGCTGCTGGAGCACAACATAGAACCTTATTTACTCCTAGAATCTGTGCTGTAAACCAAAAGCACTAGGGTAGAAAGAAACTCTTTGCTTTCTGATATATTAGTAGTTTTCAGTGAAGTAAATGGGGGAGGAGAAAGACAATACAGTTCCAAGGGTATTTTATTCAGCTTGAGTGTTAAATCGATGGGTTCATCTTCATTATTTGTCCCTTAATCACTGCTGTTGCAGTCTTTTTTTTTTTTTTTTTTTTTTTTTTTTTTTTTTTTTTGACAGGCAGAGTGGACAGTGAGAGAGAGAGACAGAGAGAAAGGTCTTCCTTTTGCCGTTGGTTCACCCTCCAATGGCCGCCGCTGCAGCCGGCGCACCGCGCTGATCCTGGCAGGAGCCAGGAGCCAGGTGCTTTTTTTTTCTCCCATGGGGTGCAGGGCCCAAGCACCTGGGCCATCCTCCACTGCACTCCCTGGCCATAGCAGAGAGCTGGCCTGGAAGAGGGGCGACCGGGACAGAATCCGGCGCCCCGACCGGGACTAGAACCCGGTGTGCCGGCGCCGCAAGGTGGAGGATTAGCCTATTGAGCCACGGCGCCGGCGCTGTTGCAGTCTTGTAAACCAGAAGCCTGTCCCCTGGTGTAGAAAACAGGCCCTTTACCTCGGCTCCCCTCTCACTTCCCTCAATGGCCAGCCAAGAACTCCAGCGGTAAATGCAGTCCTGCTGGTTGATAGGACATTCCAAAACAGATGACTTCACAACACACTCTGCACATCACAGCCCATTGAAGCAGACAGGCCGGAGCTGGAATCCAGCTCTGCTCCTAGCTCTGCAGTGCAAGCCACAGCTCCCCTCTCGTTTCTAAACCTTTACAGTTTCTAAATTTTTTCGAGTTTCTGTTTGCTCATTTTTCATGTGGGAATAACACTGTCTACTGCACAGTGTTTTGGTGAGGGTTCAATGAGATATAGACATAAATAAAGCACGAAATAGAGTGCCTGACACATGATAAACATTTAATAAATATAGCATTTTTAAAGGCACCAAAAAATAAAGCCACACAAAAATAGAAGACAGAATAATACAAACTAATGAAATAAAAATTTTCAAATAAGCCAGAACAAGTATATCCAAACAACAGTTACTCCTTAAGGGAACTACATTAAACTGTTCCAAACATTCTGCTACATTTGGGAATTCTTACCCAGAATCCTGAAGCACATTTCTTAGGCCACAGAAATGGCAGCCAATCACTTGAAGATGGATTTGAATTTGGAAAACCACCAAATATCAGTCAACAGGACAACAAATTAAAACATGATCAGCTTTTTGTTAAAAAACAAAATATGATTATAAAGTACTCAGATTAATTTTTTCTCCATAGATGCCAGAATGATCCCTCCTAAATGTCAAACTAATCAAGTTCCTTTCCTGCTGAAAATCTGTCAGTAATTCTGCACCAATTTAAACATCAAGTTCAAAATCCTTCATGAAGTGCATCTTTTGAAAAATGGCTCCTGCAACTTCACGTCCCTCACCCAAATTGTCCTGAGATGCTGGGACCTCAATGATCAGCATGCTACCCCAATTATTCCTACTTCTATCCATGACTTTTCTTCTGCATTGAGCTTTCCTGCTAGTTTTCATATTGTATAGCTAAAAACAGTGTCAGCTGGAAGTTACCTTCTCTGCAAAGCAGGTACGACTGGATTCTCTAAATCAGATGCCCCTTCTCAATGCTTCCCCAAAGGTCACACCTACTTCTGTCCTGGAACTGTTCACACTGCTAATCACATGTTCACATATTGATACTCTCTTCTAGACTGAAATTATGTTTGGTGTTCTGGTAAGTCTTATGAAATTTACGTGTGGTCTAGGCCATGTATTTAGTGAGGGGTAAGTGAATTCTTGGAACATAGTAGGTGACCTATTTATTAGATTAATGGTTATTTATTTCTTACACCCCTCACAGTCCCCACTGAGGTATTTCAGAAATATTTAAATGTCAGCAGGATTCTGGAAGTGCACAGAATCCTCTGCTGACTCTTTGCAGAGAAGTGCCACTTGGCATATCTATAAATTCTCTTATGTTACTCTTAAGAAATTACCTTATTTGATTCAGATACAAAATGATATCTGACAAGTGGTAATGGGATATCACTGAAAGTAAAAAATAAACATTCATGAGTATATATCCATAAATACATAAATATATGGAGATAAATAATTAAGTAGGTAGGCAGAAGAGACAAATATCTTGTACAGAAGAATCCTAAATAATTTATATATAAACTTTTCAGAAAGGGGCTGGAGCTTAACCCCCTACTCTTTACGTGTGGCTGTGCATCTTGACTTCCCTCCACGCAGTACAGTATGGAAAGGGGCAAAACAGAGTAACTGGACCACAGGAAAACCTGAAGACCACTCCCTCAGCCAGGTGATCAAGGTCAATGTCTACAGCACTGAATCCTATTAGACTATGTGCCCTTGATATGACGTGATGAAGACTGTGCCTTACATTTGTAGTCTGACTCTCCAAAACCCATATTCACAGTCAAACTATGAGAAAAAAATCAGATACATCCCAACAAAGAGATATTCTGCAAAGTACCTGATGAGTATTTCTCAAAACTATTGAAGTCATCAGAAAAGGTAAGTATGAGAGACTGCCCTGCCAAGGAACCTAAGGAGCCATGAATGTCCTGGATGGGATCCTAGAACAGAAAAGCGGTATGAGGCAGACTAGGAAAATCTGATTAAACTCGGGACTTCAGTCAATGATAATGTAGCCATCAGTATCAGTTCATTAGTGGGGGATGCTCAGAAATAGGGAAGTTGAGTATGGGTGTATTGGAACCTCTGCACTACCTTCACAATTTTTCTAAAAATATAAAACTGCTCTTACAAAATAAAGTTTATCTTTAAACAGTGATAATTGGTTGACTCTTGATGCAGGTTTTCTTCCTTTCCACAACATCACTAAATAAAAACCCAGAAACCACAACTAAAAGTGATAACCCGCTAAAAAAATCTAAGGAGAATGTTCACAGCTTAGCAGGCAAATGCATTGGGTTGAGCTAAATGACCAGTGGTTTAATCATGCTTCACCCTCTGCAGTGAAACAGGCCCCTCAGCCTGAACCACAAGAAGGAAGGCTTTGTTCCTAAAGCCATCCCGGGAGAGGCTCGTTCCCTTCTCTACACTCAGAGACCCAGAACCTATATCAACCAGGAAGTTCATCAGTTCACCTTCTGCTGAATGACAGCTGGTTCTGAAGTACTAGCCTTCATCTTAGGGGGCAGAGTCACCGAAAATAAAGCACTAAATGGTGGGGGGAGGTGTCACCATATAAGCAACTATTATTGTTAGAATCTCATGAGCCCCATGCTCAAGATATACTTGCATTATTTTGTTTTGATCTCATAATAATCCCACAAGGTTGAGAAGTAAGAACAATATACCACAGAGAAGGTAAGTGACTTTTCCAGACATGCACAGGTGGAAAGTGGCAGAGCTAGAATTATTTAAAAATCCGAACAGTCTAATTTTAAAGACTACATTTTTAACTGTTTTGCTGTACTTCATGAAGTGCCCTAGGGGAAGTACACACCGAAGTTTCAGATTCCAGAACTCTAATTGTGGTTCTGTACTTTAGTGTGCTTGATATACTCAACAAATACTTGCAAGTGACCTGTGCTGGCTTTGGGGACACAATGGTAAACGAAATGTCCAGACACATTTGTATATGAAGAGGCTTTAAAAAAAACAAAGGTCATGTAAAATGGAATTAACCAGATACAAGGAGCTCAAAACACTCCAACCAGACTCATTGGGGCGGGGGCGGGGGGGGGGGCATTCTTTAAAGCATATTACAGAACAATTTTCAAAAGTTAAGGACAAGGAGAGAATCTTAAAGACAGTTTTAGAAAAACATCATGCTAAATACAAAAGAAAACCCATTAGACTAGAAGCAGACTCTTCTACAGGCCAGAAGAGAGTGGGATGATGTATTCAAGGTCTTGAAAGAAAAAAATTTCCATGAATTTTTGAAACCCAGGTACATAGGGATATAAAATTTTGAACCCTCTGGGGCCCAACTTGGGGGAGAATATACCCTTGTAGTCCAGCAGAACCCCACAAGCAATGAAATATATCAGTCAGCACTCCTTTATAGATCTAATCAAGGTGATTCAGTAGTGCATATGTGGATGATGAGAAACTCAAAGAGAATCAAAACCCTGCCAGCTGCTCAACACCATAGTCTCAGGGAAAGGGAACAGCACCACACTCTTAGAGAATGCACATCTGATAACCATATCATGCAAGGGCCACAATCATTCAGCGCCTTCATAAGATGCAAGAAAGGCCTCATCAAAACAAGAGAGAAAACCATTCAGGTATAATAAAAGAATGAAATCTCAAAGCTCAACTGTGACTTTCTAAAGAGGCCTCTATGAATAGATCCACAGTAGTTCCCCATTTCTTGTCATTCTTTATTAAAATATCCTGCTTCATTTTCTTCATGTTACATTATCATGAATTAATCTTGCTAATTTATTTGGTTATTTATCTACTGCCTGTCTTTTCCTATTACAATAAGGAAGAACATGAATATTACTTAGATTTTTCTGTTAAACCCTCAGTACTTTAACTACAAAGAAGAAATATTTTTTTCAGTGAATGAATACACAGAAAACATGCAAATGGAGATGGGCTCACTCACAGAAGAATTTCAAGAAAATTCCAGTTTTAATAACTTTATTTAAAACCACACTGGAGTTAATGGTCTTTTTTTAAATGCAAGAGCTCAGGATTGATTAATCAATGCAAAACTATAAACAGGCCACAAATAGACTGATAGTTTAGATAGTCCTTTGTTTTCCAACAAGCGTTCCAAAGCAATCCAATGGAGGAAGAAGAACTTTTCAAAAAATGGTACTTAAATTTTTAAACAATGAACCTTGATGGTTACCATCTGCAAAAATTACTGAGTTTAGATACAGAGCTAAATACAGGAAACTAAAATTAAAGCTTCTAGATGAAAACAAAGGAGAATATATTCTTGACCTGTGGGTAGGCAGAGATTTCTTAGATATCAGAAAACTATAACTTTCAAATTAAACAGTTGATAAATTAAACAACCAAAATTAAAATTATCTGCTCATTAAAATATACCATTATAAATAAGCTGCTGATTGTGACAAAATATTCACAATACATATATTTGACTAGGGACTTGTGTATATTCAGAATGTAGAAAGAATTCATATTGTTCAATGATACTAAGGAAAAAAATCCAAATAATGTGAGGAAAAAGTTGTAACAGTTTGTAAAAGAAGATATACAAATGGTAAATAAACACAAGGAAAAGTGTATACAGAGAAATGGAAATGAAACCACAATAAAATACCATTATGCACCTGCTAGATTGGCTAAAATTAAAATTAATGATGGCATCACGTATTGGTGATATTGTGGTACAAACAAAAAGTTTCACAGTTACTTGTTAGGAATGTAGGCCAGCTAGGCCATAGCATAGGCTTTGGAAAGCAGAGGCTTTCCAAGTTCTGCCACCTTCACCATAAGGTGCTCACTCCTCATTGGTGCATTGTGTGAGGCGAGCCCAGCAGTTCAGAAAACAGCTCTGTACTGAGGATTTCTTTAGTTATAGCTTCTTGGACATTCTTTCCACAGAACCACTTGGAGAACCTAAAATGTATTTCCTCAGAATGTGGTGTGAGAACAGAGACCGGTATCTGATTCTAAAGGTTAGTGGGCAGAAGGAAGAGAGAGCTACATTGAGGAGGACCTGTATTCACACAATCTGATGAGCAAAGAAGTGAGTTTTCTGGTGGCCTTAAATGGGCCCATGAAAAGCAATCAGGCTTAAAAGGATTCTAAGAAAGCAGTCCTAGATGGATGGATAAGTAAAATGGGTCATACACTTACAACGAAAAATTATTCAGCCTGAAAAGGAAAGAAATTCTGACACATGTGACAACACTGATGAACCCTAAAGACACCCATATGTGAAATAAAGTAGTCACAGAAAAAATATATCATATGGCTTCATCTATATGAGGTGTCTAGATTAGTAAAACTCAGCATGGACATAGTGGATCTGTGGTTAGCACAGGCTGGGGAAAGGAAGGGATAGCTCCGGCTTCAGTTTGGGAAGGTGGAAAGGTTCTGGAGGTGGATGGTGGTGATGGCTGCAAACCAGTGTGAAGGTACTGGATACCACAGAAGCATACATTTAACAGTGGCTAAAATGCTTAACACTGTATTTATTTCATCACAATTTTTAAAACAAACCAAAAGGACAAAAAGAGAAGCCTGACCAAGATGATTGCCTGGAGAAGTGAGTGGACCTGTTAGAGGGAGGTGTGGGCCTTGGAAGCCAGGACCTGGGAAGGTACTGCAAGATGTCAGTCAGGAGAGGCAAGCCCTCTGCAGGTCATTGCTGATGAGAGTCTCAGCCTGGCAGTGTTCTGAAGCATTTATGAAAGCAGCTTGTGTGAAAAACAGAATGCTGATGTCTGAAACAGAGGGCCCCGCAACCATATGAAGACAGCTCCTGTCACATACGGCTTGGCTCCCTCATCTTACCTCCCTTTGCTTGCTGTGCCTGTCTTGAAGGAGGAGACAAAGGGAGAAAGAATCAAGAAGCTCATTGTGATCCTCTCCCAACCACAGGTTTCTCTCCTAACAAGGAAGAGAAGCTCAGTGGCAATTTAACATCTGAGTGGATCAGAATGGCCATGGAATGAAATCTACCACAGAGTTTCTCCGGGAGTGGAAGACACTGATCAACACGGAAGGTTTAAACCACCACGAGTGAGGAACAAGAAAGTGGCTCTCTGCTTGCATCTGGTGAGTGTAGAACTTCCAGGCACTCTGTTAGGGAAACTTCTGCTTGGAGGCTAGGAGATTCCTCATGGGAGAACCATCTCTTTCAGTGCCCTCCTTCTCCCCTACCCTCAGGAAGTCAGGTTGCCTCCAGAATCCTCATCTAAGGAAACAGCCTATGGGACATGGTGTCTGAGAGGAGGTGCTACCATCTCCCTGAAAAAATAAAAACAACTCTAGTCATAGCCTGTAAGGGAATATAGAGGTGGACACTGTGCCTGTCTGTGGTCAGCAAAACTGCCACTAGGAGTAACTGCCAACTCCTCCACCATAGCCCAAAGTTTACCCTTTCACAATGTTGCCATGGCAGGCCAGAATGATCATCTGTATGTACTCATTTATTCAACACACTCTCTTTGAGAGCCAGTTACACATCAAATACTGAAAGCAACAAAGAACAATCACATGATCACAACCTTTAAGGTACCATGTTCTAACACAAGATAACATACAGATACATAATTAAATGTAATACAGAGAGGAACAAACAACCCCGAAGCTAAAAGCCTCATTGAAGACTACACTGTAAATCAACCTTTGAATGATGAAATAATTTTGAGCAGAGATGGCATAACTAGAACAGAGAAGAGCAAACGTGGAATGGATACCAGAGAGATCAGGTGGTGGAGAAGCAGGTGGTTGTTCCATAGACAATGGTAGTTAAGTTTGTCAGTAACATAGAGTTCCATAAGGAGAGAAATGAGAGGCAGGGGTATAGGAAAGGAGTCTGGTATGAGATTTCAAAGGATCACCAAGGCCAGGAGCTTTGTACTTTGATAGATAGTGTGGGAGTAATTTAAGGTCTATGAGTGGGTGAGAGATGCGATCTAAAATATGTTTTAGGAAGAACAAATAGAAGTCCACTGCAATTGCCCAGTCCAGAGGTAATGAAGCCCTTAAGTAGGATGGTTGCCGCAGCAATTGGAAAGAAGGAAATAGATGGGAGAGGCTTTGGGGAGGTAGAATAAATGGGGCTTGGATCCTGATTGCATTTACCTTTTTCTCACCCTCTCTTTGACCCTTGTTCCTTCCCTCTTCTAATCATAAAGCTGTATGAGGTGTCCCTTAACACACAGAATTATATTTCCTGGAAAATTTCTCATCAGTATGAAGTAAGGCTTCATTTGTAATAACCATGAAAGACACCCTAAAGGACAATTCTGGGTGTTCAGAATGAAGTAGTAATATTCTACATCCACATTTATTTGTGTTGTATTCTCCATGTATTCTGACTTTTAGGTAAAGTTTCCTTCTTTTATTTTATGATCTTTATTCTTAGAAAGGTATACAGTTCTTCTGACACTCTTGTTTGGTCATGAAGAATGTAAATTAAGATCTTAGAATTAAAGTTATCAAAAATGATAGGAAATTCTTCTTTGTTCCATTATAGAACTCTGAGAACATTTCTGCTCTCAAAGAGCTTTAGAATGTGAACTTTACATATTTAAGAAAAAGGATTTTAACAATAGAATTGCATAACTAAATATGAGACATTAAGGAAGCAGTAAACAAAATAATTGAGGTAATAATTCTGTTAAATAAAATTAATATATTATTCACTCAATTCTTAAAGGCCATAAAAATAGAAAATATTTTATACCACTATATTTCTATCATTTGTGGATTATGTCTAAACTGAGCTGAAGGTGCCAGTCTGTGGCAACAGGGAAACAACTCTGTAGCATACATATTTATTGGGGAAGCTTTAGCCTTCAAGATGTATTAGTTTTTGAAGATCTGCATGGCTGTTTTTGTCATGGAAACTTTCGCATTTCCATGCCCTGGACTTTTCTGCATAGAGATTTTTGGTAAAACAGGCTGCAGACAACAGATAAGCATTGAGAAAGGAATAATGCGCTGGAGCAGCTGCCCTGCAAAGCTACTGGCAGCTCAGTGGCAGTATCAACAGAGCATGGGTCATAGAACTTGGCAACAGAGGACCTGTTTTTAGCTCAAAATCTACGTTGGAAGTAATCTTCCTGATAGAACACACAAAAAGCTATTACCTTCTAATAAGCACAATCTTACAAAGAGTCTTCGACTGAACAGACAGAACTCAACGAAGATTAAGGAAGGCAGGTGCACTGGTTAATAAGAACAGCTAACTTATTAGTGCTACAAAACATCCATCTAAATATGTTCTCTGCACTATTTTATTTAAATATGAAAACATCTTTCTTAGCATACCCATACTTATATGTCCACTTAATATACAACAAAACTAAGACTGTGGGTTTAGGTAGCTTGCCCGAGGTCAACAGCAACTGAACCAGGATTTAATCCTTGCTAGAATGATCAGACCAATGCTGACAGCAACACTGTAAGTCATTTCCCCACAATGCCTTGTGCTTGGTTAAATACAGCAGCCTCCTCCTGCAGAGGATATTGATGCAAAGCAAGAAAAAATAACATGTCAAGAAATGAACTTGAATATATACATGAGAATACATGAGAATATATAATATAAATATAATATTTATAAATAATATATAATATTGTTGAGGTTGATTCATTCTGAGAGGAGGAGCGTGGTGGGACCAAGAGGCGCAGAGTCACCACACAGACCCCAGGAGTTGGGTGAAAGCAGGCCAGAGACTAGCAGCCCATAGACTCGTTTATTTCAGTTGGTACAGCAGCTTAAATAGCCAAGGCAGCCAATCCGGTCAAGGGGCAGTTTATGCCCTAACCAATCACAGCCTGTTGCCAGGCAGGCTCCATTGCCATGTGGTTTCCAAAGCAACCCAATTACAGCCTGTTGCCAGGCAGGCTCTGTTGCCAGGTGTTTTTCGAAGCCATTCGTGAGTAACTGACGCTCGCTTGCCAGTGACCACCTTGGCATGGCCTTCTCATTCCACCACATAATATAAATAATATAAAATGTTATATATACTAATATATATAACATGTCATTTAAGATCAATAGGAAAAGTAGCCAATGTTAGAAAAAAAAACACATGGAAACCAGTGGTTATTTTTGAGGAAACAAAGGTAAAGCCAGTACAGAATTTTAAAGACAAAGACAGTACTTTCAGTGTGTTCTGGGTATTTCAGAGATGATACTGAGCCACATTTGTAGGCATTAGTCTTTCGAGAGAATTTATCTGGAGAATATTTACTTTCAGAGGCTGCAACAAGGAGGTCTTTTTATTAAAAATGCCTTGGGGAAAGGATTTTTAAAAGAACAGAATAGTATTGTGTTGTTTCTCAAGAGTCTCATGAAAAAACACAGAAAGAAATGTATTCCCATTAACTCTCCAGGCCATGAACTATGTATGCTCCTTTTGTGCAGAGGGAAAGGCTTCTGGGATGGTAATTATTGTGGGGACTGTGGGATGGATTATTTACTCTTGTTGCAAACTGGAAGAAAAAGGCATTGCAAAAGATTATGGGAATGACAGGGCTACACTGAGACATAGCTCTTCTTGGGACAAGATAAAGTAAGATAAAAATGGAAGAGAATAAGATCAATGAGACAACACAAAGAGAAGAGGGACCTGACCAGGGCAGGGAGTATCCTCTTAGCCACAGTTGGAAAAGGAAAGGGGCTAGCCCAAGTCCTTGGGGAGGAGGGATGAAGGCAATAGAAGAATAGCATTGCATTTATTCTGTCTCCACAGGCTCTCTATACCCACCCCAACCTTTCCTGGTTCTGTTGTTATTATTCTTGTTTTACTTAAAATTTTTTCCTGGATAATTTTATATTCTGATAAAATAGCTCAAATCCCTTATGGAATCAGGCTAGCTATGCATATATAAATATAAATGTATATTTTAATAGAAAAATTATAAAAATATTACATTTATATCATGTAGTATATATAAATGTATACATTTAAATTTTAAGGATACATTCAAAATTTAATGCTTATTATACTATATGTAGATCTTACTCCTGATTTTGGCCTACTAAAGCTGTCATCAAATCATGTTTTTGTCTTCATAAAGTCCTGAGACTGAGAAATCCTTCCAGATTCTCTAGCACAGGCTCCTGGGCGAGGGCACAGGGTAGATGCCATCTGGTCTCTAGAGTCAGGAATTTATAGCCTGGTGGGACGAGGGCTGGCTGGAGGTGGGAGGGTCAAAACCTAGGGACAACATCAAAATTCTGACTGAAAACTCTGCTTTTGACACAAAATAAAGTGCACAAAATATATAAGACCATACATATAAGTCAAGTTCTTCAAAGGGTGAGATTGTCACAACACTGAGATTCAGGCACAAAATCTGCGGTGTTAGTAATAATTCTTGTGTCTAATGATAGAAAGTAATTGAGTTACATAAAGAAGAGGATGGGTACAACAAACCCAAATAAGCATTTTATGGTGAGGAGATTGTGGCTGGGGATAACAAGGTGCCTTAGCATTTTGTAGGTAAGTGTAACTGGCTCTGTGAGAGTTAGGAAGCAACGTCTGTTACTGAATCTTTTTAACTGAGGGCAAATGGCCATCCATGCTGCAACCCAGTTATTCTAGCCCCTTCTCAACACGATAAAGGTGCACCAGGATGCAGTTGAGGAAGAATATGAGTATATACGAGGACCACATTCTCTGTGTTGTATTATGTGTGTTAATTCCATCATGACAGTGCAGTAGTATTTAGACAGGACTACTGTATGGGAAGTCTTTATAGGTGCAGGAATAAAGAAACAATGGTGAAGCAACCCTGTAGAGATCGGAGTTTGATGATGGTGAAGGAGAACCGAAAGAAATGATGAACTCCTATTCTTTTCTTCCTCCTCCTTTCCCTCTCCTTCTATCTAGAAAAGTGTTTGTGTTAAACATCCTATATTACAAGTACAATTAGATCTTTCTAGAATTTACAGTCCAGCCAGGAAAAAAAAGATATAACTTATTTTATGTCTTTTAAATCTCAAACCAGGATATTACAGGCACCACTGATTTTCCTATTTATACTTCTCCTTGGTTTTTCTCTTTTTACAAATATTTGGCAAAGTACATAGAATATTTAAACTGTACATGTGTCATATCATAGCATATGACATACTTGTATTAACACTGACATCTGCTCTACTAAATAAGTATTTCATAGATATAAACAATATCTGGGAAATAATAGGTCTTAGGTCCAAAAATGCATCTGAGATTCAAAGGTGAGAGCTGTTCTTTCAAAACTATGAAATACATGAAACCTGTCCTCTTCATTTTAATAAAAATTTTTAAAAAGGAAGGAAAAAAATCTCAGTGGAACTGAAAGGGCATGTGGTACAAGATAGGAAACAAGGGAGTTCTTGGTGGTGGTGGTGGTGGTGGTGGTGTGTGTGTGTGTGCATGCAGAAAGGGTAGTGCGATAATGACAGGTGCTGTGTCTCTCATCTGGGCCAAACAAATATCCTCAGAGTGTGGTTTTCTCACATGATCGGAAAAATTGTAAGTTTACAGAATATTGATATATTCTAATCTAAGTTTATAGTATACTTTAAATCTTGGAAAATTATCTTTGGATTACTTCTATTTAATAAGTCTAATATTTCAAGTCTATATCTAACTGCAGGGCATGTATAGATGGCTTCCAAGGCTCTACCAACTGCCTAGAAACACACGTACCACTGTGTTCATTTTCTGTAGGAAGTCTCTAGCTTTCTCCAGCTTTGAACTTACGACCATAAAATGGCTAAGACCCAATGAACAGATAATTACAAATTTAGAAATAAAGCCCTATTCCAAGGACAGTTCTTTTCTCTCTCATAAAATTAGGCCTTTTAGCATATAATTCTGACAGGAATATGTACTTACGTCAAGAGCCACAGACTGTTTGGCCCAGGACTTCTTCACTTGATCGTACATAATCGTGTTGTTGATGCCAAGGCCACAGAAGATGACAAAAGCCTAGGGAAGAGAAAGCTTACTAATTAAAAATTGCAATAAATCATTGGCAAAAATCTAATATGAAAGCAGGCAGTCATAAGGGATAGGTATGAAATGTAATTTTATTGTACACAGAGGGGACCTTGGGGAAATATATGCATTAAATTCTTAATTATTATTGTCATGAAACAACTTTATAGCTCACTCTGCACATGAGGAAAATTATTAATTTAATGCCATTGTGAAGAAAATGCTTCATGCGTTTAAAAAACATAAAGTCTGGCTTAAATGTGTTCTTAATGTGCTAGGCTGTGGGCTGATTTAGAAATTCCATTTTATTTCACCAAAAACAACCTCTTTCAGTAGCTAGGCTATACAACATGTTGATAAAGAAATGGAGTGCAATGATAATGTAAGTGTTAACGGGGAGACTGATACAGAATCAGTTAATAATGGAGCTGTGTGGTATTCTTGGTTACAGAAAAATAATTATGGGATCTTCATGCAAGCTACTGGCGTGGTTGACAAGAAGCTCATGCAAGGCCAACCTCTTTAGCTACAGGGACTGGAGTGAATGGAAGCTTGCAAATAAAAGAAATATGATGCAATACAGCTTGCAGAGCTGGCTATGGGGTCTCATAACTCTGAACACTTATGAACAAGACAAGGATAAGACAATAACACTTCGCAGAAAAGAGGGAGAGATTCAATTCTGTAATAACATTGGGGAAAAAAATAACTGAAGGTTACAAAACAATCTTAGATTCAATTCTGTAATAACATTGGGATAAAAATAACTGAAGGTTACAAAACAATCTTATTAGTGAAAAATAGAATCAAATCTCACCTGAGTATTTATATATACTTAACTCTTCCTTTAAATGTTGTTACACCATTTAAGTACAGTAATATTGATTAATATTATTCATCCTTACAAATTTGGGCAAGAGGAAACAGGAGACTACTGGTTACTCGAGAATAATTCTTGGTTTGTAATTTATTCTCCTACCTCAAAAAGTCGTTGATCTGCATCATCAAAAGGTTTCCCATCAAGTCTATTCAACACTTGAGCCACCCCTATGGGAAAAGTTTGGGGTGTGTTATCATTTTTATTATGTATATTGAAGTTATAAAGCATGATATTATGGGATACATAAAGCTAATATTACAAATGAGCATATCTATCATGTTGCTACAATAGGGTAAGCCAAGGCCAACCCCATATCTCCATTCAGCAGCTGCAGAAACTCATTTTAAATTCTAGCCTCTCTAGCATACTATGACTACATGCAGTCTCTGTTCGTGGCTACGACATGTCAGTGAAAGTAGGAGATCTACCAGGCATCAATCTGACTCACTGAAATTGGTTTCCAATAGGATTTTGTACAATAACTCTGATTTACCTGGCGTGTGGCATGTGTGCACACACACACATACACACACATGCACATGAGGGGGTCTTCAAATTGTTCGTGGAAAATCTGTATTATGTAAAAATTTCATGGATTTTAAACTTTTTAGCACCAAAATAGGCTTATCTTTCAATTCCATTTCCTACAATCCCTTTTAAGTATCCTCCTATATACAATCATAAAAAACTGAATATAGATGCATATATATTTTTTTCCAATTACCCAAAACCAGGTACTTGAGAGAGGCAATATGGTGTATGCTTAAGAACATTGGATTTGGACTTAGATTTGGACTTCACCATCAGCTAGCTGTGTGACCCTGAGCAAGTCACCTGTTTAGCACTGAATTTCCTTAACTGTAAAAATGGGAACTAGGTTGTTAACTATTAGAATATTAAATGACATAATGAGATTTTTGAGAATAAATTTTCTTGTGTGTAATTAGGGAATACAACATGATATTATGGAATACATATAGTTTAAAAGGTTATTATAGTGAAGCAAATTAACATATCCATCAACTAACACAGTTATCCTTTTGTTTGTTTGTTTTTTGTGGCAAGGGCAGCTAGAATTTCATTTAGTATGAATCCCCAACATAGAACAAACTTATTAACTATAGTCTTCATGCTATTCCTTAGATTTCTAGACTTGTCATCCCACATATCTGCTACTTTGTATTCTCTGACCCCTATCTCCTCATTTACTTCCCACCTCCAAACCCTGGGTAAGGATAGGTTTCTAAAAAATTTTTATTAATACAACGGGAACAGATTTCATGCAATCCATAGGTACAGTTCTTAGAAGACAACCACACTTCCCTCCCACACCACCACCAACTAAATCATCCTCCCTCCCTCCCCCTCTTCATCAGTTTTTGCAGCGATATAATTTTAATTCATCTGTATTCATAGGCTTAATTCACCACTAACCATAATATTCAATAAGTAAAATGTAGGTAGACCACAGTTCCACAGAAAGATAAACAAGGGCTAAAAATAACAATCATATCACAAAATGTCCATTTCATTCCTATACATTTTTTTGTATTCTGTATTAACTGTTACATATCAGAAAACATGATATTTGTCTTTTTGAGACTGGTTTATGATAAGGACAGTTTTAATCTCTATAAACAAGACAACGTTTGAGTATTTGTAAAGTATTTAGTATATTGCTCAGAGAGGATACATATTTAAGAAATGTCCGTAATTACTACAAGCAATGGAAACTGATATGATAGAATTAGTCTTCAAAGAAAGATTGGATCTAAATTCAATTTTCTGTCTTTAACTATGAATTTTTCTAGCCTGGGCTTCATTCTGATGTTTGGTAACTTTCCTGACTGAGATTTTTGATGGGGAGGGGAGAAGAAAAAAACAAAAGCCCATTTTTGCCCATAATCCTGTATTCTGGGAAAATGTGGCCTGTTTCTGAACCATTGGGGCGGAAAGATGCATGTTCAGTTTATGTGTAATCCTGTGTGTTCTTTCTTCCTTTGCCCTTACACCACCTGTGAAAGCACACAGGTAAATGCACAGATAGTGGGAAAGTGTGTACTAGGAATTAGGCAACCCGAGTTTTAATCCTGACCCTGCTAATTGAGTAAATTTGTGACTTAGGTAAGATAAAAAAATTCTATTGATTTCTGAGATCTCCTCCAATTTCAAAATGTAAGGGTTCTTTGTACTTAATTAATATGTTAATTTTAATGAAAAATTCTGTTTATTTATAAAAGAACTTTGAACTATTTAGGAAGTATCTTACCAATTATTTGGTGGTTGCTATTCCAAATAGGGACACAGAGAACAGATCTTATGTGAAAACCAGATATCTGGTCAGCCTAGGTTGTAAGAAAGAAAAATTCAATATTAACTATACATTTATGATTTACAAATTATTATTATTCACAACAAATATTCAAAAATAACCTTTGAAAATTTATTGTTAGATATTGTAACATAATTTTCAAGGTGTATAATCACTTATCTCCTTTTTTCACTTAAAATATCACTGTGAAGAGCCCAAGGAAACCAAATAATAATCAACGAAAACACCCCAAACCAACACTCCTCCCCCAATCCCTGCAGCCACAGAGAACTGAATGAAAAGGATCCTAATTCCGACCTCACCACCAGACAAGAATGTGGGCAACTACTTCAGCTCTGAGAAGTCAAAAGTATTTTAATTAAACCATTGGTCAATACTTACCTTTAATTATTAAAAATGTTTGCACCTACAATGTTGCTATATGTTCCTAAATAGCCTATATTTTTACTGTTACTAAGTTATTATGTATGTTGTAAAATCATATATGAAAAAATAGAAATTGGGAAAGATAAATGTAGAGGTTGAAGATCTATTTCTCTAAACCCTAACATTTATTGGGAGATGATAGGTTTGAAATAATTATCAGTTCAAACATTATATAGTAACAAGTTCTACTTATACTAAAAAAATTGGCAATACAGGAAAAGTTAGGGAGGAGTTGCTAAGTGCCTCAGCAAGTTAATGTGATTTTGGTGAGAAAGATCAGACTGTCACCCTAATTCCATAGGAGAAAAAAAATGATATCAAGCTTTTCAATCATGGTTACTGAGATAAAAAGATATTTTTAAACATCCATTGTAAAACTTATGAGTTATATACTTTTTAAAAATTGAAATTGGGATTTCATTTATGCAGCCTAAATTTTATATCTGGTATTTCTCTTATTGGCTTTCCTTTTTCAGAAATTAATTTTTTCTATGTGTTCTATTTTTTGTACAAATATCATAGTGTCTCTTTTTAAATATTATTTTAACATTCCATTGTGTGCATATGGAATGGTATAAAAAAATCATAAACAGAGCTCAATAAATTTTCACAAAGTGAATGTACTGATGTAAAAACCATCCCTGGGATCAAGAAACTAAACACAATCACTGTCCCCAAAGCCACCTACCTGTCCCTTCTCTTCTCCCAAAAGACAACCAACCATACACTGACTTCTATCACCTTACATGAGTTTGCTTGTCTTTATCTTTACATAAAAGGACTCATTGAATGTACATTCGTCTACTTTTGGCTTCTTTTGCATAATATCGTGGTTTTTGAGATTTATCAATTTTGTTCCTTTTCATGACAATATCCCATTTTAGCTATGTGAATATAACATTATTAATTAATACTATTCTTCATGAACATTGGCCTATGATCTGTTTGCAGCATCACAAATAATGCAATTGTCACTATTCAAGCATATTCTTAGTATACACATGCATGCATTTCTGTTGTGTAAATATCTAAAACAGAACTGCTGCCTTGTGTGTATGTTCAGTTTCAATAGATATGTCCAAATACTTCTCTAAAGTACTTGTACCTATTTACCCTCCAATGTAGCTGCTATGTCAAAGGAACTGCTGAGCTATAGCCAGGACAGTCTATTCCATAAATGGTGCTGGGAAAATTGGATTTCCAAGTGCAGAAGCATAAAGCAAGACCCTTACCTTTCACCTTACACAAAAATCCACTCAACATGGATTAAAGACCTAAATCTACAACCCGACACCATCAAACTATTAGAGAACATTGGAGAAACCCTGCAAGATATAGGTACTGGCAAAGACTTCTTGGAAAAGACCCTGGAAGCACAGGCAGTCAAAGCCAAAATTAACATTTGGGATTTCATCAAATTGAGAAGTTTCTGTACTGCAAAAGAAACAGTCAGGAAAGTGAAGAGGCAACCAACAGAATGGGTTGCCTCTCTTAGTTTGTGAAGATATTTTCCTATAATATTTACTATTTTAACATTTGCACTTAACCCAAGTGAAAAAAATATTTTCATGTATAATGTGAACTAAGAATCAAGACTCTTTCTGTAAAATGGCTATCCAATTGGGTAAGCACTGTTTTGAGTGAAAAAAAAAATGCTTTTGCTCACCACTGTTGGTATAACCCTTTTATTAACTAAGTATCCATATATGAGTATTTCAAAAAATTCATGAAAAAAGGACCTAAAAAAAGCTTATTTGGTGTTAAAACTTGTGAAATACCAATATGAGGAATCTTCTAACAGTTAATGGAAAAAAAATCATGTAAAAACTTGCCATAGATTTCAAACATTTTTTGCATCAAAATAAACTTATCTTTTAATTCCACTTTACAAAAAATTCCACTTTACAAAAAAATACCCTTGTATGTTTGGATATGTTTTGGGAATTCTTATTTTTAACCACTAATCTAGGTGTCTATCCTTATACCAACACCATGTTACCTTAAATAATATAGTTTTTTAAAAAAGATTTATTTATTTTATTTGAAAGGCAGAGTTACAGAGAAGCAAGGGAGAGAGAGGGAGAGAGATCTTCCATCCACTGGTTCACTCCCCAGATGGCTGCAAAGGTGGGAGCTGTGCCATCCGAAGCCGGGAGCCAGGAGTTCTTTTGGGTCTCCCACATGGGTGCAGGGGCTCAAGCACTTGGGCCATCTTCTACTGTTTTCCCAGGCCTGTTTTTACAGCTGGATCAAAAATGGAGCAGCCATGACTCAAACCCACACTTATATGGGAAGCAGGCACTGAAGGCAGTGGCTTTACCTACTAGGCCACAGTGCTGACCCAATAATATAGTTTTATAATAATTTTTGGCATTTACTATTACAAAGCTTCAACTATGTTCTTTTTCTTCAAAATTGTCTTAACCAATTTTGAGCCTTGGCATTTCCATATAAATTTTAGAATCATCTCTCAGTTTATATGCATACATGTTGCTGGAATTTTTATTGAAACTGTATTGAATCCATCAATCGATTTGGGGGAGAACTGACACCTTAATAAAAAAAACACTGAGTCTTTCAATCCATAAGCATCCTTCATTTCTCTTAGGTTTCTAAAAATTTTCTCTCTTCAAAGTTTTATAGTTTTCTATGTAGAGATCTTACGTATAGTTTATTATAATCATATCTTATTATTCTAAAAATTCATGCTATTATAAATGATATTTTTTTCTTAAGTTTGTAATTGGTACAAGAAATATAATAAACTTTTCTGTTGTGGACTTGTATGTATCAATCTTACTACATTCAATTATCAAATTAATGTTTTGGATTTTCTAGCCACATCATCATGTCATTTTTTTTTTTTTTTTTTTTTTTTTTTTTACAGGCAGAGTGGACAGTGAGAGAGAGAGACAGAGAGAAAGGTCTTCCTTTGCCGTTGGTTCACCCTCCAATGGCTGCCGTGGCCAGTGCGCTGCAGCCGGTGCACCGCGCTGATCCGATGGCAGGAGCCAGGTACTTCTCCTGGTGTCCCATGGGGTGCAGGGCCCAAGGACTTGGGCCATCCTCCACTGCACTCCCTGGCCACAGCAGAGAGCTGGCCTGGAAGAGGGGCAACCGGGACAGAATCCGGTGCCCCGACCGGGACTAGAACCCGGTGTGCTGGCGCCGCAAGGCGGAGGATTAGCCTAGTGAGCCGCGGCGCCGGCCGTCATCTTACTTTTTAATTCTTATGCCTTTTAATCATGTGATTTTAGGTCAAGTGATTTTTCTTTTGTAGTATAATAGAGTGAATTACATAGGTCAATTTTCAGAATTCCATATGTAAAATAAGCAGAAACACAAAAACATAAACATTGGCATAAATCATTCATCAAGGGCACTCTTGCAATAGATAGGTATTTACTACCTCCTATGCACTTTGCTTGGAGTTGAAGATATTCAACATTTATGTAAATGAATCCAAAACATTCGTTTTTGTGGGCCATTACCTTTGAGGAACTCACAGTCTAGCAAAGATGCAAATAATGACAAAATAGGTGTCCAAGTAGAGAATGTTCAAAACACTGTTAAAAAGCCAACTGTTTATAGAGAAAACAGGAACTGCTTTAGAGGCTTTAAACTGGGTCTTCCAAGATGATGAAGATGATGAATTCACCTTTATTGGATGTTCACTATGTGTCAGGCACCCTGTTCACTTTCACATGTGTAACTTTATATATATATTTTAAAAAAATCTTCTGAGGCAGGGACTATTATCATCCTCCCTTATCAGTGAGACTTAGAGGAATTAACTGCCTTGAGAGGGAGAGACTGGTTCAAAGAAGGTTAGACAATAACAAACACATTCTTCAAAGTTATCTTCTAAAAGAACAAAGTGGTTTTCTTCCTCTCCCTAAGGATAAAGTCTGAATTGAGGCAATGCCAGCAGGCAAGAAGGGAAGGAAGCCAGTTTTAGAGAGGTTTCGCAGGTGTACTCTACAGACTCAGGCTGTTCTGTTTTGCAGAGGGAGGGTCATGAACTATTGTACAATCGTGGGCTCAGCCACAACTGAGCAGTAAGCACAATCACTCCGCCAACTCTGGGACGACTGTAGCCCCTGCCTAACCTCTCCTCAAATCTGAAGCAGGTGAGGACAGAGGTCACGGTGGGCAAGAAGGGGAACGTTCAGTGACGCAGGCAGCTCTAGAAGCTGGTGGTCAGAAAAGCAAACCTTGGGCTGCTTGCCAATGAAATAAAAGAGATTTCTGTTTGCTATCATTTTTAAAGCACTGCAGTTTTCCCATCAGTAAGAAGGTTAACCTTGAGGTTTCTGGTTTGAGGAAGGATGCTAGAGTTTGTTGAAGTGGGGAACAAGGGAAATTTGAAGAAAACACTACCAAGTTCAAGTTGACACACAATACATTTGAGATGGCAGCAGGAGAGAAGGAGGGGCTTTCCACTGGTAAAATCACTAAGGGAGAAGTTTCCAACAAACAACCTAAGAATTGAATCTTGGGGGGACACAATATTTAAGGCCAGAAGAGGACAGTGATGTTAGTGACAGGGATGAAAAAGAATCCCAAAACTCAAGCTCTTAATTTAAAGACTTTATTGCATCTCAACAGACTGCTTCAAACTTTCTGGAAATATGCAGATGAACATATATCCCAAACTGTAAAAGTATAAATATCCATGGACTTATAATTACATTTGTAGAATTTATTCTTCAGTAATTATCAAAGGTATGCACAGTAGTTTATATACCCAGGTGTGAACCACACCATTAATTATCATAGTGGTTTATTAGAACCTGAATCTTCAACTGGAGGTAGTTGGTTGAGTAAATAAAACTACTCTATACAATGGAATATCAGGCATATAGGCATATAGTTAAAACCATGTTATAGAATATTTACTGACATGGAAAATGCTTAGTATGTTAAATGATAATAAAGTGGGTGTCTGCTGGCATGCAAAGACATATGTACACCGAAAAATCCTGGAAATCACAATAGCTCCCTTTTAATTGCTTGCTTTTGGGAATTTTAAAACTATTGTTTTCATTCCCTAAAGTTTAGATCACTAACATGAGTTACTTGGGCACAAGGAAAAAAGTTACTTCCATAGTAGAACTAAGGGAGAACAACAGTGTCAGAGGCTATAGAATCGTCAAAATAGGAAAAGAACTGAAAAATGGATTATTGAATTAGCAAATAGAATAAAAATGAAGCCAAAGCTGGTCAAGGGAAGAAAGGATGGGTTTGGGAATAAAAGTCAAGTAGTTAGTCAAGTGGTTAGTCCAATGACGTCACAGCGAGAAAGCAGGACTACACTGATCCACAGCTACAGTCTACGTGAACTGAGCACAGAAGATGTGAGGCATTGATGTTGAGGATGTCTTTCAATTGTTCCCCGGTAAATAAGAGGAGGCTGAGGAGTGAGAATAGGGAAGAAGAGGCAATAAAGCTCAACAAAGTAGGAAAGAGGAACAAGGAATTATGGCAGAGTGATGAGAGTGAAATGCCCAATGTTAAGATTATTAAGGCCATTCTCTGATTGCCCGCAATGGCTATTTGCAGCAATGGCTATTGTTTCTGGATGGCTGCACTAGTGCCGGTTAGTTTGTGCAACTATATGAACAGCAAGGACCAGGAACCCATTTTATCCTCCACAGGGGATGAAGGAGAAGAAAGATAAAGCTCATCACAGAATTACAGGATCTCTGAAGAGTGACTCCCAAACCAGGAGAAAGAGGAGTAAGAAAGCATGGAGGAAAGAACCACCCCTGCTCACTAGGTAACCCCATCTCTCCAGATGGTGTCAATGGGGATCAAAAATGCCCACTAGCCTCACAACCACCCATGAGTCATCCCAACTCTGAATGCTTTAGTTTTAGCAGACATGTGTCTCGATTTTACTTTATAACTGGTTCTCATCTTTTCTTCTTTGTGCTTTTTCTTATTTTACAAGTTGCTTTATGGGAATACATATATGAAAGCGTTTCAAATTTGGAAGGTGTTTTGGAAATGTAAGTATTACAAATATTGAATGAGTATGTATCAAAACATTTCAACTCCATTGCTCCACACAAACTCTTTTTTTATTTTTATTTTTATTTATTTTTATTTTTTGACAGGCAGAGTGGACAGTGAGAGAGAGAGACAGAGAGAAAGGTCTTCCTTTGCTGTTGGTTCACCCTCCAATGGCCGCCGCGGCCGGCGCACCATGCTGATCCGATGGCAGGAGCCAGGTGCTTCTCCTGGTCTCCCATGGGGTGCAGGGCCCAAGCACTTGGGCCATCCTCCACTGCACTCCCTGGCCACAGCAGAGTGCTGGCCTGGAAGAGGGGCAACCGGGACAGAATCCGGTGCCCTGACTGGGACTAGAACCCTGTGTGCCGGCACTGCAAAGCAGAGGATTAGCCTAGTGAGCTGCAGCGCTGACCCCACACAAACTCTTGTTCCATCAGTTTGCACTGAAATTCATACCAGTAGAGTCTGAAAAGTTAGACCATGTGAGAAGAGGCAGCCTTCCTATGAGAATATAATTTAAAAACTACAGTATCTGGGAGTGCCTCGTTCTTTCTAATTGAAGATGCATCCATTTAAAATTGTTGCCTGGGATCTCTCCTCATGGGCCTTTGCACTTAACAGCTCCAATTAGAGATGATTTAGCTCTTGGAGCCATGAAAACATACTTGCCACATTTTCCAGTCTTTCAAAGGATAGCCATTAATGTACATTTTTTTTCTTTCCCCAGTAAGATACAACATTAACAATAACTTAAAGCCATCCCCTCATTTCTAAAAGGCTAACCAAACAGTGAGAAATGCTGGTATTAGCTCAAGATGAGGGAGTCAAAGTTCAGAGTCATTCCTGCTTTCCTTGAAATAATAATAGAGAGCGGATTTACATATGCCTATCCCACCTGCAGAAAGAATCAATCTGAATGGCTTCTAGAACACTGCCTACAAATGAATCCTTACCCTTCTGACAAAAAATAACTGTCGTTTGTGCTTAGAACTAAGGCATTAGATCCATGGACTATACAGCGTATTTGATCTCGCTGTGTGCTGCTGGCCTGTGGGGCCCCACGGGCTGGCCAGCCATGGGGTCCCCATGTCAGGGTTTGGTCTGATAGCTGTCGTTGTGTCTTTATTGCAAGGCGGATGTTGCTAGTTTCAGTTAGGGCAATGCTTTCCAGCAGTCTGGACTTTCCAGAGAAGTTGAGCCTGTCTGGTAAACAACAAGATGGCGCCGAGGACTGTGCAGTGAGCCTGCCTGCTGCGTGACACTTCATCTGATTGGCCCGAGGACACGTGCACACCGCGTGAACAAGCAGCCGATTGGAGTGTTCCGTACATGGACTAGAGCCCGCTTGCGATTGGTTGAATTTTGTATATAAGCTGTGTGCCCAGGAAGGAGGGGGCTTTTTTCTCTCTCCTCTCTTCCTCCTTTCATGCTTTCTCTGTCGCTGTTATTTTCTCAATAAAAGTCTACAGAAGACCGATCAGCTGCGAGTATCGTCGTTCCTTTGCGGGCAAGGGAACAGCACTGGCCCAGGCTTATTCAAGTCCTACTAATTCCCCCCTTCTTAACCTTCCCTGTCCCTTCTGGTCAACTAAAATTCTTAAGTCCCCTATCCAATCTTCTCTACCAAACCTTCATCATGGGAAAGGCTCTCAAACTGGCTGGCACTAAGCATCAGTAATTGAGGAGAAGATTGCCAGTAGCACATACATTTCAGAGATTCACAGAGCTTTGTCTTTTAAAGGTTTCAATCTTGCACAGTTCCCTTTGTAACAGGAGCATAACTGATAGAACATCAGGTGTTTCCGAGAATTGGGAGTAAATTGCCTTGCCAGGCTACTACTCAGCAGCCCAAATTGTAAGGAGTGCTCCACAACGAAGACTTGACAGGCAAAATGGGCTTTAACACTCTAAATCAGAGGACCTCAAGACCTGGAGCCCATCACCTTCTCTTTAAGTGCTATATGTCAAGAATGAGACTATTAAGTTGTTATAACAGGCCTTTTTTAAAAATTAGAGAGAGAACTTTTCATAGAAGAACTGCACTGAACCAAAGAGCTGCAAACTTAGAGTCATGAAACCTTGGCATTAACTGTGGAACTCTGAGATGGCTCTCCACGGCAGAGGAGATCTTGGTGTTGATGGGTTCCCATTACTCCTGAATTTCTAACCAACACATGGACCATCAAGTCTACACATGCATAAGACAATCCTAGTTTTTAGTTACTTTTGCCGCTCCTGCTGCTGAAAGAAACTTTCCTGTGTAAATGTTAAGTCCAATTATTCATTCCTATTGTAGGCAGAAAATAAATCATGCATATAATGGACCTGAAAATTCTTTCCATAATTATACATATAGAAGAAAACACTAAACTAAACAATAAAATATAGGACATTAGATTGGCTAAATAATGGGTTATTTTAGATTAGTATGTTTTAATGTGCTCTTTTGAATTACACATGAAAAGAAGGGCACGGAGCTTCACAGATAATGTTCTACAGTACAACTAATTACAGGGAGTGGAATTCAGAAGCATAATGCCAACAAAAAGAAGGGCTGGAATAATTACTTTACAGTGAAAGTATTGGTAAATAAGTAAGTACTCCAAGAAGCCACCTGTTGTTAGGGCAGGTTGTGTAGTTTATGTTTATGCTCTTAAGACAGTCTCAGACAAAGCTCTTAGAATAAAATCCAAGAAACACTCCATAGTGGCAAAAATAATAGAACTAATGAATCTGAACTTTCTAAATATTCATCTGACTTACAAATAAGTTGATTTACTTAGATCTTCCATTATGTCAATCCTGGCTTCTGATTGTTTTTATATAATTTTCAGAGAGTTAATAACAGCTTGGTAAAGCATAATTTCACATGAGATATAAACTGCCTAAAATTTAAAAATATATTTATAATTTTGCGTGTTTATTTAATGTGAACACATGAAAAATGTAAGCAATAATAAAATAAAAAGCTCAAATTTTGCATGGGCAGAGATGGCAACTATCAGCAATTTGGTATGTCTTTCCTCACCTTTTCTTACAAATATACAATATGCTCGTATACAATATATAATATACTCAATAATATACATTAATTAATAGCACATAGACAATATATTAAAATATATTGAACAATATTCAATAATAACATCTATTATATACTGAAAATTGTTCTAGTTATTGGGGGTACATCAGTGAAAATCAGATAAAATCTTCATTTCCACAGAACATACATTCTAGTAATAGAAGACATATAGTAAGCAATTGCAAAAAATATATAAACAAGTTAAATGTTAGAACGAGTTAGGATTATGAAGAGAAAATAGAGGAAGATAAAGTGAGTAAGGCATACCAAGGGTGCCAGCCTCACTGATGTGCAACATCTGAATGATGACCTTTGAGGACAGCCCATGAGCTATGCAGATATTGAGGGAAGTGTATTATAGGAGAAGCCAGTGCAAAAGCCCTGAGGTAAGTGTATGAGTAGAATATTCTAGAAATAACAAGGAGACCAGTGTGACTTAAACAGCATGAGCAAGGACTGAGTTTAGATAATGGGATGCCAGATCATGTAGGACATTGCATACCTCTGAAAGAATTCTGAGTTTGGCTCTTACTCTAGTGAGATATTAAAGAGCTTATAAGTGGAGTTGTGCTGTGACTTAAAATTTAGAATCATCTGACTGTTTTGTTAAGATCAGAGTACAGAACAGAGAGAACAGAGTATAGGAGATGGAAGCAGGGAGATACATTGAAAGGCCACAGTCATAAAATAGTCCAGAGATGAAGGTAGCTTTAACCTGGATGGTAGCAGTCGAGTGGTGAGAAATGGTCAGATTTTGAGCAGATTTTGCTGGTACAACTTGTTGAATTGCCTGATAAATTAGTTGTACAATGTGAGCGAGGGAAAATCATGCCTTTAAAGGCTCTGGCCTAAGCACCAGGATGGACTGAGTTGCCTTAACATAGACAGGGAAATAGAGGAGTAGTACTGCGGAAAAGAAGAATATGAATTCTGCTTTGGATACACTAAGATGGAGGTATCTCTTAGAAAAACATATGCATATATATGTACATATACCTACAAATATTTCTGTATACATACTTCTATACATTATTCATTTTTTTTTATTTATTTGACAGATAGAGTTATACAGTGAGAGAGAGACAGGGACAGAGAGAAAGGTTTTCCTTCTGTTGGTTCACTCCCAAAATGGCCACTATGTCCGGAACTATGCCGATCCAAAGCCAGGAGCTGGGTGCTTCCTCCTGGTCTCCCATGTGGATACAAGGACCCAACCACTTGGGCCATCCTCCACTGCCTTCCTGGGCCACAGCAGAGAGCTGGACTGGAAGAGGAGCTAATGGGACTAGAACCCAGTGCCCATATGGGATGCCGGCGCTGCAGGCAGAGGATTAACCAAGTGAGCCACGGCCCCTATACACACACTTCTCTGGCTTACTTTTTTTCTTGTGGACATTTTTTCATACCAGGACATATAAAGTGCTTCATGGGTCGAGCTATGCTGTGTGGACCCCATTTTAGTCTTAGTTACGGTTTGATAGGCCGAATTCCAAGACAGGCTCTGAGATTCCCACTTTCTGCTTCCCCACCAAGCTTTGAACATATCTTGTATACTCCTCCTGTTGAGTGTACACAGGGCCTCTGAGTATGACATCATAGCTACTTCCTTGATTAAGTCACATCATATGGTAAAAGTGATGAGATAATCACCCCTGCAACTATGTAAGTTGCTCAATATTATATAAGTTTCTGTCACAGGCAAGTGAGTGTGATTCTCCAGTTGGTGTTGAAGAAGTAAGCTGCTGTGTTTCAAGAGGGCCACATGCAAGAACCTGAGAATAATGTCTAGGAGTTGAGAGTGACTCTTGGACAGCAGCCAGCAGGAAAATGGTTACCTCAGTCTACAACTGCCATCAATTCTGATGCCATCCACCTGCATAATCTTGGAATAGAATGCCAACATCCAAATGATGTCAGTTGGCCAACACCTTGATTTCAGCCTTGTGAGATCCTGAGCAGACAACCCCACTATACCATGCCCAGACTTCTGATCTACGGACACTGTGATATAATAAATGGTGTTTTCTTACACTGCTGAGCCTGTGCTGATTTATTATGTAGCAATAGAATATTAATATGCATGTCTTCAAAAACAGACATGGGCACATCCTTCTCAAGGAGTAAGTCTTTGAGAAAACTACAAACTCACTAACATGATAACCCATGAATGTGATTCTTTTTCCCTGTGCAACCATAAATACATCATCAGTTGTATATGGTAGGTTCTTACTGTCTTACTTCCTTCTCAAGGATGATAGAGTCTTGTAACAGAACTAATGCATAGAGATCTTCATAAGGTTTCCAAATTTAAAGCTCAGAAACTTAGTCCTGGCTCTGTGACTATTTTCTTTAACCATTCTGTCATAATTTTCCATTCATAAATTAAAGAATTTGGCCTTAAAAATGCATGATTTCAAACCCAGTAGGTGCTACACCTGAGTGAACTCAAACTGCCATACAGACAAACAGAAGGTAAATAAATAACCACCATGCTTGCAAAGACTGCTCTGTTTGCTCCAAGGAGGGACCTCATTAAATATTTATTTATTTATTTATTATTTTTATTTTTTGACAGGCAGAGTTAGACAGTGAGAGAGAGACTGAGAGAAAGGTCTTCCTTTTCTGTTGGTTCACCCCCCAAATGGCCGCTATGGCCGGCGCACCATGCTGATCCGAAGGCAGGAGCCAGGTGCTTCCTCCTGGTCTCCCATGGGGTGCAGGGCCCAAGCACTTGGGCCATCCTCCACTGTCTTCCCGGGCCACAGCAGAGAGCTGGACTGGAAGAGGAGCAACCAGGACAGAATCCGGCACCCCAACCGGGACTAGAACCCGGGGTGCTGGTGCCACAGGCAGAGGATTAGCCAAGCGCCGGCCCTCATTAAATATTTAAGACAATAATGAAGAAAACACTCAGCAGGTAAGACAATTATGATTGCTAGCCCCGAGTCCTCTCAGCAGGTGTCTGACAGCATTCAGGATGGGTGTACCTCACTTGAAAGAAATCCCTTTGTAGCTTCTATTTAAACAGAGTTACACGGTTATAAAACTGTAATTTCAAAATAAGGATAATTCTCTTGCTGCATATCTTTGGGCAGAGCCTTTGAGCACTTCACAGAAGTTAATACAAGGTAGGAAAGACACAGAAATTAGATACCTGGCTCGACTACCTACTTTAACTATACAGCTAATGCAGAGCTTAAAAGAGTAAATTATATCTTATTAACAGAAAATAGCTACTGGTTTCATGAATTCCCAAATTGGCAGGCTTTTTGTGCTAGTTCAAACTGGAGAAGAAACTGACTACCAGCGGCACGACAGTGGCTGTGTTGGGGTCGGCATCAGCAGGTGGTGATCTGAAGAATCCACCAGATGGCCTCGGGCAAGTCAATCAGAAGTTGCTGCTGAACATTTTCATTCATGAGACAGGGATCACCTGCCTGCCCCTAACATGACTCGTTTGTGCAGAATGGAGAAAACATTAAACTTCCATTGTATTAAGTGAAAAAGATTTTGTAGTTTATCTATCCCTCTCCTGATAATGGAGTTTGAAATGCAGGCATGAGGGCAACATTTGAGATATACAAGTGTGACTGGATATTACTGTATGTTTTAAGGATTGGTGGGTTTCTTGGGCTTAAGCAGCACAGCCAAAATACCTAAGATTTTGTCATCCCCTATGTGAGTAAGTAACCTGGTTCCTGGATGCCTAGCCACTCCTGTGAAGAGCCAAGTCTACATACTGCAGGCTCTTGTAAGGTAGGATCTGGTAACCCTCAGTGCATGGTTCGCAAAGTATTTATATAGGATTTTACATGTTAATGTAACCCCAGTAGTATGCCAAAGATGATTCAGCTAGAGAGCAGAGTAGACAGGATGAAAAGACAGTTCTGCTGATCATAAGTTCAAGTACTTGTATGGGGAATAGAAAGGAAAGGAGTGGTGATTCTAATGCTCAGGCAGCCTCTCGGAAGCTGGTGTTTTCCACACCCAACTGGCCACTCAGGGAAACGGAATAAAGTCAGGAATCAGAAGGTCAAGAGTCTGCTCTGGGTCTACTCCAAAGAAGCTGTGCGGCCTTAGGCAAACCAGTTTACCTCTCCAACTCTTTACTTCCCTTACTTGTAAATTTTGGAAATATGTAATAAGCCAATTAACTTGCTATGGTTACAGTATAAAACCCCAGAATAGGTCTGTTCCATTTTAGGGCCTTCTAGCATAGGTTACAATGTTTTCTGTTGAATTGGGGTCTTTCTTTTTGCTTATTAAAGAGTTCAGTTTGTTAGACTCAGTGACTGAGCCATTGGAAAACTTAAGACAGAGAAGTGCAATAGTGTTTCTGACAAATTTAAATCCATCATGCAGACTTGGGTTGGAAAAACCTGTAGGAAAAATAGGACGTGCTTAGAAACCAATTCCCTTTGCTACCTCTCTGCACATTATTGAGGAAAGCCAGGACAGTCAACACAACAGCAAGCACTTTTTCTAGTGGAGATAGCTATTACTAACCATTTAGTATTAGATTTTATATTTTAATTGTTTCCTGATATTCCAGATATTCTACCACTGATAAATAACTATAGATGCTTTTTAACGTACTAAGGGATTATACTCCAATAAACCCAGCATAAACTGAAAATATCACGTTAAAAATATATTTTCGGCCAGCGCCACGGCTCACTAGGCTAATCCTCCGCCTGCAGCGCTGGCACACTGGGTTCTAGTCCTGGTAGGGGCGCCGGATTCTGTCCCGGTTGCCCCTCTTCCTGTCCAGCTCTCTGCTGTGGCCAGGGAGTGCAGTGGAGGATGGCCCAAGTGCTTGGGCCCTGCACCCCATGGGAGACCAGGAGAAGCACCTGGCTCCTGCCTTCGGATCCGCACAGCGCGCCGGCCACGGCAGCCATTGGAGGGTGAACCAACAGCAAAAAGGAAGACCTTTCTCTCTGTCTCTCTCTCTCACTATCCACTCTGCCAGTCAAAAATATATATATATATATATTTTAACACACCTAACCTACTGATCACTACAGCTTAGCCCAGCCTACCTTAAACATGCTTAGAACAGTTACATCAACCTACATTGGGCAAAACCATCTAACATGAAGTCTATTTAATCAAAAAGCATTGAGTATCTCATGTAATTTTTTAGTACTACAGTGAAAATGAAAATGAGAATGGTTATACGTTCCTGCAACATTGTGAAGGTGAAACATAGTAAATTTAACCAAGATAAGTCAACCAAGATAGTCAAGGGGTTCTCCAAATTCAGTCAGGATCACGGGCAACAATATGGATCTGTGTACCAGATTCAAGAAGAAGGACTCAAGCCTTCGCAGGAAGACACTTCTAAAGGGTGCTCTCTGTCTCTAGCATCATTGCAGGATTACCAGTAGTGATGAGGTGAAATGATGAAGCCATTTCATTTTGTCAAGATTTTTTTTGTCTCAAGAGAAATAATACATTAATGAAAAAATATTATCTAAAATGGTTTCCTTTGTCTTATAATGACCTATACTGTCTTATATTAGGCTTTGTAGGGAGAAGGTTTGAGCCTCTAAGCCACTTAGGAAAACCCTGTGGTTCAGTCTGGAGTCTATTACACTCATTATTAACATGCCGTGTAACAGTTGACACCTGTCCCTGACAAAATATACTTGAGGAAGGAGGAAGTCTAAGCAGATAAATAAGTTGTTTACCTTGGTGTAATTCATAACACACACACACACACACACACACACGCGCGTGCATGCACTTGTAGGACATATCTACTAAATATCTGAATTTGGAAAGAACATCCCCACCGCCACTGGCAACTGTCTCTCATCTTCATGAGCATTGATTTCTTTTCAATTTTTTTCTCTCAGCATGAGGAGAAAAATGTAAGGTAATTTTGCATTCCAGTGCCATGCAAGAGTACTGTGGGGAAATTAGGCACACGTGGCAATTCAAAGATGGCGCCCAAAGGAAGTAAGGTGGGCAGTGTCCAAAGTCGTTTATCACCAAAGCTGATTGGCCACGCAGCATCAGGGGAGGTAACAACTGATGATGAGTGTACAGACATATGGCTGGTCCTGTAAAAAGTCGCCCTGTAAAATGACCTTTTAAGTAATTGGTTGGTCCTTAAGCCCTGCCCCAGTAATCATGTGGTCTTGTGCTTTAAAAGGCTTTGCCATGTGCCAATAAACGGAGTTCTTGCTTGCTTGACTTGACTCCCCGCTGCGTCTGATTGTCTCCGGGATTGGGAGGCTGGGGAACGGGCGAGCGGCGCACTTACCTTTCTTCGGACCCAGTCCATCCTCGTTAGGGTGGACTAAGACCCAGCATCTACATGTAAAACCAGGATGTAATGCACCCTCAAATTTGCATTTAAAAATTTCAGCATTAGGGGGTGGGCATGTAGCATAACAGTTAAGACACCCTGTCCCAAATCAGGGTTCCTGAGTTCAATTTCTAGCTCTGGCACCTGGGTCCAGCTGCACGATAATATGGACCCTGAGGGGCAGCAGTGATGGCTCTAGTAATTGGTTTCCTGCCACTCACAAGGGAGATCTGGATTGAATTCCCAGCTCCCAGCTTCAGCCAGCCCAGGTCATTGCAGGACATTTGGGCAATGATCCAGTGCATGGGACACCTATCTGCCAACTCTTCTAATTCTCTGCCTCTCAAATTAATAAATATTTTATTTATTTATTTATTTATTTATTTATTTATTTATTTTTTGACAGGCAGAGTGGACAGTGAGAGAGAGAGACAGAGAGAAAGGTCTTCCTTTGCCGTTGGTTCACCCTCCAATGGCCGCCGCGGCCGGCGCGCTGCGGCTGGCGCACCGCGCTGATCCGATGGCAGGAGCCAGGAGCCAGGTGCTTTTCCTGGTCTCCCATGGGGTGCAGGGCCCAAGCACCTGGGCCATCCTCCACTGCACTCCCTGGCCACAGCAGAGGGCTGGCCTGGAAGAGGGGCAACCGGGACAGAATCCGGCGCCCCGACCGGGACTAGAACCCGGTGTGCCGGCGCCGCTAGGCGGAGGATTAGCCTAGTGAGCCGCGGCGCCGGCTCAAATTAATAAATATTTTCTAAAAATCCAGTATTAAAATACTTTGGTAGAGGATCAAAAAATAATGATGGTCTAAATTCATGGTTTATTCTAACATAAGGAAACCTTATTTCACAAAATAGTCACTGCTTATCCTGACACATTTTACTATCTTAAGACATGATTGATTATAACTAGTAGGTCAGGGCATGAAATCTGTATGCTCAGTCCCAGAGAAACAGTTGTTGCTTTTTCGCTTGAGATCCCACATTGTTTGTTTGTTTTTCAATGGATTAGCAGGGCAGGTTACCTTATTGGCATTAACTATGATACAGAGAAGAATGTAATGCAGCTGTTTCAATATTTGGTAAGAGATATGCTAAAAGTCTGCCTGTACATAAAAGGATATGGCATATTCCAACTCATGAATTGTATTAACAAGAAGTATTGTTAAGATGTTAATCATGGTCACTAAATGTGCTGTTTTACATAAGGAAAACAAGCAATCGCTGGACAAGATTTTTTCATTCTCTGGTAAACGAGCTTATAGTTTATGACCCAGCATGTCATTCTCCTAGGAATAGACTCCAGAACAATTCGTGTAATGGGAAACTTACCCAAAAAGAGTAAAACACTGACTCCCAATGTACATCAACACCATACAGGTATACCTCACTTTACTGTAATTTGCTTTATTGCCTTTTCTACAAATTGAAGATTTGTGGCAACCTTACCACCAGCAAGTTTATCGGCACCATTTTTCTGACACCATGTGCTCACTTTTTGTCTCTGCATCACGTTTTGCTAATTCTTGCAACATCTCAAACTTAATCATTGGGGCCAGCACTGTGGCGCAGCGGGTTAACACACTGGCCTGAAGTGCCAGCATCCCATATGGACACCAGGTCAAGTCTGAGATGCTCCTCTTCCGATCCAGCTCTCTGCTATGGCCTGGGAAAACAGTAGAAGAGGGCCCAAGTCCTTGGGCCCCTGCACCCATGTGGGAGACCCGGAAGAAGCTCCTGGCTCCTGGCTTTGGATTAGCGCAGTTCCTGCCATTGCAGCCAATTGGGGAGTGAACCATCAGATGGAAGATCTCTCTCTCTCTCTCTGCCTCTCCTCTCTCTGTGTAACTCTGACTTTCAAATAAATAAACAAATAAATCTTTAAAAAAACTTAATTATGATTATTATATCTGTTATGGTGATCTGTGATTATGGTCTTAGATGTTATTACTGTAATTGTTTTGCAGTGTCATGAACCATGCCCATATGACAGCAAAGTTAATCAATAAATGTGTTTGTGTTCTAGCTGCTCCACTACTTGGCTGTTCCCCCATCTCTCTCCATATCCTTGGGTCTCCTTGTTCCCAGAGACACAACAATATTGAAATTAGGCCAACTAATAATCCTATGATAGCCTCTAGATGCTCAAGTGAAAGGGAAGACTTGCACATCTCTCACTTCAAACCAAAAAGTGAGAAACGTGTAATCTTAGTAAGAAGGCATATTGAAAGCTGAGATAGGCTTTATGGCTTCTAGTACCAAACAACAAAGTGGTGAGTGCAAGGAGAAGTTCTTGAAGGAAATTAAAAGTACTTCTCCATTGAACAGGTGAATACTAAGAAAACCAAAGAGCCATATAGATGATATGGAGCAAATTTTCATGGTGTGGTTGGAAAATCAAATTGACTATAACACTCCCTGAGGCTAAAGACTGCTGCAGAGCAAAGTCCAGTCCTGATCAATTCAGTGAATGCTGAGAGAGGTGAGGAAGGTATAGGAGAAAATTCTGAAGCCCAAAGAGGTTGATTTATGAGATTGACACAACGAAGTCATCTCCATAACACAAAACTATGAGGTGAAGCACCAAATGCTGATACAGAAGTGGCAGCAATTTATACAGCAGATCTAGCTAAGATCATTGAAGAAGGCAGATACACTAAACACTGGATTTTCTATGTAGACTAACCAACCTTACATTGGAAGAAGGTGGCATCTAGGACTTTTATAGCCAGAGAGAAGAAGCCAAAACTTCAAAGGATGGACTGATCCTTTTCTTAGAGGCTACTGCAAATGGTGACTGGAAACTGAAGCTACTGCGCATTCCTCATAAGAAAAATCCTAGGACTTTTGAAAGGATTACACCAAATCTCCCTTGCCTACTCTCCACAGTACTTGTCTTCCTGCCACTCATGTGGGAGATACAGATGGAGTTTCCAGCCTGGCCCCAGTTGTTGAGGTACTGGAAAATGAACCAGCTGATAAGTTCTCTTTCTCTGGCTCTCGCTTTCTTGGCCTCCCTCCCCCTCCTTCTCTCTCTTCCTCTCTCTCTTCTTCTCTCCTTCCCTCAGCTCATCTTTTTGCCTTTTAAATAAACAGAACAAAACAAAAAGAATAAGCAGCTATACTTAAGAAGCATGTCTTTTATATATTTTAAAAAAGGATGGATCCTGTTCTTTTTCTTAAACTGGGAGGGGGGACATGTGTCATGTTCTGCTGTAGGTTTATGTACCTTGTGTGAGATAATAACAAAGAGCAATGCCTTACTTTGTTCATAATTTCCCTTCCCCAAAATTTGATTCTCTGTATGGTCCAAAGTTAAGTGCAGAATAATAGCAAATTTAACACTACAGTTTGGGGGTAGAAAATGACCATCATCCCTCGAAGTCTAATCTAATATGATCACTTTATAACAAATAATTGGCAATTATAGATTTTTGTGCAAAGTAAAGCCTGTCAGTTTGTTCACTTATCACTGATGCTCATAACAGAATGCTGAGAGCATTTCTTGGAAAAAAAACTGTGTACATAGAAATATTTTCTTAGGTGTTCACTCTCAAATCAAGGAAGACAGAAATGAAGCAAAAAGCAAAAGTTCATAATATCAGGCCTAACCCAATCACAATACTATAGGATGTAAATAGACATTTGTAAATCTCTTTGTGCCAGTCCCAGAACCAAGGTGGTGGTAATCTTCATAAGAGGAGCAGTGGAGATGCTTCTGACTGGGTGCTTCCCAAGAAAGGTAACTCAAAGTTCAGACTTCATGCATTAAAATACAGAAAGCTAGAGGGCAAGCAGCATTAAGACAGCATACTGCAAAGTCATCTGGACCAGCCTCGGAGTTCCTGAAAGGATTTCCCAGATAGGAGCATCTAAGCCTGATGCTTAAGAAAGAAAACACATGGAAAATGTAGTGCAGGAGAAGAGAGCTCTAGGAAGTACAGGTGGTGAGTTTGGAAAATTTAAGATTTCCCTGAAGCGATCTGCAAAGATGATCTGATTGAAATCATAAATTAGGCTTGGATCCCAAGTTCCTGGTCATCATCCGTCTCCACAACTGACAATGGGGCCAGCACAGGGCAGGATTGAGTCTAGGCTGTGGAGTCTCAGAGACAGCAGGACTGGGTCCTTTTTTGTCTCCAGGGTCATGGACCAGCTCTCAATTTCTATAAAGCTGGGATGATGACGCTGCTTTCTTTGGGTTGAAGGGATTAAATGTTTAATTATTATTACTGCAGCCAGTGTGACCATTCCAAAATACAACTCCTGCTTCTTCATCATTTAAAACTCAACTACTAGGACCCCATTACACAGAATAAATGCTCATACATCTTAGCATGGCTTTCAGTCTCTTGGTGATTTGTCCCTGTCTTCTCTTTCCAACCTCATCCACCACAGTCCTTCAACCACATGAAACAAAACTCAATTCCCCAACTTCCTCTGCTTGCTCAGTTTTGCCTGCAGCACACATCTCCCCACCCTTCTGCACCAGAAGACCCAGGGCTCAGTCTGACAGTCTAGAAGAGGAATCTTTTCATTTAACATATCTGTGTGTATACATCTACAACTACACATACACACATTCTCTAATTTCATGTGTTTATGATGCTAAATACCACCCAAGAAGGTAAACTTTAAAATTAGTTTAATATGTTCTGTATATCAACACAATGTGCCCACCTAATTCATGTGGACCAATAACATCAACCAATTTACTGTTTTCTTTGAAGCAATTTTTAAAAATATGGCAGTTGTCCACCCATCTGTTGGGAAATGGCTGTTATTATACACATATTTTTATTATTAAATATTTCAAGTTTAATATAAAATATACCCAATCATAAAAGAGAATCAGACCAAGGAGAGCCATTTTGCCACACAACAGGGTCAAGATAGGAAGTTTTTCTATCGGTCAACATTAGATGATATTGAAAAGCAGATCACAGGGGAAGGCGTCCCAAGAACTTCAGGACCCTCTGAGGTTGCTATTGATCTGCAGGATGTCACAGTGTGACTACTGTACCACGCGACTACAACCAGAGGACGCCCCTTACCTCAGCATCAAAGCGTGGATCCTGGTAGGCATCGCTGATGTTCACTGGAAGGCCTGTTGAAGCAACCAGCTCAGCAACGCTGTTATTTATGAGCCAGTCAGAGTATGATGATTTCTCCAGGCTTTCTTTGAAACTATTAGAGCAGCAAGGCAGGCGGGAAGAAAAGAGAGAAGCATGTTTACTTGAAAGCAAACCCTGTGAAGTTACACCAATAGCAGGGTGACTTGTCCTCATGAAGCAGGGAAAAGTTAGTCACAGAGCAATAGTGATGAAATTATCAGTAGCCACAGCCAAATGACTTACCTGCTATACTGTAAAATAATGAAAACCATGGGTAGAAACTCTGTATCATAGATTCTATGACACAGACAGCAATTTTAGTTTGTTTTTAGGCCCCAAAGCAGGCAAAAAGAAAGTAGATGACCAATGCTATAAATAAAATTCCACCAACCTCCTCAGTATGCCCAGAATCCCCTTAATGGAATAGATTACATGTTTTGGGACTAGAAAAAATGAAATCCAAGAAGAAGGCAAAATCAGGAAACAGACCATTTAAAAATATAAATGTAGCATACAGCACATCTAGATTACATGTAATCTTGGAATCATTGTTTTATCTTGGGAAAATTTTGTGTAGTCTCAGAAGTATGTTTCTTAACAAAATCAAAATTTCCCACCAAAGAAACTTCACTAAATGCTACTGAATCCCCAACATTAATCATTTAAGTGATCTCTACATTTAATTTGAACAAAGAATTTTGTGCTAAATAATTTTGTGAACTTTCTCTTATACTACTTTCACAACAGATATTAAATTTATTTCTGTATTTTTTCCACAGGTACATATTAAGTACTGTTGGATATGCAAAAATAAGTAGTATGCAAACTAGCTTTTTCAGGGATAGCTTTCATGGAGAATGCTTGATTTGTGGTTTGCTAGGTGATAACTGAAATCATGTGAATGAATGAAAGATACTAAGATAATGTTTTCCCTATTACATTTGTTGGAACCCCAGTTTCCATGGGATGTTAATGAATGCATTATAGCAAGAAGAACAACTGTATTAACATTTTCACCTAAACTGCATTATATGTAAAAACATAGTAAACACTCCGAGTAGTCATTATTGGGTACTAATGTGTTCATATGGAATTTATGCCATACTGAGTATGTAGGCAACTGGCTTGCAGGGGTCACCAGATGCAGGAGTAAGTGGGGAGCATGGATATTATTTATTAACCTTAATATGAACCATCTGCAATGATTCCTGGTCTGTGCCATAAGTAAATTCATGACATTATTCATCCCTTATTGCATATCACGCATTAAAGGTGCATAAACTTTTTTCTATAGATCCCTGGTTGAAAAGTGAAAGTTTTGATAAACAGCTGAGTCTTGCACTTCTTAGATGGTGCCTAAATCAAAGAATCAAAAAGACTGAGTACTTCAAAGAGAAGATGAAGCTTTATTTTCTAAAACGAACAAAGAATGAAAACGCCCCTCCTGTATCTGTTGACTGTTTTACACCTGACAGAAATGAAATGCAACGTTACGCTTTAATTAATGCAAAGTATAGAAAGAAACATGATAATGCACCTAATATGAGGATCTAACTTAATGAAGTCATTTCTAAGCATACAAAAGAGTGTGGACTAAATCCGGACATTTCTTTCAGGGATTAATTGACTTGTCAGTTAATTCTATGCTGTCCGATACTTTATTTCTTTTTTTTTTTTTAATCTGACTTAACTTTACAAGGTCATTGTATTTTTTTTTATTTTTTTATTTTTGACAGGCAGAGTGGATAGTGAGAGAGAGACAGAGAGAAAGGTCTTCCTTTGCCGTTGGTTCACCCTCCAATGGCCACCGCGGCCGGTGCGCTGCAGCTGGTGCACGGTGCTGATTCGATGGCAGGAGCCAGGTACTTATCCTGGTCTCCCATGGGGTGCAGGGCCCAAGCACTTGGGCCATCCTCCACTGCACTCCCTGGCCACAGCAGAGAGCTGGCCTGGAAGAGGGGCAACTGGGACAGAATCCGGCACCCTGACCGGGACTAGAACCTGGTGTGCCGGCGCCGCAAGGTGGAGGATTAGCCTAGTGAGCCGCGGCGCCGGCCCTGATACTTTATTTCACACTATCATCCTTTAAGTGTCCTGTGATCACAGAGTTTGAAGAATCTGATGTAGTGTGAGCTGGGACAGTGGGAAGAGCTGCAGTGGGATCCTGGAAAGCTCTGTGTAGAGGAAGAACCTGCAGAGAGGTAGAGTAGGGGATGAGATGGCAGGGAACAGGGGACCACGGAAGAAGTCAGTTTTATAAACACATGTCAAAAACCTTTAAGTTGAACCTTTCAAAAAGGGAAAGGAATGACTGGAAGGGTGAGAAAGGAACAATCAGATCAGAAGACACAAACACAGCAGAGTACAAGGGGATGTCCTCGGCACAATGAGTCATCATACAGTGAAGAATAAGACTAGGAGATCAGGGCTTATAAGAGGAGTCATTAAGTCATTGAGACCTTAGTTATAGGCAACAGAGAGAGCTGTGACTTGATCTGTGCTTTTAGGAAGCTTAATCCGCGGGCAGTGAGTGAGAAGAACTGACTAGGAGAGGTTAAAGGGGGAGAAAGTTCTCTTAAGATGACAGCAATCATGCAAGTAGGAGGTGACGATGGTGATGACTCAAGAGGGTACAGCAGAAGATTCCACAGGGCTCAGTGGCTGGGCACTGGTGCCTTAGAGTTTGCTCCCGAGTACCTGTGTAACATCAGCAGAAGTGAACTGTTTGGAAAGGGCAGAGAGTTGGGCAAAGATGACAGACATTCTTTCTGGGACATATTCATTGCTGAAAATCTAGGACCAGAACCTACATCAGTCTTCAGGACTGAAAATACTGACAAAGATATGGCATTATCCTCATGGAGATAAAGTGGATGAGATCACTCAGGGAAAGAATATATAGGGAAATCTATAGGAGAAGGAAGAAAAAAAGGCAGTAATAGAAGATAAGGGAGAGAAGAAACACAAAGCTGAAAGCTATCACCTACTGTGGGACAAGGAGGCTTTGCATAACTAACTCGTTTCACCATCATGTAAATCCTATAAGATGGGTTTAATTCTCTACAATTTTTGTTTCAAAAAAATGAGGTACAGAGATGCATAATAACTTTCTCAAGTGGAGATATGGTTTGCATCTACATCTAGTTCCAAAATCTTAGATTATTCTATTTTTCCCATTGCTTTTCAGAAAAAGTTAATGGGCAGGGGTAGAGCAAGAATTGCGAATTGTTACCTAGATAAAAAAACGGAGGAGCAGTCAAGATCAGAGAGAGTTTCAGTAAGATGCTGAAGAAAACAAGCACTTCATTCAAAGGAAGAGAAGGAGAAGAATTGGATTTGATAATTGAGAATGGGATCAAGTCTCCACTTACAGAATTTCCGAAGAAGATACATTAACAGCTATTGAGTAAGGGTTTCCAAAAGATTCACACTAAATCTAAACATGCTGGGAGTCTGGTTTAGTTCAGGCAGACTAATGCATTGCAATCATTCTGAAATTGATGAACAATGTAGAATGCCCTGTTGAAGTGGTTTCTTGAAAGAATAAACTATGGTTCTGTCCTCGAGGAGCTTGTGACCTGGTTGGGGAGATGAGAAGTAAACACACTGATATTTAAATAACAATACTTGTCTTGATTGTTGAGGAAGTTTCTTTTTTTTTTTTTTTTCCTTCATACTATTTCTTGAATCTTTAGTTACTGTAGGGTTAATCTTATGTTTATAAAGTTAATTGAAAGTAGATCTTTGAAAAAAATAAGAATGGGAATAGGAGAAGGAGGAGGAAGAATGGTGGGAGGGAGGGAGGGAGGGAGTTTACCGTGGGAAGAATCACTATGTTTCTAAGTTTGTATACATGAAATGCATGAAGTTTGTTCACCTTAAGTAAAAAGTTTTTAGGTAAAAAATAAACACTACAAAAATTAAGATGACTAGTCAAATTTTGAATGAAAAATTTGTCACTTGATTATGTCAGCAAAGTGGCAAATCAATTTTACCAATCATGAATGCTGCAATCCAGGGAGGGAGAAATGACTTCAAGTGTTATAATGTAGGTGAAGTTTCAGAGAAGAGCTAAGGTTTGAAGAGACCACCAGCTGTTAACAGTGCAGCCAGATTTTCTGAAAATCACCTGTGCATTTCTTTAGTTTACTGTTAGCACGGGTACAAAAATTAAGGCCTTGGGTGATAGGATGCTCAGAGAGAAGGAAATTTGATTTGTTACTCTTGATGTTTACATCATTATATAAGTCTGTTTGGGTTGCTATAATAAAACACCATAAACTGGATGGCTTGTAAACAATAAACATTTATTTCTCACAATCCTGGAGGCTGCAAAGACAAAGTCCAAGGGGCTGGGAGATTTGGTGTCAGCTGCCTTCCTGCTGTATACTTACATAGCAAAAGGGGTGAGGGATTTCTCTGGAGTCTGATAGATGGGCACTAATGCCTCTCTGGAGGGTGCACTGCTAGGTCCTGATCACTTCCCAAAGGCTCCACTTCCAAATACCCACAGGTGTCCTTTTTTTTGAGGTGAGGGGACATAAGAACCTTTAGTCCATACGAGTCTAACCTTCTGAAACCCAATGTTCTATGTTGACACAGAATCATAAAACGGAATGACAGCTTTCAAAACCCTTGCCCCTGGGGCAGGCATTTGGCAGGGGAGTTAAGATGCTGGTTGGGAAACCTGCAGCCTACACTGGAGTGCTTGGGTTTATTTCCTGGCTCCAGCTCCCCATTCTGGTTTCCGGCTAGCGTGGACCCCGGGAGCAGGCAGGTGATAGCTCAGGCAGTTGAGTCCCTGCTGCCCATATGGAAAATCTGGATTCAGTTATTAGCTCCTGGCGTCGGCCTACCCCAGCCTTGGCCATTGTGGGCAACTGGGGAGAGAGTCAATGGAAGAGGACTCTTCCCCCCACCCCTTATTTCCTCCCTCCTCATTTTTTCTTTCCCTCCCTCTCAAACAAATGTATATAAAAAAAACCTTCCTTTTTTACTTTTAAAAACAATAATTTTGTATTGTAATTAACACCACAAATTTGGAGATCACACATAGTTTATTCAAATGCCCCTTTTGCTGCTTCTAGGCAAGCTGCTTGTATTTCATCTGTCAAATTGCTGTAATACGACTACTTACATAGTTATTGTGCAGACTGAGGTAATAATTTATACGAAGTGATTAGTTAATTGTCTATCTCATAGTAAATATCATTAAAAGCATCACAGAAAATTTTACACATAATAGTACCCTTTGCACATTTCAGCAATGCGGTGTTGAGGATTTAATCACAGAGGAAAGGGCCAAAATAATTTCTGCTTTTCAGGGGCACATGTGGCTTTAAAAATCAGCTCTTTCTTGGGTCAACCCCCTTTGATTTAAGAGGTCCCCTTTATTCAATGTGGTTTCTTCCCTTTCAATTGATTGTTGCTGGAATAGAGTATGGTAAGGTCAGAAGCACACCCATGGATAATCATGCAGGTTCTGCCCTGTACAGGGGTGCCCTAGGAAAGGGGTGAATGGGGGTGAAAACCTAGCCTAGTTGTGCATGTTTGCTTGGATTTGCAACCATCTAGAGAGGATACCTTTTTCTAATTCACAGTGATGCTTTCATAGGTTGTTAATGGCCCTGCTTCAATCTCGCCTTCAATGCTTCTGATAAATGGACCTGTAATCTCAAATTCAGCATCTTCAGTGACAGAAAACTTACTACCTACCAAATATCCCAATTTTGTGGGACTCAATTCACTTTCTAAGACTCACCATCCTTTGCTCATTTCATTATCTGATAGCCCCTGGAACATTTGGCAATAACTGAGAGACTCCCTATAGTCTTCCACCTGAAACTATTCTTTTCCAACCCATCTGCAGTCCTTTCAGTAACTCCTCTTGTGCAATGCCTTGACTCACGCCACACTTGTGTTAGGTGTAGCCCTGCTTATTACTAATCCTCTCAAGTATGAACACACTCGCAAACTGTTGAAAGCTTTACTTAATATAAGCTAAATTGATCTTCCGTATATAAAGAGAATTGAAAATGAATCTTGATGTGAATGGAAAGGGAGAGGGAGTGGGAGAGGGGAGGGTTGCGGGTGGGAGGGAAGTTATGGGGGGGAAAAAGCCATTGTAATCCATAAGCTGTACTTTGGAAATTTATATTCATTAAATAAAAGTTAAAAAAAATTAAAATCACACTAAAAAAATATATAAACGAGCCTTGATCAAAAAAAAAAAAAGTATGAACACACCCAAAACACAGACTTTCCATGAACTCTAAGCAGCAGAGAGCTAGGACGACAATTTCCTTCATTCTAGATCCTGTTTCCACCATCAAAGGTCAAAATTGATAGCTTTTAATAGGTTTTATTTTGGTAGGTTTTTGGAAGCTTAAATTAATGTCCAAAGTTGAAATATCCAATTTTTTTGAGTCTAAAAACTCTGTCCAGAAATATCAAAGGTCAATCCAACACTAAGATTTTCTGTCTGGGCCAGAACCAAAATAAGGAGAGTCACTGTAGTTTGGAGACACATCAATAATTTGATCACTCCCAGGTCTCCACAACTTGTGGGTGCAAATGAGTTCATGTCAACTGAGGCGTTCTTAGTTGCTGGAGCATACTTGTAGGGTCACAGATGTCAACGAGTCCTCCCCACTCCCAATCTATGGGGAGACTTACTCTTTCTTTCAAGGCCTCTTGTCGAGACCCATTGCTTGGAAGCCAATTCAGGGAGACTGGCCCTGGCTCTGAGGGTGCCAAAGCTTCATAGAGGAAGGGAAAAATACTCTCTCCCATGTTCCTCACAGCATGTTGGCCACTACAGCCTAAGGACGTCTTGCTGCGTCCACACTGTCACAAGTTTTTCATTAAACAGCTCCGTTAGCCTGCCTGTACCCCTATACAGGTAGGGGCTAGGGCTGACCATCCACATCAACATATGTGCCAATTCTTTCTTTCAGCAGAAGGAAAAACAGTTTCATCAATCACCTAGGCAAGTGAACGTCAGTGTGAGTGTTGAGTGTGCATGCAAGACTTTTCTGTGCACTAGTATACAACAGAGAGGAAAAACCACTTGCTGCTGAATAAAAAAACTTTGCTGTTGAATACCACAAGTCAGTTGAAAAACCATTCAAATGTTTTAAGATTTGTGGTTTTTTTTTTTTTTTAAAGTCTATTTCATTGTTTATGTTTAATAGCTTCTGACATTCAAGTCATAACACTATGTTGATCCCTACAGTGGGGATAGTTAAAAAAGAAAAGTATGACTTAGAAAAACCACAGCAGACAGAAAGAACTCCTTGAAATAAGAGTCTGAGTAAAGCACAACAAATATCCAAACTTCAGTGAGACATTCTTTAAAGAGGACAATTAACCGCTTAGTAGTTTATTTTAGCACTAGAGATTAGACCTCCCTATGGCCAGGATTTATTTTAAAATAACAAGTTAATTGTAAAGAAATCCTTTACCTTGTCTTTCTACTGGAATTGGGGCATAGGAAGATGCAGGTCTCTAAGTTAGTTTCATGCAAAAGGCTGCAGTGCAGATTATCCTTCCACATGGTATCCTCTAAATGTCTGAGACTCAAACTGACTTCAAACTGAGTTTGATGAGCTCAAATGTATTGACCGTGGAGGGATGAAAGAGAATTGCCCTATTACAGAAAACACATTTCTGAAATGTGGCTGCCCCTGATGTGAGGGCCAGTGAGGCAGACATAAACTTCAGTGTAGACAAGTTGCAGAGGACTTTAGAAGGGAAATCAATGCAATCAAAAATGAAACAAGACGAACTAAAAACAAGACAGTGACATCAGCATCTTTAATTGTCTGAAAATTCTAGTTCAGGTATGGATACAGAAATCTGTGTGAAAATAAACTTTAAAATACTTTCACAACTACTTCCCAAAAAGTGTCTCCAAATTAAAACAAAATATTGAAATAAAATAATGGTAATCATTATACTGTATCCATGTTGATATTTCTGTTTTCAACCTGAGAGTTTTCTCATATGTCTTCACTAGAAACTCCCAGGACTTTATTCTTTTTTTTTTTAAATTATTTGTTAATTTAAAAGTCAGAGTTACACAGAGAGAGAAGGAAAGGCAGAGAGAAAGAGAGGTCTTCCATCCGCTGGTTCACTCCCCAATTGGCTGCAACGGCCAGAGCTGTGCCCATCTGAAGCCAGGAGCCAAGCACTTATTCCTGGTCTCCCACGCGGGTTCAGGGGCCCAAGGATTTGGGCCATCTTCTACTGCTTTCCCAGGCCATAGCAGAGAGTTGAATCGGAAGTAGAGCAGCGGGGACTTGAACCAGTGTCTATATGGGATGTTGGCACTACAGGTGGTGGCTTTACCTGCTATGCCACAGCGCCGGCTCGAGGACTTTATTCTTTCTCAAGAATAACCACTGGATGGGCTTTTCTAAATGCTGGACAGTAGTAGGATAAATCTTGCACAAAGTGAATGATAAAGATCTTTTCCTTTTTTGTTGAAAGGTGTTGGCACATGGAAACCCATCCACATATGATGTCAACCCTGCCCAAGTCCTACCTATACAGACAAGGGTAGGGAATATGTGCAAGAACTAGAGACCATACTTTCAGGGACTTCGCAAACAATGACAATTAATTGTGATAAATGCTCAAATGGAAAGATATGTAGATATGATGGCAAAAGAGAAAGAAGAGTCTGTTTTTTGGGGGGAGAAAATGGTATTTGGGGAACCACTTCACAAAGGAAGTGGTCTAAGCTGTACTTTAAAGGAAAAGAGTTCACTGGTAGAGAAAAAAATTAAAAGAAATTCAAACAAAAATACAGCATGAGTAAGGTTTTAGAAGTACGTGGTTTTCTGTATTGGCATATTAAATAATAGAACTGACAGGATACATGGTGGAAGTGATGAGCATGGCTACAGTAGAAGCTGTCAACTGACACCTTGTGAGATTCTGGACACACACTTTGTGTCCAGAGCCTTGCAGCACATAGCCATACTGATGACTCCCACACCTGTCGCAGCAACCCCTTGAGTCCTGAGAAGTTTTCCAACAATATTTCCTTTCTGGACACTTACTCCTGGTTACATCTAGGCATTTCAAATCTGACATTTTCAAGGCAGAACTAACATCCTCTCCTTAATGTACTGATGATCAGTAATTAGTAATGTGACAATTAACTAAAAATTTATCATTAGGATGGGCACAGATGTTCCAACACGGTCATGCTCTATTTTCTCTTGGTCAGGGAATGACTGTCAACCACCTTTTAGGTAGCTTAAGTATTATCCTGTGGGGTCCTGATCCAGAGAAGCAGTCACAAACTCAAAGAACTATTTAGGACAGATATTTCTTTTTTTATGATTTGCAAACAAAATTTTACGTTTGATCTACAAGTTATGTGTGGTAGTATTTGACATTTTATTTCATTGACTAGACATAAGTCTGAACATCGGTTTACAAAGAGGAACTGCTTCCGATACTTCTCTCTTCTCAGGTACACCTGAGACCTGAGAACTTTCCTGAAGCCTCCAGCTGTACAATATTATTTGAGGTTGTCTTTTAATTAGGAGATTAAGAAACTAAGTCAATACCAGTGGGGCTCAAAGCTGGGACCCCCAGCAGGAGAGTTCTGAACACCCAGGACTGGGAGATTAATAATCTCCTACTGGCTTCAGTACATCTTTGAAGGTTATCAAACAAGCTTTTAGTTATAAAAGGTAAAGAGACAGAGTGTAATTAGCAAGCTGAACCAGCCTCTTACACTGTGGCAACAGAAGAAAATGCTCTAAGTTGCAGGAGTTCCTGATTTATCTTGACCTGTTAATAAACTTGCCCTGAAGGTGTTGCCTGAGGACATTTCACCACAATCTCCTTGCTCCCATTTTAAACATTCTGTTATAAAACACTGAGATATGGCAGTCAAAGAACACACTTTTTTTAGCCTTTATTTTATCAAGTTGTGCAGCTGATGAGATGCATCACTTCTGGGAGCTCGTATCACGTTGGGGCTATGTCTTGTGACTCTCAGATGGTTGTCAGATTGTGTTCCTGTGAGTGGTTGGTGTCTGCCATTTAGCATCATGTAGCAACAGCCTCTTGGTTTCACAAACAAACCTGTTTCTTTTAACTAATCTAGTCAACAGCGCAACAGCTCCTAACTGAGAGCTTGGATAAAGTGTTGTAGTATCTTTGATTCTCAGTTTCCAAGATGGAAAACGAGAAGTAAAACATCTTTCACTAGGCTGTTATGAGGATACAATAACATAATCGTGAAGAGGGCGTGGCAACAGAAGACTACTGAAAAAGATCAGTTCCTTACATCACAAAGATTCTTCTTTTATTACAACACCAAGTAAAACATGTTTGTGGGACTCCTGGAGTGGTAGAGAAGATGTTATAGTTGAGAAAGGCAGTGGAGAAAAAATGTGCTCACTGTCAAAATTGCTGTAATAGAGTACAGTTCAGCACCTCAGTCCTGGAAATTTTAAGTAGCCTCACCACATCTCTATAAATGTGTTGTGGCCACCTCCATGCTTCTACTCTGGGTTGAGGGGATACTTTCACAAAAAGACTTGTGCGTAAGTATATACAACAAGAAAGGAGAGTGGATTAAACTTGTTAAAATATTAACTGGAACATGTTAAATGAGAGGTCTACACCAGCTGTTAAGGCGTCCAAGTTGCCATAATTCTGTTTACTGCATAGCATCAATCCAAGGGACAGATGACCTACATAGTTACTTTATTATGTTTGAGCTCAGTACTTACTCATATGTCTTGCTCATAGAACATTTTTATAGGTTGTATTCTCCTCGGTGACAGTTTTACTAGAGTGACAAGCCCACTAGTCTGAAACAAATAGGTGTAATGAGAAGGTTTGCCTTTCATTTGAGCCTTCCTATTCAGAGCCATTAAAATTTACACAGAAATCACATATTTTTATATTTTTATATAAGAGGTGAGATTTAGATGCTTAAGAAATATGAATCCTTGAGTTCCCTAAGATGGATTTGAAAGATATACTTCATTACAAATGTCTCCTCTCCTTCATTGATATTTTATTCTTGTAATTAACATTATGTAAATGTGGCACAGACACATATATCACTAGTGCCATGGAGTATATTTATAAACCAGGGTTGGTTCTTTCTTTCTTTCTCTCTCTCTCTTTTTTTTTTTTTTTTTGGTGGTGGTGGTGAGAGGGGACATGCAAGCTCAAAAGTATCAAGGTGATACGGTTTCCCTGCAAGGTATGATTAGGTCAGGCATAAAGCATTTCAGCAGAAACATCTCAACCTCATAACACTCTGCATATTTTTAGGGAAAGGAAGCAGAGGCTATCGGCAATCCTGGTAAAAGAAATAGCTTTGATACTAAGAGGAAGTCGAAGTTTAAGAGGAAGTCTCAGAGCTTGTATCCATGTTGTCTTCCACTGAGCTCACTCAGACCTGCTGAGCCAGACAACTGAAAGATGGAAATTAGCCTCCAGAGAAATCTGAATCTCTGCTCTTAAATTAATGATATTAAATATTGGCATGATAAAGTCCAGCAGCCCTGAATGTGCTAAACAACAGATAGGAAGAACATTCTGAGGATCTTGTTGAAAGGAAGTTACATTTAACACAAGTCTTGTCTATGCTCCTAGATGACTGGTGATGGTGCTGTTAATTCTTCATCTTTTAAATGTTTTCTTTGTTTGCTTGAAATCAGAATGATTATCTTTTCTTTTTTATTTACACAAAACACGGATCACAAGCTTCCTAGCAGAGGCACAAAAGAAAGAAAACCAGTGCTTGCTTCGGCAGCACATATACTAACATTGGAACGAAGAAAGAAAACCCATAAAGAAGAAAGTAAATGGAACAGTGTATATTCATGATAAGACTGGAGGGATGTCTTGTCTGTTTCAGAACAGAAGTTTCCTTAATCTTCCCTATTACTCTGGCAAACAGAGAAATAGAAGAGAAAGTGAAAAGGCTAGAAGAGGAGAGAACTTCCAAGCTGACCAAGCAAAGACCACTGAAAATGTATTCCTCCATAAAAACAGTGAGGGCACTGGCAAAACTGTCAACACCAACTTTTTCAGAACCTGGATTTTATCAAAGGATTTGAGACAACCAAAGGAATGTTTATTTATGATAAAAAGTTGAACCTCAGTCAGAATGCTGAGTTTGGTGGCATTATAATCTGCCTCGGTTCTCTTTTTCTTTCTCCCTCTTTCTCTCTCCAACTCTGGGAAGCTGTGAAAACCAGCCAGCCTAGCTACCACTTAGAGAACAAAGCTCTGTCCCCAGAGGGTGTCATTCCTTGACTGGCCCTGCAGTTCTGTGGGAGCCTCACTCACAGAGCTTGTTCAGTGAGTCTGGTCTTTACCCCTCGGGACCTTTGTGGGGAAAAGACAGCAGCTATCATAACTGCCTTAGGCAGTGATAAAAGTTGAGGCTAACAGGAAGCTGATCAAAAACTTAAAAGGATAAGCTTGGAAAGGAGGTGCTCCCAGACAGCTTTAAAAAGCTCTAAGATATGTCTAGAAACCTAGAAGGACACACACACACACACACACACACACACACGGAGCTATGCGAATGTCTAGGAAAGACTTGGGGAGGCCCTAACTACCCACCTCTGGCTGGCCCGGAAGCTCTCAAGCAAAAGCAAAGTGAAGGAAGTTTCCTGTAGAGAATTGAAAGCAGCCGCCCCGTGCACACAGAGTGCCTGCGGAAGTCAGGAGATTTATTTGTTCAGGGATTTTTTTTTTTTAAGATTCATTTATTTATTTGAAAGTCAGAGTTACACACACACACACACACACACACACAAAGAGAGAGCGAGCGATAGAGAGAGTTCTTCCATTTGCTGGTTCACTCCCTAGTTGGCTGCAATGGCCGGAGCTGTGGCTGGAGCTGTGCCTATCCGAAGCAGGGGCCCAAGGACTTGGGCCATCTTCTACTGCTTTCCCAGGCCATAGCTGAGAGCTGGATCGGAAGTGGAGCAGCCGGGACTTGAAGCGGCACTCATATGGGATACGGGCCCTGCAGGTGGTGTTCAAGGATTTTAAGGAAATCTCTGTCTAACCATTAGCTGCCAATTAAACTAGTGGAGCAGAAACCTTAGTAGCCACACTCAATAAGGAATACAGACTTCACAGACTTAGTCCAGGAAAGTCACTAAACAGTCATAAACAACAAATAGCAACAATAATGATAACAACAATAAACAGAAAAAATAATCCCTACATGGCAGGGGGTAATGAGGAGGCAGATTGGTTCTGATTTTCAGGGTTTACAGATTATGTTATGTTATTCAACAAAAAATTACCGAACTTACAAAGTAACAATAAAATATAATACATAATATAATACATATAATATAATAAGAAAAAAGAAGCAGTTAATAGACTGCCTCTGAACAACCACAAATGTTGGGCAAAGAACTTAAAGGAGATATTATAAATATGTTCACAATACTAAAGAAAATCAGAAATAAAGAACTACAGTGAAAATATCAATAAATAGAAATTGTTACAAATAATAAAATAGAAATTTTGAAATTGAAAATTTCAATTTAACTAAAATGGAAATTTCTCTAAGGAACCAAAATGAAATGTTTAAGAAGGTAGAGGAGGGGCCTGTGCTGTGGCTTGGCAGGTAAGGCCGCTGCCCGCAGTGCTGGCATCCCATATGGGTGCCAGTTTAAGTCCTGGCTGCTCTTCTTCTGATCTAGCTCTTTCCTATGATCTGGGAAAGCAGTAGAAGATGGTCCAAGTCCTTGGGCCCCTGCACCTGTGTGGAAGACCCAGAAGAAGCTCCTGGCTCCTGACTTTGGACTGGCACAGCTCTGGCCATTGCAGCCATTTGGGGAGTGAACCAGTAAATGGAAGATGTTTCTCTCTCTCTCTTTGCCTCTGGATCTCTGTAGCTCTGCCTTTCAAATAAATAAACAAATTAAAAAAAAAAAAGGTAGAAGAAAGAATCACTGAACTTGAAAATAGGTAAATTAAAAATACTGAGAATGGAAAAAAGAAAAAATGAATGAAGAAAAATGGATGGAGCCTCAGAACCATGTGGGACACCATTGAGTGTACAAACACCTGTTTGAGTATTTCCAGAAAGATAGGATGGAAGGGGAAGAAAGAATATTCAAAGAATATATTAAAGAAATTTCCCATATTTTATTAAAAATCAGTAATCCATTAATCAAACATCAAACTAAAAGTTAATTCACTCAAGATTATTTTAATTGTAATTGAACTATTTTTCTTTGCCAAAGAAACTATCTTGAAAGTAATAAGAGAGACATGACTCATTATATACAAGAATCCTCAATACGATAAATAATTCCATGATCAGAAACCTTGTACATCAGCAGGCTGTTGGATTTTTTGGAAAAGTGATTATTTGGAAAAGAATTTAAACCAGCAAAACTATACTTCAAAAATGAAGGCAAAATTAGGACCTTCTCAGGTAAACAGAAGCTGAGAAAATCTGTTATCAAATTTATCTTATAGGAAATACTAAATGGAAGCATTCAATCTGATAAGAAAGGACACTGAAAAATAACTTGACTCCACATGAAGACATAAACACTGATAAAGGAGCTCTATAGGTAAATATAAAAGACAGTATAAATATGGTTTATAACTTTTCTGTCATATATCATTTAAAAGACAATTGCATAATGCAATAATTATAAAATGGTATTGATAGGCTTATGTAAAAAGATAAAAAAAATTTAAGATTTTTATTTATTTATTTGAAAGGCAGAGTTACAGAGTGGCAGAGGCAGAGGCACAGAGAGAGTCTTTCATCCACTGGTTCATTCCCCAAATGGCTGCAATGGCCTGAGCTGGGCCGCTCCGAAGCCAGGAGCCAGGTGCTTCTTCTGGGTCTACCACATGGATGCAGGGGCCCATGGACTTGGGCCACCTTTAGCTGCTTTCCCAGGCACATTACCAGAGAGATGGATTGGAAGTGGAGAAGCTGGGACTTGAACCAGTGCCTATATGGGATGCCACCACTGCAGGCAGTAGCTTTATCCACTATGCCACAGTGCCAGCCCCAAGAGATAAAATTTTAGGACAATAATAACACATATGAAGAAAGAGGGAACAGAACTACACAGCAGCAAACTTTTTTATATACTATGGAAATGAAATTTATATTAATGCAAAATAAGATGTTAATTTCAATCCCCAAAGCAAACACTAACCACAGAAAAGAATCAGGTGAGAAAGTATGATGCATTAGGAAATAGTTGTTTAACACAAAAGAAGGAAGTGAGGGAGGAGCAAAGGAATAAAAAAGACATGTAGGGTTAATCTTATGTGTATAAAGTTAACTGAAAATAGATCTTTGTAAAAAAATAAGACTGGGGCCGGCGCCACGGCTCACTAGGCTAATCCTCCGCCTTGCGGCACCGGCACACCAGGTTCTAGTCCCGGTCGGGGTGCCGGATTCTGTCCCGGTTGCCCTCTTCCAGTCCAGCTCTCTGCAGTGGCCTGGGAGTGCAGTGGAGGATGGCCCAAGTGCTTGGGCCCTGCACCCACATGGGAGACCAGGAGAAGCACCTGGCTCCTGGCTTCGGATCAGCGCGGTATGCTGGCCGCAGCGCGCTGGCCATGGCGGCCATTGGAGGGTGAACCAACGGCAAAAAGGAAGACCTTTCTCTCTGTCTCTCTCTCTCACTGTCCACTCTGCCTGTCAAAAAAAAAAAAAAAAAAAAAAAAAAGAATGGGATGGCTGGCACTGTGGTGTAATGGGTAAAGCTGCCACCTACAGTGCCAGTATTCCATATGTGGCTCGAGTCCTGGCTGCTTCACTTCCAATCCAGCTCTTAGCCATGGCCTGGGAAAGCAGAAGACAGCCAAAGATGTTGGGCCCCTGCACCTACGTGAGAGACCTGGAAGAACCTCCTGGCTCCAGGCTTCGGATCGGCCCAGCTCCGGCTGTTGCATCCATCTGAGCAGTGAACCAGTGGATGGAAGACTTCTCTCTCTCTGCCTCTGCTCCTCTGTAACTCTGCCTTTCAAATCAACAAATAAATCTTTAAAAAAAAGAATGGGACTAGGAAAGGGAGGAGGAAGAAGGGTGGGAAGGAGAGTAGGGTGGGAAGAATCACTATGTTTCTAAATGTGTATATATGAAACGCATAAAGTTTGTATATCTTAAAGATTTCTACATAAAATAATAAAAGATAAAAAGAAAATAAATAACAGATAGATGTAACTGCTAGCTTATTGTTAGTTTCATTAAATATAAGTGAATTAAACACTCCAGTCAAAAGGTGGAGACTGGCACAATGGATAAAATAACATGATCCAATTATATGTCATCTTCATGAGACACACATTAGAATCAAAGACACAAACAGAATAAAAGTTTAAAAAATGAAAAAAATTATATACTATATAAAGAGTAACCAAAAGAGAGCTGGAGTAGCCATTAATATAAGACAGACTTTGAAAAAACTAGTTACTAGAGAAAATGAAGGATATTTTGTAATGACAAAAGGATCAAATCAATATAACAAGAGAACATGACAATTATAAACACATATCCACCCAACAATGGATTCCCAAAATACATGCATAAGAAACTGCAAGAATTGAAGTGAAATAGATAATCCAATCACAACAGGTGTAGTCAACACTCTGCTTTTTTTTTTTTTTTTTTTTTGACAGGCAGAGTGGACAGTGAGAGAGAGAGAGACAGAGACAAAGGTCTTCCTTTTTGCTGTTGGTTCACCCTCCAATGGCCACTGCGGCTGGCACGATTTGGCCAGTGCATCGTGCTGATCCAAAGCCAGGAGCCAGGTGCTTCTCCTGGTCTCCAATGCGGGTGCAGGGCCCAAGGACTTGGGCCATTCTCCACTGCACTCCCTGGCCATAGCAGAGAGCTGGCCTGGAAGAGGAGCAACCGGGACAGAATCCAGCGCCCCGACCGGGACTAGAACCCAGTGTGCCGGTGCCGCAAGGAGGAGAATTAGCCTAGTGAGCCGTGGCGCCTGCCAACACTCTGCTTTCTATAAGAAGTAGAACAGCTAGACAAAAGATGAACAAAAAAATAGATTTGAATAACATCATAAGCCAAATAGATCTAACAGAATCCATAACTATTCCACCTAACGGTAGAACACATAATCTTCTTAAGTACCTGTAGAGTATTTTCTAGGATTAATCACATTACATTATAAAGCAAGTCTCCATATATTTAAAATAATTGATATCACAAATGTATTTTCCAACCACAATGGAATTAAATTAGAAATGAATAATAGAAAGAAGTTTGGAAATTTACAAATATTTGGGGGAAAAAACACCTTCCCAAAGAACCACTAAGTCAAAGAAGAAACCTTGAAGGAATTAAAAAAAATATTTTGAGATCATTGAAAACAAAAATCAAAATACCAAAGCATACTGGTCTCAAGTAAAGAAACTCACCTTCTACCTTCAGGTACTAGCCAAAGAATAGCAAACTAAGTTTATAGGGAGCAGAAGGAAGGCCATAATAAATATTAGAGGGAAAATTTTAAAAAGTAAATTTTAAAAAGATAAAATTCATATAAATGTAGAAAGAAATGTAGAAAGAAATGTAGAAAGAAATGTAGAAAGAAATGTAGAAAGAAAGAAATGTAGAAATGTAGAAAGAAATGTAGAAAGAAATGTAGAAAGAAAGAAATGTAGAAAGAAAGAAATGTAGAAAGAAAGAAAGAAAGAAAGGAAGAAAGGAAGAAAGGAAGGAAGAAAGGAAGGAAGGAAGGAAGAAAGGAAGGAAGGAAGGAAGGAAGGAAGGAAGGAAGGAAGGAAGGAAGAAAGGAAGGAAGGAAGGAAGGAAGGAAGGAAGGAAGGAAGAAAGGAAGGAAGGAAGGAAGGAAGGAAGGAAGGAAGGAAGGAAGGAAGAAAGGAAGGTAGAAAGGAAGGAAGAAAGGAAGGTAGAAAGGAAGGAAGAAAGGAAGGTAGAAAGGAAGGAAGAAAGGAAGGTAGAAAGGAAGGAAGAAAGGAAGAAAGGAAGGTAGAAAGGAAGGAAGAAAGGAAGGAAGGAAGGTAGAAAGGAAGGAAGAAAGGAAGGAAGGAAGGTAGAAAGGAAGGTAGAAAGGAAGGAAGAAAGGAAGGTAGAAAGGAAGGAAGAAAGGAAGGTAGAAAGGAAGGAAGAAAGGAAGGAAGGAAGGTAGAAAGGAAGGAAGAAAGGAAGGAAGGAAGGAAGGAAGGAAGGTAGAAAGGAAGGAAGAAAGGAAGGAAGGAAGGTAGAAAGGAAGGAAGAAAGGAAGGAAGAAAGGAAGGTAGAAAGGAAGGAAGAAAGGAAGGTAGAAAGGAAGGAAGAAAGGAAGGTAGAAAGGAAGGAAGAAAGGAAGGTAGAAAGGAAGGAAGAAAGGAAGGAAGGAAGGTAGAAAGGAAGGAAGAAAGGAAGGAAGGAAGGTAGAAAGGAAGGAAGAAAGGAAGGAAGGAAGGTAGAAAGGAAGGAAGAAAGGAAGGAAGGAAGGTAGAAAGGAAGGAAGAAAGGAAGGAAGGAAGGTAGAAAGGAAGGAAGAAAGGAAGGAAGAAAGGAAGGTAGAAAGGAAGGAAGAAAGGAAGGTAGAAAGGAAGGAAGAAAGGAAGGTAGAAAGGAAGGAAGAAAGGAAGGTAGAAAGGAAGGAAGAAAGGAAGGAAGGAAGGTAGAAAGGAAGGAAGAAAGGAAGGTAGAAAGGAAGGAAGAAAGGAAGGTAGAAAGGAAGGAAGAAAGGAAGGTAGAAAGGAAGGAAGAAAGGAAGGTAGAAAGGAAGGAAGAAAGGAAGGAAGAAAGGAAGGAAGGAAGGTAGAAAGGAAGGAAGAAAGGAAGGAAGGAAGGTAGAAAGGAAGGAAGAAAGGAAGGAAGGAAGGTAGAAAGGAAGGAAGAAAGGAAGGTAGAAAGGAAGGAAGAAAGGAAGAAAGGAAGGAAGAAAGGAAGGAAGGAAGGTAGAAAGGAAGGAAGAAAGGAAGGAAGGAAGGAAGAAAGGAAGGTAGAAAGGAAGGAAGAAAGGAAGGTAGAAAGGAAGGAAGAAAGGAAGGTAGAAAGGAAGGAAGAAAGGAAGGTAGAAAGGAAGGAAGAAAGGAAGGTAGAAAGGAAGGAAGAAAGGAAGAAAGGAAGGTAGAAAGGAAGGAAGAAAGGAAGGAAGGAAGGTAGAAAGGAAGGAAGAAAGGAAGGAAGGAAGGTAGAAAGGAAGGAAGAAAGGAAGGAAGGAAGGTAGAAAGGAAGGAAGGAAGAAAGGAAGGAAGGAAGAAAGGAAGGAAGGAAGAAAGGAAGGTAGAAAGGAAGGAAGAAAGGAAGGTAGAAAGGAAGGAAGAAAGAAGGGACACTGCTACTTTCCAGAGATTAGATTTTTGAGGGCATAATATGAATAATTGTATGTTGCTATGGTTTCAAGGTGTTCATCCAAAATTCATGCTGGAACTTAATCCTAAAGTGATGATATTAAGATGTGGAGCCTCTTAGGGGGTGAATAGGAGGTCTCTGCCTTCCTCAGTGGGACTGATGGCCTTTTCAAGGAGGTTTTAGAGAGCTGCCAGGACCTGCCATCTCTTCTGCCACATGAGAACACAATGGTGTCCTTCCAGACCTCCTACCACGTGATGACACAGCAAAAAAGCCACATCTGTGAAGCAGAAATGGCCGCCCTCACCGGACACAGAATCTGCTAGGGCTTAATCTTGAAGTCCTCAGCCTCCAGGACTATGAAAAATGAAACAAGGTGTTGGAGGTTCACATTATTTAACTGACTCTCTGGCTGCCATCAATCATAAGATTGATTACTACTTTTAAACCACTAAATGCTACTATGGGGCAATGCCTTCTTATTACTACAATAGTTTAATCTTATTATCCAAAATCTTTTAGACAAAAACCCTAAATTTTATCATGTACCATTCTTGAGAGAAAACTGAAAATTCTACATGTTGATGATACCTAAAGGAAGCACTATTACCAAAATAAATTGGTAAAGGCATCTCTAATGTGTCTTCACATTTAATGAATTCACTGTCTCCAGTGGTCACAAATATTACATCAGAATATTTAGGATGCAACATTTCTTAAAAGAATTCATAATTGTTGGGCATTGTGGCTCAGAGGGTTAAGCTGCCTCTTGGGTTGCCTACATTCCATATCTGAGTGCCTGGGATACAGTCATGACTCTGCTTGCTTCTGATCCAGATCCTGCTAATGAGCACCCTGGAAGGAAGCAAACGATGGCTCGAACATTTGGGTCCCTGCCATCTACATGGGAGACTGAATGGAGGCCCCAGTTCCTGACTTCAGCCTGGCCCAGTCCCAGTTGCTGTTTTTTAGAGCTTATGTGATTGCACTGGACTCACCTACAAAATCCTCAATAACATTCCTATTTTAAAGGAGTCTGCAATCTCCTTGCTCAGGTAATATAACATGAAAATATGGCTACAAGAAGATATTGGGAGCCAAAATTCTACCCATGCTTAATTTGATTTTGTTGTTTAAAATTAAATATGGTGGTAAGTTTTGACCACCCATCATTATGCATGGCATCATACAGAACTGCTACATTTTAAGATTATGATCTTGAAGATAATTGTTTCAACACCCTTGGCAGTGACAGGCATATCAAAAGAGACTGGGATTTTCTCAGAATTTCTTCCTGATTCGTTGAATTCATAGTTTTCTTTTTTCCCCCTCAGTTGAATCACTTGTCACTGAAAGTTAAGCAGCTTGCTGTCAGTTGGAAATTTTTGATGAATTGCTATTCCTTACCTTAATAACTACCCTGGATCAAGAATGAATTTGATTACACCAGCCTCTTATTGTTTTGAAATTTCTTTCATTTATTGTGAGAACTCTGGCAATTTTTCTAGCCTTCAACTGCATGACTTGGCATTTGTTAGGTGATTTTTTTGTAGTATGCATTTCTGTAATAAAATAGCACTCATAATTTTCTTGTCAGTATCTGCATTGACTTTTGCTTTGTAAGAACATTCAGCATTGTGACAGGTTTTACAACAAATATTTTCTTCATTAATATCAAACTTAGACTCCAACTCTTGTTTCCATGTTTTCAGCCAAACTGTAACCTTTCATTTCAAGGTCAAATTATAGTGTGATCTTGTTGAAGACATATTCACAAGCATCTAGTCTAAACCTATAGTACTGGGGCCAGTGCTGTGGTGTAGGGGGTAAAGCTGCCGCCTGCAGTGCCAGTATCCCATATGGGTGCCAGTTCGAGTCCCAGCTGTTGCACTTCCAATCCAGCTCTCTGCTATGGCCTGGGGAATCAGTAGAAGATGGCCCAAGTCCTTGGGCCCCTGGACCCACGTGGGAGACCCAGAAGCAGCTCCTGGATCTTGGCTTCGGATCGGCGCAGCTCCAGCTGCTGTGGCCAATTGGGGAGTGAACCAGCGGATGAAAGACCTCTCTCTGCCTCTCCTTCTCTCTCTGTGTAACTCTGACGTTCAAATAAATTAAATAAATCTTAAAAAAAAAAAACCTATAGTACCAACAATCTCACCCACTGAAGTGACTATCCAAGCAGCCCAGACCAAATTTGGACATACCTGAGAAACAGTGCATCCCAACTGCCACAGTGGTGTTATGACACCGTTCCAACTTTCAGCATGTTCAGTATGAAATAAAAAGTCTGCAAATAACTCATTCATTAAATATTTATTGAGCAAGTACTGTGTTCCTGGCAGTGTGTTCTTCCAGCAATTTTAGTAATGTTTCCTGTTAATTGGCCTCCCAACCAAACAATAAACATGATAGTTAAAGGATGAGTGCTAGGGCTAGGTGGACTGGGTTTCAACCACTATCTCTCACTCATCGTGTGGCCCTGTACATATTTCTTAATCCTTATCCATAATAGAGGAATAAATGAGATAATTCACATACTGTTGAGTTCTGTCTCATTCTTTCCATATTCTTCACATAGCATTTAGCACGTAGTAAATTTTTCTTTTCATCTGCTCATGAAGCAACTGCCTGTATTTCACTAGCTAGTGAAGGAGTATTAATTTTGGAAATGGAATCTTCAGTTGATTACTATTCTAAAATATCTCATGCTGCCAGTGGCTCTCCAAACAAAGGACCAGAACCATCAATACTCATACCCAGGGAACGCTGAGAAAATAATACTGTGTGTGGGAAAGAAAGCAAGCCTTCCTTAAAGTCTTAGCAACTCGGGCCACTCACACACCCTTTCCTCTGCTCTTCCTCTAGTGCAACTCCCTCTTCACGGGCACTTGCATCTCTGTATTTTGGAGCATCCGTGTAAAGTAACTCATATTATAGACTCCTACTGGCTTCAAAGACCTGAAGCTCCTTCTCCCAGGCTTCTTGAAGCTGGGTAGGGATTGGGGTGAGGGGATTAACTTGCTTCAGATGCAAAGTTAAAAGAGCACCAAAAGCTCAGTAATAAATATAAATAAAAGTTTAATGCAATTATTTAAAAAATATATAAATTAAAACAAAAGCTTCCATCTAAATGAAATGTTAAAAACTTTTAAAAAGGCCAGTTTTTCCTTTTGCCTCAAGATCCAGTATGTCTCAGTAAGGCACTACCTTACTGCTATCACGTGTTCTAACCATGCTAGCAACCTCTGACATCCAGATGATTGTTTCTAGATAGGTTGTTGACACTTGAGTCTTTTACAGGTATCTGACCCTCTGAGGATGTAAATGTTTCTAGAGTTTAAGGCTTTGGTCTTAACAGAATGAGCCATTAGATAGCCAAGAGAAGTCCTTCCAGACCCAGCTTGAAGACAGGCCCATAGCTTTGCATGCAGTGATATTCTGACTAACAGTTTAACATGTACTACTCTGCCATGGTGTGCAATTCTCCTAACCTCTCTGCACCTCGGCTCCCTCATTTGTAAAATAAAGACAACTGCATCTTACTCAATGAGCATTTGTGAGATTAACTAACACAACAAAAATCGGACATATGGTAGATTTCCAATGACGGTTAAGTCTCTTTCCCTAATTAAATACAAATCATTATAATGTACACAATAGTGGATACACAGAATCATTGCTTCCTCGAACTCTATTGCTGGACAGACATGTAATGGACTATTATCCATTTTACCTTTCTCATTTGATAACTGAACATAGTAGTCCCGTAGGACTGACATAGTATATTTCTGCAAACTTGGAGGCTAAAACAATAGACACCTATTGTTTCACAATTCTGGAGTCCAGAAGACTGAAACCAAGGTGTTGGCAGGACCATGTCCTCTTGGAAGGCTCTAAGTTAGAATCCTTCCATGTATCTTCCAGCTTCTGGTGACTCCTAGCATTCCTTGCCTTGTAGACCCCTCCAATATTGGCCTCTGTCTTCACACAGACTTCCTATTTGTGTCCCTGGGTACCCCTTCCTCCTATAGGGGAACCAGCCATTGGGTTTAGTACCTAGGTTACATCCAATCTTATTGAATCTAAAATCCCTCAACTAATTATATCTGCAAAGACTTTATTTTCAAATATGTTTCCATTCTGAGGTTGGGGGTGCACATGAATTTGGGGGTGATGTTATTGATGCTACTGTAACCCAGCGAAATGACCTTTAAATTAAAACAAATTTCTAACCTTAAGTATTTCTCGTTTCTTAAAAAGATCAACCTTTTCTACCTTTTTTCAGAAGTGACCTGTGAAAGAATGAATTTTTGGTTTTGTGGGGTCTGAGCTACTTCATGTGGCTGCACAGAGAAGATTTTGATTAGGCAACACAGCTTAAGTAGCAGCTGAATACAGCAAGCTGAGTGCCATGCAAAGAACAGAGCAGTCCCACTAATCTGTACCAGAGCACAGCTCAGTTCACACAAATCCTTCACCAGCCCCATTCCCGGAAATTTCTCACTGGACATTTTCTCCCCACACATCTCAGCCTCTACTTGATCCTTGAAGACTTTGTCTGTCTCTTCTTATTCCATTTTTTTCCTCCATGATTTATCTTCTTCTTGGACTCCTTTTCAAATCAGAGCATCTGGGGGTGAGGGCATGGGCATGTGGCACAGCAGATAACCCTACTGCTTGGGATACACATATCCCATATCAGAGGCTCAGCGACCCGACCCTGTTTCTTATCTTATTCAGCTTCTTGCTAATGTACCTGGGAGGCAGCAGATGATGGCCCAAGTACCTGGACTCCTGTCATTCATGTGGGACACCCGGATGGAGTTACTGACTCCTGACTTTGACCTGGCCCAACTCTGGCTATTGCAGGCATTTGAAAATTTCTGTTCAGACTTTTAGAAATGCTCTTTTCCAGTTTCTAAGTACATATTCAAATTGCCTGTTCCTACTGAGGATACAAAAGAGCTTTATTAAAGGTTGAACAAGAAATCCAAGAAAGTTTATTCAGGCTAATTCACCAAATATTCTTAAATTAGGCTTCTTAGGAAAGGTCCTAAAGCGAGGCTACATGAGATGATTATGAATAATCACTGTATTAACAGAACTGCATTCTGAACAAAAGAAGTACATGCGTTTTCTGATATGTTCTGATTCTGGAAAAAAAAAAACTGGAAAATCATGTTCTACTCTGGGAAACAGAACTTTAAGAAGAACTAGCAACCTGGAGCAAAGGGAGAATAAAAAGGGTGAGCGGTCAAAAAATAGCAGTTACTGATCTGGAAATGGTAAAGACAGTGGATCTTACAGCACTGACTCATCACCACGTCGGCAAGGCAGATCTAATCCCTAGGTGACCTCAGTTTGCGATTTCTCCAGTCCTACTTCACTCCACCACCCAGGTGATTTTTTTATAGCACAAATCTCAATATGTCACTCCCTTGTGAGCAAACAGGCAAGCGGCCAGTCTCCAGGCCAATTAGAAGGGTTTGAGCATCTCTGAAGGTTCCAAGAAGATCTGACCCTAATCTCATCCAGATGTCTTTTTTTGGAAGCTGGATGTTCTCAGGAGGAGCTGGAAGTTATCACCATCAATTTTGTTGGTCTTGGTGATGACAGCTTATGGCCCTAATTAAAGATTCCAGTATCCGTTCATGCTATGTTCTCTCTTTCACCCAGTGCCTCTGCTCGTGATATTACTCCCCGCCTGGAAAGCAGTCCCATATGACCTAATTGAAGTTTTGCTACATCCAAAAGGACCACCTTCCACTTCTCTCATGACGAGCTGGGTGTTGTAGGAAACTAGAATATTTTGCCCCCAAGTATGTCACATTGTGTAAGGATTCTTCTGAACTGAGGGTAACTGCAGAGAAGCAGACCAGTGAAAAGCCCTGTCCTCCCACTGTGTGGTTACAGCAGGGAAGACAAAAGGTGATCACCAAAGACTATTTTAGACCCTTCTCACCCTGGAGGCAGCATCACAGGAATGTATACAACAGCTTTACAAACTCCTATTTATTTGCTTCCCCATAATTTTCCTCCTCTTAATATTTAAAGTCCTTTTCCCATGTCTTGTTACTTCTCAAAAAATGTATTATTCTTTGTTGAAAATGCTATGGATGATAGAATTCGAAGCCACTTCTTCATAATTTACTCATTTTTATCTATGTATGTCTCCCATACACATGAGATACACATATTAATAATTTCTGTTTGTGTTCTTCTTACAAATCTATTTTTTATTACAGGGCATTGTGCCAGCTAAGAACTCAGAAAAGTATACAGAAAATTATTTCTCTTTCCCTACAGTATCCCTCCTCTGTATCTAAATATCACCCTGGGGGTAAGTATTTGGTCTATCAGTTAAGACGCTGGTTGGGACAATAGAATCCCATATTAGAGTTTGAGTTCAGGCTCTGATCCCTATTCTAGTTTCCTGCTAATGCACACTCTGGGAGGCAGCAGACGATCACTCAAGTATCTGGGTCCCTGCCACCTACATGGGAGACCTGGATTGAATAATCAGCCTCTCGCTTTAGCCTGGCCAAACCCGGGTTCTTGTGGGCATTTGGGGAGTGAACCAGAAGATGAGAGCTTTCTCTCTGTGTGTATATCTCCAGAACAAATAAATACTTCAAAAAATCACCTTGCAAAAACCTTTTATAGAACGTATGGTCTTCAACTGCCTTGCAATCATGGATTTCTTTGATAGCAGGACATATGAGCCTAAACCAAGACACATCTGTGCATGAGGGAGCATTAATCTGCATGAATTGATAAACATGGACTGAAAGGATTGTAAGGAGGAGGAGATTTTGAGTATCCAAACCTGGTGGAAGACAAGTGGGGAAATCAAGAGACCAACTAAGCACCTGGCTCTCATTTGTGGTCTAGTTCTTAAGTGTGGACCAAAGTTCAAAGTCTAATACCTATGGAGAAAGAAGGGTGAAGACAAAATCTTAAGGAATTAAAAGACATATTCACAATAGCTAAGACCTGGAATCAGCCTAAATTCCCATCAACAGTAGACTGGATAAAGAAATTATGGGACATGTACTCTATAGAATACTATACAGCAGTAAAAAAATGAAATCTAGTCATTTGCAACAAAATGGAGGAATCTGGAAAACATCATGCTGAGTGAAATAAGCCAGTCCCAAAGGGACAAATATCATATGTTCTCCCTGATCGGCGACAACTAACCAAGCACCAAAAAGGAAACCTGTTGAAGTGAAATGGACACTATGAGAAACAATGACTTGATCAGTCCTTGTCCTAATTGTCTAGGAACAACTTAATACTTTACCCCTTTTAGTATTTTTTTTTCCTACTTAATACTATTGGTTGAACTCTGTAATTAACACACAATTATTCTTAGGTTTTAAGTTTAACTGAAAAGTGATCCCTGTTAAATATAAGAGTGGGAATGAGAAAGGGAGGAAATGTACAGTTTGGCCCATGCTCAATCGGACTTGCCCCAAATGGTGGAGTTAGAAACGTGTCAGGGGATTCCAATTCAATCCCATCAAGGTGGCATGTACCAATGCCATCTCACTAGTCCAAGTGATCAGTTTCAGTTCACAATTGATCATAATGATAGGATTTAGAGTCAAAGGGATCACATAAACAAGACTAATGTCTGCTAATACTAACTGATAGAATCAAAAAGGAGAGAACGATCCAACATGGGAAGCAGGATACACAGCAGACTCATAGAATGGCAGATGTCCTAAACAGCACTCTGGCCTCAGAATCAGCCCTTAAGGCATTCAGATCTGGCTGAAGAGCCCATGAGAGCATTTCAGGCATGGAAAGCCAAGACACTCTGGCAAAAAAAAAAAAAAAAAAAAAAACCCACACACAAAAAACACCTATATGAAAGATCTCTGTGAGTGAGATTCCAGTAGAAAGAACAGGCCATCAAAGAAGGAGGTACCTTTCTCTCAAGGGAGGAGAGAACTTGCACTTTGACTATGACCTTGTCTAATACATTTTGAAACAAGTAGTTTGCAGATAGCCTTTTGAATATACAGCTCTTCAGAACTTCACTTTCACTACATTGGATCAGAATCTCTCAGTGTGCTTCTTCCGGATTTAGTTTCTTCTAAATTCTCCCAGCTTGATTCTGATTGAACAACTAAATTTGGAAAACAATAACCCTATATATTCACCATTTATGATCAACTATCAGGTTTTTAAATCTTGTGTGGTAATGGAAGCAAAGCTCAGGTGTTAGGAGTTTTAGTCAGGTAATCTTTGGATGGATAACAAGTACTGGCTGCAGGACTTTGAACAAGTTACTTCAAACTTGCTGAGAGTCTGGCATTGTAGCATAGAGGGTAAAGCTGCCACTTGTGATGCCAGCATCCCATAGGGTACCGGTTTGAGTCCAGCTGCTCCACTTCTGATCCAGCTCCCTGCTAATGCACCCGGGAAAGCAGCAGAAGATGTTCCAAGTACTTGGGCCACTAGATTCATGTGGGAGACATAGAAAAATCTCCTGGCTCCTAATGTTGGTCTGGTCCAGCCCTGGCCATTGCAGCCATTTGGAGGAATGAACCAATGGATGGAAGTGCTCTCTCTCTCTCTCTCTCTCTCTCTCTGTATTTAAAATAAATAAATAAAATAAATCTTAAAAAATGCTGAACCTCAGTTTTAGAATTAAAAACATGTACTATCTAGGATAGTGTCTGGCATATCTAGCACTTAATTACTGGAAGCTACTCATATTCTTGGTGTTGGTATCAGTAAAGACATGAAAATTGTCACCATCAATCAGTCTTGGGTGTTTCACCAATCTTCACATATGTGAATTTTGATCAATTTTACTATTTTTCTGCCCTTCCTTTGGAGGTGATCAAAGTAGACAATCATATAATTTATTTTTAGTAGGAGTCCAACTATTATTCAGGGAAATACTGCAAAGCTAAGAAATATTCCCTGGTTGTTCCTTACCCTCATTTTTACCCTCTTACAGTCTCAAAGGTGTCTATATGGATAAATGGTAAAACACTGGAAATTCTCACTCTTTTTCCAAAGGGATGTTAATAGCTAAAGATAAGGAAACAGAAAGGGGGGAGGAGAAACAAAGGTACAGAATAAAGCAGGAAAGTTGGCTTTCTGCCTAGTTAAGGAATATCTAAAAACTGATTTTATTCTTTAGTCATTTTAGGTGTGAAGAAAAATGGAAACTGTTGGTTTAACGAAAACAAGGTTGCCCCACAGCTATTCCATATTAACTTACATAATATATTTGGTTTCAAAGTCCAGTAATCAGCAAAACCCTTTATGATTTACTTCAAAACATTATAAGGTTCAGGGACAAGGGGCACTAAAAGCTAGAGGCAACAGTTAAAAAAAAAACTGCTTGCAAGCTCAATGTATATGCATCTATTTTTAAACTGTAATTTTTATGTAAGTTCTGAATTATGGAGAGTTATAACATTTGGTCACACTTGTTGATATATAGAGAGGATAACTCCTATCCTCAGAGAATTGTACAGTGATGCTTACCCCAAGGACCAAGACACACATAAGCCCTACCTGTTCTCAGCATCGGCGCTGCACTTTGGGGACAACAATTCAAAGGATTTCGTAAACTTCACCACCTGCGGCAAAGAAAGATGGTAAATCCAAGTCAATTAAAGTTTTCTCATGGTTTAAAACACTGTGATAAATGTTTTCCATCTTTACAATGGTTATTACAATAATTGGAGATTACAGAGAGATTTCAAGTGGAAAAATCTCAAGGGAGAGAGGAAAAGGAAAATTCTATCCTACATTTTGTATTTTACATCATATATAGCAGACATTGTCCAGGCTTAACACATTCTACAAAACCTGAATACATTTTTACAATGGGGTATACAATGAAGTTTCGTGGTTAGCCAAAGGGTCATTTCACTCATATACAATTTTTTTTTTCACTGCCCTTTTAACAATCCAGTCTTCATCCATGGAGTATCAGGTAGGAACAACAACAACAACAAAAACAACCTCAAAAAGGATGCTCTCTATCTACGTCAGGCTCCTCAGGATAGCTTATTTGGCTTATTCTCGCTCTCAGGCCAACTTTTTGGTGTCAACACCCAAAGGGTAAGAAGAGGACGCTACCTTCTTCATCAGTCATCACTAGTGCAAACACTTCCTCTCTCCTCTGTCCACTGAAACCAGCACACCCCGTACAACAATTGATCAAGACTTAACCTTGAAAAGGAATTTATGGGTATAGAAAACGGCAATGTAATTTTTCTTATTATTAGTTACTTTTGGATTCTTACTATGAACTATATCCTGTATTAGAAGCCTCTTTTATGATTTAATTTCCTTATTATTATGCTAAAAATTAGACATTTTTGTCCTCTGTTTAAAAATGAAGAAACTAACCCATAATTTTTGAGAAACTTGCTCAGTTTCACACAATTAAAGTCAATCTGCCTGACTCTACAGTACCAGCTCTTATAGCAATATTTCAAATGCTGAGTGGGAAAGGCAACATTTCTGACCCTCTTTTGACAAAATATACCACAAGATAGAAAAATAAGTCCCCTACATTGAAAAGAATACATTTGAATGTCACTGGGTGCTTCCAAGGTTGACGTTTAGATTTACTTAGCTAGATGCAGTCATGCTTCAAAGGTCTTTTAAATTAAACACTTACAAGGAATTGATGGGCACCTGAGAACATGATTTGGAAACTAGAAATAGATTAAATATTAAAAGAGCTTTATGGGTGAGGTAATGAACCCAAGGTAGGAAAATGCAACATGAGGGCAAAACGGAAAAGGAAATAAAAGCTCATCACAAAGAAGATTGTATGTTACTCACTGAATGTAGGGCAGTGACAATAACTCAACTAAAAGTTAATGCCCTTGACAATCACAGAACATATCAAAAAGTTCATGGAAAAGTGGAATTCATAGTTTGAGTTTATTTTGCTGGCAAAATAAGTTATTTTCAGAATACATGGGAAATGTGTATTATCAGAAAATTAAGCATGAATTTCAAAAATTGTTTCTGCACAAAACTAAGCTTATACTTTTAAGCCTATTTTCCAAAAACTTTTTGAAGTTCCTGCATATTTCATTTCATATCGTTATATGAATTAAACCTCTACTGAATCAGTAATTGTGCTAAATGAAATAAGCAAGACCTAGAAAGGCAAATATCATATTTCCTCTTATTTATGGAAGTTAATATGCACAGAATAGAAAAACTGTGTGGATGGCATATTATTTGGTGTATAATAAATATTACTTCACTGAATTACACCATATACATGACAATATATCATTCTCTCCCCACATTATGATCATTATCATGAATCCCTCACTTTGTAACTTTTTAAAAAAGGATTTACTTATTTACTTGAGAGGTACAGTTACAGAAAGAGAGAGGGAGACAGAGAGAGAGAGAGAGAGAGAGGTCTTCCAAAAGAGAGGGGGAGAAAGAGAGATCTTCCATCTGGTGGTACACTTCCCAAATGGCTGCAATGGTCGGAGCTGCACTGATCTGCAGAGCTTCCTCCAGTCTCCTGTGTGGATGCAGGGGCCCAAGCACTTGGGCCATTTTCTACCGCCTTCAGGGCATCAGCAGGGAGCTGGATCGGAAGTGGAGCAGCTGAGACTCAACTGGTGCCCATATGGGATGCCAGCACTGCAGGTGTATGGATGCTTAACTTACTATGCCACAGTGCCCGCCCCACTGTGTGACTTTAATATTCCTGTTTTCAAGAAAAAATTACATGTGTATGTATACAATATATACATATAAAGTGGATGTGGCAAAATGTTAAAGTCATTAAATTTTAAAGTAAAAAGAATTTTAAGAATAAAGGAAAGAAATCATTCATTGTGACAAATTTTATTGGCCAAAGATGGCCACAGCATCTCCTATCCCATAGTCTTCTCTACACTGTTCCCTCCCTTTAAATTTGGTAGACTTCTGACTTCTTCAACCAACAGAGTCTGTAGAAAAGATACTTTATGCCTTCTGAGGTTGTCCTAAAAGGCAATGCAGCTTCCGTCTTGTCAGAATATTTGTACCTGAAGCCCTGAGTCATGATGTAAGAAGCCAAAATATACTGAGGCTACTATGCCGAAAGGGAGCAAACCATATAGAGAGGTCATGGTAGATGGTCTGAATGTCAGCCCCATTCCTTAAGCCATCCTAGTTCTGGTGTCAAATATGTAAATGAACAACTTTAAGATGATTCCAGTTCCCAGCCATTAAGCTACCCCTAGTCTTCCAGTTTTTGAAATTTTGAGCCCATATATTCTGGAAAGAGACAAGCCATCCCTGTTGTCCTCTCTCCAAATTCCTCACCAAATGGATCTGCCAGCAGAAAACATGATTGACTTAAACTTCCAGTTTTAGGGCATACTTGTCCTATGGCAAAAGTAACTAGAACATCTATGCTAAGTGAGGACTTAAAAAAGTTGCTTAGAAATCTTGTTTTTATTAGATTTATTTATTTCTTTGAAAGTCAGAGTTACACAGAGAGAGAAGGAAAGGCAGAGAGAGAGAGAGAGAGAGGTCTTCCATCTGCTGATTCACTCCCTAGTTGGCTGCAATGGCTGGAGCTGCGCCAATCCAAAGCCAGGAGCTAGGAGCCTCCTCCGGGTCTCCCACACAAGTGCAGGGGCCCAAGGACTTGGGCCATCCTCCACTGCTTTCCCAGGCCATAACAGAGAGTTGGATCAGAAGTAGAGCGGCCAGGACTCAAACCAGCATCTACATGGGATGCTGGCACTACAGGCAGCGGCTTTACCTGCTACTCCACAGCACCGGCCCCAAAAGTTACTTAGAAATCTTGATCTAGCTACATTATTCCTGGGTCTCACAAGGTCAGCAAGCCACAGGGAGACTCTTTGCTATCATCAAATAATATCTTTCAATTATACCCTAAGTAATTCTTAGAGTTAAAATGATAATAAAAATTAGAAGCCTTTTTTTCATGTTTGCACAGTGGAAAACTGTCAGAGATCATAGACGAGGGAGTTATTTCTACATCTCTACTTTGATCTCTCATCATTTGTGATTTCTTTCAATAAGAAAAATAGCTCAGATAATGGAAAATTCTTCCATTTTTATAATGTTCTAGAATATATCCTACCATTTTACTGTAAATGAGGCATTTTGCACATGTTATAAACAATCATTCACGTATGTTTTGATGCTTACAACATTCCAGGAGAGTAGACACTATCCCCATTTAACTGAAGAGAAATTAAGGTGTACAAGGGTTAAATGGTTTGCTGGAAGTAGTAAATTAGAGAGTTAGGATCTGAACCATGTTATTCTGATTCCACAGTCCCATTTTTGCCATTAAGCTTTTTTTCCTTGAGATTTATTTGTTTATATTTGAAAGGCAGAGTGACAGAAAGAGAGGGAGAGGGAGACAGAAAAACTTTCATGTGCTGATTCACTTCCCAAATGTCTGCAATGGCTAGGGCTGGTTCAGGCTGAATCCAAGAGCCCAGAACTCCAGCCTGGTCTCCCACGTTGAGTGGCAGATGAATAACTACTTGGGTCATCTTTCAGTTCTTTCCCAGGCACATTGGCAGGGGGCTAGATCAGAAGCACAGCAAACAAGACTCAAGTAAGTGCTACCAATTGGGAAGCTGGTGTAGCAAGCAGCTCAACCCTCAGTGCAACTACACGAGCCATGCCATCCTACTACTCTTTATTGCTTTCATAAACCAGAGCAAGTGGCATTGCAACCACAAATTTTTTGGGATTGACTACTTAACAAAACAGTATACTTAATAAACTGTGCCTTTATTAATTCTACAAATATTTATTAAGTACCTACCACATGGCCAAAACATATTTAATTTGAATAAACACTATCTAAAAGTCACTTGAAATAAAACACTTGGTTTTATATAAAATGAATCAAATTACCACTAAACTATTAATAGTTTCTGCATTTGGAATTCAAACAGGATATATATTTTAATAGACTGACCTGATACACGAGATTAAATTCTCCAATATTATTAAGGGTATTTCATGTGGTTTACTTTTTATTATGTATTAGAATATTTTACAGCCCTGCAAGGGAAATGCTAACTTTGAAAAACTGATAGCAATGAAAGCGATTTTTCTCCCCTATAGCAATAAAAGTGAATTTTACCCAAGTAGAGATGCAAATGATTTCTGTGCAGTAGAAAAGTCCAGTGGCAACAACTTTATTATCCTGGTGGATAGTAACCATTTTTAAAACCTCATCTATTAGTCTTCTGCTAGCATTCTTTCAGTGCCTATTTCTGAACCAGCTTTACCACCCTGCTGTTTCTCTCATTAATGAGTTAAATAAATCTTTGATACATGCTCACTGTAGATTTGTAGAGTAAAGTTCAGTTTTTAACTTTTTTTGAAAACTGTCCTCTGACACCAAAACTACGTACTGAGTGTCTGTGTGTGCACGCAATGGAATAGGCACTGGAGCTACAATGTGAACATAAAAGAAAAAAAAAAATCCCTGCACTCAAGGAGCTTACTTTGTGGTGTGGAGCTTAATTTGCCCTGGCTCTTCAAAGCTAGTGCTTCCAGAAAAAAAAAAAAAAAGTACTTCGAAGAAAACAAACCTGAGAAATAGAGAACAAAGATCCTTTAAAAGTCTTTCTTTTCCGTCTGAAATAGTAGCTTATAAGAAATGAATAGCACATTCTGAAATTTTTAAGTTATAAAACTTATAGATCTAGAATTACCAAGAGAATGCATAAGATATATATGTACATCTTGATGAAATATCTAAATGTTTGCACTCCTGAAATGTAAAAGAGGAACTTTCAAAACTACTAGAAGGTAAAAAAAATTTTTTGCCCAAAAATATTAGAACTTTTTACTCCAATATAAGTTATGGGCTGAAAAGAAAAACGGGATTAACATTTTGTTTTATTTTATCTGTTTTATTTCTTAAATTAATAATTAATGAATAAAGGGGAAATCCATGATTACTCATCTTTCAACTTCAGGAACTTCATATCATGGAGAAAATTTGTTGTGTTCCCCAATAAAACTCCCTAATAAACCAGTTCATGGTATCACGATCAAAGTCAGACACTGAACTCAGGAACCGTGTGGTTGGCCGTGTGTGCAGTGAAGAATTTAACCTTTCCCAAAGAGCAGCCCTTGGCTCCCAGAAGCAAACCTCTGAGCCCTTGGAATGTCCTAACAAACGTGCTTTTCTTTACTTGCAGACCTTGCACCAGCCGGGAAGTAACACTACAATTTAGAGCCACACTTAATACCGTGACTTGGGGTGGGAGTTTGGGTCACGTGATATCAGCTGACCTCTGGAGGAGTGGAGACACAGGTGAGCCCAATGGGTAGCCAACTAAGTTTTTGTGTTCAAGCCTCCAATAAAGACCCTGGACACCTAGGACTGAGCCCTGTTCGCACTGTCACACACCGTTGCCAGGAGAAGATCACAATGCCGATGACTGCATGGGTGGGGGACAACTGGAAGCCCTGCATTTGAAACTTTCTTGGGCTCTGCCCCATGCTGATTGTAATCTGAATCTTTTCCCATAGTAAACTGGAACTAGAAGTGAAACAGCTTTAATTTAATTCTCTGAGCCCTTCTACTGAATTGTTGAGGGTGGTCTTGGGAAACCTCAGATTTGTAACTGGTGTCAGAGTGAGGGCACACTAGATTATATTCCCTAGCTTTGCACTTATATGGCAATTTGTAGGTTCCTGTGACTTTAAAAGAAAAATGAGGGTAATTAAATACAAATATTGACTTGTGTTTGGTTAAATATTGATTATCCAGTATGTATCAAGAAGGGACATTCCAAAGAAATAAAAACAAGGTTTGTAAACTTTAAAGACCTGAAATTTGTGATGATTAATTTATATGCCAAATTGACTGGGCTAAGGAGTGCCCAGATAGCTGATAAAAGCTGTGTATGTCTGTGAAGACTTTTCTGGAAGAGATTAACATTTGAATCAGTAGACTGAGGAAAGTCAGTTCCCCTTACTAATTTGGGTGAGCATCATTCAATCCACCGAGGGCCTAGATAGAAGAAAGGGTGAATTTAATGTTTGAGCTACGCCATCTATCTTCGCTTTCCTTGGACATCAATTTTCCTAATTCTCTGGCCTTCTGATCAGATAAGGACTTAAACCCCTGGCTCCCTTGATTCTCATGCCTTTAAACTCAGATTGAATTATACTACAAGCTTGCCTGGTTCTCCAGTTTGCACATGGTAGATTGTGGGGCTTCTCTGTCACCATATTGCATGAGAAAATTAATATATTCATATATATAGAGAGGTATGTGTATATATATATGTGTGTGTATATATATATTTATGACAGAGAAAATCCATTAGTTCTGTTTCTCTAGAGAACTGTGACTAATATATTTTTAACTTTTTAAAGAGACATTATTTTTTTGCTTGTTTATTTATTTATTTGAAAAGCAAAGTGACAGAAGGAGAAGGAGAGACAGAAAGATAAAGAGATCTTCTATCTGCTGGTTCAATCCCCAAGTAGATGCAAGAGCCAGGGCAGGGCCAAGCCAAAGCCAGGATCCAGGAATTCCATTATTTTCTCCCACATGGGTAGCAGGGGTCCAAACGCTAGGGCCGCCTTTCACTGACTTCCTAGGTGCATTGTCAGGAAGCTGGATCAGAGGCAGAATAGCTGGGACTCATACCAGCTTACTCAGCTGTACTGTAATGTCAGTCCTAAATTTTCCTTTTTAAAAGGAAAAAAGTTTAAGCGTTGAGTCAGATTTTTGATAGGCTGATAGGAATACCTTTTACTACACCAAGAGAATGATAAAAATCTATAAAATTTTTCTTTTACCTTGACCGTTGAGGAGCTCAGAGCAAATATGAGTTTTAAAGTTGTATCTTTATACAGCATAATTTGATTTTGTATTCATTGCTTTGGATTTTCTTTAAAAACTGCTTTCTCTTTTTCCCTTCTTTATTTGAAATTTTGCCTTCCATATTCCTCTGTGTCTAGCATATAATAAGCACTCAAAATAGTTGTTCACTATAAATTTTTATATTTTTGCTCAAAAGTCTTTTAAGTCTTTCTGACAGTCAATTAAGTAGAAGTACAAAAAGGACTTGGAGTACTTAAACACTTGAAAAATACATAAATGTGTATAAAAGTACTTTTTTCATGAAATAACTGAAGAATTAATTACAGTTGAACAAAGCTCTTTGTGGGCCATTAAGTTGTATAGAAGAGTATTAAGAGGCATGGGAATGAAGTGTGGAATGGTGTGTAAGAGAAAGACAACATTTAAAGGCCTACGGCTGATGGCAAGCAATATGAAAGCAAAGGAGAAGCAGGCTTGAAACACATCAAGAGAGTAGTAGAATATAAGCAGAGCAATGAAATCGTGAGGACAAGCCTAGTGCTGACTGTAAGCCAGAGAAGATCAAGGAAGCACACAAACATTAGCCTTAGTTGTACAACACCTGTAAAGTTAGTCTGGATACAGACCATTTGATTTTTGAAGGGTTTTAAGTCCATTCCTGTCACAAAAAAATTAAAACTATGTGTTCAGATCCTCTGACTTGGGGGCAACATGAATTTAAGCTCACAGCCAAATCAAACTGCACAGTTAGCAGATTATTGGGCAAGGCAACACACACACATATGGGCATTAATCCATGTTGAGAACAGCAAGACAAACAGCTGAGAAGTAACAGTTCTGGGGATTAAATTCATCTGCATGCTCCCAGGTCTTTTAGAGGAGCGGTGGGCAAAGGATGGCCTATGAGCCAAATCCAGCCCAGGCCTCCACCTGCTTTTATAAATAAAGTTTTATTGTAACAGAGTCACACTCATTAATTTAAGTATTGTCAATGGCTACCTTCTATATTACAGTAGAGTTGAATAATTACTACTAAGACCATATGTGCCACAAAGTCTAAAATATTTCCTAGCTGGACCTTCACAGAGATAGTTTGCCAGTCTGGATAGCAGCCATCTCTGGACAAGGTCCACTAGCTATTTCCTGCCATTGTTAATGGTTGATCATAGATTAATGTATTAATATCCTCATACAATTTATAATTAACAAAGCGAAATCCTGGAGTCAGTCTCTTAAACAAAAACTACAATGATAGAAATCATAGACATGAAGGCAAGTGGTAGAGGATATAGTTGAGGACTATATGTCCCAGTTTTTTTTTTGTTTGTTTTTTTTTTTGACAGGCAGAGTGGACAGTGAGAGAGAGAGACAGAGAGAGAAAGGTCTTCCTTTGCCGTTGGTTCACCCTCCAATGGCCGCCGCTGCAGCCGGCGCACCGCGCTGATCCGATGGCAGGAGCCAGGATCCAGGTGCTTTTCCTGGTCTCCCATGGGGTGCAGGGCCCAAGCACCTGGGCCATCCTCCACTGCACTCCCTGGCCATAGCAGAGAGCTGGCCTGGAAGAGGGGCAACCGGGACAGAATCCGGCGCCCCGACCGGGAGTAGAACCCGGTGTGCCGGCGCCACAAGGTGGAGGATTAGCCTATTGAGCCACGGCGCCAGCCTATATGTCCCAGTTGATGTGGGGTAGTCTCACTTTAATTATGCCTGTTGCCCGAGACAATCATTAATAGCACCCCAGCTGTACTTCCTAAAGTTACTTTAAATAGAAATTTGAGGCAAGCATGCCTTTGGGAGCTTTTCAAAGAATTAGACAATTTATATTTTTAAAAGAATGCATTGAAAACATAATATATTTAAATAGAGAATTGTATATAGCAGACACCTGGGTTAAAAATGAAACAGTAGGGTAAGCGTTTGGTGCAGTGGTTAAAATGCAACTTGGGATGCTCAGATCCCCAATCAGGGCAGCTAGGTTTGGGTCCTAGCTCCACTTCTGGTTCCAGCTTTTTGCTAGTATGAACCCTGAGAGGTAACAGGAGATGGTTCAAGCACTTGGGTCCCTGCTGACTAGCCACGTGGGAGACCCAAATTGAGTTGCTGGCTCTTGGTTTGGCCTGATCCAGTCCTGGCTGTTGTAGGCATTTGGGGTTTAAAGCAATAGAGAAAAGCCTCTCCCTGTCACTCTCTTTGATTCTCTGCATTTCAAATTAGTGAATATAAATATTTTTTAAATAAATGAAAAAGAAACTAAAATACTTTGATATAATTTAATGGGTATATAGAGTAGCAATTCGAATTATGATCAATAAAAATAGGTAAACACATAAATAAGAGAGAATACATTTAATGCTTTATTCCTGACTTGGACCAATTGTATGTTTCTTAGTTTCATTAATTTTTAAAATTTAGTATCTAAATCAATTCTGATTTTATTATACATGTGCTATATAAACATGTATTAAACGAATAGATATAGGCAAATATACTAAGTTAGAAAGAGAATTTTAGAAGAGAAATATGAAGTGGTTTCTAGATCCATGAAACAGAACAAGTGGTTCCTTTCGCTGTTGATCAGCCCTGGTTATTGCACCCTGGGGAAAGTAGTACACATGCCAAGTGAAGGAAACAAAATATCCCCTTGATTGTTCTCTGGAAAAGCTCCATGGACAGAAGTCTTTTATTTGGATATTTATCAAGTACTCGTTGATCTTGTTTCTCTCTGTCCTTTTAATTTAAAAAACAACCTAAGAAACAAAAACTACTCAAAAAGATACTCCAAACATCAAAAAGAAAATGATCTAGTAAGTAATGACTACTTTAAAAAAATTTTCATAATCCCTATTTTTCCATACGGGCAAGAATGAATTAAATAATAATCTACTGTAGTCTTTCATGATAAATCATTTGCTTATACCAATTAGTAATACAATCATTTGTTCACATATCAACATTATATTAGTCCAGTAGACACTGTTATTGGCTCTGGAACTATCAAAGGGATTTAAAGCATGTGTACCCCTTTTTAAAAATTTATTTATTCATTTGAAAGACAGAGTTACAAGAGAGGCAGAGGCAGAGAGAGAGAGAGAGGTCTTCCCTCCACTGGTTGACTCCCCAGATGACCACAATGGCCAGAGCTGCACCGATCTGAAGCCAGTAGCCAGGAGCTTCTTCAGGTCTCCCATGCAGGTGCAGGGGCCCAAGCACTTGGGCCAACTTCCACTGCTTTCCCAGGCCATAGCTGAGAGCTGGATCAGAAGTGTAGCAGCTGGGACTTGAACCGGCGCCCATATGGGATGACGGCACCACAGGTGTTGGCTTTCCCTGCTATGCCACAGTGCCAGCCCCATGTCTACCTTTGAGGAACTCAAAAAATCATAGCGCAGTGGGGGAAATGGTTCAGTTCATAAATGTAAAATTTCACCATGATTTATGTTCAAAATGCCACCAGGGGACACAGGAGTGTGCTGAGGCAATGCTCTAGGCTGAGAAGTGCAGAAAAACTAGAAAATCCTGAGGGACTAAGTCAGTTCAATCTGACAGAAGACAGAATGCTCAAAAGAGTTTTAACTAAATATAATTCAATAAACAGACTAGTTGCAGGAATATGGTGGGGTAAAAAGAAGCCAATAAGGAACAGTGAGGCATCTAGGAACTGGCAAATTGGGAAAGAAGGGAATAAGAGAGGGAGGAGATGTACAATTTGGGACATGCTCAATCGGACTTGCCCCAAATGGTGGAGTTAGAAACGTGCCAGGGGATTCCAATACAATCCATCAAGGTTGCATGTACCAATGCCATCTCACTAGTCAAAGTGATCAGTTTCAGTTCACAATTGGTCATAATGATAAGATTTAGAGTCAAAGGGATCACATAAACAAGACTAGTGTCTGCTAATACTAATTGGTAGCATAAAAAAGGGAGCGAACAATCCAACATGGGAAGCGGGATACACAGCAGACTCATAGAATGGCAGATGTCCTAAACAGCACTCTGGCCTCAGAATCAGCCCTTAAGGCATTCAGATCTGGCTGAAGAGCCCACGAGAGTATTTTAGGCATGGAAAGCCAAGACACTCTGGGAAAAAACAAACAAGCAAAAAAAAAAAAAAAAAAAAAAGGCAAAAAAAAAAAAACCTAAATGAAAGATCTCTGTGAGTGAGATCCCAGTAGAAAGAATGGGCCATCAAAGAAGGAGGTACCTTTCTCTGAATGGAGGAGAGAACTTCCACTTTGACTATGACCTTGTCTAAATATTATCGAAGTCGGCAAACTCAAAAGGCTTCCATAGCCTTGGAAACTCATGACTAGAGCCTAGGGAGATTACTGATACCATAAACAAGAGTGTCAAATTGTTAAGTCAACAACAGGAGTCACTGTGTACTTACTTCTCATGTGGGATCTCTGTCCTTAATGTGTTGTTCAATGTGAATTAATGCTATAACTATTACTGAAACAGTATTTTACACTTTATGTTCTGTGTGGGTGCAAACTGATGAAATCTTTACTTAATATATACTAAATTGATCTTCTGTATATAAAGATAATTGAAAGTGAATCTTGATGTGAATGGAAGGGGAGAGGAAGCGGGAGAGGGGAGGGTTGCAGGTAGGAGGGAAGTTATGGGGTGGGGGAAGCCATTGTAATCCATAAACTGTACTTTGGAAATTTATATTTACTAAATAAAAGTTAAAAAAAAACTCTTAAGCTTGGGGCTGGCACTGTGGCTCAGCGGGTTAATGCCCTGGCCTGAAGAGCCGGCATCCCACATGGGCGCTGGTTCTAGTCCTGGCTGCTCCACTTCCGATCCAGCTCCCTGCTATGGCCTGGTGAAGCAGTAGAAGATGGCCCAAGTGCTTGGGCCCCTGCACCCTCATGGGAGACCTGGAAGAAGCTCCTGGCTGCTGGCTTCCAATTGAAGCATTTCCAGCTGTTGTGGCCAACTGGGGAGTGAACCATCAGTTGGAAGACCTCTCTCTCTTTCTCTGCCTCTCCTCTCTCTGTGTAACTCTTTCAAGTAAATAAATAAATCTTTATAAAAAAAAAAAAACCTCTTAAATTTAAGGTCTCGCAAGAGAAAGGCAGAGAGGGAGGACAGGAGGGAGTAAGGTGTTATTGGTGTTTCCTCGGGAGCTGATGCTGCAGACAGGGGCCTTAGAAGAATCCGGCCACCTCTAGAATTGGTAGAAAAAGAACGAAAGGGATAACTGTGTCCAACGTCCTTCCTCAAACTCTCAAATATTCTGTTTATCTCTGATGTTTGTGGAACTCATCTGGAGACCAGAGGACAAGAGAGCCCAAGTGGTGTGATATGTAGACAGCTTTCAACAGCACTGAGTTAAAGAAAGAAAATTCCATGATAGATTGGTGGTGGTTGTGGGTGTGTGTATGTGTTGGGGGGATGTGCAAAGAAGAGCTACTAGAGAGCAGACAATGTTGAACTATAACTGAGTCCTGCGCATCTTAAAAACAGTGGTGATAGAGAAAACTCCTACCAGCATTCAAGAACTAGCTGTCCTCAAAAGAACACACTGGGCTAGCATTTTCCAAAATAAGACCTGTCTGCTTCCTTTGTTACGACTTCCATTAGACTTGTGAATGATGTTGGCAATTCCCTCACTTGTATTCTTCTGTGAAATACCAAGACTCTTGCCTCTTCTCTGAAATATTTCTCATCAAGGAACATTGTCCCCATTGTAATAGTCCAGATGAAATTATCTCCTTCACCATCCTGTGCATTCTGTGTTTCATGGGGACTATATGTCAAAGACATAGGAGACAATATGTGTGTAGGCTGCCCATAGGGAGGTAGGGCAGAAGTAGAATACAAGAGCAAGGCTGAAGACCAGAAAAGAATAATACAAATTAAGTTGGGAGTTGAGTTTGAATGTTGGGCACTGTGAACCTGATTGGATAGCTAACAGCTTCAAAATGATTTAAAGCATAGAAAAGGCAGGTGCCTGTTAAGGAAGATAACTAGAAGCAATACTAAGAATTGATTGAGAGGAACAGTGTCTGTTTGCAAAGAAATGACTCAAGCAAAAAATGTCCAGATGAGAGATTAGTAAAGACAGTGGTAGAAGTGGTGGAAAGGAATGGCTAGAAATGATGTTTTAATAAGGAAGCAACAGAAGGTAAAGATGAGTGGATGGAGATGGTCAAAATGACTTAGACATTCTCTATAATGTAGAGTTTGATTTACTTGCTACATAATGGTGAGTCTACTAACTGAGGAAATATAAGAAGTGGCAAAGATTTGGGACAAGATATGGTAGAGGAAGCCAGCAAGGCCTGCAGTTCAGCAGATATAGATTATACACACATTTATCTACATATATGTATATATATATTTAATGTATATAAATGACTAATGATGTGAGTTAATATATTAATAAATGTATTAGACTTATTAATAAAGTGAATTAATATATTGGTATATAATGTTATATAGTGATGTTTGTGTGTGTGTCTGTGTATATATATATATATGTAACAATGATTGTATAATTGTTAGAAGTGGTTATTTTCAATACCTTCCACTTTGCACTCTAAAAAAAGTACTTGGAACAAATCTAACAGAATTTAGGTTGGCTTCTTTAGAGGATAAAGGTAAATTAAAGAAGGAAAAGTAGAGAAATGGAGGGAAAACAATACGGAAAGAAAAGCCTGAAACAACGTTTGCAATCCACTTAGGAGAATGGGGGATGAGCACAGAATTATAGGCTACTCAGGAACAATCAGATGAAGATCATCCCCATCTTTTTCCCTCAAGTGTAGGTTTCAAGAGCATTTAGTTCAATGGCTCAATTGTAAGTGTATGTAAATAAGAACCAAGGAGTTAAGGAACATATTAGAAAACAAGTATGCACAGTTTGTGCTTCACAGTTTAGAGAAGAAACCTCAGAAACTAGCCTCATATTTGTAAGTGTAGCTATAAAGTACTTCATAGACAGAATAGTGCTGGACAGCAAAATAGCTACAGCCTTCAGGACAATCCACGAAAAAGGAACACTTGTAAATACCAGCGCTGAAATAGCCTTAGGACACAAGATTAAAAGGTTCACATTTGCTTCCCTTGACCAAGCACTAAAAGAAATAGATACAACAGTAAACACATGAGTTGGAAAGGAACTAAGAGAAGTGATAGAATTGCTTGGACAGGCTCATGGGGTGGAATAATATCAAGCAGGGAATTTTCAATTCAAAGGACTATGTATTTCCTAATGTTGACAGCATCAGCCAACTATGAAACAATTTTTCCCCAGTCTAATGGAAAATGCCATTGACAAAGTCACTTAAAATCAATTGACTGAAATATTTAGGAGAAGCAAAAGAGGATGAAATATTAATTTTGTCAGGAGAAAGGGCTAGGAAGACATTCTTCATTTCTATTTTTGACATCCATTCAGTAACCTGATAAATTTACACCTTAATGCCCAGTTTAAGTAGAGTTAAGATCTTGGTGAATCAAAGCTTCTGCAATTGGCTTTAAGTATTTTTTTTCTCCTCGTTTCCATCAAATGTAGAGAGCATATGAAATATATACACTTATAGTAATCTGTTTTAGAATCATACAAATACTTTTTCTTCCTAGGAATGATTCTAACAAAACAGAGAGAAACGAAAATTATTTTTGGAGGAATGGGCTTTTTTTCTCACAAAATGGAATGATATTTTCCCCGATTATAAAGTAGTATACAGAATGCCAGTAGAATGGTACTATATGTTCATGCGTTTATACATCTGATTTCTTCCAAAAACAAAGCAAAGACTGAAAAAATAAAGAAAGAGAAATCCAGAAAGCTAGAGGCTAAAAGGAAGAGCAAAGGGGAGGGGAAGAGAAGTGAGTTAGGGGAGGGAAAAGATCTGTAACCAAGGCAGGAGCATAAAGACATAGGCCTACCGCACTCCAAGTGCAGAAAGAGCAGGCAGTGACAATTGGAGTTTCAGCTTCTGCTGGGACTGGGGGCTGAAGTGTGCCCTTGAGACAGGTGACCCAGCCTCCACCTACCCAAGCTGAGACTCTAAAGAATGCCATTATAACTGACAGTAAATAGACATTTTTATAACAAAACCCTTAAAGCACAAATCAAAAAAAAGATTGTTAGATTTGACTCATTAAAATTAAAGTATTCTATGAAACCAAGGATACCTGTTGAGAGAGGCAACCCACATGAGCCTTGACTGCACTTTCTTGCTGTGTAGGTCAAGACTTGGAAGGCTGGACCAAGCTGCCTTTGGTGTGTAAGGTTACCACATAGCAGGGGACCCTGGCCACCAATCTATGTCCTGGATCTTGACTATGACCAGGGAGCTGTGCAAACTATTAGACAGGTTGGAAAGAAGGCAAGAGAGAAAGAAAAACAATGGTGAAATGCACAAACAAAAACACTCTCCAAAGAAGTGAACAGCAATCCCAAATTCAACACATAATTAAGACAGACAATGAAACCAACACACTACATAATTGGACAGGACATACTGAGGAATCTCAGTTATGTAAAAAATTTGAACACATATCTATCAGAGAATTTCAGATGAAAAACAGAAAAGTACTAGGAGTATAAATGATTCTGACAGCCTCTCATTCTTGACTCATGGATCTTAGGGAAATTCAGCTGGAATCTAGAATTCTTTTAGAAAAGAAATTCGTCTCTGAGAAAAAGAAGTGTATGAGAAAATACACTTTTCCTGGGACCCAGTTACATGAACTCATGCTGCCGGCAGCTGCACCAGCCTCCTGTACCAGGAAGGAAGAGCCAACTGGTGGTGGCCCACCACTGTGACAAACAGAGGGATGTGGGCAGGGCCTGAGCCTTTGATCATATTATCTGGCTGCTGCACCATCCCTGGAACCACCTCCTGCAGACTTGCTGTCATCTATGTTAATCAATGTTCTTATTGCTTCCACCGCTTTCCCTTGAATATTCTGTTACTCACAAAATTTCCCCAAATTGATCAACACAATAAGGCAGTTACAACTGAAATCTATACAGAGTTGTTCGTGAAACTGGATAAGCTGCTCTTAAAATTTATGTGGAAGAGCAAGATGATTTTAAAGGGGAACAATGTTGGGGACTTGCCGTCTCAGCAAAGTATATCATAAAATTATAGGAACTGAGGTGGTGTGACAATGGTGCAGAAATGGACAAAAAGACTAGTAGGACAAGTAGTGAGCTCAGAAACAGACACAACTATATATGAAACTTAACATAAGTGCTACAATGGGGAGGGGAGGAACAGTTCCAAGACTCCTGGTTGTATAAACAGTTTCACACTATACACAAAAATAAATTCTTGACGGATACAAAAGACCATAAATATCAGATGAGTTAAAAGGATATATGAAAATGATATCATTGGAGGTAAATAGACAGTTACAACAAAACCATTAAAGCACAAATCAAAAAGAGAGATTGATCAATCTGACACATTAATATTAAAATAGTCCATAGAACCAAGGATATCTGTTTAGAGAGGCAATTTGTGCTCTGAGTGCACTGTCTTGCTGTATATGTGAAAAATTGTGGGCCTGGTTTCTCTTTACCCAGTTTATTTCAGGTTTTTTTTTTTTTTTTTTTTGACAGGCAGAGTGGACAGTGAGAGACAGAGAGAAAGGTCTTCCTTTGCCGTTGGTTCATCCTCCAATGGCCGCCACGGCTGGCGCGCTGCGGCCGGCACACCGCATTGATCCGATGGCAGGAGCCAGGTGCTTATCCTGGTCTCCCATGGGGTGCAGGGCCCAAGCACTTGGGCCATCCTCCACTGCACTCCCTGGCCACAGCAGAGATCTGGCCTGGAAGAGGGGCAACTGGGACAGAATCTGGCGCCCTGACCGGGACTAGAACCCGGTGTGCTGGCGCCGCAAGGCGGAGGATTAGCCTAGTGGGCCGTGGCACTGGCCTACCCGGTTTATTTCTCAGCATGGCATTTGCAGTGACCAAACTTGAGAGAGGGGGTAACATGTCTCCCCAAGCAAACATCAGGCTTGATACCACTCAACAGAAAAGGGACATACTCCCCAAGCATGGTGTTCCTTTTCTGTAATGTAATGATGGCACATGTAGATGGTGCCGGGGCGGGGAGGGGCATCGTATGGGGAACTGGCACCAAAGTAATGGTTTATAATATAATGTTTACATTTGTTTCCACAAGTATATGCTCCACTGTTTGTTAGTCTTAGTTCTAAATTTAAATCCAATGAGTACTCAATTCAAATCTTATGTATTCTGACTTTTCTACTATTGACTTCCTTGGCTGGATTTCATCTTGTCCTATTTTTTTGGAAGGGCCTCTTGGAACTACATATTCTACACTCTTCTTTGCATATTTGAAAACACCCATCTGTGACTTATCTAATTGATTGCTCATTTGACTGTATTTAAAGTTGTAGGGTCATATTTTCTTTTCCTGCACACTTTATAGACATTGCCCCATAGTCTTCACATATTGGAGAATGCTAGTAGGAAGTATAGCATCAGAATGAATTTTCCTCTAACAGGTGTGTCTTGTCTACATGCCCACAGAATTTTTCTGGTATCTTTAAAGTCCATTAGCACTGAATGTGTTTCAGTGCCAAGCAATCAGTATCAACTGTTTTTCAGAAATGGTGTGTCCTTTGACTCTGTGAATTCAAGTTTGCCTTTATCTCAGGAAAATGTCCTAGTGTTAGAATTTTGAATGCTTTTTCTTCTGCTTTTTTTCCTATTGTTATCTTCCCTTCAGAGATACCAATTATCCTTATTTTGGACTTCTTTTATTCTGACTCCTTTTTTTTTTATCATCCTTTTATAGCCTTTAAAACTTTATTATTTTACATTTCATTTTTAGTTTTATTCTTCATGCCCTTAAAGTATTTTAGAAGTGACTTTTTCTTATTTTGATGTTTTTAATGTAATATTCATTTCTGTATGGTTATATCTTTTTCCTTCTACTTCTTTCCAAGTTCTGCTCAGTTTTCCTTTTTTCTTCTTTTTCACATCATGTCATTTATTCCTTGAGCCCTTATATCTCTTTTATGAACCTTCGTTTTCCTTGAGAGATGACATTATCTATAATTTCATTCCATGGAAAATTGATAGTAATTCTGTTGTGTGCTCTTCATTTAACTTTTGTTTTCATATTCCTGGCTTCATTTTAATTTTTTCTTATGCTTTATTTACATAAGTCCCATATTGGTGGCTCTTTGTTACATGATAATCTTTAAATGATTAACAGAAGGAGACTGATTATCTAGACCAGGGATCTGTAAATCCGCAATCCAACTCTTGCCTACTACCTAGTTTGGTAAACATTTTTATTGAAACAGAGCTAGCTCACTCTTTATATGCTATCTATGCCTATTTTTATGCTATTATGACAAGGTTGAATAACTGCAACAGAGACTGTATGGCTTGCTAATCCTAAAATTTTAATTGGGCTTTTATGGAAAAAAAATTGTCAATTTCAGACCTAAGGAATGTACTTAGTTATACTCGTTGGTAGAACTTATTAAAGACCCTAGACTTAGTGAATTTATATGTTAACCTGTAGCTCTTTCTTTGGTACAGATACAAGTAATTTTTTTCCAACGGAAAAGATGACCTTAAACAGTACTGTTTATGATCATGCTTTATCTCTAACCAGCTTTGTGTCTAACCTTGAAATCTTAGCCTACCATTGCTTATAAATACCTAGCTTCTCAAGTGTTCTTTAGACTGGCTTTAACATCATATTGGTTCCTTCATAAATTAATAAATTAAAAGCCAAATTTTTAAAACAATAGTTTAATTTTATTTACATATAGTTGCCATTGAAAGGTTAAATCATTCATAAATAGTACTTTTGCTGTTTCAATATCCTTTGCCTCTATTATCTTATAAAAAAAATTTCCACCACAGAGAAGAAGAAGTGATACCATAAATGGAGCACACTAAGGATTGTAAAAACCTTTTAGAGGGAGTAGCACTGTGGCATAGTAGGCTAAGCCTCCACCTATGGTGCCAGCAACCCATATGGGTGCTGGTTCGTGTCCCAGGTTGCTCTTCTTCCCATCCAACCCTCTACTTATGGCCAGGGAAAGCAATGGAAGATGGCACAAATGCTTGGGCCCCTGCACCTGTGTGGAGATCAGGAAGAAGCTCCTGTCTCCTGGCTTTGGACTGACCCAACTCCAACTGTTGTGGAGTGAAGCAGCAGATGGAAGACTTTCTCTCTCTCTCTCTCCTTCTAACTCTGCCTTCCAAATAAATAAAATAAATCTTTAGAAAAAACAAGTAGAACAATATATGATCACCTACTTTTCTTTCCTATTTGGGGAGTGAACCAGGGGATAGAAGACCTTTCTGTCTGTCTCTCTGTCTAACTTTATCTCTCAAATAAATAAAATGTTTTTTTAAAAAAAGTTTTTAGAAAATGTATCATGAAAAGTTTTACACAGATTACTTACTAGAGTGTTATATATTAATAGTACTATGGTAGCATTTGGAAAATAAGATTTCCTTAAGATATTAAAGATAGAATTGACATTTTTCTGAAGTAAGTACTTTAAATCTGTGAAAGTAGTTTTTATAGTATGAAAGAATTCAACCTCTTTATAAAGTGGTATGTCACAGATACTGATATTTTAAAAAATAAAATCAGAAAGTAGATCCAGCTCTGAGGAAACACTGCTTTTTGTTCCTATTTGATGTACCATGTAAATTCTTTGCTATGAGAGTCAAGATAGATACTCCCAATTAAGAAAACAAATTCTCCTAGATATATATCAAAACCTGGACTGATTTTCTACAGTATCATTAGGTAAGGACAAGTTTTTTATATGAGCTGCATGTTAAATGTTGGCAAAACTAAAAATACTCAATTTAACTACACATTCTAGCTTTCAGAAAATTTATTTCTGTGCTTGCTAGGCTCAAATTCTATAAGAATAGAGTCTATTTCATTCATCACTGTTTATCCAGGACTTGATATGGCAGTAGATGGCGCATAGAAGTTTTCTGACTAAACAAACATTTCACCAAGTGAAAAAAAAAACATACAACTTTGACTGGATGGCATGAGAAAACCATTATGCAGCATTACTTATAAGAGCTTTTTGGAAAATTCTAATAATATTTATTATAAGTAGATCAAGAATTATGTAAAATAATTTCCTCTAAAACTAAAGAAATTCTCATAATGGGGGGAAAGGAGAGCTGTAACATTTCATCTTACAAAGCTTCTATGTAAAATTTAGAATATGAGTTAAGTGAAAATCACCACAACACTAAGGAACCTTCCAAATTACTGTATTTTATTAATTAATAAAGAATCCTTCTTTCTGACAATACCTTTAAAACTAAATTAAAATATTTCAAAATTTTTTCAATTTTTATTTTTTATTTATTTACTTTTTACCTAGAAATTTTTTATTTAAGCCCTAATAGATCAGTGCTAACTAGTTTATTCTTTTAGTCCTCAAGGGCATGTTAGTGAGTTTTAAAGATGTAAGAAATCTATTAGATGCAAGTTAAAAAAAAAAAATCAGGCCGGCACTGCAGCTGACTTGGCTAATCCTCCGCCTGAGGCGCCGGCACTCTGGGTACTAGTCCCGGTTGGAGCGCCAGATTCTGCCCCGGTTGCTCCTCTTCCAGGCCAGCTCTCTGCTGTGGCCCAGGAAGGCAGTGGAGGATGGCCCAAGTGTTTGGGCCCTGCACCCGTATGGGAGACCAGGAGGAAGCACCTAGCGGCCATTTTGGGGGTGAACCAACAGAAGGAAGACCTTTCTCTCTGTCTTTCTCTCCCTCACTGTCTAACTTTGCCTGTCAAAAAAAAAAAAAAATCATCCAACAGCAGACTCATCAAATGACAAACGCCCTAAACAGCACTCTGGCCTCAGAATCAGTCCTTAAGGCATTCGGATCTGGCTAAAAAGCCCATGAGAGCATTTCACAGTGGCAAAAAAAGACCTGCATGAAAGATCTCAGTGGTGAGATCCCAGTGGAAAGAAGGGGCCATCAAAGAAGGCAGTACCTTTCTCTGAAAGGAGGAGAGAACTTCCACTCTGCTTATGGCCCTATCTAAATAAATGATGGAGTTTGTGGACTCAAAAGGCTTCCATAGCCTTGTCAGCTCATGACAAGAGCCTCGGGTGATCACTGACATCATAAATAAGAGTGTCAATTGCTAAATCAACAATAGGAGTCACTATGAACTTGCTCCCCATGTAGGATCTCTGTCCTTAATGAGTTGTACTATGAGAATTAACAGTAAAACTTGTCTTCAAACAGTACCTTATACTTTGTGTGTCTGTGTGCAAACTATTGAAATCTTTACTTAGTATAGAGTTGATCTTCTGTATATAAAGATAACTAAAGATGAAAAAAATCATCCAAATTCAAAATAGCTATTGGGTAATTAATACATTTGTAACATAATGCTTTTGTCACAAAATATGTATTTCATCCAGCATTGTTAACAGTAACTGGAGCCGGCGCCGCGGCTCACTAAGCTAATCCTCCACCTTGCGGCGCCAGCACACCGGGTTCTAGTCCCGGTCGGGGCGCCGGATTCTGTCCCGGTTGCCCCTCTTCCAGGCCAGCTCTCTGCTGTGGCCAGGGAGTGCAGTGGAGGATGGCCCAAGTCCTTGGGCCCTGCACCCCATGGGACACCAGGAGAAGTTCCTGGCTCCTGCCATCGGATCAGTGCAGTGCACCGGCTGCAGCGCGCCGGCCGCGGCGGCCATTGGAGGGTGAACCAACGGCAAAGGAAGACCTTTCTCTCTGTCTCTCTTTCTCACTGTCCACTCTGCCTGTCAAAAAATTAAAAAAAAAAAAACAACTGGAATGAAAGTTGAATCAAAATATTCTTACACTTATTTATTTCAATTAGGTCCATGTCAGGATCTGTCAAAATTCCCCATCATGATCATAAAAATTGTATTTTAAAATCTTGATATTAGCTATCACAAAAATATGCACTAATCAAATGATGCATGTTTGGTCTGATCAATTTCACAAGATTAGGAGGAAAGAGAAGGAGAAACATTTTTAAAGTTAAATTTCAGATCTTGAACATTTAATCCTTTATTTAAGCCTACCTCTAAATAGAAATGGACTAGGAGTCCATTTCTTCAGCAAAACTATTTTTCCAGTAGTCAAAATTTTTCACCTGAGGAAATCCTTCACTGTGCTAGAAGCAGAGTTCAAAGTTCATCTTCTTAATTTATCATCATTGAAGCAATCGTCACATCATTAAATTAAAGTTCTTCCTTCTATAACCATACAGACACTCCCACAATAAGAAACACAAACCTTTGAGGAGAAAGAAATTCCACTCCCGATTACAATTTCCTGCAAATGCACACCCTAGGATGTAGCAGGTAATGGCTCAAGTATTTGCCATGTACATGGGAGATCCAGATGGAGTTCCTGACTCCTAGCTTTGTTCTGGCCCAGTTCTGAATGTTGTGGGCATTTGGGGAGTGAACCACAGATGGGAGTTCTCTCTCTATCTCCTCTATCTTTCAAATAAATAAAATATATATAAAAGAATATTTAGCAGCCTCGAGTTGCAAACTTTTAAATATTGAATGACTAGGTTTTGATCCTGTCCCTGAGCTCATTTTCTTTTCCCATGGGCCATCTAAATGACATTTCATAGTAGGAAGCCCTGCATCATAGACTTACCCCTGCAAAGGCTTCCTTTAGTGCTTTAGTGCTCTCCCTGGTAAAAGTTGAGGTCCTGAAATCTCAGGCCTTCCATCATGAATTTTTTTCAGTGTTGAATCTCACTACTATGTTGATTCAAACTTAATTGCTGTTTATGAAGGTCCACAGGACTTTGCCAGTCCCTTTCAGGTACAACTGAATCACTGCATCCATCAGTACCTGAACTCACCATGATGGAACTTCTGCTCAACTTCTGGGAAATAACGTATATACCCAACAGGCAGACATAAATGACCCACAGGCCATCTGGATCAGAGTTTACCTTTATAACTGGTTTTAGTTTGTCCAAGTCTTGACTTGCTGCCAGAAGCACTGTGGTATCAACTCCTGCAGCCATGACAGTATCTGCCTATCAAAGAGTCTCTGTATCACGTCCTTTCCCATTTGCTACCTGAACCTCAATCCCTTCATTCTGTAAACTGTCTGCAACATGTCTACATTTTTCCATGTGAATACAATGCCATTCATGCATTCCACTGTAACCAGAGTCCTTCAATGCAAATAGCTTCTTCAAGTCCTCCTCCAAGGGCTCCACATAGCAGTATGACTGCTGCTCCAATTCATTCTGGGTGGTTTGGGCCACTACTACCTCCTTGGAGGAGCCACAGCCTGAAAGCTGGCAAGACCACCCCTGAGCAGCTGTGCAACAGGGCCACCCAACCTAAAACACAAGCTTTTACCAACATTTACTGTATTTTTGTATGACAGTCACAATTTTCCCCTTATAAAATTATATTTTAATAGGTAAGACAGAGGATTTTTATAAATCGCAGCCAATGTTTCCAAAGCATTCTTCCCAATCCATCTAATTTCAAATGTTTCCTTTGTCTTACATAAGAACTGAATACAAAATGACTGACTAGAGATGGCAATTTGTGTATTGATTATACATTTCACAGGCTACAGATATAGCCATACAAAAAAGTAACATTATTTTTCCATAACATAACTAAGTCACTTCTGGAGCTCCAATTCTGACAGAAGACAAGAAAGACTAGTCAAAGTCAGACACTGCAGGTTTTTGGTCATTTCAGATTCACACTCATTCGATACTAAAATTGTCACTAGAAGACATGCAACGTTCCGGGTATTTCGGAGAAAACCAGATGCTTGATCATCATCTTCTCTTCCAGAGTTGCCCTGCTGAAAGGAAAGCTGGCCCTGTGGGGGTCTCAGCAAAGCTACCCCTACCATGGGACACGCTTACACAGCCATAGCCCTTCCAGGTCTGGGACACATCCCTGTGCCTCCCTCATCCTGATGTCAGCTTCTTCAGGTCCCAGTGCACCCTCTGACAACTCATGTCAAGAAATGGGGGAACCATATTTGCTTCTTATGCTTCTCAGGGTTTTAGAGGGGGAACAAAGGCTCTCACTGACCCCTGGCTCCCCTGGCATTGACACCTCTCGTCTTTTTCCCCTTCATGGTGTCTGGAGGAATTGGCAAAGACTCTCCCCTTACCACTGCCACTACCACTACTGCAGGGGGTACCTGAGTTCTAGGGCAAGGTGAGGAGGACTGGGCACACCACTTTTCTTCTCTCTGACTCTTCTTTTGGTCTGAACAGCCCAAGGTTGGGATATTGTAGGACTTTACCTATTCTCTCCCTATCTATTGCTCTGTTCACAACTTTAGGATCTGATACTTTCAAATCTTAAGGAAAGCTTGGCTCTTAAAAATGAGAGTTTTGGTTTTTGAGAATAATAACATTCCCATACATTTTATAAGCCTATTTAGAAATGTGAAAGCCCAGAATGTAGCTGTTTGTTTCTATCTTCTGTGTAATTCCTCCCTTCAAACCACATACCACGCTGTCTGGAGAGTTAGGAAGGGGAGAGGAGTAGAGAGCATAACTTCCCTTGACACCTTGATAGGAATCCATCCCCTTCCACCCGCCCCCCCCCCCCAGCTTTCTTTTTGTTACATAGACAACTGCTGGCTATAAAACACCTGAACCTGGAAACAGTACACTACATAGGACAAATCTGTTTGCAGTTATCATAAACACTAGGGGCACCCAACATGATGGACAAGGTCAATGAAGCATCCTGCTTCTGGTATTTCATGACATAACAAGGAAAGAAAGGTCCTAAGTAATAACGGGAAGATATAATTAAGAGAAAAATTTGAATACTGGATTTATTGGTGTTGTTAAGGTCTTAATATGTATTTCTTTATAACTACAGGACTATCTTCATTGTTGAAATTCTTTTATTAAAATCATTTTGTCAATAGGGGCCGACAAATTAACTTTGTCAAATCTGAAAATCTAATACATCTCTCACCCTGAAACAATTTCCTAAACCTCCAAGTAGGAGAATGGCCTTTCCTCTATTCTCACATATATGAGGATCCATGAATCTATTCTGTTCAGCTGCTTATTTCCAAATAATTCACCTCTAGTTTTAAATACATTTTAACAGTTTCAACAGGGAAAATTCCACCCATTTCTTCATCTTTGTTGGTTGTTTTTGAACAAATTTTTAGGCTTTTTATACGTGTTTCTTTTCTATGTGAACTTTTAGAAATTTGCCAATTGTGTGAATTCCCATTTTTGCTTTCTCTTCTCTGAATAGATAAAAGTCTTTCTAAGTTTACTGTTTGTGAGTCAAATGAGATCATGTGGGCTGGCATCTGGCCTAGCGGACTCTGGTTAAGATGCTCATGTCCCACATCAGAGTGCCTGGGTTCAACTCTGAGCTCTGGCTCTTGACGTCAGATTCCTGCTAACGTGGACCCTGGAGCCAGCAGTGATGGCTCAAGCAATTGGGTTCTTGCCACTCACAAGGGACACCTGGACTGAGTTATTAGCCCTGGCCTAGCCCCAGCCATCCATTGCAGGCCTTGGAGAAGTGACCCAACAGGTAGAAGATCTCTCTCTTTCTCTCCCTCTCTCTCCTTCTCTTTCTCCATCCCCCTTCCTCCTCCCTCAAATCCAAAAATTTAAATTTTTCCAAACCAAATCACATTTACAGGTGTTGCTTAGGTCCTTCTCTGATAACCACTCACAGCCCTCATTCAATCCATTTGACCAAGCTTTTAATGTTATCTCATCCACACAGCATTTTGAGATGGGGAAGGAGGAAGTACTCGCCAAAGAACAAGATCTCTGCACAGTTTTCTGTTCAAACCACCAAGCAAGCACCCGATTTTGGAGTCTAGTTTCTTCTTCAGCCTGGCAACTTCTCTGTTTCATGGTGTGACTGTGCCTGGTGTCCTTCTGATAATTTCTATGTGACAATTTGGGTGGTTCACAGAACAGAGGCACTTACAGGTCTGAAAGGGTGAGAAGCTCTGTGAAAAGTGTGTTAAAGGAAAGCAGAGCCTCGTGGGTTTCTTGTATGGGGATGCCACACAAGTAAACGTCCCTCACCCCCAAATTCCCCTGCTTCTGACCCGGGCAATCGCCTTCACCAGAAAATCATCACAGGTTCTGAAATAATCGCAGGCACACTGATGTCCTGTTCGTTTTCACATGGATCACTTTGACCTCCAGACCTTGCCCCTCCAGCTTAGAGGAGTTCGTCCTCACGTTGAGATGAAGGAAGTGGGAGGAGAGAAGAAATGACGAGGACTGGAACAGCATTTCCTGCTCTGTTCCCATCATTATTCTTAAAATATTCAGCACTGAGAACAAAAGCGGCCCTTTCAGTTTCAGCATACACCTTTCAGCCCAAACCCTCACTGCTCGTGCCATCTGCTCTTTCTGGATGGTGCTTTTTTGATCACTTTCTCTACCTCATACCATGGAGATATTGCTGTCCCTGCTATCCCCTCCAGCTCTGCCCCCACCTACAGGATCAGTTTTAATCATCTGTACTTTTACACTTGATTTGCCAAAGAGCTAGACCACACTAAAAAAAATAGTTCGCACTAGAAGATGAGCAGGAATGACCAACTTTCGCTGATTTAAATAACTCTCCCGTCTGTTTACAACTGAGCTGGCAAACAAATAGATTGTCCTTGTCCACATTCTAGCCTGGCTTGACTTGCTCCCCAGGGACCTGGTGGTAGCAGTCGAAGCCTTTGCACAGTGAGGGTTTCTCTGTGCCCATGAAACCTGCCAGGCAACAGCGAGCACCCCCACCCTTCCCATTCCTTCCAGAGCCTTCAGAGATGGCAGTGGGGGTGGCTCTGGGGAGCCCCTCAATTATCTGAGAGCTGCTCCCTGGTGTGTCAGATTCGGAGGACCACTACCTGCTAAATAGGTGAGCCCCAAAGGCACTCAGGTGTTTCACAGGGTATCTGGAAGCACTCCCAAGTATGGGCAGTTGGGGTGTGTGTGTGTGTGTGTGTGTGTGCACATGCAGGCATGCAATGCAGCATGTGCATGGTTCAGTGAGTCTTACACAATCGAATACTCACAAGTCTAGTTGTGTAAATCACACCCACTGAAATAGGAATAACCTCAAGCTCTGTTAAAATCTGGGGAAATACTCCAACAGGTTTTAATCATAGATTTTTTTTTAAAAAAGTTGTCATTTTTACAACACTTATTAAATCTCTAAAATTTCCCCTAAGGTTCTATTCTGTGAAGGAAATAAACCTAAAGAAAAAGGAAATCATCTTCCCTGAGTAGAGTCTGGTAAAATATCATCCTCTGAGGTAGCAGGACAGCTCTTCATTGCTAGAGGACAACTGGTGTTTCGAGGAGAGTTTTCAGCCAGGGTATTATTGCTGCTGAGGGTCTAGACTTTCAACTTGCAAGAACTTAGATGGATGATGGTGATTATTTTCAATGTTGCTGTGTATGTACCCAGCTGATATCCCCCACAGAGCCAAAGGGCGGAACAAAACCTGCAAGTCAGCCATAGATCAGCACCAGGCAGAGGCCTGCAACCCTGTGGCTGATGTTTCCCTGGGGAGTCCCAGGAGCCCCTGTGGTGAAGCAGAAAGGGGCCTCTCGCCACAGTAGGCTGGTCTGTGTCACAGCCATCGGTCCAAAGGCACAGTGAAGGAACCTGGGAGTGGTTTCCAGCAGGGCAAGCCTGCTGCAAAGAACAGCCTGGCTAAGGCTGGTCACCCCACTCAGCTCAAGTACAATTTGTCTAGGTTCCAAGAGCTAACGTTTCTCCAGCCACTTGTTTGCCTTCTCCTCTTCTGAAGAGGACTGTGGAGTGTTGTCTGCAGTGCAATCCACTCCCAGAAACACCAGGGGCCTTCCATCTATGGGGAAATAAATTGGGAGCCTGATGCTGGAGTTTGTCTTCTCACTGAGCAGCGTGAAGAGTGGGCAAATCACCCTTAGTCCATTTTGTTCCTTCCTCTGTAAGTACCTAGGGCTGGGGTACAGTTCCAAGGTCCTCATCAGCTTGAGAGTCTGTTTCTCCAGTGACAGCAAAACAAGATGAAAATGCAGGCACAGGAAAAAACAAAAAGACAGAAACAAAAGCTCTCCTCTGATAAAAAGTCACCTCGTGGATAGAAGAATCAGGAGGAGAGTGGTTCCGGTCGTGATTTCACAAGTTCAATTACAAATACACTCAACTTGCTTCTGCGCACACAGTCTCCAACTCAATACGCAAAGTAAAGGAGGACTTACGGGTGAGTCGATGTCCTCCAGGAGTAAAACAGAACAGCGCTCACATTTCAGCAGAGTCTGGGCCCGATGCATTATTTTCTTGACAATCTTCTCCAGGTCAGTCTGTTCTTCAAAGAGGTCATTGACCACCTCCAGCAAAGCCTAGGGAGGATGGAATGGATGCATTTAGGTGGACACAGGGCTGGGGGAAAAGTTGATGTTTTGTTTTCCGCATAAAACTCCATTCAAATCTTTGCCCTCATCAGATAAATATCTTTTGTATGGCTAAATTTTTAAAGCTTGTATGATTGTTTTAACATAGTTTCAGCATTTATTTTTATAGCACACTCTTTAAGTGTGAAACACAACCTGAGAATAGAACCAGCCAATAGAAGAGGGAACACAGAGTTCTAAGCAATAAACTTTCTCTCTCCCATGGTAGATTTTCAGCAATGTGACCAAGTATAAATTTAATATTTTATAGAAAATAAATACTTAATTTTTTTTACAAGGTCCATTTACTTCAGAGAATTCCAAAGCTCTTCCTCACTTTCAAGAAGAAATATCTGCTTCCTCAAATCTGGTACTTATTTTCACTAATTCATATCTCTCACAGAATTCTGAAAGCATTATAATGTAAATGTAATTAAGGTTCAGAGCCTTCAAAAAAATATGCAACTCCACTAATCCCTGCACACAAGAAGAGGAAATACTGCCTTATTCCAAATTATCCAAAAGAACATTTGGATACTACTATATATCTCAGGAAAGAAAACACCATAAAAACATTCTGTTAAAATTGCAGGACGAGAGGCCAGCATTGTGGTGCAGGTCAAGCTGCGGCCTGAGATGCCAGCATCCCATATCAGAGTGCCGAGTCGAGTCCTGGCTGCTCTGCTTCCAATCCAGTTTCCTGATACTGCAGCTAGGAAGACAACAGAAGATGGCCCATGTACCTGGGCCTCTGCCATCCACGTAAGAGACCAGGATGGAGTTCCTTGCTCCTGGCTTCAGCCTTGCGCAGACCAGGGTGTTGTAGCCATTTGGATGGGAACTACCATATGGACAATCTCTCTCTCTCTTGTTCTGCCTTTCAAATTTTTTTTTAAACCCATAGGATGAAAAGCACACAAAATGAAGAAAAAACTTTAAATTCCAGCTTGAAAACTGATCTAAAAATTAAGTTATAATGACCTGTCATCTCTAGCTAAGTTAGGTTGCAATTTTTTCATTGAAATAATATTGTTTGGAATTTTTACTGGCGTGGGTATTTCCAGAGATTTAAGAAGAGTGGGCTATGTGCAGGTGGTAGATATTATGCCTCTATCAAAGAGCAATCAGAAAATTTCACAGCCAATGAATGGGCCAGAGGGTGCTTTATTCAATAGAATTTAATAAGATGTGCAATTTCAAGTCTGACCTCTCACAAAAGGATTTCATGGATTTTCAAACTCACATCTATTCATTTTGGTGGTGCTCGTCTTCCCAGGGGGCATGACTAATTTTCAACTTCACTAATGAATTTGATTTGTTCCGAAACCATTTGAAACATGTGAAAATTTCTTCTCTAACTCTGTTTGGGTAGAAAAGCATCTGAATGAGTGAGGGGATCCATGCAATGAAGCCAGTTTACTCAGCAATAAAGGGGACCAAAGATCCTGGGTAGTGACATCTCCAGAGAAATATTAGCACAGTTATAAGGACTCTATATTCCCAAAGCAATGAGAAACACCAGTAAGTTAAAAAAAATTTTTAAGTGAATTCTTTTTTGTTTTAAGTGAATTCTGACTGTGGCACTTGGACATAAAATTGCTGGAAGAGGTCAATGTAGAATAACTTCAGGTTCAAATGTAACATAAAAAATGAGGCAACGGTCTGAATGAATTTAAGAGCAAAATTTCCGGTTATTAATAAAGAAAACATTTCTTGCATCACCCGGCCTGTTTCTTCAGATGGAAAATATTAACTGAACAATTATTTAACTTTTCAATCTGTAGTGACAGCATGGAGAGAGCATCTGGGACCTATATCTAAGAACATTGATCTCAGAGGAAAAACTAATTATGCCTTGGGTCTTGCACTGGCAAATCACATTATAGTAATTTTATTGTTTCTAATTCAAAATTGCTGCTTTGTTAACAAGTGATGAAAGCTGTACGAATAACAAAGCAGACTGGCTCCAGACTAGGAGAAAAGGAGAAGCATGATTCACAGTGCCACAGACACAGGAAGCATTTCACACAGCTGAATGCTCCCTGCACCTTGCTGTCACGTGCCTTCCGGAAACAAGTGTCTCCCTTTCCTTCTCCTCCTTCCAGAAGGCTTCTTTGGCTGTTGGGCTCATCCTGAGACCTCCTCTCCTCTCTTACCTACACATTCATCCCCAGATGAAGGCTGCTAGTCCCCTCTCTTTAAATGCTGTGTGTTGATGCTTCTCAGATTTCAACCCCCAGTCCTGACATCATCCCAAACCACTGGACTCCTGCCCCCAGCAGCCAAGTCCAAAGTCGTTTTCACGCAGCAAGTTCTGTAGATTTCACCGTTAATTTTGTGGGGACACTTTTACTTTCTACGGCCCCAGTCTGAGTCACATTAGTGTTTCACTTCAAAACAGTTCTCTCTTAACCTGTGCTGTCAGTCTTCTCTCAGGGGCTCCAGCCAGTTTACTGTCTCCAGGGAAAGCCAGAGTGATCACTTTTAAAAGCAAATTAGACTTAGCTCAGAGTCCTCTACTGGCTTCCATTGCATACAGAATAAAAGCCAAAGTCTTTGCCCAGAGGCCTTTCTACCCTCTGACCAGGGAGCTCATCTCCCCATCCTCATTTTCGTTTCTTTCTTTCTCTCTGCTCTCTAGTAATACTGGCCAACCTTACTCCTGCCCCAGGGCCTTTGCACTTGACATTTCCATTGCCTATAGTGTTCTCCCCAGAACTTTGCATGGAGCCAAACTTCTTCATTTGGCTCAAGTCTGTGCTCAGAGACCATCTCTTTAGAGAGACCTTCTTCATCACTCCCTAAATTAAAACACTCTCACAATTCATCCTTCTGTGGCTAAACTCTATCCCTTCATTTTATTTAAGTTTACATTTCAGCATTTAACCTTGCCTGATATTACATTACTTTAAAATTGTTTCCTGGGGGCTGGTGCTGTGTCATAAGTGGGTTAAGCCACTGCCTGCAAAGCCAACATCAGATTAGGGCGCCGGTTCAAGTTCTGGCTGCTCCACTTCTGATCCAGCTCTCTGTTAATGTGCCTGAGAAAGCAGCAGAAGATGGCTCCAGTGGTTGCACCCCAACACTCTAGTGGGAGACCCAGAAGAACCTCCTGGCTTCAGTCTGGCCCAGGCTTGGCTATTTGGAGCCATTTGGGAAGTGAACCAGAAGATGGAAGATCTCTCTCTCTCTCTCTCTGTATGTTTGTATGTATGTAATTCTGCCTTTCAATTACATAAAATAAATCTTTAATTTTTTTTGTGTATATCACCTATTGTTGCCACTAGAATATTAAGTTCTATGAAGGCAGGGACTTTGTTTGGATGGCCACTAATGAAAACTGCATGATAAATATTTGCTGAATGTGTAAATAAATTGTGCCATGGATTTATAATACATGAGCCTTCCCTTAAGGAGCTCATAATGTCGTTGGAAAGGAGGGACATATTTAATTTTATTGTACAGTGTGACTGCAACCCACAACAGAAAAATGGCAGTACCTACAAAGAGGAACAATTAGAAGGGAAGGTTAACTGGAAGGCTGAACGAGTCCTTAAAGGAGTGCAAAGCAGATGCCAGTGAGGGGGGAATAGCAGCCATGCGGCACTGAAGGCAGAGGGGGATAAAGTGAAACAAACAGGTTATTTTCTGGCCACTGGGGATTTTGTTGCTGAATGCCAGATGGAAAGAGGGGACTGGTAGAACATGAGGCTAAAGATAAAAAGCCAGCCCAGGTCAGAGACAAAGCAAAGGATGCCATGCTGAGGAGTACGGTTGGACTAGTCAACTGTGTTCATCTGCTTATTAATAAATGATAATATCCAGAAAATGAAATTTTTAATCAATTTGATTGCCAGAATAACAGGATTTCTTTTTTTTTTTTTTTCTGAATCCTACTGTCACTCTGTAGGAGTTCATATTTGTTTATTAAGGTCATAAACATTTGGTAACCAAAGTCTTTCTACTTTTGTTGCTATTTTCTCATTCCCTTCTTATTGTGGATAGAAATTAACATTCGAGAATAGTATCACAGTTGTTCAAATTTGGGGAAAGTTTATCCCTAAAATTAAAATTATTTCACTTAGTAGTAACTAAGTGAACTTTTTCATCAGGGCAAAGTATATCAATATAGGGCATAAAACACATAGGACAAAAGTTCATGTAAGAGCGCAGCATTTGGGACAAAGGTTAAGTCGCTGCTTGGGATACTGCATTCTGTATGGGAGTGCCTGGGATTGAATCTTGGCTCTTCTGCTTCTAATCCAGCTTCCTGCTACTGCAAACTCTGGGAGGGCAGCAGGTGAAGGTTCAGGTACATGGTTTCTGTCACCAGGTGGGAGATCCAAGTTGTGTTCTTGGCGCCTGACTTTGGCCTGGACCTGGCCTAGCTGCAGATGAACAGATTTCAAAAATTTTTGAACATCTTCCTGTTCAATATATTTCTAAGTTGGACACTAATCTTCCTATATTTAAAAGTAGAATGACTCTAAGATAATTTAATCTCTATTTGATAAATTAGCATTTTTGATATTTGGTTTTTGCATTTTTCCTATTCAGTTCTAATAACTCATGAAGGTATATGGGGATGATCCCTCTATGTCTGTTTCTTTATAATGCTACATTATTGTCCCAAATATCTTGTAATGCCCTTTTGTTTCTGTCTGGAGTAAAATCACATTTGTAACATATCTTGATTCTTAACAGAACTAAATTATAATAGCACCACCAAATTTTGTTATCACTTCAAAGTTACAAGACAGCCAGAATTCATATGCTGCTATATAGTATAGAAAGTGAAATTCATTTCCTTTTTAAAAGAAGGTAGCACTATTTTACCCAAACAACAATAAAGAATTGGTGTCCACTTCCATTTGGGCTTATTGCTTTTTGTGTCTCCACAACCACAGCCCTGCAGGAGTATACAGATAAAAGATTCCTGGACTATTCAAAGATCATCTGTTGTTTTTAAAAGATGTAGTGAGTCACAGAAAACAGAAACACAGAGTGCTTTGAGGACTGTCAGAAATGCTTCTTTCTACTCACCCTGCTTCTTTCATATTCTTTCCTTGAGGCAGCAAACAGCTGTGCATTGGATATGGCGATCCCACAGAACGGGAGATACATCTGCATCACCTGGGGCGAGGAGAGCATTAAGAGCATCAAAACACATGACCACTGATCCATCTACTACTGAACTAGACTCAGCATTTCCTACATAGGCCTGGCCACGATGTTTTCTTTTGCACCATACACACCGAGTACAGGCTTGTGAATACAAGTATCTTAACTTCAGCAGGAGATATTTTTCAGAGTTAACTATAATACAGGGTAAATCAAGCTTTAACTAGGCAATTCATGTCTATGAAGACATAAAGTGAAATCACTTTACGATTATGAGACCTATGTTAGGAGGAACTCTATTTAAAGCATTTAGTATTCCTTCCTTGATAAAAGAATGAAGAAGTGAATAAATTGAAATATCTGGAACTTAAGGCTCGTGTCCCTGCTCACATTTGGAGGAAGGCAGAATATAAGTTCATTTCCTTGCACATGTGTATCTGTAGCAGGGGGCTTAGCTTGACTGTAGATCTGTTGGAACCAGATGTAAGCATGCCTGTTGGGATGGGCTCAGCAGGAACTTGGGGGCCAGAGGGCTTCGTTACTTTTGCAGATCTCTAGTCATGTCCACCACTGATGCTTACATAACTGGACATGAATGCAAAGTGATAGGATGGCTCTACAGAAACCTATTGGAGGAAAGCCTGGGGAACTTGTGAGAGAGATTTCTTAAGGGAAGAAACACACAGCTGCGATGAGCCTGACCCCAATAAAGAATCTCCCATCACTGCAAGTCTGGGTCTAGGAATTTGCAGGACTGCCTAGAACTTTTACTCAACTTCATCTCCAGAATCTGATTCGTGAGAGAGAGAAGGCAAAAAGAAAACAAGTTATTTCCCCCAAAGTCTTCACAACTTGGAATAAACAAGTGGCATTGCTTTGGAATGTCTCTAAAGCATAGGGAAAGGGCACCTTTTATATCAATCTCTCTGCCTCTGCTTCTCGCTCAGGCTATGGTGCCCTGCTGAGAGGGGTAGAGCTGTGGCAACACAGAGCAGATCAGACCATGTGCAGCAGAGGGCAGCTTGGAGTTCACCATGGGTGAGGGCTGAACATAGAAGACCATAGACTCAGTCAGAAGCACATGTGAAATACTCCAGGGACACCCAGAACAGAATCACCACAAGTGGAAGGTGACTTGGCCAAGGACTTGAAGTAGACAAAAGATGAAGGGCAAATTGCATCCCCTACCATTTTTTTCTATTAAAATCATGCTTTGGGGGCCAGCACTGTGGCACGGTAGGTAAGGACACTGCCCACAGCACTGGCATCCCACTTGGGCACCAGGTCAAGTCCCAGCTTCCCCACTTCCAATCCAGCCCTGCAAATGTACCTGGGAAAGCAGTGGAAGATGACCTAAGTGCCTGGGTCCCTGCATCCATGTGGGAGACCTGGAAGAAGCTCCTGACTCCTGGCTGTTGTGGCCATTTGGGGAATGAACAAGTGGATGGAAGAGCTCTTTCTCTGCCTCTCCTTCTCTGTAATTCCGACTTGCAAATAAATTTAAAAAAAATCTTTTTTAAAAAATCCTGCTTTGGCTACTTGGGCATGCTCAATTCTGATCTATGGCTTCTCAAAGGTTTTTCAGACCCCCATGGAGGCTTGAAGCTATGGCTTCATTTTTATGGAACAGAGAGAAACAATGGGAGCAGCATTAAAGAAGAGAGCTCTTAAAAAAAAAAAAAAAAAAAAAAGGCAGCAGCAGCAACTAGCTTTGGGAAAGTCTATCAGCGGGTAGCAGGGCCCTGGCTTCCAGACGGGAGTTTAAGGCCAATTTACATTCTTGGTGGTAGAGGGTAGGGAAATAGCAAAAGGCAGGAAGGGTGTCTGAGCGGGTATTAAATGTGGGGCACAATGTTACAGAGACATAGAAATGATTGTAGATAAGGGCCAGAGCAAAGCAGAGCCCATGGGTGAGAGCCCTGTGGCGGCTCCAGCTGCAGGGTACAGAGTGAGTGAGGGGCTGAGAACCAGCTGTGCCACATATACAGCCAGAGGGGCACAGAATTAGGGCCAGTGGGTGCAACTCAATGTTCCTGAAAGACTGCAAACAGCCCAAAGCACACTGTCAGTCAATAGCAAATCTTATCTTTATCCAAGCTTGTTTCTGTTAAACCTAGTATTTAGTCTAAAAATTATGAATTTCTAAATACTTCTTCCAAATAGGAAAGCTATACTTCATAATTAGTACAATGTACTATCAAGAAAGCATGAAAGTCAGATTGATATGATTAGTCCTTTGATATACCCCCACTGTGTCTGGAAAAGCACCCCTTAATTCAGCCCTGACAGATGAATGCTATTAACTCGTCACAACCTCAGCAAAATCAACTCTTCAATCCTCCTCCATTTTAAATGTCTGACAAATGCCACTTTTATGAAATTTTCTTATGTAGCTATAGAAAACCCCTTGCATCACCATGTAGCTCTGATTCTTATTATTCAGTGGAGATGACAGAAACAACAAAATCTCTGCTAATGTAAGCCAATTATGAAGCATTTAATATGGCATTTTGAATAGCAAAAAAGGTGCACGCTACCTTATTTTGTGTACCCTAATTTACAGTTTAATGCTTCTCTACAGCAGCATCCAAACAAAAGCCAATGATAAAACCAACATCCCACTTATTGTATTGGATGTGTATATCAGCTCATTTGAACAAGATCTGCCTGTGGTCTAATGTCAGACAATGAGTTAACAATGCAACACACATTATTACTATCTCAAGTTTAATACTGAATTTAATTATATTCATAAGATTATGACTGGTCAGCCTAATCTCTGGGGCCAGACTCAATCACACTATAGACATCCATGTAACCATATATATATAACATATAGCATATATAAATATATATAAAACAATATAACCATAGTGTACCTAAATAACTATGTAGGAGAAGCAAGCAAATACATTTTTGAAAAGAGGAAGTAAGAAAAAACTGAAACATGTGGAAATTGAAAAACAAAACATTTTTGTATTTTTTCAATCTCAAAGCAAGGTAACAAATGTCTTTTTCTTTCAAGGAACAAAGATAAGTTACTATATTCTGCTCTTTCTAAAGTTCCTCCTTTCCGTATCATATATATTCTTCACCATCTAGTTTCTGAATGCTAAAAGGTCTAAAAAGCCTTAATGACTACGAAGCTAATGAATCTGTGCACCCTTGTGCAGCACTTTTCAGCTTGAAAGCACTTTATGAATGTCAGCTAATTAATCTTTACAACATCCTACTCAGAAAGAGAGTTAAACTGAAAAATCATTAAACAGTGTAAAAAAGTCACTTTAGCTCTGGAAACTCATGAAAATACCACTAATAAGCATAAAATCGGAGCACTGGGCCATCCAACTACGTACTAAAGAAAGACAGTAGGTGGCCAGCCTTTTCAAACTCGCAAACCACAGAGAATGCCTATGGGCAGGTCTGGCCCAATTATACATCATTAAAGAATGCTGGATGTTTACACTGGAGATTCCTAGGGCCATCTTTTTCATGGATTCCACTCCTGGAAGGCAAAACAGCTTGATGTGACACACTACCATCCATGAAATAAACAGGTGAGGGGCTTCTGGAAACTGTTCTCTCAGAATCTCTTCTGCCTCCATGAGTTAACTATAAGGCAAAGCCTCACTGATATGGGGACCACTGATTTGGAACTAGAGGTGCTTTAAGATAATTTTAATTCAAATAGTAAATAAATGCTCAAGTAGAGTCATTAGGAAAACAAATCCAAAAATGAAAGTGGTTACATAATTTTCATGTAACAAAACATTTTCAGAGCCTTTTTAGGATGAAAATATTTTATATAGTCAAAAAGAAAAGAGTTTTGGGTTCCCTAGAGATCACAGAGGAAATCTTTGATTCCATAAGTATCGTTTCATTTTGTTTCTACAAAAATTAAAAAAAGATAATAAGTGGGGCTTTTATTTCAGGAGTCAGAATCATAAATGAATCTTGTTAGTTAATACCAAAACAAAGACAACTGGTTAAAACATGCCTTTTTCTATCAGTTATGTGCCCTCATCAAAGAAAACAGCCTCTAAAATATAAATAGCAACAAAATATACTGTTTGTTTTTTTTTTAAAATCAGCAGGGAATAGATGATCCAATTCCATATTTTTGAAATTGTCCCTGTAAGAATTAATACTCAGAGATAATAAGATGGCAGACTAGGGATGGAGCTAACTGCTCTAGTCTAGGGGATGATAGTTTAAAAAAGTGGAGAGAGTACAAGAGTTGGGGAGGAAACTGCATGGGAAACTCCACACAAATTAGAGGGACACCGTGTATCTACATGGAGGGTGTGGACACCCACCACTCAGGATCCCAGCAGCCAAGAGCCTCAGCACCAGGAAAGTGAGGTGAGACCAGACTGTAGCAGCCCAAACCACTGGCAATAAAGCTGTGGGAAGAGCCTGTTGTGAGCTCGTCTTGGAGCCCACTGGGAGATGGTGTACCCGCCAGCCTAGAGGAAAAAGAAAAAGAAAAGGGGGGCTCATTTCTCTCTCTCTGACCACCCAGCACTAAAGTCCTGTAACTAGCTTAGAGAGGGTGGGCACCATTTTGGACATACGTTAACAGCTGTGCCAGCTTGTGTCTACAAGGACAACAACCAGCTGAGAGGAGAATGCCAGAGTCTGGCTGGGAGGATTGACAGGGGGCTAGGTGCTTGTGAGTGTGGGAGCCTTGTGTGCTGGGACTGTGAAAACACTGTGGCTGCATGGGAAGGCGCAAGGTGTGGTTGGGTCTCTGAGCAGTTGCTGTGGGCAGCTCCACAAGCTCAGGGCTCTCTGATGACCTGGTGAGGATCATTGCTGCAGGACGCATGCTCACACTGAGGACTGCACAGATCCTTTGTGTGGTTCTTGTGGCAACGTGCATAAATATTGCACCCACTAGGGCTAGGACCCATTGTTTTGCTTAGAGCAGAGTAGTTGAACGTGAGACTATGCCAACAGATTTGATCAAACCCTCCTCCTCTGATTAAAAAAAAAAAAAAATGAGAGAGAGATTTACCAAGCCTGACTTGAGTGTCACCCTGGACACTCCTTCACTCTGGAGCTCTGAGGTCACCCCCAGCACGTGCATCTGGGTATTCACTGAAGACACTCCACTAAGCCACAGAGGCATAATCCAGTGATAAAAGCCATCACAAGGGGGAAGAAAGTATCTCCACAAATGCCTAAAAATAAATGCAAACATTTAAGAAACAAGAATAAGGAAGACAACATGACACCCCCAAAGGAACACAATACTTCAATACTAGAATGTGAAGCTGAAGAAATTTAAGAAACACCAGAAACGGAATTAATAAAATTGATTGTAGGATTACTTAGAAGTAATCAGAAGCAAATCCATGAATTAAAGAAATCCAAATATTACATAAATGAAAATTTTTCCTATGAAATTGAGATTTTAAAGAGAAATCAAAATGAAATATTACAAATGAAGAATTCAATATATCTAATAAAAATGAGGTGGAAAGCCTTAACAACAGACTTGGTGAGGCAGAAGAAAGAATATCCGATATGAAGACAAAGAAGAAGAAATTAGAAAACTAAAAAACAGTGTTGGAAATTTATGGGATGCTAACAAATGACTCAATATACGGGTCCTAGGAGTTCCTGAAGGCATGGAAAGAGAGAATGAATTAGAAGCCTTTTTTTAGTGAAAAAATTACAGAAAACTTTCCCAGTTTGAAGAAAGAAAGGGAAGTCCAAGTAGAGGAAGCACATAGAACTAACAGACATGACCAGAAGAGAGCTTCATCATAAAACATTGTAGTCAAACTCTCCACAGTAAAATATAAAGAAAACATTCTAAAATGTGCACAAGAGAAATGCCAGATTACTTTCAGAGGATCTCCAATTAAACTCACAGATAGCTTCTCATCAAAAGCCCTACAGGCTAGGAGAGAATAGCGAGATATATTCCAAGTCTTCAGAGAAAAAAAACCTGTCAACCAGAATACTGTACCCTGCTAAGCGCTAATATATGAGCTGACATAGCCATTCTAATATCCTAATATGGGGAGTGAATCAGTGGATGGAAGTGTACTTTCTCTTTGTTACTCTCTCTACCTCCCAAATGAAAAATAATTTTAAAAAATTACTCCCTGGCTATGTGTATAAGGTATATATAGTAAACACAAATGAATTTCATGTTTTTTTTTTTTTGAGAGGCAGAGTTAGACAGTGAGAGAGAGAGAGAGAGACAGAGAGAAAGGTCTTCCTTTTTCTGTTGGTTCACCCCCCAAGAGGCCGCTACAGCCAGTGCGTTGCAGCCGGCGTGATGCGCCGATCTGAAGCCAGGAGCAAGGTGCTTCCTCCTGGTCTCCCATGCGGGTGCAGAGCCCAAGGACCTGGGACATCCTCCACTGCACTCCTGGGCCACAGCAGAGATCTGGACTGGAAGAGGAGCAACCGGGATAGAATCCGGCGCCCTGACTGGGACTAGAACCCGGGGTGCTGGCGCCGTGGGTGGAGGATTAGCCTAGTGAGCCATGCCATCGGCCCGGATTTCATGTCTAGACTTGGGTCCCATTCACCAAGATCTCTCATTATGGATATGAAAGTATTGCAAAATCTGAAAAAATATCAGATATCTTACACACTCCCAATTCCAGCACTCCCAATTTTTGATAAAGGAATACAACCTATAATAATGTGTTAATATTGACTCATCAGTTAAAACAAATGTACCACACTAATGCAAGATCTTAATAATAATTGTATGTATTAAGGGAAAAGAGTATATGGGAAATCTCTGTATTTTGCACCCAATTTTCTGTAAAACTAAAGTTGTTCTGCAAAAAATAAAGACTATTAATTCAAATGTTTATTTTGGAACAAAAGTTATGAAGTACTAATACATACTACCCACATGAATGAGCCATGAGAATTGTCTGCTAAATGACAGCATAGTGTATGGTTCCAATTTTATGAATTGTCCACTAATTTAAGAATAAGGAATTACAAAAAGGAAGGATCTCACATAGGAGATCCTGTAATTAATGGAAGTACATAGTGTGAATACAGTTTAAATTTAAAGGAAAATTTAGGTATTTCTTATCAGAAAATAGTCTAAGAGGAATTTTCTGTTTATACATTGTGATATCACAGGATTTTTCTAGCATCAGGATATCAGTGTGGACATCCAAACTAAGTTACTCTCTAGTGTCACATTCTGTGTCTATTATGCATGGTAAGTAGGGAAACAATATGATCTATTAGCTGAAACTCAAAAATATTTGTATCAAACTGTAGCTCAAACCCATGTCTTACAGGAGCTGTAAAGTACAAAGTCAGATGGAACAAGTGAGCAAGATAAGATACATAGGTCAACCTGCTTATAAAAATAACCATGACAGGGTTATATAGATGGATACCCTTTGTAAAAGTTTTTCATACCATGAGAACAAGGAGGCCAAATTTACTGTACCATAATATGCATTCATCTTAGAAAAAGTAATTAAAGCTTGTAGGCCTTTTGGACTGTATCAAACAGATGACAACTGCTGATTATCAAGTAAGATTCATGATTTCTGAAAATGGAAAGTGATTAATATCCTTATAAAGGGTCTTGCTAAGCAATAATAGATGAGTTTCTAGTAATAAAATAAGCAAAAGACATAAAAAGGCTGTATTAAAAAACAGAGATAACAGGCTGGCGCTGTGGCGTAGTGGGTGAAGCCGCCACCTGCAGTGCCGGCATCCCAGATGGGCACTGGTTCAAGTCCTGATGCTCCACTTCCGATCCAGCTCTCTGCTATGGCTGGGAAAACAGTGGAAGCTGGCCCAGGTCCTTGGGCCCCTGTACCCACATGGGAGACCTGGAAGAAGCTCCTGGCTCCTGCCATCAGGTGCAGCTCTGGCTGTTGCAGCCATCTAGGGAGTGAAGCAGTGAATCCAAGACCTCTCTCTCTCTCTGCCTCTGCCTCTATGTAACTCTGCCTTTCAAATGAATAAATAAACCTTTAAAAAGAAACAGAGATAACTAACAAATTATGAAAAAATCTTCAGCTTAATTAGTGATCAAATAAGTGTAAGTTAATGCAAAAAATTAGTATTGGTTTTTATCTGTCAGGCAAAATTTAGAAAGAATGACAATACCCAATGTTGTATGAGTGGGGGTAAATTAATATTCTGATGACTGTTGGTGGGAGTATAAATTGATGGAACCTTTCAGGAGGATGATTTGACAGTAGCTATTAAGATTTTTAATGTACATATTGTTCAAACTTAAGATTGTACTTCCAGAAATCTGTCCAACATTAGTATTGCACAAGTGCACAAAGATGTATTTAAAGGATAGTTCACAGCAGCATTATCTGTAAGAAAAACTGGAGTGAATATTAATGTCTAATAATGGGAATATTCACTCCTTAGAGCTTCTGTAGCACTTACGAGTGAAATTGATCTCTTTGAATTGACCTGTAAAGATATTTCGCCAAATGAAAAAAGAAGTTGTAGAAAATAACTTAAGGGTGTGATTCCCCTGTGTTTATCAACTTCCCTAAAACTATTTGCTATATGTATGCAATTTATTTTAAAAATCTAGAAGAAAACACTATCAATGCTAGCACGGATTGTTGCTTGGGAATGTAGTGGATGATGCGATAGAAAATAAAGGTGAAATTGCAGTTACTTTGTGTGTTTCAATACTTTTTTAAACAAAAAGTTAAAAATTCTGTATTTTCTGATGTCATTAAAAATGTACAAACACATCAGTAAATTATCATTAGTACAACATTTAGAATATTGTGTAGCATAGGAAAGTGCTATATGAATGTTGAGTATAATAAATAAGTCCCAATATTGGGATTTTTTTCTAAGAAAATAATTATGGAATGCACAAAGATTTAACTGCAAGGATGTTTAACCTGAGGATTGCTACTCTAAAACTGAAAGCAGCCTAAAGGTCCAACAGTGGATAATTGATTAGGTATATTATGTTAATCCATATAATTAATGGAATATTTATGTTAATTTTAACACCTTTATTGTGTATTCTGCATATCATAACATTCACCCATTTCAAATGAACACTTCAATGATTTTTGGTAGCTTTATGAGTGGTGGTGCAACCATCACTATAAGTCAGTTTTAGAACATACCATCAATAAAATCCCCTATGCCCACGTATAGTTAATCTTGTTACTACTGCTAACCCAGGCAACCACAAATCTACTTTCATTCTCTATATATTTCTTCTTTCTGGGCCATCCAGTGGGATATTTGACATGCAGAGTGATGGCTAGTGTAAAAATTGAGAAAAGTATATATAATATTATTGTGTGATTAGCCTACTGGGTATATGTAAAAGGAAAATGAGAAAAAAGAAAATTTGAATGATATACTCCAAAATGTTAATAGCAGTTAGCCCCAAGGGCTAGAAATACAGGCATTTTTTTCTTTTGAAACCTTAATATCAGGAAAAATAGTTACAAATTCTCTTAGAAAGGACAAGGCTCCTACAGTGGATTTCTTCAGGGTTTTCCCTTCTATGGCATGCTTGAGGATAAAAGGGTGGGAACTTAGAAGTGCCTCCAGACACAACATGGTCATTTCTCTGAAGTTGTGGGGGTGTGGGTGGGGCCAAACAGAAATTATTGGCCAGCATATGTCCAGCAGTCAACAGACAACAACTTCTAAAGATTCGAATATGATGGTGTTGATGCTACAAGGCTACTGGCCAGGAACTGGATATTGGATAAGTGTGGGCTCACTGGAGGATAGTTTAGCCAACACAAGCTTGTTAAGAGAGGGACGATAATAGTGTAAGCTCATTCCAGTCCCCCTGAAGTCCCAGCTTTAATACCCAGGGACAGAAGCAGAAGCACATTTATCCCCCTCTCTTAAGAAAGGCAACACAAAGGGGTCGGCGCTGTGGTGTAGCAGGTAGGGCCACCACCTGCAGTGCCAGCATCCCATCTGGGCACTGGTTCTAGTCCCAGATACTCCACTTCCATCCCAGATCTCTGCTATGGCCTGGGAAAGCAGTAGAAGATGGTCCAAGTCCTTGGGCCGCTGCATCTGCATGGGAGACCCAGAAGAAGCTCCTGGCTCCTGGCTTCAGATTGGCATAGCTCTAGCCATTGCAGCCATCTGGGGAGTGAATCAGAGGATGGAGGACCTCTCTCAATTAACTCTTGTTTCTTTGCTGATTTTACCTCTGTCCATTGTTGAAAGTCTGGTATTGAAGTCCCCTATTACTATTGTATTGGAGTTTTTTCTCCCTTTAGATCCAATAACATTTCTTTTAAATAGCCAGTGCCCTGTAATTGGGTGCATATACATTTATTATAGGCACAACTTCCTGTTGAATGGTTCCCTTAATCATTACCTAGTGGCCTTCTTTGTCTCTTTTAACAGTTTTTGTGTTAAGGTCTATTGTGTCTGATATTAGGATGGCTACACCAGCCCATCAATTGTTGAGGGTTCAATCCAGCTATCCCACATGAGTAACAGAGACCTAACTACTTAAGCCATCACCATTACCCATCAGGGTTTGCACCAGCAGGGAGTTGGAATTAGAAACCGTAGCTGGGCATTGAATGTATATATACACTCCTATGTGGGACATAGGCATTTTAATCAGCCTCTTAACTATTAAGGTAAACACCTGTCCCCTGAAAGCAATTTTATATAATGTTTCTAGTGTGCCTGCATTTTGACTGCAACCCATTACAAGAAATCAGGTGTGGAATTTCTAGTTGTGGTGTCCTATCAGAACTTAGGTTTCAGATTTTGTAGCATTTTAGATTTCAGATTGTTGGGTTAGTGATGATCAACTTACATTCAGTAAAGTCCACAGTCTACATCAGGGACCACTCTTTGTATTGCACATGCTATGTGTTATGACAAATGTGTATATATACCATTATAATATCATACAGAATAATTACCATCCTTAAAATCCCTGGTTCTTTATCAATTAACCACTCCCTCTTTCTCCCCAAGTTCTTGGCAACCACTGATCCTTGTATTGACTTCAAAATTTTGCCTTTACCAAAATGTCACATAGTTGAAATCATGCAGTATATATCCTTTCCAGATTGGCCTCTTTGACTCCATAATATCCATTTACAGTACCTATGTCTTTTCTTGGCATGAAAAAGCTCATTTCCTTTTATAACTGATTGTCATCCCTTGGTCTGGATGCACCAAAGTTTGTTTCTTCACAGATCTATTGAAGAATATTTTTAATTCATTTTAATTTTAAGTGAAAGGCAGAGATTGAAGAGGGAGAAGAGAAGAGAATATTCCATGTACTGGTTCACTCCCTAAATGCCCACAACAGCCAGAGATGAACCAGGAGTCCAGGACTCAGTCCAGATCTCCCAAGTCAGTGGCAGAGATTCAAGTATTTGAGCCATCACCTGCTACCTCTCAGGGTGTGCGGGAAGCTGGAACTGGAAGCTTGGTTGAGGCTCAAACCAGGCACTCTAAGATGGAATGTTGACTCCCAAGTGTCAACTACTGTATCAAACATCTGTCCCACGAAGGGTATCTTGATTGTTTCCAAGTTTTGGCAACTATGAATACAATAGCTATAAACAGTCCTTTGGCAGTTTTTGTGTGGACATAAATTCTCAACTCATTTGACTAAATATTCAGGCGTTTGACTGCAGTATTTATAGTAAGAGCATGTTTAGTTTTGCCAGGAAATTGCCAAATTGCATACCAACATGGCTGTGCCATTTTGCATCCTTGCCGGCAGTAAATGTGAGTTCCTGTTGCTCCACATCTTCTGCAGCATTTGCAGTTGGTGTTTTTGGAATGAGCCATTCTTAAGGTGTGTAGTGACATCTGATTATTGTTTCAATTTGAAATCCCTCTCAGTGACATATATAATACTGAGGATCTTTGCAAATGAATATTTGTCATTTTTGTCTATTTTCTTCGGTACAATCTTTTCCCCATTTTTGAATTGTTTGTTTATTAAGTTTCAGGAGATCTTTATATATTTTGAATATTAGTCCTTTAACAGATATATGCTTTGCAAAGATTTTCCTTCCTGTTCTATTACATTCATTACACATTACATTACTTATTCCATTCATTACACTTTATTTTTGCACATGTAAAGCTCATCCAGCTTTTTATTTATTTGTTTATATTATGATTCCATATAACTTTGGTATTAACAAAAAAAACTTCATAAATTTTGTCATCTGTCTATAGCTTTGTCTCAATATCAATCCACAGAGGACAATCTCCTTTTGTCAACATCTGAGTGATAAGGCACGCTTTATCTGTGGAGGTTAGCTTTTCATTTGGATTTTAGATTACTGTCCTTTCTGAAGAACCATGGGGGCCCTTCCTCTCGACCATCATGATTTCTGTCTTCTATGTCTGCATCCTCCCCTCTTCCTTCAAATAGAAGTGTGTTTTTCCTACACTTGGTATCAGTGTTTCTCTCTTCACCGCATGGTCTGCAACTCCTTGGCATCATAGCTTCACTCCTTGTCATTTGACTTAACATCTGCATCTGTAGGAATGGCTGGCTTGGGGCATGTCTGTGACCTCCCAATCACCAGATACAAAATATATCAACTATTCTAAGCCCTTATCCTGGCTGCAGCCTTTCATACTTTACTGCCAGGTAGACATCAAACATCAGCTTCCTTGTACTACACACTCCTTTTTCTCTTTCCGCATTTCTGACACCTCCTTTGAATTTACATTCCCAAGGTCAGTCTTTGGCCTTCTAACTCTCTCTTTGTTCAGTTTCCCTCTAAAGTTTCCTTTATGGTCACAATATAGGAATATACAGAATAAAATGGAGTGGCCATGCAAGAATTGCTCTTTCAGCAACAGGTAGTTAGAAAAGGCAATGGGCTCAGTGCTGCTGCAGAGTGCAGCTGAGACAACCTTGTCCCCCTGCTCACTGGCTTCTCCTGCCTCTCTTCAGTTGTGAGCCATCACTGATTCTCGTGTTCGGACTTCAGTCTCCTGTGTCCCCAGTTCTACTTCCTCTCAATCACCTCTGCTGACCTCCAAACTCAGGTTTTAGCCTCTGACCTTGATATAACAACTTGAGTTCTAAACACATTTGCCTACTCTATTATATAGTCTGATTTTAGCATTCCTGCTAGAAGCATCAGCAAGCCATAGCAATTCAGTAGCTTTTACAACTTCCATCCCCAGACCCTGATCCCCTCTGGCCCAGCACGGCCACCCCTCACTGTGTCCTCAGATCCCTCACCACTACTGTAGCATTAGTTATGGCCCTCTCATCCTTGCGATGTGGGAAGAACCTACTAATCTTTGTTTCCCGCCAGAAAAGTCACAAATTTAGACACAAAGACTATCTATCCCAATGAGTCATGTTATTGTAATTTTTAATTTTTTAAATGTAAGAACTAATATAAATGTCTTACATATTCTAAAAACTAGGTTTTTTCCTCAAACCATATTTCTATAAATATTTCTATACCACATACAGAATTTTAAAATACCTCATTAGAAGTTTATTAGACTGTGGCTTAGTATTTTATTAATCATATGTAATAACTTCAGGAAAAACAGTGAGGAAATATATAACTGCTATTCAGAGAACCACACAAGACCCAGAAGGGATCCTTGTATATCTTCTTTTTTTCATTTTCCAGAAATAATTCATTATTAAAATGCAACATGAATGACATGGATAATAAACCATCCTATTTTTTAATTTCTAGCAATATTCTCCAGTACAGTTTAAAACAGAGAAAGCTATGAATATTCTTAGGGCATTAATATTTAATTAATATAATAGTATCCTACAATGAGTATTATAAATGTTAAAAGCTTGATCAAATTCATAAGTGTCTATGCAAATAAAACACAAAAGCAGTACCAAGTAAATTCAGGATGTTCTGAATATATGACTTTGAAGACCAAGAGAGTTTTAAAGGTTAGCTCAACAACAACAGAACTTCTGAAAGGCTAATAATTTATTACTGGATTGGGGTGCATCAATCTCAACAGACAAGAGGGAAACTTTCTTCATGATTCATCAGTAGTTCAGCAACAGCCTGGCTGACAAACCAGAACACTGTCAAAGCAAGTGCTTTGCTAAACCATCAACTCTTTCCACTTTTCACCCCAATCAGTTTTTCTGTAACATGTTCTCATTCTTTCCTTAGTTGCTCTTTCTCTTCATGGTTCAAATATTTATATGCAGAGTAAGCAAAAGGAACATAAATATAAATCCAAAGAAAATGGAGGGAGGAATTAATAAAAATAAGAACAGAATATAGTAATACAAAAAAATCCTTAAAATTGGCAAATAAATCCAAAAATAGTTATTGTGGGGAAACACAATAAGACAAATAAATCGCCTGCTTTTTTAATTAGAGAAAAAAAAAACTCATGCTAAAAAGGAAAATATAATCACATTAACGGAAAAAGGAATTATGATACATTCCTTTGCACAGCAGTAATCTTATATATTTGCAAATCTGATGTAAATTTTTTACTTTTGAATCTTAGATGAACATGGGATACTTGTTCATTTTTAAAAGGTACAACTTTTCAACACATATACATAGGTTTAACTGACTTACTGATTCATAAAGAAAATATAAGTGAACAAAACTGAATCAAGAAGAATGAGAAAAAATAAGTAAAACAAATCACCACAGAAATAACAGAAGGAGAGGTAAAAGAGAGATTCTCAGATGGTTCATAGGCAAAATTGTTCAGACCTTCAAGAACCAGGTAACCCCTGTGCTATTCAAATTATTCCAAAATCCAAAGAAAGAAAACCATCAAATGTTTTTTGAAGACACAATAATCCTGATAGCACAAAAACAGCACAATAATTAAACTTACTACAATAAACTAAACAGTGGTACACCCGTATCTCAGAACCATGCTCAGCAATAAAAGGGAACAAGCTATCAATGTGTGCGACTGCTTGGATGATCTCCAGGGGAAAACGCTGAGCAGATAAATCCACCTCAAAAGGCCACACACTGTGCAATTCCATTTACACAACATTCTCCAGAAGCGAACATTATAGAAACAGAAAACATTAGCAGTTGCCAGGGGTAGACCTGGGCAGCTTGGGGAGATGGTAGTGGATGGGACAGTTCAGCATCTTTACTGACAGGGTGGTTACACAGACCTGCGCATGCAAGAACATGACATAGAACTTTATACACACTTTTTTTTTTTTTTTGACAGGCAGAGTGGAAAGTGAGAGAGAGAGAGACAGAGAGAAAGGTCTTCCTTTTGCCCTTGGTTCACCCTCCAATGGCCACTGCGGTGGGCGCATTGCACTGATCCGAAGCCAGGAGCCAGGTGCTTCTCCTGGTCTCCCATGCGGGAGCAGGGCCCAAGCACTTGGGCCATCCTCCACTGCACTCCCGGGCCACAGCAGAGGGCTGGCCTGGAAGAGGGGCAACCGGGACAGAATCCGGCGCCCTGACTGGGACTAGAACCCGGTGTGCCGGTGCCGCAAGGCGGAGGATTAGCCTAGTGAGCCACGGCGCTGGCCTATACACACTTCTTTGCAGGGCTACTTCCTGGACATTGGTGTTGTGCTATATGTAATTAACTCAGATGTAACAAAAGGGGGAAACTAGATAAAGAGCACACCAGACATCTCTGTATTGTCTTTCAGCTTGGGTTGGTTGGCATGCGGCCTGATGGTTAGGATGCCGGTTAAGATGCTTGCATCCTATATCAGCGGGCCTGGATTTGAGTCCCAGTTCTAGCTCCCTATTCCAGCTTCTCAGCAATGCAGACCTTGGGAGGCAGGAGCTGGTGTCTTACGTAGTTGGGTCTGTTCCATCCACAGGGGAAACCGGAATTGAGTTCAGGTTTCTGGCTCCTAACCCCAAACCCAGCTCCAGCCACTGTAGGCATTTGGGGAGTGAATCAATAGACAAAAGCTTCTCTCTCTCTGCCTCTCAAATAAGTAAATAAATAAATAATTTTTAAAAACTAAAAAAACTCTTATAAGATCCTTATGAGAATAGATGAGAAAAATCCAAAATAAAAACATTACATTGGAGGAGGCAAGATGGCGGAATAGGAAGGGAGCACACTGATAGTCCGGGGAGAGACAGTTTAATAAAAGGGGAGATACTGCAGGTTCAAGGAAGAGTAGGGGAGGAAACAGCAGAAGAAACTCTTCCGGAATGCGTGATTCACAGTGGACCTGCGTGGAGAGCGTGGGAGCCCACAGTTCGGGACACCAGCGGCAGACTCAACACACCAGCGCTGGAACGCGAGGTGAGCCGAACCTCAATAGCCCGAGACACCGGCAGGCAAGCGGAGAGAGGAGACTAGAGGGAATGACCCCCGGGGGGGAAAAGTTCACCAGGCTAACTAGAAGAGAGAGAGAGAGAGAGAGAAAAAAAAAGGTGACTGGTACGGACACGGGTTTCTCTCTCTCCGCTCACCTCTCAAAGGCGAGCAAGACAAAGAGCAGGCACCATCTTGGACATACGTCATAAGCAGAGCGACCTCAGGTCTGCACCGGCCCTGAGCCTAGCAGAAAAACCTGACTCTGGGCAGGGCGAATTAACAGGAGATTAGGACCTAGTAAATTTGTGGTGCTACTGAAGTGAGACTGTGAAAAAAGAGACGGCAGGGAAGAGAACTCACGGAATTCACGTGAGTACTCTCCAGAGATGCTACAATTCCGTAGCTTTGGCAACCCAGTGGGAGACTGAAGGAGAATCTGAGCCCACCCTGAGGGCTGAACAGATTCCCTGTGTGGTCCTTGGGAAAGAGCTTCTGATCTCTGGCTCCTGTGGGTATATCATTTGCCTGCTAACTACCTCCAACTTCGTTCAGCTGTGTGGAATTACTTCCCTTTTGAATCAAAAAAGAAAGAGAGAGAGAGAGAGAGATCTACCACGCCTAACCTGGGAGTGTCACCTTTGGCACACCAAACAGAGCTCTCAGGCCACACCCATCTCAAGCCTCTAAGGCTCCATCAAAAACAGACAGTCCACTTAATCTAGAGTCATAGTATAACAAGAAAAAGCACCACAGTGAAGAAACCAAATATCTCCAATATGCCAAATAACAAATGCAAAAACCGAGGTAATAAAAACAAGGAAGTCACCATGACGCCCCCAAATGAAAAAGACACCCCAATTCAAATTACGAAGATGATGAGTTAGAAGAAATGCAAGAAGCGGATCTCAAAAAATTGATAAGAACATTAAGAAGTTCTCAAAAACAAATTCTTGAACTACAGAAATCCTTAATGGACAAGATAGAAAATCTCTCTCGTGAAAATGAAATATTAAGGAGGAATCAAAATGAAACGAAACAACTAGTACAACAGGAAACTGGGATAGTGACGAGAAATCATAATGAAGTGAAGAATTCAATAGATCAAATGACAAACACAATAGAGAGCCTTACAAACAGAATGGGTGAAGCAGAAGAGAGAATATCGGACTTAGAAGACAAGGAACAGGAAAGGATACAGTCAGACCAAAGAAAAGAAGAGGAAATTAGAAATCTAAAACATATTGTCAGGAATCTTCAGGATACTATTAAAAAACCCAACATTCAGGTTCTAGGAGTTCCTGAAGGCATGGAGAGGGAGAAAGGATTAGAAGGCCTTTTTAGTGAGATATTAGCAGAAAATTTCCCAGGTTTGGAGAAGGACAGAGAAATCCTAGTACAGGAAGCTCATAGAACCCCTAATAAACACGACCAAAAGAGATCCTCACCACGACACGTTGTAATTAAACTCTCCACAGTGAAACATAAAGAAAAGATCCTAAAATGTGCAAGAGAGAAACGTCAGATTACTCTCAGAGGATCTCCAATCAGACTCACAGCTGACTTCTCATCAGAAACCCTACAAGCTAGGAGGGAATGGCGAGATATAGCCCAGGTACTAAGAGAGAAAAACTGCCAGCCCAGAATATTATATCCTGCAAAGCTCTCATTTGTGAATGAAGGTGAAATAAAGACTTTTCATAGCAAACAGAAATTGAAAGAATTTGTCGCCACTCATCTAGCCCTGCAAAAGATGCTTAAAGATGTGTTACACACAGAAACACAGAAACACGGTCATCAATATGAAAGAAGGTAAAGGTAGGAAACCAAGGAAGGAAACCTCACAGCAAAAGAACACAGGGAATTCAAAGCATATATTAGAACTTATCTTTGGCAAATGACAGGGCAAAGTTACCACTTATCATTAGTCACATTGAACGTTAATGGCCTGAACTGTCCAGTTAAAAGACACCGATTGGCTGATTGGGTTAAGGAACAAAACCCATCTATTTGCTGCTTACAAGAAACACATCTTTCCAACAAAGATCCATACAGACTGAAAGTGAAAGGCTGGAAAAAGATATACCATGCCAACAGAAATGAAAAAAGAATGGGCGTAGCCATCTTAATATCGGACAACATAAACTTTACCACAAAAACTGCTAAGAGAGACAAAGAGGGACACTATATAATGATTGAGGGATCAATACAACAAGAAGATATAACAATTATCAATGTATATGCACCTAACTACAGGGCACCGGTTTATCTAAAAGATTTGTTAAGGGACTTAAAGGGAAACTTAGACCCGAATACAATAGTACTGGGGGACTTCAATACTCCACTCTCAGAAATAGACAGATCAACAAGACAGAAGATCAACTAGGATACAGTAGATTTAAACGACACTATAGCCCAAATGGATCTAACAGAAATATACAGAACTTTCAATCCCACAGCTAAAGATTTTACATTCTTCTCAGCAGTACATGGAACCTTCTCTAGGATTGACCACATACTAGGCCATAAAGCAAGTCTCAGCAAATTCAAAAGAATTAGAATCATACCATGCAGCTTCTCAGACCATAAAGGAATGAAGTTGGAAATTAGCAACTCAGGAATCCCTAGAGCATATGCAAACACATGGAGATTGAACAACATGCTCCTGAATGAACAATGGGTCATAGAAGAAATCAAAAGAGAAATCAAAAACTTTCTGGAAGTAAATGAGGATAACAGCACAACATACCAAAACTTATGGGACGCAGCAAAAGCAGTGTTAAGAGGAAAGTTTATATCAATAGGTGCCTACATCAAGAAATTGGAAAGGCACCAAATAGATAAGCTTTCAATTCACCTCAAGGATCTAGAAAACCTACAGCAAACCAGACCCAAATCTAGTAGGAGAAGAGAAATAATTAAAATCAGAGAAGAAATCAACAGGATTGAATCAAGAAAAACATTACAAAAAATCAGCCAAACGAGGAGCTGGTTTTTTGAAAAAATAAACAAAATTGACACCCCATTGGCCCAACTAACTAAAAAAAGAAAAGACCCAAATCAATAAAATCAGAGATGAAAAAGGAAACGTAACAACAGACACCACAGAAATAAAAAGAATCATCAGAAATTACTACAAGGACTTGTATGCCAGCAAACAGGGAAACCCATCAGAAATGGATAAATTCCTGGACACATGCAACCTACCCAAATTGAACCAGGAAGACATCGAAAAACTAAACAGACCCATAACTGAGACAGAAATTGAAACAGTAATAAAGGCCCTCCCAACAAAGAAAAGCCCAGGACCAGATGGATTCACTGCTGAATTCTACCAGACATTTAAAGAAGAATTGACTCCAATTCTTCTCAAATTATTCAGAACAATCGAAAAAGAGGGAATCCTCCCAAATTCTTTCTATGAAGCCAGCATCACCTTAATTCCTAAGCCGGAAAAAGATGCAGCACTGAAAGAGAATTACAGACCAATATCCCTGATGAACATAGATGCAAAAATCTCAATAAAATTCTCGCCAATAGAATGCAACAACACATCAGAAAGATCATCCACCCAGACCAAGTGGGATTTATCCCTGGTTTGCAGGGATGGTTTAATGTGCGCAAGACAATCAATGTGATACACCACATTAACAGACTGCAGAAGAAAAACCATATGATTATCTCAATAGATGCCGAGAAAGCATTTGATAAAATACAACACCCGTTCATGATGAAAACTCTAAGCAAACTGGGTTTGGAAGGAACATTCCTCAATACAATCAAAGCAATCTATGAAAAACCCACAGCCAACATCCTATTGAATGGTGAAAAGTTGGAAGCATTTCCACTGAGATCTGGTACCAAACAGGGATGTCCACTCTCACCACTGCTATTCAATATAGTTCTGGAAGTTCTAGCCAGAGCTATTAGGCAAGAAAAAGAAATTAAAGGGATACAAATTGGGAAGGAAGAATTCAAACTATCCCTCTTTGCAGATGATATGATTCTTTATTTAGGGGACCCAAAGAACTCTACTAAGAGACTACTGGAACTCATAGAAGAGTTTGGCAAAGTAGCAGGGTATAAAATCAATGCACAAAAATCAACAGCCTTTGTATACACAGACAATGCCATGGCTGAGGAAGAACTTCTAAGATCAATCCCATTCACAATAGCTACAAAAACAATCAAATACCTTGGAATAAACTTAACCAAGAACGTTAAAGATCTCTACAATGAAAACTACAAAACCTTAAAGAAAGAAATAGAAGAGGATACCAAGAAATGGAAAAATCTTCCATGCTCATGGATTGGAAGAATCAACATCATCAAAATGTCCATTCTCCCAAAAGCAATTTATAGATTCAATGCAATACCAATCAAGATACCAAAGACCTTCTTCTCAGATCTAGAAAAAATGATGCTGAAATTCATATGGAGGCAAAAGATACCTTGAATAGCTAAAGCAATGTTGTACAGCAAAAACAAAGCCGGAGGCATCACAATACCAGATTTCAGGACATACTACAGGGCAGTTGTAATCAAAACAGCATGGTACTGGTACAGAAACAGATGGATAGACCAATGGAACAGAATTGAAACACCAGAAATCAATTCAAACATCTACAGCCAACTCATATTTGATCAAGGATCCAAAGCCAATCCCTGGAGTAAGGACAGTCTATTCAATAAATGGAGCTGGGAAAATTGAATTTCCACGTGCAAAATCATGAAGCAAGACCCCTATCTTTCACCTTACACAAAAATCCACTCAACATGGATTAAAGACTTAAATCTACGACCTGACACCATCAAATTATTAGAGAGCATTGGAGAAACCCTGCAAGATATAGGTACCGGCAATGACTTCTTGGAAAACACCCCAGAAGCACAGGCAGTCAAAGCCAAAATTAACATTTGGGATTGCATCAAACTGAGAAGTTTCTGTACTGCAAAAGAAACAGTCAGGAAAGTGAAGAGACAACCGACAGAATGGGAAAATATATTTGCAAACAATGCAACAGATAAAGGTTTCATAACCAGAATCTACAAAGAGATCAAGAAACTCCACAAAATCAAAACAAACAGCCCACTTAAGAGATGGGCCAAGAACCTCAATAGACATTTTTCAAAAGAGGAAATCCAAATGGCCAACAGACACATGAAAAAACGTTCAAGATCACTAGCAATCAGGGAAATGCAAATCAAAACCACAATGAGGTTCCGCCTCACCCCAGTTAGAATGGCTCACATTCAGAAATCTACCAACAATAGATGCTGGAGAGGATGTGGGGAAAATGGGACACTAACCCACTGTTGGTGGGAATGCAAATTGGTGAAGCCACTATGGAAGTCAGTCTGGAGATTCCTCAGAAACCTGAATATACCCTACCATTCAACCCAGCCATCCCACTCCTTGGAATTTACCCAAAAGAAATTAAATTGGCAAACAAACAAGCTGTCTGCACATTAATTTTTATTGCAGCTCAATTCACAATAGCTAAGACCTGGAACCAACCCAAATGCCCATCAACAGTAGACTGGATAAAGAAATTATGGGACATGTACTCTATAGAATACTATACAGCAGTCAAAAACAACCAAACCCAGTCATTTGCAACAAGATGGAGGAATTTGGAAAACATCATGCTGAGTGAATTAAGCCAGTCCCAAAGGGACAAATATCATATGTTCTCCCTGATTGGTGACAACTAACTGAGCACCAAAGGGGAAACTTGTTGAAGTGAAATGGACACTATGAGAAACAGTGACTTGATCAGCTCTTGTCCTGACTGTTGATGTACAATGTAATACTTTATCCATTTTAGTATTTTTTTTGTTCTAGTACCATTGGTTGAACTCTGTAATTAACACACAATTATTCTTAGGTGTTTAAATTTTAACTGAAAAGTGATCCCTGTAAGGAATTTGGAAAACATTATGTTGAGTGAAATAAGCCAATCCCAAAGGGACAAATACCACTTGTTCTCCTTGATAGGTGACAACTAACTGAGCACCAAAAAAGAAACCTGTTAAAGTGAAATGAACACTATGAGAAACGGTGACTTGATCAGCCCTCACCCTGACTGTTGATGAGCAGCTTAATATGTTATCCCTCTTAGTATTTTTTTTTGTTTGTTCTACTTAATACTTTTGGTTGAATACTGTAATCAATACACAATACTTCTTAAGTGCTGAAACTTAACTGAAAAGTGATCGCTGTTAAATATAAGAGTGGGAATAAGAGAGGGAAGAGATGTGCAATTTGGGACATGCTCAAGCTGACTTACCTCAAACGGTAGAGTTAGAAACATACCAGGGGATTCCAATTCAATCCCATCGAGGTGGCATGTACCAATGCCATTTCACTAGTCCCAGTGATCAATTTCTGTTCACAATTGATCGTAATGATAGGACTAAGAACCAAAGGGATCACATAAACAAGAATAGTGTCTACAAATACTGGCTGATAGAATCAAAAAGGGAGAGAATGATCCAACATGGGAAGTGAGATACACAGCAGACCCATAGAATGGCAAATGTCCTAACAGCACTCTGGCCTCAGAATCAGCCCTTAAGGCATGTGGATCCAGCTGAAAAGCCCATGAGAGTATTTCAGGCATGGAAAGCCAAGACACTCTGGGGGAAAAAAAAAAACTAAATGAAAGATCTCCACGAGTGAGATCCCAGTGGAAAGAATGGGTCATCAAAGAAGGAGGCACTTTCTCTGAAGGGAGGAGAGAACTTCCACTTTGACCATGGCCTTGTCTAAATATGATCAGAGTCAGTGAACTCAGGGGGCTTCCATAGCTTTGGCAGCTCATGACAAGAGCCTAGGGTGATTACTGATGCCATAAACAAGAGTGTCAATTTGTTAAGTCAACAACAGGAGTCACTGTGCACTTACTCCTCATGTAGGATCTTTGTCCTTAGTGTGCTGTACATTGAGATTTAATGCTAAAACTAGTACTCAAACAGTATTTTTCACTTTATGTTTCTGTGTGGGTGCAAACTGTTGAAATCTTTACTTAATGTATGCTAAACTGATCTGTATATAAAGAGAATCGAAAATGAATCGATGTGAATGGAAGGGGAGAGGGAGTGGATAAGGGGAGGGTTGCTGGTGGGAGGGACGTTATGGGGGGGAAGCCATTGTAATCCATATTCTGTACTTTGGAAATTTATATTCATTAAATAAAAGTTAAAAAAACATTACATTAGATATTATATACATATAAAGTATGAATATATTAGGATATTGAATTTAATCACATATAAAAATAATGAAATATAACCAAGAATTTTTATTCAGAAAAAACTGATGGCTCAAGGTTTCAGAATCAATTATTATAAACTTTCAATAAAAATATGAGCAGCTCAACATTCAAAAAAGTTATTTGATGAAATCAACTACATGAGATGTTTAATAAGCTATACAAATATTAAAGAAGAGTTTTAAAATTGAGAAATGTGTTATTTTTCTAAATAAAAGGCCTTAATCTTTTTTTTTTTTTTTTTTTGGACAGGCAGAGTTAGACAGTGAGAGAGAGACAGACAGAGAGAAAAGTCTTCCTTTTTCCGTTCATTCACCCCCCAAATGGCTGCCACAGCCGGCATGCTGCGCCGATCCGAAGCCAGGAGCCAGGTGCTTCTTCCTGGTCTCCCACGCGGGTGCAGGGGCCCAAGGACTTGGGCCATCCTCCACTGCTTTCCCAGGCCACAGCAGAGAGCTGGGTCAGAAGAGGAGCAGCCGGGACCAGAACCGGTGCCATATGAGATGCTGGCACTGCAGGCGGAGGATTAACCTACTGCATCACAGCACCAACCCCGTGAAAGACCTTTCTAACCATACCTAAATGAAGAAATATATTTGGGGTACATCTGAAATTGGAAAAATCTTGATCTCAAGGTATAAAACACAATTAAAAACTAAACAAACTGGAAAAAATTATGTAATATGTTTATAATAATCATAAATATCCTAAGTGGGGAAAGAATTCTCCAAAATCAATAAGATTTTTTTTAAATCCTCATAAACGGTCCTGTGTGTGGCACAACACATCAAACCACTGCTTATGAAGCTGGTTTCCCACACTGGAACATCAGTTCAAGTCCCAGCTGCTGCACTTCTGGTCCAGCTTCCTGCTGATGCACCTGGGAAGGCAGCAAAGAATGGTGCAACTATTTGGGCCCCTGCTACCCCCATGGGAGACCAGGATGGAGTTCCTGGCTCCTGGCTCCAGATCCATCTGGACCTAGTTGTTGATTTGGGGAGTCAATGAGCAGATAGAAGATCATAAACCAGTAAATACATCCCACTAAACTCAAACTAAAGGAGAATACAACTTGACTTCTTCCTCAACTAGACACCCCAAAATGCCTGGAGCCATTCAAGCAACAGCCTACAAAGAGGAAAATGTAACAGAAAGAAGTTGAAAGGGAAAAAGAAAATTGTTTCAAGTAAATGCCTTTAAAATATCTTACTTTACAAAACTTTGCTTCTTCTCATGTTCTTTTTCAGAGTTATCTTTGTTCATCACATCTTAAGTCAAAGACAGAACTCGCAACTGACTACCCTTGACAACTCATCTTAGGGAAGGTGCCATGTTTCCAAGCATGGCCAATCCCAAAACCTAGCAGTCATGTTCCATTCCCATGTAACCAAGTTCTGTTGATTTTACCAGTTAGATATTGTTCATGGTTGTCTGCTTCCTTAATTACCACTCCCCACTTCCTCACTTTTACTCCAACGCAAGCTACCACCATCAGGTCTCTTCCATGGCTCTCTACTGCCTAGAGGTCCTGTCATTCAAAACTCTTCACAATCTGTTCCCCAAAGACTTTCTAGACTCATCTTCCAGCACTCTACTCCCTATACTGTATTTTGGATTTATATTTATGCATCTTAACATCCATGGCCATGATCAAATCAGATCTTGATTCAAGCTGATGGATACTACAGAAATACCGGCTTTCAAGTAGAGTTTTGCAAACTGAAGGCAATACTACTTGTATTGGTGTTAAAGGGCAGAAATTCTCCTTCCTAGTAGTTCTGGCTGACCTATTCTCCCATGTGAGTTTGATTTTTTGCTGCCCTCATGCTTATTTATTGAACATGAGAGTTCCACAAGGCTTTCAGCTCAAGAAATTTATAAGATCTGGTGTCAAATCCATTGACAAAGTGAATTCCTTTATGTCAGAAACACTCTAATTTCCTCTTCCTTTAAAATGTCATAATATCTGGCGCAATGTTTCTCAAGACATAATTCTGGAATTGACATATGCACACAAGAACATATATGTCTTTATGTTTTCTGCCTGTCTTAAGCTTTCATTCAGGCACAATATTTTATCAAGAGAAGGTGTGGTGCCAGCCTTCTCATATATAGCTATGAGGAAGCTTAGAGGGTTAATGTGGGTTGGAGTGTATAAAGGACCAGTCTTTATATTTAACCTCCTTTTTTTTCTTTGAAAAAGAATAGGGAAGCAGTAAAAATTCTCTCTGAATCCATGTTGATTAAAAAAGTTAATGAAGATTATAGAAATCAAAAGAAATAATACCATTGGCAGCACTGTACAAATTACATGTCAGACAGAGCATTAAGCTTTTCTTGCCTATATATCATAAAGAAGTATTCTTTTTTTTTTTTTGACAGGCAGAGTGGACAGTGAGAGAGAGAGACAGAGAGAAAGGTCTTCCTTTGCTGTTGGTTCACCCTCCAATGGCCGCCGCGGCCGGCGCGCTGCGGCCGGCGCACCGCACCGATCCGATGGCAGGAGCCAGGAGCCAGGTGCTTTTCCTGGTCTCCCATGGGGTGCAGGGCCCAAGCACCTGGGCCATCCTCCACTGCACTCCCGGGCCACAGCAGAGAGCTGGCCTGGAAGAGGGGCAACCGGGACAGAATCCGGCGCCCCGACCGGGACTAGAACCCGGTGTGCCGGCGCCGCTAGGCGGAGGATTAGCCTAGTGAGCCGCGGCGCCGGCCCATAAAGAAGTATTCTTAATAAAAGCTACAACTTCAGAAGTGTCTTTTTTGTTTTCCAGAAGAAAATTGCTTGATTTATCACTTGTACTTCTACTAAATTTTTTTTTATTTATTGGACACGTAGAGTTATAGACAGTGAGAGAGAAAGACAGAGACAGAGAGACAGAGAGAAAAGTCTTCCTTCCGTTGGTTCACTCCCCAAATGGCCGCTACAGCTGGCACTGAGCCAATCTGATGGCAGGAGCCAGGTACTTCTTCCTGGTCTCCCATGGGGTGCAGGGGCCCAAGCACTTGGGCCATCGTCCACTGCACTCCCGGGCCACAGCAGAGAGCTGGACTGGAAGAGGAGCAAGTGGGACTAGAACCCAGTGCCCTTATGGGATGCTGGCGCTGCAGGTGGAGGATGAACCAAGTGAGCCATGGCGCTGGCCCTCTACTAAATATTTTTAAAGATTTATTTATTAAATAGTTTTAAAAGCTAAAAAGAAAAACATTCTTACCTTCTTGGTCTCTTGTACTTTAGGGAGAGTTTGTAGCAAAATGCTAGCTTCAAATTTTCTTGTTTACCGTCTTACTTTTTAAGAAGCAAATTGTATGTCTACAATAATCAATGTAAGGCTTCACTGATTGACAGCAACATTCAGATTCACTGATCTATAATTCAATATCTCCTCAAGGTTTAGATTATAACTCAGCAGATGGAAAACTCAAGTCCTGAGAGCAAACAACCAGGCAGTAAAACGTGGAACCCACAGACAGAAGAGAGAGCAATTCACAGCTGTTGATATTTGCAAACTGTAAAGGAAAGGACTGCCTCTCAGAAATGTTCCAAAGCGGAGCGAACAGTTTCAACAGATTCCACAACTATTTATTGACTTTAATTAAGCCTCAAATATGGTAGAGACAATCGTTTATTTATATTTTACTGCTTTTCTTTATATTTTGTTCCTTCACTCAGTCTTTACCAACACTCACACATTTTTGAAACTTTGTCCTTAAAACCCTTTTCTGGGCCGGCGCCGTGGCTCACTAGGCTAATCCTCCGCCTTGCGGCGCCAGCACACCGGGTTCTAGTCCTGGTCAGGGCGCCGGATTCTGTCCCGGTTGCCCCTCTTCCAGGCCAGCTCTCTGCTGTGGCCAGGGAGTGCAGTGGAGGATGGCCCAGGTGCTTGGGCCCTGCACCCCATGGGAGACCAGGAAAAGCACCTGGCTCCTGGCTCCTGCCATCGGATCAGCACGGTGCACTGGCCGCAGCGCGCCGGCCGCAGCGGCCATTGGAGGGTGAACCAACAGCAAAGGAAGACCTTTCTCTCTGTCTCTCTCTCACTGTCCACTCTGCCTGTCAAAAAATAAATAAATAAATAAATAAAAACCTTTTCTACCATGAGAAATTGAAGAATTGGAACATTTTGGTAATTATCTTATTCCAAGTCTAAAAGTCCCAATCAATTATCTTCTGCACCACCAGAAAAATCTCTTCACTTGTCTTCTTGCCCCCAGCGTCCTCCCACTAAGAACTCTCCTCTTGTCTGTACCGTTTTCTTCCCAGATCTGATCACACAGTCTCAGGCTTGAATATCCTCAGCAGCTTCCTACTGCTTCAAGGCCAGAGAATTCCTGGCCCTTCATACTCTGCTCCCAAGAAATATTCCACACTCATTACACTGTTCTCATATGACTAAGCCTCTTCCTGTAAAATAATGTTTTCATTTACTTGAGAGAGAGAGAGACAGACAGACAGACAGACTTCCATCCACTAGTTAACTTTCCAAATGGCTGATACAGCTAGCACTTAGCAAAGGCTGAAGCCAGTAGGCTGGAAAGCAAACCAGGTCTCCCGAGTGGGCTGCAGGAACCCAGTTACTCGAGCCATCCCCACTGCTTCCCAGAGCCTGCATTAGCAAGAAGGCAGTGAGAAGGGCTGGAGCTGGGAACTGAACCTACGTACCCCAAAGTGAGACATGAGCATCTTCACTACTAGGTTAAATGCCTCCTCCCTCTTCCTTTTAACTTATTTTTTAAAAGGTACTGCCATGATGGCTAATTGAACTTTTCAGGTCAGGCTTTGCAACAGAAATGTTTGGTTATAAACTATCATTTTAGAATATTTTGCTACAATAAACCCAACCACTTTGAGTACTTAAGTCAACTTAGCAAATATTCATGTTCAATTTAGGAAATGTTCAAAATTGGTTTTGCTTTGTGGAAATATTAAGACAATGAAAATGTGCCTCAATTGCTGAGATTCTGGAAGGCTCCAAAACCTTCATCAACTTCTGGAGTTTGTTCACTCTGTCAAAGGTGAAACTGCTCTATTAAGTGGCTCATAATAAGAGTTAAGAGCCACATGTTTGGATGGAAGAATTCCAGAACAACACATTTTCCATATTCCTTTGCTGATAATTGATAAAATGGATTTTTGTTACATATCCCAATCTTTTCATTATTTTCTCTACCTTTGAAAGAAAAACACTAATATTAACTACTTTCTTGAAGAAAAGGAGTATCTTGAAACTCTGAGTCATCATTTAAAATGCTTCAATAACAATTTCACAATGCATTTAACAGTATATTTTAAAATATTAAAGGTGGGCACTTGGCCTAGTGATTAAGATGCTACTTAGAATGCTGGCAATTCCACATCAGAGTGCCTGAACTGAATTCCTGGCTCCAGATCCCAATTCCAGTCTCCTGCCAATACACAACTTGGGAGGCAGTGGTGATGACGCTAGCAATCCTGCCAGCCATGTGGGAAACCTAGACTGAGCTCCTGGCTCCCAGCTTCAGTGTTGCACAGTCTTAGCTGCTGAAAGCATTTGGGGAGGGAACCAGCAAATGAGAATTCTCTCCTTATCTCTCTCTGTCTTTTTAACAAATGAAAAAAAAATTCTAAGAAACACTAGAGGAAATATTTATTAAATCTTATCTCATCAATACTTAAAAATCTTCATGACAATCACTTGACAGAATTTAAAGATTTTGCTTCTGTGATTCTAACAATAAACTATAGAAAACTATACTATAGGTTCAACTTCTTCAGATCCTACATAAATTCTCATTCTAATTTCAGGCTAAAACCAAAGGATTAACTTGGCTCAAATAAGAGCATAATCTAGAAATAATCATGAAGTTCTGTTTTCAAATTTCAATTTCTCCAAAACTAAGGCACTTGAGAACCCTGAATGGAGTCTAAACCAGACAGGGGTCCCAGCTCCATACCTCCACACTCCAAGAGTAGTGTATACTATCTAGGGTTTGGAGACAATATTTGGAGAAACCATGTGTAGGTAGTGCAGATCCCATTTCCTGGGAAAAATATTTAGAAACACTGATTAGGTATCAGTAAGATCAGAACTAGATGGATACTTAGTAACTGCATTAATTTGAGAAATAATTTATTTATATATTTATTTGAAAGAGTTACACAGAGAAAGGGAGAGAGAGAGAGAGTGAGAGAGAGAGAGAGAGAGATCTTCCATCTAGTGGCTCACTTCTCAGATGGCCACAATGGTCAGGGCTAGGCCAGGCCAAAGCCAGGAGCCAGGAGTTTCTTCCAGGTCTCCCGCATGGGTGGGATGGGCCCAAACACTTGGGCCATCTTCCACTGCTTTTCCCAGGCCATTAGTAGGGAGCTGTTTTGGAAGTGGAGCAGCCAAGACTTGAACTGGCACCCATATGGGATGTTGGCATCACAGCTGGCACCTTAATCTGCTGTGCCACAATGTCAGCCCCATTATCTCATAAAATGGTATTTTAAACAATGCATTAGTATCTTGGAGTCTGCAGTAATGAACCTGAGGCCTCATCTGTACAAGGACAAGACTTTGTTTTAATCCATAATTTCCATGAGGTGGCTTCTATGGTTTGCTCTACCTTTCTTTTAACGTTTGTACATTAGATGTTTTTTCAGGTTTCCTTTATACTTAATCTCAAATTGTTTCAGGAGGGAGTGTGTGAGGAAACATGACTGTGTGGGGTGAGTTAATTTTGTAGTTAAATAAATTTCACTTAGAACTTTAGAAAGCATTTCTCCCAGTTTTATATCAAGTTTACAGCACCGAAATCATAGTGTACGTGTTGCTTTTCTTTCAGTCTTTTCATAAAATAGAACCTAAAGACAGTATTGAGATTTATAAATAGAAAACTGTTAATTGAGCCATAGTTCTATCTTTGTATAACTTATTTACTTAATAAACTAGGGCCCCAGGATAAATATGATTATAACAAAATAAACCCCTTGATAAGAAATGGAATGAATCACCATTTAAAAGTGGAATAGAATAAGTGTGGGCCGTTCACGTTGTCAGTATTCTGTATATGATTTGGCAGCTAATCTTTTAGATGCCTCATTGCTCAATTCTTATTCTTTGAGGCTCAAATTGATCAATTAATTATGTGCAATTCAACAGCTATCTTACAATACTCTATTTGTGCTACTAGTTATAAAATGACTAGTGTTTCTGAAGATAATTTTTCTGATAAATTTGAGAAGCTATATTAGATCCAAATATACTCTTTAAGCAAGTTCCCTCAGTGCATGCCGCTGACAGCTCATACTTGCGTATAAAATGAACAGGCATTCTGCCAAGTAGGCAAGCATGTATTAGCAGCTGTACAATGACTACCTTGTAACTAATCAACAACTATATCCTATAAGTGGGTAAGTAGCCAACAAACTAAACACAAATCAGGGTAGACAGAAAATATAATACTGGCATGAACCCACATATCCATTCTAGGGAAACCCAGATCAAAGGCAAAAGCAGCAGTCAGTCTAGAAGTAGCATTTTGGATAACTACTAAGCTGTGGTGCTCTGCCCTCCTCTGCCTCTAAATAAGATGCAGGGGAAAAGTAAAAAAGGTTGGAATATTCATCCCACAAATACTCATGTGCAAACTACATGGCACTGATTCTAGTCCTGGCTGCTCCTCTTCTGATCCAGCTCTCTGCTATGGCCTGGAAAAGCAGTAGAAGATGGTCCACGGGCTTGGGCCCCTGCACACCCACGTGGAAGACCTGGAAGAAGCTCCCAGCTTCTGGCTTCAGATAGGGCCAGCTTTGGCCATTGCAGCCATTTGAGGAGTGAATTAGCAGATGAAAGATCTTTGTCTCTATCTTTCTCTGTCTGTAACTGTACCTCTCATATAAACAAATGAAATCTTTAAAAAACTTCATCAGAGACACAAAAGAGCCAGTGAGATCTGGTTCAAATATTAACAAAATTCCCACCAAAAACTCTTTCGCTTTTTTTTTTTATTTGACAGGTAGAGTTATAGACAGTGAGAGAGAGACAGAGAGAAAGGTCATCCTTCCATTGGTTCACCCCCCAAATGGCTGCTACGGCTGGCACACTGCGCCGATCCAAAGCCAGGAGCCAGGTGCTTCCTCCTGGTCTGCCATGTGGGTTCAGGGGCCCAAGCACTTGGGCCATCCTCCACTGCCCTCCCAGGCCACAGCAGAGAGCTGGACTGGAAGAGGAGCAACTGGGACTAGAACCCAGCGCCCATATGGGATGGCAGTGCCGTAGGCAGAGGATTAACCAAGTGAGCCACGGCGTCAGCCCCCAAAAACTGTTTTCAAAATCTTGTTTTATTTAATCTATGTGGACTTGTACTGGTTAAGCCGGTTTGTTAGTCTTTTTAAATGATTTAAATTATTCATGAACCCCACCTTTTACCAACACCTTAGCCCTAGTCTTCTTACCATTATTGCTTCTCAGACTGCTAAGGCCTAGGAGTCTCCACAATGGAAATCAGTGGATTAAATGGCTTAAGTCCTGAAAACCAGAGTAGTTTGTCTGTGGTGAATATCATTGTGAGTCATTGTTTTACTATGTTGATCTTGGTATGAAATTTTCAAAGTAGTGTTTTGCTCTTTTTTGAACTATAGATCTGGAGTCAGAAGAACTGGGTTCAAGTTTCAGCCCTGTGTATGTCATACACCTTCCAGAAATGTGACATTGAACCAGGTAATTAACATAAGCCAAAAGGGATCTAACCCCACATCATTATTTCAAGGCGAGGTCAGGTAGATCACAATACCTAAGGGACTGATCAACACAGCAACCAGCTCAGCTGTTAACCTACTCTAATTGGTATCTTGGAACATAAAACCATTTGTCAACAAATTTTGTCTCCATTATATAATTCTTCATTTCCTCCTGATACACATTTGCAAAATTCAGCTTCTTCTGTAGACCTGCATGTTTTTATTTTAATGTACTTTTAGAAGGGAACATAAAAAAATAGGTGGAATGTTACTGAGAGAGTATGAGGAATCAACAGAGAAAAAAAGGAAAATATACATTTTCAAAAGCAGATTGAAGTTTAAAAAACATTCATGAATTTTGGACCTTAATAAAGACCTTCTTTTACTAATTTATTTCATGCTTTTCCAGTACATATTGTTAATCATTCCTGGTCTGTTTTGAGCTTTGTTTTATTTCAGTATTTATATGACAATGTCAGAGTCACAGCCTGTCATTTCACATTCTTCTAGTGACACCAGATCTATTTTTCATTTGAGTTCTAGAGAAAGCTGTTATTCAACTTCCATTGTTTGGTACCATGAACAGAGAGTCACCCTGATGCCACTGATTCAGTTTAAACACAGCAACATGTAAGTCACTCCTTAGTTCTTAACCACGCGTAGGTCTTCCCTAATTGAAGACCTGCTGAGAAGGACAGGTTCCTGTAACTTCCCCAACACAGATGCTCTACAGAGATAGATTAGAAATTCATTTATTTATTGGCAGGGCTTTAAAAATTAAAGCATATTTTTATTATACTTTCAACATTTTGAACACTTTTGATACTCCAGGGATCCTCAATTTCTGAGACTCTAGGCTGTAGGGGATAATTACCACATCCCTAAAATATTTGTTAGGCACCCTTTACGCATTCTACAGTGTAAAGTTGTGAATATTTTCACACCACTCTAATCAGAGTGACTATCCATCACAGTTTGCTTGGGAGAGACCTAACTTCCACTTGTTAACACATTCCTTTTCACTTGCATTTGGGTGATAAATTATATGGTTATCCTATCTCTAAAGCATTTAGTTATAAATGTCAACCCTGAGGGAAACATGAAAGACATACAACTTGTTGAACATAGAAATTTAATAATAGAGTGAAAGTCTTTTCAGAAAAGTATAACTCTTCTCTTGTGACAAATATTTACTATGATGTTCTAAAGTTGCTTTCTCTCTTTTCTTTCCAAAGAGTTGAAATGGGAAGAGCAAGAACACTTTAACTTAACCTTGAACTCAACAGTGAAGAGAAGATTCTGTGTACCGCCAACAGGAAGCAGCTTCACCTGTCACTCAATACAAAAGGCATCTCCAAGAAATCAAGAGGGGGTAAAGATTTAATTTTATGAAGAGCATCATGACATGCCAAAAGATGTTGGCATAACCATTAAGTGCAATGAAAAAGAAAAATGTGCATATAAATCAAAGGCAGCCAGAAATCTGTGAATTCATGGTCTTTTTCTTTAGCATGCAACTGTGTGGGTAAGGGGGAAGAAGGGGCTGGTGGGAGAGGCTAAATATTTTAGGGTGGAAAATGAAAAAGTGACTATTGGGATAAAAAAAGAGATGCAAAAGGGAAAGAGGAGGTTGGAGAGGAAGAGTTAAGAGTAACAGCAGCCGGGTTTGGGGTGGTTACATGGGTGGATGAGAGAGTTTAGGGAATGTGTCACATCAGGTTGTCCCTGAAAGCATCAACAGATACCCAAGCTGTGATGGGCTTGACTTATCACCACACAGGGAAATTCCACAGAAAGGAGGCAGGGATGGTTACTTCAGACACCACAATCTCTTCAAGTGAACTCCACACTTTTGTTCTGCTGTCCATGTCCACCTAACAGGGTCCTGCAGCCCAGCATCAGGCTTTTCCTCAGGTTCCTGCAGAAGTAGTTCAGATTCTTCCCATGGGTCATTCTTTTCCACCAGTCAGGAAAAGCCTCAGGCCTCCCAGAAGACCCTCTCACTTCTCACTGGCTCTTGAACTGCATCTTATGCTTAAGCCATTCCCTGTCAAGCAAAACAGACCCAAGCTGTGGGTTAGACCAACTGCCATTCATTACCAGGGCTCAGCATGACGTCCCCATACCCTAAATCCAAGGTACAGAGTGGACCTTGTTAAAATGGAAGAAGAGAAATAAGGAGTGTTTGCTATGTGCTTTAGGCTGGACTGTGTCTCTACCAAATTCGTATGTTGAAGTTTCCTAACCCCAATATCTCAGAATGCAACTGAGTGGTTGGCTTTTAAAGAGGTAATTAACATCTGATGAGGCTATGAGTGGATTTGAATCCAATATAACTTGTGTCCTTAGAGGAAAAGGAGATCAGAACACACACATAAGGACAGAAGGAGAAGAGACCCACTGACACACCAAGGAGAGAAGTCTCAGAAAAAATAACCCTGCTGAAAACTTGACCTCAGACTGCCAGTTCCCAGAACTGTGAGAATTAAAATTTCTGTTGTTTAAGCCATTCAGTCTGATAGTTTGTGATCAGCCCTAGAAAACTAACATAATATGCATTATACATCTAGGAATGTCCACAACAGAAGTAAGAGCTGGGAAAGGATTTTTAAGATGGTTTGCTAATCTACAACATTGTTTGTCAATAACTGTTAACACAACAAAAAGAGAGGCAAACAGTTATTGTATGCCTCATGACAAAAGGATACAACACTACAACTAATAAAATAATCAAATAAAGGATGGTGGAGCAGGATGGGGAAAGAGAAGAAAAAGAGTAAAACATGTTAGCTTTGGGAATGTAATCTCAACAAAATCCATGTTTTGGGAAACTTTATAGGACAAACATACTGAGGTTGAGGGGCTTTTTAGGACATTAAAGTTTTCATCACTCACAAGGGAAACCAGGATGACTTGGTCACTCTTGCCCTGTCTTCAACAAGCAAATTACAAAGAGAAAAAAAGAGATGGAGAAGGAACCAATACTTTACAAATATTTAAAGATATATCCACCAGTTCTAATATGTGAATCTTTGTCTGAACAAATGATCAAAAAGTTTATGAAGCAATTCAAGTACTGTAGTACTATGATGTTTTTTAAGCATCAATCCTTCCTTCAGAAATACATAACTGAAAATATATATAAAGTTGAATGATATTTGAAATTTTCTTAGGAGTGAGATAGGAGTAGGCCAGAGTAGAGATGAAGCAGGATTAGCCAGAAGTAGGTGGTTGTGAAACTGGGTGATGGGTTTATTATACTTTTCTCTCCAATCTATCTGAATTTGGAGATTTCTTTAATGTATATTTTTAAAAGTCTCCTTTAGGGGCTGGTACTGTGGTGTAGCAGATAAAGCTGCTCCCTGCAATGCCAGCATCCCATATGGGAACTGGTTGTGTCCTGGCTGCTCCACCTCCAATCTAGCTCTCGCTTGAAATAAGCACTTGGGAAAGCAGTAGAAGATGGCCCAAGTCCTTGGGCCTCTACACTTGTGTGGAGACCTGGAAGAAGCTCCTGGCTCCTGGCTTCAGACTGGCCAGGCTGCGGCCATTTTGGCCATTTGAGGAATGAATCAGCGGATGGAAGACTCTCTCTCTCTCTCTCTCTCTCTCTGTAACTCTGCCTTTCAAATAAATAAATAAATCTTTAAAAACAGATTCATTTATATGTCTACAATTTAGGGGGTTTCCTTCAGAGACTGAATAAATATCTGAATTAACTTAACCCATATATTTGATGTTGGCTATGTGTCTTTGAAGACATTTGGGTCAAAAGGCTACCATGATCACACTGGAATTATATTTAGAAATGTACAAGAAATGATAATCACGATGAATGGGGTCCCTGGAATTGATGCTATTTTCTTTATTCCAGAAAATCTTAATAAAGAAGGTAAGATTTTAACAGCTGCTTGAACGAGGGATGTAAGTCCTATTCATAATAGTTTGCTTTCCTATATTAACTGTCTGTGCTCCTAGCTAATACCATTAGCAATTTCATTTAATAAACAAACATTTTGGTGCAGCACTAAAAAATTTTAAAAATATGAGCAACTATCTTTGTAAATAATAGACAAGAAATCACCCTAAAAGTGTGTTCAACAGAATATGAAGCTCTCTCATGACATAAAAGTTCTATCAATTAAGTTTAGGAAGCATCGAATTAAGCAAAATCAAAGGCACTACTTTTCATGCCTTGCACAGGTGAGTATATGTAAGAGAATATCTAAGAAGGACACAGTTTAGCCTCTACCTGGCCAATTGGAAAGGAAATATTATTTTATGGCACACATTCTGGGAAATGCTGACTTGTTTCCAAGTTTGGGTATTTACCAATTAAATCAAAGTCAAAGTTAGCTTAAATAAACTGTATTTCAAATCAAAACAATCTGAACAATATATTGAAGAAGAGGTATATGTAGTTAAAAATTAGCACTAGTTATGGAGACTGTTAGGAACCTGAGGCTGAACTACAGGTAATAGGAACTCCATTTTTACATTTTCTGCTAGCACTTGTCCAACCTTTGCTGTAAGCTGGGTTCTGTCTGTGCTAAGTGTTTGGGATAGATTATCTAACTTCATCCTCACAGCACTCTTCTGATTTATTGATCACTAACTCATTTACAGACTGGGACTCTGTGCCTCAGAGGCATCAAGTAGCTTGCCCTATACTTCTCACCCAGCAAGTATCCAGGCCATGATTCCACCAGGTGCAACTCCACGCTGTTTTCTAACTCTCCTATCCAAGAATTCTCCCACTATTCAAATTCCTCAATCCCTAAACCTACCCTTTCCCATGGTCCACCTACAGCCATAGGGCAACGTTTCCTGAAAAGTTTCAGGTGAAGAGATCCAGACTCTTTCCCTGAAATACTGAGAACTCTGAATCATGATGATTGTCCCACTAGATCAAGGTAATCTAAAAATCACCCTGAAACACATTTCATTTTCTCCATAAAGAGATCTGGAATACAGAATGCCTGGCTGGTCCAGGCAAGTGGGGTTCCAACTACCTTCACTTGACCTGATTATACACACTACTTTCCATGTCCTCTCATCCTGCAATGCTGCCATTGAGTATTTGGTGTAACAGGGGTTGGGTTGTAAAGAAAAGGTAAAGCTTTTTGAATCTGTGTTCATCAGAGATATTGGTCTACAGTTCTCTTTGTTGTATCATTTTCTGGTTTTAGAACTAAGGTGATGCTAACCTCATAGAAGGAGTTTGGAAGGATTCTCTCCCTTTCAATTATTTTGAGTAATATGTGAAGAATCTTCAACAAAATACTAGCTAATCAAATCCAACAACACATCAAAACAATCACCCAAGGTGAGATATATTCCAGGGAGGCAGGGATGGTTCAACATATGCAATTCAATAAATGTGACATATCACATAAACAAGTTGAAGAATAAAAACCATATGATTATCTCAATAGATGCAGAAAAAGCATTTGATAAAATACAACACTCTTTCATGACAAAAATCTCAAAAGTTAGGTATATAAGGAACATACCTCAACACAACCAAAGCAATATATGACAAACACACATTCAGCATCATACTGAATTGGGAAAAGCTGGAAGCATTTTCACTAAGATATGGAATCAGTCAAGGATGTCCACTCTTACCATCACTATTCAATACAGCTCTGGAAGTTTTACCCAGACCAATTAGACAAGTCAAATAAATCAAAGGGATACAAATGGGAAAGGAGGAAACCAAATTACCACTGTTTAGAGATGATATGGTCCCATACATAAAGGAACCAAAAGACTCCACTTAGAGATTACTGAAACTCATAAAAGAGTTTTGCAAAGTTTCAGGATATAAAATCAACACACAAAAATCAATAGAATTTGTATACATAAACAATGCCACAGCTGAGAAAGAACTTGTAAGATCAGTCTCAAGCAGCATAGCTACAGAAAAATTAAATACCATGGGATAAATTTAACCAAAGAGGTGAAAGGTCTCTACAATGAAAATTATAAAACACTAAGAAAAAAAGAAACACACACACACACACACAAATGGAAAAATGTTCCAATCAGAGATTGGAAGAATTAATGTAATCAGAATGTCCATGCTATCAAAGCTATTTACAGATTCAGTACAATCCCAATCAAAATATCAGACATTCCCAGATCAGGAAATAATGACCCTAGAATTCAAATGAAATAAAGAGACCATAAATAGCTAAAGCAATTCTAAACAATAAAAACAAAGCTAGAGGCATCACAATACCTGATTTCAAGATATATTACATAGATATATTACATAGCAGTTATGATAAAAGTAGCCTGGTACTGGCAAAAGAATAGACATGCAGACCAATAGAACAGATTAGAGACCCCAGAAATTAATCCATGCATCTACAACCAACTGATCTTTCACAAAGGAGCTAAAATCACCCCCCGGAGAAAAGAAAGTCTCTTCAACAAATGGTATTGAGAAAATTGGATCTCTGCATGCAGAAGTATGAAACATGACCCCTCTCTTACATCCTGTACAAAAATCAACTCATTATGGATCAAGGTCCTACACCTAAGACCTGAAACCACCAGATTACTAGAGGAACACAGGGGAAATATGGTAAGACATTGGCATAGGCAAGTACTTCTTGGATAAGATCCTAGAAGCACAGAAAATAAAAGCAAAAATAGACAAATGGGATTACATCAAGATAAGAATCTTCCGCACAGCAAATATTGAACAAAGTGAAGAATGAGAAAAAATATTTGCAAACTATACATCTGATAAAGGATTAATACCCAGAATAAATAAGGAGCTCACAAAACTAAACAGTAACAAAAGAAGCAATCCAAACATACTAGGGGATTCCAATTCAATCCCATCAAGGTGGCATGTACCAATGCCATCTCACTAGTCCCAGTGATCAATTTCTGTTCACAATTGATCATAATGATAGGATTAGGAGCCAAAGGGAGCACATCAACGAGACTAGTGTCTGCAAATACTAGCTGATAGAATAAAAAATGGAGAGAATGATCCAACATGGGAAGTGAGATACACAGCAGACCCATAGAATGGCAGATGTCCTAAATAGCACTCTGGCCTCAGAATCAGCCCTTAAGGCACACAGATCTGGCTGAAAAGCCCATGAGAGTATTTCAGGCATGGAAAGCCAAAACTCTCTGGCAAAAAAAAAAAAAAAAAAAAAAAAAAACCCTACATGAAAGATCTCTGTGAGTGAGATCCCAGTGGAAAGAATGGGTCATCAAAGAAGGAGGTACCTTTCTCTGAAGGGAGGAGAGAACTTCCACTTTGACTATGACCTTGTCTAAATATGATCAGAGTTGGTGAACTCAAAAGGCTTCCATAGCCTTGGCGACTCATGACAAGAGCCTAGGGTGATTACTGATGCCATAAACAAGAGTGTCAATTTGTTAAGTCAACAACAGGAGTCACTGTGCACTTACTCCTCATGTAGGACCTCTGTCCTTAATGTGCTGTACGTTGTGATTTAATGCTATAACTAGTACTCAAACAGTATTTTTCACTTTGTGTTTCTATGTGGGAGCAAACTGTTGAAATCTTTACTTAATGTATGCTAAACTGATCTTCTGTATATAAAGAGAATTGAAAATGAATCTTGATGTGAATGGAAGGAGGGAGGGAGAGGAAAGGGGGATGGTTGCGGGTGGGAGGGAAGTTGGGGGGGGGGGAGCCATTGTAATCCATAAGCTGTACTTTGGAAATTTATATTCATTAAATAAAAGTTAAAAAAAAAACAAAAGAAACAATCCAGATTGTTGAGAAATGGGCTAAGGATATAAACAGGCATTTTTCAAAAATGAAATACAAATGACCTAGAGGCATATGAAAAGATGCTCAGGATCACTAACCAGCAAGGAAATGTAAATAAAACCACAAAGAGGTTTCTCTTCACCCTAGTTAGAATGGCTATCATCTAAAAATCAACAAATAACAAATGTTGGCAAGGATGTAGGGGGAAAACACCCTAATACACTGTTGGTAGGAATATAAACTTGTGCAGCCATTATGGAAGACAGTATGGAGATTTAAATCTTAAAATAGATCTAGCATATGACTTAGTCATTCCACTCCTGGGAATTTACCCAAAGGAGATGAAATCAGCATATGAAAGAGTTTTCTGGATCCCCATGTGTATAGCAGCTCAACTCACAATGGCTAAGATGTGGAATCAACCTTGATGTCCATCAGCTGATGAACGGATAAAGAAATTGTTCTAACATACACTGTGAGAAGGAATAGTAATAGTTCCAGTAGTTGGGTTCCTGCAATTAGTTATGGAGAAGGGATTGAATTCCCAGTTCCTGGTTTCAGCTGACCCTGTTCTACCCATTGAGGGCATTTAGGGACTGTCTCTCACTGTGACATACATAAATAAATAATTTTTTTAAAACCAAATCACAAAATATGTAACATACAGTTCAATAGGGCTAAGTATATTCACATTGCTTTGCAAAAGATTTCTGGAATTATTAAATCTTTTTTTTTTTTTTTTTGACAGGCAGAGTGGACAGTGAGAGAGAGAAACAGAGAGAAAGGTCTTCCTTTTGCTGTTGGTTCACCCTCCAATGGCCGCCACAGCTGGCGCGCTGCGACCAGCGCATCGTGCTGATCTGAAGGCAGGAGCCAGGTGCTTCTCCTGGTCTCCCATGGGGTGCAGGGCCCAAGCACTTGGGCCATCCTCCACTGCTCTCCTTGGCCACAGCAGAGAGCTGGCCTGGAAGAGGGGCAACCGGGACAGAATCCAGCGCCCTGACCGGGACTAGAACCCGGTGTGCCGGCACCGCTAGGTGGAGGATTAGCCTATTGAGCCGCGGCGCCAGCCGGAATTATTAAATCTTACAAAACTAAAACTCTGTATTTATTAATTACCCACATCCCCCTCTCTCCCAGCCCTTGGCACCCACCATTCTACCTTCTGCTTCTATGAATTTGACATCTTTAGATACTTTGTATCATACAGTATTTATATGATTTCACTTGGCATAATGCCCTCAAGGCTCATGTATGTTGTAATATGTGACAAGATTTCCTTCATTTTTAAGACTAAAATTACCCCATTGTTGGTATAGATGACACTCTATTTTTCCATTTATTCATTAATACATACTAGGATAGCTTCCATTTCTTGGCTATTATAAATAATGCTTCTATGAACATGTTATGAACACAGATGCCAATACCTCTTTAAGACACGGTTTTCAATTAGTTTGTATATTTACACCAAAATGGAATCACTGGTTCATATGGCATTTCTATTTTTAACTTTTTGAGAAACTGCTGCACTTATTTTCAAAGTCGTCATAGCATTTTATATGCTTACCAACAGCAGTACACAAGGGTTAAAAGTTCTCCACATTGTCATCTTTCTGGTGGTGTTGCTTTCTGGTGCTTTGAAAGTGTAATTCAAGTGGGTATGAAGTGATATTTCACAGTGCTTTTGATTTGCATTTCTGTATTGATGCATGACATTGAACATCTTTTCAGATGCTTATTGGCCATTTGAATATAATATTTGGAAAAGTGTCTATTCAAATCCTTTGTCCATTATTTAATCTAGTTATTTGTTTTCATTATTGAGTTGTATAATTACTTCACATGTTCTGGATATTAACCTTTTTTCAGATATCTGGCTTAAAAATATTTTCTCCCCTTCTGTAAGTTACCTTACTGTATTGACTGTGTTCTTCAATTCATAGTTTCTGTGTTCATTGTAGAGCTATCTGTTTTTGCTTTTGTTGCCTATGCTTTTGGTGTTTGAACCAACAAATCATTGCCGAATACAATGACCTGAAGATTTTAGATATGTTTTATAATAGGTCATTTACAGTTTAGGGTCTGACATGTAGGCCTTTAATCCATTTTGAGTTAATTCTTGTGTATGTTGCAAGATAAGGGTTTGATTTTACTTTTTTACATGTGGAGATTCAATTTTCCCAGCATCACTTGTCAAGGGAGGCACTTTTTTTTTTTTCATTTTCGATTCTCTTTATATACAGAAGATCAGTTTAGCATACATTAAGTAAAGATTTCAACAGTTTGCTCCCACACAGAAACCTAAAGTGAAAAATACTGTTTGAGTACTAGTTATAGCATTAAATCTCAATGTACAGCACATTAAGGACAGAGGTCCTACATGAGGAGTAAGTGCACAGTGACTCTTGTTGTTGACTTAACAAATTGACACTCTTGTTTATGGCGTCAGTAATCACCCTTGGCTCTTGTCATGAGTCGCCAAGGCTATGGAAGCCTTTTGAGTTCACCAACTCTGATCATATTTAGACAAGGCCATGGTCAAAGTGGAAGTTCTCTCCTCCCTTCAGAGAAAGGTACCTCCTTCTTTGATGACCCATTCTTTCCACTGGAATCTCACTCGCAGAGATCTTTCATGTAGGGTGTTTTTTTTTTTTTTTTTTTTTTTTTTCCAGAGTGTCTTGGCTTTCCATGCCTGAAACACTCTCATGGGCTTTTCAGCTGGATCCGCATGCCTTAAGGGCTGATTCTGAGGCCAGAGTGCTGTTTAGGACATCTGCCATTCTATGGGTCTGCTGTGTATCTCACTTCCCATGTTGGATCGTTCTCTAAGGGAGGCACTTTGAAATGGTCTTCTTTACACATCCAGAAGTTAATGTTGAGTTTGGTTCTTTGATTTAATGTGTGTTTAGGGTATGCCATCAAATGTGCTCAAGGAAATGCTCCAAGTATGCGGATTTATTTGTCATTTCAGAGATTATTTGCATGATTTATTCTAGACTCTAAACAAATGAAAGTAGTTTAGTAATCTAAAAGTAGGTTTCTTATCTAGAGAGGACTGAAACAGAAACCTAAACCCTGTCTTTTCATTGCATTCTCAGTGATGAGAGGAAAGATGTCATATATTAGGATATGAGAAACTTTGGATTACAAGTTAGAGGAAATATATTCAAAAGAAAATTCTTCCAGAAATGTGTGACTGGTAAGGTTTCCTGACAGCCTTCATCATTGATCTGTTTGAAAAATAGATTGCCCTCTAACTGATGCGATCAAAAAACAAAAATACTAAGAATTGTTGCTTATGTAAATTTACTTTTCAAGGCTCTGCTCAAAAAACAGATGGATATTTAGGGTTGTTTCACATTATTTGTTGTATCAAACAACAAGACAAAAGTTCCATTAGATCTCTGCATTCCTTAACTGTAATTACCTCTGTAAACACATCTCTACTTTAACATTTTATTTTAAATTCCAATGAAAAACAAAAGCAATATGCATTCATTACAATTCTGAAAAACACAGAAAACACAAAGACCTCAAGGTTACCCACAAAGCCTTTATTCTAAGACACCCTTTCTTCACATTTTCTTTTCTCTCCTTCTGGTCAGATGGGTATATATATAATGATGGATGATAGGTATGTGGGTAGATACATACACATGTGGATTACCTCTTTTCCCTAGCAAACTCAGAATAATACTGCTTTATGTGCACGTATGTATAAACTACTTTTTCACTTAACATGTGAGCATTCTCTTGTGTTATTATAAATTATTCAAAAACATGGTTTAGTGTTTGAACTAGGATGTGTGATTTTTTTTTTACTAGTAATCATTTGAAAAGTTGCATTTTTTTAGGAAATTTTTTTATTTTTTATTTTTTATTTCTTTTTTTTAATTTTTTTTTATTTTTTTAACTTTTATTTAATGAATATAAATTTCCAAAGTACGATTTATGGATTACAATGGCTTCCCCCACATACCATCCCTCCCACCCACTACCCTCCCATTTCCCACTCCCTCTCCCCTTCCATTCACATCAAGATTCATTTTCGATTATCTTAATATACAGAAGATCAGCTTAGTATACATTAAGTAAGGATTTCAACAGTTTGCTCCCACACAGAAACATAAAGTGAAAAATAATAGATGATTTTTTTTTAAAATGATGATGAAATCAGATCAGACCTATTGTCATGTTTAATCCCAGTGAGAGTCAAGTTGGGAGTTGATAATTTCTTTTTTCTTTTTTTACAGAGGATCAGTTTAGTATACATTAAGTAAAGATTTCAACAGTTTGCACCCCCATAGAAACACAAAGTGAAATATATTGTTTGAGTACTCGTTATAGCATTAAATCTCAATGCACAGCACATTAAGGACAGAGATCCTACATGAGGAGTAAGTGCACAGTGACTCCTGTTGTTGACTTTACCAATTGACACTCCTGTCTATGGCATCAGTAATCTCCCTATGCTCCAGTCATGAGTTTCCAAGGCTATGGAAGCCCTCTGAGTTCTCCGATTCTTATCTTGTTTAGACAAGGTCATAGTCAAAGTGGAGGTTCTCTCCTCCCTTCAGAGAAAGGTACCTCCTTCTTTGAAGACCTGTTCTTTCCACTGGGATCTCACTCACAGAGATCTTTTGCCAGAGTGTCTTGGCTTTCCATGCCTGAAGTACTCTCATGGGCTTTTCAGCCAGATCCGAATGCCTTTAGGGCTGATTCTGAGGCCAGAGTGCTATTTAGGACATCTGCCATTCTGTGAGTCTGCTGAGTATCTCACTTCCCATGTTGGATCACTCTCCCCTTTATTTATTCTATCGGTTAGTGTTAGCAGGTACTAGACTTGTTTATGTGCTCCCTTTGACTCTTAGTCCTTTCATTATGATCAATTGTGAACTGAAATTGATGACTTGGAATAGTGAGATGGCATTGGTACATGCCACCTTGATGGGATTGAATTGGAATCCCCTGGTATGTTTCATTTGAAAAGTTGCATTTTTTAAATTTTTTTAAAACACTGTGATCCTTGAAGCTTAATATCTGTTTGCATCCATGATAATTCCCTTAAAGCAAAATCCCAAAAGTAGAATTTTGAGATCAGAAGAAGATGGGAAAACTTTAAAAATGTTAAAATACCTTGTTGAATTGTTTTCTGGAAAAATAACACTTGTTCTAAGGTATATTCTCACCCACAATATGTAAAATCTCTATTCTAGTTAAACCTCTCCAACCCTAGATAGAAAATTGGTAAGGAGAAAAAGTCACTTCAGTTTTCAATTCCTTTGACTTCTATTAATTATTTTTCATATGTATATAATTAATTAAATTTCTTTGTCAGCTTTTTACTTATTCTTGTTTATTTTTATACTGATTTAAAGTATTTTTAGGCCGGCACCGCAGCTCACTAGGCTAATCCTCCGCCTTGCGGCGCCAGCACACCGGGTTCTAGTCCCGGTTGCCCCTCTTCCAGTCCAGCTCTCTGCAGTGGCCTGGGAGTGCAGTGGAGGATGGCCCAAGTGCTTGGGCCCTGCACCCCATGGGAGACCAGGAGAAGTACCTGGCTCCTGCCATTGGATCAGCACGGTGCGCCAGCCGCAGCGTGCCAGCCGCGGTGGCCATTGGAGGGTGAACCAATGGCAAAAGGAAGACCTTTCTCTCTGTCTCTCTCTCTCACTGTCCACTCTGCCTGTCAAAAAAAATTAAAAAATAAAGTATTTTTAAACTTAGTACTAAGATTTGATTAACTAAAGTATTTTTAAAATCAGTAATAAAATTTGACTACCTATAGAACTGAGTCAAACTTTTCTCATCTCATATGGGGACTTTTCCTTCCTGGCTTCCTGCTACTTCTCACCACCCAAACATCCTCATATGTATTTTGTTCCCACAATACTAAATTTCCTGCCATGATATACCTTTGCTTATACTATGCCATCTGTTTAGAATGTCATTCCACTATTTTCTACCCATGAGACACCTACTTATTTTCCAAGAACTGAATTTCCCTTATTGAAATAGACTTTTTGCTTAACAGGATCCACTCCACCTTCTTCCAATAAGAGCACCATGATTTCCCTTTGGGAGTTACCCTTCCCTAACTGCACACAGCATTGTTCACACTGTCAATCGAAGTGCCCTGCTCTATCCTAAGGAGTCTACGTGTGGTCCACAGGGAGCCTATCAGACTTTCTCTTGAAAACTTGAGGGAAGTGACACAGGGCAGAAAACATTTGTAGCTGATTTATGCTACAGCCACTTGCCTCAGTCGATGCCCTGGTTCTTTAGCTGCCTGTTGCCTTCCTCTCTTTCCCTTTCTCCTTTCCTGTCAGAAATTCATATCCTTCCAGGAAACTGATCTGTGTCTTGTTTTCTCTTTTGACTTGTTACCCTGAAGCAGTCTCTGTTGCTTGCAACTGAACAGATGCTATTAACAACGGAAAGACTACCTCCACCGGACCCTCTCTGACTCTCAGAGATTTTTGCCATCTCTGTGCTGCACCCTGACTCTGTATATAGCATTCACATTGTATTATATTCATGAATCTTCTATATCCCCCCTCATATGTGATTTCTCCCCACTGCTTTATCTGGAATGCCTAACAGAACCTGGAACATTTTAGATTTCACAATTGTAAACTGAATTTGAATTACTGTTAAAATTATCTACTTAGATATTCACTTGTCTTCCCCAAAAGAAGAAAACTACTTAAAAATTTGTTGCTGAATCTCCTTGATTATTTCAGTTTGGCTCAAATTATAAGCAAAGGCTTCCAACATGACTTAAAAGAAATGGGCATGATATTCATGAACTCAAAAGTAGACCCTCTTTTATAAGACAGAAAACGATGGAACTGTCATACAAGGGCCTAGCTGACCCAGCACTGTAATCACTAAACAAAAGTCTTCCCCAGATTAATGCCAAAACATGTCATAAAGAACAGCTTTATCACACAGTCTCCATTGAGGTTCCTGTAATTAAGCAGTCCAATGTAAGGGTTTAAGGCATAAATACAGTCTGCATACATTTTCCATTTAAATTGAAAATAACTTTGTTTATATATATTCACTAGGAGACAACTGAGAAATCCCTTAGCTAGAGAGAGATTAAGGAAATTTAATATCATACAAGTTACAATATATCCTTCTGGATATTTATTCTCTCCCAGCTGAGACAACTAAAGCATGAACATGAGGCAAATAATGAATTCCACTTTTTTTCATTAATGTTGAGTGCAAGCTGCTACTTTAAAAAAATCTTCATTAGATATAAATTAATCTGTAATTCCATTCTCCATTTCCCATCCTCCAAAGTGGTGTTGCAGCAATTTTATCATTGTCAGGAACACATTATTATCATCTTGAAAAAAATAGTAATTAAATGAACCAGCAATGATTCCATTCCAGAGGTGAACATGAGATGAGCACAAATCCCCTAATTCTCATGGAAATTCCCAAAAGAGTGAGAAAATTAGTGCTCAGATTGTCAGAAATCTCTTTTATAAAAGGACAGCATACAAATAAACTCTTAGGTTATTTTTCAGAGAACTGGTTGTAAAATCTAATAATGCTAGGAATCCTTGAAGTACAAAATGGGAAAATGTGAGTATGTAATTGAGCATCAATTTGTGAATGTGTCTTAGTGGAGACCTTTATAAATGGAAACTTTAATCACAGGATTTCATTTCCTTTATGTGGTGAAAGGCATTACTAGGGACTGTAAATTACTTCCAGTCTACAATGCTCTTTCCTGTTCTCACTAAAATCTTGAATCCTACAGATTCTTGTGTGCTCTTAGATTACAAAACATCAGAGACGGCTCATTTGATAACTATGGCGTTGACCAAGGACTCCTAATGGGTGAAAAAAGTTACTTATTAGATTCTTTATTTATAGCACAATTACTCATTTGCATCATTCTTACAGCACATCAAGCATCCTCTATAAAGAGTCCAAAAGAGGCGTCCCTTTCAGATTTATCATATTTGACAAGCCACTCATAACATGCAGATCAGGAAGCTTTTCTGAGATGGACTGATAATGAGGGCAGCAGATGAGAGGCTGGAAGATTCAATGGTTCTTGGAATGGGTTCCAGATTTTAACAACTTCTGTACATCAGCCTCCGCTTGGCGTGATGAGGGAAGACAGCACAGCAGGCAAGTATATAATGGGAGTCCAGCGGAAAGGCACACCTCATTGCCCAGAGGAAACAGAACTGAGTGTCTCCCAGATAATGAAAGATACGATTCCCTAAGCAGGCCATGCTGAAGTTTATTGAACACATTGCTCTGTGCGAGTGGTTCTTAACCTGACTATGCTTTAAAATCACCCAGAGAGAGTTAAAACAAAACAAATCCCAGTGGGTTCCTCTTCCCCAGGGGATCTGATATCTTATTATGTTGGTCTGGGGTGGGATGATTCTAATAGGTAGCCAAGGTTGAAGAGCTTGGTCCCCTAGGGAATCAAAGCAATCAAAAAGATAAAGGCACAAAACTCCCATTATGGAGACATTTATCTTTTTTAATTATCCTAAAGCACGCAAGACTCATGGGAACTGAATAAGCAATGTTCTTCTAACCCAAACACATCAGGGCCAGTGGACAGGAATTTAATTTTCAAGAATTAGAAAGCTGTTTCCAAAAATCTTCAATTTGATTCTTCTTAGTAAAACATTCAGAAAGCTCTTTGAATATTTTGCCTAGATTTTTCCCAGGTAAAGAAAATAATTCTGTAATTATAAGAGTCATCTTTTTAGGCCGGCACAGCGGCTCAATAGGCTGGCTAATCCTCTGCCTGCGGCGCTGGCACACTGGGTTCTAGTCCTGGTCAGGGCGCCGGATTCAGTTCCGGTTGTCCCTCTTCCAGGCCAGCTCTCTGCTGTGGCCAGGAAGTGCAGTGGAGGATGGCCCAAGTTCTTGGGCCCTGCACCTGCATGGGAGACCAGGAGAAGCTCCTGGCTTCAGATCAGCCCAGTGCGCCGGCCACGGCGGCCATTGGAGGGTGAACCAACGGTAAAGGAAGACCTTTCTCTCTGTCTCTCTCTCTCACTATGCACTCTCCCTGTCAAAAAAAAAAAAAAAAAAGAGTCATCTTTTTTCATATTTGAAGGCAGAGCATGGTATTCATGCTTTTGAAGGTAGAATGCTTTGGTTTTTTTCCCCAAGAACTTAATGAAAGCTGAGTATGCATATGCACATATAATTTTTTTAAAAAAATATTCATTTGGTAGACAGAATGAGAGAGTGAGAGTGACAGTGAGAGAAAGCTTCCATCCACTGGTTTACTCCCCAAATGCCCTCAACAGCTAGCGGCTGGGCCAACTCAAAGCCAGGAGCCAGGAACTCCATCCCAGTGTCCCACCTGAGTGGCACAGACTCAATACATAAGCCATCCTGTACTGCCTCCCAGGTGCATTAGCAGGGAGCTGGATTGGAAACAGAGATGGAGACAAAACTCTATCCCAGGCACTTGGATACTGGATGCTCCAATCCAAAGCAGCAACTTAATCTGTTGATTGACAATGCCCATCCTTTCACATATTATTTTTGATGAAATCCCAGTGGCTTCTTAAACTACCTACAACTGCCTCAGAGTTCACAGACGCCAGACTAAGAACTCCTGTTTTATAGAACTAGAGAGGAAGGGTGGTAAATGAAACTAGAGATTTAGCCGTTTAGTTAGTTTAGTTGGGACCTGGGAACGCCCAAAGTATACAAGGACAATGCTTCTCAAGTAATGTGTGTAACACTGACCTGGAGATTCTGATGCTATAGGTCTGCAGTGGGCCTCAGATTTTGCATTGCTAACAAACTGCCAGTCCATAAATCAAATGTGGAGTAGCAAGGTTCTTGAAGACCTGCCAACAACTTTACTAGCTTTTCCTTGTACATACAGACATAAATGTACAAATATTTCCACCTTTCTTGAAAACGCAATACTGTATATAATATATGCTATTTCTCCCAACAAAAAAGGATAAAGAAGGTGGCAAACTTAATTCTTTATTTTCAATGGTCTGAGCACTCCAATTGTTAGAATTGTTAAATTCAATAATGTTCTTTTTCATGGAACAAAACATTATCAATTCAATAGAAGCAATTTTTTTTAATCCTAAAAACAACAACAACAAAACAAAACGAAATGAAAAACTTCCCCTGGGTGATGTTTCTCAGGAAGAAATGAAATTCCATTATGAAGTACAATGTGATTTTTAAACCATTCTTCTCTGGAAAAGAATTATACCTCAGACTGGGTTGTGAACTTGAAACCAGCTTTTCTGAACCAGAAAATAAAACAGAGCCCATTGACCTACATGATTCTCCAGGTTATGAGGGACAAGAAAAAGATAGAAGCCCAGAAATTGCCACAGAAAAAAGTGCCAGGAAGGTTGGTCACTCACAGTCCTCACTGGGATTTTAATTGCAATAATTCTCTCTTTTAAAGCATATTATCCTGAATATTCTTTTTTTCTGATGATAAAATAAAAATAATAAATAAACATAATATATAAACTAGAAACTCTTTAAAAACATAATGAAGAGGCTAGCACTGTGGCATAGCGGGTAAAGCTGCTGCCTACAGTGCCAGCATCCCATATGGGTGCTGGTTTGAGTCCCAACTGCTCCACTTCTGATCCAGCTCTCTGCTGTGGGCTAGAAAAGCAGCAGAAGATGGCCCAAGTCCTTGGGCTCCTGCACCCATGTGGGAGTTCCAGGATTCTTGCTTCAGATTGGCACAGCTCCAGCCATCGCGGCCATCAGGGGAGTGAATCAGCGATGGAAGACTTTCTCTCTTTGCCTCTGCCTCTCTCTAACCTTGCCTTTCAAGTAAATAAATAAATCTTTAAAAAATAATGAAAACAAAAATACTCATCATTCCAAAATTACTTATTGAGAATCCATATATTATAGTTTTCCCTTCCTCTTTCTTCAGTGTATTAACACACAGTTATGACATAAAGTATCCAGCACATAAAGTGTTGCAGCCTGTTTTCCCCTCAGTCTATACAGGGATGTGACAGGAGTTGGCCATGGCTTTCACTGAGGGTTGGGGTGGGCAGCAGAAGGTCATCCCAAGATCAGCACAAGACCGTTGTGAAATTGTTTTCATTTAATCTCTATTTTAAATTTGTGTGATATTTTTATTAACTGTTGAACAAGTATATTTTATTTTGGATATATAAATAAAATTCAGATGAACAAATTTATATCTACAAATGGAAATTAAAATGGGTTCAGAGGGGTAAATTATTCCCTTATAACTTTAAAGAGGCAATCACCAGAGATCATTCCTGCACACACTGGAAATAATTAATCTCCTTATTTTGGCTTCTACAACATGAAGGAAGTAGAAAGAACAGCTGCCCAAAAAGAAATGCTAAAACGTTTGGTGCATTTCATAGGAATCAAGCCTTAAGGAAAGGCCATGATTCCTTAAGCTTAGATACTTTAGAGCTAGATTTGGTAAAAGAAAGTGCTATTTTTTTCTTCCTCTCCACATCATTTTTTTTTTTTTTTTGACAGGCAGAGTGGACAGTGAGAGAGGAGACAGAGAGAAAGGTCTTCCTTTGCCGTTGGTTCACCCTCCAATGGCCGCCGCAGCCAGCGCGCTGTGGCCGGCGCACCGCGCTGATCCGATGGCAGGAGCCAGGTACTTATCCTGGTCTCCCATGGGGTGCAGGGCCCAAGTACTTGGGCCATCCTCCACTGCACTCCCTGGCCACAGCAGAGAGCTGGCCTGGAAGAGGGACAACTGGGACAGAATTCGGCGCCCCGACCGGGACTAGAACCTGGTGTGCCGGCGCCGCAAGGCGGAGGATTAGCCTAGTGAGCCGCGGCGCCGGCCATCATTTTATTGTAAACAGAGATTGACATAATACTAAGGATAAATATAAATTATCTGAGAAAATAATTAAGTTTCCCTATATTCATGAAATAAAAAGGGAAAAAATATTGACTTCATAAATTGACTAACTGAACAGAATTTATTGAGCCCCTATTATATATATATATATATTATTTTTTGACAGGCAGAGTGGACAGTGAGAGAGAGAGAGAGAGACAGAGAGAAAGGTCTTCCTTTGCCGTTGGTTCACCCTCCAATGGCCGCCGCGGCTGGCGTGCTGCGGCCAGCGCACCGCGCTGATCCGATGGCAGGAGCCAGGAGCCAGGTGCTTCTCCTGGTCTCCCATGGGGTGCAGGGCCCAAGGACTTGGGCCATCCTCCACTGCACTCCCGGGCCACAGCAGAGAGCTGGCCTGGAAGAGGGGCCACCGGGACAGAATCCGGCGCCCTGACCGAGACTAGAACCTGGTGTGCCGGCGCCGCAGGCGGAGGATTAGCCTAGTGAGCCTCAGCCGGCTGACCCTATTATATTCTAAGTACTGTGCTAATTATTGTGAATGAGTGGTTCCCATGAAGATATATTCACTGTTCTCATGTAATTTATATTACAGAGTGTGGGAGATAGACAATAAACTAAAAAGTAAATGAAAGAGATAATTTCACTGCTGTAAGAAATAAAAAAAAAAAAGATAACAGGTTGTTGAAAATATCAAGCCTGCCCTAAAATAAAACCATGTGAGAGAATTAAGGTATATTACATAAAAGTGAACGTGAGGGGTCAGCATTGTGGTGCGGTGGGTAAATCTGTTGCCTGAGTTGCCAGCATCCACATGGGTGCCAGTATGAGTCCCTGCTGCTCCACTTCTGATCCAGCTCCCTGCTAATGTAGGAGACCTGGAAGAAGCTCCTGGCTGCTGGCTTTGGACCTACACAGGTCTGGCTGTTGCAGCCATTCGTGGAGTGAACCAGCAGATGGAAGACCTCTATTCTTTCTCTGTAAATTCTGCTTTTCAAATAAATAAATAAATAAATAAATCTTTAAAAAAAAAGTGAACTTTAATCCTGCCATAGTGACACATAATTGTTGAAAAACAGAAAAGGTGCCAGTTCAATAAGAAAGAAAGAAAAAAAAAAGCCACATTACAACAAATTTCCTAACAGATTATCACTACTTTTTTATACATACTACATAACTATGTAAAGAAAGTAGGTCAGCCCCAGGCAGAACTGTCAACAGGAAGTTATCTTGGGCTGCTGGCCTGCCCTAGGCATGGTCCCTTTAAATGGATCCACATCCTATTGTTGCCTCCTGATGACCTGGCCTTTCAGGTCACAAGCTGCCCAGAACCACAGTCAGTGGTAAAGGAGACGTCAATCCCAGGAGCAAATCCCTCAGTAACAACGTTGTTGAGCATCTCATTCTGCGAGACGCAATGCAATCCAGAGGCTTTGAGAACCTTCACAATCATCCTCCTGTGATTCTGACCCCAAAGGAAGGAATTCATTCCTCTTATAAACAGAGGACAGACACCAGATTTCTCAGGTGATACTCAGTGCCCTGCCTCCCGCCAGCCTCTCTTCCCAGGCTTCCCTACACAGACCTTCCACACCAAACTCTTTCCCTGCTCCGTAATATAAGGCAGATTCTGGCGCCCAGGGACTTTCATCTCTGTGAGGCCTTCTCCTAAGACACCTTCCCTGCTCCTGGTTCAGTGTGAAGTCCCTCTTCCTCCCTGGAGCCTGCCCTGCCCTCTCACCACCTGGGACCTTGATTTCCGGGGGCATGCAGCTGACAGCTGACAACATACTGGGGAGTGGAAAGCGTAATATGTGATCTCACTTAGGAACACACAGTGTACCAGGAGAAACAGATATGCCCACATAGAACGGCATTTCTTTCAGCAGTCTCCAAACTCAGTATTCACATACCTTTCATTATTTTCCCATATCTTCATATGACCTATTATGTTTCTGTCGTGAAATGAAGTGGATGCAACTGGAGACCATTATGCTGTAGTGAAATTTGCCAGTTCCAAAAAGATAAATACCATGTTTTCCCTGATCTGTGGTAACTAATATACACAATACAAAAAAAGTTATATGAATGAGTGAAGTTGACATTTTGAGATTTGATTATTGCTTCTAGCCCCTGTCTATGCTCTTTTTTTAAAAAAAGATTTATTTATTAATTTGAAAGTCAAAGTTAAACAGAGAGAGAAGGAGAGGCAGAGAGAGAGAGAGAGAGAGAGAGAGAGGTCTTCCATCCGCTGGTTCACTCCCCTGTTGGCCGCAATGGTCAGAGCTGTGCTAATCCGAAACCAGGAGCCAGGAGCTTCTTTCGGGTCTCCCACGTGGGTGCAGGGGCCCAAGAACTTGGGCCATCCTCCACTGCCCTCCCAGGCCATAGCAGAGAGCTGGATAGGAAGTGGAGCAGCCGGGTCTCAAACTGCTGTCCATATGGGATGCTGGCACTGCAGGCAGTGGCTTTACCCTCTATGCCACAGCGCCAGCCCCTTGTCTACACTCTTGAGCAGTGGTTTTCCTATTTGTTGAATTCTGTATTTAGTGGAGAGTTAAACTTGTGATTATAAAGAAAACTGAAAGGATGTCACTATAAAAATTAAAAGAAAAATAAGAAAAAAAGGAAGAGGGAAAATGAGAGTGAGGGAGGGAGGGAGGGAAGGAAGGTAGGGTAGGAAGTATCATTGTGCTCTCAAAACTAGATGTAAGAAATTTGTTCCTTTTATATAAATAAAATTAAAAATTTTTTCTTAAAACTAGTTCCCACATTTTAACTTTAATACTTTATAACTTTAATACTTTATAACTTTAATAAGAAATTTTATATCATGACCATAATGGAAAGCCAGTAGCATTTATGTAAATTGAAACCAAATGTAAAATATATCCAATAAAATCATAACTATTAATATGAAAAATTTTTTCTCTATCTACTATCAAAAATTACCTCACATACCAAAGTTGGGAAATGCTACTTTATGTTGTTGTCTCACATTGCAATTTCAGTCTTACATCAATTTACTTTTTATGTGGGTATATCTTTTTCTCCTGATATATTCTTAAAGGAGATCATTTATTGTATGTTACATTTCCCTGTGCTTTTAATCTAATCCTGGCACATGTTTATTATTAAGTAAATATTTGTTCAGTGACTAAAGGTCCACAAACATATCAATATCCATAGTCAGAACTTGTGGATATACAATCAATAAAACAAAGATACACAATCCTTCAGTTAAACTTAATGAAGCCATTTCATTGCATATTGAATTTATGTATAATATATTTGTAAATAAAACATCATAAATAAAGAAAACTTTTACATTGCTGTTAATAATAACAATGCTAGCCACATGAGATTCTGGATTTTAAAATTTTAAAGCAATAGGTCTAGACTTTATGAGAGTAATAAACGGAGACAGATCCAATGGTTAATTGATGTGCCTCGCTTAAGCAAACTTAATGGATTAAAATCCAAGCTTACATGAAAGATAAATGAGGGTTAAATAAGCTGCTTTGTAAAATAAATTTACAAGAGAAGCTATTAAAGCAGCAAATCCAGCAGCATTTTAAATACACTTAGATTTCTACTTTAGGAACATGTTTATTGATAAATTAAGGTGTGATGAATCATAGAAATGAATATAAATAGATGCTGGAAGATACAAAGCTAAAGAAAAAAAGTCTCAGGATTTTTTGGATTGGAACTAGAAGGTTCGTTAGTACTGTATCAACTGCATCTTTTAAAAAATGGCTCTGACCTATTATTTATCAAGGGTCAAAATTTTGTACTTATTAAAATATTTATTATTTACAAAGTAAATGGCAAGACTCTTTGTGGTGGTGGGAATTACTCTAGATCCATGTGGCCTGTGTTATGAAAAATAAATAAAATAAAATCTAACAATCAAAAAGCGTTCCGTGCCTATGTCCTTTAATTATCTTAAAGACCATGAAATAAGAAAAGAAATCTAATGCTTGCAAAAATATCTTCCATCAAATTTGTAAAAGCTCTTGCTTAAACAATTTATTCAGTCATGCCACAACACAATAACATTTCTGCCTCTTCAGGATGAGTCCTGTGTGGATTCTAGGGGGAACCATCAATCAGACATGTAAATAAGCATGTGCCAGTATAACCTTACATTCCATATACTCACAAATACACAATACCATACAATGACCTACACTCTTAAATGGTGAATCTTGAAATGCCAGAGCAAGAACATAAAATTACCTACTATGACTCCTTTGAAAAGGAAAAATGATTCCAAAAAGCAACTTATTTTTCCAACTTACAAGATGAACTCAAGTCCAGGAAATGGCACAGGCCCACTCTTTTCCTGTACTCAGCTATGATCCAGTTATCCAAGTGCCCTTCTCAACGTGGTCCACCGACAAGGTGAGAGAGTAGGACCAGAGAAATATCCAGTCCATCTTTGCCCTGTTCTCTTCTTCTCTCTCAAAATCTGTTTTCAGAAATATGATACCTGAATGGAGCTTTTATCCTAAAGCACAAGTGTAGGACAATTTACAAGAAAGGATCCAGCAAGTGATAAACACACTTAGAGAAGGGACAGGGAATCCACTTGGGAACTGGAGCCATCCTGACAGCCAAGATTGAGAGGTTTCCCTTGGCCTCCATCACTCAGCCCCATCCATTCTGACCAGGTTAGGTGCTGTGGAAGTCCTCTGTGCTTTACCATGGCACATTCTTCATCGAACTGTCACTGCTGGCAAGGCCTTGTGACTTACTCACCTTTTTTTTTTTTTTTTTTAATCTCCAGTGCTTTCCACAATGTTTAGGATATAGAAGATCTTGAAGAAAGGTTTTTTGAATGAGTGAATGAATGAATGAATTCCCAATACCTGCTTCATCAGGCTGGTATTAAGTTTAAAGCACTTAGTTCAGATTGACAATAGTAAATATTCGACAAACTCCAGCCTCTGTAACCCATCCCCAACCTATTCTCTCCCCAGACTATATCCCCTCATGAGCACCTCGTCAATATTGTCATATGAAATAGTCCCTTTACTGAATTAACTGGATGTGCTAGGTGCTGAAGATTGTGCGAAGTGTTTTACATGCATTATGCATCTGATAATTCCCACAATTATAGAAGGTAGGTGCTATTATTATTACCATGCTAGAAGTAAATCCCATGAGAACCAATATTTTCCCCTGTTCTATTCACAATAATTTCCCAGATACCTAAAACAAAATTTGGCACGTAGTATTTGCTCAGTAAATATTTACTGAATAGATGAACGAATACCATTTTATGGCTGAGGAAATTAAGCCTGAAAGAAATCAAGCCATTCACCTAGTTCACACAAATAATAAATGGAGATTGGAGCCACTACCTAATTGATTCTGATGGCCATACTTCACTACCCTATCACATTCATTCATATGAGATAGTGGTGCTTGCCAGACAGAATCCTAATTTTGACTCAATCTTTAGACTTGGTACCACAAGCTAAGAAGACAGAGAGGCAGTATTTTTTTCTGACCCTTAACTGTAAAATATTACTCTATATCCTAATAAATGAAGATTTAACAATGTAAATAATGTTGGCACCAATGAGTTCTCTCCTAGTACATCACAAAATAATGAAATCATTTGCTCAGGTAAACTCAATTAAGAATTCAAATATTCTCTTTTTTTGGTAGAAATTCTTGATTAGCTCTTATTTAAGCTATATCACAGAAATTATCCTAAGAAAGAAACGGTTTTTTTCTTTAGCAGGCTAAAAAGATTCAGAATTTTGGTGCTAACTGGTTGAGAAAGTTAAAAAAAAAAAACAATTACTACATGTAAAGGCAAATAGACTGAAGTTTACGGATAGAAGTATTTTAAAAAATGAACTATTCAGGTGAAAATACTTTGTTCATACCCAGCCATAAATTCCTCCTTTAGGATGAGTCAACTTTGCAGTTGATTCTCTATCATTTGTATCATAGCCACAATTCCACTGGTAATTATGATATGTATTTAAGCATCCAGTGTTTTAGGTTACCGTATTGGCAGTCTTTGCTGCCAGAAAGCAAGTAACAAACATATGCCTTCTAATGCACTGAAACCTGAGTTTTACATAGAGGAAATCTGTAAGGAAGCCCATTACTGGAAACATTCATTATTAAAAACAATTAGATCTTAGTGAATAAAATAGTGGTTTGCAACCCATGATGTCAGTCCCAATCTTTTAAACAGTCATTCTCTCCCAGTAAGTAACAATTCATGCAAGTGCATAGTAAAGAATGCTGATTTTATTCTTTTAACTGCTTATTTTACTACTGATGTCTCCTGGGGAACAAATGGTTATTAAAAATACATATGACCATGCAGAGTAGCAATTATTAAGCTTTTATTTCCAATTAAATATTTTTGAATACCTACTATGCATCTAGCACTCTGCTAATTACTGGAAAATACAACGATATGCAATATTTGACCTCTTTCACATTCATGTTCAAGAGATGCTAATAAAATTATATTTCAATCCAAAAAAGTTATTGAATAGTGTTACAGATCTCTTCAATGAATGTTAGTATTTTTTGCTGACTTCTGTGCTAAAGGTATTGAATAAGCAAAGGTAAGGAGTTGAAAAGACACATTCTGGGTCCTGTAAATGGCAAAAATTCCAAGGTGACTCAAGTGTGAAATGTATGGGCAATGTGTCTGGAGACAAGAAGTGGTTGAGCCACAACCTAACACCATTTGGATGCCATGCTAAAGAGTGGAGTTTGTGCCAGAAGCAACAGAGAGCTGTCAAAGATGTGAACTAAGTGATAAGGTCCCATTAGGACTGTAAAAATATAATCAAGCAACAGTAGTTCAGAAAGAGGGAGGGAGGGAGAGGGAGAGAGAGAGAGAGAGAGAGGACATAAGCAAGCAGCAGCAAGAATCAAGAATATGGAAGCATAAACTATCACTTTTAAAAGTTATAGATCCAAGAATCATTTCTATGTAAAACTTGGTAAAATTTGACAACTAATGTATTAGGCATAGACCTGAGATTAAAGAGAGAAGCACAGGCAAGGACGATGCCAAAGCCTCCACAGAAGCAATAACCAACACAGAGAACTTAAGAGGACCCCTGAAAGCAGGGCATGAGCAAGGAAGGTGGTGAGTACAGCCTGGGATATGCAGCATTTGAGAAGCAAGCAGGAGATCCAATTAGAGATGACTCCTCAAGCCTTGGAGCTTCAAAATGAAATAAGCCTAGGAACCCAGATTCAGCTTAAAATGAGAGCTGAAGAGCATAGAATCAAAGAAATAGTAAAAAACAGCAGCTTTGGAGTTATCACCTCAAGACCAGGCAAAGGAAGTGACTCTTTGGGATAACCAGGTGGTGAACCAGAGTCTTCAAACACAGAGACACCAGTCAGGGAGATCCAAGACATGGGGAGGGTCAGCACTGCCAAATGCTTCAGGATGATGGAAAGGATGATTAAGAATATTTTATATTTGGCAACCATTATTTATTGAAGCAAAAGTTTTAACTGCTGCCTTTTTATTTATCTTTTAATCATATTTTCCACAAACTTTTAAAACATTTATTTATTTTTATTTAAGGATGAAATGGCAGAGAGAAAAAGAGAGAGATCTTCCGTCTACTAATTCACTTCCCAAATGGCTTCAACAGCCAGGGCTGGGCCAGGCCAAAGCCAAAGCTGGGAGCCTGAAACTCCATGAGAGTCTTCCAAGTGAGATATCAGGGACCTGAATACTTGAACCATCATCTTCTTCCCCCAGAGTGCACATTGTCAGGCAGTTGGATCAGAAGCAGAAGTAGGATTTGATCCCAGGCACTGCACTATGGAATGATAGTATCCCATGCAATAGCTTAGCCTGTTGGGCCATTTTGTTCTTGGACAAAGATGATCATCTAGGACACTTCTTAGTAGTGTTCCATGCTCCAACAAGCATTGCTGCATTATTACCAATACCTCAGGCCACCCATAAGACAGCCTGCCCATCTCTATGCCAGTCACACTCGGTAATTGCCTCTTCACTTACAGAAGCCCCTACCTCTAAACTTACCTGTTGGGTTGATAGTCCTAACTTCTTAGCCTCTGCCCCAGAAATGTTGCTTCTTTTGTTTAGGGTCAAATCCCCCTCACCTAACAGGACTCATTGCCTACCCACATTCTCTATAGCTTTGTTTTTCCTTCTTCTGGGACTTATTCTGCTTCTATCACCTCTCCCCCACCAGAAAACATTCTTTCAATCAACCTCTCTTTTCACTTCTCCCTCTGCTTCCCATCAAGGACAAACATCTTAAAGAAAGTTTTGCATTGACTTAGCCATTCTATTTCCATTTATTCTCCACTTTGGTCAAATTTGGCTTTCTCCCCACCACTTTGCTTGAAGCTTTCATAGAGTTTTACCTGCTGGCAAAGCTCAAAGAAGTGTTTTGGGTCATCAAGACCTTATTGGTTGCAGAGCATAACTAATACTGGATTGAACCGTCCTAGTCTGTTCTCACCACCTCTCAGACCACCCCTTCTTATGCTCCTCTTTGTTTCACACACTTCTGTGTCAGGGTTTATTCCATATTTGTCTTCTAGTTTTGGTGTACAGACTATTTTAAAGTGGGTTTTCCATTGGCATTGAATTTCACTTTGAGGTTCTTAAATCTCTTTGTAGCTCTGATAAGCTTTTACAAAAACCTAGTTTGATGGCTTTAGCTTTTATATCCTGCTGCTAGTAACACTTTCATCTAAGTTAGGGAGACAAGCAAAATGATAACACATGTTTCTTACTTTTCTATAAAATCTCACTGGTGTCTAGATGGTTCTATTTCCTGTTATTGTGCCCAGTGGTCCACAATGGAAAGTCACTACTTGATCACAACATTGATTCTTTTATAATTGCTTTTTTCCCATGACTTGATTAAAGGTTGTTATTTTCTGGAGTTTTCTCCACTAATTGTCTCAGTGTTACCTACCCACTCTGAAATAAGTTTGTAAGTGGTAACATTTTTCTTTTTCTGCTACAGTATTAAGAGGAAATCCTACCCTGGCAAGCATAAATACTAGGACTTAATGCAAAATATCAATCTCCTCTTCCTCCCTTACTTTCTTCTCCTTCCTCCACTTCCTTCTCTCTTTCTAGACAGTTGATAACCAATCTATAAGGGTGTCCCTCAGGGCTGATGTGTTGTTTAGTTATTTCCGTTTAGTTTAGTTTAGCCAACAAGGCAGAAGGCTGAAGCCTATGACTTTGGGAAAAGCCTTGTGAAACAGAAAGGATTAGCAGGGTGCCAGATAATTACTAGTGACTTTTGAGCCTTTTCAGGCTGACCTGCAGAGTCACTGACCACCTGTAAGGCACTGGACAAGTCACTTGACTCTTGCTTGGACCACGGCCACCCATGTTGGAGACCTGGATCCAAGATCCTGGCTTGAGCCTGGCCCTGTCCCAACCTGCTGCAACCTTCTGGGGAGTGAACCAGCAGACGGAAGATATTCTCTCTCATTTCTCTCTCTCTCTAACTCTTCCTTTCAAATAAATAAATTTTTAATAACAACAATACATATAGTTGGCTCTACATTCAGACTGCATAGCTCCTGTCTTGTGAGCTACCTGTGATTTTGCTAATGATAATCTGTCCATACAGCAGTGACTGTTGGAGCATGGAGCATCTACCTAAAATGTAGGGTTTTTTTTTTTTCAAAATGCTGATTCCCAGTCCAATGGAATCCAGGGACTTGTGCTTCCCTGATAGTTTTATTACCCATGTGTGAATGGATATTTCCCAGATGATCATTTTTCTGAAACAGTGAAAAATTTGCTTCTATAAAGAGTGATTGGCAAGCATCCAGTATTCTTAGCAATCCTTTTCATCTTTCTGAAGCATCTGATAGTGTCAGCCCTCCTTGCTTCTTGAAATTCCTGGCCTGACTCCCATGATGATGGCTGCAGTCAAAAAAGTTTGAAATTGACTGCTTTCAGGTGGGTCACTGAAAGGCAGAGAGAGTAGGAAATGACAACCAACATCAAGGTTGAAGAGCATCAGGTAAGGAGACATGTTAGGGATTCACAACCCTATTTCTCTTTTTCTGTTTCTGATAAACTAATACAAATCTAATAGAATAGATTTAGCTTTTATATACAATGGCAAATGTCCAGTCAACTTCTGTTTGTGTCAGTACTGGTCTAACTGGAAGTCTTTTTTTAACTGCACAACTCATGGCCTTGGAGTCTTTGATCAGTTAGTAGAGTTAAATTGTAGCATAGAAATAATTATCAATAATAATTAGAAATTATTATCAATAATAACTAAGCATTTACTTCTAATATTAGGAAAATAATCTGATCCCTGAATGGCAGGATTTTTCTCAGTGATGAAATCTGGGTTTTAAGTTTTAGTGTAATTCTTAGCATCAATGATATCTGCACAGTTCAGTGCAGGTATATTTAGTATTTTGACAAAGACATTGGTTAGCTTTTTAAAAAAGAAGTTCTTCTGAAGCAGAAAATTGACTCCATGTAGATTTTTCACTCTGTTACACATATTAAACTGCATTGATTTAGGTGATGGAAAAAGGCAGAAAGAAATGGAGAGGTGTGGGAGAAAAGGCCAATAAGCTTCTAAATTTCAAATTATAAAGAGCCAAGAGAATATTACCAACCTTTTATTGTCAGATAAATGAAGGGTCTTACTGACATCCTTGAAAATTAAAGGTGAGGGTACTAGTGAATGTCAAAATAACTCCTTCAGATGGAGGTGGGTTGTTCAAAATAAGATGCGAGGGTGGTATGACAGTAGCTGTGACCCTTGGCAAGCCAGTGAGAATCAGATTCTTACACACACATACAGCAAAATGTAGAATTAAACTGACCTTGGTTCAGTTCCAGCTCCTTCACTTACTAGCTGTGTGATCTTGGACAAATCAATTTTAGCAAGTTAATATCCTCTCCTGCTGGTATCTTGGAAGGATAATAATTGACTTCCCAAGGTAGGTTTCAGGTATAAAATGCTCATCACTGGGCATGGCAGGAAGACCTGGCTCAGTATTGATTGTATCAGTTTCCAGGGCTGCTGTAACAAAGTATCACAAACTGGGTGACCTAGAATAACCAGAATGTATAGTCTCAGCTCTGGAAGCTGAAAGTGTGAATTCAAGGTGTCCTAAGGGCCTTGCGTGCCCTATTTGAAAGCTGTAGAGGAAAGATCCTTTTGTCTGTCCTTTGCTCTGGGCATTTCTTGTTATATGGCAGCATTACTCCAATCTGCACAGGTGTATTTTCCTGAATCTCTTATAGCCTTTCTTTGGAGTTCCTACAGCAACTCTGTCTCTGTGTCCAAATTTACAGTTTTTCAAAGACATTAGTCTTATTGGAATAAGGCTCATTCTAATGCCTTCATTTTGACTTGATTTCATCTCTGTAAAGAACCTCGGTAAATGCTGGCGCTGCGGCTCACTAGGCTAATCCTCCACCTTGCGGTGCCAGCACACCGGGTTCTAGTCCTGGTTGGGGTGTCGGATTCTGTCCCGGTTGCCCCTCTTCCAGGTCAGCTCTCTGCTGTGGCCAGGGAGTGCAGTGGAGGATGGCCCAAGTGCTTGGGCCCTGTACCCCATGGGAGACCAGGAAAAGCACCTGGCTCCTGCCATCGGATCAGCGCGGTGCGCTGGCCGTGGCGGCCATTGGAGGGTGAACCAAGGGCAAAGGAAGACCTTTCTCTCTGTCTCTCTTTCTCTCACTGTCCACTCTGCCTGTCCAAAAAAAAAAAAAAAAAAAAAAAGAACCTTGGTAAAAAAAAAAAAACACAATACAACCCATAACTATTAGCAGTTACTTACTAAACTATCTTACTGGAGAAATTTCCTAAGCAATAGGTTAGCATATAAAGTACTCTGAAATGGTAGAATATCCTCTAGTAAATCATTTTGTTTCATTTTCTTTCTAAACGTAGGAGTATGCCCTCAGTTTTTTTCAAAATAATGGCTTAGGCACAAACTTAATGAGCTTCCTTTTTGTCTTTAGCAGAAATCTGGAGTAACTGGATATTGACTTCTCTGTCATCCTATGGTTTCCTGGGCTTGAAACAAGGAAAATTGCAATAGGCATTTGGAATCAGGTCTGCAAAAGTACTTAGCACAGACGGTAAAAAAGCATAAACCCTTACTCTGAACTGTTCATCATACAACAACTTGCATGTGCCCATCAATGGAATTAAAGAGAATGGATCTTCAATGGAACTTAACTGAGTACAAATTACACACTTGGTAATCAAATGATTCTTTTTGGCCAATTTCATTTTTTTCCTTAAATGTCTCTAATGAATAATACGGGCTTTTGTTCTTTTTATTGTCCGGTTTTCTCCTCCATGATCCTCATTCAAACCCCACTTTCAATATGCAAAATAATACTCAGACACTACATATTCATTTCTGCTTCCTCCGACATTTTACAAAATGACATATTTTTCCCAAAACTGAATATGCTGTGACGGTTTGATCTCCTAACACTGTAATCTTAGGCACACTAAAAATAAGACTTAAGAAATGACAATAGGACTACCTGAGGACAGAATACAGGCCAGTTGGGCATATGGTGCCTTTATTTATTCTTTTCACAGCTTTATTGATACACATTCATCCAAGCACATTAATGACCCCCTGTGACAGAACCATGTGGCAAAGAAGAAAGGTGCATGTGTCAATGTGAAGGGAGGAGAAGAATCAGACAGGAAGAATAGGCTGGGAACTTCACAATTTAACAACATGAAATTTCAGACAATTTGTTTCCCTCTAAAAAGTTCTAGGTCCCCTCCTAATAACTGTATATCAACCTCTCTTTATATTATAGATATGACTGAAAAATTTGATGATTGCAATTATAAATCAAGCTTTCAAATCACATTTTCCCCTCAATGTCATTAAATAATTCAGATATGATTTGTTTCCATGTCTAATTTGTCTTCAGTGGTAGTCATTGTTCATTTGAGCTACAGTTTTTCTTAATCTCAGTTTTTTTTCAAATAGTTAGTGACCTGAAGACAAATAATTACATGTACTAATTTTGGATTTCACCCCAATAGGGTCTGTAGTCCTTCCTAAACAGGCAGTAGTAACATATTAGGACCACAAGATGGCACTATAAGCAATGGGCTATTGAAACTTAAAAAGCATCTACTTTACAAGGGAATCCAGTCCAAGTGGTTTTAAATAAAACTGGAAAAGTCTGAGATTGCAGTGCAGAATGGACACAAGGAAATTCTAAATAAATGGAAATAATGAAATTGTAATCATTATATCAAAAATACTCTCCAGAGGTCAGCACTGTGGCATAGTGGTAAAGCTGCTGCCTGCAGTGCCGACATCCATATGGGCACTGGTTCTACTCACAGCTGCTCCACTTCTGATCCAGTTCCCTGCTAATGTGCCTGGGAAAGCAGCAGAAAATGGAACAAGTCTTTGGGTCCCTGCAGCCAAATGGGAGACCTGGAAGAAGCTCCTGGTTCCTAGCTTCGGATCCACAGGCACATCTCTGGCCGTTGTGGGCATTTGGGAAGTCAACCAGCAGATGGAAGACTTCTCTCTCTGTCTTTGCCTCTCTGTAACTCTGCCTTTCAAATAAATAAATAAATCTTTTAAAAATATACTCCAAACCATCTCCCAAACATTTTAAAAAAGCACTTTAGAGACTTGCATTATTTACTGTGATCAATTACTAAAAAATGAAACAAATTCATGAAGGTTTTGCTATTTAATGTACTAGAGGAAACTTTTTCATGTTTTTGATTTTTAATATTTTTGTTTTGAAAAACTTGGCACAAATGAATTTCCCATCGAACTCTGCAAGACAGACAAGGAAACTAAGAATTATTAGTTCACTGGATATAGCAATAACATAGCAAGTTTAATCATCTAGTCTGTGTAATTTGATTAATCAACTAAAAAGGTAACTGACATTGACAGTTTAGAGAAGTGACCTTCCACATAAGGATTCCAAAGTTGATGAGGGATTCTTTTTTTTTTTTTTATCTTTTATTTAATGAATATAAATTTCCAAAGTACGACTCATGTGTTACAATGGCTTCCCCCCCATACCGTCCCTCCCACCCACAACCCTCCCCTTTCCCACTCCCTCTCCCCTTCCATTCACATCAAGATTCATTTTCGAGTATCTTAATATACAGAAGATCAGCTTAGTATACCTTAAGTAAGTATTTCAACAGTTTGCTCCCACACAGAAACATAAAGTGAAAAATAATAGATGATTTTTTTTAAATGATGATGAAATCAGATCAGACCTATTGTCATGTTTAATCCCAGTGAGAGTCAAGTTGGGAATTGATAATTTCTTTCTTTTTTTTTTTTTTTTTTTTTACAGAAGATCAGTTTAGTGTACATTAAGTAAAGATTTCAGTCGTTTGCACCCCCATAGAAACACAAAGTGAAATATACTGTTTGAGTACTCGTTATAGCATTAAGCCTCAGTGTACAGCACGTTAAGGACCGAGATCCTACATGAGGAGTAAGTGCACAGTGACTCCTGTTGTTGACTTTACAAATTGACACTCCTGTTTATGGCATCAGTAATCTCCCTATGCACCAGTTATGAGTTTCCAAGGCTATGGAAGCCCCTTGAGTTCTCCGACTCTTATCTTGTTTAGACACGGTCATAGTCAAAGTGGAGGTTCTCTCCTCCCTTCAGAGAAAGGCACCTCCCTCTTTGAAGACCTGTTCTTTCCACTGGGATCTCACTCACAGAGATCTTTTTGCCAGAGTGTCTTGGCTTTCCATGCCTGAAATACTCTCATGGGCTTTTCAGCCAGATCCGAGTGCCTTTAGGGCTGATTCTGAGGCCAGAGTGCTATTTAGGACATCCGCCATTCTATGAGTCTGCTGAGTATCTCACTTCCCATGTTGGATCACTCTCCCCTTTATTTATTCTATCGGTTGGTGTTAGCAGATACTAGACTTGTTTATGTGCTCCCTTTGACTCTTAGTCCTTTCATTATGATCAATTGTGAACTGAAATTGATCACTTGGAGTAGTGAGATGGCATTGGCACATGGATGAGGGATTCTTATTAAAAGTATGTGACAGGCCGGCGCCGCGGCTCACTAGGCTAATCCTCCGCCTAGCGGCGCCGGCACACCGGGTTCTAGTCCCGGTCGGGGCGCCGGATTCTGTCCCGGTTGCCCCTCTTCCAAGCCAGCTCTCTGCTGTGGCCAGAGAGTGCAGTGGAGGATGGCCCAGGTGCTTGGGCCCTGCACCCCATGGGAGACCAGGAAAAGCACCTGGCTCCTGGCTCCTGCCATCGGATCAGCGCGGTGCGCCGGCCGCAGCGCGCCGGCCGCGGCGGCCATTGGAGGGTGAACCAACGGCAAAGGAAGACCTTTCTCTCTGTCTCTCTCTCTCACTGTCCACTCTGCCTGTCAAAAATAAAAAAATAAAAAAAAATAAAAAAAAAAAAAAAGTATGTGACAGGGGCCAGTGCTGTGGCATGGCAAGTAAAGCCACTGCCTATGGTACCAGCATCCTACACGGGCACTCGTTCAAGTCCCTGCTGCTCCACTTCCAACCTAGCTCCCTGCTAATGTGCCTGAGAAAGCAGAGGAAGACAGCCCAACTACTTGGGCCCCTGAACCCCCATGTGAGACCCTGAAGAAACTCCCGGCTTCTGGCTTTGGATCAGTCCCGCTCAAGCCATTGCGGCCATTTGGGGAGTGAGCCAAAAGATGGGAGACATCTCTCTTTCTCTCCTTCTCTCTCTCTAACTCTGACTTTCAAATAAATAAATAAATCTTTTAAAAAGGTGACAAAACCAACTCCTAAAGTAATACCAATTAATAAAACAAATTATCAATATATTTTCTCTTTAATGCACTGATGCTCATATTTTCTTCTATGAAACTCCTCTACTTTACAGCTATCAATCAATACTATAATGACCATGTCTTGATATGCAATTGCTGGAAGACTTGTTAAAATAAGTGGTTTATATAAAATTTTGAAATGTGCCAACTACTGAAAAGACCTATTACAGTTTGAGAATGTCTTAATTATATCCTGATTTTAGACTGATGTTGAATAAAAGGGCTAAAAATTATTCACAGAAAAACAGACGAGATAGCTTGCTCTTTTAAACAATAGTCTAAATGAAAAGTTTGGTAGTCCATATATTGAAAATTTAGAATAGCTTTCACAGGAAATCAATACTATATACTATATAGCTGAAGACAGATGTGAATGGCATACATTCACTTTAATTGTGCCAAAGGAATTCCAGAAAGAAAGGGAGCATAGATTGTATCAGTGCCTCCTTTCAGCATCTTCAAATTATGGGGTTTTATTTTGTGTGTTTTTAGTTTTGATTCCTGATTAATTTCCTTATATATGCTTCAATTCCCAATTAAATCAAAAGCTCTTTGGGCTCAGTAATGTATCTTCCAATTTTTAAGTCCTCCAGAGTCATTATAATATTAATAAAGGCTAGCATTTATTAAGTTCTTATTAGATATCAGGAATTGTGATGAAGATATCATTTCACATGAGCCACTTCCCCCAACCCCATGAGATTACCACTAAGGCTCTCTGCCAATAAAGAGCAAACAAAGGTGTAAGTGCATTTGCCAAGTTTACCCAACTACCAAGTAACAGAGCCAAGTTTGAATCCAAGAATATTCTATGCCAAAGGATTGGCTTGCTGTGTGGAGAGGAGGCAGAAAAACACTGGTTAACAGGCATGTTGCCTGAGGTCCATCTGGTTCCAAAGCTGACTGGTTTTACAGTCTTGAGCAAATTATTTAGACATTCTGTGTCCCAATATAATTATTATACTACCCTGAAACTCATAAAGTAGAAATTTAAAAACTCCTACTGAGAACTTTCCAATTCTCTCAGGTACCTCCAACCTACACAAATAAATCCTTGCATGAAATATATTCCAGTTGATCTAATAGATCAATAAATCAACAGGCATTTGATACAAAGGAAATAAAGTACACATTTGATTTTCAGTCATGGTCTGTAAGTGCTTCTGATAGATGCACTGTGCTGTGACTATTAGCACTTCAGGTGACTATGGTAAAAACAGTGCTTTTTTTCTTCAACAAGTCTACTAAAATATCTATGTGTCAAATGGAGTTGGTAATTGAAATTAATAGTATAGATGAATGGTTAACCATTCTTGGAAAATGATCACTTAGGATACTGAATTTTAACATTACTAAATCTCATTGAACAATTGCCACAATATACTTCCAGGTTTGTTTTACCTCACCTGTGCATTGCTTCCTATTGGCTGAAGAACCATAACTTCCTGGGTGTACTTGGAAGTCTGTGATTTGAACCAAAGTTAGGCAAGGAACACAGAAACATAACCAAGATTCCTATCATTTAAACAGACAAATCAGCAAGGGATAATATTCTCTTCTTCAAAGGCATTTGGAGCATTCAGTTTCTGTATTTAGAGAAATTCTTTAATCTATGAATCAATGTTATTGATTAGTGAGCAATGCAACATAGCAGAAAAAACCTGAACTAGGTGTTAGGAAATTCTGATTCTATTCCCAACCTTAACACTAACTAGGTGCATCTCATCACTTCTATCTGCCTCAGTCTCCTGATCCTGTAAAACAAGAGAATTTCTGTTCTTGAACTTTAACATTTTAAGAATGTGTAAAGGGCAAGGCAAAAATACTCATCCATGTGTTTCCCAAGAATTTTCTAAACTGGTACATGAACCACTGGAACAATCCCAGGTACATGTATTGGATCCTTTAAAGCTTATACATTACATTAAAGAAAGGTGGGGTTATTCTAAAAATCATGAACCAAAGTGATCTTTGACAAAATTGTTTGATCTAGACAGCTTTCTCAAACAAGAGCTATCAAACTATTTCAAGGAGCAAGGACAATACAAGGGGGAAGATGGGGACCTGGGTCCTGGTGCTGTGGCATAGTGGGTAAAGTTGTACCTACAATACCAGCATTCCATATGAGTGCTAGTTCATGTCCTGGCTGCTCCACTTCCAATCTAGCACTCTGCTAACGGCCAGGAAAAAGCAGTAGAAGATGGCCCAAGTGCTTGAGCCCCTGCACCTGCATGGAACACTTAGAAGAAGCTCCTGGACCTTGGCTTCACCCTGACCCAGCCCCAGTTGTTGTGGACCATCTGGGGAGTGATTCAGCAGATGGAAGAGCTCTCTGTCTCTCCCTCTCTCTCTGTAATGCTTTATAAATAAATAAATCTTTTTTAAAAGGGGGGCTAACTTTCATGGTCCCTTTTTACACAAAACTAGGAGAAGATAACCCCACTCTAATAAATGTAAGTACAGAAACTGAAAAGAATTTAAAAAATGATATCACTGAATTATTATGTCCCTTGTGGGGAAGAGGCATGTATGATAAAACCCACCTTGTACCATCTTCCACAACAACATATCTGGGGAAGGCAGTTTCAGCCCCAACCATCAGGTTATTCCACCGTGGTATCTCTGCCCTGCTTCTCTGCAACTGTGTGCTATTAGACCCAGCAAGGATAGTGGTTCAGGGCTCTGCTTCCAGTCCCAGCAAGCCAGCCCCCCACCCCACCCCACCACTTATACTTGTGTGTGTCTCTCTCTGGGCCTCGGTTTCCTCTTCTTAAAAATGGGAATCCTGGAGGTATGGCTCTCACTGGAGTATGAGAACTACAGGAGGCGGGATTTGCAGAACGCTTAGGATGGTATTCAGCACATATAATAAGTGCCATAGCTGCAGCTAACAATGAAGAAAGACGACAGACAGCTATGGAGGTGGACCCAGAAGCTGTAGTCTCATGATATAGACTGAATTGTCAGAGGGAAGGAAGCGATGGGTGGTGAAGTCTTGCTTGTTAGCATTAGAAACTGACTCGGCCTCCATGTGCCTATGTTTGATTCCTGAAAAGAAAGATGAGTAAAACCTGGAAAGACTCAGGAACAAGAGTTCCCCACTCCCAGAGCAATGGTGGTTCCCAGTTACGATGTGCCATGCGGGAGGCAGCCTAGCTGTAGCCACCCCAGGGACATGGCCTTCCTGAGACTCAGGCCAAAGATGTCCTGAATGTTTAGGCCCAGTAAAAGGACTTGTATGAGGAGGTCTTCAAAACAGTTCATGGAAAATGTGTATGGAAAAAAAACTGCCCAGGTTTCAAATCTTCTTTCACCAAACCAAACTTATCTTTTAATCCTATTTTCCATGAGTACTCTGGTATATGAACATACGTCAAACATTTCCTTTAGAGCTTCCCAGAAATATGTGAAATGGCCTCAGGGGGTTTGAGCATCAGGGGTAGTTGAGCTTTGGAAAAATATGATCAGTTACTACAGTCAGAGCTCTCTTAATGATCTCAATTTAAACCATTTGCAGCACACATTGATAACCTCTGAAAATGTGCAGACATATCTACAGCATGCTGAAAGGTTACAGCTGGGAAGCCAATACTCCTGCAAACACTTGCCCCAACAGCTGAGTGTCTTTGCTTACCACATCTCAAGTGTACTTATTCCCAATCCTGTTTATGTCAGTCATACATGTTTATTGTAAGTTTAGATATTAAGTTTTATTACATAAGTCAAAAATTCAGAAAAAGAAAGAGAGGGGCCGGCGCTGTGACACAGTAGGTTAATCCTTCACCTGTGGCACCAGCATCCCATATGGGTGCTAGCTCTAGTCCTGGCTGCTCGTCTTCTGATCCAGCTCTCTGCTGGGAAAGCAGTGGAAGATGGCCCAAACACTTGGACCCCTGCACCTGCATAGGAAACCCCGAAGAAGCTCCTGGCTCCTGGCTTCGGATCTACCCAGCTCTGGCCATTGTGGCCATTTGGGGAGTGAACCAGCAGATGGAAGATCTGTCTCTCTGCCTCTCACTGTCTATAACTCTACCTCTCAAATAAATAAATAAAATCTTAAAAAAAAAGAAACAAAAAGGAAGAGAAGTTTTTTTCCAGGAAAATTTAGCTGAAATCCAGAGTTTGATAAAATTCTCATCAAGAAGAAAACCTGTGAAGCTAAATGAGGTAAGACAATTAAGCCTACAAGGACTCTAGATTGCTTCAGATTTCTTTGGAAACTCCTTTTTGACTCTTGCTCCATTTAAAATACTGATAGATGGCCATTTTATTTGAAAGGCAGAGAAACAAAAAGACTGACAGAGACAGAGAAGAGATGGAGGGAGATTTTCCATCCAGCGGTTCACTCCCCAAATGCCCCCAACAGCCAGGGCTGAGCCAAGCATAGCTAGGAGCCTGGAATTTCAAGTAGGTGGCAGGGGCCCAAGTACTTGAGCCATCATCTGCTTCCCAGAGTGCACTTTAGCAGGAGGCTGGATTGAATGTGGTGGGGAGAAAAATACAAGCAGGCACTCTGAAAAGGAATGCAAGCCTCCCAAGCAGCAACCAAACTGCTGCACCAAATGCCATCCCTCTTGCCCCATTTTAAATCAAACTAAATTTCCATGATAGTGCATTGTGGAGGTGGTTTAAACAGGAAAACAAAGTGGTTCTCTGATTAGTGTATCCACAGTCAAGAAAAGGACTTGTTTGACAAAAAACTATAAAGGGTCCCTCTAACCCATCTGGGGAGAAGAGGGAAAGGGGCAAACAGAGGGCCTCAGTTACGTCCTTCAGTGAGGTCTATGATGTACTCCAAGTTTCTTCACCTTCCACAATGCTTAACAAAGTGGAGTATTTTTCAAAGCATTAAAATAACATGGAACAACTATTATGTGAAAGCTTACAGAATCACCATTCGAAAGAACATTCTTTGTGAAATGTTTGATTTTGAACAACATTTTCCTTATCGCTAGGTGGGGATAATGATAGGTGTCAAACAGGGTAGTTATAATAAAGAAGATGACATAAATGAAGGTGTCTACAAAGTAACATCACTCCATCAATGTTGGTTTCATGTCCACAAAGGAGCTATTTTTTTCTCGTCAGAAATGTTTTATTAAACTGATGAGTAGAAAATAGGCTGCTGTCTCTAGCAGTATTTGGTTTGAAACAAGTATTCAGATGTGGGTATTTAGCCTACAGTTAAGGCACCATATCCTATATCAGAGTTCCTGAGTTCAATTCCCAGCTACAGCTCCTGACTTCAGCTTCCTGCCAAAGCAAATCTGAGGCAGCAGTGATGGCTGAAGTCACTGGGTCCCTGACATTCACAGAGGAGACTTGGATTAAGTTTCCAGTTCCTGACTGCAGGACTGTCCAGACCCAGCCATTGCAGGCATTTGGGAAGCGAACCAGTGTCGAGAGTGCTCCCTTGCTGGCTTCTCCCCTGACCAAACAAATAAATTGAAGAAACAAATTCTAATCCAAGTATTCTCTTCATGACTGTTGCATTAAAAAGATGGGATCCACTCCATTCTTTTGGAACTTTAAAGCAGAAGAAATTTCTCTGTTGTATTTTAATTTTTGCTTAGTTTTATAATTTTCTTAATTGTTACATTGATTAAAACTATAGACTATTGGTACTGTGCTGAAATGTAGCTGTGGCTGTGTGCTGACTTCCAGAAAATGTGACTCACTGTAAGAAACTCTTTACAAATACACTCCAGACAGAAGGCAGCAAAGAGAAATGACTGGCAAGACAGTGGCTTTTATTATTTCTTTTTATTATTTCTTTATAAGTAGTACTTGCTAGAAGATGGGGTTGGACATGATTTACAACTACACCAGCATTCATGGGGGCTATGCATTGCAGGCACAGTGCACACTGGGACCATGAGGCTCTGCACACTTCCCAAGTAGTTTTATATGAAGGCCACTTACCAGAGCCAAACTTGTTCCTAATAAGTAGAATGTTCCACTTTTCTGGGACTAGTCATTTGCAGAAAGGTTCTTCATCTCATACATTCAAATGTAATGACCCATCTTCATATGGTTCCCAATTTCAAGATAAAAGCACCGGCTTGCAGCATGGCCACGGAGATGAGGAAGTTCTGTATGGAGAAGACCCCATTCTTGATCCCACCCTTGTGCAGCTTCCCTTTCGTCTCCTCTGGGTCCAGCTTTGGCACAGGGCCCTGAATGTGGAACATCATGGCTCTGCCTCACCAGCTTCCAGCCAGCAGGCAGCACTTTTCTCCATGATGCCAGCCTTGCTCCCGGAACTCAACCCGACTGCATTTTAACTTTTATGATTTGCTCCTTTGTTTTTTGCCTAATACATTTCATTTTGACAAAATATTCTTTTACTAGGTTTTCAGTGACTCTATGACCATTTCCTCAGAGAAGCCTTTGTTAGATGAATGTGCATTGTCACTGTCATTAATATCCAGGGTCCTCCCTTGTCACAGTCCATCCACGAGAAGCTGGCCAAGGTCAGCGAGAGGAGGGACTGCAAACATAATCTCTGGTGAACTAATATGAGAAATCAGCAGGTGTCACCACTGCCACACACCCAGTCTTGCACAGCACTGTCTTTTCACCTCTGCGTTTTGTAAGAATCTTCACTCTCAGGCTCTAGCTCATGAAAACAACCCAGGTCTGGATCAATTATCATAACATTTACCTCGGCCGGCGCCGCGACTCACTAGGCTAATCCTCCGCCTTGCAGCGCCAGCACACCGGGTTCTAGTCCTGGTCGGGGTGCTGGATTCTGTCCCGGTTGCCCCTCTTCCAGGCCAGCTCTCTGCTGTGGCCAGGGAGTGCAGTGGAGGATGGCCCAGGTGCTTGGGCCCTGCACCCCATGGGAGACCAGGAAAAGCACCTGGCTCCTGCCATCAGGTCAGCGCGGTGCGCCGGCCGCAGCATGCCGGTCGCGGCGGCCATTGGAGGGTGAACCAACGGCAAAGGAAGACCTTTCTCTCTGTCTCTTTCTCTCACTGGCCACTCTGCCTGTCAAAAAATAAAAAATAAAAAAAACATTTACCTCTACCCTCTATGATTATCCTTCTGAGCCCAGGAGTACAATAATGTTGTCCATACCCAGACAGAACCAGGAATTAAGAATCAGTTCTCAGTGTGTCAGTGGTTCAACCTGACCTTATGGCCAGCACACATCAGGAATGTCTGAATCTAACTTGTGGGACTTCTCAAAGAAAGAGTATCTCCTGCTATGTATAAAAGAGTACATGTTATCATCATCTACCTGGGAACTTCAGTGGTTTCCCTAGGTTTCATATTCCAAGGTGCCAAAAACAGAATTCATCCCTTCTATTACTGTTTTCTAGAAAAATCCAGGTTTCACAGGAATGTGATCTATGCAGTCACACAGCGCTCCATGCTTAGAAGGGTTCTGCACTTGATTCAAAGCTATACTATAAAAAACTTGAAATTCTTAATAATTTTTGAATAAGGGGACCTGGATTTTTGTTTTGCACTTGGTCCAACAAATTATACAACTGGTCCTGCCAAAGAGTCTGATTTTTCTCAGTCTTTTCTTGTGGGAAAGCTCATCTTCTTTTCATTGTCCAAGGCATTGAGATTAAGACATTAATTAATGCTGTGAGTCAAAACGACAAGCCAAGACAATGGCTGTAGATGACAACTGTGGAAAGCAAGTTCCTATGACAAGTGTGCAAGCAGCAAGAGATGTGCATTGAAATGAAAGCCTCTGAAACCTTCTGGAGATTTTTTGTAGTTACATAATTTTTCCTTTACTCCTAACTGGAGTTTCTATATATATATATTATTTGTGTATTAATTTTGGTATAAAACCTCAGACAGCATGGAAAAATAAGTTTACCTGTTAAATTTATTCAAAGCCCCACACCAACATGCTCAACTGTTTGTGAGATGAGTCTGATTCAGTTGTTTTGGCACAACATTCTGTAAAATGGTCTCCAATATCCATCAGTCTAAAGCAATTGATAGCCTTAGTGCCTCTCTGACGTCAGAAAACACATAAGAATGACAGTATGAGCAATATATTCTGCTTCAAAAGATAAGCAATTCACTAGAGATGTGGAATGCTGTTTCCTAAAGCAATATCCATTCTTGATATGGTTATGAGGAAAAGCTATTAGTCACAGCCCAGAATAAATGGAGTCCAGAACAGTACTCTGCCCAGGGCTAAATCTTCCTACCCCACTCAGAGGCAAGCTACAAATAAGAAAGGAAATGAAGGCTCATTTCCTCTGTAAAACAGAGGATTTTTAAAATGAATTCCTTTATGCACAAACTAGGATTTATGCCATTTACATAGTGGGGAAAAGGACCCACTACTGATCTGCTGAGGCCAAAATCATTATGGTTCTCCTTACGAATTGGCAAGGATCTTCACTATAATTAATAGATTTCACCATTTTGAGAGAGAATAATTTTCCTGGTTGGCAGGTCACAAACTGTTTTGTCTCCCTCAACAGTGCTACTTGTCCTTTTCATTCTCAGTGAGTCACTGCTGCTCACCTTAAATTCTTCCATCTGAGAGTTGGGAGCCTTTACCTAAATAACAAGAGTCCACTGGAATCCTCCAGCTCCTCCCCAGGCCAGAACAGTGACACATTCTGGTCAAGACTGAATTTGCTCAGAGGTTACCAGCACATCCTGGCATTGGGAAAACAAAACAACACAAAAACAAAAGCTACAATTCTAAGCATGCCTAGCTCATCATGTCATGACACTACTTCCCACCAGCTGCCTCAAATTCTTTAAGAAATGAGATGGAGAGTGGGGGAGAGACGGGGAGAGAAAGAGAACTGCCTATGTGATATTTTAATACAACCTAAAACACACACCACTACAGTTTTAGCTTCTTTAAAACAATAATAATAGTAATATGGAAAACTGACATTCTTTCTCCTATGATGAGCTTCATCCCAGCATCAAGTAAGGGCTAACCTAGTGCAACTCTAGATGATTAGTAATTGAGTACTCCTCTCAGAAAGAAACACAGATTACTTCAATTAGATAACTGTTTAGGCAGTGGAAATTCATTTGTGAATTTTCACTTTGGGATTCCTCCTTTAATATCACCATAGTGACACTCATTTACTTTTGCCTTTCAAATAATGTGACTGATCACAAACAGAACTTATAGTCTTTACTTCAAATTTTTAAAATATTATTTATTTTCATTTTATTGGAAAGGGGGAAGACACATACAAATACACACACACACACACACACACACACACAGTGGAGGTAGGGGTAAGAGAGATCTTTCTTCTGCTGGTTCATTTCTCAAATGTGTACAACAGCCAGGGCAGGGCCAGGTCAAAGCTAGGAGCTTGGAACTCAGTCTGGGTCTTTCATATGGGTGGCATGAACACAAGTATTTGAGCCATCTTCTGCTGCCTCTAAGAGCAAGCTTTAGCAGAAAGCTGGATCAGAAGTGGAGAAGCCAGGACTCAAACTAGGTACTCCAATTTTGGATGCAGGCAAACACCCACTCCTACTTTTAAAATTTTATAGCAATCATTTTTCAGAGTTACAAGTTTTGAGAGGATAGTTTTAAAAAGTATTCAAAATACAACAAAGTTAATATTTGGAAATGAAAATGCACATAATTTTCATAAACAAACTTCAGAAAACCTCATTTTCTTATCTGGTCTGGATAGGGCTCTTACAGATTTGAATAATAGCTTGCGGTTTTTTTAAATTTTTATTTCAGAATAGTTTTAAATTTACAAAACAAAAATTATAGAATTGTACAAAGAGTTCCCATGTACTCAGTACAATGGCATGAGTTTTTACAATGTGAAAAATATATCTATTTAAGGGAAGTGCCTTATAAGTGCCCTTATAAGTTCCTATAAGTTTCCTCTTCATTGCGATGTGTACTGTAAAGGGGAAGGGAGAGGATGTTTGGGCTAAGATCTCGTATTCTCAGATGCAGACTGCATAGGTGCTCCTAATAAATTGACTGTTCTCTAAATAACACATTTACATTTATGGTTCAACTCTTACCTACTAATGCCTTAGAGAAAGAATATAATAATACCTTAGAAAAAGAATTTGATAACCCTTTACAGGCTTCCCAATTTTCCAAGTAAAAGATAATATACCTAGTACAAATTTTTTTTTTTTTTTTGACAGGCAGAGTGGACAGTGAGAGAGAGAGACAGAGAGAAAGGTCTTCCTTTGCCGTTGGTTCACTCTCCAATGGCCGCCGCGGCCGGCGCGCTGCGGCCGGCGCACCGCGCTGATCCGATGGCAGGAGCCAGGAGCCAGGTGCTTTTCCTGGTCTCCCATGGGGTGCAGGGCCCAAGCACCTGGGCCATCCTCCACTGCACTCCCTGGCCACAGCAGAGAGCTGGCCTGGAAGAGGGGCAACCGGGACAGAATCCGGCGCCCCGACCGGGACTAGAACCCGGTGTGCCGGCGCCGCTAGGCGGAGGATTAGCTTAGTGAGCCGCGGCGCCGGCCTCCTAGTACAAATTAATAAAGATAGTAGAGATAAAGTTATTACCAAAAATCTGTAGATCAATCTCATTATCAGTTTAAGTGGTCACAGAATCCAGCAGTGTCAAAATAATATGTTGCTTAAAACAGGCTATATCTCAAAAATAAAAGTAATACAAATGAAAGTTTAAAATTTTCCAAACAGAATATAAATTAATAAAGTGAAAAGTCAAAATTGTGCAGAAATAAGATGGCGGTTAACAGCAGAACAAGTGTCTAAGGTGTCTGCTGGCTTTAACTCTGTCAACTGCCTGCATTGCAAACACCTGGATACGAGTGGCTGTTTAGCCTAGCACTTAAAACGTGCATGTCTCACACCAGAGCACCTTGGTTCGACTTCCGACTCTGGCCCCGGTTGCAGCTTCTTGCCAGTACAGACCCTGGGAAGCAGCGGTGATGACGCAAGTACTTGCATTGCTGACACCCACATGGAAGACCTGGATTGAGTTCCTGGCTCCCAGCTGTGGCTCTGGCCCAGCTCTAGCCATTGCAGGCAATTGGGGAGTGAACCAGCAAAGAACAGTTCTCTATCTTTCAAATAAATAAAAAATAATAAAATTTTAAAACCTGAATTAAAATGTTCTTTGCAGATAGATGATAAAGAGAAGTCACAAAAAACATTTCTACCACTCATGCTATCAGTCTCTTCAATAAACATGTGCCTCCTAATTCCTCCTAACCCATTCCCGCATTTTTATTTATAACAATTCTTAAGAGTCCATTCCACACAAGCTTTTGTGTCAATGGTTCACTTTACTTTTTTTTTCTTTTTTTTTTTTCACTTTACTTTTAAATACGTTGTGTTAACTGACCAAGATCAATGATCACCAGTAGATAGCTAAGTCACTGTAACACTTTTATAAGGTACTTGAACCAAGCAGGCTATGATTTACAAAACAATTTTGAAGATTCCTCAACAGGACATAATAAGAACTTGATCTATCCACTTATCAGCCTAAGAGAAAGAGAACTATGACTGCTTAGAACCTCACCCCCTGATTTCATCATGATTTGCCTGACTGAGATTTTCATGGACATGAAAATACACACTTTGTCTCAATGTTGGCTGAAGAACAGGTATTCGTTTATTATTACTATTTTTTTTGGCTCCTAATTGTTGTGGCTGAAAAATATAGATGATTCTCCACAAACCCTTCTTCATTGCAGAAACAGAAACATTGTAAGCCATGGTGTCTGTGAGAAGACAAATGAAGGAATTCAGGAAATGCCATCCTAAGATACCATGTGTTGATTCCTTTGAACCAAGGGCACTTGGAGAACTAGGGATTCCTCAGGCTTTCTCTGAGTCCCTCTTATCTGTCTAGCAATAGAGCTCAACTGTCTTGAGTCCCCTCCCTGGGAATCTCATCAAACAGGGATAACTAACTTGGATCTCAGGAGCAAAGACTGGAAGTCCATACATGCTAGACAGATGATTACAGGCTGTGAGTTGTTCTTCTCAGCGCCCCTTTGTCTTTCCCCAAAATCATTCATGTCCGCTAAGTTGTTTCTATCCACCTCTTCTCTCCACTGTGAAGAGAGTACACAAGCTTCTACATCTCACTGGGTTTTGGGCACTCACTTTTCTCTCTTGTGATGCCTCCATGCACATAATAAATGTGTATTCCTTTTCTCTTGTTATCTGTCTGCTGTTGTTTATTTCATAGACTCCATTATCAGAAAGTATAGCACAAGTCTTCTCTCTCCTACATATACAAGGAAATATTTGGGAGACTTATATTACACAACTATCTCTCTCTTTCCACTCTCTCCCTCCTTTTCCATCCCCTTCTCTGGAACTCTTTTAAATAAAATAAATAAATAAATAAATAAATCTTTTAGGCCAGCGCTGTGGCTAACTTGGTTAATCCTCCGCCTGCAGTGCCAGCACCCCGGGTTCTAGCCCCGGTTTGGGCGCCAGGTACTAGTCCCAGTTGCTCCTCTTCCAGTACAGCTCTCTGCTGTGGCCCAGGAGGGCAAAGGAGGATGGCTCAAGTGCTTAGGTTCATGCACCCACATGGGACACTAGGAGGAAGTACCTGGCTCCTTGCTTCGGATCGCGCAGCACTGGCTGTGGCGGCCATTAAGGGAGTGAACCAATGGAAGACCTTTCTCTCTGTCTCTCTCTCACTGTCTATAACTCTCTCTCTGTCTCTCTCTCTCACTGTCTAACTCTGCCTGGCAAAAAATTAAATAAATCTTTTAAAAATTCAAGATTTGATTTCCAGTCTGTGGTTTTCCACTTGTGCAACTTGGAGCCAATGATTTAAAATATCTGAGCATCTTTTTGTTCTGAAATGAGAGTTTCAGCAAAACAGTTTTTAAGTCTCCTTGTTTTCTCTCACTTCATATATTCAGAGAAGATGGGTTCTCAAGAATTTTCCATAAGGATTTATGAAATAAAATTATTAGATAGCTTTTATCTCTCACAAGCCCAATGTGTATAATCAATGAAGGACAATGACATCATTGTTAAAATCTTCCAGTAGCACTGCCTTTCTTATTAACTGGTGAGCTGACATTCTCATATTGAGTGGCATTCTTTCTACAATTAATCCAGAAGTACTCCTTGTTTTGAGCTATTCTTTTCCTAAACACTGAAAATACTCAGTGCACTCTTTACCAAATAAATAAACAAATAATACAGGAAGAAGGACAGGAAAGAACAAAGAGCTCTCAGTTTCACTACTAACTTCCTGTTGGACAAGACAGATTGTATTTACTCCATGTATAAAGAGAAAGGGAACAGCTGTCTGGTCTATGTCATAAGTATACTGAGAGAACCATATAAGTTAATAAATACATGTATAAAGAATAAAATCTGTATGTCCAAGGCATAAAATCTCCATAAATATAAATTTTGATGCTGCTCTAACGAATGATGCTTCCAACAGCTTCTGAGAGTAAATGTAACAAGCTGTATATCTGGCATGTATTCCACATCTTCCATTGACTGTCTTTCTAAACCTAGCATTATAAGGATGTCTGCTGGATGAGCTCCCTGCCTTTAGTGTCTATGATAAGCACAGCACACACATTTTACATCATTGAACCATGAAGGACACAGAGTATTTTTTTTCCTAGGATAATTGTGAATGATCATCTTCCGGGTGCATGGCTGTGACCTTGTACTTCCAGCACAAATAGAGCTATGCTTTATATACTGGCCCTAGTGAAGACTTAATTTCAAGACAGAGAATGACTTACTGCTTTGTGCATGTCTGGGGGAACAATAACCCTTGCTTGACCCAATGATCTGTGCATAATCAGCCACCGGCAACAATTTGAAGAAACTAAGAAGCAGTCTGGTTTCCCATTTTCTTTAACTGGAAAGATCCATGCCGCAGACTCAGAAGTTTGCCATAATTTGTAGTTTGATGTTTTTAACTAACTAGCCCTTGAAATTGTAAAACAGTGGAAGCGTCCACAGCAACAAACCACAAGCATCAGCATCAAATTTTAGAACAATGGACACCCTAGATTTGGAGGAAAATATATTTTCAGTCTCAATGAGATGATAAGCCCTGCCCTCTGTTTTAGAGCTTTAAAAAAAATGAAGCAGCAAAATTCCCATTATGTCCTACAACTATCTAAATCATGATGGTTTCATGTCAAATGACAAAGCTAAGACTTTAAAATAAATTCAGACTCCACTACTGAAAAGGAGCAATGGACTAACAGGTTCATTCAAGGACCATAGTTCACTGGGTTCATGACAGGGGAGAAGTAAAGTTTTAGTTTGAAGCCTCATTCTGGGTTTGGAAATAGAAAGTGGAACAAAATACCTAAGACAAACTTCAGATACACTGAAGTATAAGTATCATTGAGAAATAATGGCAAAGAAAACTAATGTCAGAATTAAGAAATTTGCAAAATTAGAACATTTTTAAAGAGAGAGAAAGCAGACATGAATAGATTCTTGGAAATGAATTATACGACATCATCAAGCTCTTAAGATGGAGCAAAGTTTCCCAGATGCTGTGGTGCTGCTCAATGCTATTTAACACTGGGTGGCACTTTAAAGAAAAGCTATTGATTTCCCACAGCCATTTATTATATACCATGGACAGCAATTCTTCCAACACACCAAACATGTTTTTCAGATGCATAAAGCATGTTCCAACCCTCTGATGGTGTCAATTAATTCTCATGAGAAATCATTTCAAACTCTCTCTTGTGAGAGAGTTTTGTTATTGCATTTTAGTCTTATTTAAGCCTCCTTTCAAGAACTGTGGCCTAATAGACTTTCAAAGCATCTCTGGGCAGCTCTAACTTACATAACCTCATTTTTCAAATCTGTTCATTACTTTCTCTACCTCTTAACATGCTCTCAATCCAGCGTGGGCCCTCCCTTGGGTGACCTTGCTGCCTGCTTTGGTAACACAGTGGTGCCTACCTTTGAGACTTCTCATTTCCAAATGGAGTGTGCAGAATATAAAGGGGGTGGGGGAAATGCTTCTTTGTTGATTGGCAATGGAATCAGAATCAGCCAGTGAAAATAGCCTATGATCATAGCTAGCCAGGATATTATCTGGGGCACATGTGGGAGAAATAAAAGGAAATAATGGAAAATGACAAAAAACAAATGGCTTCATTTCTACTTCTAGTAAAGAAAAGAAAAGGAAAAAAATCCATGTATACTTTTTACAGCAATACATTGTTTAAAATAGAAATGAAGCACATCACAAATTATCTTAAATTCTTTATGAAATTCTTCAACAAGGAGTGTAATATAGTTTCATTTAAACAGTACACCCCACAATCTTGTTAAACAGAGAAAAAACTTGCTAAGCAGATTACAGAATAATTTACTGTGGAACACTTCACTTTACCACTCAGTGCAACTGAACACCATTTGCACATTCTGAATGGAAGCACAACTTTTTAAAGCAAAAGAAGCTCAAGTCAGTCTGATCTTCACCTCTTTCTCATCTTCAGGAAGGAAAAATATGTTAAAAAACATAAATTTAAAAATGTTTTGTTTGTCAGTGAAAGTAAAACTAACAGGATGAAATGCAAATATTGTCTACCTCTTAGTTGTATATTTATGAAGTCATTATTTTGTAATGGCTCCTAAGTCTTAGTCTTATAGTGTTTCTATTTTTCTTATAGACATAAAGCTTAAACTTACAGATATTTATAGATGCCTGAAATACCACCAGGCAACGTAACTCACAGATTGTCCTTTATCCAAGCACACATTCTCCTGAACCCCCAAATTTATTAATTTCAGATGTGTGGCATCTGAAATTTTACTCAATCACCCATACATATGCACCAGATAATCACCATCTATGTGTTTATGGGTCCCTAAAGTGAAGATGGGACAGCAGGAAAATAATGAACATTCCCTAATGTCCTCTTGTGCCATGCTAAGACAAGCACAGACAATTCCTGGTTCTGCAAGTACAAGGCAAGTGATCCTGAAGACATTCTTAAAATCTCTCACATTCTGCTTTCCCATCCACAGAGTACAGAAAATAATTACCCATAGGGTTGTCATGAGGATAAAATGAGATCATGGATGCACAGTACCTATCACGAGAGTAGGAAATTAATAAATGTTCCCATTATTTTCTAATTTAAGAATAAAAACAAATATTGAGAGATACTGCATACTATTGTGATGACTATAAATTGTATCAAATTCTTCAGCAAAGACAACTTGAAATTATGTGTGTGTAAGGGAATGGGCTTAACATGCCATCAAAGAACAGACACTTGTCCTGGCAAGAACTTATACTCCAGGGGCAGGTGTTTGTGTGTAGCAGTTAAGACGTCACTTGGAATGACTACATCCCCATTGGAGCACCTGGGTTAGAGTCTCAACTCATCCATTTCTGATTCCAGCTCCCTGCTAAAGCACACCTTGGGAGAATGCAGGAGATGGCTCTGCCATTCACATGGGAAACCTGGATTGATTCCTGAACTCCTTGGTTCTGCCTGGCCACGCCCTGGCTGTGGACCGACATAAGGAAGATTCTCTCCCCCGCCCCTCCTTTTCTGTGCCTCTCAAAATAATAAGCAAATAATGTTTTAAATGAGGTGGGACTTTGCTAAAGTTAGAAATGGATTTCAATGAAATCAGTAGCTTGTTAATCAGCACAATGGATTTTAGACATCAACTCTGATTATTGGAATTGGTGATATTCAAGATATACATATTAGGGTAATATGATAGAGACAATCCCCCATTTATTAATAAGGCATAAACAAGGTAAGACATTCCAAACATGTGTCCTTATAGATAGATACTGAGGCTGCCAATCTTGCCACTGGGTCAGAGAATTCCAATTGCCTGATATGCATCTCCAGAACAACAAAATCCTACTTCAGAAATACTACAGGGGTGTTTAAGTCACCTAAGACAAAGACACCTTGTAGTTCATTAACCTACCAAACAAAATTGTTGAACTATTTGACTCAACTTGCCAATAATTATTTGTTTAAATAAATGCCTTTGTGAATCAGATAAGGATGTCCACGTTCAATACTCTTATTCAATATAGTAGTGGAATTTTTAGCCAGAGCAGTGAGGAGAGAAAGAAATGAAAGGCATACAAATAGGAATGCAGAAGTCAAACTATCCCTGTTCACAGCTGACATAATTTGATACACAAAAGAACCAAAATACCCACCAAGAGACCACTAGCATTGGTACATAAATTCAGCAAAGTTGCAGAAGACAAACTCAACACACAAAAATCAGTAACATTTTTTAATACACCAACAATAATCTTGCTGAGAAAGAACGTGTAGGTGCACTCCCATTCACAAAAGCCACAAGAACTTTACAGCCTTAAGATAAATTTAATCAAGGACATCAAAGACCTCTACAATGAAAATTATAAAACATCAATGAAAGAAAGAATAAAGACACACGTGGAAAAACAGAAAGCTGTATAATGTTTCTGCGTTGGAAGAAGTAATATTTTCAAAATGTCCATAATAATCAAGGAATTTACAAATTCAATATAATTCCCGTCAAAATGCCAATGACATTCTGCATAGAATTAGAAAAAAAAAACTCAAATGCAAACACAAAGATCCTGAATAGACAAAGCAATCTTGAACATAAGAACAGAGCTACAGACAACATAAAGACATGTCTCAGGGCGACTGTAACCAAAACAGCATGGTGCTGACATCAACATAGACACACAGATCGATAAAACTAAATAAAAAAACTCAGAAATAAATCCACAGATCTATAACCAACTTATCTTTGATAAAGGTGATAAAAAACATTTTTCTGGAGAAAGGACAGTCTCTTCAATAAAGGGTGCTGAGAAAAATGGATTTCTACATTCAGGAGTTTGAAACAAGACCCCGTCCTTTTACCTTTACAAAAGTTTCAAGATGAATCATATATCTAAATGTAAGATCTGATACTATGAAACTATGAAAACTATGATACTATGATACTATGAAACTACCATAGAAAAACATGAAGGAGGGGCTGGCGCTGTGGCACAGTGGGTTAAGCCACCTCCTGCAATGCCAGCATCACATATGGGTGCTGGTTCACGTCCTGGCTGCTCCATTTCCAATCCAGCTCCCTACTTATGGTCTAGGAAATCAGCAGAAGATGGCCCAAGTGCTTGCATCCCTGCACCCATGTGGGAGACTCAGGTGAAGTTCCTGGCTCCTGGTTTCTGCTGGGCCCAGCACTGGCCATTTTGGCCATTTGGGGAGTAGGCCAAAAAAATCAAAGAGCGCTTTCTCTCTCTCTCTTTCTCTCTCTCTTTCTCTCTCTCTCTCTGTAACTCTGACTTGCAAAATAAATAAAATAAGCCTTTAAAAAGTATACACTCTTCTTCCCTCATATTTTTATCTTTGTTTTGAATTCCACCTTATGTAGTATTAATACGACCACTCTTGCTTTCTTTGTGTTTGTATTTCCCTGCTGTGTATTTAATTCTCAAATTTTTCAAATCATTTTGTTTGGCTTCATCTCTTACACAAAGTACATAGTTATGTTTACTGTGTGACCCATTCTAAAAATCATTTTATTTTAACTTTTATTAAAATAAATGAAATAAGTATCTTTATGTATGACATGATTTGATTTGAGATCTGCTTTATTAAAACTAAACACCAAGATTATAGGAAAGTAACCAACTCCCAACTGATTCAACATTTTGGCAGCTGTTATGTTGCATCTAGGAACTATTGCAAATCATCTTGGAGTTGTATATTATCAGATTGGCTTAGATCATTTAGCATAATTCTAGCCTTTTTTGTTTTAGTTAAGAAATACATCAACTTAGACCAATGGCTGATGAATTCTTTGTGGAATGCATGGCTACACAGAATAAATGAAAGGAATGAAAATAAAGTGAAGTTAGAAATGAATACAATGTAATTTTTAAAATTATAACATTGAAGCTGGGAAAACTACAGTGAGTGCATATAATGCCATTAGCATTAAAATTTAATATAATTTTCAGAAAAGATAATGGGTGAGATTCATCAAGAGCCTTAAAAACAAATGCTTGGGGCCAGTGGTGTGGTGTAGCAGGTAAAGCTGGCACCTGCAGTGCCAGCATCCCACATGGGCACCAGGATTGCTCCACTTCTGATCCAGCTCTCTGCTATGGCCTGGGAAAGCAGTAGAAGATAGCCCAAGTCCTTGGGCCCCTGTACCCAAGTAGCAGAGAAAGAAGAAGCTCCTGGCTCCTGGCTTCAGAGCTCCAGCTGTTGCAGCCATCTGGGGAGTGAAGTAGCCGATGGAAGACCTCTCTCTCTCTCTCTCTGCCTCTGCCTCTGCCTCTCTCTAACTCTGCCTTTCCAATAAATAAATGAATCTTAAAAAAAAAAAAAGAATTAAAGGCTGGCGCCGCGGCTCACTAGGCTAATCCTCTGCCTTGCAGCGCCGGCACACCGGGTTCTAGTCCCGGTCGGGGTGCCGGATTCTGTCTCAGTTGCCCCCTTCCAGGCCAGCTCTCTGCTGTGGCCAGGGAGTGCAGTGGAGGATGGCCCAGGTGCTTGGGCCCTGCACCCCATGGGAGACCAGGATAAGTACCTGGCTCCTGCCATCGGATTAGTGCGGTGAGCCGGCTGCAGCGTGCCGGCCGCGGCTGCCATTGGAGGGTGAACCAATGGCAAAAAGGAAGACCTGAGCCGGCGCCATGGCTCAATAGGCTAATCCTCCACCTTGCGGCGCCGGCACACCGGGTTCTAGTCCCGGTTGGGGCGCCGGATTCTGTCCCGGTTGCCCCTCTTCCAGGCCAGCTCTCTGCTATGGCCAGGGAGTGCAGTGGAGGATGGCCCAGGTGCTTGGGCCCTGCACCCCATGGGAGACCAGGAAAAGCACCTGGATCCTGGCTCCTGCCATTGGATCAAGCGCGGTGCGCCGGCTGCAGCGGCGGCCATTGGAGGGTGAACCAATGGCAAAGGAAGACCTTTCTCTCTGTCTCTCTCTCTCACTGTCCACTCTGCCTGTCAAAAAAAAAAAAAAAAAAAAAAAAAAAGGAAGACCTGTCTCTCTGTCTCTCTCTCTCACTGTCCACTCTGCCTGTCAAAAAAAAAAAAAAAATTTAAAAAAAATGCTCTACCATAAAGTACATGAAAAATGCTTGACATCATTAGCCATGAAACAAATCAAAACCACAACAGAACACCACTTCAGACCCATCAGTATGGCTATAATAAAAAAGAAGATAATAACTGGAATTGAAAAAGAAAATTAGAACCCTCATACCCCCTTTTAGAACAGTCCAGTAATTCCTGAACATTAGAGTGAGCATATGACCCAGCAATTCTACTCCTAGGTCTATATTCAATAGACATGAAAACATGTTCACACAAAAGTTTCTACATGTATGTATTCATAACAGTCAACAAATGGAAACCACCTAAATGTTCATCAAGTGGGGAATGGATAAACAATATGTGGTATATTCATGCAGTGGAATTATATTTGGCTATTAAAGGAAATATTGGCTGCAACAGGTATAAACCTTGAAAACACTATGCTAAATGAAAGAAGCCAGCTAACAAAGATCATATGTTGTATAATCCTATTTATATGAACTTTCCAAAAAAGGCAAATCCACACAGGCAGAAAGTGAATTGGTAGTTGCCTAGAACTAGGACAGCTGGGAGGAAACAGAGAGTGATGGCTGATGGGTAATGAGGTTTCATTTTGGGTGATGAAAACATCGTAATTTATTTGGTGCGGCGATGGTTACACATCTCTGCTAACATAATCACTACAAATCACTGAACTACGAATTGTGTGGTATATGAATTGTACTTCAATAAAACTGTTTAGAAGTTAACATTCAAATTCTTTGATCTAGTAATCCTTTTTTTATTTTGTAAAGATTTATTTATTTTACTTTAAAGTCAGACTTACACAGAGAGAGAAGGAGAGGCAGAGAAAGAGAGAGAGAGAGAGAAGGAGAGGCAGAGAAAGAGAGAGAGAGAGAGAGAGAGAGAGAGAGAATCTTCCATCCTTGGTTCACACCCCAAATGGCTGCAATGGCCAATCCGAAGCCAGGAGCCACTTCCAGGTCTCCCACGCGGGTGCAGGGGCCCAAGGACTTGGGCCATCCTCCACTGCTTTCCCAGGCCACAGCAGAGAGCGGGATTGGAAGTGGAGTAGCTGGGTCTTGAACCGGTGCCCATATGGGATGCCGGCACTGCAGGCGGTGGTTTTACCCATTATGCCACAGCACCTGCCCCCAATCCAGTAATCCTAAACATTAGTTTGTATCATGTGAAACTGTGAATACTGGATCATTTTTTGCCTACAAAAAATCTGTTTATTGCTTTAACTAAATAGCCATCCTAAGATGTGGCCCAAGATTTATTTATAAAGATGTTCATCAATTTTTTTTAGTGATTTCATAATAGCATGATTTTGGAAACAACCTAATTGCTAAGAAATAAAATGATTAAATAAACTATTATATAATTACATGGTAGAATATATTGCACATATATGTAATGGTTACATCTTTTAAGAAGTGTTTAAAATAAAATACTGCATATGCTACATGATACAAATTTTGGAAAATACTTTTATTTTTACTGAAAGTTAACAAATGTAAAGAAATATCTCAAGAATATTAAGTTTTATCTCTGAAAGTTAGGAAGATTGGTGCTATTAATTCCCCCCCCCTTTTTTTTTGTACTTTTCACATTTCTACAATAAATTCTTGTTACTCTTATAATTAGGGGAAAAATCTTATCCTAAAAGGGAAAAATCCAAGAAAGACAGAGATACTCAATTCTGGCATATTCACATATATGTGAAATTCTACTAAATTCCACTTTTATTAAAAAAATTTGATTTAAGCTTTCAAAATTCCAATTCAAGTATTTCCCCATTCTAAAAAGAAAAGAAGCAACCTTGCTATTTATTCAGATGATAACACTGAATTAGTTTTTCAAGGAAGACAATTATCTGTCTTAATTGGAAAACCCCAGTAATAGAATTCACAGCACCTTATTCTAGTTCAACAATTCTCCCTGCCAACAGTGCTTATTTATTTCTAAAATGTAGCTGCAGATCATTCTCTCTGTGTAGTCAGAAATAGAGTTTGTAAAGTAGTTCTTTTGCTCATTTTCATTTTTACAAGTGGCTTGACTTAAGACTATTTCAAGTTCTGCCTTGGATGTATCAGTCCCTTAATATTAGAATGTGTTGAAATCTTCAGCTCCTGACATTTTCTTCTCAGAGGTGCCAGAGTCCTGTCTGTATCCCTGTGTAATATCTACAGCCTGGCTATGTCAGGTCTGTCTCATAACATCACCAACCTAGGGATAGGAATTGATGTTGAGATTACAATGCGATACTATAAGAAGATGCAATACAGACACTTGAGGTGAACATACTAATGAGATAACAGTTCCTTGTAGTTCAAATTTGGTGCAAAAGGCAGCCTAAAGTATGCACAGCTTATGTGAACACCTAGAGAAAAGGGAGGAAAACAGATATTCAGTAGATCAGCCACCACTTACCATAGTTATTTGAGGGAGAACTTTGGCTTAAATTTTACTCCCTAGTGAAAATTTCTTTTTATTCCGAGCCCCTTTGATATTTACCTAGACTTAATTAAGCACCCTCCTTAAGTAAATCTACAGAAAAAGACTCACTGAGTTATCAAATTATATCGAATCAATACTTGAAATTGTGTTATCTACTTTCATGTTTATTTAGTTTATTGTCTGTCTTTACCATATGAATGTAAACTCCAAGAGGGCAGGGTTTATTTATTTTTTTTTAATTATTTGAAAGGCAGAAAGAAACAGACACATACAGTTTATCAGTTTAACCTCAGCCCTTGGAACCATGTTTCAAATATGGTAGTGTCTAATAATTAGAAACTTAATAAATAGTGAATGAATGAATGGTTCTTCCACGCAACTGAACACTATATGGATATCAAAAATTATGTGTGGCTCAACTGTTACTCGAAATCTTCCATATTGAACATCATAAACGGTTATACCTTACAACCCATTATGCTAATTTATTTTATGTTCTTAACAACTACAAACTACCTTACTAGATTCTGAAAAGCATATGAAAAGAGAAAGAAAGTTGTTGCATCCAAGCACTTACTGCTTCCTTGGTAACACTTGGAAACATAGAAATAAAGCTAAGGAAGCAATAAGTTACAAATGTCAGTAATATTAGCCACCAGAGGACAACAGAATTTTTGCAAGAGGTCTGTTAACTAACATGCATACAAGCATCATCTGCATCTGGAAAAGTATATATCCTATGATTATTGTCCTTCATTCTGTTAAATTGTTTTATTATTTTTTAAAATTGCTGAATATTTGATCATCATATATTTTCTCAATGAAGGATTACTCAAAATCCAACTGACATCTGAGAAAAATTCCACACTATAAAATGTTAGGAATCACTTATAAGGACAAACAATAGTCACTTTTGGAATACTGCCAAATTAGTTCTGCGATGACAGAATTTGACCTTATAAGTCATGAAAGAAAGGTGACTAGGAGAATGCCATGCAACTAGATAAGAATATAAGTAAAGCTATAGAAATGGGAATCCCAAGACAAAAATCAAGAACAGGGTAGATACCTGGGAGTTAACATTAGACCATGGCAGGCAGATTTGCCTTTTGTACCCCAAAGTGAGACTCTGCCTAAGGAAGATTTAGAGAATCAAGCCAGGAGTCCTCAGCATTATTCTTCCTACAGGAAAAAAAATACTTGAAGTTGAACCTGATTGCATTGGTAACAGTTTTCTCACAAATCTTGATGGTTTCTGAACCTCTGAGTCAGATATAGTCCAAAGAACACATGGAACATGAACAAATTCATCTCTGCCATTCTTGGAATGTCACAGAATAATAGCTATTAAAAGGCAAACTGTGCAGTAACAAGTTCATTTAAATAAGACAAAATATTGCAAATAATGAATTATGGGATTAAAATGTTTCCAGGACTGAAATTTTTATTGCTCAAGTTTAAGCTGAAATCATGAGACTTTTGTCAAGGACTTAGACATCCTTTTATAAACACTGATTCATAATTATAATTTTGCTGTAAGAAGTTTGAAAATCTAACAATTGAAATACAGGCATAAAAGGAAAAATACATGAGTTGAGAACACAAAGGACATTTCTTAATTAATACATTTCTCTTACAGTATTTGACTATCTTAAAGATAATACAGTATTAATAGAAAACACATAAACTGGCCTGATAGGGTTGTTGTAATACCATTACCCACATATATACAAGATTTTGTATAAATATTATTATATAACAATTTTTAAAATAATTTTTTGCAGGCAAAGTTAGACAATGAGAGAGAGAAAGAGACAGAGAGAAAGGTCTTCCTTCCATTGGTTCACCCCCTAAATGGCCACTATGGCCGGCGCACTGTGCTGATCCGAAGCCAGGAGCCAGGTACTTCCTCCTGGTCTCCCATGCGGGTGCAGGGCCCAAGCACTTGGGCCATCCTCCACTGCCTTCCCAGGCCACAGCAGAGAGCTGGCCTGGAAGAGGAGCAACCAGGACAGAATCCGGCGCCCCAAATGGGACTAGAACCCAGGGTGCCGGCACCGCAGGTGGAGGATTAGCCTAGTGAGCCACGGCACCGGCCTAAAATAACTTTTTAAAAACTACCTTTTGGGCCGGCGCCGCGGCTCACTAGGCTAATCCTCCACCTAGCGGCGCCGGCACACCGGGTTCTAGTCCCGGTCGGGGCGCCGGATTCTGTCCCGGCTGCCCCTCTTCCAGGCCGGCCCTCTGCTGTGGCCAGGGAGTGCAGTGGAGGATGGCCCAGGTGCTTGGGCCCTGCACCCCCATGGGAGACCAGGAGGGGCACCTGGCTCCTGGCTCCTGCCATCGGATCAGCGCGGTGCGCCGGCCGCGGCGGCCATTGGAGGGTGAACCGGCGGCAAAGGAGGACCTTTCTCTCTGTCTCTCTCTCTCACTGTCCACTCTGCCTGTCAAATAAAAAAAAAAAAAACTACCTTTTGTAGAAACTATTCCTAATTGGACAGAAGAAGTCTGATTTTGCTCCCATTAAACTGATTTTTCCAAACTAACTGGTTTTGGGGGGCTGCCTATTATCATAGAACTATGCCTTGCAGTCATGTCTGAAGGTATCCAAATTTTTTAAAAAGTCAATCTTATGCCGGCGCCGCGGCTCACTAGGCTAATCCTCCGCCTAGCGGCGCCGGCACACCGGGTTCTAGTCCTGGTTGGGGCGCCGGATTCTGTCCCGGTTGCCCCCCTTCCAGGCTAGCTCTCTGCTGTGGCCAGGGAGTGCAGTGGAGGATGGCCCAGGTGCTTGGGCCCTGCACCCCATGGGAGACCAGGAAAAGCACCTGGCTCCTGGCTCCTGCCATTGGATCAGCGCGGTGCGCCGGCTGCAGCGCGCTGGCCGCAGCAGCCATTGGAGGGTGAACTAACGGCAAAGGAAGACCTTTCTCTCTGTCTCTCTCTCACTGTCCACTCTGCCTGTCAAAAAAAAAAAAAAAAAAAAGTCAATCTTATGCCAGTAAATATCATATACAAGTCACACACATGCAAGTCACTGCCAGCTTTCTGGGGCCACTGATTTGTCACCCCTGTCCATGTGATATATTCAACACACCTCCCCATTACAGTGAACTTTAATAAATTTTGCATCTTCAACATCTCATGGATCTTAAACATCAGCTTCTATATAGTCAGAAATACTTTAGAAATGTAAGGCCAAAACTTCTGAAGTCCTCTCCGTTATCTGGTTGTTGCTGACAACAAAACCCCAGTCTCTGCAGAGACTAGTTAGCATCCCCCACGCACTATCCTCAATATCAGTTAGTGAGGGACGGTCACCAGTAACAAGCTCCTGGAACACAGCCAGTCCCCTGACAGCCTAGCTCAGCTGGCGACATCCCAGCTCTACAGGGTGTCTGAACATGTCAGCATGAAGGAGAGCAGCAGGGCAGCCCGACACTCCAAATTCTGAGCTGGAAAGAGGTACCCAGAGGATAAAGAAACAGAAGAACTTCAAGTTACATTGCCTTATATGTCAGCTATTGGGAAGTAACCACAAAGAGACACATCACACTTTACGAGACACCAACAACAAGAAGAGGTGCCATGGGGGCTGTGATATAGGCAACCTGGGAGAGTGGATAAGAACCGTGCTCATTTCCATTTCCCACATTTCATGTTGGTATACTCATATATCTTAATAGATCAAAAATATTTGCTCCAATTCAGGTCTCATTATTTTGTTCTGCAAAATAATACCTCCCTTTACGCACCCAGGAATAATAAAGTGATGAGTTAATTGGATGCAAGGAGTCTAGTCATTTCTCCTAAATCAGCTAGCTTATACATATCACTGAAAAACAGCAACATGTGCTTGAAGCCCATCAAGTGAACCAGAAAATTCCAATCACCTCTTCTGCATCGTCTGCCTTTTTGTGTAGTTTCAACGTGAATTACCCAGATAGTAATTTGTCAGTATGTAACTTAAATCATTAGTATGTGCATATGGGATATGAAATTTCAAACACTCTCACCAGTTCAGATAAAATTCTTTCTGATTACCCAAGAAGTTTGGTGAGCATGATGCTTTTGAAGTCATTACAATGAGAGTTGTCAGGCAGAAGCTACATGGCCATCATTTAGGTAAAGATTCCTGCATTAGGAAAGGGCAAGGGTGGTGAGGAATGGACCAAATGATCTTTCCAGGCTCTGCCAACAATGATTACAAGGCATATCATGGCCAGTGAATCTCAGGTATTTTGCTTATCAAAACCACAAAATGATCCTATGTGCAATTAAGTTAGATACAGAAATACCACTGAAATGAATACATCCTATTTAATTTTTCATTTATCTAAGGAATATATTTTACTGGATTTAGTGCTGCAGGATTTTTAAAATTCTACTACACATAACTGAGCTTACAGCCTCCAGAAGTTGACATTTCAAGATATCAGGACACACAAATCATAGTATGAAAATAGGTGACAAATTCACCACTATCCATGTAAATGATGACACGGCTCTTATATGTATAAAGTAAAATAATAAATAGGGTTCAGATTACTTTAGTTTGGCTTTGAATATACAGTCACAACACATAAGGCTCACTTATGGGTGGTAAGTGGTACCCTAAACATTTTACATTTATTCTCTATTTTATTCCTATTTTACAACAACCCTATGACGGAGATTCTAGACAACAGAGGGATTCAACATCTTGCTCAAGGTCACTCAGCTAATAAACAGCAGAGCCAAGACTTGAACCTGTTTTGGAGGCTTTCTAAGTCCAGAGCATCTTACTCATGACACAGCTTCCTTTTGCTCCTTGATCCCTTACTCGTAGGCAACACTGAAATTACTTCTCTTCCTAGAGTTTTTACTGGCAAATGTGAGAGGAGGTTATCTGAAGTTTCCTGGCAGACTAAGAAAAACTAAGTTTTAATATGTGAACTGAACAAATTTGTCAGGGTTCTAAGAAAATAGATGTGTGCATGTTACTACCATAGAAAATGGGTTCAACACATTCCCAAAGCTCTTTGATAACATGGAATGAGAGCTATAAAACTTTCTGTCCACTTTGATTCAATAATTTCAGTCTTTGGAATAAACCCCAAGGGAACAACACAAAAAGAAAAAGGAATTTGTCCAGAATGTTCATTCATTCAATCTACAAATACGGTCTATTTGTAGTAGTGAAAAAACTGGAAATAACCCAAATTCCCAGTGACAGTACAATGCCTAAGTAAATTTTATAGAAAAATAGAAAAAGAAAGCTTTATAATTCCAATAAGTGGCAAATGCATGATATAGTCACATGTGAACATATATGTAAGAAGTAACTTTACATTAAAAAGCAAAACACAAATTAGTATAAGGATACTACCACACAACTAATAATAACATGAGAGAACTACGAATTTATAAAGTAGTATATCCCCCTTTTTCATTGTTGAAACTTCACCACCAGAAGAGAACCTGGTATACAGCTTATGTATGATAAATAGAGGCTACTTACTTAAATCTTGCTATAACGTGGAAGTTGGCCACCATTACTTGCATTTAGTAGACTCAAAGGGGAGTGGATAAGTTTGATGGTGAAGCAGAGAAGATTTAAGTCTGCTTTGATTGGAAGTTGTTGGCATGCAGAAGCTAAATGCAGACTAACTAGAAGCAGGACATTTTAGGTAATTATTAATTTGGGGAGAAAACTTATTCTTTTTTTCTGGCTCACCCTGAGTTGAAAGTATATGGTGGTAGAGGGAAATGCAGGAGCAAAAATCTAGGGAAGCTGCAATCATTGACCAAATCATGACTGTTCTGGGCTGATAGCTTCAGATATTGTGATTTGGCTTTCTAGACTGACCATGGAAGACAACATGGGTTGAGTTCTATCGTCATGTATGGTCTGTTGATTATCCATTTGTATATCTGATCTCTCACTATGGGAATCCATTTATCATAAACCAATCTGTCAGAAACAGTCAGGTGGGAGAGATGCACACGGAGAGATATGCAGTAAGGTGTACAGAGCTTCAGTCCCCCCCCCCACACACACACATACACACACACATCCTGCTGGGCATACCACCCTCTCGGCACCTACACATATTTAGTAACTCAAAATATCCACTTAATAAAAGTTAACAGCCCCAAATTACACAGAGGTAGTGTTTTTAACTGAGCCTGGCTGTATCCCACATGTATTAATGTGCTGTCAGTAAAAGCCAATATTTCATGAAGATTTCCTGTGTGAGGATTCTTCCAAGTTCTTTCTCTGTATTCTCTCATTTAATCTTCCAAGAGCCTACGAGACAAACATTATTTTTATCATCCCTCTTCTAAGAGGAAGGAATTGGGACACAAAGAATCTAAGTAACTTGCCCAAGACTACACAAACCATGGAGGACATGGAATTTCAACCCAAATAGACTCTGCAGTGTTATGCTGTGTGCTTTCTCTTATTTAGGAGAAGAATGTAGATTTTGATACTTCCAATTCATCACTTAAAGAGTGTTTTCTAGCTTTTCTTTTTTAGATAGATAGATAGATAGATAGAGTTAGACAGTGAGAGAGAGACAGAGAGAAAGGTCTTCCCTCCAGAGCTACGCCGATCCGAAGCCAGGAGCCAGGTGCCTCCTCCTGGTCTCCCATGCGGGTGCAGGAGCCCAAGCACCTGGGCCATCCTCCACTGCCTTCCTGGGCCACAGCAGAGAGCTGGACTGGAAACGGAGCAACCAGGACTAGAACCTGGTGCCCACATGGGATGCCAGCGCCGCAGGCGGAAGATTAACCGTGAGCCATGGTGCTGGCCCCTACCTTTTCTTCTTTATCACTCCAATTTGGTTTACAATATATAGAATCCTTGCAGCAAAGGACTTTAACCAGATCTAGAAGTTGTCGAGACAAAATACTCTCTGGACAGTATTATCTACATGAAAGCAATCTTCCTGCTATGACTAATAGTCTTTTTTTAAGAAGTGAGACTATAGTAGGAGTTTAAAGTCATGTGAGGGAATTATAGAGGCTGAAAGATAAAGTGCTGCCCGGAGGGCTGGGCATTTAGCCTTGCAGTTAAGATGCCCACATACTACAGTGGAGTGCCTCTATTCAATTCCTGGCTCCAGTTCCTTACTTCACCTTTTTGCTATTGCACCCCTAGGGAGGCAGCGTTGATGGCCTAAGTAACTAGATCGCTGCCACCTTTGTGGGAGACTTGGATTGAGTTTCTTGCTCCCACCTGCAGCCCCAACCTGACTCTGGCTATTGTAGGCATATAGAAAGTGATATAGCACATGAGAACTCTCTCCCCCCTCCCGCCCCCACCCCTACACAACCCCTGGCTCTTCATTTAAATAAAAAAAAATTAAAATTATGTTACTGTGGGCATGTGAGATAACTGCGAAAGAGAAATCCAGTATTTTGAATAAGGAATTGTTTAAATGAGGTTGAATCTAAGAAATAAATTGCCTGGTAATAAATGACAAGTTGAAGACATTTTAAAATTCTTGGGAGAATGTTAGTTTAAACAGAAAAATATATGCTTTGCATTTGCCTAGTTTCCTATATTTTAAAAAATGTGTTTTATTTATGACCTTATTTAATTCTAACACCATAGAATGGCAGATAATACAGCTGACAGATAAGGAAAGTGAGAGAGATTAAGATACTCACCCAAGCAACTGCTTATCATTAGCTGAGCTGGGATTCAGTCCCAGACTCTCATTTTCAATAGATCTAAACATTGACACTGTTCAAGACAGGTATAAAGCTCTGTGTAAATCTTACACTGAAATCATTCAGAGCTTAAGAAGTCCTATTTCCTAAGTATAAATCCACTGAGAAAAGTCCAGAAAACAAACTTAACATGAATGAAATCAAAGATGAGACTCTCTTTAAATGAAGAAGGCAGGGCTACCACCTGTGTATTAACTGAACTGTGTGGGGGATGTCATGGGTATGTAGTTGTTATGCCTGGAAAGACATAAAGTCCAAATCCTTCTATCTAAACTCTTATAAAAGACACATTATCTCAGGGCTCTATCATCTAAGATACAAAATGAAGAAAATGAAATCTTTGCTTTATCTGTGCATTCCATGGAAACCTTCCTTTCCATACTTACATACACTTCTAAGCATCCTCTACTTCATTTCTGGTCTGGCTGATGGAAGCCTGTTCTGGATTCAAAGATCAAATATTACCCTTTTCTGTTCCTCCAAGCCTCTGAGAAGAACCTTCTCTTGTCTAGGCTCTCTGGGCATGTCTTGGGACATCTTGTTCTCTACCTGTGTAGCTCCTGGATGGCATGACACATTTTAGGTTTATCTTAGTGCCTTCCAGGTCCCCACCCAAAGTCTTCAACATGCTATGTGGTTTATCAAATTGGTAAATCATCTGAGACCCAATATCACTATTAAGAGTTCATAAACTTTTACCAGAACTTACAACATTCCAATTCCACCAAAGAAACATCCTCAATGAAAGATTCTCTTCATTCAGAAATCATCTGGTGTCCTTACAGTCATATTTTGTATTGGATTTCTAAACCTGTAGATCTGTAGTATTTTAATGCATCAAAAATCAACTCTGGCAAATAGCAAACCCACATCCACAAGGTTAAATTATACATTCTTTAATTAATTAGAATAAGGAGGTCATCAAACTTAACCAAAATGTGCTTTTACTACAAGATTTTTAACACCTAACCAGATCCTACTCAGGATGAAAGTAAGAGCTTCAAAGCCAACACATCAGCTCTTTGAAGAGTCTCTTAGTACAAGATGGTGAGTAAACAACTGGTAAAGAACTGAAATTTCAGGACAAAAAATACATCCTCTACCAAGGTCAACTGCTGCTCAGGGACAAAAATAATGTGCTTTTTATTAGCAATTTGCAGTAACAATTAAACAACATTCATTTTATTGAGGTTTTTATGTAAGAACTGAGAAAACAATTCTTCATTGTAGTTATAAAAATACAAGAGAAAGTGCTGAGTTTCCGAAACACAGTAATCTTCCTCTAGTCCCTGTCTTCCCTGGGGCCATGTGTGGTAGCATTGTGATCTTCAATTAAAAACTTTACTTATAGGGGGCATAAAGACCAGAAAATAACAAGAATATTACTGAGGCTTATGAAAAAGGGGGAGGGTAAAAAAGTAAAGATGAAGTAATTATTTTCAATTATATCACATTCTATGAAACATTTTAAAAATCCAGTTACATTTTGTGTAACATGAGGAAAAGCCCTTTGATCCATGAATGGGCTAAACCAACAGCTACATAATTCCTGTCTTTTCAGGAAGAATATCAATGAATGATCAAAAAGGAAAGTACAAAATATGAAAGTCATGAAACCTTACTTTTTCATCATCTTCAGTAAATGGAGCACCTTCAGGAATCTTATTTATTGCCTGGGCCACACCAATAATTTCACCATCACTGCTTCGTATGGGCATGCACAGTAATGATTTTGTCTTGTATCCCGTTAGCTTATCAATTTCATCATTGAATCGCCGATCCTATAATTACGAGAGAGAAAATATTAGTTGTGTGTACACTGTTGTCAAGGAGAAGAAGAAAATTAAAAAACACTGCACTTCTGTAAGTGGTATCACTGGGAATTTTCTCCCATGGATACTTCATCACAGTAACAGACATTATTTCATGTTTAATTCACCAAAGGAGCATAAATGATAACATATCACACCCACCATTGTTAACCATGGTAAATAAAGAAAGAAACTTTAAACCCAACTACAATACATCAAAATTGAGGAAGGGCAAATATTTTTAGAGCAACCCACAGTATATTATTTATTAACTTATTTCACAAAGACAACTATATATCAAACATCATATAAGAAAAAAACATAAAAAGTTACTCTTTTTCTGGTCAAATTGATCCTGTGAAAAAAAGAATTTATGAGTTCATAGTGATACTTCCAAATACTCCAAAAAAGGTGTGGAGGGAGTAGATGAAAGACTTCTGTATATAATGCCAGCTAAAAATGTTGACAGAATAAGAAAATTATATAATATCTTTTTCACAACTATCAATATAATAATGGTTACAAGCCAGGTTCATCAATGAATGCTAATCCCATTAGGTGAAATGTTATTAAATATTATGTTCACATAATCTCAAAGTGCCACCCCAAATGTTCTTTATTCACAAAGGTAAAATGTGTCTTTATAAAGAAGAGATTCAGTAATGTGTTGTACTATGAAAATTAACAGTAAAACTAATCTTCAAAGAGTATTTTATACTTTATGTCTGTGTGGGTGCAAACTGTTGAAATCTTTACTCAGTATAGAGTTGATCTTCTGTATATAAAGAGAATTAAAAATGAATCTTAATGAAGAATGGGATGGGAGAGAGAGTTGGAGATAGGATGGTTTGCGGGTGGGAGGGTGGTTACGGGGGTTAGAAACACTATAATCCAAAAGTTGTAATTTTGAAATTTATATTTATTAAATAAAAGTTTTCTATTAAAAATAAATAGAGATTCAGGGGCAAATGTCCCAGGCAGCAGTTGGTTAGACTCTTTAAAAATATCAACATCATGAGAAACAAAATATAAAAATAAAAATAAAGCTATGCAAACTTCACTGGTTTAAAGAAGACTTAAGAGATCTGAAATTCTAAACCATATGATCTTTACTGGAAATTCACTGGATTTGTTTTTGGGAGGAAAATTGAAGCAAGTTGAGCATGGACTTAATGTAAGATCATGTCATTGTATTCACGTAAGTTTCTTAGTTGTGATAGTGGAATTGTAATGATGTGGGAGAATGCTCTTACTTTTAGGATATATATAAGCCACAGTATTTTAGGGTAAAATGTCATGAAACCTTCAACTTACTTTCAAATAATAATAATAATATAGGGAAAAGAAGGGAAAATTGGCCTCAGAAAGAGTAATCGGGACTAGAAATGTTCCAAGAAAGATAATAAACTGGATCCAGGCATACCATTTTAAGCTTAGGTGACTGAGGCTTTTCTCTATGTCCTCCACAGACCCCATTATAGTATGCTTAGAAACCAAAACAGAGTACTACTGCCTACTTCCATCTGAAGCTGTGGATTGGATCTAAGGGCATAGGGATACTGTCTGTGGACTAGATGGCAACCTCAAGACTAAGCAAACACTGCAACAGGCTACCTGTTGTCCCATGTATGTCTTCAATATCAAAAGGACAAGGCGTCCTTAGATGGTATTCTAATAAAGCTTGATTATGATCTGGGGCCCCCAAAGTTCTTTGTGAGGGAATAGCCCAAAAAGAGCAAGGGAAATTGAAACCAAACAAAACCAAGTCTCATGCTCATAATGAATATGCAACAAAGCTTTCAGAAAAAAAGTAATTTATGTTAATTTGAGAAGATAACAGAGGAACCACTATATGTCAGGCTGGGGGCAAGAAGACATAGCAGTAAGAAAAAAAAAAGCATCATTCCTGCCTTCATTGAATTCGCAGTCTAGTAGATGAGGTAGATGACATTACTGTGTCATTATGTATCATGGTAAGTGATGCAGAGGGAAAGAACAAGGTACATAAGGGAGGCTGAATGGCAAGGACCTATTTTTATAGGGATCAAAGAAGTGCTATCTGAAAACAGAATGAGTAGACTGAGACTTGAATCATCAATAAGAATTTGCCAGGAAGATGAGCAGTGCAAATGAAGGACATGGAGTGGAAAAAGCTAAGAAAGTTCCAAAGACTACAAGGTCAGTGTGTTAGCCTGCAGGGAGCAAAAGGGAAAATGAGAGTGAGACAGGGACCAAATGCTGCCAAGTCTTGTAGACATGGAAAGGAGTTATATTTAATCTTCAAAGCAACAAAAATTATAGAAGATAATGATGCAGGAGAATGGTACAATTCACTTTCTAGCTTTCAGTATTCTCTGAAATTATCTTACTACGTTACTTGTCCCTGCAGGTAGAAATGTTTTTCTTCCAGAAAGCAGAAATATTGTCTCTCTTAATTTAGTGCTTCATCCAGGCACACTGTAAGTGCTCAATAATATTTTTGAATCATTTTTATGTAAAATATAGAAAAGCCATTAAGGCACCACATTTCACTCTTTGGCATAAGTTTAGAGAAAGTTTTTACAACATATACAGAAGACAGATATACAGATATGTTTACATCAGCATCAATATTGAAAATAAAAAAATGGAAACTACTTGAACGATGACTAATAGAACAACAATTAAAAAAAAAAAACTACAGGATTTGAAGATGGCTGAAAAGGGAAAGAACATACTGATTTAGGAGAGGAGAAATAAGCAGATAAAATGGGGAGGAAGTGCATTCCCAGAGAAGAGTTGCAGAGAAATCTGCAGTGGAAATTCTTCAGGAAAAGAGGGATGCTGTGAATCAGCATGGAAGGTGCAGACATGTAGAAATGAGTACAGACACAACACACAACCCCCATAGCCAAGAGACAGAGCATACACCAGTTTGGGAGATGAAGATGAGAGCAGACTGCAGCAGCCATGCCAATGGTAATACTGCCGGACGAAGAGGCTTGCATGCCACACTGTTTTTGAGTCTGGCCTGAAGCCCTAACAGGGGCAGGGTACCTACTTAACCCACAGAAAAAAGAACACACTTCTTTCTCCCCATCACCCCACAAAGGTGCCTGGAAACTGGTGGGGAGAAGGTGCCATTTTAACACCAGTAGCAGCTGCAGAACCTCTTGTGCCTGCTTGTAATCCAGGGATTTTATCAGAGGGAAAAATCTGTGTTCCCCACTGACTTTTAATCTGGCTGGGAGGATTGACAGGAGGCTGGACATCAGATAGGATTGTGAGGTGCCTGCAACCTCTCAACACATCAAAGGCTATGGGGCTCAAACTGCCAAGGCAGAAGATCCAAAGGCAGCTGGTTCTGGAAATGTCTCTGCTGTCTCCATGGAAGGGACAAGCTAGCAAGGCAGAACAGATGCTCTTCACCCCGTGTTTGTGGGAACCTTGCATGCTGAGACTGTGGGAACTCTGGCACAGGTTGCAGCTGGATCTCTGGGCAATCAGTTTGTGGTGCCAGAGGCTCGGCGCTCCCTGATTGCCTGGGGTGGGTCCCTGTAGCAGGATCTGTGCTTACATGTCAGATATCTTCCAGTGAAAGTACAAGGAAAGCCAAAACAAAAAATAGGAATATTAATAGAAAAATGACAGGGCTAAGTCTTTACTTATCAATAATAACCTTGAATGTAAATGATCTAAATTCTCCAATTAAAAGATACAAACTGGCTGAATGGATTAAAAATAAGACCCATCTATTTGCTGCCTACAAGAAACACTCCTCACCAACAAAGATATACACAGACTGAACGTGAAAGGATGGAAAAAGATATTCCATGCTAACAAAAAGTAAAAATGAGCAGAAATAACCATCCTGATACTAGACAAAGTAGACTTTAACATAAAAACTATTAAAAGTGATGAAAAGGGGCCCAATTAATGATTAAGGTATCAATTAAACAGGAAGATATGAATATAATAAATGTACATGCACCCAATGCCAGGACACTTGGCTTTTTAAAACAAATGTTAATGGATATAAGGGAGACATAAGCTCGAATATAATAGTAATAGGGGACTTCAACAGCCCATCTTCATCAATGGACAGATCAATTAGACAGAAAAGAAACAAAGAAACAACAGAACAAATCTACACTATGGACCAAATAGACCTATCTGATATCTACAGAACTTCTCATCCCACACCACAGTTGCAGAATACATATCTTTTTCATCACTGCATAGAACTTTCTCTAGGATAGACCATATGCTAGGCCATAAAGCAAGTCTCAACAAATTCAAAAAAATTTGAAATCACATCACGAATCTTTCCCGACCACAATGGAATGAAGCTGGGAATCTAAGACTCAAGAATCTCTGGAAAATATGCAAACACATGGACATGGAACAACATGTTCCTTAATGAATAATGGGTCTTAGAAAAATCAAATGGAAAATAAAAATGTTTTTGGAAACAAATGAAAATTACAACACAACATATCAAAAAAGTTTAATAACAAATGATGTTAGGGGCCAGTGCTGTGGCGCAGTAGGTTAATCCTCCATCTGTGGCGCCAGCATCCCATATGGACCACCGGTTCTAGTCCCGGCTGCTCCTTTTCCAATCCAGCTCTCTGCTATGGCCTGGGAAAGCAGCAGAAGATGGCCCAAGTCCTTGGACCCCTGCACCCTCATGGGAGACTGGGAAGAAGCTCCTGGCTCCTGGCTCTTGGCTCCTGGCTCCTGGCTTTGGATCGGCGCAGCTCCGGCCATTGCGGCCATCTGGGGAGCGAACCAATGGAAGGAAGACCTCTGTCTCTGTCTCTGGCTCTCACTGTTTATAACTCTACCTTTCAAATAAATAAATAAATAAAATATTTTTAAAAATAACAAATGATGTTTAAACATAGATTGCACTAGCCAGGTAATGACCACACATGAATGTAATAGCATGGGAAACACAGAGGACTATGGAACACACAGCAAACAGCCACACTTGGTCTAGGGTTAGAGAAAATCACCCAAAGAAAGTTAACTGTTGAAGTACACACTCAAATGATCAGTAGGAGTTACACAGATAAAAAGAAAGGGTAGTGATGGGTGTTCAGAGTCTCGAGGTGATTAAAAAAACTGGTCAGTTTTAAGGAAAGAATTGAGGAGTGAAAGTGTGGCTTAGTGGGTTCACCTACTGCCAACCACTTGGCAGACGTGATTGGAATCCCTGGATCCTGACATCAGCCTGGTCCAGCCCTGGCAGTGGCAGGCATTTGGGAAGTGAACTAGCAAATGGAAGACTGATTCATTTTCTCTCTCTCTCTCTCTCTGCCTTCAATTAAAAGTAAATAAATCTTTTTTTTCTTTTTCTGTTTTCTTTTTTTCTTTTTTTTTAACTTTTATTTAATGAATATAAATTTCCAAAGTACAGCTTATGGATTACAATGGCTTCCCCCCCATAACGTCCCTCCCACCCGCAACCCTCCCCTTTCCCGCTCCCTCTCCCCTTCCATTCACATCATGATTCATTTTCGATTCTCTTTATATACAGAAGATCAGTTTAGCATATATTAAGTAAAGATTTCAACAGTTTGCTGCCACACAGAAACATAAAGTGAAAAATACTGTTTGAGTACTAGTTATAGCATTAAATCTCAATGTACAGCACACTAAGGACAGAGATCCTACATGAGGAGTAAGTGCACAGTGACTCCTGTTGTTGACTTAACAAATTGACACTCTTGTTTATGGCATCAGTAATCACCCTAGGCTCTTGTCATGAGCTGCCAAGGCCATGGAAGCCCCCTGAGTTCACCGACTCCGATAATTTTTAGACAAGGCCATGGTCAAAGTGGAAGTTCTTTCCTCCCTTCAGAGAAAGTTGCCTCCTTCTTTGATGACCCATTCTTTCCACTGGGATCTCACTCGCGGTGATCTTTCATTTAGGGTGTTTTTTTTTTTTTTTTTTTCCCAGAGTGTGTTGGCTTTCCATGCCTGAAATACTCTCATGGGCTTTTCAGCCGGATCCGCATGCCTTACGGGCTGATTCTGAGGCCAGAGTGCTATTTAGGACATCTGCCATTCCATGGGTCTGCTGTGTATCTCACTTCCCATGTTGGATCATTCTCTCCCTTTTTTATTCTATCAGCTAGTATTTGCAGACACTATGCTTGTTTATGTGATCCCTTTGGTTCTTAGTGCTATCATTATGGTTAATTGTGAACAGAAATTGATCACTGGGACTAGTGAGATGGCATTGGTACATGCCACCTTGATGGGATTGAATTGGAATCCCCTGGTATGTTTCTAACTCTACCGTTTGAGGTAAGTCAGCTTGAGCATGTCCCAAATTGCACATCTCTTCCCTCTCTTATTCCCACTCTTATATTTAACAGTGATCATAAAAGTAAATAAATCTTTTTAAAAAGAATCAAAGAAAGAAAGAAAAGAAGTTGAAGATGGCTCTTCTAGGAGGAATCAGAGATGGATCAAAAAGTACCCTTGTAAACACACACACATACTTTTAGGAAATAAGAGCTTGGAAATTTTTTAGACAATAAATTTTTTAGACAAGAATTAGAGTTTGCCTAAGAACTTTTAGGATGACAATCTCTAAAAGTTCAACACACTTACCAGCAAAGCTTCACAGACAGCCAGATAAGGAAACTGGATCAACAAGAAGGTAGAAACACTAGGATCATACATTTCTAAAAATGGAAACTTGAAGGGCCGGTGCTGTGGTGCAGGGGGTTAAAGCCCTGGCCTAAAGCACCAGCATCCCATATGGGTGCCGGCTCTAGTCCCAGCTGCTCTTCTTCCGATCTAGCTCTCTGCTATGGCCTGGGAAGGCAGTACAGGATAGCCCAGGTGCTTGGGACCCTACACCAATGTGAGAGACCTGGAGGAGGCTCCTGGCTCCTGACTTCGGATCTGCTCAGCTCCGGCCATTGCTGCCATCTAGGGAGCGAACCAGCAGATGGAAGGCCACTCTCTGTCTCTACCTCTTTTTGTAACTCTGTCTTTCAAATAAATAAAATAAAATATCTTTAAAAACGTGGAAACTTGGATAGGAAAATAAAAAATGCCTATGTGTCCATAACGAAATGTCACACAAAGAATGGTGCCCAAATGTTATTCATCTCCACAGGACAAATGAAAAGAAATGATCTATAATCAGAGAGGTTTTTTTTAAAGATTTATTTTATTTATTTGAAAGACAGAGTTACAGAGAGAGGTAGAGACAGAGAGGTCTTCCATTCATTGGTTCACTCCACAGATGGCCGCAATGGCCAGAGCTGCGCCAAATCCGAAGCCAGGAGCCAGGAGTGTCTTCCAGGTCTCCCATGTGGATGCAGGGGCCCAAGCACTTGGGCCATCTTCTATCGGTTTCCCAGACCATAACAGAGAGCTGGATTGGAAAAGGAGCAGCTGGGACTAGAATGGGCGCCCATATGGGATGCCAGCGTTTCAGGCCAGGGCTTCAACTCGCTGTGCCACAGCTCCGGCCCTCAGAGAGATTTTTAATAAATTAACGTAATTAGGTTGCTAGAATCTGGACTGAGTTTCTTATGATTGTGGTAGACTCCTCTTGCCTCAAGTGCTTTGACCCAATATTTTTCCTATCTCAGGTATTTCTGAAGTAAAACTGCTTTTGAGAGGTACTGGTTTCTTTCATGCATACCTGTTTTTTTGCATGTGACATTCAACCATTATCTCTAACATTTAAAAAGACAATGCAGAAGGCCAAAGATAATTTTTACTTTTCAGCAAAGGAAATGATCTGTGTCCCTGACACAGAGAACAATAATCTGATGTATTTCTAACCCAGGTTCTTCACTTGCAGCCTCATTTACACATTCTGTATTGAATGTGTTGCTAGAGAGTACAACCAGAAAACAGGGTCTCTCCACCATCAATATCCACTAACACTGTAGAAAACCAACTGCTGCAGTTTGAGCTTACATATCCTTGAGAAATGATCTGTCTTCACTATGCTTAAGAATCCTAGCCAACCCAAGAGAGCCATATTTTAGAGAACAGAAGAAACCTTAAGGCTCCCTCTTTCCACTTTATCAGAGAAACCACTCTAGGCTCCCCAAGGCAGGAGCTGAAGTTGAAAATCTAGTCTCAGACTCACAGCAAAGATAGTTCACCTAAGATCTCTTTCATCCTCTCGGTGTTTAAGGTCTCCATTTGTAACAGTGAAATTGTCCAGTGTTCATGATCAAGCTGCCAACTAGTCTTGACCCCCATTTAAACACTAACAGTGATTTTTTAAAACCAGAATCTTAACTCCTTCTTGGGTCTTTAACAGTCAATAAATTCCAACCCTTCAAGTCTAAGAACAGCCACATGATGATGATAGTTACATTTTCAGAACATGTGATGAGAAAAACAAGTCATGATAAAACCCATATTAATTCTAAGACATTGTCAAGTGGATTTCTATCTGAGTTATTGTGTCCATAAGTTATGGAAGAATGCTGACACAAAATATGCATGTTTACATGCATGTTTATACAATCTACAGACTATAGTAGGTGTGCATAGTATTAGAACAGGGGCTGGGAACCCTTGACTACCACTGGAATTGGAATCTCCAAACTGGCTCAAACTAGTCCTGCTCCGTTCCTAACAGGTGAAGTGGGGCTCTCCCAGCCAGTGAAGACTGGCTTGGCCTGAGCCTTCAGTGTGCTCTGGTTTCAAGTGAGTGTGCATAAGATAAGATGGCACCAGGCCACTTGGATTGATCTAGGGATACCACAGGTGGTTAGTAGATTTCCAGGCTAAAATTTTGCAAAAGATTCTGAAAACGACACATTTCAAGGCCAACATTTCTCTCTGGATCCAACTAGATCTAGAGATCCCCACAGATTAAGCCGCTCTCACTCCAGATTAGAAACATCTGTTGAGGGGAGAGTCCCTGGGGCCTATTTGCTAGAAAAGATCCTATGAGAGGAGACTGCCTCTTGCCAACAGATGGGGCTGCTCTGTTGAACCAGCAAGAGCCAGTGCTAAAGTGCCCCAATCAGAACTTGCCTCACCGGTACTTCCACAAAGCAGAATTTCCGCCTAACCCATAAAACATGCCCCAGGCTGGGGAGATAGATTTGAGACATGCTTCCAGTCCCCTTGACAGTTGATGCTGCAACAAGCATTTCTTTTCTGAAAAACTGGTGCCACAGTATTGGCTTCTTTGCTCAAGAACAGAATCGCCTGGAGAGCCGCAGGAAACTACAGATGCCTTAGTCCCACCCGGACAAACGAAGTCATCATTGGAATGAGGAGGCACTGTGCAGAGGATCTGCCTTCCAGCTGTTGGTCAGGGTTGAGAACCATTGAATTAGAGGATCATTTAATAAATCAAAGGCCTCTGGGGTCTGAAGGGAACAGATGTAAACCACATGTTTGAGCTTGCAGGAAAAGCTTTTGTTTGTTATATTTTCCATTGCTTTAAGCAAAGGTTTAAGACTGGGTCTGCTTACCTTTCCCAACACTCTACTATCCCACTCCCACAAAGAAAGGCTTGGAGACGAAGCTCAGTTCTACATTTCATCTACAACTTCTTGCAAATGGCTTATGGAATTCCAGTGTAGAGAAGCTTATGGAAAGATAAAATACAAAATGAATAATACATTGAAATGCAAACCAATAGACTGCCAGAGTCTTTGCAGCTCAAAAGAAAACTTCTTGGGGGCAGTGCTGTGGCACAGCAGGTAAAGTCATGGCCTGCAATGCCGGCATCTGATACGGGCGCTCGTTCAAGTCCCGGTTGCTCCACTTCTGACCCAGCTCTCTGCTATGGCCTGGGAAAGCAGTAAAAGATGGCCCAAGTCCTTGGGCTCCTGCACGCATGTGGGAAAACCCAGAGGAAGCTCCAGGCTCCTGGCTTCGGATTGGTGCAGCTCCAGCCGTTGCAGCCAATTGGGGCATGACCCAGCAGATGGAGGACCTCTCTCTCTCTCTCTCTCTCTCTCGTTGCTTCTCCTTCTCTCTGTGTGTAACTCTGATTTTCAAATAAATAAATAAATCTTAAAAAAAAATAGAAAAGAAAACTGGCTGGCTCACTTGGCTAATCCTCTGCCTGCGGCGCTGGCACCCCAGGTTCTAATCCCGGGTTGGGCGCCTGATTCTGTCCCGGTTGCTCCTCTTCTACTCCAGCTCTCTGCTGTGGCCCGGGAGGGCAGAGGAGGATGGCCCAAGTGTTTGGGTTCCTGCACCCACATGGGAGACCAGAAGGAAGTACCAGCTCCAGGCTTTGGATCAGCACAGCGCCAGCCATAGTGGCCATTTGGGGAGTGAACCAATGGAAAAAGGAAGACCTTTCTCTCTGTCTCTCTCTCGCTGTCTATAACTCTCTCTGTCTCTCACACTGTCTAACTCTGCCTGGCAAAAACAAACAAACAAACAAACAAACAAAAAAAAAAACAAAAACAAACCTTCTTTTATTGGAACATCAGTTAGTAATATTTACTTAATTGTAATCATAAAAGTATCTCCTTACAGCTGTGACTTATCATTAGACATCACTGATTTTCCATGAAATGCTTGGAAGGCTGAGCTCTTGAAAATTTTGATTAGTCTATAATGATTTTAAATGTATTATTCTGCCTTTCCCCATAGAAAGAATAATTAATTGCTCTGAATTGGTGGAACACTTGAGATTATACTGCACAAAACAAAGACATGGTAACTAGATAGTTACTGTGTTGGGCCTCCTAATTTGTTACTTGCTGCAAAAAGTGCCAGATTATCACTGTTCTTGGCATGTATTTGAAGAAGGTCACTGCTCTACTGTAAAGAAGAATCTTGTTTCTCTGAATTCATCCACAAAGAACATGTAGAGTTTTGATTAGTATATATTATTACCAAAAGCCATTTATGTTTTTGAAGCTTTTTTCTTTGATGGTTCTGAAGTGGTTTATTTGGTGGTGATGCTGGTGATGCTGTTTGTACATATGCAGAGGTCAGCTCTGGCAGGTAAATGTTTAATGGGCACACTGCCATTTCAGTATTCCAAAGTGAGTTAGTTGTTAACAGGAAAAAATTAATATGAGGTTTTGCAATAGTCATTTGTATTGTCATGACATTTAGAAATTATCACTCCTTTAGTTTTATATTACTATGGTAAGCTTTGCTAATCTTATTTCTCTGTTCTTCCATTCCTAGTTGACACTTTTGTTTGGTCCTGTCTTGTTATCATAATGACTATTATTAGTTTCCTTTCTTATAATAAATGCAAATACAAATATCAAGGCAAAAGACACAGAAAAATGGAACAACCATAGCACAGTTGAAACTAAAGTACAGGTGAGGTAGTAAAGGGAAAGTGATGAATTCTTAAGCTGCTTTAATGGACAACACAGATATCTATTTCAAATACATTCTAAGTGTACAGATACAGTGTTAGTGGAGTTAAAATGTAACCCCATGCTCTGTAAGCTTCATGGTGTGAAATTAAAGTGTCTGAGAAAAGGCCAGTGGGGAGGGTCAAGTAGCCAAAAGGCACCTTTGCTCCTAGACCACCTGAAAACTGCGATGAGTGAGGGAAATGGAACCAAGAAGTCTGTGAAGATGGACAAGGGAACAGTCAGCATGGAGCTGCAGCTCAGAAGTCAAACAGGAACCAAGGAATAAGGGGAAAGCCAAGGTCAAGACAGTGATGCCGGAAAAGCCAGGTCAAGGTCAGGAGTACATAGGTAACAGTGCACACTGGAGACTTAGTTTCACCTATTTAAAATCTAACAATGACCATTTCAACCGAGAGCCTTCTGAACTTTTCCCATGGTGAACAATTGAGACAACCTGAAAAGCTGTCCAGAAATGTAACTGATTTGCAAGCAGCTATCTCAATGAGGTCCTCACCTTTCCCACATTTAGGGCAAATACCATAATTTCTAGTGTTATAGTATATATCATACTTTAGTTGTATATTTTATTTAGGTTTTATTATTTTAATGTGGAAGCTATTGTTCTTGTTTGAAAAAACCTTAACATTAAAAAGTAATGTGTTCTAAAACATTTTAAATCACTTTTTTATATGAGAATAATAATAAAAATAGTCACTACCTATATTTCTAGCAACAATAATTAAAACAGTAAGTTTATGCACATATGTATGTAAGAATAAATGCATTTAGTTAATCATAAAAGTAGTATTTCAAATCAGTCAGAAAATTATATATTACTCAATTTATTATACATTTAGAGAAAATAAGTAAAATCTGTTTCACATCATGCATCAAAATTTCAAGCAGAATATGGAGTAAAAAATACCCATCTCTTAATAAATTACAAAAGAAGGAAAGATATAATCAATCCTGCTTAAGACATATTTCCTATTTCAACATGAAATTCTAGGGTAAAAAAGAATTTTAATATTAATTAGTACATCCAATTAATTTGGAAAATATACATATCCCACTTACTTTCAGGTGAGTTCTAAATTTTCACTCAAAAATGTCTATTCACTATTTTAAAATGTTATCTTTTTTAAAAAAATATCCTCCGCCTGCGGCACCAGCATCCCATATGGGCACCAGTTCTAGTCCCAGTTGCTCCTCTTCCAGTTCACCTCTCTGCTGTGGCCTGGGATAGCAGTAGAAGATGGCCCAAGTGCTTGGGCCCCTGTACCCACATGGGAGACCAAGAAGCACCTGGCCCCTGGCTTCGGATTGGCGCAGCTCCGGCCTTTGCGGCCATTTGGAGCGTGAACCAGCAGAAGGAAGACCTTTCTCTCTGTCTCTGCCTCTCACTGTTTGTAACTCTACCTGTCAAATAAATAAATAAATAAATAATCTTTAAAAAAAAAGTACCTTCCAAAACTACAGAGGCCATTATGCTACCAGACTGCCAATAAAGTAGATAGGTAAGAAACACCAGATGACAGCCATTAGATGGGTCAATCTTCATAAAGAATATAAATATACAAAATCTGACATGATAGCACTCTCTTCCTTTCCTGATTTTTCCAAAAGTATGGATACTAAAAACTAAGAACTAATACCTTAACATTAGTTCTAGAAAAAGAATTCTCAGCAAACTGCTTAACCAGTAGATATAAGTTTGTCAGAGAATGATTTGTCAGAGAATGAGTTCTCTACCCACAATAATGTGTTCAACTACTGAAATGCTAGATTGGAAAAAATCAGGAACCTTCCAGTGGGAAAAAGACTTAGGAGTGGCCGGACACTACTCCTCACAGATCTTCCAGGTGGATCCCTGGGGCTGCTTGGTTCCACACACTTTCCCTTCCCCATTCTAAGCCCTGCACCTCTAAAGTCTTTCTTCTCCATTCCCAGGCTAGGCTCTCATTTCATTGTTCACCCCAGCTCAAGCTGCAAATTAGCTACAGTGCTAATTCTGGACACCCCACAGAAGTTATATGGCCAGATGCTCCACAAATAGTGGGGACATGAATATCCAGCCCTTCAATTTAAGAGTACAAGGATTTATCAAACTGAAAGTGTCAACACGTGGTTAAGTCTTTTAGAAGATGAATCTCATCAGCAGAAATCATTTGCAAATAGACAAAAAAGGAGAGAGAAGACCCCAATCAATAACATTAGAGATGAAAAAGGAAAGGTAAAAACAGACATCACAGAAATAAAAAGAATCACCAGAAATTACTACAGAGAGCTATATGCCAAAAAACTGGGAAATCTAGAAGAAATGAACAGATTCCTATAGATACACAACCTACCTAAATTGAACCATGAAGACATAGAAAACCTAAACAGACTCATAACCAAGACAGAAATTGAGTCAGTAATAAAGGCCCGCCCAACAAAGAAAAGCCCAGGACCAAAGGCTTCATTGCTAAATTCTGCCAAACATTTAAAGAAGAACTAACTCCAATTCTTCTCAAGCTATTCAAAACAACTGAAAGGGAGAGAATCCTTGCAATTCTTTCTATGAAGCCAGCATCCCCTTAGTCCCTAAATCCAGAAAAGATGCAACAGAAAAAGAAAACTACACACCAATTTCCCTGATGAACATAGATGCGAAAATCCTCAACAAAATTCTGGCCAATTGAATTCAACAACACAATATGAATATCATTCACCCAGACCAAGTGGGATTTATCCCTGGTATGCAGGGATGGTCTAACAGTGTGATACATCATATGAACAAATTGAAGAACAAAAACCCATATGATTAGCTCAATAGATGCAGAGAAAGCATTTGATAAAATACAACAGCCTTTCATGATGAAAACTCCAAGAAAACTGGGTCTAGAAGGAACATTCCTCAACATAATCAAAACAATTTAGGACAAAGCCACAGCCAGAATCCTATTGAATGGAGAAAAGCTAGAAGTCCTACTGAGATCTGGAACCAGGCAAGGATGCCCACTCTCTACTCCTATTCAATATAGTCCTGGAAGTTTTAGCCAGAGCCATCAGGCGATAAAAAGAAATCAAAGAGATTCAGATTGGAGGGATGAAGTGAAAATATCCTTATTTGCAGATGATATGATTATATAAATAGGGGACCCAAAAGACTCTACTAGGAGGCTACTGGAACTCATAAAAGAGTTTGGTAAAATAGCAGGATATAAAATCAACACACAAAAAACAACAGTCTTTGTATACACAGACAATGCCATGGCTGAGAAAGAACTTCTAAGATAAATCCCATTCATAATAGCTACAAAAAAATTTAAATACCTTGGTATAAATTTAACCAAGGAGGTCAAAGATCTCTGATATGAATTACAAAACTTTAAAGAAAGAAATAGAGGACATAAAAAAGGAAAAACCTTTCATGTTCATGGATCAGAAGAATCAATATCATCAAAATGTCCATTCATCCAAAAATCATTTATAAATTCAATGAAATACCAATAAAATACTAAAGACATTCTTCTCAGATCTAGAAAAAAATGATGTTGAAATTCATTTAGTAACACAAGAGACCTCGGATAGCTAAAGCAATCTTATACAACAAAAATAAAGCTGGAGGCATCACAATACCAGATTTCAAGATATACTATAAGGAAGTTATAATCAAAACAGCCTTGTACTGGTACAAAAACAGATAGATAGCCCAATGGAACAGAACAGAAACACCAGAAATAAATTCAAGCATCTACAATCAACTTATATTCGACTGAGGAGCTGAAACCATTTCCTGAAGCAAGGAGGGTCTCTTCAACAAATAGTGTTTGGAAAACTGGATTTCCACATGCACAAATATGCAGCAGGACCCCTACCTTACACCTTATATAAAAATCCATTCAAAATGGATTAAAGACCTACATCTACAACCCAATACCATCAAATTACTAGAGAGCATTCGGGTAACCCTGCAAGACATCAGCGTAGTCAAAGACTTCCTGGAAAAGACCCCAGAGGCACAGTCAATAAAAACCAAGATTAACAAGCTGAATTACAACAAATTGAGAAGCTTCTGAACAGCAAAAGAAAACGTCAGGAAAATAAAGAGGCAACCAACAGAATGGAAGAAAATATTTACAAACTACACAACTGATAAAAGATTAATAAGCAGAATATATAAAGTGATAAAAAAAAACTCAACAATGGAAAAGCTAACAACCCAGTCAAGAAATGGGCATAGGACTTAAACATACATTTCTCAAAAAAGGAAATCCAAATGGCCTACAGACACATGAAAAAAAAAATGTTCAGGACCACTAGCCATCAGGGAGATGCAAATCAAAGCTACAATGAGGTTTTACCTCACCCCAGTTAGTATAGCTTTCATACAGAAATCAACAAACAAAAAATGCTGGCGAGGATGTGGGGGAAAAGGTACCCTAATCCACTGTTGCTGGGAATGCAAACTGGTAAAAGCACTGTGGAAGAAAGTTTGTAGGTACCTCAGAAATCTGAATATAGTCCTACCATATGGCCGAGCTAGCCCATTCCTTGGAATTTACCCAAATGAAATGAAATCAGTAAATAAAAGAGTCATCTGCACCTCCATGTGTATTGCAGGTCAACATTATAGCTAAGACATGGAATCAACCTAAATTCCCATCAACAGAAGACTGGATAAAGAAACTATGGGATATGTACTCTATGGAATACTACACAGTGGTTAAAAAAAAAAGAAATCTAGTCATTTGCAACTAAATGGATGAATCTAGAAAATATCGTACTTAGTGAAATAAGCCAGTCGGAAAGGGACAAATACCATATGTTCTCCCTAATCTGTGATAACTAACAGAGCACCTAAAACGTAACCTATAGAACTAAAACTGACACTGAGAGAAGCAATTACTCAAACAGCCTTTGTCTTGACTGTCATGGAAAAGTTATTTCATTTCATTTATTTATTTATTTATTTTCTACTTAATATCATTGGTTGAATTCTTTATTTAACATAGAATTAATCATGGGTGTACTAAGTCAATTGAAAATAGATCCCAGTTAAAAAAATAAGAGTGGGAATGAGAAAGGGAGGAGCTGTACAATTTGGCACACATTCCCACAGATTTACCCCTAAGAGTGAAGCTAAAAACTTGCCATGGCACACCAAATCCCATTAAGCTGCGTGGTACTAATCCCATTTTATGTGATAAGGTGATCACTTTAAGTGTGGAATTGATCATATAGATAGGATTAAAAGTCAAAGGGATCACATAAATAAGACCAAGTCTGGTAATAACAATAGATAGAATTATAAAAGAGAAAAAGTTCCAACATGGGAAGCAGTCTACACAGCAGACTCACAGAATGACAAATGCCCTAAACAGCACTCTGACCTCAGAATCAGCCCCTAAGGCATTTGGATCTGGCTGAAAATCCCATGAGAGCATTTCAAGCATGGAAAGCAGACACAGTGGCAAAAACTGTTCTGCATGAAAGATCTCTGTGAGTGAGACCCCAGTGGAAAGAAGGAGTCATTAAAGAAGGATATACTTTTCTCTGAAGGGAGGAGAGAACCTCCACTTTGTATATGGCCCTGTCTAAATACCAACGGACTTTGTGGACTCAAAAGGCTTCCACAGCCTTGGCAGCTCATGTCAAGAGCTTTGGTGATCACTGACATCAAAAATAAGACTGTTAATTGTTAAATCAACAACAGGAGTCACTGTGCACTTACTCCTCATGGTTGATCTCTGTCCTTAATGAGGTATACTATGAGAATTAAAGGTAAAACTTGTCTTCAACATGTACTGTATACTTTGTGTGTCTGTGGGTGCAAACAGTTGAAATTTCTACTTAGTATAGAGTTGGTCTTCTGTATATAAAGTCCATTAAAAATGAATCTTAATGAAAAATGGAATGGGAGAAGGAGTGGGAGGTGGGATGGGAATGGGGGTGGGAATGGAGTGAAGAATCATTATATTCTTAAAAGCGGTACCTATGAAATTTGTATTCATTAAATAAAAACCTTCTAGGGGCCAAAGCCATGGCGCTGGTTAATCCTCCACCTGTGGCACCAGCATCCCATATGGGTGCCGGTTCTAGTCCCCAGTTGCTCCTCTTCCAATCCAGTTCTCTGCTGCGGCCTGGTAAAGCAGTGGAGGATGGTCCAAGTACTTGGACCCCTGCACCCACATGGGAGATCGGGGAGAAGCACCTGGCTCCTGGCTTCGGATTGGCACAGCTCTGGCCATTGTGGCCATGTGGGGAGTGAACCAACAAAAGGAAGACCTTTCTCTCTGTCTCTCTCTCACTGTCTATAACTCTACCTGTCAAATAAATAAATAAAATCTTTAAAAATAAATAAATGAATAAATAAATAAATAAATAAAAACCTTCTTAAAAAAAAGAAATGGAGCAACAAGGACTCAAACTGGCACCCATATGGGATGCTGGCACTACAGGTGGTGGCTTCACCCACTATGCCATAGTGCAGGCCCACATATTTGTGATTTTAAGAATAATAGCAATAACCTTTTTACCAAGCTAGGAATAGAATGAAGCATTCTGAATCCAATGAAGGACATCTCAAAAAAACCACAGAAACATTAGACCTAACAAACTTTGAAAGCATTCTCTGTAAGATCAACTTCAACGTAAGGATACCTGTTACCATCAATTTTATTCTATATTATACTGGAAGTCCTTGCAAAGTAAGAGGTAAGAAACAGAAGTAGGGTCAGCATTGTGGCATAGGTAAAACTGCCTCCTGAGATGCCTGCAATCCATATGGATGCTGGTTCGATTCCTGGCTGCTCCACTTCCAATCCAGCTAACTACTCTGTCTCCTTCTCTTTTTGTAACTCTGCCTTCCAAATAAATAAAATAAATCTTTAAAAAAAGGAAATAAGGCCAGCATCGTGGCTTACTTGCCTAATCCTCCACCTGTGGCGCCGGCACCCCAGGTTCTAGACCAAGTTGGGGTGCCAGATTCTGTCCTGGTTGCTCCTCTTCCAGGACAGCTCTCTGCTGTGGCCCGGGAAGGCAGTGGAGGATGGCCCAAGTGCTTGGGCCCTGCACTCGCATGGGAGACCAGAAGAAGCACCTGGTTCCTGGCTTCAGATCAGCGTAGTGCGCCGGCCACAGCGGCCATTTGAGGCGTGAACCAACGGAAGGAAGACCTTTCTCTCTCTCTCTCTCACTGTCTAACTCTGCCTGTTGGAAAAAACAAAAACAAAAACAAAAACAAAAAAAAAAACACAAAGGAACACTATATAGCAGTGTAAAATATTGCTATACATTTAAACAAATTAAGATTAATTAATTTCACAAACAGAAAAAATAAAACCCAAAACCCAGAAGTATATGGAATACTTCAAAAAGCTCATTTAAAATAAAAGACAAATTTGTTATGTGTAAGGAAATTGAAATACATACATAGTTTTCTCTTGATATGCATTTTACATGAACTTTTTAAAGATCTCTCATATACATCGATTTCAAAACTTTTGCACCAAAATAAGCTTTATTTTAATTCCATTTCCCTGAGCTTTTTGATGTACTCTCTCATATGAATAACAATTCCATTTATACAATATTTGAAAGCAGGCAAAATAAAATTGCATACTGCATAGGAAAACTTACATAGGTGGCAAAACCATGGCCGGAGGGGAAATCAAGGGAATAATTATTCAGTACTCTGTGTGGCAATAAAAAGGATGATTTTGGGAGGAAGGATCAAATTATTGAAAAGGAGCAGCAGAAGTCTTCAGTGTTAATGCAATGTTTGATGTTCTAATATTTTATTCTCCCATTTGGGTTTATGATACATATCAAATTTTTAAAAGGCAATGGACAATACAATGAAAATAGAAAGACCAAGGCTCACGTCATTGCCAATATGTTTGGCACATATTTTGTTTTTACTTAAATAGCAAAGTTCCAAGGGGTACACTTTAGTAACATACAGGAGCAGTTAGCAACTCAACTTTCATTATGTTAATAGGAACACTATAGCTAAAGCACAGAACTAGAAATTTACTCCATAGAGTAACTGCTACTAAAACTGAATGTTTATTCAGAGAACTACACATCTCAATGGGTTCATTTTTCTTGTTTCTTTACTATGTGTCCATATTACTATTTATGATAATCTACTAAACAGAATGGACTTCCATCTCTATAATTCTTGCTACATTGTTTTGTCCAGATATTTCTTTTATTTATTTATTTTACAAAGGAACAAATTTCATATATACAATAATAAGAACATAATGATACTTCCCACCCTCCCATCTCCTTGATTTTTTAATCTTTTAATTTTTGCGATGACATACTTTATCGATCTAATCAAATACAGACTGATGAAAGTAGACATGCACTCAGCATGATGTGTTCCAGATTCCTCCATTTTGTTGCAAATGACTGGATTTCGTTGTTTCTTACTGCGGTATAGTATTCTAAAGAGTACATATCCCATAATTTCTTTATCCAGTCTATCGTTGATGGGCATTTAGGTTGGTTCCAGGTCTTAGCTATTGTGAATTGAGCTGCAATAAACATTAGGCTGCAGACCGCTTTTTTGTTTGCCAATTTAAATTCCTTTGGGTAAATTCCAAGGAGTGGGATGGCTGGGTCGAACGGTAGGGTTATCTTCAGGTTTCTGAGGAATCTCCAGACTGACTTCCATAGTGGCTTGACCAGTTTGCATTCCCACCAACAGTGGGTTAGTGTCCCTTTTTCCCCACATCCTCGCCAGCATCTGTTGTTGGTAGATTTCTGAATGTGAGCCATTCTAACCGGGGTGAGGTGAAACCTCAATGTGGTTTTGATTTGCATTTCCCTGATTGCTAATGACCTTGAACATTTTTTCATGTGCCTGTTGGCCATTTGGATTTCCTCTTTTGAAAAATGTTTATTGAGGTCCTTGGCCCATCTCCTAATTGGGTTGTTGGTTTTGTTTTTGTGGAGTTTCTTGATCTCCTTGTAGATTCTGGTTATTAACCCTTTATCTGTTGCATAGTTTGCAAATATTTTTTCCCATTCTGACGGTTGTCTCTTCACTTTCCTGACTGTTTCTTTTGCAGTACAGAAACTTCTCAATTTGATGCAATCCCAATAGTTAATTTTGGCTTTGACTGCCTGTGCCTCCTTGGTCTTTTCCAGAAACTCTTTGCCTGTGCCAATATCTTGAAGGGTTTCTCCAATGTTCTCTAGTAACTTGATGGTGTCAGGTCGTAGATTTAGGTATGTTCGCACTGATCGGTGACAACTGACTGAACACCAAAAAGGAAACCTGTTGAAGTGGAATGGTCACTATGGGAAACAGTGACTTGATCAGCATAACCCTGACTGTTAATGAACAACTTAATACATTATCCCTCTTAGTAGTTTTTTCGTCTGTTCTACTTAATATGACTGGTTTAATTCTGTAATTAATACACAGTTATTCTTAAGTGTTGAAATTTAACTGAAATGTGATCCCTGTTAATCATAAGAGTAGGAATAAGAGAGGGAAGAGATGTATAATTTGGGACATGCTCAAGCTGACTTGCCCCAAATGGTAGAGTTAGAAACATACCAGGGGACTCCAATTTAATCCCATCAAGGTGGCATGTACCAATGCCATCTCACTATTCCAAGTCATCAATTTCAGTTCACAATTGATCATAATGAAAGGACTAAGAGTCAAAGGGAGCACATAAACAAGTCTAGTACCTGCTAACACTAACCGATAGAATAAATAAAGGGGAGAGTGATCCAACATGGGAAGTGAGATACTCAGCAGACTCATAGAATGGCAGATGTCCTAAATAGCACTCTGGCCTCAGAATAAGCCCTAAAGGCATTCGGATCTGGCTGAAAAGCCCATGAGAGTATTTCAGGCATGGAAAGCCAAGACACTCTGGCAAAAGATCTCTGTGAGTGAGATCTCAGTGGAAAGAACAGGTCTTCAAAGAAGGAGGTACCTTTCTCTGAAGGGAGGAGAGAACCTCCACTTTGACTATGACCTTGTCTAAACAAGATAAGAGTCGGAGAACTCAGAGGGCTTCCATAGCCTTGGAAACTCATGACTGGAGCATAGGGAGATTACTGATGCCATAGACAGGAGTGTCAATTGGTAAAGTCAACAACAGGAGTCACTGTGCACTTACTCCTCATGTAGGATCTCTGTCCTTAATGTGCTGTGCATTGAGATTTAATGCTATAACGAGTACTCAAACAATATATTTCACTTTGTGTTTCTATGGGGGTGCAAACTGTTGAAATCTTTACTTAATGCATACTAAACTGATCCTCTGTAAAAAAAAAAAAAAAAAAAGAAAGAAAAAAAAGAAAAAGAAATTATCAACTCCCAACTTGACTCTCACTGGGATTAAACATGACAATAGGTCTGATCTGATTTCATCATCATTTAAAAAAATCATCTATTATTTTTCACTTTATGTTTCTGTGTGGGAGCAAACTGTTGAAATCCTTACTTAAGGTATACTAAGCTGATCTTCTGTATATTAAGATAATCGAAAATGAATCTTGATGTGAATGGAAGGGGAGAGGGAGTGGGAAAGGGGAGGGTTGTGGGTGGGAGGGACGGTATGGGGGGGAAGCCATTGTAATCCATTATTCGTACTTTGGAAACTTATATTCATTAAATAAATAAAAATAAAAAAAAAGCTAAAAAAAAAAAAAAGAAAGTAGACATGCAAAAAAATTTAACCATATTGTTTCCCACAACAAAGACACATACAGTATTAACCTTTAACTGGATAAAACTTATAGGAAACATTTTCACACACAAAAAAAGAGATAAAAAATGACAGAGACCAATATTTAAGTTTGCATGGCAAGTTTTCCATTTCCCCATATACTTCTCTCTGACAGATGTCATTGCCAAGGTCAACAACACTTAATTTCTCTTTTGAAGTTCAGTTTTACATTTGCACTGTATACTTTTTTCAGCGAAAAGGAAATAGTTCAAGTATTATCTCCTAGTTGTTATAAGTAGTTAGCTGAACTTGCCAGTGAATTAAAGAATTACCTTGAGTATGAATTTCTGGTAAGACCCAAATTTACTATCTGAAAAAAGCATTGGATGATCACATAAAAGTAATTTTCCCACATAAAAGCCTTTTGTTTTCTTTTCAAAAAAATCTAAAAGAACTATATAAATATTACTATTCCCTTTCTCTGTTTCAATGGGGATCCAGAGAGTGAGCATGTTTTCTAATGTGAAGAAAGGGCACAATTAGTAAATGTGTCAATTTTATTCCACAGCCTCAGCAGACTTCAAACATCACATAATTATTTCTGCTCAACAATCCTAAAGACACATATGAGCATAATGAAATAAAATCCATCCTACTTATGTATTTTATCTATTTTATATTATAAAAGATCTAATACTGAACCCTCACTTTATACACAAAATTTTTAAAGAGTAGGCAGCTAATCACAATTAATAAAAATAGTCTGTATATTGGAAAATATTAATGTATGGTTAGTCAGTTTTATATAATAGACCTTCCATTCTTTCCACAGAGGACCTAGAAATGTGCATTCATTAAGTAACACTCGAATGCTAAACTTGAACTTAAAATCCTGAAAGTGTAACACTCGGAATGCTAAACTTGAACTTAAAATCCTGAAAGTATGTAAGATATTCTGCTATGAAGCCTCAAAAGTATCATGTTGCATAGAAGTTAAAAATAATAGTTAGGGTCCACAGAGCTTAACCAAAACATTGTTTATGGCTGCATAAATGCTACATACTAACCTCATAGTAAATCATGGTTGCAGGCAACTAGAGGCAAAAAATACTTGAACAATTCACAAACATAAACCCTGGAGCTTCCAAAGCAGTTAAAACACCTGCCTCCCACTTGACTGACATATTTTAACCAGGAATGAGGTAACCTTTTCAACCTTACTTTTGCATTATTGAGGATGTATCTTGTGGGTTCAGTCACAACTCAATTTTGTTAGTTGGAGCTTTGGGCTTCTTCTATTTTGTAGTTCAAGCTACTAAAGAAATATATATCCAACACCACTGATGGAACACTTTAGTGTCTCTAATGTCACCGCTCTTGTTCAGATGGGAAGAACATCCTGGAATTTATATTGTAGGTACACACAGAAACTGAAGCAATAAGCAGTTAAGCAACATGCCCAAGACCACCAGCACTAAGTAAGTGATTGAGCTTAGATATTAATAGGAAGCTGCTTGATTTTCCAAATCCACAAAAAATCACTATGTACTCAGGTTTTCAAAGCCATGCAGCCTGACCATGAATTATTAAAACCTGAACTGACTCTTGATCCAGATCCACAACTACTTGTGAAGCCTTACAGTTCAAATAAAAAATTTCCTTGTTCATTTTGTCTTCTGCCCCTCAATTTAATCTTATCTAAGTTTCATTAGCCTTAGTAATTCATCAGGATTGACTTCAGTTGTGAGACACAGAAGGTAACGCTGAAGAACAGAAAGCTCTAGTCTCCTTGGCCTGTCATCTCCAGTCATCAACTAAGGGCATCCTCAGCATTTTACACCATCTTTTCGGATGAGCTCTTGCTTGTGATATGATGATGATTGTAGCCTGTAAGTTTCCTAACCACAAATTTCTTAAACTCAAATGAGACAGGAGCAAACAAAAATGATTCTGGCAATACACAATTTTGTAAATAACTGATTTAGAGGTATATTTGCTTCAGTAGTGATCTGAAATAATACAACTGACTTGAAGCCATCATAAGAAAGAACTGTCACAACCAGAACATTCTTCCATGGGATGCTGCTGCAAGATCAACATGTTGGTCAATGTTTCTATTTTATTTATTTATTTGAGAAGTAGAGTTACAGAAAGTGAGAGGGAGAGACGGAGAGAAAGGTCTTCCTTCCGTTGGTTCACTCCCCAAAAGGCCATAATGGGCCGGAGCTGCACTGATCCAAAGCCCAGAACCAAGAGCTTCTTCTCGGCCTCCCACATGGGTGCAGAGGCCCAAGCACTTGGGCCATCTTCTACTACTTTCCCAGGCCATAGCAGAGAACTTGATTGGAAGAGGAGCAGCCAGGACTAGAACTGGCAACCACATGGGATGCCAGTGCCAAAGGCAGAGGATTAACCTGCTGTGCCACAGCACCAGCCCGGTCAATATTTCTTGATAAGTTTCCAAGGAAAGGTAAATGCCTTTGATGTGTCATGACAAGGAGCCTAAACTCCATTCCTGTCTACCAGTCAATCAAAGGCTCAGGACACTAGTACAGACCTGTGTATGGTATAACAGAAGCCTTGTTTAGGTGTCGAGATGGATATCACATGCTGTTCATAAGGTTAAAAGACAGGATAGAGTGGAATACAAAGAGGTGAAATTTTTAAAAAGGCTAAATCCAAGAACTAAGATCATGTAAACAGCAGTCAATCAAAGGACAAGCAAGACAGGGACAACATGATACGCTATTTCGAGACTAGAAAAGTCAGAGAAAGTGGTGGGGGTCAGTGAACAGTGGGAGGCTACATATGGAGCAAGTCCTGAGATGAGAGACTTTTGGTCCTCTTGGGTGTGGTTAGTGAGGCATCCATTTAATATACTGGAGAAGAAGATTTTATAGTATTTTACCTTTTACAGTATAAAAATGAATTATAAACTTTAGATATAGTTTCTAACCAATGTTGTCATAAAAACAATAGCTGGCTCATGTAATGTGGTCTTACACTATTACCAATCATACCTGGTTGATATTAAGTATTCAATGCCTATTTGTAAAATGGAATTTAAGAAAAGCTACGTTTTATTTTTAATAAGAACCAATGCTGGGGAGATCCAAGATGGTTTGTCAGGATATAGCCACACTAACATAAGCGGCTCTGGAATATGAAAAGAATAACTGCTGGGCTTGAGCAAGGAAGCCTACTTGCTTCCTTCCCCTTCCCTACTACCGCAGAGCATCATACTCTGCAGCGAAAAGTCATGCAGTGTGCCTCTGTTCTCCTATCAGCATCCTAGTCAGAATGAGGGCAAAGTGTAGGACAAAGGACAGATCCCCAGCCATCCTGCAACTGTGGGAGTTTAGGGGATTAGCTCCAGAGCTGTGCCCACATAATCTATATGAGCAAGGGGAATTCATATAAGCTTCTGGGGCTAACACCAGAAGCAGCCCATAAAAAAAAAAATCTACTCCCACCCTGAGAAATACAGATAATAGCCCCACTATATCAGGCAACACCAGTTACATATAAAGGAAAACCAGCTGGATTGATATCAGACTTCTCAGAAGAAACCCTACAGACCTGAAGAGAGCAGGATGATATATTCAAAGTCTTAAAAGAAAACAAAAGAAAAAACTTTCAACCAAAAATATTATATCCTGCGAAGCTATACTTAGAAAGTGAAGGACAGGTGCTAAGTTTGCCATAGAAATTAATGTATTCAAGGAATTCATTATGAACAGATGTGTCCTTTTGACTCTGATGTTAAAGTGCCTTTTCTTTTTATAAATAGTGGTAACAATTAATTTCATGACTACTCGATAAAAAATGTTGAAACCTCAAAAAAAAAAAAAAGAAATTGAAGGAGAAAAGGCATTTTCCAGATAAGCAAAAACTGAGAGAATTCACCACCACCAGACCAGCCTTATAAGAAATTCTGAAGGGCATCCTGCATTAGAAATAAATATCATGAAAACACATGACACCACCCAATTCACCAGCAAAACAGGCAGCAGCATCATCCAATCAACAAAATTACAGGTCTGTCTTAGCTTTTATGTATCAATACTAACCTTCAGTGTAAATGGATTAAGTTCACCAACCAAAAGACTTAGACTGACTGAATGGATAAAAATATACAACTCCACTGTATGCTTCCTACAAGAAACTCACATCATAAGCAAAGATATACACAGACTGAAAGTGAAGGGTTAGAAAAAATATACCAGACAAATGGAAACCAAAAGTGAGTAGGCATAGCTACCTGATATCAGATAAAATAGATTTTAAATCAAAAACTATAAAAGGAGATAAAGAAGGACATTATATTTTGATAAAAGATTCAATTCAGCAAGAAACCATAACAATAAAAATATATATGTACCCAACACAAGATCACCCAGATACATATAGCAAATACTACTATACATAAACGGAGAGATGGACTCCAATACAATAATAGTAGGTGACTTCAATACCCCACTGTCATCAATGGACTGATCATCCAGACAATAAAAGCAATAAAGATACATCAGAGTTTAAACATACTATCAAACAAATGGACCTAACAGATATTTACAGGACATTTCACCTAAGAGCTATAAAATATACATCCTTCTCATCAGCACATGTAACATTTTCTAAGACAGACCACATATTAGCCTACAAATGAAGTCTCAGCAAATTCAAAAAGATTGAAATCCCACCACATATCTTCTCAGACCATAATGTAATCAAACTAGAAATGAACAACAAGAACAATAGAACACTCATAAACACTTGGAAATGAAAGAACATGCTACTGAATGATCAATGGATCATTGAAAAATTAAAAAGGGAATCAAAAACTTATTGAAATAAAGAAAAATTAAAACACAACATAGCAAAACCTGTGGGATACAGCAAAAGAAGTATTAAGAGGGAAGTTTATAGCATTAAATGCTTACATTAAAAAAAGAGAAATATCTCAAATTAAAAGATCTGATGATGTGTCTTCAGGACTTAGAAAAACAAGAATAAACTGGACCCCAAGTCAGCAGAAGGCATGAAATAATAAGGATCATAGCAGAAATAAATGAAATTCAAACTAAAAAAAAATAAATACAAAAGATCAACAAAACAAAAAATGGTTTTTCCAGACATTTTTCAAAAGAGGAAATCCAAATGGCCAACAGACACATGAAAAAATGCTCAGGACCACTAGCCATCAGGGAAATCAAAACCACAATGAGGTTTCACCTCAATCCAGTTAGAATGGCTTTCATACAGAAATCAACAAATAACAAATGCTGGTGAGGATGTGGGGAAAAAGGTACCCTAATTCCACTGTTGGTGGGAATGTAAGCTGGTAAAGCCACTATCGTATTCAGTTTGGAGATACCTCAGAAATCTGAATATAGACTTATCATATGACCCAGCCATCCCACTCCTGGGAATTTACCCAAGGAAATGACATCACCAAATAGAAGAATTATCTGCACCCCCACATTTATTGCAGCTCAGTTCACAATAGTTAAGACGTGGAATCAACCTAAATGCCCATCCACTGAAGACTGGATAAAAAATTATGGGATATGTACTCTATGGAATACCACACAGTGGTTAAAAAAAATGAAATCCCAAAATTTGCAACAAAATGGATGAATCTGGAAAACATTATACTTAGTGAAATAAGCCAGTCCCAAAAGGACAAATACCATATGCTCTCCCTAATCTGTTATAACTAACAGAGCACCTAAAAGAAAATCTGTAAAAGTGAAACTGACACTTTGAGAAGCAATGACTTGAACAGCCCTTGTCTTGACTGTTGAGGAACAGGTGTTTTTTTCCCCTTAACAGAGAACGGGACTGGGAATGGGAGAGGGAGGGGGATGTGGGATGGGAGTGGGGGTGGGAGAGCAGGTATGATGGGAAAAATCACTATATTCCTGAAGTTGTACTTATGAAATTTGTACTCATAAAAAAAAGACTCAGTTAAAAAAAAATTGGTTTTTCAAGACAAACAAAATAGATAAACCTCTAGCCAGAATAACAAAGAGAGAAAACTCAAATAAAATTAGAGATGAAAAAAGACATTAAACTGACACCACTGAAATACAAAGGATCGTAAGAAACTACAAGAAGAACTATATGCTTGTAAACTGGAAAACTTTAAAGAAATGGATAAATTCCTGGATTTATATACCCTACCAAGATTAAATCAAGAAGATATACATGAACTGTACAGACTCATAAGAAGCAATGAAATTGAGGCAGTAATAAAAATCCATTAAGGAAAAGTCCGGGACCTGATGGCTTTACTACTGAATTCTACAAAACATTCAAAGAGGAAGTAACTCCAATACTCTTCAAACTATTGCAAAATATTGAACAGGATGGAACTCTGCCAAACTCTTTTTATGAGGCCAGCATTACTTTGAAACCAAAACCAAAGACACAACATGAAAAAAAAAACAAAACTACAGACCTATATCCTTAATGAACACAGATGCAAAATCTCAACAAAATACCAGCAAATCAAATTTAAAACCACATCAAAAAGATCATACATTACAATCAAGTGAGATTTATCCCAGAAATGCAAGGGTAGTTCAACATTCACAGATCACTAGACATGCTAAATCACACAAAAAGACTGAAAAACAAAAAACATATGGTAATCTCAATAGATGCAGAGAAAGCAACTGATAAGATTCAACACCCCTTCATGATTAAAATTAAAAAAAACCTTCCACAAATTAGGTCTAGAAGGAACACTCCTCAAAATTTTAAAGGCTATATATCAAACCAACAGCCAATATCATACTAAATGGGGAAAAACTGAAAGCATTTCCCTTCATATCTGGAACAAGACAACAAAATCAACTTCCACCATTCTTATTTAATATAGTACTGGAAGTTTTAGCAAGAGATGTTAGGGAGGAGAAAGAAATAAAGGGTATCAAGATTAGAAAGGAGGAAGTCAAATTATCCATGTTTGCAGATGACATGATGTTGTACATGGAAAACCTAAACACTACACCAAAAAGCTGTAGAATTGATAAATCAATTCAGTAAAGTCACAGGTTACAAAATAAAAATTCAGAAAACAGTAGCTTTTTTGTATGCTAATGATAAACTCAATAATAATAAACAATATGAAAAAAATTATGGCTATATTTCAAATGTTTTTCCACCAAAGTAAATATACTTATAAAAATTTTTTTAAAATGCTACTTCCCTCATAGATACTATCTGCATGGGTATATGATTCAAATTAATGCCTTACAAATAGTGTATATTCCTCAAAAAATATATCCAGTAGGCCATCCTTTCACATTAAATTCAAGATGTTAATCAAATCCTGTAGTACTAAGATAAGTATAGCTGACCAAGTAGAAAAGACAGTTCAGGAATCTTCTAACACCAAGAAGAGAAATCAACAACATACTCCAGCTTTTTTTTTTTTTTTAATCTTTTATTTAATGAATATAAATTTCCAAAGTACGACTCATGGGTTACAATGGCTTCCCCCCCCATACCGTCCCTCCCACCCACAACCCTCCCCTTTCCCACTCCCTCTCCCCTTCCATTCACATCAAGATTCATTTTCGATTATCTTAATATACAGAAGATCAGCTTAGTATACCTTAAGTAAGGATTTCAACAGTTTGCTCCCACACAGAAACATAAAGTGAAAAATAATAGATGATTTTTTTTAAATGATGATGAAATCAGATCAGACCTATTGTCATGTTTAATCCCAGTGAGAGTCAAGTTGGGAATTGATAATTTCTTTCTTTCTTTTTTTTTTTTTTTTTTTTTACAGAAGATCAGTTTAGTGTATATTAAGTAAAGATTTCAGTCGTTTGCACCCCCATAGAAACACAAAGTGAAATATACTGTTTGAGTACTCGTTATAGCATTAAGCCTCAGTGTACAGCACGTTAAGGACAGAGATCCTACATGAGGAGTAAGTGCACAGTGACTCCTGTTGTTGACTTTACCAATTGACACTCCTGTTTATGGCATCAGTAATCTCCCTATGCACCAGTCATGAGTTTCCAAGGCTATGGAAGCCCCTTGAGTTCTCCGACTCTTATCTTGTTTAGACACGGTCATAGTCAAAGTGGAGGTTCTCTCCTCCCTTCAGAGAAAGGCACCTCCCTCTTTGAAGACCTGTTCTTTCCACTGGGATCTCACTCACAGAGATCTTTTTGCCAGAGTGTCTTGGCTTTCCATGCCTGAAATACTCTCATGGGCTTTTCAGCCAGATCCGAGTGCCTTTAGGGCTGATTCTGAGGCCAGAGTGCTATTTAGGACATCCGCCATTCTATGAGTCTGCTGAGTATCTCACTTCCCATGTTGGATCACTCTCCCCTTTATTTATTCTATCGGTTGGTGTTAGCAGATACTAGACTTGTTTATGTGCTCCCTTTGACTCTTAGTCCTTTCATTATGATCAATTGTGAACTGAAATTGATCACTTGGAATAGTGAGATGGCATTGGCACATGCCACCTTGATGGGATTGAATTGGAATCCCCTGGTATGTTTCCAACTCTACCAATTGGGGCAAGTCAGCCCGAGCATGTCCCAAATTATACATCTCTTCCCTCTCTTATTTCCACTCTTATGTTTAACAGGGATCACATTTCAGTTAATTTTCAACACTTAAGAATAACTGTGTGATAATTACAGAATTAAACCAGTCATATTAAGTAGAACAGACAAAAAAAAAATACTATGAGGGATAATGTATTAAGTTGTCCATTAGCAGTCAGGGCTATGCTGATCAAGTCACCATTTCTCATAGTGTCCATTTCACTTCAACAGGTTTCCTTTTTGGTGTTGAGTCAGTTGTCACCGATCAGGGAGAACATATGGTATTTGTCCCTTTGGGACTGGCTTACTTCACTCAGCATGATGTGTTCCAGATTCCTCCATTTTGTTGCAAATGACTGGATTTCGTTGTTTCTTACTGCGGTATAGTACTCTAAAGAATACATATCCCATAATTTCTTTATCCAGTCTACTGTTGATGGGCATTTAGGTTGGTTCCAGGTCTTGGCTATTGTGAATTGTGCTGCAATAAACATTAGGGTGCAGACCGCTTTTTTGTTTATCAATTTAAACTCCTTTGGGTAAATTCCAAGGAGTGGGATGGCTGGGTCGAATGGTAGGGTTATGTTCAGGTTTCTGAGGAATCTCCAGACTGATTTCCATAGTGGCTTGACCAGTTTGCATTCCCACCAACAGTGGGTTAGTGTCCCTTTTTCCCCACATCCTCGCCAGCATCTGTTGTTGGTAGATTTCTGTATGTGAGCCATTCTAACCGGGGTGAGGTGAAACCTCATTGTGGTTTTGATTTGCATTTCCCTGATTGCTAGTGACCTTGAACATTTTTTCATGTGCCTGTTGGCCATTTGGATTTCCTCTTTTGAAAAATGTCTATTGAAGTCCTTGGCCCATCTCTTAAGTGGGTTGTTGGTTTTGTTTTTGTGGAGTTTCTTGATCTCTTTGTAGATTCTGGTTATTAACCCTTTATCTGTTGCATAGTTTGCAAATATTTTTTCCCATTCTGTCGGTTGTCTCTTCACTCTCCTAACTGTTTCTTTTGCAGTACAGAAACTTCTCAATTTGATGCAATCCCAATAGTTGATTTTGGCTTTGACTGTCTGTGCCTCCCGGGTCTTTTCCAGAAATTCTTTGCCTGTGCCAATATCTTCAAGGGTTTCTCCAATGTTCTCTAATAACTTAATGGTGTCAGGACGAAGATTTAGCATACTCCAGCTTTGCAGCCAGTTCATGACTTTGGCTTTCAATTCGGGCCTTTCAAGCCAGTAGACAAACAAGAGAAAATGTCAAATGTCATACCAATTATTGCAATACCACTTATAGAGAGCTAGCTTTAAAACGGGTACCAAAGCAGGCATTTGATCAGTTAACCTGTAAAGAAATTGAGGTAATTATGAAACTTATGGACTCTTCAGATAGTAGCAATGATGGCCACCATTTACTACCAAATAACTTGATATCTGTGCCAGGGTCTTATATGCATGGAATATTCACAACGGTTATGCAAAGTGGGTATTATTGTCCCAACTATACAAAAGAAGTTGAGGCTGAGAAGCTAATAAATATTTACTGAAAGAAAGGCACCAATAGCTAAGCCAGGATGCTAACTCAGAGACACCTGAGTCTGAGCGAGGGCTCTTTTCACTACATTATTCTACTTCAGAGAGCTGGAAATGTATGCTTGGGGACTCTGTTCATGTTGGTGTCAAGTGTAGCTCCAAGCCCACAAAGAGACTTGTTACTGGTAGTAAACAATATTTTATGTTCAACCCAATGGACTAGAACAGAGTCAAAGGTTAGTACCATTTGCCATTCTTGTTGGCCAGTTCAACCAGATCACTTTATTTTTTCCTGCCTATGATTACACTAACAAAGATTGAATTTTTTCAGAGGAAAACACAGAGGAAAGCAAGTATCTCCTCATATGATTTAAGTTCTTGGTTCATGAAGATTAGGCACATGATGAAAATATCTTACCCAAGATGCAGCCCTTTTTACAGAAATTGATGTAATGACCAAAGGAAGCAAAATTAAAATCATGACTTGACTTTATTTTCTGAAATAGTTTATTTATGCCAGTACAATTTCCTGATGGAATTCCTTGAGTTAAAGCCTCTCCTGATCATAGACACGTAGGACATTCTTGGGAGGTACAAAAGACACTGTAAATGTTGCCAGAAGTCATGCATCCTCTGTGCCACTTCCGTTACCCTCTAGCTCTAAAACTCTTGGCCATTTAACTTCTCTAAGCTTCAGTTCTTCCCCTTTTAAATGAAGATAACAATTCATACTATTCGGAGCAGTAAGAATGAACTGAGATGATACATTTTGAAGTATTTTTATAAAACTATATCACCCCATTCAGAATCCACAACAGCAACCAGACTGGCATCATTAGAACTCTCCATTTCCCAAATCCTGTACCCAAAGGGCCCAGCTGATTTCCTATCTTGAGCTCTGTGAGCTTCCCCTGGATGCTGTTTCTAGGATGTTATCCTACACTTCACTTATTATTTTTTATTGCTTTAGTGGGTGAACCAAATTAATCCATGACTAAGGCAACAAATGATCTCAAAGGACATCTCCTCTAGCCAAACAGCCAAGTGATCTACTGGACCAACAGATCACTGATACGGCTTTAATGTCAGTGTCCTACTTACAGTTTACTTATGGTTTCACTAAAAAGTTTCATGATAAAGAGAAATATACATTTTATTTGAGAGGAAGTTGCTTACTTATCTACACTAGAGTTTCAGGTTTTTCTCAGAGACAAATAAACATCTCTTGCTTTGCAATGGATAATGCAATTTTTTTTTTTTGACAGGCAGAGTGGACAGTGAGAGAGAGAGACAGAGAGAAAGGTCTTCCTTTGCTGTTGGTTCACCCTCCAATGCCCGCCGCGGCGCACCGCGCTGATCCGATGGCAGGAGCCAGGTACTTATCCTGGTCTCCCGTGGGGTGCAGGGCCCAAGTACTTGGGCCATCCTCCACTGCCCACATCCCTGGCCACAGCAGAGAGCTGGCCTGGAAAAGGGGTAACCGGAACAGAATCCGGCGCCCCGACCGGGACTAGAACCCGGTGTGCCGGCGCCGCAAGGCGGAGGATTAGCCTAGTGAGCCGCGGCGCCGGCTGGATAATGCAATTTTAAGATGTTCAGAGAGAACTCTAACTCTACCATGAAAATTCTCTAAAGGTCCAAAATATTGTGGGAAATCTGTCAACAATTTCCTTCAGTTAATTTCTAATGATGTAAATGGATTCTTTCTTAGCAGGCTTTGGTACTGACCAGATGTGATGAAAAATGAGTTATTTTAAAATAACTATCCACGTTGCACATTCATAACACAGTTTCCAGAAAAGTCAATTATGTAGTCCTTATCAAAGTTGACTTGCAACTTTGGTAAAGGGCATTATGAAAATACATTGTTGAATGGACCATTACTCATCGCTTACGCACCAGGCCAGAGACAGCAAGTCATGGTGTTGCTGAAGAATACAAAATGTGGCCCCAACAGTCTAAGTCTAATGTTAGCTTTTCAGCTTAATAGCTATGCAACCAATGGGAAGTTTTTCAACCTCTCTAGGTATTTTTTTCAAATGCATAATAGATTAAAAATGGATCTCTCTCATAAAATTTCTATGAGAAATAAATCAGTTGGCGAGGATGCTTAACACAACACCTATCACACAGTAAACTCTCTGTAAGTTTTAGGCTGCCACTGTTATTATTAACTCCATAGATATGAATGGGTTACACAGAAGCAGTGAAGTTTCCTGGGGCATTTTGTCCCAAACTCTCTAAATGTGCTATAATTTCTTGGTTTTTTTGCATGAAAATAATCAAAATCACCTTTTGTCAATGGAAGTGAATTGCTACAACAGTTTCTGGTAGCCAACCTAAAAGATTTTTGAACTCTATATTGTCAAGGACATTTTTTTCACTGGTAGAGATATGGCCTTGAGGCCCAAGTCCTTGGGCCCCTGCACTGACGTGGGAGACCCGGAAGAAGTTCCTAGCTCCTGGCTTCGGATTGGTGCAGCTCCAGCCATTACAGCCAATTGGGGAGTGAACCAATGGATAGAAGACCCCTCTCTCTCTTTCTCTCTCTCTCTCTCTCTTTCTCTCTCTCTCTCTGCCTCTCCTCCTCTCTTTGTGTAACTCTGATAATAAATAAATATTTTTAAAATAAAAGATAAAGCCTTGAATATATGAGCAGAGCCTGAGTATAATGCATAATATCTCCCATAGAACAGAAATGTAGACTCTAAACAGAGCCAGACAACTTGGGTTTGCATAAGGGCTCTGCCAGTTACTGACTGTGTGAAACTTGGTTAAAGTCCAGCTAAGTCACAAGTAAAATGTGGGAAGTAATAGTATCTATCACATAACATCCTGTAAGGATTAAGTGAGGTTAAATCTTAACACAGTGCTTAGCACATAATATACACTCAGTAAATGTTAACTATGACTATTAATTTTTCTTTGATTGGGTTGCACCACTTGATGTTTGAGTGTTAATAAAATAAATCATGTTATCAAGTGATCCTTTAAGACCTATAGAATGTAAAGATGAAGTTTCCTCAACAAAAGTCTTTTTCTTGTGCCATTAAAATGTTGAATTTAGTTTACTTGAGAGGTAGTTTGAGGAGATTTTATTATAACCCTTTATATGGAACAATTCAGGAATAGCTTGTCATTAAGATAGTGACTGGCCTCTACAACAATCTTCGGTGCTTCCTTTCAACTTGGATTTCTTCTTCTACTTAAATTTAAATTAAAATTTAAGAATTGGGGTTTGAACTTCAGAGTGATTAAATCATAGCCAAGGAAGCCTTTGATTGCCCCGTTCAAGTCAGGCAGATATGATTTAAACATGATTTGCTTTTGGTTAAGCTGAGTTAGCTGGTTGAGCTTTGCTTCCCTTGTAGCTTTCCTTTACTCTTCTCAATGAGTCTATCTTAAGTCCTATTATTGCTTTTACCAAGTGGTCAATTAATTTCTGTAAATGTTAACTGCTAATTAACTTGTGCAATGCTGATGGGATCTTGGAGATGTTTGGAGATACTTAAAGTTGAAAAACCAGAAATATTGAGTCAGGGAGTTAAGCTACAATAGTATAATTTTAAGTTATAAAGTTGTTACTTTAGGGCAGATATCTTTTGCCCACTATTCCCAAGTGCAGGGCCTACCTTTTTCTTATGGACATATTAGTGTTCTTAGATAAAAAGAATTATACAGAAAAACTATTTTTGATCTTTGACTTGGAGACAAAGAGACTCAAATCCTGTGATATAACAGTTGGCTGTACCCTCCATTACAGCTGATGGGGAGACTCAGAAGCAAACTTGAACTCAATACATTTCTTTTTTAAAGACATCACCCAATGCTGTACCATGAAATGGCTTATACCAATCTACATCAAAAATATATGAAGAAAATATATTGTTATGCTAATGTAGCTTTATTACAAGCCACCTGATCTACACTTTGGGTCAGATGGCAGGCCAGAGCCTTTCCTACAACATTCTGGATCAGCCATGCTTACACTCTGAATGCTTCAGACATGAGGCTCATCCAACACTAAGCATAACTTGCCAGAAAGCTATAAACTTAGAAATCTTGGGCAGAACTATTTCTGAAAGCTTTCTCCTCTTTTCTTTCATAATCAACATGGAATTTTAGAGCTAGAATGATATTAGAAATAATTTCCCTAGTTCTCCCATGAAGATTCTGAGGTTCATATAGAGCAGAGCATCTGCCCACATTCCTGTCGGGAGTGAGTTCAACACAGCCCATTTCTGTGTCCCTCTCCTGCTCACAGGCCTTCCATGGTTTGTTTGTTTGTTTGTCTGTCTTCAAAATGAGAGTGGTAACTCCCTTGAATAATCTGACTCTACCTTCCTATCCCCTGTTACTGAGGATAAACATAAATATCCTATGTGGGAAACTTTTTAGAGTAGAATTAGAGAAGTCAATTAGGTGGCATGTTCAATACTCTAGGAATGAAAAAGTGACTTGGACCAGAGTTGAAGCAGTGAGATGTAGAAAAATGGGCAGACTTGAGATCTGTTTTAATGAGCAAAGGAAAAGGACTTTCTGACAGATCTTATATGGGGATGGATAAAAGGAAAGAATCAAGATGATGCCTAGGCTCCTGGCTTGGGAAACTGAGGGTAAAGAAGACAAGGGATGGGCAGGAAAGTGTATTTGGGTGGTTGTTGAACAATGTTAGCAGTCTACTTTACAGTTGGTATGGCATATGTGAGAGGAGGAACGACTATTGCCCCTTCTCTGGATTCCATGAATAGAGATTTCCCACAACTTCTCCAGCATATGCACCCAACCTATGAAGGCAAGATAAGGAATCTGATTTGGAGACTAGGAAGACCAACTGGGCATGCATAGGCCAGTTGTTTCCTCCCTCCCTCTTCAGGCATCAGGCTGCACGTGAGAAGCATGCCTTCTGCTCTGTTTCTCTATGCTGTTTCAAAGGGACAGGCCACTCGTGTGGAAAAGATTGTGGGCATCCTGCACTGTCTGTACCTGGAAGGGTAGGTCCAACCATTTCTGGAGTTGAGTATTATGAATTCCTATAAACATAAACCCAAACTATAAAATCTGTTGCAAAAGTTATAAACGTGATAATTGATGTCCCATATGCATTACTCTTTCCTCTTATTTCTCATTTTAGTCAGTCCAGGACTGGAAAGAGACAAGCTGTGTATTGAACCCTCTTAAAGCACCAGAGTGAAGGGGTCAGTGGGAAGAACATAGAATCCTAATTCTGGCACCTAAAGCTCTGTGGTCAAGGACTTGACTTCCCAGTGCTTGTTTCCTGATCTATAAAAGGCAGAGGGTAACATTCACTGCAACTTTCTCACCAAGTTATTATGAAGAACACATGGGATAATTTTGTACAAGAGCCAGGCTCAAAGTAATATATTGGAAAAATATTGGAAGCATTACTTTTAGTTCCAGATGTACTGACTAAGGAATTTATAGATGGAATTTCTGCAGAGAACATTGAAAATGAGCAAACTGGTATTTCTATTGTAATAATTACTATTATCATGATTATATTACAATACATGTCTCCTTAGGCAAATAGTGTTTTATCAAAATGACAGCCCTGCAAGAAAAGAAAGGGGGAAAAAAGTAGTCTATGCTCATTTATTCAAGGTCTCCAATTTCAAATATTAAAAAACAGGCCTATTATTTAGCATTGTACATTTATAGAGAATTTGAGAGTCAGAAACGCATTCTCAATGAATGGATCACTTTATCAAGAGAGGCAAAAATATCTTTACAGGATTATATTATGGCAAAAACAATGAAGAAAGATGCAGGTGTTAAGGTTTTGTGTAGTTTTCAGTCAAGAGAAAATGTGAGCTCTCAGAAACACAGCTACACAGTTTGAAAAAAGTTTGGTGGACTTTCCCTTTGATGGTTTGTCACAGAAGAGCAGCAGCAAGTCCTCTGGAACAATTTTACAAGTGAATAAGCCAACTTTTGGAGCCTCAGTACTTTGGGGGAGAAGAAATAAAATAACAGAGGTGATTAAATCCCACGTGCTTCATGGTAGAAACAAGAAGATGGAAAATATTTCTTTTCTGTGTACAAAAGGGGAAAAAAAAAAGAGCCCTGCAGGGACATTCACCATCAGGAACTTTAGGTTAACACATACAAGACTTCAAACAATCAATGAGACTGAGAATTGTTAGCATGGTAACTTCTGTGTTTCTGTTGCTAAGAGTTCCTGGTGAATACCAGACTAAGAGATACACCAAAAAAGAATATTTATCATTGTTCTCATTTTAATAAAAGACTGGATGTTGGATATCAAGTGTTTAAATGCCAATTTCCCTGTCACTTGTTCTACTTACAAGGTATTTGAGGGGCAAGGTCCTTTTTATATTGCAAAGCATTGACCCACAGGAAATAAATTATAAACAACAGCCACATTAGGTAATAGTTTAAAAGGTAATTAAACTCTGTGTATTCAAAAAAGGAAAACAAATATTTCACATATCTGATTTTAAAATTGGAAAGATCACAGCCCATAGTGAAGTAAAAAAAGAATTTTAGTTGTTTTCTAAGGGAGACCTATTTTAATTTTTGTATTTTAAAATTAAAAACTGGGAACAAACACTTATTTTCACACTATACCAGTTTTGGATTAAGGTCAATAAGATTAGACTCTTAGTATATACTAAATTGATCTTTTGTATATAAGGATAATTGAAAATGAATCTTGATGTGAATGGGATGGGAGAGGGAGTGGGAGAAGGGAGGGGTGTGGGTGGGAGGGAAATTATGTGGGGAGGGAGCCAATGTAATCCATAAACTGTACTTTGGAAATTTATATTTATTAAATAAAAGTTTAAAAAAAAAGGTCACTAAGATTAGGGAGGGAAAGAACAGGCTGAGATAAGAGTGAAGAAAAAGATAGGCAAGATAAGGGTAGAAGATGGAAAAAGGATGGGAAGGGGGCAGGGGAGAAGAGAAAGGAGAAGCTGGCAGTGGGGAAAGCCATTACCTTAAAGGATCCACAGGTGTGGGGTATCAGCAGAGGAAATGGAAAGAACAAGACAAAGAAACAGGGCCGACGCTGTGGCACAGCAGGTTAAAGTCCTGGCCTGAAGCGTGGGCATCCCACGTGGGCGCTGGTTCTGGTCCCGGCTGCTCCTCTTCCGATCCAGCTCTATGCTATGGCCTAGGAGGGCAGTGGAGGATGGCCCAAGTCCTTGGGCCCCCTGCACCCAGGTGGCGGACCCAGAGGAGGCTCCTGGCTTCGGATCGGCTCAGCTGTGGTCGTTGCAGCCATCTGGGGAGTGAACCAGTGGATGGAAGACCTCTCTCTGTAACTCTTTCAAATAAAATAAATCTTAAAAGAAAAAAAGACAAAGAAATAGAAAGAGGAGAGGAGATGTTGGAAGACAAAGGGAAAAAGGGAGAAGTTGAGGAGCCAGCAATTCAGAGGATTATGAATACGTTAGATGAGTGCGTTTGTCGACACTATATTGTTCCTTTGAGCTTGGGAGCATTCACTGCTGTAATGACTGTTTTTGGAAATGTCATTTATCTTTTAACAAAACTGGTCAAAGATGACTTTAGAATTGTATACTTTTCACAGAATTAAATGTGTTCTAGGGTGAGAGTAGGTAATCCAAACAAAAATATCTCAAGTCCAAAGAAAAAAAATTGGAGGATGCTTCCTGGAAACAAGTACAGACTGGAGAAACCTAAGTACTTTTGGTGCTCTGGAGGGAAGATGAAGTGGCGGTGGCAGCAGGGCGTTTGCCGTCATTAAAGGCTTGACGCTGGGCTCTCTGTACACCTTCATTAGGTTTAAGCCACCATCCTACATCAGAGGTTTCCTAGTCTGGCCTATGATACTCTCCAAGTGAATCACTCTGCCTTGTCCAAAATATATCATCATTTAAGTAAATACATGAAGCAGAGAACATCTGCTTTGTTCCAAAACTGCCATTTTTAGCAGCAGCATCACTATTTTTACCAAAGCTCCAGTCCAGTCATATTTAAGATATAGTTGCTCTCTTTCTCCCTTGCATTCATTCTCCCAACCTTGCTAATTCCTCTTGTCCACTTGCAGTGGATGAATTTCTTGGTTCCTTGCATCTTCATCTCTCTAACAGTCACAGTCTAAATCACCATATCCGTGAGCATGACCATCTGACCTAGGAACCCTTGGTGTAAAAGTGACCTAGATTAGCATGATTATCTGGGCCACTGACCTTGTAACCTAGTAATGGTACCCAGGCCACTTACCCTTGTAATGGAATCCCCAATTACATTCCTTTCCCCATTTATTCATATAACATATTTATTGAATACCCTTCCTATGTTAGGTGCTGCCATGCATGGGGAGTGCTATAAAGCTAAGAAAGTCATAGCATTCACCCTTAAGGAGCTCACAGTTTAACAAAGAGAAAGGTGAGGCAAATTTTAAATTATCAAAATGAAACAAGTAACAAAAGTCATACAGGAAAAGTACTATGAGAGTAAGTGGGGAAGAAAAGAATGAACTTCCATGGAGAATTTTCCATTCTTAGGTTAAAGTTGAAATAGAGGCCCCATCCCAGGCTGGCTTTATGAGTCTGTGTTCAGTGCTGCTACACAGCATCCCATGATGAAAAGGAAATCCTTTTCCCCTCTAAAGTGTAATGTTCTTTTCAGGCATGGAAAGCCAAGACACTCTGGCAAAAGATCTCTGTGAGTGAGATCCCAGTGGAAAGAACAGGTCTTCAAAGAAGGAGGTACCTTCCTCTGAAGGGAGGAGAGAACCTCCACTTTGACTATGACCTTGTCTAAACAAGATAAGAGTCGGAGAACTCAGAGGGCTTCCATAGCCTTAGAAACTCATGACTGGAGCATAGGGAGATTACTGATGCCATAGACAGGAGTGTCAATTGGTAAAGTCAACAACAGGAGTCACTGTGCACTTACTTCTCATGTAGGATCTCTGTCCTTAATGTGCTGTGCATTGAGATTTAATGCTATAACGAGTACTCAAACAATATATTTCACTTTGTGTTTCTATGGGGGTGCAAACTGTTGAAATCTTTACTTAATGCATACTAAACTGATCCTCTGTAAAAAAAAAAAAAAAGAAAAGAAAAAAAATTATCAACTCCCAACTTGACTCTCACTGGGATTAAACATGACAATAGGTCTGATCTGATTTCATCATCATTTTAAAAAAATCATCTATTATTTTTCACTTTATGTTTCTGTGTGGGAGCAAACTGTTGAAATCCTTACTTAATGTATACTAAGCTGATCTTCTGTATATTAAGATAATCGAAAATGAATCTTGATGTGAATGGAAGGGGAGAGGGAGTGGGAAAGGGGAGGGTTGTGGGTGGGAGGGACGGTATGGGGGGGAAGCCATTGTAATCCATAAATCGTACTTTGGAAATTTATATTCATTAAATAAAAGTTAAAAAAAAAAGTGTAATGTTCTACAGCCATTGTCTTGAAATTTTCAATATTTTTATTTTTGAATTTGTGTTTCATACCCAAAGTCTGATAGAGCATGCTACGAGGTATCTCATACGGTCCAGCCTCCTGAGGGGTTCCCTGTCTCAACCTGATGATCTTTACCTCATTCTCAGAACGACAACAGATCTAGGTTGATAGGAGGGCCTGTGTTCTACTATTGCCCTCATTCCCATTAGAGGCTTGGGTATGGGTAGAAGGAGCATCAGTGGCCCTTTCAATGTCTCAAGGTAGAACAGGCCCTGGCTGTCCCCACCCCAGGCTTGTAGCATCTTGGCATGTTTAATAAGAAGCTCTGCAAGGACCTCTTGCCTATAACAATCCAGGTAACAAGCTGGTTCTAGCATAAAGGGTGCAATTCTTTGGGATTACCCATGTATCACGGGTTAGTGGGGAGGGGCAGCCTTGAAGAAAGGAGACTGGTTCCTTGTCCTGCATTTTCATTTATCCCTAGGCCCCGTGAATTATGTAGTCAGGTCCACTCTCCTGTCTTACAACCCTGAGATGCTGAGCTTGGAGGCAACAGTCTTTTTAGCAAACTTCCTACCTCCAGAGTCTTATTCTCCAGGGTCCTATTCTCCAACCCATTATCAGCAAAGGGAAACAAAACACCAAGAATCCTCTCCTTGTGCCTTTCTGACCCATTTTCCTAAGCCCAGTTGAATTTCCTGCCCAGATGTTGTTGCAGGCAATTAATCATACACATGAACATGGACCTGTAAAGCATGAGGGCCTGCGCAAGAAGACAGCTCCCTGCTTGCAGACCCTGGACTTCTTAGCAGGATTTAGTAACCAGATGCAGCTGGGGTTCATTGGTGCCAGGGTAAAGCTACATTTGCCAGCCTCAGTGGCATTAGGTTTGGCCACTTGCTGGAGTTCCAGAGTCTAGAAAGACAATGAAATGTGAGCAGGAAAGGCTGTGTGCCACCTTCTGACCAATGAACGTCCGACTTCTCTCTTTTCTTCCCTCATCTGGGGCAGGCAACCTTGGTAGCACAGTGCAGACTCAGCAGGGGAAAACTCCCCCTGGAGGATCATCCAGGAAGAGTCACACTGAGCTCTACAAGACTGGGAACTGGACTTCTCTTGTGTCACTGATGTAGCAAGCATACAGGATAAAATTGATCAGGTTTGTGAGCTGGAAGACCACGCCTTCACCACACCTCTGTGTGACCTCATGCCACCCTGTGTGACCCACTGGCCAATCAGGTTAATTAACCACTCCCCTTTGGAAATGAATTAAAATCCTGCCCTGCCTTTTTGACTCGTTGGCCCTTTCACTTTCTGGCCTTTTGCCAGTGTGGGCCCCTGTGGCCCTGCATCTTTAGGCTGTGTGGCCTCTGGGCCACCCACCCCAGGCTTTCTGGCCTAGATGCTCCTAAACATGGCTGGCTCCTGGTACTCAGTATGAATCTAGATTTCCCTCCCTCCTTTAGCAGGGCCCTCACTCTCCTATGCATCTCTCTCACTGAATAAAAGCTTAAAACGTATCATGCTGCCTCGTTCATCTATGCCGGTATTCAGAATTCTTCTCTGAATATTAGGCAAGAATCCACACAGGCTTATAAATAAGCACACTGTGATATTGTATGGCACCCCATATTCTGATTTCATCACCACTGTGTGCCATGGTGTTTGGAGGTGGATCTGCAAGAGCAACTACAGTTTTCTTAACTGTTCATTGATAGTTGGAAATTTGGGGAAAATACATAAAAGAAAACACAAAGAAGAGAAAAATCACTCTTAGGCCTTCACTCTACAATGACTCCTATTAATGTTTTTGGCAGTGTCAGCTGCTTCTCATACTTAATTTCATTTCATTCTGACAACAACCTTTTAGGATCCATATCATGATTCCCATCTTAGGCCTGCAGAAACTAACAACTGGAGAGGTAAAGTGTGACACAGCTCTTGGTTAGGAGGACTGAGAATCAAGTCCAGTCTGATTCTGAGACTAGTGCATGTAATCAATTGCCTCATGCTTTTGTTGAGTTGGCTGTTACTGTTTAGAAAACTGAGATTCTACTATTTTCTAATATGCTTTGTTCATCTACAAGTATTCTGTGAGCAATTTCCCCTGATTAGATATTCCATTTACGATGCATCATAATCTATTTACTCAATCCTCTAGTTGGATGTTTAGGTTAATAATTTTACACTATTGTAAATATATTACAGTGAGTATTCATCTAGACAAATCTTTACAGACAACCATAAAAATTTCCTTGGAATAATCTGGAATTCTTATATCAGAACTTATGAATATTCATAAGGCAGTACATGATTATTGCCAAATTGTCCTACATCAGTGGTTCCCAACAAGAGTGGGGGCAATTTTGCTCCTATGGCACATTTAACAATGTCTGGAGATTTTTCTTCTTATTTGTCACAGTTGGGTAAGCATCTAGTTGGCAGAAGCCAGAGATTAAACACTCTATAACACACAGGACAGCTCCCTACTGACAATAAAGAATTATCTGGCCCAAAATGTCAACAGTGCCACTGCTGAAAAACCCTAACTTATACAAAGGTCCATTAGTTAGTGGTCAGCCTTGAGACAAAATAAAGGATATTATAAAGGTTCTTCCATTTACTCAAATATAATTCACTAAGCACCTATTGTATACCAGATACTGTGGTAAATGTTAAGTTGACATTCAAGGAGGGAGATCAGATAACAGGGAAGACTAAAGAGAAGATGAGACCTGGTAGTAAATTTAGGCTCCCCTTGCTAATGAGTAAATATATCTGTTTTATTTTATACCTTGACATCTTTCCAAATAATTTTGCATTAAATTCTTTCCACGGGGGCCAACACTATGGCATAGTAGGTAAAGCCACCGTCTGTGTCACCAGCATGCAATATGGGTGCCCATTCAAGTCCTGACTACTCAACTTCTAATCCAGATCCCTGCTTATGTGTCTAGGAAAGCAATGAAACATGGCCCAAGTGCTTGGGCCCTTGCCACCCTCATGGGACACCCATTAGAGGCTCCTGGCTCCTGGCTTCAGCCTGGCCTAGCCCCAGCCATTGCAGCCATTTGGAGAGTGAACCAGCAGATGGATGATCTCTCTCTCTCTCTCTCTCTCTCTGTGCCACTCCCTCTTTCTCTGTGACTCTGCCTTTCAAGTAAATAAATAAATCTCGAAAAAAATAAAATTCTTCCCATGTAATTCTGCATCAAATTATACAGCCTCATAAGACTGCAAAAGAAATTATTATTACTGAGGCTATATTGCCACATATATGAATACTTGATCCTGATTCTTGAAAGGCTATTTTTAAGAATAAAATTAGTTATTTATTCAACAGAAACACAAGGTCTTATGTGTAAAACATTCTTATAATGACAGTGGCTCCTTTTTGTCCCCGTTGACTTTTTGTTCTCTAATTTAACATAGAAGATAATCTCAATTTGGTCAATTCAGAGGAGAAAAAATATTTTCTTGCTCTTTAAATTTTAAATTAGTAGGTACTCCCTGAGTGCCAGTACCTTTCTGTCTGTTCACAGCATGCATGGGTAAATAGGAGAGACCAAATCAGAAGACATTCCTGTTGTTAAAAATGGGAGGCAGGGGCCAGCGTGGTGCAGTAGTAGATAAAGCTGACGCCTGTGACACTGGAACCTGTATGGGCACCACTTCATGTCCCTGCTGCTTCACTTCCAATCCAGCTCCCTGTTAATGGCCTGGGAAAGCAGCAGAAGATGGCCCAAGTGCTAGGGCCATTCTCACCTACATGGGAGAGGCAGATGAACCTCCTGTCTCCTGGCTTCGGCCAGACCCAGCCCGGGCCATGTAGTTTTCAGGGGAGTGAACCAGTGGATGGAAGCTCTCTCTTTGTCTCTCTCTCTCTCTCTTTCTCTTTCAAATAAATAAATCAATCTTTAAAAATAAAATAAAATGATATAATGATGGAAGGCAAAGGAGAGGGAGGGAGATGCCCCAGCTTTTTGCTGTGTGCTCTGTCTCCTCTCTCGAGACCCTGAGTTCCTCTCCCTCCTTGGTTAATGCCCGGCACACTCACTGCCACTGGCCCCTCTCCTCTTTGCTTCTCTACACAATAATCTCAGTGTTATAATAAAAAGGAGATGTTCTAGCTGGCCTGGGCTTTCAAGGGCAGTGCTAAAAGAAGAGGAAGTACAGGAAGAATTTGACCCTAGGCTCATATACCTGAACACAGAAAATTAAACTCCTAACAACTGCACAGAGTATACACCTCTCACTGAATGGTCCTCTAGACACAAAAGCAGGAAGAAGAGACTAACAGGGAAACATGGGTTCTTCACAGAAGGGGCGGTTAGAGAGAAGGGATCATAGCTTCACTTTTCCACAGAACCTGATGCAGGAAAAAATAAACATCTCAAATGGTTTCCTTAGCAACTCTGGGATAATCTTTCCCACAGTGTCCCAAGCCTACAGTTCTTAATTCCATTACAGCCGTTATTAAACTTTAAATATGTAATCATGCACATTAAGTTGCCAAATATCCATAAAAACTGTTAGCTCATTAAACTGTGCACAGCCATTTAAATGAAAAAGGAGTACCATCTAATTTTTTTAATTGAGAAAAGCAAAGGTTAAGACATTCTGGTAATCTAATGAAGTAGTACAGACAGCATAAATGGAAAAAGGAGAATATGTAATATTGAAAGTAACTCCATTTCTGAACAGAAAAACATAAAGAAATCTGTATTTTATTTAATTGTCAACACATTTAAAATAAAAAAAAATGTCACAGATTTCACCTAGCCTAATAAGTCTTCAAAAAGTTCATACAAAATACATCCCATAAGGCCGGCGACATGGCTCACTTGGCTAATCCTCCGCTGCGGCGCCAGCATCCCATGTGGGTGCTGGGTTCTAGTCCCGGTTGCTCCTCTTCCAGTCCAGCTCTCTGCTGTGGCCTGGGAGGGCAGTGGAGGATGGCCCAGGTGCTTGGGCCCTACACCCACATGGGAGACCAGGAGGAAGTACTTGGCTCCTGGCTTCGGATCGGTGTAGTTCCAGCCATAGCGGCCATTTGAGGGGTGAACCAACGGAAGGAAGACCTTTCTCTCTGTCTTTCTCTCTGTCTAACTCTATCTGTCAAATAAATTTTAAAAAGATGTTTTTTTGGGCCGGCGCCGTGGCTCACTAGGCTCACTAGGCTAATCCTCCACCTTTGGGTGCCGGCACACCAGGTTCTAGTCCCGGTCGGGGCGCCCGATTCTGTCCCGGTTGCCCCTCTTCCAGGCCAGCTCTCTGCTATGGGCTGGGACTGCAGTGGAGGATGGCCCAAGAGATTGGGCCCTGCACCCGCATGGGAGACCAGGAGAAGCACCTGGCTCCTGGCTTCGGATCAGCGTGATGCGTCGGGCGCAGCGCGCCGGCCGCGACAGCCACTGGAGGGTGAACCAACGGCAAAAGGAAAACCTTTCTCTCTGTCTCTCTCTCTCATGTCCACTCTGCCTGTCAAAAAAAAAAAAAAATTTTTTTTAACAGATGGATAGACCAACGGAACAGAATAGAAACACCAGAAATCAATCCAAACATCTACAGCCAACTTATATTTGATCAAGGATCCAAAACCAATCCCTGGAGTAAGGACAGTCTATTCAATAAATGGTGCTGGGAAAATTGGATTTCCACATGCAGAATCATGAAGCAAGACCCCTACCTTTCACCTTACACAAAAATTCACTCAACATGGATTAAAGTCTTAAATCTACGACCCGACACCATCAAATTATTAGAGAGCATTGGAGAAACCCTGCAAGATATAGGTACGGGCTAAGACTTCTTGGAAGATACCCCAGAAGCACAGGTAGTCAAAGCCAAAATTAACATTTGGGATTGCATCAAATTGAGAAGTTTCTGTACTTCAAAAAATAAAGTCAGGAAAGTGAAGAGGCAACTGACAGAATGGGAAAAAATATTTGCAAACTATGCAACAGATAAAGGGTTGATAACCAGAATCTACAAAGAGATCAAGAAACTCCACAACAACAAAACAAACAACCCACTTAAGAGATGGGCCAAGGACCTCAATAGACATTTTTCAAAAGAGGAAATCCAAAGGGCCAACAGACACATGAAAAAATGTTCAAGATCACTAGCAATCAGGGAAATGCAAATCAAAACCACAATGAGGTTTCACCTCACCCCGGTTAGAATGGCTCACATTCAGAAATCTACCAACAATAGATGCTGGCGAGGATGTGGGGAAAAAGGGACACTAATCCACTGTTGGTGGGAATGCAAACTGGTTAAGCCACTATGGAAGTCAGTCTGGAGATTCCTCAGAAACCTGAAGATAACCCTACCATACAACCCAGCCATCCCACTCCTTGGAACTTACCCAAAGGAATTTAAATTGGCAAACAAACAAGCTGTCTGCACATTAATGTTTATTGCAGCTCAATTCACAATAGCTAAGACCTGGAACCAACCCAAATGCCCATCAACAGTAAACTGGATAAAGAAATTATGGGACATGTACTCTATAGAATACTATACAGCAGTCAAAAACAATGAAACCCGGTCATTTGCAACAAGATGGAGGAATCTGGAAAACATTATACTGAGTGAATTAAGCCAGTCCAAAAGGGACAAATATCATATGTTCTCCCTGACAACTAACTGAGCACCAAAGAGGAAACCTGTTGAAGTGAAATGGACACTATGAGAAACAGTGACTTGATCAGCTCTTGTCCTGACTGTTGATGTACAATGTAATACTTTATCCATTTTAGTATTTTTTTTGTTGTAGTACTATTGGTTGAACTCTGTAATTAACACACAATTATTCTTAGGTGTTTAAATTTTAACTGAAAAGTGATCCCTGTTAAATATAAGAGTGGGAATAAGAGAGGGAGGAGATGTACAATTTGGGACATGCTCAATCGGACTTGCCCCAAATGGTGGAGTTAGAAACGTGCCAGCGAATTCCAATACAATCCCATCAAGGTGGCAGATACCAATGCCATCTCACTAGTCCAAGTGATCAACTTCAGTTCACAATTGATCACAGTGATACGTCTAAGAATCAAAGGGATCACACAAACAAGACTAGTGTCTGCTAATACTAACTGATAGAATCAAAAAGGGAGAGAACGATCCAACATGGGAATCGAGATACACAGCAGACTCATAGAATGGCAGAACTCTGCCTCAGAACTAAACTGAACTCTGGCCTCAGAATCAGCCATTAAGGCATTCAGATCTGGCTGAAGAGCCTATGAGAGTATTTTAGGCATGGAAAGCCAAGACACCCTGGAAAAAAAAAAAAAAAAAAAAAAAAAAAAAAAAAAAAAAAACAAGACCTAAATGAAAGATCTCTGCGAGTGAGATCCCGGTGGAAAGAACGGGGCCATCAAAGAAGGAGGTACTTTTCTCTGAATGGAGGAGAGAACTTCCACTTTGACTATGACCCTGTCGGAATAAGATCGAAGTCAGCTAACCCAAAAGGCTTCCATAGCCTTGGCAACTCATGACTAGAGCCTAGGGAGATTACTGACGCCATAAACAAGAGTGTCAAATTGTTAAGTCAACAACAGGAGTCACTGTGTACTTACTTCTTATGTGGGATCTGTCCTTAATTTGTTGTCCAATGTGAAGTAATGCTATAACTAGTACTGAAACAGTATTTTTACACTTTGTGTTTCTGTGTGGGTGCAAACTGATGAAATCTTTACTTAATATATACTGAATCAATCTTCTGTATATAAAGATAATTGAAAATGAGTCTTGATGTGAATGGAATGGGAGAGGGAGCAGGAGATGGGAGGGGTGCGAGTGGGAGGGAAATTATGGGGGGGGGGGAGCCAATGTAATCCATAAACTGTACTTTGGAAATTTATATTTATTAAATAAAAAAAGATTTTTTTTTTAAAAATACATCCCATAAAAGAACCATGCATAGATTTCAAATTAATTTTTGCACCAAAATAAACTTAAATTTAATTCCATTTTCCACTAACTTTTTGAAGTACCCTCAAATATTGTTACTTCTTGATAAGGACTGAGATTTAGTTTTCCTCTGCAATTTAATGTCAGCTGCCAGAATTTATTTAGTTTATAAGTGCTTGATCCAAATACTGTTATCTTAAAAACAAATCCTTACAATGCTAACAATAAAACTATAAATGGTCAATCTGGAAATTTCATTTGGGGATTTACAGCACAGAAATCCAGTATATATCTTTGGAATTATACATTATACCAGAAAAATAAGCATATTGAACACTTTTTATAAAACATACTTTTATAACATACTATGCTTGTCGAATGCAGGATATATGTTATGATCAGTAAATTATTTTTTCTTTTAAAGATTTATTTATTTATTTATTTGAAAGTTAGAGTTACACAGAGAGAGAAGGGAGGCAAAGAAAGAAAGAGATATCTTCTATCCGCTTGTTCACTCCCCAAATGGCCACAACACCCAGAGCTTTGCCAATCTGAAGCCAGGAGCCAGGAGCTTCTTCCAGGTCTCAGATGTGGGTGCAGGGGCCCAAGCACCACCTTCCCAGGCCACAGCAGAGAGCTGGATGGAAAGTGGAGCAGCCAGGACTTGAACCAGCACCTATATGGGATGCTGGCACTGCAGGCAGTTACCCCATCCCCTGTGCCACAGCGACGGCCCCATGATTAGTGAATTCTTTTTTTTTTTTTTTTTTTTTGACAGGCAGAGTGGATAGTGAGAGAGAGAGAGACAGAGAGAAAGGTTTTCCTTTGCCATTGGTTCACCCTCCAATGGCCGCCACGGCCGGTGGCCGGCACACCGCGCTGATCTGAAGGCAGGAGCCAGGTGCTTCTCCTGGTCTCCCATGCAGGTGCAGGGCCCAAGCACTTGGGCCATCCTCCACTGCACTCCCAGGCCATAGCAGAGAGCTGGCCTGGAAGAGGGGCAACTGGGACAGAATTTGGTGCCCTGACCGGGACTAGAACTCTGTGTGCCGGCACCGCAAGGCGGAGGATTAGCCTATTGAGCCGCAGCGCTGTCCCGATTAGTGAATTCTAATAGCCTATTTAAGCATTTTATTGGGGACAGCATTGTAGCACAACAGGACATGGACACCAGTTTGAGTCACGGCTGTTCTACTTCTGATCCAATTCCCTGTTAATGCACCAAAGCATCAGAAGATCCCCAAATACTTGGTCCTCTGCCACCCATTGTAGGAGATCCAGATGCATTTCCAGACTCCTAGCTTTGGCCTAGCACAGGCCTGTGCATTTGCAGCCATTGGGGGAGTAAACCAGCAGCCAGAATATCTCTTTCTCTCTGTAAATTACCCTTTCAAGCAAATAAACAAGCCTTTTTAAAAAATAAAGCATTTGATTACTTTATGTTTTAAAAGAATTACTGCCTGTGTATATGAGGCATTTTGTTAAAATACTCTCAAGATTTATTTTGATAAGGTACTCTAAGATAGCAAACATGGACATGATTACTATAATGAAGTAAGTTTATACTCACAGGCCCTAAAACCAGGAGGCACAGCACACAGGGCCATATGAGAAGGACCAAGGTCAGCTGGGAGGAGAAGTGAAGAGGGCAGAGCATGGTTGCATGCCTTTATTGAGGTTCTCAAAAGAAGGAATGGGTAAGGCAAGGTAGACACACTGAGTGACTTTAGGATTAGCTGGTTTGAATAACTTCAGTGGGCTTTGGGCTATAGAGAGGGTCCAGAGTTGTCTGATATCTGACCCTGTGGTAATTTAGGGCAGAGAGAATATGGCTGGGAATCTGAGAGCTGGATAAAGGATAGAACTGCATATGTGGGTTCTGGGTTGGTTGGTTTGTATGTCAAAGATGTCCTCATAGTCGAGTTTTCTCAAATCTCTAACAATGAGCTAGCACTAGGAAGGGCTGTCTCTTTGGTGTCTAGGCTCCAAATGTCAGAGCATCAATAATACAGAAAATAAGAAAACCTAATCAATACGGGTACTATCACATTTTGATAAAATGTCTCCTCTTATGTGCAAGGTCCTTCCCAGAGCCAGCCCCTATGCATTTTAAAATATTAATAAAGCCTTATTTTTCTTACAGAATATTTTTGAAAAACTTTTCCATTATCTCATGAGAAAGTTATAATTACAATGATTAGATCCTTAGAACATACTATTTGGTAGACATGTCCTGACGTATGACTATCTGTATATTATAGCTGAATAAAACTAAGGCAGAACTGGAAATAGAATCCAAGATTCTTGTTTCTAAGTCTAAAGTACATTCTATTATTTGTGATATCATTTATAGTTGAACAACGTGTTTAGTAACCTAAGAATTTAATTCTCAAAGAAATAAGCTTAATCAGGTTATGCAAGAGAAAGATTCCATAAACTAAGCCGAAGTCTTCTCTTCCCTGTGGGAATGTTTGGTACAGGTTAGCTCCTATGAAGTTTCTTTGGGAATATAGGATATAAAAAAATAACAGAATTTCCTGCAGAGAATAAGGCAATAAAGTATAATTTCTGAACTCATTTCAAATAGATTTTGATCACCAAGCTTTCTGCAGTGGTGAAATTTAGTGTTCAATTCAAAGGAGGCTATTCCTACTTGACTTGGTTTCTACACACACATCCCTGGAAAATAATATGAGGATAACTCAAAAAAGTTCACGGGAAATGGAATTAAAAGATAATCTTAGAGTAGTCTTTAGCCTAGTGGTTATGACACATTCCATGTCAGAGTGCCTGGGTTCAATTCCTGGCCCTGGCTCTCTGACTACAGCTTCCTTCTAGCACAGACCCTGGGAAGTGGCGGTGATGGCTGAAGTTACTGAACACTTGCCACTTGCCTGGGAGACTGAGAATGGGTTCCCAGCTCCAGGTTTTAGCTGGATCAATCCCAGCCATTGAGGGCATTTGGAGAGTGAACCAGTGGTTGGAAGTACACTCATTCTTTGTCTCCCCCCACCTTTCTGTCCTTCCCTCCCTCCTGCCATTCCTCCCTTCATCTCAAATAAATAAATGTTTTTAAAAGAAGAACTTATTTTGGTGCAAAAATATTTTGAATCCATGTATAGATTTTTTTAAATATGCATTTTTCACAAACGTTTTTAAGTACCCTCATATACACATTTCACTCTCCAAAGGCACTTGCCACTTTTTGTTGCCCTGTTGTATACCAGGGATTTGACTACTGGGAAGTGCTGCACCAGGGTTACCCTTGTCCTCTTGGCCTCCATGTGGATTTAGTCAATAAATGGTACTGGAAGAAGATGGAGGACGTGAGGAGGATAAGGTGCCCCTGGCTCCTTCTCCAGATCCTATTTTGCCCCTGGCTGAGTTCCTATCCCCAGGCCACAGCTCCAGCCTGGTGCCCCCTCCTCTCCCACAGCTGTAGCTCTCTCTCAGAGTCCAATGATTGTGTCCCCCTCCAGATGTACAGGTGGTAGATAGTTCAGGAGTTGGGAAAATGAGAAATAAAATTTATCAATAACATATAAAACCACTGCTCAGTTGAAACCAACCAATTAATAAGAAACCTTTGGAATTATAGTAAATGCATATTTGTATGTCAAGATGTTGTTTTTACTATTTTGATCCTTAAAATAAATTTAGCCTCAATGCTCATAGATGATGAGGAACCAAGGCTTCTAAAATATTAGAAAACACTCTACTCTTTTAAGATAACAATGTCTTCTTTATTATTCAAATCCAACTACCCAAAACAATGTGGTTATACTGCAAAATATTACCCTTAAAATATGTGTCTATGGTAGCAAGTGGTGTACCTTCAGGACCTTGTTGACTGTCCTATAAAACAACTCAAAGCTATTTCAGAGGAAAGCTTCATAGGACTCCTCAATACTATATTAAACATAAAACACTAGCTTCCAAAAAGAAAAAAAAAAAAAAACAGCCTTGTAAATAAACAGGTGACCCAAACCTCAAGAACCAAAACAAACTGGTCAGATTAGTAAACATTTAGCTTATGGGTTGGGGAAAAATTAAGTTAACCTTGGATTACCTCTCTGTGATTCTGTAGGAACTGTACTTTTCTGTAATCCACCTTCATGTACAAAGCAGCAAATACAGTTTGTCATTGTGTTTATCATGGTCATGTGTCTGTCAGGAAGAGGGGATGAAACAGCATATGTTTCCTGCTTCAAGCACAAAATCAATTCTGGTTCTGGGCTGCTGAACTTGTTCATGGACTTAAGGGAACATTTAAAACACTAAGTGTACAAACCTTAAATAAGATGTCACCAAACTATTTTATAATCATAGTGTTGGATCAAGATATGTCTTTTTAAGCAAATCTCAGCGACTCAGTCACAGGACCTGTCGCTCCCCCTCTTCGTGGAGGAACACACTAAACCCTGAGCTGTTCTTTTGTCTGCTCGGCCCTTCCCGGGTTTGCTGCTGGTTCTTCCCGGGTTGGCTACCAACCCTTCCACCTCCGTGGAAGGGCGGTGCCCCCTGCCACTTTCCCCACTTCCACGGGGGAGCGGCACACCGCCGGCCAGCTCTCTCAGGGGCTGCTCGGATGTTCCTCTTAGACGTTCCTGGTGCATGTTGTCTCTCTCCTCCTTTATAGTCCTCTTCCACCAATCCGAACTCTGCTACCCACACGCCGAGTACGCTGCTCTCCTCCAATCAGGAGCAGGATCAGCTCCTGCAGCTTGTCAAGTTGGTGAGAGGCAGCTGTGTAAAGCTGTTTACTCCTCTCCCAGCGCCATATTGTGGGAGAGCAGATGCATACAATAAGTCTTAATTCCAGTAACTTAGTCTAGTCCGAGTTGCTCCCCACAAGGACCAACTGTAACCCATGTCCTGTCTTGCTCATCAGGGGCTGTAGCACTAGAAATTAACTCCCTCTGTTGTTATCTCAACAGAGATTATTCTAATGTGAAATTCAATGAAAATGAATAATTAAATATCATTATTCATAGTGTTAGTTTATATATGATAAGTATATATTTTGGTATAACACAACATATTCTTAATGCATAATTTTTTGCTTTGTTTTCTATCTCCTCTCAAGGACAGCAATCAGTTTTCCTTCTTAGATCACGAGAAGGCAGAGCAAGAGTTGAATGAGTAAAGTCAAAGACAGAGTAATCCTGGTGGAGAGGATGCAAAGCACATCCAGGCATTGAAAGTGGCACATAATTTAATTAGGATGCAGCTGAGGCCACACTGAAAGGCTGTAGCAGAAACTAAACTACAATGAAATTGAATTTCTCCACCTTAGACTCAATATGTTTCATAATCAGGACCAGATTCATGAGTTTGTGACCAGTATAGCTGCACAGGTCTTCCCTCTGTGTGAGGTTTAACACTGGGCTATGTGAAAATCTTAATTTTATTTGAATATATGCTTTGTATGTGCAGTTCAATGGGGCAATGGTGTATGAAACTGGAGATGGACTTCTGGTTCACACACAGGTTACATTCTCACTGCCTGTCCTGCACTGGTTCTTGGCCACCTGATCCCTGCTCCTGCTGTTCTAGACTTTGTCCAGACTTTCTGCCCCCAAAAGCAGCAAGTAGGTCACATCAGTCAGGGGAGAGGCCCACACTCCATGGCAATCCTAGATGGGGTCTAGCAGGGAACATGGAGAGTCAGGTGCATGCCCCATATCAACTCAGAGATGAGCAAGGCTGTGTTTGTCCCAGCCCAGAGTTGGAAGCACCATGGCACACCCAGTAGGCAACTCAGTGGGGAGTTCTGGTCCACCCCCAAAATTGATACTGAGTACTTTGCAATCCTCTAGGATTTCCTATAAGGAAGCTGCTGAAAGTTGGGGGACAGAATCCTGGGAAGTGGAAATTGACTTCCGCACTCCCATCTTTGGCCCCACTTTATCATATTTTGTACTGGGCTCTACCAATTATGTAGGTGGCCCTACTTGGAATCTTTCCACATAACACTGCTTCTCTCCTTGTTTTTTTGTTTTGTTTTGTTTTTGTTGTTGTTGTTTTTGTTTTTGACAGGCAGAGTGGACAGTGAGAGAGAGAGAGAAAAGTCTTCTTTTCCATTGGTTCACCCCACAATGGCCGCTGCGGCCAGCGCGCTGCAGCCAGTGCACCACGCTGATCCGATGGCAGGAGCCAGGTGCTTATCCTGGTCTCTCATGGGGTGCAGGGCCCAAGCACTTGGGCCATCCTCCACTGCACTCTCTGGCCACAGCAGAGAGCTGGCCTGGAAGAGGGGCAACTGGGACAGAATCCGGTGCCCCGACCAGAACTAGAACCCAGTGTGCTGGTGCCGCAAGGTGGAGGATTAAGTATTGAGCCGTGGCGCCAGCCCTCTCCCTGTTTTTGATACCCTTCTTTATATCTTTATCTTTATATATATTATACATAATATATATATTATTTCTTTATATCTTTAAATATATTAAAGTCATCACTGACCTTCCTCACTCCTAGTCCAAATCCACACCTGCAGGACATCCCCCATGTGTTTCCTGTTGCCCATTCTCACTGATCCTGCTTTAGTTCAGTTGTCCACCATGCCTTCACCAGACTATCATTATTTACTCCTAGTGATTTTCACAGTTCTAAGACTCTCCCTGTTCAATTCATTCAGTCATTGCCACCAGGTTATCCAAAACACCATTTTATCATGTTAAGTTGTTTAGAAGTGTTCCTGTGGCTTATTGCTAGTGAAATTCTAACTCTAACCAGGCATTTAAGATCCTTCCTTCTTTGGCCCTCACCTGACTTTTGCATATTTTTTTGTATGCTTTAACCAAATAAAAACGCACATTTTGTACTTGCCTATCACTGTGGCTCTGCAGAAGCCATTTTTCTGTACCTAGATCACTTCCCCTACACCATGACCATCTTCACCTGGGAAATCTAACCGTGTTTCTAGTTTGGTATCTCCTCCATTAAGTCTTTATATAATTATGTAATTTACTTTTTGTAACTTATGAAATACAGCTTGGTATGAGTTTGTGTACAGTACATGGGCCTGTCCTATAGTCACTTGAGGCACAAGAAGTATGTCCTCTAACCTTTGTACAACTACAGGCTCTCTACCCAGGGCCTTTGGTATATGGACTTTCAATGTCTGTTTGTTAGAACTAATGAATAAATGGATCTGTTGTGTAAACAGATCAGATCTTCTGAAAGCCTGGCACACCTGCAACCTTTCTGCGTCATCCCCTTTCCTCTTCTCACTCCTAACAAAACATCCTGCTGCTTTTCAGGCCCAAACCCATCAAACACCTGTGTCATCATTAACAACACTAACATCAAATTCATCACTTTTTATTAATGTTTAAAGTGCTATATTCTGAATGCTTAGAATAATCTCAAAGAGAACACCTGTTACTTAAGTGCTCTTAGTTTCAACCTCTTTAGGGCAATTTTTTCATTACTATATTAAAGAAAACTGTTTAATAACTTATAACTGTCAGGGGAAAAAAGATAAATTGCAGGCACTATGATCCACAGTGGATACCCAAAATGAATGTTTTTTTTCCACTTGGAATTCTTTCTTCCTAATTTCAAGCCTTATTTTTTAGTAATAATTGAGGAAAGTGATACAAAATAATAAAATTAATTTATGAGTTTTTGCTGCCAAAATGTCTATCTAACTTTAATATTTTATTAAATATTCTACCCTTGATGGCTAGCATCGTGGCACAGCAGTTTAAGACACAATTTGTTATGTTGGCATCCCATATGGTATCCCATGTCAGAGTGCCAATTCCAGTCCTGGCTGTTGTACCTCCAATCTGCTAATGCACCTTGGAAGACAGAAGATGATCCAAGTATTTGGGTCTCTGTCACCTGAATGGGAGAGCCAGATGGACTTTCTGGCTCCTGGCTTTGGCCATTTGTGGAGTAAACCAGCAGATGAAATCTATCTCTTGCGCACTCTCTCTCTCTCTCTCTCTCTCGCTCTCTCTCTCTCTCTCCAGCCCTCCCTCTACTGCCTTTCAAATAATTAAAGGAAAAAGTCACCTGTTATCAAAATGGCATGGTGACTCCATTGCCTTTCTCTTGCCCATGTTATGAACCCCTAAGGATTAGGAGCGTTAATCTAATCATTGAGTGATTGGGTTCAGGGACTCTGTGATAGGGACTGTATCTCATAGAACCAAGTACACTAGCTGCATCTAAGCAGGAAACTCTATGGAACTACAGTAATTAATAAACAATCAGGAAGGATGGTTGTATATGTATAAACTTCAAGATGTTTACATACATAAGGAGAATAAAAACAACATCATGGTAAAAGAACATGGATTTGGCAGCCTGTCATTAAAAGAAATCTGTAACAATAGGAATATAAAAAGATGAGGTAACAGTAGAACTGAAAAAAATCATTCAAAGTTATTGCAATTCAATAAAAAAAACTTACCAGAGTTACTAGGAGGAACAGAGTGTAGAACTTTTTATAGGCTGGGATATATTCAGATGTTAACCACATTTAGGGGAGTTTTAAGAGAGAATGGAGGGCCGGCGCCGCGGCTCACTAGGCTAATCCTCCGCCTAGCGGCGCCGGCACACCGGGTTCTAGTCCCGGTCGGGGCGCCGGATTCTGTCCCGGCTGCCCCTCTTCCAGGCCAGCCCTCTGCTGTGGCCAGGGAGTGCAGTGGAGGATGGCCCAGGTGCTTGGGCCCTGCACCCCATGGGAGACCAGGAAAAGCACCTGGCTCCTGGCTCCTGCCATCGGATCAGCGCGGTGCGCCGGCCGCAGCGCGCCGGCCGCGGCGGCCATTGGAGGGTGAACCAACGGCAAAAGGAAGACCTTTCTCTCTGTCTCTCTCTCTCTCACTGTCCATTCTGCCTGTCAAAAAAAAAATAAAAAAAAATAAAAAAAAAAAAAAAAGAGAGAATGGAGGCCGGCGCCGTGGCTCACTAGGCTAATCCTCCACCTTGCAGCGCCAGCACACTGGGTTCTAGTTCCGGTCGGGGCGCCGGATTCTGTCCCGGTTGCCCCTCTTCCAGGCCAGCTCTCTGCTGTGGCCAGGGACTGCAGTGGAGGATGGCCCAAGTCCTTGGGCCCTGCACCCCATGGGAGACCAGGATAAGCACCTGGCTCCTGCCATCGGATCAGCACGGTGTGCCGGCTGCAGCGCACTGGCCGCGGCGGCCATTGAAGGGTGAACCAACGGCAAAGGAAGACCTTTCTCTCTGTCTCTCTCTCTTACTGTCCACTCTGCCTGTCAAAAAAAAGAGAGAGAGAGAGAGAGAGAATGGAAGAATAGATATTTCTACATTCTGTGAATGTAAAGCCGGTCCTAAAATACTTAATCTAAGGGCAGAACATTAGGTTAGGAAATATTAGACTGGTCAAATTGTGCTGAGTGTCCATTTGAGTCCTAGATACAGGAAAAAAAAAATTGAAAAAGAGATAAAGACTACTTGCAAACCAGATATCATCTTTTTATCATAAACTGTTACCATTTCCTGTGTAACTGCAATGTTCCATGTCCTATTTTAGTCCCTCCTTTTATTTTCATGATAATAATCTTTGCCAAGTAGGCATTATTATTCCCATTTTGCAGACGAGGAAATTGAGATGCAGAGATTATGAAATTCTCCCAAGATCACACTAATGGTAACTGTAGTGCACTGTAATAAAGGGGGAAACGTAGTTTTTGTCAAAGAGGGAAAATGCATAAGAAAAACACACAGTTTACAGAATACATAGTAGAAACCCATTGGAGAAAGCAAAAATAAACTTCCTAAACATTTAGAAATGAAAGCAAGTTGAACCAAGACCTCAGATTCCCAAGCCATATAGCATCCTTCCCCTACTTGCCTTCTGCCAGCAGCACAGTCTTATTTACAGCCATCATTGCTACCCTGAGCAAAACAGGAAAAGAAAACCTCTTTTCTCAACAGCAGTTTCCAACTATAAAAAGAGAACTTTGCTCTACTCCTTCTGCAAAGTAAGGATAGAACCCACAAGAAGCAGCAGCTGCTGAAAACCTGATTTTCCATGCCCATGATACAACTATAGCCACAATTCTAAGCAGCAGAGAGACAAATTAACTGCTGAGGAGGCCAAGAATTATGCTCTAGAAGAAATGGCAGTGTATGAACAGTATTAAATAAAAGTCAGGAACTGGGAGAGAACAGTAAGAAATCAAAGTTTTAGAAATGGGAAAAAATCAATTGGGGAGGAGTACAAAAAGTAAAGGCAATAAATTGAAAAGCCTGCAATACTGATACTTAATAGCAAGTATCATCCAACTGGGAAAGGACTTTCTTATCCCAAGCACAAGATAAGAATGTGGCAATAACAGGAAAGGAAATAGTTTGTGATTTTTTTTTCACCAATTTTTTACAGATTCTGCAACTTATCAATGAATAAATGGTTTTATTTTTTCCATAGCTTTCTAACATTGTAGAGAAATAAACACTTGTTGAAAATCTTCAATTAGTTGCTTGACCTAAACCTATCAAGTTCCTTAAGAAAGATGTAATGAATTATGTGCTTGATCAGAAAGAAAAGTTTAGTTAAAATGCTCATTCTGCAGGCAGATATTAATATTAGAGAGTAGTGTTGACAGGCATCTGACAAAAATTTGAAATGTGCTTTTAGTGAAAGTTAGTCAATGTTCTGTATAAAGCTGCCAACTTTCAGATGAAATAGAGAAAAGTTTGCATTTAGTGCCCTTCCCATCACTTCTGCTATTCTGATGAACAGCAGCCGAACTCTGAAGAAACGTGTAGCTCTGTGAGACAACTAGATGTATTCATCCAATGGCTGCAAAATGTTCACCACCAAAGACAAGAAATTTCATTTACAAAAAATTGAGAAGTATCAGAGAAGGTAACATCCAGTGTTATCATGCTCAATGAAGATACTGAAGAAATAAGAACCGACTGGCTTTCAGTTCCAGCACCTAATATCAAGTTCAAGTCACTGTGAAATTGGAAGGTTCAGAAAAAACAGATAACAACATGTTGGGTTTCCCTTTCCACTTGCATGTTTACCCTGCTGATGGCCCTTGGAGCTGCTATGAAATGAACAATAATTTTTGTTTGTTTTAGTTTGTTTTACAAACTAAAAATCTGCTTTCTCAGTCCTGTCAAAGGCTGACTACTGATAATGCTACATTCAAACCTAAAGACAACTAGCCCCTGTAGTCTCTATACTCAACAAAAACAGTTAAAACAGATGCTGAGAAGGCAAAGATGGTCAGAGGGACCATTATTTTATTCCCCATTTTCCTCTTTTCTTCCTCTTCTTTTCTACCTTGGAACTCATGCAAACTCAAGCTATAGCAGGGAATAGGAAAGTAGTTAGGCATTCCATGTCCCTTTCCAACCTTAAATTAGAGACTGAAAATGCATTATGATCCCCAAATGCTATCACCAACACCAAAATACCCATTTCCTTCAGACTAACACTGAAATTCTGAAATAGACATCTCCCCCTTCTCCACCAACAAGTCCCAAATGCATTCTAAACCCATACACTGATATTCTTAAGGATAAAGTATCTTGACAGACACATATGGTATTATTGAGTGACATATGAATTTCCCATAAGCCACTATGTGTTAGGAAACGCCATTTCATCAAAGATGAGTCAGTAATGTTCTAACTAGTCTAAATTCAAGAAGGTATTTAAATAACACGACTGTAAAACTAATTTAATCTAATCTAGTCTAAACTAATGTGCTTCTGGTTGCCAAAGGGTAACTCAACATTTGGTTCCCAAGCCAGTGGGGCTCAGGGAGGAGAGGACAATGCAAAGTCCTACCTGGTAGGCATCGGGAATGTTGACCGTTTCTCCATGCTCCCCGACATAGCCAATGATGCCTTTGCCCCAGGGGACCTGCACCTCATTTGAGTTCTCTGTGCTGCTACAGGGCAGCAGTGGAGTTCCTGCATGCACATCAAAGAATTTGGAGACTAGGCTCTTCTTGCCAGCAGCTGCCCCTTCCACCAGGAAGAGAGAGCAACGGTCCGCGTCCACCATGAGGCAGACAAAGATGAGGATCTTGTAGCTTAGGCTGGTAAGGTCAAGGTCATTGGAGATGTCCTTGACCAGTTCCAGGAAGAACTGACGCTCATTATGCTTTTTGAGATGGCACTTGTAGTCGATGGCTGTTGGGGGGTACTGAGGCAGATTCACCCTTGATTCCAGGAGGGCACTGAGAATGTGGGCTGTGGTGGGAGGCAGAGAGCTGGCCTTCCGGAGTAGTGCCCTCCGCCGGACACTGCTCAGGGGTTCCTGGGCCCGGGAGGTCACCTGCTCATCGTAGGTCCTGTTCACATGGATGGCCTTGGAACGGGCAAAACTCTTCCTTAGCTCTTTCTGAGAAGCTCTCCGCTGCAGGCTCCCATCGACTCGGCTGCCACTGGCCCAGCTCGGACTCAGGGGAACCCCACCACCGTCCCCACCACCAGAAGTGGGCTGGCTGCTGGCAGAGCCACAGGGTCCAGGGCCACCACCAACACCGCTGCCATCCCTGCCACCACCGTGAACTGTGCTGCTGGTGCCTGCTGGAGCTGGCCTTGGGCCTAATGCCTCCTGACACTGACTGTGCCTCTGCAGCCACTTCTCCACCATCTCCTGCTTCCCCTTCCGCATCAAATAATCTTCAAACAACTCTGGGTGCCTGTCCAGGAAAGTTTCCACCTCCCCAAAGTCCAGGTGGGCCGCTGTCATGGTGCCAGGCACAGTCTTCCTTGTGTCTCTACACTTGGACCAAAGGCCTCTAGCTGTCCTTGCACATGTTTTCCCCACCAATATTCCCTGCGCCGTGCCACCTCCCCTGCCAGCCGGCGAATACTGCGAGTAGCGGAATCTCAGCTGAGTGCTGTCCCTTCCTTCTCTGCCTCAGAGTGGCTGGCACCACCCCACCCGGTCCTGCTTCTCCGGCTCCGCACAGGTGCCCAGCACCGAGCCGCTGCCGCCCACCGCTCCTGCTCCGGAAGCCTGGAGCGATCGCTGCTCTAAGCCGCCGCCGCTGCCGCCGCCTCTGCTGCCGCTGCTGTCACCGGATGAGTGGACCACTGTGCTGGGAGGTAAGGCAGGACACGCCCCTGAGTGAGGCAGGGAGTCTGGAGGGCGGAGAGGGGGAGGAGGCAGCCGCAGACGCTGGGCCAGCCAGAGTCCACGGCCCGGGACGTCAGAGGGGTTCCTGGAAGTCTCTGGACCTCCGGGATGGACGCCTGGGAACACCGCTGACTCCCGATTGGAACGCGATGAGAAGGGGAGCGCACCTTGTTCCTTCTCCTCCTTCTTCCCTTACCTCCCCAGCCCTCTCAATTCCCCGCCCCTTAATCCTTCCCTCCTTCCAGGAGGGCCCTGGGAAGCCTAGTGGGAGCCCTAATACGAAGAACTGTTGACGTTTGGCTGGGATCAAAACACAGAAGCGGACTCCGAGGAAACGCGGATGCTCAAGAGACGGGCAGGATTATTTTCCTGGGATGTGACTGTGGAGTACTGGTTCCTGAGATTCCTGGCACTGCCCACTAGCACTGCCCAGGACCTGTGAGTGTTCAGTAAATATGAATAGAACTGCATTTCCCTGAAATTGGTAACTGAAGTTCCCAAGGTGAGCAATTCCTGACTTTCACCAAATTCATGGACCCATTTGGGGTGGGGGGTAGAGTAGTGCATGTGGAGGAAAGGTATAAAATAAAACACTGGGACATGGATTCAGGACACCCTACTGGCAACAGCTTGCAGCAAAGTGGACTCTGGCAGTTTCTCTTCCCTTCACCAGTGGCTTACCATGGCCTCCCTTTTCCACTCAGTCCCACACACGTCCTTAGCTCTGTGTTCTGGGGCTGATGTGCAAAGATGTCTCCTCTGTAGGAGGCTTTTTTTCCCTCCTGTCCTGGGACACTCCAGATCCAGCTTATCTTAGCTGATCGGGGGAACCACAACATCAGGTTTCCTCTAGGCCTTTCCCAAGCCTAGCGGATAAGGCAGGTGATTTGCCAGGAAAGAGGAGCAGGCTCATAACAGCCTCTTGAAGCTCAAAGGGCTGCTCCTCTTTGGAATACAAAAGTCAGAGGAGGACCTAGGATAGCAGGACAATCCACAAGCGCTCTTGCAGATTGCCAGTACTAAGGGCAATGGAAAAGAGCTACAGAGGAGGCGGGTGTGAAGGTACAGGGCTTCCATGCAGCAGCCCCATGCCAATGACCTCCTAAGTCAAGCTTACTGCAACAGATGTTCTCAGAGCTCAGCAGGCAAGATGTTCTGAGTATTTGTTTTGTGTTGATCACTCTAAATTAACATGTTATTACTAATCCTCACAAAAGGTCTATGAGGTGGATACTTATTATCTAATTTACAGATGGTGAAACTCTGAGAAATTGAGTAATTTACCCAAGGCACACAGTCAGGCAACACAAGAGCTGGGATACAGGTCCATTTAGTTTGGCTCCACAGAGAGGCACTCTTAGTAACATTGTTGAATTGTCTCCCAGCTGAGTCCTACCTGTGCAAGAATTTGGACTGGGAACAGGGATGCAAGGGCTGAGGTAGAATGTCCTCTAACAGTCTTCTGACAGTACCAGGAGAAGAATAGGAAGAAAAGAGATACTTATTTAAAAATTCCAATTTTCCTAGTTAATCAGCATGAGAAAGGGCAGGTACTTGGCACTGGGATCCAGGTGTGAACAAAGCAAAGCCACTGCCATAATGGAGCTTACATGATGGTGGGGAGACAGTGAATGAACAAATAAGAAAAAGATATACAGAGTAATAGAATGTCACTGCTCAGTGCTGTGGAGAAAAAAATAAAAAGCTTGACAAAGGATTAAATCAAGGGGTCAGGTGGTGAGAAGATCTGATGAGAATGAGCGAATGAGCTGTGTCCATATCTGTAATACATGTGTTACAGGTAGAAGAAGCAGGTGCTAAAGTTGTTAGTCGTATTATGTTTGAAGTATTTAAGAAACAGCAGGTAAACCAACTAAAAGACAGTGAGCCAAGCACAGAATATTGGTAGTTTGGAGTTCTGGAAGCCCAGAAAGTGAGTGGCAATCAAGAATTAAAAAGAAAAAAAGTTAGCACAGTGCCTAGCACAGAGAAAATGCTCAATAAATGTTGTTAACAGTTGATTTATTATTATTATTATGAACTAATAATATATGGAAACCTCACTGCATGGAGCCACATTTTCTTACCACTTGAGTGATATTTTAACAAAGATGGTAAGTGGTACACTGGAACTTGCTCATAGGAACTTACAAGAGTCTGTTTCAGCATTTCTTTCCAATTCTGTGTTGTGTCACATCATGTAGCTTGCAATAAGCCAAGATGAGAATGTCTACTATAGCAATCAGCAAATGCCATTAGTCAGAATTTCTTGTTTCTCAGATCACTGATTGTTAAACATTTACCAGTATTCAGTAGAAACAATCCAAATGTCCATCAATTGATGAATGGATAAACAAAATATGGTATGCCTATACAGAATATTATGTGGTCATTAAAAATAAATGGAGAACTGACACAGGCTTCAACTTGGATAAACCTCAAAAACATGCAAAGTGAAAGAAGCCACTCACAAAAGACTATATGTTGTATTATTTCATTTATATGAAATATCCAGAATAGGCCAATCCATAGAGAAAGAAAGTAGATTGTTTTCCAGATAGAGAAGAGGGGTGATCATTAATGAGTATCGATTTGGGAGATGAGTATAGGAAATGGAATTAGAAATCAATTATAAAATTTTACAATCCGTGAATGTGTCAATACACTGAATTATGCAGTTTAAATGGGTAAATTTTATATGAATTATAGCTCAAGAAAGCTGTTACAAAGCAACAACAACAAAACCGTTTACTAAGACTCAGTTGGTCACAATACAGAGCACTGACATGAATGGAACAAGAAAAGCGCTGAGCATCCTCAGGGAAGACTAATAAATACACCAGTTCTGGGCTGCCAGAAAACATGAGGCTTAATAGACATTTTCTTAATTTTATATTCCATGTATTTATCATATAACCATTTGTGTAGCATTTACAATGTACTAGGATCTAGGAGCAAAAGAAGACTGAGACAAAACCTCTGGTTTTGACTGATGATCTCAGTCTACAGTACCAACAGACGAGAGTGCTAGGAAGGATAAGGCAAGCAACAAAAGAGAGAGCTGGAAAAATGAAGTCAATATTTCTGATTTGGGTTTGAATGGGCTGTAGACATGTTCTTTGCTATTACATTAGGTCCTCAAGAAGTTAACACCTGGGGAAGAGAATGAGAAGGTAACATAAAACACATATAAGACAGTCCCAGGGCTGTGATAGAGTTGAATAATAAGAAATATGTTCACGTGGTCCTAATTGCCATTCCTTCTTTATTCCCAATCTGTAGCATGGTAGGTATATTAGTCATACTCCAAACAGGAAAGAGAACACACTGATAGTAATTCCAAGAAGGTTAACTTATAAAGGACTAATCACAAAGCTGGAGTACAGGTTGATGAGGAGGCTAGTAGAGGGACCTGGGACTCCACAGCAGCAGAGAAGTCACCACCCTGGACCTGCAAGGAGGATGGAGGAAAAGGTTACTAGGACCTGCAAAGAGAGAGGCCTCAATAGTGGCAACTGCCTTAAGGGGAGTTTAAGGCCTGTCAAATGAAAGTGACAGTTCAAGTTGACCTCAAAGGAGGAATATCGGGAATAAATACCTTGAACTCATTCTCCTTCCTCCCTCTGACCACCAAGACCCAACTAGAATATAGAAGGCATTAGAGCCTACTAATGGAATCTGGTCATCTTCCCTGGGCAGAATGAACGAGGAAAAGGAGGATCTGTGTAAGATCTGAAGGGGCAAATAGAAGGTACTCAGCCCAATATGGAACTCTGAGGAGGTCTCTTTAGGAAATAATGCCCCAATATGGAACCTCAAATAGGTCCCTTTAGAAGATAAAAATATATTTACCCTTAGGAAATATAGCTGCAAAGAATTTTCTGTGTAATTCTGCCCTCTTCTGCTCATCTGTTAATTCCATCAAAGCATGCAACTACAACCAATTGATCTTTAACAAAATCACCAAAAAACATACACTACAGAAAGGATAGTTTCTTTAATAAATGGTGCTGAAAAAGCTGGATATCCATGTGTAGAATACTGAAACTACACTTACCTTTTATCTCATACAAAAATCAACTCAAGATGTATCAGATAACTGCATGCACGACCTGAGACTGTAAAACTACTAGAAGAAAACATAGGGGAAATGTTTCAAGACATTAACAAAGTCAACAGTTTTTTTGGATAAGACTCCAAAAGCACAGGCAACTAAAGCATAAATAGACAAATGGGATTGCATTAAACTAAGAATCTTATGAAAGGATAATCAACGGAATGGAAGAAAATATTTATAAATATGCATCTGACAAAGGAGTTAATGTCCAGCAGATATAAGGAATTCAAACAATAACTGAATGATTCAATTAGTAAATGGGAAAGGTAATTGAATAGACACTGCTCAAAAGAAGAAATACAAATGGCCAACAAATACATGAAAAAAATGTTCAATATCTCTAGCTACCAAGTAAATGTAAATCAAAACCACAATGAGGTATTATTTCACTCCAGCTTGACTCTCATTTAAAAAGACCAAAAAATGGGCTCTGCATTTAGTCTAGCAGTAAAGCCTCTGGTTGGGATGCCAATATCCCATATCAAAGTTCCTGGGTTCAAATCCCAGTTTTGTTCTGGATTCCAGATTCTGGCTAATGTAGGTAGCACGTGATGGCTCAAGTAGTTGAGCTCTGATCGCTTATGTAGGAGATCTTGGTCAAATTCCTGGCTCCCAGCTTCAGCCAAGCCCAGCCCTGGCCATTGCAGGCATTTGAGGAATGAACCTGCAAAAGAGAGCAGTCTTTCTTCCTCCCTCTTTCTCTTCTCTCTCCTTCCCTCTCCCCTCTCTTCCTTCCCTGTCTCTCTTCCTCCCTGTTTCCCCACCCCCTTTCTCTCCCTCCTTCCTCACTGGTGAGGATGTGGAGAAAAGGAAATACTTATGGGGCCAGTGCTGTGGCACAGCGGGTTAAGCTACTGTCTTCAGTGCCAGCATTCCAAATGTGTGCCTGTTCATGTCCAGGCTGCTCTACTTTTGATCCAGCTCCCTCCTAATGCACCTGGGAAAGCAGCAGAAAATGGTACAAGTGCTTGGGCCCCTGAACCCACATGGGAGACCCAGATGAAGTTCCTGTCTCCTGGCTTCAGCCTGCCCCAGCGCGGGCCATTGTGGCCATTTGGGGAGTGAACCAGTGGATGGAATATCTGTGTCTCTCCCTCTCTCTCTTTGTAATGCTGACTTTCAATTAAATAAATAAATCTTTAAAAAAGAAAGAGGAAATACTTATATACTGCTGGTGGGAATGAAAATTAGTTCACCCATTATGCAAAATGGAAGCACCTCAAAAATATAAAAATACAACTGTTTTTTTAGAATGAATTCATTAGAAAAAACCAGAAATCTCTTCAAACCAGCATTATGTTAAATTTCGTTATCTTGTTCAAATAAGAGACTCTTTATTAATATGCCCACAAGTGATTTAATTAATCAATTTAACAATTTATTAATAAAGTAAGTGAATAAATAAATAGATTCCACAAGAGTAAGTATACTATCTGTCCTGCTTTAGTCTCAACAATTGGAATAGTACCTGGAACATGATAAACACTCACTAGGGATTTTTTTCATAAAAAATGAATATTGATATTGGGGGAACTGCATAAAGAATATGCTTGCAGGCCTTGAACTATTGTAGCTTGTGATTCCTAGGCTAGACTTACTTACAAGAGCTTATGATGGGTTGTCTTTATACTTTTATGTTCCTTCTTCTTCACCTTTTTTCTGTTCAGCTTTGATGTTATATGATGATAAAAATACAACTATTATATGACTCAGTCATCCCACTTCTGAATATATATCAGAAATGAACTCAGCATATGGAAGAAATATCCACACTCCCAAGTTCATTGCAGCACTATCACAATGGTCAAAATATGGATTCAACCTAGGTGTCTATCAGTGGATGCGTGGATAAAGAAAATGTGGCCTATATATGAAAAGGAATACTATTCAGTCATTAAGAAGAATTAAATCGTGACATTTCTAACAAAATAGATGTAACTGGAGATCACTAGCTGGAAGTCATTATGTGACATCAAGTAAGTCAGACAGAGAAAGAGAAATACATGTTGTCTCTCATGTGTGGAAATTCAGGAAGGAAGGAAGGAAGGAAGGAGGGAAGGAAAGGAGGAAGGGAGGGAGATGAAGGAAGGGAAGGAGGGGGAAAGAGAGAGAGGGGCTATCTGAACTTAAATAATGATTACTAGAGTCTGGGAATGGTGGAGAGGAGGAGGACAGGAGAGGGTGGATAATAGTTACTGAAGTACAGGTCGATTGAGATGACAGTTTCTGGTGTTCCACAGAACAACAGTGTGACTGTAGTTCACTATAATGTTTTACATACTATATAAAGAGCTAGAAGACAGGAGTTGGTAGGTTCCAAACACAAAGAAAAGATAAGGAAATGTGCCGCTATAATCCAAAAGTTGTATTTTGGAAATTTTTATTTATTAAATAAGAGTTTAAAAAATCTGCCTTTCAAATAAATAAATAAATCTTTTTTTAAAAAAAGATAATATAAAAGCTAATTTCTTAGTTTGATCAGTTTACACTGTGTATATGTGTTGAAATATTGCAATGTACCTCCCAAAAATACAATTACTACATGTTAATTCAAAATTTTAAAAACATAATAAAATATACTACCTGATAACATTTGCAGTCCACATAACCCTTTTGGGAACAAACTATCATGTTTGAAGAGTATGATATTATGAAAATACTATGCAGTCAACAGTATCCTCTAGGGGGCTAGTGTACCTGCAAAGGTATGTAATTGTGAAAATAGATCACTCAGCTCAAGGAAGAAGCTGTGTAGACTCCTTCCTCCTTACCCTTACCCATCTCACCCAAACCTGTAATTGTCAATGTAGCCTTTCATTGACCAAGATAAACAGATCTTCCTATTTGTAGTTTTTGAGAATAAGGTATTCTTTTCAGTATTTAGGTGTTCATTTCTTTATCATTGTCATTGTCAGTTAGCATTTATTGAGTACTTCTAATGCAAAATACAAGGTGACATGCAAGATAGCTTTGCTATTACAAAGGGGATCCCTTACATTTAGCACTGAATTGAACCTTAAAGATATTCCATTTTTCACATTTTGCACATGTGGAAATTGAGATCTAAAATAAACACAAAACTCCTCCAAGGTCAGCCACCAAGGCAACCTGTGATCTTCTCCTGTCCCATATCACTTTTACCAATATTGCACAACTTGCTACCAATCTCTTGAAACCCAATGAATTTCTGTCTCCTAACATGGACATCACTGATCTTCACTGTCACCAGCAGGCATCACTGGGTATGTAAAGGGAGGCTGATACATAACGAAACATCTCAAAACTAAGCTGCTTAAAACGATTTTTCTACTTCTTGCAATTCTGTAAGTCAGCCAGTGGTTCTTCCATTCCACTGGCATTAACTAGAGTCACACATGTGGCTATGTCTATGCTAGAAGGTCCAAGCAGAGCTCTTGTATGTATGGAGGGCCTCAGTGCTGACTGAGGCAACTCATTTCTCTTCCAGAACCTCTTTCCTCCTACTGTCTCATCCTCCAGGTCTTTACATGGCTTCTCTACCCACTACAATACTCTACCTTTCCTTATGGTATGGCTCTATGTTCCAAGAAGATAAAGCCCGGCTGGCGTCGCAGCTCACTAGGCTAATCCTCTGCCTGTGGCGCTGGCACACCGGGTTCCAGTCCCAGTTAGGGTGCCGGATTCTGTCCTGGTTGCTCCTTTTCCAGTCCAGCTCTCTGTTGTGGCCTGGGAAGGCAGTGGAGGATGGTCCAAGTGCTTGGGCCCTGCACCCGCATGGGAGACCAGGAGGAAGCACCTGGCTCCTGGCTTCGGATCAGCGTGATGCGACGGCCACAGTGCACTGGCCACAGTGGCCATTGGGGGGGGTGAACCAATGGAAAAGGAAGACCTTTCTCTCTGTCTCTCTCTCTCTCACTGTCCACTCTGCCTGTCAAAAAAAAAAAAAAAAAAAAAAAAAGAAGATAAAGCCCAAGCTTACTAAACTTACATAATGCTTGCTAATGTCCCGTTGGCCAAAGCTAATCATACAGCCAACCACAGACTCATTTGAGTGAGAGACAAGGGTATAGACCCACAAATGTGGTTCACTGGGACCCACTCATCTAAAAATTAACAAACTCTCTCCTGAACCCCAGGTCCTATATCCATCTGCTACAAGACATTTGCTCCTAAATGTCTCACAAACACCTTAGGCTTATCATCTTCAAGATCACTCTCACTCCCCCCACTTGAATCACTCAACCCTGTATAGACATGAGACATCCTCTCTGATCCAGTTCCCTCCTCCTTTCCTTAAACAAAGCCTTCACTATCTGTTGATTCTCTACCCATCAGTACAGTCTTCCACAGAACAGGTGTAATCATGGCAAAGCTTTGTTTATAGACTCTTTTATCTATAAAATTAACTCCTTGTCAAAATATATGTACTGGGTTGAATGGTGACTCACAATGTCTGCCCTAAATCTCTGAATATTACCTTATTAGGAAAGAGTCTTTGCAGATGCAATAAAAAAATCTCAAGATAAGATCATCCTGGGTTTAGGGTAAGCCCCAAATCCAACAATACTCCTCCTTATAAGGTACAGAAGAGAGGCCACATACACGGAGGACAGGTGTTGAAAAGACAGATACTGGAATGTTATGTCAAGAATCGCTGACAGCTACCACAAGCTAGAAGACAGGCATAGAACCACTTCTCAGAGCCTCCAGAAAAGGGTCAACTTTCCAAACCCTTCATTTTACACTTTGGGCTTCCAAAACTGTCAGAGAATAAAATTCTGTTGTTTCAAGTCACCAAGTGTTTGGTAATTTTCACAGCATCCTCAGGAAACTAATATAATACCTTTTACTCATTGCACCTTTATTTTCCATCTCTATTCTCACCTCCATCAACATTCTCCAAGCATGCAGAGGCATGCTCTCTTCAGAAATTCCTACTGAAATCCCTTTCTCCCTCCCTCCCTGCCTCTCAAACTTCTCTTTTCCATTAAAACCGACTAGAAATGTCACACCTTATATGAAATGTAACTTGCTTCTTCAGTAAAAAGCTGTGCTCTGTCCTCCTGTGTACTCTGTCCTACTTCCACACATTTTGGTCAGATAACTGCTGTAAATAATCTCACACTTTGTATTGATTCAAACCAACATGATGCATCTAATTTCCCATTTAAAAAAATGTTTACAGTAAAACACATGTATTCTTTTACCCTTTTTATATTTAGAAATTGAATCCACTCTGAGCAATAAGTCTATCTGCATTCATAATTATATTAAAGATTAATAAGTACCAAGAAGGTAAGTTTCAAAATTTCAATGATCTAGATGAACAACAATAACCAATAAAGTTACAATAAGCTTCAAGATCAAGCCATAATGTTTTAAATATTGTTTTTCTTCTCAAAATAGAATATTTTATCACACAAGAAAAACCAGCAGTAATAAAAGTGTCTTGCTGAACAATGATGTATTGATGAAATAAACTTATTGACTTTCAACTATTTCAAAGTATTTTGTATATATTAAAAGACTCAAACTTTATAGAATATAAAAAACTCAATATTTTAAAATTATTTGTAATCTTCATAAATGTAACTTTACTAAAAATATCTTAAACAATCAACATTGTAAACTTAGATACAAAGGATACAAAGCAGTGCATGAGTCACTACTTTGGGGACAACACTGTGGCACAGAACTTTAAGCTGCTGCCTGTGATGCCAGCATCCCACATGAGCTCTGGTTCAAGTCCCAGCTGCTCCACTTCCAATTCAGCTCCCTGCTAATGCTCCTGGGAAACAGTAGAAGATAGTCCAAGTGCTTTGGGCCCTGCCACCCATGTGGGAGACTTGGTTGGAGTTTCAGGCTCCTAGCTTCAGCCTGGCCCACCCCAAGCCATTGTGGCCATCTGGGGAGTGAATCAACAGGTGGAAGATTGATCTCCTCCCCCACCTTCTGGCCTGACATCCCTCCCTTCTCCCTGTCTCTCTAGAATTCTGCCTTTCAAATTAAGAAATAAATCTTGTAAAAAGAATCACCACTTTTCTCAAGGAACATGTATGGTAGAGTGAGGGAGGTAGGGTATTTATACTAAAGTCCTATGGTTGACAATAAAAGGCACCATTGATGGATTAGGACAGGAAAATCTATAAAAGAAATCAGAAGTATTATTAAATATCATATAATATTGTTTTTAATCAATAGTAATCCATAACTAGTACCAATATATAGAATGTAGATTTACTACTATCAGAACAAAAGAGAGAAATTCAGTAACATATTTTAATATGGGTTTCAATGTAGAAAGCAAATATAAAAGAAGGGTAGAAATAAATATAAATATTGATGTTTTTCTTCTTAATTGCCATGTCTTCATTCACTAAATCGAAAATAATTAATCATTCCAGGAAATGCTTTACATGTCTGTTCGGAAAATTTTGTAATAATAGAATATAAATGCCTTATCATTTAAAAGACAGCCTTCATTTATCTCATCTGTTATTTATGGTTATTTATGACTTGATTCAAAGATGAAATATTAATCCCCAAGAGTAACTTTCATAGTAACTAATATCAAAAATCAAGCATGTGAATTCTCAATTTTTTTGAGTGATCATGATAAATGAGACACTAGAGCAAGGCCAAGTAGCTCGAGTTTCAAATAAGCATTTTTTAAATATACTATACAAGTTACTCAGAAAAAATTTATAATGTATTAATGTCAGAATCTACCTTTGTAAAAGATGTACATCAAAACTGAAGATAGTCTTAACTTTGGGAAAACATGAATCTCCTACCAAATCAATCTATCTTATTTGGAATATAATGTGAAATAGAAGCTAACATAATTAGTTATCACTCTTTAAACTCTACATCACTGCTATATGTTGTAAGAGAAGCTAAATAATGTAGTCCCATGCATTTCAGAACCAGTTAATCCAAGATAGAACTTAACACTACATTCTTCCTGAAGTTTAGCCTCTGAAAGATTTTCTCACTTGTAACTTTTTTTTCAAGCATATAAACTGCACTGAATCAGACTCTCACATGTATAGGACATTTTCTTTACCAATTATTTTACCACCAAGAAATGGACCAACTTAAGTGTCATATAGACATCAACATTATAAGGGGAAAAACCAATTAAGCAAATTAAACTCACGCTACAATATAACACTAAGATAACTAATTTATTAGTTTCAACCTCTCACTCAAACATTCTTCTGAGCACAATGTAACGCATCATTGTTAACAATGGGCACAATGGGTTAAGCCACTATTTGCAACACCAGTGTCCCATATCAGACCACTGTTTCAAGTCCCAGCTGCTCTGTTTCCCATCTGGCTCCCTGATAATGCACCTAGGAAGACAGCAGAAGTACTCGGCCACATGGGAGACCAGGAAGGAGTTCTTGGCTGCTGGCTTCAACCTGGCCCAGTCTTGACTGTTGTGGCCATCTGAGGAGTGAACCAGTAGATGGAAGATCTCTCTTTCCCTCTCCTTCTCCCTCTGTGTCCCTCTCTATCACTTTTTATTACAAATAAATAAATTTTTAAATGACCCACCCAGACATCTTTCTAAACCTGTCTACCTTTTCCAGCACTCTTTCATCCAGCTCTTCAGATTCAGCTTCACCAAATTTTCATGTTAAATGAGCTTCATTCTCCAAAGATATTCTGATGCTGATCTTAGAAGGGAGTATAAGAATTTTTGTTTGCTTATGATAGTGATTCATTATACTCTTCAGTCTTTATTTTTTCTTAAGTTGAAAACAGTTCTGATGACTTGCACAAATGATTATTTCAAAGATTCTTTTAAAAAGTGTTTCCACATTAATTGGCAAAAATTTCTCCCCAAAAGGATACCAAGATTGAAGTTAATTTGCATTTCCAGAAAATTTGTGCTTTTAATATGTATCAGGGACTACCCAATACTATATAGGTTGGTTCTTCCCACTGAGAAGATTTCCTAGTGAAAAGGAAGTGGTGTTATCTACCAGTTCGTCACAGTGAGGGCCACCATGGGGAGCTGTTGACATAATATCATATCTGTCACTGTCTTTAATGAATTTGGGTCAATCTGAATTCCCCTGTTTTTCATATTTTCTAGTGCCACAGCATGGTGGGACAAGTTATTTAACTTCTCTATGCCTCAGTTTCTACTTTAAATGTAAATCATATGCCTAATAGGATTACTGTCAATATTAAATGAGTTTCTATGTATGTAGTACTTAGAAAAGACTCTGGCTTATAGTAAGCTAACCATTCTATTATTGTTTTTGTTGCTATCATCATTTTACTCACTAAACCATACACCTAAAAATACAACTTTAAATACTTACGCTATTTTAAGAAAAATAAATGTTGACTTGAATAATTATTTCAAAAACAGTAATTTCCAGCCAGTTGGAAGTAGTTGAAAAATCACTGTAGAGAAAAACAGAACTCAGCAAAAATAAATTTTTGAAGGGACAAATTTGTGGAAAGAAACTGAAGCAATTTGGGGAACCAAAATGCAAAAAAAAAAAAAAAACTAACAAACAAACTAGAAAAGTAATATACTTGTTTTGTTTTGTTTTGACAGGCAGAGTTAGACAGTGAGAGAGAGAGAGACAAAGAGAAAGGTCTTCCTTCCATTGGTTCACCCCCTAAATGGCCACTGAGCCGATCAGGAGCCAGGTGCTTCCTCCTGGTCTCCCATGCGGGTGCAGGGCCCAAGCACTTGGACCATCCTCCACTGCCTTCCCGGGCCACAGCAGAGAGCTGGACTGGAATAGGAGCAACCGGGACAGAATCTGGCACCCTAACTGGGACTAGAACCCAGTGTGCTAGTGCTGCAGGCGGAGTATTAGCTTAATGAGCCGTGGCGCCAGCTATACTTGTTTTTCAAAAGAACTGGCTATGCTACTTTCCATGGAGTGGCCAAAAAAAGCACACATTTAGAAGAGTCACACAGATGAACACAAAGAGCCCTACCAGAAAGAGTCAGCTTCACTTCTCCCTTCTGCAGTAGCTCACCATGTCTTTTGACAAGTTGTACAGCTAATAGCTGTACATTCCCAAAATACACACAAAACATGTTTCCCAGCAATTCACTATGCAGAAAAATGTTCCTGTCTCTGGGTTTTCATAAAACAATATGAAGGTTACTGATCTAGAAAAAAAAAGGCTTACCATATTCTGCTTGTGCATCTGACATTTTAATGACTTTGAGCTATCCTACTTATTCTATGAGACAGAAAGATAATATGTTTGTAAAAATTTAAACATAATAAGATTATATGAAGGAAAAATAAGTTTTCCATCTTCATTCTCTAGAAACATGAAATTATGGTATGTATCAATAGATAGCTGAACTGAATCATATATGCACATATGCAAATATAGAAAAACTGGATATAAAATTGAATGAAACTGTAAGAGTAATCAGAAATTTTCTTTCTTTACTCAACAGTATATTATAGACATTCTTCTATGTCAGAATAAAATCTTTAAAAGTATTAAAATCCAAAACAGGTTTTCGTTTTCAAGTAAAAGTAACACTTTAAGAAGAAAGGCTATGTTTATTCTATCCAAAATTATGAGAAATAACTTTTTCTGAATCATAATTTAATCTCTAATGAAAAATAATCTTCTTGACTGAAGTTTTAAGAAACTGAGTGGAATCAAATCTTCTAATTCTCGCTGTGAAAGAATCTCAATTACCTAATTTTTTTATGCTTCAAATTTAGCTTGTAGTTAATATAAAATTGGATTCCACAATGGCTTCATTTTTTTTCTCACATATGAGAACTGTAGTAGGAGAATAGTGAGAGCAAAGTTGGAGATGTCACAAGAGAGAATGGAGATAGGTTCAAGTCTGACAGGGGGCAGGCAGGCAGCAAACAAGCACAGAAACAAGAACAGAGCAAAACTGACACCTAGGGTATGACTGGTCAGAGTAACTGGCAAATCAAACAGCAGTGAGCCTGGGTTCAACTGGGATTTCACAAAGTGAAAATACAAAATGAAATGTACATACATATTGTAGATGACATTATGTTTGCAATTATTCACTACCCCCTCACTGTAGAAGGATGACATGCAACTGTCAGGCCTCCTCTTGCAGAGAGAGTGTACCTTCTCTCTAGCCTTGGCCACTTAACATGTTTTGGTCAATGTAATGCAGAAGCTTTGTGAAATGTCAGGAACTTCCTCTATGGTTCTCCTTCCCCACAAGAATAGGAATGTTCCATACAGAAATTCTCCTGTAATCTAGGTTCCAGGATGAGAACACACATGAAGCAGAACCATAGCTGACCACAGCCTGTGTGCCATGTGAATGAGAAATAAAAGGCTGGCTATTGTAAGCCTCTGAGATTTTTTTAACAAAACAAAGTTGACTTATATAGAAGTTGCATGCTATGATAACTAAAACATATGGCCCTATCTTCAGCACCAGACAGGAACTGGCATGGAAATTGTTATCAGGAACGGGGAAAATTCACGTTATGCAGTGATAAATATTTTATGAACCTACCACCCACAATAACTTAAACAATGGATAATAAATCTAATGAACATATGGCTTTAGATAGGTTTTATAACCACATTCCTAGTGTTATCTTGGCATTACTAGCTGTATTTAACAAGATTCTACAAGAAACAGGTGAGCTCAGGAAAAGAATTGCCTGTTTATAAGCAGGAATGCAAAGGAAATTAGAGAATCCAGAAAACTGCAACTATTTCTCTTCTCAATTTCATATCAAACTTAAAAATATTGTGTGCAGCAAAGGCTAATTAACACTTAGACTTGAGGCAAAAAGAAAATGGTTCAGGAAAAGGAATATGACTTCATGAAAGCTGATAAGCACAAAATGCCACTAACAAAAAGAACAAAAATCAACAGATTTTTGGAGACACTTGTACTACCAAAAGCACCATCTTCTATTTTTAAAAGACTGTACTTGTTAATAAAAACGGTAACTGGGCTGAAGATATCTTTCTGAAGGCTTGACTAGGCTGGATAGTTCACTCTGGCCTCTTGTTGGAGATGGAGGAAAGTCTGGGCTCAGCTGGCACTCTGGAACAGCTCCATCAATCAATCAATCAATCAATCAATCAACCTCCCCACCACCCCTTCTCCCTCTCCCTGTCTCAGGGAGGTCTCAGACCTCCACATTCTGCATAAGGTACCTTCACGTGGTCTCTCCAGCAAGATTGCTGAACTTCTCATACAGTGTCTTAAATCTCTCAAAAAACAAAAGTGCTAGCTGCCAGGCCTTCCTAACATTTAGAACCAGAACTGGTATAACATCATTTTTACTTTTTAAAAAGGTTTATTTATTTATTTAAAAGATAACAAGAGAAACAAAGAAAGATCTTCCCTCCACTAGTTCAATCCCCAAAGGCCCACACAGCCAAGGCTAAGCCTGGCCAAAGCCAGGAATCAGAACTCCATCCAGTTTCTCATGTGGGTGGCACGAAGCCAAAAACGTGAGCTACCAGCTGCTGCCTTCCCGGTGCTTTAGCAGGGAACTGGACTGGAAGTGCGGAGTAGCTGGGACTCGAATCAGGTACTCCAATATGCGATGCAAGTGGTGGCTTAACCTGCTATGCCACAGCACCCACCCCTAACATCACTTTTACCATATTCTGTTGGTTAAAGTAAATCAAGGCCAGCCAGAGTCAGTGTGGGAGAGGGGAGGACTACACAAGGCATGAATACCTGGCAGCATGGCTTATTGAGGGGGCATCTTTGGAGACCAGACACTACAATGTAACAAACAGTTGCTGGCCCTGGCTGTTGCAGATATTTGGAGAGTGAACCAATAGAAAAATCAATCTTTTTCTCTCTCTCTCTGCCTTACAAATGAAATGAAAATAAATGATAAAACAATTTAAAGTAGCTTCAGGCTTAGGAGTTAGGGAGGAAGGATATGAAAAATAAAGAGGGTTCCCACTCTTCCTCAGTTTTAAACACTGAATTTTCTTTGCAGGACTCTATTTCAACATTCTGCAAATAAAATATAACTGAAAATGAGAGACCTAGCCCAACTCCATACATTTCACAGATGAAGAAATACCACCCTTTGGGGCCAGCACTGTAGCGCAGTGGGTTAACGCCTGGCCTAAAGCACCAGCATCCCATATGGGCACCAGTTCTAGTACCAGCTGCTCCACTTCCAATGGCCCAAATCCTTGGGCCCCTGTACCCTTGTGGGAGACCCCGAGGAAGCTCTTGGCTCCTGGCTTCGGATCAGCACAGCTCCGGCCATTGCAGCCAATTGGGGAGTGAACCAGCGGATGAAAGACCTCACTCTCTCTCTTTCTCTCTCTCTCTTTCTCTCTCTCTTTTTCTCTCTCTGCCTCCTGTCTCTCTGTGTAACTCTTTCAAATAAATAAATAATCCTTTAAAAAATACTGCCCTTTTTGCAGCTCTCTCTGCCTGTCACAACTCACATCCTCATGCAACCCCCCAACCCTTTGGGGGGGTCCCCACTCCCACCTGCCTTACTCACATAATTTTCTGTGCTTCATGAGGCCCTGCTTCACACACAATGAGGAAGTCAAGTTGGAAGAACTGTGGGAATTTGTAAAATTGATGAAAATGATCACATGTGGAAAATGCAAAGAAGGAAATTTGATTCTACACTTATATCCATGCTCAGTATTTTTTAAAAAAATGTGATAAGGAGAGATAACAAACAAAAAATGTACTCTCAAAATTATGCTGTAGTTTACAAGTCTTGTAGGACACAGGATTTAGTTCAAAAAATTATTCTTGAAAAATAAGTGATATTCGATGATTGTTTACAGCCCTTATCTCTACAGTTGCAGAACAATTTTTTCTTCATACTAGTTGTTGAACTATTTACCTAGTGTAGGATAATCTTGTAAGTATAAAGCTGAAAATAGGTCTTTGTAAAAATTAAGAGTAGGAATAGAAGAGGGAGGGGGAAGAAGGGTGGGAGCATGGGAGGGAGAGAAGGTAGGGTGGGAAGTATCACTTTTTCCCAAACCTGTGTATATGGAATGTGTATATCTTAAATAAAAGTATTTTTAAAAGAAATAAAAATGCAAAAAAGAAAAATAAGTGGCATACTGTTTGCATGAGAATTACTGACCAGAGGTTTACATCTAAGTACTTCACTTGTTAGTTTAAAACGTTTTAAGAATCCAAGATACAATACTGTTCCACACTGCTTTCTGAAGAGTTCTCTCTGTTCCTCTGTAACATACAAATAACTGCCAAGGTAACAGACCTCACATTTTTACTTTAATTAAAAGAAACAATACTTTATTCTCCCATATCCACCTCAAGATAAATATTAGAATTGCCTATTGCCTATGCTAAAAATGATAAATGTTATATAATTATCCAACTGTCTGCAATATTTTTCAAGGATGCTTTTGTTCATATGACATCAGCATAACATTTCCTGGTCACTAACCTCTCCTGATTCATGTTAATGGTGCTATAAAATAAGGACACTTAATGTTTTAGATTTTATCATCATGGGCATCTATTCCCTGATTATCGTCAATCTTTCCCCTGCCAAATATTTAACTCAAGTTTAGAAGACACTGGGAGACTTTAATGACTCCACAACTTTAGACAGCAATAAAAGGTAACCGTTCTTCCCTCTGCTCTGTCAAGGTACACCCGATTTAGGCTGAAGAGTATTCAGAGACTAATATCCTCAGAGGTGCTCATGTGTTGCTCAGATGCAGCACTTGTATCAGTCAGGGTTTGAAAGGTAAGCAGGACCACTACAATAGATGTAAGGGATTTATTGTTGAGATTACATAATTGGGGAGAATTTGAAAAGACAGACGTCCAAAAGGGGACAGCTAAAGGATCGAGGAAAGTCACTAAGACCACAGAGAGCAGCTGACAGAGAACATATGGAAGGTTGTTGCTGCGTAAGAGTTATCATGACACTTGTTAAAGACAGTACGGAAGAATTTAATGAAGGAGATGTACTATAGTAAGGTTTTTGCAATAGGGGACAGAGACTGAGCTCATGAATACAGTAAGAACAAGTGGAGACTTATGGCCCAGGAGCAGGATGGAAGGTCACTGGGTGGAAAGTACTAAGAGGAAATATCAGGGGTGATGGGGGGATTCTAGTTAAACCAATCTGACAGGATTCTTGCTAAAATGAGGCCACAGCAGGTATTTTTGATGGACTATTTTATCAGGATACTTGCTAAAACTGGACTGAGCCAAAGACAGAGCCAAAGATTGAGGCCTAGTCAAGAAGAAGGCTTAGACAGGAGCCTGACTTAAATGTGGTCCAAGGAGAGAGACTGTTGTTGGCTCTTTATCCAGTGAAGGACCTGAAGCTGCTGTAGGTCAGCAGTTGGGATGAAAAGCTGCAAGCAAAATAGAGAGAACAAGGACAAAACTGTGAGGTCAGATCATATCCATATCATCTGTCCTCACCATTTCAAAGCTGGATATGAATGACCTGAAGAAGCTGGGATCTCACCCCTCAAAGCTTCACGTAACCTTGTCCCAGGTCTCTGAGAAACTGAAAGACATGCCCTGGCAGGAGTCAGAGGAGCTGCTGCCCCACCACACAAAGGTGAGCCAACAGATTAGTGACAAACAAGTAAAGGTTGTATCTGTGGCCCTAAACTGGCCTCCAAAATGAATAGGTTCCTGCCTTCCAAATATCAGACAAAGTTCTTTTATGATGAGCCCTAATTGGGAACCATATTGAGAAAAGAATTCTGGAACTAAAGTTCCAGTTTAGCAAAACTGACACAGTATTAAATCTCCACATTTTCCAGAAGTCCCTTCATATAAATTGATCCCAAGATGGTTCTTGGAGATAGCAATTCAATAACAATAATTTTAAAAAGCTGCCACAATATAGAATTATTGGATTCAAGTGCAAAATTTCTTCCAATCTTTCTTTTCTACTTAATAGGACAGATTGTTACCAGCCAAGAGGTACTTACTTTCTCTAAGATAAACATAAATTTAAAGCAGCATTCAACACACCATCACTAATTGAACAATTTTCAAAATAGAAATCTACTTAATATTTCCTCATTGTGGGCAGCCACAGGTAGTCACTCCCTTTGTTTACACTTAAACATATGGAGACTTCCCCGGCACAGACAATTGGGCTAGGGAGATTCCGGGAAGAGGCAGGAAGAACCTAAACCTTTCACAAGAAATGATACAGATAATCAGTCACACCTATAACCTGCATTTATCACCTAAGTGTTTTATTGTACCCTTGTAATCAATAATTAAGAACCTTATCGGGAACTCTTTGTAACCGTAAGAGCCTTTTTGATATGTAAATCTTTTGTGCTCCTTCTTGTAAACAACTGGTCATGTTTAAATACTACTGGATTTATTCAATAAACGAGCCTTGATCAGGACTTGTCTTGGCTCCATTCTTTGCGTCCTTGTCCCCGCATTCCCACTCTCTGTTTCAGGAAAACCCAGTTCATCGTGCCGCAGGCCGGCACACCTCATTGCCATCCAGTTGCTTCTTATCATTTCCAGTTCTCTTTATACTGTCTTCCTCCTACTTTTTCTAAGTCAGAAGTATTTAAACTCTAAACATGAAGCCCTCTTACTCTTCGCTGCAAAGTGTTTTTTTTATCAATGCCACCAAGTCCATCTGTTAAGTTTGCATAAATCTGAACTGCAATTATCAATGTGAATTGAGTTCAAGTTATTTTTCACAGTTCTCTGGCCTCATGCCAATTAGGATTTGAGGTGTGACACTTAATTTCTCATCTTTGTAAGGCAACTCAGCTCTAAATACTCTATTGCATCCCTACAGGCATCTCTACCCTCATCAGAAAATCCCTTCAGGGAGAGAGTAACAAGTTCAGCTTAGCTTGAAATCTTCCTTTGGCAGCCAGAAGCACACTTTCCAAGAAAATGCTGACCCTGGATTCCATAAAGAGTACATTCCCCCATTTGCAGAAGCATCAAGAGTAAGCCTGGGGGCCGGCACCGTGGCTCACTTGGTTAATCCTCCGCCTGCAGCGCTGGCATCCCATATGGGCACTGGGTTCTAGTCCCGGTTGCTCCTCTTCCAGTCCAGCTCTGTGCTGTGGCCTGGACGGGCAGTGGAGGATGGCCCAAGTGCTTGAGCCCCTGCACCTGCTTGGGAGACCAGGAAGAAGCACCTGGCTCCTGGCTTCGGATTGGCTCAGTGCCAGCCGTAGCAGCCATTTGGGGAGTGAACCAACGGAAGGAAGACCTTTCTCTCACTGTCTGTAACTCTACCTGTCAAATAAATAAATATATTTTTTAAAAAGAGAGTAAGCCTGGGCACTTAAAAGTATTTAATGGAATCTTCTGGAAATCACTGCTTTGTCAATTATGTTTCCCTTACTCTGAGAATTTTCTATTAGGGTATCTTCATGGTAGTGGTATCTGCTAAGTTAACCAGCTCACCTACCATCCTTAGGATGATGGTGAAAAGTCATCACAAATTAAAGTAGAAGATCCAAGTCTTTGGTTCTGGCTCTAAATCTCTCTGGATCTTTGTATATTGATATTGATATATTTCTTTATTGATAGAAGGGAAAACTCACTTCACAGGGAGTGAAGTCCAAATTAGATCATGGATGGCCTATTCTTATCACAGTGACCCTTGACCAGCTGACTGACCATCTACCATTTTGACAGCAAAGAGCTTCTCTTTCTGACATTGAACAGTATCATTTGGTTGATAGAGTACTTGTGGTACTACATAGCTGTTTCACAGTCTGCCTCACTCTCCACATGGTTCCAGATATAGACCTACCCACCCAGCCTCCCTCCCATTACAGTAGGGTAGGGCCTCTTTCTATATTTATGGTGAGGTGGCGCTGTGTCTTCTTTCCTCCCTTTCTCTCAAGGTCTCCCTGTAGCCAACTTTATATTACTTAGTAATACTGGGTATACCTGGCAAGGTTTTGTAAAAATATGAATAAAAGAAGATTACATGTTATATGATATAAATGTTTATTAATACAGGACATGCTTTTCTCCCCCCATTGGTTTTATTATATATCACTCAAAATCAACAACTCACTCTTTTTCCCGAAAATATTCTCAAGATAAAGTCAACTACTTAATTTCATTTTCTTTACTTTTTTCCCCTAAAGTTACTTTAAATATTGCTTACAGTAAAAGCAAAACAAATAACTAAGCACAGCTGAATGAAAACTAAAGCTAATGTCTTTTAGATTTGTATTTAAATTACAGAGAAATAACTATATGGACACTATCTCCATCATCAATATCAGTTGCTAGGCTTATAAAATATTGTGTGTGTGTTTTGACTACAGAAGCACAATAGATTTCAGTTTCCTTCCCTCTCCTCTTCCATCTTGATCTCTCCACATCCTTAGTGAGCAAACACACATTCACAGTGGAGTGCATGTGATCAGCACTAAACACATCAACTACATCAACCTTTATTTTAAACCTTTATATTTACTATACGCTGATCAAGAAAGATCAAATATGACTTTTTAAAAGACACAATATTTAAAATTGGAAAATTCTGGCTTATAACTGCTATTTTTGAAGCCGCAATAGCATTTCATGAAGACGTGGCCTGTTTCAAATATTGAATAAGATCTTCTCTCTCAGTCTTCTTTTTAAGACCAGCAAAGACCATTTTAGTTCCAGGGATATATTTCTTTGGGTTCTCCAAATATTCCATCAGAGTATCTTCTCCCCAGACAATACCTACAAAGGTGAAAATATGCTTTCAGTTTGTGTAATGACATTGGTAGGGCTAACTTTCTGATGTGATCCAAATATGTGAATAAGACTGCCTTAGCACTCAATAGCAAGGTAATTATAATGAGAATATTTATAGATTCTAACTTAGAAGAAAATTCCAAAACTAATCTCCACTCCTGACTTCTCTGTAGAAATCTAGTAGTTATAAGCTGTTTAGGATTATCCAAAGTATAACAATAAACTATACTATATCCATTCATGTTCCACCTAAGCAGCACTTCAGCTTCTAGAATCACAGATAGTTTCTTTTTTTTTTTTTTTTACATGCTGAGTGGACAGTGAGAGAGAGAGACAGAGAGAAAGGTCTTCCTTTGCCGTTGGTTCACCCTCCAATGGCCGCTGTGGCCGGCACACAGCGCTGATCCGAAGGCAGGAGCCAGGTGCTTTTCCTGGTCTCCCATGCGGGTGCAGGGCCCAAGCACTTGGGCCATCCTCCACTGCACTCCCTGGCCACAGCAGAGAGCTGGCCTGGAAGAGGGGCTACCAGGACAGAATCTGGCGCCCCGATCGGGACTAGAACCCGGTGTGCCGGCGCCACAGGCAGAGGATTAGCCTAGTGAGCTGCGGCGCCGGCCACAGATAGTTTCTGATAGAAAAGATCCTGGAGATCACTTAACCCAAGTAGATGACAAGTTGATAACCCAGAGAAAGGAAAGTAATTGCCTTAATATGACAAAATTACTTTAGAGTTAAGAATTTGTGACTACTAACTCAATTTCCACATTCATTCTACCAAACACACCAAGTACCTCTGCCCAGATTTCTATAAAAATCTATAATTTCATAAATTCAGGTTTAAGATGATAGAGAAAGGCTGTCTATTTCTCCTTTCCATAACTAGTCAAAAAGAATATGGACAAAGAGAAACAGAAATGCTAGCTCCACTTTTCATTAAACTCTTTTTTTAAAATGATTTATTTATATATTTGAAAGACAGAGTTACAAAGAGGCAGAGGCAGAGAGAGAGAAAGAAAGAGATCTTCCATCTGCTAGTTCATTCTGCAGATGACCACAATGGCCAGGACTGAGCCAGGCCAAAGCCAGGAGGCGGGAGCCTCTTCTGGGTCTCCCACATAGGGGCAGGGGCCCAGCACCTGGGTTATCCACTGCTGCTTTTCCAGGCACATTGGAAAGGGAAATGGATCAGAAGTGGAGCAGCTGGGACTCAAACTGGCACCTATATGAGATGCTAGAGCTAAAGGCAGTAGCTTAACCCACTACACCACAACACAAGCCCTATAAAACTCTTGAAGAAGCACCTATAACCTTACATTTTACACTACTGGATAACCAACAAAGACATGAAACCTAGACCAAAATGAGAGGATACTTATACCAATGATCTCAAGAGAAGAAGAATTCAGTATACACTATCAAAAGCCGGGAAAGCAAGGACTAAAGAACAAAACACAGGCCAGCGCCGCAGCTCACTAGGCTAATCCTCCGCCTGCGGCGTCAGCACCCTGGGTTCTAGTCCCAGTCGGGGCACCGGATTCTATCCCAGTTGCTCCTCTTCCAGTCCAGCTCTCTGCTGTGGCCCGGGAGTGCAGTGGAGGATGGCCCAAGTGCTTGCGCCCTGCACTCGCGTGGGAGACCAGGAGGGGCACCTGGCTCCTGGCTTCGGTTCTGTACAGCACACCAGCCACAGCATGCCGGCCCTGGCGGCCATTTTGGGGGTGAACCAACGGAAAGGAAAACCTTTCTCTTTGTCTCTCTCTCTCTCACTGTCTAACGCTGCCTGTCCAAAAAAAAAAAAATAGAAGACGAAAAAGAAAACACAAACATGCCATCTTTGAAAGAACTCCAACTTGTTACAGGACAGAAGAGAAACTGCAGAGACTGCATAAACCTAGGGCTGCCAGTCTTTGCAAGCTGCAGTAAAGAGTCAACTGACACCCCAAACAAAACATAACTGGAATTGTCAGACTCACCCTTACTATCCTTCTACAAATAACTAGTCCAAGAAGAATTTTCCCCATCAAAATATGAATAATAACCAAAAGGAATCAGCACAAGAGTACTGAAAATAAATATACACAACAGACACATATACTCACCACACACAAACACACAGCAGAAGGGAATAAAAAGAACAAAAGTTAAATGAAAACTATGCATCAAAAAGTATGTACATTAGGCAGATAAAAATCATGAACATACTTCCAGCGTTCAAAAATAATCTTTATAGTTCAAGGACTCACTGCAGTTAGAAGGCTCAAGTAGAAACTGATAAAACAAAAATATATAAATTACACCAAAAGAAACACACGTTGCTGATGGAACAATCAGGATTCAAAATATTAATTTAAAAAGATAGAAAGAAGAATGAATTTAAAATAATTTTTCTAGCTCTAAGATCAAAGCGGAAACAATATTCAGACAAAGGAAATTCACAATCCACACAACTGCTGACCCAAGTAAAATTTTTAAAAACAAATTAAATAGCAGAAAATAATTAAAATACAGATTTCAGGAAAACTTTCAAAAATAAAAAGCTTGAATCTAACTAGAAGAACACAACATGTTCTAGAATATACTGAAAGATTTCAATAGGTGCCTAGACATAACCAAACAAAGTTACTAAATTTCAATAGAATTTTATTGAGACTCAGGGGAAAAGAATAAAATAAGAATATAACCAAGTAACTCATTTAGGATAGCCATCAGGCTAGTTACATATTTCTCCAAACCATAAGTTAACATGAAGTGTACAATATACTGAGAATTTTGTCTCCCCAAAATTTTATGCCCAACCAAACTGCCATTGAAATGTAATTAAAATCCTCAGATGTTTTCAGATATCCAAGAACTGAGATAACATTCTTCCAAGTAATTTTTTCTTGGTGTAATTAGTATCATATAATCATCTATAAACCAAAAGATGAAGACACTTAAAAATTGGGAATACCCATTGATGCCATTTAAATGTAGAACAAATGTTGAAACAACTGTGGTATAATTATGGTCATGTGGGCTGTAATAGTATAAATGATATCAGAGTAAAAGGAGCTAGGAGACAGTGTGAAAAAATGGGAAACATAAACACTTTGATTTTCTAACCCCTCATGGTGGAGAATAAACAGATGTTGCTTAAAGTAGATAAATAACAGAAGCACATGGATATTACTTAAAATATAAATATGGATACTGAGATTACAGACTTTACCAAAATTATTCAATAAAGAGAGAGGACTAGGGAAAGGTTGGGAAAAATGAATATACATATTTCCCTGATCATTCGTACTGGGAAGGATTCTTTTGATTATATGAATTTTTGCATAATGAACATGAACATCAAAATACTTTAGTTACTGACACATTTGTAACTCAGTGCATCCGACTGCATGCATTAACAAGATTAGACACAACAAAGACTAATCACTAATAAGTTTGTTTAGCTAATATGCTACCCCATGATTTGATTTCTTTAAAGTCCCAAGAAAACTTCGGTTTGAATCCTAGTTCTGTCACTTATTAACATACAACTCTGGAAAAATCATAAATTAATTCAAACAATTTATTTCAAAAACTTGCTTCAATTATTACTGCCCAAAAATGCAATGGCACTTCAATGCACCATACAAATACTATTTTCACTTTCCACTTAATGATGTTTTAAAAACACAATGTAGATGACTCAACCTCACTAACTGTTAGGGAAATACATATCAAAACCACAGGAGATGCTACGTCATATATATTAGGAAGGCCACTATCAAAAGATCAGAAAATAAGAAGTGTTGGCAATGATGTGGAGAAAATGGAACTCTTGTACACTGCTGGTGGGAACATAAAATGGTACAGCCACTGTGGAAAATGGCATGGCTGTTCCTCAAAAAGTTATTTATACAATTATAGGATTCTATGATTCCACTTCTGAATATATATCCAAAGGAAATGAAAATACAACTGATATTTGTGCACCCAAGTTCATAGTAGCATTATTCACAATAGCCAAGAGGTGGAAGCAACCTGAGTCTCCACTGATGAATAAGGAAAATGTGCTTCTAACCATATACAGGTGAGGATTTTTCAGTGATAAAGGAGATGGAAATTCTGACACAATACAACATGGATGAACCTTGAAGTCATTACACTAACTGAACTAATCTAGTAACAAGTGGAAAAATACTGTCAGATTCCACTTACATCAGATAACTAAAGTAGTAAAATTTACAAAGACAAAAAGTAGAATGATGGTTATTGATGTCTGTTTAATTGGTACAGGTTTCAATTTGAAAGAAACAAAAATATTCTGTAAATGAACAGTTGCAAAGCAATGAGAATGTGCTTAATGCCACAGAATTATATGCTTAAAATGATTAAAGTGGAAAATGTAATGGTATGAGTATAGGGAGTGAACCAAAGGAAAGAAGCTCTCTTGTCTCTGTATCTCTCTCTTGTTCTCTAATATATTTTTTTTTAAAAGTCTAACTGACTCTTTTCAGTAGTCTGTGAACTGAAAATCCTATGCAATGCAAGTTTGGCACAAACTGCTCATTGTAGGTACAGACTCCACAGTCCCCTAAAAGACCACTCTCACTTCAGATGCCAGCTTCAAGTTCAGGCCACTCAAACCTCTGACCAGAAAAAATTGGCAGTTCCCATAATCTCTTCAAACTTAATAATTCCCCAGAACAACCCACCAACTCAAAAAAACACTCTACTTAGCAGTTATAGTTTAATGATAAAAGATACAAATCCGGACCAGCTAGATCCAGAACCATAGGAAGAGGTCTGGCAGGATCTCAAACACAAGAGTTTTGTCTTGTCTTTATTTATCTGAAAGGCAGAGTGACAGAGAGAGATCTTCCATCCACTGGTTCACTCCTTAAATGTCCATAACAGCTAGGGCTGGACCAGGCCAAAGCCAGGTCTCTCCCACATGGGTGGTAGGGACCCAACTACTTGAGCATAACCTGTTGCTTCTCAGTGGGAGTACTAGCAGGATGCTGGAATAGAAGTGAAGGCAGGACTCAATCTCAGGCATCCCAAGCAGCAGCTTTAATCTACTGTACCACAACACCCACTCCAGAATTTTAAATTGGGATTTCATCACTTGAGCAAGACTGACTGACGCACTGGCTCCATGACTGGACTTAGTCTCTAGCCCCCATTCTGACACCTAGAGGTTGGACTAACATCACCAAACTCAAAGTCCTAATTCTCTAATCACATGGTTGCTCTTTTAAGCAAGGTCAGTCTTAATCCTGAATGTATCTAGGAGCTCATCATGAGTCATCTTATTATAACCTCATGTCCTATGCCAGGTGCCAACTATGATAAAAAAAGACACTCCTGTCATCTGAGAAATTACAGCGTTTCAGAGGTTCCTTCCAGAAACTCACAACAAAGAACAAATTGTTACATAACACCTATTAGCCAACATTCTTCACATCCCAAATACAACAATATTGTGTCAATAATAAGTATACTGATATTTTTTTTTTTTTTTGACAGGCAGAGTGGACAGTGAGAGACAGACTGAGAGAAAGGTCTTCCTTTTGCCGTTGGTTCACCCCTCAATGGCTGCTGTGGCCAGCGGGCTGCGGCCGGCGCACCATGCTGATCCGAAGCCAGGAGCCAGGTGCTTCCTTCTGGTCTCCCAGAGAGACGGGTGCAGGGCCCAAGCACTTGGGCCATCCTCCACTGCCTTCCCAAGCCACAGCAGAGAGCTGGACTGGAAGAGGAGCAACCGGGACAGAATCCGGTGCCCCGACCAGGACTAGGACCCATGGTACCGGCACCGCAGGCGGAGGATTAGCCTATTGAGCCGCGGCGCCGGCCAATATACTGATATTTTTAAAGATGGCAAAATATTCCTGACATAAAGATTACATTATTTTTTATTTACCTTTTTTATTTATTTTAATTTATTTGTGAAAGGAGAGACAGAAGGACAGAGAGCTCTCATTTGTTAGTTCACTCCCCAAATGTGCACAACAGATGGGGCTGGGCCAGGCCAAAGCCAGGACCAGGAACTCAATCCCATGTGGGTGGCAGGAGCACAATCACTGAAGGCATCACCACTGCTTCCCAGGGTGTACATTAACAGGAAGCTAGAACCTAGAGCGTCTCCAGGACTTGAACTCACACACCTGGATATGAACTCACACACCCAAGCAGGTGGGTGTCCCAAGCAGGGTGTCTAATGCAGCACCATATGATTGTCCTTATCTACTTACAGTATGGGTATTTTATCAATTATCTATGGATTTGTTTTATATCTATAATACCCTTTTATATGGATGTCTCACAAATAAAGATATGTTGAGCTACTAACCCCCATTAGCTCAGAATGTGGGTGTGTTTGAAAACAGGTCACTGTAGCTGTGATTAGTTAAGCTGAAATGAGGTCACACTGGAATAAGATGGGTCCCTAATCCAATGTGGCTAGCGTCCTTATTAAAAATAGCCATGTGAAGCCAGAGACACCCAGGGAACATGTGATGACAAAGAGACTGGAAGTATGCAGCTGCATGTCATTACCTGAAATTCAACTATTAAAGAGAATGAGGTACTAACACATGAGCCTTGAACATGCTGGGGATGGTGCTGTGGCTCAGGTTAGTCCTCTGCCTGTGGCTCCAGCATCCCATACAGGCACTGGTTCTAGTCCCAGCTGCTCCTCTTCCGATCCAGCTCTTTACTATGGCCTGGGAAAGCAGTAGAAGATGACCCAAGCTTTTGGGCTCCTGCACCCACGTGGGAGATCAGGAAAAATCTCCTAGCTCCTGGCTTCAGATCTGCCCAGCTCTACCCATTGCACCCATCTGGGAAGTGAACCAGCGGATGGAAGACTTCTGTCTCTGTCTCTTCCCTCTCACTGTTACTCTTCCTCCCAAATAAATAAATAAAATCATAAAAAAAAAAAAAAGAAAAAGAAAGAAAGAAAAGATCACACTAAGTGAAAGAATCCAGACACAAAAAATTCATATATTATCTGACTCCTTTTATATAAATTATACAATAGGCAAATCCAAAGAGATAGAAAGTAGATCAGTGGTTGCCAGGGAATGGGAATAAGAGAAAATGGGAGAGATTACTTAATGAGTGCAGATACTCTGGAATGATAAAAACAAAAAGTTCTGAAACTAAGAAGGACTCATTATAGAATATTGTGAATGCACTAAATGCTACGGAATGTATGCTATAAAATGGCTCATTGTATGTTACATAGATTTCGCTTCAATAAAAATAAATTAAAAATAGTAGTGATCTGAAATTCTAACCTATATGATATGCTAAGCCACAAAAAAAATTCAAAAGAGAATTGTACTGTTGTTTAAGAAAATCTGATACAGCAATCCAGTTAAATAAACACACAAAGACACACACCCACATCCAGGAGTAACAAATTGCTTCTCAAAGATATACTCTTCCCTAACCATTTTTAATCTCAATCCTAAAATGCTTTCTCACTTTAATTACTGTTGTACCCTTTCCACCCAGAAAAAATCAATCACAATCACTATTATACCATTAAAATATTCAATTTTTAAAAAAAACTAGCTCACGGTTTTCAAGATTACGCACTGAATAAAATAAAATATCCCACATAGGCAAGAACCTGTGCCACACATGATTTTTAATTATTCTGATCAAAAGGATGTTGTTATTCTAAAGCAGGTATTATAATACAAATCATTATTTCATATAAACATAGGGGTCCATTTTTAAGGCTGCAAATTAGTAAATTATAATGCTGTATCATGTGCTTTCTTCTTTGCTACAAAGTCTGTGGTTCTCTCCCACAACTATTGGTTTTTACCTTTGTTTTTGTTTGCATCAGAATAAGAGAATCCTTGTGCTTGTCCTGTTTTTCGGCCAAAGAGACCCCAGAGATTTGGACCAGTCTTGTGTTTTCCACCTTTTTCTACTGTGTGGCACTGAGCACATTTCTGAATAAAGATCTTCTTGCCTGTTTCAGCATCTCCCATTTTGCTCTGCAGAGGAACCTTAAACCACAGACCAAAGAAAATATCAGATTTGCAAAGCTGAAAAAAAAGGAATTGCATTACTTTGGCTGAACTGACTGCTAATGATATTAAACAAAAATGTACTAAAATATATATACTTTAAAGCCATTTAATGTGTGTTCATATGTCTACATATTACAGAATCTAATTTTATAAAAACTTACTCATCTTATTTATCAGGCTTATTCTAAATACCTAGCCATAGCTACTTCAGAAACTGCTATTGGTGTAAATCTGGTTTTACTTCAGACCACACAATTATGTTAATTTATACAGGTCAATCAATGTGCCTTTTCTTTTCACTTCCAAACAGTACATGTAAAAAAAATGATGTGAAGCATAGAGATATGATTTTGCATTCTCTTATTTAAAAGAAAAGAACAAGCTGGAAAAGAGCTTAAATGTGACATTTATTATGACAACTTATATGTATACTATAATAACAGAATTGTAAACTTCAAAATCATACAGAAAACAATGAAACACTGCAACATATGTAACATAACTCTTCATTTACTTTACACACTCAGCTGCAAACAAATCTACCAGACCAGGCCAAACATTATCAAAAACCAATCAGAAATAACATTACCGAGTTCTGTTTGAATTTATGTATTTAGTGCTAATACAGTGGAAAAAAAACTTTTAGGCAGGGAAGAGCTTACGATACAGTGACAAAAAGATACAAGAGATTCTGTATAAAGGTATTTGCTTAAAACTGCCAAAAATTCCATTACATCAATAAATAAGTGCCTCCCCCACCTACAATAATGTAAGAAATAATTTCAACCTATCAAAAAATTATACTTTGAAATAATAACAAATGGTTTCCTGTTCTGTGATGAATGAATGCATGGAAGATGGGGATTGGGATGGATTTGAACACAGTGAATTACTATCACAAAAACTACAAAAAATACCTTTACCAGTACAGTCTTTTCTCTTTTTTTTTTTTTTTTTTTTTTTGACATGCAGAGTGGGCAGTGAGAGAGACAGAGAGAAAAGTCTTCCTTTGCCATTGGTTCACCCTCCAATGGCCGCCACGGCCGGCACGCTGCAGTCAGTGCACCACGCTGATCCGATGGCAGGAGCCAGGTGCTTCTCCTGGTCTCCCATGGGGTGCAGGGCCCAAGTACTTGGGCCATCCTCCACTGCACTCCCGGGCCACAGCAGAGAGCTGGCCTGGAAGAGGGGTAACCGGGACAGAATCCGGCTCCTCAACTGGGACTAGAACCTGGTGTGCCGTCGCCGCAAGGCAGAGGATTAGCCTAGTGAGCCGTGGCGCTGGCCACCAGTACAGTCTTAAACACTGAGAAAATGTTCATGTTATTTTCTGAATTTGAAAACTACAGTATTGTTTAAAGTTATCTATTACTCAGAGAAAAGCTAGTATTTTACTTACAACAACCTGTAAAAAACAACCTGCAAAACTAGTATCTTCCTAATTTCTTTAACTCTGTATGAAAATCTATTAACAGTGTCAATGATCCATATAAAGGGAAGATTGTAGTCTTCCTTGGGCAGTTTTGAAAACAACTAAGCTATTAATATTTAGGTTTGAAAAAAAGTGGAATAAGAAAAAATATCCAGGGCCAGCACTGTGGCATAGCAGGTAAAGCCACCGCCTGCAGGACCAGCATCTCATATGATCGCCGGTTCAGTGCCAGTTCAAGTCCCGGCTCTGCTCCACTTCTGATCCAGCTCTCTGCTATGGCTGGGGAAAGCAGTAGAAGATGGCCCAAGTCCTTGGGTCCCTGCACCCACGTGGGAGACCTGGAAGAAGCTCCTGGCTCCTGCTTTGGATCAGCACAGCTACGGCCATTGTAGCCAATTGGGGAGTGAACCAGTGGATGGAAGGCCTCTCTCTCTCACTTTCAAATAAATAAATAAATCTTTTAAAATCTTCAAGAGAAGACTACTTTAACATTCCAAATAACACTCAAAATACTGCATGCAGTGTTTACATGTATCTATTCTATTAATTATCTGAATAGGTTCAGAATTCAGTGAGGCTTTGAGAAGCGGTTATAAAGAGGAAAATTTCTACCACAAATGCAAATTATGGTTTTTTTAGCAAAATATAGTCACTATAACCATAAAGTTTGTATCGTACAAAAACAAAATATCATGTAAGTACTAACTAGAGAATCTGTATTTACAATTTTTTATACAGAGAAAAAAGACAAAATTGATTTTCATACCCACTAAATGTTATTCATAATTCAGAAAACCAGACACTAAAAATGAAAAAGAAAAACAGAAACACAAACTCCTTACTCATATATACAGATCACTTGTAAAAATTTTTCCATTACCATTGTTCAAACAACCAGCACTGGTTACAATTAAAATGTTTATCGTTGCCATCTTTAATCACTGAATCCTGCCAATGTAAATACCAATGGCTCTCTTCCAAGTGCATTAAAACCAAAGGGAAGGAGTTGAATATCAAGGAACATCCTGAGAAGATAAGAATTTCAAAGAAACTAATTTTGTCCTTTAGTCATTTGGCATCGTACCAGTATTAAGAAGAAATATCTCATTGAAATAGCCAAGATGTGACATTTAGAATGGGAATGACTGCTCATCCAAGAATGAAGTAATCCCAGGACTAAACAGAGTAAGAATAGTCTTTACTGATTCTTACTAAACAGAATAAGAATAAATATTTGTATGTGCTTACCATGTGTAAAGCATACACTAAGTCCTTTATATATTAACTAATTTAATCCTCACAAGAGTCCTATATGATAGATCCTATTCATGCCTCTTATAGCTACACAAAAGATGAAGAGAATTGTTTGAGATCACAACCCTGTAGGCAGTGGAGAGAGGCAGTGAAAGGGGAGAGGTGAAGCAATATAAAAATCTGTAGTTACCCACTGAAGAATTAGCTAGGCCACCCTGTATTGAACACAATAGCTGACACACTGCAGACTTAATTTTTTTCCCCAACTGAGTGAGAGTGCTTAAAGAGGACGAGGTGAAATACGTTTTAATGCTGGTTTACACCATTTGCATACTGCAGTGTAAGAAGACAATGAAGGCACTAATAAAACTTCCAACGTTTACTAAGTCCACATAATTGCAGTGATGAAGGAGGGGGGTAAGCTCACTGGAGTATTTCAAGGATGAATGCTGAACAGAAGGAAAAAGATTAAGCGGGGTTCTGCCTGTTGTTCTGGAAAGAATACTCAAGCGGAGGGCAGTCACAGCCACGTGACCCTGAGGGAATCCCCTCACGTCTGTGAACCCCCAAAGGCAGCAACGGCCACTGCACCTGAGGCCCCAGGCTGGAACCGCGAATCCAGCTTTCGAAACTGCGCTTCGCGAGGCCGCCTCCACGTCAAGTGTGCGAGCAAGGCTCACACGTCAGAGAGGCTCTTCACCAAAAAGTCTCCTGTTGCACGTGGGGGCTACGTGACCCTACTACGCAGGGGCTGGGGTGAGACTCCTTAAAAATGGACGGTTGGATCCTCCTCTCCAGGGAGACCCGGGCCCAAACTGCGCTGTTAGGACCGCAAGGCTGCTCAGCCCAGGCTCTCCCAGCCAGTCCCGCCCCTACCACAGGGCCAGTAGCTCTGCTCTCCTCCTCCCCTGTGCCGCGGCCAGGCGGGAGTCCGCGCCCCGAGTTCGATGGTGGTGGTTCTGCAGCAGGGCCTCGATGACACTCGCAGGTCTGGTCAGCCATGTGCTTCCGGTGGACACGGAAATGGCGGGCTCCACCCACGCTGCTGATTGGACACCAGGTCTCGCGGGACTTCAACTCTCGCAGAGGCGGAAAGCCTTGGAGCCGAGGGCCAAGCCTTAAACGTGAACAGTGAGTGTACTTGGAGCATAGCAGCAGCGTAGGAGCTCGAAACCGGCTTATTATGCTTGTTTGCTTCTACCTAACCAAAGAATTAAATTATCTGTGTATATTCCCAGTGTTACAAGGTCTCCCTTGAAATGGGAGTTCCATGGTTTTTGTTTTTGTTTTTGTTTTGTTTGTTTGTTTGTTTTTTTTTTAATCCAAGATTATTTGGTCACAGCGATCAAATCATGTCAAAATAAAATGAATGCTTAGATGAGACAAGGGACTGTGGTAAGCAGCTTGAAAATACAAGCACTGAATCCTGCAGCCCCGATTTTCCTTGGTTTACAACTGGCCAAGGCAAGTTGTAAAGTGCAATAAAGTTATTATGCATGAACTACATAGAAATGTAGTAAGTAGGAACTGACAGTGCTAATTGACAAAAAAGCAGAATAGAACAGGGTTAGAAACTGCGAAAAGGGATTGTGACAAAGAGAAGGAAATAGGGAGGGAAGGACTGAGAAAGCTACAAGGAAGAGGGTGTCCAAGGCACAGAGGTGAGAACGTGAAGTTGTAGTTATGTGGGTCGGGAAAGTAGCTTATCTGTTTACCTGAGCAAGAAGTGGGTGGCACGGCAGAAAAATAAGGATATTAAAATAATTTTCCCAAACAACTAAGGTACCTAGGAATGCAGTAGTGCAAATGTTGGGATTTAAGTAAGTAGGAAGTTTACCCTTCTGTGTTGGAAATGTCCTGTGTGGATGCTGTTCATTAGCTGAAAATTGGTTCTGAGGACAGGAAACATGGTTTATTCAGCTGAGAACTGAATTTTTAATTATCTTAATTGTAATTCATTTTAATTTTTGTTATTTTTTAAGAAGATTTTATTTATTTATTTATTTATTTGAGAAGTAGAAATATAGACAGTGAAAGGGAGAGACAGAGAGAAAGGGCTTCCATCTGTTGGTTCACTCCCCAAATGACTGCAAAGGGCAGAGCTGGACCCAACCAAAGCCTGGGGCCAGGAGCATCCTTCAGGTCTCCCATGCCCAGGTGCAGGGGCCAAGCGCTTGGGGCTTGCTTTCCCAGATCATAGAAGAGAGAACCGGCCCCATATGGGATGCTGGAACTGCAGGTGGAGGATTAACCTACTGTGCCACAGCCAATTTTGTTATCTTTAATAGCTATAGCCACTAAATGATGCCTATGAATTCTGGCCTGAAATCTACACATTTAAATAATGTGTGTCATCTAATAGAAACAAAAAGACCATTGTGAAAAAAAAATCAAGTGTTAAATACTATTCTCAAATTCAAAGGAAAGCATTCAAACTCAAGAAGAAAAAAATAACCATTTCTTGGGTGCGTAGGCCAGGCTAGGTACTTGCATACATTATCACTACCAGTAGCCTTACAGATGGGACAAAGTGAGGCTGTCCACATTCACATAGAACAATCTGGGGGCCGGTGCTGTGGTGTAGCCAGTAAGGCCGCCGCCTGCAGTGCCAGCATCCCATATGCGCGCCGGTTCGAGTCTCGGCTGCTCCACTTTCGATACAGCTCTCTGCTATGGCCTGAAAAAGCAGTAGAAGATGGCCCAAATCCTTGGGTCCCTACACCCATGTGGGAGACCCAGAAGAAGCTCCTAGCTCCTGACTTCAGATTGACGCAGCTCCAGCTGTTGTGGCCACCAAGGGAGTGAACCAGAAGATGGAAGACTTCTCTCTGTCTCTTTCTCTAACTCTGCCTTTCAAATAAATAAAATATATTTAAAAATAAATAAGTAAAAGACAAAAGAATAATCTGAAGGTTACTAATTGATCACCAAAAAATACTGGTAGTAAAATCTATAGAAAGTTTGCAAAAAGGGCAAAATGTTTTTAGTTCATTGACTATAATACATGGAAAGTAGTATCACCAACCAGCCAAGTAAACCTCATTATATTTACATCATAGTTTGAGATTGAAGTCTTTTAACACAAAAATTTTTAAATATTTTATATCTTTTATTTAAAATTTTAATTAACATGTAATACTTGTATACTTCTTGCTTTTAAAAAATTCATGAGATTTTGGGGGAAAATTTCAAAAGACATCCAAATTTCATGTGACATAAACATAAATGTTTGTCATTCCAATAATCATGCATTGAAAACAATTGTACAACTGTACGTTGTGTTTTAAAGCTTGGAAATTTTTAATCTGCAAAAGTCTAGCACATCTTTAATATGTCTAATTAATAAACTTTCTTTAAAACTCAGCTATTTCAGAGGTTTTGCTTACATACAATTCATGTTGCATGATTTTTTAACATCCCAATTCTGTCATAATTGAGTGAGGAAATGTTCAAAAATTGTGGTAATGCTTACACAACTCTGTGAGCATACTAAAAGCCAGTTAACTGAACAACTGAAAATGGGTGAATTGTATGATCTAGGAATTATACCTAAATAAATTGGTCTAAAGTAAGTCACATAAAGAAAAATATATTTATTAGATTTGATTAATTTATAAGTAAACTTATTTTCCTTGAATACAGTTTTTCTCATTTTGAGTAATAAAGAAATTCTGCTTCTAGAATTTCCCAATATTTCTTTTTTTATTTTGTTTTACTCATTTTTAATAATTTCATTAAGAAAAACATTAATTATTCTGACAAACAATTCTCCAGACATGCATTGCCCAGTGTAAGTTTTTGAAAATTATACATTTTCCACTAGATGGCAGTGGTGTGCAAATAGCATTGCTTACAACCTTTGCACTTCCTTACATCAGTAAAATTAGTACATAATTATATTATTTTCCGTTACCTTAACTGGTTCAGCCAGGAAAAGGAGTAATGGACAGTTAAGACAAGATACTTCCTAGACTTGCTGAGCCCCAAAGGCAAGGAAGCCCTTATGTTACAGGTATAAAATGTAATACAAGGAGAAATTTTAACATCTTATTAGTGCTAAATCCAGGGTGACAACTTAGCTACCACACATGACTATACATTTTTAAGGGTGGGAGAGTGGGTACTGTAGTCATAGGGAACAAGAAAACCAATCCTTATTGTGTTACCTAAATACCCCTAAAGTATTAGCTCCATATAAATTATCTCATATCATCATAACTATATAAGTCTAAACTACTAAATCCAATGAGGGTAAGAAAATTTTGTGTACCATTATATCCCTTGAGCATAGCACAGTGTCCAACACACAGGATTTGTGTATTAATGAATGGATTACACAAATATTTGTGTATTAATGAATGGGTTAATTAATTAAGTTTGCATTCTATATTTACAAGTAAAATTTTCCCAGGGTCGGGGGAGCTCTCTGAGGATAGGAATGATTTTGTTCCCTGCTATATATCTAACTCCTGGCACATGGTTGGTGCACAATAAATATTCATCAGTTTAACTTCACAGCAACCTAGGTCTTAGCAGCCTGGACTAGGACATTCAAGGAGATCGCTCCCAGTCCACTTTCTTTTTTTTTTTTTTTTTTTTTTAAGATTTTATTTATTTATTTGAAAGAGTAACGCAGAGAGAGGAGAGGCAGAGAGAGAGAGAGAGAGAGAGAGAGAGAGGTCTTCCATCCAATGGTACACTCCCCAATTGACTGCAACAGCCAGAGCTGCGCAGATCCGAAGCCAGGAGCCAGGAGCCAGGAGCTTCCTCCAGGTCTCCCACTCGGGTGCAGGGGCCCAAGGACTTGGGCCATCTTCTACTGCTTTCCCAGGCCATAGCAGAGAGCTGGATTAGAAGTGGAGCAGCTGGGTCTCGAACTGTCGCCTACAGGGGATGCTGCTGCTTCAGGCCAGGGCGTTAACCCTCTGTGCCACAGTGCCAGCCCCTCCCAGTCCACTTTCAAGTCCTTTTACTTAATTTCAGTGTCACTGCTAACTGCAGATGTTACTTCTGGGTTTCTGGTGGCTCTCTGCTGACCTCTCCTTTACCACCTGTTTACATGAAGACTTAGAAGTCAGAAGGAACTTCCCACTTTTCTTGCACCCTAAGTTTCTCCTAATTCCACATCTCTCTCCCCTTGAACCCCAGGGGTGCTTGATGGAGTTGAGGTGATCAATAGATCAAGTTGGTTCTGGTTTGGGCTCTGTTACTTGTATCTCTGTTACTTTGAGATATGCTATGGGCCCTGGTTTCTTTGTCACTAACAAACGAGGCTGGGATTGGGTAAACTCAAAGGTTCCTTTCAGCTCGAAGGTTCTACAATTTTATCTCTACCCTATAGTGACCTCCTATTGAACTTATGGCCAAGATGGTTATGGAGTCTCTCCTTTGTCCAAAACCTGGGTTCCCCAGAGTCCTCTGCTCAACCAGGACCAACCCTGGGCTCTAAGCCTTTGTGGAATACAGTTGGGGCAAAATCCTGCTAAATGAGTTTAGTGAAAATCCCCTCTCTTGGTGTCTAACCACCATCAGTATTTTTTCACCCTGGCTTGCATTGAGTGAGAATTCTGTTAAACCAGTCTAGCAAGAATCCCCCTTGCTCCTGTTCTTTCCTCTTAGCAATTTTCCATTCACTAACCTCCACCCTGCTCCTTGGTTATAAATCCCAACTTGTCCTTACGCTCTCGTTAGAGTCAGAACTGAGTCCAATCTCTCGCCTGCCGCATCACAGTCCATTTAAATAAAGCCTGCCTTACCATCTTTAATAAGTGTCATAAATGGTTCTTTAACATTAGCAAGTTTGGGCAACGAGTCGTTCGGTTTGGGGTGGGGTAAAGCCAGCGTAGAGAAAGTCTGTGCACCAGGCAGGGTTGTTGTGGCCGCAGGGAACAAGGACATCTGGGCCAGGGCTCAGAGGGATTGGAGACTTGGGCCGAGTGCGGGTCCTCCGCGGCGCCAGGTGGCGCTCCAGGCCCCGGAAGCCGGCGCCGTGCGCGGCTGGACAGCGCCTGACGCCGGACTCCGGCTTCCGGAAGCGGAGCGCCGAACCCGCAACGGCAGGTTGAACAGCAGCGGCCGTGGCGGGCGCGGCAGCAGCAGAGACTACTGAGGGGGACCCCGGCCTGGCTCCCGCGCCAGGGGGGAGCACGATGGACGAAGCCGGCAGCTCCGCGAGCGGCGGAGGCTTCCGCCCGGGCGTGGACAGCCTGGACGAGCCGCCCAACAGCCGCATCTTCTTGGTGATCAGCAAGTACACTCCCGAGTCGGTGCTGAGGGAGCGCTTCTCGCCTTTTGGCGAGATACAGGACATCTGGGTGGTGCGGGACAAGCACACCAAGGAGTCCAAGGGCATTGCCTTCGTCAAGTTCGCCCGCAGCTCGCAGGCCTGCAGGGCCATGGAGGAGATGCACGGCCAGTGCCTGGGCCCCAACGACAGCAAGCCCATCAAGGTGCGGGCGCTCGGGTCTGGGTGGCCGCGGGGGCACAGTCGGGGAGGATGGCGCCGTCGGGCCTCCCTTCGCCTGGTGCTGTGCCAGGGCGGGAGAGGGCAGGGCGCCCGCTCCCGGAGCCCGTCAGGCAGCACTCGACACCGACTGGGAAGCGGGCTTCTAGAAAGAGGATCCCGTCCCCAGAGCCTGCGCCGGGGGCCGGGCGGGCGGCCGTGACGGCTCGGGAGGGGCAGTGGCCTGGCCTCCCCACTCCCAGCGGTCACTGGTTCCCCTGGACCGCTCTGGGAACCTGGCCGAGGCCCTCGGGGGTACGGCGTCTGAAGTCACTCTGTGGGGCTTAAACGCTTGGCAAAAGTGCGGATGTTTAAACCGTGGCCGTCTGTGTTGGGCGTTTTCCCAGGACAGACAGAAGTGTGCATGTGTGCGATATTAAATGCAGATGGTTAAAATGCTACGATCCGGCTTTCATCACACTTTAGTGATTTTAACAATTGTTCCAAATAAGCCCTGTTTGTGAGGATGTGAACACGGTGCATTCGATTCTTGACTGTTATTCCCACTTTGCTTCTAAAGCGGATTGAAGTCAACTGCCTTGAGCAGAGCCAGATCGCTGTGGTGGTCTCTTGGGCTTTGCATTATTATGCTGATTGTGTTAGTATATGGTGGCATTTATATGAAGTGTCTACACGTAGTACTGTGTAAAACTAAGGTAATAGCGCATGGCAGGAATGGTAATTTCAAGAAGTATTTGACTTAATTCAACCTTTTAGTACAGTGCTGCGAACAAGGTAACCCTCAATTGTATTTTTACAACTATTCTGTAGTAGTCAGGATGTCCCCACACTGAAACTTTCTTCTTTAGCCACCAAAACCTAAAATGCTCATTCTCAAAGAGAATTAAGGCTTCAAATCTGTTTTCCACATTTTTGCCCACTGAGTTTCAGCCAGGATGTTATTCTGTGCTACCGACTCAGACCATCCGGCTTGGGCAGGCTGTCTTCCTTCTCCTTTCCTTCCTTCCATTTGGCTTCAATTTTTCTCAAGTTAACGTTGCTTTTGCAAAGTTCCAGAGAATCTGCAAGTCAAGAATATTGCAGCACCAGGCATACGACCAGAAAACATTTTACAGTTAAGGCATATTCTATGTCAGGCTCTGTTGTCCTGAAGGTATAGGTCAACTTGGAAAACAGAAAAGAAAAATCTTTGTTTTGGCTTTGAACGAATGTCTCTTATCTAGAACCAAAGAGTGTGTATCATCCACGAAGGTAAAAATCTGTTAGGAGAAATCTTCCTTTAGGAGCTTGATTATTCTGCATGTGTTTTACATCGGTACTGTCTCATCAAAGATCAGAAACACTGAGCTCATGGCTCCTCCAGCCTCATCTTACCTGGGGCTCTTTTTTCCTTCTGTGTCTCTGCATGTGCTTGAAGCTGCCCTTTTTGTGTTTCCCCGTTGACCATTCATTACTGAAACATCACTACATTCAGTCTCTAAGGGCGCTTCTGGGTTCTCAATAAAACTTCCTTCAAAGCTTGGCATATAAGCATGTGGTGTGGCTTTACTGAAGGAGTGACTGGAAGTAGGTTATAGGTAGAGCTGTATCTCCAACTTCATCTTCTACAAAAGAATTTACATCTCTGTGACAGGCTGTTTTCCAAACAAACAACTGTTTTGTTTTTTTTTTTCCCACATGGCTCCAGTGTTCTTGTTTCAACATTTATAAAATCCCATGGCTTTAAAATTTTATGTCCTTTTGATTGCTATGTCCTACTCCAGAATTTCTTAAGTCCAAGTTAACTCATACTTGAATGACATATAGCCCCTCCTTCTTAAATTTTAAAGAAAAATTTTAAAAAAGCTTCAAGTTGGCCGATGCCACGGCTCACTAGGCTAATCCTCCGCCTTGCGGTGCTGGCACACCGGGTTCTAGTCCCAGTCGGGGCGCCAGATTCTGTCCCGGTTGCCCCTCTTCCAGGCCAGCTCTCTGCTGTGGCCAGGGATGTGGGCAGTGGAGGATGGCCCAAGTGCTTGGGCCCTGCACCCCATGGGAGACCAGGAGAAGCACCTGGCTCCTGCCATCGTATCAGCACGGTGCGCCGGTTGCAGCGCGCCGGCCGTGGCGGCCATTGGAGGGTGAACCAACGACAAAGGAAGACCTTTCTCTCTGTCTCTCTCTCTCACTGTCCACTCTGTCAAAAAAATAAATTAAAAAAAAAGGCTTCAAGATCCTGTGGGTGTACAATGGTTTAATTTTATTACACTATTTATATTATAAAAAAGTGAAGTTATCCATTAAACTTCTCATGTTTATAGCTGTGTAATAAATGCACAGTTCTAGAGATTTAACTATTCCTCTGGAATAATGGAAAAAGAAATACAAGTTGAATAAAAGCAGTACTACAAATTAATCTATTATCACAGATAATGTTTCAATAAAACTAAACTGCCAGTACGTCTTACCCTTGGCATTTCCCTGCTCAGATAAAAAATCATTAGGAAAGTAAGTCACTGAGATGAACCAGAATATGGTTAGGTTACCTTTTTCTAAACATTAATACTAGAAAGAAAACTATTTAAAATATGACCATTTATACTTAAACTCAACTGTTGGTAATTAGATTAAATGTGACAAAATACAGATACCCAACTAAACGCTGTATACAAGAGACACCCTTTAAAGATAATGATTGAGGGCCGGTGCCGCGGCTCACTAGGCTAATCCTTTCCCTTGTGGTGCTGGCACACCGGGTTCTAGTCCCGGTCAGGGCGCCGGATTCTCTCCCGGTTGCCCCTCTTCCAGGCCAGCTCTCTGCTGTGGCTCAGGAAGGCAGTGGAGGATGGCCCAAGTGCTTGGGCCCTGCACCCCATGGGAGACCAGGATAAGTACCTGGCTCCTGCCATCAGATCAGCGTGGTGCACCGGCCACAGCGCACCAGCCGCGGCGACCATTGGAGGGTGAACCAACGGCAAAGGAAGACCTTTCTCTCTGTCTCTCTCTCTCACTGTCCACTCTGCCTGTCAAAAAAAAAAAAAAAAAAAAAAGATAATGATTGAAAGTAGAAAGGTAAACTTGTGTGCTGTCAGACAAAATGGACTTCATTCCATAGTGTATTGACAGAGATAGCTTAGCTTCCTAAAAATAAAGATATCAGTCAAAAAAGTACATTACCGGGATATGCGTTGTGGTGAGGAGATTAAACCAACGCTTAGGATGCCTACATCCGGTTCTAGGCCTGCCTTCTTCACAGTTCCAATTCTGTTTCCTGTTAATGCTTCTGGGACTCAGCTGAAGATGGTCCATGTACTTGGGTTCCTGCCACCCATGTGGGAGACCTGGATAGAATTCCTGGCTCCTGGCCTATCCCTGACTGTTGTAAGCAACTGGGGAGTGAACCAGCAGAGACAAGATATTTCTCTCTTTCACTCTCCTCTCCCCCCTCATTGTTCTGCCTTTCAAATAAATAAATCTCTTTTTATTATTTTTAAAGATTTATTTATTTATTTGAAAGTCAAAGTTAAACAGAGAGGAGAGAGAGAAGTCTTCCATCCGCTGGTTCACCCCGCAATGGCTGAAGCTGTGCCGATCTGAAGCCAGGAGCTAGGAGCCTCTTCCTGGTCTCCCACATGGGTGCAGGGGCCCGAGGACTTGGGACATTTTCTACTGCTTTTTGGAAGTGGAGCAGCTGGGGCTTGAACTGGCACCCTTATGGGATGCCGGCACTGTAGACTGTGGCTTTTACCTACTATGCTGGCCCCAATAAATCTTTTTTTAAAAAGTACATAATCCCCCCCAACAAAAAAAAGTACATAATCCCATGTATCTACACAGCCAGTAATAGAGTTTCAAAATACATGAAGCATTGATTGAACCAAAAGGAGAAAGATAAATTCATGTTCACAAGAGGCATTTATGCTCCTGTTTCAGTATCTGAGAGAACAAGTGGGATATGTAACATTTTAATAAATATCAATCCTTTATATTATTAACATTCATTAAATACCACCCAATAACTTGTTCCGGTTAACAAAAATGCAAAAAAGTACCTCTTGAGGGGAAAAATCAGTGCAGAGATTGGTATTATATAAAAGGTCATTGCAATAAAGATTGCTTTTGAAAAAGCTTTTCATAAGATCCTATGTATCACATTTTTACTTAAAATGGCTTACATACATAACAATCCTTAACGATACTTCAGGAATAGGAAAGCAGTTGAGATTATATTTTGGGTTTTGTTTGTTTCTTAGGTTTTCATTGCTCAGTCCAGATCATCTGGAAGTCACCGAGATGTTGAAGATGAAGAACTTACAAGGATCTTTGTGATGATACCAAAATCTTACACAGAAGAAGATCTGCGGGAAAAATTTAAGGTACTTATATTTTCTAATCAGTGTATGTGATAACTCTTAATCCTAAGTATATTGTACAGCTACCAAATAGGAAATATTGTTTGAGGAAGATGATTAAAGTGAAAGGGGGTGTTAAAAAACCATTTTTAGGTCATTAACTTCAGACTAGTTTTGAAATATTAAACCTAGGATTAATTTTTAAATTAAATAATGTATAAAATATGAAAAGATAGATTCAAAAAATGAAGTCTGACACTTCAGAGAATTTTAATTAAATCACACTCTGGGAAATAGGGGAGCCGAGATTTAATGCCAGGTGTCTCAGTCCAGAGTCTGCTCTTGGTCTCTAACCTTTAAGCTCCCTTCTGTTGCCTCCCACCTAGGGATGTCGGGCAGGCCTAAAGCTGTCAGGTATTTATTAAGGGCCTATGACATGTTGACATTGTCACCTTCAGAGAAAGTTTTTTTTTAAGAGTTTTTGCCTGAAAATTGAGCCTCTGAAGGATTTACATCTAAAGAAGCCAGCTACAGCACTGAACTGTAGATCTTAGTAAATGAAATTTGAAGAGATTTTTAAATCTTTTTAGTCATTGACCTATACACAGTGATAAAATTCACATAGCTTATTAAAAGGCAGTTTTCAGTTGTAATTTTTATTCTTTTTCTACTAATCCTACCGGTAAAATGAATCAGGTAGGCAACAAGCAAAAGAGAAAAGGAACAAGCGGTAAGAAGTAATTTCCAAATTTTCTTGTTTCTATCGCAATTAAGAGTTGAATGAAATACTTCAAAAATAACAAATACCAGGAATATGTATACCATGCTTTTTACAGTACTAAAAGACAAAAAGTTTTTTTAACCTGACATAATTATAAACTTTTACCTTGTTCTGAAATAACAAAAAAGACATTTTTATCTTAATGTATAGTAACTTAAGTTGCTAATTGGTTGCATGAGAACTTATAAAATAACCAATAAATTCCAAAAGTGTATATTCTGTTTATCTTCCATCACTAAAAATAAGCATTATCCTTTCTGTGCCTGTCTCTTTATTTAGTAAACGGGGCTAATACAGGTAACTGCTTCACAAGGCAAAGTTGCCTTAAAGATTGAATGAACTAAAACGAGTTAAATACTTGTGTAGGGACTGGGACAAACCAAACACTCAAGTCCAATTCGAGAGTTCCTGCTCTTAACCACTGCTGAGCAAGACTTTGGAGCTATCCAGACTATATGCAATTCTTAATATCACTGTGACTTAGTTCCTCTGAGACTTATGCAAGTTATTTAAGTTCCCTGATGTCCAACTTCCTTGTCTATAAAAACAACAATATGAAATATCTACATATCCTTGAAGGATTTTGTTGCATGCATACAAAAAGCACAGATAAATATAGATTTTAAGATATTTCTGAAATATTCTGTTTAATTATTAATTTTGGACTCATAGGTATATGGAGATATCGAGTATTGCAGCATTATCAAGAATAAAGTCACTGGAGAAAGTAAAGGTTTGGGCTACGTACGATACTTAAAACCATCACAAGCTGCTCAAGCAATAGAAAACTGTGATCGAAGTAAGGATGTTTGACTTGCTAAAGGATTTTTTTTTTTTTAAATTCTGATATTCTAAGTAACTAAGTCAAATACTAGCTTTTGCTAATAACTGCACATGCTAATTTAAACTGAGTGGTACTTGTTTATATATAGTCCAAGAATAAAAAATATTTCAGGGCTATGATTAAGCATTTATTTAGGTACAGTTTTAAAAAATAAATATGAGCAATTATATTTACTAAGATAACAAGTGAAATGCATACTTTAGTTATTATTTTATATACTTTTGGAGTTTTTAAATGTATGTGAGAATTTTAAATATTAAAAATTGAGGAACAGGTATTGTGGTACAGAGGATTAAGCTGCTCTTTGAAATGCCCACATCCTACATTAGAGTGCCTGAGATCATTTCCCACCTCCATTTCCAATCCACCTTCCTGTTAATGTCCATCCTGGGAGGCAGCAGATGATGGCTAAAATACATGGGTCCCTGCCACCCATGTGGAAGAACCAGATGGAGTTTGGAGCTCCAGCTTTTGGTCTGACCCAACCATGGCATTTTGCAAATGAACTAGCAGGTGAAGATCTCTCCTTCTGTAACACTCTCCCTCTCTCTGTCTTGCTCTTTCAAGAAAATAAAAATAAATAAATAAATTTAAAGATTTTTATTTGTTTGAGAGGTACAGTTATAGACAGAGGGAGAAACAGAGAGAAAGGTCTTCTGTTCACTAATTTACTCCCCAAATGGCCTCAACCGCCAGAGCTGGGCCGATCCAAAGCCAGGAGCCAGGAGCTTCTTCTGGGTCTTCCACAAGTTAGGGGCTCAAGTGCTTGGGTCATCTTCTACTGCTTTCCCAGGCTATAAGCAGAGAGGTAGGTCAGAAGAAGAGCAGCCAGGACACAAATCAGCACCCATATAGGATGCCAGTGCTACAGATGGAGGATTAGCCTACCATGCCACAGTGCCAGCCCCCTAAATAAATAATTTTTTAAATTAAAAACTTGTAATTAAAAATTGACTTACCTGGGGCCAGCATTGTGGCACTGGCTATTCTATTTCCAATTCAGCTACCTAGGAAAAGCAGTGGAAGATGGCCCAAGTGTTTAGGCACCTGCCATGAAGCTCCTGACTTCAGCCTATTATTAGCTATTGGGGCAATCTTGGGGGTGGGGGGAGGGCAGATGTGATTCTCTCTCTCTCTCACTCACTCACTCACTCACTCACATACACACATCTCTCCTCTCCCTTCTCTCCTTTCTCTCTGCCTCTCTCCCTCCCTCCCTCCCTCTAATTCTTTCAAATAAATAAATAAATCTTTAAAAATAAATAAATAAAATTGACCTACTCTTTCAAGATTTCTTTTAAACATTTGTTCATATTTAACCTAAAGCCTAAATAGAATTGAGTATACTAATAAACATAAAGGTTAAGGATAGGATTTATAAGGTTTCCTAGCATAGATGCATATAGATTTAATTTTAATCTAGAGTGACAGTAATTGTGTTTCTTGCTATTGCTGGTGTATGTAATGAAAAATAAAAATTTTAAAGAAACCAAGGAGAGTATTGTTTGCCATCATACTTATATTGACCTTTAGAAAGGAAATGTGGAATAAATAGTGGGTTTTAGAATATGCTAAGAAGCTATACATGCAGGAAAGAATTCATGCTAATCAATAGAATTCTTAGATACCCTAATTGTGCACACCAAAACTTTCTTAGATCCTGATAGTATTAGTTGAGTATCTGTGGTGTGCTCATTAATATGCTAAGGAGAGGGATACAAATAAAGTATGTGTCAGCTCTGTTATTTTATATGTATATTGGGTAGCTAATATCTAATAAGGAAAATAAAGAGTAATACAACTTTTAAGGGCTCTTTTAAGCAAGAAGTATGTCTTTTTGTCTTCCTGTCACTCCAAATATCCAGCTATCTACTATAGACTCTCAATAAAGTTCTCTATAAGATTGCCATTTTTATGAGATCAGTAAATTTACCAAATGATAAAATGTTCAAATGTGTGAGGTATAGTCTCAGTAGTGAGCAAGAGTGCTGAATGAGCATGGGAACACATCCAGAGGAGGTAGGACCTACATCCAATGGAGAGTAGCAGGACAGTGGGAGCCGTGTTAGCGGAGGCACAGTGCCAGGAATAAACATGTCCTGTGCTTCTGATTGGAGGCACCTACCTGGAAAACACAGTGTTCCAACTGAGAAATTTTGAGATAAAGCTAACTGTGTATTGGACCATATATTGGAGGTTATGAAGAGTTCAAGCTTAGTCCACATTACAGTTTCCTTGTAGATTCCTTAAAAAGTGAAGAATAGTAAAAACTTTTAGAACTGTTGATCTGACCACAGTCTTGAGGACAGATTTCCAGAGAAAGAATTAAAACTGACTGGCTTGATCCTCTTTGAAGCCACCAAATAATATTTTGAAAGCTCTGGGCTTCTCAGATATGCTGTATGCACACATATATACATAAGCATTTCCTTTACAGTTTCAGAGGGTTTGTGGAACCTTCCACTTTTTGAAGCTGATCCTTGGACCCCTAAGTAAGAACCCTTGATCCAGGAACAAGAAGACCAATTAAAGGGCTGTTGTAATTAATTGAAGAGAATTTAAATTTAAAGATAACATATTCTGAGTGTATTTTAAAGGAAGAATCTTGTATTTTAAAGGTTAAATGTGAAGAAGCTCTTCAGGATCTTGATGTTAAGGAGCATGGGCAAATGAAAGATGATATCATCTGTAGTCAGTGGAGATTGGGTGGGGTAGCATAGAATTACTGATCTTTTATGTCTGCATTGACCCATAACTGGAGATTCTTGCTGTTTTTCATTGACTGCCATCTTCCAGAAAATAAAGCAGTAGATCTACTGGAGATGGCCATTGCATAGATTCTGGTTGGCACAATTATCTGTATATATTTAAGTATGTATGTATTTATTTATTTGAAAGGCAGAGATAGAGGAAGAGAGAGAGAGCTCAATCTTCCATACACTAGTTCACTCCCCAGATGACTGCAACAACTAGGGCCAGGCAGGGACCCAACAATTGGGCCATCCTCTACTGCTTTCCTAGGCACATTAGACGGAAGCTGGATTGAAAGTGGAACAACCAGGACTCAAAACTGGCGCTCATATGGGATGCTGGCATCGCAGGTGGCAGCTTAATCCACTGTGCTACAATGCTGGCCGCAGCACAATTACTTTTTTTTTTAACTTTTATTTAATAAATATAAATTTCGAAAGTACAACTTTTGGATTATAGTGGTTTTTCCCCCCATAACCACCCTCCCACCCACAAACATCACAATTATGTTTAAAAGGTTAACTCCCAACACTAGTGAGCAAGTGTATTTGTAGGTATATTAAATTTGCTATGAATCTGGAAATTCATGGATTCTCATTTTTCAGGTTTTAGAGCCATCTTGGCTGAACCTAAAAATAAAGCATCTGAGTCCTCAGAACAAGATTATTACAGTAATATGAGGCAAGAGGCTTTGGGACATGAGCCTAGAGTAAATATGTTTCCATTTGGTAAGTGAGCTAGCTTTACTCGAACCATATATCTAGTGTTATCAGTCTGAGTTTGTCAGATAGTCTTTTATCATCAGATTGTAAATATACCGAATAAAATCTTACATGTACTTTTTTTTTCCTAAACAGTTGGTCATGATACCTGAAGTCCTTACTATTTAACACTTACTTTAACTTACTCCCAATTATGGCTTTCTTTGGTTAGTTATACATTATCTACATATTAAACTGTGTTACTGCCACTTTCTAGAATCTGTGCAGCTGACCAAAAAGTACAAAAGACATGTAGGTATCCCTTTAGTGTTGAGTTCCAAAGTTTGCCCCCAGGCTACTGCTGCTTTAAAGTTGGAGATACAGGCAAAAGAGAGATGACAAAATATAGGCTAGGAAAAGGGAAAAGTGAGTGATGAAAGTAAAGTCTATGAATGTTATCAACTTATCACATAAACTCTCAAGTAAAATACCTGTGAAACGTGTTCCTGTGAAGGTAGCCTCTGCATTGTGTTGAAGTAGGGAGTGGAAGAGTTGTCTGTTTTCTTGTCATTAGTCCCTTTGGTAACTCCACTGACCAAATGTGTACTATAAAAACAGTGCCTTTGTTTAGTGCAATGGACTTTTTTATTTTGCAGTACTTAAAACTCTTAAATGAATTCTTAAATGCATAGAAATTTGAAGATGTACCTTTTTTTTGTATTGTTGGAGAACAACCATCGGAATTTACAAGTTTCGACAAGAATGACAACAGAGGCCAGGAAGCTATCTCCAAACGCTTATCAGTTGTATCAAGAGTTCCTTTCACTGAAGAGCAGCTTTTCAGCATCTTTGACATAGTGCCAGGATTGGAATATTGTGAAGTTCAACGAGATCCGTATTCAAATTATGGTAAAATAATATCTTTATTGCTTTTCAGTATTCTGCATTTTTTTTAAATAGCTTTTCTCTAATGACAATGTCTGGTACTATTTGTGTGACGAGGTTTTTTTTGTGTGAGTTTTTTTTTTTTAAGATTTGTTTATTTTATTTGAAAGGCAGAGTCACAGAGAGAGAGGTCTTCCATCTGCTGATTTACTACCCAAATGGCCACAGCATCTGGTACTGGACCAGAATGAAGCCAGAATCCAGGAGGTTCTTCTGGGTCTCTCATGTGGGTGCAGGGGCCCAAGCACTTGGCCCATCTTCCATTGCTTCCCTAGGCACATTAGCAGAGAGCTGAATGGGAAATGGAGCAGTTGTAACTCAAAACAGTGCCCATATGGGATGCTGGCACTACTGGTGGAGACTTAAGACACACACCCATCTCCCATCCACTGATTTACTCCTGCAGTGCCTACAATGACTGGAGCAGGGCAGGCTAAAGCCAGGAGCCAGGAACTCAATCCAGGTCTCTCCCATGAGTGTGGGTGACAGGGACCCAACCACTTGAGGCACACTACCTGTTGCCTCCCAGGATGCTTATCAGCAGGTAGAATCCAGAAAAGAACTAGGACCCAAACCCAGACATCCCATTATGGGATGCAGACATTTAAAGTAATATCTTATGCCCACCCCAAGTTTTTATTTGTATTAAGGTTCTTTTTTCATGATAGCACTGTAGTATAATGAAAAAAGTTTGGGATTCCATTTTGCATTAGACTTGGGTACAAATGACAGTGGTGGCATGAGTTCTGAGACCTTGGCAAATTATTTATCCTGTCTGTAGCTCATCCTCATCTGTGAAATGGGATTGCTAAAACCTTTATGCTAGAGTTAGATAAGAATTAGAAATAATATAAATAAAATACCTAATGCAATCCTGGCATAAAATACCTAAAGCAAGTCCAGGCACACAATAGGCAGTCAGTGAATCCAGGTTGATTTTTTCTATTTTTTGACAGGCAGAGTGGACAGTGAGAGACAGAGAGAAAGGTCTTCCTTTTCCGTTGGTTCACCCTGCAATGGCCGCTGCGGCTGGCGCACCGCGCTGATCTGAAGCCAGGAGCCAGGTGCTTCTCCTGGTCTCCCATGCGGGTGCAGGGCCCAAGAACCTGGGCCATCCTCCACTGCCCTCCCGGGCCACAGCAGAGAGCTGGACAGGAAGAGGAGCGACCGGGACAGAATCCAGTGCCCTGACCAGGACTAGAACCCGGTGTGCTGGCGCCGCAGGCGGAGTATTAGCCTATTGAGCCATGGTGCCGGCCCCAGGTTGATTTTTATTTGTTAATAATTGGAAGCAGAAAAGGTTTTGGGGGGGGCTGGGGCAGGCAGAAGCTCATGGGAAAAAAATACTAATAATTGGAAGTGAAGGGTGTCATTGAGAAATCATGCATGGCATCTCTTCCAATACTATAGGTATACCACCTGACTTAGTTCTTTTAGAGTGACGTGGATATTGAGGGGAAATGGAATGAATCTGGTCATGTGAGCTATTTGGCTTGAAGTACTCCCACCCTTCATACAGACAGTACTTTCTTTACCCTACCCAGCCTCTATCAGAACTGTTTGAAACTACTTTGAGCCATCTCAAATTTTTAACTCAATCTCATGTTATCATTCTCTATTCTAAGGCTCTGAGGCATACGTTTTATATTTTGTTATTCATATGTAATTTTACTTATTTTGTGTTTTCCTTCTATTTTATCAGGTATGTTGAAATATATTTGTTCCTACAATTTCCATATTACTTCTGGTTGTATTTTTCTGATATATGTGCATCATTGGAAAACCATTTTATTAATAGAGATGTCATCATGTAGTTAGAATATGAATTCATTGATGTGTTCATTTGATTTCTATGCTTCCTTTGAATTTCATTAAAATATTAGATGCGGGACTGGCGCTGTGGTGTAACGAGTGAAGCCACTGCCTACGGTGCCAGCATCTCATGTGGGCACCGATTTGAGTCCCAGCTGCTCCATTTCTGATCCAGCCCTCTGCTGTAGCTTGGGAAACCAGTGGAAGATGGCCCAAGTTCTTGGGTCCCTGTACCCACACAGGAGACCCAAAAGAAGCTCCTGGCTTTGGATTGGCCCAGCTCTGACTGTTATGACCATTTGGGGAGTGAACCAACAGATGGAAGACCTCTCTCTCTCTCTCTCTCTCTCTCTCTCTTCCTCTCTTCCTCTCTCCCCCCTCCCCCTCTCTCCCTCTCTCCCTTTTCCCCTCTCCCTATCTCCCCTCTCCCCTCTCCCCCCCACCTCTGCTCCTCTGTAACTGCCTTTTGAATAAATTTTTTAAAAAAATTGGATGCTTGGATTTAGAAAGGAACAAAAATTACAGTGTTTTTCCTTGAAGTAGATTATATTATAAATATATCATGAAAACTTTTTGATTGTGTCACAAGCTCCTGGGCTCTGAATTTAAGGACCCAGAATAAAATTGTCTCTCCTTTCGAGACCATCTTCCTAACTTGCAATCTGTCCACTTAGTTAAAATATCTCTAAAGGAATATGAAATATCTGACTTCAGAAACCCTCTGTTCTGGGCCTTTTGTTTTCATGTATATCACTTTTTTTTTTTATCTTTTATTTAATGAATATAAATTTCCAAAGTGCAACTTATGGATTACAATGGCTTCCCCCCCATACCGTCCCTCCCACCCACAACCCTCCCCTTTCCCACTCCCTCTCCCCTTCCATTCACATCAAGATTCATTTTCGATTATCTTAATATCATGTATATCACTTTTCGCTTTCTGCCACTGCAGTTAACCAAGATTAGTATATATTTTTTTCATATATCACTTCTCACTTCATTTCCTGCCCAGTGTAATAGGGATAACTTTTAAATTTTGAAGTATATTTCAAGAATAAAAATTCAAATTTTTGGATACATCAGTGTTATATATAAAAAGCCAGTACCTGAAAATTAAGTTCATTAGACAGGTGGGCATTGTGGCACAGCAGGCTAAACTGCTGCTTGGTGACACATGGCCACCTATATCGGTGTGCTGGTTCAAGTCTTGGCAGCTCCACTTCCTGTCAGGTTCCTGCTAATGCATCCTGTGCGGCAGCAGATGATGGCTCAAGTACGTTGGCCCCTGCAGCTCATGTGGGAGACCTTGATCTATTTCAGGCTCTTGGATTTTGTATGGCCTGGCCCTAGCTGTTGTTTAAAAGTTTGTTAGAACATATGCTAATGCTCCATTTTTCTTAAAATACCAAGTTCATATTTTTTCCCAAAGTCTAATTTATGGTTAGCTTTCTAGGAAGAAAGAAGTTTTATATGTGTGTAGTAGAACTTTGTTTTCTGATACATTTCATTTTTATTTACTAATTGTATTAAGATTGTATATTGCTTTATCTTTGAGACATTCAGTCTGCTTTATTTTTCATTTCTGTATATTCTGTTTTAGGGCATGGAGTGGTTCAGTATTTTAATGTAGCATCAGCAATTTATGCAAAATATAAGTTACATGGATTTCAGTATCCTCCTGGGAATCGGATAGGCGTTTCCTTCATTGATGATGGGAGTAATGCAACAGAGTAAGTACCATTCCAGTAGTGTCTAAACCCAAGCTTTGGGTGTACTTGATTATGACTTAAAAAACAAAAATAGAAAACAGTTGACCTCTCAGGTGAGGATATCACACAAAACAAGTTACTCTTAAGAGACTGAATATTTCTAGTTTTTCTGTAAATTATCAGTTATTGTCTCCAGTCTCCTTAGAAAAATGGCAACCCAGATGGTAGCTGCACAGCTTGCATCAATGGTATGGAACAACCCAAGTCAGCAGCAATTTCTGGTAAGTAGGTAAGAAGTTAAGCTTTATAATACATCAATAGTGTATAATAAGTGTGATCTCTGTTTATTACCTATGTAAGAAAATTTTCAGATTCTTGGAAGACCACATAGTGCTATGATACACGTCTGTCTTCAGCTCTTATCTAATCCCTAACCTACAGTTTTTCTTTGTCATTTTGTACCTACCTCTTCAACAGCAGTTTGGAGGAAGTTCTGGGACACAGTTACCTCAAATCCAGACAGATGTTGTACTTCCATCGTGCAAAAAAAAGGCCCCTCCTGAAACTCCTGTGAAAGAAAGACTTTTTATCGTGTTTAATCCTCACCCTTTACCTTTAGATGTCTTAGAGGATATATTCTGGTAAGATTTCAATTTTAGAAAGTTGCATTTTTTAGTTAAATTTATTTGAAATTTAAACTAGTAATTTAAACATTCTCGTAATCTGGAGACTCCCTGTATCTAATACTGATTAGTTAGAGATGATTTGTTCTGTGCTTCTAAAAACTCTTACTGGTATCATCTGATTCACTTTATGGTTATTGCCTTCTCTTCTTTGTCAGGAACACATTCTAAGGATCTACACAGAATTTCCTGTTACTTTGTTTTGAATTCATAAACATGTGTGATTGTTTTGGAAAGTTGAAGGCACAGAATGGAGAAGTAATCTGTCCCTTAACAGACAGTGTGTCTGCATAGGCCTGTCCACTAGAATTTTTTTCTATAGCTGCAATTCAACTGAGCATTTTGTTAGTCCATTTTGTTAGTCCTCTGTTGGAACTTTAAAGGGTATATAATCACATTGAGTAGGCAGTTACTCAGTGAAAAAGAAAAGGTTCTTACTTATTTTGCATTTTTAGTATAACTCCTTAATTTTTCTATTTGGTCTTGTTCTTATTTGCTTTATAAGAACATTAGAGAATTAAATAAATACTTGTTAAAGAACTACACAAAATATCAGGCATGTGATTCAGGTATTTTGACCTTTATTTACTGACTGATTTTGTTTATTTCTTGAAGCTCTTCTGTTTGCCAGGCAGGGACTATACTAAGTACTGGAGACTTTATTTAAACAAAAAATGGTACTGTGTAAATAAGGCATTACAGTCCTAGTCCTGTAAGAGCTAATTTCATGTCAGAGAGACAAGTAAATAGGAAGTTATAACTCCATGAACTTGGTGCTGTAAGAAGGAATGTATAAAATACCTACTTTAGAAACTGTGGGGAAGCAAAGTCTCACGTGAAAACCCGAAGGATAAAAATAATTTTACCACAAAAGGCATCCGGAGAGTGGAATGGTCATTTCTTTAGAGAGAATGTGAGAGGAAGTCATTAGAATTATGGACTTTGAGAGATTGTGAGTGAAGAGGGAGCCAAAGAGGCAAGGACCATGTCAAGAAAGGCCTACAAGCCTGTACTGAAGAGTTTGTCCTTTCCCTGGGGACAAAGGGAACTGCTAAAGGGATTTTAGGGAATGAATGATCATTTTGTGTTTTAGAAAGATCGCCCAGGACAGGAATGGATTGGAGAAAGACAAGATCCCTGGCAGATGCCTGAAATCAGGGAGAGTACTGAATATACATATGTGTGTGTGTATCTCATATATATGTAAGAGATTAAAAAGAATAATAATAAAATAGAACAGTTATAACAGTAAACTGGAATAAAAGTGCCAACATCACCACTCTGGCATTTTCGGGCCATTATTAAGTAAAAAAAGGCGTCCTTGAATGTAAGCAGTCAATCTGATAAACAAGGTGGTTCTAATGGGTGTTCAGCATAAAGGGATGTTGTATACCTGGATGGTACAAAATAGGATGATGAGAGATTTCATCATGCTACTCAAAATTGTGTGCAATATAAAACTTATGAACTGTTTACTTCTGGAATTTTCCCTTTAATGATTTTGGACTGAGGGTGACTATAGCCATGGAAAGTGGGACTATTATATTAGAGTGATCTAAGAAATGATGATCTTAATGAAGAAAAATTAAAATATTTAAGATAATATTGACATGTTTTGGATGTTGCGTATGGAGAGAATGGTGAAAAAGGAATCCAGAATCAATCTCAGATTTCAAACCTGAGCAGCTATGTTTATTGATTTCAGTTTTACTTTGTTTCAGTCGTTTTGGTAACCTGATCGAAGTTTACCTTGTGTCAGGAAAAAACGTGGGGTATGCGAAGTACGCAGATAGAATAAGCGCTAATGATGCCATTGCTACTCTACATGGAAAGATTCTGAATGGAGTCAGACTTAAAGTTATGTTGGCAGATTCCCCCAGAGAAGAATCTAACAAGCGGCAAAGAACGTACTGACTCTTGAGGTAAGCAGTTGTTAGTCTGCATTTTAAAATATACTACCTATTGAGTATAGCATGAAGGATAATGCATACTACTTGAATACAGATTTTTCTTTTTAGAGATTTAAAAGTTAGTTAAAAATACTTTTGTTTAAAATTCTACCGATAAAGCCAAGTTATTTTACAATATATGTTTCTAATTTATTTAAACTTTGAAAAAGTTGTTTTTGCCGCTGGATGAATGTTTTGTCCTTCTATAAAATAAAATCAGATTTCAATTTAGAATATCGAAGTTATTTTTTGTTTGTGAATATCTTAGATTTTAATAACCAAGCTTTTTACTCTGTGCTTTCGTAAACTTTAAAAATGAAATATTTTTGAAGAGTATTACCTTGAAGAATTAAAGTGTCTTTAACAGTCTTTATAAAGAATATTTTGACTTCTCAGTAATCAAATGCCTAAAAATCTATATCAAATAATGTATTTTTTTAATTTTTGAACTTAAATATTGATGTTTTTCTGGACTTATGTTTGTGCATTTGTACATTAAAAATACACATTCAGAAAATATTCTTGTGTGTATACATGTATTTTTTAAAATACAATTTACTAGAGTTGTTTATCTGTTATAAATAATGATCCATATAGCCATGTGAATTCCTTTTCCTATTTATTAGTTTTCAGAGATCAAACTTCAGTTTCTTTCTCCATGATAGAAAATTTATATCCCTGTGATTTGGGAGACATGTTTTGCAGTTAGACATTTCTATTCTGTAAATGAATTCTGAGTTTCAGGGGAGGCTGAGTTTCCCTGTTCCTGCGGTCAGCAGCTTCCTAACTCTCTCGCAGGTCAGATGATCAGTAGGGAGTAAGCACCTTGAAATCAGTATGAAATTACTGTGTTTTAACCATTTCATTTATCACAGAAGGCTTTCTTTCTGACTGATTATGTAGCTAGCAAGTATCTGAATGTCCTGATGACCTTCCAGCATAGAGCAACTCAAGTGACTAGTTCCTCCTTTGTAGAAAGCAGCTGGCAAGGGAGAATGCACACTGGGCACGCTACGAATAATCCTGCTTGTAAAATGTTTTTAAATGTTTTATTTAATGACAAAATCAATTCTTGTTACACCATACATCCTTAGCAGTTTAATCCTAGAAGTATTAAATTGGCAATGAAAAAGAATTAACAAGCAGTTTTTCCCGTGTCTGAATAAAATGTCAGGAATTAAATTCTGTTTATTCTTTTAAAGAGCTTGCAATAAATGTACTTATTCTTCTCTGACTATTTCAGTATATGAGAGCAATGTATGAGATTTTCATTGAAACTTTGTCCCTACAAAAGATAATATTATAAACTTCTTAGTATGAAAAAAATATGTTATTCTTATTATGGTTAAGCCTTTCCTAATGATTATTTACTTGTTAACAGAGATAGCACTTAAAATCACAAAAGCTAGGTTGGAATTACAGCCCTGGCATTTCTTAAGATTGGCAGGTCTTTCCCACCTTTCTGAGGCCTACTTTCTTCGTAGGGTTGTTGAGAGACAGTGAGTCAGCAGAATTCCTTATAAAATGGAAAAAAAAAAACCTTTGCAAATATGAGCTAAATCTCATGCATTTGTAGCCTCAGTGAAACCTTTGAGATATCATCTCCTTCAAAATAGTGAGATCTAGATGATTTTAAAGTAAAAGATTAGCTATCTTGTAGTCAAATTATCTCATAGGCAGCTGGTGCTGTGAGAAATAAGCTTTATAATACCATTTCTTTCCCATTAAAATTGATGGACTTGAATCCAATATCTTGCATTGGAGGAATGCATATTCTTTGGCATAGATAGTGAAAAAAATATAAACTTTGTATTTTTCCACTTACTGAACTGGTGTGCATATTCTGGGCAAAGATAAAATTGGATCACATTAATTGAAGATGGTTATTTGGGTAGGATATAATGAGCTACAGTTCTGAACATCTTCTAATTGCAGCATGTTTTTTATTCATTTTTATTGCACATTGTCTTTATAATACATGGTCTCATATGCAATTCTCTTCCTTTGTTGCTGCATTAAATATTTTAAGTTTCAATAAAATAGTTTGAAAGAGTTTACCAAATTTTATGTGACTGTGTCGATTGAAGTTTTTTGGTGGGAAGGGGCTCCCTTTTTTGTTTGTTTCTAATTTCAAAAAGACACTAATACAGCTCATGAAGGGTGATAGTTTCTTTCGTCTCTGAGGAGTAAGCCCAGGATCAAGTGAGCCTGCCTAGGAAATAGAAGAAACTCTCTGAAAGTAGTTGGATTCTATTTTGAGATAAGTCTGATGTGTAAGTGTGTTTCTCTTTCTATTTGAGGAAAATAGAAATTTTAGTATTTCATAGCATCTGGCTTTATATTAATTGACAGCATTTCCTCTCTAGAAATTCAGTGCCTGCTTGCATCATCCTTCTCAGTAAGTGCGGTTTTGTTTATTTGGGGGCATCTCTGATTAAGCAGATAACATTGGTAATGTTGAAATAAAGGAACAATTCCTAACATTTTAGGAATACTATATACAATAGCTATTTCTTTTCAGGTGATGATTTTCATACTTGTGTTGTGTTCTTTCTACAGAACAAAGACTAAATAATGACATAATCCTCAGCTGACTGACTGAAAATGTGACTGGACGCACTCCCTGTGGACAGTTGACAGCTTTTTTTTCATATACTTGATAGTCTGTGCACAACATTGTTTTGTCCGGGAAATAGGGGTTGCTCACATGTATTTTTGCGTTCATACGCTAATGCTAAAACTAATACAGTAGTTTCTTAGAGCACTATGTTGTCATGTGTAGCAGAAATAAAGTTTTCTTAGAGCAATATGTTGTTATGTGTAGCAGAAATAAAGTTTTCTTTGCTTAAATAAAAATCATGACTTATTTATGTGAAAGACAAAAATGGAAAATTTCATAGGCAGTGTTTAAAATTCTACAAAAATGACATATTTCATTGATTTTGAGATGCACATTTCAGTACCTCAAAGTGGAAACATCTTGTTATAAATTTTATGCCATAGTGTACTTGACAATCTTCTTTTACATTCTTAATGAAACATAAAGGTACTTCTGCCAATAAATTGCATCTTAGATTCAATAAAATATGGTAATTGCTACTTAATCTATACATGCTGATTAATTACTGACACTAACAGTTACAATAAGGAAGAGCCAAAAGACATTTCATTTGAAATATTTTATGCTGAATTTTTATAACTACCCCAAAATCTGTTGGTACTTTTGTAAAGAACTTTTAAGATTATGAAAGCAATAATGATGAAGAAAAAGTTAAATTAGTGCTCATACTAAGTGTTTTTAAAAGATTTATTTATTTGAAGGGCAGAGGGACAGAGAGAAAGGACAAGAGAAAAGAGGTATGAGAAAGACAGAGGTATCCGCTATCTGCCAGTTCATTCCCCAAATGCCTGCAACTGCCGCAGCTGGGCATGGTCAAAGCCAGGAGCCAGAACTCCATCCTTGAGTGATCGTCTGCTACTTCCCAAGAATATTAGAAGGGACTGGACCAGAAATGGAGTAGCCAGGACTCAAACTGTCACTCCCACATGGGATGCAGGAGTCCTGAGTGACAGCTTAACCCACTATACCACAGTGCCTGCCCCAATAAGTGTAAATAAATATCAGTGCCTTTGGACTGTAGTCAGTTTTCCTTTTATATAAATACAAGTATAATTGCCATTTCAAAAATACAATATGAATGCAATTTTTAGAACAGACTATGATAAATGGTAGTCATTTCAAAACTAAAAATTAAAAATGAGCAACCTATTCTGCTTGTATTTTACATTGCCAAGAAAAAAATTATATCAGTTTTTAAAGTGAATGATAGGTGTCAAAAAGATACCTCAAAAAAAAGATATTATAAATGATATGTAGTTGTTAAAACTACTTATTTATCATTATGCCTCTTACCCTTAGTTAAACCAGATTTAATGAAACAGCAGAGAGCTGGCCTGGAAGAGGGGCAACCAGGACAGAATCTGGCGCCCCGAACGGGTCTAGAACCTGGTGTGCCGGCGCTGCAAGGTGGAGGATTAGCCTAGTGAGCCGCGATGCCGGCCATATAAACTCTAAAGAGACTTGTACCTCTCTGCCTACAAAATACTTCTTTGCTTTTTCAGGACACCCTTCTGTTCAGTTTTATTTGCCAGTCGTACATCTCAGTGAACAGTGCATACTTTGGCTTCAGGGTGCCTTTCATCTGTGTCCTCTCAGTCATTTAGCCTTAGTGCTGCTTTTTTTATCTCTTGCAATTGGTTCCCAAAATTTTATCTTTCAAAGCCAGAATGTCACAATTTTCTTTAAATGGGGAAATTCTAGAATCCAAGAAATAGCATTTAGTAATTAGTACTTTTGTCTGCAACTAAATGTTTGCTTCTCAGATGTACTTTAGATATTAAAAACATAATATGTGAATGTTTACATGCTAGCAAATGTCAGTTATTAAAGCTGTCAACATCATGAGGCTTTATCAGTAACAAATCAATAAACTTCTCTTTCAAGTACGTGGTTAAAAAGTGACATTTAAGATAAAGCCAAGTGAAAACTTCCAAATTCGTTAGCTTAGGTCTTTTATTAGAGATTTCAGGTGCTGAAAACAGCTATCAAATTGTATGCTTTTAGATCATCATGACCCAAACTATATTCCATTGAAATGCTAGAAAGAAATTTTTATGGTCAAATATATTTAGAAAGTGTTTGGTATTATTAGTTCCACAGGTTTTATCACAACCTATGTATAAAGTTAGTGAAAACTACCAAAGAAATTTTTACTCTAAAATTTTAGCTTTTTGTGAATTTTGTTCCTATATTTTGAGACCTTAAGAACCCAGAGAAACAAGGGGATTTACAACTAGATCGTGATAAATACTGCCACTCAAAAGCAGGGAAAGGCAGCATGCCATCATTAATTAAGGCACTGAGCCTGAAATGATGGGATTTGTATGCCTCAAAGCAGTAGATTTTAACATTGGTGTGCATAAGAATCACTATGGGTGCTTGTTTAAAATATAGGTATACTGATTCTGTGACTTTCGACATGCTCCCTAAGTGATCCTAACAGGGTGGCCTAGAGATTCTATATATTGGTCTTTAGGTCAGATTGTTAGAAGACACTGAGAAGTTGTTTCCAAGTCTTTTTTTTTTTTTTTTTTTTGACAGAGACAGGTCTTCCTTTTCTGTTGGTTCACCCCCCAATGGCCGCCACGGCCGGCGAGCTGCAGCCAGCACACCGCGCTGATCCAAAGCCAGGAGCCAGGTGCTTCTGGTCTCCCATGTGGGTGCAGGGCCCAAGCACTTGGGCCATCCTCCGCTGCCCTCCCAGGCCACAGCAGAGAGCTGGATTGGAAGAGGAGCAACCGGACAGAATCTGGCACCGCAACCGGGACTAGATCCCGGTGTGCCGGTGCCGCAGGTGGAGGATTAGCCTATTGAGCTGCAGTGCTGGCCCTCCAAGTCTTTTTACTATAGACAGTTTTGAGAAGTGAGCAGCTGCCTTTCCCTCAGTGTTATCACTAAATACAAATTTCATTGAGAAATTGAAAAATATAAGCAGTCTCATAAATAATAAAATAACAGACCAGGTTTTCATTTTAATAAATACTTTTGATCTTTGCAAAGAATGATAATTACTTGCTTTATAGCATACAAAGCTTTTATTTTTAATTTATATGTATTTTAAGTAAATTATATATATATATAAATTATCAAGGATTGGTACTTGTAAAGAAAAATGTGGCTATTGTCATTCTGTTTAAATGACAAAGGAGCATAAAGGTGGTATTATTAATATCAGTGTCAGAAAAGCCTAATCAAAAGTATACAAAAACACTCTGTGTGCAAGTATATCTATGTGCATGCTCCTAAAATGCTCTTGTAAGATGGGTGCATTTTGGTATACCCAAAAGCCTGTTGACTGATAGGTAATCTTAATTTTCAGTAACTTTACTTCAAAAAAAAATACATAGAACTAAAAATCAGTGAGGTCAAGAACAAATGAATTATGTTTATATAACCTGTTCTTCTAGAGATAAAGCTACACACAGGCATTATTTCCTCCACATGTGTTAGGTAAACTCTTAAAATCCATAGCCATTTGTTTGCTTGTTGCCATTATTTTTACATATGACTCCAGGTAAGAAGAAGCATAAAGGTCATCCTTATTAGATAGAAAATTCCATTTTAATATCCTAATTCTAATAAATGGATTGCATTATTTCCTTTTCTAGAAACAGTAACTCAAGAACACATGGACCCTGGGAACTGAAGGTATGGTATGACTAGGGGATCAGATAGAAACATTGAGTTAAAATATGATGTTGTAGCTTATATGATGACCATACTTTGATTTATATTTAAGATAAAAAAGACTTAATCACAGGTTAAATAAAGCTCCACTATACTAAAGATTACCAGGCCCTGGGAAAATCCATCTGTGTGGTTATCACAGAAAAAGGGAGCTCTATGACTGTAATATATGAATTGAAGCCAGTGTCTCAATGTCAGTATTCATTTGAACTAGCTAACCTGCAAGTTGACCAAGACTGTAGTCATTATAGCACCTAGGGGAGCTCCCCATGTGAACTGCTGCAAAAGAGATAGAAGGAAGACATCAGGAGGCTATTTTAGGAAATGTATTTGTATTTGACATACAAAACTTGAACTGTATGAAAAACCAAGTACTATTTTTCACAGAAATTAATAAGAATATTGAGCACTTTAGGATAACCAAAGTGCATGCTTACAGATACTACTTTGAATCTATAATCTTTGCATTCTCGTCCATTTGTAGGTAATTGGTGGTAGCTAATTTATTTTCATATTCATTTATTACTATGATTTTCCAGCATTAGAATAAATAGGTCATAGCATTCATTAACAGAGTTTTTGGATTTTTTTTTTTTTTTTTTTTTTTTTGCAGCCAGAACAAATTTATTCAAGAAAAATAAATTTGTAGAGGTGGGTGGCCAACTTCCAGCATGCACATAGACCAAACATGTGGCAGGGACCCCAGTCCCCACAGTGAGCTAAACCTTTTATATAGTGTTTTTATTTAAGTTATACAAGTTTCATGTATTCATATATATAGATTTAGGAATATAGTGACACTTCCCCCTCCACCCTCACTACTCCCAACACTCCAACGCTTCCTCCTCCTCCCTCTCATATTCCCACTCTTAATTTTTACTAAGATCTATTTTCAGTTTACAAAATTGTGGTATAGTTAACCCTATACTAAGTAGAAGAGTTTAGCAAATAGTATGAAGAAGAAGAAAAAAAAAAGACACTGTTCCTCAACAGAAGAGACAAGAGAGGTAAACAAACATCAAATCTCAAAATGTCTCTTTCATTTCAATACATTACATTTCAAGTACTCTGTTAGTTACCTAGCATCAGGGAAAACATATCTGTCTTTTTGGGACTGACTTATTTCACTAAATGTAATGGTTTTCAGTTGCGTCCTTCTTGTTGCAAAAGATAGGATTTCATTTTTTTTTAACAACTGAGTAGTACTCCATAGTGTATATAGCCATAATTTCTTTATCTAGTCAATAGTTGATGGACATCTGGGTTGATTCCATATCTTACCTATTGTGAATTGAGCTGCAGTGAATATGTGGGTACAAATAACTCTTTCATATACTTATTTCTTTGGGGTCAAATGGTAGGTCTATATTCAGATTTCTGAAGTATCTCCCTACTGTCTTCGACAGTGGCTGCACCAGTTTACATTACCACCAACAATGGATTAGGGTACCTTTGTCCCCACAGCCTTGCCAGCATTTGTTGTTTGCTGATTTCTGTATGAGAGCGAGTCTAACTGGAGTGAGGTGAAACCTCATTGTCATTTTGATTTGCATTTCCCTGATGGCTACCGATCCTGAGCATTTTCTCAAGTGTCTGTTGACCATTTGAATCTCCTCTCTTGAAAAATGCTTGTTCAAGTCTTTGCCCATTTCTTAACTGGATTATTTGTTTTGTTGTTGTTGGATTTCTTGAGCTCTTTATAGATGCTGGATGTTAGCCCTTTATCAGTTGCATAGTTTGCAAATATTTTCTCCCTTGCTGTTGGTTGTCTCTTCACTTTGCTGAGTTTCTTTTGCAGTGCAGAAGCTGCTCAGGTTGATGTAATTCCGTTTGCCAATTTTGGCTTTGATTGCCTGTGCTTCTGGGATCTTTTTCAAGAAGTCTTTGCCTGTACAATGTCTTGCAGAGTTTCCCTAATGTTCTCTAGTATTTGGATGATATTGGGTCGTAGATTTAGGTCTTTGATTTTGAGTGAATTTTTGTATAAGGTCTAAGGTAAGGCTCTAGTTTCCTATTTCTGCATGTGGAGACCTAGCACCCTTTGTTGAAGAGACTTCTTGCTCTAGGGATTTTTTTTTTTTTTTTTTTGGGCAGGTAGAGTTATAGACAGTGAGAGAGAGAGAGACAGAGAGAAAGGTCTTCCTTCCGTTGGTTCACCCCTCAAATGGCCGCAATTGCCAGCATGCTGCGCCAAGCCTAAGCCAGGAGCCAGGTGCTTCCGCCTGGTCTCCCATGAGAGTGCAGGGGCCCAAGCACTTGGGCCATCCTCCACTGCCCTCCAGGGCCACTGCAGAGATCTGGACTGGAAGAGGAGCAACCGGGACAGAATTGGCGCCCCAACTGGGACTAGAACCTGGATTAGCCTAGTGAGCCACAGAGCCGGCCCGAGTTTCTGTTTTTTTCCATTGGTCTACAAGTGTTTTTGTGCCAGTACCAGGATGTTTTCTTTTTAACTGCTCTATAGTTTGTCTTGAAATCAGGTATCATGATGCTTCCAGCTTTGTTTTTGTTGTATAATAATGCTTTAGCTACTCAGGGTCTCTTGTGTTTCCATATGAATTTTAACATCACCTTTTCTTGATATGTGAAGAATGTCAATATTTTGACTGGGATCACATTGAATCTGTAAGTTGCTTTTGGTAGTATAGACATTTTGATGATGTTGATTCTTCCAATCCATCAACATGGAAGATTTTTCCATTTTTTAATGTCTTCTTCTATTTCTTTCTTTAGTGTTTCATAATTTTCATCATGGAGATCTTTGACACCCTTGGTTAAATTTATTCCAAGGTATTTAATTTTTTTTGGAGCTATTGTGTGTGGGACTGATCTTAAAAGTTCTTTTTCAGGGCCGGCGCTGAGGCTCACTAGGCTAATCCTCTGCCTTGCGGCGCCGGCACACCAGGTTCTAGTCCCAGTCGGGGCGCTGGATTCTGTCCCGGTTGCCCCTCGTCCAGGCCAGCTCTCTGCTGTGGCCCGGGAGGGCAGTGCAGGATGGCTCAAGTGCTCCCTGCACCCCATGGGAAACCAGGATAAGTACCTGGCTCCTGCCATCGGATCAGGGCGGTGCGCCGGCCGCAGCACGCCGGCCACGGCGGCCATTGGAGGGTGAACCAATGGCAAAGGAAGACCTTTCTCTCTGTCTCTCTCTCACTGTCCACTCTGCCTGCCCCCCCCCAAAAAAAAAAAAAGTTTTTTCAGTCATGACATTATCTCTGTATACAAAGGCTATTGATTTTTCCATATTGATTTTATATCTTGCTACTTTACCAAACTCTTAAAGAGTTCCAGTAGTCTCTTAGTGCAGTCTTTTGGATCCCCTATATATAGAATCATATCATCTGCAAATAGGAAAGGTTTGATTTCCTCCTTTCCAATTTACATCCCTTTGATTTATTTTTCTTGCCTAATGACTCTGGCTAAAACTTCCAGAACTATATTAAATAGCAGTGGTGAGAGTGGGCATCCTTTTCTGGTCTGGATCTTAGGGGGAATGCTTCCAGCTTTTCCCCATTCAATAATATGCTGGCTGTGGGTGGGTCATAAATCACCTTGATTGTGTTGAAGAATGTTCCTTCTATACTCAATTCTCTTAAAGTTTTCATCATGAAACAATGTTGTATTTTATCAAATGCTTTCTCTGCATCTAATGAGATAACCATATGGTTTTTGTCCTTTAGTGTGTTAATGTGATGTATCACATTGATTGATTATTTTATATTGAACCATCCCTGCATACCAGGGATAAATCCCACTTGGTCTGGATGAGTGATCTTTCTGATATGTTGTTGGATTCAACTAGCTAATATTTTGTTGAAGATTTTTGCATCTATATTCATCAGGGATATTGATCTATAGTTCTCTTTCTCTGTTGTATCTTTTTCTGGCTAGGAATTAAGGTGATGCTGGCTTCATAGAAGGAGTTTGGGAGGATTCCCTCCCTTTCAATTGGTTTGAATAACTTGAGAAGAATTGGAATTAGCTCTTCTTTAAATGTGTGGTAGAATTCAGCAGTGAAGCCGTCTAGTCCTAGGCTTTTCTTTGTTGGGAAGGTCTTTATTACTGATTCAGTTTCCGTCTTGGTTATTGGGCTGTTTAGGTTTTTTATTTCTTCATTACTCAATTTTTGTAGATTGTATCTGTCTAGGAATCTATCCATTTCTTCTGGGTTTCCCAATTTGTTGACATATAGCTCTTTGTAGTAATTTCTGATGATTCTTTTTATTTTTGTGGTATCTGTTGTTATATTTCCTTTTTCATCTCTGATTTTATTGATTTGGGTCTTCTCCCTCTTTGTTTTGTTTTTTATTTTTGTTTTTATGTTTTTTGGTTAGTTGGGCCAATGGTATATTAATTTTGTTTATTTTTTTCAAAACATCTCTTCATTTCATTGATATTTTGTTGTGTTTTTTTTAGTTCAAGTTTGTTTATTTCTTCTCTAATGTTAATTATTTCTTTCTTCCTACTAATTTTGAGTTTTGTTGTTTTTCTAGGTCCTTGAGATGCATTGATAGCTCATTTGGTACGTTTCCAATTTTTCACGTAGGTACTGGTTGCTGTAAACTTCCCTCTTAACACTGCTTTTCCTCTATCCCAGAAGTTTGGATATGTTGTATTGTCATCTTCGTTCATTTCCAGACATTTTTTAATTTTACCTTTGATTTCTTCTGTAACACACTGTTCATTTAGAAGCATGTTGTTCTATGTCCATGTGTTTGCATATTTTCCAGAGATTCTAGGGTTGTTAATTTCCAGCTTCATTCCATTGTGGTCAGAGAAGATCATGGCATGATTTTGATTTTTGTGAATTTGCTAAGACTTGCTTTATGACCTAGCATATGTCTATCCTAGAGAAAGTTCCATGCACTGATAAGAATGTGTATTCTGCAACTTTGAAGTGAAAAGTTCTCTAGGTATCAGTTAAGTCTATTTGGTCCATAGTGTTGATCAGCTCTGTTGTTTCTTTGTTGATTTTCTGTCTATTTGTTCTGTCCCTTGATGAAAGTTGGGTGTTGATGTCCCCATTAGTATTGTTTTGGATTCTTTGTCTCCCTTTAAATCTATTAACAGGTCTTTTAAATAGCCAGGCACCCTATAATTTGGTATGTATACATTTATTATAGTCACATCTTCCTGTTGAATTGGTCCCATAATCATTACATAGTATCCTTCATTTCTTCTAACAGTTTTTATGTTAAAGTATATTTTATCTGAAATTAGGATCACAACACCTGCTCTTGCTTGCTTTCTGTTAGCATGGAATATCTTTTTTCATCTGTTCACTTTCAGTCTGTGTGCAGCTTTTTTGATGAGATATGTTTTTTGTAGGCAGCAAATAGATGGGTCTTGATTTTTCATCCATTCAGCCAGTCTGTATCTTTTAACTGGAGAGTTGAGGCCATTTATATTCAAAGTAACTATTGATAAGTCACACCTTGGCCCTGCCATTTTTCCATAAATATTCCTACTGTTTACCTTGGATTTCTTTTGTACTTTTACTAGACTTTCTGCCTTCACATTCTTTCATAATGATGACTATCTTTCTGTGATTCTGTGTGTAGCACATCTTTAAGCATCTTTTGTAAGGCTGGACAAGTGGCAGCAAATTCTTTGAATTTCTGTTTGTTATGGAAGGTCTTTAATTTACCTTCATTCATAATGTAAACTTTGCGGGGTACAGTATTCTGGGTTGACAATTTTTTTCTTTTAAGACTTGGACTATATCTCACCATTCCTTTCTAGCCTGTAGAATTTCTGATGAAAAATCAGCTGTGAGTCTAATTAGAGATCCTTTGAAAGTAATCTAGTGTTTCCCTCATGCACATTTTAGAATCTGTTCTTTATGCTTTGCTGTAGAAAGCTTGACTACAAAGTGTCATGGTGAAGATCTTTTCTGGTCATTTCTGTTAGGAGTTCTGTTTGCTTCCTCTATTTGGACATCCCTTTCTTTCTCAAAATTGAGTAAGTTTTCTGTAATTATCTCACTAAATAGGCCTTCTAGTCTATTCTCTCTTTTCAAACTTTCAGGAACTCCTAAGGCCTGTATGTTGGGTCACTTGATAATATCCCATAAATCTCCAACACTGTTTTTAAGTTTTTTATTTTCCTCTTGTTTTTCTTGGTCTGACTGTAAGATTTCCAAAGATTTGTCTTCTTGTTTGGATATTCTTTCTTCTGCCTCACAAAGTCTGCTGTTAAGGCTTTCTACCACATTTTTATTTGATCTATTGAATTCTTTATTTCTAATATCTCCTTTTGATTTCCTTTTCAATTTCATGGGAAAATTTTTCATTCATGTTATGTATGGTTTTCTTTAGTTTGTGGATTTGCTTCTAATTGCTTTTGAGTAATCCTATGATTAATTTTTTTAATTCCATTTCTGGCATTTCCTCAATCTCTTCCTCTTCATATTCTAATATTGAAATGTTTCCTTTGTGTGTGTGTTGGGGGGGGGGGGTCATGGTGTCTTCCTTGTTCTTGTTTCTTGAATTTCTGCATTTGTTTTTAGGCATTTGAGGAGTTGATTTTTGTTTTTCCTGCTACACTTGTTCTTAGCTGAAAGGCTAAGAAAAGATTTTTTTTCCCTCTGATGGCTTTTATCTTTGAGCTGTGTGTCTGTGGCTTAGTGGAATGTCTGCACTTTCAGTGAATACCAAGAGGTATGTGGTGGCTGTGGCCAGGGAGCTCTGGTCAGTGCTCCAGGGTGGAGTAAGTATCCAATGTAACACTCAAGTTGGGTGTGGTAGATCTCAATGCCCGGGTGTTAGTCCCCAGTGTGTTCCACACCACCATATGAACCACACAGATGATCTGCGCAGGCCACACTGGGAGCACAGTTCCTGCTGCAATAGCCTTCTCTAGGCAATCAAGGAGCTCTGAGCATGTGGAGCCGTACCCAGTGATTGCTCAGAGACCCAGCTACACCATGCAGCTTCATATGTAACTACCAAGTCCCATGATCTCAGCACTCAAGGCTCCTGCAGTCGCTAGGTAGAGATTTCACTCTGCCCTGCCAGCCTGTCCAGTGAACAGAGAGGCAGATGTTCCCTGAGACAGGTCTGCCTAAGTGTCTTGATCCTAGGAGGCTGTGGGCACCTCATTGTCCTACGACATGGTGGCCTCCTCCACCTCCACTTCCTCCTCCTCCTCCAACCTCCCAGCGAGGCTCAAAGTCAGTGGAGACTGCAGATTGTTCCCTCTGCTAGAATCTCTGGATTACACATGTAAACAAGAGCCACTGGCTGATTGTTGATCTCTCCCTGCCACTGCCGCAAGTACTGCCAATAATATGGTGACTTGTCAGCCAGTTGCTGTGCGCGGGCACAAAGTCTTCTGCAGCTCCCACCTACCCTTTCTCAGCTGAGCTGCAGGCCTTGTTGTGGAGAAGTTGGAGCAAAATAAATGCGCCCCCTCTGCTTCCGGTTGGTCTGCAGGTAACCATTAGCAACCACTAGCCCCCAGGGCTCTGGTCTGGACTCATGCACGCTCTCCCCCTGGTGTGTCACCTTGGTTTGCCGCGGTTCACTCTCACCCCTGTCTCCAAGCTGCCACCCACTCCAGCTCTCAGCTGCTGCAGTTCTCAGCTGCTGTTGCAGTGTTCCTCTTCCTCTTGTAGGATTTCCAGTGTGGATTTCTCTCCACTTCTCCCTTGAGAGTGCACTTCCTACACTTTTACTTTTTTTTACTGCTTATCCCTAGCTTAGTGCAGAATGTCATTCCCTAACCAGCCATCATGGAATCTCTGAACTTTTTTAAATTTTTATAAATATAAAAAGAACAGATTTCATAAGTATAGTTCTAAGAAGATAACCATGCTTCCCTCCCTGACACTTGCCCTCTCCCTCCCTGAAAACCTCTCCTTCCCTCCCTTTTCTTTTCATGAATTTTGCCAAAGACATAATTTTTTTATTTATACAAAGACATAATTTTAATCTGCTCTGGAATCACAGGCTTAGTTCTCCACTAACCATAATATTCAACAGGTAAAAAGTAGGGAGACCACAGTTCCACAGGAGCATAAACAAGGGCTAAAAATGACAGTCATATCACATGGTGTCCATTTCATTCCTATACATTTTTGTTTTCTATATTAACAGCCACATATCAGAGAAAACATATGATATTTGTCTTTCTGAGACTTGCTTATTTCACTAAGTGTAATGGTTTCCAGTTGCAAGCATTTTGTTGCAAAAGACTAGAAAACACAGAGTTTATAAAGGATTTTGTTTGTCTTTTGTTTTTTAGAGTTTTCTACAATTTTCTGGAGATGTGAAAAAATACATAATTTTTCCCTGTCAATAAAACCTGTTATGTTTGGTTTTATCCTTGTAAGATATGGTTTTTGTTTTATTTGATTTACTTGAAAAGTAAAGTTATAGAGGGAAGAGGGAAAAGTCTGCCATCCGCTGGTTCCTCTCCAGATGGCCAAATGGCCAGAGCTGAGCTGATCAGAAGCCAGGAGCCAGGAGCTGCTTCCAGGTCTTCCACGTGGGTGTAGGGGCCCAAGCACTTGGGTCATTGTCCACTGCTTTCCCAGATGTAAGCAGAGGGCTGGATTGGAAGATGAGCAGCTAGGACATGAACCAACACGCATATACAATACCAGCATCACAGGTGGAGACTTTAGCCTGCTAGTTAAGCCACAGTGCCGGCCATGATAAGTTTTTCATTCTTATATTATTGATCCTTTGGCACGAAAAACTTCCTTCATGTTACACGTTAGTACATTAGTAATTTAAGAAGATAAAGTGCCAGTGTGACATTTGGGGAAAAGTGAAGAAGATCACAATCTGTTACTTGTAGGATTGACTTCAGAAAAACCTACAGAAGTTGCTGAGAGAAATGGACTAGGTAACTTGCTTTGACAATGTCAAAATTTAACCAACAATCACAAAAAAAGAGCGTATTAGGAGTAATGGCACCTACCTTTGCTAGATCATCATAAAATCTTTGCAGAGTCCATCTACCACTAGGTACCATCTTGGCTTAATTGTTCACCAGAAATACCCAAAAGAGTTTATCTCTTACCACTTTTACCCTCAGTCTGGGTACTCTAATTAATTGCTTCTTTTACCCAACCCAATCTTGATTCACTGGAATAACTTGAAGTATTCACACACACACAAAAAAGATGGAAATATTTCTCTTTACATTTTCCTGAAAGATTAGCAGTGTTCCTGGAATGCCACACTTCCACTTAATAGATTTCAGTTACTTAATTAGGAATTTATGGTGTCTTCTATAGCTTGTTGATATAATTAGCTTTCAGCTTTCCAAATCAAGCTTTATATATTGTGCCTTTCTAGATCTGCCTTTTCATCCAGAAAATATGAAAGATGATCGTTGTAATGTAAACACAAACACCTACAACCCTCCTCCCATGCAGTCATAGAAACTGAGATAAGGATAGAGTAAAGTAGGAAGAATTTCTGCTAAATATAGTAGCAAATGTTCTACATTGATACAGCTTGTCAGTGAAATAACATGGCACCTTAGCGTCCCACCTTTTAGTGCTCTTTATTAGCTGTAAGAAGATTGACCATTCCAATAATTTGAGACTGTAATTGAGGGTCTTGTCAGAATTGGCTTCTTGTCTGTGCTTTTTGTTTTTGCTTATTTATTTGAAAGGTAGTGTTACACACAGAGATTGACCTTCCATCAGCTGGTTCACTCCTCAAATGAATGCAATGGCCAGAGCAGGGCCAAGTCCAAGCCAAAAGCCAGAAACTTCATCCAAGTCTCCCACGTAAGTGCAGAGGCCCAAGAACTTGGATCTTCTGATGCTTTCCCAGGTGTATTATCAGGGAGCAGCCAGAACTCAAACTTGTGCTCCAATATGAGATGCCAGTGCTGCAGTCAGTAGCTTAACCTGCTACACCATGGTGCCAGCCCTTTTCTGCATTTCTTAACCAGAGACTCTGAAGTTCCATTATATTGAAAATTTTCCGGCCAGCGCCGCAGCTCACTAGGCTAATCCTCCGCCTGCCCTGCGGCGCTGGCACCCCGGGTTCTAGTCCTGGTCGGTTGCTCCTCTTCTAGTCCAGCTCTCTGCTGTGGCCCGGGAGTGCAGTGGAGGATGGCCCAGGTCCTTGGGCCCCTGTACCCACATGGGAGACCAGGAGGAAGCACCTGGCTCCTGGCTTCGGATCAGCGCAGCACGCCAGTTGTAGTGGCCACTTGTGGGGTGAACCAATGAAAAAAGGAAGACCTTTCTCTCTGTCTCTCTCTCTCACTGTCTAACTCTGCCTGTCAAAAAAAAAAAATTTTTTTTTTTCCTTACCCAAGAGAACCACAAGTGGCATCACCTAGGCAAAGGAAACATAAAAAATCCAACCTCTGACTAGAAAAGTAGTTGCTGAACGGCAGAGGCAATATAAGGGACACAAGAAGGTTAACGTGTGCACATCAACTGATTTAGAATACATGCAGAAGGGAATAGAGTTGTTTGTTTGGATTTGGTTTGGTTTTTCCAGCTGCTTTGTCCTAAGATCTTCGATTTCACTGCAAGGAAGTCCCTTATCCACTTCTGCAGCTTGACTTCCTAGGAGAATGAAATAGGTTTAACATTTCTGGCCACCTCCTGGATATTACTTTAGTACTTGAGTAGACTATAAAAGAGAAAGCAATATTGGAGTCTGACAGTTCCTCTGCAATTGGTTTAAATAAATCTGCCATCACTGAGAAGTGCATAACTAAGTGGGCAAGAGATCTGAACAAGCACTTCACAAAAGAAGGCGGAGAAGGGATGACAATTTCTTTTTTTCAGCAGAGTATGGGAGGATTAGGTAAATTACCTTTGAAAAGAAATATTATGTTTTTCTCCATAGTACTTTGATATTTAATACAAAGTAAAAATATTTAAAACTGCAAGAAGATACCCTTAATTGGTATGAACAGCTAAAATTAAAATACAGTACCCAGATGTGGAGTACCAACAGCTGGTGGGAATCTAAATTGGCTCAACCACTTTGGAAAATGTTGACAATACTAAAGTGGAACCTAGATAGATACCCTCAATTCAGGAATTTACTTCTAAAAGGTATTTAACAGAGATGTATACTTATGCATGAATTTCAAAAAGAATTTTAACGACATAAATATCTTTTAATTCCGTTTTCCATTAACTTTTGTAGTACCTTCATATTTACAAAAAAAAAAAAAATAGTGTTATTCAGAGTGACCTCATATTGGAAACAACTGGCACCCAGCAGCAGCATGCATACAATGACTAGGATACCAAAGCAAGGAAATGGGCCAATTTTTGCTATACGTAACAGTTTAAATGAATCTCACAGACATAATGAACAAGAGAAATTAACTAACAAAAGAAAATGTGCTGTTTGAACCTCACAGAATCCAAACACAGAAACACCTTTGGGCAGAATGGAATGAGAGTCACATGAGGGGTTTATGGTGTTAATGTTTCTTGATCAAGATGATGATAACTTTTTAATATTTTTAAACTATTCCCTATGGTTATACATTTTCTAATGTTTGTCTTACATCTTTATTAAAGTTTTCTTTTTCCTTAATGAGTAAAACAAAATCAGCCTAAGGCTGATTCTGCAGGGTAGGAAGAGGTGTGCCCTGACACATTCAGAAGGGCATTCTTTATTCTTCCATGAATAGCAAGAAATGTTAGAAAATAATCTCATTAGCTCCCACTGTGATGCAACAAAGTGTTATGATGAGAAGAAGGTGGGGGAAGAGTAAGAGAAGGGAAAGAAAAGGAAGTGCTAAATTAAAACTTTTGTCAGAAACAGTAAATAATCATGGCAGTAAGGGAAACTAACCCATGGTGAACAACAGTGAGTATTAAACTGCTTTTCAGAATCCTGTGCGTTCTCATGAGCCCACGAGAGGAAGATGGTTCTACCCACATGTTCATCATCCACATCAGAGCTGCCTTCATAAATGTTCCTGTGTTTAATAAGCTTTCCTTTAAGGGAATCTGCAGCTCAAAGGAGTTATGTTAAGTGAAAAGCACCAGAGCAAAAGATAAATGTAAAAAGCACCCTGAGATGACTAGAGAGAAAACACGCAGATTAAAAAAAGACTGGTTACAGAGACTTATCCTTTGAACAATAGATGTCCAAAAGAAAACAGCAACACAATCAACAATAATCAGTTTTAATAGAAGAATTTGATGTTATAGAAAAACAAGAAGAAGTCTGAAGATTATCTTCTATACATTTTAAATGCCAACTGGATGGAGCACAGTCTACAGTTTTGTAGTTCAGGATTTTATCCAATCTGGAAGGTAATAAAAAGACATTGTGTATGCAAGGTGCTATTCATTTGAGCTTCCTGGAAAAAATTACTTGAGTATGATCATCACACTACCAAAATGAATCAAAATTAAGAACAAAGAATGAGGAATGAAAAACCCGTTGGTGAGTATTGAAATCAGTGAAACTATTGGGATAATACAGATAATTGTTGAAAAATTAATTTCTAAAACAAGGCTTATTGTATGATTTTAATTCATCCAAAATTTTAACCCCAGATTAAGTTAATGAAAACAAGGAATGTTAGGTTTTTATTGGAGAGTGGGGGGAGTAAGGTAAAGGAATAAAATTCTCATGTTTTATAAAGAATAATTGTTCTGCTTTTTACTTTGATAACTAAATGTAAAGAATTTTGAATTGTGTTAAGGTAGTTAGTAATAAAAGTAATAACAATGTTTCTTGTTAAAATGCTTGAAAAATGCAAAAATGAAATTGTATAGTTGACAAAAACAAAAAAAGACCAAAGTGTTTTTAATTCTAAAAGCAACATGGAAAAATCTACTTTTCCCAAGAGGCTTACCTTTATATCAAATTCTATCCCATATACCTAACACAGAAAAGTAAATCAGAGCACAGTTTAAGGGAGAAAGTACAAAGCTAAGTAACAGCAACATATTCACCTATAAAATTGCTATTTAGAGGGAAGACAGCAGACCCTAACATTTGTTAGGCAGGACAACAGAGGATTAAAATGTAGATTTAGTGTAGGGATAATGAGGTAGAATTTAAGATGTCCTAGCTATCAGGTCAAATAGAGGGAAGAAATTACCCTTAAAATTGAAAAAAAATTAATAAAATTAAATGTATCTGCAGAGAAGATATGGGTTTTTCCTCCATTGGAATAGTTTACGAATCTGTCACGTAGCAATATTGAACAACAAGCAGCGTAGGGAACCCAGAAAAATCTCTTACCTTCTGTTTATCAGCTGATTTAGAATATTTACAACAGGATAACTTTTCTTTAATTCCTTAAATGTGTTCTCTGGAGCCTTTGTCTTATTTTTTTTTTTTTTTTTTTTCCTTAAGATTTACTTATTTGAAAGGCAGAGAGAGGAAGAGCTAGCTTCCATTCCCTTGTTCACACCCCAAATGGCCATAGCAGTCGGGGCTGGGCCAGGCCAATGACAGGAGCCAGGAACTACTCCTGAGCCTCCCACATGTGTGCAGGGGCCCAAATATTTGGGCCATCTTCCGCTGCTTTCCCAGGTGCATTAGCAGAGAGCTGGATTGGAAATAGAGCAGCCAGGAATTGAACCAGCTCCATATCAGATACCGACACAGCAAGTAGAGACCCATGCCACAGGGTTGTCCTTTATGCTTTGATTTCATTGCAAGGATATCCCTTACCATCTTCTGTCCTAAGGACCTATCTCATGGACCTATCCTTGGATTTCCAGAAGGAATAAAATTGGTCTTAATATTTAGTGTCCACTTGATGGACATTACTGCAGCATCTGAATGGACTGGAAAAAAAGCTGAAAGTAATCTTTGGAGCTTGGGAGTTCCCTTGAAGTACATTTTGAAGGGCAGATTTGGTACTGGTCCCTTTTTTTTACCCTAAGGGAATAAAAGTAAAAAATGAAACCATGGGGTAGGCAATGAGCACAGTGGTTAAAATGCCTGCATGCTGTATCAGAATGGGCTGATTGCTTCTGATTCTAGTTGCCTGCAGATGCACACTGTGGGAGGCAGCAGGTGATGGCTCCTTTAGTTGAGTCCCTGCCACATGCATGGGAGATCTGGATTGACTTCTTGGTTTCGAGCTTCAGCCTGTTCCAGTTCCAGTTCCAGCTATTGTGGGCACCTAAGAAGTAAACCAGACGGTATGAACTTGATATCTCTGTCTCTTTGCCTTTCAAATAAAATGAAAATAAATTTCAAAATTAATAAAATCACAATCACAACAATAATTTTAAAACCCTCTTCTAAAGAATTTTTTTTAGGGGAAGAAAGGCAAATAAAAACAGATGATGCTGAGGGCCGGTGCTGTGATGTAGCAGGTAAAGCCTCCACCTACAATGCCAGCATCCCATATGGGTGCCAGTTAGAGACCCAGTTGTTCCACCATTGATCCAGCTCTCTGCTGTGGTCTGGGAAAGCAGTGAAAGATGACCCAAGTCCTTGGGCCCCTGCACCCATATGGGAGACCCAGAAGAAGCTCCTGGCTCCTGGTTTTGGATCAGCCCAGCTCTGGCCATTGCAGCCGTTTGGGGAATGAACCAGCGGATGGAAGATCTCTACCTCTGCCTCTCTCTAACTCTGCCTTTCAACTTAATTAATTAATTTAAAAAAAGATGTTGTATTCAAAGGTATGCTAAAAGGCAGATTGATAACCCTTATTACAGGGAGGGAAGATTAATGAATTAAGTGTAACAGAAGAAACAAAAGTAACAGGAAACAATAAAGCTAACAAGTGAAAAAAGTAAATAGTAACCTCTGGTAAATGCATTTTCTTGAAAATCAAAATTAATAAAAGTAATGGAAAAACAGAAGAATGTAAAAATTGCTATTTGATGAAAGAAGTTCTAATTAGGAAAAAACATCTAATATGATATATGTTAATAGAACCACCATGAAATCTGCACAGATTAGTTACTTGTCCATTCTTGTGACCATGCAAATGCAATGGACTGCTTAGATTAAGCAAAATTTACTTGAAATAGTTGCTAGTTGGAGGGATAAGGATTAGCCTGATTTGTTTAGGCTTTTACAAGTTTACTTCTTTATTCAGGTTTTATTTGAAAGAGAGATTTCCTATCTGCCAATTCTCTCCTCCAAATTCCCACAATAGACAGGGCTGGGCCAGGCGAAAGCCAGAAACTCAGAACTGTCCTTTGTGGGTGGCAGGAACCCAAGTACTTGGACCATCATCTTCTGCCTCCCAGGATACAAACTGTCAAAAAGTTGAATCAGAAATGGAGAAGCCAGTACTCAAATAGGCACTACAATTTTGGATGCAAGCATCCCAAGCAGGGACTTAACTGCTGTGCCACAGGACACCACGACACCACCACCTGCCCACCCAGTTTATTTAAATGAACCAGTGCCTAACCCTCACCCCTAACTACATGGCTGCTATATAATGGGTAAGATGTTGGAAGGAGATCAGTGAGGCCACCACGATGTCTAAAACTGCTTCTTAGGCTAATCCTCCGCCTAGTGGCGCCAGCACACCGGGTTCTAGTCCCGGTCGGGGCGCCGGATTCTGTCCTGGTTGCCCCTCTTCCAGGCCAGCTCTCTGCTGTGGCCAGGGAGTGCAGTGGAGGATGGCCCAAGTGCTTGGGCCCTGCACCCCATGGGAGACCAGGATAAGCACCTGGCTCCTGGCTCCTGCCATCGGATCAGCGTGGTGCACTGGCCGCAGCGCGGCGGCCATTGGAGGGTGAACCAACGGCAAAAAGGAAGACCTTTCTCTCTGTCTCTCTCTCTCACTATCCACTCTGCCTGTCAAAAAAAAAAAAAAAAACAAAACAAACAAAAAAAACTGCTTCTTAGAAAACTAAATTGGGGCTTGTACTGTGGAGTAGTAGGTTAAACCTCTGTTGTGCCTGTATGCCATATGGGCGCCAGTTCAAGTCCTGGCTACTCCACTTCCGATCCAACTCCCTGCTAATGGCCTGGAAAAGCAGTGGAAGATGGCCCAAGAGCTTGGGCCCCTGAACCCACTTGGTAGACTCAAAAGAAGCTCCTGACTCCTGGCTTTGGATCAGTCCAGGTCTGGCTGTTGCAGTCATTTGTGGAGTGAACCCGCTGATGGAAGCTCTCGCTCTCTCCCTCTCTCTCTTTCCCTCTATCTGTAACTCTGCCTCTCAAATAAGTAAATCTTAAAAAATAATTAAATTTATTGAGCCCTTAGGATTTCCTAAGTGCTGAGTTAGTTGCTTTTTCTCTCAAAAACCTATGAGGTAAGTACTATTTTATAAACAAGAGACAGAAATACATTGAGAAAGGAAGGAAGTTGGCCCAAGTCACATAACCAGCAAATGAAGAAGATCGATGACAGGAACAAAGATTACAGGAACTGCCACACACACTAACTGAATATTATGCAACAAAAATGCTTCCAAAACTGTGAAATAATGTGAGGATAGTGCTTACTATTTAGTGAAAGCAAGCATGATACAAAATTGCCTATAGTGTCATTTACAATTTTTTAGAGCTAGAATAAATTTGAAAAGTGGTAAGGCTATTGCTTTACACCATTGTCCACTTTTCTTTGATGAATGTGTTTAATATCTTAAAATCAAAAATGTACACTGTATCCCCTACTTTACTGTAAGCTTCTTGTGATCAAAGTATGTGTTTTATTTTTGTAAATTCAGTCCCAGCTATGCACCTTACACACAATAAGCACAAAATTAATTTTTACTATTTGGATTACAACATAAAGGATTCCCATATATGTCTCCTACTGAGGAGATTGTGTAAACAAGTCTGTTTTCTGGTTGTTTAGATGCCTTCATTCAAGCTGAGGTCCTGCTTGCTGATTTTTCAAATTCTGCTAATTTTTGTTTTCTTTTTGATAGAATATTGGCACCTATTTTACAGTTCACATATAAGTCTCAGTGATTTTTAGATAAATGATGTTTGTTAAGCTTTGCATTTCCAAGCCTTGTCAAACATTTCCCATTTAGCCATCTAACAATGCTAAATCCAGTGAGATAAATGACCTCTGCTAGGACACACAGCAAGTAGGTGATGGAGCTGGGATTTGTACTGGAGGAAATATGATTGCACACACTATTTGATTCAAATACTGTTCTGATTTATTTGTTTGCTTAAAGAACCAAGTATAAAAACTTTATCCTATAAATAGAGCATGCAATGGAGAGTAATTTTATCCCATTGTATGACCCATAGAGAGGCTGAGGGAGAAGGAAACGGTGAGAAAAGTATAACCTGGATGAAAGGAAGTGAAAGCAAGATAAGGGTTAAAGAGGATGGATAAAGAGGATGACTCAGTAATTTTATTTACTTGTTACCAGTAACTTTGGTGTGATTGTGTCAGTTCCTGTCCCCTTTTTTTTATCTTGGTTATAAAGTTTATTCAGCAAATAATATATTGAGCACACAACAATGATGAAAAGGAAGCAGTGCCCTTATGTAGCTTAGTCTGATTACATTGTTTAACAAAATAGTGTCCAATAGGCTCAGCCACACTGGACTCAGACAAGCAAATGCCTTCAAGATGTATGAGTTTTAGATGATTCACTGGGACAGAATAATTCCCCTTCTCTGTCATACTTTATTTGTTCACACCTAGCTCTCATTTTGTATGTTTGTTTTGCAGGGGTTTTTCTTAGGTAGAAATTAGTACGCAAAAAGCTTCAGTAAATGTTGACAAATGTACACATTTGTAAACTAGTCTTGGAGGCTTTCTGTGGATCTCTTGTGTTCTGCTTGTCTGCTACAAAGAGGCACTTTCTTTTCAAGGATGTTCGTACTCTGAATGGTCCTGAAAGACTGTGTCCCTTGAGAGTACAAGTAAATAAAGATAATGTTTCCTTCCAGGATAAGACAAGCAGACTTATTTCCCTTTATGAAAGATTAGATTCCCGGGGCCCAGTACCATGGCTCACTTGGCTAATCCTCTGCCTGCAGCGCCGGCATCCCATATGGGCACTGGGTTCTAGTCCTGGCTGTTCCTCTTCCAGTCCAGCTCTCTGCTGTGGCCCAGGAGGGCAGTAGAGGATGGCCCAGGTGCTTGGGCGCCTGCACCTGCGTAGGAGACCGAAGGAAGCGCCTGGCTCCTGGCTTCGGATCGGAGTAGCTCCTGCCGTAGCGGGAGGTGAACCAATGGAAGGAAGACCTTTCTCTCTGTCTCTCTCTCTCTCACTGTCTAAATCTATAAATAAATAAATAAATAAATAAATAAATAAATATATATTTGATTCCCAGGAGCAGCAATGTTGTGAGTAAAGCCCCAGCATTCCATATGGGCATTGGTCCCTGTCCCAGCTGCTCCACTTCCAATCCAGATCCCTGCTAATGCACCTGGGAAAAGTAGCGAAAGATGGCCCAAGTGCTGGGTCCCTGCTACCCTCATGGGAGACCTGGAAGAAGCTCCAGGCTTCAGCCTGGCCCAACCCCAGCCATTTCTGCCATCTGGGGAGTGAACTAGCAGATGGAAGATCTCTCTCTATATATATATATATATATATCTGTCTACTCTCTCTAACTATGACTTTCAAACAAATTTTTTTTTTTAAGATTTATTTGAAAGTCAAAGTTTCACAGAGAGAAGGAGAGGCAGAGAGAGAGAGGTCTTCCATCTGCTTGTTCACTCCCCAACTGGCTGCAATGGCTGGAGCTGCGCTGATCCGAAGCCAGGAGCCATAAGTTTCTTCCAGGTCTCCCACATGGGTGCAGGGGCCCAAGGACTTGGGCCATCTTCTACTGCTTTCCCAGGCCATAATAGAGAGCTGGATGGAAAGTGGAGCAGCCAGGTCTCGAACTGGTGCCCATATGGGATGCTGGCACTGCAGGCGGCAGCTTTACCCAGTACACCACAGCGCCGGCCCCACAAATAAATCTTAAAAAGAATAGATTTCCTCTGCTTGGTGTTCCTTAATTCTGACATGGGCTTGCTGAATGCTTGCTTGTGTGCACAGCATCCACATGGACTCCGCTGAATCACCCCTATAAAGGGACAAGAGAAAGCAGTGCAAATAGGAAGCTTATGCTGCTGATTTTGCTGTAGATAATAAGATCCTTTGTCTCTGATGTAGGAGTTTCATGTCTTCTACCAGCATCCATGAGATAGTAACAGGCTATCCTGTTGTCTTGCAAGTAAAATCTCAGCCCCTTTGAAGTTCTTGCAGCCACAGCCAAGCCTTCAAGATGCAGATCATTTCCACTGGAGCAGGGAGTTCTCATGCCCTTTTCCTGTCAATCTCACAGGAGGTGATTCTTTTCCTAGTTACTTTCATAATGCTTTTGTCTTAAAAAAAAAAAAAAAAAGATTGGGGCTAGTGCTGTGGCTTAGAAGATAAAGCTGCCACCTGCAGTGCCAGCATCCCATATAGGCACCGGTTCAAGTTCCGGCTGCTCCACTTTCCATCCAGCTCTTTGTGATGGCCTGGGAAAGCAGTAGAAGATGGCCCAAGTCCTTGGGCTCCTGAACCTGCATAGGCAACCCAGAAGAAGCTCCTGGTTCCTGGCTTCAGATAGACACAAATCCTGCCATTGGTGGCCATCTGGGGAGTGAACCAGCAGATGGAAGACACCTCTTTCTCTCCCCACAACCCCATGTAACTCTACCTTTCAAATAAATAAATATTTTAAAAAAAGATTTATTTGAGAGGTAGAGAGATCTTCTATCTACTGGCTTCGCTCCCCAAATAGTGGCAACAGTCAAAGCTGGACTAGTCTGAAGCTGGGAACCAGGAGCTACTTTTGGGTCCACCATGCGAGTGCAGGGACCCAAACACTTGGGCCATCTTCCACTGCTTTCCCAGGCAATTAGCTGGGAGCTGGATTGGAGGTGGAGCAGCTGCAACTCAAACTGGCACCCATGGGATGCCAGCGTCACAGGCAGCAGCCTTACTCACTACACCACAATGCTGGCTCCTACTTTTGTCTTTTCTAGAACATAACATACATGCAGTTATATAGTGCTATGTGTGTATGCAACTCAGACTGTGTAAAGTCTAAAAGATCCATTGAGTTTTACATTTAAGTTGATATATTCTAATTTTTGCTCTATATTAATAAAAAGGCATTAGCAACCACTTGTTCTGCAATCTGGGGAAAATGTCAGGTTGCCCTACTTTAGGAGTAAGGAACTTCCCTTGATTAGAGCCTCGTTTGCTCCCTTTGAGTGAGTCAGCAAAACAGTGCTCTCCACAGCTCTTATTTCACCCTCCAGAATTTCCTTACATTTCTGTCATACTCCACAGTCACTTTTTTTTTTTTTTTTTTTTTTTTTTTTTTTTGGGCAGGCAGAGTTAGTGAGAGAGATACAGAGAGAAAGGTCCTCCCTCTGTTGGTTCACCCCCCCAAATGGCCACCATGGCCGGCACACTGCGCTGATCCGAAGCCAGGAGCCAGGTGCTTCTCCTGGTCTCCCACACGGGTGCAGGCCCCAAGGACCTGGACCATCCTCCTCCACTGCCCTCCCTGGCCACAGCAGAGAGCTGGACTGAAAGAGGAGCAACCGGGACTAGAACCCAGGGTGCCGGCTCCACGGGCGGAGGATTAGTCAAGTGAGCTGCAGTGCCGGCCCCACAGTCACTTCTGAAGAGGACACTGGAGAATACAGATGTTTTGGTATAATAAACTTTCTCAGCTGCCTTCTGCGTATGTGAAAAATTGTTGACCCAGAAGTCTTTGCATATGTCAAGCTCAGCCCCTTTTAGTCCCAGCTGGGTTGTGTTTGCCCATACAACTCAAAAATATGAAACTTCTCTATAGTTCTTTCAACAAACTGACAAAACCATGGCAAACCATTTGCTGCTGTAGTGTTAGCATAGTGTGCCTGCATCTGCACTGTGATCTCAGAACAGAGTAGTGGCAATGGAAGTTAAATGACATGCAAAGTCTAGAGTATTTACCTAGCCCTTTATAGAAAAAGCTTGCTGATCCCTGAACTATACTCTCATCCACTTAGCTCCAGGAAAATAATTTCTTTGTAGTATATTTGAAAACTTTTCAATATGTTTCTAAAAGATGACACTTGAAAAAAATTTCATTTTTACCCTAAACATTAGCAGTAATTCATTCTTTTCTACAAAATCTCCACTGAATAAGAACAAGTGGAAGTTTTGTTTGTTTGTTTGTTTTGTATGTCTTTTTCTTTTTTTTCAACTTTTATTTAATAAATATAAATTTCCAAAGTACAACTTTTGAATTCTAGCAGCTTTTCCCCCATAACCTCCCTCCCACCTGCAACCATCCCATCTCCCACTCCCTCTCCCATCCCATTCTTCATCAAGATTCATTTTCAATTACCTTTATATACAGATGATCAACTAAGTATATACTAAGTAAAGATTTCAACATACTGCACCCACACAGACACACAAATATAGAGTACTGTTTGAGTAGTAGTTTTACCGTTAATTCTGTAACAACAGACACTACAGAAATAAAAAGATTCATCAGAAATTAAAGAGTTGTATGCCAACAAACAGGGAAATTATCAGAAATGGATAGATTCCTGGACACCTTCAATGGGGTTTTAAAATACATACTGATAGAAGTCCTAGAAATACTCACTTTGAATTTAACTACCTATTTATTTCTAAATGAGTATGTGTCTATTTAATATTATTATTTTTTCTTTTTTTTTTTTTGCTTTCAAACTTTTATTTAATGAATATAAATTTCCAAAGTACAGCTTATGGATTACAATGGCTTCCCCCCCCCCATAACGTCCCTCCCACCCGCAACCCTCCCCTTTCCCACTCCCTCTCCCCTTCCATTCACATCAAGATTCATTTTCATTTCTCTTTATATACGGAAGATCAGTTTAGCATACATTAAGTAAAGATTTCAACAGTTTGCTCCCACACACAAACATAAAGTGAAAAATACTGTTTGAGTACTAGTTATAGCATTAAATCTCAATGTACAGCACACTAAGGACAAAGATCCTACATGAGGAATAAGTGCACAGTGACTCCTGTTGTTGACTTAACAAATTGACACTCTTGTTTATGGCATCAGGAATCACCCTAGGCTCTTGTCATGAGCTGCCAAGGCTATGGAAGCCCCCTGAGTTCACTGACTCTGATCATATTTAGACAAGGCCATGGTCAAAGTGGAAGTTCTCTTCTCCCTTCAGAGAAAGGTACTTCCTTCTTTGATGACCCATTCTTTCCACTGGGATGTCACTCGCAGAGATCTTTCATTTAGGTTTTTTTTTCCCCAGAGTGTCTTGGCTTTCCATGCCTGAAATAGTCTCATGGGCTTTTCAGCCAGATCCGCATGCCTTAAGGGCTGATTCTGAGGCCAGAGTGCTATTTAGGACATCTGCCATTCTATGGGTCTGTGTCTCACTTCCCATGTTGGATCATTCTCTCCCTTTTTGATTCTATCAGGTAGTATTTGCAGACACTAGTCTTGTTTATGTGATCCCTTTGGTTCTTAGTCCTATCATTATGATCAATTGTGAACAGAAATTGATCACTGGGACTAGTGAGATGGCATTGGTACATGCCACCTTGATGGGATTGAATTGGAATCCCCTGGTATGTTTCTAACTCTACCGTTTGAGATAAGTCAGCTTGAGCATGTCCCGAATTGCACATCTCTTCCCTCTCTTATTCCCACTCTTATATTTAACAGCGATCACTTTTCAGTTAAGTTTCAGCACTTAAGAAGAATTGTGTATTGATTACAGTATTCAACCAAAAGTATTAAGTAGAACAAACAAAAAAAATACTACAAGGGATAACATATCAAGTTGCTCATCAACAGTCAGGGTGAGGGCTGATCAAGTCACCGTTTCTCATAGTGTTCATTTCACTTTAACAGGTTTCCTTTTTGGTGCTCAGTTAGTTGTCACCTATCCAGGAGAACAAGTGGTATTTGTCCCTTTGGGATTGGCTTATTACACTCAGCATAATATTTTCCAAATTCCTAACAGGGATCACTTTTCAGTTAAAATTTAAACACCTAAGAATAATTGTGTGTTAATTACAGAGTTAAACCAATGGTACTAGAACAAAAAAAATACTAAAATGGATAAAGTATGTCTTTTTCTTCAAACTCATTACTCAGGTCCACCCATGGACTATAAACCACTTTCTTATTTGTGAAAGAACTACTGACTTTTCTTTATTTTTATTAATGGCTCATTCTCCATAATTTTAATAACTCAACAAATACTTTATCTATAAATTACTCCCCCAAAATAAAATGCTCTGAATTTAGCAAAACATGTAAGGAACCTATTAACCAATAATAGCATAATCAGTAGAGAAAATTCAGCACAAATGCAATTTGAGACCTATAAAGGTCTTATGAAAAAATGCAACATAAAAGCAATTACATCCTCACTGCTTTCCCAGGCCATAGCAGAGATCTGTATCAGAAGTGGGGCAGCCGGGACTCAAACCGATGTCTATGTGGGATGCCGGCGCTGCAAGCCAAGGCTGTGCCACAGCACTGCCCTGCAATCTCACATTTTTAAAGGGCTAGTAGTGTAAAGAGATTTTAAAAAAATTGTTTCTTAAGAAAATCATGTTCACATTTTGAGATTTAACTGCTATGTGCTTGTTAACATTTCTAAACGATAACATTTTACATTAAAATATTTAACTCTGAAGTGGGCATTTGGCCCATCAGTTAAAACACCTCTTGGACTCCTGCATCCCATATCAGAGTGCCTGGGTTTAAGTCCCAGCTTCTCTTCTGAGTTCAGCTTCCTGTGAGTGCACACCCTGGGAAGCTTCGGGTGGTGGCTCAAGTGATTGGGTTCCTGCCACACATGAGGAAGACTTGGACCGAGTTCCTAGCTCCTGACCTCAGCCTGGCCTAGCCTAAACTGCTGTGGGCAATTAGGGAGTGAATCAGTAGATGAGAGAGTTTCTCTCTTTCTCTGCCTGTCTCTGTCTCTCTGCCTTTCAAAAAAAGTTTAATTTTAAAAAATCTCTAGTTATATGACAGTTTAACATGAGCTGTCTCAATCTTTGCAACAACATCATGAGGCAGAGATTCTTATTACTCTCCTGAGGCACAAATTCAGGTTGTCTGCTCAAAGTCCAGCACTCTGCTGCTGAACTGGTAGTCAGCGACCTTACCTCAGAGAAGTTTGAAAGTGGGTTTATCACCTTTCACAAGCCTTGGCTATGTGAATATACTGTGCTGTGCAAAATATTATTAACTTTATTTCCTATATATGCCAAGGATGTATGTCTATACATTGGGGACATTATGAAATGTCTCTTATGAATATCAGTACCTTTATAGTGTAGTGTTTCAGACACAGAGTGTTGTATCTTTCAAATGCTAGGAACAAGAAGCAACCCACTGTATGGCTTTCATAAACCCCTCTGTAGTGTCTACTGTACATCCTCATTTTGGGTTGAGTGCACCAGCAGAGAGGTGGCTTTGAGAAGCAGCTGATCCCTGATATAGGGTAGAGGAGGTACAATACCAGCTTAGAACATCTTACTGTGCTAGACAGTAAAGAAATACTCCCCAAAAGGGTATGAATAATCACCCAAAGGACATAGAAGTCAGCTTGAAAAGAATGCCACTAGATAAATACCAGTCTACAGTGATGCACATAAATAAAAATAACCAGAAAGGCTGATGAAAAATAGAATATTTACATCTTCTCTAGGTATTGACATAGACTCAAGGTACCACCCAACAAAACACTTACTAATTTAAAAGAGACAGAAGGCTACTTTACAGTAGAAGAGTCTGGAAGACACCATATTAATCAAATAGTCAAAGTGAATATTGCAATAATGAAGCAGATTGAAAATGTGGACTACTTGATAGAATACGAGAACATGGCATCACCTCTATGAGATTCCTACCAAAAAAAAAAAAAACATAACCTTATCAGGAAGAAACAGCAGACAAAGCTAAATTGGGAGAGAAAATTTAATTATTACTGACCTTTAATCCTCAAAGTCCAGGATAATGAAAGTCAGGAGAATGCTGATATATGGTTCCAGATTGAATACCATTAAAGAGACCTGCAACTAAATTCAGTCTTTGATTCCAGTATGGGATCCTTTTGCTAAAAGTTGTATTAGAACTTTCAGCAAAACTTGAACAAGGTCTGAGGAGTAGACAGTAATAATATGTTACTGTGAGCTTCCTGCATTGATTGGTTAAGGCAGAAGAATGTCCTTGCATTTGGGAAATAATCCACTAAAGTACTAGAGGGCAATGGAGCATCAGGTTGGTAACTTACTCCTAAATTGTTAATGAAAAAAACAGTTCTTTATCTGGCGTTTAGCATAGCAGTTGACACCTGTGTCCAACATCAGCATGCCTGGGATTGATTCCCGGCTCCAACTTCTGCCTTCAGCTTCCTTGTAATGTACCCTGGAAGGCAGTGCTGAAGATTCAAGAGGTTGGTTTTCTGCTATTCCCATGGGAGACCTGGATTGAGTTCCTAGCTTCCAACTTTGGAACTGGCCCAACCTTGGTAGTTGTGGACATTTGGGAATGAAACAGCAAACGAAAATTTTCTCTCTCCTTCACCCTACACCCTCAAAATAATTATTTTTTTTAAATTATTTGAGAGATTCACAGAGAGAAAAGAGAGAGAGAGAGAGAGAGAGAGAGAGAGAGAGAGAGAGAGAGAGAGAGAGGTCTTCCATCTTTGGTTCAATACCCCAAATGGGCCACAATGGCCAGAGATGAGCTGATCAGAAGCCAGGAGCCAGAATTTTCTTCTGGGTCTCCCATGCAGTTGCAGGGGCCTAAGTACTTGGGCCATCTTCTTTTTTAATTTTTTTTATTTATTTGACACGTAGGGTTACAGATAGTAAGAGAGAGACAGAAAGAAAAGTCTTCCTTCCGTTGGTTCACTCCCCTAATGGCTGCCACGGCCGGTACTGCACCAATCTGAACCCAGGAATCAGGTGCTTCTTCCTGGTCTCCCATGTGGGTGCAGGGGCCCAAGCACTTGGGCAATCCTCCACTACCCTCCCGGGCCACAGCAGAGAGCTAGACTGGAAGAGGAGCAACCAGGACAGAACCGGCACCCCAACCAGGACTAGAACCCAGAGTGCTGGCACCGCAGGCAAACGATTAACCAAGTGAGCCATGGCGCTGGCCCCGGGCCATCTTCTATTGCTTTTCCAGGACATCAGCAGAGAGCTAGATCAGAAGTAGAGCAGCCGGGACTTGAACCGGCACCCTTCTTGGACGCTGGTGCTGCATAATCCACTCACCAAAGCACCAGCCCCAAGAAATACTTTTTTAAAAAAATGTTTTGAAGGTGGGGTGGGGGAGAGATTTATTTTGATTTTTCTATTTCTGGTTTTGATTTTTTAAAATAATTTTATTTTAAAAATAATTTATTAAGTTATCTAAATTTCATGTATATCTTTGTTATTGTTTTAAATTATATTTAAGCTATACAAGTTTCATATATTTTGTATATACATATTTAAGAACATAGTGACACTTCCCTCTCACCTTCCCTCCCACCATGCTCCATCCTTCCTCCTCCTTCTCACATTCCCACTCTTAATTTTTACAAATATCCATTTTCAGTTAATGATTGTAAAGTTAACCCTACACTAAGTAACAGAGTTCAACAAATAGTATGAAGAGAAAAAAAAAACACTATTCCTCAATGGAAGAGACTAGGGCTATAAACAATCATCAAATCTCAAAATGGCCATTTTACTCAAATACATTACATTTTAGGTACTCTATTACTTGTCTCAGCTCAGGGAGAACATATGGTATCTGTCTTTTTGGGGACTGGTTTATTTCACTATGCATATTGGTTTCCAGTTGTGTCCATTTTGTTGCAAAAGACAAGTTTTCATTTTATTTTTTTACAGCTGAGTAGTACTCCATAGTGTATATATACAATAATTTCTTTATTCAGTCAACAGTTGATGGACATCTGGGTTGATTCCTTATCTTAGCTATTGTGAATTGTGCTGCAATGAACATGGGGGTACAGATAACTCTTTCATATGCAGATTTCTATTGGTTTGGATAAATTCCAAGGAATGGGATGGCTGAATCGTATGGTAGGTCTATATTTGGATCTCTGAGGTATTTCCATACTGTCTTCCATAGTGACTGCACCAGGTTTCATTCCCACCAATAGTGGATTAGGGTACTTTTCCCCCACATCCTGCCAGCATTTGTCATTTGTTGATTTCTGTAGGAGAGCCATTGTAACTGGAGTGAGGTGAAACCTCATTGTCATTTTCATTTTCATTTCCCTGATAACTTGTGATCCTGAGCATTTCTTCAAGTGTTGGTTGACCATTTGAATTTCCTCTCTTGAAAAATGCCTGTTCAAGTACCTTGCCCTTTCTTAACTGGATTGTTTGTTTTGTTATTGAATTTCTTGAGTTCTTTATAGATTCTGGATGTTAAATTTTTATCAGTTGCATAATTTGTAAATATTTTCTCCCATTCTGTTGGTTGCTTCTTCACTTTGCTGAGTTTGATGTAATCCTACTTGTCAATTTTGGCTTTGATTGCCTGTGCTTCTGCGATCTTTTTCAAGAAGTCTTTTCCTATGCCAATGTCTTTCCCCAAGTTCTCTAGTAATTTGATGGTATCAGGTCATAGATTTATGTCTTTGATCCATTCTGAGTGGATTTTTGTGTAAAGTGTAAGTTAGGGGCCTAGTTTCATACTTCTGTACTTGGAAATCCAGTTTTTCCTAGCACCATTTGTTCAAGAGACTGTCCTTGCTCCAGGAAGTGATTTTAGCTCCTTTGTCAAAGTTAAATTGGTGGTAGATGCATGGATTGATATCTGGAACTTCTATTCTGTTCCATTGGTCTACATGTCTATTTTTATGACCATACCAGACTATTTTGATGATAACTGCTCTGTAGTATGTCTTGCAATCAGGCATTGTGATGCCTCCAGTTTCACATTCTAGTATTGAAATGTTGGGTCATGGTGTCTTCCTTATTCTTGTTTCTTGAATTTCTGCATTTATTTCTAGGCATTTGTGGAATTACTTGTTGTTTTTTTTCCTTCTGATGGCTTTTATCTTTGAACTATACCTCTGTGGCTTAGTGGAATGTCCACACTTTCAGTGAATACCAAGAGGTGTGTGGTAGGTGTGGCCTGGGAGCTCTGGTCAGTGCTCTAGGGTGGGGCATGTATCCAGGGTAACACACAGGTTAGGCGTGGCAGAGCTCCTATTGTTAACAGGAGAGAAGGAATGTCACCTCTATTGGTGTGGTCACCTTCTCACTTCCTCTCCTCCAAGCTGAGCATTCAACACTCAGCTCCACCACTGTATGAAAAGCACAAATGACTTGTGCAGTCAGCAATGCAGGCACTGTTCCTGCTGCAGTGACTCATCCCAGGCAACAAAGGAGCTCTAAGCATGTGGAGCCATATCCAGTGACTGCCCAGAGACCCAGCTATACATTGCACCTTCTCATGTAGCCACCAAGTCCCCATGGTCTCAGTACACAAGGCTCCCACAGTTGCTGGGTACAGAGGTTTCACCCTGTTCTGCCAGCCTGTCCAGTCACAGAGTAGCAGATGTTCCTTGAGCCAGCTCCACCTAGGTGGCTTGAGCCCTGGAGCCTGTGGTATGTTGAGAGGCTGGGGGCACCTCACAGTCCTACGTGGGTGCCAAGCCACCTGTCAGTCCTCCAAGCCAAGCTCAAAGTCAGTGGGGACTGTGGATTTTTTCCCTCTGCTAGAATCTCTGGATCACAGTGTACACAAGAGCCTCTGGCCGAATGTTGCTCTCTCCCCCAATACTGTTGCCAGTATAGTGCCAAGAAGATGGCGTCCTATCTCAGCCCATTGCTGTGCACAGGCACAAAGGTTTCCACAGCTGCCACCCAAACCCAAAATGGTGCCCGCCCTTTCTCAGCCAGGCAGCAGATGCTGCTGGGGGTAGTTTGGGGTGAGATAAACATGTCCCTTTTACTCCCAGTAGTAACTGCTAGCCTCTAGGGCTCCAGTCTGTACTTATGCCATGCTCTCCCTCCAGCTATATCACCACGGGTTGCTGCAGTCTCACTTCCATCTCCAAGCTCCCACCCACTCTGGCTCTCGGCTGCTGCGGTCATGTGTTGTGTCCGTGTTCATGCTGCACATCCACACCTGCCACACAGGTCCATGGCATTCCTGTTACTTTTGTAGAATTTCCAGTGTGGCTTTCTCTCTAATTCTCCCGAGAGTGTACTTCCTACACTTTTCTGAGAGTGTACGTCCTATACTTTTTTTTTTTTTTTTACACTATTTAGCCTAGCACAGTACATTGTTCTCTAATCTGCCATCTTGGAATCTCTCCCAAGAAATCAAGAAATACTTTTAAAAGTTCTTTGTATTTGTCTTGCAAGTCTTCTATATGTTTGATATTGCTTCAAAATGAAAAAAATGTGTTTAGCAAAAATGAAAAACCAGATGCACATTAAGTTACAGCAGACTGTCACATATATTTGTCACATGATACCATTTTCCAGGTTTTGGTTAAGAAATAATCATGGTGCCAAATCCAGGTTTTGGTTAAGAGATAATCTATATTTAGGGATATGAGAGTCAAATTTCTGCTAATTAGGCAGTCCTATATGTCATTATAAATTGGTTAAACCTTTTCAAGTTATATAAATATTTGCTGTTTATATTTATACTTAGATATATTTAATATGCTCTCAGTATTTCAAGGCAAGCACCCTATCTCCATTAAAATAAGATTTTTCACCAGTCTTCTACATGATGAAAGTTAATTCAAAGATGATTGTATGTGTCTAAAATCTTTAGTAATGCCACATTTATTTTTCTGTTGGGGAAAAGGAGACAATTTGAAAGACTAAAAAAAAATTCTTCTATTAAACAAATGTTTAATGGCTAAGTCACTATATACATCAAGTGCTGCGCAGTAGGTGCTAACTGACTCTATTGTGGTCACTAAGATACATTGCACAGGTCCCCTTGCAGGACTCCAGCTACTAGGAGCCCTGTGGAAAGACAGCCGTCAACTGTCAGTCCCCTCTCAGGGACTGCCTCAGTCGAAGTTTCCTTACTTAAGATCACATCTCCCTTCCAGAGCGGTCTGCATGCAATTACTGCTCAGTGTGGAGGTATTCAGGGCCAGTCCTCTTCCTGCAATTCAAGGCATCGTTAAAGGGTTGTTCTGTCTTCATGTTTCAGAGGACTGGAGCTATCTTTGAGAAACTTTCATGGCTCTAATACTCCCGCTGTAGTTATTCCCTTTTCCTTTTCTTCCATCATAGGGGATCATCCCCGGAATACTCTTAATGAACTTCTGCCTGCTAATCTCAGACTCAGAGTCTACACCTCCAGGAAGCCAGCCTGGGCCATCTCTCAGAGTGATTTCTGTCTTCCACTGTCTTGCTTGCTTTTAAAAACATTTATTTATTTATTTGAAAGGCAGAGTTGCAGAGAGAGGAGAGACAGAGAGAAGAATTTTCCATCTGCTGGTTTACTCCTCAAATGACCACAATGACCAAGGCTGGCCCAGTCTGAAGAGAGGAGTCAGAAGTTTCTTCTGGATCTCCCATGTGGGTACAGGAACCTAAGGACTTGGGCCATCCTCCAGTGCTTTCTCAGGTGCATTAGCAGGGAGCTGGATCTGAAGTGGAGCAGCCAGGACTTGAACCCACGTGTGATGCCAGTGCTGCAAGCCGTGGCTTTAACCCACTGTATGACAGCACTGGCTCCCACTTTGTTTCTTTTTCACTAAGATTTTCTATTTTGTTTGAAAGGGAGAGAGAGATTGAGAGAGGAAGAGACAGAGAACAATCTTCCAACCATTTGGTTCACTTCTCTAAATGCCTGAATAGCGAGGTGGGTCAGAGTGAAGCCAGGAATTTGAAATTGAATCCAGGTCACCCTTATAGGTGGCATGGACTTTTGAGCCATCACCTACTGCTTCCCAGGGTGCAGATCAGTAGGAAACTGGAGTTGGAAACAGAGCTGGAACTCGAACCCAGGCATGTGGCTGTGAGATGTAGACATCCCAAGGTGCATCTTAACTGCTGCACAAAACACCCACTCCGTCCCACTTTTCTTTGTAACCAACTTGCATGAAATGGGGAGATACAGAGACTAAGAATGGGACAGAAAGAGCCTAAGTGGAAGGAAGATCAAGATATAGGACGCTCATCTTTACCTCCACCCCCACTTACTGTATTCTCTCTATTTTGAGCCCTGCCTCCTAGGGGACCCATATGTCTCATGTTTTCATATTGCATGACACTTTCTTTCTAAAGGGAACTCATTCTCATTGAGATGTTAGGACTTTCCTTAGTTCTAGCAGCTTTAACAAAATATAATAGACTGGGAAACTTAAACAGATACTTATTTCTCACTGCTCTGGAGACTAGGAAGTCCAAGATGAGCATGCAGGCAGATCTGGTGTTTAGTGAGGGCCCAAATCCTGGTATGCAGATGGTCATTCTCTCCTTGTGTCTTCACAAGGTAAACAACAAAGAGAGGAAGCTCTCCTGCCTCTTCTTATAAAGACACTGATCCCATTCTTAAAACTCACCCTCATGGCCTAATTACCTCCCAAAGGCCCTGCTTCTTAATACTGTCACATTGGGGTTGGGATTCCAACATAATGAATTTTGTGAGAAATGCAAACACTCAGTCTATATCAAGTGTCATTCTCCTTAAAGAGTTTGCAGTAAGAAAAAACTGGTTTTTGAGTTTTTACTCCACTCAGAATGCTCCCAGGGAACGATGGGTGGAAGATAATGAATCTGTTGCCGTTAGTGAGACGGATGTTTTTGGAGTCCTACTGAATCATCCATGAAGGCACTCATCTTCTCATTCATACGTCTATTGAAGTTCTCCCATAATAAGACCTGGGGGAAATAACTTGGGAAGAGCTAGTATGTAGAACCATTTCTATTTGAAAAATTACTATAAATCTTTCGCCCCAGGCATTACCAGATTAAATAAGCTTTTGCAGAAACAGAGTGAAGTTTAATTTCTACTGACATAAATGAGGTCTATTTTATTTGTTAACATCTATTTTTAGCAGACTGTGGGGCTAAACAAATCCAGGTTTTGGTTAAGAGATAATCTATATTTAGGGATGTGAGAGTCAAATTTCTGCCTAATTAGGCAGTCCTGTATGTCATTATAAATTGGTTAAACCTTTTCAAGTTATATAAATAGTATTTGCTATCTGTTTCTATTTATACTTAGATATATTAATATGCTCTCAGTATTTCAAGGCAAGCACCCTATTTCCATTTTTTGACTGAGATAAAATGTATAAATTTTGCAACTTAATGATTCACAGTCTTGTCCAAACAAACATTTAATTTGTTGGTTTCTATTTTTCTAGTTATCTATTTTGTATCTTGAAAGTTGGCTCTCTATCCATTATTTATCAGTCTGCAAATGTCCCTTTGTTTTTTGACAAGATGTCAAAGTAATAGAAAATGACCTAACTATAGTATGGAGTACCCTATATGTTTTTGATCATCAGGATATAAATTTCATCAAATCAGAAACTCTAAAACCACTGTAATAGTTTTTTTTATAGTTTAAAATATGAATTAGTTTGAAAAAAGTTTATTTTCATCTACTTGAAAAGCTGAGAGAGAGAGAGGGAGTGGGGAGGGAGAGAGAGGTAGAGAGGGAGGGAGAGACAGAGAGAGAACACGAGAGAGACCCTATCTGCTTGTTCACTTTCCCAAATGCCCACAAAATCCAGGGCTGGACCAGGCCAAAGCCAGAGCCTAGAACTTGGCAGGGACTGAAGCACTTGAACCATCATCCTCTGCAGAGGAAGTGAAACTCAAACAAGCATTCCCACCAAACACACACCCTGGATCTTTTATTTTAAATGTTAGATCCATAGCTCTATTTAAGAACTGGGATTTGAATCTCTCTTGTGAGATCTCAAAAGATATGTAATCACGGTATCAGATTGTTTTTTATATTTTAGGATATTTATATTTTATATTTTAGGACAATTCTAAGGAGCTAAATAAAGACCATCATGGTATTTTCTTCTCTGTTAATTTTTTTTTTTTTTTTTTTGACAGGCAGAGTGGACAGTGAGAGAGAGACAGAGAGAAAGGTCTTCCTTTTGCCGTTGGTTCACCCTCCAATGGCCGCCGCGGCTGGCGTGCTGCTGCCGGTGCACAGTGCTGATCCAATGGCAGGAGCCAGGTGCTTCTCCTGGTCTCCCATGCGGGTGCAGGACCCAAGGACTTGGGCCATCCCCCACTGCACTCCCTGGCCATAGCAGAGAGCTGGCCTGGAAGAGGGGCAACCAGGCAGAATCTGGCACCCCGACCGGGACTAGAACCCGGGGTGCCAGCGCTACAGGTGGAGGATTAGCCTATTGAGCCGCCTCTGTTAATTATTTACACTTCTATTGTTCCGATTAGTCTAAAGAAAGTATCAATGACACTTCTATTCATTCATGGGAATAGATAGAAACTCTTTGGAGAAAGTTCTTTGACAGAGTTTCCCAATGTTTCTGTTAATGGAAAGTTAGATTTTGATGTAACTTTCATGCCCTCTACTAATAAAAAGTGACATAGGGAGATTATGAAGTTATCCAAATACAAAATTATTTTATTTTCTACCCTATTTCAATAATTACTGCATTCTATTTTTATAATTTCCACCCTAATTCCATAATCATTGCTTCTTTTTCTAATCCATTTTTTAAAGTTTATTTTTTAAATTTATTTGAAAGACAGAGTTACAGAGAGACCAGGAGAGACAGAGATCTTGCTTCCTACTGGTTCACTCCCCAAATGGCCAGAATTTGAACCCATGTCCATTTGGGATGTTGGCATTGCGGGTGGAGGCTTAACCTGCTAAACCACAATGCCAAACCCCTCTAATCCCTTTCGAGTCCTCACTTGAATGCCAGTCTTTCTGTGTGAACATGTATTATGTGTACAGTGACAGTGCTCTTACCCTGTTATCTCATGAAAAGTCACTTTTTAAAAGAGATTCATTCAGATATAGATGGATATCACACATTGATGCTGTATAAGTGACTAAATAGCCTTTCAGAAAGGTTGTACTCAGTTATACTCCTATTGCAGGGTATAAGAATATCTGTTTACATACTTTTGCCAACATTTTTATAATTTTTCACAATTATTGGTGAATGATAGAATCAAAAACCTCCACAGTATTCATTTTTCTTAATTAAAAATTTCTTATTTGATTTCCTTATTATGTCAATCAATAATATTCATTACAGAAAAATTGTGTGTTAAAGAAAGAAAAAGAAGAAGAAAGGTTGGGACCAGCATTGTGGTACAGCAGGTTAAGCATGGCTTGCGACACCAGCATTCCATTTCAGGGTGTCAGTTGAAGTTCCAGCTGCTCTGCTTCTGAACAAGCTCCTGTTAAGGTGCCTGGAAAGGCAGCAGATAGTGGCCCAAGTACTTGGGTCCCTACATCCACGTGGGAGACATTGAGTGGAGTTTCTGGCTCCTCACTTCAGCCTGGTCCAGACTTGGCTGTTGCAAGCCATTTGAGGAGTGAAACAGCAGGTGAATGATCTTTCTTCCCACCTCTTCCCCTAACCAACATTAGCACATTCTTTGTATATGTAAACATTTTCTGTTATGTTGTTGACTTTCACATCAAGCTTACGTTTAATAGATTGTTTCCCTTAGATTTTCTTATAATGGAATTATGAATTTAATTGTTCAAAATGTTTAGTTGTGGTAAATTATGCTATTATAAAATTCACCACCTTAACTGATTTCAAGCACATAGTTAATAGTGTTAAAAATATACATATTGTTGTGCCATCTATCTCTACAACTTTTCACCCCACAAAATGAAACTATATCCATTAAACAATTCTCGATTTCCAATTCCCTCCAACCCCTGGCAACTATCATTGTATGAATCTGACAATTAGTGGACATAAGTGGAATCATAAGGCATTTGTTTTTATTTTTTTATTTTATTTTATTTATTTATTTATTTATTTATTTTTTGACAGGCAGAGTGGACAGTGAGAGAGAGAGACAGAGAGAAAGGTCTTCCTTTGCCGTTGGTTCACCCTCCAATGGCCGCCGCGGCCGGCGCGCTGCGGCCGGCACACCGCGCTGATCCGATGGCAGGAGCCAGGAGCCAGGTGCTTTTCCTGGTCTCCCATGGGGTGCAGGGCCCAAGCACCTGGGCCATCCTCCACTGCACTCCCTGGCCACAGCAGAGGGCTGGCCTGGAAGAGGGGCAACCGGGACAGAATCCGGCGCCCCGACCGGGACTAGAACCCGGTGTGCCGGCGCCGCTAGGCGGAGGATTAGCCTAGTGAGCCGCGGTGCCGGCCGGCATTTGTGTTTTTATAACTGGATTATTTTCTCCTTGCTCTGAATGAGAAGTAACATCCTTTACAGATCTAGGCCCCACTCCCTCATCCATTATGACTGATCCAAGGAGTGGAATTGCTGGTCATATGCTAATTCTATTTTCAATTCCACATTCTCATCAAATGAACCCAAGGGTTCCATTTCTCAACAATTGCTATTTTACATGTTTTACAGTAGCTATCTTGTTGGGTCTATGGTGATAATTTAAATTTCTTTTCTCTTGTTCTCTCCATATCTTGAATTTTATTCTCTGTAATTTTCAGTTTTGTGATTTTTTGATCTGATATCCACATAATACTGGAACCATGGCATCTAGAAAATGCAAACTCATAGCTCAGCAACCAAACAGAAAAAGGAAGCGCTTCCTCCTAGCCCCAAATTGGAAAATTTGGGGCAAGATTGTATCATACATGCACTCCTTGGATCAGTCATAATGGATGAGGGAGTGGGGCTTAGATCTGCAAAGGATGTTACTTCCCATTCAGAGCAAGGAGAAAATGGACTTTGCCCTGAAAGAGGGATGGGATGAGTAAGATAAATACGGTCATTTGGAGAATCGCTCTGAACTGGGCAGTCAACACAATGCGTGCCTAGTACATGGAGAAGCCTTTATGGTAGGTGTGTCTTCCACATTTTTGAAATCTTGGTAGCTAGAGTTAGAATTCTTCATTTCCTCACAGTCTTCTATTTCTCTTCTTTTCTACAAGACAAGTGAAGGAGAGGCAGACTACTATGACAAATGATTTCATTCGCTCCAAATTGCCCATCTTCATTCAGCCCCATGGTCTGAAGACGAGGCCTAGTATTTGGTAGGAAGTGCACTCTATTTAAAGAGATTTTTTTTAAACTAGAAATTGTGGGGGTCGGCGCCATGGCTCACTTGGTTAATCGTCCACCTGCAGCGCCGGCATCCCATATGGGCGCCGGGTTCTAGTTCCGATTGCTCCTCTTCCAGGCCAGCTCTCTGCTGTGGCTCAGGAAGGCAGTGGAGGATGGCTCAAGTGCTTGGGCCCCTGCATCTGCATGGGAGACCAGGAAGAAGCACCTGGCTCCTGGCTTCGGATCGGGGCAGTGCTGGCTGTGGTGGCCATTTGGGAAGTGAACCAATGGAAGGAAGACCTTTCTCTCTGTCTCTCTTTCTCACTGTCTATAAGTCTGTCAAAAAAAAAAAAAAAAAAACTAGAAATTGTGTACTCACCTGTAGCACTTCGAAATGCATATGTTGACCAGCTCCACAGCTCTCACTAGGCTAATCCTCTTCCTGCAGTGCCGGCACCCCGGGTTCTAGTCCCAGTTGGGGCGACGGATTCTGTCCCAGTTGCTCCTCTTCCAGTCCAGCTCTCTGCTGTGGCCCGGGAGTGCAGTGGAGGATGGCCCAAGTGCTTGGGCCCTGCACCCGCATGGGAGACCAGGAGGAAGCACCTGGCTCCTGGCTTTGGATCAGCGCATCATGCCGGCCATAGCAGCCATTTTGGGGGGTGAACCAACGGAAGGAAGACCTTTCTCTCTGTCTCTCTTCTCTCTCTCACTGTCTAACTCTGCCTGTCAAAAAAAAAAAAAAAAAAAAAGGAAGAAATGCATATGTTTATACTCTTCTTCATGTAGTTTTTAATTCTAGCTTCCCTGAAAAGGCCAAGTATTACCTACCATCTGTGAATGGAAGAGTGTATTTTCTGATGAAGAGCTTTTTATAACTAAAAAATAAGATGGTATGTTTTCTGAGTATCATGATTTTAGAACTCCATAGTAAGAAATGAAAATATATAGCCTATTACTAAATGAAATGGAGATTGATCTATTGCTGTTGCCATTTTAAAGTTATATTCAAATATTATCCATTAATATATTTTACTTCCTATAGAAAGAATGAAACCAAATTTAATTTTATGACCAGGAAATTTCTACTATATTATTCACCAATGATATAATTTTTAAAATAATTTAAAGTTAACTTTTTTTTGGATCAGAAATATACATCTTTAAATTTCTTCCTGTGAAATACAGAAGTTTATTTAATGCCTGCTGCTGAGACCCTAGATTGTCTGTTTTTTTAAATTAATTATTTATTTATTTGAAAGACAGAGTTACACAGGGGGAGAAGGAGAGTTAGAGAGAGAGAGGTCTTCCATCCCCTGGTTCACCCTCCACTTGGCTGTAATGGCCGGAGCTGCACTGCTCTGAAGCCAGGAGCCAGGAGCTTCTTCCAGGTCTCCCACACAGGTACAGGGGCCCAAGGAGTTGGGCCATTCCAGGCCATAGTAGAGAACTGGATCAGAAGTGGAGAAGCCAGGACTCAAACCAGCGCCCATATGGGAAGCCCGCACTGCAGGCGGCATTTACCTGCTAAGCCACAGCACTGGCTCCAAAACCCTAGATTTTCAAAGTCATGAAGTGATCATGGTGATTCATTTAAATTAATACATGAAAGAAGAGGTATACCAAAGAACCTCAGGACATGTGCATGATGGAACAAGAGAATAAGTTGAGTTGCATGATTGTGCTCATTCTGCTCCAGATCATTTGGATTGCAGTTTTTTCTTAAGAATTGTACTTTCTCTAAATATTGGGCCAAATTAGCATGAGATTTTAGATAAGCAATATATTTGACTGTAGGACAGCATAACAATATAATTCAGATGAAGGAAAAATGGCTACTTTAGCATGAGAGACTATCTATAAAATAATTGATATTTATTTATTATTTAATTATAAATACATTATAAATCATTGAGTTAATGATTATTTCCTAACAGTCGTATTCTTTATTTAAGATACCACGTTAGTCACAGATCATAACTCTGATGAAACAGGGTTGAAATGGCTGAAATAATATGTAATAGAAGAGTTGATTAGTGATAGAGTAAGCTTTGATCACTTTTTGTTGAAAATATGCTCATTATATTTGTCATGTATACCTCTGTATTTCATGATCTTGTGCTACTGAAATAAAATATTTCAGCAGTAGCTACAACAAAGCAAGTCATGAAAATGAAAGCTGTTGAGAAATGATTGATTTGCATTTTTTTCATTTTGGAACTATCAGTCCCTCAGAGGACTATGACTTTTGCATTTTATTCATCTCTGTGAGAACCTAACACATGACCTGGGTTATGAAGACCACTAGTGAGTGTGTGGAATTTAAGAAAAAGAAAGGACAAAAAGGAAGGAAAACAATAGGGAGAAAGGTGAGCAAGGAAGGAATGGAAGGAAGGGAGCCTAGACATTTCTTATTTTCCGCTGCCATTGAGAGTCACGCAGCTCTGAAGAGAGAAGCCCCTAAGCCCTAACAGTGGGGGAAGGGAAACCTAGAGGGCCAGTATGCCAGAAAGCACCAGAAGTGTGCTTCTGGGGCCTCCTGTGTGCTGAGCCTCTGTACTATACAACAGAGCAAGCAAAGACAGGGCAACATGAGCTCTCTGAAATCTGTCCACAACTTCATCTTTCTGCAGAATGCCTCCTCCAGAGATCAAACCCCCCCTGAATCTCAAAGCCAGAAGATAAGAGGATGGAAGGCACTATTCTTAACTCCTCCTCCTTCACCCCCAGAACTCGTCATTCACTATTTTCATTTTACTTTATTTTCTCTCACTGTAAGAACATTGAAGATGAGACCCATTCTCTTTCAGTATGTTCAGAGCACAGTACGGGCCTGTTTACTCCAGGCACGATGTACAGCGGGTCTGTAGGACCTGCTCATCTTGCATGACGAGAACTTCATATCTGATGAAGAGCAAATGCCTCCTTCCCCCTCCCCCAGACCCTGGTGAACACCATTTCACTCTCTGCTGCTTTGATCTGACTATTTTAGATCCCTCATACACATGAAATCTTGTAGTATTTGTCCTTCTGTGCCTGCCTTATTTCACATCCATAATGTCCTACAGGTTCATCCATGTCGTCACATATGACAGAATTTCATTCCTTTTAAAGGCTAAATGATAGACAATTTTTGTATATGCCATATTTTCATATCCATTCACCTCTCAATGGGCAGTTATGATATCTTTATCTTGTAAGTCTCTATTGAATTTGTTCTCCAAATACCTATCAAACCTATCTTTCCTTTTGACTTTAATCTTTCCTCTTTGATATTAAAACAGCATGTTTCCTGAGAACCTGACTAAATCTCCAAATTAAAAAATATTCCTCAAATATACAGAGTACCCCATAAAGTACGTCTTGGTTCATTTGGACTACTAAAACAAAATACTAAGATGCTAGGTAGCTAATACAAAGAAGACATTGATTTCTCACAGTCCTGGGAGCCAAGTCCAAGAGGAAGGCAATCAGAAGTCTGGCTTTCTGGGTCCCAGACACTGCCTTCCCGCTGTGTGCTCACATGGTGGAAGGGGCAAGCAGTCTCTCTCAGGCCTCTTCCACCAGGACCTTAGTCCCAATCTTGAGTGCTCTACCCCATGACCTAACTATGTCTCAGATATCCCATGACATCACCAGACATCACATGAGATATTAGGATTTCAGCATAGGAATTTGGGGTGGAGGGGACACAAACATTCAGACCACAGCAAAGTGTAACTGAAAGACTGACATGCCTCTATCAGACTTCAGTGATAAATAAAGGATTAAGGCTCATTCATAACCTCTTAGCATTAAAGATAATACTAAAGTAAATTGCATTCTACATTCTGTTACATCATTATTACAAAACACTAATTATATACCTGCATCTGCCTATGAAAAAGGAAGCATTATTCTTGCTGAGATATATAAAATGCCTTATGGTTAGTTGCCTGATTCATATTAGACCTATACAAATAGCAGAGGTAAAAATAGATTCTCAACACACTGTGTTGTTAAGGATTAAGGAAACACACATCCTCATCCTTTGTAAGTATAAACTGGTAGCATTTGGGAAGACAATTTGGCAACACATCAAAATTTTAAAAGTATACTCCCCACGTGCTTTTAGCACTTTTACTTTTGGGAATTTATTCTGTTGTTACACTTCATGTTTGTGAAATAAAATATGGGGGCTGGCATTGTGGGAAAGTGGGTAAAGATACTGCCTGCGGCATTGGCATCCCATATGGCACTGGTTCAAATCCAGGCTACTCCATATCCAATCCAGCTAATGCACCTGGGAAAGCAGAGGGGATGGCCCAAAAGCTTGGGCCCCTGCACCGACGTGGGAGACTCAGAAGAAGCTCCTGGCTTCTGGCTTCAGCCTGGTCTAGCCCTGGACTGTAGCCATTTGGGGAGTGAACCAGCAGATGAAAGATATCTCTCTGTTGGGACTGGCACTGTGATGCAGTAGGCTAAAGTCCTGGCTTGCAGTGCCAGCATCCCATATGGGCACCGGTTCAAGTCCTGGCTGCTCCACTTCCAATCCAGCTGCCTGCTAATGGCCTGGGAAAGCAGCAGAGAATGACCCAAGTCCTTGGGCCACTGTACCCATGTTGGAGACCCGGAAGAAGTTCCTGGCTCCTGGCTTCAAATTGGCTCAGCTCAGGCCATTGCAGCCATTTGATGAGTAAACCAGAGGATAGATCTCTCTTTCTCTCTGTCTCTACATCTCTCTGTAGCTTGTCTTTCAAATAAATAAAATAAATATTAAAAAAGATATCTCTCCTCTTTCTCTCCCTCTCTCTGTTTCTCCTTCTTTCTCTGTAACTCTGCCTTCCAAATAAATATTTTTAAAAAAGAAATGAAGTATGTATTAGAATTCATGATATATTAGCCCAAAATTGTAAACAAAGTTGCCATTGCTAGAGAACTATGATGATTAATTCCATGTGTCAACTTGGTGTGGCCACAGTGCCCAGATATTTGGCCAAACATTATTCTGGATATTTCTGTGAGGGTGTTTCTGGATGAGATTTTACACTTAAGTCAGGAGAATCTTGGTAAAGCAGATTATCCTACTTACCATATGCAGGCCTCACCCAGTGGTTTGAAGATTTGGACAGAGTGAAGACTGACCTCCCCCAAACAAGAAAGACCGCTGCCAGAAGATAGCCTTCAGACTTGAACTGTAACACTGGGTCTTCCCCCACATCGCCATCTTTGCCTGAGCCCCCTGCAACTTTGGGACTGGCTAGCCTCCATAACTGCATGGCCAATTCCTTAAAGTAAATCTTTTTCTGTGTTCATACACACCGCCTATTGGAACCCTAAAGCTAGAGCTGATTAATTAAATGATGATGCAGCCATTCAATGAAATACTATTCAAGCACTAAAAAGGAATACAGTATTTCAATGGACATCACTAGGGAATACTCTCCTGGAGGTGTTACTCAATTAAAAATTGCAGCATAGACTGTGTGTACAGTGGAAGTACTGTTTATAAAATTTGTACCTGTATGTTAACTTATTTGCATATTGAACATCTCTGGGAAGATAAAAGGCACAGGTAACATTTTTTCATCCAGGGACAAAGATAGCTGGATGTCTAGTGGCAGAAAGGAGAGAGAACTTTTTCACTCTATATCCTTTTTTACCTTTTGGACATTGTAAAGTGTTTGCATCAACTATTCAAAAATAATTATTTTAAGGTATTATATTCTTATTTTAGTTTCAACCAAATATATTTTTTATCATCTGTGCTTTGGGTTGCAGCTTTTGAGAGGGCTGAGTGAGAGAAAATAGAATTTTAGATCATTTTTAAAATAAGATTTTGTTTAACTTGAATCTGAATCCTGTTATTATTTGTCATGGCATTTAAAATTTTTCATATGATTTTGAAATAGTATTACATCTTCTCAATTTATCTAATTGGCATATGCACTAGCAAAAATATAACTATACGAGTATAATACAAATGCATGTTTTCAGGGCCAGTGCTATAGTGCAGCGGATTAAAGCCCTGGCCTGAAGCACTGTCATGCCATATGGCCACCGGTTCTAGTCCTGGCTGCTCCTCTTCCAATTTGGCTTTCTGCTGTGGCCTGGGAAAGCAGTGGTAGATGGCCCAAGTCCTTGGGCCCCTGCACCCATGTAGGAGACCTCGAAGAAGCTCCTGGCTCCTGGCTTCAGATCAGTGCAGCTCCAGCTGTTGCGGCCATCTGGGGAGTGAACCAGCAGGTGGAAGACCTCTCTGTCTCTGTCTCTCTGTCTCTCCTCTCTCTGTGTAACTCTGGCTTTCAAATAAATAAATAAATAAATATTTTTTTAAAAAATGCATGTTTTCTATAAATGTTATATTTGTAATTTAAAGTTTGAAGAATTAAAATTCAAACAATAGTAACATTTCATATTTTCATAAGCTTAGTAGGTGTATTTTATTTTCCTTAATTATAACTACAAATGCAAGACTTCTTTTAACACTTTTATCTTCAAAAATTTTTCAGATTTGCATCCCAAATCCTGTCAGACTTTCTGGAGACAAGCATCAGAGTAAAATCCAAATATTCTACCACGATCTTCCCACACACAAATGATACCTGTCATCTCTGCACTGCTGTGTTACTACAATTTAGTCAAGTTGGTTGTGGATCCTAAGTTCTGTTTTCTTTCTAACTTAAGCAGGTATTGACTTTTAATCTAGTGAAGAACATTCGATTTTGAGGAAGAAACTCTCAGACACCCAAAGTAACTTGTAAGAACTGATGCTCCAAAGTATCCTCCTAAAGGCAGTTGTGAAATTTTTATATTTGAAAGTTATAAAAACACAGCCAATGCCACATAATTATCACTATTATGAAAATCATCTGAGATAAATAAACAAGAGCTTGTTTGGTTAGGTTTATTTATTTTTTCAAAAAATGTTATTTTAAACTATCCAAGGAGAATGAGAGTAATTGAAACATATGAGTACTCTGTTAATGAAAAAGGCACTTTGGGGTCCAGTAATACACAATAAACCACATGACGGAGACACAGAGAAGAGTTGCCTCACCCTCAGATTCCAGCATAGAGATAGTCAGCGTTCTTTATGTCACGGGGTGTGTCACTTGTGCTTTACCACACACATGCCTAGTTGGATTAATGTTCTCTCCTTGAGCAGCTCATCTGGACAATTGTATGTGCCAAAGGAAAAGATAAACAGGGGAGAGAAGGCAGCAAGATGGGGCAGGTAACACAGCCCATCACGATTTAGCAGAATATGAGACACCATTTCTTCATCTTAAATATTATTAGAGGGGGAAAAACTCTGCTTTTTTACTACCCTTGCTGGCATCTCTTCAAACACCTTTACCTAGCCACCATTACACTCTTTGTTATTGTCACATTTTCTGAGAGATTAGCAGCAGCTCTGAATGTTACGAATTAAAATCTCTAATCCTTCGTTGGCTAAATGGAGCTTTATTTGCTGTCCATCCAGCATCCATTTCTCCTTTTCCCTTTGAACAGCTCTTAAATTTTTCTTTTGGACAATCCACTCCCTGCTGTTTGGGTGGGATTTACCTCATTCCTAAGGAAGGTGGGTGCCCAAGTGACCTGTGCTGTGTTAAGTCCATTCCTTTAACACTCTGGTTTAGGGACAGTGATACGAAAATACTCAAAAAAGTTTACAGAAAAATGGAATTAAAAGATAAGTTTATTTTGGTGCAAAATTGTTTTGAAATCCATGCATGTGAAGAGGATCTTCAAAAAGTTCATGGAACATACTTATTATGAAAAACCTATGCATCCATCTCCAAAAGAATGTTTGCACCAAAATAAACATCTTTTAATTTGATTTCCATGAAGTTTTTTTAAAAAAAAGATTTATTTACTTATTTGAAAGTCAGAGTTACACAGAGAGAGGAGAGGCAGAGAAAGAGAGAGAGGTCTTCCATTGGCAGGTTCACTCCCCAATTGGCCGCAGCGCGGCCAGAGCTGCGCCGATCCGAAGCCAGGAGCCAGGAGCTTCTTCCGGGTCTCCAACACGAGTGCAGGGGCCCAAGGACTTGGCCATCCTCCACTGCTTTCCCAGGCCACAGCAGAGAGCTGGATCGGAAGTGGAGCAGCCAGGTCTCGAACTGGCAGCCATATGGGATGCCGGCGCTTCAGGCCAGGGCGTTAACCTGCTGCGCCACAGCACTGGTCCCTCCATGAACTTTTTTTTTTTTTTTTTTTTTTTTTTTGACAGGCAGAGTGGACAGTGAGAGAGAGAGAGACAGAGAGAAAGGTCTTCCTTTGCCGTTGGTTCACCCTCCAATGGCCGCCGCGGCCGGCGCGCTGCGGCCGGCGCACCACGCTGATTCGATGGCAGGAGCCAGGAGCCAGGTGCTTTTCCTGGTCTCCCATGGGGTGCAGGGCCCAAGCACCTGGGCCATCCTCCACTGCACTCCCTGGCCACAGCAGAGGGCTGGCGTGGAAGAGGGGCAACCGGGACAGAATCCGGCGCCCCGACCGGGACTAGAACCCGGTGTGCCGGCGCCGCTAGGCGGAGGATTAGCCTAGTGAGCCGCGGCGCCGGCCCTCCATGAACTTTTGAAGTGCCTTTGTATTATAATTTTACTGTGCTACTGAATTCTGCTGGCAAAATTTTTCACTTGTGGTCATAAGCGAGATTGCTTTGTGTGAGCTTTGTACTACAGCTATTGGGTTTTATTAAAGTAATGTAGACAGTTTCTTTCTTTTTGTACACTCCGGGATACTTTAAGTAGCACTGGAGTTGTCTATTTCCCTGTGAAATTACTGTGAAACTTCTGGGTTCAATGCATTTTGTCAAGACAAGGGGACAGGGATTTGATGTTCACGACCTTATTTCTTCTATGGAATTGGTCCATTTGGATTTTCTGTCTCTCCTGGAGTTCATTTTGGAAAATTATAATTGCCAAATATCATGAATGAGATATAGTCCATATTGTTAAAACAGAGAATGTAACTTCACCCTGTTTTCAACTTTATTTTCACAGACAGATAAGGTTATCTAGGACAGGGGTACACAGGGCCTTTTGTGATTCTTTTTGATTTCTTCTGTATAAGTGACCAATTTTCCCTTTTTATTTCTCAGTGAATTTGTGTTCTCAATATTTGTGAATTGTTAAAGTCACCTAACAGTTTATATTATGTTATTGTTTTATTAACTGGCATTTGATTTATGTTTTCCTAGTTTTATGTTATATTTTATAAAGTATTAATTTATTATTTATTGCTATTAATTCTTTTCTTGTTTATCTTGTAATTTATGAAGGCATATGTTTTTATTCTTTCTTTGTATTAATGGAAGTCTTCTGTGGCTATGATGTTACTCTTGGCTATGCTTTCGGCATCTCTTTGGTTCCAACCTAGTTTTCCATCATTGTTATTTCCTGTGTGGTCTACAATTTTAGTTTGAAGTTCATGTATCACCCAAGAGTGAAGACACCTCCTAATTTTCACATTTACAGGGTATAGTGGCAGAGGCTTTGTGTAATCTGTTCCTGTTTTTAATTTCTACTCTATCCTCATTGTGACCAGAGTTCTCAACCCACTTCCTTCCTGGAATGTATTGCTTTTGTCAGTATCACTTAATAAATGGTTACATTTTACAAATTTCCCATGGGCGTTGGTAGACGTACTCTCTATTTTAATAATTGTATTCATGATATTATTGAGATACGTTGTCATTTTGCTTATTTTTTGTCTTCTTAATCTGTTATTGCCTCCAGTGATTGGTCTCCACCACTCATGCATTTCTGTTTGTTATTGCATCAACAGCTATTCTTGGTTTATGAATGCTAATGCCATTGTATTTGATACATAGATATAAATTATTCATGTTTTCCTCACGAATGGTACCCTTGAACATTATAAAAATCCCTTCTGTTTTCATTTAATAGTTTTTGGCCTGAATCCAGCCAGGTCTGGTAGTGAAATCATGATCATTGCTTTCTTTGGTTTCATTTGCCTGAGTTACTTTGGCCTACTCTTTTAGCTTCAATCTGAGAGAATTACTTTGTTTCAGACGTATCTCTTAAAGTCACCACATTATAATACTTCATAATTTTGTTTTGCCTTGCGTTGCAGCCTAAATATATTCCTTTTTTAATAGTGAGTTTAGTCCATTTATATTAATAAATTTGACAGATATCTCTGGTCTCATTTTTTTCATATTATCTTTGTAATCATTTCATTTTTTGAAAAAATGTCACTAGGAGGCAGTTTTCTTTGATTTTTCTTCTTTGTGTATTTCCTTGGTTAACTAGCAAAGCTTGTATTGTTCTGGTTATTGTCTTTGCAATTACAACTTTATACAATGTTCCTATCTTCTATTTTTCTGACATTTCTGTTTTCTTATCAGAAGTACTGATGAATTTAGTATTTTCTTTTTCACTCTACTTCTTCCCTACCATGCAGTTTTATGTACACTTGACAATTGGCTCCCAGGTATTAAAGACAAGGAAATCAGCATTCTTAAAGTGCCATTTACTTTCTGTCCCCTTTCTTTTTGCAACTCTAGTCAATTTTTAATTTGTACTTTGTCAAGCGTGTGAGATTTACCTTTTGGTTTGTTACCCCATATTATTTTACTCTTAGATAAATATACTCACTGCCTCTTCCTAGTCCTCTGTAGTGGTTTCTTAGGTTAAACTTTGTGGTTGGTCTCTCTCTTGTCATCGGGGAGAATTATAAAGTAGGACTCAGGAGAACAATGTGCATGCTCAAACCATCACTTTGTGTCTTTACAACTGAGTAAAAATTAAACGACATCTTAGATCAGACTTTTTTTACTTTGAAGACTTTTCAGCATTGAATATTACTGTGGAGATGTCTGAAGCCAGCTTTATTTATTGGAGGGATAAATTATTTTATCTTTCTTAATGTTTCTTTTTATCTTTGAAGTTCAAGTTTTTTTTTTTTCTACAGCTTTATTGAGGTATACTTGACAGATAAAAATTGTATGTAATTAAAGCATACAACTTGGTGATTTGAAAAAAGTCTGTGAATTGTAAGATAATCACCATAATCAAGCAGCTGATCAACATATCTATTACCTCATGTGGTTACTATTTACTTTTCTTCTTCCTCCCTCCCTCTCTCCCTCCCTCCCTCCCTTCCTTCCTTTCTTCCAACACTGTAGATGTACACTGTTTACAAATCTCAAGTATATAATATTGTTAACTAGCTTTACTTTGTTGTACATTAGAGCACCACAATTTATTGCAAAACTGGAACTCTCTACCTCTTGACCAACATCTTCCCCTGGTAACCACCATTCTACTCTGTGTATCTATGTGTTTGACTTATTTCATATAGATTAATGTTTGTCAGATTCATCCATGTTGTCACAAATGGCAAGAGTTTGTACTTTTTAAGGGATAAATAATCTTCCATTATTTATGTGTAAGCAAATTTCTCTCTTGTTCACCTTATCACATTATATATATAATATATACACACACACGTGTGTGTGTGTACACACACACATCACATTGTCTTTATTCATTAACCTGTCATTTTTATTCATTAACCTGTTTTTTATATCTTGTGAATATCCTGAAATGAACTTATGAATACAGTTATATCTTTATGATTTTGATTTTACTCCCTTTGGGTGCATACTAAGGAATGAGATTTCTGGATCATAAAGTATTTCTATTTTTACTTTTTTGAGGAATCCCTATCCTGTTTTCTATGATGGCTGTACCAGCTGACATTCCCAGCAACAATGTATAACAGTTCTCTTTTATCCACATCTTTTGCAACACTTTGTTATACTTTTTGTCTTTTTTGTATAATAACCACTCTAACATGTATGAGGTGATAATTTGTTGTGGTTCAGATTTGTTCTTCTTCCATCATTAGTGAAGTTGAACACTTTTCATATATTTGTTGGCCATTTGTAAGTCTTCTTTCAAGAAATGTCTACTCGGGTCTTTTGCCCATTTTTCAGTTAGGCTATTTTGTTTTGTGTTCGGTATTGTTGTGTGAGTTCCTTGAATATTTTGGTTGTTAACACCTGATCAGAATATCTGATTTGCAAATATTTTCTCCCAGTCCATAGATTTCGTTTTCACTTTGTTGATTGTTTCCTTTGCTATACAAACGATTTTTAACATGTTGAAATTCCACTTGCAAATTTTTATTTTTGCTGTCTTTTGGTATCATAGCAAAAAATTATTGCTCAGACCTGTGTTAAGAAGTTTTGCCTATTTTCATTTAATAATGTTATGGTTTCTTATAGTCTTACATTTAAATCTTTAATCCATTATGATTTGAATTTTGTATATTGTGTGAGATAATGGTCCAGTTTCCTAAGCATGTGGATTCCTAGTTTTCCCAGCACCATTAATTGAAGAGACTATTGTCTTGCCATTGTGTATTCCTGGATTCTTGCCCCCTAGATGTGTAAATTTACTCCTGGGTTATCTGTTTTGTTGGTAGGCACCTCTGTTTTTACACTGTAGTGTACTGCCTGATTACTATAGCTTTGTACTCTATTTTAAAATCAGCCAATAGGGTACCTTCATATTGTTCATGCTAAAGATTACTTTGGCTATTTAGAGTTTTTGTGGTTCCATCTGAGTTTAAAGATTATTTTTTCTATTAATATAAAGAACACCACTGGGATTTTGGTAGAGATTGATTGAATATGTGGATCACTGGATACATGAGACTGGTGTGAAGGAGGAGGTAGAGAGTTTGAAGACAGAGCTTAGATGTGGGGGCTGGATTTTCTCCAGGAATCAGTATGAATCTCTGGCTAGGTCACAGCCGGGAGTGGGTAAAGAGGCTTAGGACGAAGCTGGAGCCAGGGCTCTATCCTCTTCAGCTGCTATGCCATCTGATCAGAAGTACAAGGAATTTGAAAATTTTGAATTCTATCCAGGTCATTGCACAGATGTAGTTGTCAAGATGGGAGAATAGAACATACTGTGTTGAGAATTTTGGTTGGTTGATTTAGCTCATTTATGAGTTCCTAATAGACTGTGTAATTTACCCATCTATTAGGTTTATGGTTTATTATCTGCCTCCCCTACTAGAATATAAGTTCCAGGAGGGTGAAGTCTTCATTTTGTTTGCTCATAACAATCAAAGAACCCAGAACAATACCTAACCCATAGCAGGCACTCAAAGTATTACTAAATTAAATGAATGAAACCAGCACCTAACTCCTGCTAACTCCATAATAGGTTAACTTATTCCAATAAACTCAACAAAATCCCAGCTATTCTTTTAGGCACTCTGATAAGCACTCTGAGTGAAAGGTTCACTCTGAAGTGTATACTGAGGTTTCCTCGGGGCTGGATCATCTGGGCAGATCATGAGAACGTGGGATGAAGCATACAGGGCTCAATGGAGCTTAGGACCTGGAGGTTACACTTTCTGAGTTTGCTGATGCTTACCCAGTTCTTGATGGCACTATTCATATAAAGAAAGTGTCAGCAATACTCATGTATGTGATTTTTTAAGAAGCATTATATCAACTGGGAAAGAAATATATGCACACTTTCAAACTTCACACCAAATCTGACAAACAGGCTGCAGGTGAGGGATATCAAGACCCCTTATCTTTAGAAGCACTAAGGAATATTGTACCATTGGTCCTGCGTGAACTCATTGGTTCAAAGGTATGGCTCCTGACTTTTCTCACTGTGTTAATTCAGTATTTTTAAAATAATTCATCTTAATGAAAACAACTATAAAGGGTAAATTACAGCGGGCGTGTTCATCTTTAATGCTCTGTAGCTTGGGGAAGGTACTGGTCAGAATTTTCCAACTGAGGATTGATTTCTTGTTTTCCATTCAAAGAACCAAAACAAAGTCTCAACAAAGGTAAATTAAGCTATTGTTCATCTTGATGATAATCAGAGTGATTCACCAAAGTAGGTTAGTTTAGTAATAATAGAAATATTTCCTAAGCTTAACCTACTCAATGAACAAAAACAAAGCGAAACGTTGAGTATTTTGCTGGTTGTGGAAGACATAGCTCAAGTACTGCCTCAGGGTCCCTTAGCTTCACATTTCTCCAGGTCTCTGAGCTATTACTCCTGCCTCAACTGCTCCCAGGTGAGCACCCCCATGCAAGCCTCCTGCAACAGATCAATCAGAAGCTTGAACTCTAGAAGACAAGGTTTTATCGAGGAAGCCAAACTACCGTGAGTGGGTTGAATAAGGCATTTATTATAGGCATAGGTCTTCATGGCTGTTGGAGGTGGAAGTGGAGAAGTGTCTGAAAAACAAGCAGTTAAATGATCAGGGACCAGACTTGATCAGGCAAAGGAGCCTGGCTGGCAGGGAAATCTGGAGGCAAAGCAGAGCCAGCTGCAGTAAGGACCACACAGAAGAGAAGCACTCTGCACAGGTGGTGGCACTTTGTGACCACGGCCTCTGTGAGTCTCTGAAGAATGTTTAGCTGGCCTGAGATCACAGTTCTTCAGCAGAGGACAACATAGAAGAGGGAACCATGTGAACAGATAGGAACCCTCTTGCAACTGTCTTACTGGGTGGAAATGGCATTTGTCACTCACCACTTCTAACCAATGATGACTTTCAGAATGGAATGGCTGCTGCTTCACTTTCGCCTCCCAAGTTTTGTTCATATGAACAAACACAGATCTGTAAGCACAGAGGAAAGTGGGTTGGAGGAAATGCAGTTTGCAGCATAACCAAGGTGCCTGGGCTGCAGAGCCTGGAATTTGTCAGGTGACTCAACCTGGAAGCTGGGAGAACTACCTACCACTGAGATAAATTTTGACCAATGGGAGATAGCTTGCAGGCAAGCTTTCTCTTTGCTCTTCCCTTTGATGAACTATTCGTGGACACAGTTTTCTGTAGAACCCGTTCACAGGTGCTTTACATGGCCTCTCCACTGATTGTTATCTTTTGCATTGGTGAAGCATATGCTAGGCTGGTAAATATCACCCTTCCCCATCTCATTTCACTTTTTTCTCACTCTTGATGCCTTGGGATTGCATCTTGCAATGAAACAGTAGCACCTCATCCTTCCTAAGAAAATACCCACTTAAAGAATCACAATGAAAATCAGGTGTGAATTGTGTGAGTTGTCGGTAGAGACTGATTTTCTGTAAGGCTCAGGTCATTTGCATGGGATGGGATTCTAACATTAATAGTGCCTTGCATTTTAAGAACATCATCATCTCTCTTGGCTGGAGAAGTCCATGAACAAGTATTTCTCTGAGACAGATAGAAAAGATGGATCAGGGGAGCAGAGATTCTTTTAGCCAACACATGACTTGTGAATTAAACCCTCAGCAAGAATACACACTCCATCAATACTTTGCTCTCCGGCACTTTTCTGAGCAATAACCCTGCCATAGTTCAATAAAGCAGTGCAAAGCCTGTTATTCATTCTTACACATCTACGCCAGTCTGCGTTTTCAAAACATTGTGAGGCACAGAGTGGAGAAACTGCCTGGATTGAGCCCCGAGCAGCCAACTCTCTTTAACCCATCCATTTCCCCAGACGCACAGGTGTCGTGCCATTACAACTCATGTAGCTATTAATCAATGAGACAGCGATGGTCCTTCCCCTCCACAACATTTACAACCTATTTTTAAAAAGAATAAAACACAGATACTGTGGAATACAGCGAAAAGCATGCAAGCATTCTTCAAACATGAGAGGTAGGCTTTGGTAGTTCCCCTCACCCCACCCCTCGTAGTTAAGAGCTTGTCTTCACAGGGAAGGAATTGGGGTGAAATCGCCACGTGGCACAGCATGTAACATCTATTACTTAATATAAGACGAAGAAACTGCATATGGGAAAGAGTGCACATAATTGGCCCCATTTCACAGCAAATAAGGATTTTATCAGCACGAAGAACAAGGGAATGCCATCTCAGCTGCCGCGGTGGGCGCCCTTTATTGAAGACACTTCTCCCCTCCCTCAACCCATCCAGACCCCCAGAGCCCACCAGGCACCCCAGGCACCTTTCTGCACTAGTTCCATATTCTCTGGATTTCCCACCCTGAAGAGGGTCTTGAAATGCTGGCATTTCCTCAGGCACCTGCTTACGGAAGAAACGTGCGTGCAAATATTTCAACTGCCCCCGGCCCTCCCAGCAAATATGCCTTCGTGTTAATCTGCTCTCGGCACACAGGCCACGGCCGGTTGACGTGCGCAAGGGTTGCAGGCGCGGGCAGGCGGTCGCGAGCTGAGGCTGGCGGGGCTCAGCTTTGCCCGGGGATCGAAGCAACCCTTCCTTCTTTCCCAGAAGCCGAGTGTGTCTGTCTGTGAGCCCGGGAAGTTCTCGCTGCAGGTGGCGGCCAGGGACCGGGGGCAGGCACACGCAAGTCGTGAGTGCTGAGCAAATCACGGCCTCAGAAGGGCGCCCGGGGACAAGGGCTAGGCAGCGCCAGGGCAGGCCGCCAGGCTGCCGCTGCCTTCGGAATCCGCTCTCCCCGGGACCGAGCGCCGGCGTCACCCGCGGCCACTCCTTCGGAGCCCGCCTCCGCAGGACCCGGTAGGCGGGGGCGCCTCTACGGCTCAGGCCTGCAGCTGCCAAGTCAGGTCCCCACGCCTGGTGATCCCCAGACACGAGGGGGCTCTCCGGAGTCCGGGCCTGGGGATAGCCCAGGGAGGAGGTGGAGGGTGGGGGGAACCTTGCACAGCGAGGGAGCTGTGCACCCAGAGCCCCGCTCGCCCCTCGACCCGAGAGAGGCGCTCGGCTGACCGGTGTCCCCGGGAGCACTCGCCACCCGCCGAGCTGTCTGGCCCGGCGGGCGAGCGCGAGCCGGGGGCGGGGAGCCCGGAGCGCCGCCCCGCCAGCGCGCCCCGCCCGTGGGAGAGGAGGGGCTGCGGCGCGCGGACCACTGGAGGCGCAGCGCCGCCGCCGCTGTCGGTGCCGGAGACCGCGGCTCGGAGCAGCGGCGCCGGTGCCTCCGCTCGGTTCCGCGGCAAGCCCGCGCCGTCTCCCGCCGCCCGCCGCCCGCCGCAGGAGCCGCGGCGCTACTGCTCGCCCTCCCGGTAGGTGTCCTGGGCGCAGAGCGGGTTCTGGGGGTGGACACAACCGTGCCCGCACCGCGGCTCGGGCATTGTCCGCGTCCGGAGGGCCGAGGACCCTCCAGGGACGTGCAGTGGGGCGGCCGCGGCCTTGGCCCCCGAGGTATCGCAGCCCCTGCTGGCTCTCTCGGCGGAAAGCCCCCGGCCAGGCAGTGTCAGCCGGTCCCCGCGTTCGGGAAAGGGGCGTTTGCGTCCCGGTCTCCGCTCGCCGCCCGCCCTCAGCTCGCTGCCGGGGGATCCCGGCCACCCTGGCACTGGCACCCGCATCCGCCGCGCCGCCCAGCGCCCCGTTTCCCCCACCCCCCGGGCTTGCTGGGGAGTGGAGCTGGGGCAGGGACGAGGACTGATGTAATTGTCGGCGGAGAGCCGAACCCTCGCGGTGGGAGCGCCAGCGCCCGCGCGCGCGAACGCCTACGCCGCACCTTTCAGGGAATCCGGGCGGCCGGGAGGAGCGGCCGGGGAAGTTGTGCATTGGGGTTTATTGTGCGCGTGCACTGCGGACTGCCCTGGTGGGCGCTCCTGCGGCGCTGCCCGCAGCCTCGGTCCACACCCGGCCGGGCCGAGTCCGCCTTCCACGGTGCAGATCGGAACAGGGGTTGCAATGCAGTGGAGACGTGCTTCCCCTCCGTAGAGCCGGAGCTGCCCGCAGATCGTGTCGCCGGGGATGCTGGGGGAGAAGGGATAGGAGACCTGGGGAGGAAGCCACAGGGAGAACTAATGACAGCAGCAGATTTTTTTTTTTTTTTAAAAGCCTGTGCAGTGTATAGACACATTTTCCAGACACCTTCTAAGCTGGTCTTGAAAGTTAGGACCAGATACTGATGATGTGGTAATTCTGTGATAGACCCAAATGGTTGCTTAGACTGGAGACCTAAAGCTGGGGAAAGCATTACATAATGGACATGAAGCAAATGACACGAAACTAAGTGAGTCCACTGGGTTACCGGATTCTTTCTTCGGGATGCAAAATCCTATAAAGCTTTTATCTTTATATGAATTTCCATTTTTAAATCATTGAGCTAGGAGTAGCAAATCGTGTATTATGTTCAGTTCTGATTTTTCCCCAACTAACAAAATAACCTTTTTTGAGTATCTTTTCTTGAATTAAAAAATTGCACGCTATTGGGTAGTTACATATCCAGAACTAATTAACAAATTTGGTCCTCAAAGGTAAAATAAAGAAATTTCCCACCTTAATATCTTTAACTTTGCTTTTCCTCTTATTTTTAGGCTTTTGTTGTTTTCCTTTGGCTTTTGGAAGCATTTTTAGTTTTGGGTACTGCAAACTCAGTGTTGATATTCCTACGGAATGTTACAGCATTGCAGATACAAAGACTAATAATAAACGAAGGGGAAAACCTCCCAGTAACTCTGAGCGGGAGCAGGGTTCCCAAGGTCGAAGGGAAGCTGCAGTGTAACTCAGCTCTAATCACCTCCAGAGAGTATGCACAGCCCTCATCCGGTTATAAGGAAGGCTTTGATTGGTGGAGGATCTCTTCCAGGATTCTTTTGCAGCAAAATGCTGGATATTTTCCTCTAAAAATGAGTTTTCCAAGGTAAAAACAAAATATTTGCAAATAAAAATTCTGTGCTCTTAGAAAGTCTAAAAATCATGTTTTGGGCCCATATTTTCAGTTGTTGAGAACTCAGTGATACATTCAGCAGACTCTCCCTTCAGGGATGCCTCAGGTTCAAGTTGGGAAGATTTCCCAGCTGCCTGCTGGCTTCAGGAGGGTGTGCTCTTGGGTTTTTTACAGGATTAGGTACTGGCTGTTAACGCTTGTTAACTTTACTCCAAGAAGAAAGGGGGAGTTCTTCCAAGTTGAAGTGTTTGTGATTGGAGGTCTGTAAGACCATGAGGAATATAGCATTAGGTACAATCTCTAAGTAAATAAAAGTTTCATGTGACTTTACCCTGAAAACTGTTGGACCAGAGAGAAGATTTAAATTTTATTAAAGCGCCTTGCTTTCATTCAGTAGTCATTCAATTGAAAACCCACTCTGTTAAAGACACTGGTCTAGGCCCCGGGGGAGGTGCAAATAAGAATAAAGAGATGACCCTGACTTCAAGAGTTTGAAGTCTAGTTTGAAAAGATCAGGTATATGAATTCTCAGAGGAGGGATTTTTTTTTTTTAACTGCAGGGACTAAGTTATACTTAACATTTTGTTTTAACTTTGAAAGAGTCTGTTCACTTCTGGGAAGTTTTTTCTTTCTTCACACTCAACATTATAACACCAGGATTCATCTGCATGGTATGTAGCTGGAGTTCACTGACTTTTACTGCTGTGCAGTATTCCATTGTGTTTTCTTACAGTGCAGTAGGCCTCTCTTCTCTGGCCAGGGCCATTTGTTCTTTTCATTTTATCAGAAATTGCCAACAGTATCATTCTGGTCATTTATGTTTCTTGGGGCAAGTGTGCAAATGTTTCTCTTGAAGAATCGAAAATGAATCTTGATGTGAATGGAAGGGGAGAGGGGGTGGGAAAGGGGAAGGTTGCGGGTGGGAGGGACAGTATGGGGGGGAAGCCATTGTAATCCATAAGTCGTACTTTGGAAATTTATATTCATTAAATAAAAGTTAAAAAAAATGTTTCTCTTGAGTAAATTCTAAGGAATAGAATTGTTGATGTGTGGGGTTGTTTGAATGTTCCACTTGCTAGGCATTGTGAAATTATGTTCCAAAATGGTTGTACTAATTTATTCAAGCTAGGGAAACAAGCAAACATAGATGACCCAATACAGACAAGTGCTTTTTTTTGTTTGTTTGTTTTGGATGCATGTATATGTTGAAACACATTTTTTTTAAAGCAAGAGAATGGCAAACATAACACTTAGGATGACAGTATGTGTCTGGAGGACCAGGGGGCTGGCACAGGGAGAGGCAAATATGAGGGTGAAAGTTACATCTAGTCATCTGGTACTTGAGTTTATGGTGGACTCATAGGTGAATGTTGTATTAAAAAGAAAAGGGATCACACATAGACCAGTGATGATCATTTTAAAGTTCTAAGGAAAAAAACAGTAAGGACAGTAGTTGCAAGACAGCCGGTTTCTGTACCAAGAGACCCACAAGATGTCAACTGAGGGATGAGGAAGGTGTCCCTGGGGCCAGGCTTGAGTTGTCCGGAGTTCATGGGAGAGCTGTTTCGGAAGCATGAGCAAAAAGTGGTCAAGGGAAGAGGAAGACGAGGAAAACGTTCCCTCACGCTGAGGAAATGGCATGAACAGAAGGGGAGGGAGCATGGGAATCCTCCAGCAGTGAACCACGGGCAGTGTTTATGAAGAAGTCTGGGGAATGGATGGGTTGGGGTAGGAGAGAGATCCAAGGCAGGGCCTGCAGCTGGGAGGCTGCTGGTTGAGAGGAGACTTAAGTTTGGAGAAAATGAATCAGAAAGAATGATTTAAAAACACACTGGGTTAAGAATCCAAGTTTGCCATCCGAGGCAAGAAGAGGGAAGACTCAAGTGTGTTTGATTGTCATGAGAAGAAATAGGGAAGCTGGTGGGAGCTTTTACTGTCATGTCCTCAGGTCACGTGTAGAGCAGTGAGAATGTAAGCTCACCTTCGCACTTTGAGATGGTGAGCAGGTTGGACCCTTGCATTGAGACATGTGACCCTCTAATGATGTGTCTGCGTGAATGTGGGATAGTATGTGAATTATTTGTCTTTGCAACTCACTAGTGTAGATGAGACAGACAATAGTTGGATGCAGGTACAGGGAGCATGTCTTACCATTGACGATGAGGTCATTGAGAGAGTACCAGGAGTCACTCAGAAGGCTCTGAATCAAATCCCACTTGGCAGTGTGCTGGTAATATATGATTTCCGGGGCGGGTGAGGGAGGGGGCTGGGAACCTCTGACCTCAGTGATCACCCATTGAAAAGGAAGATATTAATAGCCACCTCACGTGGGTGCAAGGAACAGGGTATGACTGAGAGACCAGTGCATTTAGGGATAATGTGTGCTGCGTAGTGTTTCCCAGTGAATGATTCACATGCATTTATAGTCTCTCACACGCACCCCCTTGAGAGAGAGAAAGGGTTATAGCCCTTTCAGTTTTGTTCGTTATGATGAAGAGTTGCTTAAGCTCTTGGTGAGGACAAGGATAAGGGCTTTTATTTCTGAGGCTGTTCTGGAATATTACATAGTGTCCTTTGATTCAATGTCATTTCATCGGGTTCTTTGTTTTGTAAGTATTGCGATAGGTTTTCAGAATTTTCATTTATTCAAAAATTCATCTAATTTTGCATTCTTTAGATCATCTTTTGATGTCTTGACTTCTTTTCATTACTGCTAACCTTCAATGCTAACTTTCTTCTCGCACCAACGTTCCATCAGCTGCTGCCACAGTCAGTGGTGGCTAGATGGTTTTCTCCGAGAGACGGCAGTCCTCAGTTGCCTTTCCTGGAGCAGCGATTTGGAGAACATCTTGCTGGGATTTCCAGAAGCCATCAATGGAAATGTGGTGACGGTGACATTATAAATACATTTTGAAAGGACTGACATCACAAGGCAGGGAAGAGCCTGTTATTTACCAATGCAGTCAGAAGTTCTGGGAAAGTTGAGGAGCCTATAGCCTCTGTGTTTTGGGGGCTGGTTATCTATATTCCCCACCCTGGGCTACACAGTCTTTACGTTCTCTGAATACGTACAAGTGTTTAGTAACTTGAAACCCAGAGCCTGGGCTTAGAGACTGTGGTTAAAATGATGAACTCAAATTAATTTTAGGCCTTACTAAATCTAGGGATAATACAATGTATAGCTCAGAGATTGATAGTCTGCCATTCTGGCATGGTTCTGGCTTTTCACGAACCTTAGAGTCAGTTTCACATCCCTTACTGATCCCGGGCTGATCATTTGCACAGGGGTGACTGTGTCCGCGGGTCTCGTGTGAGGGTGACAATAGGGACATCAAGTGCTTCCCTTCTTCAGACAGTGTTTGCTGGACATTTTGTACACACAGACACCATATTAAATGCTGAGTCATGAACGTATCTGCCCTGAAGGGGCTACCTAAAACAGAATCTACCAGAACCAAGTCATTATTGAATAGAGGTGTTTGTGGGAGGGGGCGTGGACATGGTTTTGGTTATAGAATTTGCATGAAGTATTTGGTTTTTTTTTCCTGACATTTTTTCCAGATTTATGTATAGTCCTCTGTGAACTTAAAGCGCTGTAGAAAAAAAAAATACAGTCCTTGCAAAAAAGCAATTCTTTTTAAAAATCATTTATTATTTATTTGAGGAAGATGGAAGGAGGCAGTCAGGGAGGGAGAGGGAATGAGCGAGCGAGCGAGCAAAAACTCCTGTCAGTTGATTCATCCCCCAAACAGACACCCGTAATGGCTGCGCCTGAGCCTGTCTGATGCAGGGAGCCTAAACTTCGATCCAGGTCTCCCATGTGTGTGACAGGAGCTCAATTACTTGAGCCATAAATGCTGTCTCCCAGGGTCTGTATTAGCAGGAAGCTGGAGTCAAGAGACAGCACTGGGTATTGAAAGCAAGATCCAATGTAGGATGTAGGCGGCTTAACCGCCAGGTTAAACAGTCATCTCAAGAGCAGTTGTTTAAATGAAGTTTTATTTTATCTAATTTTTATAAGAGGAGAAAGATTTAAGTTCCTGGTAAGGCCTATTGTCATGAAGAAGCTTAAATATTATCAAATAGAAGCAAGACAGAGGTTATCGAAGGAATAGCTGTGAATGATGAATTCAGATTTATTGGGAATGGAATTTGATTTATGTTGCATTGATTTTTAAAGGGAAGAGTAGAAAACAGTCAAAGAGGATCGGCTATTCGTTGAGATCTTACAGGGAAATGAGTCATTATGGTCTCAGGGTTAGGTGCATACATTCTCTTGTTGAGTTTGTGTTCATTTACTTTGTGTATGAGTGAAGTGTTTATGTTAATATCAATCATAGTGTAACTATTGAATACCTGAAATTATAAATTATATTAATAAGGTGGTATAGAGCGCAGAAAAGTCAAATGATTCTTTCTGCCAGTGGTTTGGTAGATTACTTTTTTAAGATTTACTTATTTATTTGAAAGAGTTACACAGAGAGAGAAAGGTGGGGGTGGGGGGTCTTCCATCTGTTGGGTCACTCCCCAGTTGGCCACAACAGCCAGAGCTGTACCTATTCAAAGCCAGGAGCTTCTTCTGGGTCTCCCACATGGGTGCAGGGGCCCAAGGACTTGGGCCATCTTCTACTGCTTTCCCAGGCCATAACAGAGAGCTGGATCGCAAGTGGAGCAGCCGGGACTCGAACTGGCGCCCATATGAGATGCCGGCACTGCAGGCAGTGGCCTTACCCTCAGTGCTAGCCTGTAGAATACTTGAGACTGAAAACTAACCAGTGCTAGGGAGGCCTTTCTGACAGGCCCAAGTCCCAGGAAAATCTGTAATCAGTTGACAAAACAGAGAGCAGGAAAGGAGACCAAATCAAAGTAGCTTAGTATCCAGGACTATTTAAGGGATAATTGACTTGGACAGGGCATAAAGTAAGTTATTTAACTCTTATAGCTAAAATAAGTTTTTCCTTTTTTTTTTTTTTTTTTTTTTTGACAGAGTGGACAGTGAGAGAGAGAGACAGAGAGAAAGGTCTTCATTCTGTTGGTTCACCCCCCGCAAATGGCCGCCATGGTCAGCGCGTTGTACCGATCCGAAGCCAGGAGCCAGGTGCTTCCTCCTGGTCTCCCATGTGGCTGCAGGGTCCAAGCAGTACTTAACACCATCCTGTAAATTTAAATAGGTAAATAAGCTTAAGCAAGTAAAAATAAGCTTATATAAGTAACATCTAAATAAAATGTTGGCAGATCTTAAATATGTTTCACCAGTGATGCAATTTAGTGCAAAGCATTCATAATTTATACATAAAAATTATTTCCTATTTAGACATGATGAATTAGCTTTTCCTGCTCAAGAAAATCTGTATGTCACTTTATAAAATATACCAAAAAAATACCCAGGCACTGCACATACTCATATTTGCTTGGTGTCCTGATGCTTAAATAACATTTACGTGTGATTCATAAGGTGCTAAGGCTGAAAATGATTTTAAAAATCCTTTATGACAACCTTTCCTGGTTCCCAAGTGAGGAAACTGAGGCCCAGAGACTTGTCCAAGGGGGCTAGGTCTTTGGGCAGATGTGACTGGGAGCAAGTCTGCCACAGAGTTTAACTTCAGCTGGTGGTGCCAAGAAATCAAGCAATAGCGGTATCTTCATTTATATTTTAGTCTTCAGTCATCACACACATATTTGTATATGTATAAAATGTTGGTGTTTTCTATTTAACACCTGTAGCCTTGTCATTTAACTGAATAGTCAGGAAAGAAGAGAGAAAAAACTCAGACTGTCTTGTGCTAGATATTTCTCTCTTTCTCTTTCTAAATATTAATGTAAGAGAACATCAAAGTGCAGGGGGAATTGGGTCAGGAATAGAACACTAACTTTTACTTTTTTAGCTTCCATCTTATCGAGGCAGTGCTCATGGAACTCTTGAGACACACCATCTACCTTTTGAAGAGTGTGGAAGTGGAAGGGAGAGCTATAGCATATTTTTAGAATCATTTTCTTGAAACTGAAACCTAAAATAAACCTGGCCTCAATTTCCAGCAGTGGCTTTATTTCACATGTCTTAAACTAGTGCCTAAGTTTTATCATGAACTTGAAGAAGTTACCTTGATATTTTTTATGCCTAATATAGTGTTAGCAGCTATTCAAACTTGAAGAATAAAATATCTAAAAGAACATTAAAATTTAAAAAACTGTTACATGCCATCTCTGGAAATAACATTTTTGCTTTCTGTTTATCTGTAGGCAGGTTTTGCATATTCTTATCCCATCAAGCAACAAATCTGAACAGTTTTTGTTGTGTAATTTTCCTAGAATAGTAAAAGCACAGTTTGAATGGCATGTTGATTATGAAAAGACATTAATGAAATTCCTTTTGATCTCCGGAAACTTCCAACTGGAGCTAGAACTGTAAAGGGACTGTCATCTCCAAGGTAGGTCAGGCAAAGGCAGTGGTCTCATGAAACTCCAGGAGAAAGCAAGGAATAAGGTAGCAGCACGCAAGAACTCAGCAGTGAGAGCAGGCGGACATGGGTATGGTAGCCCAGTCTGTCAGTCTCATTTCAGAAGGTACCAACAGGGGAAATTGGAAGTGTGAATATGAAGGCTTATGGAGCTTAGATATTAGGGAAGATGTCTGTCTGTATCCCTTAAAAAGCCTTTAAACATCTTGAAGAATACAGAAGGCATGCAATAAAAGAGTGATAAATTAAATCCATTTAAGAAAGGATGGCATGTGTGATAGGCAGAAGATAAACCTCACCACACTGGGAAGAAACAATTTACAACATCCTTAACATCTAAAAAGTTCCTAGGTCTCAGTAAGAGAAGTGACCAGGGGCCGGCGTTGTGGCGCAGCAGGTTAAGCTGCCACCTGTCATGCCAGCCTGCTTTCTGAGCACCAATTTGAGTTCCCGTTTCTCTGCTTCTACTTGGGCTCCTGGGAAGGCAGCAAAGGATGGCCCAAGTGCTTGGGCTCCTGCCACCCACGTAGGAGATCCACATGGAGTTCCAAGTTCCTGACTTTGCCCAGCCCTGACTGTTGTAGTCACGTGGGGAGTGAACCGGCAGATGAAAGATTCCTCCCTTTATCTGTCACTCCTTCTCTCTGTGTAACTCTGCTTTTCGAATAAGTAAATAAAGCTTGGAAAAAGAAAAATGACTAATAACTTAACAGAAAAGAGGCAAAGGAAGCGAACAGTTCACAGAAGAGAAATTACAAATGGCACTTACAAAGTTATACACAGCCCATGATGATAGATGTGTTATTTAGAATTATTTATCCTACTAGAATGGGAAGATTCATGATGTTTGTTATATCATACGGTGGCGTGTCTTTCCAGTGAATTCAAATTGTTGGTATGTGTACAGGATGGCTAGCATCTATGGATAGAACGTTGGCAATATGAGCCACAGGTATAATAAGGGAACAAATCAAGGTACAGAGTAGTATATGGCCATTTGTGTTATGAATATATGAAGGGCCGGTGCTGTGGCATAGTGGGTAAAGCTGCCACCTGCAGTGCCAACATGCCATATGGGCATCAGTTCAAATCCCGGCTGCACCAATTCTGATCCAGCTCTCTGCTGTGGCCTGGGAAAGTAATGGATGACGGCCCAAGTCCTTGGACCCCTGCACCCACATGGGAGACCTGAAAGAAGCTCCTGGCTTCAGATCGGCTCAGTTCTGGCCATTGTGGCCATCTGGGGAGTGAACCAGCAGATGGAAGACCTCTTTCTCTCTCTCTGCCTTTGCCTCTGCCTCTCTGTAACTCTGCCTTTTAAATAAAAAAATAAATCTTTTAAAAAAATGAACATATGCATGTGTTCATGCTTGTAACGTTAAAACTATCTCTGGAAGGTAGGACCAGTGATTACCTTGGGGAACAAAGCTGGGGGTTTAGGGTGCGCATAGGAAGGACCCCTATTTTCTTATTCTGCATCCTTTACCATCTTTTGAATTTTTAAACACATGGACACATTGTTTATTCAAGATAATAGTTTCTAAATGTCCTGAGGATCATTTGTGTTGATCAAGAGTGTTGAGTAGTTGTAGCCCATGGAATTACTTCACAACTTTGGGACCCGTTCTGTCCTAAGACAGGAATGTGGTTGTTGCCTTGAGTTACCTTCACCACTACGCTGACAGGCTGGAGTACACAGAGGAAGGCAACAAAGCTTTAGTCCTTTAGAGCACAGTGGGCACTTCTCTCTGTAGTTGTCCTGCTCTTGCCACTGTGGCCCTGACTACGTGGTTTCCCTGGGGCAGTGGGAGAGATCTAAGGAGCCCTGAGTAGGACCAGGACATGGATGTGGTTCAAGAAGAACGGTATTGAAGACAGTGATGGCAGAAGCCCGAGGCAAGGCGAGTACAGATATGGACGAATGGGATATTAACTGCTGCTCCAGCTCTACCATATGTGGCTTATAGTGGTAACACAGAGAAGAAAACCTGTAGGTCACAGCTTTGAGACCGTCTGCCACCCCTGAGATTGGGTGTGGTGTCCAAGAATCTGCATTCTTTTAAGGTGTCTTCTGTTCTGGAAGCCAGATCTGGAAATCACTGATCTCTCTGTTATTTAATAGATTATTCCCTTTATCCCTTGAAATATCCATTCCCTGGCAGGCTTTTATAGTAACTTCCAAAACCTTTGATGATATTTCTGCTGTTTTGATGACACATCACTATTTCATTCGACTTTTCCTTTCTGGAGTCTGAAAAAAGATCCTGGATGCTGGATATTAAGGTAATTGCATAGTAAGAAGAGAGAGGTAGCAACTAAATGGTTAGTGAGTCAGAGTGGAAAGAGTAATTATATGCTGATAGGAGTTTAGCAATAATAATATGAATAACTATGAATTATACCAAAGAAATGGAAAAACTTGGGAATGATCAGAGCTGTCATGCCAGAAAATAAGTTTCCTAAAAAGAAATAAGAATAGTTTAACTATCATCATTATTATATATTCAAAGTTAATAGATATAGCCCTTCGGTTAGAATTGGAAACTTTAGATTAGAAATGACAGAATATACAGGGGTAAAATGTTACATCAGTCTCTTTTTTTAAATCTCAAGGCATGAAGTCAACATGAAATAAAATGTATCCTAATAAATGAATCATGCAGATGTTTTTCACAATTTTTCTCTTTGTAAATTGTGATTTCTTGTTATATTCATTTTCAAACAAGTTTACCAGGAAACTCTGGGAATAGGCCGCAGCCTTATAGTAGAGTGCGCCAGGAAGCATCAGGTGTCCAAGCAGGGTGACTTGAAGAGCAAAGGGTGACAGAAGTGAATGCAGGGGGCTGGTGCCATGGCGCACTAGGTTAATCCTCTGCCGCATCCCATATGGGCGCCGGTTCTAGTCATGGTTGCTCCTCTTCCAGTCCAGTTCTCTGCTGTACCCTGGGGTAGCAGTGGAGAATGGACCAAGTGCTTGGGCCCCTGCACCCGCTTGGGAGACCAGGAAGAAGCACCTGGCTCCTGGCTTCAGATCGGCATAGCTCCGGCCATTTGGGGAGTGAACCACCAGAGGGAAGACCTTTCTCTCTGTCTCTCTCTCTCACTGTCTGTAACTCTACCTGTCAAATAAAAAATAAAAAATAAAAAAAAAGAAGTGAATGCAGAAAGGTTGGGGAGATCACACCACTGAAGAGGAGCCATTGGAATGACCTTGGAAGGCCTGGCTTTGGGGAGAACATGGGGACGAATCTGAAATGCTTTCCTGTAACTTTCCAGAGCTGTTGCAATTTCAGGATGCATTTGATCTTTAAATAATGTGTCTAGTATAGCTGTTTCCTAATAGAATTTCAGGAGCAGGTTTAATCTTACACGAATGACCATATAACTGCATTTCTGTAAGAGATTCATTAGAATGTATTAAATGTGCATGAATAGGATGTTGTGCTAAACTGCTTCTTTCTCTTTGCGTCATATCCAGCTTCTCTTTTCCATATATCCTTCTGTGAAAAATACCCTGCCATTAACTGTTTTTGTTTCTTTGCTTGTTTTAAATCAGAGAGCCCTGGACTAGGTGTCATGAATACCCAAGTTCCACTCCCAGCTTCCCTGTTGCCAGGAGTTAGAATAGTTTGTCCCCTTGAACTCATAAAGGAGTCTAAATCCCAAAGCCATATGTTGATTTTATTTAAAAGCTTAATCCTCTAGAACCTCTGGAAAGTGGTTTGGTTTAGATAAGGCCGTTGGGGTGGTGCCGCCTCATTGAATGTTGATGGCTTTGTATGAAGAGTGACAGAGACAACACAGACATAGATGTGTGTACCTCCTGTCTCTTCTCAAGATGTTGTGTGTTACTTGAATTTTAGCTATTTGCCATGATATGATGCAGCCATGGGGAGCTCTCCCAAGAGCCTGCCCAAAGCTGTTCCAACTTCAGTTAGTAAAACTAAGAGGGAAGGAAACCTCTTTTCTTGATAGAAGAAAATGCCTCATAATAATAGTAAAAAAAAAAAAAAAAAAAAAAAAAAGACCAATCCATCCACTTACTAAGCATAAGCCTGGGTCAGTAATCCCTAGGAACTTGTTTCTTCATTTGATAAATGGTGGTCAAATAGTAGGCCTTTGAATAATTATATTTCCCACTAGTTTATGAAGCTACTTAAAGAACTATTAAGTTTAATGCAGAGAAAAGTTTAATTACTAATCATTGTATTAAATTCTCATTTACCTAGAATCCAAATAACCAGGAAATCAATGTAGTTGCATTTTTTGTAGATTTGCCCAGTGATAACTGATTTAATGCTACCCCACCACCACCACCACTGTGGTGCCATAAATGATTTGAAAAATCAAGTACAAATTACAGAGTCATTTTACTCAGTAGTTTTTCTGAAATGATCAGCATTATAATTCTCTGGTTGCTAGGGCTGCCATGACAAAGTATCACAAATTGGATGCTTAAGAAAGCAGAAATGTACTGTTGCTCAGTTGTGGAGGCCAGAAGTCCAAAATCCAGCTGGTTCCTCCTTGCCTCCCAGGCATTCCTTGGCTTGTGGGGTTGTTACTCTGATCTCCGCCTCCTTTTTTAGGTGGCTGTCTTCCCTGTGTGTGTGTCTGTATGTGTCTCTTCATAGCAGGGCATTAGTCATGATGGGTTTTAGGGCTCATCCTGCTTCAGTGTGTGCTCATTGCAGTAAGTTACTTCTGCAGCAACCCCATTTCCAGATGGGATAGCATTCTGAGGTACAGTGAGTTAGGACTTTGACTTACCTTTTTGGGGCATGCAGGTCAGCCCATACATGGACTTCTTTGGGTGGACTGGACAGGACGTTTGAGCAGAGCCTAAATGATGGGAAAATCTTGTTGCAGTTCCCTTCCCAGGAGAGGGTACGGCAAGGGCAAGGCCAGGGCACATAAACCTGTTGGGTGTGTACATTAGGTTTTGCTTGTACTCTTAAAGTGGGGGCTGGGGGGAGGTCTGGTTTAGGCAAATTACTTTCCTGGTTGAAATTAATAGGATTTTACTCTTGAACAATCTTGAATGTTTTTTACTTTTGGTCAGGGAGAGACAGAAAAAGTTTTTTCTTTAAAACCACCTGCTGAGAAATCAATCCTGGCAGCAGTGGCTGATAGCATTTTAGAATTCTGTTCATTAGAAGTGCACTTTGCATTTTAATAGTAGAGTTCTCCATCGCTAAACTTAGATGTATTAACCTAAAATCTTTAAGCATAGTCACATCTAAGAATGACGTAGACCTTGGAATTGTAGACATTATTTTCTGGTGGTGAAAGAGAAAGGCTAAGTGTAGGCTTTAAAGGCCTGAAATCATACATTAAATTGTGATTTTCAGCAAGATTATAACATTATTGTGGTTGTGCTCTGTGATACCTGTTGTTAAGTAGCATTAGTAAAATTTGTTACTTTTTTTTTTTTTTTTTTTTTTTTTTTTTTTTGACAGGCAGAGTGGACAGTGAGAGAGAGAGACAGAGAGAAAGGTCTTCCTTTGCCATTGGTTCACCCTCCAATGGCCGCCGCGGCCGGCGCACCGCGCTGATCTGAAGGCAGGAGCCAGGTACTTCTCCTGGTCTCTCATGGGGTGCAGGGCCCAAGGACTTGGGCCATCCTCCACTGCACTCCCTGGCCACAGCAGAGAGCTGGCCTGGAAGAGGGGCAACTGGGACAGAATCCGGCGCCCCGACCGGGACTAGAACTCGGTGTGCCGGCGCCGCTAGGCGGAGGATTAGCCTAGTGAGCTGCGGCGCCGGCCAATTTGTTACATTTTTATGGAAACTCCTGGTTTTAAAAAATTATTTGTTTAATCTTTATGGGAATATAAATTTTCTCAGGATTGTTTGGAAGATCTCATGTTAAACTCTCACAGCTTTAAGCTTTCAGAAGGAGAAGACAACTTAAAATATTGTAATATTTAATGCAAGTTTAACATTATGAAATATGCACGAGCACATTATATATGTGTACTTTAGCCAAAGTATGAATGTAGTTAGTATGGACATATTTGTTTATATTACAGAACACAATACTACTTATGTATAACAGGCTTCTCTAAAAAGTTTAAATACAGGTTCAAAATATTTATGTAAAATTAGATATTTTCAGTGAGTGGCTAGTTAGGTGAGGTTTTAGGCAGATTGGAGTCGGTGCTGCCTGGGTTCAGATCCTGGCTTTGTCTACCTGTGTGGCCTTGACTATGTCGTTTAACCTTTCTCTGCCTTAGTTACCTAATACCTAGTGCCCAGTGTTATTGGGAGGATGCAGTGAGTTAATACATATATATTTCTTGGAACAGAGTACACAGAAAGTGCTGTGCAAGTGCTAGCTATTATTGTAGCATATTAATTAAAAATTAGATGTATTAGTATTCATTAGTTGGAAAACTTAAGTGAAATGGAAATACAATCATATTGTCTCATGCCTTGTTACAAATACAAGCTAATTTGAGAATGATAAGGAAATTGCCAGCAGGATTTTCAAGGGTCTGTTAATAAGCTACTAAACATTTTATATGCTTACCCACTTAGTTACTTATGGCAATGACTCCGTTCAAGAGATTGTTAGATCTTAAGGGAGAAAGCTGATTAAGCTGCCAGTCCCCCTCTGAAGAACCTGCCATAAGACGTAATTTAGTGTAAGACGAAGTGTAATGAGGTGAAGTTTTGCCCTGAGAATGTGGTTTAGTGCTGGGAGTACCTCTGGAGGCTGGGAAAACACCGAGGAAGTTCTGTGGCTAAGAGGACCGGGGATAGCAATTTAGGAACTGATGACATTTTTAAGAAACAGGAACAAAAGGAAAAGAAATCTGAGAGCGAGCGAGTGAGCAGGATGGAAAACAGTTACATTGATAGGCAAGAGGCTGTGAATCAAGTCAGCAGAGGGAAGAATTTCCAGGAAGAGAAAGAGCCCATCACAAATACTACAGACGCATTTGAAGAGAACAGGGATTAAACAAATCCCAGTGAGATTTGGTTGGGGACCGTGATGGTTAATTTTGGGTGTCAGCTGCATTGAGGAGTGCCTGGATCCTGGAGGTGCATCCTTTGTGGGTTTGTCTGTCAAGGGTGTTTCCAGAGGTTAGCCTGTGAGTCTGAGTGGACTGGGCTGGGCAGATGCACCTTCAGTATGGGTGGGAACTACCGCAACCGGCCAGGGCCCCAGAGAGACCAAAAATGGAGGAAGAGCGAGTATGTCTGTTTCCTTCTGGACCTGAGAGACATGATTCCTCTCCTCTCCATGCATGCCCGAACACCAGGATCCTCACCTTTGCACCCCAGGGCTTGTACATGACAGAGGACTTATTAGGGGTATTATCTCGTGCGATTTTGGTGGATGAAAGTCCCACAACAGGCTGGCTGCAAGCTGGAGGGAGACCCTGGCATGTTCACGTCCAGTATCATGCAAGTTTTTTTGCTTCCTAGTATATATAGAAGTTGTAGTTATAGGATGCTGTACTCTGTTAAGTATGCAGTAGCATTAATTAAAATACTTTATATTGCAGAAAAGTAACAATCATGTGAGCCTCCAGCAAGTTGGTGTTATTGAGTTGGTGGAGAGCGGGTTTTACCTAGGTGTTGATGGCTGCTGACTGAGCAGGGTGGTGCTTACTGAAAGTGAAGATAAGTGGGGCGGTTTCTTAAAGTAAGACAACCATAATTTGCACCCCCAGTTGCCTTCCTTTCATGAAACACTTCTCTGAGCATGTGATGCTGTTTGGCAGCATTTTGTCCACAGAACATTCAGAATTGGAGTCAGTTTTCTCACTGACTCCCCTGCTTTATCAGCTACGTTTAAATAATATTCTAAATCCTTTGTTGACATTTCAACAACGTTCACCACACTTCCCACGGGAGTAGATTCTATCTCATGATGGAATTCCGCTCATCTGTAGGAAGAAGCTCTTCATCCATTCACATTGTATCCTGAGATTGCAGCAATTCAGTCACATCTTCAGGCTCCACTTTTTTTTTTTTTTTTTTTTTTGACAAGCAGAGTGGACAGTGAGAGAGAGACAGAGAGAAAGGTCTTCCTTTACCGTTGGTTCACCCTCCAATGGTCGCCGCGGCCAGCGCGCTGTGGCCAGTGCACCGCGCTGATCTGAAGGCAGGAGCCAGGTGCTTCTCCTGGCCTCCCATGCGGGTGCAGGGCCCAAGTATTTGGGCCATCCTCCACTGCACTCCCTGGCCACAGCAGAGAGCTGGCCTGGAAGAGGGGCAACCGGGACAGAATCCGGCGCCCCGACCGGGACTAGAACCTGGTGTGCCGGCGCCGCAAGGCAGAGGATTAGCCTAGTGAGCCGTGGCGCCGGCCTGGCTGTAGTTTTTAAAGTCCACAAAATACCTCCTAATTGTTTTTAAAGACTTATTTATGAGCCACAGAGAGGTATAGGCAGAGAGAGCGAGTGAGCGAGCGAGCGCGAGCGAGAGTCTTACATCTGTTGGTTTACTCCCCAAACTGCCGCAATGGTCGGAGCTGGGCTGATCCAAATCCAGGAGTCAGGAGCCCCTTCCAAGTCTCCCATATGAGTGCAAGAGCCCAAGGACCTGAGCCATTCTCTACTGCTTTCTCAGGTCACAGCAGAAAGCTGGATTGGAAGTGGAGCAGCCGGGACCCGAACCATTGCCCTCACGGGATGCTGGCATTGCAGGGGACAGCCTTACCTACTATGCCACAGCACTGGCCCCAGTATGTCTTAATTTTTAAAGTGGTAGAAGTTCATTATTTAAAATTTTAGGAACATGGAAAAGTACACTTTAAAATCATCTATAATATAGCTTCCAGAAGCCACCTTCTAATTTTTTTTTTCTAATGTTTACTTTTTCTTTCAGTTTTTTTATTTTTTAAGATTTATTTGAGGCCGGCGCCACGGCTCACTAGGCTAATCCTCCGCCTTGCGGTGCCGGCACACCGGGTTCTAGTCCCGGTCAGGGCGCCGCATTCTGTCCCGGTTGCCCCTCTTCCAGGCCAGCTCTCTGCTGTGGCCAGGGAGTGCAGTGGAGGATGGCCCAAGTGCTTGGGCCCTGCACCCCATGGGAGACCAGGAGAAGCACCTGGATCCTGCCATCAGATTAGTGCGGTGCGCTGGCTGCAGCGCGCTGGCTGCGGCGGCCATTGGAGGGTGAACCAACGGCAAAAAGGAAGATCCTTCTCTCTGTCTCTCTCTCTCTCACTGTCCACTCTGCCTGTCAAAAAAAAAAAAAAAAGATTTATTTGAAAGGCAGAGAGAGAGAGGGAGACACACAGAATGAGATATTCCATCCACTGGTTCATTCCCCAAATGGCTGCAATAGCTGGGGTTATGCCAGGACAAAGCCAGGGGCTTGGAGATTTTCCCTTGTCTCCCACATACATGCAGAGGCCTAAGTGCTTGGGCCATCTTCTGCTTTTCCAGGTGCATTAGCAGGGAGCCGGATTGGAAGTAGAGCAGCCAGGACTTGAACTGGTACCGATATGGGATACCGGCACTGCAGGTGGTGGCTTAACCAATTGTACCACAATGTTGGCCCCTATCTTTCAGTTCTTTACAGAGGTTTGTCTTTTACTTAGTAGTGTATCATGAATCTTTCTTGTGTCATGCTTTACTCTCCTAAACTTACATTTTTAAAGTAGCCTGTTTAAAGAGCAGTTTTAGGTTCACAGAAAGAGGGAGCAGAAAGTACAAAGATGTCCATTAACATGCCCCGACTGCAGATCCTCCTTTGTCAACAACCTGCACCAGAGTGGTCACAATCAGGGGCCCTGTGTGGACACAGAATTGGCACCCAAAGTCTGTGGTTTTCATCAGAGTTCCCTCTTGGTGTAGTACACTCTGTGGGATCGGACAGCTGTTTAATGACCGTATGCACCATATGGTATCATACGAGTCATTTCCCTGCCCTGAACATCCTTTGTGCTCTGCCTGTTCCTTTGCTCCTTACCCCTAACTCCTGCCAGCTCTCATTTTTTCACTCTCTCCATAGCTAAACTTATTTTTTATTTTATTTTATTTTATTTTTTTTGACAAGAAGAGTGGACAGTGAGAGAGAGAGACAGAGAGAAAGGTCTTCCTTTGCCGTTGGTTCACGTTCCAATGGCCGCCGTGGCTGGTGCACCGTGCTGATCCGATGGCAGGAGCCAGGTACTTCTCCTGGTCTCCCTGGAGTACAGGGCCCAAGGACTTGGGCCATCCTCCACTGCACTCCCTGGCCACAGCAGAGAGCTGGCCTGGAAGAGGGGCAACTGGGACAGAATCCGGCGCCCTGATCGGGACTAGAACCCGGTGTGCCGGCGTCACAAGGCGGAGGATTAGCCTAGTGAGCCGCGGCGCCGGCCTAAACTTACTTTTTAAAAGATGCAAAATACTGCATTTTGTGGACATGCCATGTTTTATTTAGTTCAAGTTGGATTTATTTAATTCCTGTGGTATTTTTGGTATCATGAACAACGTGATAAATGGCCTTGCACAGTTTCCTGGGTCAACTCTGTTTCCTAGAATTGCTAGATGAAGGGCAAGCCTTTCTTATATATGTATCCTCTAACAACCTCACTCTTTAGACATTTTTTTTTTTTTTTGACAGGCAGAGTGGACAGTGAGAGAGAGAGACAGAGAGAAAGGTCTTCCTTTTGCCGTTGGTTCACCTTCCAATGGCCGCCGCGGCCAGCGCGCTGCGGCCGGTGCACCATGCTGATCCGATGGCAGTTTCCTACTCCCACTGTGAATATGTAAGAGGGCTTAATAAAGAGAATTGTTGGGATCAGCACTGTGATGTAGCTGGTAAAGCTGCTGCCTGCAGCCATGGTATTCCATATGGGTGCCGGTTTGAATCCCAGCTGTTCCACTTCCAATCCAGATCCCTGCTAATGTACCTGGGAAGGCAGGGAGGATGGTTCAAGTGCTTGGGCCCCTACCCCTGTGTGGGAGACCTGGAAGAAGCTTTTGGTTCTTGGTTTTAGATTTGCTCAGCCCCAGCCATTGCTGTCATTTGGGGGGTGAACTAGAGGTTGGCAGATCTCTCTGTCTCTTCTCTCTTTGTAACTCTGCCTTTTGAATAAATAAATCTTTAAAAAATCCTTTAAAGGGGCCAGCACTGTGCACAGCGGGTTAATGCCCTGAAGCGCTGGCATCCCATATGGGTGCTGGTTCTAGTCCCGGCTGCTCCTCTTCCAATCCAGCTCTCTGCTGTGGCCTGGGATAGCAGTGGAGGATGGCCCAAGTGCTTGGGCCGCTGCACCCATGTGGGAGACCCGGAGGAGGCTCCTGGCTTCAGATCGGCGCAGCTCTGTCCATTGTGGCCATCTGGGGAGTGAGCCAGTGGATGGAAGACCTCTCTCGCTCTGCCTCTACCTCTCTCTGTAACCCTGACTTTCAAATAAATAAAATGAATCTTTAAAAAGTTCCTTTAGAAAGAATTGTCCTGTGAGCTGTAAAATTTTTAATAACTAAGTGGAAATTGTGTTTTAAACAAGTAAAAATGCACATTCTTTTCCTGTCTCTCTTATATTTTTCCCGAAACCCCAAATTATGCTTTTCTTATATCTCAGCTGTTTGCTCTGGAGGGGATACCTTAGGTGTGTCCTGCTGGTGTTTTCCTGGATCTTTTCAGAAGCAGCAGACTGGTTTATTGTCTAGGTTTGGGCCTGAATCCTGTGGTTCCCTAGCTCCTTGGGCCTTGCTGCCTGTCAGGGGGTTGCTCAGAAGTCAACGGGAGCCTTAGCAAGACTGACTGCCAGTAGGGTATTGTTTTTTTATTTGCTAAATCTGAAAACTAGTGATATCAAAGGGCTTTTCACAGAACTAGAAAGGTCTATTCATCTTCCTAACTCCCACATCCTATAGCTTTGTATGTAGTGGGCATTCAAGAAGTGTGCTTAAATATCCACTTTTTGTTAATTGGTTCATGTAAAATTACCCTGTGCATTGTTTGCACTTAGAAATGCTGATTATAGGTTTCTTTAGTTTGTGTTTACACTCTAATCTATGGGAACACTGGAAAAAAAAAACTTGGAGCTTTTTCCCTTTAAACTTCAAAGGAAAACACATGTTTGCATAAAGCAGTGCTGTACTTCTAGTTTCAAAATGTCCATTACAGGGCAGCTAACTGACAATTATTTCTTTTCTTTCAGATTTTTTTAAATTATTTGAAGAGAATGCCCAATTATTCCTTGTGAGCTAGCTGAATAATGTGAAATGACAAGGCTTAGCAGTTACATTTTTCAATGCCAGTAACAAAGTTAACAAAGATTGAAGCACATTTCTTTAACCTGGAGGTGCTGGAGCTTTTTTAGTTGCTTCTTGTTGGTTTAAAACTGGCTACTTGACATTTTTTGGCAGATCAATAACTTACGAGGTAAATGCAAGCAAGTGTTGTTCCTTGTTGAATACTCCTCATGAATGATGATGTAACTGTCTTTTTCTTTGCTGTTATAGGTGTGATGAGGTATTAACAACAGGGAGTCCATGATCTCTTTTTGAGGGTTGTAGGAGTCCAATGTTCTTGATAATTTCATCAATTTTCTGTAATTCCTCAGTTTTCATTCTAAAATAGATGAGTTTCCTTTAGGAATTACAGTGAAATATTTCTAAAATTGCATGCCTTACAAGTGTATTAATATTTTATTGAGAATTAAGATTAAATTCACATCTGCTTTGCAGATCGTTAAGAATCATCGTTCGTACTCCATCTAAAGGATGGCATCTAAAGGTGGGCAGTGTTGGAAGTTGATAGGCAGCTGATTGTCATGAAATCCACTCAGAGTGACACCTTAAGAGGGCTGTCCCTCAGAGGAGTGGTTCTTTGGGGATGAACTTGAGAATATTTTGTGACCGCCACATGCCCAGAGTATCTGTCATCATATTTTTTAGTTTCTCAATATCTACAACTTAACTAGCACTTTAGCCTTTTCAGCATTAACAAAATTTTAGATAATCTTAGATGCTGTTTAGTCTACATCCTTGTTTTGTAGATGAGTTATGAAATTGAGTTTTTCAGAGCTGGTGCTGTGGTGCAGCGGGTTAAGCCACCACCTGCAGAGCCTGAATGCCATATGGGCACTGGTGCAAGTCCCAGCTGCTCTACTACTTCTGATGCAGCTTCCTGCTGATGCATCTGGGAAAGTAGTGAAAGATGGCCCAAGTCCTCAGGTCCCTGCACCCACTGGGAGACCCAGAAGCAACTCCTGGATCGACCTGGCCCAGCCGTTGCTGCCATTTGGGGGAGTGAACCAGCTGATGGAAAAATCTCTCTCTCTTTCTCCTTCTTTCTCTAACTCTGCCTTTCAAATAAAACAGATAAATCTTTTTAAAAGTTGAGTTGTCGGCCGGCGCTGCGGCTCACTAGGCTAATCCTCCGCCTAGCGGCGCCGGCACACTGGGTTCTAGTCCCGGTTGGGGCGCCGGATTCTGTCCCGGTTGCCCCTCTTCCAGGCCAGCTCTCTGCTGTGGCCAGGGAGTGCAGTGGAGGATGGCCCAAGTGCTTGGGCCCTGCACCCCATGGGAGACCAGGAAAAGCACCTGGCTCCTGGCTCCTGCCATCGGATCAGCGCGGTGCGCCGGCCGCAGCGCGCCGGCCGCGGTGGCCATTGGAGGGTGAACCAACGGCAAAGGAAGACCTTTCTCTCTGTCTCTCTCTCACTGTCCACTCCGCCTGTCAAAAAAAAAAAAAAAGTTGTCCCAGCCAGCGTTACATTTGGACTTACCATCCTATTAAACTACTCCTGACCTAGTACACATGGGGTTTCATTCTCAAGTATGAGTATATATGCAGGAAAAATGAGTTGCATTCTTTTTCTTTGTAATAAATGAATCTGATGGTTAGGGTTCATGGTTGTTTTTACATATGCTTGTTTCTGGAATTTCAACTCAGAGATGACATCAGCTTGAAAATAAGTCATGTCATAGGCGCATAGACATAGATTCTTTGGGGAATGACCCAGTCTAGGTATCCTTTGGGTCACAGCTACCTGTCTGTCATTCCAGTGTGGCTATTTTCCATTGCTATGCCTTTATATTTAGCAGTCTTCTCTTTGGTAATGTCTAAAATATTAATCCATTCTAAAGATGCTCTTTTCATCTCAGACGTTGTAGTTTTCATTTTTAGAAGTAGTATTTCAATCTTTTAAAATGGCTTCCATGTCACTTAACTTTTTGAACCTGCGTAATACAATTGGTAAGCGCTGTTGTAATATCAGTGCTAGTTCTAAGATTTTTTTTTTTCTGACAGGCAGAGTGGATAGTGAGAGAGAGAGACAGAGAGAAAGGTCTTCCTTTGCCGTTGGTTCACCCTCCAATGGCCGCCGCGGCTGGCGCGCTGCAGCCGGCGCACCACGCTGATCCGAAGGCAGGAGCCAGGTGCTTCTCCTGGTCTCCCATGGGGTGCAGGGCCCAAGCACTTGGGCCATCCTCCACTGTCCTCCCTGGCCACAGCAGAGAGCTGGCCTGGAAGAGGGGCAACCGGGACAGAATCCGGCGCCCTGATCGGGACTAGAACCTGGTGTGCCGGCGCCGCAAGGCAGAGGATTAGCCTAGTGAGCTGCCGCGCCGGCTAGTTCTAAGATTTTTGTCAGTTGAGGTCTGGCTGCCTACACTGGCACACTCTATGAATGTCCCTTGGTTCATGAGCCTGTCCACCTTGCAGAGGGGAGCAGGCTGCTCTTGAGTCTGTGTTCAGGCACTGGGTTGCAGTCTCTAGTCCTTTGCCTCTATCTCCTTAGTGTCCTTACACCCACATGCAGGACTCAACTGAAATCCTGAGGGAGACTCTCTGATTTTCTCTAGAAATATCTATCTGCAATGCTCTCTGCTTTCCTTCAAACAGCAGCTGCCTTGGTTTTTGCCTACTCAGCAAGTCTCCTGGCTTCTGCCTGCATTTGCCCCTTCCCGTGCCGTAGCAGGGACTCAGGGCAGTGACCTGGCTCAGACTTTCTGAGGACTCACCTCACTTCTTTCTCATCCTTCAGAACTCACTTTTTTTTTTTTTTTTTTAAGGGAAAGGGTTTATTAGGGGAAACCCGACAGACTGGAGGGAAGGGGAGAAGAAAGAAAAAAGGGAGAAAGAGCATAAGAGAGAGACAGAGGTCAGGAGATGGAGAGGAAGAGAGAGCGAGCCACGTGTTCAGGAGCAAGTCCTTTTAAAACTTTGCTGGGGTGAGTGGGGGGAAGTGAAGTAGGAGCCATGAATCCCATTAGAATGGGGGTGGAGCTTGACACCTGTGGTTAGGCCATGTGGCCGCCTGGCTTCCAGCAATGGCGGTGGGGGTGGGGAGGCTAGAGCCTAGGATGGTGCCAGGGTGTAGATTGCACCATAGATAATACTGTGCCATTTTACTAACATTTCCCCCTTTTGTTTTTCATAAGTCAGGAGTTGTGTGGGATTACTTTAGTCCAAAAGTCCAGGAGGGTAGAGGGATGATGATCTGTCTTTAGAGCTACTTCCCGCTGACATGGAGCGATGAGGTACTCTTCGCTGGCATGGGGCGATGTTTCAAGCTGCTGTCTTGTGGGTGGGGAGCCGAGTAAATCCCTGTAGTAGCATTTGGTTGACCACCTGGTTGCTGAATGCCTTGGTTTGTTCCATTATCAGCTCCTGTAAACACTTAAGCAGACACTGTAGTATAAAAGCGTGAGAATAGCAGCCAATGGCCCTAAGAGTGGCATTAACCAGGTAATGAGAGGATTTCATAGAGGAGAGGAAATGAGGGGGGTCTCTGGACCCTTGTGAAGACTGTTTGATAGATGTGGTTTAAAGTTGATCCCATGCAAGACTGGGAGAAAAGCCACTCAACTTTTGAGGGGGCTTGTCTGTAGAGAAATTCTGAAAAATCATACAACATTAAGTGGGGGAGAGGACCATCAGTACACACAGGTCAGGAGTAGAGCCATTAATGTTAGAGTAGAGGCTGTGATTATAAAGGAATGAGGCCCCAAGTGGGCTAGACAGGGTCTAGAACAAAGGACAGAGTCATTACTAGAGGACACAAGAAAGGTGCTATCTAAGCCACAACTAAGTCTTCTGATTGAGAGGCGAATAGAAACTGACAGAAGGGGCTGATAATAACCTGGTGGGCTTTAAAGCCTTGTAAGTTATGAGGCCCCGACTCATCTATCTCTTCACATGGGGTACATCCTAAGGGAGGTGTGAACCTCTTGGAAGGCACCCTGTTGACTTCCATCACCTGGCTGGCCTGGGAGGAGGGCTGGCCAGGTAAAGGCAGGTGGCATCTCTAACAGGAAATTTACAGTTCTGCCTGTAATGTTACTGACCCTACTTGGCCGTCCCCTCAGCAGTGGTGGTCACTTTGGAAGCCAGGCCACGTGAAGGGTTTTTCAGCTTGGAGCCAACAAGGTCTGTGGCTCTGACCTGGGTGTCCTTCAATTCCAAGGCAGTTCCATTTCCAGTAATCCAACTCTTGGCTGGCAGAGCCACCAGGGTTCTTCATAAGCTGACTTCTGCAGAAGCCCTGAATTTCCACATTGAAAACCAATGCAATGGACTGGCCTGTTGGGTCTCCTTGAAGGCAGATCACTGTACAGAGCAGCCTTTAATAGGCTGCTGCCACCTATCTTAACATTGTTTCTGATGCCTAGCTTTCTTTTCCTCCTGGTTTTTGTTAAAGCAGACCAGAGGATACAAGTCAAGGGGGTGCAGAGCTCACTGTCTTTTATTGACTGAAAAGTCAGTATCTTGGAAACCATTTATTTGTATGTTTGCACACTATTTTTTTTGTGTCATACAGGAAGATAAATTCAATCCTTGTTACTCTATTTTTTCTTTTTTTTCATTTGACAGAGTTTACAGACAGTGAGAGAGAGAGAGACAGAAAATTCTTCCTTCCATTGGTTCACTCTCCAAATGGTCACAACGGCTGGCACTGCGCCAATCCAAAGCCAGGAGCCAGGAGTCCCCTCCTGCTCTCCCATGTGGATACAGGGGCCCAAGCACTTGGGCCATCCTCCACTGCTAGCCCAGGCCACAGCAGAGAGCTGGACTGGAAGAGGAGCAACCGGAACTAGAACCCGGCGCCCATATGGGATGCCGGCACCACTGGTGGAGGAATAACCTAGTGTGACATGGTGCCGACCCCTATTACTCTATTTCAACCAGAAGCGGAAGCCCCTCTTTCTTTCCAGCCCCTCACCCCCACCCCAGAGATCCTGTTGAAAGTGAGGAGATAGAGGAGTGAACTTTATGCCTTGAGGAGTTATAGTGAAAGTTAATATAGCCAATGTAATGTGTGTGAAAGATGACTTCCATCAAAAGCCCAGCTACAATGGACACTTTGTTCAGTAGTGTCCAGTAGCAGTTGACTGAGTTGGCTAATGGTTTTATTGAATCATTGACTGATTCTTTTTTAGCTGCTACTTATTTATTTCATGCCTACTTTGTGCCAGACTTAAGACACATTATTTCTCATCCTTGAATAGGCACACAGGTGCTGGTATTGTTAATTCTATACCTCTGCAACCCACCCCACCTTCCCTCTCCCCAGCCCTTTGCAATTTCACAGTTGAGAAAATAGAAATGTCAAGTGACTGCCAAGATCCTGCAGTTTTTGAATTGTGTAATCAGATTTCAAACCCTGTAGCTCCCAAACCAGCTGGCCCATACGGTCTCTTCTTGCCAGAGTTGGAATTTGTGTTGAGTGAGCGAATGGGGGAAGTGAAAGTGCTAATAAAAAGAGAGAAGTTGAAGTGACAGTTCATGATTGAGTAGATAGGAAAGGAATGAAGCCAAAGATGAAGGCTGATGAGGGGAAGAGAGGTCTCAAGGTCTCTGTGTGTTGTCAGTGACCATAAAGATCTTCAGGAAGCAAGAGTGAGCCCTCTATGCTGACAGTGAAAAGTGATGTGAGAGAAAGAAGCCCTAGAATTCTACCTGATCTTCCAATCAACCCTGCCATTCTAATAATAGTCTCAGATTGATTCTAAGTCTGGTAAAGATAAAACAACGAAGCTTCTAGGAAAAGAAAATAAGCAATGATTTCCTACACAGGACATAAAGAGTGCTCATCATAAGGGAAAAAATGGGCAAATTGGCCATATTTCTGGCAAGCAACAGTGTAAGAAAAGGTGTTTCCAGTATATACAGTAAGATACAAACATAAACATACACACACACACACACATACACACACGGTATATTTACTTAGATCACTTTGCAGTCAGTGACTTGACAAATGAGAAGTTACATATAGTGCTTATTGAAATACTAATTCATTAACAAACACAATGGATTTGTATATTTCCAGAATTGTTTGTTTAATCCTCTTAAGAGCATTATACCACTAAGCAGTACAGCTGAGTGTTTGATCAGTTTAATTAGCATGATCATTTGTCACACTTTAGAAGCATTTGGCTCTTGGCTATGCAAGTATGAAAAGCTGGGCAAAGATGTATTAATTCTGCCACCCTTTAAAGTTAAATTTCAGACTGTTATAATGTTGTCACAATTGAGATAGTGTGTATCCTTGACCTGCTCAAGTGTTTTTGATATGCTAGTTATCAGATTACATATCTAATTTCCCACAAAACTGTTTCGCTAATATAATATTTGAAGGCCTTGTAATTAGTACTTGCTTTATTGGCCAGTTTAAGAAAGTTAGCATCTACTTTGTCTTATATGAAAGCTTATAGTATTTTCCAGTAGGTATAGTGAGATAGAAAAGACCTTCCTTACGTTCTTATTTTGTTAAAAATCTCTTACTGGTTTTATAAATGCAAAAATCGAGAACCCAAGTATTACTTAATGTGATGTGTTCTGGAGTTATGAACCATGAATTAGCAATGCGTTTGAGCTCACAAACCGCTCATCAAAATCAATAGCATTCCTGATAACCCTCCTTTACGTGGAGATCAATGGGACAGAAAGTTAAAAAACAAAACCTTGAGGCTACGTAGCGTAACCTGTATACTTAATGACACTACTATCCATCCTTTGTTTTTCATGATGAAGAAAGAAAGTCTGATGCATGTTGAGTCATTTGAGAAATAATTCAATTAACTTACCAGAGACTTTGATAGACTTTTTACCAGCTCTCCTAGGAGTTTTAGTTTGCATTTTTGTTTCTTTTTCTGCATGAGGAAGTGGTTTACCTCCTGGGTCCCTGCTTGTAAAGGTGGCCCTGGGTGTGTGCTTCCGTGAGTTCTGGTGTGCAGAGTGGCATATTCATTTCCTGTGGCCACTACAATAATCACCGCAACCTCGGTTGCCTAAAACAGCACAGATTCACTCTTTCATAGTGCCAGAAGCCAGGAGTCCAAAATCATCTTCATTAGCTGGAAATGAAGATGTTGGCAGGGCTGCTGTCCCCGGGGGGCTCCCAGGGAGCACTTGTTTCTTGTCTCTTCCAGCTCTGGTGACTGCTGGCTTTCCTGGGTGTTCCTTTCCTTGTCTCATCTTCACATCGCCTTTTCCACTGTGTGCCTTTTTTTTTTTTTTTCTGTGTGAGAACTTCCTCTAGCTTCTCTTTCACAGTAATCCATGTAACTGCACTTAGGCCTACCTAAACAAGTTGTGATAAGCCCCTCCTGTCTGTATTCTTAATGTGATAGCATAATTTCATTTTTTAAATTTTTAAATAATTTTAGCCTTGCAGAAAAATTACAGACATTTAACAGGGTTCACCTTCACCCAGCTTCTCTGGATGTTAACATCCCAGATAACCATTAGTAAGTTTATAAAAATAACATTGACATCATTACGTTAAGTAAACGGTAGTCCTTGCTTGAATTTCCACACTCTCTCACTGCGGGTCTTCTTATTCTGGGTTTCGTCATCTCTTTCGTCACCTCCCAGCTGCGACAGCTTCTCAGGCGTTCCTCATCCCTCCTGATCTTGACTCTTTTGAGGGCCACTGTTCATAGATTTTGTAGAGTGCCCTTCAGTTCAGACTTGTCCAGTGTTTCCGGATGGTTGTGGTGAGTTTGCAAGTATTTGGCAAGAATACCCCACAGTGATGTTCTTGTGCCTTCTTGTCAGAAAATTCATGAAGTTTTATTAGTATGCATTGTAGCTGATGTTCACCTTGATCTCTTGATTGAAACGTTCTCCTGAGTTTCTCCACTGTGAATTACTGTTTTTCCTTTTGTAGTTAATAAATAGCTTGGGGAAGGCACTTTGAAAGTATGGTTATAGTATGGTTTAGTATCCATCAGTGGATCTTGGCTATATCAGTTTTTCCTGAGGTATTTGCCTGATGGTGATAATCCATTTCTCTTCTGTATTAGTTGGACTTCTGGGAGAAAGAGCTGTCCCTCCTTCCTGATTTATTTCTTCAGGTCAGTATGCACTCATGCATATTTCCTTGGTTCTACAGATTATAATTTAATCCTAACATTGCCTTTATTGCTTAAACTGTTGACGCTCTGGCCACTGGGAACATTTCCTAACAGTTTCACCTACAACAACCCAACCATAGCCTGCAGGTTCTCGGCCCATCTCTAACCTGTCATCGCCTCCTCCTTAGGAACAACCACTGTCACCCCTTTAGTTGTTATAATATCTAACCCCATGTCTCTTAAGTTACATGCTTTTGTTGCTAAATAATTATTTTTGAGTTTTAGGAATTCCATATTTTTTACATGGAACATTAGGATTAACTTCTTTTTAAAAAGATTTATCTATTTATTTGAAAGGCAGAGTGACAGAGAGAAAGGGAGAGAGAGAGTGAAAGTGAGAGAGATCTTCCATCTGCTTGTTCACTCCCCAAATGCCCACAACAGCCAGCGGTGTGCCTGGTTAAGAACAGGAGCCAGGAACTCTATCCTGGTCTCCCCCCTGGGTGGCAGGGACCCAAGTATGTGGGCCATCTTCTGCTGCTTTCCCAGATGCATTAGCAGGGAACTGGATGGGAAGTGGGGCAGCCAGGACTCAAACCAGTGCTCCCATATGGGATGCCAGTTTTATAAGTGGCAGCTTAACTTGCTATGGCACAACACTGGCCCGAGGATTAACTTCTTTCTTAATATCTCTTCCCCACCACTAGTTTGAGCTTACCTTTCCCATCCTGTACTATTTCAGTATCGCTGTATTTGGTTAGGTCAGTGTCTTAGTCTGTTGTCTATTGCTGTTACTAAATGCCACAGACTGGGTGATTTCTAAAGATTTACTCAACTCACAGTTCTGGATGCTGGAGAGTCCAAGGTTGAGGGACCACACCTGGTGAGGGTCTTCCTGCTGGTAGGATTTCTATGCAGAGCCCTGGGACAGTGCAGGGCATCTCCCGGTGAGAGGGATGAATCCAAGAAACAGCCAAACTGGCATTTATACAGACCCATTATCAAGATGCCCTATTAAGCCATTCAGTAGGGCTCTACCTCCTAAAGGTCCCACCTGGTCCCACCTTTTGGGAGCTCACAGTGGAGATCAAATTTCCGCCTGTGTGTTGGTGCGAACACTCCACCTGTAGTGGTCAACATTCAGTATCTGTATCACTGTGACTGCTCGTGTGAGTGCTCTCCATAGCTGAGCCATAGATGAGCCATAGCTGAGCCGTGGTGTGGACGTAGGTTGTTTTATGTTGGCTGCGGCAGCTTTTGCCTCCCTGTAAATTAATGATTGTCCTCGTTGTTTCTCTACCTCTATGGGTGTGTGGGGAATGTAACCCCAGCTCCTCCCTGGTTGTCACTGTCCTTGCTACTCAAATGGAGTTTCTTTGCATAGGAACACTGGCATCACTGGGGGGCAGGCTGCATTTGAATCGGATCCACAAGTCAGTCACATGTGCGTTAAAGCATAAGAAGTGGGTATGCAGGTCCTCTAAAGCTAGCTTGCCAGCCTGTACCTCCTGTAAGGATAGCCTTCCTTGCTCTGTGGGCTTCTGTCACTCAGCTTCTTCCCGTGACAGCACCCAGCAGCTTCCCTCACTTCTGGCCTGTATTGGAGCTGCTTCTTATAGTCATGTCTTCCTCTTTCTTTGACCCACCTCTCCTTTCCATGTTCTCTGCCTCCCTCCACCCGTCCCTCCCTTGCTGCTTCTCTTCTCCCTCCCTCCATCTGCCCCTCATGTTAGAGTTTTCCCTCATAGTGGCCATCCTTGACTGTCTGCTTCTAGTTAAGAGCAAGTCCCAAAGGGAGCCACTCTGAGAGCTGCAAACACTCAAACGGGACTTCTAAAAGGAGGGCTTCACAGACAGAGTTAGTCCCAGTCCCAGGCGGAAGCCCCCTCCCTACGGCAGTGCTGCCTAGCGGGTTTACCCTTGGGCTTGGCAGATCCTCAGAGAACAGTCTCTTGAGCATCTGCCTGAAGGTGCAGGCTTAGCTGCCGTGTTCCTCCTCTGCTTCATGCCTTATAGGGCTTCCTAAGATAGGGCACCTTTTTTCTTGTTCTTTTATCTTTCCATATTATTGCTGTATATACTTTAAAAAAAATACCTATTAAGAATACTGGCCCTAAGTATATTTTAAAATTAAAAAGTGAGCAGAAACTTTCTAACCGAACTTCCTCTGCAGTTAGGATGGGCTAATATTTTACTGTTAGATGATTCAACCTCAGGGTATTATTATTTGGCCTTTTGAATATGGTTTGATGGGCTTTTGAGTTTGGTTATCAGTTTTGGAAGACAAAGTAGACATGGTTTGCCTTTGGCATGCAAATGACCCCCATCTCCTGGGGTGGAGCAGAGACTGCACAAGGATAGGGGTAAACAAGCTTGTTGAGAGTCCAAACGGGGCATAATTGCATGCATAGGAAGTCACGGAGATCCAAGAAGACTGAGCAGAGGAACCCCCTGTGTACCAGTAGGGGCATAGCTGTGTGGCTTTTGATATAGTTTCAGAGACCTGGATATCAGGGTGTCCTGAAGGCCTAGAGGAGGGGCTCTGGTTAATACGTGACCTTGTTTGGGACTCACCTTTCCTGTCATCCCAGCCCCAGCACCACCTCACCCCTAAGAGTTCCTCCAGCACTTGCTGCTGATGTCCTGAGCTCAGCCTGTTGCCACTTCAGTAGGGAGACCCCTACCAGCCACCTCTGTGCCCTCAGTCCAGCCAGGGCCCGAGTCTTTGCCTTACTTACTCTGAAGTACCTTCTACATCTTCAACTTTGAGCTTGTATCTCTCAAATGACAACCAGCAGCCTCATCCCCTAACTGCTGTCCCCTAACCAGGACCCTGTGCCCAGATTCCCAGCTGGGAGCCAGATGAGCCTTTGCCCCATGCTGCCTGCGAGAGTGGTGTCTTCTCCATTCGGGGACCCCTGCGGAGGAAAGGTGCACCCTTGGAATACGAAATTATGTTTCCGTGTGCTTTCCTCATGAAACCATTGTTGTGAATGCTGGTTAGAACTCTGCTTAAGCTGTACTGTGGCTTGTGCATGGCCTGAACTCCACCAGACAATAACACATTTTTCAAGGAAACATACGTTTCCACTTTCAGGTAATACAGTTGAAAAACCAACTTTTTGGTGCAAGTCCCTTTAGTAAGTTGGGGGCTGCCTCGCAACAGCACGCAGGGGAGGAAAAATGTCATCATCAAATATTCATTAGACTCCCACTCGAGCCTCATGCTGCCGAGACTGCTGGGTGCATGGGGCCTCTGCTGGGCTGTTTTTATAAACCATAATAAGGCTGCCTTACAAATTGCCCTCTGAACCTCGGCACGCTGGGGAGCTTTCCCTGACATATCATGCGTCGGACTAATGGGGAGGATTAAGGCTAGCATGTCTGAAAAGTGTGATTCAAATATGTCCTTTCTTGGAGCGCAAGCTCTTTCAGTCGCGGAGCCTGCACTAATTTGTGTGATTCTTTGGGGGACCAGGGCACTCTTCTTAGAGCCTTTTAAAATTAGTACTTCCTATTGGTTCAGTGTTTCCTTTCAAGTGAGGCACTCTTAGAATAATGTGACACACGGCGATTTTCAAGAGATTAAAGCCTTATAGCTAATTGCCTGAACTAATTATACATAAAGGGCCAAACCATTAGTGTTAATAAGAAGTGACTTCAGAAAGTACAGTTTGACCCACAGATTGAATAACTATTGCAAACGGTAATCAGCGTGGTGGTATCCATTGTACAAAATGCCTTAGCAGGAAATTATTCATGTCTGTTCAAATTGGGTTTCCCCAAGTTGTCACCCTTACAGTTGGTTATTTCCTGTTCAGTGAAATATGTACCCTCTGAATGTGGTGGCTGAATTAAAAAGCTCAAGGGAAAGTTTTTTATACAAAATGAGCAATGTACTATGTGAGCCCAGTCCCTCTTGATTGCTTGTTTTCAGGCTGTTTTTGTTTTTTGTGTGTTTAAAAAAAAAGATTTAAAATTTATTTATTTGCATGCATTTCATAAATACAACTTTAGGAACATAGTAATTCTTCTCACCATACCCACCCTCCCACCCACACTTCCACCCCTCTTTTTCCTCCCTATCCTATTCCCAGTCTTCTTTTTTACTAAGATCTATTTTCAGTTAACTTTATGCACAGTTAGCTCTAATCTAGGTAAAGAGTTCAACACTTTGTATGAAAAATAAAAGAAAAAAAAAAACTGTTCCTCAACAGTCCAGACAAGGGCTGTTCAAAGATATTGCTTCTCAAAGTTAATTTTGCTTCTTTTTTTATTGGCATTTTTTTTTATTTTGAGAAACTTAATTATCTTTAAAGAAGAACCTAAGAATGATACATCTTTTGCAAGCACTTTGACGTAACTTAAGCTTAGGAGACATAAGAATATCCTCTACATATTACACTAAAATGAAGTAATTCTTTGAGAACAAGTTTATTATTAACTCTCACAATGCAACTCTTTGGGGAGAGCAGTCCTGCATAGGAAGTTAGTGCACGGTGTTTCCTGTTGTTAATTTCACAATTAACACTCTTATGTATGACATCAGTGATCACCTGAGGCTTTTGATATGAGCTACCTACACTACGGAAGCCTTTTGAGTCCACAAACTCCTTCAATATTTCAACAAGGCCATAAGCAAAGTGGAAGTTCTCTCCTCCCTTCAGGGAAAAGTACATCCTTCTTTGATGGCCACTTCTTCCCACTGGGGTCTCACCCACAGAGGTCCTTCATGTAGAACACTCCCAAATGTCCCCTTATCTTGGTTCCCCAGCCTGGGAGACTACCCAGTAAAGCTCCCTTTCCTGTTGGTTCATCCACCAACATCTTCCCTTCTCTGTCCCTATCACCCTTCCTTTGTCCCTGTCTCCATGGTCTACTTCTTGGACCCGAGCAAAAACCTAGTAACTCGTCTTGCCAAGTCCAGTTTGCCTCTTTCCAGCTGCTGCTGTTCAACTATTTCAGCACAAATATGATCATGTCACTACAGTTTATATACACAATGGTTATCGTATTGCTGGTTGCTGTCAAGTTTAAGCTCAAGGTCTTAGTGTGGCCATTTGCTCTTGTGCGCTCTCCATCACTAATTTACAATAGCTCAGACTGACGTCTGTAGATTCTTGAATGTATCTAGATCCCTTCCTGCACAAAGCCTTTCACAGATGATTCCCTGTGCCTAGGATGCTCCTCCTCTCCTGTTCTGTCTGACCACTGTCTTACCCTTCCAGTCTGAGCTTCAGTGTCTGTCTTCAATGACATTTCCAAAAGCCCTCTCCTATTGGTAAGATTTCCCTACCAACTATGTCAACAGCATCCTGTCTTTCCTAGCACTCATTATAATTATAATTAAGTGAGTGAGTGTATAATTACTGGTTTGATGCCTGATTCTCCCACTAGCCTATAAACTCCCTGAGAGCAGGAACCATGCCTGTCTGGCTCACCATTCTCTCCGCACTGCCTTTCATAACAAATATTTGCCAACTGAATGTATAATGAATGCATTTGGACAGAAGCAGTGGCATATGTTAGGCATATTTGTACTTATGTTTGAATATGGGGTATCTGATGTTCTAGGAACTTGAACGCTTCCCACTCCATAATGAAGCAATACTGTGAAGGCCAAATTTAGATCTTGTTAACTGTTCAGTTGTTGCATCCTCTTACCCCCATCCCCTGTTCTGGAAATAGACCATATTGGTCAGGGTTCCACGGGAGAAGCAGAGTCAATAGAAAAGATTTAATTCAGGAATTAGCTTAGGGGATTGAGGGGGCTGGCCAGGAGTGAAATCAATCCATCAGGCAGGCTTCCAACCAAGGCAGGCTGGTATTACTGGGAACGGGGTGGGGCAGCTGTTCAACAGTGGATTTTCTTCTTCAGGGAAACCCCAGCTCTGCTTTCAGGCCTTTCAACTGATTGAGCCAGGCCCACCCAGATTACACAGAATTGTCCCTTTTACTCAGTGTCAGCTGATTATGGACTTCAATTACATGAACAGAAATACCTCAGAGCACCCCCTAGGCTAGTGTCTGATTGATCACCTGGAGACTAACCTGTGGCCAAGTTGGCATATAAAATTGACCCTCAGTTTAAAAGTAGAATTAATCTTAAAAGAAGTTTGAGTACTTCTGAGATTTGCAATGGTAATTAAATGTTTTATTCAGTGGGCTTCTTGTTAACTATGGAAATCACTTCTATGTGAAAGAGTTGTTTTTTTTTCAACCTATTTTGCTGAAGTGTACAAAATAACCTCATTACTCTGCTTTCTAAAATAAATGTGTGGCTATTTCAAATGTGAATTTGTAATAAAATTCTAGGAAAATTGGCTCTTTTCTATGTAGTACTTCTAATAAGTGGATAGCTTGTTTTCCACAGGTGCCTTTCTGTTTGCACAGCACGCATTTACTGAGCTCAGAGCTGGACAATGGAGCTAAAACAGGAGGCAGAACACCACTTCAGGCCTTGTGGTGCATTGGACAGGCAAATAACTAAACCAATGAATGCAGGCCCAAGGTTCAATGAGGATGGAGAATAGGCTGTGAAGAGTCAGGGTTTGATGCCAGAGTGTGCAGACCCATCAGCGTGAAACTTAGCAATTCAGCTTTATTCTGCCAGGAAAGATGTCCTTTCTTTTAGGAGTATGGTGTTCTTGTAGTTTAGGAGTAGGGATCTGGTGTGGAGGGTGCAGTGAGGGAAAGAAGCAGTGTTCGTGGCAGGAGTCTGAACTAATATTCTGGCAGTAAGGGGCAGCAGGCATTTGGAATAGCAGTTAAAACATTGCTTGTAGTGGCGGTGGGCAGTGTTGTGGCATAGTGTGTTAAGCTACCACCTGCAACGCTAGCATCCTCTGTGAACCCTGGATCGAGTCCCAGCTGCTCCACTTCCAATCCAGCTCCCTACTAACATGCCTGAGAAACCAGATGGCCCAAGTACTTGGGCCCCTGCCACCCACATGGGAGACCCAGATGGAGTTTCAGGCTCTTGGCCTGGCCCGGCCATAGCCATTGCTGCCATTTGGAGGAATAAACCAGCAGATGTAAGATCTCTTTCCATCTCTCCCTCTCTCTCTTTCTCTGTAACTACATTCATTATTTTTTATTTTATTTATTTATTTTTTTTATTTTTTTGACAGGCAGAGTGGACAGTGAGAGAGAGAGAGACAGAGAGAAAGGTCTTCCTTTGCCGTTGGTTCACCCTCCAATGGCCGCCGCGGCCGGCGCACTGCGCTGATCCGATGGCAGGAGCCAGGAGCCAGGTGCTTTTCCTGGTCTCCCATGGGGTGCAGGGCCCAAGCACCTGGGCCATCCTCCACTGCACTCCCTGGCCACAGCAGAGGGCTGGCCTGGAAGAGGGGCAACTGGGACAGAATCCGGCGCCCCGACCGGGACTAGAACCCGGTGTGCCGGCGCCGCTAGGCGGAGGATTAGCCTAGTGAGCCGCGGCGCCGGCTTGTAACTACATTCAAATAGGTCTTTATAAAAAATTGCTTGGGACACCCACATCCCAAATTGATGTGCCCGGATTTGAGTGATACCTCCACTTCTGATCCAGCTTCTGCTAATGTACCTTGGCAGGTTGCTTCCTATGGCTCAAGTACTTGGCTCCCTGCCACCCGTATGAGAGACACAAACTGAGTTGCAGGGTCCTGGCTTCAGCCTGGCTTGTCCCTAGCTGTTGCGATCATTTGAGGAGTAAACCAGTGATGGAAGGTCTCTCTCTCTCCCACTTTAAAATAGATAAATATAAAATAACCATAAGCAAACAAGCAAAAGTCTGGCAGTAGTCTTGAACAAAAGAAGCTGGACCCTCGCACTGGCAGAGTGTGTTGATTGAGCAAGGGAGAGAGATTTGAAGATGACTTTGACCATTATTGTTTGAGAGAGAGAGAGAGAGAGAGAGAGAGAGAGAGAGAGACACTATGATGAATAACAAAGGTGGGTTATACCAGAGAGAAAATGAATGTTTACTTCTGGGATAGACAAAGGGGGCAAAAGGAAGTGGCTGCTACTTCCTAAGCATCTGTAGTGGGTCTGGTGTGTTACACTTACTATTTCAAATTTTGGTTGAGAGACTTGCATTATTTCTGGCTTAGATGAGATCACCTAAGGAGCCTCTTGAACCAAGGGGAGGTCTGAGATAGTGTGTGATGCTGAGCTGCCGCTGCCTCCTCCTCCTCCTCCTCCTCCTCCTCCTCTACTACTGTCTTCCTTCCTCTTCCTTCTCCTTGCCTCTTCCTTCTTCTCCCATCTTTTTATAAAGGATAACACAGTGATGCCACTTTAAATGTTCCCTAATAGTTGATTTTATGAAAATGTTTGTTTAAAACTAAAAAAAGAATTGTCAGTAGTAGACATTGGGTAAAAAAAAAAAAAAAGATGAGTGATTTAATGAATGATTTCTCTGTGTTGTCTTGTAACTCTCAAAGCAAATTGAGAAAGCAGGTTTTTTTTTGGCATTGAACCTACCTGTTGATATATGAAACTATATCTGATTTTTTAATTAATTAATTAATTTATTTATTTTGACAGGCAGAGTGGACAGTGAGAGAGAGAGATAGAGAGAAAGGTCTTCCTTTGCCGTTGGTTCACCCTCCAATGGCCGCCGCGGCCGGTGCACCGCGCTGATCCGGTGGCAGGAGCCAGGAGCCAGGTACTTATCCTGGTCTCCCATGGGGTGCAGGGCCCAAGCACCTGGGCCATCCTCCACTGCACTCCCTGGCTACAGCAGAGGGCTGGCCTGGAAGAGGGGCAACCGGGACAAAATCCGGCGCCCCAACCGGGACTAGAACCCAGTGTGCCGGCGCCGCTAGGCGGAGGATTAGCCTAGTGAGCCGCGGCGCCAGCTATATCTGATTTTTTAAATGGCAAATTCAAGGTACTGTCCTTGACCAAATCTGGAAAAATTGGAGCATCAAAATAGATGATGATTGCAGTCATTAAATGCAATAGCATTCAGTGGCTCTGTATTGATTAGTAAATAAATGGGATTGGAGGGCAGAAATCTCTTCCTTTATTGGTTGGGAATGCCAATAAATGTGGGAGGAGTGTGGGGAATAGAAAATCACCATTTGGCAAACATCATAGTGATGATGGATTAAGGCAGGAGTTATCAATGCTAAGTGTGCTGGGAGGAGGTTTGAAGAACAGGGTATTGGCGTGGTCTCATAGTGTTTCTCCACAAACTGATTACCAGTTATGAAGAGGAAAATGGTGACTTTATGGAGGCAAAGATGGTCAGAAACTCCCTTGACCCAATTAGTAGGGCGACCATCATCCGTGATGGGATGAACCAGCGTGGTGTGTCTCCCAATATGATGCACTGAGTAGAGCAAGCATCTCTTCTGAAGTCTTCCTGCTGGAAGCACATGGCCTGAATCTGGTTAGGACCAGTCCTCCGAGGGGCTCAAATCTAAGGAGGAAGTCTTGACTTTTTTTTTTTTTTTAAGATTTATTTATTTATTTGAAAGGCAGATTTATAGAGAGTCAGAGGCAGAGAGGCAGAGAGAGAGAGGTCTTCCATCTGCTAGTTCACTCCCCAAATGGCCACAATGGCTGGAACTGGGCCAATCCAAAGCCAGGAGCCAAGAGCCGGGAGCTTCTTTCGGGTCTCCCACATGGGTGCAGGGGCCCAAGCACTTGGGCATCTTTACTGATTTCCCAGGCCATAGCAGAGAGCTGGATTAGAAGTGAAGCAGCCAGGACTCGAACCAGTTCCCCGTATGCAGACTAGGGCTTTAACCTGCTGTGCCACAGCGCTGGCCCCAGAAATCTTGACTTTTAAAACTATTAAGGATGAGAGAGATAGATGAGAGATTGAGTAACTGTCGTAGTTTAAGAGATTGGTGTGATTTTATGACTAAATTCATTATGTTATCCTGGATTAGATCCTTAGCCTGAACAGAAGATGAGCCATTGCTGGGACAGGCAATATGGCGTTTGTGGCTGGACAGTCATGGTCTCTCGGTGTCTGGTTACTGATTGGGATGGGCAGGTGCTTGTTATGTCACAGAGGGTCCTTGTGAGAGTGTGGTGTGTGTGCATCCTGGAATACATGGCATTGTATTCACAGTCTACTCTCAAATGGTTCACAAAAATGCTGAAGACTAAACAGTTGATCATTAGGTAAAGGGAACAGAGGAGTAGGGATTCTTTATACTACTCATGCAACTTTTTGTGAGACTGAAATTATTTTAAATAAGAATGTTTTTAGAAGTTCCATAATTCAGAGAACCAAAGAACTGTTTTGAGTTGAAGGAGACAGACATGCCAACCAGTGAGCCCAGATTGATTCATTTTGCTGTAAAGAAACTCATTGAGGTAATTGGCAAAGCTTCAGTAGTGTTGGGGTGAAGGGGTTACAGATTTTCTTTGCTCAGTCCTGGCATTTATCTATAAGCCTGAAATTGTTTCAAAACAAAGTTTGTTTTTTTAAGATGCAAGTGCATGTCTGAAATCCAAACTAACTTTAATTTCCTTTTTTTCTGGACCAGAATAGAATTTACTCTAAGGATTTGCTATGCTGTAAGAGCCCAACCAGACTGTGCTGTTAACCAGGAGGCGTGAATGATGTTAAACATTTTATCATACAAGTTGGAAATGCCCAAGTGATTCATTCCTGGTCCAGTCAGTCTCTGGATTCTTTGTCTGCAAATATACTTTAGGGATAACAGTATCTGTCTGGCCTGTCTTGCTGAGTTAATCCTTCTTAGAACAAAATGAGACAAAAATGTAAACATTGTCTTTAATGTCAGCTGTTACTGACAAGGTGCTGTGTAGGAATGTATTGTCTTGTTTCCAGTTCCCTCATACTGTTTGTTTATTTGAAAGGGAGAGAGGGAGAGAGGGAGGAAGAGAGAGAGAGGGGAGGGAGAAAGAAGATACTGTTTAACAGGAGTTTCCTGGTTTGATAATGGAAATGACTTCCCCCTCGTTTCTCTGATGCCTCATTTTGCCAAATATCTGCTCACCATCTGGATCACTTCCTTTTCTGAGCTTCTCTTTCACCTTTTTCCTCTAACTGACCTCTCCTTTTGAACATGCATTATCGCTACCCTCTCTATATAATTCTTCGCTCACAATTTTTGTTATCCTTATCTCTGACTTAGTTCTCTCCCTGTTCCTTGTTTTGTTGCTTTAGCCTTAAGAACTCTAGATATAATGCTACTTTTCCAGTTTGCCTTAATTCAAGAGGAAGGCTGATCTGAATTACATTCTTGTAATAGACTACATGTAGCAAATGAAATTTTAAAAATACCTGTCATTTATTGAAGCTTATTATGGGCCAAGAATTGCATTGATTTTATGAGCTGTGTTTACATTTAAGCCTCACATCATTTTAGAGTACTTGGTGGTTTTATGTTTAATTTTTTAAGAATACTTTTAAAAGTTTTATTGCTTGAAAGGCAGAGAGACAGCTGCAGACGTTTAGACAGACAGATCTTCCATATTTTTGTTCACTCACTCCCCAAATGTCCACAATAGCCAAGGCTGGGCCAGGCCAGAGCCAGGAGCCTGGAACACAATCCCGATCTCTCACATGGGTGACAAGGACCCCAGCACTTGAGCCATCAACTGCTGCCTGCCAGCGTGTGCCTTAGCAGGAAACTGGATTGGAAGTGGAGTCAGCACTTGCACCCAGTTCTCTGATATGGGATGTGGATGTTCCAAGTTGCAGTTTGACTGCTGCTCTACAGTACCCACCCCATAGTATGTGTTTTTAATCTCCATTTTATGGAATAGGGAATGAAAGCACAGAATCTGAATAGCTTACCCAGGAAATTTTAATAAAATAAAATAAAATGGTACCCCAAGGTAAATTCTAAGGCGCCTGGTACTCTGGTCCTACTATGTTACTTTCCTAACAGTTGGGTTCCATAGTTAGTACCTTCGGGGCCGTAGGTGTCATTTGGAGGAGTATCAGTGAGAAGTCAGGGATACTACATTCTTGGATTGCTTATAGTGTGCAGGGGGAGGGAGGGAGCTGAGTTATAGATCAGCCTCTGAGTGGCTGATTCTTGGCAAGTAATTATTTATAATCAGTGCACGTTTGTGCTGAAAGCCATCGCATTGGACCCCTTTCTGGCAAGGCTCTCCGTTTGGAGTGCAACAGGAACTAATTATGAGCTATTAAGTCCCAGACTCATTGCATATTCAGAGGTTCCGGTGGTAAACCGCATGTGTCAGGGGCAATTAGGGATACTATTGTGGCATGTCGTCCTCAGTGTGCTGAGTGCCGACGGCAGGTCCTGGCGGGATGAATAGGGCTCCCCGCCAACCCCACCCTGCATTGCTGCCACCCGAGCTGCGCCACTTCATGGCAACAAGTGCAGGGCATCCTTCCAAGCAGTGGCCTGGTGGTGTCAGATGTGAGAATGCAGCTCTTGCTGAACGTGATAAGGTTTTGAGTGCCTAGGACAAAGGATGGAGATATTGACAGAGGATGGATGAGCTCATGTCAGGCGGTTTCCGAGCTGGTCACGGTCTCTCTGAGCAGCAGGGCATTCCAGTAGAATACCTGGTGTATGTCAGAGGAACCTGGGGCATAGTCCCTGTGAAATGCCAGAATGTGCGTGGTGCTTCGGCGGAAGCCTGAGAAAGCAACTTTGGTAGCGCTCATTGACCACCTTGGGTTAACTGGAAATGAATGGATCACCTACCTTTTTCTTTTGAATGAGCGAACATGTAATTAGAATACATGTCTTCATTTAATTTTATAGAGAAAAATGTAGGCATTAAAATGTATTCCTCTTGTGGAAGGTAAAATATGGTGTTTCAAAAATATTGTATACACAACCTTATTTTGCCACTTGTAACTCTGCTTATGTTGCTGTCATTAGGATTCTCTCTTAAAGGGTTTTTTTCCTTCCTGTCTGTTGCGGATTTTTAGAGTGCTGCAGAGACACTGCATGGGGATATGCAGTAACAGGGTATTACTGGAGTGTGGCTGAGCAGCGAGAGCATCGGGGAAAATTGCTCTCATGGGAGAACTGGACTGCGTTCATTAAGCCAAGGTCTGCTGCAGACGGCGGCACTAGGATGGGTTCCTCTCGGAGGTAATTGACTCCTCAGTGCACAGGGTGCTCACGGCCGCTCTATGGTGAAGCTCCCTTTTGTTTCCTCTCTGTTCTGGGGCTTGGCTTTGTTGTCTGGGCTGTTTGTATGGAATGTGAAGTCTAAATCCTGTAAAACAGTCTCTGGAGACCCTGATTGTGTGCAGCTTAAAGCTGGCCATGTAGCAAATAGAGAGAGAGGGAGGGAGGGAGGGAGAGAATATGGTAACAAAAGTAAAGAATTAAAGAATTTAAGGGGTATTGATTAAATGTGAGTATTCATATGGTTTTGTCAGCAGTTTTAGTTTGGAGTAGAAGCATCTCCAGGACTAGTTTAGCATATGATGCTAGTTGAAGGAGTATATTGTAAAGAACAAGCACAGCCCTTTGATAACAGTTGTGTTATTACTGGGTGCAGGGAAGTGTCCTGCAGGAGTAGATGACATGCACGTGATTTGTTGGAAGTATAAGTTAAATTCGAAGGGAGTAATTTTTTTTAAAGATTTATTTATTTATTTAAAAGGCAGAGTTACACAGAGAAGGAGAGGCAAAGAGAGACAGAGAGAGGTCCTCCATCTCTTGGTTCACTCACCACTTGGCTGCAACAGCTGGAGCTGAGCTGATCCGAAGCAGGGAGCCTCTTCCAGGTCTCCCACATGGGTGCAGGGACCCAAGGTCCTGGATCATCTTCTACTGCTTTCTCAGGCCACAGCAGAGAGCTGGATTAGAAGTGGAGCAGCCAGGACTCGAACTGGCACCCCCATGGGATGCAGGCACTTCAGGCAGTGGCTTCACCCACTACGCCACAGGGCCAGCCCTGAAAGTAGTCATTTCATCCTAAACCTTTGTTGGTTGTGTGTACATTAAAAATTTTCCCACCAGTCATACTGGTGTAATAAACTTCTAAATATATCCATAGTGATTTTTTTTTCTGATCCTCAGTGCAATCTATTCTTACAGAGATGTGCGTTGGGTTTGTAAAGCTGTGGCTTTGGTTATTGAGTGATTCTTGTAGAATAACCAGCTTTCTACCCCAGTCAAGTTTTGTTCTTGGGATGGGCTGGGGGGCTGATTTCGTTATCACTAAGGTGCACTCAGCGTTGCAAGTTGTAGCTTCTTTAACCTGATAGAACAGATGTCAATAAATGGCTGTGCTTGTCTGCACCCAAACCTGTACTGTCAGGTGACTCCCCCCCGCCCCCAGGGACAGCATTGAAATGGTCTGCTCTAAGTAAACCATCATGGCAGGCATGTTTGAAAAACATGTCCACTCTGATTCCCCTCTCTCTGCTGTGCTTCTCTCCTCTCTTTTTCCATTACACACTGGGAATGGAGGGGAAGGAGGAAAGCCATCTGCTGAAGTGTCACCGTTATGGAGATGGTAACCAGTCATGGCTTGCACCATGTTCTCTTCCAGCCCCAGGAAGTCCTGACTCTGTAGTTTGTCATGCAGCACCTCCAGGCGGTGTCTTTCCCAGCCACAAGCCTGGCTTCCAGGAATTGATGCTGATGATGTCATGTTAATTCTTGTCCATCCATCTACCTAAAATCTATAGATGTCCTTAAGCCTTCTATATTCTATTTCAGAGAGACTCAGATATTGCAGTGAGATTGTATAATCTTGGCCTAAGACAAATATTTGCTGAAAACTAGAATCCTCATATGTGTGAAAATTAATTGCAATTTATTTTCACATTTAGAAAGTAAATGTTGTGAGAAGTAATATTTGTTCATAGCAGAAAAAAAGATGATAGAGCTTCCTCCAAGAAATAAAAATCACCCATAATTCCACCATCCAGAAATAGATAATATTTGGTATATTTTTTAAAGATCAATTCATGGATTTGAAATGCAGAGTGACAGAGAAAAAGAGAGCGAGGTCTTAGAGATCTTCCATCCACTGGTTCACTACCCAAATGGTGCCCCAGCTGGGGCTGGGCCAGGTCAAAGCCAGGGGTCAGGTACTCCATCTGGTCCCTCACATGGCTGGCAGGGCCCAAGCATTTCTGCTGTCTTACCATGCACATTAACAGGAAGCTGGGTTGGAAGCAGAGCAGCCAGAATTTGAATCAGCTCTCAGATATAGGATGCTTGTGTCACAGGTGGCAGCTTAACCAGCTGAGCCACAATGTCAGCCTCACATTTGGTATTAAATACTCAGATTTACGGGGCCTGCACTGTGGCGTAGCAGGTTAAGCCACTGCCTGCAGTGCTGGCATCCCATATAGGTGCTGGTTTGAGTCCTGGCTGCTCCACTTCTGATCCAGTTCTCTGCTGTGGCCTGGGAAAGCAGTAGAAGATGGCCCAAGTGCTTGGGAGACTCAGAGGAAACTCCTGGTTCCTGGCTTCAGATCGGCACAGCTCCAGCCATTGTGGCCATTTGGGGAATGAACTAGCAGATGGAAGACCTCTCTCTCTCTGCCTCTCCTTCTCTCTTTGTGTAACTCTGCCTTTCAAATAAATAAATAAATCTTTAAAAAAATAAATACTCAGATTTACTCCCTACAATTTATAGTTCTATAAATCATTATATATATGCATATATATATATTTATCAGTAGAGTCATGCTACACATGCTACTTTATGAATCTCTACCTTTCCCCAGTTTTCCATGTTGGTGACTCTATATGTTTTTATTATAATGTAGAATGGCTGCAGAGATTTGCTGGACATGTAAGTTGTATCATTTTTTGCTATAATACACATGACTGTGAAGAAGGTCTTTGTACACATGATGGGCACTTGCTTGATTATATGTTTCAGTTACCTCCTTAAGGCATTATGTATGTACCTCCTTAAGGCATTATGTATGTTGAAGGCTGGGAGACTTGTTTCCTGGTTGCTCATCCAAAAATTTATTCTGATAAACTGATTAGTGAGAAGTGATTTTCCATGGTTTCAGATTGTGTGCCTGTTGTGCAGACTGAGCATTTTTCTGTGCCATGTTGGCCATCTGAATTTTGGGATAAATTGGCTATTTCATGTTCCCCTATTTTTCTGTAGAGATATTCCTGTTTCAGCTAATTGTCTTGAAGAACACCTAACATATGTGTATTAGACACATAGATTTCTTCTCTGTCTCCTTGTTGATGTTTTCCCTACTGCATTCAAATTTTTATTGAGATTTAGTCAAATATAACATTTACCTAGGGGAGTGTGGGCATATTTTTCAATATAGGGTTTTACTATTTGAGAATCATGTTTTAAACACTTCAGGTCTAAGGAAATTATAAAAAGTAAAATGGTATTGAGTGCCTTTTTCCAGGCCTTTCAGTTTATTGACTTGCCTCAGGGTGGAACTGTTCCGAAATCCTTTGAGAAAACTGAGTAGCTAAAGTGGTTCCACCAGCTAAGTGATTGGATTCCATCTGGTTGGTTTTTAAAGTGTTCTTTGTAATGATTTTAGCACACTCACCTATTGTTACCCATTTTCGAATCTCCTATCTCTGCCTCTTTGAAATGGCCTGTTCGGTGAGTCCTGATGGCCTTGGGAGTCTGACAATTTTATGATTATGCAAATGTTATTGAGCTCGTCCTGATGGATGTTCTCCGAGCCCTTAGCTGACTGCACAGCCTTCGCCTTTAACTGTCACAGGTTGGCTTCTATGACCTTCATGTCAGGCTGCGGCAGCATGCTTGCCAGGCATCCTAGGACAATTTGGAGCGGTTGCCTGGGCAACCTCACTTGCTCTTAATCAAGTGCCCCAAGGATAACCCAAGTTCCAGTGGGAACCTCACATCTGAAGGGAGGTATTCTATCCCTCAAGTAGGCGCAGAAGTACATTTGTCGATTTTAGGACACTGGTGATGTTGGGGAGGTGGGGTTATGCTGTGATCTCATGGTGACCCGGGAAGGGAGAGAATAAAGGCAAGGGAACAAAGAGAGCAGGAAGAGAAGAGAGACAGAAAAGGAGGAGGCTGCCTGGAGACAAATGGTGAAGATCTAACTAATAAATAAGGGTAAACGTTTCATACATGAAAAAGCACCGCCATTTAAGAGTAAGCAAGAAACATCAAGAATATCACACAACCAAAAGTTACGTTTAGAAAAACAACAACAACAACCCATGACTAATAAACAGGAGGCTTCTGAAAAGCATGTAATAAAAGTCCCCCCCGCCCCTTTATTTTCAGTGTAACAGACTGGTATGTATAAAGTGACCAACTCTGCTTTGTGGAGGCTGTACTCTCCATTGCAGCCTGAGTCAATCATGAGCAATTCTTCTAGAATCAGAACAACACCCTTCAGAATTGTAGGACACATTTTTATTTATTATTTCCATGAATCACATCTGTTACAGACTGGAAACTACTGTCAAGTGTGTGTGTGTGTGTGTGTTTACCAAAACAAGTCTGAAGACGTACTAGAAGGGTTGTTATTACAGTGGCACTAACAGACCGAATGCAGACTTCAGGAAGCAGAAAGGCCTGGTGTAGCTCTGGTAGCTGTCTTCTGGAGGATGGCAGTGGACTGACATTTCTCTGCCTTCAGAACTCACAGTCAGGCACCCATTACACTTGTTTAAAAGCCTGTGACTCACTCCTAAATACGCAGAATTGCCCATGCGACCAGCCCCTTTACAGATCTCAGGGTGCGTACAGAAGAGACGCAGTTTTTTACTGTGGTAGAAAATGGCATATCCAGCAGTTGATGAAATGTGCTATCCTGCATGGTCACCCAGTACATGTAGGAAAGTGAAGGTACTGTCCAGAATTCAGGCCCTTGAGATTGTCCTAACGTCTTCTTGAAATTGAGTCTCTTAGTTCCAGAAAAACCACAGTTTCCAACAGAGCTTTGGCAGGTAAGGGATGGCATAGTCTAAAGGGTTATCTAAGTGGAGGCGGGGCACCCTGGAGCCAGCCACAGAGGGGACGGTAACCCTCTCTGAGCCAGAAAGAGCAAGGGAGGGAGCTGTGTTCCTGGGACCTGCTGAGAGCACTGGCTGTTGAGCTTTAGTGTAGATACGGTTACAACTGGGGTAGGGGAAGGCAAGGGGCTCGGAGTGGGCATAAATCCTTTTTTTTTTTTTTTTTTTTTGACAGGCAGAGTGGACAGTGAGAGAGAGAGACAGAGAGAAAGGTCTTCCTTTGCCGTTGGTTCACCCTCCAATGGCCGCCGCGGCCGGCGCGCTGCGGCCGGCACACTGCGCTGATCCGATGGCAGGAGCCAGGAGCCAGGTGCTTTTCCTGGTCTCCCATGGGGTGCAGAGCCCAAGCACCTGGGCCATCCTCCACTGCACTCCCTGGCCACAGCAGAGAGCTGGCCTGGAAGAGGGGCAACCGGGACAGAATCCAGCACCCCAACCGGGACTAGAACCCGGTGTGCCGGCGCTGCTAGGCGGAGGATTAGCCTAGTGAGCTGTGGCGCCGGCCATAAATCCTCTTTATCCTCCACCCTTCACTGTCCTGTTGGTGCCTCCCCAGAGCCAAAACCATCTGGAAGCTGGATGGTGAGCAAAGTGTCCTGGGGCTGTGGTCCGCGGCGGTCAGCTTTCTGGAGCCAGAAGGCCCACCAGTGGATGAGGGGTGAGGAGGGGCAGCTGGGGCATAACCTGCATGGTGTGCAAATGTCTTTGTGTTCTGCAGGCATCTCCTCACTCTTTGGAAGCAGTAGCATCTGGAAGAGGTGTTATTTTTAAAAGAAAGCTCTTACAGGACTTGGGCAGCAGAGCAGGGACACTGAGCTGTCCTTTGATTTTCCCAGTTGAGCACTGCCTTGTTTGCACTCTCTGAGTCCAGCACATATTCTCCAGGGACTCTTAACTTCTTTGCATGGACATCTGCCCTCTGGACTTCGGATCCATTCAAGGGTGGAGAACATCCAGCTTAAGGGGCATATGAGGTCTGTGCCATCATTTGGTCTGGCCCTGCCAGGGCACCTGCAGGCAGGACTTGGAATTCAATAAATCTACAGCAGGCTAATTTTGAAGTTGAGCATTTTGTTTGGTCCACAGATGATGTTATACATATCCAAATGGCCCCCTGTTAGGTCATGGGCCTCCTTTATTTGTCTTGGTCCCTTCCACAGCTAGCCCAGTGCCGGGCATATAGTAGGAACTGACGGTAAACCAATGGGATGACTTTTTTAGCTGTCAGGGCAAATTTGGCCTCTGGGGTATATCTTCATCATGAAGCAACTCATCCTCTGTCTGTGGCGCTGAGTCCTCTGCACTCTTGTGTTTTGGTGAACACTAGGGAAGAACCATGAATCTCAGTTCCCTGCTAGCTGAAGCTCTAGCACCATTAATGACCACAGTGGAGACACTTCTGCTCTCATTCTTACCCATAAAGTAACCCTTTCACTGAGCTGCTCCTCTGTGGCCAGATGTTTCCTGGTTTTTAAGTATGTGTGCAACCAGTGCCATGGAACATGTCTATGTAGAGAAGTCTAAAACTGGATAAGGATTGAGCGTGGTGGGGCTGATCACATGCAGTAAGAGGCATTCTGTTTATAGAATAGGCTAAATCTGAGGTAGACCTTAAAAATACTTGCAAGCTGGAGCCAGGAGCAGGGCCTTGCTCGCCCATAAATCTGTTTTGAAGTTATAAAAATCAAGATATTGTGACACCTGCCCTGGAATAGATAAATAAAAAGCCCAGAATCACGCCTGCACACAGGCTTAGAACTTTGGTATATGTCAGATTCATAGGAAAAGGCAGGGTTCTGCAGTAAATCTAGCCAAGAGCAAGTGGTTATCTTTAGAAGAAAAGATGGACTATGTCTAAACTTGAAAGGTGCCAGAGAGAACCTGAGTCACCAAGGCGAGCCTCTGACCACCCTCCTTGGAAGCTGATGTGTCTGGTGCACTGTGTGGAAGGAAGAACTTTGTTGCAGGTGTAAGTGACCAGAGGATGAGTAGTATTGTCCCACTCCACTCCTCAGAGATGGAAGAACCATTAACACTTTGGTGTGTCTACCTGCCTATCCTATAAATATCTTTAAAAGTGGGATTGTATTCGGGTGCTGCCTTGCAGTCTACTTACTGTAGCCTCATGACTTAGAGCACAGTTACTTTCCATTTCAATAAATCATGATGTGCACTATTAGCACACTACACCGTGTGCCGTAGCTGTCATTTGATGGATTACTGCCAGGGGATTTTTCAGGAGCTTCTATTTTTGTTTTATATTTAGCACCATGGTGAAGTGGAAGTGCACTTCCACCCACAACAGTACACAGCAAACCTTTCTCTGCATCCTCACCTCCTCCAGCATCCTTCTTAATCACTGCAAATCTAATAAGCACATTTTTAAATTCAAACAAATGTGATTAATCCTTGTTCCAATTTCCAAGTCTCTTTATCTTTTCTTTTTTTTCTTTGTTAAAGATTGCATTTATTTATTTGAAAGTCAGAGTTACACAGAGAGAGAAGGAGAGGCAGAGAGAGAGAGAGAGAGAGAGAGCGAGCGAGCGATCGATCTTCCATCCACTGGTTCACTCCCCAGTTGGCTGCAACGGTTGGAGTTGCCTGTGCCGATTTGAAGCCAGGAGTCATGAGTTTCTTCTGGACCTCCCACATGGGTGCAGGGACCCAAGCACTTGGGCCATCTTCTGCTGCTTTCCCAGGCCATTAGCAGAGAGCAGGATCAGAAGTGAAGCAGCGGGGAACTGAACCAGCGCCCATATGGGATCCTGGCACTGCAGGCGGTGGCTTTACCTGCTCTGCCACAGAGCCGGCCCCTCTAAGTCTTTGATGTTTTTTTTTTTTTTTTTTTTACAATGTCAGATAATTTATAATTGCAACCAACACTCGATATCAAAGAATTATATAAATTTATTTCCTAATGGCCTGAATGGAAACAACCTGTGTTTTACTTCCTGAAACTTGCTTGTTTCTGGAACATCCAGAATGGGAACTTAGTGTTTTCCACTTTTTGCAGTTCTTCAAGCACTGCCATATTAAGAGGGATGTTCATGGTTCTAGGTGTTGAATGGAAAGAGCAGCTTTCCCAGCCTTTGGGGAGATTCAGAATTAGGGCTTCTTCTCCTTTAGTAAAAAACATGAGAAAACACTCCAGGATGCCTTGAACTGGCTACACCAATGAAATACATAGTAAAAGTAGGACCCAGAGAACATCTACCTTTCCACGATGAATTTCTATTTCTCATAATATGGCCTTGCTCTCTGAAACTTGCTGTCATTTCCAGGGAGTTTCCTTGGCCTCATTTTACCATGGCCGCAGCCTCTGAATTTGTCGCAGATTCTCAGTAGTCTGAGAATAGGACTCCTTCTTTTCTAATGTTTCTGTTTTCCACGTTCATTCGTCAATAATTCCTAGAATTGCTGTAGATATTAGTACTTCTGTTGTTCACAAGTTTAGGGTCAAATTAAACTCCTCATCAGAAGCCGGTGTCCTTAATTTCATTCCCATCTTCACAGCATTCCTGGGGGACCTCTGGGAAAATGTTCCAGGATATCATCCTCTGGGAATGTCAAGGACCTGCCCGAGTTTTAACATCGTGAGGGATGTGGCCTTGGACAAGCTATTTGATCTCCCTGTTATTCAGGTCTTTAACAACAACACCTACTACCTTCTGGCTTGTTGTACTAAGTAGATCCTCTTAACGATGATGATGAGCTTAGCACAGTACCTGGCATATGGTAATTCTTTTATAAGTGCTAGCAGTTATTGTTAGTATTATCATTCACAGTAGGAACTGAAAATGCTGTAGCTGCACACGTTCATACAGTAGGAGTTCACCAGTAGCAATTTTTCTCCTTTTTTCAAAAAAGCTGAGTAATTTACTTTATTCACCTTTTTAATAATACTAGTCACACAGTTTCAAAACTGAATGTTAACTCAGTGTTATACTGACAAAAGAAAAATGGAAATATTTTCCTAACAGTTCTTACTGTTCATTACTGTTGGGGTCTGGAGTCATATCATTTGCTCAGTTTCTATGGTCCCTATCATAGTAATACTTTGGTAAGTAAAAGACAAGTAATTATGACCACAACAACTTTCACACTTGGATCTGAATTAATGTGGAGTTGGAGAGAATGTCAAGTTCAGTATGCTATTTTTAAAGATTTCACAGGCTACGAATTGTCAAACTTTGCTGAAATCCAGTCCTATAGAATAAAACATTTCAAGCTGTAGTGCAACCCACCAGCTTGTTACCAGTGTGATGGGTAGATAGATGGTGGAACACAGACATATATAAACGATCACTTTTTTTTTTTTTTTGGACAGGCAGAGTTAGACAGTGAGAGAAAGAGAGACAGAGAGAAAGGTCTTCCTTTTCCATTGGTTCACCCCACAAATGGCCGCCATGGCCGGTGCGCTGTGGCCGGTGTGCTGCGCTGATGCGAAGTCAGGAGCTAGGTGCTTCCTCCTGGTCTCCAATGGGGTGCAGGACCCAAGCACTTGGGCCATCCTCCACTGCCTTCCCGGGCCACAGCAGAGAGCTGGACTGAAAGAGGAGCAACTGGGACAGAAACCGGTGCCCCAACCGGGACTAGAACCTGGGGTGCTGGCGCCGCAGGCAGAGGATTAGCCTAGTGAGCCGGCGGTATAAACAATCACTTTTGATAATTCTGTTTGAAAATAATTACACATTCACAGGAAGCTGTCCAAAATTGCACAGGAGTTCCTGGGTACGCTTCACTCTGTTTCTCCCAAAGGTAACATCTCACAAAAATATAATACAATATCAAATCCAGAAAATTGACACTGCTACAATCACGGAACTACTTAGTTATGAAAATATTTTCTCCCGGTCTGTAATTTACCTCTTCATCCTCTTCAGAGGATCATGCATAGAGCAAAGGTTTTTCATCTTGACGAGATCCAATTTGTCAGGTTTTCCTTTTATATTCTAGGCTCACAGTACTGGCTTTGGAGTCATCTATAACACTTGTTACAAAACCCATTTGCTTATACTCCAAAGAAGCTATTCTAACTCCTGTGATAGGGTCTTATAATGTTGGAGCAACTCTTCAAAATCTGAGAGTCATTGATTGACAAAGACTGGATTTTTTTTCTTCACTTTTTGTGCTACCCTATGAGTTATTCCATTCATTCTTCCCATTTATATTATTAACTATGTGTGGGTAACTTCTAAATATATATCCTTAACCTCTCTCAGCTCCAGAATAACTGCCTTGTTGGAAATTCGCCTTCAATTCACAGGAAATCTTTAATAAATAGATTATTGGTTAAGTGTTACTTTTCTGAAACCCCATGAAAGTATGTAGGAGGTTAAGAACTATCCTAATTAATGCTTGTAGACTGTCAGAGAGACTAGATATTGGCCCTTAGGCTTGAGAATTATTTAATTACAGGTTATCTTGGTGGGGGATAAGTCTGGTTATATAAGTAATCCTGGTATTATTTGTTTGGGGGTCTTATTTGTATCTTGTTTGCCTTTCATTGGAGCAGATAATTTTATACAATCTCATTTGGAGAAAAATGTACAGCACTTGATGAACATCGGTATTTCTGTGGCTTAACAATTTTAGATGATTTGGTTCTTTTCAGAATTAAATTTTTTTCATTAACGTGAAGAACTATTCCTTGGGTATCTTTAATGAAAAATGATAGTTTCACCACTGGATATTTTATTTGATGGCAGAATGTAATCAGAACATTTATTAAAATTAACTTAAGGATGTCTTGGTTTTGTATCACTTGATTTAACAAGTTAGGCTATTTAACAAATTAAATTCTCAGTTTCTGTGTTATTTTTAATCATGAGTTCTATTTAGTCCCTGTCTTCTAGCTGCTGAAGTCCCTTAAAAATTAAATTGCCCCTTTCAGATGATAGAATATGCTGGGACAGGCTTTGAGCTGAAAGGTAGCAGCCAAAATGATGATGAATTGCATCTGTGTTTCTTGTATCTTGGTCTTAGAAGAAAATAGTAAGTTTGGTGAATACTGCTTAATGGTGTTTGTGTCTTCAGACAGTTCCATCAATTAGAGTTCAGATGGCAGGGCTGGAAGGCTAATCTTCTCCGGGCTATGAAGTAGGATTCCTCTTATTCCCACCGCAGAGTGGAGAGAGCAGCCGTCTGATGATGTCAGGTCACGATGTCCGTCCTGTGATGATGTATATCATCTCTGCTGATGCTCTTCTGTCCTTGCAGCCCTCTCAGGAGGGCTTACTGTTACTTGACTTTGAAGTGGGCCTGCTATCCCTGGTGACGTGGAGGCGTGTTCACTCAGACACAGTCTGCACTAGCTTCAGGGGACCACGTCACCCATGTGTGCTATGACACGTACGAGGGGCTCCAAGGACAGCGTGATTGCCTTACCTAAACAGAGACATGGATAAGTAAGTGATAGCCAAAGACTGATTGGTAGGGTTGTGGTAAGTATGGTACACCCCAAGATGCTGTTATTCTCCGTGAATGTTGAGAGTTAGTCTACAGGCATGACTTTGTCTTGAGCCTCATCATCATTAGAAATAATTTATCCTCCAGGATTTGAGACCCCACAGTTATCATCTTGGACCACAACATCTGTCATCCTTTCTCGCTTTTGTTCTTCCTTTTTCCCAATGTGGGCTGCTTGATAATGGCCCCCAGCCTCCTTTCTGTCTTCTCCCTTCTAGTTCTGGCTTCATGGCCCTTCCTTGGACCTCAAGTAAGCTTATTCAGCTGCACTGTCTGTTTTTCATGTCTCTTGTCCTCTCCTGAGCCATCTGGCAGATATGGTCCTTGAAAGCACCCTGTCGCCTTCTGCTCCAGAACAAATAACTTTGCTGAAAATGTTCAGGACACTGAGTTGTTAGTTTTCAACCCCTGCTGGGCCCTCTCAGGTCCTGGGTGCTCCTTTCATGGCCTCCCCAGGGGCTGATCCTGGTGTTCTCTGAAGACCACCCCCCATATATCTGCAGAATTACTCCCACTTCCTTTCTCATCAGGCCTAATACATAGGAATTGTCCCGTGTCGTTTCTTTTTGACCTCCACCTGTTCACATTGTCTGCTTGCTTCTGTTCCTCCTATTTCAAACAATTTGCAAAGGTCTTCTTTTCTCCTGCTCACCCACCTGCTTCTGCCTTTAATCATAAACCTTGTGAGATGCTGGTTCATCACTTACATCCTTCCTTTCTTGTAACTTCAATTTAGTAACTCTCATCATACCAAATTCTCAGATCTCTCTGATCCTTTGGAATAGGGCTTCTCAGACTTGTCACTATTGACATTTGGGGCTGGATAATTTGTTGTTATAGAGGAGCTGTCTGTCCTATGTATTACAGTCTGTTTAGCAGCAGTCTTGGCCTCTACCCACTTGATATGACTAGCACCCTGAAATGGGGACCAAAGATGTTGCCAAGCATTGCCACGTAGCCCTCTGGAGCAAAGTTAACCTCATTTGAAAATCATTGATTGAGAAACTCTTGCAGACAAACCCTTTCATCCATCACCGCCCTTCTCTCATTCCCACCACCACCAAGCTCCCCTGTGGACCACTTCCATTCATCTCCACCACCTCACCATTCAGTCAGTCCTGAATCAGGCTGCGGACACTCACTATCATGGAACAGGGCTCTCAGCAGACTGAAGTTATCTGACAGCCAGGTCCAGTGAGTGAGCTTTCCTTACTTCCTTAATTTTTGGCAACATTTTCCGTCATATGTATTCTTTTGGATCAGGTCCCATCTCCCTGACTCAGATCTTTTTCCTATGGTATCCAAATGTGAGCATGTCCTTCCTGGGCCTCTGCTGGCTTCCTTTTCACAATTCCCATCCCCTCTCTTGTGTCTTATGACTACCTCCGTGTGGATAATTACTAGACATAGACTCTGTCTCTCAGCTAAACCCCAGGCCTACATGTCCTTTTTTTTTTTTTTTTTCGTAAAGATTTATTTTATTTGAAAGGCAGAATTACAAAGGGGCAAAAAGAGGGAGAGAGAGAGAAAGAGAGGGAGAGAGAAGTCTTCTATCTACTGGTTCATTCCCCAAATGGCCACAACAGCTGGAGCTGTGCCAGTCCGAAGCCAGGAGCCAAGAGCTTCTTCCGGGTCTCCCACGTGGATGCAGGGGCCCAAGGACTTGGGCCATCTTCTGCTGCTTTCCCAGGCCATAGCAGAGAGCTGGATCAGAAGTGGAGCAGCTGGAACTCAAATTGACACCATATGGGATGCCAGTACTGCAGGTGGCAACTTTACCCACTACGCCACAGCGCCACTCCCGTACATGTCCTTTTGCCTTGCAAATATCTCCACTAGATATCTAAATGATATGTTAAGCTGAATTTATTTCAATATATGTAAAAATCAAACTTCTTATCTTCCCTCCTTTCATTGATGCCCATGAATGGGACCATAGTCCTTATATCAGTGGTTCTCCAAGTATGTTGTTTGTCTACAACATCATTTGAAAGTGTGAGCATGTTACATCCAAAATAGGATACTAATTAATAGATGTATACATTACATATTTTTACAATATATAAAGTATATAAACTAAAAGTTTAACAAAGGTGAAGGAAGATGAAATTGCTATTTAAAATTTTAATAGGGAGTGGGCATTTAGCCTAGTGGTTGAGGTACCCATGTCCCTATCAGTCTAGCTCCTGACTCCAAATTCTTGCCAATGCAGACTATGAGAAGCAGCAGTGATGACTCAAGTAATTGAGTTCCTGCCACCCACACAGGAGTCTTGGATTGCATTCCCAGCTCTTGCCTCTAGTCATGGCCCAGTTCCAGCCATTGTGGACATTTGGAGAGTGAACCCACAGATGGGGAGCTTCTCTGTCTTTACTTCTTTGTCTCTTTCTCATTCTCTCTCTTTGCTTTTTGACAAAAAAAAAATTAGTAGTAAGAGTACATGATGAGTCATGTACTTAATACTGCTGAGCTAGTCACTTAAAATGGACTAAAATGGAGGCTGGTGCTGTGGCATAGTGGGTAAAGCTGCTGCCTGCACTGCCAGCATCCCATATGGATGCCGGTTTGAGTCCCGGCTGCTCCACTGGGGAGACCCAGAGGAAGCTCCTTGCTCCTAGCTTCAGATCGACCCATACCCTGACTTCAGTTGCGGCCATTTGGGAAGTGAGCCAGCTCTCTCTGTCTCTCTCTCTGTAACTCTACCTTTCAAATAAATAATTTTTAAAAAATGATTAAAATGGTAAATTTCATGTGTGTTTCACCATAATTAAAGGTAGTAAAGGGGCGGGCGTTTGGTGCAGTGGGGCTTGTTGCCACCTGGGATACCTGCATCTCCTATCAGAGCGCTTGGTTTGAGTGCCGGTTACTCTGCTTCCAGTCCAGCTCGCTAAGGTGCCTGGGGGACAGTTGATGATGGCTCAAGTACCTAGGTCCCTGCTACACATGTGGGAGACTTGGATGGAGTTCTGAGCTTCTGGCTTCAGACTGGCCCAGTCCTGGCTGTTGTGGGCTTTTAGGTAGTGAACCAACTGATGGAAGATCTCTCTTTCTCTCAGCCTTTCAAATAAAATGGAAAAAAAAAAAAAGTAATAAAAAACACATAGTTGAAAATCATTCACATGATAATCACTTCCTAAAGTTAGTTAATCATTGCTATTATTATTTCTGTAATATTGTCATTACTAAAATCCCCATGGGACTGTTCAATAATCTATCACCTTTCTCATCATGTCTCACACTGTTCCTCATCAGTAGATTCTGAGGGGGATAATTATAGAATAAATGTTTTGATGACAATGGGCTACCATCTTTTGTGTTTGTTTTTCTTTAAGGATTTAGTTCTGTGAGAATGGGCATGACTTCTAGTTCAATACCTTGAGTATAGTGTTAGCACTCAGTCTGTATTCATATTTACAGTAGAAATGTATGATGAGGTAGTTAAACACGATAACATCGATGATCTTTACTCTGGAAATTACGTTTCCACATGCTTGTATTGGTTGTTTAAAATGTTCTACTTGGGGGCAGACATTTGGCACACTTGTTGAGATGCCATGTGGGACACCACATCCCATAAGAGAGTGCCCGGATTCAAGTGCCAGCTCCTCTTCCAATTCCAGCCTCCTGCTAACATGTACCTTGGGAGACAGCAGATTGTCACTCCCCCATTCGCGGAGGAACGACACAGGACCCTGCGCTGTTCTTTTGTCTGCTCGGCCCTTCCCGGGTTTGCTGCTGGTTCTTCCCGGGTTGGCTGCCGACCCCTCCACCTCCGTGGAGGGGCAGCTCCCCCTGCCACTTTCCCCACTTCCGCGGGGGAGCGGCACACCGCCGGCTGGCTCTCTCGGGGGCTGCTCAGATGTTATCCGGATGTTCCTGGTGCATGCCGTCTCTCTCCTCCTTTATAGTCCTCTTCCACCAATCCCAACTCTGCTACCCACAACGCCGAGTACGCTGCTCTCCTCCAATCAGGAGCAGCTCCTGCAGTTTATTGGTCGAACTGGAGGCAGCTGCGTAGAAGCTGTTTTCTCCTCTCCCAGCGCCATACTGTGGGAGAGCAGATGCATAGAATAAGTCTTAATTCCAGTAACTTAGTCTAGTCCGAGTTGCTCCCCACAGCAGATGATGGCTGGGTTGCTTGGGTCCCAGCTCCCAGATTGATTTCTGGCTGTTGTGGGCATTTGGGGAATGGGCCAGCAGATGAGAGAGCTCTTTCTGTTTGTGTCTCCCTCTCTGCCTTTCAAATAAAATGTAAAAAAAAAGTTTAATTTTGTGACTTTTTAAAAGACAAAGTTGTACTGAGTCAAATGATTGCCTTTGGCAGAAGTGGCTTTGAGATGATTTTAAAATATATGTTGTGAAAGTGTTCTTGAGAAACTATGTCTTTAAGTGAGTTAGATGGAAAGTAGATGTATTAAAAAATGTCTCCATCTTTCCTAGCTAAAACTCTGCCTTTTTCTTGATGGCTCAACCCAATATTACTCCTCTGACTGCATGTCACACAGTAGCTGCCTTTTCTTTACTGGCTATCAGAAACCTTATGCAGCTGTCTGGTTCAGCAGCCTACTTTCCAGCAAAATGTATTCACGATTCCCACATCTCTCTTGGCTGCACTGTCTCCTGCTGCTGCTCCCCCCTTTCCCAGTGAATCAGCAGACGTGGATGACGTCATCTTTTTCTTTGGCAGTCTCACGGGTGTTAAATGTCATCCTGTCAGAAGTCAAGCGTAGCAAGACTGCTTCTGCAGTTTATGCTCTTATTTAAATCAGTGTAAGTTTTCAATGAAGAAGAACTTTTGTTTAAAAAGTGTGTGTGTGGGGGTGTTACAGGCACCTGCTGCAGCAGTTAAACACTGCTTGGGATGCCTGTTTCTGTGTCAGGAGTTCCTGAGTTCCAATTCCTGCTCTGCTCCCAACTCCAGCTTCCCACTAATGCATACCCTGGGAGGCAGCAGACCCTGGCTTGAGTAGCTGGGTCCCTGCCACCCACTTGGGAAACTCAGATTGAGTTTCTGGCTCCGATCTTTGGGTTAGCGAGCTCTGGCTGTTGCAGCATTTGGGGGAGTGAACCCAAAGATGAGAGATCTTTGCCTCTCTCTCTCTCTCTTTTTTTTTTTTTTTTTTTTTTTGACAGGCAGAGTTAGATAGTGAAGAGAGAGACAGAGAGAAAGGTCTTCCTTCTGTTGCTTCATCCCCCAAATGGCCCCTATGGCCGGTGTGCTGCGCAGATCTGAAGCCAGGAGCCAGGTGCTTCCTCCTGGTCTCCCATGCGGGTGCAGGGCCCAAGGACTTGGGTCATCCTCCACTGCCCTCCCGGGCCACAGCAGAGAGCTGGCCTGGAGAGCTGGACTGGAAGAGGAGCAACCAGGACAGAATCCGGTGCCTCAACCAGGACTAGAACCCGGGGTGCCGGCGCCACAGGCAGAGGATTAGCCTAGTGAGCCACGGTGCCGGCGCTTACAGCTCTCGCTCTCTCGCTCGCTCTCTCCCTCTCTCTTTCTCTCTCTCTCAAGTAAAAGCAAAACACAAAAACAAAATCAACAAAATCAATGCAAGGTTGATGATGGGATTTCATATCAGCTTGTGATTTTCAAAGTACTACCAGTTGGCCAAAGTGAGAGTAGTATATTGATGTTAGGTGAACTCATTTAAGTATCTAAGGCATGTCCTAAACTTTAAAAAAAATTATACATTTAAGATTATTTTTACAGTAGAGTTATGAAACAATAGGTCATATTTGTACATAGAAAACCTTAGAAGATGTGTGAGGTTTCTTCAAAATGGTTGCAGAAAATGAGCATTATCTTTTAATTCCATTTTTTCCACAGACTCTTTTGAAATGACCTTATATTTTCTTACATGACTTTTCTTTGTTAAGTTTCTATTAAAATTATGGACTGGTTTGTTGGTGCAGTGGCCAAGCTGCCACTTGGGAAACCCACATCCTGTATTGGAGTGCCTGAGTTAAAAGTCTCGGCTCTGCTCTGGATTCCAGCTCCTCACGTGCACCCTGTGGAAAGGCAGGGGGAGGGGAGCAGGGTACTTGGGCCCCCTGCCACCTAGAAGGAAACCCAGATTGAATCCCCGGCTCCTGGCATCAGCCTGGCCCAGTAGCAGCTGTTGCAGGTATTTGGGGGAGGGATTCAGCAGATGGGATATCTGTCTACATTTCTCTCTCTGTCTGCCTTTCAAATAAGTATAGTGAATCCATCTAAAAAGAAATAGATGCTGTAAAAACCATTTTAAAATAAAGATATTAAAACTTTCTGCTGTGGCCCGGGAGGGCAGTGGAGGATGGCCCAAGTGCTTGGGCCCTGCACCCCATGGGAGACCAGGAGAAGCACCTGGCTCCTGGCTTCGGATCGGTGCAGCACCGGCTGTAACAGCCATTAGGGGAGTGAACTAATGGAAGGAAGACCTTTCTCTCTGTCTCTCTCTCTCACTAACTCTGCTTGTCAAAAAAAAAAAAAAAAAAAAAAAAAAAATCAGTCTTTTGATCCCCTGCTTGCCAGCTTAGCCCCTGTCTCCTGCTGTTCCTGTCTTTGTATGAGGCAGCTCAGTTCAGCCAGATGCTCCATCCAGAAATCCCAGGGTCTCCTTTGATGCCGCATCCCCTCATTACACTGCCCCACCCACATTGAACACTCTGTCCATGCACCTCCAGAATCAGCCCCCAACTCACCCTCTTCTCCCATCTCCATTGCCCTAGCTTTCCCATTTATGGCTCTCCTCCATCCATAGAAAACAAATTTGATCCTGTCTCCACCTTTTCATACTTGGGGAAAAAAAGAAAAACCAGATCCTTTCTTTGACTTCAAATTGTCTGTCTCGTGCCTACGACTTGCACCTAACTTCTTGCCTCCTTTCCCTTTATACATTCTGCTCCATGGTACCGGTCTTTTTTCAGTTCCTTGGAAGGCCCAGCGCTAGCCTCAGCCTCACATGCTGTGTTCCCTCTTTCTGGAATGTCCCCTCTCCCTTGCCCTTCATCTAGCTAAACTGCTACTTTGTCCCTCCAGTTAAATTAAGACCCTCTCTTACTCTTTCTGGTAGTACAGTGTTCTTTTCCTTCGCACATTCAATATTTGTAATCATATAGTTAGCTATTTAATTGTTTAAATAATTGACAGCTAGTCCGTGAGAGCAAGGCCAAGTCTGGTTTAATACCATATCCCCTGATCCTACCACTGTATCTGTTAGGTTCTCAATATATACTTGCATGAAGGAATTAATGAATACCCTCTTAATAGAAGAGAATGATAGTAATATCGCATTTCTGGCATTTCCCCCTTGCTTGTTAAAAGTAGCAGGTAGCTTTCTAACTGGGAGGCATTGACTAGATAGTGCTCCTACCATGTGCTTTTACATTTTCCTGTGACTCCAAGTACCCCAGTGTATGTTCTGCAGAAGGAGACATATCACTCAGGCTTATTTCATGGTTCCTGACACTTGCTTAATTTAATTTTAAATCACTATTGAGACTTGCCTCAAATGGAAAAAAGAGCTTATCTAGGTTGTTTAAAATGTATGAGCCTTACTATACCATGTAGAGCAGCAAAAATAATTTGCTGCTTTGGTTAAAAAAATGTATTTTCCCCATGTGTTATTTTCCCTTCAACAGGGTGCTAAGTTACAGATGCTGTATTAGCTCTGTAATACAGAGATTTTAACTGTATGGTAGGTGAGGCTGTGGCAGCCCTATTAAAACCCCTGAGTGAGCTCTGTTTCAGGGGTAGCTAGGATATAAAATGATAGGATGAATTTAATGGCAGATCTTTCTTTTTTATTTTTTCTAAAATTTTATTTACTTATTTGAAAGGCGGCATGACAGAGGAAGATATGGAAGTTAGAGAGAGAGAAAGAGAAAATCTTCCATTTGCTGGGTCACTCCCCAAGTGGCTTCAGTGGTCAGGGCTGGGCCAGTACAAAGCCAGGATACAGAACTCCAGATCTCTCACATGGATGGCAGGGGTACAAGTCCTTGGGCCATTATCCCTTGTCTTCCCAGCGCATTAGCAGGAAGATGGATCGGAAGGGGAGCAGCTGGGACTTGAACTAACACTTAAAAGGGATGGCAGCATCACAGGTGGCGGCTTAACCTGCTGTGCCATAAGCAGGCTCCTGTAGCCACTTCTGTTGACTGGACAGAACTGAAGGATGGCTTCCTTGACTAGTGCGTTTTTACTGCAGGGGGGCTGTTTGGGGAGTTCTTACCTCTTGACTCAGCTGGCCCCTGCTGGTTGATTTTCTCTAGATGCTTTCTCTAGACCCAGTGGTTGAGTGCTCCTGGAATATGATTTCTTACTGTTTTCTCCTTAATTAAAATCAGAATAATAATTGGCTGTAACATATGATGACCTTTTCATAATTGCACCTCTGCTAGTTAGAAAATGGCATTATCCAGGCCTCTTCCTCCACTGTATACCTTAAATATTGGATGCTCCTAAAGCTGCCCCATGGCCCGGCATGAGAACCGAGCTCACATGGGCCCTCTCCCCATGTCCTGTCACTGACAACACAGAGGGTTACCACTCCCAAGATCTTCACTTCCTGCTCTCTCCCAGGGTTATGATCTCCATATTTCAAACCACACCGTGCCCCACATGGTGCTGAAATCCTCTGTTAATGGAGTCATTCTCCAGTTGGCCAGAATAAAAGCTGGGTGTTTTCTTCATGTGCAGTCATCGGGACATCTTTAGACTTCTATCTCAGAATCGTTTATTGTGACCTACTTAGCCCACCCGTTTCAGTCTCGCCCCACTCCACAAAGTGTCCCAGTCCACTTCTAGAGTGTCATTTGATCATGTCACCCTCTTGACTGATGGTCCCTGATCTCCGCTTGGCGTCCTTGTGGGGAGCGAGCCATTTCCCTTCTCAGTCACTGGCCACTGTGCAGTAGACAAAGTGGTTGCTGAATCACTGAACCCCGTCCCTGTCTCAGGCGTTGGCTGTATCTCCCCGCGACTTGCCCCCATGCAGCTCTGAACGCGGCCTCAGGCCATTTCCCAAAGGCCTCCAGCTCTTTACTCTTTCCTGCTTTTCTTTTGTGTCCTTTGGTAAGTTTCAATGCACACCTGTTTCCTCTTGAACACTTTATCACTTACTGTTCAGTTCTGAAGAAGAAATGATTTTGCCTCTTTTATTTCATTTGCTTTGTTATAGTCAGTCAACTCTCATTGCATCTCTTCTTTGTTGTTTCCTGCTTTTCTTGTTAATTTTTGAATTTCTGATTCTAGGATTTGTTGTCTGTGTTTTTGTTTTTTTTTTTTTTAATCTCCAAATGATTGTTGAGGATATTCAATTCAGTTTGGAGTGCTGTGTTACAGTTTTCTCCTGCTTCATGGTTTAAACAAAGTTCTGATATTTTCCTATTGCTAGACACATCACAAGCACTTTTCCTGGCTCAGGAGTTCTCCTTTCTGGCAGCACAGGGAATATGGCTTCTCTGATGGACAGTGGCAGGGTGGATGGGGAGGGTCTGCCGTGTCTCGCTTCCCTTTCGTTGGTTCAGTGTCCTTAATCTCCTCTCTGCCTTCCTCTGCTCCAGCAGCAGACGGCTTTGAGGCCTCCTATCTCTCACCTCAAGCCCTTTCTCTACTGGCTGTTGGGGCTGAGCGCGGCCCAGACTCAGACATTGTTTGATTGTTGATGCTAAGTGCAGGACTTCCTCTCTGTGGGTTTATTCTGCCTGTGCTAGAGGATCTAGCAAGATCCTCTCCATGCCTCTGTACCACCTGCCATGCAGTTCCTACCCGTTGGTTGGCAGTAGAAGCGGGAGGCTTACTGGAAATTAGTGTTTCTTTTCCCTCTTGGGGGTATTTTGAGGTGTGAGGCATTCTCTATCCTTGATAATGCTGAGCTCTCGAGTGCTGCGATTCTGTTTGCCCTCTTGTTGATGTTGTGGTTTTGGGAAGGATGTGTGGAGAGTGGTGGATCCGTGCAGGCACCATTGTCTTCCAAACCTGAAAGCTCCTGCCAGGAAAGTTCTGTTCTCCCTGTATGTAGTTGGGAGACTGAGCCTCAGAAAGGCTGAATGCACAGCTCCTAGACCAGGATGTCAGGAGCCCTTGTTGTTTTGTGTGTCACTGTGAGAAAGTTGATCCCGTATTATAAAGTATATTGTCCAGCAGATGGGCAATGTACATTTTCTTCATAAATATAAAGTGTTACAGGAAAGTGAAGCTCTTATAAAAATATTTAATGTTTCTTTTTGAAAAGTTTTTGGGGCACGCATTTGGTCCTGTGGTTAAGATGCTTCCTAGCAGATATCTGTGTCAGAGTGCCTGGAAGTGCTCCTGATTCCAACTTCTTGCCACCGTGCAGTCCAGGAGAAAGGAGGTAATGACCCAACCAGTTGTGCTCCTGCCTTCCACATGGGAGACGTGGTTTGAGTTCCAGGCTCCTGGCTTTGGCCTGGCCCAGCCCTGGCTGCCGTGGGCATTTGGGGAGACAACCAGTAGATGGGAGTTTCTCTCTCTTTCTCTTTCCCTTTCCCTCTTAAATAAGTTTTTTAAATAAATAAATGGTGCTGGTTTGTTTGCAGGTAATATGGTATATAAATAATTGCAAACTTGAAGTTTATGGAGTTTTATCTTTTTACATAGAATAAACATTTAAAATATGATTTTTCTCAATTTTTGAAGATCAATAAAATAAGCCAGGTAATCTAATTCATAACCCTGATATTAGTTGTCTTAGGGTTAAGATGGGACAGCAACTGTGGAAAACATAGTTCCATTTCATTCAGGAAGAGTGAGGGACCATTGTTTTTTGTGGATGCAGCAGTGTTGGTGCCCAGGATGAGGATGGAGGTGTTTGTGTCAGGTCTTCAGTCTCAGTGTTCTTTCTCCCTCAGTTTATGGTTTGGGGATTTGGGGGCTGAGAGTGTTGGGTGCTTTAGAGGGAGAGATCAGTTATCTGGTTTGCTTCATTTTCTGTCTATAGGATAGCATCTACTAGGTGGTATTTTGAAAAGCAAAAAAGTACAAAAATTATCTGAAATCTCATTATTCAGAATTAACTGTTACTAATTTTCTGGTTTTTTTTTTTTTTTTTTTGTCCCACTGGTGTTTGTTTCCAATTGCATGTTGTATTTTTCAAATGAAATACTGTATTTTGCTTGCTAATTTGTAGCCTGCGCTTTAGAACATTTACTTGTGGGGTGCAGAGAGAGGTAGAGGGGTGGGGAGAGAGAACACGCACGTGAGTGTGAGTGCTCCCATCTGCTGGCTCAGTCCCTGAATGCCCGCAAGGCCAGGGCTGGACTGAGGTGGGAGCCAAGAGCCAGGAACACAATCCAGATCTCCCACATGGGCGGCAGGCACCCAATTACTGTCATTACTGTTTCCTCCCAGAGTCTGCTCTGGTGGAAAGCTGGATTTAGGCTGGAGCCAGGAATCAAACCCAGGCACTCTGATATGGGCATCTTAATTGTTAGAAATGCTTCCTCCCAAGACTGAATTCCTTTTTTATTTATTTTAAAGGCAGAGAGAGAGAGGAAGAGAAGGAGAGAGAGGAGAGAAAGGAAAGAGAGAGAGAGACAGAGAGACAGAGAGAGAGAGAGATTGACTCCATCCACTGGTTCACTCCTCAAATGCCTTAACATCCTGGACTGAACCAGGCTGAAGCCATGAGCCAAGAACTTGATCCAGGTCTCCTATGTGGGAATTAGGAACCCAAGTCCTTGAGCTATAACGTGCTGCTTCCCAGGGTGCACACTAGCCAGAAGCTGGAATTGGAGGTGGGGCCAATACTCAAACCCAGGCATTTTGATATGCGACACAGGTGTCTGAAGCCAAGTCTTAGTGACTGCACCAAAAGCTCATTCCCCAGCCTAAATTCTTGATGCTTCACCCTGTTGTATGCTCACGAGTGGTTTCTTATCTTGTTAAATCTACCCAGGAGCTCCAGAAACTTTGGAGACAGGCTTGGTACCTCCCTCCATCTCAGGTGTCAGTTTTCTCCTGTTGATTCTGCCTTCCAGAGGTGTCTTGGATAAAGCACCAACTGCCATCACCCAGAGCAGGCCCTGCAACTCCTACCTGTGTTTCTGTCCTGTCCCTCACATCTAGTCCTCACACAACAGTTGTTTTAAATGCGGATCTCATCTTTCAATCAGCTGTCAAAGCCTTCTCCCGACTTGTGCTTCCAGTGAAATAACAATGACTCCTCTGACCCGGAGGGCTGCTGCTGCTCCTCTCAGGCCTGCTCTCCCCTCTCCTGATTGATGGGGCCACACTTCCCTTCCCTTCCTCAGGGCTTCAGCATCGGCTGTTCTTCTGCCTCAAATACTCCCCAGCCCTCGTCTTCACCTGAGTAGCTCCTGCTCTTCCTTCTGTTGCATGTTAAATGTCACTTGCACTGCACAGACGCCTGTATCTCAGCCCCTGTGCTATAAATCAGGACTCCCCATCATATTCTCACAGACTCCTGCTCTTCCCTACGTGGCACTGAGCCCATTTGTAATCTTAGACTCACTGGAAGGATTGTCTGTCTGATTTGTGCCCCCTCCACCCCCCACCCCGTAGCCTGACAATGCCCTCAGAAGACTGGGGCCCTTTCTGTCTTGTTGATGCTTAAGCTTCAACTCCAAGCATATAGATTCATCAGATATTTGACTAAAAAAAGAAGTGTAAACATGTTGAACTCTTGTTGCACCTGTTTATGAGATGAGCTGCGATATGACTCTCCCTTTCTAGGAGAGTGGGTGTGTACTTGATTCTCTGTGTTTGTGCAGCAGGAGCCAAAGGTCTTCAAGCATTGGACCTATCCCAAAGAGAGTGGTGGGCTTGGGGCTTGTCCCACTACGGGAAACCACTGTGATCCCTTTTGAACCTTTGAATTAGACCCAATCCTTCACGTTTTTGTTTGGAAGCTGTCTACTTTGTCAATATTGTCAAGTCAAACTTAGCAGCAGTTACTAGGGCATTTTTATTTTCTTCCTGCTCCTCTCAACTAGAGAGATATGTCTGTTGAATTTTCTGTGACATATAATTTCATTAACTGTGAGTGCGCCGTTTCTGCTTTGTGAAGGCTCTGCGTGAGGGCAGAAGGGAGAGCACCAGGGGCCCTTCGTGCTTGCTTAGTGAGGAGGAGGGGCGTGCTCACCGTCAGCCTCTCAGAGCTGTACTGTGTCACTCTGGCAAGCTAATCTCTCCCCTAAACGACCCTGTGTGGGGATCTCTTAGGGCTCATGGGAGTTTCAGTTTTGAAAGTGGCTGTTCTTTCAGATCACGCATTCTTCCTGCCTACAGCAGTGGAACCACAGAACTATGTGGATCTCAATTCCAAATTCCTCTAACAGTCCCCTCCCAGACACTGGCGCGAAGTAGAGACAATTTCCTTATTGCTGCTCTGCTGCATTTTCCTCGTCAGACTACAAACAGTGGTGACAGCAGCCATCCCCTCCCTGCCTGTGCTTGCCATTGTATACTTTTGCCTTTTGAAATGCTGGACTCCGAGCAAAGAGAAATGTGCCTTATCATATCGCTATACTTGTATGTTTATCCTTTGGGTTCGTAAGTGTATCTGAAGCTGTCACACACTGTTCGTCTAAACCTACACTTGGGTGCACAGGCCACTACACCAGACATGTACTCTGAGCGCATGGAGATTGCGTGAGCTCTGTAGTAGGTTGCTCATTTCTTGGGCAAGAAAACACCCTTCATTTTCTTAAATTGTTGCCAAAAATATGTAAAGCCTGGAATGTTAGCATGTTTTTATTTTTCTGTTTAAAAATAGTGTTGGGGCAGGTGTTGGGGCACAGTGGGTTAGGCTCCTCTTGGGATTCCTGCATCCTGTATCCAAGTGCCTAGGACTGAATTCCACAGATGCTTCTGATCCAGCTTCCTACTAAGGCACACCCTGGGTGGTGGCAGATGATGGCTCAAGTCCTTGGGTCCCTGCTACCCATGTGGGAGACCTGGATGGAGTTTCTGGCTCCTGGTTTCAGCCTGACCTAGCTCTGTCTATTGTGGGAATTTGGAGAGTGAACCAGCAGACGGAGATCTTTCTTTGTCTCTCTGTCTCTTTCTGTCACTCTGCCTTTCAAATAAATAAACTTAAAAAATAGTGTTAGTGGGGGCCCGTGTTGTGTACCGAGTTAAGCCACCACCTGTGATGCTAGCATCCCACATGAGCAGTGGTTGGAAATCTTGGCAGCTCCACTTCTATCCCAACTCCCTTCTAATGCACCTGGGAAAAACAAAAGATGGTCTATGTGCTTGGGCCTCTGCCACCCATATGGGACACCTGGATGGAGTTCCTGGCATTCCTCCAGGGCTGTGACATTTGGGTAGTGGATTAGCAAATGGAAGACCCCTCTCTCTGTTTCTCCCTCTCCGTATATAATTCTGCCTTTTAAATAAATAATTAAAGTCTTCTTAAAAATAATGTTAATGTTAGTATTTTCCCCGCAGCAATGGGCAAATTTCTCTGGAAAGGGCCAGATTATAAATATCTGGAGGTTTGTGGGCCATAGTCTCTTTATTTCTATTTATTAACTAAGTTCAATTGAAAATATAAAGTTATCCATTCCTAACACTCCAATATGGAATACATGTAGACACAAGTGCACATACACTCTCAGAAAAAGTCCTCAGAATTTTCATGAAAAATACATATTATGAAAAACTATTTATTCATGGATGTTAAAGTTTTTTGCACCAAATAAACTTATCTCTTAATTCCAATTTTCCATGAAGCTTTTACCCTCCTATATTCAACTAAGAACATATTGGGAAACCCTAGCTGTGGCATATTGTGCCAATATTGGGTTTAGCTGTAGAAATCATCCCAGGTTTCCCATGTAATTATTCATTTTCAGTAAAATTCTTCCCTAGCATTGATCCCTTCCTCTATCAAAAATAATGTATTAGGGGTGGTATTGTGGCACAGCAGGTTAACTTGCCACTTGCAATGCTGGTATCCCATATCAGAGTTCTGGATCAAGCCTCACTATTCCACTTTTTCTTTAAGATTTAATTAATATGGGGGCCATAGTTTCTTTTGCCAATGCTTAACTCATGTTTGTTTAGTGCAAAACTAGCCATCGATCATTCAGAAATAATGAATATGCTGTATTTCAGTAAAAGTTTTATGACAAAATAATCAGAGGACTGCCTTTGGCTCATGGGCTAGTTTGTTGATATAATTAGTATAATTGCCCAAACCAAAACATTTAAATTGGGGAAGATGATTTGAGTGAAACAAAAAAACAGTAGATATTTCCTGTTGTGGTTAGGGTCTAAACTCAGGTTTTAGAGAGGTGCTAAATGGTCTTTATTAAACAGATATGACTGCCTTAGATGTCACCTTTATCACAGATAACAATATGGGGTTAGCTGAGGCTGCTTGAACAGAACCAAATTTAGAAAAGCATGAAGATGTAAATCCTGCCCCATTTCTTATAATTGATGCTAATACGTCTAGACTGTCTTTGGTCAGCATGAATTAGATGTCTGCTGTTCCTGCTTTCCTAGCTTAATGAGAAAACTGTTCATGGCACAACACCATCTTAGAATTATTTTGGGTCTTCTACTAACATGATGTGACTTTTTGGCAACATTACTTCAAGGGTCATGGCAAGTAGCTGTGGCCTCTGGTGTGGTCAGTCTGAGGGACCCCTGGTGTCTCTGCAGCTCCTGAACATTTCTAACAGAGGTGACTAGACAGACTCTGTAGAAGGTGGCTAATGCTGGGGATGGTTCACACCGCTGTATATGAGTAAAAGTTGTCACTGTTGATCAGCTTGTGAGTAGTTTTTAGGGATCACTTTTGAAGGGGATGTACAAATGATAATTGAGTTGGTGGTCATTTTTTCCTGTAAGGAAACCTCTTCCCAGAAACATGAGATTTTCAGATGTTCATGATTACATGTGATATGAGCAAAGATTTGTTAAGACTTTGGTGGTTTAATGGAATTTTAGGTCTAGTCCAATTGTTACCATTCTGCAGCTGGGGAAATGGATGTTGTCCTAATTGTTATCATGCTCATTCTCATATATTGATGCATTATCTATGTTGCTATATGTTTTGAAGGGATAAACTCAAATCCAACAAGTCAAAAGTAGATATAACAGTATGTTCTTTTGCACATGTTAATCGTTGTAGTCAAGGTGGGGCTTTGAGTTGCCACATTTAACTAATATAAGTATGGGACATCAATTAAATTTGAATTTAAGATAGACAAGGAATATTTTAGAGTAATCATTTAGTTTAAGTTGAGACATACTAAAAAGTGACACCTTATTTTTTTTATTTTTATTTTTTTGACAGGCAGAGTGGACAGTGAGAGAGAGAGACAGAGAGAAAGGTCTTCCTTTGCTGTTGGTTCACCCTCCAATGGCCGCCGCGGCCGGCGCGCTGCGGCCGGCACACCGCGCTGATCCGATGGCAGGAGCCAGGACCCAGGTGCTTTTCCTGGTCTCCCATGGGGTGCAGGGCCCAAGCACCTGGGCCATCCTCCACTGCACTCCCTGGCCACAGCAGAGAGCTGGCCTGGAAGAGGGGCAACCGGGACAGAATCCGGCGCCCCGACCGGGACTAGAACCTGGTGTGCCGGCGCCGCAAGGTGGAGGATTAGCCTAGTGAGCCGCGGCGCTGGCCACCTTATTTATTTGATACCTAAATTTAGCTAAATGTCTTGTATTTTATTTGGCAATAAATAAATTTGCATTCTACTGAGGGTACCCCAAATGAAATTGAGGAGGATTAACAAGTGGTGGCTAATAGAGTACAGTGATTTCCAAATCTCACCACATACCTGGAGAGCTTATTAAAAATGTCAGAGAATAGGCATTAGTATTTTTAAATGATGTCCCTAAGTGATTAAAAAAAAAAAAACTTTGCATCTTGCTGATTTGTGATGTTCCCTCACTGGAGTTTTCTGGAACAGAAATTCTCAAGGAGGCAGTTCTCTGTCATCAATACCATTGTCCCTCACTGACTGAAAATGCCAACAGGGTTTGCTCCATTGATTCAGTTGTTGGGTACCACAGAGATCGTCTTCAATTCTCACTTCCCTGATTCCCTCACCGATTCCTTTCATATCACAGTACAACATCAGGGTCTGGGAACAGAGGCATGTTGGGAACAAACTTGGTCATGAGAATGGATTGAAGGGAGGGGAATGATAGAGTAATGGTTAATTCCAGAATCCTATGGAGCTTCCTATTTCTGTTCTCACTCGATTCCTCCCTTCTCCCAGTAGAATTTGGGTTTAAAATGACTTTGAAAGAAATCAGTTGATCCAGAATCCTGGGCATCTGTCCAAGCCTTGGTGTTCACATCATCCGTAGTCTTGACTTGGGTGCCTGGTTTCCGTGCTGAAGGAGAGAGAGAACTCGGAGCCCAGGCTTACAGCTGGCGAGCTTGGCTCCTCTTGGGTGACTCTTCTCTAGACTTGATGGAAGTGTGGGCAGTTGTGTAGATAGGAAAGTTTTCTTTTTTTGGTGGCAGAAAAACTGTACATCTCTATGATGAATTAGTGAAAATAAAAACTTTATAGAAAGCAGCACAGTCTCTTGGAAAAAAAGTCCCCTTCCATGCATAGGAGAGATTAGGCTGTAAGGGGGAAAAACACTTAGAATGTAGCTTTGATATTTTGTGGGATTAGATTGTGAAGGATTTTTCCTAACAAGGTGAGGGTTTTAGCTTAACGCCTTGATTTATCATGAGTGGCCAGTCCTTTCACTGCAGTGTAGTATAATGTCCTCTACCACAACAAGGGAGCAAGAAGTATGCAGTTTCCGACATGTTTTTATTTAGTAATTTCATAAATAGCAGCTCAGATGGTCATCCTCAGGCAACTCCTAAAACCCAGCAGTTGGTAGATTGAGCTGGCGCTTCTCAAGGGAAGTCAAGCAGCAAAGAGTGGATAGGGTGTCTGAGGCTGTGTGAGGGGTAGTTCACCAGGTCATTTCATGGCGGAGCTGAAAGGCCGGGAAGGAGCGCTGAAATGAATGGAGCACACGGCCCCCCACCTCCCATAACTGGACCTTAAAAGATGTTGTGGGTAGACACTCTGCACACATCTATTATTTGAAGATAAATTAATGTAACGATAATTTATCTTGGTGATTTTCTTGTAAATACAATTTTGGGCTAGAATGTGCTTGTTTTAAACATCCCTCTGGAATTCTTATTCATGCTGAAACTTGGGTCAGCAACAGCACACTGGGCCAACCCATTTGTTTGGCTTTTTCTCTGACCCTTGGGGATTAGAGCAGACTATCAGAGCAGAATTCCACTGTAGCTCGTGTTCTTTCTCGGTGCAGCTTGTATTTTGTGATAGTTGTGGATAAGTTAAAAAATAACCCAATAGGTTAAAAAATAAAATAATAAAATCAAAGTATGGTTCACTGTGCATTTTCATCTGGGCTTCCTTGAGTTAGATACATATGTGTCTTAACTTTGGAGGGCCAAATGTCCAGCTTTCTAATTTCTAAGTATAGTCTAATCTCATTAAGTATTTACTGTCTCTTATGGCATCTTTATGATTTTATAAAACTCATGAGCATTATTTTGAATGGTCAAGCTTCAATGTTTTTTGTGTTTTTTTTTTTTTTTTTTTTTTTTTTTTGACAGGCAGAGTGGACAGTGAGAGAGAGAGACAGAGAGAAAGGTCTTCCTTTGCCATTGGTTCACCCTCCAATGGCTGCTGCGGCTGGCGCGCTGCAGCCAGCGCACCGCGCTGATCCGAAGGCAGGAGCCAGGTGCTTCTCCTGGTCTCCCATGGGGTGCAGGGCCCAAGTACTCGGGCCATTCTCCACTGCACTCCCGGGCCACAGCAGAGAGCTGGCCTGGAAGAGGGGCAACCGGGACAGAATCTGGAGCCCCGACTGGGACTAGAACCCAGTGTGCCGGCGCCACAAGGCAGAGGATTAGCCTAGTGAGCCGCTGCGCTGACCTCAATGGGTTTTATAATAGTTAGTATTCAATTATGAGCATGTGAATTTTCCAGATCATTTGAAGTCCTAAACTCACTTTCTTCTGGAACGTGCTTTTAGCCTTCTTTCCTAGGCCATCATGTTGCTGTATGTGTGAGGAATGCAGGCTTTTTCTGCAGGCCTAAATTTTTGCATTGTTATGAAAAATGCATCACATGTGACCAAATATAAATAACATCTGTATTATTCATACATCTGTCACATCAATTCTTTTTTGTGTGTGTGTGTGTTTTTTTTTTTTTTTTTTTTTTTTTTTTTTTTTTTTTTTTTTTTTTTTTTTGACAAGCAGAGTAGACAGAGAGAGAGACAGAGAGAAAGGTCTTCCTTTACTGTTGGTTCACCCCCCCAATGGCCGCTGCAGCCGAAGCCAGGAGCCAGGTGCTTCTCCTGGTTTCCCATGCGGGTGCAGGGCCCAAGGACTTGGGCCGTCCTCCACTGCCTTCCCGGGCCACAGCAGAGAGCTGGACAGGAAGAGGAGCGATGGGGGCAGAATCCGGCACCCTGACCAGGACTAGAACCTGGTGTGCCGGTGCCACAGGCGGAGGATTAGCCTATTGAGCCGTGGCGCTGGCCTGTCGCATCAATTCTGAAACTGAAAAGTGAATAGATATACAGTGTGTGTCTGAAGAAATATGCCAATGATCTCTTCAAACATAGAATATGCTTTATGAGTAGTTATAATTCTTCATTATTAATAATTTTCTATATTTATATATTACTTCACAGCTTAGGAATGACTCTCATGTTCATTGACTCACTTGCTTCTTAGTGATAGCCAAGTGTTGTTTTGAGTGTTGGGGGGCATCATTGTCTCCACTTGCAAATGAATGAGAGGAGGCTCAGAAAGGAAGAGAACCAATAGCTATCACTCTCAGTGGTGAAAGTGGTGATAAAACAGTGGTGGAGAGGGGACTAAAGCTCTAGTCTTTTTTTTTTTTTTAAGACACATTTATTCAGCGTCATGATCATACTATTACATTTAGCAATCAACAGCATGGGTGCAAAAGAAATAAAAAGAAAAAAACTACATTAAAACCCTTTGTTGGAATGCTTTATACTTTCCACAGAACAGAAGCTAAAACAACCTGTTATACAATTAGTCACAAATACAGTCCTTGAGTTTTTTTGCCCATACACCTGAGTATTGTCTAAAACATGTCTTTTTTGTAGCAGCTAGGCCCTGCTACCACTGTGCTTGTCTGAGTTCACAAATCTGTAGTAACCTGTAGCTTCCCTGTCACTTCTCTGGCTCTCCTCTCCTGCTAAGCTTTGTTTCCTGGCAGTTATTAAAACCTTCTGCCACTGCCATAGCTGCTGCTGCTGCTAGAACCGCCATAGCCACCTTGAGTTCGTGGTTTGGCAAAATATTGGCCGCCACCACCATAGGGGCCAGAGCTTCTGCCTCCAAAATTTCCTCCCTTCATGGGTCCAAAATTTGAAGATTGATTGTTGTAATTGCCAAAATCATTGTAGCCTCCGCTGCCTCCAAAATTGCTTCCACTGCCACCGCCAAAGCCGCCTCCGCCGTTGTTATAGCTGTCATAGCTGCCACTCCCGCCGTAGCCACTGCCCTGGTTTCCATAACCCTGTCCACCACTTCCATAGCCCCTGCTTCCTCCAGAGTAACCAGGGCCGCCTCCTCCATAACCACGTCATTACCAAATCCATTGTAACCATCCCCACTGCCACCAAACCACCACCACCGCGGCTGCCGCCAAAGCCACCACGACTACTGAAGTTTCCTCCACGACCAAAGTTGTCATTGCCACCAAAACCACCTCCACGACCACCACCAAAGTTTCCAGAACCACTTTGACCTCTCGGGGTGGACGAAGCACTGGCCATCTCCTGCTTCGACAGGGCCTTCCTCACTTCACAGTTGTGGCCGTTCACAGTGTGGTATTTCTGAATGACAGTCTTATCCACGGAGTCATGGTCGTCTTTTAAAAAGAATTTTAATTGTGGAAAATGGCAAACATGTACAAAGTAAACAGGATAATTGAGTGAACCATCCTGCACCTACCACTCAGCTGCAGAGTTAACTCCTCCCTTGTATCATCTATACATTCACCAATTTCAGCCCCAAATATGATCGTGATGATGATTTTTAAAATAAGTTTTTAACGAAGTTTACATGCACTAAACAGATTCGTCTTAGTTGCATAACTTTGGCAAATGCTTGTTGACCTACATCCCTCACATGATAGCTGTGTCTGCCTCAGAACGTTCCTCATTCTCTCTCAGCCAGCTCCCCCACCCTCCCTGCACTTAAAATGCTGGTTTGATTTCTTCCACCTGAGACTAGTTTTGCTTGCTGCTAAATGTCATACAAATGCGATCTCTCAGTACCGGTTCTTTTGTGTCTGACTTCTTTTGTGGAGCATCCTGTCTGTGAAGCTCTGGGTTTTTTCATCCAGAGTCCAGTGCTGCCTGTTGGGTCTGGATCTGTATGCCGGTATCATGGTTGCAGAACAATGGTGCCCTGAGAAAACTCAGGCTCTGACATCCCGTCATTACTCAAGCTCACATAGAAAAATGAGCAGGTTCGGGTTTTTTTGTTTGTTTGGTTTTTGAAAGATACATCACTGTCTCCAGCAGCGCTTGATTCTGTTTGGAAGAGTCGTGGTGAAGAAGGTGCCTCACCATGGAATAATTTGCTGTAGCTAACTGTTGAATTTGCTTTTAAGGGATACATTGCTACCCCTCCTGCCCCCTTAGGCTCCCTAATCTACCTGTTGTGTTTTTAGAGTTGTCTTGCTCAGATTCTTTTTGTGATTTTGCTGATTTTTTTAAGGTCAAGCATTGATAATTGCAAGATCCAGAAAGCCATTTACCTGTCTCCTCATCTTTAATGGGATTACTAAATGGTTCAGTTTTTCTAATTAAGTAGAAGAGAAATGATCAAAATAGTGCTTAAATTACTGTACCCAGAGCTTGCATTTAATTTAATTGCATTTAATTTAAGAGAAATCAGTGAGGACTCAACAGTAGAATTAGATCCAAATGTGATTTTGTTCTGTAGGGAATTTTTTTTTGAATTCTATAACTCAATTATCTCTATTTTAGGTTGGAAAAGGATAACACAAACAAAGAAAAAAGGAAAATTATCTTTCCTGTTGGTTTTTGGGAAGAAATATGAGTTCACACAGCAAACACTCGTAGCTAGAACAGTGAACACAAAGATGAACAATTTTATACAAGCCTCTGGCTCTTTTTGATAGGCAGCAGTTTCATCCCCAAAGAAAGTTTACACACTGACGTTGCAGAGTTAATCTTGGTTTCTTTAACTAATTGGTAAGAGGATAGCCCAAAAGGTAACTTAATTTGGCTTTGTTTCCTTGGCTGTTGGGGTTGAATGTGAGTCAATAGAGCATGATCGCTTTCCCTGTGTGACCCCCATGGAGGAGTTGTCTGGCCTTGGGAATCTTAGCAGCCATGGATGGTCACTGCCAGCATCCCATTGTTTTTATTAGGATGTGCACAAATGGTATGGCACATTGGTGCTCTTTGTTTTTTTTGTGTGTGTGTTTTTTTTTTTTTTAAGATTTATTTATTTGAAAGTCAGAGTTACACAGAGAGAGGAGAGGCAGAGAGAGAGAGAGAGAGAGAAAGAGAGAGAGAGAGGTCTTCCATCCGATGGTTCACTCCCCAATTGACCACAATGGCCAGAGCTGCGCTGATCCAAAGCCAGGAGCCAGGAGCTTCTTCCAATCTCTCACAGAGGTACAGGGGCCTAAGGACTTGGATCATCTTCTACTGCTTTCCCAGGCCATAGCTGAGAGCTGGATCAGAAGTTGGGCAGCCAGGTCTCGAACTGGCACCCATATGGGATGCCAGCACTTCAGGCCAGGGCAGTAACCTGCTGCACCACAGCGCTGCTCATTGAATTCTAGCATTCATCTTCAATTAGTAGTTGGAATGCGTCTATAAAGAGTAACTGTTCTCATCAAGGCCCCAGTTACCTGCATTTATGGTGTGCAATAGGAAAACAAGATAAATGCTTGATTCTCTCCCTGTATGTACCAAGTTGGAGTCAGCAGAGCATGATATGTTTCCCCACGTGACTCTTGTGACTTCCGAATGAAGCTCCTTGCCCCTGGCTTCAGCTTGGCCCAGTCTTGGCCGTTGCAGTCATTTGGAGAGTGGACCAGGGGATGGAAGATCTTTCTGTCTCTGTCTCTGTCACTCTTTCAAATAAACAAATAAATCTTTTAAAAAAGGCAATATGGGCACTAGAGATGATTGCTGTTTTGTTGGTCATTATTTCTAGATCTCTTCAGAGGATAAATACAGGAAACTTTACCTTTATGTAAACCGCGTCTTGAGTGTGTGCTGATAATTCCAATTCAAACTGAATGTTGCAATCAATTTTCTTTTAAAGATTTGTTTATTTATTTATTTAATTTGTAAGTCAGAGTTACAGAGAGAGAAGGAGAGATAAAGAGAGAGATCTTTGGTTTGCTGGTTCACTCCCCAGGTGGCCACAATGGCCAGGACTGGGCTGAGCAGAATCCAGGAACCCAGAACTCCCAGAACACCATCATGGGTGGCAGAGACTAAGCACTTAGGCCATCATCCTCTGCTTTCCCAGACACGTTAATAGGGAACTGGATCAGAAGCAGAGCAGCTGGGAATCCAGTATAGGATGTCATTGTGGTAGGGAGTGCCTTAATCCACTATGCTAAGGAATTTTTTTTAAAGATGTATTTATTTTATTATTATTATTATTATTTACAGGCAGAGTGGACAGTGAGAGAGAGAGAGACAGAGAGAAAGGTCTTCCTTTGCCGTTGGTTCACCCTCCAATGGCCGCTGCGGCTGGCGCGCTGCAGCCAGCGCACCGCGCTGATCCGAAGGCAGGAGCCAGGTGCTTCTCCTGGTCTCCCATGGGGTGCAGGGCCCAAGCACTTGGGCCATCCTCCACTGCACTCCCTGGCCACAGCAGAGAGCTGGCCTGGAAGAGGGGCAACCGGGACAGAATCCAGTGCCCCAACCGGGACTAGAACCCGGTGTGCCGGCACCGCTAGGCGGAGGATTAGCCTATTGAGCCGCGGCGCTGCCCTAAAGATGTATTTATTTACTTGAAAGTCAGTTACATAGAGAGAGAAGGAGAGGCAGAGAGAGAGAGAGAGAGAGAGAGAGGTCTTCCATCTGCTGGTTCACTCCCGAATTGGCTGCAACGGCTGGAGCTGTGCTGATCCAAAGTCAGGAGCCAGGAGCCACTTCCAGGTCTCCCATGCAGTGGCAGGTGCAGGGGCCCAAGGACTTGGGCCATCTTCTACTGCTTTCCCAGGCCATAGCAGAGAGCTGGATCAGAAGTGGAGCAGCTGGGACTTGAATCGGCACCCATATGGGATGCTGGCACTGCAGGCGGTGCCTTTACCCACTACACCATAGTGCCGGCTCTTAGGATAACTTAAACTTATTGATTTGTATCTTTAGCTCTTTTTTTCCCCATGCCAAAAGTCCTTGTTCTTAATGAAGCCAATATAATTCTTCATTTCTCAGCTGATAGATACGAACAGATTTCAGGTTAAAAAAACCTGATGTTTATCTATATGCAGTTTTAAAATGATGTTAGAAATCACAATGCTGGTTCTCAGAATTCTTTTTTTAAATTTTTTTAATTTTTATTTAATGAATGCATTTTTTCATAGATACAACTTTAGGAATTCACTGGTTCTTTCCTTCATACCCACTTTCCCCCACCAACTCCCATCCCACCTCCCTCTCCCTCTCTCATCTCCTTCTTCATTATGGTTCATTTTTAGTTTGACTTTATATGCAGAGGACCAACTCCATCAGGGAGCTAAGGTTCTTACCCTGATCTGCTTGGTAGTTGTCTAACTGCATTTGTAAAACATCACCCTATACACCTAAGATTTATTCACTTTGTCCTTCAAGCATATTATATAATTCGATAAAACCATCAAAGAAGAAAATCATAAGAAACTTTAAAATGTAATGATGAATTAGAAAAGTATGGAGTAATTCATCAAGGACTATAGGATAATGCAGAAGAAGCTAAGACCATAATTATAAATTTATGGAATCGGAATGGCAGAGGAATCTCAAAATGCTATATGTTGTGTATTTCTGCACAGTCCTTTACCCTTTCACAAAAGCTGCATTTGAACGTGAAGGAGTAGAGAAGGGGCTCTGGAAGGTGAAACTCAGGTACTGGTGCCTGGCCTCTGTGGGACAGACCCACCTGGAGACCGTGATGTAGATCAGAAAACAGGCTGTGGTGGTTCCAATGGGGAGTTTTTATTCTGAGCTCCTTTCAACTGTGGTGGCCTCCGTCAACTGTTTGCTCACTGGGAGCATTCTCTTGGAAAGGAGTTTTTTCTCTAGAAATGAGACAGTCACTGTCTGAATGTAAGACAAAATTGCCCCTACACCCCTCCTGCCCACAGTAGGTCTGGCTTTCCTTTATAGCCAAGCAGACTATCATCACTTCTGTCAGATTTTTCTACTAATCTCAAACATTAATGTTCTGTTATTAATTTTTTAAAGATTTATTTGAAAGTCAGAGCTACAGATTGAGCAGATGTGGTGTTTGATATTTCAACAAGAAATTAGTTTGATAATCTCTCCCTTTAGGGCTGTAGGGTCCAGTGTATTAAGGGTGGCAGAGAGAAATAAGAGTTGCTAAATCTTTCACTGTGCATGTTGGCGGGGGAGAGGCAACTTGGTTCACTATCCCACTGATACAGATCTCTTTCAGTTTATTTGAACTGTTTCTTGGAATTAATAATGTGGGAAAATATGATATAGAGGCAGGGAATCAAGTTGAAATTTAACAATAGAGAAAGTGTCTGTAAATTCCACAGAAGTCTCAAAATTCCCAGCTCCTGGGACTTCGTTAACCCTTGTCTTGTCAGAAGTCCTACATTCACTCTCTTTTTTTAAAGATTTATTTATTTGAAAGGGGGAGAGAGAGAGAGAGAGAGTGTGTGTGTGTGTGTGTGAGAGAGAGAGAGAGAGAGAGAGAGAGAGAGAGAGAGAGAGAGAGAGGGGTGTCTTCCGTCTGCGGGTTCACTTCCCAAATGGCCGCAATGGCCAGAGATGTGCCGATCCAAAGCCAGGGGCCAGGAGCTTCTTCCGGTCTCCCACGTGGGTGCAGGGGCCCAAGGACTTGGGCCATCTTCTACTGCTTTCCCAGGCCATAGCAGAGAGCTGGATCAGAAGTGGAGCAGCTGGGACTCAAACTGGTGCCCATATGGGATGCCAGAACTGTAGGTGGCGGCTTCACCTGCTATGCCACAGCGCCAGCCCCAATGTTCACTCTTTTGATAAGTTCTTAACTTATATTGGAAATGGATGGGAAAATTAGATTTTTTAAACTTTGTCTTTTACTAGATTTTATCTGTTACATAATGAGTATTAGTTCCATGAAATGTTTCTCCAAAAGCAAGGTATTAGTGTGACTTGGACAAAGGTACATATAAAATAGACTGAGCTCTAGGGGCTTTACATTCATCTAGCCACCTAACATTCTTGGTTTATAGGTAAAGAGACCAGGAGATGGTAAGTGACATGCACAAAGTGACAGCTTTGCAGCAGCAGAGTGATGACTAGAACCCCAGACTTCTAACTCCTCAGAGTGCTGGGATGCCTGATGGGTACTCCCTTCTCTGATGGGGAACCTATGCTGTGGCAGGCCCCTGCCTGCAAAGCCTTGTCCTTTATACTTAGGTTAGGAAGCCTGAGGGCTTGCTGAGATGTATAATTGCACCCATCTGTGTGTGCTTATACACATATGAAAGATTCTCAGATCATCTAAAAATGATGATCGTAAAAACATGCCTCAGGATCCTTGACGCCCCTCCTGTTTATTTTTGCCTGTTTGGCCATACTTTCAGCGTCCGTGTGGAGCTCAGGGGACTGTGCAGTGTCAGGCCACCGTCATTATGATGGCCTTTCATTGACAGCTGGGCTGTGATGTGGGGCCCAGTCCAGCATCCCTGGGAAATGCCAGTTACTTTCTCCAGTGAGGCCTTTCAGTTACATCCCTCTTTTTTTTTTTTTTTTTTAACTTATTTTGGAAGATAGTCTTGTGCTGGTTTACTCCCCAAATGGTCATAATGGCCAGGGCTGGGCCAGGCTGAAGCCAGGAGCTTGGAACTCCATCTGGGTCTTCCACATGGGTGGTAGGGGTTGAGGCTTGCAGGCCATCTTCCACCACTTTCCCAGACACATTAGCAGGGAGCTGGGTAGGAAGCAGAGCAGCTGGGACTCAAAGTGGTACTCATGTGGGATGCTCTTGTGACTTAGACCAATGCACCATGACCCGGGCCCCCAGTTAACATCTTTCAGTTCTGGGAATTATCTAACCAGGGAAAGGTAAAACCCATAAACACGAAGAAAATCAAGCCCCTTGACATGATTTAATTTGAAACATCTTTCTCCTATAAATGTCCAAACTGATCATTGTCACACCTATGCTGTGGGTTACTGTGGCATCATCTTAAGACCTTGTAGCCATTGACAAATGTCAGCTCATGAAAATGAACCGTACTCCCCCAGGCACTAGAGCAGGCACTACAGCACATTGTGTGCCACCTGAGTTCCCTAATGAGGTTGGAAGCAGTTTCAGCTCAGAGAGTGTAATAAGGACCCATTTCACATGGGGCCCTCTTCCATTAGTGCCATGGGAAACAGCACCAATTAGAACTAATTCATGGCTTTACTATCTGGAGTATGAGGACCCTTTTCAACATGTAAAATTTCATTATCTTCAACATCGCAATAATTGGGTTTTAATGTATTCAGTCTGCAGGCAATTCTTGCCATGTGAGTGCATTTTGGACTCTTTGCAATAAATGCAAAATCTCCAAGGTGTCCCCAGCCCTTATATTGGTAATTCCTGGTGTAGAGCTCAATGGAAATGTGAAAACCTAAAGAAGAATTTAGCAAGTGAGACACAGTGGTTTTTTTTTTTTAACTTTTAAATTTGTTTGGGATTTTTGTATTATTGTCCTCATTAAAATTATGTGTGCATTTCTATAGAATGACTAGACATGGACTCCAAAGTTTGCATAGAACCTTTAATGTACTCCAGGCTACTTTGCAGTTCTAATTTTATAACTGTCTGGTTGCCGCTTAGCCCTATTAAATGTCAACTGGCTATTTGGAGGTGATTTGGAATTGGAAAATTTAGGCCTGGTCTTGGAATCATGGCACCTTTTGGTGGTGAGCATGGACTGGGTTGGGATGATTCCTCCATCACTAGCTCCCATCGACAAGGCTGGAGCATCAATTATATATTCTTTATCTTTTAAAAAAAAATTGATTTATTTGAATTTCAGAGTTATAGGGAGAGGGGGAGAGAGAGAGAGAGAGAGAGATCTTCTATATACTAGTTCACTCCTCAAATGGGTGCAGTGGCCAGGACAGGGCCAGGCTGAAGCCAGAAGCCTCTTCCGAGTCTCCCTCATGGGTTCAGGGGCCCAAGAACTTGGGCTATCTTCTGCTGTATATCAGCAGGGAGCTGGATCAGAAGTGGAGCAGCTGGGACTTGAACCAGCACCCATATGGGATGCCAGCATTGCGGGTGGCAGTGTCACCCATCATGCCACAGTGCCAACCCTCCAACTATATTCTTAAACTCTTCTGTTTTGCTTCTCTTATGCTCCCCTTTCCTCCTGTACTTTTTTTGCCTCTCCCCTCCCTTCCTCTTTCCCTCCCTCCACCACTTTGTTCTATAGATATTTATTGAGCGCCAGGCAGCCTTGTGAAGCAAAGACTGGTAGGTAAAACATATGTGTGCAAAAATTGCAGAAATCTGTCCTTGCAAACTGTGATAAATGCTAAGGCAGAAGCACAGGTGCTGTGCAACTGCGTTACACAGAGATCCTTCCCTGCCTGCTGAAGCAGAGAACACTTCCTAGGGGAAATGGCAGTTGAGGAGATTGGTGCTAATAGATGAAAAGGAAAGGGAAAGAAAGGTGTTCCAGGCAGGGGAGCAGAATGTGCTTAAGAAATTGAAGTGAAGAATACTGGTGTGGGACGGGTCAAGGGGCAAAGCAGGTACAGATCACACTGAGATTGTAGGTCCTGTTGGAGATTTGGGTCTCAATCCTAAGAGGATCATATCGAGCTCCTGGTGGGCCCCATATGTGTGTGTGTGTGTGTGTGTGTGTGTGTGTGTTTCTCTGACTTCCATGGGATATTGCTAACCATTTGGCTCTTTACTGAGCTCTCACTAGCTGGAACATGACTTTGATGATTGCCCCTTCTGATTTACAGTGGGTAGGTATCTTAGGAGAGGACAGAAAGTGAAATCTTGCAGCATTTGGGATTGTGCCTTTGAATATCAGTGAAAGAATCAGACAGACACCAATTCTGTTATGGCCGCGTGCTCCATCGAGGAAGCCACAGGGCTGGTGGTTGATCAACCTGCTCCCTCTGTAAAGTGGGAATGGCTCTTGTAAGGGAGCAGAGTCACCCAGATGCCACAGGTCAGTGAGAACGGGAATGTGTAGCGTCAGCACGGGGAGCGAGGTGGAGACCTCAAAGCGCAGCCTCGGGGGTTTTGTGGCGTAGCGGGTAGAGTTTTTCCTGTGATACCTGCATCCTATATGGTATCACGTCCTGGCTGCTCCACTTCCAATGGCCCTGCTAATGGTCTGGAAAGGCAATGGAAGATGGCATAATATTGGGGCCCCTGCCACCCACATGGGAGACCTGAATGGAATACCTGGCTCCTGGCTTCAGCCTGGCCCAGCTCTGGCCATTGTGATCATCTGGGGAGTGAACCAGCGGATGGAAGATCCCTCTTTCTCTCTCTCTGTCTCTCTGTGTATATAACTCTGACTTTCAAAATAAATCAATCTTTAAAGTGCCACCCACATTGGCTCATGACTGCAGGTCACAGCAAGTGGCTTCAGTGGTCATTTGAGACCTGCTATATGCAGCAAAATCTCATGGAAGAAAACTGTGAAACAAAAGCAAATCACAGTTCTTTGTTTCACCTTGCCTGTGTTTGTGAGAGCCATTGCAGTTATTATTAACAGCATTTAACTGTGCATGTTTAAAACTTTTCCTCATTCGTAACTCTTAGTAGAGCCACACTTAAAATGGGTAATGGGAGATGGCTAAGCACGGCATCCTGTGTCACTCTCAGGGGCATTTTCAGGGCATGTTGATATTTAGCATGCAAGCAGGACTTTGAGCAGCGTAAAAAAGGGAAGCCAGAGAGGCATGGCTGGTTTGGGTTTTGCCAGTGCAATGCAAGCTGACAAGCAAGGTTATCATTTTCCTTAACAACATGAGTCGATCTCTTATTTCTTGTTTGTTTTACTCCGCCCATATTCTTAAGCCTTATGGGATGAAAGGGTTAGCAAAAGAAAATTTTAAATAACATAAGCTACTTTCTACACGGTGCTGGTAGATACAGCATATGTAAGCATAAACCATGTGCTATCTTAGTAAGTGATTTGCATGTCTGCCAGTTTCATAGGGGGCAGAGAAAAAGAAAACCTGGAGACAAGAACATTAGCCAGGAAGCCTGGGGCCAAGAAAAGTACTGTGGTAGGATGGGTTTAATAAATGAAAGATTACTGACCAATTACTGTGTTTTATAAGGCCCTGTGATGGGCATTTAAGGGCATAGGAAGGTTTGAAACAGCCAAGAAATTTACACCTAAAGTTGAGACCAGCTGTAAATTTAAGCAACTTAGAAAATTTCATGTCATTCATGAAAGGGACAGATTGAGGTGTCAGAAGGTGGTGTGTGATTTATTGCCAAATGAGCAGGCTACCAGTGAAGTGATCTTTTCTGCTAGCATCCAGACTTCTGAATGATGAGGACCATGCCTGGTGTGCTCGTGGTGGTTAGAATAGTGGTAGGCATTGGGCAGATGTTGGAATGCAAGAATGAATGATTCAGTGCTAAGAGATTGTCTAAAAAGATAACATTTCTATACAGCAAAGCACACAAATATTAAATGTAAGTGTAGTCAATGTTTATATCACTATGTCTATAACCATCTCTGGATGAAAATATAGAACATTTCTGAAAGGTTCTAATGCCCCTCCCAGTCTGTGCCGCAGCCCCCAATGACCCCCATTCTGACTGCTGTCAACACACCTTAATTCGTTTGGTCTTTGAACTTCATGTAAGTGGAATTGTATTGTGGTCCTCATTTCACGTTGAGGTTCATTCACCATGATTGCTTACTATATGGAGCACTAGTATCAGTGGTTTACTCTTTCTCATTTCTGTGTATCTTCCAATGTGTGCCTGTTCCACAGTATTTCTTCTTCTATTTTTGGTTTTGGAAATAAGGACACTTTTTCTCCCTCATAAACAGAAGGAATGAGGCAGGTGCACGCTTGGATTCAACAAGGCCACCTCTTTCTGTTTTCCTCCTCCGTCGTCCTCAGCACGCTGGCATGCCTCTTGGGACTCTTCAGCTCCTCGTCCTATGTTGGCCTTTGTGTGTCCTGCGTGATCTGTCCTCACTCAATCTCAGCTCGCTACTTCCTGTTTGCCCTAAGGATGTGCTTTTTGAATTGGCCCATATTGCTTTGTATGTACCTTGTGTGTTAAAATTGCTATGCCATGGAGCAGATTCCATTCCTCTAAATGCTTGTTAATATCATTTACCAGTGTACTATGAAGGATCCATTCAGCAGCAGCCAGATGGAAGAGATGCACAGGGTAGGGGTGGAAGCAGGGGTGGTGCGAAGCTTCTATCCCCTCTCAGGCACGCCACCCCCCAGGCATGTGTTCAGTCTGGAAGCTCCCACAACATTCTATTTCTAATGATCATTTAGTTAGTTCAAGTTTGTAGACTATTATGAATAAAGTGTCTGTGAACATTCTGAATTTGTCTTCTTATCACCAGCACTCCTCTTGGGTTTATATACAGGAATGGAATTGCTGGGTCATCGATTGTTATTACATTTAAAGGATATTGCAAAACATTTTTTAAATAGCCACCCCAATTTATATTCTCACCAGAAATGTAAGAGAACTTAAATATGAATTCTACATTGCTTTGTAGGTGTTCAGTAGAGTTGATTCAGATAAAGACCCAGATCGTTAGAACCCAAGAGAGAGAGGGAATGAATTTTTCCCAGTGTTAGCGTTACTCATATTTCCAGACTCTCCCTGCTCCTCCTTCCAGGGCCGTGTTATGTAAGAACAATGTAAGTATTCCACAGAGTAGCTCCATAGAATAAAACCTGTGTCTTGAGTCCTCATTGCCATGTGCTCAAGGCCAGGGCATTCAGTCAGAATTCCAGTGAATTGGAGTCAGGGCCATACTCCAGGAAGGTGAACGTGGCAGCAAACCACAGTGGCAGCCATTTGTGGATTGTGACCCTTATGGAGGTCACAGCTCCCCGTCTTATCACATGGCAGTTTCACACCATTCATCTCACAATTTTCATTTCATTGAATATCTGCTCCGTGCTGAGAACTTTTGTCCTGCTGTTGCTGCTGACTGAAACCAAGGCTGGTGGGCAGGTCAAGTGATAACCCATTCCCAGAGCAGTCAGTATGTTAGCGACCTCAGCTTCCCTCCACTGTCTGGGTAGGACAAGTTTGTAGACTGTACCATTAGTAAGAAGGGAGAGTGTGACAGGGCCTTTGTAACAGGGCTAGCATGGGCTCAGGACAGGTGTATATCATGTGGAACAACAATCAGGCAATGAATACTTTTCCAGAAATTCTCTGGTATGGTTCCTTATCAACGATGGCCTCTTGTTTCTGTTTGTGGGGATGAACAGCAAGAAGAATAAGAAAACATGGGCCGGTGCCACGGCTCAATAGGCTAATCCTCCGCCTGTGGCGCCAGCACACCGGATTCTAGTCCCGGTTGGGACACCGGATTCTGTCCCAGTTGCCCCTCTTCCAGGCCAGCTCTCTGCTGTGGCCAGGGAGTGCAGTGGAGGATGGCCCAAGTGCTTGGGCCCTGCACCCCGTGGGAGACCAGGAGAAGCACCTGGCTCCTGGCTTCGGATCAGCACCGTGCGCCGGCCACAGCACGTCGGCCGCAGCGGCCATTGGATGGTGAACCAACAGCAAAGGAAGACCTTTTTCTCTGTCTCTCTCTCTCACTGTCCACTCAGCCTGTCAAAAAAAAAAAAAAAAAAAAAAAAAAGTTGGATGTTGACATGGACATTTCAATGCATATAATTTTCTTCTTAGGATAGCATATTTGTAGTCTGGAGGAAGTATGATGAACAGAGGAATTAAAATAATACATGGATCTCAGTGTTAGAAAAGAAAAAATCTTAACCTAGTACAGTTAATCTATATTGGTCCGCAGTGGTAGGTCCTGAGCATACATTATTTGTAGTCTCTAGAGTAACTTGAATTAGGGATTATTAGCCCAGATCCCCAATTTGCTGATGAAAGAATTGAGAATCAAATAGACTCAGGAGCCTGCCCAGGGTTTCACAGCTACAAAACATCAACATTGGGATTTGAACTAAGCCTGAATAACTCTGAGTCCCATGTTCCCCTTCCATAGTATCACAGACTTCCACTTGTGCCCAAAGGAAGCTCGTAACGTCAAGGAAATGGCTGTTATGTGATAGCATAGTCTACCTTGTTTGCCCCATCCAATTTTTTCTTTTTGGTCTATCATATCAACTTAAATTTTCAGAACAATTTGTAAGTGTAAAGGATGGCATTGTTCACAGTCTCAATGTTTTAGCATAGGGACTGACATTGTGGCTTAGCTGGTAAAGCCACCACCTGCAACACCAGTATCCCATATGGTGCCAGATGGAGACTTGGCTGCTAGGTATCTAATCCAGCTCCCTGCTAATGTACCTGGAAAAGCAGTGGAGGATGGCCCAAGTGCTTGGGACCCTGTACCCACGTGGAAAACCCGGAAGAAAGTCTGGGCTACTGACTTTAGCCTGGCCCAGCCCCAGCCGTTTTGCCCGTTTGGGGAGTGAACCAGTGGTTAAAAGATATTCATTCTCTCTCTCGCTTTTGCGCGCGCTCTCTCTCTCTCTCTTGCTTTTGCACTCTCTCTCCCCCCTCCTCCCCAGCTGCCCTCTCTCTCTCTCCCTCCCCCCTCCTCCCCAGCCCCCTCCCTCCTTCTCTCCCCTCCCTCTCCATCTCTCCCTTTGTCTCTTCCTCTCTCTGTAGAACTGACTCTGACTTTAAAATAAATAGATAAATATTTTAAAATATATTTCAAGTTTTTTGCCAATACCATCTAAATACAGGAAGCTATAGTCACATGAATGCTAATATACTTGATTTAATTGTTCAGTTTTGTTGTGGTCTAATGAACAAACAAATCACTATGGAAACCAAATGGAAATCTAGGTGAAGAGAGATACAGCAAGAAGACTGAGAAATGGGGCATTTTGAAATAATTCCATCAAAGTAACCTAGGAGGTGGAAGAGACTAGCTCAAAGAGGAATTCAGCCAAGGTTATTCAGTTAAACCATATATGGAAAAACAATACAGATGATACAAAATTCATATTTGTTTAGGTTTATTTTATAATTTTGAAAACACTACATAATTTATGGAAGGATCATTAATAATTTACAAATAATTTGTAAACATTATTTTGACCTCATTTTGCTTGGGACAGAGATGTTTATACATTAGTGAATATATATGATAGTTAAAGACTGGGTCAGCTAAAACATGTGGGTCTCCTGCTCCCTACTCAAGGATTCAGTTGCCATTCCAGTAATCCAAGAGACACAAAGAACGTGATACCCGAGACTGAATGTTCCAGGTGTCATTGATATGAATGCTTTCAGATAGAGCACTTAACAGAGGCTACCCGTTAGCACAATTTAAGTCAGGACATCCATGTAAGAGTCTGGGCTTAGCACTTATGTTGTTTATTCTTTCAGGATTTGGGGTTTAGGAAAATTATGTCTAAGAGCACATATTGAAAGTCATTTCCGTAACAGTTTGTGAACTGAATAGTCAATGAAATGTCATCTGTGAACATAGGGCTGCAGACAGTGAACTGCTAGAGCTTTAAATGAGAGCGAAGCCAGCCTCTGCTTTGGGATCCAGTAAGTATGTCAAGTAGTACCAACAGCAGGTTAGGACTTGTGAACTTCTGCCCGGTAGTACCCGAACGTGAAGACTTGCAGGTTCCTTTGTTAATCCTTCCCTAGTTTTGGCACTTTGGGACTCTGTTGTGTGTTACATTCTCTAATATCGCATTTTTGTCCTTGGATATTTAGAGTTTAAGGCATATTGGAGGTGACTATTGAAATTACAAAATACACAGAGGTCAGATGCAAGCAGTATTTTGAGTCTGAAGAGGAGGAGAGGAGAAACTATATTACAAGTTACTTAACATGGAAGTATATTATCAGTTACAGTAAGGGCCAAGGGAAGTTTTTAATGAGCCACTATTAGTCGTTGTAGTGGCTGGCAAATCACTGGGTAGTCAATATAAATGGTGGTTTCATTGCCCTGCAAGTAGCCTTGAAATTCTCTACTCTTAGTTTGTTTCACAAGAAAACAAGGGTTATTTTTTTTTTATGTCTTTTTAAACTAATGCCTTTCTTCAGCACAGCTTGTCTATCCAATTGATTTAATTATTGGTATGATGATCTTTAGTGCACTTTAGCTCTTCCTTGCATGATTTAGCAAAATGTATGAACACCTGCCATACGCAAATATTCCCATTTGTAAGTAGGTGGGCTTCTAAAGATGGAACAGATATGAGAATTACCCTCAAAGAGCATCCAGTCTCAAAAGAAAAGACACCTGTGTCGATAGTTCTGCTCAGAAGGACTGAGAGAAGTCCATGAGGTGCTGAGCTAGGGTTATGAAAGTTAACAATCTGGAGAATTACTTCTATTGAGCCGTAATGAATGGCTTCCTGTCATCCACACAGGGTCTGAAAGGAAGAATGGGACTAGATTTGGAGAAGGGGAAACTTTTCTAGTTAGAGGATACACACAGTATAGCCAAAGTGTGGGTATGATTGGAGAATTGCAAGAAGTTCCTTTTTTTTTTTTTTTTTTTGAAAGGCAGAGTGGGCAGTGAGAGAGAGAGAGAGAGAGAGAGAGAGAAAGGTCTTCCTTTGCCGTTGGTTCACCCTCCAATGGCCGCCGAGGCCTGCGCACTACAGCCAGCGCACCGTGCTGATCTGAAGGCAGGAGCCAGGTGCTTCTCCTGGTCTCCCATGGGGTGCAGGGCCCAAGCACTTGGGCCATCCTCCACTGCCCTCCCTGGCCATAGCAGAGAGCTGGCCTGGAAGAGGGGCAACCGGGACAGAATCCGGCGCCCCGACCGGGACTAGAACCCAGTGTGCCGGCGCTGCAGGCGGAGGATTAGCCTAGTGAGCCGCGGCGCCGGCTTAAGAAGTTCCTTTTTTATAAAGATTTCTAGGGGGCTGGTGATGTGGCTGCTGGTGGCGTGCTGATGTGGGTGTTGGTTCAAGTCCCAGCTGCTCCACTTATGATCCAGCTCCATGCAAATAGCCTGGGAAAAGCAGCAGTAGATGACCCAAGTGCTTGGGCCCCTACACCCACGTGGGAGACCTGGAAGAAGCTCCTGGCTCCTGCCTTTGGCCTGGCTCAGCCCTGTCCACTGAGGCCATCTGGGGAGTGAACCAATGGATGAGCTCATTCTCTTTTTCTCTTCTCCTCCCTCCCGCTTTCTCTTCTTCCCTCTCTATAGCTCTTTCAAATAAATAAATATTTAAACAATAAATAAATAATCTTTAAAAAATATTTCTAGAAGCATTATCATGGGCGATAAAGTTGGAAATTTGGTTGGAATTTTACCAAGGAAGAACTCCAACATGGGCTTAGAAACCTGGATTTAGTTTCTTTTTCCCTGGTTTCATTATTAACTAGTGTTCTAGCCTAAAGTTTGATTATGCCATTCATAAAGAATGAAGTGATCTTTTGTGCTGTCAAGGGGACAAAAGCAATACTGTTGACACAACTGAAAAAATTATAGTATGAGTCAGATTTTGGGGCTGAACATTTCTGAGAGGGGCAGAGCTCAAACCATCATGGGACTGTAGCATTCAGATAGTCACTGTCTACTGCAAATAGCAGGCACATCTTTTGATTCCTTCTCAGGTTCAATTATGGTAGCATCTACATGTTACAACTATTTTTTAGCCAAGTGGGTGGTGTTAATACCTAATATTCCATTTCCCTGGCAAACAAGACACTAGGTTGTTTGGAAGCTGAGTCATTGTGCTCCCTTGTCTTCCCAGTTTCCTACTGAAGGATTTTCCTTTCATGTCGGGCACTTGGTAAGCAAGGAGGTAATCTTGATTTGCTGCCCAGGAAAGCAGCTCTGGCTCTTTTCTAGTCAAAGGAATCATATTAGTATACCTGTGCTATGCCTTGGAAATATTTTGGGGAGATATTTTTAGCCATTGGAGACTACTGGAAGGATTTTATCTAATAGGCTTGAGTCATTTTTCAGTTGATGTAAAACATCAGTGAAGAGGGCCATCTTCGTCAGTGGTCTGTGGCTAGTCAACTCATTTGACGAAAGCTTGAGGCTTGTGCGGGCAAGGTCAATTTCTTTTGCTCCATGATTATCTTGCAACCTTTAGTCCTGAATTTCAATAAATAATTACATGAATGGAATGCACTTACATGGCTTTAAGTGCTGTACATCTTTACTTATTTAATCCTCAGAGTAATGCTAAAGGGTGGGTATTGTTACTCTCTGCATCTTTATACATCACTGAACAGAAGACCTGAGGAGTCCTGCAACTTGCCCATGGCCATTACTAGTAATTGGCTCAATCAGGATTCCAACCTAGGCAGCTGGGCACCTGATCTTTACTCTTGATCTCATTAAAATGCAAGTAAGAATATCCTTGAATTTAATTAAATAGAATGTGTTTCCAAAACTTTATAGCTGTTTATTCTGTGTAGCCTGAAGCTTTGAATTTAAGAAATTTCAGACCCTTGTTATTCTATACAGATATTCCAGAAATCTATTCCACATTCCTTTTGTTGAACACACATAGTACTACTACTGGACAGGGCTTCCTAAATGCGGCACTTGAGATTTGAGCTAGGATTTAAAGAATGTGCAAGTGTTTAACAGGCAGAGAAGAACCTTGCAAATGGAGGGAACAACATACGCAGAGACTTGGAGAGGTGAAATGGCATTCAGTGTGCAGGGTTGGAGGAAAATACAACGTTCAGTGTATCTGAGATAGGCAGTAAGTTTCAGATATGAGTGTGACTAAGATGCAACTTATGCAGATTGTACCCTGCTAAACAGTTGTTAAATCGTCCTCTAGGGCCATGTCTTATTCTGATCTGGGCTGCTGTAACAGAGTGCCACAGACTGGCTAATCCACAAGGGCTCCGCCTTTATACATTAAGCACCAATTTAGGTCCCATGTTTCAGTATCATCACGGTGGCCACCTGAGTTTTGGAGAGAGCAAGCATTCAAACCATAGCAGATAGATTCCATGACCTTTTTCTTTCTTTTTAAATTGAGAACACACAAATTTTTGTACCCAATTTCAGAGGGATTCCAGTCTCTGAAGCTCACCTATAAGTTCAAAGACTCCTTTCCCCAAGCAATAGAGAATATAATTGAGCAAGAGAATAACAAGGTCTAGTGAACATTTTAAGAAAGATCTCACTGATGACAAAGATGGCTTGGACAGAGAATGATTGGGAGTAAAGAAATGAAATGAAGAAAAAAAGAAATATGTCTATACATATTGCTGCATATATAGTTTTGTAAAACTTTGTTTTATACCTTTGTCAAACCATTGGTTAATTATGTTATACTATTATAGTTTTAATGATTTGTGATTAGCTTAAAATTTATTGTATATGAGTGAAATGGTCATTTTTCCATTCAATATCTGTTTGTGGCCATTGTCATATTCCCACTAAATTAAGGTCTTTTTGCTTATTACTTGTTGTACTTCTTATTTGGTGAAGTATTGGGCCTTTTTACAGGAATATCAATTTAAACTATGTTATCTCAAAAACTAAAAAAAGAAAGGGAGAAGGAAAGAGGGTGGGAGGGAGAGAGGGGAGAGATGAAGGGAGGGAGGAAAGGAATATAATTATGTTCTTAGAATTGTATCCGCAAATCAAGGAATCTACAAATTAAGAAATGAAAAAGTAACTGTAGTTTCTGGTGTGGTTTTAGATACCAGAAAGTACATGGAAAATTCTCAATATCTTGTAATTCCATTTTTCTGTGGAGTTCTTGAATCACCGTTGCTTGCTATGATGTCATAAACTCAAGAATGCAAAGAGAGGAAGGGGTCAGGATAGAAAGATGATGGACTTGAATTGTCAACACATGAGTTCTAGGTGTCCCTGAGATATTTCAGTGCACATGTCCAGAAATGCAGTGTGGAGAAGGGGTCAGCATTGGGAAGAGCGGTTGTAGAGTGGTGAGTGTTGGAGTCCTTGGAGTGAGACAGGGCCACCTGGAGGAGACTGGGAGATGGACAGGGTGAAAGAGGAAGAACCAACAAATCCAACTTGGGGAAAAGAGTCCGGGGGAGAGGAGCCGCAGCAGCGTGACAGCATATCACTGCCTTATGCATGCCTGACTTGTTCTGCCCACCACTCAATTAATTTGCTCAGTCCTCAGCTCCCCCAGAGAGCCACATGTAGAGTGGTGGAACCTGAGGCACAGAGAAGTGAAGAGACTTGCACAGGTCATAGCACTGCAGAATCACTTTCCATGGTAAGTTAGTGACAGCATCAGTAAGCAGGTGTGAGTTTAAGTCATTTTTGTCAACTCTGTAGATTTAAGTATAGATTAGTAAGCTTTTTTTTTTTTTTTTTTTTTGACAGGCAGAGTGGACAGTGAGAGAGAGAGACAGAGAGAAAGGTCTTCCTTTGCCGTTGGTTCACCCTCCAATGGCCGCCGCGGCCGGCGCACTGCGGCCAGCGCACCGCGCTGATCCGATGGCAGGAGCCAGGAGCCAGGTGCTTTTCCTGGTCTCCCATGGGGTGCAGGGCCCAAGCACCTGGGCCATCCTCCACTGCACTCCCTGGCCACAGCAGAGAGCTGGCCTGGAAGAGGGGCAACCGGGACAGAATCCGGCACCCCGACCGGGACTAGAACCCGGTGTGCCGGCGCCGCTAGGCGGAGGATTAGCCTAGTGAGCCACGGCGCCGGCTAGATTAGTAAGCTTTAATAATAGTATTCTTTACTTTTTCTCAGACTGTAACAAGTCAATAACCAGCGGAATTCGTGAATGAAATATGTCTGATATTTTCATACATTTGCAAATTCTCTGGCTTCCTCTAATATAAATATTGTCAATATTCATTCATTTCTTGACCATTTTTATGTAATAGTTTAAACTTCCCCTGAAGTTTTCTCTTAATGAATGAACAATTTGGGCATTTGTTATAGTGCTCCCTGAAATGGTTTCATGCGTTGTTTCCCATTTCCACACAGAGTATATGTTGAACTCTTCCGGCAGTGGATCTGAGAGCACACCAGATTTTACATTATCTTTTTAACTTATGCAAAACTTCTTTATCTCCTTGGATCCATCACTTGTTTAGAACCTCTCCATTTTGTTAACTTTTTTTTTTTAGGGGGAGAGGAGAAGTAGAGACAGGCAGAGAGAGAGATCTTCCATTCAGTGGTTTACTCCTCAAAATGCCTGTAATAGCCAGGGCTGGGCCAGGTAGAAGCCAGGAGCAGGAACTCAGCCCGGATCTCCTACATGGGAGACAGGGATCCAACTGCTTAAACTATCGCCTGCTCCTCCCAGAGCGTTAGCAGGAAACTGGAATCCAGAGCAGGGCCAGGACTCAAAGCAGGCATTCTTACATAGGATGCAGAGGTGTCCCAAGAGGTGTCCTTAGCACTATCCTAAATGCCTGCCCCTGTTTTCTATCACTCTATTAGTACTGGAAATTTTCTTTGGAGAAAAAAAAATTTTAGCACTTTATCAGAGTTATGCACCTGAAGGAGCAAAGAACCATGAAAATCACACCTCGTTGTCACAGCTGGCTGGTTGCTAGGCAGGTATCAGGAACCAGAGTCCAAGGGCCATAGGTAGCCTACTACTTTTTGTCAGTAGAGTTTCATTGGAACACGGCCAGGCTTGTTCATTTACACAGTGTCTATAGTGACTTTCCTTCTACAATAGCAAAGTTGAGTGAGGACATCAAATGTGTAGAGTGGAGGGCCACACTGCCTCATGTACTTTCATAGAAAAAGATTGATGAGTGTTGACTCTGGAGTGTACTAATTTCAGGTTATGACATATCCTCATCATGTTTCAATGCTTTGGAGATATGAGTTTCTTTTTAAAAAAAAAATATTCAACAGCAACAGAACCATTGAGTGGTTTCGATACTATTTGTTCTTTGGATATAAAACAGAAGTTGTGAAGGGAATGGTACAATTGTAGGTTTCTTTAAGTTTCTCTGAATTCTTGCCTGTGTGATAGTCATCTGAACTTTTTTTCAGTGTTAACAAAGCTGTTTAATTAGAGGGTAAATTTCTTTGAATATGGAATAGGTTGGTCCCAAGTCTTTCCTATACTCAACCTTTAGCCTTTGGAGAAATAAAGTACTTTCCCTAACCTACAAATCAAGTTGAACTAAGTTGGATACAAACGAAATATCTGGGAACCAGGATAGATCATAGGAACTTAACAGCTGGAGAAAATTGCATTTTGTGTTAGGCCAATTATTTGAGTTTTTCAGCATATTGTCTATATTAGCTTCAGATTCCACATCTGCAGATTCATGCAACCATGGACTGAAAATATTTGTGTAAAAGAATTGTATTCATACTGAATATGTATGACATTTTTGTCATTTACATTAATATCCAGAGATGATTTTAAGAATGCAGGAGGATACGCATAGGTTATGTATATATAATACTATGATGTTTTATATAATGACTTGAGCATCCCCCCCACAATAGTATGATATTCTGAGACCAATTCCCAGCAGATCCGAGGGAGGAGTGTGTCTTATTTTTACCTGGATCATGGTTATGAAAACGTGAATGTGTTTTACTTTCTGCTGATTATTTGGGTAAGACAAGAAATACATGAGACTGTATGGGCTCACGTTTTGTCCTGTTGAGTAGAAGTTCGTCCCTTTTGCCCACTCTGCCTTCAGCTGAGAGGTCCCTTCTGAGCTGCTAATGTGTTCTTCTGCGGGTCTCTTTGGCCTCTTTCTTCAGTTTGCTCTGCTGCTGAACCTGCCTCCCCGAAGCCTGGTCTTATGACTCCATGTTCTGAACTGCACTCCTGGTCCTGCCCAGAAGGTAAGCGCTGTCACACCATCCCAAACTCCTCTCCAGCTTCCTCTCCCACACTTTCCACTTTCTGTATGCTAAGTTCAGAACACCAGAACTTCAGACTACACTTTCCCATCTCTTGATTTTCATGTGCTTTTCTTACTGTTTGAACAGCCCCTTTATTCATGTCTGCTTGTCCATTTCCTGTCTGACTCTACTCATGTTTCAAATACCTCCTCTTTTGAACAACTTCCTTTGATCTACTTCCCTTCCAGCCCACAAACTCCAAGCTAGAATTTCTATGCCATAAATAGCCAGAGTACATTTTCTGCTTTTGTAATTTAAAAAGATTATGCACATACCTATTCCCATTTTCTATGGCAAAACTCTAAGTTCCTTAAGGGAAGGAGCTTGTTTTGTCAGTTGTTACATTTATAGATCTTCTTATGTATCTGGTTTTGATGTTTATATATAAACATCACCCTGCACCCCATGGGAGACCAGGAAAAGCACCTGGCTCCTGGCTCCTGCCATCGGATCAGCGCGGTGCGCCGGCCGCATCGCGCTGGCCGCGGCGGCCATTGGAGGGTGAACCAACGGCAAAGGAAGACCTTTCTCTCTGTCTCTCTCTCTCACTGTCCACTCTGCCTGTCAAAAAAAAATAATAATAAAAAAAAATAAAATAAAAAAATAAAAAATAAAATAAACATCACAGCTGACTTACTGTTGAGTGGATAAATCAACCATTATTTAATGACAGACATGAATATTCTGATATGTTATTTCAGCTGGTGAATTTTAATTTCTAACACATATAGTAATACTAATGAGATTAGATAATTTCATAGGATATGAATCTTGTATAAATGAGCACTTGACCTAGTAAGAAAATACTAACGGCGATTGTTGCTTGCATTTGGAGAGTGAAATAAAAGCTGGGAGAGATCCTTGTATATCTGTCTCTCTCTTTGTTTCTCTGCCTGTCAAAAAATTAATTAATATCACATAAAAAAAGTCCTATACACTTCAGTCATTTAAGATGGCCACAGTAGTTGTTAGGTGATAGTGACTGGGGGCTGTGTTTTTCAGCTTCAGGGAAGTTAACCCAGCACAGCCTATTTCTGTAAAAGTTATCAGGTTGTGGCACTAAAATACATCCTCTAGGGATTTAGATACAGTGTAGAAGTCCTCAGTGTTCTTGGGATTATCACAGAGAAATATCAGTTTCTTGTCTAAACATTTCTGCTAGTGAAAAAAGCAAAACAATGACCTTTTCAACAACTAATGTAGTTAGCTGCAGCAGTAGACAAAGTAAGCAAGACAATGAAGAAAGGTCATGTACTATGTTTTGAGCTACAGTTATATGGAAAAAACAATGTAGGATGCTTAGCCCTAAGTAAAGACCAATCCTCTTTTGTGGAAATGATGGGAAATGAAACCACTGAGCCATGTATGTATAGAAAACAGTCAAAAGGGTCTCGCCTCTTGTTTTCATCATGAAATTCATTTGTCTGTGTAGATTACTTAATTTATGTGCATATTCTTTTAGTCATTCTGGTTGTCTTTACTGTCTTTGCTTTTCTTTGATGTTTTGCCAAGGAATGCAGCTTGATTTATCCTGTCTCCATTTTTCATCATGTCCATGAGCTTATTCACTACATGGGGCAGTCTAGTCCCTGGTGGGCTTGGATAGGAAATGAGAAAAACATGTGGGGAGTGCGCTAGACAAGAATACAATATGTGGTGGGCAGAACTCAGGCCATGGGAGGATTAATCACACGACTTAGAGGAAAAATTCTGCTGCAAAGATAATGGATGATTTGCTTCCTGAATGAGCCATTCAGAAGAACAATGCCAAATCACTAAGTTTTCTGAATGAGATTTTCCCAGTGATTCCTACTTGAGCATTGCTTATTGTGGGAGATTTGTTCAAATCAATCTTTCAAACGCTTCCAACTTCCAACTTTTAATTACTATCATGTTAAGGAGGAGGATATTGGGAGGTGTTTGCTCAGCAGAGGGTATCACTAAATTAGAACATGATTCTTTTTGTCAGTGTGCATTGATTAAAACCAGATATGCTCTAAGAAAGCATCGGTTTTGGCCTTGCTCTGTAAAAGAAGTTCACCACTTCTTCAGAGTGTATTAACACTCTAGGAATTAATCTTCAGTGTGTGTGTTGTCACAAGGAGTAATCAGCTTGAACTTTATAAGCTTCTCACCTTTGGACCTCTGCCCTATGTGGCATTTGTGTGCAAGGTAAAACAAGACCCTGTGCAGTTTCTTAATTTAAAAAGTTGAGTTGCCACTTCTTGAGCTCCGTGGTTCTTAAACAGAACTTAATATACCAGTCACCTGGAAATTTGGAATGTGAGTATGACGTATAAACCTATCTGCCCTGATGAAAATTTTTAAGCTCAGTTAGACATCTATTCCTAATATTCCTGGCCTGAGTAACTATCAGAGATGATGGATTTTGTCTGAACCAGGTAATTGTGTTGGTAATTTTGAAACCAAGGTACTCCGTCCCCCTGAAGATTAAAGAAGGCATTACACTTTATCTTGGCAGTTGTCTTTGTGAAAGTTGTACAGAATGTCCACATGAACATTATTTCCAAAGCAAACCAGAATTCCTATTTCTTGAATTGTGCACACAGTGTAGAAATGTACACTGCTGTGCTCTTAATAGCAAAGTGGACAGTAATAGATTAGTTCTTTGCAAGAGTCTATATAGATAAAATCTTTGTAAATTTGAATTTTTAACCCTCACACCCAGTGTGTGTGGGGAGCTGGGTCTGGCCCTTGCTTCCCAGAGCATAGGCCGCCTGGCAGCTGAGGTAAGAAGCATAAGCACATAAGCTGCAGACTAGAACAGCCTTACATGGCTACAGTTGACCAAAAGTATCAATTGGGAAGGTCAATGAAGAAGTTGGGAGTTGTGGTTTTGAGCTTAATTTGGAAGGATATATTGGCAAAGACTATTAGGAGGAGGGAAGTGAGAGGTGGGAAAATGTTCCTTGGGCTGTGGACTGATTAATGTAGACTGTGAGGACACCCACAGAAGGGAAGTTCTTCAGATATGGGTCGCGAGCTTCGCCCTGCCTTCTCCCTTCCCTCTGCTGCTTCTTAGTGGGTGACACAGAAGGAAGAAGAAACCTTCATCTTACCCCGCTGTCCCCTATTCTCCTTGACCTTCACACTTAACACATTAGGATGCGTAGGAGTTGTGGAGAATAAGACTAGGGCAGAACAATGGGAGTGGGAGCATGCAAAAAGAGCTGCAGGACAGCACCAAGGGCTGTCACCATTCTTTTTCTTCTTTCTTCCTCCTTTTTCAGGGCCCTCTCCTTTTCCAAAGCTTGGCAGAAGCCCTTATAGGAAAGAGCAATGAAGAGGTTGTAAGGGGAGTCTTTGTAGATGACCAGTTAAGCTCTGTGTCCTGTGATTTAGAGAGCATAGATAAGTAGTGTCTGCAGAAAATAAAAAACTGATGCCAAGTATACAGAAATAGACTTGCTAAGCCCTAACCTTAGTTCTTCTGTGTCAGCATCATTACCATCAGTTAAATTTTATTTAGGACCTATAAGATACATTGAATTGTCTTATTACAACACACCAAAAATTAGAAGAGTATTTTTAGTAGCTAGAAGTTATTGATAGCACTTTTTTGTAGGAAGGTGGTTCTTAAAGAACAGTCAGGGCATCGAATGGTGGGTAGACATATATCCCTGGCAGTTTCAGTAAGTCACAGTCTTTCAGGATGTGTGTGTGCATACGCTGGCATGCCTCAGCATGCATTTTCGTTGCCTCTGTAAGCAAGAAGAGAAAAACTAAAATACAGTGAATGAATAGGCTTTTAAAAAAATCAATCCTGAGAAGTTATTTTTAAAGCTATCTTTTGAATACACGAACCTGCTCTAGAGGTTTATGGCTTAACAGGAAAAACTGCTGTTAATGTTTCAGGATCAGAGAGTAATATAGCTTCAGCTTTGGATTACTTGTCAGGTTTTTCTTTTTCCTTAAGGTGAACGTATTTATTTAATCATGGTGTACTATTTCTTTGCTTTCTCAGGAATTATGTCAAGGTGAAAACGGTATTCTTTCTTAGCATACTCAGTTCTATGTGCTAGGGGATTATTCTAGGAGTTTGGCAACAGTTCCACTCTTGTAAGGCAAATTACATACTATTAATTGGTCCTTGTCAGAACTCCAGAAATTGTGCATTTGTGTGCAAGTGTGATGACAGCACTTCACGCTTAGTGTTTTTGAAAACCCTAGTGAGGTTTACATTTCATCAGAGGGCTCTAGAAAAATATACTTTTCTCCTCTTAGGAAATATTTGTTGTGTCAGTTGATGGTTCTCTTACTCCAGACTCTGGGTAAAAGGTGAATTGTAATGTTACTGATTGCTCAGGAGGTCAATGGTTATGTCTTTGGAATTACATAAAGCTGAGCAAAGGAGGGAAAAGGATGAGACAACTTCCTGGATGAGCTTTCTTTTCAAAATGTAAACCAGGAGGACTTTTCTCAGTGGCCCCAGGCAGCTGTGCAGTGAGACTCTCGGAAGTTCTGTGGAAACGTGTTGTGTGACAGTAATCTCTCTTTACCAGGTCCTGCCCCTTGCTGGAAAAACAACAAAAGGACATTAAGGAGCCACCCAGAGAGCCCCAGAAGGGTTGAGACAGCCGGGTCCAGGGAGAAAAGCTGCATCTGAGGCAGCTGAGGATCAACAGCTGTGAGACAGCTTTGACCATAAAACTGACCCAGAAGACTCCGGCTCCCAGGTACAAGCCTAAAGCCAAAAGCAGGGTTAGATTAGGCAGTGCCTAATAATAGCAAAAGATTCTAAGACATAACCACACTACGGGAAGATGTTTCTTTATATATTTTATTTGCATATCATATCTTAAAATAATGCATCATAATCCTCCTTATGTTTAGCCATCCTAGTGAAATGTTGATTTAAGGATAAAAAGTAGAAAAATATGCAAAACTCTTTGTTAATCTTTTATCTGAAAGTTGGCTTCATGTGGAATTAAGACACTACCCTTCTCTTGAGTAAAGAACTTGCAGACCTAAACCTTCAAATGGTCAAAATGCTATCCTTGCTTTCTTTGTATATATACACATATGCACACACTCATGCAGGGTTGTAGAATATATACACTTTTTATAATCTTTCATAGTAAACAGTTGTTTTCTCTTTGCCTGTGAGACTGAAATGGCTAGTACAGTACTAGTCAGTCTTGATATTTATATTGATATTTATATTTATTGTTTTCAGAGCCACATTATAAATTCCATTCTGTACCATAAGCCCAGTGAGATTGGTCTTTGCAATTTACACTCCCTCCTCCTAGCTGTCCAAAGCTGTCTGCTTTTCTCAAGGTGAGTGATCCCGAGGGAAGGAGTCTGTGACGTTAGTGCTCTCGTGGAGATTTTGCACGCTCCCTGCCCTCTAATCAACCTTTCATTTTGCCTGAGCGTGGTGAGTGTGGTGACATCATGGAAATGACCAGTCAGACATGCAATCTGAGGAGCTCTTCGTGAAAGCTGATGTCACTCCCACCCTTTTCTAGAATGGGTCAGTCCCTCTTGATATAGTAGAAGTCAGGACTCAATAACTTAGCATGATCTCTGGTATCTGATATGAGCAGATCTTTATTTATTAATGCATTATTTAGAACTAGATTTTAGAGCAGAGCTTGCAAACTGGTAGTCCAGTTAAGCGTGTAATTTTTTTTTTTTTTTGACAGATACAGTTAGACAGTGAGAGAGAGAGACAGAGAGAAAGGTCTTCCTTCCATTGGTTCACTCCCCAAATGGCTGCCACGGCTGGAACCATGCCGATCTGAAGCCAGGAGCCAGGTGCTTCCTCCTGGTCTCCCACACGGGTGCAGGCGCCCAAGCACTTGGGCCATCCTCCACTGCCCTCCCGGGCCACAGCAGAGAGCTGGACTGGAAGAGGAGCAACCAAGTTGGATATTTAGCCTAGCAATTAGGATACCTGCAACCTATAGCAGAGTATCTAGGTTCAATACCTGGCTCTGGCTCTGGCTCTGGCTCCTGATTCCAGCTTCCTGGAGGATTGGGGAGGCAGCAGTGATGGCTGAAATGTTTGGGTCCCTGCCCGCCCATGTGGGAGACCTGGATTGCATCTGTCCCTAAAGTTGCAGGTGTTTGTTGATTGAACCAGCAGATAGTTACTCTCTCTCACTTACCCTTTTCTCCCTCTCTCCATTCCACCCCCTCCTCTGTCTCACTCACTCACTCTCACACACACACACACCTTTAAAATAAATTTTAATAAATTAAAAATTAATTGCTGACATTTGAAACTTCATATTAAAAAAAAATCAGATACCTATCTTCCCTTGACAGATTAAAGGTCTGGTTTTATTACTCTCCCAAGGACTACAGTTTTCTGATCTTTACTTCTATATTACTTGGTTATGGGATCTGCCTGGCATCTGTAGGCTGTTGAGTTTAAGAGATCTACTTTAAGCATCAATGCAGTGACTTGCATGTACTTCAGCATAACACTGTGATTATTCTCCACTATTGTTTTAGCATTTCCTGTTCTATGTGAAATATATGAGCTTTGATAATAATGACTTTCTGCATTACATTAACACTTGCCAAGCTTGCCTGTGTCCATTGGTCTTAGGAGATCCGGGTTACACAGTGATGTAGTCTGAATGTGTTTCTCTGCACACTGAGGCTGTCATCACGGAGTCTGGAATTTCATGGCCTACGCATTCCCTTGCCTCATTTGACACTTTTGGTCCCAGGGAGGTAAAAGTGATGCATTGAGTGGGCTTTTTTATGAGTAACACCTGGAGGATTTAGAATCTCTTTTCTAGTCTGTCACTCATTCTGTACACCAGGCTGATCCAATGAGCAATATATGATGCCCTCACCTCAACATATGTGTGAACTTTTGGCATTGAGGAATCCCACCGTCAGAACCAGGGGTGCCTGCAGGCCCAGTGGTTTGTACTCACAGAACCTCTCTTCCCCATTGCTGATCTCTGTGTGTTGTTGTGAAATGAGATCCACTCAGTAATGTTCCTGTTAACTGGATATTGAATCAAACTTTTTACAGTTGATTTATTTATTTTCATTTTATTTGAAAGCCAAAGTAGACACAGATTTTCTATCTGTTGGTTTACCCCCAAATACCCACAGTGTCATGGATGCCCATGTAGGTGGCAGAAACCCAAGTACTTGGGCCATCAACTGCTGCCTCTCAGGATGCACATTAGTAGGAAGCTGGAGCCAGGACTTGAACTAGGAATTCTGTATGGAATACAGGCATCCAAAGTGGCATGCACCCAATGACTGCTCTTTTAGTTGAATTTTTATATGGTAATTAAGTACATTAACCATGGAAGCATTTCAAATCATGGCATCCTTCTGGGAATATAGGACTTCTCTATTTGCATTAGCTAACCTCAAATGCAGGGAAACTGACTTGCTCCCAAAATAATTGTTCTTTATTTTTAATATAAAAAAGTCTCCTTAAAGTTTTAACATACAAATTTTAAAAGTTTCCTTATAACCCATTTAGATGCCAGATGGTAGTGCCTTTTACTTAAATAGATTTCAGGTTTTAAGGTGTCCATTTTTAAATGTTGAAGCAAACAGGACAGAAGGCTGCATTGGATTTTTATGTTGGGTAGGTCAGTGTCCTTCTGCCTGCATTACTGTCTCCTATCTCATGGAATATCTTGGGTCAGTGTTTCCTAGGATCTCTTGACCACTTGCCAAAATGAAATGTGCATGAATCTCTTTGACTATCAAGTTTAAGTTCATGGAAATAAGTTACCTGCAAATTTCTTTCCTCATATTTGCTGAGTTGTATTGACTGTATGAGAAAGAAATTAAACTCTTTTTTGAAAAGGGAAATTCAGGTAATTGATATCTCATATTCTCATTAAATTTGTTTATTTTTATTCTTCTGACATACAAATTAAAATTTATATACACGTGTGCTCAAAAATGCTTTCTGAAAGCCTCCTTGTGTCTTCTTCTTGGAGCTCTGGTATCAACTCTACATTCCATTTCACTGAATTCTCTGAGGAAATGACAACCAAGACTGAAAAAGTGGAAAATATGCAGGGAAGGCTTAGAGATGTTACTGACATAGAGCTGATTGAAAGGCAGTTTTTAAAAAGAGTAAACAAAACACCAAATATAACATGGTTAGGCAAAAACTGGAGGAGAAATAATATTGCACCCTAACATGGTAAGAAGGCTGACGTTTGCTCCTTTTTATCTGTTTTGATGGCCATTCCCCCTCAAGTAGTGGAAATGCAGACAATATCAAGTGAGAATTGTTGCTACTGACACCATTTTCCTGGCCCTCTTTCTTCCTATCCTTGTATTCCCTTAGGTTGAAAAGAGCCTCTTCTGTCCAGGTGGCACCAAATTCTGAAAAGCAAGTTCCTGGGAGAGGTGGCAGGCCAGAAATCAGCTCTTCTCTGCAGGGTACAAGAGTGAAAAGACCTCAAAATTTGCTTCTCTCTTGGTTTAGAACTTGGCCTAGCAATTAAGATGTCCACAGCCGGTATCAGAGTGCCTGGGTTTGAGTCAGTCCCAGTTTCGTTCCAGCTTCTACCAGTGCAGACCCTGGGCGGCAGCAGTGATGACTCCAGTAGTTGCCAACCACTTTGAGACACAGATTCCATCTCCTAGTTTCAACCTGGTCCACCCTGGCTGTTTGGGGCATTGGGGGAGTGAACCAGCAAATGGGAGACGTCTGTTTCTTTCTGTCTCTCCTTTCTTTCTGCCTCTCTCTCGCTTGCTCTCTCTCTCGCTTGCTCCCTGTGCGTGTGCGTGTGCGTGTGTGTGTGAGAGAATCTCAAAAAATAAAATCCTTTTCTCTCAGTTAAAAAAAAACAGGTGGCAAAGGGGAAGGGCAGTGTTGTGCTGCAGTGGGTTAAGCCACCACTTGGAATGCCCACATCCCATATCAGACTTGCAATCCAGCTTCCTGTTGATGCATTCTAGGATGCAGCAGAAGATGGCGCAAGTGCTTCAGCCCCTGTAACCCATGTGGGAGAGCAGGACAGAGCTCCAGACTCTTGACTTTGACCCACCTCTGGTTTTTGTGGGCATTTGGGAAGTCAGTCATGGGTGGAAGATTTTCTCTCTCCCTCTCTCTCTCGCCCTAGCTCTCTCACTGTCTTCCTCTACCTTTCAAGTAGATGGACAATAAACAGCTTTTTAGAAGAGAAAAGGATGGGAACAAGGGATGAAGACAGAAACTGTGCAGAGAGGAGGTCTGTGCTCCAAGCCAGCTCTTCCATTCAGTGTTGTCTTTCCCAACCTCATAGAGGATGTTTTAGAAAAATTAGTCACCAAATGTCTGAAAGATTTAGGTCAACTTTGGCAAAAGAATTCTACATTAAATACATATCCAGTAAAAGTAGACATGTAGAAGTAACTAGTAAAACAAAAAACGGGTGCAGATTGTCAATGTTGAAGGTTTCAGGTGTAAATAGTAGGGTAAAGGGAAGTTTGGATTGGTTTCTGAAGCTATTTCTCTTTTGTTGTTTTTTTCCTATTTTTAAAAATACATTTTATTTAGAAAAATTTTGAACTTGTGCAAAAGAAAATAATTTGGTGCATTCCCATAGGTACACACCAAGATTTGTCCACCCCTTCCATTTTATCCTGAAGTTACTAGAAGTAGACATCCTATCGTGTGTAGCTCTGCATTCTTCAGTTTGTACTCTTAATGTGCATGCTTTTCTATAAACATAATGTCATGTTTCACGCTCAACAATAGGAAAACTCATTCCTTGGTTTCATCTACTCATTCTACGTTTGAATTTCCCTAATTGCTTCTAAGTTACCTTTTTATAGTTGGCTTATTTGTATTGCAGCCAAAGAAATGCATACAGTTCATTTAGTTATTGAATTTCTTAAGTCCCTTATCTGGAACATTCCCCTTATTTTTTCAAATTCACTTGTTGAAAGAACTGAGCTACTTAGGCAATAGAACATTCTACGTGCTGGGTTTGGATGCTTGTCATTAGTTAACATTTTCTCTGTCACCCAAATTTACCACAACTTGGAAGTTATGTCTGAAGGCTTTGATTGGATTCAAATTAAACTTTTTTGGCAAGAATTCTGCTTCCTTGGTGCTGCAGGCTTCGTGTAGTATCACCTCAGGAGGTGCATATGGTCTGGTCCACCCACTTTAGCAGTGCTACTGTTGAGCAGTAGCTTCAGGCAGCGACAACGGGATCTTCCCATTGTAAAGTTCTCCCTGATGGCTTCATCTCCTCTCCCCTGTCATTCCATCTACGTTCATTAGCTAGAATTCTTTTACAAAGTCCTTCCCTCACCCACTACGATGAGTATTTGGAGGACCCTGATATACAGTTCATACAGGAAAGGCAGGGTAAGTGTTTAATATTTCCCTTTCACAATGTCAGGATTGGTGCTTCAGTTTCTTCAAAAGCTGATAAGTGCTGTTACTTTGATTTTGGAGGGGTGGGGTGGGGGGCACAGCTCCCTTTATTCATTAGCATCATTGTAAGTTCTTAGATTTTTAAAATATTCATCATGTTTTAATTGATTGGTGAGTTTTTTATAGTTTTTGTTTTTTCATGCTCAAATAAAACCACCTTTGTTCATTGGGAACCCCTTCATTTCGGCTCCTGTGAATACATGTAGACAAGAGAACCTGTCGCCTGAATTATAATGAACTTGCACATGCTGAATACATCCAAGCTAGCAGCACCCACTTCAAGATACAAAATGGCCCAGGAGCACCTCTGTCTTGTTCATTTTTTTTATCCTGTTTTTTGATATAACAGATTGTCCCAGCCTATATTAGGAAATGAAATGTACAAACTACTGTCTGTACATTCTGGGTGCTTGTTCCATGGGTTGTCACTGTTCCCAGGCCTCTTTGGGGGACAGGGTAGGAAATATATCTATATATTTTTTAAATGGATAAGTTCATACTGATTTTCCCAAATAATTTTATGGAGCTTTAATATAGTTTGACTTGATATTTGCATTGCTTTTCTCTTATACTGAAATTTTTGGCTCAAAATTACATTATTAATGTATTTACTTTATCCTTTAAATACATGAAATAGCTTCAAATTCATAATCTATCTTACATCTATTATTCCATTTTATATAGAGAAAATCTTATGTGGTAAACTGTTAACTACAAAATTTAAAATAATTTTTTAAAATTTATATAAGGTGAGCAAATTTTTTAAATTTTATTTAATAAATATAAATTTCCAAAGTACAACTTTTGTATTATAGCAGCTTTTCCCCCCCATAACCACCCTCCCACCCACAACCACCCCATCTCCCACTCCCTGTCCCATCCCATTCTTAATCAAGATTCATTTTCAATTATCTTTATATACACAAGATCAATTTAGTATATACTAAGTAAAGAGTTCAACAGTTTGCACCCACACAGAAACACAAAGTATAAAGCACTGTTTGAGTACTAGTTATACCGTTAATTCACATAGTACAACACATTAAGGACAGAGACCCTACATGGGGAATAAGAGCTTGGTGACTCCTGTTGTTGATTTAACAATTGACACTCTTATTTATGACGTCAGTAATCACCGAGGCTCTTGTCATGAGCTGCCAAGGCTATGGAAGCCTCTTGAGTTCGCCAACTCTGATCTTATTTAGACAAGGCCATAGCCCAAGTGGAAGTTCTTTCTTCCCTTCAGAGAAAGATACCTCCTTCTTTGATGGCCTGTTCTTTCTGCTGGGATCTCACTCACACAGATCTTTCATTTAGGTCATTTTTTTCTTTTTGTTGCCAGAGTGTCTTGGCTTTCCATGCCTGAGAAACTCTCATGGGCTTTTTAGCCAGATCCAAATGCCTTAAGGGCTGATTCTGAGGCCAGAGTGCTGTTTAGGACATCTGCCATTCTATGACTCTGCTATGTATCCTGCTTCCCATGTTGGATCGTTCTCTCCTTTTTAATTCTGTCAGTTAATATTAGCAGACACTAATCTTCTTTATGTAATCCCTTTGACACTTAATGCTATCATTATGATCAATTATGAACTGAAATTGATCACTTGGACTAGTGAGATGGCATTGGTACATGCCACTTTGATGGGATTGAATTGGAATCCTCTGGCATGTTTCTAACTCTACCGTTTGGGGCAAGTCCGATTAAGCATGTCCCAAGTTGTACATCTCCACCCTCTCTTATTCCCACTCTTATATTTAACAGAGATCACTTTTCAGTTATATTTAAACACCTAAGAATAATTGTGTGTTAATTAAAGAGTTTAACCAATGGTATTAAGTAGAACAAAAAAATACAAAAAGGAATAAAGTAGTAAGTTGTTCCTTGACAGTCAGGACAAGGGCTGATCAAGTCATTGTTTCTCATAGTGTCGATTAAGGTAAGCAAATTTCATATATTTCATATACATAGATTTAGGAGCGTAGTGATACTTTCCACTCTGCCCTCCCTCTCACCCATTCTCCTGCCCTTCTCCTCCTTCCTTTCTTGTTTTTTCTTTTAATTTTTACAATATAATACTTTCATGGTTTTTTTTATAATCATAAGCTTAACCTTCTACTAAGTAAAGAATGCATCAAATAGAAGAAACCATACTGTTCCTCAACAGTAGAGACAGGGCTGTCTGTAAATGATAATCAAAATAATAATAATGATAATCAAAATAATCTAAATGTCGGTTTTTCTCATATATATATATATATATTTTTTTTTGACAGGCAGAGTGGACAGTGAGAGAGAGAGACAGAGAGAAAGGTCTTCCTTTGCCGTTGGTTCACCCTCCAATGGCCGCCGCGGCCGGCGCGCTGCAGCCAGTGCACCGCGCTGATCCGATGGCAGGAGCCAGGAGCCAGGTGCTTTTCCTGGTCTCCCATGGGGTGCAGGGCCCAAGCACTTGGGTCATCCTCCACTGCACTCCGTGGCCACAGCAGAGAGCTGGCCTGGAAGAGGGGCAACTGGGACAGAATCCGGCGCCCCAACTGGGACTAGAACCTGGTGTGCCGGCGCCGCTAGGCGGAGGATTAGCCTAGTGAACCGCGGCGCCGGCCCTCATATATATTACATATTATTGTTCTCAATAGTTACCATAAATCAGGGAAAACATATGATCTTTGTCTTTTTGGGGACTGACTTATTTCACTAAGAATAATGATTTCTGGTTGCATCCATTTTGTTGCAAAGATAGGATTTCATTCTTTTTTACTGTGGAGTAGTGTTCCATAGTGTATGTATACCACTTTTTCTTTATCCAGTCATCAGCTGATAGACATTTGGGTTGATTCCATATCTTAACTATTGTGAATTAAGTTGCAATAAACATATGCTGATTTCATTTTCCTTGAGTAAATTCCCAGGAGTGGAATGGCTGGGTCATATGGTAGACCTATTTTCAGATTTCTGGGGAATTTCCATAATGAGAAGGTTCTGAGGAGTCTTCTACAATGGCTGTACTAGTTTGCATTCCCACCAACAGTGTATAGGGTACCTTTTTCTTCACATCCTCATCAGCATTTATGGTTTTTTGAATTCTGTATGAAAGCCATTCTAACTGGGGTAAGGTACAACCTCATTGTGGTTTTGATTTGCATTTCCCTAATGGCTAGTGATCCTGAGCATTTTTTTATCTGTTATAACTACAAGTTCTTTTTATATTTTGTTATTATTTTTGGTCTTTCAAAATTTATGCATGAAATGAGAAAGTGAACTTTTCCCTCAAGTCCAGTTTCAGTGTTAATATTGATATGTTTCTTGGCCATGAGATTCAGTCTATTAAATCTTTCCCTCACCAGATAATTTGACTTTTTTGCAATTCATTTTACATCATGAGCAGGAGGTGTTGCAGGGGCGACAGCGAGATTATTGTGCTCTGTATGATGGATCCGTTTGTGCCAGAGTGAATGTATTTATCAGTGTCCACCTTTCATCACAGACAGGGCAAGGCCAGAGAGAGAAGAAAGGCCAGTGATCTAAATGAAACAAAGATCCTGAAGGTGCCCTGGTGTTTTCAGCTTCTTTTCATTTGATAAATGGGTAGTTCACAGCTTAGTTTACAGTAGTTTTCTTTTTCTTTGGTTAAGTGATGAAGTGTTTTCATTTCATGCCACATTTTGTATTATTTAACCTTGAAGACCATAAATAGTCATAGAAAATATGGGAACAGGTAGACTGCCCCCCACCTTCCTTCCATTCTCCCTGGATTCTGAATCCAGAGGTAGGCAGTGGGAGGGAAGAAGGAGTACCGCATCACTCCCTCTTTCTTCTTTTAAACTTTGACCCTACCTTCTCAACGTGTCCTGTTCCCAAACCACCATAAGAGGAATCCTGTAGTTTTAAGTTTTCCAAGTATGTTTTTTTAAATAAATATTTTTTAAGATTTATTTATTTGAAAGTTACAGAGACAGGTAGAGACAGAGACAGAGAGAGACAGACACACACAGAGAGAGAGAGAGAGAGAGAGAGAGAGAGAATATGAATGAATGAGAGAATATCCCATCTGCTGATTAACTCCCTAAATGGCCACAACAGCCAGAACTGAGCTGTTCCAAAGCCAGAAGCCAGGAGCTTCCTCTGGGTCTCCCACCTGGGTGCAGGGGCCCAAAGGGGTTTGGGCCATCCTCCACTGCTTTCCCAGGCACATTAGCAGTGAGCTGGATTGGAAGTAGAACAGCCAGGACTCGTACTGATGCCCATATAGGATGCTGGCACTGCAGGCTGGGGCTTTAACCCACTGTGCCACAGCACTGGCCCCAAATATGTTTTTACACATGGAAGAATGATTCATATTTTAATAATCTTTGAGTGTGATTTGAAATTTTCCTTTTTTTTTTTTTTTGACTTTGCACATCAGCTGCATCATGCCAGGAAGTGCTGTTGCAGTGAGCCAACAACACTGATCCACTTTGAAAGATTTGGCTTTCCAAGCAACAGCTCCTAACTTTATCCCTGTAAGAAGTGACAGCAAAGATGATGGACTGACACAGACTGGCAGTCATCCAAGTAGATGTGCCTTTTATCATGTGTCTCGCAGCAGCTCTGCTCTACCGAAGTGTTGTCTGTTTCACGTGGGCATTCATTTGTCCGTCAATGTCTACTGGGTGTCTGCTCAGTGCCTGCCAGGCATTGTTCTGGGTGCTGATGTCCTGGCAAGACAAATTCAGAAGGAGACAGTGAGGTTTCTGAGGATGCACAGTAAGCCGCCACAGATAACGTAGCTACTGAGTGAGAGAAGTGCTGTAAAGGCAATGAAAATATTGTGCTGGGAAGTGATGCGGGATGTTCCTGTGCTGAGCCGACACTTGACCTGGACACTGAAGGGTGATTTTCTGACTGTATTTTCAGTTTTAGATTACTGAATTTGAAAGTCCTACAAAGTTTATTCAAACAATAACTACATATTTGGCATTTGACTTTATTTCCACCTATCTTTTTTTTTTTTCAGTTGCCTCTATTACTAGTTAAACTTTAAGATTAAAATCTCTAGTTGAGGCTAGCGCCGTGGTGCAGTGGGTTAACACCCTGGCCTGAAGCGCCGGCATCCCATATGGGTGCCGGTTCTAGTCCCGGCTGCTCCTCTTCCAATCCAGCTCTCTGCTGTGGCCTGGGAAAGCAGTGGAAGATGGCCCAAGTCCTTGGGCCCCTATACCCATGTGGGAGACCCGGAAGAAGCTCCTGGCTCCTGACTTCGGATCGGCACCGTTGCGGCCAATTGGGGAGTGAACCATCTTATGGAAGACCTCTGTCTGTCTGCCTCTCCTCTCTATGTGTAACTCTGACTTTCAAATAAATAAAATAAATCTTTTAAATAAAATCTCTAGTTGGCTTCTCAAAAACTGGTGAAAACTTGGCCGGCGCCGCGGCTCACTAGGCTAATCCTCCGCCTAGCGGCGCCGGCACACCAGGTTCTAGTCCCGGTCGGGGCGCCGGATTCTGTCCCGGTTGCCCCTCTTCCAGGCCAGCCCTCTGCTGTGGCCCGGGAGTGCAGTGGAGGATGGCCCAGGTGCTTGGGTCCTGCACCCCATGGGAGACCAGGAAAAGCACCTGGCTCCTGGCTCCTGCCATCGGATCAGCGCGGTGCGCCGGCCGCAGCGCGCCAGCCGCGGCGGCCATTGGAGGGTGAACCAACGGCAAAGGAAGACCTTTCTCTCTGTCTCTCTCTCTCACTGTCCACTCTGCCTGTCAAAAAAAAAAAAAAAAAAAAAAAAAAACTGGTGAAAACTAGAAGTCGTCCTAGTTAAAGGATGTGCGAGATCTCTTTGTCGTATCTTTGTAACTTATCTGCAGATTTAAATATTACAAAGTAAAACATTTCGAGGAAAATACTGGCGAAGAAATGCCAAAGTGTACATTAACTCGAGGAAGGTGTTGCTTTGACTTGCCAATATGAAGCCACATGTACACAGCAGGTGTTTAAGGCTCATTAATTAAGTTCTCTCTTGTCCTAGATTTTGACTAGGCAAATTCTACTTCTTTTTCTTTTCTTTTTTTTAAATATTATTTATTTGAAAGAGTTACACAGAGAAAGGAGTGGCAGCGAGAGGAGGGGAGTCTTCCATCCAATGGATGGTTCATACCCCAGTTGACCGCAATGGCCGGAGCTACGCCGATCCAAAGCCAGAAGCCAGGAGCGTCTTCTAGGTCTCCCATGCAGGTGGAGGGGCCCAACAACTTGGGCCATCTTCTGCTTTCCCAGGCCACAGCAGAGAGCTGGATTGGAAGTAGAGCAGCCAGGTCTTGAACCAGCACCCATATGGAATGCTGGCGTTTCAGGCCAGAGCGTTAACCCACTATGCCACAGCCTTGGCCCCAAATTCTACTCCTTTTTTTAATGCTTCATTTTAACTATGCAAACATCAGCAGTCTAACAACACTTACAAGTACAATTTATTTGCCTTTTTTTTAATGAAAGTAAAATGCTCAGCTAATTCTTGACAAGATTTACAAAAGGAATTCAGTGAAAAGAGGATTGACTTTTGCACAAATTATACTTGAGCAATTGGTTATCCATAGACAAAATAGTAAGCCTCAGTCTAAAGTGTATACCTTACACAAAATTAACTCAAAATAGATCACAAGGGGCCGGCACCGTGGCTCACTATGTTTATCCTCCGCCTGTGGTGCTGGCATCCCATATGGGCACCAGGTTCTAGTCCCAGTTGCTCCTCTTCCACTCCAGCTCTCTGCTGTGGCCCGGGAAGGCAGTGGAGGATGGCCCAGGTGTTTGGGACTTGCACCCACTTGGGAGACCAGGAGGAAGCACCTGGCTCCTGGCTTCGGATAGGTGTAGTTCCGGCCATGGCGGCCATTTGGAGAGTGAACCAGTGGAGGGAGGATCTTTCCCTCTCTCTCTCTCTCTCTCTAACTATATCTGTCAAAAAAATGGATTACAGATGAAACAATAAAAGTTTCAAGTGCTTAGGAAAAATTAATAGGAGAAAGTCTTTGGAATTCAGGTCATTAGCAATAAGTTTGTAGTCTTTTTAAAAAATTCTTTTGAGAACCAAACAAACAGCAAATATTAATGAAGTCTTCATTAAAACTAAGACTCATCAGCAATTACACTGAATGTGTCCTTGATTTTAAGATTCAGTTCACATTTCAACTATTTATTTTATTATGCCACTATTTATGGCATAGTTATAAAAAATGTATTAGCTTATTCTGTGAATATGATTACCATATAATCATGGGCTGTACCAATTTTGAACCTAGTTGAGAAGAAAGATAAAACTCAAGTAAAACCAGGTATTTTAAGAATGAAAAAGAAATTTAAATAGAAATATTCCCCAGATTTAGCTTCAAAGGTAGAGGGAAAGTCAGTGGGAAAATCATCATCATTATCAAATAATGCCTGATTGCCAGATTTCTGGAAGGTAGTCAAATGCTGATTGGAAAAGAGTTTTTTGAAAGGCAAAATTAAGCTACTCTCATATGCTTGAAGTTATTCATGACCTAGATTTTAGTGCTAAGAACAGATCATTACAGACATCTTCTGGAATGTAGGATGATGATTTGAAAAATAATAGATTTAGCAGAAGAGATTTCAATATTAGGAAGTCCTATTCTAGTGAAATCATTAGTTTTGGCTACCATAACTCATTTTTTATTATTTATAGAATTTATTTTGAATTGATGAATAAAAATTGTAGTAGATATTGATTGTGTACATGTTGTTTTGAAGTTTGAATACATTGTGAAATACTTGTATTATGCTAATTAGCATATGCATTAACTCAACTACAATTTTTGGTGTGTGACTAGAAAACATCTATTCCCAATGATTTTCAAGATTCTTTTTTACATTCATTTATTTTCTATAAATACTCTCAGGTTACTTTGGGTGTTATCCTGCAGTAGGAACCTAGCAAATCTTCTCATCTGGCTTTGGATAAAACTAATATTATTGAATTTACTCTCATCAAAACAAACCCATCTCTTTTGTCTCAGTATTTTTCTTTTCTTTTTTTTTTATTTTTATTTGTTTGACAGAGTTAGTGAGAGAGAGACAGAGAAAGGTCTTCCTTCCGTTGGTTCACCCCCCAAATGGCCACTATGGCCAGCGCTGCACCGATCTGAAGCCAGGAGCCAGGTGCTTCCTCCTGGTCTCCCATGCGGGTGCAGGGCCCAAGCACTTGGGCCATCCTCCACTGCCCTCCTGGGCCACAGCAGAGAGCTGGAGTGGGAGAGGAGCAATCGGGACTAAAACCCGGTGCCCATATGGGATGCTGGCACCACAGACAGAGGATTAACCAAGTGAGCCACGGCGACAGCCCCTTGTCTCAGTATTTTTCAATTTGTGTATTTCTCAGCATAAATTATCTTCTTTCTGTGTTAGGAGAGAATGAGAAATCTGAAGTTAGCCAGAAGCAATTAAATTCAGAATCTCCTGCAGAAATGATTTGCCAACCAGAGTGCAGAACAGCAGACCTGCCTGCCTTGGGAAGCCACTTGCTAATGTAGAGGCCTTGAAAGCACTCTTGAATGCTGGTCCCAGGAAGGCATCGTAATGTTTTCTAGTCTAGTCCAGAAGCCAGCACACTATAGCTCATGGGCCAAATCTGGCTGGCAGCCTGTTTTTGCAAAACAGTGAAGTTTATTGGAACATGGCCTTTCTTATTTGTTTGCATGGTGTGAAAGGTTGCTTTTCCCCTCCAGTGATGGTGTTGAGTAGCTGCAGTAGATATTGTGTGGTTCACAAGGCTTAAAACATGTGCTGTGTAGCCCTTCACATAAAAAGTTTACATTCCCTCCAGGTTAAGAGTCAAGGACAGTGGATGGGTTATCTGTTGTTTTCTGAATCTGGGATTTAAGAGATTTTGCAACTGTAGGGATTAATAGATGACGTAAGTCCTATTGGTTTGTGATAGAGCTTTTGGCTTTATGGAAGTGCCATATTTGTATAAGCAGCTCATTTTCTATAGTTTTTCTAAAGTTTGTAGGAATAATTTTATTAAGATCATTTAGAAATATATAAATGTTAAAGGCTTCAGTTATCATTTAAGTTTTCATTCCGAAACTGTTGTAATTTCTGAGGAAAAAAATTAATGATTCCTTTCTGTTTCGAGGCTTTAGATCTGTGACTTGGGAATGACTCTTGTGTCACTTCCCTAGTGGTGTTGGCTCAGTGAAGAATGGGGCCCAAGCAACAACCCCGTACACCTGCTGCATGGTGGCAGATTTCTTCAAACGGGGCTTACCGTGTACCATCCTCAAAGGTTTTGATTCATGAGTGGGGACAAGCTCAAGAATTTGCACTTCCAGGAAGTTCCTAGGTTACATGTTGGACCTGGAACCACCTCTCAGAACCTCTGCATTGATATCTAGCCCTGGAATTTCTCAAGATGAGTTTTGGGAGAAAGTCATCTTTTTCATCCTAATTCAGCATCAAGTGACATTTTAAAGTTTGCTTTGAATTCCTTCAGCTTCTGTCCACTGTCATTATGGCAGATACTCTAATGACTCACATAATTTTACCGCTGTAGCAACTGTTTTCCAGGCCCCAAATTCCGCGGTTATCTCTTGTAATTCCCACCTCTGTGGGTTTTAAATTTTTAGTTCCTTTACTGTTGTTTTCTGTGAACTTCAGTGGGGTTTTGGAGTGAACTAGATTCTGAATTCAGTCTGCCAGCTTTACTGCAGGCAATCAGCAGGGTGCTGAATTGGAAGCAAACATAGCTGAGGCTCGAACCAGCCCTCAGATATGGGATGGGTGTCCCAAGAGGGCGCTTAACCCACTGTGTCACAGTGCCTACCCCAGCTTTACCCCAATAAGTGCATGTGAGTGTGTTTTTCAAAGATTCATTCATTCATTCATTTAAAAGACAGAGTGACAGAGAAAGATCTTGAGTCTGCTGATTCCCCCCCAAAATGGCTGCAATACTGGGCCAGGTCAAATCCAGGAGCCAGGAACTCTATCTTGGTCGTCAACTTGGAAGGCAGTGGCTCAAGCACTTGGGCCATCTTCTGCTGCCTTCGCAGGTGCATTAGTGAGACGCTGGATTGGAAATGGAGCAACTGGGACTCAAATAGGTACTCTGATATGGGACACTGGTGTCACAAGCAGTAGCTTAACCTGCTATGCCACAGCACTGTCCTGTGTGAGAGTGTGCTTTTTATAACTCTTTCTTTCTTGATTCCCACAAAATTCGATGGACTAAGTGAGGCTCAGAAGTATTTTTTCTGTTTAGTGTCTTCCCCTGGGACCCAGACCCTCATATACTACTGACGAGGGAAGACTTGAGCTCAAGCCTTTGAAGTTCAGTTTTTAAAAAAAAAGATTTATTTATTTATGTATTTGAAAGTCACGGCTACACACAGAATGGGAGAGACATGGAGAGATCTTCCATCCGCTGATTTACTCCCCAGATAGCTGCCATGGCCTGTGTTGGGCCAGGTCAGAGCCAGGAGCTTCTTCCACATCTCCCATGTGGGTGGCAGGGTCTCAAGGACTTGGGCCGTCCTCTGCTGCTTTCCCAAGCACATTAGCAGGGAGCTGCATTGGAAGTGGAGCAGCTGGGACACAAACCAGCACCCGCGGGATGCCAGCATCACAACCTTTACCTGCTGCTCTACAACACTGGACCCTGAAGTCCAATGCTTTGTAAATTATAATTGACCACAATTTTGACATTTCATCTGGACCTCACCTCAAATATAATGTTTAACCATCAAAACCCCCACATCCTAATTCTGTATCAGTATCTCAAGTATGTTTGATTCTATTATAATCTAAGTGTGATATTTGATCAGTCTCTTGTATTTATGTATAGGATGTTTTAAGTAGGGACCAATGCTGTGTTGTAGTGAGTAAAGCTGCCGCCTGCAGTGCCAGCATCCCTTGTGGGCATCTGTTCAAGCCCTGGCTGCTCCACTTCCAATTCAACTCTCTGCTAATGCACCTGGGAAAGCAGTAGAGAATGGCCCAAGTGCTTGGGCTCCTGCACCCACATGGGAGACCCAGATGAAGGTACTGGCTCCTAGCTTCGGATTGCCCCAGCTCTGGCCATTGTGGTCATTTGGGGAGTGAACCAGTGGATGGAAGACCTTTCTCTTTCTCTGCCTCTGCTGCTCTGTAACTCTGCCTTTTAAATAAGTAAGCATTTGAAAAAAAGGATGTTTTAAGTAAGGATATGCCACAAAATCATTTAATTAGTTTCTTTTTTTTTTGTAGTTGTTAAAAAAAATTATGTTCCCTCCCCCTAAAAACACACTCAGTTTTCTTTGGAGGAAAATTAGAAAGCCTCTTTAGTAGAGGGGTCCTTGTGAAATAATATCATGGATCATGTCAGTTTCACAGACAGAACTCTTGGGTTCTAAGTGTCCTGAACTTACCTAAGAGGAAGTTGGCATTCTCACGGATCCATGGTGTGGCCTCAAGTCTCTTCTCACAGAGGAATTTGGAGGATGAGCTTAGCAGAGGATTTGTAGTAATAGCAAGCATTTTGCACAGATTATTTCATGTCCTTTTCCCATCTCCATGAAGTAATTATCCCTGTTTGTAAATTTAGTAAGCAGAAGCACAAAGCAATTAAGGAAATTGCCTAAGGTTTCATAACTAGGGAATGGCAGAGTTGGGATTGGTATCAAACCTAGGAAATCTGTGGGATTTTTTTTTGTGTATATAAAAATACAAATGAAAACACCATAAGATATTTACAAGGATAGTTCAAAAGTTGCATGGAAAAGTGGAATTAAAAGACAGTACACATTTTCCATGAACTTCCTGAAGAACCTGACACAGTGGTGACCTAATAAGTGTTTAATAATTGACTCTCAGGAAAAAAAAACCCAGTTGCTAGCATTTTCATGGCATCATACTCACACCATGGTCAACTTAAGTTCCCAAAGGGCTATTTCTACAGCTTGAGCTGGGGAGCGATGTACACAGGTGGCCTCCGAGCTGGTGCAGGCCAGCTCAGCACAGCAGTAGATGTGTGCCAGTTAAATGAGTTGATGACACTGAGGAGTCTGGTACCTGGCTATAAATCCTCAGTTGTCAGTTCCCTCCCCCATGTAATAGTCACCAAGCAACAACTGAAATCCATATTGGTGCCTGATTCCCAATACAAGTAGAATTGTGGGTACCTTGTGGGTACCCTTTATGGGCCATGGTCTACATAAACAGCGTTACTCTGGAGAAACAAGGTTTTTTATTTTTTTTTTAATTTTAAAAATTTTTTTTAGTTCTGCTAAAGATTCCTAACCCTGAAATATCTGTATTTGGTACATGGTAAATAGTGAATTAGTTAAGTGGCCGATGCAACAATTCTGTAAGGCAAGGCTAACGTATCAGGACTATTTTGAAATCATTCACTCCTGCATCTGTTGCCTGTTCCTGATGTATCACTCAACACCAGGAAGAACAAAAATAATCCCTAGGCCCCTGGAGTACCATTAGCAGCCTGGCATGTCTTTTTTAGGACAACCTAGAGATTTTCTCTTGGGAATATTGAACTTTGTACAGTCTCTCGGGAACACTGCTGAACTCTTCAAACCATTTGGGTTAGCTTTGGGCAGATGGAGAAAAATCAAAGAACTGACATCAAGGCAGTCACCTGCAGGCATTCTTGGAGCACAACCAACTGTCCCTAGAGGATATAGTGGAGGACTTAATTCTTCACTAACATGAGAAGCTCAGTAAACACTGTGAGTGGATTTTGTGGCTCATGACATCTGGCTACAATGACAAAAATGATATAGTCCCCACCCTCAAGGATCTTGCAGAATCTAGTCCAATAAACCCAGTATAGTGTACGTTCAAGAACATATATACGGCCAGCGCCGCGGCTCACTAGGCTAATCCTCCACCTTGTGGCGCCAGCACACCGGGTTCTGTCCTGGTTGCCCCTCTTCCAGGCCAGCTCTCTGCTGTGGCCAGGGAGTGCAGTGGAGGATGGCCCGAGTCCTTGGGCCCTGCACCCCATGGGAGACCAGGATAAGTACTTGGCTCCTGCCATCGGATCAGCGCGGTGCGCCAGCCGCAGCGCGGGGCCACAGCCATTGGAGGGTGAATCAACGGCAAAGGAAGACCTTTTTCTCTGTCTCTCTCTCTCACTGTCCACTTTGCCTGTCAAAAAAAAAAAAAAAAAAAAGAAGAAGAACATATATACAAATGTGTAAGACTAAAAGCAATCCAGCTTTGACTGACAGTTCCAGTAAGTTAGAAAATATTTCATCAAAAAGATGAAGTTTGACCACAAAGTAATATAAAATTAATGCCTGCATATTATAAAAGTGATTATAAGTAATGTTTCAGAAATATTTTATTGTGATATATATGTATATATGTCATCATAACCGTGTTTAAGTGTACAATTTTGTGGCATTAAATGCATTCACACTTTTCTGTGTCTATCACCACTGTCCATATCAAGAAAACTTTCATCTTACAAACAGCGACTCTAGTGATTATGATGCCTACATCCCACCGTGGAGTAGCTGGGCTCCATTCCTATTGCTGGCTCTGATGCCAGCTTGCTAACAGTGCTGCCCCTGGAAGGCAGTGGTGATGACACAGGTATTGGGCTCTTGCCACACTTGTAGGAGACTTGCATTGTGTTTCCAGCTGCTGGCTCTGCCCTGGCTCATTCTCAGACATTACAGGCATCTGGTGAGTGAAACAACATTCCAGAGTGTTCCCCACTCCATCCCCACCTCCCATGTGTGTGTATGTGTCTCTGCCTTTCAAATAAATTTAAAAAAAAATTAAGTCTGGACCTATTAATACCAGTTCTCCATTTCTCCTGGTAACCACCATCCTTTCTTTCCCTATAACTTTCTTTAAAAAAACATTTATTTTATTTATTTAAAATACAGAGTTACAGAGAGAGGTAGAGACAGAGAGAGGTCTTCCATCCGCTGGTTCACTCCCCAGATGGCTGCAATGGCTGAAGCTGCCCCGATCCAAAGCCAGGAGTCAGGAGCTTCTTCTGGGTCTCCCATGCAGGCACAGGGCCCCAAGGACTTGGGCCATCTTCTACTGCTATCCCAGGCCATAACAGAGAGCTGGATTGGAAGAGGAGCAGCCGGGACTAGAACTGGCACCCATATGGGATGCTGACACTTCAGGCCAGGACTTTAACCCACTGTGCCACAGTGCCAGCCCCTCCCTATTACTTTTTATTTGAAAGGCAGAGTGACACAGAGGGAGAGACAGAGAGAAAAAGAAATCTTCCATCCACTGGTCTGCCCCTCAAATGGCCACAACAGCCAGGGCTGGGCTGGAAGCAAGCAGCTGGGACTGGAGCCAGCATTCCGATATGGGATGCTTGCATAACAGGCAGCAGCTTGACATGCTGTGCCACACCACCAACCCCCTCCTCTGTAAATTTGACTACTATAGATATCTCATATAAATGAAACCATGAAACCATACAGTTTTTATTCTTTTGTACCTGACTGACTTCATTTAGCATGTCTTCTGGGTTCATCTATGTTGTCATGTGTCAGAATTGCCTTCCTTTTTACAACCGAATTCAATCGAGTGAATATACCATATTTTCATTATCCGTTCATCCATTGATAAACACCAGGTTGGTTCCCACCTTTTCGCTACTGCAGATAATGCAGCTCTGGACATGGCTGCAGAGTCTCTGTGTCAGCCTGTGCTTTCAGCTCTTGTGGGTAGATACCTGTTACTGAGATTTTAAAGTTCCTTTTTTATTTTGTTTTTATGGACACATAGTATTTGTATGTATTTATGGAATACAGTGTGATGTTTTGATACATCTGTGATTATATGATAATCAAATCAGAACATTGAGCATGTCCGTCACCTCATGTATTTATCATTTCTCCATGGTGGGAACATTTAAAATACTTTCTTCTAGCTATTTTGAAATATTCAGTACAATATTCACCCTACTGTGCCACAGAACATCAGAACTTATTCCGCCTGTTTAGTCGTAACCTTGTGCTGTGGGCCAGTCTTCATCTACCTCCTCCTCCTCCTGCCCTCCCCAGCCTCTGGGGACCAGTGTTGTACCTCTGCTTCTGTGAGTCAGCTTCTTTAGGATCCATATCGCACAGTGTTGTCTTCACATGCCTGACTTAGTTCACTTTACCTAATGTCCTCCAGGGTCACCCGTGTTGCTGCCAATGGCAGAATTTCATTATTCTTTATGGCCGAGTAGTATTCTATTGTGTGTATGTACCATGTTTTCATTAGACGTTTACCTGTTGATGGACACCTAGGTTGATTCTGTGTATTGGCTACTGTGAATAGTGCTACAGTAAACATGAAAGTGTGGATGCCTCTTTAATAGACATTTTATTTCTCTGGACTAGTGTGATTGCTGGATCCTAAAATAATTGTATTTTTAGTTTGCTGAGGAATCTATGTAGAGATTCCTTAAAGTCCCTTTTTATCATTGCATAGGTTACTTTCTAGAATTTCTGTTCTGTTACATTGATCCACCTACTTTTCAGACCCTGTACTGCTACTAACTAGTATAGCTTTTACATTGCCTTAACATATGGCAGGGTAATAACTCTATTTTCCATAATTTTTCATTATTCTTACATGTTTATTCTTCCAAGGGTACTTCTGAATAATATTACTAAGTTCTCAAACATCCCATTAAGATTTTGGTAATAGTTGCATTAAATTATGTGATTATGTGGATAATAACTGTTTTATTATACTTAACTCAATATAAAAGTTAGATCTGTAAGTAATCAAAATTAAGAAATCATTCCTTGTTCAACTCTTCTTTTCCCTACTATCATCCCATTCTGTGCTTGTCAGGTTTTAAGGTTGCATACAAGGTGTGGTTGACAGGTACTACAGTTCTTTCACCACTTTCCGTATGCGCCCACATTTAGTCTGTGCTTCTGTAGCATTCTTTGTTGCAGTGAACACATCTGTGCATACATACAGAGTGGCCAAGTTCTCAGACTGCAGCCAGACAGCTTGGTTTCCAACCTATATCAGTCACCAACCACTTGGCCTTTTCTGGACCTGAGAGCTTCCTCATTCATAAAAAGGGCAAGTGAAAAGTAGCATATCATCCCCTCGTTGGGAGGAGTAAATGAAAGAAGACTTGTAAAGCACTGAGAATAGTGCGAGCACTTGAACAGTGCTCGGTGACAACAGTTATTACTGCTACAGGGATCTTTGTATACTTGAGAGATTTCCTTATAGAGGCCCTATATACATAGTTAATGTTACTTCCAGCAATTTTGTGGCTTTGTGAATTACTTCGCTAATGTGGAAAATGTTCCTTCATTTCCAACATTGGATATTTTGGGTTTCTACTGTAATTATATTTTGGGATATGAAGAAACAAATTTTGTCTATCAGTTTTGTAACTGACAGTTTTTACTAAAAGCTTTTATTTTTTGGACTGATTTTCAGCTGATTCTCTTGGGTATGACAGATGGACAGTTACATTACCTGTTGGCTAGCACTTTCAGAAGAGTTAATAGGGCAGGTACCAGCATCATTATCCTGTTGGAGATGTTAATGGAAATGGTTTTAGTGAGTTTCACCATTAGACCTGAAGCTGTGCTGATACGTGTATATTTATTTATGTGTTTTTAGGTACAGAAACAATAAAGACACACATATCCGTATTTTCTAAGAACTTTTAAATGTGGGAATGGATAGCAAATGTATCACATCATTTTTAAGCCATCCATGTGATTGTAGGATATTTGGTCTTTGACCTATTATTAGTTCTAGCTACTAATTATAGATTGTAACAGTCATCTCTTAATTTAGTGTCTTCTATTCCTTGGTTATATACTTTGATAGCCTTATTTGTGTGTTTATGGCTCTTTTTCTTGTCTTTGTTTTAGTTAGCATAATTGTTCCATTAATTCAAAGAAATAGTGCTTAGATTTATCAACTCAGTATAAGTATATGATTTGTACTTTCTGCATACTTGTCTTTTCTAATTTCATGTTGTAGACTCCTAACTCTCTCACTTGCAGACTGTAGGTTCCAGCATGATTTAGAGAAACCTAATGGGAAACAGAATGTTTAAAGGGGAATTACAGCTTTCAAGCTACTGGCAGATGTAAAAGTAAATGAAAGCCATACAGGAGTCAGTAGACCACAAAGGCAGATTATAAAGGAAAAGCCATCAAAAATTAAAAGGAACAAAGAAGAAATAAAAAAAGATACAATAAAATGATTTGGCATGGGCCAGCCAACTATTGGTTCTAAAATTAGATAGAAATTGGACATGTATTATTAAAATTATATTTTCTTAACAATTCATCCTGATCATTACTTGAGGAATATCACAATAAAAATAATATAGGAAATTTAATTGTACAAGGATAGTTTCATTAATCACTTGCAAACAAAAAGAGAAGATGACATGAAATAGAGCAAGAAAGTACTGAACGCAGAAAATCATTCTAATAAAGATCATAAGTTAATATATATCTGTGATGACATCTTTTGAGATAAATCTCATTGTTTCAAAATACACTGAATACAAAATGAATGTAATAATAGAAGAAGATGGTTAACTGTATTGTGTGTGGTGGTTTTAACTGTAATGGTAAAGATTGTTGTTCGGGCTGGCGCTGTGGCGCAGTGGGTTAAAGCTCTGGCCTGAAACGCCAGCATTCCATATTGGGCACCAGTTCTCGTACCGGCTGCTCCTCTTCTGATCCAGCTCTCTGCTATGGCCTGGGATAGCAGTAGAAGATGGCCCAAGTCCTTGGGCCCCTACTCCCAAGTGGGAGACCCAAAAGAAGCTCCTGGCTCCTAGCTTCGGATGAGCACAATTCTGGCCATTGCGGCCATCTGGGGAGTGAACTAGCAGATGGAAGACCTCTCTGTCTGTCTCTACCTCTCTCTGTAACTCTGTATTTCAAATAAATAAAATAAATCTTTTAAAAAATTGATGTCAAAATTTCTGTGTTTACAGTGAAGGCAGTTAGTGATACAGTCAATGGGAAAAAGCCTATTGCGATAATATGAGTGTTACTCTCCTATTTGGGTTGAAGTAGAACCAGAATTGTTAAAGGTTATCTCTAAGTGATGAAACTAGAAATGAATCCAAGTATTATAATATGTATGTTTAAGCTTTTCCTATAGTTTTTATAGTAAATGATATGATTGGGATAACTATGAGGAAACTTCAAAAAAGTTATTGAAAAGTCAAACAGCTAAAAATGGAGAAGATAAGTTTTAAATTTATTTTTTACTTATTGGAAAGTTAGAGATTTTCTCTTTACTGGCTCACTCCCTAGGTGCCTGCAGTAGCTGGGGTTGGGCCAGCCCAGAGGGCAGGAGCCTGGAATTCAGTCCAGGTCTCCCCTGAGATTTTCAGCTTGTTTGTGATAACATCACAAATTAGTCCAGGCTGAGTAGTCCTAAATTTCAAATGTTTTTCTGGATACATAGAGTTTATGATGACTATGAACAGCAAAGTCTAGAAGTCTTCCCCACACCTCTCTTTAATTAGATCCCTGAGTCATAAATCTGAATTTATGTCACTTAGCAAATGTTAGCAACACTTATATCATTTCTACTGATAGGAAGGAAGGAAGCAATAGGAAAATTAAGTGTTCGGTTCTCATATTGCTGTTTAGGCCACAATACTTTTCTTTGTAGATATAGTAATTATGTTGGTGTTGACTTTAAAATGTATGGGCTTTCTTTGGTTCAGAATATAATTCAACAGTTTTGAAAATGTGCTTCAACAAAGAAGAAATAAGTATTTTTTTATTTCATAGCAATTCTTGTATTCTAGGAGTAATTAGGTATAATCTTATAGCAGAGTATAGATTTACTTTTTTTTTTTTTTTTTGGACAGGTAGAGTGGACAGTGAGAGAGAGAGAGACAGAGAGAAAGGTCTTCCTTTGCCATTGGTTCACAATCCAATGGCCGCCGCGGCCAGCATGCTGTGGCCGGCGCATCGCACTGATCCAAAGGCAGGAGCCAGGTGCTTCTCCTGGTCTCCCATGGGGTGCAGGGCCCAAGCACTTGGGCCATCCTCCACTGCACTCCCTGGCCACAGCAGAGAGCTGGCCTGGAAGAGGGGCAACCGGGACAGAATCCGGCGCCCCGACCGGGACTAGAACCCGGTGTGCCGGTGCCGCAAGGCGGAGGATTAGCCTAGTGAGCCGCAGCGCCGGCTCTAGATTTACTTTTGTAATACATTTTGAAACAGAGCAAGTGAAAGGGATCATATATTTGTTTGTAGTCATTTGGGATGATCTTTAAAAGCCATCTCATTCAACTTTATATTAGCACTTAGAACTTTCTGTTTAAAAAAATATAAAAAATAGAAATGACAAAATCAAATCATGAAATGAATTAAATCTCATAACTATTCTTTTGATATTGTTCAACATACTCATAACGTAATTCAAATAAAATGTTGCTTTTTCACCACACGCTAGTTACCCTGAACGTGTAATTTCCAATTAAAACAAAAATCAAGGTGTTAGGATTGGTGTTAATGAGGAAAGTGCAGTTGGATGCAATTAAAGATAAATAAACAAGAAGTCCAACAAAGGAAGTGTGGCTTGTATTGAATTTACTCCTAAATGGATAACGGTTTAATGAGTTGGATTGCTGCAGCCTCGTCCCTTGGGGGCACTTGAACACATCACAGAACTACTGTCCTGTTGGCTCTAGTGTCTGCATCTGCTTCTAAAACATCTCAGACAAATGTGGACTCCTTCCAATCAAGAATCGGAGCCATGTTCTTGCTTTCTGTTTACTGGCACCAGAGCTTGGCTTCAGAAACTTGACTCACACTTATTAAGCTGCCTTCACAAACCGAAAAGATTAGATGATCATTGTCAAGTGTTGTCTTGTTACTACCTTTTGCCAATACTAAATGAAACTTACTTTCTAGCCAACAAAAGAATTCTAATGCTCTTTACATTTCTTTTTGTTCAAAGGCTAGTTTTAAGAGAGAGTCTCCGAGTTTGGGGGTAGGTAGCTTTTATTTTTGTCTGTGGTGACAGTGAAAGTTGAAATCTTTATTTTAAAAAGATGTGGTTTTAGCCGGCGCCGTGGCTCAATAGGCTAATCCTCCACCTTGCGGCGCCGGCACACCGGGTTCTAGTCCCGGTTGGGGCGCCGGATTCTGTCCCGGTTGCCCCTCTTCCAGGCCAGCTCTCTGCTATGGCCAGGGAGTGCAGTGGAGGATGGCCCAGGTGCTTGGGCCCTGCACCCCATGGGAGACCAGGAAAAGCACCTGGCTCCTGGCTCCTGCCAGGATCAGCGCGGTGCGCCGGCTGCAGCGGCGGCCATTGGAGGGTGAACCAACGGCAAAGGAAGACCTTTCTCTCTGTCTCTCTCTCTCACTGTCCACTCTGCCTGTCAAAAAAAAAAAAAAAAAAAAAAAAAAAAAGATGTGGTTTTTTCTTTGAAAGGTAGAATGGCAGGGGTGGAGAGGAGCAGAGAGACAGAGACAGACAGAAAGACATCTTCCATCCACTGGTTAACTCCCCAAATGGCTGTAATAGCCAGTGCTGGGCCAGCTGATGCCAAGAGCCCAGAGCACCATCTGGGTCTCCCACATGGATGTCAGGGGCCCAAGTACTTGGGGCATCTTCCTTTGCCTTCCCAGGCACATTAGCAGGAGCTAGATTAGAAGCAGAGCAACCAGGACTCCAACAAGCACTTCATTATTGGATGGTAGCTTCATATGTGGCAGCTTAACCCACTGTGCCATGATGCCAGCCCTGAAGGTTGGAATCTTAAGGGTAACCAGTTCTATTTACTAGCATACCCAGTGTTCTCAGTTTATGAAAATCCCCCTCTAGTTGTTGGGATTGCTCTTTCAAATATTTTGCTTAACCAAGTGATCTTTAAACTTTTGATCTGCATGGCCATGATCACAAAATTAATTAACATAATGTTACAGATTTAAAGCATAGAACTATGTAAAATTTAATTTACTTGGATTATACATAAATATCTGTGTCATTAACATAATCTATTAAAGATTTATGTCTCCAGCTTATATAATATGAGCTCTAGATCTGCATTTCAAAGAGTCTTTCCCATTTGAAATCTCAATAAAATCTCAGGTTCATCATACCTAAAACAATGTCATGACCTTCCCATCAATCCTAGAATTTCCTTTAACCTTCTCTAGAACACTAAATACCTGAGAGCCTTCCTTAGCCTGCCTTTCCCACCACTGCCATGCAGTCACAGTGATAAATCTTGGTTTCACTTCCCAAATGGCTGCGATGGTCGGGGCTGCTCCAGGCTGATACCAGGAGCCTAGAACTCCATCTGGGTTCTCATGTTGGGGCCATGACCCAGATACTTGGACCATTTTCTGCTGTCTTCCCAGGCATGCTAGCAGGGAGATGGGTCAGAAGTGTAGCAGCCAGGACTCAAACTGATGCGCATATGGGATGCTGGCGTCACACGTGGCAGCTTAGCCTGTTATGCCACAATGCCAGTCCCAAAAACATACATTCTTTATAAATTTGGGGAGGCCAAGATCAAATTGCTTGTAAGTGAGGGCCAGGCCTTTCTGATTCCAAGATGGCACCTTGACCATAGTAACCCCTGGAAGGGAGAAATACCATGTGCTTCCGTGGCAGTGGAACAGAGGAGACAGAACCCATTCCCTCACTCCTATTTATACTGGCAGTAATCCATTTTTGAGCATGAGGCCCTCATCACCCCATTATACGCTACCTCCCAATATTGTTGCATTGGAGATTAAATTTCTAAAATATTAATTTCAAGGGACACATTTAGACCATCACAGCCAACGAGGCCCCACAGGAGCTGGCCTTTGTGTTTCCTGGGCCATTGTGTCACCGTCTCTCTGCTGTAATTAGATTGGCCGCCATTACTGCCTTGATCATGCCTTGTTGGACACCCGGGTACCCAGTTAACTCCTCATCCAGCAGATCTCAGCTCTGACTTCCAGGCCCATCCATTCACACGTGCATCTTCTTCTTTGTAAATATTCGTCTCTTTCACTTACATGAGGCTTTTCTGTTTATTTTGCATTTAGGTGGAGTGGACACCCTCAATATTTGCCTGCTCCTTCCTAGTCAAATGTGATTTTTGAAATGGAATGAGGCTGAACAGGCATCTCCCTCCTGCTGTGCGGACCTGAGAGAGGACTGGGATGGTCTTGAGTGCACGTAACTAGAAGCCGGTTGCAGCCATGAGTTCAGATGAGAAGGCCGTATCCCCTGCTCATAAAACATCCACGCCAACCCATAGAAGTGCCTCCTCTTCCACATCCTCCCAGAGGGAGAGTAGGCAGGTAAGAGAAGAGTGTATTTTGTTATTTCGTCAGTACTGAACCTTTAAGAAGGGATGGGACTGCTCATTAATTTTGAAATTTTGTTGTGATTGATTTTATTCCCTGGGAAAAGGCATTGTTTGTTGTAGATGCACCTGGTGGTATCATGAACATCCGACTCTTGCTTGTCTGTTATTTAGGACCCTTTTCCTAGATTGCAGTGCACAGAAAGGGGACAAGGTGCTGGGAGAAGGCCTGTGGTCTTTTAACTGCCCAGACTGGCAGGGGATCCAGCATCATGAACTTGAATGTTCTGCTTCCACTCTCATTCATGAGGACGGAGAGGCACCTATGAACCTGCAGTAGACTTCTTCATATAAGGCACTCACTGGTCTGCCAAGCCCTGACTGCTCTTTGGTGTGTCATAAAATTTGTCAGATTCAGGAATTGTCTTATAAATAAAATTGTAATATCAGGGAATTAAGACCCCTGAGAACTCAATGTGTAAAGGCAACAGGGAAAGTAAACTGTCTTTGTTTAGCTATGATAGAAAACATCCATTATCCCATGGCAGCCAATCCTATATCGTTTTTGCCTAGCTGTTACTTCAGAACCATTTTAGTGGCTATCCTACTGCCAGGGTTGTTTTGGGGAAATAATTACATGAATGTTATTCATTGTCAAAAGAAGTGGTTTTGGCCAACACAAATCTGAGAATAACTATTTGTCATTATAATTTGAGAGCACTTCAAAATGTCCATGAAATATGGAGTTAAAAGATAATTTTATTTTGTAGGAAAACATTTTGAAAGCCATGCATACAAGGAGTCTTCAAAAAGTTCATGTGTAGGCCGGCGCCGCGACTCACTAGGCTAATCCTCCGCCTTGCGGCGCCGGCACACCGGGTTCTAGTCCCGGTCGGGGCGCCGGATTCTGTCCCGGTTGCCCCTCTTCCAGGCCAGCTCTCTGCTGTGGCCAGGGAGTGCAGTGGAGGATGGCCCAAGTGCTTGGGCCCTGCACCCTATGGGAGACCAGGATAAGTACCTGGCTCCTGCCATCGGATCAGCGTGGTGCTCCGGCCGCGGCAGCCATTGGAGGGTGAACCAACGGCAAAGGAAGACCTTTCTCTCTGTCTCTCTCACTGTCCACTCTGCCTGTCAAAAAATAAAATAAAATAAAATGAAATGAAATGAAATGAAATGAAATGAAAGTATATGGGGGCCGGCGCCGCGGCTCACTTGGTTAATCCTCCGCCTGTGGTGCTGGCATCCCATATGGGTGCCGGGTTCTAGTCCCAGTGGCTCCTCTTCCAGTCCAGCTCTCTGCTGTGGCCTGGGAAGGCAGTGGAGGATGGCCTAGGTGTTTGGGCCCTGCACCCGCGTGGGAGACCAGGAAGAAGCACCTGGCTCCTGGCATTTGGAATGGCGCAGCGCCAGCCATAGCAGCGATTTGGGGGGTGAACCAATGGAAGACCTTTCTCTCTGTCTCTCTCTCACAGTCTAAATCTACCTGTCAAATAAAAAAAAAAAAGAAAGAAAGAAAGAAAGTATATGGCCTAATTTCTACAAGTGTGAGAATACTTACTCAGTAACATATCAGTTAGACGTGGATCTTGAGATAGCTGGTTTAGATGTGAATTCATTCTTCTAAATAGGATGGACTACTCAGGGTGCTCTTTAGGGAAGCCCTAGTCTCAGACCCTCCAAGCATGCCCTCTCCTATTTCTGGAAGAAATTCCAGGGAAGTTTGTAAGGCTCAGGAGCTCCTTAATGTGTATATCTTTCACAGGTCCTAAGGCACAAGGGATGTTTGCCACTGGTGTCTGTGGTAACTGAGCTCAAAGAGGACATTTGTTTCTGTTCACTGGAAGTAGTTATATTGGTAACTAAATAGGTGATTGCTCAGTCATAATCTGTATTGCATTAGTAGAGTCAAAGAAAGTAGGAGTAACATGAAAGTATCTCTTAAATAACTACTGCATGCTTAGATGATGTCTAAGTTTGCAAGTTCAGTCTACCCTTCCCCTGCCCCTCTGCTCCTTTTTGTTATTGCTTCTCCGTTTCCCCCTTGCCCTAGGCATTTAAATTGAGCAGCCTGACCTTCCTGGCTGCTAGTGGGAAGGAAGGGGTCCGCCCAGCTCACCCTAGGGAGTTCCAGCAAATAGAAGAGACTGGTGATTGCTAAAGAGACATCTGTCAAGTGAGCGCTGTTAATGTGCCTGTTGTCCTTGAGCTCCAGGGCCAGAGGAGTGTGAAGGTGGACTGTGTGACTCCTAACTGGTTTGCAAATGGAAAGTTTTATGATGCGAGTGATTTCCATAAATTAATTGTGAACAGTAAGAGACACTGTTATTTTTTAAAGGAGAGTTTACTTTTATCCCTGTTTATCTCAGCAGGTGGAAACTCCCCCATACTTTCCTCTGGTTCCTTCCTGACTCATGGTTTTTGTCTGTCCCTCTCCTTCAAGGGAGATGAGAATAAAAAACAATCACGGTTCTGTTTTTCCTTCGCTATCTCAGTCACTACCTGAAATCTAGAATGGATGCAGCGAACAAGCAGTTTTGAGTGATACTGTGATAAGATTTAGTGCTTTTTATTTGCATCTCTTTTTTGTGAAAACTGTTTTTGTTATGAGAGGACAAAAAGAAAGTGTGATAAACTATCCATGCTCCCGATTTAACTGACATCTGTGCAAGATGGAGCCAAACTACCAATTCCAGCCCAGTTTCTCTCCTAAATTTAGTAGTTGGAAGGGGGGTGGGGGGGAACCTGTGGCCCACAGGCTGAATAAGGCCAGTGAAATCATTTGGTTTGGCCCTGCCAAGGCAAAAACAGGCAGGACTTGAAATTCAGTAAATCTGTAGCAGGCTAATTTTTAAGTTGATAATTTTGTATGGCCCACGAATGATGTTATAAATGTCCACATGGCCCTAGGCACCCTGATATATGTAAAGGATCTCGCATGTCTCTGAGCATACAGTGGGATCTGCCTGCACATCTGCTTGTGCTGCCCAGGTTCTGGTTCCAAGTCACAAATGGATTGAGCATTTCCACGTAGATGTTCTACTGTCTGTGCCTTAAGTCAACGTGAGTAAGCCAGTTTGCTCTCAGGGCTTGGAGGTGGGTTCCCTGCCTTTCTCCTTGGCTCCTCTCACATTCAGTAGGTTAACAAGTCCTGTGGATCATTTCCTCCTGCAGAACATCATTTCCGTCTGCCTTCTCCCAGTTGTCAGCCCCCTAACCCGGACTCCCGTCACCTCCATTCACAGTCTCACAGAGTGCCTTGCCTCACTTTCTCCTTCGCGGCCTCACCGTTTCAAATTGCCTCAATGACAGATTCATGCTAAAGATCCTTCAAAGAATCTCTGTTCACTGTACGATGACGATCCAGTGACCACCACGGTCTGGTCCAGCCTCATGTCCCAGTCTCCTCCCCACATGTACCATTTTGTCTGCTAAGGGTTCCTATAGTTTCCTCATCTCTTTCTCTGCATTTATCTTTCCAGTGCAGAACTCCCACCACTCTTCTGTTCACCTGGTGCCTCCAGCTTACGCAACATTTTCACTGACTACTCAAACGGGCGTCACCCTCTCTCATCTCTGAACTTTTATGTAGAACCTTCTGATAATATTTGGCATTTTTGTATTTTTTATCTTTTTATGTGCTGATAGCCTCAACTATGTTGTGAGCTCTTTTAAGTAAGACTGCACATTGTAATTCCTTTGAGACAAGTTTTTTACTGCAAATTTAATGTATCCTGGAGGATGTTTTTATATACTTGGAAAAAATAAGTCTACCTATCATGATCAGTTTCAAGCCACCAGCATTCCAAACACAACTTTGGGAAGAGATGCTCAGTAGTTTTCCCATTATATAGATTTTCTGGCAGGGGCCCAAACCCTTGGGCCATCTTCCACTGCTTTTCCCAGGCCATTAGCAGGGAGCTGGATCGGAAGTGGAGCAGCCAGGACATGAATTGGCCCCCAATGGGATATGCTGACATTGCAGGCAGTGGCTTAAGCAGCTGTGCCACATTGCCGGCCCTTATATAGGTTTTCCACAAACTAAATACTGTAGAACTAAATAGCATTGAAAGCACAGACAGTAGTCAAATGTAATAACATAATTAGGAATCAATGAGATTTGAGTAGTCATTACCTCTGCTTTTATTATAATTAAATCATTGATAAGTTTATAGAACTTAAATATTTAAGATAGGCTATGGTTAACAGCAGGCTTTCACATTTCTTGAACATTTAACAGGGGCTCTCATACTTCTGTATAAGTGCACACTGAATTTCTTATAGTCTTTGGTGATGTAGTAGCAAGAATCTAACAGTATATTCTAGGTGTTGACACAGATTTAAAAAGGATAAGAGAAAAATAAAGGGAGAGGGGCCAGCACCGTGGCTCACTTGGTTAATCCTCTGCCTGCAGCGCTGGCATCCCATATGGGCACTAGGTTCTAGTCCTGGTTGCTCCTCTTCCAGTCCAGCTCTCTGTTGTGGCCCAGGGAAGCAGTGGAGGATGGCCCAGGTGCTTGGGCCCCTGCACCTGCTTGGGAGACCAGGAGGAGGCACCTAGCTCCTGGCTTCAGATCGGCACAGAGGCCAATGGGGGAGTGAACCAATGGAAGGAAGACCTTTCTCTCTCTCTCTCTCTCTCTCTCTCTCACTGTCTATATCTTTACCTGTAAAATAAAAAAAATAAATAAATGGATAATTATCAGTCCCTTGGGGCCACAGCCATTACAAGAACTTTATGATTCACAGGCCCATTCCTGAGTTATGTTTAGCTTATCCTTTGGTTTAATACAAAGTTTAAGTTTCTTAAAATCCAATGAGCAGATAATACAGCAAGTTCTTCCCGTTCAGTTTCTACAGATTCCTAATTGCAGATCCCCGCCCTGGGGTTTCACTGTAGGTAAAAAGATGAAAAAGTAGGAAAAAAAAAAGTATATCCTGAGAAACCTTAAAATTGCATCAACCCGTTTGGAATAATAGACTTTTAAAGCAGTGAGAGAAAAAGTTTTCCTCCCTTTTTTCTCTTCAGGTTTTATTTAACCTACTATAAATATACTTGAGAACTATGTGCCTTCTTCACTCTCAGAAAGCAATGAGACAATAAATGTGTGGTCAGTACATCTTCTGGTGTGGTTAGCCCCATGGAGGAGAGGTTGGAAATAAAACACTTATACACATTTTCTAATAAAGATCTGAGACAATATTAGTCCTTGGTTTTTATTACAGATTTTCCATTCTTTCTTTGCAAAACAAAGAACATCTGTGTGTGTTGGTAACTGCTGTCCTGTGACTAAGTTTCGTATGTAGCTCACCAGGTGAAGGAGCGAGGGCAGTTGGGACCTGAGTGACCTTGTGCCCCTGTGATTTCACCATTGATGAAGTCAAGACTCCACCTGGTATTTAATAGGTTGGAAGACTTTAGTAGTCGTTCCGTTCATGTTTCGTTCAGATCTGAATTTGTGTGTATGTGTGTGTGATCAACCATGACTCATAAACTGTCATAAATATACGATATGTGATAAAACTTTTGAAAGAAGGAACAAAGGGACTGATTAGACATTTAGGACTTACCCATAAACCAGTACTGAGGAACGCTCCTCCCTTGAGATGTTGTGTATAAAGGGAATTATACTTTCAAGTCAGTTAGGAAAATGCTAAACAAAATCTTTCTTGCATTATACATCAGTAAATTAATGACACTGATATGTCCTGATGTAAGAACTTTATTTACTAAGCACTCCTTAAATTTAGTATATTTTGAATTTTGTCTTCTAAGATTTCATTGTTAAAAATCCAGACTTCTGTTTCTATTAAAAATTGGGAGATTTGGGGACATTGAGCCCAGATCTCTAATGGCAGCACTAGACTGGCCTCCTTAGTAACTTCCAACTTTGATGGGCATTTACTGTGATAGGCTGCAGTCTTCACCTGTCCTTGTTGTATTTCAATACTCACTAATTCTGATTTCCTGGTCCCTGAAAGCATTAGAATTTGCAAATGCCGGTCCTGGATGTCAAATAGTCATGGTAATGTCTACCTCACCAATAGAGGTCTCCCTAGATATTCAGAAGCATCATCTCAAACTTAACATGCTCAAAACTGAACTCTTAGTTCTCTCAAATCTGCTCCTTCCACTTTCCCTGTCTCAGTAGATGACAGCTCCTTTCATTTGGTAAGTTCAGAAACACAGCAGTGACCCTTGGTTCCTCTCTCTCTCTTTCTTACAACCTCCCTCCAAACCATCTGCAAAGCCTGTTGGTTCTGCCCTCAGGTTATCTCATTTTGCCATCAATTGCCACCTCCTCCCACTCCACCCTGCTGAGTCACCATCAAGTCTCAGCTGGACGATTGCCATAGTTTTCTCTGTTTGAATTAACTTGTGATTGCAAGGCAGAAAGACAGAGACAAAGAGAGCTCCAGTGTTTCACTCCATAAATGCCCATAATAGCCAGAGGTGGACCAGGCTGAAGCCAGTAGCCTGGAACACAATCTGGTTCTTCCACGTAGGTGGCAGGGACCCAAGGACCTAAGCCATCACCCGCTTGCCTCCCAGCGTACACATGAGCAGGAAGCTAGAATCAGAAGCATAGGCAGGGCTTAGGCCCAGGCATTCAAAAATAAGATGCATCCCAAGCAGCGTCTGTGCCAGACACCTGCCCCTTCCGTAGTTGTATAACTGGTCTCCCTGCTCTAAGCTTGTCCAACATACAGGGCATTCCTCTCTACGTTATCAGCAGCAACACATTCCAGAACCAACAGTGGCCTGCTCAGCTCACTGATGACAGGTGATGGTCATTCCTTTTAGTGATTCAGTGAGACATATACAGATGTAACCATGAGCTGATGGCGTTGGGTAGGTTTGATAGCAGCAGCATCTATTACTATACGTGCAGCCTTCAATATAAGAGAAGAAGGTGCCTAGAAAACCAGAAAGTTAAAATGCTCTTCAGTAATGTCTATATTTCATATACAATATTTTCATAAAAATTTTCTTTTTAGACAAGCTGGTGTAAAAAAAAATCTCTGGCACATCCGTGAAGCTCGACAAGCTGAATGTCCAAGAAAGGCCTTCTGTATACTTTGAGTGGACTTTGTAAGAATGCATTTGCCAATCACTCTTGAGTTATGTATTGCTCCCTTAGCACTAACAGTGATTTTCTTTTCCACATCCCCATTGGCCTGAGACACTATTAACCAAATGGTTGATAAACCAGGAGTGGGCATTGTGGCACCTCAGGTTAGGCTGCTACTTGGAATGCCCATACCCCACATTGGAGTGCTTGGTTCAAGTCCTGGCTACTCCATGCTTCCAACATGATTTCCTGCTTGTGCACCTAGGAGGCAGTGGATGGTTGGCCCAAGTACTTGAGTCCTTGCCACCCACATAGGAGACCCAGATGGAATTCCTGATCTCTGGCTTTGGTTGGGTCTAGTCCCAGCTATTAAGAGTTCTATGGGAATGAACCAGTGGATGGAAGATATTCCCTGCTTTCTTTCTCTCTGTATCATTCTGCCTTTCAAAAAAATAAATAAATGCTTACAAATAAAAATGATACACAGACCAAAATGGTAATAGTTATTATCATGGAGTACTGGTATCATAGGTGAATTTTGTTATCAGTGATTTCCTGAATTTTCTGTATTTTTACTACACATGTTGTTTTTGGAATACATTTGGATTATTCATGTGCTTGTTGGCAACTGCTATTAGACTTTTCCAGTAAAAGCTGTGAGTAGGGGCTGGCATTGTGGCATAGTGCTGCTGCCTGCAACACTGGCATCCCATATGTGTGACAGTTCATGTCCAGGGTGCTCTACTTCTGATCCAACTTGTGACCACTCTGGTGGATCCAGCTCCACCTCTGATCCAGCTAATGATTTGGGAAAAGCAGTGGAGGCCTCTCCCATTCACGTGGGAGACCTGGATGAAGTTCCGGGTTCCTGGCTTCAGCCCATCCCAGCCTGGGCCATTGCAGCCATCTGAGGAGTTCACCATTGTATGGAAGATATCTCTGTCTCTCTGTCTCTGTTTTCCCCCCACCCACTGTAACTCTGACTTTCAAATAAATAAATAAATATTTAAAAAAAAAAAAAAAACAGCTGTGAGCAGTCCTCTCATGGCTTTCTTGCCACCACCGTCTTTGGCGATCCTGCTGCCCTTGCTCGGGTTTTGCAGTGTGTGTGCAGTCCGTAGCAAATGTGCTGAAATTGAGAGCACAGGAAGGAGATGTGCCGCCGGCACTCGGAGGCTCATTGCCCACAAATGATTCAGAACCCAGCGTTACCCGTGTAAGAATCTGTTCGCTGCCTTCCCTGGTGCCTGCGGCAGCGCTCGCTGCAGGCCAGGTTTTGTCCGCTTTTCACTTCAGGTTCTCCCCTAATTACCTTATGATGGCATTTTTATAGCAGTGAATTTGCTTGTCAGATGCAAAGCTCGCTCTGTTAGGTTCTTGGGCACAGCAGCACACAGAGCCGTGCTACCGTCGGTTACTGAACCCCTGAGGGTCTCTCTCAGGAGGCTGTGGATTAGGCCTGGGAATCTGCCAATTGCACGAGTTTCCCCAGGAGACTTCTGCTCACCCAGGTGTGCAAATCATCACTGTCACAGACTAGCATTTTAGGTGTTACATGAGGATTGGGAAGACATCCTCCTCAAGGATCATAAGTCTATCATACTGCTTTATTTGATTTTAAACTTAGACTAAAATATTATTTCCCTCTGTCTACCTCCTACAGTGACTTCCCTAGACTGTAAGTAAAATGCTCTCGCAGATACAGAAAAGTCCCCCATATATTGTGTATTTCATACAAGGTGCCAGCTGCCTTCCTTTTTTTTTTTAAGAAAACTTTTATTTAATAAATACAAATTTCATAGGTACAGCTTTAGGAATACAACAGTTCTTCCCCCCCCATACCCATCTTCCTGTCCCACCTCCTGCCCCCTCTCCCATCCCATTCTTCATTAAGATTCGTTTTTAATTATCTTTATATACAGAAGACCAACTCTATACTAAGTAAAGATTTCAACAGTTTGGTGCTAGGCTTCTTGACATAAGATATGCTCAGGGAACGATGGTTTTGGAAATGATTCTCTGTTGTCTCCTTGTCTGGTCTTCAAATCAGTTACTTGGTGTGACAGCTACTTCTGGTGGCGCTTTGGATTTCTGCTCACCAAGAAGCAGACCCACAACTTGAAGGTGTCCATTATTTTAATAGTACAATTCTAAGTCCTAACTCTACAAGCAGAATACTAGAAATCAAATGAATATAAAAGATATGAAGTTTCATGGGAAACTTGGAGCAAGTTTTTTTTTTTTTTTTAAAGATTTATTTATTTACTTGAAAAACAGAGTTATATATAGAGAGAGATAGCATCCATTGGTTCATTCCCCAGAAGGCTGCAATGGCTGGAGCTGATTCGATCTGAAGCTAGGAGCTAGGAGCTTCTTCTGGAACTCCATTGTGGGTGCCGGAGCCCAAGCACTTGGGCCATCCTCCCCTGCTTTCCCAGGCACATTAGCAGGGAGCTAGATCAGAAGTAGAGCAGCTGGGGCTGGAACTGGTGCCCATATGGGATTCTGAAATCACAGGCGGCAGCTTTACCCACTGTGCCACACAGCTGGCCACTGAAGCAAATTTTTAAAACCATGTTTGAGGTGCCAGGTCATGCATGAGCTGGGTCACTTTTGTGCTCTTTATTGCCCATGTTGGGCAATCTAAACGTGTCTGAGCAGGAACTTAGGCACCGTGTATATAAGTATTATTGCAAATATTTGTTCATTCTTCCATTCAGCAATTATTTATGAGTGCACATAGGCACATCGTAGATAAAAGTGCTCTGAAATTCCAAGTATGACCACACAGTGCCACTCTCTCCCTCAGAGGTTCCTACCTCCATGATAAGAAGATAGACAGGAGTTTTTCCTTTTAGCCTGTGGTTGTTCGCAAATTCATGTGAGTGCTGGTCATCCTGAAAACTTCTGTGCACTCTGGGTAATTGTGAAAGCCTTTTCGAAAATTACAGATTAACTTTGATGATGTTCTCAAATCACAGGCAACTTCTCTTTCTTTTAAATTCACCTCTTGTTCCAGAACCTTTGCTCTCGAAATGGCCTACTGTTTGCTGATATTATTTGCCATTTGTTTGTGATTGCTGCAATGAAGTATGATCGGTGTCTGCTTTTACTCCTGTTGCTGTGGTTTCCAGTGATTTTGTTATACTGCCGAGGGTTCAGAGTGTAGAAAGAGGAGTGAGTTCACCAGTATGTTTCCTGGTTGTGTTTCTATCTGAGGGCAACCATAGGAATTTTCTGCTTATTCCTGTGTATTGTATCAACTTCACAGTCAAGATCACTGAACTACTCTCAGCCATCAAAGGGCCACTTAAGGGATCCAAATGGTATTTCCTACAATGCAGGGTTCCCAAAAGCAGACCAGGTCAACGTGGGGTTGTAGCTATTGATTCAGAATGACTCGGGTATTCTGTGTAGACTGTGATGACTCTGTTTTATGCCTTCCAGGGTTTACCAGGGTACTGTGTGGACTTTATCCAGTTATTATCTGTAAAATGTTCTATTTTCCTTTGTTTTAGCGGAGAATACATGGAGGCCCACCATTAATGCACTTGTGCCATCTATCAGTGAGAGCAAGGTCATTGCTATGATAGGGAAAGTAGTAGGGTTACTGCTTATGGGCATCGTTCTGTGGCAGCGAGAATGTATAAGGTTTCTAGAAATTTATTCTTGCACTGTTTGTAACTGAGGTGGTAGCTGCCATTTATTGAGTGCCTACTGTATACCAGCTCTGGGCAGCACTATACATACGCTAGATATCAACTCTGTGACTTGCAGTGTTTCATAAGGTAGATGTTATCAACCCATTTTACAGATAGACGCTAAGACAGATATGTCTACATCATATGGTAAATAGAATGAGGATTCATATGCTGGTCTGTGTTACAAAACACGTATTTTTTCCTCTTTATCGTACATTGCATCCCCAAGGTAAAAGCTAGCTCACTTGCATTTGGTTCTTGAAAATTGGAAATTGGAAATTAACCTTCAGGTTGCTACAAAGATTGCAAACTAACTGCCTTGGGGCCGGTGCTGTGGCGCAACAGGCTAAGCCCCTGCCTGTGGTGCTGGCATCCCATAAGGGCACCAATTCTTGTCCCAGAAACTCCTCTTCTGATCCAGCTCTCTGCCTGTGGCCTGGGATAGCAGTAGAAGATGGCCCAAGTGCTTGGGCCCCTGCACCCATGTGAAAGACCTGAAGGAAACTCCTGGCTCCTGGCATTGGATCGACCAAGCTCCAGCCACCATGGCCATTTGGGGAGTGAACTAGGGGATGGGAGACTTCTCTCTCTGTTTGTCTGTAATAAGCTCTCCCTCTCTCCCTCCCTCCCTCCCTCCCTCTCTCTCTCCCTCCCTCCCTCCCTCCCTCCCTCCCCCTCCCTCCCTCCTTCTCTCCCTTTACTCGTTTCTATCTCTGTAGAGGATGCCTTGTGATGTTCAGTTACTATTGAAGGCATATGCTATTTGAAATTGCTGTAGGTTTTGTCTTTCAGCATTACCTTTAATTCCACTAGAAGGCAATATTTAAATTGGATTTTAAAGTAAAATCTTAATTCAATTCAATTCCAATTCCAGCACTTACTGACTCTGTTCCTCTCTTGACCTCTCTGTGTCTGTCTGATCAGCCACAAATTAAGATTGAGTAGTCGTAGGCCGGCGCCGCGGCTCAACAGGCTAATCCTCCACCTTGTGGCGCCGGCACACTGGGTTCTAGTCCCGGTCGGGGCACCGGATTCTGTCCCAGTTGTCCCTCTTCCAGGCCAGCTCTCTGCTATGGCCCGGGAGTGCAGTGAAGGATGGCCCGAGTCCTTGGGCCCTGCACCCCATGGGAGACCAGAATAAGTACCTGGCTCCTGCCATCGGATCAGCACGGTGCGCCAGCTGCAGCGCGCCAGCCATGGCAGCCATTGGAGGGTGAACCAACGGCAAAGGAAGACCTTTCTCTCTCTCTCGCTCTCGCTCTCACTGTCCACTCTGCCTGTCCAAAAAAAAAAAAAAAAAAAAAAAAAAGATTCAGTAGTCGTTACTCAAAGACTTGTTGTGAAGATGGAATGAACTAATCCATGTAAACCAAGTAGAAAGAGATACAGAAAGCACAAAATATCAGTGACCAGCATCATCATCACCAGTACTTCCCTAAGAAGGTGATGAGCATCACTAACATAGTATTGCTATTGTTAAGAGTAGCCATGATTAGAAGAGAGGTCTGCCTACTGCCGAAAGCTTGGAGAAAAGTTCCTACATTGTTTTGAACATTTTCCTTTAATATTTTTCTTAAAATTTGTGACTATAAAAAGAATTTAGATAAGATAGATGAAGTTTCAGTGGAATTAACATTCAGAGAGCAATGATCCAATGGGATGTGTTGTCCATAATTTGAGTGACAAGTGAATCTATGCAGAAATTTATAGTCACAGCCTACAGTATTTCCTGTAATTTCTTTGTATCTTGGAAATGAAATTAGTGTGAGGAAATGACAAGAATGTGCAGCAGGTCTGCTGGACTCTTGTTTTGGGAGTCAGGTTCGTCTCTGCACGAGCTGTGCAGCTATTGTGAAGGGTCCCATTGTCTGCCTGTTTACCCACCTCCAATACCCAGTGCCCTGCGCTACAGCCATGTTGGCTGATTTCCACTTGCTGCCCAGGAGGTATCAAGATCAGTGAATGCTAACCCCGGGGATATACTTTTACCAAATTAAGGAGCTGGCAGTGAATAGGTGTCCTAGACTCCCGATTTTTAAGCTAAACATGCACCAGCTCCCTCTGAGCAGGAGGACCAAGGGGCGGGTAAGTAATTGTGCCTTCTCTGTGCGTTCCAAGTTTCTTCAAAAGCTGACTTGGCAATGAGTTTGTGAATTAAGGATTGGAGGAAAAATTTGATTTTAAAAGAGTAATTAATAGGTATACGTAACTGTTTATGTAATTTGCTTATGTAATATGTATAACACCTTGAAATTAGTGGCATGTGTTTCCAAGTCACTGTGAAAGAATATCAAGATAGCTATCCTGTGAAGGAGGTACAAAAAATTATAGTCCAAATAATGGTCTTAAAGAACTTTATAAGAATAACTAATCTTTATAATGGAAGGAGCTGTGAAATTAAATTTTATTTGTTCCCCTGGATCAATTGTAGCTTTAAGCCTAATAAGCAATAATTCTGTAATTAAGCCACTAGATTTTTTTTTGGCTTAAATGTTATGTTCTTTAAACATTTTCAAAAGTTTTATCCTGGGATTTTTATGATTCCAAGCTGAAGCTGCGTGATACTTGTATGCCTAATTATGCATTAATTATTGCTTGTAATTGCTTTCTACAAGTTAATCAGAAAGCACTGAGAAGTTCCAGAAATTTTTGACTAGCAAGAATGTGCAGGTGTTGTGCTAGGATGGGGTGGGTTGGTGGGGAGAGGAGATGAACATGAACTTGTCCCTACCTTCAGGAACCTTCAAACCTAGCTATACTCCAAGACTGGGTATGATGAGTTTAAACTCATCTTTATAGCTGCTATTAAAATATAATCTTCAGGTACTTAGATATTTCCTTTAAAATAATGAGGAGATATATGTATGATTAAAATATACTAAATTGATTTTTATTTAAAATATACCAAATTACACTTGATCTTAGCCAAAAGGCCGAGAAGCGATAAAAAATATATCAAATTGATTCGTGTGTCTTTGGCTTGATTAGGAAATTAGAGAATTTAGCTTTCTTCCCCTGAGCAGTTGACTTGAGTTAATCTTTTGTTTGCTGCTTACATAGTTGCTAAGGTCAAGTTTCTTTCCTGGTTTTGCTGCTCATACTATTTTGAGGAGGTAAGGGGTGAAGGTCGTGATTGGATTAATCCCTGGCCTACAGAAATGTACTCAGCTTCATTGGATCTTGTATCCAAGAATATAATCATAACAAATGCAATTCCCTTGTTTTGTTTTTTTTTTTTTTTCTGTTGCTCCGTCATTTGTGCCTGGTGCAGTATAGGTGCCCAATAATGTTTTGTCAGTTAATTGAATGAACAAATGAGTGAATGTATGAATGAATGAATGAATGGCGTATTTCACTAGAAGTATCTGTTATCCTGCTTTATTATATTTACTTGACTGAACTTTATGTTAATAAAAAAATAGCAAGAGGAAGGGAACTTTCCTACTAAAGTATGTGACTTCTCTATAGTTCTAATTCTTTTATTTTTTTTTATTTTTAACTGTACATTAAAACTGGAGTCTAGGGCCGTGACTGTGGCATAGAGGGTAAAGCCACAGCCTGTGGTACCAATTTCCCCTATGAGTTCCAGTTCAAGTCCCAGCTGTTCCACTTCCAATCCAGCTCCCTGCTAATGCACCTGGGAAAGCAGCAGAAGATGGCCCAAGTACCTATGTGGAAAAATCGATCAATTAATCAATCAAACAATCTTAAAAAAAAAAAAAAAAAACTGCTGTGGCCTGGGAAGGCAGTGGAGGATGGCCCAAGTGCTTGGGCCCTGGACCCACATGGGAGACCAGGAGGAAGCACCTGGCTCCTGGCTTCAGATCGATGCAGCGCCGGCCGTGGCAGCCATTTAGGGGGTGAACCAACAGAAAAAGGAAGACCTTTCTCTCTGTCTCTCTCTCTCACTGTCTAACTCTGCCTGTCAAAAAAAAAAAAAAAAAAAAATTAGCAGCACAGGTGTCAGCCAGGGTTGGCTCCCAGTCCAGCTGTCAGTCATTATCTCGGGGAACCTTGGGCATACTTTCTTTTTATTATTATTTTTTTTTTTTGACAGGAAGAGTGGACAGTGAGAGACAAAGAGAAAGGTCTTCCTTTGCCATTGGTTCACCCTCCAATGGCTGCTGCGGCTGGCGCACCACGCTGATCTGAAGCCAGGAGCCAGGTGCTTCTCCTGGTCTCCCACGGGGTGCAGGGTCCAAGGACTTGGGCCATCCTTCACTGCACTCCCGGGCCTCAGCAGAGAGCTGGCCTGGAAGAGGGGCAACCGGGACAGAATCTGGCACCCCAACCGGGACTAGAACCCGGTGTGCCAGCGCCACAGGCAGAGGATTAGCCTATTGAGCTGTGGCGCCCGCTGGGCATACTTTCTCGAAACCTAGTTTTCCGATTTGCATCATTTGAATACTGTAAATTACAAGCTAAAATACCGTTCTATGCACACTAGTTGTTTAAGTAATAAACCCTTTAAAAAGTCCATAGCAAATGATTATTATGAAAAAACTATTCATGGACTTCAAAATTTTTCACATCAAAACAAACATCTCTTTTTTGAAAGATTGATTTATTCAAAAGAGTTATAGAGAGAAAGACACAGAAAGACATCTTCCATCCACTGGTTCACTCCCCAGATGGCCTCAAAGACCAGGGCTGAGTCAGTCTGAAGCCAGGAGCCAGGAGCTTCATCTGGGTCTTTCACATGGGTGGCAGGGGCCCAGACACTTGGGCCATCTTCTGCTGCTTTTCCCAGACCCTTAACACGAAACTGAGAGAGATAGAATCTCCCAACTACTGGTTCACTCCCTAAATGGGCGCAATGACCAGGGTTGGTCCAGGTTGAAGCCAGGAACCTGGCATTGCATCCAGGTCTCCCACATGGGTGACGGGGGTCCAAGAGCTTGTGACATTTTCATAGCCTTCCCAGGCACATCAGCAGGGAGCTGCATAGGAAGTGGAGTATCTAGGACTCAAACTGGCACTCCAGTATGGGATGACAGCATTCACAGGTGGCAGCTTAATGCGCTGTGCCACAATGCCACCCCCTCCCACACACAAAGAAAAACAAACATTTTTTGATCAGAAAACTATTAAGAAATAAAATTTTTAAACTGTGCCTATAAACCTACTACCTTTCTTTAGTCCCATTAACATTCTGGAATAAATTGTAATTATAGGTATAATATCATCATACTATACAGATTTTTTAGCTTAATTTTTTAAAGACAAATCATATTGCCATTTTGGTATTTTCTTAATAGTCTATACTATTTTTATATGTATTAGATATATTTTACTCAAATAATGCTTCAATAAACATGTATTTTTCTAGTATCATTGCATGCTTATCTGCTTCTTTCCTGAGACATCTAGCTATGGGCTTTCTGGATCAATGAGGCATGCACTCCTTTCTCCAAAGATATTTGCAAAATTTCGCCTTAAAAAGATCATACCCAGTTTTTACTCCTTTCTCCCAACCTTGATCCATTCTTAAATCTGGTAGTTAAAAAACATCATTCTTTTGATTTTTATTTTTTTGAGTTCTTTTGAGGTTGAACATCTTTTCAAATTTTCTACGTTAGTTGCCTGTTCATGTACTTTGTGTGTTGAAATATTGGAATATTATATCACTAATCAAGAAATACTCTTTAGTCTTTGTAAAGGACACCTGTTCATTATATTTGATTAATTATTTTCTTTGTGTGCTTTAATAAGAAACTCTTAAGGACTAAAAGGTATTAATGCTGTGGACTATTTGAAATAGCCTTCTCTTTGTTGCCATTCTCTTTTGGACAGGTGAGAAAATTGCTATGTAAGGCTACAGTAGATGCACCATTCTTAGAGATGTAAAAATTTCAGACGTACTCTCTATTTGTGTGTGTCTCTCAAAAAGTTTGTGACTCTCTGAGTTAAAACTAGCATTGCAGCAGCAATTCAGCAGCAAAACCAGAAGAGGGGAAAACAGGCCCCTGCTCTGACGGATCTTCCTGACTGCTGGTGCTGCCTTTGGTCTGCTGAGGAACTTATCATTTCTATCACGGTCTGTATGCTCCCACTGCCATGACCTTCCACGTGAGAAATGAGCTGTCTTACGCTGGGCTGTGTTTCCTTCTACTTTCAGAGTATCCACATCCTGGAAAGAACTGCTTCCTCAAGCACCGAGCCCTCTGTAAGCCGGCAGCTGCTAGAACCAGAGCCAGTGCCCCTCTCCAAGGTCAGTGATGGGACGTGGTGGCTCTCTCCGATGCCCTGATGCCTGATCTGGCCCGATTGAACTGTCCCTACCTTTTACATTAGACGGCCATAAGGTAGCTCTGACACCAATCATAGGGCATTTCTTCCACTTCTTTCTCCCTTGAGTACAAACAGTTTCTCTGCCCTGTGTTAAAAGATAATAGATGAAAGTGTATTTTGCGGGGGCCGGCGCTGTGGTACAGCAGGTTAACGCCCTGGTCTGAAGCACCAGCATCCCATATGGGCGCCGGTTAGAGACCCAGCTGCTCTACTTCCGATCCAGCTCTCTGCTATGGCCTGGGAAAGCAGTAAAAGATGGCCCAAGTCCTTGGGCCCCTGCACCTGCGTGGGAGACCTGGAGGAAGCTCCTGGCTCCTGGCTCCTGGCTTCAGATGGCGCAGCTCCAGCCGTTGCAGCCAATTGGGGAGTGAACCAGTGAATGGAAGGTGTGTCTCTCTCTCTTTCTCTCTCTCTCTCTTTTTCCTCTCTCTGTCTTTCTTCTCTCTGTAACTCTGACTTTCAAATAAATAAATCAATCTTTAAAAAGAAAGAAAGAAAGTGTATTTTGCTGGGATTTGCAGGGTTACACACAAAGGTGTCAAATTCTCTTTATTTTAAAGTATGAAGGAAGGAAAAGCAATTGCCATTCCCGTTTGGAGAGATAAGCAAGTATTTCTATGTCAAGCTAATGGAAAAACAGTCACTGAATCCAGCAGTGATAATTAGTAATAACAGCTACCATTACTGCGCACATACTGCATACCAGGTACGATGTTAAGTGCTGAAAAACATAACCCAGTTTAGTGTCATTATGAACAACTCCATGAAATGTAGGTATTTATTACATTTTATAAATGTGGAAACAGAGTTAGTAGCTCTCCCAAAGTTTTTAAAAAGCAAAGCAGAAATTCAAACTTAGATAGGTCCCACCCCACAGCCCGTGCTTTTTGGCTCTTGCAGAGAGGGATGTTACACATTCCAAGTTCTAGTCCTTCTCTCTTCTGGCCTTCCTAGCAAGAGCTCTGCATGGAGCATTGAAGGTTAATTACTAAGACCTTTTGTGTTTTGTGGAAGCCACATTCCCTACCCTTCAGTGCACCCTTCCTCAGACGGGGGAAACATTTAAATTCATGTTGTCTCACATGCACAAATCCCGAAGAGTTGAAAGATGCCACCCTTCCCCTTCCCTGGCACTTTCACAGGGCTGGCTCCTTTATCAAAAAGCTCTAAAAGTAGAACGCATGCTGATTTTGAATTCAAGCAGAAAAACAGCACTTCACTTCCATTCCAAAGATGATTCACTTTGAAATGTGTGTAATCATTCCTTCCATTCTGATTTCCCTATATTAAGCATAATCCTTTAAAAAAGGACACTTTACTACCCAAGTATTATGAAATGTAGACACTTCCACGTAGTGTACTATGAAGATATTATAAGCAGTGAGATTTATTCTAGCAGACAGAAATAGACTACTAACCTGAAGGAAAATGGGAGTTATTAAAGTATAAAAATAATTCATAGATAAATAAAAAGCAGTCTGATTTCCATGTGAATAGCAAACAGAGAACGTGTACTTGGTAAATATAAGTGGAAATCTCTTTGGAACATCAGTTCTCTCCTATACTTAGCAAAAAAGAAAGAATAAATAAATGTAGGCAGTGGATAAGGCAGCCAACATGTATTCAGTACTTGCTTTGTGCCAGCCACACGATTAGAAGATGTATTTTCTCACAAAGCCGTCAGCTCCTTGGACTGGGTAATAATATTATTCTCATTTTTAACATTTTATTTATTTATTTATTTATTTATTTGAAAGTCAGAGTAGGAGAAAGGAGAGAGAGAATTGGTCCACTCCCCAAAGGGCTGCAATGGCTGGGACTGGGCCAGGCTGAAGCCAGGAGCCAGGAGCCAGGAGTCAGGAGCTTCTTCCTGGTCTCCCACGTGGGTCTAGTGTCCCAAGTACTTGGGCCATCTTCCACTGCTTTCCCAGGCTTATTAGCAGGGAGCCAGAACAGAAGCAGAGCAGCTGAGTCTCAAACTGGCACCCATATGGGAGGCAGGCAGCTGCTTAACCACAGCGCTGGCCTCTGTTCTTGTTTTAATGATAACTACAGCATAATTTCCCAGATAGAAAGACACAAGCTTGGTCAAGAAGCAGTTCCCCATAGAAAGAAGTTCCTGGTAACTGAGCTCACAGCAGCTGGGGTTGGGTCCACTGGCCTGATAAATGGATCTTGTTGGAGCACCAGCAGCATCCAACATCTCCATGTTGTTGCCCATTTGGATCTTGCTGTAAGATTAATAGACCCTTGAGGTTTTGTTGTTGTTTTGTATTAGTAGATATTCAATCCAGCACCATAGCATCTCACCAATTCTTAGATCCTTTAAGATGGACATCCTGAGTAGTAGAAGAACTTTTTTATATATATTTTATTTGAAAGGCAGAGTTACAGAGAGAGGGAGAGAGGGAGAGGGAGAGAGAAGTCTTCCATCTGCTGGTTCACTCCCCAAATGGCTGCAACAGCCAGGGCAGGCCATGCTGAAGCCAGCAGCCAGAAGCTTCATCTAGGTCTCCCTCCTGGGTGTAGGGGCCCAAGCACTTGGGCCATCCTGCTCTGTTTTCTAGACCATCAGCAGAGAGCTGAATTGGAAGTGGAGCAGCCAGGACATGTGGGATTCTGGTGCTGCAGTTGAAAGCTTAACGCCACAGCACTGGCCCTAGTGGAAGAATTTGCCTTGAAATACTCACTGTCCTGGCCCAGAATTTCTGCAAATTCTCTGTTCTATGCTTTCACCTCGTGCAGCATTTTTATGTGCACCCTCATTGTCACTACACACACACACACACACACACAACACATGCAAATGAACACATACAGTATACCCCAGAGAAAGGAAATGTCTGGCTTCTTTTTTTTTTTTTCAGCTGAAGAGACTAGGCCTGTTATTTTATTATGTTCTGTTTTTGTTTGCTGTTATTAGGTTAAAAGTATTTGTAAAGCTTGAATAACATCAAACATGTTTGTGTATGCGACTCCAGTCAAGCACTGACATGATCACATTAGGGCTTTGGCTCTGTCCCTGTAACTTGTAAACCTATGAAAATTGGAGATTGTGGAACAGAAAATAAATATCAATGGAAATTTCAAAAATAAACTTTTAATTTCCAAAGAGCTTAATTTTCTTAAAATAGACCTATTAAGCATAGGAGGGAGAATTTCAACAATGGAAAATCAAACTTAGAAGATTGTTTTGTACTGAAATGGGTCATTTCATTTCTTACACACCTTTTGGTAACATTATCATCAGTGTTTATAATTAAATTAGGGAGAACCTTGTTTGCTTCTTTGTTCCTTTGACAGCTTATTTCATTGTAAGAACTTCATTAGGATTCATCTCCATTTCTTTTGCTAGGATTCATTATATTGCATCAAAGCAAAGGGAGCCATGTGTTCAGTGCTGCTGTGTTTTAATTGGGCATGCCAATTAAAATGCCAGTTCAGGTACCCATGTCCCATATCAGAGAACCCGGGTTTGATTCTTTTTTTTTAATTTATTTTTTATTTATCTGAAAGACAGAGAGACAGAGACAGAGATCTTTCCTCTGGTTCACTCCCCCAGATCCCTGCAACAGTCAGGGCTGGGCCAGGCTGAAGCTAGGAACTCAATCAAAGTCTCCCACATGAGGGACAGGAATCCAGCTACTTGGGCTGTTACCCATTGCCTCCCAGGGTGTACATTAGCAGGAAGTTGAACACAGAAGTGGACCCAGGACTTGAACCCAGACAGCCTGATATGGAGTACAGGGGTCCCAAGCTCCATCTTAAGTGCAGTACCAAATACCAACCTCTGAAATGAATCTTTCATAACTGGGTTTGATTCTTGATTCTGGCTCCTGACTCCAGTTTCTTGCTGATGTGATCCTGGGAGACAGTGGTGATGGCTCAAGTGGTGGGGTTCCTGCTGTCCATGTGGGAGACATGGATTGAGTTCCTTGGCCCCTGGCTTGACATTTGGGGAGTGAACCAGCAGATGGGAGTTCTCTGTATCTTTGTGTGTGTCCCTCTGCCTCTCAAATGATTAAAGAAATAAATAAACAATATGAACTTCAAACATAAGAGAAGAAATACATTTTTAAGTTTCGGATTTTTCTGTTTTATGACCTCCATTTTTCCCTTTACAATTAAATTAAACTCCAAAGAAGAGATGAACAGCTGTGATAGAAGTCAGTAGCCAGAGCTCCACAGGGACAAGCTATTATCAGAGTTTAAGTAGAAGAATATTGGAAAAGCATTTGTATTTATTATTCCATGATTCCATTTTCACAAGTTATAGAGAGTATTTTTCATCACACATTCAGAAGGAGAGAGAGAATCTAAATCTGAGTTAAAACCCTAGCCTTTGAACAAGATCTGTCCATAAATAAGGATGTTACTCTTCTGTAGTTACTATCCATGAATGGGAACCCTCTAAATAGAAATGTCATAAATACAGCTGGTATCTCTCTGAGAGCTCTAATGAATGTATCTGTACATACATAGATAGCTATTCTTTTTTTTAAACAATTTATTTATTTGAGAGGTAGAGTTACAGACAGTGAGAGGAAGAGACAGAGAGAAAGATCTTCCTTCTGTTGGTTCACTCCCCAAATGACCACAACAGCTGGAGCTACGCTGATCTGAAGCCAGGAGCCAGGTGCTTCTTCCTGGTCTCCCATGCAGGTGCAGGGGCCCAAGGACTTGGGCCGTCCTTCACTGCCTTCCCAGGCCACAGCAGAGTGCTGGATTGGAAGAGGAGCAGCCGGGACTAGAACCAGAACCCACAGGGGATGCTGGCACCACAGGCGGAAGATTAACCTACCACGCCATGGTGCTGGCCCCGAGAGCTCTTCTTCTAACTTCTCAAGAATACTGAACTTTTAAAAACAAATAAGCAAAATCCATCTTTTAAGAAAACTTATATGTATTTATTGGAGAGAGAGAATGATGGAGAGAGAGAGATCCCATCCACTGGTCCACTCTGTAATTCTACTATTTAATTGAAGAGAATGATTATCTGCTTTTCTGGTGAGAGTAAAAGGCCAAAGATACTAGAACTTTTATAATGATTTATAGTTTGCTCCTGTAATTCTATCATTATTCATAAGCAGGACTCACTTGCTCAATTTTAATTCAGTATTAAAGAGTTAGGATGGTGCTCGCTTCGGCAGCACATATACTAAAAAAAAAAAAAAAAAAATAGGAGTTAGGATGCCACCGCCCTCCAGTTCTATACCACCTCCACTCATATTGCCTGAAAAACATGCACACCATACAGCCTGAAATTGTCTCATCAGAAACATTTTTGAAAATCACTCTGTTTCACAGTTTTGACCAGATCAATCACAGTTTCTGATAGGATTATCTTCAAGTAGAAAAGCATTTCTTGGGGCCGGCACTGTGGCGCAGTAGGTTAACACCCTGGCCTGAGGCGCCGGCATCCCATATGGGCACTGATTTGGGACCTGGCTGCTCCACTTCCCATCCAGCTGTCTACTGTGGCCTGAAAGGGCAGTGGAAGATGGTCCAGGTCCTTGGGCTCCTGTACCCATGTGGGAGACCAGGAAGAAGCACCTGGCTCCTGACTTCGGATCGGCACAGCTCCGGCCATTGCGGCCAACTGGGAAGTGAGCCATCGGATGGAAGACCTCTCTCTCTCTCTCTCTGCTTCTGCCTCTGCCTCTGCCTTCTCTCTGTGTAACTCTGACTTTCAAATAAATAAATAAATCTTTAAAAAAAAAAAGAAAAAGCATTTCTTGGGTAGTTACAGATTCTTTAAAGGGTTCTTAGTATCACCATATGAATGACCAGTTGGTGTATTTCCATAGAGTATATAATTCCTTGGGGATTACTAAGAAGGTGAAGACAGGACAGTGGTCTCAGGTTGTTTTTCCCAGGGCTGGGGGGGGTTGTAGCTAGGTTCATCTTAGGGAGGATGGACACTTGATGCCAGGTGTAGAAGGCTTTTCAGAGGCAGGGGCACCTCCAAGCCTTAAGAATGTTAGAATGAAGCCATGTTTGGGCACATCTTCTGGAAACACAAGTCAGTGTGAAAATCCCATCCCCTGTATTGTGTATTTGGATTTAACATCAATTTGACTTGCCATAGGGTAAGCAGCTGCTGAGATGACCTAGAAGAAAATGGAAAAGAGAATGGGTAGCAAATATTCCACCCACTCCTTTCCTGTAACAGATTATGGCACCTCTTCCTCTGAGCCTTGGAAGCGCCTGTCAGGCTGTCAGCAGGGTTTGGGCACCCACCACCTGGCTACTTGGAACAGCAGATTTGTCTGTCCTGAGGGCATTTCCATTGGCCACTCCTGTCGAGGGAGGCCTTGGTTCTGTGATGTAAGGAGGGTTCTGATGGAACATATCTTTTCAGAAGGCAACCACATGAATCCGTTTGGGATGGGGCATTGCACAGAGCCTGCCTGGTCCATGAACAGTGTGTGTAGCTTTCTGAAGCTGAGGTCCAGGGCAGGGGGCAACACCTCCCTTCATTGTGAGCAGGAGTGTAGCAGCTGTGCATGGGCTGTGAGAAGTCTTTGTTGTTCCAGGGTCTGGAGCCACTGCCTCTGCTTCATTGTTAGAAGGCCAGAGTACCATCTCAGCCCTGGGTGTCATGCCTCAGATCTAGAACTTGGGTTGGAGGGATTGTCTGAGGTCAGCTCTGTAGGCCCTTGGAACTGCCCTGGGCCTGGGATTTTACAGCCTAGGATGTTGCTATGGGCCAGGCAGGCAAAGAAGCCCGGTGAGGACTGTGGCAAACTGAAAACGGGCTTCCTTCACTTGCGGCCCAGTAACACCAGATCTTATGAATTTTCAGCAAATCGGGATTTTCAAGGTCTGAAATCTGATTTATAAATGTTGATGGCTTGTTTTTTAAAATATCAACCCCCTAGATGAATAAAACATGCCTGATGAAAGAGGAAACCATGATTTGAGCAATACTTACCAGACAAGAGTAATAGTGTGAACCCTAGAACCCAGCTCTTTGGCATTGTAGTCGGCTGCTGTTTCCACAGGCTCCCAAGACTTTGTGCATCTCTGAAAGCGTGGACCTGGGTGTGTACCTTTGCTGAGAGCATGCAGTATTTTATGCACACTTTGAGATGTGCACAGCCTCCCCAGGAGGAAGCAGGACCACAGCGCTCTTCTATGTTAAGAGCAGGTTACGATCCATTTTAGCCCACTGCAGCCATTCCATTTCTGCACAGAAAGCTAGGTCCACACGCTAATTGAACATCTGTCATCAAAACAATATTCTTTGGAAACTTTAAAATACCTCTGTGCCCAGAGATGAACTGTCTGGAAATGTGCATTTTCAACATTCTGAGTACAGGCAATCGAAATTCCATTCCACTCCAACAGGCAGGTTGGCTCCAGGGAGTCTCTGGTGGAGCCGCATCCCTCCGGGACTACCTGGGGACCTCGCGTCCCAGTGAGAAGTGTGGCTGTGCTCGCTGTGAGAATCTACTCTGGAATGTTGTTCAGACTTCTGGCAGGTCAAGTGTTGCTTCAGAAGCAACTTCTGCAGAATCCACTTTAAGTGTGTCATCAAACACAGAAAGTATGTGATTTGTTTTTCTTTTTCTCTCAGGAAGCTGACAGCTGGGAAATTATAGAAGGGCTGAAAATAGGCCAAACCAATGTCCAGAAACCAGACAAACATGAAGGCTTTATGCTGAAGAAAAGAAAATGGCCTTTAAAAGGCTGGCACAAGGTAACAGTTTTATCAGATTCAGGTTGATTGTCTTCATAATATGATATGATACATTGTTATTAGGAGGGACATTAAAAGTATGGGTGTATGTGGGAAAAATAAATTTCAAGGCTTTATCTTAACCATATAGGTTGTCATCTATTATGCCAACTTGAGTCTGAGATCTGTAGTATATGTATGCAATGCAAGGAAAAAATATTTTACATATTTAAAATGTGATTTGTACAAATATATAATAATCTGCTTGTTTCACTTAAGTTAATATGAATGTTTTCATTAAATTCTAAATATGAGATATTTTAAGTGTGTGCATATATTTCATCTGATAGACTTATATATCCCACTATTATTGAGTTAATTCCCTATTGCTAGATCTAGTGGACTTGTCTAATTCTTTCCTCTCTTTATTCTGTGATGAACATCCTTCTACATTTATTCCTGTTTGGTTCCTTAAAGTTCTTATTACCATTGCAGACTAAAATTGGAAAACTGCTAATCCTAGAAGTTTATTTACTGCCCCCAGAAGTGTGTATAATTTAATTCCTCTCTCCCCAACTAGCATCCTTTTTCCATCTCCTAGTTTTGACTATGGAGAAAGTATTTTTATAACATTATTATGATTGTTTGAGTAGCAGGAATTCTAATGCTAAGAAGAAAGTTGCATTCCATTTTCAGGATAGACAACCTAGTGATACACCACGTGGTGATGGACTTATGAGTATCTTCTCTGAAAACACTGGAAGAAAAGTTTATCTACTCGGCCCCTTTGCTGATGGATTTCATCCCATGACAATTATTGGCTTGAGGTGGCTTCCTGTTGGCTTAAAACAATGAGACTATGTATTGTAACTTCCTTGAGGAAACATTTTAAATACTCTAAGTGCAAGACTTAAAAATGAGCAGATGGCAAATGCTGTACCCGATCTTCTGTACAGTGTGCCCTCTCCCTGGTCAGAAACTCTCTCCATGGAACCCATAGTGTTGTCCCAGTGTGAAGGCTCTCTCACCACCATTGTTCTTCCTTGAATTCTGGCCCACTGGTGAGCTTCCTAGGATCACCTTTGCCTTAGATTCTGGACCCTACTACTTTGCATTGTCTCAAATCAGTGGTCTTGCAAATCTGTTTCCTGTGACATCCTACAGGTTATTCCTGCTGAACTTCATTGGTAGGTAGAAAAATAGCAAAAAGTAGTTAGTTAAAGAAAAAATGTTTATATGAATCACTAACTTTAACCATTCAAGCCATTCTTTAAGTGCCATTCAAGCCTTTTGATTGCCTAAGTCATGGGCAATTGAGTAAACATGTTTTTCCCACGGTAGAGCCTCTTTCTTCTTGTACTTCACTTCTTGTCCCTCAGAACCCAGAACAAAGGGATCCCAGTGGCCTTCTGTGAGTTCAGTGCAGGATGTCCCCAGAACAGTTAAGGTTCCTTATAAAAAGCTTTCCAGCAGAGTTAATTTTCCAGCAACAGAAGTACTCCTTGCATCCGTAGAACTAGCGGAAGACAGGAGGCCCCTTGTGTGACTGGATCCTGGGAATGACTCTTCTCTTAGGAATTGCCATGGAAGGGAAATCCATTCAGGCTGCACCTGGAGCATCTTGGGAGAGACAAAAATTGCCAAAAAACTATAATGTCATTGAGAAATAATTTGTAATCTCTTTGACTAATGATGGGAAGCAAGCATTTCGCTAAGTGAAAAGTGAAAATGCACTGTTAAGGCCACTAAACTTTCCAGATAATCACTATTTACAGATTCGGTCCATCGACTTCTTAATGGACAGGAACATTTTCCAGAATTATCCATGATATCTGAGTGAAATTCATGAGTTTAACCTCAGGGTGGACTCATGTAGAGTTCCTCAGTCATTGTGAATCCAGGTTATTCCTCATTTCTCACTCTGAAAAAATGCCCGTGTGGTTTATTCCAAAGATCTTAGTTGCAGGCCCTGAAATTCCTTCCTTGCTAAGAAAAATCATGATGAAAAGCCCCCCTCCTCTTTGAATTATGTGTAAAATAACAACAACAACAACCCTGGTAGGTTATTAGTCATGGAGCTAGAGCTCTGATCTCCTTTAGTGCACTGAGGCCATACATAGACATATTGGATAACTAAATGCCATGAAACTTTAAGCCTACACATGTGAATGTTTTATGTAATTCAAAATGCAGACAGTAACTAGGGGTGTTTGATTCTTGCAGCGGTTTTTTGTCCTGGATAATGGAATGTTAAAGTATTCAAAGGCACCACTTGATGTAAGTAGCTCCCAGGACATGTTTGAAAGATTGATTTAGCATTCTGCTTGAAGTGAGTAAACACTGTCATTGGTCAAGCCTTGTGCCATGGTAACCACCTCTGTGCATGTTTGTGCCTGTAATGCTTAACAAGCTACCAAATCTCCACGTCCCAGAGAGGTGGGATGTATGTTTATGCTCCCAAACAATTGCATGAAGTCTTCGTCTTCCAGTTCTGACATGTGTTATTAAAAAACAAAGCTTAAACCTAAAAGTAACACATTACTAAATGCCCTTTCTTTTTCTTTCTCTTTTTTTTTTTTTTGCTTCAGCTCTCAATAAACTCTGCTTTATGTACTTTTTTTGAGATTTAAAGCAATCTTTGTTCTTCTCAATGTCCTTTCAAAAACTGTCTTTGAGCTTCATTTTATTTCATATATCCTTTTGTCTTGGGAACCCCAAGTAATTAAAATAATTCCAAATTATTTTTAATATACCAAGTAGTTGATTGCATGCAAAACTGGAAAATGCCTTCTTTTTTATCATTGTTGTATAGGGGAAATAACATATTTCAGTGTTGTCCCCGTCTCTGCCATCGGTGTCCTTGACACAAGGTGGCAGCCAGAAGGAATTGGCTGCTCCATGCTCTCTGGTCCCAGCTGCCCAATGCCCTAGCAGCTGTCTTCCAGCTGATTATTCAGGGGTGTTATTTGCTGCAGGTCAGAAAGTGACCACAGTTATTTTAGGAACCACTAAGATGTCTTGGAGGGTGGCGTATATGAACTGTGCAGTCTAGAATTACGAAGAACTCTTCATGCCAAGAGAGGAATAAGATGGATAGTTTCACTTATTGGAGATGTGAAGTCCCTGCAGCTTCACCTGTCCTCAGTTAAAGAACCTTAACCTCAAAGCCTCACTCATTTTCTGTTTATTAAAGATACAAGCTAAAAATTATCTGAAATTCACTTCAGTTCAGTACAGAAATACACCAAGTCGTATATCCTTTGAGCCTACTTACTGATCTTTGCATTTCAGATTCAAAAAGGGAAGGTGCACGGGAGCATAGATGTCGGACTCTCGGTCATGTCAATCAAAAAGAAAGCTCGGAGAATAGACCTGGACACAGAGGAGCACATCTATCATTTGAAGGTGAACTCACTTTGCAGCACTCTCTATGCCATTATCGGGGAAAGTCATTTGCCTACACTAGTGGAGATAGGTTTCACAGTTACATTCTCCTCTTGCTCATTGTTTTAGGTGAAATCCCAGGACTGGTTTGATGCCTGGGTTTCCAAACTGCGCCACCATCGGTTGTATCGGCAGAATGAGATTGTGCGGTCACCAAGAGATGCGGGTTTTCACATATTTCCATCAACCTCCACAGCTGAGTCTTCCCCAGCTGCGAACGTTTCAGTTGTGGATGGGAAGGTATGACTGTGTTCTGGAACCAGCCTGGAAATTGCTTAGAAAATCATGCCAACACACAACTGGCTCACACTGGCAAGAAATGGAAAGAGGAGGTTTGCATTGTGAACCAGCACTCAGAAGACAACAGGTCACCTTGGCATCAAAGCTAATCACAAATAGAGATCAGTCAGAAATATGGACCACCAAGAGCATGAGCAGTTGTTTTTCCTTTCTAACAAATGGACTGCATCCAAATTTATGTGGCTTTGTAGCAATATTAGGAAGTAATTATTTGTTTAATTAGCACCCAGAAATCAAGTGATAATAAGAAAACTTCCAAAATATTTGAAGTGAAACTCACATTCTTGCCTTGAGCTGTACTGTGTGCAGGCCCTAGAGAAATGCCCATGAAATCAATGTAACTGAGCTTCAGAATGTGACAGTAAGGCAAGCAGTAGCCTACTTGAGGGCCCAGACACTGTGCTATGCTAAGCATGGCGATCGATTCATTCCTCTCTAATCTTTCATAGAGCCAAACTTCGGAGGCAGCAACGAATTTGTCTAGAAGTGACAGAACAATTCCAAGATCTGAACCCATATGTCTGTATCCAAAATCAGTGTCGGACTAAGGGGGCCTGGTGTTGGTTGGTTCCTACATTGATGAAAAGCTAGAGGCGTTGCCAGTTTAAAAATCGAGGTTAAGACAACAGACAGGGAGGCAGCTGTTTCTCTCTTTGGTTCGGTCATTAAGTTTCCTGAAATATAGCCACATGGCCTTGCCCAGGGGCACTCCGGCTTCCACCTTGGCACCTGGGCCAGCTGTCAGAAGCTGCTGTCACACGAGTCAAGTTCAAGAACATTCCAGAGAATTCTCTGCTGTTCTGTTTGTTTATACAGAATGTCGATCCTGGTTTTCTTTGCAAAGCATTGAAAACTCTCCTAGGGTCACAAAAAAGACTAACCAAATAAGATTAAAGGAAGCATTACTATATTGTTTTTGTTATTTTTGTAGAAATTACTTAAGCACTTTTTATTAAGTCTCACAAGGCTCTCAAACCTTACATTGTTTCATTCTGGTTGCAGCCATGCCAACGACTACTCAGTTATTTTTCTCCTGGGAATAGTGTTGGGTTCACCCTAATGCCAGCTGGTTCTGAAAGAAAAGGGAACAAGCCAGGGGGTCAGGGACTTAGGACGACTGGGAGCTTACAGATGTTCAGGATGCTCCCAGCTTTCGCTGGGCCTCTCACCACATGGTGAGTTAGTCCAAATAAATGAGAAATGTATCTCATGTGGGTTCTTCAAAATATTAGCTTTTAATTCTTTGGTTCTTTCAGCTTCTATTGGCACAGACTATCAATTTAAAAAAAAAAAAAAAAAAAAACTCCATCCCTTGTGTTATTTATTAAATAACTCGGGGACATCCGAGAAGGGAGAGCTGAAACCAAATCCTCCCCACTGTTTGCTTTGGAATAAGAAAGCCCTTCACCTCCGGTTTTCACAAAGGAGCTATGGGTCCCGTTACAAATGACCTATCTCCATGATCTAACTCACTGAAACATTTCCATTATGTTTATCAAAAGGCGATAAAGAATGAAAAGAGCCTTTTATGACTTTGCTTGCATTCTAAATAGCGGTTATGAGACTCTTGGATGTTAATTGGTCTGTGACCCTGTGTGGGTAATAAATAAGTCTCGGTTTGCTAAGTGTGTGCACCATTCACTTCATAACGACTTAGAAGAGACAGTTGTCGTTGAAAACTAAAGTCCAATATGGGATTTTAAAGTTGCTTCAGCTTCTTGGGGAAAAGTGTCTCTTTTCGCTGAAATGTTTACTACACTCAGCTTAGCAGCCATGTACTTCATACAAGTATTTAATTTCGCATAAAATCCCATTAATGGAACAAAGCCTGATATAAATAATGTCTTGGCAAGACGGTCATTTCTATGTGCTGTCGTTCTCAGTACGTGTTCAGAGCACTGCAAGGCTGCCTGCTGGTGGGTAAGGTATTTAGCAAGCACGTGTGATTGGCAAGTCCTGAGGGTGCTTTTTTGCAAAGGAAAGACCTCCAGTCATCAGTGAAGAGTACAGCGATAAGCACATTTATTGCATCAAATACGACTCGCTGAGAAAGTAGAAGTTATTAGAAATTTGAGGTGGCTGGTCCTTGTGAGCGTGAGACACAGCATACCTGGATGTTGTCCCCTTCATGGAATGGCAGAGATAGTAACTGAATGAGTGTTGCTGTCCATGAGTTTCGACTTCGCTGAGAACATAGCACATCAGTCAAAAGGCTCCTTCCACTTTTTGAGTGTGTCCTTGCTTCTTTTCTTTCTTAATGATGCTTTGAGCATACTTGCATTTTTTAACACTCTTTTAAAATTTTTAATTGCACATATTTATGGGGTGCAGGGTGATAATTTGATTCATATATTCAAAGTGTGAAGATCAAATCAGGTTAGTTACATTTCCATCTCCTTAAACACTTAAAAAAACTTTTTTGAAGACTTGCATTTTTTAGGGGGAAAAGGGTCATTTAAGTGTCCAGTTTCTGCTTCATGCGGCCATGTGGTTCATCTCTGGTTTTTGTTCTTTGCAGATGCAACCAAACAGCTTTCCTTGGCAGTCCCCTTTGCCGTGCAGCAACAGCCTTCCTGCTGCCTGCACGACTGGCCAGAGCAAAGTTGCAGCCTGGTTACAGGACTCGGAAGAAATGGACAGGTGTGCAGAAGGTTAGTTCCTGCCCATTTGGGCTGCAAGAATGGGCAAAAGAAACATGCATAAAACAAAATAAAAAGCAAAAAATGAAAAGATGAATGTGGGTGCTGTGCTTTCACCCCCCTCAAGTGGCCTGACTTTCCTGTTTTTATTTTTAGACACCAGATTCTTCTCCATCCCATGACTCAGCTTCTTATCTCCTTCACGTACCCCCACACAGAGAAGCTTGGGTTTTGCCCTTTGCCTACCTTCTACCCACTTCACCCTTCTTCTTTCATCTCTGTAGGGTTCTCTGTAGCTTCCTCAGCCTCCTGGGAACTCCCACAGAGCAGTACCTCTCAGGAGAGCCCTCCACCCACAGCCCAGGCTCTCCCTTCCACCTCCTGCCTAGGTCATCCACAGCTGCTCTGTCTTGTCCATGGAACAAGTGTCTGTTTCCTGGCAGCCCAGCAAAAAATGGCAAAATTCCAATGCACTGTGTCTTATATCAACAGTGACCTGTTAATGGTGTTCCACTGTGGATCCATTGTTAAATATTCTCAACTAATATGCGATTCCCTCACTCTGCTGTCTCTGAGCCTCTTTATCTCCTCCCTTCTGCTTCCTGGTAATCAACCAGAACACATTGGTCAGGTGGATCCACTGATCATTTCCATTCTTTTTTTTTTTTTTTTTTAATTTTTGACAAGCAGAGTGGACAGTGAGAGAGAGACAGAGAGAAAGGTCTTCCTTTACTGTTGGTTCACCCTCCAATGGCCGCTGCGGCTGGCGCGCTGCGGCCGGTGCACCGCGCGGATCCAAAGCCAGGAACCAGGTGCTTCTCCTGGTCTCCCATGCGGGTGCAGGGCCCAAGGACTTGGGCCATCCTCCACTGCCTTCCCGGGCCACAGCAGAGAGCTGGCCTGGAAGAGGGGCAACCGGGACAGAATCCGGCGCCCCGACCAGGACTAGAACCCGGTGTGCCGGCGCCGCAAGGCGGAGGATTAGCCTAGTGAGCCGCGGCGCCGGCCGATCATTTCCATTCTGAGACGGTTCTGACCTTCAAAACAGAAAAACAAAGGGGATGTAAACCGTATTTATTAAGGTTCAACTGATTTAATTTTAAAAATGATCTTGAGATGATATTGAGCCTAATTATGTTTAAATTTTTTCCCTTACCAAATCATAATGAAAGTAAATATTAAAATAACTTTTTAGTATTCTTCCTTAGAAAAATTAAAATTTGGCAGTCTGTGTTAGTCCTCAACCAAAACCAAGTTTTTTTATTCTACTGGTTTGTAAACTCAGTCTGTACGATTTTTATCATCCCTCTGAAACACCTGTCCCACATGTGATGCTTATGGAAAATGGGATTGAAGAGGGAGTCTGTGTTCATAAACCACGTCTAGCTGACGTCCTGTGAGGAGATTTTCCTTGCGTGTATTCACAAAGCACTCAGACTGTAATTTGAGTACGTTAACTTGCAACCTTACACACACTTGGGCAGGCCCTCCAGCTGACCACATACATTACTGAGAAGACACCCATTTGAGCAACAGGAATGGGCATTGGCTTTGATGCCAAAGGGCCTCAGGCTGGTGGGAGCACGTACCTGTCTCCCTGTCTGCCCCAGCCACCTCAGTGGTCCATCTGTGTGGCCTGGCCCCAGCGTTGGGGGAAAAGCCTCTTTCTCCCCATCCTAACAGCCCCTCCTGTGTCTGTCTGACCTCAGCATGTAGTGTCACAGCTAACTCTTTTCTTGGGGACAGCATTCCTTACTGTTTCACTAGTTCCTGCTCTCTGCCTCCAGACTATAGCTTCTCTCCTATGCCTTGATTTTTTTTTTTTTTTTTTTTTTTTTTTTGCTATGGATAAAGTACTCTTGGTAGGGGGTCCTGTGATTTCTGCCCCAGTCTCAGTCCCGTCTTCTGACCTGCCTGTATCATCAACCTCCTCCTTTAGGCCCCGTGAAGTTTTCTTTTGCCCCCACTGCTCCGCTCCAGCCAGCCTGGCTTGTAGGAGTGATCAAGATTGTCTCTGCTTTCTGCATTAATTATAGTGCCTACAGTTTATTGTGGACCAGACACAAAGCTGAGCACCTGAACTATGAGGGTCTTCAAAAACATTGTGAAAAATATGTATTAGGAAAAAACATGCAAGAATTTCAATTTTTTTCACAAAAAATAAGCTTACCTTTTAATTCTACTTCTCCACAAACTTTCTGAAATACTCTCACTTATGGTTTTGTGTCAATTTCATGTTACTCTTCACAGTGATAACGAACAGGGATTATGTGCCCCAGAATTTTGCAGATTGGGAAACCAAAGCTCAGAGAGATCAAGTCACTTGCCCGTGTTACCCAGCAAGTTCTTGGCAGAGCTGTAGGGCCAACCCAGGCCAACTTGATTCTAATAACTCTGCTCATTATCTTGGCGATAACAAGCATGCTCATAATTTTTTTCAGAAATTGTTTTTTAAAATGTTTTGTTTACTTTCATCTGCTTGAAAGGCATAGTGGCAGAGAGAGAGAGAGACAGACAGAGATCTTCCATCCACTGATTCACTCCTCAAATTCCCAGAGCATTCTGGATTGAGCCCAGCCACAGCCAGGAGCCTGGAATTCCACCTGTGTCTCCCATGTGGGAGACAGGGGCCTAAGCACCTGAGCTGCTGCCTCCAAGGATGTGTGTGCAGGAAGCTGGATGGGAAATGGAGTAACAGGGACTCGAACCAGCACTCTGAGAGGGGATGCAGGCATCCCAACTCCCAGTGCCACAATGCCCACTCCTCAAAATTGGACCCAAAACCTGTGTCAGTGATGCTAGTGGTGGCACTGATGATGTTGGCCACAGTGGTGGCATGGTGGTAGCAATGATAATGGGGATAGAAGTGGTCATAATGGTACCAGTTAATAGATTTGGGGTGTTTCCTGTATCTCAGGCATGATTCTAGGTGTTTTATATGCATTAACTCATTCTTCCTCTCAGCTTCATTTTGCAGATGAGAAAACTTCAGTACTGAGAAGTTAGCTCAGTTGGCCAAGTTCACCCGACCAGCTGGGTGTCAAACTCTGGCATGCTGAGTCCAGAACCTGCGTGACACAACGTCACGCTGCCATCCCAGCCCGCGTCTTCCCCAGCAGGGGGCCCAGCTCCATGACTTCCTTGTTTCTGTCAGTACTGCTTCCATAGCTGCCCTTGAGACCTCAAGGTCATCCTTGGCCCGCCCTCCGTCCCTGCTTCTCCAGCCCAGACTGAGCTCTGTAGTTGCTTTGACAACACCCCACCCTGCTTTTCCTTTCCACCTTCTCTCTCCTTTCCTTGAATTCCATTCCTGTTCTGACTCAGCATCACCGTGTTCCTCGTCCCTGGGCGGCCCCTCAGCCTCCTGACTTGTCCACCCACCCTCCATCCCTGGTTCTTTTGGTTCTTCCCTCTCAGAGGCTCATGGGAACCCACCACTCTTGGAGGTGCTGCTGACCTTGGGCCAGGACTTTGTTGCTCTCACCCACAGCGTTGCTACTGCCCCTACTTGGCCAACGAGGAAAGTGAAATGCGTGGAGTTCAGGCATTTGCCCCAGATGATAGAGCTGCCCTGGTGGAGACATTGGGATGCCAGCCAACCCACATTTGACTAACCCGGAAGCCAAATCTTTGTCCACTGCATAATGCTCCCTCAAGGCTGTTAGCTCTTAAAATACCGTTTATGCAAAAATCCCTTCTGTGGTACTCTGTGGCTCTGGGGCTTTCGTCCAAACTGTTTAGCATAGCATTTAGCAACTTGCACATTCAGCTTTTCTGGCCCTAAATGCCCTTTCAACCTTGCTATTTCATGAACATATTTGCATGTTCCTACCTTGATGCCTTTGGACATTTTTCTCTTCACAACGTGCAATGCCTCCTCTACCCTTCTCTGCCTTCCTATTTTCCTGAATCCAGAGATAATTGCAGTCTCATTTAAGGGTCCTCTGGTGACTTTAAAGCACAGTCACTCCCCCTTCCCTAATCTCGTTTTGTCCATTTTGATCATTTGTCATAGAGGTCCCTAATAATGAGATTGGCTGTGTTTCCAACGTAATAACATTTCTTGGTTGACTTCATCAGTTGCATTGGAAAAGATGTAACAGTGTCTCATGCTCATGGGATGGCTGATTTATACTTGTCATTGTTTAAGAGGCTGGCCACTCATGGATCTGGACTTAGCAGTATAGATCTTCTCAAGTATATCAAGGAACGGCTTGACACTTAGAGCATATTTTCCCCCATCGAGATAAAATGTAAAGTTAGTATCATAGAGTGGACATGTAGCCTAGCAATTAACCGCTGGTTATGATGTCTGTGTTCCACATTCCAGCACCTGGCTTTTTAAAAAAAAATATATATATATTTGTTTATTTTAAAGGCAGAGTTACAGGGAGAGTGGGAGATAGAGAGAGATCTTCCATCTACTAGTTCACTCCCCAAATAGCCACAATAGCCAGGGTTGGGCCCGGCTGAAGCCAGGAGCCAGGAACGAGTTCCAGGTCTCCCACATGGGTGGCAGGGGCCCAAGTACTCGGGCCATGTTCTGCTTCTTTTCCCAGGCCATTAGCAGGAAGCTGAATTGGAAGTGCAGCAGTCAGGACAAGAACTGTTACCCGTATGGGATACTAGTATCACAGGTTGCAGCTTTACCCGCTACTCCACAATGCCAGCCACTATACTTTTAGTTTTTGTTCTTAAAGATTTATTTACTTATTTGAAAGACGGGGTTACAGAGAGAGAAGAAGAGACAGAGAGTGAGATCTTGGCTTCTGCTGGTTTACTCCCCAAATGGCCACAACAACCTAGCTAGGCCAAGCTGAAGCCAGCAGTCTCCTGTGTGTGTACAGAGGTGCCAAGGACTTGGTCCATCTTCCGCTGCTTTCACAGGTGCATTAGCAGGGAACTGGATCAGAAGTGGATGCCGGCACTGCAGACCGCACATGACGTGCTGTACCACAGTGCTGGCCCCCACTATGCTTTCTTGATGTAATTTTTCCTTCTCCCAGATTCTAAAATTAGATTTAATCTTAATTTAATGAAATCAAGAGTGTTTTTATCTTTGGGATGTCTTTGTTATCTATACGCAGCTCGATGCTTAGGCCAGCATTGGAATCCTGCCCAGGATTTGATCTCATCTGTGCTGTCAAGGACAGAAGTGGTGAGGAAAGGAGAGGCCTGGCCCACATCAAAGCTCTGGCAGGATGACATGGTGGGATCAATACTCAAAGACCATTTCTGGTTTTCATAGAGATTTCCCCCCCACCCCCAGCGTCTCAGCAGATAGGTGGAAGGGGCAGATAGTGTGATGAGCATTTCACAGGTGAGGAATCTGCCGCTGGAGGATGTAAAGTACAACATCACCTCTGCACCCTTAGCTTGAAGGTTTTGGCTTTGAACTGAACGGATCCACGAAGTTCTGTTTCCAAAGAGTGCATATTGTTTTGATGTGTTGAAGCCCTAGTCCTAGATTTTAATCCTACCTACATAGCACTATTTAGAACAATTACAATTATTAAGAAGTATGAATGTAATATGTACTAGACAGAAAGCTTGGTAGATAAGTGATTTTAGATAAAATCCCTTATGGTGTAGTTTTGTTCCTGGAAGTGTGCCCCTTTCTAGCCAGCTCCTTTCTCCTTTCTCTCTAATGCTTTCCTTCATTCTTTGTACTGCCGTTCGCCCTGATTGCTTATCTTTTATTCTCTACATTCCCTACCCTTCCAAGACACCTTACCAAGAGGTACTGCCTCTCCTGAGGGTAGAAGGTACTGACCTGGTCGGTATGGTGGTATCAGGCATTTGCGTTTGTAGGTTTCACCCAGCACCTCCACTGGTGGGGGAACCTAAAGGCCATTGGTGATGAAGAGATCCCTGAAAGACAGCGGCAGCTCTTGGATCAGGGTTCCATCCTGCGGCAGGTGCTGCCGAGAGGAGGGGCCTAGGTGCATCCTGGGTGCTGCCCTGTTCTCCATGGAGTGTGCTGAGATTCTGAGTCTTAAATAAAGACCTTCCTAGGATCAACTCCTCTCTGTTACTTTACATCCAACCCCAGAGTCAAAAATCTCCTTCAAACAGCTGCCTACTTACCTTATCGTAGCCATATTTAGCAGCTGTATTTGACTGGCTCTACCATATATGATGAGTCTTTAAAAAGTTTATGCGTGGGAGCAGACATTCCACCTAGCAGCTTAAATGCCTACATCCCACACTAGAGGACCTGGGTTTGATTCCTGGCCCCAGCTCCTGACTCCAGCTTCCTGCCATTGGAGACCCTCAGAGGCAGCTCAAGTAATTGAGATCCTGCCACCCACATGGGAGAACTGGAGGGAGTTAGTGGCTGCTGGCTTTGGCCTTGACCCAGTCTATCTCTCTCTGTGTGCGTCTCTTCCACTAATACTTAAAATATTTGTAAAAGTTCATTTCAAAAAAACTATGCATGGCCGGCGCTGTGGCTCACTAGGCTAATCCTCCACCTGCGGCGCCGGCACACCGGGTTCTAGTCCTGGTTGGGGCGCCGGATTCTGTCCTGGTTGCCCCTCGTCCAGGCCAACTCTCTGCTGTGGCCAGGGAGTGCAGTGGAGAATGGCCCAAGTGCTTGGGCCCTGCACCCCATGGGAGACCAGGATAAGTACCTGGCTCCTGCCATCGGATCAGCGCGGTGCGCCGGCCGCAGTGCGCTGGCCGCGGCAGCCATTGGAGGGTGAACCAACAGCAAAGGAAGACCTTTCTCTCTGTCTCTCTCTCTCACTGTCCACTCTGCCTTTCAAAAAAAATTAAAATTAAAATTAAAATTAAAAAAAAAACTATGCATGGATTTCAAAATTTTTGGACCAAAATAAACTTATCTTTTAATTCCATTTTACAGGATCCTTTGAAAGTACCCTTGCACATAACAATTTTCAATCTTTGAAATTTGATGAGAAGCATAGATGATATAAATGGAACTTTCAGCAACTGACCCCAAAAAATAAGAACAGCCACTTTATAATTCAACAAGAACTTAGGGATGTGCCTTGTTGTGATCTGTTCATAAACAGGACACTTGCAAATATCAAGTGCCTGGAAGACAAATTCCAAATGTTTAGTCATTGAATAAGTAATACTGATAACTCAGCACTCTTGACTGTTGAATTTCACAAACTAAAAGTTGGTTTCTTTAAAAAGTGATATTTCATTATGTAAATTATAAAAATTCTTTCTTGGTCCAAATACACCAAAAATTTATAGTAAATGTCACTTCTGCATTTCCAAGACTAATTCACACAGATTGAGTTTGATACTTAGGTGGTGCTGATTCTGCTGGAGCAGGAAGCACTTTGAAAATCTTTGCATTAGTATAATGTCTAATAGATTTTAAAGAAACAATTGCAACATTGTTAGTGAGCTGAGTTATAGAGAATTATGTTTGATTTTGTATTCCATCCTCTTTTTTTTCCAAATGTGACTTCAACTCCATCCAAATCCCAGGCAACCATGTTGTTAACCATTTTAGAGCAGGGTCTTAAGCATCAGGCCACAGGACGTGAACACGTCATTACCTGTGCTTTCCCAGATGACAAGCAGCAGAGCAGGAAAGTGATCTCGCGCACTTGGACTGAGATTTTCATGGCTTCTACATTGGCACCTGTAAATTTATAAAAGTGAGCTTTGAAATCATCCAGCTACCAGTGGGGCCTTAGTTCTAAAGAGGAGAAAGGCCCGTTTGATTTGCTAGTGTACATCGGCATATAAACACGGATCTGCCTGATCACGTTTGCTACAATTTGGGCCAACTCTCCTTGCTTACCATCACCACCACTCTCTGCCCAATTCTGAACATAGTTTTATTTCTGATTTTTATTAGATCTTGCACACTGCCAGTCAAACCTCGTGGAACTTAGCAAACTCCTGCAAAATTTGGAAATACTACAGAGAACTCAGTCGGCACCTAACTTCACCGACATGCAGGTAAACATATTACTGTTACTGGTAAAAGGACTGAGATATTAATTTATACTCTTTACCGCATTGTTCTGTGAATATATACGGTAAGGTTTAAAGGAAAATAGTATACACTAGTTTATTTTCTGGAGCCTTAATACTTTTGAATCTCAGTGTTATTGTGTTCATTCAGATGGCTGTTCTTAAATGTTTTACATTTTTAAATACTAACTAGAAAAAATATATATGTGATTCATTCTTTGAGGTTTATCTTACATTAGAAATGGTTTGAAAATATAATTTAGATACTCTCAGAATGACTAATTATTTTCCCGTAGACAAAAAATGCTAAAGATCTCTAATCCTAATTTAATTTTTTAAATGAGAACAATATCTTCCATAAATAAGTCCTGTTCTACTTTTAATCCTCACCCTGCGTCTGATGTGCTTTCTCTCCTGGCCTGCATATGTGACAAGGAGTCTTTACTAACTGCTGTGCTCTCTGGGTCTTAACCTGTGTCACCTGTGTTAACTTAATAATACTTTGTTGCTTTTAACTATTTGTGTAATGTAGGCTAACTGTGTAGATATTTCAAAGAAAGACAAGCGGGTCACAAGACGATGGAGAACAAAAAGTGTCAGCAAAGATACAAAAATACAACTACAGGTACAGATTTTACTTTTCCTTCCTTCTCATTTTTATATTCTCTTAAAGCAATAGTTGCATATACCAGTTCATGGGAGTTAAATTGAGGAAGCAGCTTTAATTGCTTTAAAGTCAATGCTTTTGAAACTGACTTATCTAAAATAGTGGGAAATCTAGTCATTTTTCTTACTCTGGCATAAGTGGAAAGAATTTGAATGCTAAAATTATATGACATTACTGAAAAGTGGTATTTTTCATGTCAGTTATGACTTCTGAAACTTCACATATCTAGCAAAAAGTAGCCTTAAAAATCTAAAGATCTAGTATGATGAGATAGATGAGCATAAATTTATATATATATCAGATCTTAAAAGAACCTTTTATTGTGTCAACATTGTCTGAATTTCTAGGAGCGTATAATGAATTAGAAATGAACCCAAGTTCTAGTCTCATCATTGTTTTCTGGCTATAAAGATTTTTGTGTATTTCTGTTAAATTTGCTGGGCTTCCCTAAGCCCCCAGGTGAAATGATGGGGTTAATTTAATGAGATCTGAATTCTCTTTCAACTCTAAAATTCTATGATTCTACAAAACAAAAAAGGTATTTGGGTGTGGGGAGCAAACCGGACTAGACTGTTACTGGAATTAAGACTTATTCTATGCATCTGCTCTCCCACAATATGGCGCTGGGAGAGAAGTAAACAGCTTCCGCACAGCTGCCTCCAGTTCAACCAATTAACTGTAGGACTTGCTCCTGATTGGAGAGCAGCGTACTCGGCGTGTGGGCAGCCGAGTTGGGATTGGCAGAGAAGGACTATAAAGGAGGAGAGAGACGGCATGCACCAGGAACATCTATGGGGAACATCTAAGGGAACCCGTGCAGCCCCCGAGAAAGCCGGCCGGCGGTGTGCCGCTCCCCTGCGGAAGTGGGGAATGTGGCCAGGGGGAACTGCCCTTCCACGGAGGTGGAAGGGATAGTAGCCAACCCGGGAAGAACCAGCAGCAAACCCGGGGAGGGCCGAGCAGACGAAAGAACAGCGCAGGGTCCCGTGTCGTTCCTCCACGAAGAGGGGGAGCGACATTTGGGCAGCAATAGTCACTTTAAAATGAGAACTGAAGTCTTAATAACTCATGATAAATTTACTTTGATAAATATATTTGATATAGTTTTAAATTTTTAAAGAAAGACCATCTTAGGTTATTGTATTACAGTGATACAAAATATGGTAAATGCCTAAAACTTCTTAGGTCATAATAGTATTATTTTCACATCTTTAAACTACATTCACTACTGTTCTCATCCTAGCTATTTATTATGAAGGACCCTTGCCCTACACAGTCAAAATTAGATTTATGATTTGGCTGTTTTTAAGCTAAAATATATCCACTTATATTCTAACAAAGGCATAAGAAACTGCTTTTCAGAATTCTGCAATGTCTTCTAAGTTAACAAAATAATTCTCTAATTCTAACTGCATTAATAACACTTTGTATTGTAATTCTGAGTATGTTATTAACAAATTTTTGCTTTTCTTGCTAATCTGATGTAGTTAAAAATAATTCTTCACAAACTTAAAGACCTATTTTTTATTTAGAATGTCCATATTCAGTGAATATGATTCCTTGTGTTTATTTGTTCAGTATGTTTTTGTGTGCTTTCCTGACCATAAAAATAATGCTATAAGGACAAATGCCCCAAATGATTTCACAAGAAAACTATGTAAAATAGCTTTTGGCTATTCTATTTGTTTTGAGCTTGAGATTGTCTAATTGTGTATGTGTGTGTGTGTGTGTGTTTAAGCATGAATTCTATGGTTATCAAAGCTAGCAATAATAAAAAAGAACCATTTTAATAGATAAAAGAACCAGCTCCACAAATAAAACAATTGAAGAAGGCCAGCACCATCAGATATTATTTCAGTCTTGTGTTTTTTGAGGTGAGCCACTGAGCGGATTCCCGTTCATGCTGTTGTCTTGTGTGGTTTGGTTCTCAGTGAGTCTCAGCACAGGACCCCCTGGCTCCCTATTATGGCCAGAAAGCCACCGTGGTCCCATATTACTCAGTTGTATCTGATGGAAGCAAAATGCAAGTGTGAATGCCCCTCTAGTCACAAGCTGTGCTTTTAAATGTATAGAGAGGTTGTAAAGATTTTTCTGGATCACTGCAAGAAAGTGTTCAAGAGGCAGGAAAATCTTCTTTCACACTCATTTGTTTTTAAATTTTAAACATTTATCCTGTTGTGCTTTCTTTTTTCACCAAAGAATAACAAGAGGCCCTTGTAATCCTTATAATTCTTTATCAAATTTATTTATTTATTTAATTTTGGATCAATGTGTTACACGTTTTTAGGAATACAGTACATTTCTACACATGTACACAGCAGAAATCTACCAGAGCAGGCAACCAACCTTTCCATTTCCTTGCCTTCTTTGGCTGGTTTGTTTTTGGAGCCTGCCAGTTCCTGTCTTCTGGCTCTTTATACACAATATGATACAGCACTGGGCACCTTGGTGACAGCACTGAGCTGCAAAAATGCCAGCGTCCTCTGCATTCACCCCGTTACGTTTTGGAACCCATTATCCAAACTTTCCCCCTCCTCTTCCCTTCCCAATTTCAGGTAACCACTATTTTATTATTTTTTAATATGTATTTATTTATTTGAAAGAGTTACAGGGAAGGAGAGCCAGAGAAAGAGAGAGCTATCTTCCATACACTGGTTCACTCCCCAAATAGACACAATGTCCAGGGCTGGGCCGGGCTGAAGCCAGGAGCCAGAAGCTGCTACTGGCTTTTATAGTATATAAAAATGCTACTGACTTGGGGAGTTGATTTTACATTATACAACTTTATTGAATTTATTTATCAGCTCAAATATTTTCTTGGTGATGTCTTTTTTTTTTTAAGTATTTTATTTAGTTAGTTGAGAGATAGAGTTACAGACAGTGCAAGGGAGAGACAGAGAGAAAGGTCTTCCATCCACTGGTTCATTCCCCAAATGGCCGCAACAGCCAGAGCTGCACCAATCCAAAGCCAGGAGCCAGGAGCTCTTACCAGGTCTCCCACGTGGGTGCAGGGGCCCAAGCACTTGGGCCATCTTCTACTGCTTTCCCAGGCCATAGCAGAGCTAGATCAGAAGAAAAGCAGCCAGGACTTGAACTGGCACCCACATGAGATGCCAGTGCTGCAAGCAGAGGCTTATCCCACTATGCCACAGCACCAGCTCCTTGGTGAAGTCTTTAAGTCTCTGTGTAGAATCATGTCATCTGCAAACAGAAATGGTTTGACTTCCTCCTTTCCTCGTTGCATACTTTCGTTTCTCTTGCTTAATTCCTTTGGCTAAAACTTTCAGTACCATACTGAATAAGAGCAGAGTTAGTGGACATCCTTGTCTGGCTCCAGATCTTTTTTTTTTTTTTTTTTTTTTTTTTTTTGACAGGCAGAGTGGACAGTGAGAGAGAGAGACAGAGAGAAAGGTCTTCCTTTGCCGTTGGTTCACCCTCCAATGGCCGCCGCTGCAGCCGGCGCACCGCGCTGATCCGATGGCAGGAGCCAGGATCCAGGTGCTTTTCCTGGTCTCCCATGGGGTGCAGGGCCCAAGCACCTGGGCCATCCTCCACTGCACTCCCTGGCCATAGCAGAGAGCTGGCCTGGAAGAGGGGCAACCGGGACAGAATCCGGCGCCCTGACCGGGACTAGAACCCGGTGTGCCGGCGCCGTGGCTCCAGATCTTAAAGGAAATGCTTTCAACTTTTCCTCATTCAATATGATGTTGTCTGTGGGTTTGTCATATATTGCCTTTATTATGTTGAAATATGTTTTTCTATAAATAATTTGTTCAAGGCTTTATCATGAATGGGTGTTGAATCGTATCAAATGCTTTTTCTGCATCTATTGAGATGATCATGTGATTTTTAGTCATTCTGTTGATGTGATGTATTACGTTTATTGATTTGTTTTTTTAATTCTTGTTTGGGTGTTTTTGAAAGAAATTGAAATCACCTCATCCCCACACTCAAAGAAAACTTTGCCTTCCCAAAATTTAGCTTCAAATTCAAGTAGAAAACAAATAGACTTTGGGGTGGCAGTAAATTTTCAGTCACTCCCAGAGAAACTCCACCTCTTCTTGATCGAAAGCAAATAGTGTTGTAGGGTAAATGCTGCAGAATTTGAATCTTTTCTGAGTACCCAAACCCACAGGTCTTCCAGGAGCCCTTCTGATGTTCTTCCTCTGTTATTTGGAAGTTACTTGAAGTTCCTCCCACAGGCACACTTGCTAGGGAGGGTGACCATGACGAACATAATAATGTTTCCTCAGCAGTATTATATTTATAGAAAAACATAACGTTTATTTATACTATAATGAATTAAACATACCAACTACAGTCTCCCACCCCAGTTCTCACTTCTCCTCCTATTTTAAATGTTTGACTGTAGGATTTCTGTGTAATGATGCCAACTATTTATTTTGAGCATGCAATTGTCTCAGTATTTAAATTGCTTTCCCTGATGATCAGTGCGGTAGCCAATTTAAGAAGCTCTCGAGTTATGACAGCTCATTTCCCACCCCCCTGTTGTAAATTTTAGCGAACCAGCCAGTTGTGATGGACCCAGACTGGTGGTGGGGGTGATCATTACTGCTCTTCCTACTGAGGTTGTATTGCTGAACTTTACATTCAGCCTTCTGTGATAATTGTCATCTTGAAATGATTATAAAATAAATCATTTTAAAAATAGATCTCAGCGAAGTTTCCTGGATGTTTCTTGGTTTATTCTTGCATTGATTAGATTGTGCTATGGATTTAAATGTAAACGTAGAATTCTGGACCTGCACACGTCAGTGTTGTTAGTTCTAATAAGATTCTCAGTATCATTATGCAGTAAGTTTGTTCTCTAAATAAGGTAGAGGAGGACAAGAAGGGAATGATTTTTAAAGGTTTGCTGTTGAAGAAAGAGCTGTTAGATTTCTTATACTGCTGATAGCATGACTTACATTCGAGACCCCTAAATATTGGGGGAGGTAAGGAAAAACAGATAGACCGGACAGATAAGTGATCTGATATCATTCACGTGTAGCTGTCCTAGATCTCAAAGTTGCTCAGATTATACTAAAGGGTAGAAGAAAATTCTCATTTTCACCACACTGAAGAGAAAGGAAATTTGTATAGAAAGCATTTTGTGGTAAATTATGTATATGTGTGTGCAACAAACATATACATAGATTAATATAGACTTGTGAAGATAAGAGAAAAATATGAATGTAATTCAGAAATTTTAAGGAGAATTAGAGATATAACCATTTTCAGTATATTTCAATTTTTCTAAAAAAACTAAAGCAGTCATGATTTTCTTTTTATTCTAGAATATTAAGTGATTCTAAGAAAGTATGTCTCAATTCAGTTGGAAATGAAATCATTGGTCACAGCCTTTTTACAAGTCTGGATCTTTTAGGGGCAGGCAAAATGGAGTGCTTGGAAGGAAATATCATTATCTCATATTCCAACCCATGAAAAAGCGAGGAAAAATATGGAAGAAAGTTCTAGAATTCTTCTACTGGCATAGGGTGCACATCAGTAAATGAATTTCACCCACTTGTGGTTTTCCATAGTTGATTTTTATGGGCATTGTTCCATGATAGGTATTCTGTTGTGGTTTTTTTTTTTTTTCCTTGTCCTAAAATGGACTGGCTTCCTCCTTGGAAAATCCTCTAACTTGAAAATCCCAACAGTATACCTAATATTGAGTCCAAATGAGCAAGGTTTATAGTCGGGGATTGACTGGGGAATACCAGAATCCTGGTACCCATCCCTCTGCTATTTTACTTCCCGATTAAAAATTGTGCCTGGCCAACAGGAGGCTCTTCTTGCAGCCTGTTTATCTTAGCCTTCATGCACCATTTAATCAGTTTCCCTGAACCTATTTTTTTCTTTACTATCATTAACTGAATAAGTTTCGACTTCATGTAACATTACAACATGACATCACATGAATAAAACGGTATGCACATTTATCTTACCTTAAAGTCACAGGCTAGTCACCAGTTCTTAATTTTCCATTTCCTTTTGGGGTGGGGGTTATAGTCAGCAAATAGACAGATATCCGAGCGATTTAAAATGAGAACAGCAAACGTTTCTCACAGCACAAATGCCCTTTAGAGCTCTTTGCAAAAATTTTTTGCTACAATTTTTTTTTTAAAAGTCAACTTCAGTTAAAAAAATCTCCCTCTCTCTTTCTGATTATCTTTCATCCTTCCATATCCCATCCTCCCCCTCCCCCACCCCACGTTTCCTCCCCTTTCTCTTCTCCCATTCACTGTCAGGAAGGGCCACCTGCGAAAGGCCAGTTCAGCACAACTCGGCGCCGACAGAGGCTAGCAGCAGCAGTGGCTACAACAGTGAGTGCATTTCAATCTCAAGTGCAAGTTTAATAAGAATGAGAAACTGTGTGCCAGGGTAACCTCCCCTATGCTGATGGTGTCACTCGTGTGCAGTGGCATCAACGAGAGCCCACTCGGGTCGGCATAGCTTTCGCATGTTCTCTGGCTGTCTTTGCATGGCAGGAGTCCAGCACAGGTATTTGTTGGTACAATGGAGAATATTACATAATCAGTGTGAGAAATAACTTAAGTTTGCAAAACTGAGTATAGCACCGTGTAGTGTGGAATTTTCTTAAATGATATTGTTGGTTTTTATTTTTATTTTTATTTTATTTATCTTTTTTGCCATACTGATGTTGGAACCTATGCTAACTGATTTCTGTTTTTCTGAGAAAAGTCATGTTACTACAGACATAAATTGTGCTTTTTTTTGTAGCAATGTGACTATTTGAAAAGGATGTGAGAATAAAGAAATGAGAGGGTAAGAAAAGGTGAATTTTGATGTCATCTCTAAATGGCTACCCAAATTACTTAGCAAGAGAAAATTGTTTTCCAGAAAGAATATTGTCATAAAAATCGGCAAATACAGTGTGGAAATTAAAAAAAAAAAAAAAATGAACTGAGTGAGATGGTATTTAATCCATATCTAGAGTTTTTTTTTTTTTCTTAACAGAAAAATAGGATGAATATAAGGAGAGTAGAGGCCATACTGAGGTAGATAAGGCAAATAGTAGTAAATTGCCCATGTCAAATTTTCAATATAATATGTGAACACTAGACCCCTGCTGGGTAAAAATAAATCAGTATTTGATTATTTATGAAATCCCATGGACTTTTTAAATAAAGATTAATTTATTTATTTGAAAGTCAAAATTAGAGACAGAGAGAGAGGGAGAGATTGAGATTGAGATTGAGATTCCTTCTGCTGGTTCACTCCCCCAGATGGCTGAAACAGCCAGGATGGGCCAAGCGGAAGCCAGGAGCTTCAGATGGGTTGCTGAGGCCGAGCACCTGGACTGTCCTCTACTGTTCTCCCAGGCCCTTAGCAGGGAACTAGAGAGGAAGTAGAGCAGCTCCAACACACACCAGCATCCACGAGGCCACTGCATCGACCCCAAAGTCCTATGAACTTTTTAAAATACAGATTGTTAAACTTACAGCAATCATGGACCTTAGTTTTTTGACTATTTGATAATATTTCCTGAATTCATAAAGTTTTGCTGTAGCTAAAGGTATATTTTAAGACTAGAATTTCTGAAAACTATGAAAAGGTTTTGGTTGCATCATAGGATAGGTACTAGTGCAAGGACTGTTGGCTTTTTCCTTCATGATAAGTAACTGATTCTTGCTTGATTTCTAAATGTCTAGCTGAATTGTTTTAGAAACCAAATTGTTTCTGATTATAAAGTGAACCAGTGACTGGGAATTTATTAGGGACCTGACTCTTAAACGTAGTTTTGTGAACATTTGAACAAAAATGGAAATTGCTTTCATGGTCAGTGATTCAAGTGCAAATGAATTAGGTCCTCAGCACTGATGCAGTACCAGGTTCTGACAGTAGATATGTACATAAGCAGGTAGACAACTCTTAAACATGATTTTTCATTTGTAAAATTAAGAAATCCAAATGATTATTAGCAACAGAATGGTGTTTCAGTCTGGAAAGGAAAGCTCAACCACCTGTGAAAATAGTAATGTTTCCTTAAATACTTTGCTTCTAAAATGGCATGCAGGGAAGTGATTGCATTTCTCCTGTGTTCATTTTTAAATTGCAGATACATACAGTGAATATAATAAAGCCAAGATTAATTCCTATTTGAATACAATAGGTATATGTTTTAAAAATTGGGAATACTCCAAGAAGGAAAAAAACTTGTAAACAGGAAAACATTCGTGCCCACCTCTCAAAGTACCTGTGACCATAAAAGTTATATGAAAAACATAGATGCATCTCATGAGAAAAGCTACTGGGCATCGTTTGGTAATATATTCAGGAATAAATGGTTGGGGGATGGGTGGCTATGCTAAACCTTCCATTATCTGTAACTTTGACTCCGCACTGAAACAGCCATTGATCAGGACGCTGAGCCGGCCCCCTCCACCCACATCCTGGGACCTGGCCTTGACGACTCAGTTCCCTGTTTCTTTTTGTGCAGTGGTTCTTAATTCCCAGCCCTTCCTCTTGCCCGGTGCATTTTGGGCCTATCCCATATGGCTAGGTGCCTTTTTACCTAAAATCCATCCCTTGTTTTCTTCTCCTGCTCAGGTACCTGGGCTAGCGTGACAGCCAGACCCAACAGAACAGGAGGTTGGGAAAAGAGAAATTGAGCTCTCTCCCCATAGAAGAACACTGAGAGTCCCAAAGCAGTTATTTCCGTCAAAGGACCCTTAATGCACAACTGCAGAATACTAGGAGCCGGAGACCTGTCACACTGCCTTGACATGTTCTACAAGCTTAGCATTTATCATAGACCTACTTCCATTCTTTCCTTTTTACTCTTGCTAAATTAAGTGCCAGCTGCTCCACGCTCAGATCATTTCTCCCTTGACTTCTTCACGAATGAGTGCTAGGGGCATCCCCTAACAGTCCCATTCTAAACTGCAGTTATTGGTTCTGGAATATTCCAGGGTTGGGCTTCCTCATGGCCTTAGGACTTCAAGGATACCTTGGTCTTCTCTCCTGAGCAGGGTAGAAAGGCCCAAATCTGGCATTGAGGGTTCTCAGGTATAAACATGGAGACGCTGTAGACAACTCCCACCCCACCATCACCAACAGAGAAATGAGTTCGCACTTAAAATTTGAATCCCCTAGTACGCAAATTAAGAAACAAGAATCTGAATGAATAAGCCCTGAAGCTGAAGAGGCATTCGATTAGAGTTAGATGAATTCACCCGGTTTGTATTCTCACTTTAATGTTAAGAATTCCTCAATTAAAATGACTCATTCCACATACTTCTTTTAACAATGACAAAAAAGATATCAATATAAACACTTTCAGCCAGAAGCACATAAAAATTAGTTTTCAATTTCCCAGGGAGATTGTAGTTTGAATGGTGTTTTCCCTGTGGGTCATGTACAAAACCACTTTTACTGCTTTAATAGCCAATTTGGACTTCTGTTATGGTCAGAATAAGGATTTATCACTGAGGCTTCTCAGCTTCTGGCTCCAGCATTCACTAGAGGCCATTATCCCAGGCACAGGTCTGGGTGCTCACTGGACTCTGGTCCTCACTGCACAAGTCTCCCAGGCAGCCCATCCCCACTTCTCACCCCTTCCTCACCACCCACCTGGGAAGACTTTGCTCTTAAGCTGTGCAGCCCTGAGGGTGCTGAGGGCTCCTCCATGCCCATCCAACCCTGGCAATGACCCTCAGCACATCACATCTCCTCTCACCAAACAGCCACATTCCTTTTTTTCAATGCATTTCTTGTTCCTTTTGTCAAGAAGCCTGTTTCTTAAATCTTAAAACTCCCTGGCCTCCCCATGTCTTCAGCCCCCAGTCTCTGCCCTTCACCCCCTTGTCTCCCCGGACTGACCCTGTCCATGGATTCCCTGTGCCCTTGCTATAGGACTGTGGGCTGACTCCACTTCCTTCATTCAGCAGCATCATTGCCAAGGTCAGCAGTTCCTTTATCCATCTTTAAATGTTCTTCTGCATAACCCTATTCCTTTCCAGGTATCCCAAAAGTACTTGGGTCATTGTTAGCGTAAGGATACCAAACAGGACCCCAGCAAATGATTGAACCCCAGGGCTCTGGAGCCTCAAGTAGCTTAGTTACTACTTCTGTATCAACCTGTATCAGTCTGGGTCAGCTGTCAGTTTTGAGCCTGATAATTAAACAAGCTGTTGACACCTCCCAGCCAAGTGTGGCTGAGGTTCCCGCCAGGGGTGGACACAGTTACTCTGTAACTCCTGATACCAAATGCTTTGGATCACAAGCTTGTTGACAGGCGCAGCAGCTGAGCTGAATTGAGGGGGAAGGTTTCATTCACTCTGTTCCCTTGGATATTTCTTGAGGTAAATATCTCCCAGCCAGGGCAAGGCTAGGTCAGAAGGGCCCTCTGCTGGGTCTCACCTGCCAGCTGATTGCAGCTCAGGCCAGATTTTGGGTTCTTCTCTCTCTCTCTTCCCTCTGTCCTCCATAACCTCAGAGTTAAGAGAACCCTTTCCCCAAGCCCCCTCTTCCAGCAAATCTCTTAGGAAATTTGGAGCTAAAAATAGAAAAAGTGGCTCTGCCATACATGCATATCAGACAAGGTATTGGTCTTCTTCCTACAGCTTATTTCCTGTGAGGTAGACAGGAGGTGTGAATCAGGCTTTGAGTTCACAAAGCAGCTTGTGGTGAAGCTAAGAGTATGGTTTCTTGCAGAAAGTGAACATGTATGCAGTAGGAATGAGGGAGAAGTTACTGGTGATCTGATTTGCAAGGGGCATTGGTGTTTCCATTTTCCAGAATTTTCGGCTGACAGTATCTGTACTGCTCAGACAGGGCATTCTTGAAAAGGAAGAAAAGGTGCTTTGCTTTCACACATCACAAGCCTCATCCAGAGCCAGCCTGGACAGAGCACCTGTAGCCATTAGGAAAAATCTCTAGTAATATGACTTTTTCTATTCAATGCATTTCACTGTTGGCCAGTTCATAGGCCATTTCATAGATGTGTAAGAGGGTTGTATGTAACATACAAAGATAAACTACTGTGACCTGCATAATATATTTTCCATGTCTAATATATATTTTAATAATTGAATCAATTTCAAAAATAATTAGACCATTATTGAGTTTGCTGTTAAACTTGATTTGTGTTTTAATTAATGGCTATGAGGTGAGTTAATTGTGGATATAGATATAGATATAGTATTGAGTTTTTACCTGTTTAGTAAGACCCTGCTCCAGGCTCAGAGAGGAATGAGCATAAATAACCTTCTAACCTGGTACTCAGACTTCCTGAAGCCGATCACCTCCAGCCCAGTTCATCTGCTGTTTTCTACCAGTTACTTTTTAGATCAAGTGTGACTCACAGTTGATGGTTATCTGAGATTCTTCCTTTTCTCCCCGTCATTTTCAGTCACCTTTCTATGTAACCATGAAAAGACAGTAAACCTGTGGCAGTTCTAGATCAGCTATGGAACATGAGAAGCCCTCCTCCCACCCCCAAGCACCTGCAAAGTGAATGAGTACTGAGTGTCTCTGAGGGTGTCCTCAGAGAGGCAGCTATCCTTTGAAGGCCTGGGAGAGGTCTTGTCGTTGTGGGGGAAGGTGGAACGGTGCACTGGTGCTCTTTAGTAATTTGTCTCTTCCCCTTTCAGGTCCCTTTCAGTGCTACCATGTCACCCGTGCGCTTGCACTCCTCCAACCCCAACCTTTGTGCAGATATTGAATTTCAGACTCCCCCCAGCCACCTCGCTGACCCTCTGGAAAGTTCAACGGATTATACAAAGTTGCAAGAGGAATTTTGTCTAATTGCACAGAAAGGTAACAACAAATATTATGTACCCTATCAAGAAGTTCTCTTCTTTGATGAGAGATTTTCTTTTATTCTTTTCTCTGCCTGGGTGGTAACAGTACAGAGTTAAATAGTTTTATTTACTGGTTAGAGTTCTATACACAAAATGTTGCAGGATGTAATGCCTGTCTGTTGGAAGAACACACATCACAGCTTTATAGTTTTGACTGGATTTTTTTAAAAAAAGTGCCATGGGGTAGAGGGAGGAAAAAAGGACAAAGAGCGTTATCCTAGGCAGTCCAGCAAAGTATTACTATTTTACACCTTTTTGTTAAATATCATTAGTTATCATTGAGTGTATATTTATTGGTTATTTGTAGCAAGGAAAAAATAGGTTTTTGTTTGAGTCCTTTTTATTATGAAACAATACGCATTTATTATACTTTATTCTACTTTACAAATGTACTTTTTTTTTTCTTTTGACAGGCAGAGTTAGACAGTGAGAGAGACAGAGAGAAAGGTCTTCCTTTTGCCATTGGTTCACCCCCCTAGTGGCCACTACGGCCGGTGCTGCGCCGATCCGAAGCCGGGAGCCAGGTGCTTCCTCCTGGTCTCCATGCGGGTGCAGGGCCCAAGGACCTGGGCCATCCTCCACTACCCTCCTGGGCCACAGTAGAGATACGGACTGAAAGAGGAGCAACCGGAACAGAATCCGGCACCCCAACTGGGACTAGAACCTGGGGTGCCAGCGCCGCAGGCGGAGGATTAGCCTAGTGAGCTGTGGCACGGCTACAGATGTACTTTTTACAGTTTGTATGTCAGAAGTCCAGGCAGGGCTGAGCTATACAGCTAAGCTTCTGTGCCACCTGCCATTGTCCAGGCTCTTCAGTGGAATTCAGCTGGAAGCTGGGCTGGGTTGAGAGATCCAGGTGCCGTCCCCCACATACCTGGCACATTGGCAGGAAAGCTGGAATGCTGCGAGCAGTTGTGCCCCTCTTTCTGTTCAGGACATGTTAGAGCTTCAAGAAACTGCAAGTGGAAGCTTCTAGTCCTCCTCAAGGCCAACTGCAGAACTAATGCAGCATCACCCCCAGTGTATTCTACTGACCAAAGCATCACAGGCCAGTTCCTATTTGAGGGATGGGAAACTACTGACCACACCCTTGAGTCTGTTTTTTCAAGGGTGGGCATTTAGTCTAGCAGGTGAGATGCCTGGGTGCGATATTGGAGTGCCTGGGCTCCAGGCTGGCCTCTGGCTCCTAATTCCAGCTTCCTGCTAGTGCAGACTCTGGGAGGCAGCAGAGATGGTTCAACTAATTGGATTCAACTTTATGGGAGTTCAACCTGAATTGCAGTGCTGATTCCCTGCTTCAGCTCCAGCTATTGCAGACCTTTGGAGAATGAACCAAGAGATGAAGTTACTCCCTCCCTCCCTCCCTCCCTCTCTCTCTCTTTATTAAAATTACAGTAGTGTTTATGGTTCCACTGTTAGTATCAGCCACAGAGTGTGAGTCAAATACATCAGTAACAGGAGAGTCAGTAGACTGAGCAGTCCTGTCTGTTCTTAAGAAGAGCCTTGGCCCCCAGTTGACAACCCCTCATTGTGTAGTGTTTCCTTTTTAGCCAGTGAAGTTCATTTTTTGACTTTAGAATAGTGTCTTCTCGGGCATTTCCTTTTAAAACCTTCTGAAGAGGGAGATAAATTATTTTGTTTTCAGATACTAATACCGTAATAGTTAATTAATCACCGTTATTTCCCCCTGGAGTGGCTGGTTAATAGGTTATAAAATGTTCTTGAAAACATGTGTTAAAGGGAATATCCCAAGTCTCCTTGTAATACTCAAGAGCCTGGTGGCTCAAGAAAAGAAGGTACACACGCTGAAGGCATCTCTGGGAAACTTGAACACAGCACAAATTCTGAATTTCAGCGAAAATGTGGTGTGGTGTTTTCCAATGGCCTTGGCTCCCAAATTAAACCCCCTCATACCACTGTAGTATTTAACTTTCAGATATCAGTGGAAAGACAATCAGCTGTCAGATGATCAGATATTTCTCTAACTCCATAATCCTAAAACAACTAAGCTAAATCATTTATCAGTTTGCTCCTTGTTTCTATGATCTGTCAACTGAGATTCTGTAAAGCCAACAACTCTCTCTCACTTGCCTTTTTATTCCTAGTAAATCCCTTTTCATTACTGATGCTGATTATGTTATTGGAGTAGAGCAATATTATCTTGTTTATATAGCGTGGAGATACACAGCCAGTGACTTTACTTCTGGGGGAAGGCATACAGCAAGTTCGGATAACAAATGTGTGATCTGAGAATCACACAGCTGCTAAAGAGAGAGAGAGAGGTATTTGAAGGCAGCCCCAGGAAAGCTTTGTGTATTTTCTTTCAATCCTAAAGTGTTCAGGTAATCCAGATTTCAACAGTTTTAAAGCCCCTGTTGAAACTACATGTTTTCAACAGACACACAAATTTTCCATGCTGGGAAAAGGCGGGGATGGTGAGCGCTGTTTTGCTGTGACTCTTGTAAGCTCTGTAGATGGGTGAGGAGTCTACTTATGGAGCTAGCAGCCAGGTTAATATATTCCATTACAAACTTATTGCCTTTAAATTGATAATAATGGAAAGTAGCACACCCATCAATAGGCTGTGAATCCCTTGTGATCCTGCTATTTTGCCTCTTTAATTCAGGCCACTGTGTTTTATGCTGAAATTTCCCACTTCTTTTAAAAATAACCTTTCTCAAAAAAAGAAAGACCTATTTTAGAAGACTTTACATATTATAAAAGCTCTGTTATTGTAAAAGTAGGAGCTGGAAGTTCAACCTTTTTGTCGTTCTACATTAAAGACTGCCTCGGATTTTGCCGATTCAAGTCGTGAGGTATGTAGGAAGTGAGGGGAGCGGTGACGTTTTTATTGTTGCTTTTAAATAAAAGTCCTTTGTACATCAAGACATTCCTGGTGGAGGAACTAATGCCAGTGCTCTTCTCATGATCAGATCATGTCCTGCCCCCTTGACAACTTGTCAGAACATGGAGATCGACGCCTGTTTCATGTCTGCAGAACTCATGAAATGCTCCTTTTTTAAGCACAAGCTTTGGGAAATAATATTTGGTTGGTTGTAAATGCCTTGCATGAGACTTCATGCTACACAGAACCGCTCAATTATTGTCGTCAAATATGGGAAGTAAAACTTGTAACCAGAGTCGGTATTGGAGTACAGTGGGTTAAGCTACTGCTTGAGTCATTGGCATCCTGTATCAGAGTATCAGTTGTAGCCCCAGATGTTTGGTTTCTGATCCAACTCTCTGCTAATACACCTAGGAAGGCAGTGGAAGATGGCCCACATGCTTAGGCCCCTGCCACCCACATGGGAGATGTAGATTGGGTTCCTGGCTCCTGGTTTTGGCCTGACACAGCCCCAGCCATTGTGGTCATTTGGTAGTGAACCAGCACTACCTCTTCTCCACCTGACCCCACCTCTGTCTCTTTCTTTCTTTCTGTCACTCTTTCTTTCAAATCAATAAATACACAAATAAATCTTTTTAAAAAACTGTTCTTTTTTCCTTCCAGAAATTATAAATTCATTTCTAAATATTGACATTTAGAGTTGATATCTGCATTTCGTATTCTGTGTCCAAGTGTTGTTGGCTTCTCTGGTATGACTGCTAACAATTTTCGTATTGTTAATTACAATTAATTATAATTGCCAAATTTGTTTTGAGTATAGATACTCGGATAGATTCCATGTTGATGTTGATGTTTAGTTAAGCTGTAATGTAGCCTTTGCAGAAAATGCGTATGAGTTAAAGCCCTAGGGAGTTTAAAATTGCATGCGTTCATTTTGGACACATTTTAATGTTTCTTTCCCACTTTCCTTCCCCCGCCCAGTGCATTCTCTTTTGAAGTCCGCCTTTAACAGCATAGCTATAGAGAAAGAGAAGCTGAAGCAGGCGGTTGCTGAGCAGGATCACAGCAAAGGCCACAGCACACAGATGGCCCGGCTCCGACAGTCACTGTCGCAGGTAAATGGCAGTGTTTGTTCTCCGTGCATGACCCGTTGCCAACCCTGAGAGTCTAAAGATGCAGACAGGGCACTCAGTCCCAGGGACGGCACATTCTTCTCACATTCTCCCAAGACACTGCAGTGTCAGTATTAAGTTTTATTACATTTCTTCCCCCAAGATGTCAAGATAAGAGTAAAAATAAACCAAATTTGCTTGCACACATTGTTGTTTTGACTAATTGAATGCTCAATGTCTATGTAATTTTTAAGCTATAGCCCCCGGTTTTACAAAGAGAAACATGCATTTATTCGTGATTTATACCTCTAGAAGATATTCCAGAATATGTATTTTGCAGTCGTAAATAGAGCAAAGTCTAGACCTTCCACACTTTAATATTTTTCTCACTTAAAATATATTTTAATTTGTTGAAAATCAGTGATTGCTATTACCTATTGTTTTTCTTTCCTGATTTTCACTCTTGGGATTTTCTTCCTGTATTAAATTTCCTGAAACTAGACTTTTCTATTTTAATATATATTACACAATTGATCTTATTAATACTAATCAAATATCTATGTACAAGAGTATCTCAAAAAGTTCATGGAAAGTGGAATTAAAATATAAGTTTATTTTGCTGCAAAAAGTTTTGAGGGGCCTGCATTGAGGCATAGTGGGTTGAGCCACTGCCTGCAACGCCGGCATCCTGTATGAGTTCTGGTTCATGTTCCGGCTGCTCCACTTCTAATGCAGCTCCCTGCTGATGCCCTGGAAAAGCAGCAGAAGATAGCCCAAGTGTTTGGGCCCCGGCCACCCATGTGGGAGACCTGGAGAAAGCTCCTGGCTCCTGGCTCCTGGCTTCAACCTGGCCCAGCCCTGGCCATTGCAGCCATTTGGTGAGTGAATCAGAGGATGGAAGATCTCTCTCTCTTTCTGTTTCTCTCTCTCTCTCTCTCTCTCTCTCTCTCTCTCTCTCTCTCTCTCTCTCTCTGTAACTCTGCCTTTCAGATAAATGAATAAATCTTTAAAAAAGAAAGTTTTAAAATTTATTCATAATCTTTTTCAGGATATACATTTTTTTGTGAACTTTAAAAAATATTTACTTACTGGATAGGCAGAGAGAAAAAGCTCCCATCCACTGTTCACTCCCCAAATATCCACCATGATTCCTGACTGAAGGCCAAAGTCAGGAGCCAGGGACTCAAATCTAGGTTTCCCGTGTGGGTGGCAGGAACCCAACTCCTTGAACCATTACCTGCTGCCTCTCAGGATACACATCAACATGAAGCTGCAGTCAGGAACCAGAGCAAGAACCGGATGTCACACCCAGGTATTCCAACATGGGATATGGTGTCTTGACTACTATGCTAAAGGCTTACCCCTCCACGAGCTTTTTAAAGAGCCCTTATAAATCAGTGTTGAAATTTCTGATTAAAATCTTTTAATCATGCATGCTATCCTTTTTAGACTTGAGTACTTCTTTGCAGTATATATTTTCTAGAAATACACTTCGTTAAATTCTTTGTGAATTCAATGTTGTAATATGATCTTATGTGAGAACTGAGTGTTTATGTAAAATATTGTTCACTTCCTGGTGCCTTGGATCAGAGTGAAGGAGCAAGCAAACCCTGGGTAAGTGGTTCTTCATGTGGATCGGATCCTGCTTGAATGGTTCTCCTCAGTCCCCAACACTTAGCTTTACACTGTGTCATCCTGTTGTACGTACCTGATCTGTCAGCGTATCTTCAGTGTTAAGTCTCTTGTTATGAAAGTGCTGTTACCTGGGCCACACTTTCTGCATCACCATAAAACACTGCCACCTGAGGTGCGTCAGCTGCTTCTGGTGCAAAACCAGGGGCCTCAGGAGCATGAGCAGTAACCGCGGCAACTGCCTGCCAGTCTGCCGAGGGCTCTCCTGGGACACGGAATGGCTGTCCCTGGACACTTCCTGTGTCACGTATCTGTTGAACACACAGTTGATGTGACTGGTCTTCCAAATCATTATTCTGAAAGAAAGTAGTATAAATCAGAAAGATCCAAATAATGGTCAAGTAAACACGCAGATGTCAGCTCACAGACACATGAAATACATTCTTGTTCCCCAAATGTCGCAGTGTTTCTCTTAGGTGTTCCAACATTGGATGCCTTGTGAGATAAGTCAAGCTTGGGCTGAGACAAATAAGAAATTATATTGCTTGCTTGCTTGCTTGCTTCTATTTGCTTGTTGGTAAAACAGAGAAGGGTAACTGAAGATCTGTGTTTGAACCTCAGGTGAGATTTGAAATGATCATGAAGAGAAATTGTGAAGCAGTCGTTCACTTGCTGATTCATTCATTCATTCAGCTGACTGTATACCACATGTTGTGCCGGGTGTGGGACACCACCGTCAGTGTCAGCCTGGCCACGTGCCCCGGAAGCTCATGATCTAATGAAGATGAGCGGTAGTACCCAGGGGCAGGGAAGTGCACCACAGTGTAGGCCGTTCTGTGTCACGTGACAGACAGTGCAGACTTCCAGGGCTACCCCTGAGCTGAGACCAGAGCTGTAGGTCAGGCTCCCTGAATAGACAGCAGCCGATCTGACAAAGGGCCTGGTGCTTACATGATGAAAGGAAAAGAAAGCAAAATTATGTCAACTGTGCAGTCTTTGGCTTAAAGTATCTCTGTCTTATGTGAAAATATACTTATTTGTCTCTAAAGCTTGAGCCTCAGTGCATTTTTGTCAAGTTATTTGTTTTTTCTTGGTTATATTTAATGGGTTTAAAAGAAAAAAACTGACCTTAAAAAGATGTGAAAATGTTTGGGGTCCATGAAGATTGGCACAGATAAATTGGAGAATCCAGTGCTTGCCATCACGCATTGCCATGGCATTTTGCCTGTATTCACATCCTTGTATCAATCTGTACCTTCCCACCACGCCAGATGGAGCTTCTCTGCCGTCTAGTCCTACCACCCCTGAGGCTGCAATCTCTTTTGGAAATTACCACAGCCTGTGTTTAGGCAGTTAAGTTTCCTGACAGTTTACTCCTTTCCTCTCTCCTCTCCTCGCTCCTTGCTCCTCTCTCTGTCTCTTTGAATATTTATTCATTTATTTGAAAGGCAGAGTGACACAGTAAGGGAGAGAGCAATCTCCCTTCTGCCAGTTTACTCCTCAAATGGCCACAACAGCCAGGGCTAGTCCAGACCAAAGCCAGGAGAGCCTGGAACTCCATCCAGATCTCCCACATGGGCATCAGCAGCCCAGGCACTTGGGCCGGCCTCCAGTCTCTTCCCGGGGCATTACCAGGGTGCTGAATCAAGCAGAACAGCCAGGACTTGAGCTGGTGCTCCAGTGTAGCATGCTGGCATTGCAAGTGGTGGCTTAACCAACTGCAGCACAATGTCAGCCCCCAGTTTACTCCTTTCTAGTAAATTACTATCCATGGTTAGGTCACCAAAGATGTTTCTGGAGAACGGCAGATAGTTGATACTGGCTGAAGAATGGGGTGAACAAGGAAGAATTCAGTAGGTGGGAACCAGCTCATCAGGGACAGAGTTTAGATTCATCCTGCTATTCCAGAACTAAGGACCCAGCATTGGCAGGAGGACCTAGATTTTAAAGACTGAGCAAGGAGACTTAGCATGACTTGGAGATGAGTTGAACATTAGAGAGAGACAAGGTGACAATCAAGTCCATGTTTATTACCCAGACAAGTTAGTATATACCAGTTCTTTAGAAACTGTGTTGTCGGTATGTGATGAGCAGTGCTCATGGAGATGGAGGTGTCTGTGGGATATCCGACAAACAATTATATTTGCAGACCCAGAGCTCAGGAGACCCTTGTGGGCTAGCAGGAAAGATGAGGGCGCTCCAGGATGTGGGTGGAGGTACAGCTGCTGAGGAATTCTGTGTTTTCCCTAAGAATAGAAGTTGGTCAGTGTCATCAGCGCTGCCTTGAAGAACACTAAAAGGGTAAGCTAAGAAAGAGAATAGGATTCCTGGGGAAGCAACCAAAGAATTGGGGAGCCCTATTTGGTACATATCTAGAGATTAACATACCGATTTTCAGTGAGGCTTTTGAGTATGTATATCAACTCAGCCAACTCCGTCATCCTGTTTAGAAGGCACATGACATATGAAATAAGCGTTTTTCACTACATGCTCAGCATAAATTATTTCCTGCCCTGAGCAAGTAACAATTTGCAAGTCTGTATGGTCAAATGAATTCCACTTCCTTTTTTATAAGATTTTATTTATTTATTTATTTATTTATTTGAAAGGGTGACAGAGAGGAAGAGCTCCATTAGTTTATTCTCCAAATGGCTGCAATTGGCATGGCTTGGTCCAGGCTGAAGCCAGGAGCCAAGACCTCCATCTGGGTCTCCCACAGGGATGACGGATCCAGGTACCTGGGCCATCAGCCACTGCTTTCCCAAGCACGTTCGTGGGAGCTGGATCAGAAGTAGAGCAGCTAGAACTTGAGTCAGTGCTCCAATATGAGATGGCAGAGTCACAAGTGGCCGCTTAATGTGCTGCACCACAATGCTAGCCCCCCCAAAATTCTGCTTCTGAAGTCATATTACGTATGTGGTCTGTATGTACACAAACACATAATTCTGTGATTTTACCCACATCAAACTTAAATTAACTTTCACATCTAGAGGCAGTATAGATGTTGGACCCAAGCCTGTAAGACAGGACATTTTATGTGGCATCTGTCCTTTATAACTGACCTTTAAATCACATCAGGTATAATTTCATATCCCATTTAATGTAGTAACCTGAATACCAAAATAAAATAGTATACTGAGTGGGAAAAAGAAACATTACTCTCAATTCCACTGTCACAGTGCTTCAGAGGGACTGGGAGGAGGCATGTGTCTCTCTGAGTCAATGAAATATGCTGTAAATGGGGATATGAGCAAAACATGGGCTTAAGACACATGCTAGGATAATTAAAACCTAATCATAACATCTGTCACTCTTCCACAACATGTCGCATGCACAAATATACATTCTGTGAGGGGATAGAATTTCCAAGTATATTTATTTGTTCGTGAATTCCACAGGAATGGAGTAAGCCTTGACCAAATCTGTTGTGTGCCAAGATTTTCTTCTTCATGTCTCCTTTATGTCTTTTTTTTAAACTACCCAGCAAAGTTAAATTGACATTTTGAACATGACGTAGCAATATTTACTTATTTTTTACAATTGTTTATTGAGAGAGACACATACGAAAAGAGAATTCACTCTCCCACTGCCCAGAATAGCTGGAGGTTGGTTGGACTGAAGCCAGGATCCAGGAATTCAAGCTAGGAGTCTCATGGGGGTGGCAGGGATGACCCAACTACTTGAGTCATCATTGCTGCTTCCCAGGGCCCTCATTGGCAGGAAACTGAAGTTAGGAGTTAGAGCCAGGAATCAAACGTAGGTTCTACCATGTGGGATGCAGGTATCTTAACCACTAGGTGAAACACCCTTGCCCAGAAGTATTTATTAAAAGCCTTAAAAAGTTTTACACTTTGATTGTGTAAGTCCCCAGGTGAAATATCTTGTCTAAGGAAATAATGGTGAGTATAGAAAACTTATGCACATAAGTGTTAATTATAGCATCATTTATACTTGTAAAAGTCAGTAATGGCATAAGTACATAATAAAGGAAATAATTGCTTATTATGCAATATTAAAATTTATAAAAAAGTTGCAACATTAAAATAGCTGCTTATGTGCGAAGGATAAGAGGCATACACGGGATGTAAGTGTACCCATTAAACAGTATGAAAACATGCATAGGGAAAAAGTTACCAACAGGTGGGTAGTACAGTATGAATGTTTTTTATGTCTAGTTTTTATTTTTTATAATTTTGTAATATTTCCCCAAAATATTATAATAGATTTTCTTCATTGAACAAACAAGGGGACCTTTTAAGTGATAACCAGGATTTGCAGACTTAATTTTCCATTCCTTTGGAACCAGTTTTACCTGTAGACAAAGGGTGTAAGTTCACGATGGCTCCATCTTGCCATGTGGTTCATTTTATTCCCCAGCCATCAGGCGTCCGTGTCTCCTTCCAGGAGTCCATGATTCCATTTAGTAAGATGTTTATGCCAGAGTCTCACTCCCTCTAAGGTGAATTCTCAGCCGTTGTCTTTCATTGTCAGTGAGTGATAGTTGATGGCTGAGAGGTGAGGACTCTGAGACTGATTCTGGCTCTGACCTTCTAGATGGTAACTTCTTTTGTAGATTGGGAAGGGACTCAGCACCTGCAGGAATGAGCATGCATTGTGGAGAGGTGCCGGTGCAGTGCAGGCTCACCCAGGGAGCCTACAGACAGTGCCTGGCTTCATGGGACTTCCTCCCAGGAGGCCTTTGGGCCTCCGCGCCACTGCAAGAGTGATGCTCTTACTGACAAGTTCCCGTAGCGTCTCTTGCTCGTTGGCTGGCACAGTTGACTGGTAATCTGCCTCCTTTTCCCTTGCTTCGCCACTGTTCACTGCCCATGGCTACGTTCCCAGCGTCCTAGCCACTGGCTTCTGGGCCCTTTTGTGTTACCACTCATAGCATCCTTTCCCTGACTACACCTGGGTTTCTCAGTGTTCCCAAGGGAAGGACAGCACTAAGTGTTGTCCTAAGCACTGCTGGGAGTGCTGCCCCCACAAAGCTCCTGGCACTTGGCTGAGGCTCACTTTACAAAGCAGTCCATGCGATCAAGGCAAAAGGAGGAGCCGGCCTAGACAGGACATGCCGAACAGGGCTGCTGCATGCTCTGGGCTGCTAATACCTTCCACCACCGCGGTTACCAGGACTGGGGAACAGTGTTGGTTTCCATGCTGTTTGTAGTGTGTAGCGACAACTTTTCCTGCCACTGCATATATATTACTAATAGAATGACTTTTAGAACTTAGCTTTGAATTCAACCTGCTAAACCTCTGGTTGAAATGACTGCAGCAGAATTAAGTGTTCTACTTTTGCTTCAATTCTGATTGCCATATACTTCAAATAGAACCAGGCTCAGTTTTCTCTCTGGCACAATGTAAATATTTTGACAGTAAATTGTAATGCTTTACCAATAGTGGAATACTAGAACAGACTCTTGGTTTTAAGTATTAGCAGTAATTTCCAAAAAATGTACTTTTGAATCTTGAAAAAAATGGAAAAATTACTACTATTTTTCTATATCTCACTAAGAGATAATCAAAACATCTCACTTTTAGTCTCTATTTGTTTTTAAGATTTATTTATTTATTTGAAAGGCAGAGTTAACATAAAGAGGGAAACAGAGAGAGAGCTTCTACATGCTGGTTCATTGCCTAAATGGACACAATGGCCAGACTGGGCCAATCTGAAGCCAGAGGCTAGGGCTTCTTCCAGATCTCCCACATGGGTGCAGGGGCCCAAGCACTTGAGCCATCTTCCACTGCTTTCCCAGATGCATTAGATGGATTGGAAGTGGAGCAGTCAGGACGTGAACCAGCGCCCTTATGGGATGCTGGCACCACAGGTGGCGGCTTAACCTGCTTGGCCACAGCACCGCCCCACTTTTAGTCTCATGATACTCCTTTGCCTCCCAGATCAGGGTTCCAACACCAAGAGAATTAAGGCCATCACAGTGAATGTCAGAGTAGACTTTGTGTATGATATAAAAATTCCTTGGTTACATATCTATATTACAGAGCCAGATATTTATAATCAACCCCTAGGCATACAGAAAACACCCATTAACCATAATGTAGACATCAGAAACTTATTTGTACACTCAATGTTTCAGTAAAACTTGCAAAGGATTTTGAAGGTTATCTGTGTAGCCCCTTTTTCACCTAAGAAAACGGAGGCTCAGAGAGCTGGGGTAACTTGGTCAGGAACACTCAGCCTTGAGACCAGGAGAATCTGATTTTCTGACCTACGTCAGGACTACTTTATTTTTTACATCACATCCAAGAAAAGGAATGAATTATGTTCATTTTTTTTTTTTTTTTGACAGGCAGAGTGGACAGTGAGAGAGAGAGACAGAGAGAAAGCTCTTCCCTTGCCGTTGGTTCCCCCTCCAATGGCTGCCGCGGCCGGTGCGCTGCGGCTGGTGCATTGCGCTGATCCGAAGCCAGGTGCCTCTCCTGGTCTCCCATGTGGGTGCAGGGCCCAAGCACTTGGGCCATCCTCCACTGCACTCCCTGGCCACAGCAGAGAGCTGGCCTGGAAGAGGGGCAACCGGGACAGAATCCAGCACCCCGACCAGGACTAGAACCCGGTGTGCCGGCGCCGCAAGGTGGAGAATTAGCCTAGTGAGCCGCGGCGCCGGCCTGATTTATGTTCAATTTTTAATATCTTCTAGTCCATTTTCTATTGATATGAATGGCTAGGGGTTATCTTGTGTGTCCTCCACACATACTTTTAGGCAGGATCACATTTGATGAATATTGGATGAGATGACAGGATGAATGAGAATTTAATACTTTTAAAAGTGGAGGGCATAAATGATTCTATAATTTTTTCAATAAGTGGCAAAACTGTGTGTGACATTCCCACCCTGAAGCAAACCATTCCTGATCCTTGACCTTGATTTGCTTGGGTGTTTGCTATTAACACTGCTCCAGAAGGCACAGCCTCTTTGAAGGAACCATTAGTTGGGGTTCGTATAAAACCCTCAGGTCAAGACTTAAGCTGCAATTAAAACCATTGAACAGCTTCCCATGAGACACCCCATTGACATGGCAACAAAATTTATCTGGTTCCAAATATTTCAATAATGAAGAGAATTCTCTGTGTACTTACAGGCAGAGAAATTTTGAGAGAACAAAGTAAACATATCTGTACTAGTCACAAAGGAAAAGAGGAATGTGGTATTTTTTGTTTCAGATTCTAAGTGTTTGAGATGTTGCTCCAAGAAAAATGACCCTGCACACATTTGCAGGATGAGAAGCTGTTAGAATTCTTCCTCTGAGGCATGTGACTTATTTACTGAGAGCATGATCACCTCATTTTCTCAGAGAGCCAAAGACCTATTTCCTCCTGTCCCCAAATGCAAAGACTGCAGGACCGGTATCCACCGGTAGTCCATCAATACAAGAATGTCATTGGATATATTTTACAAACTGCCTCTGAAGGCTTTCAACAAAAGCCAAATACTGTGACACTTCTCTCCTTAAAAAGCAAGGGAGAAGACAGGGGAGAAGTGGGAACCTGGAATGAGAGAGAAAGACAAAGGGCTTCTTGGTGCTCCCTGCTCAATGCTAGTGAGACATTAGCTACTTTGTTGACCCTGGGTGTTTTGAAAGATGCAAAGCCGTAATTGTGATATTTTATTTGGATATGTATTGGCCGTTGCATCCACTGACTGAAAGAAGCAGAATACCTGTGCCCTGGAGGAAGATGCCTCTTTGTAAGCCCTGGCATTTATCTTCTGCTCTGAAACAGCCAGTTCCATCTTGTCATTGTTGATTTTAGTGGGAAAGAAAGGACTTTTCTATTCACGGTGCCTTGTCCTCATGCAGGTCTTTACGTGATATAATCCGAGATAGCCTCACCTGTGTGACATGCACAAGGCTCAGTGTGATGGGCACTTCCAGGTGATTTACTGTACCTTGGTACACAGAGTCCCTTTAGGGAGCCCGTGCCTGTGTAAAGCTGTTTGTTCTTGTAATAAACGCAGTTGACGCGCACACTAACCTGTGTTACAGCATGGAGTGTTTTACTGATGTTAACTGGAGCTGTGCTGAAAATAATGTGATGCATATAACTTAGAAGTAGTTTACTTTCAATGTTATGTTCTTTATTATGGTGGTCATTGTCTCTACACTGTTCAGTGAAGCCAGCTTTTGGTCCACATTTAAGTTAGTTGTGTTGCACTGTCATGTATGTTATATGCTCCTGGAAAATAAAAGTACAGCTCTTTTCTTTAACCAGGCTAAAATATAACTTTCTCTGCTAAAGCCAGCTCTTTGTTGACTCAGTTTCCAAATAGTCTTCAGCTTTGAAATGAATCCCAAATTTTAGAAACCAGAACAAAATGAAAAGAATGAATCAATAGCTTTCATCCCAGGCTGCAAAAAGTAATATATATGTGGTGGTAGACCAGGCGTGGATGTAATGGGCCTGACTCTCTGAGGGAGAGAAAATTCTGTAAATATTTTTTATGAAGTCCATTAACTGTTTAAGTTCACTATCCTAGTAAGTGGTGATCTCATATTACAAAAAAACAATACCTTAACTCTGAGCCATTTATTTCCTTTTTACCGATAGGATCTGGCTCGTGATGATTCCAATAATTAGAGCCAAGAATGCTAGAGACCTTGTTTTCAAAGTTCTGTCTCTGTACATGTTCTGTTTTATGCTTCCTTACTAATTTAAAATTACATATGCATTTTTTGTTATTTTAAGGCACTCAACCAGAATGCTGAACTAAGGAGTCGCTTGAACAGAATACATTCAGAGTCTATTATTTGTGATCAGGTTGTCAGTGTAAATATTATTCCTAGCCCTGATGAGGTAAGACTCATTTTTAACTGAGGTAGAGTACCTATCTTATAGCATATAAATCTCCTGTATATTTTTATTTATTTTTATATAGGTCTTTTGCCATTAATAAGATTCCCTCCATAAATATTTGTGTGGCTGACAGCCCCCTGTTCTTTGGAGTAAAGGATGTTCATGAGCTTGACAAAATTTATTCTTGGTGATCATTGTCTATATTTATATATCCTTGTGCCCCTGAATATTTAGTTTATATCCCTATTCCAGCTTGTTAATTATCTGGGTCTGTCTCATTCTTCATTTGAAATGTTCACTATCACCACATGACCAACAAAATGCTGAAAATGACATTGAGAGATGAGAACTTGCTAAATAAAAATGTTCTTAAGGTTTGTTTTGAAAGCCCTAGTGAGAGAAGTTGCCTAACCTGCTAAGGTAATACTAACGTTGCCACAGCTACTGCTGCTGATGATAATTAATACTTAACATGTATTAATGTACATGTCAAGTGAATGTTTACTATGTGCTAGGCATTGTGCTAACCATTCTGCCTTGCTATCTTATTTGACATTCTCAGCTACCCTCTGAAATAGGTGCTATTATTATTTTTTCAGGTTGAAGAAATTGTGAGAGAATAGGAAGACATTAATATTAGGCCCAAACTTAAGTGTGTAATTCCATTTATTATCTTTGTAAAATTATTCTTTGATAGCCTAGGACTTTATAGGTAGTGATTCATGAACAAGGTGAGAGTTTTAACTAATTCTAAGATCATACTTGCTTCAAGAATATATATTTTATTAGAAATCTTCAAGTGCAAAGATTCTACCATCCAACTGCTTAGAAAATATTACCCTAAGACAGCTTGTCTTAAGTTGCTCACCCTATGGTCCATTCATCTTCATGGGCTCCCTGATCTCTGACAACACTTAAATTCAGCAACTGCCTAGAAATATGGTTTTGAGAAGTACTTCTAATATTTATTGGTTGAAAGTTATTTAATAATCTTCAACTAGCTTCCTTGAAAACCATATTCATCACTGTGAATAAAAATCAAATTTGAAATAACATTCAGTTCTCTAATCATACATTTCATTGGCTAAACCCAGTGATATAGTTGAAAATAATGGTTATATATTATCTCAAAAATTAGTTTCATAGTTTATTCTCTAGTAATGTCTTCAACTATTTCTGAAGATTTAATATACTGGTTATGATATGACTAGTAATGAAAGACCTACAAATAAGAAAATAAACTTGTCTCTAAAATTAACTCAGGGCATTAATAGGAGATTGACCTGTTAAATTCCACTTAGTATCATTTGAATATAGATTTAAATTCAAGTGATGGTACCAGTCATGTCCCTGAGAGGAAACTTATACAGTGGTTATTACTGAGTTGCAAAAGAAAACTACTTGTAATCACTACTCTTTTAATAAATGGAATGGATTTCTATAGAAATCTGGTTAATTTGAAGGAATAGCTACTCTAACAACTGTACCATATGCTTCTGTCTTCTGTAGGGTGGTGAGCAAATCCATGTCAGTCTCCCTCTGTCACAGCAAGTGGCCAATGAGAGCCGCCTCTCCATGTCGGAGTCTGTGTCTGAGTTCTTTGATGCGCAAGAGGTGCTCCTCTCTGCCAGTTCATCAGAGAATGAGGTAAGGCCCCAGAGCATACCAGCCTCACTGCTTGTGTCAGGGAGTTTCTGTTAAAGAAAGCAACACTGTGAACTTTCTGATGGCTGTTTGTTTGTTTGCATCCTAATAGGATGCTGAAATTGCAACAGAGACCAAAGCATGCCAATTATATCGGTTCCCATTTACTGAGTAGTTAACACTGTAGATGGCGACTTCTCACTCGTAGAGTTAATAGAGTCAAACATTTATTCTGACTTTCTTCTGCAATTCTCATTTCAGGGAAACCAAACAGTTGATGACAGAAGAAGTCTCTCTAATAAATGAGGAAAGAATGAGAGAATTAGAAAATCATTTTACACACACACATACACATATACATCTCATTTTTTTCTATATACCTGTATATAGCCAGAGGCAGGAATTGAGCTACTTGTAAAAAAAAAAAGAAAAGAAAAAAGAAATAGTTGCTAGATGTTATTCCCATATGCATAGAAAATAGATAATAGAAAATAGTTGTCTTGGGATGTTTGGAATTATGAATGATTTTAGAAACAAAAATAATATGGAAAAGAGAAAAATTATAAACACATAATACTTTTATAATGAGGAAAAAGTACTACGGAATTCTTAGAGTAGTACTGAATTTGTCAGCCTACCAAGGATGTACCTGCCTCTCAGATCCCAAGGCAAGCATTAATAGATTTGTAGAGACTTTCATTCACAAGCCAGAGTGTTAGCTTAATTATTTTCATGGCAATTGATACTATCAGATGGACAGGCTGATCAAACTTGCTGGTTCTTGCCTCTTTCCCAGTAGGCAAATTTGCATGACAAGGCTAATTCTAGTCAGGAGGTTGCTTGCTGAGCACAGACTAGGAGCAGGAGTAGTGAGTAGCGTGTGCTTAACGGTAGGAGAGCAGAGGTATCATAGCTCCACTCTCTCTCATGATGACGGCATTCTGCCACATGTGCTTGCGGTCACACCCCCAGAGACTGCTATGCTAGAGATGTGCTGCCAAGAATTTCCTTCACCCTCCTTCAGTCAGACTTGACTGCACATTATCTGAGCTCTGACTTACCAGCTGATGACTTTTTAACTTATCTCTCCAAGAGCAATCTTATTTCCTTATTTCCAAGTTCTTGAACCCTAACTGGGTGCACAGGTACCATTTGCCTTTGACACTGGGGCTACAGAAATGAGGAGGATGGGAGGTGAGTTATTGCATAAGTCCAAGCCAGATGATGGTGCAGCATCCTGGAGGAGGAATGAGTTTAACAGCAGAGAGAGGAAATGTTCACTTTGAGCAGCATGAGTTTGTCAGACCTGTCAGTAGAGTTGTCTGTTGGACAATCGGATGCTCGAGGCCAAAGCTCAAGGACAGAACAGGTCTGGGAGAGTCAGCACACAATGCATACAAGAAGCCTTTTCCTAGGTGCTCATAGAATCCCTGGTTCAGCAGGTCCAAAAAGGAAGTCGTTGGGAGCGGGCATTCAGCCTAGCAGTTCAGATGTCCACCTCCCACATCAGAGTGCCTGGCTCTGGTCCCTAACTCAGGTTTCCTGCTAATGCAGACCCCGGGAGGCCGCAGTGATGGCTCAAGTAATTGGGTTCCTGCCACCTGCACAGGAGACCTGAATGTGTTCTCAGCTCCCAGCCACTGCACGCATTTGGGGAGTGAAACAATAGATCTCTCTCTCTCTCTTTCTCTCTTTCTGTGTGTGTGTGTGTGTGTGTGTGTGTGTTTCTGTTTCTCTGTGTCTCAAATAAATAAATAAAAATTTTTGAAAAAAGAATTAACACACTCTTGCCACACACCACCAGCACCGCCCTACCCTAGGGGTACAGACAACCCCACACAGCAGCCTCTGCATACCTGTCATATTGCCTATGAGCCTTCCTGCCCAAGCATTCACATCCAATGCCTGGAGAGAATGGGCTCATCAGGTTCTGTAGCGTCTATCACCTGCCTGTGCTCAGATCCATATTTTCTCACAGTTTCCTTGCCACTGCTTCATTCTCATCTAACATTTTCTCCACACTTAATTACCACAGCAGTCCCATAATTGGTACCCCTTCCTCCCTCCTTGCCCTCTCTGCTCCATTTCCTACTGGGAAACCTGATTAATCATTCTAAAAGGCAAATCTAGTCATGTCCCTATTCCCCAGGGTCCTTAGGATAGCAATCTGAACTCCTTAGCTATTACACGGGCCCTTAGAATCTGATCCCTGCTCTCAGCAGCCGCAGGTCACCTCTCTTCCTGGAACCTGCCAACAGCCGAAGGAGGGATGCCTTGTGTTCCTTGCCATAGCAAGGACCATGACTCCTTCCTGCAGCTCACATTAGAAGTAACTCCACACCTAGTCCTTGTGCACTGTATCTTACAGGTTGTTATAAAATCAGTGTTTATTGACAACTTTGCTTTTACTCAACACTCAGTCTTAGGTATTTGCAGGGACTGGACCAGGAGATAAACTCCAGTGATGGGCACCATGAGCTCTCACAGTTACTTTTCCTCTTCAGCTATGGCCTGATGGCTGGAGCAAGCCCATCTTCCCTAGTGTCTAGGCTCCCATGTGAGGAGGCCCCCCGAGTCTTAACACTAACACACTTGGCAGGCCCAGCTGGTGAGCTTGCCCTGTGTGTGTGAATCCTACCAGCAGCTCCAGGGGAGGCTCGGGCTGCATGTTCTGCACTGCAGATGCCCCAGGCAATTGGTCCATGCACTTGCCTGGCTGGAGCGCTTCTCCCAGGGCTGTGCACCTGCAGCTGTCACTCGCATCAGTCCCTTGCTCAGAAGTCACCTGCAGGGAAGTCTGTGCTGGCTGCCCTCTCTCCTCTGTCCTGTTCTCTCCTTCTTCCCTCATGATTTTTTTCCATTCACATTTATCACTATCTAACAAAATACATAACCCATCTACTTGCCATGTTTGTTGTATGTCTCCCGCACCAGAATGTAGGTTCCACAAAGGCTGAGATTTTGCCACTGTCATATAAGCCCCTTGAGTGTTTGTTGTACTTGTGCTAAGTATGTTTCCCATTATGACCTCTGCTTGAATTTATTTGTGTTTTCAATTTGTTTGAGAGATGCTGAGAAAGAAAGAGATTGATTGATTGATTGATTGATTGATTCCATTCACTGGTTCACTCCCCAAATGCCTACAAGAGCTAGAGGACCAAAGCCAGAAGGCTAAAAACCAGGAACTAGGAATTCACTCTGTGTATCCCTCGGTTACTTGAGCCATTACTGCTGCCTCACAGAACAGTATGGAAGTTCCTCAAGCAACTAAAAATAGAACTGCCCTATGATCCAGCAATCCCGCTTCTGGGCATATGTCCAAAGGAAATGAAATCTCTCTGTTGAAAAGACATCTGTACTCCCCTGTTTATTGCAGCACAATTCATAATAGCCAGGAAATGGAAACAACCTAAGTGTCCATCAACTGATGAATGGATAAAGAAAATGTAGTACGTATACATGATGAAAATTACTCAGCCATAAAAAAGGATGGATTTGCAACATGGATGGAACTGGAGATCATTATGTTAAGTGAAACAAGACAAGCACAGAAAGACATGTAACATGTGAACTCACTCACATGTGGAGTCTAAAAAAAATAGGTGATCTAATAGAGGTTAAAAATGTAATTGTGGTTACCAGAGGCTGGGGAGGGAAGTGGAGAGGGAGAGATTGGGGAAGGTTGATTGATGACTACTAGTTAGAACCAGATAGGAATAAGAAGTACTGAGATTCTATTTGAGCAGTAAGGTGAAGATGGATAATGCTTGTTTACTACATATTTCTTTATTTTAATAAAAATAGGAAATAGATTTTTAGATGTTTTTACCATTAAGAAATGTTAAATGCTTGAAGGTATACATATATTTACCTGACTGGACAGTACATGGTACAAACATGTAATGGAACATCCCATGGTATCCCATGAATATGTACAGTTTCATATGTCTAATTCTTTTAATAAAAAACTTTTCAGAAAAGGAAGCTAGAATTTTGTGTGGAACCAGGACTTCAAGCCATATGGGAGGCAAGCATCTTAACTACTATCCCAAACACTGGCCCATGGTTTTGTTCTTCTCCGTCATTGCATTGTGTGAGCTTTCAGGATTGAACAGCAATTCTGATCCTGTCTGTGTCCTTCCCTTCCTCAGGCTTCCGATGATGAGTCTTACATCAGTGACGTGAGTGATAACATCTCTGAAGACAACACCAGTGTCGCGGACAATATTTCTCGGCAAAGTATGCATCATTTGAGCTTCCAGGTTGTCCTATCTCAATGCCAAATTACAACACTGGTGATGTCATGAGCAGTCATCCCCCTGCCCCTTACTAATTATTCTTTTTTGCAACTGATGGTTCAATAAATTTTGTTTTGCCTTCTCTGTTGAGATAAATTGTTGCAGAAATTTATTTGGGATATTTTTCAATGAAAAAGTGTTACCTCCTCCTCAAACCAAAAGTTTGTGTCCTTCTTACAAAATACATACATACATATATATATATATACACACTTTTTAAAAAAAATTATCTTCTATTTTCTTAAATAATATTTGAATGTATTTAATACCTTGTTCAAAAACCTAGATGGTGATGTTTTGTGCATTTGTTAGAAAACAGCCTTGTATTGAAGTTAGTCCATCAGGGAGACTAGACGAAGGTTCTAGAAATATATTGCAATGAGAATTATTTGCAGGAGTTATTTCTCTCCTTGATTTTGTGAAATCAGAATAACAAAATCGCTGTCTTCGTGATTCTCCCTCTTCCAGTCCTGAATGGGGAGCTGACAGGAGGGGCTTTCCGAAACGGACGTCGCACGTGCCTGCCAGCTCCGTGTCCTGACACTAGTAACATTAACCTGTGGAATATCTTGAGGAACAACATTGGTAAAGACCTGTCTAAAGTCTCTATGCCTGTGGAGCTCAACGAGCCGCTCAACACCCTGCAGCATCTGTGTGAGGAGATTGAGTACAGCGAGCTTCTGGACAAGGCGTCGGAAACGGATGACCCGTATGAGCGCATGGTAACACATACCAGAGCTGTGCCTCTGGGGTTGTCTGGCCCGAGAGTGGGCTGAGCCAGATCCGTTAACGATGATACATTTGGGTTTTGCATTGCATTCTTCCTGCATAGGTAAGAGAGGAACTGGTCTGTTGGCATAAATCAACAGCACCGGAAAGTCCCAGACATCTTTACCGGAAGATACCCATTTTGTGATTTGTGCAGAGTCTCTGTAGTTAGGATAGAAAGGTACTGTGCTCCTTAGAAGTTCAAAGCATGCCTCGCCTCACTTTATCAGCTTTTCCTGAATGTCAGGGTAGCCCATCTGTTCAGGAATACAGTCTGTCACTCTTTGCCCTTTACTCCATATGACTGGACAGCATGCCCCTCCCTCTGAAAAGCACTGGCAGCCTGTGTCCTCGCTCCATGGCGCTAAGATTGTGCACATGACACAGCCTATAAACTCAGAACCTTTGGACTCTGAACTCGGAACCTTTGATGCTCATGAAATCGCGTGCACTTACAGGTGAAGAGCACTTGACCTCAGTGACCTGCTGCTCCCCTTGCAACTAGTTGAGCCTCATTTTGACTTGTTTTTTTCCCCATGTGTTGATGACGATTCTGTGCAAATAAGTTAATGTGGTTGCCAGCAAATACCCACCACCACGGGTGTGTAAAATCCAGAGGAATAGGGACAAACAGCCTGGCAGAAGACTTTCCTATATTTCTCTCCTTTCTTCAATGTTTTAACAGGTTCTCGTTGCTGCATTTGCAGTTTCAGGATACTGCTCCACCTATTTCAGAGCAGGAAGTAAGCCATTCAACCCAGTCCTCGGGGAGACTTATGAGTGCATTAGGGAAGACAAGGGATTCCGATTTTTCTCAGAACAGGTAAGTGCTGCGGGACTCAGGGCAGTTTGATGCTGAAAACAGCTTTTTGGTGTCTATTTGGGAAGAGTTATGAGGGCAGTTAAGAGAAAACTCACTGAACTTATCAGCTTCATCCCCCCCCCCCCCACAATGTGTATAGGTTCTCTGTGCTCAAGCATAAAATCCTTGTTTACTAGAGTAGGCATTTACCCCAGTGGTTAGATGCCAATGTTCTACCTCAGGGGACTGGCATATCATCCCAGCTCTGGCTCCCGACTCCAGCTTCCTACCAGTGCAGACCCTGGGAGGCAGCAGTGATGGCCCAAGGAACTGGGTTCCTGCCACTCATGTGGGAGACCTGGCTGTGGCCCCAACCCACCCCCAATCATTGCAGGCATTGGGGGCAAACCAGCAGATGGGAGTTCTCTGTATATATCTTGTCTCTATACCTCTCTTTCTGTGTCTCCTCAAGTGCTCAAGTGTGTGTGTGTGTGTTTGTGTGTTTTTCTCGGCATCTCAAATATATAAATGATTCTTAAAATGTATTTGAAAAGCGGAGAGAAAGAGACTGAGAACACGGATCTCGCTTTCACTGCTTTGCTCCCCAAATGCTGCAACAGCCAGGGCTGCGCCGAGCCAAAGGCAGGAGCCAGGAACTCAGTGCAGGCAGAGTCCCAACCACTTGACCACCCACTGAAGCCTCTCAGGGTGTGCACTAGCAGGTATCAGAGCCAGAACTGAAACCCAGGCACCCCTACATGGGATTTGGGCATCCCAATTTGTGTCCCAACTGCTGTGCCAAATGCCTACTCCTAAATGATCATTTGAAGTTAAAATATTTACTTATACATCAGAGTTACTCATTAGTAGAAATTAATGAATTATAGTTTGTATTTGTTTGCATTGTAAAAAATGGTTGTCTCTAGAAGTTTTAACAGAGATATTGCCTTCTTTCTGGTTTTTAATCACCAGGTTAGCCATCATCCACCCATTTCTGCCTGTCACTGTGAATCAAAGAATTTTGTGTTTTGGCAAGGTTTGTATTTTCACTTATAATCTAAAATCAAATGTATGAGCCTGTGGAAAACGTTACTGCTTCCATAGAAGGTGCATCACACTTGGTTTCAGTTTCCACCTTTGGAACTTAGAGAATGTTGCTAATTCACGAAGAGCTTAGATTGAGAAATTAAATTTCTTTTTTTTAAGATTTTATTTATTTGAGAGGCAGAGTTACAGAGAGACAAACAGAGACAGAGAGAAAGGTTTTCCATCCATTGTTTCACTCCCAAATGGCCACAACAGCCGGAGCTGAGCCAATCCAAAACCAGGAACCAAGAGCCCCTTCTGGAACTCCTACGTGGTGCCAGGGCCCCAGCACTTGGGCCATCCTCCACTGCTTTTCCAGGCTACAGCAGAGAGCCAGATCAGAAGAGGAACACAGCACCGCCACAGCTCACTAGGCTAATCCTCCACCTGTGGCACCGGCACACCGGGTTCTAGTCCTGGTCAAAGCGCCAGATTCTGTCCCGGTTGCTCCTCTTCCAGGCCAGCTCTCTGCTGTGGCCAGGGAGTGCAGTGGAGGATGGCCCAAGTCCTTGGGCCCTGCACCCGTCTCTCTGGGAGACCAGGAAAAGCACCTGGCTCCTGGCTTCAGATCAGCACGGTGCGCTGGCCGCAGCGGCCATTGGAGGGTGAACCAACGGAAAAGGAAGACCTTTCTCTCTGTCTCTCTCTCTGAACCAACGGGAAAGGAAGACCTTTCTCTTTGTCTCTCTCACTGTCCACTCTGCCTATCAAAAAAAGAAAAAAGAAAAAAAAAAAAGAAGAGGAACAGCCAGGACTGTGGAGGAGGTTTAGCCTACTACGCCACAACACCGCCTGGGAAATTAAATTCCTGGTTTAAATATGAACCGGTGTCGACTAGGAGATGAGACTGTGTGTGTGAACAGCACAGCCTGGGAAACAGCGCAGCTTCATGCCGCTGTGCCAGCTCCAAGCCACTGCTGGCTCTCCTGTGCCTCCTCCCCTGCCTCTGTCACATGCAGATGGCGCTGCTGCCTTCTTACCTGTTTGGGGTGTGCTGAGAGATTTTCACCCTGAAGGCAGGCTCTGTGATGCTAATCCGTGGTCAAAGTCTATGTGGATATATAAGGGGTCTTCAGAAACTTGCTGGAAATACATATTATGAAAAAATATGCTTGGATCCCTTTTTTAAAACATTTTGCTTCTATGGGGGCTAGCATTTTTGCACAGCTGGTTAAGCTGCCAGCATCCCATATCAGAGTGCTGGTTCAAATCCCAGCTGTTCTACTTCCAGTCAAGCTCCTGCTTATACACCTAGGAAGTCAGCAGAAGCCCACGTGGGAGACCGTGGCGAAGTTCTTAGCTCCTGGCTTCAGCCTGGCTCAGCCCTGGCTGTTGCAGCCATTTGGGGAGTGAGCCAATGGTTGGAAGATTCTCTCTCTCTCTCTCTCTCTCTCTGACTCTGTCTCTCTCTGCCTCTCTTTCTCTCTGTTTCCCTTTTTCTTCCCTTCCTCCTTCCTTCTCTGTATGTAGCTCTGCCTTTCAAATAAATAAATAAATCATTTTTAAAAGGTTTTCCTTGTACATATTTAGGAATACCATGTGAGTTCACGAGATACTTTCAGTGTGTGCTAATCAGATCAGGACAATGAACATTTCCTCCTCTTGATACTACTTCATGTTTGAAGTCTCTGAACTCCTCCGAAAGTTTTTACACCCAAATAAACTTCCATTTTAGTTCCATTTCCTATGAACATTTTGAAGCGCCCTTGTATACACTTGCAGTAATTCCTGGTATTTAACTCTCTGGGACTCAGGGGTGTGAACTGAAGTCTCAACATATTGGTGCCCATTTGCAGTCAGAATATTGCACACCTGCCTAACACAAAACGTTCTGCACCATCTTTAGGAAAAGAAAGGCTGTGTCTGTAAATCTGACCAGTAAGTTAACTAGGTCCTTCCTGTTACACTGCTCCACTGCTCCCAGGAGGGCTCTCCTCGTCAGCATTTCCTTAACCTGAAAACACACGGTATGATGACGCGCTGGAAGGTACTGTGTTTCAGAACAAGACACTCAATCATTCCTTGCTTACAACCAAGAGACAGAAATCGAGTGGTGATTGCACTAAGCTCCCTTAGTTCATCAAAGTGGGACCATGTGGTTATTACAGATACACAAGTAAATCAGAAAGCCATCATGTGCGATAAAGTGCGGAGCCCCAGGCTCTGTCTTAGCAACCAGTGTAGGAACCTGTTCATTAAGTTAATCCCACCGTCTTATAAATCTTCTGTCTCTGTAGTTAGAGGTTTTATTTTATTTTTTCAGCTGTTCTCCCCAAATCATATCACTCTTCAGGGTACTTCAAAAAGTTCATGGAAAATGGAACTAAAATATGTTTTTGGTGTAAAAAATTTTGGAATCTAGGCATAGTTTTTTCCATTAATATGCATTTTTTGTGATCTTTTCAAATTCCTCTCATATGCATGGATTTCAAAAATTTTTTGCACCAAAATAAACTTACCTTCTAGTTTTGTTTTCTATGAACTTTTTGAAGTACCATATGGGAGGTGTGGGGGTGGGATATATATATATATATATATATATATATATATATACACACACACACACACACATATATATATAAATCAATGGTATTGAAAAAAGTATTTTTACTGTACACCTCACACTTGATATTTATGTTAACTTTTTTTACCATCTGGTTAAAACCGACAACAGCATCTATTACCATTGGATATCAAATGACAGTAAAGTCTTGTTTATATGTTTATGTGATGAAACACACACACACACACACACACACACACCCCTATGTGCATGCGTGCACATTTGTTACTCCAGGATCATCCTAGTTTTGTTGGTTTCAAACAAATATGGAGAAACACAGATGGTAGGAGTTTTGTGGGTTTTTTTTTCCTTTTTTTGGTTCACAGCTAGTAGTTTCACCCTGGGCCATCTTCAGGCACTTGTCATGTTAAATCAACAATACAGAACCAATTGTGGTTACAGAAGTGGTTTGTAAAGTGTCATACAGATGTCAGATTTTACAGAACAAATGATTAGCTGCGCAGTGTGTATTTCCTGTCCTCTGCCTGTGTCGTCTAGATATCAGATGGAAGAACAAGTTCTGGGGAAAGTCGATGGAAATCCTGCCTGTGGGGACACTCAATGTTATGCTCCCAAAGTAGGTCGCTCACATCTTCCTTGGGGTCTTTTTCTACTTTCTGGATCAGAAGTGGGTGTTGTAAACTCTGGAAGATGCCAAGGGTCCATTTCCCTGTGTGCAGGGACCTCCTGTTACCTTGAGAATGGACTCCCACAAAAACAAATGAGAAGTTCCGCCAGTTTGTCAAAGCTTCCCACTTACCTCTTCAGATCCTCCATTCATCAGTCAACACTGGGCAGCTACTGTGTCCTGACAGCATTTGCGGGTAGATTAAATATCGGGCAAAATTAGCCCAGGAGGTAGCCCCCCATTCTCCAGAATAAACTTTCAGTATTCATCATATCACAGGGAAGAATTGTCCTAGCTGGAGATAATGCCTCAGTCATAACAGTTTGTAATTTTTTTAGAAATAGGCGCTTCATTTTGAAAGTATTTTATTTGCAAATACACTTTAAAGTGCAACTTAATTGTGACTTGAAGTAATGTCATTTCCTCCTTTAGAGAAATCCTGTAATGTTACTCCCAAGAGTTCGCATTTGATTTCCACCATCCTAGTTATGCTTATAAGCCTGTTAGCAGATGGTTATGCACATCTTTGGTCTTCGCTTGGATTATGAAACAGTGTTCTCAGAGCGATGTTTTGTAAATGCCTGTCTCCTACCTTGAATTCTTCCTCAGTGGTCACCGCCTGCAGGGTGAATCCGAACTCCTGGGCTATCACTGCAGGCCTTCCCAGCCTTGCTCCTCAGCAGGGCCGCTTCCCTCACAGGCCCCTGATGTGCCAAACTCTGCTGGCCCCTGCAGCTTTGTCAGTGCTTTCGCTCAGCCCAGAGAGCCCACCTACTCATCACCCATGCTTAGAGCCGACCCAGGCTCCTCTAAGACTCTGCCTCAACTCCCACTCCGCAGTCCAGGGAGGTCCAAGGACTAAGGACTCTACCTGCTGTGCTCCCATGGTGCTTTGTTTTTACATCTATTGCAGTTCCCTTATTTTAAGTATTTGTTTACATATCCATCTACTTCTACCATGTTTCTGGCTCCAAAAACACAGGAAACAGGCCCTATTGAACTCTGTACCTTTAGCCACTGTCCCAGGGGAAGCACTTAAATACTCCTTGAATGAATGAATCATGTTGTAAATATTTATGACCACATGGAAACTTTCAAGAAAGAAGTGAGAGAAAGTTGAGGGGAACACAAGCTTCCACCCAGGGATATTCTCATTAATAGAAACTGTAACATGCATTTGTGACCTCTGTTGTTTTGTAATCAGTATTATATTCCTGACTAGGTATGGAGACTACTATGTGTGGAATAAAGTCACCACGTGTATACACAACATCCTCAGTGGGAGAAGATGGATAGAACATTATGGAGAAATAACCATTAGAAATACCAAAAGCAGTGTTTGCATTTGCAAGCTGACATTTGTCAAGGTAAATAATAGCACTGAACAGAAAAGGAAAAATAGTGCACGGTGCTTCCTAGGGAAGAAATAGAACAATTACCTTGAACAGCAGCAAGTCACGCTTCCCTGTGTCATTGGTCCTCAAGGACGTTGTAGGTAAGAAAACAGGACCCGCCTATGGACTTGCTCAAGGCATAAAGATTTCTGAACATGTGAAGGTCAAAAAAGGCCTCATTTCAGAACACACAGAAAGTGCTTTTCTTTCTAAAGGATTTTCTTTTTAAGCATCCAGTCAATAGTTACTATTCCAAGTCTTCTGGTTTATATTTCTATTTGTGCTCTGTTTGATTACAGCATATTCAAATGATCCTATTTTAGGGAATTAATTACAGTGCAGTTGTCATTATTTGTGGGTATTTGAATAGAACAGCCATGTAGATGATGGCTACCAATCACTCCATATTGATCCAGCCCTGCCACTATTGTAATCCAGATGAGTTGAACAAAAGCATTTCCTTTATTGTCAAGAAAAATGTTTAAAATAGCAATGCACGCAGAACTTTCCCTCAGTCTCCCTGGCCTGCAGTAGAACACACCGTAGTACCTCTGTGTGTGTTCAGGGTGTGCTATAGAATTCACGAAGCACACATTCCCAACTGCCCCCTTTGTCTGTTCTACTGATGACTATATTCTAACATGGCAAACAGGTAGCATTTTGGAGTCTTAAAACTCTAATATTTTGGGGCCAGCATTGAAATGCAAAGGGTTAAACTGCTGCTTGCAATGCTGGCATCAGAGCGCTAGTTGAAATCCTGGCTGCTCCGCTTCCAGTTCAGCTACCTGGGAAGACAATGGACAAGAGCCAAAGCACTTGGGCCCCTGCCACCCATATAGGAGACCACGATGGAGCTCCTGGCTCCTGGCCCCGGCCTGGCCCAGCCCCAGCTGTTGCAGCTATCTGGGGAAGTGAACCAGTATATGCAGAAGCTCTCTTTCTATCTGTCTCTCCATGTCCAGTATTTTCATTTCTTATTTAACCCCTTTTAAGCCATATTGGAAGGTCATGTTTAGTTTGATTTAGTATCTTTATTTTACCTGAAGATGATTCTCGCTGTTTTTTTCTTACAGACTCCTGGGACAGCTAGCACAGAGCTGGAAGGTTATTTGCTCTGACTGGGAGATGTGGCACATTAGAATTCCTTATGCCAATAGCTCTAAGCTCTTCTACAGTGGCATAGGCCTTTTCCACTCACCAAGGTTGTCCTTTCAGGTCCGGAGGGTGGCCTAGGGTGATTGTTGGGAGGTGTGGACAGAGCTCACATAAAGGAATTCTAATGTGCCACATACTTGGGGCCTGATCTGAAAGGGGAGACGTGGGGTCCAGGCAGGCAGATTCCTATGGACTTGTCAACCATAGGGAGGAGCATGGCTGGAACAGGGCCACATCAGGGGCCTCATGCTAACACGGAGCCATTTACAGATGCTGCGGAAATTAGTCGATAGGCTGTTTCTGCAGCATGGCCAATTGAGATTCATGAAAATCCATGAACCAGGGGAAGATTGGAGATGAGGATCTGAGGGAACAAAAGAAATAGCGACCTTTAAATTACCGTCAGTGCCTTAGAATAGCAAGCAAACCTCCAGGGCACAGGCTGGAGAACCTCCGCAGTCCTTATCAAATGTTCCAGGGTAGATGTCTGGAAATGATCAGGATGAGGGACTTGAAGAGAACTTCTCCTATGGAGATCACAGGGCTCTGTGTTATTGAAGCCATGGGGTATCTCACTGCGGTGGGACTTTTCCAGGTGAATTACTGGAATTCTAACGTGAATGAAGTCCAGGGAGTTGTGATGGACCAGGAGGGGAAGGTGGTGCACCGGCTGTTTGGGAAGTGGCATGAAGGGCTGTACTGCGGCGTGGCCCCCTCTGCCAAGTGCATCTGGAGACCAGGTGAGAGCGGCCCGGGCGTCCTAGGGCAGAAAGGAAGGGAATGTCGGTGTGTGCAATTTAACATGTGTTTCTGTCGATAATGACATTAAAAGCACAGGTGCTTAAGGCAATTTTAGTTGATAATTTATACCTGATATATATGCTATATACTCTTATAAATCCCAGTATTTGATAGCTGAAAATTTAAAAATGTAATTCAAATCTCTGACATGTGGTCAGAAATTGGGCTTTTGAAAAGATACTACTCTATGGCCGGCGCCGCGGCTCACTAGGCTAATCCTCCACCTTGCGGCGCCGGCACACCGGGTTCTAGTCCCAACGGGGCGCTGGATTCTGTCCCGGTTGCCTCTCTTCCAGGCCAGCTCTCTGCTGTGGCCGGGGAGTGCAGTGGAGGATGGCCCAAGTGCTTGGGCCCTGCACCCCATGGGAGACCAGGATAAGCACCTGGCTCCTGGCTTCGGATCAGCGCGGTGCACCAGCCGTGGCGGCCATTGGAGGGTGAACCAACGGCAAAGGAAGACCTTTCTCTCTGTCTCTCTCTCTCACTGTCCACTCTGCCTGTAAAAAAAAAAAAAAAAACAACAACTCTAAATGCATGCCTACATTTCAAAAACTAGGTACATGTATTAAACAGTTTAGATCATTGAAATAAACAAATGTAAATTCTTCCTCCTGTTATTTAGTCTCTGTTTTAATAACAAAGTAAAGCCTATAAAACATCTGTAATCCACAAATTCAGTGACTCACCAGAACATGGGCTCTTTTCACTTACACAGCCAAAAGCTGCAAAATGTTAATTTCATAGAAGATATCAAGGGAGGTCTGCTAATATATTGAGTTCTGAGTATAAATGGAACCAGTTTCCACATGACATTTATGTTCAGTGCAATTTTGCTAGTTGATCTTTAACTTTAAAATTAGTTGTTGGTTGTCTAAGAGACGTCAATGAGTACTTAAATTTTGCACTGGCAGGGTGACTAGTTCATCCATCCAGCAGCTGTTTATTGAGTACTACTGCATCAGAATCTGTTCTAGGAGCTTGGGTACTTCAATGAGCAAAGCATGCCTTTGAATTTCACTAGAAGGGGCCAATAAATGTTAATTTGAATGTGCGAATGTGTGTCTTTTTCTTTTCTAAAAGGAATAAGTTTCTGGTAAAATATTTATGATCATGGTTAATCATCCTGGAATTTGGGTGCCTAACTGAATATTTGAGAGTAATTAAATAATGAGGACTACTATATGTGAAAATCTGTTTAAGGCTAGAGTTTTGAGCAAGTGTTTGGTACAGCAGTTAAGACACTGGTTCAGGCTGATGTTTTGGCACAATGAAGTTAAGCTGCTGCTTGAGATGCGAGCATCCCATATTGGAGTAACTCTGGGAGTCCTGGCTGCTCTGCTTACAATGCAGCTTCCTGCTGACATACCTAGAAAGGCAGTGGAAGATGGCCCAGGTATTGGGCCTCTGCCACCCATGTGGGAGACCCTGATGGAGTTCCTGGCTCCTTGCTTTAGTCTGAACCTCACCTGGCTGTTGCAATCATCCAGGGAGTGAACCAGCAGGTAGAAGATTTTCTCTTTCTCTCTCTCTCTCTCTCTCTCTCTCCCTCTCCCTCTCCCTCTCTCCCTCTCCCTCTCCCTCTCCCTCTCCCTCTCTCTCCCTGCCTTTCAAATAAATAGGTAAATAAATATTTTAAAAAACAACAAAAAAGATGCTGCTTGGGATGCCTGTGTCTCATACCTGGAGCTGGGGTTTGAGTCCCAGCTCAACTGTGTTCTACTAATGCTCACCCTGGGAGAGTCTCTACCTCCCGCAGGGCAGATTGAGTTCTGGACTCCTTACTTTTGCCCAGCTCCAGTTGTTGTGGAGAGTAATTTAGAGAGTAAATCAACAACAGAAGATCTAAATATATGCCTTTCAAATAAATAAAAAGAAAATTTTTTTAAATATATGAATCTATCAGCTCTGATCAACATAGTTACCCACTTAACAACATGCAACCCGATTTAATTCACAAGAAAAGCTGTATAATCCATTGTTCATGACTACCACTTTGAGGTTAGTGTGGATATTAATCAAGCACTGGGAAAAGCCGACTTCTTCAGTTCTGTGGGCCTTTGACCCACTCAGAATTTCCATGGCCTCATTGCAGGTTCCATGCCGACCAACTACGAGCTCTACTATGGTTTCACAAGGTTTGCTATTGAACTTAACGAGTTAGATCCTGTGCTGAAAGACCTGCTCCCACCAACAGATGCACGATTCCGGCCAGATCAAAGGTGAGGATGGCTTGGTATAGAAGCTGTAGATCAGATCACAGCATGAGGCTTTGAAGGCCATTGAGGTTGATTTCTGCTACCATCATTTTTGTGTTGTCTTACATATTCTCTTTTCTCTCAGAAGTATTTGAGTGTTCTACCCTAGCTAAGGCAGTATTCATGGCAAGTTCATAACAAAAGATTGTGTCAACACAGGGATCCCCACAGATGTTTCTTGATGTTTCTTTTTTTATTTTTTTAATTTAATAAATGTACATTTACAAAGTGCAACTTTTGCATTGTTGTGGCTTTTTCCCCCATAACCTCCCTCGCACCCGCAGCCATCCCATCTCCCACTTCCTCTCCCATCCCACTCTTCATCAAGATTCATTTTCAATTATCTTTATATACAGAAGATCAACTTAGTATATACTAAGCAAAGATTTCAACAGACTGCACCCACACAACCACACAAGATATAGAGTACTGTTCGACTAGTAGTTTTACCGTTAATTCTCATAGTAAAACACATTAAGGACAGAGATCCTATGTGGGGAGCAGGTGCACAGTGACTCCCATTGTTGATTTAACAATTGACACTCTTATTTATGTCAGTAATCACCCGAGGCTCTTGCCATGAGCTGTCAAGGCTATAAAAGCCTCCTGAGTTCACCAACTCTGATCTTGTTTAGTCAAGGCCATATCACAGTGGAGGTTCCTTCCTCCCTTCAGAGAAAGGTGCCGCCTTCTTTGATGGCCCGTTCTTTCTGCTGGGATCTTGTTCACCGAGATCTTTCATTGAGGTCGTTTTTGCCACAGTGTCTTGGCTTTCCATGCCTGCGAGACTCTCATGGGCCTTATAGCCAGATCCTAATTACCCAAGGGTTGATTCTGAGGCCAGAGTGCTGTTTAGGGCATTTACCATTCTATGAGTCTGCTGTGTATCCCGCTTCCCCCGCAGGATCATTCTCTCCCTTTTAATTCTATCCTTCATTATTTGCAAACACAACACAGATGTTTCTTAATGGAAAGTTTCTCTCCCTGAAAATGTACCAAAAGTCTGCAGATTCACGAACTCTCTGCCATGGGCAGCATTACTCCTCATCCAGTGTCTTTGACCTTTTTATTTCTATTATTTTATGCCATGTGATACCTTTTTTAATTTTTTACTAATATGTAATTCTTATACATTTTTATGGAATACAGTGCCATATTTCAGCATTTGTATATAGTACAAAATTATCAAATCAGGTAGCAGACATTTCCATTTCCTTATCAATTTTTTGTGATTGAAACCTCTGAGTTTCTCTAATAATTCTTCAACAACACATTGCTGGGAACTGCAGTTGTCCCACAAAGCTACAGAGCACTAGCATTTGGCATTTCGTGTTTCTGGTACCCATTCCCCAGCCTCTGTCTCTCCCTGCCCTCCCCTCCCTTCTCGGCCTCCAGTAGTCACTAAGTTGGGAGCAACTTTGTTTTTTAACTACAGAGTAGCTTTTAAGCTGAAGAAACAGGGGCCCCCAGATGCTTTGAGTTTGCCCCACATGGACTTGATCCCCAGTATATGAGATGGAGTGCCTTTAACACTTCTGATTCTTGGTTTGCCTTATTATTATCGTTATCAGGTTCTGTACTCAAGCTGTCCGTGCCTGGGGAATTCATTTTACTTTTCCCAAGAATTCTGTATGCCATGCACATTCCACCCAAGAGCAGTTTCTTTTCCCCCACATTTGATATTATGTGTCTTCTGGCACAGTCCTCAGTATTGAATGTTCTGCCACCCAAGTCTCTCACACCCCTCCCATTAGAACACGCAGTCTCTCTGTTTGGCATTCAGGTTTATCAATAAATGTCCGGTACAGTTTGTACCATGGCATACCCTGTGCTTTGCTGTCAATTTGAAATATAAACATATCCAGTTCACCGGTGGCTCAGCTTCTCCTTCCCAATTCTGCTTCAGTATTCCCTTTCTAAATTGTGTGGACTATCACTTTCCTGTTCTGAGGCCTTTTATAATTTTCTGCAATTGTTACCTTTCTTTTTTTCATCAATTTTACTCTCTCCAGTAAAACAAGCAAACTTTTGGCCTTTCAGTCTACTCTCAAAATAGATGGAGAACAAGCAGTTACCATCCCCCATTCTGTGGCCTCTACAAGTACTTTTTGACAATGGGGGAAAGGAGCACACTTGGGACTTGATGCTGATCTAGGCCTGGACCCTGCCATCGTCCTTAAAAGTTGTAGAGCCCTAGACACAGAGAGGCTTTCCAGGCCTAACCACTTCCCTTGCGCTCCTACCATTGTGGTGTTGTATCCAGTCATTCTGTTCATGTTCACAGGAAGTATGTTAATTGATGGGCAGACAGAAGTGACGTGGTCTGGGGCAGAGGTTGGGGGACATTACCAGAGTGTTCACTGTGTTATGTTCATGGTAACTAGAATGTAATTTTATGCGAGTGACATTTTTTCTTGGAAAAGAGGATAATATATTAAAATACCAACTGCTTTCTGTTTAGATTTTTGGAAGAAGGAAATTTAGAAGCTGCTGCAGCAGAGAAACAAAGAGTAGAGGAACTGCAGAGGTCTCGGAGACGGTACATGGAAGAAAACAACCTTGAACACAGACCAAAATTTTTTAAGTAAGTCGCTGCATTGCCATCACGGGCTCGTGGCTTGCAGGTGGTTGCCACAGCAATGTGAAACTGCAGGTAAAAGGGAAATGGGGGATAGTTTGGTGTCCAGGGATCCTCAAGGGAAGAAAAATGAAGCTGATTTTGGTAACTTTGCTTTTGGCCATGTAAATATTGAATCAGATTTTGCATCTGTGAAAAATCAGTAGCCATGAAAAGAAATTCTTCTGTACACCCCTTTTCCTCCCATGGGCAATAAGGGAGTGAAGGTCTCACCCGGGAGGCTCCTGGTTCTTCAGCTACGACCTTCAGCAAGGTGGGAACTCCCTCCCACCCTGTCACCCGCAGAGTGGATGGGACCCTAGCACCCACAAGGTCATCCTGGCTTCATTAGGATTTCACCTTGTTTCTATCACGCAGAGCTATTTCTGTCCAGATTTTGTCCCTCGCTGTTGTGATAGGAGGTGATTATTGCAAGATTATGTGGACATCACACAGATTAATCTGTAGTTTCCAAATCCATCTGTTAGCCTCCAGAGCCAAGACAAAACCCAGGGTAACCTGACATCCTGGAGAGCTGCCATCTCCCGCAGAAATGCAGGCATGGTGTGTTCTGTGTGCCCCAAGAGTCCCACTCAGCAGGCTGCGAGGGCCACTGATGCGGCCTACTTTTCCCGCAGGTGACACAGAGAGCCTTGTGGTCCCAGGTCCCAGGCTCTTAGTAAACAGTGCCTGTGCATGTTTTGTTTAGGGCTCTTTGTGCCCTGTCTGAAGGTGATGTGTTCCTCCGTTGGTCTCTTCCATAACCCTACCTACTTCCATTGCAGATGTTGAAGACATGAGTTCTTTTTGTTTTTTTTTTTTATTATTATTATTTTTTTTTTTTTTTTTTTGACAGGCAGAGTGGACAGTGAGAGAGAGAGACAGAGAGAAAGGTCTTCCTTTGCCGTTGGTTCACCCTCCAATGGCCGCTGCGGCCGGCGCGCTGCGGCCGGCGCACCGTGCTGATCCGATGGCAGGAGCCAGGAGCCAGGTGCTTTTCCTGGTCTCCCATGGGGTGCAGGGCCCAAGCACCTGGGCCATCCTCCACTGCACTCCCTGGCCACAGCAGAGGGCTGGCCTGGAAGAGGGGCAACCGGGACAGAATCCGGTGCCCCAACCGGGACTAGAACCCGGTGTGCCGGCGCCGCTAGGCGGAGGATTAGCCTAGTGAGCCGCGGCGCCGGCCATGAGTTCTTTTTGGTTCAGTCTTCAAACCATCAGCAGATAGGACACTCACTGGCTTACAAAAGAGCACTTACACATACGTGTCTAATTGATGTGATTTGTGGCTAACATTGGTTTCCATGTTTTCACAGGAAGGTTATTGATGCCAATCAAAGAGAAGCCTGGGTTTCTAACGACACCTACTGGGAACTCCGAAAGGACCCTGGGTTTAGTAAAGTAGACAGCCCTGTTCTTTGGTAAACTGGGAACATAGAGCTAGCCAACATATCACACTCTGAATGATTAAATAACTATGCACAATTATGTTTCTTATAGCTACACGTGGTTTCTGGGTCGACTGAAAACCTACCATTTGCTTTTCTATTTCATCTTTATAATGGACTTTCAGAAGTGCATTAGACAAGGCCCCTGACCACTTTTGGATCCTTTCTGTTTTGCTGCAACCATATTCCTTAAGAAAAATAAAACATCCACACCCTCCTCGGAGAGCAGAATAAAAGGAGCAGGATATAAAATCCAAAGTCTGAAGAGTTTGCAAAGAAAAACAAACTGTACCTGGTGCTTAACGCTGATCAGAGAGTTAAAACAACACTACAAACCACGCGCTCGGTCCGTCGTCTGGAAGCACCATCCCCCCGTCTGGTCTGTCGTAAGAGCTCGTGGGCCACAGCGGTCGGTTAGTTCAGACTTCAGGTGTGTCTGTTGATGTGACGTGCTTGTGCTGGCCTTGTCAAAAAAAGACGTGATGCTTCTCAGAGCCTGTCCCATCTGTCTGCCATTGTTCATGCCTTAAGAAATGCAAATATGTACAATAAATCATTTTTAAACTGTGTGCCCATAGATTTATGTGAAGGACAGACCTTTTGAATCACAGCATGATTCGCTTTCTCAGTCGGAACATGTATGGGTCTAGCTGAAATGACTTTCTGAAAGTAAGCGACACAGGCTTGACGTCAGTGAGCTGGTGTCCTGTCATTGACATGAAAGGCAAGAAAGAAAAGGTGTGCAAAACAGATCTCTATATTCATGTTGTTTAAGTTCTGTCCTGCGTCCTGATAATAAACCGTCCCTCTTCCACCTCATCTCACAGTGTGCCCTGTTATTTGGCAAAATCGTATTTGAATTGGACATTTGTCATCAGTGTTACAACTGTGGAAGCAAACAACAGAAAGTATGGGAATTCCTGTGTGGGCTTAATAGTACCATGAATGGTAGCTGTTTTTGAATGAAGTACAATGTAACATCATCTCTCACCCTGCCCACCCCATTAACACAATGTGAATTCCTCTGAAGAACAAAGACAAAATACCAGTAGCTTATTTGCATTATTTAAATGAGTTCTATGCAAGATCATAGTTCATATTTCTATCAAGTGATTCTGTGTGCTACAAGCATTCCCCCTGCTATGGGAAGGTAATAGAATTTAAGCTAAGGAGTTTAGCCGTCTCAAAAGGGAAAGGGGTTCTGCCTAATTCAGTACTTGTTTCTCCTCCACTAATCTACAGAGGCTTTTGTAGGAGTTTTGCATCAGTGTTTCTAAGTTTCTGCACATAGATGGCTATCTAGATGCCTACATGTTTTCAAAAACGTCTTTAGAGATTTTCCTGGAGAATTATGAAACTACATGTATCTCCATTGTCGGTTAGGTTTTTGTTGGTAGGCCCTTACTGTCAGAGTTGAAGTGGTATTTTAAACTCTGGTAACAAGGTTGCTGACATTTTCTCTTGGTACGAGGTGTTGGCTTGAGTGTTATTTCTGCTCAGCAAAGCACTCCTACTAATGGCTAATACACCATCAACTAATTCCTGGCAGTGGCTTATCCCCCATCAACTAATTCCTGGGGAGGAAAGCGTAATGGGAACCGCTCTAAGGTTTCCAGCAGATGGAGCGATGGCTTAGTGATCCTGCACCTCGGCCCTTTCACCTGAGTCTGTCCATGATGTGTGCAATTTGCATTAGTTTCCAACAGATTTAGTTCATCCTCAAGTGAACATCCTAATCCCTTGCCAGGACGAAGCAGTGCACTTAAGCAGCCTTTCCATGCTGCTTGGTTCCTCTCATTCCCGTTTTAGATCTGTAGGTGGCTTACCCCATGGCAGTCAAATCCTCTCTCTGGTTATTGATTCTTTTTCTGTTCATTCATCTTGACATCCTTTTATCTATATTCTGAGATACATGGCTTTAATTTTAATTAGAACTTAATTAGAATCCTATTGAGTTCCTTAAAGAATTCTGTTCCACAACTGGTAGTTTATTAACATACTATTCAAAGAGGTTCTGCTCTGTCTGTAGGAGCACTGCTTGGAAGAGACTCAAAATAGCCTACATACAAGAATCCTGCAAAGTAAAGGTAATACAAGTAGAGCAGTTAGAAGCTGGGGTCTTGGTGACTAGCAGATCTGTCGGGCAGGCAGGTGGAAGAGCACCCAGCACCTGCCAGGAAAGCAGCCACTGTATGATTTGGGTTAAAACTGAGATGAAGGAAAAATAGTAGAGTGAACCTTTACTAGAGAGTAAGGTCCAGCTGCCAGTCAAGTGGGTGAATGCTGATCAGAGCAAACTTGAAACTGTGATTAGGGTTTCAACAGGAGAATGAGGAAAACTGTCAATTAAAAATCACCACATTTTATAATCTTTAGAATCTCTTTGGGATTCAGATTTCCTCGTTGTTCTGATTCAAGTGATCAGTTCAGTTTCAGATAATACCCCAGTAGTACCCGATTCACTCACCCACCTGTCCCCCACCCCCTGTCAAATCCTTGGCCTCTTCTCCCATCCTTTCTTCTGTTTATTGACATGATGGTTATAGAATTATGAGACTGATCCTGTTGAGATTTTTGTCAGCATACTGTTTTGGGCTTTTGAGACAAACAGGAAAAGAATAGAGTATTGGATCATTCTCTTGATAAAACCTTAGAATTTTATGTAAACCTTTGTGTTTCCAGGACACTTTTCTTGTCTTTCCCTAAAATGACCTAGGGTAGAGGAGGACTTAACATGTCTGTCTCCCTCTCCTGGGATTTCTTTATGAGCCGCTACATCTCATCTATAGTGGCCACTACAGAAGGCAGCAGTAAGTGGCAGTGACCCTGTGGACTTGGACTTGGCTAAAGAGATTGATGGCACACACCAGCACTTGTAGAAGCCGACCAGAAATGTTTTGATTTCATTTGCTTCCACCCAGGGTGCAAATGTACTCTGATTTTGCCATTGTCTTATTGTTTTTTAATGAACTCATTATTATATTTCATGGTATCTTTAAATACCAGTAATTTCCAGGCAATTGTAAACATGAACCTCATTTAAGATCACTTTTTAATGGGTTAGTTATATATGGGGGGGAAAAAACCAAATGCAATTTTCTGGGTAAAAACTGCTAAGGAATTTTCCATCCAATGGATGCCAGGTTGTCAGTGGTCCCAACCTTTGGCTTCTCTTGCTTATTCCGACCCCATGCCTTTGCGCAACTGCATCCCTCATTAGAGTCTGCCCCAGGGAGCAAGGGGGCAGGGAGGAACAGCAGATTAAACTGTTGTGCTTAGTCCTGTTTACAGCTGTGGCTGGAAAAGAGTTTATCATCGTAACCTAAAGGACATTTTGTTATTTTGCTTGTGGATTTTAATTATCCATTTTGTCTGAGCTCGTTTCGCTGTCATCCTAGATAATAAATGTTTGTGGGAGCAGAGCTCCTCACACACCAGGGGGTATAAGAAATGTTTGCACTTGACTTGGTATATTCTGAATGTGGCACAGTAAATAATGTTCGTGTATAAAACATTAGTTTATTTCTATGGGAGCCATTATGTTCAGGATATATAAAATGTATCTAATTAAACAATTATGAATCCATTCTGTGCTCTAGAAATGTTCTTTTGGGGGAGAGATGAAGAAAAAAGTGTCAGTGGAGCTAAGAATTATAGTGTTTATTTTTCCAAGAATTCCCAGAGATTTAGAAATACTACTTGCCAAATTAGGATGAGATCCTCTGAGTCCTAATGGAGTATATTTTGCAAAATAGATACATTTTTTAACTGCATTGCCAGGTTCCCTGTTAAACTGAAGCAGGTTTGGTTGAATACACATGATAACAAGTACAAAATTGTTACTGAATTCTAAGACCTTTATGCAGCTTTCACTTTTAGAAAAATAGTGGCAAATTGTTTAAGGAATACTTAGCTTTATTCTTTTTGAAATGAGATAAAGAAGAATGACTTCTTTCCAAACTGCTCTGATGAACCCCCATGCCCAACATCTTAAGCAAATGAAGCTTCGTGATCAAGGGAACTTACAGGTGACTCAGGTGGAAAAGCACTGACCTCCATACGTGTCCTTTTGTTTTGCAGAACACTGGACTTGACTGATTTGCTCCAACCTTCTGGTTCTAACATAGCGAAGCCACAGGGATTCCCATGTTTGCTCTTTTGCACTGTCTGTTTCTAAAATATACAATTATTTGTGCCCTATTTCAGTCATTCAGTATAGGAAACTACTTAGCCTCCTGTTAAACACTGTTACTTTTTCATGGGCTAAAAACTAGCCTGTAAATATATTTCCTTGGTTACTTTGGTACCCCCAAATAAATAGGGAAAAACATAAAAGAAAAATGTTCTTACTTTCTGCAAATTTTGTTTCTAGCCAGGCCTTCCACAGGGCAATTGTAGAGGGAGGAACATTACATTAGTATAAAACAGGTTATAATCCTATTTGAGTTCTACCTGTATCTTCTAATTCTTTTAGTTAATAGAGTAAGCAAGTGAAATTTTAGTACTGTTAAAGAGCGAATAATGCTAAAACTGTTACTTTTTCTGTCTTAGGCACCCACTCCCTCTTACCTAGTCTCATCTAGTTAGTTCTTTAGGAATTCAAGTGGTTGCTAGGGTTTTTTAAAAGCTTTATCAAGGCATAAATGACATATACTACAAACATTTGAGCTGTATAACTGGACACATTTGGACATATGTATACATCCTTGGCATCTTGACAATCATTAAGTGAATATGATCTATCACCTCCCAAAATTCCCCCTGCCCTTTTATAATCCTTCCCCATCCTCCACCCTGAGGCAATCACCTTTTTTATTTTATTTTTAAAAGTATGCATATTTTCTTATATTTATCACCAATGTGATTTTTCTAGAAGTCTGTTTATACAGATAGATGTATACCTACAAACTCCTCACTTGCCATTACTCCTAAATCCATCAGGTACTCACATTTCAAGAGAAGGAGGATCCCCTTCAGTTCTATTTTTAGTAGCCCAGTTAAAGCTTTAGACTTGAAATGCTTAGAACATAATAAACTTTTTCACATTGAAATGGCCGTGTAAACTAATGGGTTAATTTCCATATTTGGGGAATCCAAAATAAAGCCAACACTGAACTGGCTGGCAGCAGGGAGGAAACCCTAGGAAGCATTCTTCCCTCTGCTGTGTAATTAGTCACTGACAAGACTGACAAGCCCAGAGTGACTGCTCCTGAAATGGAATTTCAATGCCTATGATCGGGCAAAGGGCCTATGTGGTGGGATTTTCCTCTTGAGCCTCACTTTTACGAGCAAACATTTGAAACTTCCAGTGCTCCAGAACTGTTTCTCTACCAAGTGGCTAACTCAGCCTAACTTTGAAAAAGCAATGGGAAGGAGACCTGTGGAGTCCAGTGAACTCACTGTCTGCTGTGCAAGTCGAAAGCTTATTCTTTAAATCCTGAGCCCCAGACCTTATTACTTGAAAGTAGCAAATGTTCCAGAGAGGATCAAATACAGCTGACTGATTTTAAAGGCAAAGTAGAGAAAGGGCAAGAGTGAATAAAAGGGAACTGGGAAGGAAGTGTGGGTTCTCTGAGGAGTGCAGGCACTGAGCTCCCTGTGCCTGGATGGATCCCAGGGAAGGCACGGAACCATCCTGGATGTCTAAGGGTAGGATCCTGGGTAGGGAGCTGAAATGAGAGTGTACCAACTAACCACTCCCTCAATTGTCCCTGCCCCAACCTCAGCCCTTGCTGTTTTGTTTTCCTTAATGTGACACTTGAGAGTCAGTAAGAAAGTCCAGTTCAGGAACCAAAAGTAGAGCTCAGTGACCTATGCACCCTTTTCCTCTTGGCCCCCTTTTTTTTAAGATTTATTTATTTGAAAGGCGGAGTTACAGAGAGAGGTAGAGACACAGAAAGGTTTTCCATCCACTGCTCCACTCCCCCAAATGGCTGCAATGCCAGGGGTGGACCAGGCCAGAGCCAGGAGCCTCCTCTGAGTCTCCTACGTAGGTACGGGGGCCTGAGCACCTGGGCCATCCTCCACTGCCCTCCCAGACACATTAGCAGGGAGCTGGGTGGGAAGTGGAGCAGCCGGGACTTGAACCAACACCTACACAGGATGCTGACACTGCAGGCTGCGCTCTAAGTTGCTGCACCACAGTGCTGGCCCAGTCCCTTTCTTGACTTCTGTGTCGATGCCAGTGCTGTAAGATGGAGATAAAGAGTAAGGAGGGCAAACTGAGACCTCAACGGTAAGATGGGTGTTAAGCCCAAGAATGTGCATCTTCCTGGAGGTGAGCACTCTTCAAAGCCAAGGATCAATCCCCACCGCACCCTCCATTCCCTCCTAGGCCTTGTCTCAGAGTCTAAGGGCAGTTTTCCAATGGACTGGTGGGTCCAGGCGGGCGAGGGAGCTGCGGGGAAATTCTGCCACAGAGCGCGCCCTCATCGCCCCACTGAGTTCCACAGCCGGTCAGCTGCCTCTCTGAACGTGATATGTTTATTTTTTAAGTTTCTGTTTGCAAAAATTCCACCTTGAAATATCTCTGCATCTAACTGCAGGTGTAAAGACAGTAGTAGTGTCCTGTTAGTTTGCATAAGGTCATTTGGAGATGGGAAAATTTTGTCTTAGGAATAGAGTTTTGAGCAACTTTCTACAGAAAAAAAAATTTTTCGTTAAATTTCCTGATGAATTGTCTCATCTGTGCCATCTCAAAATAAGAATTGTGCCTCCTCAATGAATGTTGTCTATGAGAATGTTATTTGTAACAGCACAGGAAACTTCAATAAATTTTAAATAAATTATATAAAGTGATCTGTTTTTTGTGTACAGCATGTCCTGATGACTTTTTCCACCAAATGCTAGTTTTACTAAATTTACTAAATATTTTTATCTGCAGCAAGACTTAACATATAAAGAAGATTAAGTACTTATTCTAACTATATTTCCAGATCATTTTTCATGTAGTGACTATGTTTTCAAATCACATACTAGATGCAGGACTTCCTAAAATTTAAAAAAAAAAGTATTTTATTTGAAAGACAGATAAACTGAGATATTCCATCCTCTGCTCACGACCCAGATGCTCGACCAGCCAGGGTGGAGTCAGGCTAAAGCCAGGAGTCCAGAATTCAATCCAGGTCATGTAGGAGCCTGGCAGGAACTTGGGTCATCATCTGCTGTCTCCCAGGGTGCGCACTAATAGGAGGCTGGATCAGAAGTGGAGGAGGCCAGAGTCCCAACCAGGCATTCTGATACAGAATGTAGGCATCTCAAGCAGTGTCTTAGCAGCTGAGCCAAATGCCCTCCCTCTTTTCCTTGAACTTTGAACTTACCTGTATTGAAATACTTACGATGCTGACTTCAGTTCTCCATGTTTCTAGATCATGGGAATAAAGCTGTGGTTTATAAAGACTGGAGGAAATAAAATCGCTCAGATGAGAGGTTTGCCATGTTTTTTGTTTGGGTCTTTTGAGGAAGCCCTAGGAATTAGTTTACGTTAATCCAATCCCTTTGGAAAGACAATTTTCATGGAGAGTATTTCTGTCACTGGTGAGGCCACTGTAAAATGTGACAGTGTAGTTTTTTTTTAGTCTCTACATGCATTCAAAGCAGATGATACATCAGCCTTGACATCCAAGTCTCTTCCTTCTTAAAATGGGTGGAAGGAGAAACATGTTGCAGAGGACAGGTCAAAGACGGCTAACATTCCAACTCTCTGGATCCCAGGAAAGCCAAAATCTGTTTCTTCTAAAACAAACACTGGTAGTCAACCTGTTTCACGTGTGCCCTGGGGCCTTTCAACTGCCGGCTCCATCGAGGTGCATTTGTGGGATGGTTCCCAGCCTCATCCTGACACTGCCCAGTCACAGAGACAGGAGGACCTTGCCATGTCACTTCCTTAGGGACAAATGTGTAGAACTGTACTGAAGAGAAGCTTTGAGATGAGTGGCAGGTGCACATATGGAAGTCTTTCTTCCTTGTGTCGTCTCTGTGTTATATACTAGAAGTTCTTAGCAGAGGGGAAGGCTGGGAAGTGAGGAGAGAAATATATAATAAGTGTGTCTACTGAAGCCCCCTCCCCTGCCTGGTGCTGCATGTAATAAAGTAACTGGGAAGTAAATTGAAAATAGCAGAGACACACAATAGATGAAAGTATTATTTTGCATTGTTTGTGATTATGTGATCACAGTTACCATAGGTTAGTTCCCTTGTCCAGTTAGAGAATCATACCAGAGAATTAACCTCTTATAAGTGTATATAGCCCCAGTGACATTCAACTATTATTGGATGGCAGGTAGTGATTTCTTTTTACAGGTTTAGCTCTCAGGGTACAAAAGTAGATGGTGCCAGGAGACACAGTTGAATTTGTGACACCAGTTCATGCACTCAGAAGGAAGCCCATCAATGCCAGAATCCTCAGAGGTGTGGGTTCTGTCTGGCCACTGTGCAATGCCAGCAGCTGTCTGCCTGAAAGTCGCCCAACTTCTCCATTCAGGCTCAGCAAATAGGGCTATTCTCACCTTCAAACAAATGGTTTGATGGGGTTCCTAAATTTGGAAGGAAAAAAAGCAAAAGCCACAAAAATAAACCCCTAGCAGAAAGCTCTTAAGATGCTAACAAGATCATCCGCATACCAGTTGCTCTAAGACAACGATGGCACTCAGTGTTTCCTGATTACCCCTGAAATTGTCCAAACTTTTCAGAATTTACCAAGAAAAAAACTTCCCAAATGGCAACTGCTCAGTACTTTAATCCCCTCTCCAAGCTCAGATCATTGGTGTAGAATTTCAGAGGAGGAATGAGAACTTTTCTTTCAAAGCCAAATCGCTTTTTTTAAGATTTATGTATTTATTTGAAAGGCAGAGCTACAGAGAGGCAGAGAGAGGTCTTCCATCCACTGATTCACTGCCAGGATGGCTGATCTGAAGCCAGGATCCAAGGGCTTCCTCTGGGTCTCCCACATGGGTACAGGGGCCCAAGGACTTGGGCCATCCTTCACTGCCTCCCCAGGCCACAGCAGAGAGCTGAATCAGAAGTGGAGCAGCCAGGACTCCAATCGTCGCCCATATGGGATTCTGGCACTGCAGGTAAATGCTTTACCCAGTATGCCACAGCGCTGGTCCCTAAATCGCCTCTTGTACTCTTCTTTCCAAGATCCTGCTCCAAAATGCTTAATTCTTCACTGCATCTCCCAGAATATTCCATAAGCCTTCATAGTACACTTTGGTTATTATTTTATTAGCTTCTCATCCCCTTTAAAATCTATTTTAAATCCTCTCAGTAAATTTTCTCTTGTAAAATAAAAAACCTTTGTACTCACATAATTCATATTCACTCTCTCCCAGTGTCTCAGGCATTTTGTAAGGTCTCCCTCAATGTGAGTGGACGCAATGGGTCCATTTGCTTAGGGAGGCACCAAAGAACCTGCTTCAGGTAGGAATGGCTCTGAAGAAAGTTGTATTTACTTGTGACCAGCAAAGGAAACAGTGGGCAGCATAGCTCCGGAGAAGCAGGTTGCCAGGGCTTTGGAGCAAGGGTTAGGGGAAGGTCCACGATGTGGAAAAGGGGGAGCAGAGGGCTCTTCCTTCTGGCCCAAGTATCACACATCTGCATAGAGCACACGTTCAAGACTCTGCCTCAGATCGGTTCCGGCTGCTTTTCCTGCAGAGTGGTGGTCCGCCCGCCTCAGAGACAGTGCTACAAGGCCACAGGTGAGCTTTTTCCTCTGCAAACATAGCTCAAGCCAGGAAAGAGTTCCAGATTCTCTGTGTTCCTGTGCCCCTCTTGCCTAAATCCTAACTCTTGGTTACCTCTGCGCATTAATTCTGCAAGTATTCCAAAGGTATTCCTCCTTCAAGGCAGGCGACAAAGGAAATTTATTCATTAACCTCCCCCACCATTCTGGGCAAATGGTGCTGTTGGCCTAAGCCAGGCTGTCTGTGATTTGCGTTCCTGGTGGTGGTGGTGGGGGGGGTCTGCACCTGTGATTGGATTTGCAGTTACTGCTAAGTAGTACTGCCTGGACAGGTGCTTACCCATTTCCCACATTGAATGCCTTGCTTCCACATCGCTCTGTTTGTAGTCACTAATGTCCAGGTTCATAGCATCCATCCTGAGAGCTCAAAGTCATTTTCTAGATTTCTCATGAATTTGCTAAACATGAGTAATCACACTTCATGGATACTTTTAAACTTTTACTTTACTCAGTGAAAAAAAAAAAAAAAAGATGTTTTTCCATAGACAATCTTGCTGAATTGGTCAAAGTGCCCAAGGCTGTAGGCATTTGGGGAGTGAACCAGCAGGTAGAAGTACTCTGTCAGTCTCTGTGTCTCTCTGCTTTTAAATTAAGTGAAAATAAATAAAGAAATTTTCAAGTGCCAAAGTCTAGTTTTAAGGCCTGAATGTTCCCTCCCAAACTCATGCTGAAATTTAATTATGAGTGTAAAAGCATGAAGACCTAGGGCCTTGAAGAGGTGATGAGGCCATGAGGGCTGCACCTGCATGAATGTGTTGATGATTCTGAAGAGTTCGCTTTTCCCGCAGGTGCATCTATTCCTGGCACCTGCTCACTCACCCTTCAGCACGTCCTGGACAGCACAGAGGCCTCGTTCCCTGCCTGGCAACATGCTCTTGGACTTCTCTGCCTCCACAACTGTGAGAAATGCTTCTTTTCCTTGTAAGTTACTCAGCCTTACTTACATATTCTCTTACAGCATCACAAGACAGACTAAGCTAAGATTCTGTCGGAACCCCTTCAGTTATTCACACAGAAGCTATCTTTTCGTTAGCATCTGGGATGAACCTTGACGAATCTGTGGGCACATTGTTATCCAGCCTTTACACTCAGCAGATTCTGTGGGGACCAGAATTTGTGCCTGCACCTGTCTAGCTAAAGTGCCGTCTCAATTACACTGTCCACACAAGAGATCCGGGGGCTCCTACGTGAGAATACCTCAATAATTGTTCTATCTAAAGGGGAAATTTATGAAACTGCCAACTCATGATTGGCATTAGTGATTTTAGAGATATCCTGGACTCCATTTCTTTAAGTTACAACTATGCTCAAAACCCAGGTCTTCACCTGGATTAGTCTCCTATTGGTGCTGTAACAAGTTGTCAGAGTTGTACTGGGTTAAAGCGACAGATATTTATTCTCTTACAGCTCAGTTCTGCAGGGCAGAAGTCCACAGTGGGTCTTCCAGGACTAAAATCATTGTATTGTCAGTGCTGGTTTCTTTTGGAAGCTCCATAGGAAAATCTGTCCTATGCACCTTCCTGTTTTCCCTGGCTGCCTATATGCCATGGCTTGTGGTCACATCACTCTAATCTCTGCCTCTGTGGTTACATTGCCTTCTCCTTTTATGTAGTCAAGTCTCTCTCTCTGCTTTCCTTTCATGAGGAAAGGATTATATTCTAGGAACATGCAGATAACCTATGGTAATCTCCATGTCTGAAGATTTTTAATTTAATAAAATGCACAAAGTTCCTTTTACCATATAAAGTAAAATTCACAGATTTTGGGCATGAGGATATCTTTGGGAGCCACTATGCTGCCTGGCACAATGGTATTCACAAAGCAGGAGGAACTGAATCTCACTAAGCAAATACACAGGGAATAAAACAGCTGTGCCTAAATGACATGGAATTGGTTATTCACCCAGTTGCTAGTGCTGGGACATCTGAAATGAGTTTGTTGTAAACCCATCATCTTTACCTAAAACAATGTCTGGCATATCATAGGTGTGGACGAGATATTTACTGATTAGATGAGTGAAAAGAGCTCCTCTTGAAGATTACAGAGAGCAGAAAATAAAAGTATCTGAAGAAAATAATTTGATTTTTTTCATTTCTGTATGATATTAAGACCATCTAGCAAGCATATTTTGAAGTCTCTTTTATAAAACTATTTTCAGTTTCCATGAATATGACAAATTCAGTTAAATATAAAAACAAAGCAGGTGCTATCAGAGGAGAAAAATCAGTAACATCCATTCCTAGGTAGAATCTAACCTAACAAGGGGGAGAAAGTGGGAACACATAAAACCATGTTGTTAATGGGGCCGTTCTTAAGAATGTCCCACCTCTAGTTTTTACTGTAGGCTTTCCACTTCTGTACTACACTCTGCGGGGCACTACACAACTCTTGAAACTGTTGGTGACTAAAGCTATCATTGGGATTTAGACTCAAGTTAGTGCAAAGCCCTGGACAACTTCTACAGTCTCAATTGGTACTAGGTAGATGTGGCTTTGGAATAACCTATCTCAGTTAATCTAGGCTTAAAGCTATATGAAAATCTAAACTTCCTAACGTACTTACCTAGCATACTTAACTTGCAGGGTGAAGAATATTTGAATTAGAGAAGTCCAGCTGTTTCTCAATTAGAAGATGCTTTTCTCCACCCCCCTCTCTAAACAAACACACTGCTATATTTGATTGTGGCCCCCTAACATCATGTGTTGGAGGACTAGTCCCCATTGCAACAGCGCTGGGAGGTGTTTAGGTCAATGAAAAAAATCACAGGCAGTGCCGCCTTGCGATACTCCCTGTAAGTCATTTTCATGAAAGGAATGGTGAATTTAGGGGATTATAGAATGACATCAGTAAACAAATAGAAGTGAAATGCCCAATTTTAAGAGTGGTGAGGGAGTGGGCATTTGGTGTGGTGGTTAAGATGCTGCTTGCAATGCCTGCATCCCGTGTCAGAGTGCCTGAGTCCAAGTCCACTCCTGAGTCCAGCTCCCTGCTAAGGCACATGAACTTGGGCCCTGCCAGCCATGTGGGAGGCCCAGATTGAGTTCTGGACTCCTGGCTTTGACCTGGCTCAGCCCTCATGACTGTAGGCATTTGAGAAGTAAAAACAGTGTATGTAAGACTGAAAAAAGAGGTCAGCACTGTGGCTCACTAGGTTAATCCTCCACCAGTGGCGCCAGCACTCAGGGTCTAGTCCCAGTTGGGGCGCTGGTTCTGTCCTGGTTGCTCCTCTTTCAGTCCAGCTCTCTGCTGTGGCCCAAGAAGGCAGTGGAGGATGGCCCAAGTGCTTGGGCCCTGCACCCGCATGGGAGACCAGGAGGAGGCACCTGGTTCCTGGCTTTGAATTGGCGCAGCGCACCGTCTGTAGTGGCCAATTGGGGGTGAACCAACAGAAGAAAGACCTTTCTCTCTGTCTCTCTCTCTCTCTCACTGTCTAACTCTGCCTGTCCAAAAAAAAGACTGAAAAAAGAATGGTGAAGATTGTGATGAGCAGGAGGCATACAGGCTGTGTTGCTGTGTATCACTTTTCCAACTTTGTACTGAAATTGTCTAACATTTTAAGTGTTTGCATTTTAGGTTTCCAAATATTTGAAATTTAAATATTGCACAATGATTTCTAAGTTCTAGAAGGTAGGCCAAATTAAACACATCTGTAATCTGTTAGGATAACCTGAACAAACAACTCCAAAGTCCCAATGGCTTAACACAATGGAAGTTTACTTCTCACTTGTGCTGAATGTCTGGGAGCGTGGTTCACTGTGGCCATGTCACCAGGAGGATGGAGGTTCTTCTGGACACACGGAGATGCTTCCGCCAATGGTAGTAACGTGCTGAATCAGGCACTGACACATCAATGGCCACTCTCACTTCAAAGACCCTGTCTTACTCTATCACCATTTGAAATTTTCAGAGGAAATCCGTTCAGAAGACAGGACAAAGTAGAAGCGGTAGTATTCCAGGCTCAAGAGAGCTGATAGGGGCCAGCGCCGTGGCTCACTAGGCTAATCCTACGCCTTGTGGTGCCGGCACACCAGGTTCTAGTCCCAGTCGGGTTGCCGGATTCTGTCCCGGTTGCCCCTCTTCCAGGCCAGCTCTCTGCTGTGGCCCGGGAAGGCAGTGGAGGATGGCCCAAGTACTTGGGCCCTGCACCCCATGGGAGACCAGGAGAAGTACCTGGCTCCTGCCATCGGATCAGTGCGGTGCGCCAGCTGCGGCAGCCATTGGAGGGTGAACCAACGGCAAAGGAAGACCTTTCTCTCTGTCTCTCTCTCTCTCTCACTGTCCACTCTGCCTGTCAAAAAAAAAAAAAAAAAAAAGAGAGAGAGAGCTGATAGGACATAGACCTTGCCACATGCTCATGATGGTTCAGGATTTGGGTCCAGATAGCTTCCTAAATATAACAGGATTGAGATGTTAAGGAAAAGTAGGAACCAGTGTTAGCATCTCCTTTCCTCACCACCAATTGTACTCCAGGACAGAGAAATCAGCATTTTTATTTTTTTTACATTTTAAGCCTTTATTTAGTGAGAAAGATGCATAGGAGAGTGAGAACTTTATTTAAGAAAGAGAGGTAAATCTGGGTTCATACTGAGCACCAGGAACCAGCCATGTGGAGGAGCATCTAGGCCAGGAAGCCTTCGGGCCACGCACCCTGGAGGCGCAGGGCTACAGCAAGCCCCCTCCTGGCAAGAGGCCAGGGAAGAAGAGAAGGCTCAGAAATCAGCATTTCTTTTTTTTTTTTTTTTTTTTTTTTTTTTTGATAGGCAGAGTGGACAGTGAGAGAGAGAGACAGAGAGAGAAAGGTCTTCCTTTGCCATTGGTTCACCCTCCAATGGCCGCCGCTGCGGCCGGCGCACCGCACTGATCCGATGGCAGGAGCCAGGAGCCAGGTGCTTCTCCTGGTCTCCCATGGGGTGCAGGGCCCAAGCACCTGGGCCATCCTCCACTGCACTCCCTGGCCATAGCAGAGAGCTGGCCTGGAAGAGGGGCAACCGGGACAGAATCCGGCGCCCCGACCGGGAATAGAACCCGGTGTGCCGGCGCCGCAAGGTGGAGGATTAGCCTATTGAGCCACGGCGCCGGCTAGAAATCAGCATTTCTAAAGATCATAGTGGTCCTTAATATGCAGTCTGTCTGTCTCCTCCATCACCACCACCAACAGTAATGTGCTTTTTAAAAACTTCTTATGATTAAAAAAATGACAAGCATATATAAAAAAAAGAATGGGATTATGAACCCTAATGTGCTATCACCAAACTTTAACAGTCGTCTGCCTCATGGCCAATCTATTATTCCTTTTCCATCCCAGACTATTTTAACACAAATGTCAACTATATTATTCCATCTGTTAATATTTCAATATAGGTGTATAAATTAAGTACTCTATAGGAGCAAAATCACAGTACTATTATCATACCTCAATGAAATGAATAATAATTCTTTAATGTCACCTAATATCAACCAGTTCACATTCTCCTGTCATAAGTTGTTTTTTGTTTTGACAGGCAGAGTTAGACAGTGAGAGAGAGAGACAGAGAGAAAGGTCTTCCTTCCATTGGTTCACCTCCCAAATGGCTGCTACGGCCAGCGCGCTGCACTGATCTGAAGCCAGGAGCCAGGTGCCTCCTCCTGGTCTTCCATGGGGTGCAGGGCCCAAGCACTTAGGCCATCTTCCACTGCCTTCCTGGGCCACAGCAGAGAGCTGGCCTGGAAGAGGAGCAACCAGGACAGAACCGGCGCCCCAACTGGGACTAGAACCTGGAGTGCTGGTGCCGCAGGCAGAGGATTAGCCAAATGAGCCATGGCGCCGGCCATAAGTTTTTTATATACTTGGTTGAGCGGGGCTGATTTACAATCCATATGGTGCAAGTGACTGCCATGGATGCTAGGTTTCTTTTAATCTGTCTGAAAGTTCTCTGTCAATCTTCTGTTTTTCCTTGAAAATATTTGTTTAAAAAAGTAGGTCCTTTGTCCTATTAAGTTTATCATTCTGAATTTTGTTGATTGTATCCCAATGGTGTCATTTAACATGTTCTTCTGTGCCCCACATTGTCTTTAAACTATTAGATCTAGAATATTGAGCTGATTCAAGTTCAGTTGACTTGGCAAAAGTATTTTACAACTGGTGCTCAGAACTTCCATTAGGAAATACATATGCTCTGGATACCTCTCTTCATATGATGTTAGTAACTATTGGTGATCATTGCCTGGATCTATTAACTCATTAGTTAATCATTGCAAAATGATGTTATTTTAATTGTAAATTATTTTTCATATATTAACTGGAATTTTTTAAGATTCATTTATTTGAAAGGCAGAGTTAAAGAGAGAGAGAGAGAGAGAGAGAGAGAAAGGGAGGTCTTCCATCTGCTGGTTCACTCCCCAGATGGCCGCAATGGCTGGCGCTGTGCTGATCCAAAGTCTAGGAGCTTCTTCTGGGTCTCCTATGTGAGTAAGGGGCCCAAGGACTTGGACCATCTTCTACTGTTTTCCCAGGCTACAACAGAGAGCTAGATCAGAAGTGGATGAACCAGCACCCATATGGGATGCCAGTGCTGCAGGTAGAGGCTTAACCTCTTACAACACAGTGCAGGCCCCAGTTATATGTATTTTTTGACACTCAAACTATTTCCACTTTGACAAGTGCTAGTCTCTTCAAGTTAGCTGCAGAGCCTCTCTCTTTTTCTTTTTTTAAAGATATATTTATTTATTTATTTGAAAGTCAGAGTTACACAGAGAGAGAAGAAGCAGCAGAGAGAGAGAGACGTCTTCCATCTGCTGGTTTACTCCTCAATTGGCTGCAATGGCTGGAGCTGAGCTGATCCGAAGCCAGGAGCCAAGAGCTTCTTCCGGGTCTCCCCAGAAGAAGCACTTGTGCCATCTTCCACTGATTTCCCAGGTCATAGCAGAGAGCTGGATCAGAAGTGGAGTAGCTGGGACTCAAACTGGCGCCCACATGGGATGCCAGCATGGCAGGCGGTGGCTTTACCTGCTACGCCACAGTGCTGGCCCCCGAAGTCTCTTGACAGTGCCCTCAGAAGACTTTCTAGTTCCTTGCTTTCTTGTGTTACTCATCTTCCATATGTCCTGCTTTATACCTGGACTTTCTAAATATAACAGGGTTGAGATGTTAAGAAAACGTAGCCAGCCCAAGCATTTCCCTTCCTCCCCACCACTCTTGCTCCAGGAAAGGGAATATGAAAATAGCATCAAAATGGCATTCAGACACCCACAACTGGTCACTTAAGAGTATTTATTGCTACTGAGTTGGCATTGTTCCTAAGCCTCTGAGAGCTGGGAAATCTTTTTTTTTTTTTTTAATGATACAACATGTCTTGAGCTTGTGTTGATACTTCCAATTCAGATCAGTGATACAGAGATTTTAATTGACTTTATTTGTTTTATGTATGTGCTATCTCCCTTATTCCATGCCATTTGAAACTATAGTTCTTCAAGGCCAATATCATCAGATATATATTATTTTTGTATTATTCAATTTTTACTTTAAAAATATTGATTTTCAATTTTTTATTTTAACAGATTCAATATAGTTTGTAGATACAATTCTTTTTTTTTAATTTTATTTATTTATATGGAAGTCAGAAATAGAAGTGTAGAGAGAATCTTCCATTTGCTGGTTCACTACCCAAACAGCCGCAACGGCCAGGGCTGGCCTCTGCCGAAGCCAGGAGCCAGGAGCTTCTTCTGGGTCTCCCATGTGGGTACATGGGCCCAAGTACTTGGGCCTTCCTCTGCTACCTTCCCAGGCATGTTAGCAGGGAGTTAGATTGAAAGTGGAGGAGTTAGGACTTGAACCGGTGCCCTTATGGGATGCTGGCACTGCAGGTGGAGGCTTAACCTTCTACGCCACAGGGCCACCCAGAAGATATAATTCTTTTTTTTTTTTTTTTTTTTTTTTTTTTTTTGACAGCCAGAGTGGACAGTGAGAGAGACAGAGAGAAAGGTCTTCCTTTGCCATTGGTTCACCCTCCAATGGCCGCCGTGGCTGGTGCACTGCGCTGATCCGATGGTAGGAGCCAGGTACTTCTCCTGGTCTCCCATGGGGTGCAGGGCCCAAGCACTTGGGCCATCCTCCACTGCACTCCCTGGCCACAGCAGAGAGCTGGCCTGGAAGAGGGGCAACCAGGACAGAATCTGACGCCCCTACTGGGACTAGAACCTGGTGTGCCGGAGCTGCAAGGCGGAGGATTAGCCTAGTGAGCCGCGGCGCCGGCTAAGATATAATTCTAAGAATATAATGATATTCCTTTCCTCCATCCCTCCCCCCCCTCCACCCTTTGCTTGAGATAACATATTTTCAATTTACATTTCAATAAGAAGGCTTAACACTTCACCAAATGAGTAGTTCAACAAGTAAGCAAAAAGGCCCTCATTTAGTGGGAATATAGACAACGGCTATAAACAATAATTCAATGACCATTTTACCCATCCACAGTAAATTTTAAAGGAATCACACATCATTAAAACTATAATAGTAAAGAAAGAAATGTTTGTGTGTATCAGTATTACTGCAAATATAGCTTTGTGAAGCTTTGTTTTATACTTTTGTTAAACCAATGGTTAAGAATTTTAAGCAATTTTTCTACTTTTAAAATATATTTTACTTTTTTCAGAAAAAAATCAAACCTTTAAAGAGTTAAACTTTTCAATTTTAGAATAGGTTAAGTTCACAAAAATTTGCAAAGATAATAGGGAAGTCCTATATATACAAATACAGTTCTCTATATTAGTAACATCTTAAATCAATAAAGTAAATTTGTCACAATTAATAAGAAAATATTAATATATTATTATTTACTAAATACAATACTTTGTTCATAATCCTTTAGTCTTTACCTGATGTCTTCCTTTCGTCCAGGAAGAATGGCCGAATTTTTGGTATGTAAAATGACAGGTGTCCTGGTTTATGCTGTTGTCACACATCCTGCTAGATACAGCATTAGTTCCTTATTTTTTCATTTTAACTAAACCTTCACTACTAACATTTTTATTAAATAATATAAAGCCAGCTGGGTGCCGATGCTGTGGTGCCAAAACCTGCAACGCCAACACCCCATATGGGCAGTTCAAGTCCCTGCTGCTCCACTTCTGATCTAGCTCCCTGTGAATGCAACTTGGAAAGCAGCAGAGGATGGCCCAAGTGCTGGGGCCCTCGCACCCATGTGGGAGACCCAGAAGAAGCTCCTGGCTCCTGGCCTTAGTCTGGTTCAGCTCTGGCTATTGCAGCCATTTGGGGAGTGAACCAGCACATAGAAGATCTCTCTCTGTCTCTCCTTCTCTCTCTGTAACTCTGCCTTTCAAATAAATAAATAAAATCTTCTTTTATAAAAAAAAAAATACTGCTGGACTTAGAAGAGTTCTACTTTATACTTCTAGCTCAACAGCATAGTATCACTTAGCAGTAGGCAAGTATTATGTACAATGAACACATGATTTGGCCTGACAAAGAATCCCGTGAGAACCATAACAATAACCTGTCTCTCTTTCCCAGAGCCCTGCCAGATTTATGTAAGTAGATGCCTCCCTCCCTTTCAAGGAGACAAAGGGGAAGGCCTGTTGACAAAAGAAAGTGTGCTCCCTGCTGCTCCCTGCTAATGTGCCTGGGAAAGCAGTAGTAGAAGGAGATCTGGATGGAGATCCTGGCTGCGGGCTGTGGCCTGACCCAGCACCAGTTGTTGCAGCCATTCGGGGAAATGAACCCAGAGAATGGAAGTTTCATATTCTCTCTCTCTCTACCCCCTCCACCCACCCGTATGTCACTCTGCCTTTCAAATAAATAAAATAAATCTGCTCTTAAGATTTTTTTTTATTTTTTATTTATTTATTTTTTTGACAGGCAGAGTGGACAGTGAGAGAGAGAGACAGAGAGAAAGGTCTTCCTTTTGCCGTTGGTTCACCCTCCAATGGCTGCCGCGGCCGGCGCACTGCGCTGATCCGATGGCAGGAGCCAGGTACTTCTCCTGGTCTCCCATGGGGTGCAGGGCCCAAGCACTTGCGCCATCCTCCATTGCACTCCCTGGCCACAGCAGAGAGCTGGCCTGGAAGAGGGGCAACCGGGACAGAATCCGGTGCCCCGACCGGGACTAGAACCTGGTGTGCCGGCGCCGCAAGGTGGAGGATTAGCCTAGTGAGCCGCGGCACCGGCCTGCTCTTAAGATTTTTTTTTTTACTTTTATTTTTATTTAATGAATATAAATTTCCAAAGTACAGAATATGGATTACAATGGCTTCCCCCCTATAACGTCCCTTCCACCCGCAACCCTCCCCTTTCCCATTCTCTCTCCCCTTCCATTCACATGAGGATTCATTTTCAATTCTCTTTATATACAGAAGATCAGTTTAGCATACATTAAGTAAAGATTTCAACAGTTTGCTCCCACACAGAAACATAAAGTGAAAAATAATAGATGATTTTTTAAATGATGATGAAATCAGATCAGACCTATTGTCATGTTTAATCCCAGCGAGAGTCAAGTTGGGAATTGCTAATTTCTTCTTCTTTTTTTTTTTTTAACAGAAGATCAGTTTAGTATACATTAAGTAAAGCTTTCAACAGTTTGCACCCCCATAGAAACACAAAGTGAAATATACTTAAGATTTTAAAGAAGCTGGCGCCACGGCTCCCATGGCTTACTAAGCTAATCCTCTGCCTGTGGCGCCAGCACTCTGGGTTCTAGTCCCAGTTGGGGCGCCGGTTCTGTTGCAGTTGCTCCTCTTCCAGTCCAGCTCTCTGCTGTGGCCCGGGAAGGCAGTGGAGGATGGCCCAAGTGCTTGGGCCCCTGCACTCGCATGGGAGACCAGGAGGAAGCACCTGGCTCCTGGCTTTGGATCGGTGCAGCGCGCAGGCCGTAGCAGCCATTTGGGGGGTGAACCAATGGAAGGAAGACTTTTCTCTCTGTTTCTCTCTCTCTCTCTAACTCTGCCTGTCCAAAAAAAGATTTTAAATAAAGTGTGTTCAGACTTAGGGACTGTGGATAACTGGCTCAATCCAGTCCTGTGTGGTTGGGAGAAAGCACATGAAGGTAATGCCCTTGATAGTTACTTGTGTACGTGCTCATTGTGTGGGGGCCTGTGCCTTGGCTTGCAAGGTACATGAAGCAGGGTGAGTGGAGAATATGGAAAGACAGATTAGGAATCCTGCTAACAAGTGTATAAGGGTCTCTCTTCACTCTTGCTACAGTGATTCTAATATTCATTGTATGATAAAAATCTATAACTGTTCATGTATTTTCTTGTTGATAATGTTTTAATTATCATGAGAAGTTAGGTACAAAAATACACATGAAGTAAAGAATTATTATATGTGGGGAGCAGCCCGGACTGGACTGAGTTACTGGAATTAAGACTTATTCTATGCATCTGCTCTCCCACAATATGGCGCTGGGAGAGAAGTAAACAGCTTCCGCACAGCTGCCTCCAGTTCAACCAATAAACTGTAGGACTTGCTACTGATTGGAGGAGAGCAGCGTACTCGGCGTGTGGGCAGCCGAGTTGGGATTGGCGGAGGAGGACTATAAAGGAGGAGAGAGACGGCATGCACCAGGAACATCTAAGGGGAACATCTAAGGGGAACACCTGTGCAGCCCCCGAGAAAGCCGGCCTGCGGTGTGCCGCTCCCCTGCGGAAGTGGGGAATGTGGCCAGGGGGAACTGCCCTTCCACGGAGGTGGAAGGGACAGTAGCCAACCCGGGAAGAACAAGCAGCAAACCCGGGGAGGGCCGAGCAGACAGAAAGAACAGCGCAGGGTCCTGTGTCATTCCTCCACGAAGAGGGGGAGCGACAATTATACGAGTTTCTGTTTCTCAAGAAAATTAATGGAGAAAACAGAATTTACCCAAAATGTCAAGATTTAGCATCCACTATCGGTCACTTCATCCATCCTGAAATCAATGAGTGAAAATAAATGCGGGCCATGAGAGTGAGGACAGAGGCTGCTGACTCGGAGCTGGCTATGACAAGAGTCAGCTGCTGTCACTTGCATTTGGCAGGCAAGGAGATGAGAACGGTCGATACTGGAACAATTTCAGATTTGTTTGGCTTGGAAGCGGGCACAAGGAAGATGCAGGTGGGCTCATTAGAAGCAAAGCATCTTCTGTCTTTGGTTTGGGGAGCATATCTGACCTCTGATTGGCCCTGAGTTGGAAGAGGGGTGATAAATAAGGAGGCTGGTAGTGACTGACCAAGTCCTGACACTTCTGGGATGATGGCTGCGGAGGCTGTGGTACAGCTGCCTGCGCCAGTTGCTACAGAAATTGTGGGTCGGATCTCTGTGGTTGTCTGCCAGCATGGTATGGTCTTGTTTGCAAATTTCTCGTGTGCACCTTAGCATGAAGCAATAGCTCTTCATGTGGTGGCTCCCATAAAGAACTTTGCAGACAGTTAAATATATCCCTTGGATATCAATGGCATAAAATGTGTCAAACAAAATCAATTGAAGTAATTCCAAAGGCAATTCAATTTTTTCATCCAGTTCATGGGATCAAAGTAAACCTTTAGTTAATCATGTCCAAAGTGCAATATCTGACATTATTTTATGAGGGTTACTATAAATCCAGTTAAAAATTTCAACTTTTCTGTGAAAATACAGATATTGGTGGTATGACATTGTAGTTAAAAACAATGTTTTTAGTAAATTTACAAACCCCTGGAGGAGAAATATACTATGGTGCAAACAGAATTTATATTTAATCAGATAAGACAAAAACTTTAACAATGAAAGTAATTGCTAAATTTAACAAATATTTCTATATATCCAATATTAGTAACTAGATTAGAATTTTTTTGTAACAAAATTTATGTTGAAAACAAAAATCCTATTTTTAGCCCTCTTTTTAAAAAATTTATTTATTTGTTTGTTTGACAGGCAGAGAGAGAACCTTCTGTCTGCTGGCTTACTCTCCAAATGGCCACAATGGCCTAGCTGGGCCATGTCAAAACCAGGAGCCAGGAACTCCATCCTGGTCTCCCACATGGGTGGGCCATCTTCCACTGCTTTCCTTAGTAGCAGGCAGCTGGATCAGAAGTAGAGCAGCTAGGAATGAAACTGTCTCTCTGAGATGGGAGCCAGCATCGCAGGTAGCAGCTTAACCTGCTGCACCACAACACCAGCCCCAGTTTTCTGCTCCTTTTGCTCTCTATCTTCAATTGAAATTCAAAATGTCTGAACCTTTGAAGTACTTTATAAATCATCATAAGTGCTTTATAATGGTATTGAACTTTTTCATAACCTTCTAAATTTTTGTTTCACTTTGCTCAAAATCAGTTGGGAAATTATTTACCTAAGGAGTCAATGAACTGGGTACCAAAAACTTCAGCTTTTCAAGTGCTAAGTGAAGGGGCTGGCACTGTGGTGCAGTAGGTTAATCCTCCGCCTGCAGTGCTGGCATCTCGTATGGACACCAGTTCTAGTCCCAGCTGCCCCTCTTCAAATCCAGCTCTCTGCTATAGCCTGGGAAAACAGTGGAAGATGGCCTAAGTCCTTGGGCTTAGTACTTGGAAGACCCAGAAGAAGCTCCTGGCTCCTGGCTTCAGATCGGTACAGCTCCGGCCACTGTGGCCATCTGGGGAGTCAACAAGTGGATGGAAGACCTTTCTCTCACTTTCTCAGCCTTTCAAATGAATAAATAAAATCTTTTTTTAAAAAATAAATGTTTAGTGAATTTTACACTTGATCTTAGCCAAAAGGCTAAGAAGTGATGTGTTCAGTGAATTTTGATTATTGAAATAAAAACTTCCCAGTGGGACCACACTAAATTTTATCCCTTTAAGTAGAACGAAGGAATGGAACAAATTCAGTGTTGGGGACTCAAACGACGTATATGTGATTTTAAAATTCCCCAACTGAGCTTTGGGATATTTAAAATGGAAAGATGAGTTTCCTGATGAGCTCCTGTCTTTAATTTTTTTATCTGAATGGAATGAAAGCAGGATGCCCAATGGTTTTGCACCATCTTAATAGCAAAACATTAAAAAGAGTCACAGAGACAATTTATTTGACACATTTTGTCTTATCCAACTTAATTGTTAGTTAATGCATTCTGACTGATGGCAAAAGGACAGAACCTGTGAAAATATTTGGACTGAAGTTTTACATATATCACAACAAAAAACTATTACATTTTAGAATATCCTCCACTTCGCAGATTTTACCCCAGGTACCCCAGCACTTGTAAAGTCATTCCTCAGGCAAAAAGTATGGTACCACGTGGCAATACTTTGCAGGTGCAAAATTTGTAAAGGCTTCGTTTTATTTATTTGAAAAGCAGAGTGACACAGAGAGAGATAACCATGAAGTGCAACTCCAAAGCATTTTGCAGGGGTGGGCATTTGGCACAGTGGTTAGGGCACTGCTTGAGGTGGCTGCCCTCTGTATTAGAGTGCCTGGGTTTGTGTCCAGGTTCCACTTCGGATCCAGCTTCCTGCTTATGTGGACCCTGGAAGACAGCAGATACCTCAAGTACTTGGCTCCCTGCCTCGCACGTGGGAGACTCACATGGTGCTCTGGGCTCCTGGTTTTGACGTGGCCTGGCCTTGACTACTGTGCGCATTTGGGGAGTGAACCAGTAGATGGAAGATGTCTCTCTCTGCCTTTTAAGTGAAATGAAATGAGTAAATGAACTTTTTTAAAAAGTGGCGCAGATCTACCCACACAGGAAGTCCCAGTGGTAATTTCCTTATTTTGATATTGTTCTCTGTGTATGTAAGATGTAACTGTTCAAGGACACTGGTGGAAAGGTAGGAGGGATCTTTGCAGCTTCTTGTGGATCTGTAATTACTTCAAAGCAAAAAGGTTTTTTTCATACTTGTGTACAAAAATGGTAACAATTTGGAAGTTATAGGCAGCCAACTCAATCTCTTGGACCAGGATAACAGAACTTCATGAATACAGAGATTAAACTCTGTTGAAATGCAGCCTGCCCGTAAGAGTAACTTTGATCGAAGACTCTCACAAGCTGGGACCCAGCATGTTCAAGTAATCCATGTAGTGATTATTGCAAGTTATTAGCCTTCAAGGGAAGTTGAATTCATAAGCTTTCTCTCTGGCCCGGGGCCCTGGCAATGGCTTCCTATTGAGCAGACTTTCCAATGATTATTCCCATGTGTGTCAAATGCCTTCTTTCTCAGAAACAGAATATATGTTTATATGTATTGAACATTTGTCTACTTCATCCAGGTTTTGAAAGCTATTGCTGTAAACTGATTTATAACATTGGTTTATTATTTCTTAAAGTCTGCTTTATGTAATCATGACCCTCTTTTTTACACATTTTATCTCTTCAGATCTTCTCTCTCTAAACTGGCTTGTTTGTTGGTTTTTCTTTTGACAAATTCTGCCAGTGGTCTCTCCAGTGGAAGTGTCTCTGGTTTAAATTAACAATCCCCCAAGTTTTCGTTTTCTTTTACCGCTCTTTTTTTCCCTTATGCTTATTTCTCTTCTTACTTCTTCTGTTATATTAGCCTTTTGTAATTCCTTGTTTATTAGCTTATTCTCTTGAGTTTTCCATGAAATGTACTTAGGGTTATGCATTTTCTTTTAGGTACTGTTTGTTGTGTTACATCAGTTTTCACATGTACTGCTTTCCTGTCATTCAACTGTTAAGTATTTGAGGATTTTTCTTATAATCTTATCTTCAGCTAAGGTTTAGATGTTTTCATTTGCAGACTTAATAAGAATTAGAACTCAGAGGGCCAGTGCTGTGGTGTAGTAGGTTATCCTCCACCTGCAGTACTGGCAACCCATATGGGTGCTGGTTCTAGTCCCAGCTGCTCCTCTTCCAATCTAGCTCTCTGCTGTGGCCTGGGAAAGCAGAAGATGGCCCAAGTGCTTGGGCCCCTGCACCTATGTGGGAGACCCGGAAGAAGCTCCTGGCTTCGGATCGGCTCAGCTCCGGCCATTGCAGTCATTTGGGGAGTGAACCAACGGAAGGCAGACCTTTCTGTCTCTCCCTCTCACTGTCAAATAAATTTTAAAAAATTTTTTGAAAAAAGAGTTAGAACTCAGTTTGCTACTGATGACTAGTTCTATGTCATCATGTTCAGTGGTAAAAGTAGTTTAGATGATATTGATTCTTAGCAATTTAAGTTTATGTTTCCTGTGTGGCTTAGGTCAGAGAAATTTTTTGGTGAATATTCCCCATGTAGTTATAAAGAATGTATATTTTTTGTTGGCACTAAAATTATATATATTTGTTAGTTTGAAATCCTTAATTGTGATTATTAATATTACTAATTATTCATTGCTTTTTCAGTTTAAGTTCTGAGAAGCAGTTCTAATCTGCAAGTAGAATAATTTATGTATTTCTCTCAATTGCTGTCATTTGTTGCTTTCATATATACACCCATTTCATGAGCATTTCGTCTTCATGATCAGTTGTTCTTTCTATTTGTTAAGGTGTGGGTAGCCATGGCACCTACTCTCTCTGGAGTCACCAACATAGGCATGCAGTCCTAGTACCTCCTGCTCCTGCTTATTTTGCAAGATCCTTATCTTTCTTTTTAATTAATAAATTTGTTTGAAAGGCAAAGAGTCAGATAGAAAAAAGTGAGAGGGAAAGAGAGAGAATCTTCCATTTACTGGTTCACTCCCCAGATACCTGCAACAGCCAGGGCTTGACCAGGCTAAAGCTAGGAGCTCCATTTTGGTCTCCCACATGGGAGGCAAGTACTTTAGCAGGAAGCTGGATCAGAAGCAAACTCCAACTGGCACTTCAATATGGGATGCTGATGTCCCAAGCAGTAGCTTTACCCACTGCGCCATAACTCCAACCCCCTCTCTTTCTGAAGGAGCTGCTGCATAGCATAAAATCCTGTAGGTCCATCCATATTGTCACAAATGACAAGATTTTGTCCTTTTTGTAGCTGAATGGTATTCCCTCATATATATATATATATATATATATATATATATATATATATGTATTGTATAATAATATGTAATGTATATATAATATATATATAATGAGTATATAGATATATGAGTATATAGATATATATGAGTGTGTGTATATATATGTATATACATACATACATATACTCATTTTCTTTACCCATTCACCTGTTGATGGACATTTAGGTTGATTCCATATTTTCACCGTGGTGAAAAGTGCTACAATAAACACGGGAGTGCAGATGCCTTTATGATGCACAGATTTCATTTCTTTGGCTGTATACATAGTTAAGAGTAGAACTGTATTTGCCACTGTTGGATAGGTAGATGGGATAGTGGGATGAGGAGAGGTTAGTCGACAGGTACAATGATATAGTTAGATAGGTGGAACAAGTTCTGTTTTTCTGTTGCATAGCAGGACGACTATAATTAATATTGATGTAGTATATATTCCAAAATTACATTTTGAATGTTCTCACCATGAAGATATAACAAATGTTTAAGGTGATGAATATGTCAGTTACCCTGATTTGATCATCATGCAATGGATACATGTGCAAGTATTATGTGCTAATCAATGAACAATTATTATGTGTCGATCAAAAGTAATTCAGGAGTGCGCATTTGCTGCAGCAGATAGGATGCTGCTTAAGATGCCTTTGTCCTGTGTCAGTGTGACTGGGTTCGAGTCCCAGCTCTGCTTCCAGTTCCACCCTCCTGCCTTTTTTTTTTTTTTTTTTTTTGACAGGCAGAGTGGACAGTGAGAGAGAGAGAGACAGAGAAAAAGGTCTTTCTTTACCGTTGGTTCACCCTCCAATGGCCGCTGCGGCCTGCGCGCTGCGGCCGGCGCACCGCGCTGATCCGAAGACAGGAGCCAGGTACTTATCCTGGTCTTCCGTGGGGTGCAGGGCCCAAGGACTTGGGCCATCCTCCACTGCACTCCCTGGCCACAGCAGAGAGCTGGCCTGGAAGAGGGGCAACTGGGACAGAATCCGGCGCCCCGACTGGGACTAGAACCCGGTGTGCTGGCGCCGCAGGCAGAGGATTAGCCTATTGAGCCTCGGCACCGGCCTCCACTCTCCTGCTTAATATATATCCTGAGAGGACAGCAGATGTTGGCTCAGGTGCTTGGGTTCTTGTCACCCATGTGGTAAACCTAGATTGAGTTCCAGGCTTTTGGCTTCAGCGTGGCACAGTCCTGGATTTTGTGAGCATTTGGGAAATGAACCAGCAGATAAGAGAACTCTATCTCTCTGCTTTCAAATAAAATAAAAATGAATACAATTTTAAGTAAATAAGACTCTTTAAAAAGTAGGTACATAGGTGCAGGTACTTAACCTAGTATTTAAGACACCCCACATGGGTTCAGTTCCTGACTCCAGGTTCCTGTGCAGACCGCGGGAGGCAGAAGTGATAACTCGTGTAATTGTGTTCATGCCACTCACATGGGAGGCCTGGATTGGGTTCCTGTCTCCTTGCTTTGGCCCTGGTCCAGCCACAGCTATTTTAGGTATTTTTGGAGTTAACCAGAAAATGGGGCGAAGTTTTTCTCTCTGCATCTCTCTCTAATAATAATAATAATAATAATAATATAATAATAATAATAATAATTTAAGTAAGTAAATAAAGGAGCTCTCAGGCCTCCCAGGCTCCTTTGTCCTACTCTCTCAGCCCTTATGCAGGGCCCAAGAGAGACTTCCCAGGCACCTTTGTCACAGCATTGCAGCCCTGCTACTTGAAGTCAATTTACATTTTTTGTTGAGAAAAATAGAAGCATGCCATATCACAGGCAGGACGGGGCAGGCGTTTGGCCTGGCGGTTATGTCTTTTAAGATGCTTGCATCCCACATGAGGGTACTGGGGTACAAGTTCTAGATCTGGTTCTTGATTCCTGCCTCCTGCTAATGCAGACCATGGGAGGCAGCAGGTGATGCCTCAAGTAGTTGGGTTTTTGCCACCCATATCG